>NC_092804.1:148816242-151569963 GCF_040954645.1 Diabrotica undecimpunctata
TGTATTACCTGTATTTAAAATATCATGAAAAGTTATACATAATTCGTTGTTGAACGTAAAAAAGGGGACATATCAATATTTGTAAAAATGGGATTAAGGCAAGTATGAGTTAAAAAAATACGTTTTAGTTGTGGATAAATCGGAATCGGTTATCGGAATAAAACCACTTTTATAACAGTAGCTTATTCAACTGATTTACAATACTCCGCGAATTTGAAAATTAGTGACCACAAGTTTTTTAAACCAGGCCATACATATATTGAGAGCGATGCGGATATAACTCTACTAATTCAGTAAGTACAGAAAAAACATTAAATTTAATTACACAAATGAATATCTCCGCGTTTTTTTTTGTGGCTTATTTAGTTCCATACTAGTTCCTCAAAACCTCAAAACTGATACTAAGAATAAAGGCGCGTTCTCACGATTCAACAACTTTAGTTGACCAACGGAAATCGAATAAAAAGTTGTGATGTATTGGCAACCATGCAGTGCGGTTATGTCACAGTCAGCTGGGAAGAAACACGGGACGAGACAGACGGGAGAATCGTTTAATTAATGTATATTTATTTGCGTTACGTTTTGGAGTGATAATTAAAGTCGGTAGTATTTCCTATACTGTTGTTATGATTTACAACCCGGTCCGATACTTATTATTTGGCGACAAGGATGTGAATCATACGTCGAGCCTATGGATTTTTTCTTCACGACAAATAACATTACGGACCGTGATAAGAAGAAAGCTACATTTTTAAGTTTGTGCGGTCCAAATACATACGAGATTATTAGATATTTGGTCGCGCCGTCCAAAGTGTCTGATAAAACTTATGACCAAATCATAGTTGGGTTAAAAAAGCATTTTTCTCCAAAAACGTCTAAAATTGTGTGCAGGTTTAAGTTCTATCGTCGAAATCAACAAACTGGTGAAACAATATCTGTGTATCTGAAAGAATTACGAAAATTGGCAGAACCCTGTGGTTTCGGAACTAGCCTTGACATAATACTACGTGACCGGCTCGTTTGTGGTATTACCGACGAATCGCTACAGCAAAAGTTAAAACTTAAGGACGAGCAAGACATGTGCCTTGCCCACGAGGTGGCCGTGGAAATTTTGGCGGTGCTACGAGAAAGTGAGTCGAGCGCAGGTGTAAACGCGATAAGTTTTCATAAAAATCAACTGAGCCAGTTCAAACAACAATTAGCTAATCGCGAAAGAAAGAAATGTTTTCGGTGCGAAAGGGAACATTCTCCAGAAACTTGTGAACACATTAAATCAACCTGTACATATTGCAGGAAAGTTGGACACATCGAAATAGCTTGTTTTGCTAAAAAGAAGAACCAAAATTACAAACGCAAAGTACATCAGACGTGTACAGTTGTTTCGGGGAACACTCAGAGTGTTTTTTATCAAAGTAGTGACTATGAATTTTCGGTAAATAACGTGACGTCTGATAGCATTACCGGTAAATATTTAATAGATTTGCTACTCAATGGCCAAAAAGTGAAAATGGAGATTGACTCGGGCGCGAGTTATTCAGCGATAAGCAAATCAACCTATCATAAAATCTTTAGTGAAAATCGACCTAAAACAGATAAATCCAGTGTTATTTTAAGGGACTATCAAAACACAGTGATACCCACACTGGGTAAGTGTCCAGTGGAGGTAAAGAGAGGTCAAAGATCAGCGACACTTCCTCTCATAGTTACGGAAGGCAATCGCGCCAGTCTACTCGGCAGTAGACTGTCGTACACTGTCAGTACACTTAAAAGTGTAGTAAGAACCTCTGTTTGAATAAAAGATGATCAACTTTTTAGTTGTTCAAGAAAGTTTAACCCATACAAACCCTTGTTGATCAAGTGGCAAATTTCTTTCAAGAAAAACGCTGTCTTGATGAATCGAGATGAATTGTGTTATAACTTGTTTTGAAACGTGTGAACTAGGCGGTCAACATTTGTTGACTGTGTTAAGTATATTTTGTGAAAGAGACCAGGGCCCTGATTCTAATTGAGATTTCGACTCAAAACATGTCGAAATTATTATGGCGATGTCGAAATGCGACTTTGCGAACCTTGTGGATTTCAGCTGAACTAACCAAACGACGTCACTAATTTTCGACTTATCGAAATTAATTTCAACTTCAAGAAAGTGGTTGAAATTTCATTTCGAGTCGAAATTAATCTGACATGACTGACTGGACTGGGAGAAGTGAACTTAGGTTCAGTTTAGGTAGGCGGTGTTTTGATTCCTGCAAGGAAAACTGAGGCAAAAAGTATTAATATGGCTGTGTTTTAAGGACATTTTCTAGTTTTGGAGGAATTAGAGAGGATAGATATCCGACGCTCATAACGGAGGATAAGAAGAATGTTACGGGATACTCAAAATTCTTTTTCACTAAGTGATGCTCAATTTAGGCAGCAATTCCGGCTTAATAAACAAGCTGCAAATTATTTAATAAGGGTATTAGAACCATATTTGGAAGAAGGTGTTTATGCCTCTAGGATAACCAAAATGTTTAGGGTTAGTATTACTAAGCTGTAAATTTAAAAATATATTAGAATATAACCACTAAGTCAAATCTTAGTGGTTATAACTTAAGGATCTCCCACATCGCCTTTTTTTTCTTGCCATCTTTTCTTTCAATTCAAAATATAATTGAGAATGGCCACTATTTATGATTTAACAAATTAAACAAGAAAAAAAAGACGTTCACGTAACGTAAACAAAACAAACATTCAACAAGCGTAGTGCAGCCAATAAACAACAGGGCCAACCCAAATTTTCAGCAGTGTCAAAATGATAAAGTAAATATCCCCAGTTTTAACTACAATCGAAATGAATGAGAATCGCTAGCTATTGCGACTGTCATGGCGTAGTCGCTTTTAAATTTCGACATCGAAATGAAATAGAATCAGGGCCCAGGGTGCACGAGCGTTTGTTTGGTTTATAAAATAAGTAGGTGTTCATAAAATAGTCAAAAAGAATGAACCTCAAGTGGTTTGAAAATATAATGATGAAATTTTTGTAGTTGTATCAGAAGTATGATGGGACCACCGAACTGATAAATACAGAAGTAGAGATGGACAAGAAGATGCTTTGGGTTGCATTGCCAAGGAAATGGAAATACCTGATATTACTTTTGCTGACCTAAAAAAGAAAAATTAGTATTATTAGAAAAGAATGTATATAAAAAAACATTCATTAGTATGCAAATCGATACATATTGGCATGACAAGAGATGAATTGTACGTACCAAAGATCTTTTGGTATAAAAGAGCGGATATATTTTTTACATGGTGTTACCAATACAAGGATTACCTTATCAAATTTGGTAAGTATACTTTTTATTTAAATTTTTTTACATTAACTTTTATGTATTATTTACATCGTCGTGTATCATATTCAGTTGACAGGGCACAGCTTTATGTCCGGAAAAATATTTGTCATATTTATTACGCACAGTAGATGCTAATATTGAATAATTACAACTTCCTAAATGACCGTGCAAATGAATTAGACCATTCGCTTGAGTACTTCGTGTTTTCCAAGAACCCGGTATAATGCGCCTGTTTAGATCTTTAGTATCAAAAGGGTCTGTGGGTGTATATGTTTCACTCGAACTTATTTTTAACCAATTATGTATGTAATGCTAAAGCTGCTTTAAACATTTTGCCCACCTTATTAATTTAAACTGCTGTAGGTCATTCAAATAGTCCAAATGTAGAAACCAAAATTCCATTACAAATTTCAACAATGCGACGAGCTCTTGATAAGCGATAGTTTAAAATTTTCTGTTTCCTAGATAAAGGAGTACTTTTTCGAAAGGGTTTTAAAATATAGGGCCTTAAAGGGAAAGCATCGTCAGCTACAAGTACTGTTACGTATTTCTAAGATCTTCTAATACTTTATTCAACGAAGATTTTGCAAAAACAGCAGCATCGTTTGCACGTCCATTTTTGCCTACGTCGCAATAGCGAAAACACTAGTTTGCGTCAACGCACGCAAAGAAAATTACGTTATTTGTAATTAAAATATTCTAATTCACTGTGGGGCTCATTTCATATTCTAATATGTTTTCCATCTAATGCGCCACAACAGTTTGGAAAATTCCATCGCAAATAATATTATCTTTGAATTGTCTTCCATTGTTCTTCATTTTGTGGTACCGTTCGCGTCATAAAAAACTGGTACAACTCTTATTACCGAAAATCATGTTTTTCAAGTTGTGTAAGTTGATCTTGTCACATGTGTCATTCTAATTTCTAGGGCACTGTTGCCAGTTCAACGAAAATATTATATGAAATCAGCTAAAAGCAGGGCTGTGTAACAGACCGCCAGTTTTGAGTATTCTAAAAACTAAAACATCGAGCATTCTCGATCAGTCAGTCACATTAAATTTGTTTAAACATGCATCCTAAAAAATTCTCATATTAATTTTGTAATTTTTCATTATCTCAATTAAGTACTCATACCTTGATTTGTGTTTTATTATAATTTATGAAAATATTGCAATTCAAATATAGTGATAGATAAAATCAATCTAGACATAACTTTAAATTATTATAATAAAACATTACAGTGAGGTATTGGATTGTAACTGTCACTTTATACTCTACGTAGGATAGAGTATAATGTTAGTTTTTGTTAATGTTATCGTTCATATAATAAATAATAAATTAATCTTGGTAGTTGGCCTGTGACTAGACTTATTAATACAAAATACAGTTAGTGTTCGGTAGGTAATTGAAGTAAAAAATTAGGTACAGTAGATGCATTCCAATGTTCCCTGTGCCAATAATCTCGGTTTAAAGATCCTTCAAATATTTTGGATATTAGCTGAACCCTATCACTGGTTATTACATTTATTAAATACGGTTTTTTGTTGTTAATGCTAAAAATAATATCTATCTAATATTAACTTTTTTTTAACTAGATTTAGTGCAATTCCGTTATCTGTGATGGCAACAGCGAATTAATTCACGAACCACTCTATCCAGTCTGAACCCAGGTTTACATTGGGAAAAGAAAGTGTACCAGTTTTATATGACGGGAAGTGTACCTGTAAAAAAATATTTATCACATCTGCATTTTTAATTCACTTTGTACTAATATGAAATATTTTAATTCTAAGTTCTATTTCTCTTTCAGAATTTAACACATGATGAAGCTGAAAGTAAGACCATCGAAAATACAGGAGAAACAGAAACAGAAAATGTGTTTCCTGCATCTATTACTACTGGCAATGGTAATACCCAAAAAGAATCGATCCGTGTAGAAAACACAAAAACTGCCGAATCGCCTACCACAAAGCAATCAAAGATAACAAATATCTTTCGTGCTCCTCAAAATCGCAAAAGAAAAATATTAGAAAATAAAAATATTTCAAATATAATCGTAGCACTTGATAAACTTGATGAAGTAGTGCAAAAAAATGCACGTAATGTTGATGATGAATTCGACATATTTGCCAAATAGGTCATATAATTCTATAATCAGCGTGTCCTCCTTCTACATCTTATTACCAGACAATTTCATCGCCACCGTTTTTATCTTCTGAGTATCATTCACATCCATCACCAGCACTATCAGACAACATGGACCCAAAACATTGCTCGTGTTCATTTTCATAGGAATCATGCAATAGACAACAATGCGAACAGAATTCTCAGAAATCATCTGATGTACTTACTGCAGCTCTAACAGGTGTCTTACACTTAGAGTAGACTAAATTTTATATTGCCTACTTTTGTTACCATGTTTTTTATACTTACTTTAATAAAATCTTGCAATGAATCATATTCTCCTTTTTATACTTCTCCCAGAAAATTTGAAATGATATTTTTAGGTACTCGGTATATGGAAGCAAGCGTTGCAAACGAATCACCCGTAGCTAAATATCTTAAAGTAATTTGCAGCTTTAATCTTGGTGAGATTGCTTGTCGGATCCATGTATCTTGTTTTTTTATGACACCCTGCACTTTTGACAGCAGCTTCTTAATTTTTTCTTCAGACATTTTAAAGGTATTTCTGTACCCTTCTTTATCCTCTAATGCTAGCTTCTTTAACAACGTTTCTGATACTTCCAAACTATTTCTTGTCAGAATCCACTGTCTCACCCAAAACCGACGTTTCTGACGACTTTTGATCATATTATTAGCAATTATTTTCAGTTCTCCTATTCAACAAACAGCAATACTTTCAGCAACATGTGTTACATGAGGTATATCTATCACTAAATAGTAACCTCTCCTCCGCCACCGTTTTCTGTGACTATTCCAAAGCCTTAGACTGCATAAATCACGACATTCTATTAAAAAAATTAACTTTCTATGGAATTCGGGGTGTGTCTTTGAATTGGTTCAAAACTTACTTGGTAGGTAGGAAACAATTGGTTAGAATAAAAGACACCGACTCTAGTTGTAAAGACATTGAGTGTGGAGTACCGCAAGGTTCAGTATTAGGTCCCATTCTTTTTTTACTTTTCATTAATGACATCACTTACTTGAAAATTAAAGGGAAAATTTTTCTATTTGCTGATGATACCAGTATTACTTGGAGCAGCTCTAATATTTCAACGCTTCATTCAATTATAACCGCTGATTTGCTTATAATCAAGGGTTGGTCAGACTCCAACTTACTTAGCTTTAACGTGGATAAGACAGTAGCATTATCTTATAAAGGAGTCATTCAACCCTTGCTTTTGAATGAGAACCAAATCAGTATCGTTAATTCCTTGAAATTTCTAGGTATTCTTGTCGAGAGCGATCTTAAATGGTCCTTGCATACTGACTCCTTAAGGAAGAAACTAGCCTCAGCTTGCTTTGCAATAAGGTCTGTTTCGAAGGAACTAAATTTATCTTCTGTCAAAATGGCATATTTCTCATTGTTCGAGTCCCATCTTCGATATGGGCTTCCATTTTGGGGTTCTAGTACAGCGGCCCAATTTGATACTATTTTTAAGTTGCAAAAAAGAGCAATTCGTTATCTATTTGGTCTCAAACAAACAACTCATTGCAAGACCTACTTCAAAAATCACGGAATTTTGGCGTTTCCCTCTTTATTTATTTTGGAAACGGTTTGTTTGAGTCGCAAGCATCTAAACACTTTTCCCGATAGACCTGATCATTGCTACTCCATTAGAAATTCGGATTGTAACGTTTATTTACCGATCCCGTCCACTCAGCTAGTAAAGAATTCTATTCTATATAGTGCAAAAAAACTTTATAATCACCTTCCAAGAGAAATTAAATCCGCAACATCTTTCATTAAGTTTCGTAAGATGACAAAAATCTATCTCTCTGAAAGACCATATTATTCAGTTGACGAGTTTCTTAATGTATAACAAAGAAACAAAATTAGTATTGTTTATAATTATATTTAGGTGTCTCAAGCAGTGGCTACAATTTGTCTCATTTGTTGTTGTCTGTACAAATTATGTAAGTGATACAATAATTTTACTAATTTAAAATTGTATTGTTCTGTTTTTTTATATATTTGTTTTTGTTTTATACTTTTTATACTTTTTGTACTTTTTGACTGATTTTTTTTAGCTTTGTCCATAAAATTGTTCAATAATTTTCAGTGACAATAAAGCATATTTCGATTCTATTCTATTCTAACATTCAATATGTGAACAAAATCTTATTCAAGTTGAATTCTACTTATTTTGTTGATCAAATGAAGTTGATCAACAAAATTTGACTCCGAAGAATGCGCCTTAACAAAGTATAGATAGTTTATTCGATAATGTTTTTTATAAGTTCGTCCAAATATTGTGGAATGTCTATTTTTTTCTTAGTAGAATAAAGTTGTAGAATTTTGCTAGAGTTGCTTTGATTGGAGCAAAAATATTTTTATTTTAAAAACTATGCTAATTGTGCTATATTAAAACAGTTTTAAACCAATATTAAAATATTTATTTTTCCTTAACTTGATAAAATGTTTATTTTTATCAATTCGTTATTGTTTCAGGGCCATCCCAGTCTTAAACAGGATAATGCCCAAAAGTTATCTAAAATAATGCCTAAATTCTTAATGTATTTACAAGAATGCCAAAAGAAATTTGATGTCCCAAATAGGTTTTTGCGGTCTCAGCTTGGTATGCTAACTGACGATGAAAAAATAAAATTGGGTCAATTTGATCTCTGTACCCATATAAAGATGGGATTGATGACTGCTACAGGTGATTTGGTAGATACCAAAATTAGGGAAATTTATAAACTTCAAGGACAAAGTGACAAACATTTAGATAAAATTTTGTCCCAATGTAGAAGCAACGATAGTAGAACACCAGAAGAAAAAGCTTTGTTCTACGTACGGTGTTTACAGAGTTTTCCACTACAACATACAAAATCGACTTCTACATATACGTTAAAAAATATGTTATATTTATTTTAGTTTAATGATAAAATTTTGTAAAGCTGTAAGTACGATTTACTTTTATGTATAAATTTAAAATAATAAACCAGTTAATTGTCTGACAAACCCGACATTTTTTACACATCCCTCATTTTTAATATTTTTTCCAGATTTAAGCCATACAGCTTACTCCCCTCTAAATGGAAAATCCATCCCAGATACCTACAGTATTAAAACGATTGAGCTCTGGTGGGACACTTTTAGTAATATCAAATCCTAGGTTATATGGTACACGCTGGAGTATCTTCCCAAATTTTAGTACACATCTGGACGTCGAGAGTAGAATAGCTTTCTTATGGTCTTATAAAGATATTCACCCAAATCCAGTGGTTTTATGTTATATAGGAGGCTTTTACAGATAACATTAGTAGTAAAGAGCATAATAGACACTGTTTAGGTACTTTTTATTCTACATTGTCTCTGTATTTGAATTTCCAGATCTCTGTACTTGGCCATCTTTTCAGATTTAATATGCAGATTATTATTGTTATTGTTGTAGGTATCGCCACATCAATGAGTGTTGTTTTTCTAGCTAATTCATAAACTATTATCTGCTCCATTATATACCGCTGGTTGGTCTGTGAGTACAGTGACATTCCAATATATACTCCTAAGAACATATTGATAATATGGGAGATGGTTAGTTTGGAGAAGTCCCAGTGTGATAGCTATCCTTTCTACTGAGTTATGCCGTTTTTTATATTCAGTTGCTGGCCCCAGCGAGATGTTGGATTGTTTCTTGTGCTTGACATCAATATTAACAGTCGTTTTGGATCTAAAGATCTTTAACGATTTATTTCCTTAGTTTTTTCTGAAACTTATGGTTCAGAGAACATTTTGTCTGATATCAATCTATAGCTCGACTCTGTACTTTCCTGGCAGATTTCATTGGAATGTCCCCCATAAAGAGGTTTTCTCATCCAGGTATGCACTTTTTCGTCTTTAGAAAAGTGGTTCACACGCATTTATGGTTTCTTCGAGTTAAGCGGTAATGTGCATCTTTTGCACAAATCACGTGATGTAAGCCTGCATCAAAAGGACGTGTACGAACTTATCACCTTATACCTGTTCTAGGCTATACTAGTTATACTTTTTATTCATATAATTAATGCTAGCAAATATGCGATATTACAGTTCAAACTCAAAGGAAGGCTATAAGAAAAGAGTTAAAGTAGCGTGCATTCGGTCTTAGTATTACAGTTTTGGCGTTGTTTAACTTTTGTTGAAAGAGTAGTCTAACTGTCTGACAATTAACGAGGAAGTTTCTTGACGGGGGAAGTTTCTCCCTTGAGTTACAGTTACAACATTGACCGCAGATCACCCATTATCAGCAACAGAGGATAGTTTGAACTATGTATCACCAATCATTATATAAAAATTCTTGTACCTGCATGTAAGTAGTATTTTGTTTATTTCTAATTTATTACAATTCAATAGATTATCTCTTACCAATTTGTGGGTTGCTACTTTGTCTGCTAAATCAATTTTATGCATATTAATAAACACAGACATGTAATATTGGCATAATTACTATAACTTTTTTTATCTATATCTTTATAAGACAGCACCCTAATATGGGGTTTTTATAATTAAAGCATTTAATTTACTTTGTACCGTTTGACCTGAAGATGCTTTGCAAATTTTAGAAAGCGAAACCGGTCGTTTTGGGTAGTAAAATTAAACGGATTGTAAGTCTAATATATTTCTTTTACCTATTTGAAATGTAACACAAGCAACACATTCATGATTTCCTTCTTTGGTTACCAAATTGTGCAAAAACCTTATTAACGTGAAATTTTTGTTTTGCCCTCCGCAAGAGTCGTAAAATATCGTAAGTTCCTTCACCGTTGGGGGCAAAATGTTGCATACGAAATGATGCAACATAGAGCAAACCTCGTCGGCTCCTTTTTTTGCTACAGACTCGTCGTACGTATAGAAAATCGCCTGTTGAGTAGACAGTACATGAATGTTAAAACTGATGAATTTAAGTTAATGCCTGTAGTAGACATCATTAGTAGTTATGTTTGGGTAAGGTAAATTTTTTTGGAAATCCATGGCAATTCCTTTAAAAGATGCTGACTTCATTTCCTTCTTTCGGCAAAGTCTCTTCAATTGATAGAAACGCTCACTTTTCTTTAAGTGTATTTCCCTATTTTGCAACTTCACAGACAACTGGGGGTCTGTTCTAAACGGGCCTTTTGCTTCCAATATGGAAATGTCAGACTTCAGGGAGTCACATGTGCTGCAAGTATCCTTGCGAGGATAGCCGAAGGAAATGTTGAATTCATTTTCAAAATATTTACGGAAGGATTCATACGATACTCCATTTTCCGGATACTAATCCGTATACATTTTGTGCAGCTTTGTAATGCTGAATTCTTCAGGTAGGTATAATTTTTCCGTTTTCTTCAGAGAATAGTGTGATTTTCCCCCTCTCAGTGACTTCAAAAATGTGTACATTGCTTCCTTAGTGTCTTCTGTTAGCTTGTGGGGTCTGCTTGAGTGCTTGCCGCGCTGATCTGTGGGTGCTTTTCCGGTTTGAACAAGAGATTATCGAATGTATCACTTTGTCTTCTGAGATACCATGCATGTTCATGAAAGCTTTCAAGCACACTCTCCTATCACGAGCAACACCATCATCTGTTAGTGGAAGAACTCTGTAGGCAAAGGAAGCTGTGCTGTACTTAGTTTGATTTTTATTTTTCCCTCTTCACATCACCGGCAACATACTCATGAGATCGCCTAAATAGGAATTCTGTTTATTTACATCCCCCATCGCATTGAACTCGCGAATGATTCTTTTTGCGCTTAATAAAGATCCCGGCATGCGCTGCGTGTTTGCAATGTGCATTTAAACTGCAATGACGAGGTTCTTCCCTGCACGCTCTGTCGATGACGGGGTTTTCCCCCAGTACTGCTTATATTCAACCCGATTTTTTGCTGAGATGACGGGGTTATTTTCCAAAATCAAGGGCTTCGACGGATTCTATGCCTCGCAAGCATTTAGTAACCACTTCGAACCGGATTAACCCAAAAATGTCTATGACGGAGTTTTTCTCCTGGACTCTTCAGTTGTTAACCACAATAAAAGCAGCCAAAATCGAATACCTCGGTCACATCATAAGAAACAGTGAAAGTTATGGGTTACTGCAATTAATTCTACAAGAAAAAGTAGGAGGGAAACGAAGACCAGAAAGGCGAAGGATTTCCTGGCTGAAAAATCTACGTATGTGGCTTAACACAATAACCACAAATCTTTTCAAAGCAGCAGTTTGCAAAATACATATTGCCATGATGGTCGCCAATATCCGAAACGAATAGGTACTACAAGAAGAAGACTCAACTATATCCATAAGTCCTAGCTGTGTTAGTTTATGTTTCAATAATACTAGAAACTGTTTAAGTCATTTCCTTAAAATTAATTACCTTATACACATTTTTTCATAAAATGTAAATATAAATATTTAATATTAAAAATATTTTCTTTCAAAATTTTACTTTGTCAGTTTTGTAGAAAAGTAGGTAAGTATACAAAAAAAGAGTAAAAAAAAAGAAGATTTTGTCAAAAAACGGGATTTTTAAAATACATTTTGTGATGATATTTTGTATAAAAAAATTTGCATCAAGCCGCTAAATTACAAAAATAGATAAAGGAAAATTTTGATTTAAACATACCTTTTAATAGATAATTTAACTTTAATTAGCTTTAGAACTTGATAAAATGACAAAGTATCCGTCACATTCCAGTTCCCTTTATGATGCGCCAGTGACATCTTATTGAGACGAATCCTCTGCGAGATAACAAATAGCTCTAATATACTACATTCTTAGTCGGAGAAATGAGTTCAACTTGGGAATATTAATTGTAGCAGATGGTGGGTTTAATATAACGTTGTGGAATTTATGGATTAAGACTGGAATGGATAGAGAACTGTGCTTGGATGGGAAATGAGAAGAGGAAAGAAAAATGTCTAAATTAAAAGCAAAACAATACATTCGTTCATAAGAAACCCTCATATATTAATATGTGTATTATGTTATTCAAAAATTATATTTTTTACATGGTTGTTTCAATAAATAACTAGTAAAATATAGAAGCCGTTGTTTTTTTAAATCAATTGAACGGTGTTACATTTATTACATTATCTTCAATAGGACCCATAAAACAGTACATAATTCAGTACACAGTCTGTAATAACAGTTTTTATTGTATTAACAACGTTTGCTTTAAAGAGATTTCTGCTGTTTTATATCTATATATTTATATAAATATAAATAAATATCATTTGATTTTTGATTGAGAAAAATTTTAAGGGGGTGTGCAGCCCTAAATCCCCCCAAACTTTTGAGTACGTTCAAATCAAATGATTTTTATGGCATCATTAGTTTAACACATTATTTTTAAAATTTTTTGCCTGTTATCATTTTTTTTTTCAAAAAACAGTTTTTATTAAGTTACGGCCCTTTTCATTAACCTTTAAAAAATTACGCGCAACTAAATAAATGGCTTAATTAAATTAACAAGTACAAAAAATATCTATATCCTCTACAAATATGATATTACAGTAAATGTTCAAAATGACCTCCATTTTCTTCAATACACATTCGGTATCGTTTTAATAAGGAAAACCGAATGCTGTGAAAAATCATATTTTTCTGACGAAATTGATTTGCAGCTTCAATTATTCTAACCCTTAATTGTTGTTCGTCCTCTATTGTTACAGAATACACTTTCTCTTTCATAAACCCCCAAAAGCAAAAGTCCATGGGGTTAAGACCTGGACTTCTGGGTGGCCAAGAAATAGGTGCGTCACGACCCCTTCTAATCCACTGACCAGGATACTGCCTGCAAAGGTATTCCCGGACTTCATTACTATAATGCGGTGGAGCACCATCTTGTAGAAACCACATATTTTGCCTTATTGCAATATTCACTTCTTCCAAATACAATTGTAAATCGTTTGACAAGAACTACAAATAATTATGACCATTTAAATTTTTGGGAAGAAATACTGGGCCTATTAGATTGTTATCCACAATTCCAGCTCAAACATTAACTTTGAAAGTCTTTTGGTGATGAGTCGTTTTTTTGGCGTGAGGATTTTCGTCGGCCCAAATGTGCTCGTTATGATGGTTTATTATTCCATTTCTACTAAAGGTAGCCTCGTCAAATATTTCTTATAAAATTAACATTTCGAGTGTTTTCCATTAACAACCAATCGCAAAATCCAATCCTTTTATGATAATCTTCAACCAATAACTCTTGAACCGTTGTTAAGTAATAGGGTTTAAGCAGCTGATCCTTCAAACGCCTCCAAACCCTTACGTGAGGAACATTTAGTTGAGCAGATATTACCCTCTTACTTGTTCCAGAGACTTCTTCAATGATTTCTAAAATGTCTTCATCAGTTGCATCCATTATTGGACGACCACTATTGCCAGCAACTTGCGGTTGGAATGTACCCGTTTCCCGTAAACGACGATCAATGGTCAGAAATAATCGTCTATCGGTTGTATTTCGATTGGGGTATTTTACTACATAACGCTTTGCGGCTGCTGCACTATTTCCTTGACATTCACCTACGATATTCCCGATAGTTAGATCAAAATTTTTAATATTAATCTTATTCACACAATAAATGATAGCTTTAAATTATTGACTAGTATTGAATGAACTGTTTGTAATTATTGTATCGTAGAAACGAATTGTAATTTTATGGTCAACTTGGAAAAAACTAGTTTTTCGAAAAAGTGATAGGAGGCAAAAAAGTATTTAAAATTATGTGTTAAACTAATGATGCCACAAAATTCATTTGATTTGAAATTACTCAAAAGTTTGGGAGGATTTAGGGCTGCACACCCCCCTTAAAACTTTTCTGTGCTATTAGATTTCGTTGTTTCTTTTGTATGAAAAATGCTTTCAGAACAAGAAAGTAACATGTCCATTTTTATTACAAAATGTCAAGTGGTTTAGGAGATAATGCAAAAAAACAATTTTTGTTTGGAACTTCAAAGGGCTGTAACTTTTTTTGTGTACACTTTTGTACAAAGGTAAGTTGGATTTAATCGATTTATTTTTGTCCCCGGAATGCGTGATTTAATTTATGACATACCTTTTTGAAACACCCTGTATAAAATTATTATACTCCAGTCGTCAGAGACGAAAATGCCACTGAACCTCTAAAAATTATACGAACAAGCTAAATTTTGCCGAGAATATTTATTTTGGGACCCCAAAAGACATGCAAAAAAGTTTACCACTTTTACCACCGGATTTCTCCCTAAAGCCCCCCTCGTAGGGGGGTAAAAAGGCAAAAAAAAATATTTACCAAGAATCTGTACTCCGGCGCCGTAGAAAAATATGTTTTAACCCACATACTACTATTCTCCTTTTAATAGGCAATCGATCTATTTCCCTTAAATTGATAACTTACACTTACCGTTGATAGATGGCGCCTGTGACGTTTACTGCCAAACATATCGATCAAGATATTTCATCAGTTGCTCGCTTTAAAAGTTTGTTTACGTACCGGCATAGCATTCTTTTGTTTTGTTTTGTGTACGGCCATTTTTGTTTTGTTCACTTAAAAAGACAGTAGTAATAAGCACTACAAAATGGTTATTTTTTAAGAAGAGTTAATTGCAGAACTTGAGACAGATGAGATTCCAACGCCTCCTGATGGTATAATTATTTTTCCTCCAGACAATGCAAATTAATACTCGTTTAATAGATTTCGATTCAGAAGATGAGAATGTCACAACGATAAACCATTTACCAGGAAGTATGCTGAGAAATTACGTGGAGGTTATTTTCGAGAATCACGATCGGAGTGAAAAAGAGTCGGATTCTGACGACGACGACGTACCTCTTGCCACACTACGCAAAGAAAAAACAAAATCTTCAATTATTCTCAAAAAACTAGGATCTGCACAATGGCTTATAGGTGATTGTACTGTACCAGCATCCTTAAAATGTTTAGTGGATACCAGAAATCGGACCTAAACAAAATGGCACGCCATTACAGCTCTTCAGGTCATTTTTTGACGACAACCTATTCAATATGATAACAACATATACAAATACATACGCGGCACAAAAAAACTTGACTAGTGATGTTACAGAAAATAAAATTAGGTGTTTTGTGGGTGTGCTTATTTTGAGTGGCTACGTGGTGTTACCAAAAGGTATATGTATTGGGAAAATCGTGATGATAGTCAGAATGAAAAAGTTGCTGGATCTCTATCGAGACATAGATTTTCCCATATAATGACAATTCTTCATGTGTGTGATAATAATAGTTTGGACAAAACAGGCAAGTTTGCGAAATTACGGCCTTTATATGATGCATTGAATAAATTTTTTTTAAATCACGCTCTTTTCGAACAAGAACATAGCCTAGATGAAGCTATGGTACCATATTTGGGAAGGCACCCTACGAAACAATTTATTTCGTTGGGGTTATAAGCTTTGGATGGGTACTTTCCGTATAGGTCATATTGTATGGTTTACACCGTATCAAGACAACTCAGTGCAAATACCAGCCTCATACAAAAACTTGGGTCTTTGTTCGTTTGTTTTGTCTTATGCAGATGTGCTTCAATCACGCTAGCCAAAAACGAGATTCCACCTTTTTCTTGATAACTTCTTCCCATCCATGCATCTACGAAATGCATGGTAAAATCAGAGGTATTTTTGGTGCATGTACAATAAGGAATAATAGAACACTAAAATGCCTCTTATTCGCTCTAAGAGCTATGAAAAAAAAAGGGGAAAGAGGAACATACGTTTGTAGATTAGATAAAAACACAGGCATTGTGGTTTGTCGTTGGCATGATAATAGAGTCGTTACACTCGCATCTAACTTTTTTGCAGTCAAACCACATCACCTAGTCAAACGGTTTTCCCATCAGAAGAAGAAGAGACACATTTTTGTTTCTCAACCAAATATGATAAAGCAATTAAATTCTTTTATGGGTGGCGTAGACCGCTGTGACCAAAACATTAGCCTTTACCGGATCACTATAAGTGGGGAAAAAATGGTGCTTTCCGCTAATAGTACATGGAATTGACATGGCTACTCCAAACGCGTGTCAGTTGGACCGAAAAGATGGAGGAAGCCTTGATCAGCTTAAATTTAGAAGGCAAATAGCTTGCAACCTTCTGGAAACCTACAAAAAAGACACCAAACGCATCCCAACAAGACAGAATCTCAACACGGTCTTACATTCAAGATATGATGGTATGAACCATTTAATTGTTTATCAAGAAAAACAATCTCATTGCGGACAAGAAAAAGATTCATTTTTTGTACGAAAAATGCAAAATACTATTACACCCTAAACAATGTTTTAAGGATTTTCATACTTTGTAATTATTTTTGTATTAATAAAGTTTTACTTTCTAGTATATACTGCTTCTTACTGCTGTTCTTTTAAAAGAACATGACATATTTTGACAGCTAATGCAAAAGTTATTATTTTAGTATTTTTTGTCGTTAAATAAGATGCATTTCCTTTAAGTATAGATAAAATTTAAAAAAATAGTTTCAGTAATATGTGGGTAAAATAAAAAATGTGGCTGCGATAATTTTAAACATAGATATTTATTAGCACTTTTTGTGTAAAATGAACCGTTCTCTCATAAACAACACTTAAAAGACAGTCGATTTTGAATGTCAGTTACGAGCGCGAAATCAATGTTCAATAAAATTTGTAGCAGCTCAACGGTAAAAATTCAATATCTTTTCTTTTGATTTAAGTGTCCTATCGACAAAAATCATCAACCTATTTTCTACAGCAAACAGGTTTTTGGTAAATCGATTTTTTTGGGTTTTTACCCCTTTACGAGGGAGGTTTTAGGGGGAAGCCTGGTAGTAAAAGTGATATACTATTTTGCATCTTTTTTGGAGTCTCAAAATTAATATACTTGGCAAAATTTAGCTTGTTCAGCATTTTTGACTTTTATTAAATTTTGACAATCGAATCCTAACGAATCGAATCATTTAGTGACAGATATTCTTTTAATGTATTACTTCTCATTTAATGTCTATATTATTAGTCCATACTCTGTTATTTTTTATGCAGTTTTTAGTTTAAACCTGCTTAGAGTAAATACATGGTGACCAGAAACGAATTGATCGAGAGTAGTGAATCGATGTCAAGAACTGCTATTCTATGACGCTACCCGTGACGACAAAATTTTGTGGTTCTAGTTTCGTGACGTTCCTCTAAGCACTTTACTGTAGAGAAAAAAAGTAATAAATCTCCAGTATAGATGCTTGGCTTCAAAAATACAATATAGCACACAAAACACGCAGAATTTTATATTCCGATGGTAAAACCACCACCCTCAGTGTTTTGTTGGAAAAAGAAGTTTATTGCTCACAAAATCGAAGCCAAGTAAGTCAACCATCAATGTTAAAATTATAACCCACTAAATACTTGTTGTTTATACATTTTTCTGTAATGTTTTGACACAATCTTTTTTGAAAACATTTCCGGAGTGAAAATCAAAACGTCGACGTTATTTAAATATGTAATTAATTTTAATTACAACCAGTTGTGGCTTAAACCCATATCGATGAATATTACCATTTATTTCCTCAGTTAAATAAGTATTTTTTTAATATACAAGGATGGAATATAGTGCATTTAAATATATTTTAAATATTATACAACCTCATAGAACGAAATACAATAATTTCATTAAGCAGTCTAATAAACTTTACTACTACGTCCACAAGAATCGCCGAGTTTTAGATTTAACAAGAGGTGCGTCAAGATTCAAGTCCATGCATGCAGCGCTGCTTGACGCCTCTAATTTTTTTTATGGGAAGGAGGTGGTATATTTTCTAAAGATCGTACAGGTCGTGCAGACACTCTCTCCAAATCGGTGCATCACGTGAATAGCCCATCTTGTCTTGCTCTCTCTCTTCCTCTTTCTTGCCCTCGCTTTCTCTTTTTCTCTCTCTCTCTTTCTCTCTCTTTTACTCTATCTCTTATTTTTGCTGCAAATTATTCTCTAATATTTCCTACCTTCTGACAATTCGACATACTGCCTACAGTATCACCTTGTATTCAGTATTTCCCCTTAATGCAACCAGCACTATGGTATTTGCACTTACCGTAGCTACCTTCCTTTGTAATTTGTTACTGTCCTCATTGAAAACTTCAAAGTCAAATACACAGTGCTCGGTCATATCATTCCCTTCACAGTCTGTGCAATTTCCATCCGCAACCTTTCCTATCCTTTCTAGGTAGACCCTAAAGAAGCCGGTCCCTGTTAAGAACTGAGTGAAAAAGTAGTTAGTATCCATATCACCGCATTTTATCCAGTCTGCGATATTTGAAATTATTACCCTCGTCCCGGCTGCCTTATGCTCCTTTGTCCATTCTTCCTGCCACTACGTTATGCTGCTGTATCTGTATCTGTAGAGTAGGGAGGGCGAGTTAAATTTCACAGCACTTAGGCCACAATTGACCCATTGTGCATCCTCCCAGGGAGCTGTCACCCTTAGCTCATTGTCCATCCTGACATTTCTAGGAAGGAGGACAAGTCACCAGGAGACATCTCTCTTATGTGGGCAGGTGTGGGCCAGGACTCGCCGAACGCGTACTCTTGTATTAACGATAACTCCAGGCATTCACATAGGACATGCTCTACAGTTTCGTCTTCTTGTTCACTTGGTTTCAGCTTGGTTTCATAGAAAAAATTAGTAAGGTTTTGGAATTGATCTGGCGAGCTGAGAATATTTTGTAGATTTCGACTCAAGAGATTCTTTTTTCTCCTTTGTCCATTCTTCCTGCCACTACGTTATGCTGCTATTCATAGCTATTATTTTCTCCCGCTTATCCTTCCTGTAGGTTTGAGCTCTTTCCTCAACCATTTGGTGGATGGGTGATACGCCCCCGAAAAGTTCGCCTCGTATCCAGGACTACTCCTAAGTGCTTCACTTTTTTGGCAGGTAAAATTCATCCTCCCTCCAGGACAAAAACTATATTTATGGTCTCTGGCCCTTGAACCGTTGGGAATCAAAGCTTTACTTATTTTGGTTGCCCTCATGGGGTCTCTGCTTTCCATACACGTCAATACTTTTGAGAACTCGGTTCCTTCTATGCATGATTGAGTAGTTTTCGTTGTGATCCACGAGCACCATTATGTCATCCACAGATGCCATTGCCTGTACACCAATGCCCAGGTCTGTCTTCAAAATCTTGTTATACAGAACATTCCAAACTAAAACACCCGGGGGTCTGCGGCCCTCTTGTCGCATTCCTCATAGAGTTACCCCTCGCAATGTTAATTCATCTATCCCTAAAGTAGTTCCTGACGAAGCAGTGACGAAGTCGCCCAGTAGCCTGACGATAATTTCCCAGGTAGCACTATTAAAATTATTTCTTATATCGGGGAAGAAAGTCACCATTTATCTGTTCCAACATATAGATATTTTATTATTGATCCTGCTTATTGCGTCTACCACAGATGTTCCTTTCCTTAACCCACACTGAATGGATATGCCTCGCTATATACGAATCAACTTAAACTCATGGCTGATTTAATGAAGCGCAGCTAGACTCGGCTCGCTTCTCCACTATGTTTTTACCCTGAGGAAGATCCCATTTTTGAGAGCTTATGAATGGACAGAATAAATAACAAAACAATATGAACGATCATTTATTATAATTTATTTATTGATCTTTATATTATTACAACATACTCTAAAATGCAATTAAAAGTGAAAACATCTTCGTATTTAAATAAACACGAAACACATTAAAAAATTAATTGCTTTCTGAAAATGTTTAAGCAACTAAAACACCGCAAAAAGTATTATAAAACATACGTTAGACATAAACCAAAAACCCTAAACGGTTCTTAATGGATTCCCATAGAAAGAGGAGCATGTTTTTAGGGTGTTGTTTCGCAGTTTTTACAATTAGGAATTTCGTGTCACGTTAAATTGAAGCTGGTGTAAAATGGTATATAATTAGCCAGCTTTTCTTTCTTTTTAAGTGGATGAAAAGGGTCCGATTTTTTTTACCAATATATTTTTCGCTGTTATTTTGACCTCTTTTAGGAATTTAACCTTTTTTTGTAATTTAAATAAATGTGTAAAAGATTCAAATGATTTTGAGGCAAATGAGACTTGATAAGTAAAGTAATAACGTTTTACAACGTTAGAATAAAAACCAAACATAAAAATGAACGGAAAATATTGATTCCAATATTTAATGGTTGCATTCGTATAGGTAAGATTTTCTAGGAAAAAAATATCACATTTTAAGTCAAAATAGAAAATAATATTAACGTTTTTTTTTATTTAGCTTTACGTGTCTCGACAGCGTATGTCACTGACATAGGTACAATTTTATTACATTACATTACAAGAATATACAGTATCATTACAATCGATAAAGAAATACATTAAGTACATTAAATATTTGTACAATATTATTAATTATCAAATTCTAAACTAGGTTTCTTTTTCTAAATTTCCTGGTAAAGCTTGGCTTCATAGAGAAAATTAGTAAGGTTTTGGAATTGATCTGGCGAGCTGAGAATATTTTGTAGGTTTCGACTTAAGAGATTCTTTTTTCTTTCGTTGTTAAAGTGGGGACAGTCTACGAGAATAAGTTTAACAGATAGAATATTACCACAGTGTGTACATGTAGGTGAATCTTGAAAAGTCATTAAATGTTTATGAGTTAGTCTTGTATGGCCGATTCTAAGTTGGCGAATTAAGATTTTGTTTTTCGGGTCATGGAAGGAAACTCAAGCTTTTTAACGCTGGGATGGATATCACGAAGCTTGGAATTACTGTAAATCTGTATGTAGTTGTGTGTTTTCAGTCTCCATATTAGAAGACGAGAAGAGGTTGGCTAGTTCGTTACCAGGAATTCCTACATGAGACGGAATCCAGATCATGGTTATGGATACTCCCATTCAGATTAAACTATCAAGAGAGTTTTGAATAGCTTAAACCAAAGGATGTACCTTGTACATACTTTCGAGAGAATAGATAAATGCTAAAGAGTCTTTACATATTGCTACTTTTTTATATTCTGGAGATAGGAAGTTTGTAGCTTGGAGAATAGGGAATAATTTAGCAGTATGTATGCAGCAGAAGAGTGAAAGATCACAAGATATGATTAAATCTGTGTTTGAAGTTATAGCACATTTAACAGCTATAGGACTGTTAGAAGCATCTGTGTATAAAATTTGGTCAAATCTATTGTTGGCACTTAATTCTTTAAAGGTTTGCCTTACAAATTGTAGATTTGTCTGATGCTTATCATAATAAGTTAACGAGAGATTAAAATCTGTTATCAATTTATTCCAGGGAGGTTGGGAGGTTTAGGTATTAATATTGGAGTAGGAGCTGAAAGATCGATATTATTCAGATATGGTGAAAGATACTGTGGCATAGATTGAAGTTTAATAGGAGAAGGAGAATTTAAAAGGTCACTACTTAATAATTTATAAGCTGGGTTTTCGGTATTAGCTGAGATTCGAGACGAATATTTTAAAAGGAGTTACCGGCGACGTAGCCAGAGGGGAAGTTCATTAGCTTCTCTGTATAAACTCTCTGCAGGTCTCGACCTGAAGACTCCAAAGCAGATTTGAAGTGCAGTGTTGTGTACAGAATTAGGAAGTTTTAAGTCTGATAGATAGGGCTAGCGATAGAACGATTAAGACATCTATAAATCTGAAGCAAGAAGTCTTCGTCTGCACCCAATGACGATTAGACAGAGTTTTGAATATATTAAGATTTGTCATGTATCAAGCTCGGATTATAGGCAAAATGCCTTTTTTGCCTATTATAATTATTTTTTTGCACTTTTTGCCTTTTTTTCGTAAATTCCGCCTATTTGTGCCTTTTTTAAAATTTCATGGTACTACCCATGATATTATTCTATTACTAAACCATTCTATAATAAAATTTTGGGTCAATAATAAAATATCTATGGTTTGTTTATATAACAGATTTCTAGGAAAATGTACCTGATCGAGACTTAAGGGTTAACTATTGGGAAATCCCTAAGCTTTATTAGTTTATTATCAGTTGTACAGTCGGTTACTGTATTTTTTATATTTATATTTATTTTATATTTAGTCACAAATTGCTATATCCTAGTTTAGTTTTGTTGCGTATACCAAAAAGCAAAGAACACGTTTTAAAACGTTTTAGACATTTGTGTGAAAAGATGACATCTAAATTAAGGCTATGGATCGCACCTTATTCGGAACTTTCTCTAGAAGGAGATGGAGCATTTTGTAAACCATGCGGCAAATCGGTAAGTTTTTTTTTCTCTTTTTTTCTCGTCCCACAACATAACTAAATTCTAAAGCGGTTTTAGAATATTAATTTTTTTTTTAATTCTCAGATTTCAAGTAGAAAAAAGTACTTTATTGACCAGCATTGTGGAACCCCACTTCATAAACGTAATTTGGAAAAATTAAATTCCTCTAAGTTAGCCCAAATATCACTGCGGGATAGTTTAAGCAGTTCAAAAAAAGGAGGAAGACGCATTTAAATTTGATTTATACCAGATGATGATTGTATCCAACATTCCTCTATATAAAGTTAATAACCCTAGTTTTAAATGCTTTTTCTAAAATATCTTAATAAATCCTTACCGGACGAGAGTACATTGAGAAAACATACTGTGGAAAAATGTTATGTGGAATGTATTTCAAAAACTAAGCGGGAGTTAGAGGGCAATTTTTTGTATATTATCGTGGATGAAACGACAGATGTATGCGGCAGGTATATAGCTAATTTAATGATTGGAATTTTGAACGAAAACTTTGCGAGGAAACCTTATTTAGTTGTCGTTAAAGAATTGGAAAAAACAAACAATTTAACAATAAGTCGATTTATACAAGATAGTTTAACAAACTTTTTTTTACCCAACGCTATACCAGTGAATAAAATAGTTTTAATGATTTCAGATGCTGCGGCATATATGTTAAAAGCTGCTGTTAATTTAAAGAATTTTTATCCTAATTTAATTCATTGCACTTGTGTAGCCCACGGGGTAAATAGAATTGCTGAAGAAATAAGAAATCTGTTTCCGTTGGTAAATAATTTTATAAATTTTATGAAAAAAGTGTTTGCAAAGGCTCCGTTGAGGGTGCAAATATATAAAGAAAGACTTCCCAGTGTCCCTTTGCCACCTAAACCAGTAATTACTAAGTGGGAACCTGGTTCGAAGCAGTTTTTTTTATTTTGAACACTGCAATGAAATAGAATTAGTATAATAGAATTGTTTGAATAAATATTTATTAAGGCTGCAGTCAAAAGGTTAGTCGAGATGTTAGAGAAACACTCTTTTGACTTTTTATCAAGCTTTCGGAATTGTTTTATTCCTTTTTCAAGACACTGTAATATAGATAAAAAATGTGCAAATATTTACAAAATATTACAATTCGTCAGTGCAACTTACTAGTCGTTGAGATTATTTACAATAAATTTTTACACTCAACATTATCAACACAAATATAAAATATAATAATGGACAATACATTCTAAAAATTTTGGTAAGGATAGTAATTAAAACTTAGTTTATTTCATGACATCTTTTGATGGTGTGTTTTAACTCTGATACATAGAGAACAAGAGAACAGAAAAAAAAACAATATGACTAAAACGTAATTAGGTGTTCTTAATGTTGTATTCATTTTCAAGTATTTTCACATTGGGTAGTTTTAATTTTTAATTATTAAACCTGTCTTAATGGTATGCAACCAGTTATGCATACAAGAACATATTTACCTCTACATATTCTTATATATAATATATATATATATATATATATATATATATATATATATATATGCATATACAAAGATCATCAACAACAGATTAACACAGGTTAACAAACGCATCAGATGTTGCACAGCCGAGACAACAAGCTGTCTTCAGAAGTGGATTCAGTACCATAGATCATATTCATACACTTCGAGAACTAATAAGTAGAGATAAAGAATATGATATACCGTTAGCATTAACCTTCATATATTTCGAGAAGGCTTTTGATTATATATCTCCCAAGGCAGTATTAGAAGCTTTGACCAACCAAGGTTTTCACAAACCGTACATGGAAACTTTAGCAAATATATACAGCAAAGCAAGAGCTAAGGTAAAAATTTATAAAAACACTCCAGAATTTCCCACTACCAGAGACATCCGATAAGGGGACGCAATATCACCAAAACTCTTCACTGCAACTCTAGAAAATATATTCAGCAAAATGAACTGGCAGAACAAAGGAATATCCATTGATAGAGAATACCTCAGCCATCTAAGATTTGCAGACGACATCGTTCTGATTGCTAATAATCCTGCGAAACTACAAGAACTTATAAGCGACCTAAATGCAGCTAGCCATGAAGTTGGTCTAAAAATAAACTTGACAAAAATAAAAACCATGTACAAGGAACTAGTGGATGTCCAAGATGTAATAATAAACAACACTGCACTTAAGACAGTAGACGAGTATGTATACCTGAGACAATTAATACATAAATCTGGTTCTTTACTTCCAGAAATCAACAGAAGAATGAAACTAGCAGAAATGCAGTTACAGTAAAATCTTCGTTAACCGAAATAATTGGGGGGGAGGCCGTTTCGGATAACAAGAATTTCGGTTAAAAATGACATTGTTTTTCCTAGTATCCTTGGTCACAGTATTGGTACTTATTTAAAAATACGATGAGGTGGTTTTTAATGTTTTCTAATAATCAAATACAGAATAAAGTAATAAAATCAAGGAAAATGAACAAGTTTAACAAGCTTTTTTAAAGAAATCTTCTGTTTTCATTTGGCAACGATGTTTTGCAGCTATATCTCCATCGTTCATTTGCAGAACGTTATGATTTGCCTCATTCGATTGTTCGACGAAACGTAAAACAATCTGAAAAGGACAAAACTTTATACAATGACAACAAAAATTAAGAACCTAGTTGTGTCCCTAACTAATTAGGCCTACTGTATAAAATTCTTACCTCTAAGGCATTGAAAATATCGTCGGCGGTCTCGTGCTGCCTGTTGTCTGTTGGGTCCTCATCTTCGTCGTCTGATACGCTCAGGTTGTCTGTATGAAGAACCATATCATTGATGTCCTGATCGGTGAATTTACTTTCTGAGTCATCGGCTGCTAACCACTCACGCATCTCTTCTTGGTTAATTTCGTCACATGCCGGCAAATTTTTTATTAAAGGTTTAATTTCTTCTGTCGTTTCCATACCATTTTCTTCTTTAGGATCGTCAATCAAAATCCCATCAAACAGTTTGTTCCAGCATTTTTTCAAAATTGAAAATTTGATCTTGACCCACGACTTAGGACACCAATAAACAACATGTTTCATTGTTAAAGATTTGAGAATTTCGGGAACACTTTTGGATTTATTCGTCTGCTGTTATAACAGATGTCTTAAAAATACTCCTCTATAATGTCTCTTGGATGTCTCTATTACCCCCTGGTCTAACGGCTGAATTAAGCTCGTGACATTCGATGGCAAAAATCTGACAATTGTCACCATTTCGTAGATTTTGAGGGTGAGTTGGTGTATTGTAAACAAGCAACAATGCTTTGATGGGAAGGTTTTTTAATTTTAAAAAGGATTTTACACTCTGAACGAATTTATTTTCAAACCATTCTGATAATAAAGTGGTCGACATTCATGACCTTATTTGGCTTCTATAAAAAAATGGAAGTGCTTTTTCGGAAATATCTTTTAGAACTCTTAGTTTTTTTTATTTACACAAATAGGCATCAATCAGTAAGTGAAATTAATGGAGTTGTTACGTTTTACGATAAAAATTTATTTTTTTTGACGAAATTATTGAAACTCTCAGCCGTTTCGGTTAAACGATGTTTCGGTTTAAAAGGTTTCGGTTAAGGGAGGTTTTACTGTATATTCAAATCGAAGATGCCAATCCACCTGAAGAAAAAATCATTCGATCAGTGTATACTACCAATCATAACATACGGCTGCAAAACTTGGACACTAAAGAAAGAGATAATATCGAAACTCAAAGCCACTCAAAGGTCAATGGATCAATGCATGCTAGGTATAACAAACATTTTTACCTTTCGGATAAGAACATCGTATATCTTTAACAAAAACTGTAACTTACATATTTCAAAAAGCTATTCATTAATCAAAAATAGTGGGCCTTATTCTATAAGAGGGATTGAACATTTATATAATTACTTGCTTACTTACACTGAAGAAATTTCACGTACATATAAAAAGGTAAATAAAAAAAATGGTGAAATCTTTTATGATTTCTGAAGAACACCTTAAAAGCTAGTTACAATGTTATTCTTTGTGGAGGTCTTCTTCTTAAAGTGCCCTCTCCTCAATGGAGGTTGGCTACTACAATTTTAAAATCTTCTCTATCTTCAGCTGTTCTTATTAGCTGTTCAAAATTTAGCCCTGTCCATTGTCGGATGTTTCTGAGCCACGATAGTCTTTTCCTTCCTAGGCCTCTCTTTCCCTCGATTTTTCCTTTCACTATAAGTTGGGCATATTGGTACTTATTATTTCTCAGTATGTGGCCTAGGTATGATGTTTTTCTAACTTTTACTGTGTTAAAAAGTTCTCTTTCCTTGCCTATTCTATGCAGCACTTCTTCGTTTGAGGTCTGCGATGTCCATGAAATTGTGGAGGTCGATATGTGCGGAATATATTGCACACTCATTTTTAACAACACACCGAATTTAAAGTAATTTGTTATAATTCTAGTCAATCTTCAGTAAGGGAGAAACTTTAGAAAAAAGGGAGAGAGTAAAGAATTGAAATATCGATTTGTCATTGCATCTTAAATTTACACTTTTATTAAATATATCTTTATTTTTTTCATATTCCCTTTTTAATACCGTATCTTATAAAATATGATCTTCCTCCTTTTTTATTAAAAAAATTATTTTTTTAGTAGTCTCATAATTTCTGGAGAACCGGCCTAATAACTTTCAGAGAAAAGACGACCTCGATCGTAAAGGAAATTTTCTCAAAGTCATTGCGTTATTGTAATTGGTCTGGAAGTTCCTTTTTCTTTGCCTTTGTCCCTACTGTAATGGAAGTTGATACGGGAAATTATATTCTTTCTAAATTGTACGTCAATTCAGGGCAATTTATTTCTTAATTGTGAGTAGCAGTTATAGTAATAAGTAATATAAATGGTTTAAATGAAAATAATTTCTAACGGTTCTTTAACTACACAGTGATAGACCAGGGAACTAACGATTTTCCCATGACACTCGTTGATATAAGTATCTAACAACTACTTTTCTTAAATTTGGTAATAACAATAAGTATATTATAAACAAAATATACAAAGATTAAACGTCATTTTTTGCTTATAAAGAGTATACAGTGCGTAAAACTGCGCTTTCAAGGCCTCAAGGCCACCTGTTGGAAAATCTTACAATTCCAGTGGCGTGGTTATTTCATATTTTTTTTTTTTAGTGTTTTGGATTATTTTATTGTGAATTAATCATTACATGTCTATCTATCATTATGTCTCTGTTAGTGCTTTTGTCGTTCTGTGAATTTCGTAATTAGCTGATCTTACCTTACTATTACGGAAATATAGATACGTGACTTCTTACGATTAAAGCTTTTAACGGAATCAATTTCTTACAACCACACAAATCATTCAAAAATGATTCATCATCATCATTCTGGCTTTATAACCCTGCGTGGCGGCCTGGGTCTGGGTCTTCCTCTTCTTCTCTGACCAATGGGTCTATCAGGGACCGTTTTTCTAGCTGAGTCATTTTGTTCCATCTAGGTTGGGTTCTGTAAATTTTCAAAATTTAACAATATAAAGAGATTATAAAGTTGACAAATCTTTGCTATTATGCTGTACAATACTCTTAATCGGAAACGAAATATGTCATAAAATTAATACATAGGATACAAATTATCAAACGTTTAAAAAAACATAACTAATAAATTACTTTTGAAATTATCTTTTTCTTCCATTTTACTATCTACACTAGAAATATTAAAGAAAAACAAATATCAGTGTGGTTAACAAGATAAGAGATCTAACCGATATTGGTGTAAAACTGTGTATGGTAGGCCTATAATTTAGGACACGGTACCGAAAATCAAACAGATGGAATTCGTTCAAGACATATTCGACCCTTGCAAAGAATAACGTTTTAACTGCTTTTAAGATAATCTTCAGAAATGATAAAACACAACTTTCTTTATTTTACCTTTTTATATACATGTGATGTTTTTCCAGTGCAAGTATATAATTGAGTCAATCATTTCGAAAACAACAGATGTCACAATATGTAAATTTTTCATCATCATCATTCTGGCATTACAACTCTGCGTGGATCCTAGCCTCCTCAAGAATTTCTCTTCAGTCGTCTCTATCCATGCCTTTCTCCGCCAAGCATGTATTCCTATATTTCTATGCCGGAATTTCATGTTAACTGATAAGAAGGAAATTATATCATGGCGATGTTATTATCTACGCTCAATTCATAAATATCGTGCGACAAAACGAAAAATTTAATAACTCGACGGGACTTTAGTTAAGGCCGGACATATAGTGGCCAAAATTTGTCAAGTTACAACAATAACAAATGCACAAAAAGCCTTTGTTGAAGGTTTATTAACAAGATTGCGAGCGCCGTCAGAAAAGGGCCAGCGTCTAACTATCGCTCATATTGGCAGCGATACTGGATTTCTGCAAAATGATGTTTTTGTTTATATATCTAAAAAAGCTAGCGACTATCTTAGAGTCGAAAACTTCATATAATTCAAGAAGTGGTTCGAGAACATTATCCAGCGTGCAGGTAGTAACTCTGCCATAGTATTGTCTTACTACAGTCGCCTTGTTAAACTCATTCCAAAGATGACTGATAGAAAATCCAACATGCAGAGCTGGTTACGAGAAAAATGTATATTAGTTACAAAGCATATAGTCAAAGCAGCAATAATGGCAATAATCAAGGAACATCGTGGTAGATATCGTGAATATGCTGTTGATTTATAAGCCAGACTTCATGGTATTACTGTTTTAAGGTTTCTAGCTTACCATTTCGAGTTGAATCCAATTGAGTTAATAGAAAAAAGACAGTTAAGATTTGATTTCACGTATAGTGCGTTTGTGTATCCGCTTATACGTATCTCGCCCTAAAAGGGCTCTTCAGAACGGGTATTCACAGTCGCTCTGAACGTGAAAATAAATCTTTTCTGTCTTAGAAAGCGATTCTAACCTGATTCTAATCCGGTTTTATTCAACGAAAATTAATGTTTTTTTTTAATTTGGGGTACCCCGAGGCATAAATCATAAAATTACCTTTTGCTAATTTGTAAATTGTTTATTTAACCCTAGAACAATGGACTATTATTGCAGTATATACTGGCGGTTAAGCTGGACTGTCGTCATTTTTACATCTAGCAAAAAATTGGGAATGCAATACAAATAAGGAAAAGTAATAATAAGCAGTTTTATTACAGAAAATTAGAAAAGATGTATCTCTTAGTAGGTGATACAAATATAAATAGAGTCGATATATACACTATTTGTTTGCACATATTGTACATATACTACCTCGGTGTTCGCCACATTAAGCGTGATAGCAATGGTTGCAATATATGTAGTAGTCATGAGCACCTTTTTACTCTGGCAATAGAAACATACCTTACGTTTCTTTTCTTCAGATAACGGACATTCAACTTCTTCCGAAATTTTGAGAATATGCTTTGCTTAAGATTTCGAAAAGTTGTAATACAAAATCGTTCTTTTAGCCAGGCTTCTGCGAGATGACGCGCTAATTCAATCATATATTCCTATCGGGATAAGACTTTTCTGTTTTATTTTAATGTGTTCGTGCTGTAAATAACATACGACTTAATAACTGCAATATTTACCATATTATAGAAAATACTTAAAGGCCATCTCCTCGTTTTACTACCTGCATGCATATTCGAACACATCTGGTCAAATGTATCCACTCCGCCTTTTGTTCCATTATAATCAGATATTATAGTGGGTTTGCTATTTATTTTGGAGACATCAGCACCCTTATAAAGTGGAAAGAAGTAAAACTATCTTATTTTTCATTGGCATATATGATACCGACATCTTTCTTTTATCAAAACAAAACATAGAAGTATTGTGGTCTCGGTTCTTTACGTTTAACAACTCCTGTGGAATTTATCTTTTGTTTATCTTTTAATTCTTTGACTCCTTTGCAAAGCTAACTAATGTAAGTCAATTGTCCATGGTAATATTTCTATTACTACCATGAACTGATTGAGAAACAATGGAAAGTCACTCGATGTTCTAGATATTTTCCCTATAGAATTTTTGCTTCCAACACTACTGCTTTTATATCTGGATCTATTAAATTTACTTATGAACTGGTTACACTGGATAGCTGGAAAATTTGTGAATTACCAACATTTTAGAGTAATCTTGTTAATTTGAATCGTCCAATTCAAACATCAAAATATCTTCTTCTAACTCCTAGTCACTTCCACTATTTTCAAATGGTTCCTGTTCAGTATCTTCTCCATTCATTAGACGCTGTATTTCATCGTTTATTTCCTTTACTGTTAAGGTTTTCTTGATGATATAGTAGGTACTATAATTAAATGAAATAATATTCACTACAACTGTCAAATCAAGACTCAATAAACAGCTACTGAAGAGTGTATGGGTTACACGATTGCACCCGAGCTGCGACGAAAACTGTAGAACTAGTCAAAAGTCCGTTCCCCCTCATATCTTTTGAATGGTTATACTTATAATAGTGAAACTTGGAGGAAGGTAATAAACAGACGTAGGCTTCTTAATACTTAGTGACTAGTCATACCAAGTGACGTAACAGTGAAAGATGACGTTAGAGCGCCGCTGTGACAGATAATTTTAAATAGGGCCTTATGGCAAGTGATACGTTTAAAAGGTATTAAAAATATCTATTCAACCATACTAATTTGATTTGAGTTCAAGCTCATTTTGAGGAATAAATTAAATAAATACTAAAATTATAGTTTCACATTTATTAAATAAATATTTAAACCTCCGCCACTGGTTACTTGTCAAAAAGTGGACGTTTTTAATTTCTCTAATTATTTTTACGTCAACGTCAACTTTTTTGACAATTAACCTGAGACGAACGTTAGAATATTTATTAATTAAATGCGAAACTACAATTATTTTAATATACCCATTTAATCATACTAATTTTGTTTGGATTTAAGATGATTTTGACGCATAAATTAAATAAATATTAAAATTTTAGTCTGGCACTTAATAAATAAAAATTGTAAGATCCGCCTCTGGTTATTTGTCAAAAAAGTTGACGTTTGTCAATTCTCTAGTTGTTTTTAGTTTGCAAAAGCGTTTATAGCTCAATATTTAGTTTCTGTTTCTGCTGTTTAGTCAATTCAAGTTTAGTCAAGTTGTTTTCAGTTAGTTGTCGTTAGTTAAAATTTAGTTTAACTATTGTTTAACGAGACGTTTAAATTTTTACAAAGACAGAATGGTATGTACTGTAGCCGACATAGTAGCAGCTGTGTTAATGTTTGGTGAATGTGGAAGTAATTTCCATGCAGCGGAACGTCTTTTTAATGAGAGGTACCCCGATCGCCCTACATCGAGAGCTTATTTAAAAGCTTATTTGAGAAAGTTTCTTCGGAAGTTTAAACAAACAGATAGTGTTCAAGATGTTAAACGATCTGGTCCACTAACAATTAGTGATGACAAAAAATTGACATAATTTCTATAATATATAACAATTTCATAATTTCAATTAATAAATTGAAATGGTAGTGAACACTACTTTTTCTAGCCCAAGTTGTATCTTTATATGGAATCAGTCAAAAGATAGTACACCGAGTGTTGGCTGAAAACAAATTTCATCCACACAAATTAAAAATTGTGCACCAATTTTCAGATGATGACCCCGACCGAAGACCACAATTCTGTGAAAATGTGTCCAATAAAATTAACAAATAGCCCGATTACATAAAAACAATTTATTTTAGTGATGAAAGTACTTTTTCTATAAATGGAAATGTTAACACACACAATGCGAGGTGTTGAAGTGACACAAATCCTTACATCTTTCGTGGAACACATACTCAATTAAAAAAAAAAATAAATGTTTGGGCAGGTATTTTGGGAAACCACATAGTTGGGCCTGTTGTTCTCAATATTAACTTAACCGGTGAAGTGTATCTGGAGATGTTACACAGTTTTTCAACAAGATGGTGCTCCTGCACATCATTATGGTGCAGTACGACGTTGCCTAGATGAAGAATATCGTGATAGATAGATACGATAGATAGGTGATAGATTGGTGATAGATGATAGATTTTACGACGTGGTACGATAGAATGGCCAGCTTGGTCACCGTACCTCACACTATTAGATTTTTTACTGTGGGGAGACTTAAAATATAAAAGTTTACGCTACAGCGCCCGACAATATTGACATTTTTAAACAACGAATTGTTGAAGAATGTACGGCAATTTCCATTGACACATTAGAACGAGTACGGCAAGAGTTTATAAATAGGATGCACTACTGTCAGGAAGTAGATGTAGCACATTTTAAACACTTACTATAAGAACTGGTTGTTAAATTATTATTAATTAAATGAGAAGCTACAATTTTAGTATTTATTTAATTTTTTCATCACAATGAGCTTAAACTCAAACAAAATTATTATGCCTGAATAGGTATTTTCAATACCTATTCAAAGGCAACATACCCAGACAATGGAATGCTGCTTAAACAATACTAATACACAAAAAGGGAGACACCACAGACCTGAAAAATTATCGACCAATTTCACTTCTTTCACAACTTTACAAAACCTTTACAAATATTAATACAAACAGGACACAATATCTCCAAAATTATTTACAGCTGCCCTAGAAGATATCTAAGTCAATAGACTAAGAAAATAAGGGAATCCCTATTAACGGAAGATCTTGAACCATCTTAGATACGCAGATGATGTAGTACTAATAGCCGACACGTGGAATGCACTGAATACGATGAGTGGGGAGCTACACACAGAATCCCTAAAAATAGGACAGAAAATGAATTTCAGCAAAACTAAACTAATGTCAAACAAAGATGACAAACCTATGATAAACATCCAAGGGAAAGAGATAGAACACGTAGATGAATATACATATCTGGGTCAAAATATTATGGTAAGCAAAGGAAAATCAGACTACCGAAATAAGCAAATGTGTAAAAATGGGATGGGCAGCATTCGAAAGACTCTCATACGTACTTAAAAATAAAATTAAACCTCAAAGAGTGCGAACCAAAGTGTTTAATTCCTATATCCTACCTGTACTTACATATGGAACTCAAACCTGGACATTCACTAAAATAAACATGGAGAAGATCAGAAAAACTCAGAGAGTTACGGAACGACAGGTGCTGGGTATCTCACTCAAAGACCATAAAACCAATGAAGGCAGCTAAACTAAAATGGAAATGGGCTGGATATAACGGACGTCTTAATGATGACCGATAAAATAATGAAATCGGGAATTAGTGGCTATATGAAGCCAAAAGACCACGAGGAAGGACGCAAATGCGCTAGAGCGACGATATTAAAAGAACTGTATGACCAATGTGGAAACGTCTTTTAAACAACAGAGATAAATGGCGAGAATTAGAAGTGGCCTATATTCGGCAATCCGAATAGAGAGAAGGGCTTAAAAAAATACCTTTCAAACAAAGTATCACTTGCCATAAGGTCCCATTTAAAATTATCTGTCACAGTGGCGCTGTAGCGTCATATGTGACTATTACGTCACCTGTTACAACTAGTTGAGAAGCTTACGTCTGTTTATTACCTACCTCGAAATTTCACGATTTTATTAATAACCGGTCAAAAAATACGAGGGAGGAAACGGACTTTTGACTAGTACTGTATATATACTAGTATCCCTATTAGGAGAGATTTCATTTGGTAAAAATTCAGAAATTTTCTGTTTCAGCTGGTTCTATTACAAATGTTCTATTGAATACACAAAAAAGACTGTCCAGTCCACAAAAAACACATTAAAAAATTTGGTTATGGTACGGGTGTCAGCATTTGTTGGAGTTGAAGCAGCAGATTGCTGTGTTGTTTCAATAGAAAATTTATAATAGAACCAGCTTAAAAACAAAATTTCTTAATTTTAACCAAATGGGATCTCTCCTAACAGGGATAGTTTAAATACTTAACCATAGCTCTGAAGATGGCTTTAAAGGCTGAAAACACTTAAGCCGCATTTACACGATGACAATTGGCGAGACAATTATTATTGAATAATTGTCATCACGTGGTTGCGGATTGTCGGAGGCCAGTCCAGTTGAACGAGAAGATGTTGATACGGGGCCAACTATTGCCATGGCAGTAGACAGCTAAAACATGGCCGACTGCTCGTCATATGTTGTGTCCGGTGAGGGAACTGGCAAAAAACAAGACAGCACTACTAGCCTACACCGTTCACACAGAGCCAATTGTTGCGACTATTGAGATTTCGAGTGGTGGGGGGGCTAACTGGACGCAGCTCATTGTCCTCAGTCTACTCCCGGAGACAACTGAATTTTGGGCCAATTGTGAGGGCAGTTGGCAAGGCAATTGGCCTGAAGTATTTAGACGAAGACAATAATTTCATGCCAGTCAGTTGTCTTCTGACAATTGTCTCGCCAATTGTCATCGTGTAAACGCGGCTTTAGCTAGAAAATAAATGTTTACACACTTCAAAATTAAGTTTCATTTTTCATTCTTTAATCCTCTAAATAAGTTATAGAAAAAAGTTCAGCATATGCCCATCACATAGGTATCAATTTTATATTCAAGTTCAAAAACGAATCAATCACAAATACGTAACCTATAAATAAGATCTCCCACTATTTTAACACATTTATATTTCCAAATACTATTTAAACAATCACCTTTTGTTTCTGTTAACTGGTTCCTACTAATCTTAATATATTATATTTGGCTCTTCTAGACATTTTTAGCTTTGTTTTACAAAATATCACTAAAAATAGAGAAGCAATGACACATAACTCACAACTTTTGCTATGAATAACAGCACAAATAGTTATCTTGAAGCATATCATGGTACAGTCTGTCCCAAACCCTTCTTTCAGTGCGTCACTAATTTTGACCTAATATAGGATGTTAAGAATGTCGAGAATTATTGCATGTCATTTTAGTTAAATTTGACAGTTGCAGGATCGTAATCCCTCTTTTTCTAATTGAAAATAATTTAATAATTTTAATATTAGTCTTTGTTCTTTCTCGATATATCTCGGCATATTTAAAATATTTTTATGACAATAAATACAAAATTAAATTTTCACTGTAAAATGTCTGATAATACTAACCTGGAATGACAATTATTTTATCAGTTGACGTTGTGAAAGTACTGTCAAGATCGAGACCTTCTGCGTCAAATTATATTTATGCGCATCATCGATTGGATACCCATCTATTTAGCGTATTCTAAACTCCAACCAATTATACACACGTAAGTAGAATTAGCTTTACGATAAATAATTTTCTAAGTTCTATGTATAATAATCACAGACTCACGTTTTTTTCTGTCACTTCTAGCTTAATGTGTTAGAGAGAATTCGATCAACTATGACGCACTGAAAGAAGAGTTTGGGACGAACTATATGTCAAATTAAACAATTGCTGCTGCAGAGATTTTTGGCGTTATCAGCTGCACTTTTAGATATTTCAAAGTGACCACTTTTAGTAACAATTTTTTTTGTAACTTATGACGTAACTATCCTACTGTGTCATTGGATAGCATTAAAAATAGCTTAAAACATTGTATCGGTAACAGTAGATACCGATACTCAAAATCACAAAATTTCAAGTTACCTAGTTTTAGTATTAAAGGAACAATATAATGTACAGCACTGTATAGTAGGGTGTCCCGAAAAATCGCTTTTTGTTTTTGTTTAATACGAGACCTCTTAAAATTGGGGTAATTGCTCGTAAATTATCACAATAATTGAAAAATAATTATAACAATATATCTTTAGGGGTCTACCGAACTTTAAAGTTTTGAAAAATTGCCATTTTTATGGTAATATTTCACTATACTTAATTTCGCATCCTGAACTAAATATAAAACATTATTTAATGTAAGACCTCTTGAAATTTATGTAATTTCCGATAGATTATCACAGTATTTTTAAAAATAAAACAAAAATATCTCGTAAGGGTTCTACCGATCTTCAAGGTTTGGAAAAATTGTCATTTTTGTGATAATATTTTTTTGGTTCCTGAACTAAATTGAGATTGTACTGTACTATTGGATAATACTGCGTCGTATTATACGTTCCGTTAAAGTTTAGAGAATTCTTTGAACTTTGGTTACATCAGATCTGCTTTGATGGTAGGAGAAAGACGAGTAGAAGAAGAAGGTGGCTCGGGGTGGTCGACACGTCATTCGACGTTCAACACCATTACAGTTGCGTTTGTTCTAGTGTCAAAAACTGGTTCTATGCGTAGTGAGAGTACTTGTTCTATAATGGGACCTTACAAAGAACTTGACGATCGAGAGATACCAACTATAAGAGATGTTATGAAATGTATTTTATTTGTGAAGAACGATCTAAAATTAAAGTATAATGGAAAGGATCCATCCAATTCAGAAATATATGCCATTTTTTCTGAAAAAGTTATTAATATTTGGACAAAAGCTTCGATTTCAATCATAACTAAGGAACGGATTATTCAGTCACTAAAATACTATTTCGAAAAGTACCTCAGTTTGAAAAGACACCCCAAAAGCAAACAAAATAACAGTTTTGAAATCAAAGTGAAGTATTTTGTAGATTCAGCTGAAAAGCTTTTCGACGTTGCTGCTTGTAAATGTATTTTTATTAAATCTTGTTCATGTTTAAAACATAAAAAATTCCCATCAATGATAGAGACTCTCTGTTGGATTAAATAAATGACAGGAAAATGGTTATAGGCGGTGTTGATAGGAAAGAAACTGCCAGATTTATGAAACGAAGCAGAGAAAAATAGAAGAATCAATGAGGGCAACAAAAAAGTTGTATGCTACTCAAACGACCGATTCTATAGCAGCAAATTGTGATGAAGAAGCAGTGCCTGACTCTTTCTCAACAGAGACACCGTCGACTTCCACGTTTAATGGAAATACGTTGCATTTGCCAACAGTTGCTAAAGTCAGTGATAGATACGGTTTATCGATGCGATCTGCTGCTGCTGTTGCTTCTGCCGTTTTGGTTGACATGGGTTTGGTTTTTACCGAAGATATGACACTGGTTGTTGATAAAAACAAAATCCACAGAGCTGTATGTAAAGCCCGAAGAGATGCTTCAAAAGATGTTGCAGGTATTGTTGTAAATAGCATTTACTTTGATGGTCCAAAGGACAAGACACTGATAAATGAGAAAATAGGGAATCGTTACCATCGCAAAAAGATTTTGGAAGAACACATCTCATTGTTATCAGAACCCGGATCAATTTATTTGGGACATACAGCGCTTACTCGTGGCACTGCAAATTGAATTTTTACTTCGATCACAACTTTTTTGAGGGTCAAAGCTTGAATTTAGATGATATAATTTGCGTTGGATGTGATGAAACTGCAACTAATATTGGCTGGAAGGGTGGTGTGATTCAATATTTAGAGGAGTATTTGGAGAGACCGTTACAATGGCGCGTTTGTTTGCTTCATGCCAATGAGTTACCGTTTCGTCACTTGTTCCTGATAGCGTTATCGAAAGAAATGCCTTTTTTGCCCACCCAGAAAACTTACTTGTGAGTGAGTATGTTGTTTGATGATAGAGATCACATTAGGAAGTTGGCATGGCGAAGAATAAAAAAAGCTAACACTGAAAGTAGCGATAAACGCAGAATATTTAAAACACCAAAAATTAACTTCTCTGCTAAAGATTATACCGATATTATTATGGCACGAATGTCAGGATTGTCAGGTTACAACACCGTCGGTTCTTCGGCATATTTCTACTTAGGACCTTCACATCATGGTAATAGATAAAAGCTTGGATATTTTTGACTTTCCCTGCCACACACAATCTGTGGAATGATGTGTTAAACTGATTACAGATGCCTCGCAGAATGTAACTGATGCTACTTCTAGAAATAGCTTTATCAGAACCAGGTTGAGGTCTCGGACAGAAATGCTAAATTTTGGACACAAAAGTAAGTTCAAATTTTAAGTTTTTGTCATCAAATATAGGATCTATTTTGTTTGTTAAGTTGTTTTGAAGCATTTTCATTAATTTTAATAATAAAATATCTTTAAAATTTAATTTGTGTATTATTTGAAGTATTTATGATTTAGGTCTGTACAAACGTAAAATTTACAAAACTTTAAAGTCTAGTAGAGCCCTGAAGGTGACATGCTATCGTATTTATTTTACATTTTTCATAATCTTTGGAAAATTACGCAAATTTGGATACCTCTTGCGATAGTGTAGCTCAAAAAAAAAAATTTTATGCAAAGATGGGACACCCTACTGTATAGCATATTACTATTTAAATGGGAATAAGCCACAATTAAAGGTTAAAGTAAGTTTATTGACGTTTCAATTTCCAATTCGTTTTGGAACCACTTTAACCTTTAATTGTGGCTTATTCCAATTTAAAAAGCAATTACTTTAAAATGCCACAAGAAAATAGCTCCAGAACAATGTATAGCATATATTAAAGGTTTTATTAAACACTCTGTCATTAATTTTAATATATTCTCGGCAAAAAGGCGTAAAATATCTTATTCATTTTACTAATACAAAGCATGGAATTCATGCTAATATTTAATTAGTCTGTTTGTATAACTGTCAGGTAGTAAACAGACGGGTTCATATTTTCCACATGCTCGTTTAATATTGTTTACTTCACATACATATGAAAATACGAAAACTCAATTTTATGAAGTTAGTACAGGTAATGGTTTTATTTCTCTTTTTGGATAATATTACGTTTTTAATATATCTTTTTTGCGATTCATATTTAAAAAATTATAGTAATAATATAATAATGATGTTAAATAATGAGGATTTAAGAAAACAAACAGTTCTTAAAGCCTTTACATAACTTTTTTATTATGCAATAACCTTAATTTTCCGAAATAATAAATATATTTAAAAGACAACTCATCCGATCAACAAACTGGTAAAAGTAATACACTTACTGTAAAATAAGGAAATATCCTATTGCGAAGACCTTCCTCGAACTGCTAACGTATTTAATTCAATGTTATTCCAGTAATAACAACCCAGATAATTCTTTGGGAGTTACAATTAGACGTTTTAGAGAAACTTTATAGTTAATATCTGAAAATTTAGGATAATGGGTGTTTAGTTATGCTCCTATAACTTCCGATTATACTGGAAGTTGACTAAATCTTCCTTATTTTAAATATAATGCCCTGTATATTATTATACATTTCGATAGACAACTCTTGAGAATTCTCTCTACATAAGAGTATCGTAACTTACACCGAGTGGTTTATCAGATATGACCAATTTTATTTTAAAAAAGATTTGACACAGTGTATCTTTATAAACATTACAATTCAAAAAATTTTATTTAGTAAAAATTTTCACTTGACTGGTCCTGATCGCTGGACAAAGTCTTCTTACTTTCTAGCAGGGAAGGTGTAAGCTCCCTTTATGTGAAATCATATAACTTCGACCTTGTGTCATTATATTACAAGTTACCATGATTGTCATGTAATCCAAAGGTTTTTATACCTATTTTTGTAGCTAACTTGCAACTAATTTCAAAATTTTTCATTGATGATGGTCCAACTAGACCGACAACGTTTTAAAGATTTGTAATCCTTTTGGATAAATTTTAAATCTTTTTAATGAAACATAATTATAATCATATAATACCACATATCACCATATAACCGAAAAGAATTTTCAGATCCTAATCAAAGTTAAATAAAATAAGTCCAAAATGAAGGCTCAGAAGACATCTCAGATATCACAACAGAGGAAATAAAAAGAGCTCTCTCAGAGATAAACAACAATAAATCACCTGTAGAAGAGGGGATAGTCATAAAACTAATCAAAAAAGGAAAGAAAACTTATGAAGGGTTAATAAATGTGTTAAAAAAAATTCAATGTTTGTTTAACAAGAGCTGTAACCCCCTTCCAATGGCATAATGCAATAATAACCACAGTGCACAAAAAGGTGACATTTCAGACCTAAAGAACTACGGACCTATTAGTTTACCCTCCCATACATACAAACTATTCATGCAGATAATAACATAATGGCTTGAGAACAAACTGGATAGTTACCAACCTTGCGGAACGCCTGGGTTCCGCTAAAATTATGAAACAAATGATCATCTATAAGTTATTAAAACGCTAATAAAAAAATGCACAAAATACAACAAGCCTATTTTTCTTATATTCGTAGACTATGAAAAGGCGTTTGATACTATGATCATCATAAAATGCTTCGAGCATTGGCTGACTACCGCATCGACTACTCATATATTGCCCTGATAAAGAGTATCTACGAAATTGGTACAGCTTTTGTCCGACTTTATAAAAATACCAAAAAGTTCCGAATATAATATGGAATTAGACAGGGTGATACTGTCTCCTCGAAAATGTTTACAGCTGTAATTGAATATATGTTCAAGTAAATGGTACAAGAGAATAATATGGGAATTCATATAAATGGAGGGGACCTAAACCACCTAAGATTTGTCGATGACATCGTTATAATGTCTTATAGAGTTGATAAATCTACACAAATACTGAAAACGCTCTATGAAGCAACAAATCAATTGGTTTTAAAATTTACAACTTCTCATCTAGATCATAAGGGGAAACACCCGATTTACGGAATCCTGAGGTTATATTAATCGGAGTCATTGAATGCTGAAATGCTCTTGTAATACATTCTGGTATATCGTATATGGTCATTGGAACTCCGCGGTGGTCCATGAGCCAAGAGTCGACAGCTCTATTATAGTGTGGTCTAAATAAAAAATAAACGCCAACACCTAATGATTGTAGTTTACTACTGGAAAAGGAGGGAAAGGTTAAAATTTGGCTAAATCCACACATTAAATTGAAAAATGACTTTCGTAGTTATTGAACAACAGGAATGTTGGATTTTCGATTGAGGAATTTGTATGGTTTATGAAACGATGCATAACTTTTACAAACAACTTACTGTTCATCCAGCTCGAAGGTGTTGCAAGTCCCAAACTACCAGTTAACGCATTACGAAGCATATTAGATTTAAAATGAGCCCTAGGAAATATAAAAGCTGGTGAAATCGTATTTTATGAAGCACTTATGTAGCAGCAGGTCGTTACTAAGGACCCTCTTTCGTCACTAGCTATTGACTCACTTGTTTAACTCCTTTGCAAGTAATCACTTTTTTTAGTTTCTACACAGTTGTCGTCCCAGGTTTATCCAGATTCTATATTCTAGAGCCAGCGACAAAGCTTTTATGCTTGCTTAAAATATTGTGCAATTTATCAAAGAAAATTGACATATGGTTATTGAAAGATGTAATACGCTAGAGACTACATCCTTCTGGTTGTCTGATGCTCAAGTTAGGTAATCGTTTTAAAATCCTCTTATCCATTCTAAGCCGGCAGCTCTATTCTCTGATCAATTATTCGGAATCCAAACATTCTTTTTTTGAGCCATTCGGATGCTAAGTGGCGACATCCAAGAGTTGTTAGGCCGTAGTTTATTTTTGAGCACATTCCGAGGTATTCTCTCAGTGCAAATTCTTGTTCTTTCGACATAATTTGGCGGCATTCATAGAAAGGGCTCATTTTTACTGCGGTATCAGGGTTATTCCTTAGTTTTTTTCTCGTATCCAAAATAGAAAGATTATTGTTTACTAAAAACATAAAATCTTTAATAGCGAAGCATAATCGATCCTTTACAATTTACCTTGCTAAAGTTTAAAATGACACTCCCTTCAGTTCTGCTGCATTTCGCAATGAAAACCCTTCTTTTCAGACTAATTCCGCGGCTTCTCTCATTTGACTGTCAGAAAAAGAAACAATGTTAGTCTTTCTTTTTCTATTCCTTGCCATGATCTACAAAAAAAAATTAACAAATAGTATGAGTTTGTATTATCCAACTAACGTTCTCGATGGGGTGCAGTGAGATGCGTCTCAGTCTACTCCAATGAGGATTGTCTCACTGTACCCCTCAGATACAATTTCTCCAAAGTGAGATATGTATTTTTTCTAAATTCGATAAAATAAAAATAATATCGCTACACAATTACATGCAAAAATTTCTTTACTTACCATCAATATTAAAATACTAACTCAATGCAAAACCGAATAATATCGGTCGATGTGAGGAACAATATAATAACTTTCGGGAGTAAAAAATGACACTACCAGCTGGCAAGCAAAAATGAGCCCTCCTCCTCCTAAGTGCCTTCTCTGTTTAGGTTGGCGATCAATATGGCAAATTTCTGTCTATTCTAGGCTTGATGAATAAATTCATTTCCTTTTGTGTGGGTACAATCTCTGATGTTTCGTAGCCAAGATCTTTTCTTTCGTCCTATGCCCCTTTTACAATCTTTTTCAATCTTGCCTTCTAATATTACCTGGAGCTGCTCAAATTCTTCTCAAATTGAGGTGCATTATGTGTCCTAGATATGACGTCTTTCTAATTTTGATAGTATTGACCAGATGAGGGCGTGTGTTCATTAAGCTTAATACTTCTTCATTCGTAGTTCTGCTGGTCCAGCTTACTCTTAGCATTCGGCGGTACATCCACATTTCAAATGAATTTAATTTGTTGACGTCATACTGTTTTAATGTCCAGGTCTCACAGTCATATAGTAATAGAGACCACACATAACACTTTAGTGTTCTCAATCTTGTTGAGACTGATAGCTTGAGGTTACAGAGCATTTTACGCATATTCATGAAACCAGATCTTACTATTTCAATGAGTCTTCTAATTTCTGTTGAGTGGTCTAGTTGACTATTTAGTTCTCTGCCTAGGTATATGAAGCTTTGGGAACTCTGAAGGGTGATTCCATTTATTTGTATTTTAGGTGTAACTTGTTGATGGAGTTTTTGTGGAATACAAGAATTTTGGTTTTGGAAAAGTTAATGTCCAATCCCAGCCTGTGACTTTCTTCTGATAATATGTTTATCAATATTTTTAGTTAGTCTTTTGTTTCTGCTAATACTACGGTGTCATCGGCATATTTTATATTGGTAATGATGATTCCATTGGCTCTGGTACCTTCAGGGCGATCTTCAAGAGAAGCTCTAATTATATGTTCAACATTATAGATTAAATAATAGGGGGGATAAAATGCACCCTTCACGCAATTCTCGTTCTATGTTGATGTACTTGGTGTTTCCGTTCTCTGTTCGAACGCATCCTGTGTGGTTCCAATATGTATTACTTATGATAGCTATGTCGTGTCCGTCCAACCCTACTTCTTTTAGCACCTCGATCAATTTTTCGTGTTTGATGCGGTCAAAGGACTTTCTATAATCGACAAAGCACACATACAGCCTTTTTGAACCTCAAGATACCTTTCTGCCATCAGTGTCAATCCCATAATTGCTTCTTTAGTGCCTATAATGATTTTTTCAAAAATGAACAAGCGAACCAAAGTTAAGATTTGCTGATAGGCTACGTGTTATCGCTACGTATATCGCGATACGTCCCTGGACATCGGTTACTCGAATTTTATAACATACAAATATTATCTATTTGAATTTGCCGACAGACGAAATATCGATGGACCCGACTTTACAAGTATCATGTTTTATGGCACAACTTACAGTAATACTTATTTTTTTGTTAAAAACTGTAGTATTCGTGTTTAAACTCTTTGTACAATTAAAAGCTAATTTTTCTCTAGATTAACGCAAAAAGTTAGTAGGTTGTAAAACTACTTAAATGAAACATTGTTTCTATTTCCTGAAAAAATTTGCTTTGTGGGTTACATCTTATCTTTCAACCATCGATATATGCAATATAATCTAAATTCTTGTAGAATGTATATAATCTAATGTATAAATATAGTCTTAATATAATCTAAATGTACTCTTAATATAATCTAAATAATCTAATGTATAAATAATGTATATAATGTATAGGTATAATCTAATCTAAATTCTTAATTTTTTGAAAGTTGTAGGTAGGTACTTTGAAAACAAGTCTGAGCTGTAAATCATAGCATTAATCAAGTTTATAGTTTATACCCATTATACAAATTTTTAAATGAAACACAATCTTTTAAATTTTTAGCCATCTGTCTGGCATTCATGTATTTCGATTCAGTTAAGAATCAGAGGAAACTGTGTTGTGGAATACTGTGTAATACAGTGTAATGCAGTTTCCTTCTTCTCTGTTAGTTGCGCAGTTAAGATGTTAGATGTCGCTTGACATAATAATTTGTATCTAATGAAATACACTTTAACAAAAAATGATATTATTTTACTTCAATAAAAGTTTTTGTCAGTATTATACTTTGTTTATTTTCGTCCACTTTAGTAATTTTCCATTATAATAAAAAATCATAGTTTTGTAATTTGTTCAAATCTCATCAAAAAATGAAGCAGATAGGAGAAGTATTAATGCATTATACATGGTGTCTTGTATAAAAATACGAATACCATTCGAACGGCGATTATACAAGTACGGAATGCTGGAAAATTAAACTTGAAACTGATTCTTAACCTTCGGGTAGTGGCGCTATAGTTTCTTACAAGTTTAGTTGCCCGGTCCCATAGACTTTTTATTTTCTAGGAGTTTTAAATAGGTAAAATTAAATATATTAAGACGTTTCAGTAAAAAAAAATAATTTAAACTTTATTACATTACAGAACAATGATTTGAATAGTTATTGAAAAAAAAAATGTCATGTGTATTAATTTTTCCTTATAAAATAAAAATAAACAAACGTAACACAACAAACATACTTAAAAACTGTTAAATGAACATAAATGCAACAAATAGCCACAAAAAAACAAAACTATATACTTTTATTGTAGTTCCCTACAGTTCTGACATATACCTGTGATATGCTCTAAACACATAAATGCATTGCATTTGTAGCAGGAAAAACGAGTTTTTCTATACTTTCTCCAGCCGCAGTAGGTGCACCTTCCAGCAGGTAAAGCCATTTCTTGATTTTCCGGTGCATCACTTCGAATTACATACTTCCATAAGTCTCAGCTTCAGCGTCCTCGGAAGATTACTAAGAGCTGCTCTCCTTTTCAAATGTGGATGAACCAATGCGTTTGCTAAATCTGTTAACAAATGTCGTCGCCGTATATTTGGATCTCCGTTGTTTGCTTTATATATCACCTGAGTATTGATCGCTGCAACATTTAATAATGTGTAGCATATCACCATGGGCTATCTTCTGCTATTCCGGGAGCAGTTGTAACTAGCGCACAACTTATCTACAACGTGGACACCCCCTTTTGTATTATTATAAGTAGTGACTATTACTGGTTTAGATTTATCACCACTGTTTATGTCAATATCATCATGATGGTGCATGCTTGATATTAAAATCACATTTTTGCGTTTCTTTGGGATATAAGAAACGATTGTGATATCCTCTGTAAAGCCAAACATGCTAGTATGAACTGGACGTTTAGTGGGGTTTGAAAACTCGACTGGCAGTTCTGTTTTATTTTTCTTAGCGATCCAATAGTAGTTATTTTGTAATCCCGAAGCAAATTTTCCACAAGTGGAACTGATGTAAACCAGTTATCCATTATCAAGTTAACACGTGAACCAGAAATGTGTTTGCACAATCTTAAATCTTAAAACAACATCACTAGGGTTGTTAGAAAATTTATATAGGCCATCTGGTTGGGATCCCACGTAGACTTTTATTTTTGAAGTCTAAAATACTTTTGAATCACAAACTGCCAATATCTTGAGTCCGTATGTATTAGGTTTTGAGGGAATGTACTGAAAGAACGAACATTTCCCTCTGAAAGCAGGGAGCATCTCTTCAATGGTAACAAATGATGAATGATTATAACCATTTTGACAATTTTTTACGAAATGGTCAAACACCACACGAATGGGAGCTAACTTGTCAATTTTTGATCGCTCTGCACGTGTTTCCTTATCATCAAACCTAATGGTTTGATGAGATTTGAATCAAACCATCTTCGACCACTTTCGCGTGAAGTGCGAAATTTTAGTAGTTAAAGAGTGAATATGGCTGTGACTGATATGGGACCTTTGACTACACTTGTCTACACAGCAGAATGAAGGATTGTGAATACTGCTAAAGAATCCCATATAAATTTGTAACGACGAACGCGTGTATAGAAGTATAACTTCTACCGACAGTCCCACTGGACTGCCACATCCGTTTTTTTTTGTATTCAGCGCTGTATTCCCCACCGTATATCTTTATAAAATCCATTAATAAGTTACTTTCTAAACGTGAACATAAATTCGTTACAGTTGACTTCATAATAATGTTTGTAGACCATTTTTTCATTTCTTCTAAAATTTTAAATACTGGAGAATGTGATTTTTGCATCTATACCCGTCATATACAAAATCAAAATTAAAATTTTGTTTATAACTTGGTTTGGATGTAAATAATGACACCATACTTTAATCAATCAATAATGTACAGTAAGAAGTTCAATGCACATAAGTTATTCGTAACGGTCTTAATTTACATATCTCTCGATTATACATAGACCTATTACAATGTTGATATGTGAGAAATATGCTTAAGTATATCTTTGAATATGTATTACTTCGTTAGTGTAGTGTCAATTGATTAAGTAACTTTCAGTATACTGTGTATGTATAGTGGATTTCTTATGTTATTTATTTGGGTAAGTTTATTTTAATGAACATTAAGTATGTCTATTAATACTAAACAATGTAGACAATAATTTCTATTTTTTAGTTTTATTAAAAAGTGTGAGACACTTCACTTCATGGTAATTCGATATTGAGCCTTCGCAGTAACGTCTTCTTCTTTTCTTATATATCTTGGGGATAGACTACACAAAATCTTAAAATAAACATATTTTGACTTTTGACTTCTAGATCGACAGCAGTTTTCAAAATAAAATCTTGTTTTATTTTATTTTGTTTATACTAAAATGTGTGTTTTTGTGTAACCTTGTTTTAGAATTGATATATTCCAAAACAAAAAACGTAAACAATATTCTTATTGCTTTCTTATAAAGTCAAAGGCTTTATTAAATATTTATTTAAGGCAATAAACATCAAATTAAAAAATGTATTTTTGATTTGATTTTTCGGTTCAAAGTGTAGCAAAAATACTGGGGTGTGTAGGAGGAGAGAGGTATAAGAAGAGTGGTCTTTATATATGGGATAAAATAGATAACAGTTAAGTAAAGAAGTATGAAAAAAATATTGAACGGAATGTGGCTAGGCTAGCAATGTAGGCAAGAGAATGACCACTAGAAACTCAAGGATGGATACGGCCAATTTGCATGCCTTTTAAAGACAGTAAATCAGGAAAATATGTATGATGGATAGAAAAGAAGATAAGAAAAATGAATAGATATAAAGAAAATTAACAAAGAAAACAGATTGAGGGCGCCAGAAGAGGGATACTACTCTAAAAAGAGTAACGGTCACTCTTCCAGGTATCGTATACTGCTAAAATTAATTAAAGTTGATGTAATAAACAAAAATGCTGTAAATGTAAAAAGGTAAGGAAATATTAATAAAAAAATTATATGCAAAACAAATTCAAGTTTATTAAATATAACTTCTTAGATTTTGACAATCTCTAAGTTACCAAAAAGTATATGAAAATTTCACAATATAATATTTAAAAAAAAGGTTGAAAACAACTATAATAAAAAGTTGAAAACTAGACAGAATAACTCTGATATAGAGTGTACAACCTACATCTAGGTTAAAACAACCTTAAACAAAATAATGCTAACGTTGGAAGAACGTATAGCCAAGTAAATATATCAAACTAACCTACAATATGACCAACAATACTGTTAAACAACTCTAAATTCAAATATAAACAAAATAATATATATAAATGGGAACAAGCCAAGTTAAACAATTGAAACGGTATATTATCCTGAAGGGATAATAACCGGAGTTAATAACGCAAGATGAAATATAAAAAATTAGTTACGTAAACAAATAATGAAATAATTAAAGTTAATAATGAAATAAATGGTTAATACAAAAAACAATGGAAGATAATCTCTGGGTAGAATTTGAGCTCAAACTTACCGATACCTTACACCAAGGGGAGTTATATTAATTAATATATATATATGTTATAAAAAAAACCTATAACTGGTGAAACAAGATATATATATATATATATATATATATATATATATATATATATATATATATATATATATATATATATATATATAGTTCTGAAGTAAAAACCAACTGTCCTCCTAGGTGAAACAGTTGTCTGGAAGGATACTCCCGAATGGCTTCGGTGTCCCAGCTAAGTCCTCCTTGAGGTCCGAAATTAGCACGGAGCTGGTGCTAATTGGCTCAGTTCCAATGATTACGGTCCTGCCCTACCTCTAGGTGCAGGCTGGAGAAAAAAAATTAGGGTGGAGTAGACAATACCTCCTGGCTTGTCCCAATGACCCTGATTCGTATAGAGTTGAAGTTCTGAGGGAAGTTTATAATTCCATAGGAGGTGGCAGATAACTACTTAATTCCGTGCTAGAAATCTCACTTCAGCTTCCCGAGTTTCCGAAAACACCGTCAATTAAATTGTTATGGTTATACTTAGAATATTTAACTTCTTGAAGTGAAGGAAATTCTATGCATTAATTGGATTTTCTTTCGCTAACTGCCACCTGTGTACCACTTCAAACTCTCGATCAAAAGTGAATTTTAATTCACAGTTAATTAACCAAGAAGAGCCATTTATTTCCACTTCCCCCTCATCTCCTGTCATCTCTCTGGTTCGCAATGGTACCAAATTAGATCAGAGTGACAACTTAAATTATTAAAAATACACACTTAATGGGCAAATGAACACTTAAAGTTAGGCAACCCATACTACATCTCTGAAATTATTTTACTATAAATTGTTTATTATTTTAATATAAATTGTAATAAAAGTAACGACTGTTACAAAAGGTCATAAAATAGTTTCTATCGTACAATTCAAAATATCACAATCTAATTTTATTTTACAATTTACAGTATTCACAGTATTTACAGTATAAAGATATTTGTTAACAACCATTTTGTTGTTAAACGACTTTCCAATTTAAACGAAATCTTGCCAATAGCCTACTTTAAGTAATTTGAAGAGTGAAACTTGTGTAAAAATCTATTAAATTAAAAAATTAAAAGCGACAATGTGACACTTTAGACATATCCATGGCTAACGACTCTTCAAAGTTCAATCTCCCATATTCCTGAAGAATTTATCATGCAATGAACCTATTTAACTGGAAGCAAGTTCCACCCTTATATCAATACAAAAACATATCTTCATCTTCACCTTCGATTATAAAAATTCCAATAGTCAATTGGAGTCTATTATAATTCCAAAAAAATAGCACCAACTCTAATCTTTTCATACAACTCTTCAGAGATCTAATTAACTCCCATTCTGATTACAAAGCATACTCTACAGACGCATCTAAAACTCAAAATGGATTCAGAGTGGCAATAATTAACAACACAGAGATTCTCAAACATAGAAATCCAGATACCGCAACTATATTAACAGGAGAACTCTATACCATCACTACAAATAATCAGGAAAATATACACGCAGCATCAATTAGCTTTACTAATAAAGGAAGAACTAAATAAATTGCATACTAAAGATACAAGCATTAAGTTTCTCTGGGTCCCAATATGTTGGAATAGCAGGTAACGAAGCAGTAGATAAAAATGCCAAAGAAGCAATAAACGACAACAGTATCCTCATATCACCCAAATCTGTACGTATGGATCTAAAAAGCTATTTAATAAAGCACATATTCGAGAACTGGAACAATAAATATAAATCCACACCATCAAAGCTTCTGGAGATAAAAAATAAGTGGACCATGGCAACCACCCAAGGTATCCAGACGAAAGCAAATAATTATTTCCCGTTTACGACTTGGACATACTCACTTTTCTCATGAACATTTGTTCAAGAAAGAAGAACGCCCAATTTGTGATGAGTGCGGTTCACTCCTTACGGTAAAACATGTGCTAGTGGAAAAGCTCGAAGAGTTCAATCGTCGTAAAATTACATACCATTTATCAAACAACCTTAAAGACATTTTCTTTAGGTGTGGTCTTCTTAGCGAAGGTTGTCGATGACCTCTGCAAAGTCTTCCCTATTTTGGGCTTTCCTTGTTAAACTTTGAAAGTCTAATCCTGTCCAATCTTTGATGTTGCGCAGCCAGGTCATTTGTCGTCTACCCGGGCCGCGTCTACCTTCTATTTTCCCTTCTATAATAAGCTGAAGGAAGTTATACCTGTCGTGTCTAAATATGTGTCCAATATAAGACGTTTTACGCTTCTTGACAATTTCTGTGAGTTCACGTTCTCTATTCATACGCCTTAAAATTTCTTCATTTCTAACGCAGTCGATCCATGGAATTTTCAGCATACGACGAAATACCCACATCTCAAAGCTCTCTAAACGTCGTAACGAGCTGACTGTTAACGTCCAAGCTTCCACGCCGTGTAATAGTACACTATATACAAAACACTTTATCATGCGGTATTGTAGGGACAAATCAAGATTACGGGTAGTGAGTAACTGCATCTTTAAGAAGGTGTTTCTTGCCTGTTCTATTCTACATTTAACCTCTTGTTCTTGGTCTAAGGTTTCATGTATCCAACAGCATAGATACTTAAACTTTTTCACTTGTTCACGACTTTCTGGTATATACAGGTTCAAGCACATTTACAAATACACAATTTTCCAGTTATGAGGAATCGTTGGGACTCGGGACCAAAATAGTTATACAGTTGTCTAGAACCATCTTAAGTCCAAATGAATGTGTTGTTTATTTCGACAACTTTTCCTGTTCTTTGGAACTAATAGAATACCTGAAAAAAGAGAAACGATTGGCAAGTCTTGGCACTATTCGCAGCAACAGACTAAGAGGTTCTATACTAGATTCAGACAAAGCACTCCTTCAAAAAAGGCAGCGGAAGTTTTGACTACAAAGTTGACAATAAAAATATTATATCGGTAGTCAAGTGGGCTGATACTAAATGTGTCACTTTGGCTAGCTCATAGATTTCCCACAGCCCAGTGTTCAAGTAAAACGGTACAGTAAAGAACATGTAGCTCCTCGTCCAACAGATGACGTTAGCTTTGACAACATAGGTCACTTTCCAGGGTTTATTGACAAATGAAGATGTAAATTGTGTACTGACGGTCAAACTACAGTTTACTGTGAAAAGTGTAAACCGCGTTTGTGTTTGGTGTCAGAAAAACAACCTAGAAACTGTTTTGCTCTTTATCATAAGAAGTGATTTATTGGGCAATGTATCTTGTGAGATACACCCCGTAAGTTTTTTTCAGTGTATATTTTAAGAAAAAAACAGACATTAAAATCTATTTATTTTGTTCAATTTCTTTCGTTGTCCGTTTAAGGGTTAATAACACTACGTGACGAAACAGACACATTAAAATTTAGCCAGTGTAAGACCAATAATGACATATGGCTCACAAATAAGACCCGACATAGCCACAACACAAAGGCTACCGGAAACGGCAGAGTTGAGAGTACTGAGAAAAATTCCAGGAAATACCCGAGAGATCGAAAGAGAAGTGAAGACATTATAAGAACATGTAAAGTACAGCGTATAAATGAATGAACAGAAAATAGAAAAATAAAGGTATTAATCCGCCAATAAACAAGCAGAACTGCTTGTAAAGAGTAAGAAGAAGCAAAAGAAGACTTATTTATATTCATCATTTGATCACTTTCTCTGGTGTTACCTGGCACGGTCCGTAATTATCTTTTGATTTATTTATGCAAATGATTTAAATTGTACATGTAATTTTAAACTTTATGGAATGTGCTTGGGTATTAGAGTTAAATATAAAGGATTTTTTTTACAACTGGCGAGTCTTTAAGTTCATTTACTTTTAGAAACATATCGTCACAAAAACATTTCAGTTAACAACGTCCTGGCTCTGTTTAGAGAACGAACGACAGCAACCAAAAAGTATAGATCAAATTAAATACAAAAAAATTATCGTCATCATTATTCTCAGCATATTCTACCGATTATGGTGCAACCTCTCTTACATATTGATTTTCCTTTCTGCTCAAGATTGTCTAAAATTCGCTTTTCTGTGCCATGTTGTACCGGCTGGTTTCTTTATGTCATAGTCCCATCTTAAATTTCGACGTCTTCTTGGTCTCTTGATGCCTCTTGGATACCACAGTGTAATTCTAGTGGACCACCTATTTTCAGTTCTTCTCGCTAAATGTCCCGCCCACTGCCATTTTAAAGATTTAATTCTATGGATTACATCATTAACTTGGTTTCCTGGCTCATTCTATTGTTATTCGATCCCTCTTTATTATACCTAGCATGTATCGCTCCATCGACTTTTGAGTGACTTTAAGTTTGTATATTATCTCTTTCTTTAGTGTCCAAATTTCGCTGCCGTATGTCATGATTGGTAGTATACACTGATTTAATGCTTTTTTCTTCAGGTGAGAAAGTGGCCTGGTATACATCTCGATCTTAGGCAGTTCATATAAGTATACGCCTGCTTAAATTTTTCAGGTTTTATTGCCAGCGTATTTAAGCGGTTTCACTGTTACCATCTATTTCAGCTGCTTTACCGCTTTTCATTTTTGTAATTGTTGATTGTACTTCAGGACTTATGGTATGTCTTCTTGATTACTGATTACTTATTCAAGTGTGTCAGTGGTTTGTATAGTTCGCTGTAGAATTTAGTAACGAGTTGTATTATTTCATTTCTGTCTGTAATTCTGGTGTTTTCGTTTGGTAGAGCAACGATTTGTTTCTTCTCAATGATTAATGCTTTTCTTGTTTTTTTATAGTTTTTCCCGTTTTCGGTTGCATTTTCTACCAGTCTTTTATTGTATTTTCTTCTTCTTCTTCTTTGAGTGCCTCTCCTATCAGAGATTGGATATCATTAGGGCGATTCTAATTTTATTTACTGCTGTTTTGCTAATTCGTTGGTGGTACAGCCAAACTACTCTCTTAAATTTCTCATCCAGGACATTCTTCTACGGCCTGGATTTCTGCGTCCTTGAATTTTTCCTTGCATTATATTTTGTAGGAATGTGTACTTTTGTCCTCTCATCAGGTGGCCTAAGTATTCAAGTTTTCTCTTTTTTATATTCAGTATAACTTCTGGATCGTTATTTATTCTGCGTATTATCTCTTTATTTGTAATTTTATCCACCCAACTTATTTTTAGTATACGGCGGTAACACCACATCTCGAAGTATTTTCTTATGTCTTCCTTAATATTTTTCTTTATTGTCTTGCATTATTTTAGTTTTATCAGACAGGTTACTATGTTCATTTTGTTGTTGCGGGCCTCCGATTTCCATTAATTGAGAGCTGTCGATTTGGTCATGTAACCTTTTATCAATTCTCCTTTGGTAATGATGTGAGTTTTTTTTAGATTGTTAATATTTATACCGGTTACTCTTGGTTTTGTGATTAATTTTATTCTTTCTTATTTCAGATCTAAACAATTTTAGCTCAGATTGGTCTATGGTCGCTGCCTGTTTGAAATTTATTTATTACACTGACATCTTTTATTATAGCAATCTTGTTGGTTAGAATGGAGTCAATTTCGTTCTTAGTGATTTCATTTGACGCTACTCAAGTCCATTTTCTGTTCGATTTTTTTATTAAGGAATGTATTTGCAATTGGCATGTTTTGGCAGTGTGCAAACTAAACCAGTCTTTCTCCTCTTTTATTTCTATCATCGACTCCAGACTTTTCCACGACTTGCTCCTTGTCGTTCCTTTTTCCCACTTTGGCATTAAAGTCACCAATTAAATACCTGAAGTGAATTTTAGTGTTATTTAATGCTTCATTGTTGTTACTGTAGAGTTTCTTTACAGGACGAAAGAAAAAATCTTGGCTACGAAACATCAGAGATTGTACCCACACAAAAGGAAATGAATTAATTCATCAAGCCCGGAATAGAGAGAAATTTGCCATATTGATCGCCAACCTCAACAGAGAATGCACTTAGGAGAAGGAGGAAAATTTCTCTATTTCTTCGTCAGTGTGAATGATGGTTGGGGCGTATATTTGTATAATTTGTATATTATTGGAGATAATGGAGATATTAATTACTTCTACTATTCCTTGATTTCATTTCTTGTTGATTAGGAATCCAATATCGCCTGTTCTGCCCGTTGATGTGGCTTGGTAGTAGAATATGTTTCCTGACTCTAATTCCAATAGCTCTTCATTTTTCCATCTTACTTTGCTGATTCCTATGAAGCCCCATTTTATGTTTTCTTGTTCCAGTTCTACGACTCTGGATTGATTTGATAGCGAGCGGCAATTATATATGTCGCTATATATAACTTTGTTGTTTTATTTGGGTACGCAGATTCTTAGCAGCCTCTGCCCTTCTAGCTTGATCTCGAAAGCTACCCATTTCGGGGCCACTTGAGCCTATTGAGAATGAGAGCCATGATTTGAATGTCTCGTTTATGTTAGGGGTTGTGAATCGTACCTTACCATGCTGCCTTATTGCTGGTTGGTAAGGGTTTGCTGGTGTGTTCCGATTACAAGGCATCGAAACTCGCCTTTCACCCTCCTCTTTCTGCTATATAACGTACTCCCATAATACGCTATATATTACCAAAGATTACGCGACTTATGTCTTCGTGGAAGTTCTTCTTCTTCCTATGCCGTCCCCATTAACGGAGGTTAGCTACCAAATTTCTAAAAGTTTCTCTGTCTTTTGCAAAGTGAAATAATTCGTCTACAGTCATGTTTGTCCAGTTTCGAATATTTCGCAGCCATGACTTCCTCTTGCTACCTATTCCCTTTTTGCCATCGACTCTACCCTGCATGATGACCTGCAGAAGACTACGACCACTTCGTGGACGTAGGAGTAGAATTCCTTGGCAGAACTGACTGACATTAGATTAGCTGCTACCCATTTGTCACTATCAGTTAGAGATTTACCAGAGATTTTAATGGTTTGCTCTTACCAGCAAAAGAACAACCGCTTCGATACCTATACCAACATTTAATCTCTACAAAAAATGTATATTGTGTAATATTACCATAAAAATTTGCCTGTAGTGATTTGTTGTTATAATCCATAATTTTTTTGGTATGATTTTAAAACCATAAATGAATATTTTTTTATAAAATGTTTCTATGAGTCTTTTGCATATTTAAATATTTAGTCTAGAATAAGCACAAAAATATCATTATCCCGGGAGTCTAACTACGTAAGTTTTTAAATCATATTGCCAATATTGTAACAGTAATTATATTCATGTGACAAGATTAATTATATTCACGTGATTACAAAAGGCAGCAACATTTAACATTCTAGACGTAAGCAAATATGCCAATAATCCTGAGAGTGAAAAGTATGCACACAAATAAAAAATAAGCACTTACTTATCCCAAAATTTGCATTTATTTTAGAAAATATTCATACAGTAATAAAAAATAAATATAAAAATTCTTAATAGGTATTACAGCAGTTCTATTGAAAATAGCATATTATAATATATAAAAAGTATCGCCTGTCTAGAATTCAAATGTAACACTAATAGGCTATTGGTTATGTACTTTAAAAAGATAAAAAAAAACTTTTATCTTTTCTCTTAAAAATGACATTTAGTAGAAGTCTTTAAGATTTACGGTATCCGAGATACAATTTTTCAAAGTTTGACACTCACAACATTTTTAGGCCATTTTCCTTATTTTTTCGCAAAAATTGTTCTAGAGAACTCTTTTCTACTCTGTTTTAGGTACATGCAATACTACTATAAATTGAACGTAAAAATAATTACCTTTAAAATGGTCTGCAGTAAAAGGCTCTAAGACTTAATTTTAAGCAAAATACGGTTCTTCAAAATTTTCTCATATTAACGATTTTTGGTATTTAGTACAAAATGCCGTAAATACCAAATTTTGCCTCATTTGTAATTTAATTGTAGTTGTTTTATACATAGTATTTATAGTTGTGTTATTATTATTCTGGTGTGTGGAATTCCTTTTCTCACTAGGATAGCAGTGCCTCTTAAATTTGCTCTTTGATCTTTTCTGTAGATGTCATAGCCAAGAAACTTTATATTATGTTGTTCATCAATTTGGTTTCCTGTATTGCTATGACGTTCATTTCATGACGGTTGATTAATTTGTCCAAAATGTTTTCATTTGTTCTTATACCGCCTGGATTCCAGGAGTCTACCTTCAAGTATCCCCTTTTTTCGTATCTTAGTTCAGGGCTATCTTTATCCCTTATATCGCCTCATACACCACTTTGGTGATTATTTCTCCCACCATGTGGTTTAATCCATCTTGTTGTTCTTTCCAAAATAGTATGGTATTTTCTGTTGCTGGTATTTTCGTTGCTTGAACATATGACTGTCCTGTTCTTGTTGGATTTTGCACCTTCTTGTTGGTTGGTGCTGCTTGTACCCTGGGTCTACGCCATGATATTATAACAAACAAGATATGCTGACTTGCCATCTTTATTTCAATCGACTTTGCGCATGGCGTCATAGCGAGACAAAACCAAGGAACTTGTGTGTATCTTATTCTGATGATGCATTATATGACAACGCTGATTTATTTCTATGATGAATAACTTTGAAACTTGACACCTATATTATTTCAATCAACGAATAAACAATTTATCGTTAGTCTCCAAAATATATCCAAGTATTTCTTTTTTTTTACTTAAATGCAATAAATTTTCCAATTTATCCCATTCCAGGTCTTTTATATTCGTATCCGTTTTAAAGTATTTTTTAAGACAACTAAAAGTTGTTTTGTAAATCGTATCGGTATAAATATACCTCGCTGAAATGGAAGTAAAGAGTGAGATGCAATTTTTCTTACAGCTAGTATTGTCTTCATGTTATTTTGTTTCTTCATTAGTTCCCATATGCTTTCGTATGCTTTGAGGAGTCACTGTGTAACACTCTTGGGTTAAAAATATTAAACCAATCATTAACAGTTTTAAAGAAGTCAGAGCACACAAACCAGTTGTTATGATGTTTATATAAACCTTAAACTCCTAATCTAGAAATGCTTTGAGAAACTGTGAAAATAATTTAGTAGCAAATTTAACCTTTTGGTTTGTTAGCACCTTTGACAGTGTAAAAGTTTTATTTTGTGAGCAATATTTAAATCTAGTTTTTCAGTGGTATTAAGTAACTATAAAAATGGATTCGAATTAATTATTAGATTAAAGTATTATCGATCAAAAAAGCAATGTATGAGAGGATAATGCAATAAATCTCCTTGGCATTCAATCGTGGAGGAGAATAGCTACAGACCATACCGAATGGAGAGGTTGGCTCAGGAAGGCCAGTGCTCGGATTGAGTTGTAAAAACATAGGATGGATGGAATCACAAGCACTGCAAATATTTTTTAATGTTCGACCTCTGTTTTACTTATTGCTGAAATTTACGAAAGTGATCGAGAACTTCTTTTACGGCATTTGTTAATCTAGCTTAGCTGGAAGATACAAATGTGATATTGGGATTGTAGTCCGTTTGCCATTTTGAAGACTGGAAAGTGGATTTTTATTTTGCGTTGTATATAAGATTGAGATGTTGAAACTTAACCTTTTCTGCCAGATGTTCTCCTTGTATGTTATACTGGTTGTATCCCGATGCAGAATGGTAGCTGTTTAGTGTTTAGGCCCCTTGTGTATATTGTCGGGTAAGAAAATAAATACGAGAGTATCTGGTAGCCGTTCAGAATTGGATGGTTAAATATATATATAGATATATATATATATATATATATATATATATATATATATATATATATATATATATATATATTCATATATATAATATATATATATATATATATATAGTAAACTCTTAAATATTGGGGAAATCTGCAAGAAATACTCTAATGTGTATCAATTGTTTCGCCGAACGTTTTCGCCAAAGAGAATTAATTTGGCTTCTTCAGGGCTGAAAGAGAATAAATTATAATTAGCTACCATATATTATCTATTAAAACATTATTGATCTTACCGTAACTTAGAATTGTAGAGTTAGAATATTAAAAAACTTTGCTAGTAACATAGTGGTGTTTTTTGTTACTATGTGCAAAAAAAAGTTTTTTATAAGGATTGAAATGTATGGTAGCTTTGAACTTGACACGTAAAGGCTTACCCAAGGTTAATCGATAAACCCAATGTAACTACATTTAAAAGGAGGTAATTCTTTGAATTGTCGGCAATAACTAAATTTTTGATTTTTAGATAGTTAAAAGTGAGGTTCTGTTTAAGCCAGAACGCAAGCGCTGACAACTTCATTAGTTCGTATGAATCTTTATGTCGTTAAGGTTCATTGGTAAAAAACGAATGAATTTAAATCCCAGTAAAGGGAAATATTATTTTGATTTTCTTTATTTAATTATATTATATTGTTCATGTATTATTGAATCTTATTGAGACGTATCTAAGAAAAGCAAGGGAATGTTATATATTTTTTGTTAATGAAAATTAATTATAAAGGTATGTTAGTTGTTAATGGATATATCAGTCAAGTTAGTTATCTGTGATATAGTATTGTTCTTGGTATCTGATTTAAGTAACAGGTGGTATATATCGCTTAGATTCTTGATGTCACTCTTAACATTAATGGAGAAATCGTTAAGGAAAATATAAGACATTTCAATGAACTCTCTTTTAGATTTATTGTTCTCACGGTGGAGAATTGTGGTGTTAGTATAGTCCATGAGATGACCCGTGGAATGGACATGTTTGGCTAATGCACAACGGTCAGGGTGAAGTCGAGAATCACTTTTGTGTAGTGTAATACGTGATTTCAATAATTGAGATGTTTGACCGATGTAGGAATTGTTGCAAGAGAGACATGGAATGTTGTAGACAATATTACTAAGCCTATCTATGGGAGTCTTATCTTTTATCTTAGAATAAAGATTATTAATTGTTAGGGCTGATCTACAAGCCACATTAAGTTTAATGTTGTTATTATTATTGCCAAAGCTATTTTCAACACTTTTCAGAATCCTTGTTAACCCCGGAGTGATATCTCTGAAATATGGTAATGAAAAATATTTGTTTATAGGAGTATCCGAGACTGGGTTCCCACTTAAGACATCAGGATCAGCATTGTTAGTCGCGAAGGAAGGTGAAATATCTTCGTCATGGATAGTATTAAACAAAATCTTATTAACTAATGGTGTTGGATAAGCGTTTGAAATAAAAAGTTTCTGTAGGATTTGTAGGTTTTTTGTATGAAATGAAGGATCTGATAGTTTTGTTATATACCTATATTTGTTACCTATATATATATATATATATATATATATATATATATATATATATATATATATATATATATATATATATATATATTGGATATTTCAGAAAGCCATAAATGGAGAACAGCTCCCAAAGGAATGGACGGAGGCATATATGACATCTATATTTAAGAAAGGAGATAGAAAACGATGCGAAAACTACAGAGGAATAAGCGTAATATCATAAATAGGAAGATTATATGGGAAGATACTGCGAGAAAAGATAGAGAAAGCGATAAAAGGCAAAATCGGGGAGGATCAGGCAGGCTTCACGGCAGGAAGATCATGCATAGACCACATATACACACTGGAACAACTGTTGGAGAAGAAAAAAGCAAAAAATAGAGATATATACTTGGCATTTGTGGACCTGAGAAAGGCGTATGACTCTGTACCAAGGTCAGAACTATGGGAGGCAATGTACAAATTAGAATTAATTACTATTTAACTGGGAATAAGCCACAATTAAAGGTTAAAATACGTTTATTGACGTTTCAATTTCCACTTCGGAAATCGTTCTCAAAATACAAACATTAGTGATATTGTATATATATATATATAATATATATATACATTGGAAATTGAAACGTCAATAAACGTATTTTAACCTTTAATTGTGGCTTATTCCCAGTTAAATAGTAATTAATTTAAAATGCCACAAGAAAATAGCTTCAGAACAATATTACAAATTAGAAATACAGACGGAGCTCATAGAAGCTACAAAAGCTCTGTATAAAGAAAATAAAGTGTCCATTGAAATGGGAACAAGAATCATAGGAGACTTTACCACAACAAAAGGGCTCCTGCAGGGTTGTTCCACATCTCCAACCCTATTCAAAATATACTTAGAAAAAGCCTTGACTACATGGAAAAGAAAATGCGAAGGCATGGGAGTACCGGTACGGAACGAATACCTATATACGTTAAGCTTTGCAGACGATCAGGTAGTGATTGCACAAGACCAAGACGACCTCAGCTACATGATGAAGAAACTACAAGAAGAATATACCAAGGCTGGCCTAGATATTAACTTCGCGAAAACAGAGTACCTATCTACAAGTGAAGAAGACAGAAGATCTACAGATTGATGACAACGTAACAATCAAAGGAAAGGATAAATTCAAATACCTGAGGTTTATAATCACGAAAAAGGCAACAACAGAGGAAGAAATTACACAAAGATTAGGACAAACAAGAACAGCAATCCGACAACTTAACTCAGTATGGTGGGATAGACACCTAAATATGAAGACAAAAACGCAGATTTATAAAACATTAGTGCGAAGTATTATGACATATGGGGCTGAAAATTGGATCATAAACAAGAAAAACAGCAGTAAGATAGTAGCAACAGAGATGGAATGCCTGCGAAGATGCTGCAGAGTAACAAGAATGGATAGGAGAAGTAATGACGAAATAAAGCAAAGAACATCAATAGAAACAGACATACTAACATATATAGAACAAAAAAGATTAAAGTGGTATGGACATGTAAGAAGAACTAGCGACAGCAGATGGATAAAGAGAATAACCGAATGGAGCCCCATAGGAAGGAGGAAAAGAGGACGACCCCGAAAATCCTGGAGGAACGAAGTAGACGACGCCATGAGTAAGAGAGGCCTAAACGATGGAGAATGGAACAACTGAGAGAGATGGAAACGGTTGAGCGAGGGAAGGCAGTGAATACTGTAGAACCCTTAAATATATATATATATATATATATATATATATATATATTGAATTTGAAATTTCCGCGGGAGCTATATGTGGTTTCAGTTGTTTTCCGGGTTTGACTCCGCGTTAAATATTTTTGGTTTTTAGAAAAACCATTGTTTTGACGACGTTTCGGCAAGGTCACACTTGCCATTGTCAAGTCAGATTCTGCTTCGTCTTGATGTTACAGGCGAACTGATTTCTCGGTCGCTGCACGCTGAGTTTAAATATCTTGTTGCGCTTCTTGTCATTGGTCCTGTGCGCAGAGTGGGCGTGGTCTTCTTCATTAGTGAGCTTTGATGTAATCTCATTATTCACCAATGTCCCAGTAGAAGAAACATTAGAAATTATACATAGAAAATATCCAATACCACAGGATACACTAAACTTAACGAGGCATTGCTTAAACAACACCTACTTCATCTACAAGGACCAGAGGTACAAACAAGTCGAAGGAGCACCGATGGGTTCACCACTGTCCCCCGTAATAGCCAACCTTTTTATGCAAGATATGGAATCAAAAGCAATAGAAACAGCAGAGCATAAACCCAAACTGTGGCTTAGGTATGTTGACGACACATTTATTATCTGGACGCACGGAGAAGAGAAACTTAATAAATTTCTACAACACATTAACAATATCCATCCAAAAATACAGTTTACCATGGAACGGGAGAATAACCAACAACTTCCATTCCTAGATGTGTTAGTTATTAAGAAAGAAGATGGAAGCATAGGACATACAGTATACCGAAAACCAACCCATACTGACAGGTACTTACACGCAGACTCACACCATCATCCTGCACAATTAAATTCGGTAATAAAAACCTTAATAACAAGATCTGAGAAACTGGCAGATGAGGACCATAAGAATGAAGAAATGCACAAAGTCAAAACAAGTCTAAGAAAAAATGGTTTCTCCATGTTCATGATTGAAAAAGCACATAAATCCCGAAACAACAGCAAAGATCCAGAAAAAGAAGAAAAACCAGTCGGTAAAACTATCCTGCCCTATATAAAGGGTACGACAGACAAAATCAGCAGAGTTCTAAGAAAAAACAAAATAGAAACTATTTTTAACACCGACAGAAAAATAGCAACCATATTACCATCAGCAAAAACAAAAGTTGCATTAGAAAATCAAGGCGTATACAGGATCCCGTGTGAAGACTGCGATAAATCGTACATCGGACAAACAAATCGAAGGATACAGGTTAGACGCGAAGAACATCGAAACGCCATCGAAAGAAAAGAAAAAACTTCATCCCTAGCACAACATGTCATAAACACAGGACATAAAATAGACTTAAATGGAACAACAATGCTAGCCAACATCGAAAATAAGGCCAAACGTGTAATCAGAGAAGCCATAGAGATCGAAAAACATCCGAAAAATTTAAACACCAGAGATGATGCCCAAAGACTCCCAAATACGTGGAAAACAATTCTGCAGAAAAACGTAAAAATTAAAATAGCGAAGAAGACCACGCCCACTCTGCGCACAGGACCAATGACAAGAAGCGCAACAAGATATTTAAACTCAGCGTGCAGCGACCGAGAAATCAGTTCGCCTGTAACATCAAGACGAAGCAGAATCTGACTTGACAATGGCAAGTGTGACCTTGCCGAAACGTCGTCAAAACAATGGTTTTTCTAAAAACCAAAAATATTTAACGCGGAGTCAAACCCGGAAAACAACTGAAACCATATATATATATATATATATTGCTGGTTGCTGGTTTTCTTGAAAACCATTGTTTTGGCGACGTTTCGGCAAGGTCTCACTTGCCATTCTCAAGCCTGGTGGATCTACTTCTCGTCGTTACTCGATTAGTACTGTACTAATGGAGTAACGACGAGAAGTAGATCCACCAGGCTTGAGAATGGCAAGTGAGATCTTGCCGAAACGTCGTCAAAACAATGGTTTTCAAGAAAACCAGCATTTTACAACGCGGAGTCAAACCCGGAAAAATAGTGACAGCATATATATATATATATATATATATATATATATATATATATATATATATATATATATATATATATATATATATATATTGATAACAGGTATTTCGTTTACTTTTTCATTTAAGTATTCAAATTTCTTGTGTCGAGTAAGAGTTAAATTTGCTGATAGGTTTAATGTCTGATCTACCAATATCGTATTGAGCAATATCAGTTCATATCCAGGAATTTAGCTATGACTTAGTGGATATTCTCGGCAATAAGTATTTCTTAAACTGTAAAAACATTAATTTTGATATTTGCAAAAAGCTTGCTAATATATTTGTACTTGGTCCGGTAATGCCTTCAATATTTATTTTTCATGTTCTGATCGTTGTTCTGATTGTCAGATGGTTCTGATAAGTGCCAATGTTTTTTAAAGCATTGCAATGCTTTGCTAGGATATCTAGCCAGAACGGTACAACAGTTCTTAGTTTCTGCTACTCAACCCATACTGCTTTTATCTATTTTTGTTTATAAAGCTCAATGTAACTTCAACTTAAACATTCAATATTACCACTTCAACTCACAAGAAACGTGTGTTCATGTCATATCTTACGCAAGACTTGAAACTTATTTTTTTAATAACAAAATCCTTTGTTTTCAAAAACCATTTATTTTTGTAAGGTTACTAGTTTCTAAAAAGAATTACAAATATTAACAAACTTTTGGGTGTTTGCCTAATAATTAGATTGTGATTTGTATATCATGTTATGTCAACATACTTGATCAACACTTTTAATAATTTTAATGAACTTGACCCAAATTCCTGAATAAAAAATTTAAATCAAAGATCTTTTCATTATCAGCGTTTTACATTGTTAATATTATATACTCTAAATAAACAACACAGGATAGGCAGACGAAACAATAACTTTTGCAAACAGTTTCTCGAAAAAAGCGTATAAAAAATATGGACTATCGTTGAAAACTACTAAGAAGATAAAATAAATGATAATCTTCAAAAACTAAAATCAAACTGAATAGAGATATATGTGAGCGGTCGACCGACGGCGACGTCTTGAAAGGGTAAAGATATAATAATATATGCGTATCTCAGAACAGAGAATAGAGAAAACAATGACGGAAGAAGACAAGGTGATCAAAGATTTTGACTTATGGCTCTGTAGACACATTCTAAAAATATCGTGGGTGGAGCACGTAACAAATCGATATGTGTGCTTTTAAGATTAAAAAAATAAAAAGAATTATTGATAAACATAAATTCGGTAAGATCTTAAACAAATGATTAATTATGTAGTCTGCTTCAAATAATATTCTTCTTCTTCCTATGCCGTCCCTATTAACGGAGGTTGGCGACCACATTTCTAAAAGTTTTTCTGTCTTTTGCAACGTGGACGTCTTTCGTCTATTCTCCGTTTATAAATTGTTGAGAGCACGAAATGTGCCTCAAACTCATAAAACGGTCGTAAACCATAGGCGTTCCTGAGGTGTTTATTCGTTAAATAATAATATAATATTTTTTAATACTGTTATATATATATATATATATATATATATATATATATATATATATATATATATATAATATTAATATTATTTTAATACTAATATATTTAGCAAAAAAACAATTAAAACTTTCACGGATAATGTTATGTAATTATATTATATTAATAAAAATAAGAATTTAACCATTAACAATTTTGTAAATAAGAATACCTTATCTCTTTGGATTTTTCAATACTAATCTTCGCGTTTAATCACTTTACTAGAAAACCTGGAATTCATATCCGAAGGTACTATTCGTTGCAAGATAATTAGGATGGAATTCTTCAGATTTTTAATAATATAATGGGTATGCTTTGGCCACGTGCCTCGTTTGTTCAGTTTATATTCGAAACTTAACTTAAAAGGGTGAAGTTATTACGAACGAAAACAATTTTTTTGTTTACTACGTTTTTGATCGCATGTAATTTACGGCTCGTCGGTGTGTCCGCGTCTACGGCAGTAATTAGGGTCTCGAACATTTCTTTTGTGAATTATATGCAGTTCGTGAGTGATTTTTTATTCCATATACCTACGAACATATACGTACCTTTCGCTCGTGCTCGTTTTGTTGGATTGTTTGTGATGGCTTCATCATCAAGTTTTACACCGGTACTGTTGCGTACAGTCAGCAAGTCTGTCTATTCACCAAGAGAGAAGTCTATTGTCCTGAATGTTCACGATGCTCTGGTTTCTCAGAATCCCACAAACACTGTTCGCAACATAGTCGAAAGTTGTGCCACCTTGACTGGCGTAGGAGGGTTACCTTTATATAGGTTCCTATCAGAAAGAAAAACACACGGTATAGCTAACCCAAACACAAACGAACACTTAAAGAGAGGGAAAAAGCCTATTGAAATTGATGAATTTGCCAAAAATGGTATTTGAAGGAAAATTCATGGATTTTTTTTTCAAAAAAGAAATACCAAACCTAAACAAAATTTTACAAGAAGTTAGAGACGACCCGGATTTGCCTCATATCGGACGAACTAAATTGTGGCAAGTTTTAAAAGAATTAAATTTCCGGTGGGAGAAATCAGACCGAAAATCACTTTTGATTGACCAGGAGGAGAAGATGATGTTAGAGAAGAAATTATCTAAGATTCATACGAAAATTCCGGGCTGAAAAAAGGCCCATCTTCTACCAGGATGAAACGTGGGTAAACTCAGGTCATACTCTAAAAAAAATTTGGTCAGATAAAAATATATTAAGCTCCAGGCAAGCCTTTGTGGAAGGTTGGTCTACTGGTATCTCCCCACCTTCTAGTAAAGGCAGTAGATTAATAATTTCTCACATTGGCAGTGAAAAAGGATTTGCTAAGCATGGTTTGTTGGAATTTTATTCCAAAAGCACAAAAGACTATCACAAGGAGATGACAGCTGATGTTTTCGAAGAGTATTTTGAGCAAATGATTGAATACATACCACCAAATTCAATTATAGTATTAGATTCCTAATACTATAATTACCTTATCATTCACGACTAGTAGAAAGACTTCTAACAAATGCGTGGAAGAAACAGGATATTCTTGACTGGCTGCGGAATAAGTATCTGCCTTACGAAGATGGAATGGTAAAAGCAGAACTTTTAAAAATTGCCCGGCAACACAAATCTAAGTTCAAGAAATACGTAGTTGACAAAATGGCGGAAAGGCGAAACATCACAGTCTTTAGACTTCCACTCTACCACTGCGAAATAAATCCAATTGAACTTATTTGAGCACAAATGAAAAGTTATGTGGCTAGAAAAAATACGTCATATAAAATACAAGTTGTACGTGACTTGTTATACGAGTCTTTATAACATATTACAAAACAAAACTGGAAAGATGCAGTAAGACATGTAATAGAAGAAGAACAAAAAATGTGGGATCTTGATAACATAATTGATACGACCGTAGAGATTATTAACCTAATTATTAACCCTCAAGACGACTCGGATTCCGAAGTTGATCCTATTTATTTTGAATTTGAATAGTTTTCTAATCGTAATTATATAAGGTAAGTAATAGTAGTTGTAATCGTAAGGTATTAAAGGGGAAAGGCGCAAAATGTCGCCTGTCAAAATGTTCAATGTGTTTTAAATGTATCCATTTTTTTTTCAAATCCTGAGAAAACTAAAAAGCTTTTTTGAAAAATTTAAAAGCAGAATGAAATATTTTTTAGAATAAATAAAAAGTTTCTTTTGCATGCAATATTTTCAATTAAAAATTATACTATATTTTTTTTTTATTTTCACCCCTGTTACATAACATATTAAAATAAACACTGTAGAAGTTTTCAGAGACTTTCTGCCCTGAGTAATAATGTAATCTTTCATTCTGCGTTTAAATTTTTCAAAAATATTTATTAGTTTTCTCCGGATTCGAAAATAATGGATACATTTAAAACACATTGGAAATTTTGCCAGGCGACATTTGGCGCCTTTATCCTTAATTAAATAAATGTATCTTTTACAAATGGCAAGAAACTTTTTATTTTTGAATAAAATAAATAAGTTTTATTAAAAAATACAATTTACATAAGTACAATTTAAAAAATATATTTATTTAGTTCAAATAAATGTTTCAATCATATACTCTACGAAACTGGTCGTTCATATCTAACCATTCAAAATACCCCCGTAATAGGATTATAACGTATTGTATTCCTTCAGATATAAGGTGGGTTAGTCGAAAACGTCTTAAACCGTCAGTTTTAGGTTGGTTTTTACTATTATATCGTATTACTTATCCTCCCTGTATTTCAGTTTTCTAATTAGGATTAAACTTGTAGTGAGCTATCAACAAATTGTGAACAGGGTATACAGTCATGTTTGTTCAGTCTCGAATATTTCGCAGCCATGACTTCCTCTTTCTACCTATTCCCTTTTTGCCATCGACTTTACCCTGCATGATGACCTGCAGAAGACTATATTTATCATTTCTCAGTATGTGTCCAAGGTATGCAGTCTTGCGTACTTTTATTGTTTTCAACAATTTTTTGTCTCGACCCATCCTTCTCAGCACTTCCTCATTGGTGATCCTGGTAGTCCATGAAATTCTCAACATTCTCCGATATATCCAAAGTTTAAAGGCTTTAAGCTTCTTAACCATTTGCGCTTTTAACGTCCATGTTTTTACTTCGTACAATAGTTGGGACCAGACGTAACATTCAACAAACCTCAGTCTCAGCTCAGTATTCAGATTTTTGTCACAGAACAATTGCTGGAATTTTAAGAACGCTGCCAAATAATATTACAAAGATTATAATAAACGAGAGCCCGGAAGACGCAAAATTTCGGAGCTTAAAAATCTGCGTGTATGTTTTAAATATCGATGGCAGGTGATTCTTTAAACATAGTTATGTCAGGTTAATACAAATGCATCTCTTTTTTCTCTCTTCAGTACTAATCCCCCTAAGAGCGTGTAGTGGTCATCGTGATGGCATGCATTGTCCATCTCCCAAGTTCATTGTCTCTGATCATTTCTTTTAACTCATGCATAGATCTTTAGCTTCTGTAATTTGGTGGATGGTTCGTAATCTTTGACGTTCTATATTTTCTTGGATAACAAGTCTTACTACGTTTTCTGTGTCTGTTCTTATCAATTATCCAAACTATTCCAAACTATTTTAATTGTTGGAGATTAACTTAGCTGAGAAGTGGCTGGCTGATCTTTAACTCATTTAAAATTGAAATATTTATCGTGTGGTTGGTCCACAGAATTTATAACATTCTTTTCCAACAGAACATTTCAGTCTCTTCTGTCTTTTTTCTTTTCGCTTGTCAAAGGGTTGAAGATTCACATTCATATGTCAGTATTGAGAATATTAAGCAGTTGGTCAACCTCATTTTTAGAGTTCGTGAAATTTAAAAGTCCTTCCATATTTTGGCTATCTTTCCTATGGCGACTTTTGCTAAATCACATCTACGTTTTATTTCTTCCTATAGTGATCCTGTGTTTGTGATCAATTATCTCAAATATAGGTAGGAATGAGCGCACAACCTCAAACCGTGGTAAATCGTGGTTTTGTATTTATGATTATTATGATCTTTGTCTTTGATATGTTTAGCTGCAGGCCAAATATTTGACTGTCGTTTTCAACCAGTCGTATGAGATCAACTAACTCTTGTTGACTATTTGCAAGAAGGCTGTGCCATCTGCAAAACGTAGATTATTTATTTTTTGGTCATTTATTGAGATTTCCTCAGTCTTCAAGCGCTGTTCTTCTAATGTGCTCCCCATATACAATAAATAATTGTGGAGACAGAATACATACTTGACTGACGCATTATTCTGGATGGAATTAATTGAAAAGTGTATCCAGCAGTTTAACTAGTCCATAGCATGTCATATAGTTTCGTTATGATCGAAATTAAGTATTGTGGTACACCTACTTCTTTTAGTATCTGCCATAAGTGTTGCCATTTTACTCTGTCAAACGCTTTGCGATTATCTATAAAACAAATGTATAGTAAGATAGTAAATTCCCTAGATTTTTCTATTATTTGTCTTTTATTCATAAGGTATTCTCGAGTACCTCTGCCTTTGATAAAACCAGTTTGCTCTTGAGGTATTTCTCTTTGTAGAAAAGCTGTCATTCTGTCATTTACAATGTGTAGCATTATTTTGCTGACTTGTGAGATAAGGGAGATAGTTCTATAATAGTTTTTGCATTTGTACAAGAAAATTCATATTTAGCTTTATTAAAAGAAATAATTACGTTTAAAACATAGTGCTCACTGAGTAAAATTGTATTTTTTATGGCAAAATAATTGTATTTTTAAAATATGATTATTATAATAGCAAAATAGTAAAAAAATAGTTATGGAACAAGATTATTGGATACGTTTTATGAATTAAAGCGAAAGTTTTCATGGCCAGAGCAGCATCAACTAATCGTTTCCCAGAAGTTTCAAGTTTTGACCTTGACACCAGACACATTAAAAAAAACATAAAATATCAATCCAAATCAATTATTGAAAAAAACTTTCTCTTAAAGGAAAAACTTCTGTTGTAATTGATATGTATTTAATAAAAAATAAATCGGATTAAAATTGTTGCATTTGTTCAGAAAGAACGTTTTCGGTGTTATTAGACCATCTTCAATAAACTTTTGAGGTACTTGTTCTTTAACCTAAGGCATTGCGTGGGTTTAAATTATATAAGTATTACATACTAAAAAGCACGGAAAATGGAAAAAAGGAGGAAAATGCAAAGTAATATAAGCAAAGAACATTATGATCTTAGAGAGATAAGTAAAAGAATACAAAAATCTATGAGGACAGACAACAAAAAGCATACTTAAAAGTAAACAATTTCAACATACGATTGAAAATAATGAAGTTCTAAAGAGAAAACCCTGAGAGTCAGTACAAGTCGCGAGCGTTCTATTCTTCTTTGGTAGCTATCCTTAGTTTAGTTACTGTAGCCTGAGTTAAGGAAAGTGTTTCGGTGCCGTAAGTCATGATTATAAGCACACCTTGAACAAACGTCTTCTTTTTCAAATAATTTGGCATGCTGCTCGTAAAGATGTCTGATAGAGCTCCATATGCGACCCATGCCAAAGTTTTTCTTTACAGTTCAGCAGTTTGTTTGTCCGTGGCAATTTGGATTTCATGGCATAATTATTTATATTTATGAACTAATCCTATTTCGTTGCAGTCGACTTTTGGATTTTCGTTTGGTACCAGATTTGTCATGTGTTGTATCTTTCCAAAATTCATGTTCAAACCAACTCACTTATTAGGACCAAAATAACAAAATTTATGCAACTCTATGCGCACGATTTAAGCATAAGTAAGACCTACAAATTTGTGACATAACTGACAATTGTATCATGTTTCACTGTCTTTCTTACAACAGTGATATCTTTTTCTGATTCTACTTGGGCTAAGTTTGAGCCACCAACATTCACTCCTGATACCTCTTGTCTTCTGTCTAGTACTTTCCTAGACAAATTTGAGAGTTGAGCACATTCCCTTTTAATTCTAATCGGTAAGTATACAAACAACTATTCCAACTGTTGTCTATTTATATCTAATTGGCGAACTATTTAGTGACACTTATTAATTTGTTCTAAATTTTGGAAAATAATACTGACATCAAAAACTTAATATTGTATTGAATGTTTACTTAAATGTTTACTTTTAAATACACATTGATAACCAAATTCTACATTGACAATTTCAAGTCATAAATGTCTTCATTTATGACTTGAAAAACTCCATTCAGCAAGTATTGGCGGTGACTGCAGAACCAATGAAAGTTATAATAAATAATAGAGTTCAACGCCAATCCTAATTACATATAGTTCAATAGGGTAATTTTCATTTGACTACACTATCAGTGTAGAAGGTGAAATAGCGTCGATTGTATTTTTGAGCAATACGTACTAAATAATTAAGTATGACGATAATGTGTAAATATTCTTCGTATTATATTATACAATGTGATAAGAAATAGAGAGAAAGAAGGAGAGAAAGAGAAAGAGAGAGAGAGAGAGAGAGAGAGAGAGAGAGAGAGAGAGAGATAGAAAGATAGAGAGTACTATGTTAGCGGTGTTGGGGTGTTAGGAAAGCTGCGCTCTTGAAAGCGCAGCGCGGGTGTTAGGAAAGCTTTTGAGCAATCTGCACACCTTGAAGTGGTTTTGTATTTTTACTTCAAGTAGAGTAAAAACATTTGACTCTATCTTTGCTTGCCAAGACCTGCTTGGCGTCTTAGCTGAAGTCGTAATGTTGTTATTGATGCACGACTTATCAGGTGGGGTCTGATTCTCTGATTCTCTTAATTTATACGGCGATATTTGCGGCGTTCTAATTTAGTATTCGTATTGCTATAATAAATTACCTGAGTATTTATTCCTGCGATATTCTTCAATGAAAAAAAGACTGTTAGTGACCATCGGCAACTTATTCAAGAAACGGAGTAATAACATTTCATCTGGTCCACAACATCCACTGCTCCCTTTGTCGTATTGTAGAAGGTTATAACCTGCGGTTTAAAGTTTTCACCCGTTTCTTCATGAATTGTGTCATCATCATGAAACGTAGATAACATCAGAACATTTTTGTTTTTATTGGGAACGTATGATAGTACGTAAAAGAACGTAAAAGAGTCTTTACCATAGCCAAAAATGCTGCTATTTGATGGTCTTCCTTTTGTAGCTACAAAAAGAGGAGGCATTTGTAGTTTATTCCTTTTCGGGGTTCCTACTAGAGTTATCCTGTAATTATGTAGCAAGTCAGTAGCCAGTGGAATGGACGTAAACCAGTTGTAGCAAGTAATGTTACGTCCAGTATGCTTGGATCTATCATACGTTTAACCACACTTCTAGGTCTAGTATATATCTCAAAGGGGCCTGGCTGCTTTCCAGCATATATTTACAACTTTGCTGTATAAAAAGTTCGCGAATCAACAAGTGCAAGCTTTTTTATCCCATATTTTGCTGGCTTAATGGTGAAAGATACATTTTCCCAGAAAGCCTTTAAGCATCTCGTCAATGCAGCAATACATTTCAACTGTAAAGGAAGCCATGCAATTTTTCAAAAACTCATCAAAAACTTTTCTAATGGGTGCAAGTTTGTCATGCTTTCGTCGTTCTGCTCTGGACTAAATATCGTCAAAGCGTAGTGCACAAAGGAGGATAAAGAATTATTTGCCATAACTGCCCTAAAACATTCTGAAGCTATTCCATTTTTAGTCCAAAGATTGTCGAGATTTACATGAGAAGCTTTGCTAAGTACAACAAGAAAAATAGTGCTCTAATTTCATCACTATTCGTACATACTCCAACCCTTTCACGAGAAAACTGGTTGCGTATTTTTACTAAATACGTATTGATATATTGCATAATTTTGTTTATCATTTCGTTCGAGAAAAACAATTTCCAGCATTCAATTGGTGTTAACATATTTTTCGCTATTTTTTTTACACCTGGTAGACGAGTAATTATGTTGCTCCTACGTGTGTGACTGTTTTTTCGCTGTGACTGAACAGCTTATTTTGTTATACCATCTTTTCCAAGATAAACTGGATCACCTTTATGACAAACGGAAGCCACATCATTGTCATCTGCTAACAATTCCGAGTCTCTATTATGGCCTAAATTTTCACATTGCTCTGTATTACTGTCTTCTTCATCTTGTAAACCAGGTTTATTTTCATTATTCTCTGCTTCAATTTCATCTTACCACGCCAAAAGTTGTCTCTCTTGGGCTGAGACCATAAGAAAAAACGCAGGTAGTTCAATTATATCAACGCGGTGACGTTAAAACAGCACGATTAAAATACAACAAATTCTTTCCACGGTTGTTCGTGTACTCAGAGCGCCGCTCAGGTTATGACCGAACAAGAATTAAATATTTAGTGCTGAGGTATTTAGGCTTGCCGCCAATGTTTTTACACGTAAGTGCTTTTTCGGTTGATTACTGAATACTTTTGTAGTCTTAAAAATGGTAGCTCATTACACAAACAATGACGGATTAATGGTCCGGATACACACTAAGTTTTGCTTGAGCAGTTCAACACCGTGCAGGTATGACGGAACAAAAAGACGAAACACCGTACGTCGTCTACACGTGAAGGCTACATAAAAATTGGACTGTGCAATTTTCAGTGTTTCGAGAGCTCGACACGAAGACGAGTACCGAACAGGTTTTTTCAATGAATGTTTTATTCTAGTATTTATTAATAAAAAAGCAATAAACAAACAAGCAACGACGCTGCGCTGTAGAAGTAAGTGGAGTAAAAAGTGGCTCCTATGGAGAAGCACACATTTACATGTTAACTTAACTGAAGATTTGAGAGAAGATCCTGAAGACTGGAATGGTTATCTTAGAATGGATAAAACAGCTTACACTGATTTGCTATAAGCCGTTCTATATCTCTTCATGAAAGATTATCTTGTATGTTAATTTTCTTCATTTTTTTTATTTCTGTCGAAATATTTCTACTCTGCTATGCCGTCAATTGTACAACTCTATAAATTCAATTAAAAATGGTTTTGAAATGCTTCTTATATCACTCACTTGCCTTTTAAAACTTTTGCTGGACCGAAGAACGGGCCTAACTTCCGGCCACACATTGCAAGTAAAACCGTAGAACTTAAAACTGCACGAATAAAATCTTCAGCATTTCGACCAGAGTACAGGCCGCGCTTAGAGGCCTGCGTGCGATACCATCTTGCCGTCCCTACACATGCTCTTACCTGCGCAAACGAGTCTCTGCAGTCATGCTTTCATGCAAAACGTAGTTTGTAGCCAATGTATTGCCTTTGTAAGCCTTGGTTTGGTACGTCTTTGCTATAAAGCTTCTCATTATACTTTTTTAAGAAGTCATGCTTACTTGCCATGCTTTGTAGTACAAACTCTATTGAAACGTTTCTGTTTTTCCTCATAGCTAAAACCAGGCAACTTTTGTGTAATACATTCTAGATTTTCGTTTAAAAAAACTATTTCTACCCCTCTTCTGCTGGAAGGTAACAACATTGAACTTGATCTCGGATAATTGCTTAGCTACTCATGGAGCATACGCCAGTCATGTCTCTATTGAAGGTCGTCTAATTTCTTACATGGGTCCTTCCATATTTTTCTGTTCTTTGCTGCTGTCTGTACCTTTCTACGTGTTTTGTTCTCTCTCTTCAACTATCATTGTGTAATTCTTCTTCATTTGTTTAGCGGTCGCCCTACCCTTATCTTAATTGACATGTTAAAATTTAGACCTGGTCACAATGTGTTCTTTTTTAATTTTCTAAGTGTAAAACTGGAAAAATTTAAACAGAAAATGTTGCATATAATTCTTAGAAATTTGTTAAAAATTTTTTGTACGTTTGTTACGAATATTTTGTCTAACTTTCAAGTTTCTGCTTCATACGAAGGTTTTGAGGTCGAACCAAATATTTTAAGGTTTGTGCTAATGTTGTTTAGGTATTTGAATATTTTCTTTGCCAGATCAATTTTTCTTGTCATTTTTTTCTGTACCTCCCGTACTGTCCCTCATGCTCGCCAGGTAGCAGCTGGTTCTTTAAGCTGTTGACCATTCACCGTTAGAGTATTATTGTCTGTACAGTGCTGTGTAAGTTTGCCTTTATTTATTTGTAGTCCAGTAGTTTTGAGAACTGCAGGCTGTTTATTTATCTTCAATTTTATAAGCTCATATAAAATATTAAGAATTTTTCGCCAGCTCTTGGTCTATAAACTCAAATTTACAAAATAATATATCAACGTTTGGTCAAAAACAACAGTTTTTTTATAAAAAGTTAATTAAACATTAGTAAAAGTAAACAAGAAACTAGTTCATCTACTTAATTATTCTTAAACTAATTTAAATACCGAACATAAAGTTCCTTAACACTGTATTAAGAATATGGACTTCAAATCATAATATAAAATAAATATTGAAATAAAGGTTTAAGCACACATTGATAACTTTTGTGTGCAAATGAAATGCGTAGTTTTCCGTATGGGACGTGAGAAGCTGTTGTATTAAAAAGATACTACAGCTTCTTTTGCTTGATAGTATTATTTTATGTAGTTTTTAGAAGATAACAAGTTTAAGTATGTAAGTATTATTTACTTTATTTTTATTTATTATACTTAGATTTTTATGGCTAAATTATGACCGGTAAATAATTTTTATTACTTTTTTTAGGCTTTGGATATCAATATAAAGCTAAATAAAAATTATAACTATGATCTCGTTGTAACCACTGGAAATTAATATTCTGTTTATATCTATTTACAAATGCAGTTTTAGTTTTCTTCTTTCTTTTTATTATTTTGCAAATTGTTCATTTATTGCTCATGCACCTTTCTCTCTTTACTTAGATTATCGCTAGACCATTTTTGAGAATGGCCTACTTTCCGATTACTTTCTGGTAATTTATCTCTAGCGATCCGCCCCGCACTTTCTTTTTCCATTTGGTTAGTATTCACTTTTTAAGTATACCTACTACTATATATATTATTGTCATTAACTATGCTTTTACTTCGTCCTCTGTCTTGAAGCGTCTTTTTACTAAGTATCATTTCTCTTATTTCCGGTAATATTTTGGTTTTTGTCCATTCTATTAGTATTCACTTTTTTAGTATCCCATTGTTAATGTCATTAACTTTGTATATGTCGTTTATGGTTTTATTTCTTTCCCTGTGTAGGAGCTTTTTTGCAGATGCTTATTTTACTAAGTATCTTCATATCTCTTTATCATCCAGCCTTAACCAAGTTAAACAACTTCAATATTTTCCAAGTTGAACAAAGGCCTTTCTTAATTTCTCGAGTTCTGTCGGCCTTGAGCTTTCTGTAACCAATTTCCAGCGATTCTTTTGACGTCGTCTTTCCATCATGTAGCTAGTCTACCTTTTGCTTAACAATATAATAATATCTGTGATGCCTGTTCTTCTTATTTCTTGGTTTTTAATCCTGTCTCTGTGAGTCAGTTTAAGTAACGACCCTTCCATTCTTCTTTGGATCACAGATTTATCATGTATTGTGTATTTCCAAGTTTCCTTTCAATGTTTAAACCAACTTCTTTCTAGGCGACATCTAATTTAGTAATCAGTACCAACCAATCTCTTTTAAGTTATTTGTTATCAGAACTATGTCGCTGCGAATCTAGGTAAAAGAGCATTTCTCCGTCGACATTGATTACATTGGCGTACCACTCCAATTGTTTGAAAGCATGTTTTCATGAAGGGAGTTTGGGAAATAACATGTCTCCTTATCTGCTTGCTCATTTGATTTTTATATATTTGTATCTTTGTGTAGTCTTAAAGTCATCGTTTCATTATTGTACAAATTTTCGATCAGTTTGGAGTACCAATAATCTTTACAACTTTCCTCCAACGCTCGCATTACGCTGTTAATTTATATCGTATTGAATGCTTTGCTAAATACACCAGTCAATGAAGAAAAAAGCTGAAAAAAACTTATACAGATGTTTCATCATCATATAACGGGGGTCCTACGGCGATTGCCGCTTCCCGCATTTCAGCCTCCATCTTTTCCTATCTCTCCAATCTCTCTCTTCTAAGCCTCTAGATTGCATTGTTTTTGTAATTTCTCTTCTCCAGGAATTTAATGGTCTTCCCCTTTTCCTTCTTTCTGGCGAAACACACATTAAGGCTTTCTTTAGCCACCGCTCCTCCTCCATTCTCATCACGTGACCATACCATTGTAATTGCCTTCCTTGTGTTCTCTGTAAGAGTATCTCTAATTCCTGTACGGTTTCGTATTTCCTTATTCCTGATTCTTTCCATTCTCGATACTCAACATGACCTTCTAAGATAATCCATTTCCACGACGTCTACTTTATCTCGTTCATTCTTTGTCATCGTCCAACATTCGGCACCATATGTGGTAATTGTTTCTACAATTGCTCTGTATACGCGAAGTTTGGTATGCATCCTTATTTTATTAGACCACAGTAATGAATTCAGTATTCGTATGCATTTTTTTCCTTGGCTTATTCGGTTTTGTACATCTATCTTAACTCTGCCATCTGCTGATATGATGCTTCCTAGATATTTATACTGGTTGCAGCCTTTTATGACTCCGTTTTCAAGCCTCAGATCTGTGGTATTTCCTCCAATTTTTAAATATTCTGTTTTGCTTATGTTTACAGTAAGCCCCCATTTGGCATATTCCTCAAATAATTTTCGATTCATATAATTTATATCTTCCTCATAGGTTGCAACCACCACCTGATCATTTGCAAACAACAATGTATACAGAGTTTCTTGTACCACTTCGATGCCCATGAATCTACATTTATTTCTCCAATTTCTCAATTCTTCTTGGACGTATATTTTAAAGAGTGTCGGTGGCAAACAGCATCCTTGCTTTAGGCCTTTAGTAACTTTAAATTCATTTGAGGTTCTGGTTTCATTTTTTACACAACTAACTGCATTTTCGTACAATTTATATATCGCTCGGATATACGTCGAATCCAATCCGAACCTTTCGAGGACCTCAAACATTTTCTTTAACGGGACACTATCATATGCTTTCTCAAGGTCTATAAATACCAAATGGGTCTCTCTACTTCTTTCGACACGCTTTTCAATTATTTGTCGTAGGATAAATATATTATCAAGGCAGGATCTCCCGGTACGAAAGCCGCTTTGTTCTTCAATATCTTGTATCTGTCTTTTAACCCTCTTCTTTAATATTCTGCCGTACAACCGGCCCACAGAGCTCGTCACACTAATACCTCTATAATTGGAACAGCCTTTTTTATTCCCTCTCTTATATATGGAGCTTATATAAGGTTTAGTCCAATCTTTAGGAATTCCCTGGTCTGCACACATACATTTATTGAAAAGGTCTACTATTAATTCTAAAAGTGCAGTCGGCCCATATTTAACCAGCTCTATGGGAATGTCTCCAGGCCCTGCGGCTTTTCCGTTTTTAACCTCTTTTAAGGTTTCCGTCAATTCAGATAATTTTATTATAGGGATTTCCTGTCTTTCGTCTCTGTTGTCTATTAATTCCCTTATCTTTTCCAATCTGTACTCTACTAAATCCTCTTTCAGCAGTTTCGTATAATATTCTTCCCATTCATTTAACTTTATGAGAGAAATGCTGTCTTAATTTTTCTCATTTTTCCTAAACTGCTTTAATGTTTTCCAAGCTTGTGCCACTTTTGTTCCACCCATAAATCTGTCCAGTTCATCACACTTAGCCTCCCAGTTTATATTTTTCGCCTTATCCACGTCTTTTTTAACTTCTCTATTCCATTTAGCGTATATTTCTCTGTCTTGAGGATCTTTGGATTGAAGCCATATGTGATATGCTTGTTTTTTCTTGAGAACTTTCTCTTATACAGATATTTAAAGTTTCCAAAAGCTTTACATGTATAAAAAGGGTAGATCATGAAAAATTAGTGAAGACGTGCAGCTGATTTTCTTTTGTTTTCTTTTTTAAACGATCTTAAAAAGTGAAAAACAGTTTTTTGCCTATAAAAAGTTAATTATACAGTATAAAGAAAAATGTTTTTAATAAAAGTTGTAGATCGTAATAAGTTCTTTATTTTGGGATTTTCCAAAATAAAATACATAAACAATTGACCGAAATAATTATAGAAAATATTTATTTTTGTGTAGTTTTTATAAATATTAATAACCTTGTTTTTTGTAGAACCACTTGTAACATAACTACCTAAAATTGTGAAAAATTTTAAACAGATCAACCAAATAGTTTATAAGCAATTCAATTTTTTTATCTCTTAGAGCGATTATTTTAACAAGTGTGCTTGCCCGTCCAAGTGCAAGTAACAGTCACTATAGAGGTATTTTATAAATGCCAATCAATTCTTTGGGGCTGTATTTATAAGGTTTATTAAAAAATCTTCAAAAATTTATTAAATTTGTTATTAAAAGAAAACAGTTTAAAAAAGGGCTGACGTATTAGCTGTTAAACATATATAATAACTTCGATATGTTTTTATGTTATACGGTTGTAAGTGGGCTTAATAAAAAGCTGGGAAAAAAGCACACTTTAGCAATAAGTTAAAGATTTTCACAATTTTTATGTCAGAATAATTTAAAAAAATGGTGTCCGGATTAGTAAACTTTAAAACAAAATAAAAAAAGTAATGTGTATTGCAATTAATAATGGTTCAATCCCTTCTTACAATAATTCTATTTTATTATCTAAATTTAAAATATCTTACCTTTACCGCTGTCACTGAGTCTACTTAATTTGGTCACACACACACACACACACACACACACACACACGCGCGCGAAGCGTTCAACCCAACCCCTAGTGACATGTGTATACCACTGCTAATCAGTGGTATCCACATGTCCGAAGATCAAACCGGTCTCGTCCCAGAAGAGCTAATCATTATGGATCGGTACCTATCTGACCCCCAGGTTTTTCCTCCACCCCTTCACTACGTCTGACATACGTAGTGAAGGCTTATGAACTTTACGTCGGGCGATTTGGGTAATGAACAACACCCTCCGTATCTACATGGTTGTGGTTAAGCCACCTGATATCAAGGGGTAGCTAGAAGCTTTTCTCCCTAGTTACTTTACTGAATTTACTTGGTATGAGCATTACTTTGGACCTGATGTACCTAGAAAAGTGTGTGCCCTGCACGGAGAGGCACCAACCTAAGTTGGTGCCCCTCCGCACAGGGAAAGTGTGTGTTCGGTCACTCAGCTGCCGATTTGGCATAAATTAATTTATTCTCCTCGCCAGCTGAGCATCCGACTGGTCTGGCCATCGAGCCTATGCTTGCCGCACATGGCCTCGATGCTCAGAAAGTCGCGTACTGGTCTCCCAAATAGACCTGCCTTAAGGGCCTAAGCCAAAAAGTTGGCTGTACAAAGAGAGCATAAGGCTTTCTTTGTACTGTTTTCGCGTGTTTATGTATGCGTGTGACAGGGGTCATTGTCACTTGTCTTATTTTGAAAATATGAATTGGTGTTAATCTATTCATTGTCACTATAATTCACTCTCGAAGTTAGAAGGTATTTTATCGGATTATTATTCTAATACTAAGACTTACAACTAAATATTTTTTTTTGGTGAGCAATTCCTGGTGTCTGGAACTCTAAAATGCCAGACCCCAGTTCTTACCCTTTTTTTCCTACTTCTAACCCGCGTTGCCTTTGACTATTCTGTGCCTATCTCAGTCTTTACGTTAATGTTTATGCTACTGGGACATATCCAGCTATTTGTTGTTTAGGCCTATGTGTCATCCTAATGTTTGCATCATAATCTGTTAGCTCTCGCAGCTTTCTGTTGGGGTGGTTACTTATCTCATTGAAGATGTCGTATGCTTTCTCATTCATTGTATGAAGGATTCTTTTCTGCTTTGTATCTCTGTATAGGTATCGTAGAGGTACGTATTTCGGTACATTTAGTGCTTCTCTGATTAGCTGGTTTTGTGCTACTTGCAGTTTCTTCCTATTTGATTTACATGTGTGTCCCCATGCTGCTGATGCGTATGTTAGCGTTGGAAGGATTATGCTATTTGCTACCCTTATTTTCGTCCAGAAGTTTAATTTGCTTTTCCTGCCTATTAGCGAGGCAAGTTGTATCTTTGTTAGTTTCGCTTTATGTACCGCTTGGTTTACATGTTCAGTGAATGTGAGCTTGTGATCAAGGGTCACTCCTAGATATTTAGCTTGATTGCTCCATTCTATGTTTTCATTTGCTAGATTTAGTTCCATGTTGGGTATTTGTCTTCGTTTTCTAAACATGACGGCCTGCGTTTTTTCCGGGTTAAGTGCTATTTTCCACTTTATACACCATGCATATAGTCGATTCAGAGAGCGTTGTAAATCTCTGGTTGCAAAGTTTATGTTTCTATTACTTGTTGCTAGCGCTGTATCGTCTGCGTACAGACTGAGCAATGTTTTGTAGTCGCTGGGTGTGTCTGCTGTGTATATGGTATACAGATATGGAGATAACACTGCTCCCAGAGGCACATCTGCCTCCAGAGTTCCGATTTCGGACAGGACAGGCCCTTTTCGAACTCTGAATCTCCGGTTTGTCAGGTATGACGCAAGAAGGCATGCCATCGCCTCACTGTATCCATTTTGACTCATTTTGTAGAGAAGGCCTTCGTGCCATACTCTGTCAAATGCCTTACTAACATCTAGAAAAGCTGTAGCGGTGTACATTTTCTCATTGTAACCTTTGGTAATAAATTCCGTTAGCCTGAGTACTTGTAGTTCACAAGAGTGCCTGGATCTAAAGCCGAACTGTGCTTCTGGAATCATTCCAATTGCTTCAGACTCTGTTTGAAGTCTTTTTAAGATTACTCTTTCGGCTATTTTACTTAGACATGATAGTAGACTTATTGGTCTGGTAAAAAGCTGGGAAAAAAGCACACTTTAGCAATAAGTTAAAGATTTTCACAATTTTTATGTCGGAATACTTTGAAGAAATGGTGTCCGGATTAGTAAACTTTAAAACAAAATAAGAAAAAGTAATGTGTATTGCAATTAATTATGGTTCAATCCCTTCTTAAAATAATTCTATTTTATTATCTAAATTTAAAATATCTTACCTTTACCGCTGTCACTGAGTCTACTTAATTTGGTATAAAAGATCTTAAGATTTAACACTACACTTCCTCGTTCTACGGTTAAGGCCCCTTTCATTAATATGTATGTCTACCTGTAGATAGGTAGTACTCACAGCTTTTAAGTTAAATAATGTAGGTATACTTTGTTATTTTACTAAAACAACAATCAAAGAAAAAATTTACATTGGTAAGTGTTTTCATTAAATATTACAATACTTTTAAAATAATATATATATATATATATATATATATATATATATATATATATATATATATATATATATATATATATATATATATATTAATCATTAGGATCTAGTAGAGGTTAAATCTAGCGGTAAAGGCATCAATAATTTTTCCTAATTTGTGATAAACTACAAAATGTTTTTTGACTTTTAAAAATTTCATATCACCTTTTATCTATTTCATTGATTTTCTTTATAAACGTCGCTTTTTCTTTTTATGTCAGCTTCAGTTTTAATTAGTTTTCTAAACTCTCCGTCTTCTGGCAACTTGGCTACATTTTTCAGCTATTACAATCATTGAACTTTTTTCACTGCCACTCATACCACCCAAAAAAACTAAAGAACATTTTTTGCTTATAATAAATTTTTTAAAATAGATTTTAAAGTTAAGAGTAGATAGAGGTTAATTCCAAAATTGTTATCCAAATCTATGCCTGTGGATAGACATCGGAGGTTATAGGAACCATAGTCTATCGTGGTACACTGTGCATTTGTTCGGTAATTAGCAAATACTAAAAATTTCATTTTATTTTTTAATTGATTTCAGAACAGGAGTACTATATTTACACCAAACATTCTTATGGTAGAAAAACTACTTTATAAATATGTACTAATCTTTCGATTTGGAAATCTGACTTTATAAACGACTATAAAATTTGAAAGAGTAAACATTTAAATCTTTGTTTTAATTGACGCAGTTTTATTTTGTTTATAAACTGCATGTCAATATTTTTTGTTTCTAAGTTCAAATTAATATATTCGTATTTTACGACTATTAGCACGTATGCTTGGTTTTATGGTAATTTCCAACCAATTCCAGTCGACCGCGACGTCAAAATTTAACCAATATAGCAAAAAAGTAATTAAGTGATGGAATCGAACGTTACTTGATGGAAATTCATTTTATCTAAAAATAAAACACTAAAAACTTTTGTTAGCAACGCTTTCACAAAATTTATTTTAAATTGTAAGCACCACAGCTGTTTCGACCAGAATTCCTTTCTCGAGTGATCTATTTTTGTTATGTGCTTACACTTTATAGTCTTTAACTGAATAAGTTGAGGAGGGGAGAACTGTTTTTCTCAAGTTGGTCATTCAGTATTATGTCTTTACTTTTTAATTTGTTGATTTCCATAGATTCTAATAAAGATAACTTAAGGCCTCTATTTTGAATGTGAAGAATTTGAAATTCCTCATTAAAAGAATGATTATAGTCTAGAAGGTGAAGTGCGTACGTAGAGTTTGTTTTTCTATCATTAAAAGCCCTTTTATGTTCTGTTATACGTTTGATAAAAGTTCTACCAGTTTGACCGATGTAAGTTTTTGGGTAGTCGCCACATTTTAATTTGTATACACCGCTGTGCGATTACTTGTTCTTTTGGCTCTTATTGTTGTTGTTCTCTTGTTTGTTCTAAAAGCAGGTGTTATTCCTTCCTTTTTTTATGAGTTTAGATATTTTTGTTGATATCTTGCCTGTATATATAATCGAGCAGACGTACTAGGTTTTTTCTCTGGTGGTGGAAATACTAATTTCAAGGCTTTATGTAGTTTTTGATTTAAAATATATAAAAAAAGTAATTAATAAAAACCCATTAAACTAACGTTATAAAACTAAAAATCAATATTAAATTCAATAGAACAGAAATACCTCAACATCATGAACCCACAGCTTCCCAAATTATACTCTTTTATTAAACTAGATAAACCTGATCACCAAATAAGACCTGTAGTTTTTTTTATACAGGTCCGTCATATTAACTATCAAAAAAACAGTTAGATATTATTTTAGAACACACTAAATTTTTACCTAAATTTACCGTAAAAAAACAATAGAACTAGTTAATAACATATTTTTTCCAGTATTCCTCCTACATAAACTATTGTTCTTGTAAAAGACCTTTTAGACCATAATATTACAAATCTTTTTAACAAAAATTACAAAAATGTTGCATCTTCTCGAAATGTGTGTAAGCTTTGAATTTAATATTCAAATATATACAAACAACAGTGCAGGACTTATAATTGATAATCCTCTAAGCTCATTGCTATCAGAAATTTTTATGGACCATCTAGAAACAAATATTGTAAAATATATCATATTCAAAAAGTTTTTTTATTGGTGAAGATACATATACGATGTACTAGTATGTTTACAGAAACTAACAGGCAACTTGACCAATTCTTATCGTATATTAATTCACTCCATAATCATATTGAATTCACAATGGAAACATATATATATATATATATATATATATATATATATATATATATATATATATATATATATATATATATCTATATATATATATATATATATATATATATATGTATATATATATATATATATATATATATACATATACACTCGCGATCATAAAATCCGGGCCACCTTGAAAATTTCAAGTTTCTTGAATATTTTCGCATCTGGTGCAGTAATAATCTTTTTTTTAAGCTAATGTATTTTTTATTTGTCATCAATGTTTGTTTTGAAAGAAAAAAAAAACGGTTTTTTTTATTGTTTTTATTGAAAAAGCAGAAAACAAACCAAATTGTTGAAACAGACATACGAAAGAAAAAATGAAAAATACAGAACATGGTAAAACATCAGTAGAATTTCAATGACTAATATCGTGTATTGCCTCCCCTTGCTCTAATAACCTCTTGCAGACGACGGGGCATATTCTCAATTTTTCTCCGGATTACATATTGTGGTATGTTATTCCACTCTCTCACTAACAGATCCTTAAGCTCCTGTGCGTTGTTAGGAGGAAGTGTATGGGTTTGAATACGTTTTTTCCAATCGTCCCAGAGATGTTTGATGGGATTCAGGTACGGAGACCTAGCTGGCCAGGATAACCTCGTAATTATAACCTCGTCCAAGTATTGCATACTGATTCTGGCAACGTGCGGTCTCGCGTTGTCCTGCATAAAAACGGCGTCTTCTCCAAGCCCTGCCATGGTGGGCATAACATGTTCTTCCAGAATCTCCGTAATGTACCTTTGTGCAGTTAAGGACCCATTTTCGATGAAGGGTAATTCTGTGCGGAAGTCGGAAGATACACCTCCCCCAGCCATGACCGAGCCTCCACCAAATGGCATTCTTGGAGCAATACAAGCTTGTAAAAATCGTTCACCGGTTCTCCTTCAAACTCTTACACGTCCATTGGATCCAGTTAGGTAGAAACAGGATTCATATGAGAATAACACTTTGCTCCAATCATTAATTCTCCAATGCGCGTATTGTCGAGCAAAAGCTAGTCGTGTAACTCGATGCGCCCGGCCAAATTGCGGTCCTATAGCCATTACCAGAGAAGATAGTCCAGAAGAATGAAGTCTTCTCATGACTGTTGCAACGCTAACATTACAATTTCGTACTTTCTGTAGGAAATTTCAATGCATAACCGCAGTTGAGGTCCGGTTTCGTAAAGTCTGAAACACAAGGAAACGGTCATCTCGTGCCGTGGTTGTTCTTCTTCGTCCAGAGCCAGGTCGTCTGGTTAGCAAACTCGTCTTCTGAAAGCGTTGAAGCACTCGTTGAACCGTAGAAAGGCTTACGCCAACAGTTCTTGCGACTTGCTGTTGAGTGTAACCGCCTTCCACAAACGCAACAATGCGTGCCGTTTCAACAATAGTCAATTCATTTTTGGCAAAAAATAAACAATATTAAACACTAATGGTGGCAATAATAAACGTTTGTTTGTTGCGTTTAAACAGAAAGTCGAAGCACAAATGAGACATTTAAAACAAGCGGCAGTTACAGGTACCGTTCATTTTGGGAAGTGTATAGTTTTCCGCGAAATCGGCATTATTGGAATTCTTTGTTACAAAGGAAACTGCTAAGCCGACAACAATTCTCAGAAACATGCTTTAGTTTGTATTTGTGTTATTATTATTTACGATAAAGCTCATTAAAAATGAAATAACGGCGATTTTCAAGGTGACCCTTATTTTATGATCGCGAGTGTATATATATATATATATATATATATATATATATATATATATATATATATATATAAATTATGCCCATTTCGTTTCCACTTTGGACAAGCTTGCCTCCTATACTACACAATCTATGTATAAAAAGACAGAGATAAAATCTTTATGTATAAAAAATTTTACAAATTACATGATGGATATTTTATAAGTATTCATAATCATATATAATTTTTAAATAATCATATAAATTATCAGTATTTAATTTCAGGCATTTAAAATATTCGATAAAGTTGGAACAATATAATAATTACATCATTTTCATACATTTTTTTATAAATTGTTTAAACAAATTAGGCTCTTTATTAGTTTATTAATTTATAAACAAATTACATATTGTACGCAAAGACTACATACAAATTAAAAAAAAAAAGATCAAAAGCCGTTGAGTAGATCCGGAGATATAAAAAATTGTAATAGTTTGAAGATGCATTTTCATTTTATGAACGCGTAGATTTGTGGGTTCCCCCTCCACTCACCACTACTAGCCTTAATTTGAACCATATTTTGACGATTCACAGACGATCCTGTTAAAGTGCAATGTTTGTACAACCTTTTTTACAAAAACTACGAACCCTTTTCTTTCATAGAATTGCGTTAATGCCGGTAATAATTGCGTTTGTTACTTTTTATAAACAAATTAGATGTGATTAAAAAAAACTTTGCTAAAAATTATCGTAGAACAACTACTTGTTTTTTTAAATTCGTGTAAAAATGTCAATAAAAGCAATAGTTTAGAGGTTATTCTAATTGTTTATAGATCAAAAATAACCGTAATTTTGCGAAAGAGTTTTACATTGTAAAAAATTATATTTTTTATATACCTATATTGAAGTATAACTCTTATATATACTTTCATTGGTATGCCTAGAATGACCGTATCTTTCTTATTGTCTGACTAATATACTTAAAAAAAGATCTGGGATATACAAAAATAAATAAAAAAAATTTATGTTAAAATCCTTTATAAAAGGTATATAAATTTATATACCTTTTATAAAGGATTTTAACATAAAAATTTTTGTGATACATGGTATACAGCCAGCTACAGGAAATTAGTTTCCTTGTGGAAAAATAAATAACTTTAAAACTAATTAATGGATCAATCTGAAAGTTTAAGAGTTTATTAAGGACCACAATACTTAATATCAGCGGAATAACATATGTTTACAATAATTAGAAACAAATAAAGTTTTTGCCTTATTTTGCAGTTTTTGAAGCAACAAATTAATTTTACAACTTTTACAACATATAGGTTTGCCTTATATAGGACTATAATAACTAAAAAAATCGTTATATATCTGGATTTGTCACGGTCCCAAACAGGGTCTTTTTTTTGCTTATTTCTCTGTACTAATTAAGAAGAAGAATGAATAATCAAAAGTGAACTAATTTTATAGCCATGTGCTCCACATATTGTACGTCGTTGATTTAATTAATATATGTAACAACATATTAAGTTAAAATCATATTTATTAGTTGTATCAGTAATAATAAAATTTATTGAAAGTATTAAAAAACAATAAATGCATACAAATCCTAATTTCATTTTGAGTACAAACAAATTGACCGATAGTCAACTTCCCACTATATAATACTTAACTAAATATTTATTATTAATTGCTCATTATTTTATCAATATTTGTGACAATATTTTCTTAAAACACATAATCGGGTATTTCCTATGTACAGATATAAGAAACGTGTGAAAATCAATATAAAATTTTTATTTATAGGTAAATATTGCTGTTAAGGTAAACTTAAAAGCAATAATAATTATCATTTGACATATAATTAAGATATTTCATGATACTAACACGTTAATCCCCCCAAAGCATGAACGCGTTCCTTTTGTCTCAGGCCAAAGGATTTTTTTGTACTTCCAGCATCAAAATTACATCAGTTTTTGTGTGTGCACGACAATTTGACGTTCTGACAATTTATTAAAACAAGGAAAAACGTTGTGGTCACTTTTGATGCACACGGTCTATGGATAAAATTTTTTGTTCTTGGTTTTAGTGCAGACCATGTGCACTATAATAGGTTGTCCCACACAGTTTGTAATTCATGAACAATATATTGAACAAATATACATATTATGATAAGCCTGGACAACATGCACTTCTTTAAAATTTTTCATTGCGGATTGCCTTCCATCGCTCCATTCTGAAAAAGATTAATAACGAAGTGTGCATTCTCTATTCGCTTTTTTTATAATGCAGTGTCGGACGGATTGTTCTAGTTGTGGTTCGGGAGCACCCCCAGTGTGTAGCAATGATAAAACTATTTGTTCTCGGAAAGAAGTAATAGGTATTGTGTTATAGCTAATGGATTTTGACAAGAGCTATGACATTGTAAAGAACAGGTAAACTTGTGTACTGCATCGGCATGACTCATAGCTCTTATCAAAATCCATTACCTCTACTCGTAAGATATTTGTAAAGCACATGCGCATTGGCAACTGCCGTATTAGTCAAAAGTTCGATAACGACTTTGCGATACCACTTGATACTTCTACGAATGGGAGAATGGGAGAACTGTATGCCGCTTTTTGGTTCGAAACATCAATAAAGGCTTTTGCTGCATTGTACTCGACAACAGTCGATGGCTTAGTAACATGTCCAATGTCCACCTTTAGTCTCTACTTCTATCATTGAAGGAGGATCCTTAGTGGTTAGAAAGAACGTCTCTCCTATTTTTTCACTTGCTGACAATAACTTTTGTGTTGCTCTGTAAAGATTTAATTTCTCCTTGTTTGAGCTTGACATTTACATTTTTTGGATTGCCTTTCCTGTTGGCGCGTAATGTACCAACTAAGTGTGTGCTTTACTTGTTTAACTCGTGTGCTAGTTCAACGCTTGTATAGAAGTTATTCGTGAATCATGTTCTTCCGGTACTTAAAAGAGGTTGCATGAGTTCTGTAGCTACCCTATAAGCTAAGGATTTCTCTGAGGACTTCTTCTTTTCCCACGTAAAGTTTCACCGCATATATTTAACCTTCAGATACACAAAGTTTAAATAGCTTGATCCCATATTTATGCCTTTTTCCTGGTATATATTGAAGAAAACTTAACCTTTTACGAAAAGGCACCATTTTCTCATCAATACGAAGAGTATTGTTCAGTGTACAAATTTTCTGAAATTTACTATTTAAGATTGTTATAAGAGGTAAGATTTTGTATAGTTTGTTATTTAGAGGAAAATTTTCATTATCGGAAATGTGAAAATAATGTAAAAGTACCTCGAATCGGTTCCTGCTAAAACCGCAACTTTGAGAAATCGCATTTTTATAAAGTGGATTGTTGCTCCAATAGTCTCTAAACTCTCGAAGTAATTCATCTCTATATGTGTCTTGCCATTTGCACAAAAGCGAAACATTTTTGATGGTTTTATTTACAATCCCCTCAACTACTTTCTGTTGAGCATATCTATTTGTTTCTATTTTGTACCAACAAATCTTGAATATTATTATCAACAAAGTAAAAATCAATCGGTTTACGACCACGTAGCTCTTTGTCAATGTTGAAACCTGGACTATTAGTAAATTCAAATTCGTATAGTTCTTTCAACCCATCTATTTATTTTCACATTATTTTTTCTGCTCTTAAATTAACGTCGTCTATTTTGACGAGTCCTTCAGTTTCTCTGGGTTCTAAATAATCAACAAATCAATACAAAATAAAAAATTGCAAATAAGACATCTTCTTCTTTTTCTTCGCGTGCCATATCAGAATTATCTGACGTTGGCGATCACCATTGCGAAGGCTTTTCGATCTTCTGCAATATGGAATAATTGTCCTGCATTTGTTATCTGTGTCCATTCACGAATGTTTTTTAACCAAGAAACTTGTTTTCATCCTACACCTCTACAGCCCTCTGTTTTACCTTTAAGGATCAGTTGTAATATTTATTATCGACTTCCCCTTACTATATGTCCCAGATAAGACATTTTTCGATGTTTAAAGGTCTTTAGCAGTTCTCTATCTTTGTTGACACTCCTTAGTACTTCTTCATTAGTTGTCATTGCTGTCCAAGGTATCTTCAGCATTAGTCTATGAACCGACATCAACAATGCTTCAATTTTGTTCATGATCGATACTTTTAGCGTCCACACTTCTGCACTATACAAAAGTACGGACCAAACACAACAATTAACCATTCTTTGTCTTAGTTCTAAACTGAGATGATTATTGCAAAGAAATGACTTAATTTTCATAAAAGTAGTTTTAGTTATTGCTATTCTACGTTCAATTTCTATGTCTGGATTTAGTTGGTCCGTTATTACAGTTCCGAAATATGTCATTTTGTGGACTTTCTCAACTTGGACTTCGTTTAATTGACGCTTTGCATCGGGATGTGGGTCACGACTAAACACTAAAAATTTGGTTTTGTTTGAGTTTATTTTTATGCCCATTTCCTCTCCTACCTCGTGAATACGATCAAGCAGAATTTGGAGACCTTCCATATGATCTGAAGGAATTACTGTATCGTCTGCATATCTAATCACATTAAGTAGTTCCCCGTTGATTTTTATTCCATATGGTTGTTGACTGAGTACGTTGACGACAAAATGCAACCTTGTCAGACTCCTCGTTATATGGAGATTTCATCGGTGTAGTTATCTCCATCATTTTACATCTTACCAATTCCTAAATCATCGACTAAATTAGAAGTACCGGCTTCATTATACAACTTTTGTTTCTTTCTTGGTCTACTAACATCGTCACCCCTTTCTATAAAATAAAAAAATAATCAAGACACCACTCTGTACTGTGAGCGAAATCCGTTACCTATTAACACTTTATCAATAGAATTACTGGATCCAGGTTTTTCATCACTACTCGAATAAAGTTTATCACTGCCATTCTCTTGATAAGCAGGATCAGCATTAGAGTCATATTCTGACATATTATAATCACTGAAATCAGATTCTTCTAGTATTCGACGAAGTTCATCTTCTGATAACCATTTGTTGTCAAATGTGTCAAATGACAAATGTCAAGAAAAATCCTAACCTACAAAAATTAGAGGCAGGTTTTATCGGACCAAGACAATTCTCCGTTTTCTATAGACCAGATCTTTCTAATTTATCATATAACAACACAGAAACTGCGTCCCTTACGTGGCCACAGCCTCTTAAACATACTGGGGATAAATTGGTATACATATACATGGTCTGTGTGTGGTGCACATGGGGTTTAACGTGCTAGTATTATATTTTAAAAATTAATAAATAGAAATTTTACAATATTTTATTCTCTATTTCTACTTATAATAGATATAAAATTATGCCTTATTGTAGTAGGATAGCTACCAGGCTACCATAGGTTTTTTTTTTAATTTCGCCCAATTAATAAGTTAGTTAAGGTTTTTTATTTATGATTTTAGTCTCATTAACTACTAGTGGTTATTAGATCAGAGAAGTAACGATTTTCCCGAGATACTCTTTAATACAGATATCTAACAACTGCTTAGTACAATTATTTCGTCGACAACAAAATTTTATTATCCATTGCACCTTAATTAAGTTGCTTAATACAAATATACATGCAAGTCAATACCATTTTTAACAATAATACAACTTTAATGTAAATTTGATTCCAAATAACACCCTTAATAGGCATATATTATCGTATCACTTTTTAAAAACTACCCATGACTTGTCATGAAGGTCTTGTCATTACAAAACAATTCTTACGTCTTCTCTGTCTTTTTTTATGGTGTTGAATCGTGGACCTTAAACAAAGATATGTGCAGAAAACTGGAAGTATTTGAGATGTGGCTATATCGGAGAATGCTTAAGATCCCGTGGACTGACCGAGTCACAAATGAGGAGGTCCTCAGAAAAATGAATAAGAACCGAGAGGTACTGACCACCATCAAATCTCGAAAGTTACAGTTATTCGGACATATTATGCGAAATGAATTCAGATATGTTCTCCTTCAAGCCATCCTGCAAGAAAAAATATTGGAAAACGGGGTCTAGGAAGAAGAAGAACATCTTGGTAAAATAACCTCAGAATCTGGTTCAATACAACATCTGTGCAGTTTTTCCGCGCTGCTGCAGATAAGATAAAGATTGCCATGATGATTTCCAACATTCGTAACGAACAGGCACATCAAGAACAAGAATAATGCATTTTTTTTGGTGATCTAAACACAAAAATAAATTTTTTGAGTTATTCAGTTATTATGGTAGATTGTCCTTAATACACCAAAGAAAGAGACAAATACCCAATACCTGACAACACATCACATGTTGTAGGATCTAATTGCAATTTTAAAAATTTAAGTAACTATCTAAACGACATCAATATCGTTAAAAAAATTTATGTTTCATAGGTCTTAATATTATATTTAATTTATAACTTTAATTTTCGTATCAACTAAAATTATAATTTACTTTGTAATTACATATATTGTAACTATTGTATTTTGTTCTCCCGCTAATAACCCTTAGTAGTTGATGCAGTTAATAAAATAAAAAAAAAAGGAAATACAATAATTACATTTACTATAAGGAATTTAATATCTATATTTAAAATCATCTTGTAATTGGTAACGAAATTTCAAATGCAAAATTAATATTAACTTACTTGTGTTATTAACGGATTTACTGGAATTAAAGAAATATATTAATTACCCAAATACGTCACGTTCCATGGACTAATTTTTATTTTCGTAAAGAGATCAATGATTATATGTTAATGACTTAAAATGCCCAGACAATCTCTTTATTTAAGAAAAACAGGTTTAGTAAACAATCAGTTTTATTATTGACTCGAAACAGTGGGTACAGGTTGTTTTCCATAAATTGTGTTTGATAAAATTTAATTACGCAAAGGATAAAACAAGAACAGCGTTAAAAAGTGAGTGCAAATAATTCAGTTTAGGGTTTTATAATTTTACAAAGAATATTGTTCGTTTACTTTATAAGTATCGTGTGTAACAAAGATGTTTTTGTGGCAATAAGGTGAAATGTGTCAAATATGTTAAATTTTAATTAATTTTCCTCTACATTATTGAAAAATTTAACTATTTACTTTTATTTTTGCTTTTTTTGTCTAGTCTTTTTGACACAGCTTTTAATTTTAAATAGCTTCTAGATATCAGTTCAATTTTTAATTCAATTTTATATATTTTTCCAAGTTCAAATGTTTTTTTTTTTAATTTTTTCAAGTGTGCTGGAAATTGTTATTAACAAATAACTAATACCAAAAAAAAACAGTTTTCCGAATCGTTTCGAGTAAAATTTTTTTAGGCGTATATCATTAAAATAAATACTTTTTCCATCCTGGTAATTTTTCAAAAAATGCGTCCTTTTATGCGTTATTTGCCCTGCGTTATTTGCAATTTTTTGTTGAATAAAACAGGTTTCAGTTAAAAGGAGGCCAATTCTAAAATATTTGTTAATGTATGATTAAATAAAACTAAAAGAATGCAATGGGAAATAAAACAAAATATATTTAAATAATTAAAAAAAAATTAATGTTTAAAATGTAATATTTATGCGTAATTTAACGCCCTTTGTCATGTTTAGTTGCATTTGTTTGATTTGCTGTGATATTGGACGAAAGATTATGACGTCTTTTTAGATTTTTTTTAGAAGGTTTATCTTTAGGTGGTCTTCCAAATGGTATTCCAATATTTTTGACCCTCTAGTAACTCCCAACTTTCTTCAGCTGATTAAAGTAGGTTGCATTTTTATAGTGGTCTTGTGTCCAAATCGTCTTACCGAGGAACTTCCTGCCATGTTTAAATTAATATGGAATAATCTTTCGTGAAATAATTTTCAAGTTGGTGAATCAGTTCCAAATGTAACATTTTTATCTTGTAGCGTATTAATAAAATCTGTAAACGAAATTTAAGGTTAAACTTTTTCCCCAAAAGCTAATTTAACTAGAGTAGTAGAAGGAACGTTGCAAAAAGATGTAATAAAAAAGTGTGCAATCGCAGCTTGATGCTGGCAAAAAGCACCCAATCTTCCAATTGGGAACAATCATTCCCAATGCTCACTGGGAACTTTGTATAAATTTTTATATAATCTATTTAATTCTTTATGTTGTAACTATTTAATTTTTTCTAATTGCCTTTTAAAAAGTAATCTTGGAGCTCAATCTCTACTATTTGCAAAATTTCAAAGCCGTCTTCTATAATATTCTTCTAGGGCCATACAGCTTAAGTCTATTAAAGATATAGTATTATAAGCTTTGTTTCTATGTAGAACTATGTCTTTAAAAAGCTTCACTGTTAATTCACTGAAATTGTTGGTTTGGTGGCCATGTGTTGATGCGTCCCTATAAACGAGCCACCAATCTTCCTTTCTTTAACAATATTCAGTAATATATTTCTTCTACTTCGATTTTTTTTTCCTATTTGTAGCTCTTTAGCTTAAAAAATAAATACTTTTATATTCATTTAGCCAGTTATATATGTCTTCTTTATTTCTAATGTCTACTCTGTACTTTAACACTGTATTTGAAACATTTTGGCAAATCCATTATGTAAATAAACAAAGATCTAAACAGCACGTACAAGTCTTTAAAAATGCCGCGAAGGCGGAACCTTCATACAAATGTATGAAATGTAGTAAAAGAAAGAAATAATGTCTCGCTAATATATACCATTCCATATATGAATTTCGCGTCAAAGTAACATTCCATAATCCATATACGTGTTTGGCACCTCATCGCCCATTGGTTGAAACATGCCTGCGTGTCGCAAAGGACCAATAGAAAAGTAATTTTTTATCAAAATGTCAACATTTTTGAAGGTATTTGTGACTAAAAGTTTACAAATTACACGTCAAAAGCATGTTTTTAAACGATTCATGGCAAATAACCAACAATTTAGATTTTATAGGAAAAACTGTTTAAATATAACATGAAGCTTATAAAACAAAACAGATTCGTTTTATTATTACCGTAAACTTGATATTAAAATAGTTATGACTGTTCTAAAGTAGACTTTTATTCATGGAAAACAAACATCCAAACATAAATATAATGTTAAATAACCCGAAAACGGTAATTTTTTCATGGAAAACTTTTTTAAAGATTTAAAAGATTAAAAAAAAACCTTTAAAATAAAACCGCCCAACTCTACTTTACTTTATCTTTAATACCTCGCGTTTTTATCAGCTGGAAACCCTAATTTTTGACCATTTATTTTTCAGGTAATATTATATCATCATATTAAAAAATAGCTTTAATTTGATTTAAAAAACATGTATACCTGTCATGAGCCGCGTATTTTATTTAAAAAAAATAAGTAAAGGAAATAAAATATTTGTCAAAAACTACTTAATATTAATTGAATTAAAAATATTTGGTCTTACTTTTTGACTGGCAAACTATTATCAATGTAGTCTCCTAATTTTAAATGTATGTAAAAATATGAATTTGATAAACTACGTTTTAATGGTATCCTGTAATGGTATCTTGTTTAGAAACTAAATGTTAATTGAACATTGAAAAAAAAGTTCTATTCTATTTGTTGATGAGCTTAAAAATAGAATTGCTGTTTAAAAAAAATCACTAGGATCTCTTATTCAACAGATTTCAATTATTCTAATTTTATTGACCTTTTATATGTAAAAATTATTAAAATTTTTGATAAGCATTTAAAACTTTTTTTGGTGGTTTTGCATAATTTGGAAATTTAATTTAAAAACATACTTATTGGTAACTTATTTTAAAAAAATTAGATTGCAAAATTATTTTACGAAAACTACTTGGAGGTTCTAGTGACTTTTGAACCTGAAAACCTTATTAAAAAACATTTATTTTTGACCTTTTTTTAAAGGTTTTTGTCAATTTTTCAAAAATAATAATTATTTTTTTTATCTTTCAAAACTTTTTTGTTTGCATAAAATTTTTATAAAATACATATATCTGTCGAGAGATACCAACAAAAAGGGGAAAATTGAATTTTGATTATTTTTTCACAAATTGTTTAACAAAAAATTTAGCACACTTTTTGGATTATCCGCATATTGAAATTATCAATTCTAAAAATATTTCTAAACGATTAAAGCAAAAAATAGGATCACATACGATTCACATACACGTATTATATTATATACAGTGATGAGTGTCTTACCACCCGGCAAAATAGCGGAAAGGATAGAAGATAGATTAAGTTGTGAGATAGTACGAGATAATAGTTATTAGAGGTGTCTATTTGACTTCAGTCATAATTATACGGATGACCTCGAAAATATTTTATTTTAATAATTTCTGATGTTAGAATAAATTAGATGTTAGATTAAATATATTAAGATATATTATAGTAAAAAACATTAATTAGTAGCGATTTTAAATTATAAATCTTTAAGTTTATTTAATAATAAAAATAACTCAACTGAAATATTTGACTAAATATAAATAGGTATGTTCAGTCCGAAAATAATTGTTGTATGTGGAGTTGGCGTAATAGTTAGAGACGTTGTCTATTGATAAGAAGACTGGGGTTCAATTCACACCAAGGGTAAAATTTTTGTTTTACTTAATCAAAAATAATAGAAAATATGATACATATTAGGTAAAAAGTTTTCGAATAACTCATTATTTACAATTTATTCTTATTTAAATGTTTTAAATAGAAATACAAAATATTTCAAATTCAATTCCAGTTTTACAGTCTTCAGTTGTGAATGGAAAATAATACATTGAAGACTGTTTAATGTCCAATCCATCACTAAATTCTCAGTGTTAATATCAATTCCTCTGTACAGGTAATGATTTTCAAAACAATTGACGACATTGGAATGGATGCGCGCGAACAGCTACCTACTTTATAGCTAACCAAATCATCAAGCCTTTAAGTTATCAAATAATAACATATCGAGAAGTGTTTTTTCCGGTAAACAGAAACTTTTTATTGAAACAACAATTCGTGAAAACGATTTTAACGGTCGAGGAATAAGTGCAAATTGTTGTCTGGCATGTGAATAGATTATCAGACAACATGATTAGACAACAATTTGTAAATATGTTTCCAAATAGGCCGGCTCCAGCACGATCAACAATTCAGTCTATTATACGTAATTTTTTTACTTATGGATCCGTGTTCAATCCAAGAGAAGTTCGCAGACGAAGGGAGGTAAATCCAGATTTGGAACTAAGGGACACTTTGATTTGTGCAAGTATTGAGCAAAATCCTACCCAATCAACACCTCGTCTCGGAGAACAATGTGGAATTCCAAGATTTAGAGTAGGTGAAATTTTGTAAAGACATCGATACCGTCCCTATAAACTTTATAAATCCAACGAACAATTCCCTGGGGATCAATATAGACGTTTAGAATTTTGTCAAACTGCAATGGAAATGTCACATCAAGATGAAAATTTTTTAGAGAACGTTTTGTTCACCGATGAATGTACGTTTTCATTGCATGGCCGTCACAATTCAATCAATGCTAGGTATTGATCTCGAGGAAATCCTCATCAGATTTATGTCGCTCGTACCCAGCGTTTTCGAGAAGTTAATGTTTGGGGATGCATAATAGGGAATCATGTCATTGGTCCATTTTTTATAGACGGTATGTTGACTGGGCGGAAATACTTGGAACTTCTGCAAAATGAAATTGTCCCAGCCCTTTGTAATTTACCAATACCTTTCGATTCCATATGGTTTCAACACGATTGTTGTCCTGCACATAATTCTCGCATCGTCAGTGAATATCTCAGTGCGACTTTTCCTAATCGATTGATTAGTGGCCACGGATGTTTTTTTATTTTTGTAGAATTTTTACTTATTTAAACATCCTTTAAAAGTTTTTACTTTATTTTCGAAAGAACGACGATACTGTTTTGTCAATAAGATTTTTTGTTTTAACTTTAGTTTTTGTTTAGTTTTGTTTAGTGATTCAAAGCAAAAGATCTTTGCATAATTTCAAATTATTAAAAAAAAAAAAAAAGAAAACCACATGTGGGTTTTGAACTCCAATCGTCTGCGATGTCTGTATCGCAATGTTAAATTCTTACCACTAATCCACGAAGGATTTATAATTATTCCGTGACAAGAGTGTATGAAACTCCCCAAATCATAGTAGAAATTATTCTTGGTTAATAATTTAAAACTTTAGATTAAATAATCAATATTAATTAAATTATTTTATTCACATTTTTGCTTTATTGTGGTCAATCAGTTTTTACTTTATGCGAAATTAAAAAATGGAAATACGTCACACATTCGACGTTACTCATAATAATTATGACCGAGGTGATTTAGCTCGAATCTAACGTCTAAAGGTGTGAGACTATCGATAGTGGTAATGTAATGTAATATAAATTATAGGGTTTTCCGATTATTTCTAACCTCTACGAGTTTCATTTCTTTTTATTTCACAAGGTAACTGTGTTTTCTATCTCTCACGTTAAAAAGCCGGGTGGTAAGACACTCATCACTGTATATTATATAGAAAGTGTCTGGATAATGACTTAACAAGAATTGAATAACAGCGATGATAGTAAATTTCCTTATTGCACTCACTCATTTGCTTTAAGCTTGTCAGTTTCTTTACTACTGTCTTGACTCTGTTCACTTTTTTTGTAGTCACTTTTGTCATTCTTAATAATTATTACTTATTTTTTGTAGTAATTTATACATTAATTTTCTACTTAATCTATCAAAAGCTTGTTTAATGTTCTTTAATAGGGCTATCAAATATTTCACATTATGTTAAAATTTTTGCTGGCAATTGGAAATTTCGATCCATTACTTTAAGTCCTCGTCTAAAATTACACTGATTCACTAAAATCGCTATCTATTTTCTAAGATAATTAATTTGTTTATTTATTGTAATTATTTTATATGATACGCTTAAAAGTTAAATATCTCTGTAATTTCAACTATTTTTTATTTGTCTTGCTATGTTTTAGTCGGTTTTTTTTTTAATTTTTGGACTTCTTTCTTAAATTCTTATGCTTTCAAATACATTTTCCTTGTGCGCTCGATCAAATTGTGTAGAGATTTAGCAGTGACAGAAGGCTTATTGTGTGAGAGAGACAGGAGACCAGCTTCGTTTTCATCCTTACTCCGTGCTGTTTACCGGGTGAGAAGTGACACTGGTAGATGCCTGGCAGAAATAACTGATTTAGTGATAATTGATCAGTTATCGACCAGAAGTAAAATGAAAAAATTACAAATATAGCTATTAAAACATAGTGGTTAGTGATAGAAGGGTGAAAATTACGAGTTGTATGACACGAACAGACTAATCTCAAGTTCAACCTAATTTTTAACACCCACAGACAATGCTGTTTAAGTTTAATCTTTTTTAAAATTTGTATAATAAAACTTCAAGTTTTTATCTTTAAAATGAGACTCATTACGTTTCATTACAAAAATTTAAAACAAATTAGCTGCGATTAAAAAAAAATCCCTACTTTTTACCTAATCGTTAACAGTTTTTTACCCAGTTTATTTCCATGAAAGTTATATCATTTTTGATTTGCATAAAATTATTTGGTATCTATATATTGGTTTTTTGTTACAGATCTAAATAACACTGTCCATAACAATGGACGTACCTGCTATAAAAATAGATCGACCCCTTTATGAACAAAAACAACTACGACACGATCTCAGCTATGAGAAGAATAAAAGTAGACGTAAGTATATTAGAATATATATTAAAATAACAGACCGTACAATAAAAATCTAGACGGTTTAGCAATAAAAACACATTTTCACTAGAACCTCGCTAATCAGACCTAAATGAGATCAGGAGGTGAGGCGGAACGGTCAAAGGGAAGGACTAACTGGAGATAACCAAAAAATGTCTTTATTAAATTAAAAATGTAATTAACATTTAAAAAAATACCTACATATCGTACATAAAAAAAGAAGATAACTTTTAAAAACTGGGTTATTTTTTTTTTGCCGTAACCCGGTTTCTCGTGATTTTCCTGCTTTATCTCGCCATCATTTAAGCAAATTGTTTTGCAATCTTCGTAAACTTTGACGTATCTTAAAGCAATTTAGAAGGCTTCCTTTGCAGAAAAATTTCTTCTCATGTTCTTCTGATTTGAAAGTGGCAGATATTATTTCCATGTTGAAGCTTCTGTATAAATTACATCTTTGATTGTAACTTTTTTTATTGTCTGGATCAGATCGCTATCCTCCTGTTCCAAAATGGTTCCAACTAATTTCCTCCGATATATGTTTTAAAGCATTCAATTACTCCTTGATCCATAGCTTGAATTAGTGGAGTCACGTTCGGAGAACAGCGATTTTATTTCTCCATATGACTTTTACCTAGATGCGACGGTGCTTAGTTAAGAAGCAAAACTGCTTTTTTGACAAATAGTCGAAACGAATATATTTTGGAACCACTCTTTAAAAAGATCCCATCCACGCCTATTTCTGGCTTCTGTAGTAAACGGGACAGGCGTTTATATTAAGGTTTTTAGATTCTCTTGGTTGTTTTATTTCCCGATTACACACAAGGGAAGTTTGTGATCACCACTTGCATTGCTACACAAAAACATCGTTAGACGTTTTTTCGACGATTTATATCCCGAAATAAGTTATTTTCTTGTTGCCATTGTTTTATTAGGGAGTATTTTATAATTCGGACCAGTTTCGTCTGTATTATAAACTTGCTCAAGAAGCAAATTATTTTCCAAGATAAATTGTTTAAACTTATCGATAAACGCGTTTGCACACCAACATCAGATAAAAGTTTTTTACCCGAAATAGAAAACTGTTGAAATCCATGGCGATTTTTCCACCGTTGTAGTCATCCTTCTAAGGCAGTATCATAACATATCAACCGAAGAACTCTGCTCCCTTATTTTTGCATGAAAAGCGATTACTTTCTCCTGAATAGGCGGCCCTGACAATTTTATTTATATACAAAAAAAAATCTTGGTGTTCCTCAGATAATTTTGATGTGTGTATTTGGTTTTTTCTTCATTGACCCTTAAACCGGTTTAGTACCTCTCTAATTTTTTTAAATTTCCTTAACGTTGGTGACGGTGTTTCTAATATTGTCAATGTCATCCACGTAATAGTAGTAATTTTAATGCATTTACTGTCAGTAATTATGTTCTTACTACTGTTCTTACTACTTTTTCCAGGACAATATTAAAGAGGAGAGGTGACAGCGCATCTCGTTGTCTCAGGTCATTATTAAATGATTCTAAGAGTTTGCCGTCTCTCCGTACTCTGGGTCTTTAACCACTTACACATATTTTGAAGAGCTGGAAGTTTTTTTGATTGTTGGCAAAAGATTAAAATTTTTGAAACAGCTGACTTAGAGTAAAAATCTGATCTATGGTAGATCTATTTTTTCTGAATCCGTCTTGTTATTTCCTTATGAAGTTTTCTACAGAAGGAGTTAGATTACTTAATATAATGTTCAATAAGATTTTGTACACCTTATTAGGTAGGGATGTGGACCTTTAATTACAGCACTTGGTTTTGTCTTGCTTCTTATAGATAGGGATTATAACATTTTCATATCATTTTATTCGTATTTGCCTTCGTTCCATATAAGTATTATTGGTTTGTGTAATTGTCTATGTAAAGATTCTCCTCCGTTCTTAAAGAATTCGGCCCCTTTCTCCTGTCTTGGTTAAACCAAACCCGTACCGCTTCATCTAATATTTGCAATTTTGTTTTTTAATGTCTTTCTTGATGTTTTGTCATCATCTACTTCTAGAATTACCTCCTTTTACGTCACCAGTTTTTTTTATTTTAGTCACTCCTCTAGTTCTTGCGCGATGTTTTTAGGCTTTCACCTAAAAGAAAAAAACACTTCTAATGATTGTAGAAAATTCTAAGAATACAAATTTAAAACTCACATTTATCGGGCGTAGGAAATTTCGACACTAAGCAGGTAGCGACTAAAATTTAATGGCAATTTTCGACACCAGCCCCAATTCCCGTTTTTATCTTACAGGTATATTCGACACCAAATAGATATAGCTGCGACATAAATAAAATACCATAATTAATTAATTTATTTATTTTAATAAAAGTAATGTGCATTTTATTTCTTTATAACTGTAATAATATCTAAATATAATACAACTAGTACCTAATTTTTGTACATTTTACCGTTACTATACTTGTATACAATGATTTATTTGCTATTATAGGAATGATAAGATACAGCTTTTATAAAATCTAACCTACGTATTTGTTGGGATCGTAGTTTATCCATCATTTTCTAGAAAAATGCCAATTTAGCCTTAACAGTAGTATCTTTGATTTTTGCTGGTATATGTAAACTATTTATTTTGACATAAGTGTCTACTTGAAATTCTTTTAACTTTTCAATAAAAATAAAAATAGAAGGATGTGTTGAATAAAAAGAACAATTAAATCTCGAATGAAAGGATTCACAGGCATTTGTGGTCCTCGCAATAGACGGATTCTGATTAGACCATATGTGTGGTGGAAATAGAGCGCTATCGAAAATGTAATTTTCCAGTAAATAATCTGCATATATATCAAGTGTTGCGTTTATAGGTTTATATGACATTAAATCATAAAGAAAGCATTCTTCAACTTCTGCTGGATTTAAATAAGTTAAACCAAACGTATGCCTTAACCATTTTCCAATTTCCGAATTTGTATCCTTATATTCTTGTACCAAACCCAAAGATTGAATTTTTTTAAACCAGTTTTGGTGTAAGTGAAAACGGCATCCACTAATTTTTGCATTGGGCCACATATACAATTAAGCACAGTGAATTGCTCTTTCAAAGTCCACAAATATTTCAGTTGGCTCTAATGATAATTGTAATGTTTCAAAAATCTTAGACCTTAATAAAGAAAATAAATTTTTGTATGTCATTGACAATTTGTCCTTTAACAAACAGTATGCTAAAGGAACATAATGTCCATTTTCCAAGCCATGTATAGTAAATAATTGTAGAAAATATTTGGTACTGTATGAAAATGTACCATCCATATACAAGTTTTTAATTTACACAACAAACGAATATTTGTCTCGCATGAAAATACAATTACATTTAATTCAGGATGATTTAAAAACAAAAAACTTTCATTGCGACAGGTTTTAGGAGAATAATTACTAACCGCGTTATGGACTTCTGATATGCTTCTTGGTAACGGACCTGGTAACAGTTTACGACGACAGTTGTAAATGTTCTTTCTTATGCTAGCTATGTCAGGAACCGTCAGCAAATTGGCATCACACTCAGCAACAGCAGTTCTTGTAATTTTGGCAGGCTTTTCCGATATGTCCTCTTGGGCTTTTCTTTTACATGCATTGGTTACCATATTTACTTCAAGCTTTTTTGGATCGGCTTCATGATTATGTACCAAATCACTTCTTGTGATGGTGAGGTCCTCACAGCCTATTGTAAACACTTTTGCGGAACACTTAGTGTTTCTTTGGATGCAGCGCCAAAATATCTCGCCGCTTTTTAACACTTTCTGTTTCGAGAACGAATGATGCTCCACCACTAATAAATCTCGACCACGGGAACTTTTTATCAAACTCATTTTTTAAATATCCGTATACGTGCAAAAGTCAACGTCAAACAAGAAATAAATTACAACTGAAATAATTTAGTCACAAGTACACAAGTGCCACGCCCCCCGCCGTGACAATAAATATTGGGAAAACCCGCTTGTCCTGCTTGGGTGCAAATGTCCATCGCCACTAATTACCTACCTACCTGCTTTACGCCGCGGTGTCGAAATTTCCTATAATAAAATTTGACCCTTCGATTACCCCAGGTACAAAGACAATTTGGTGTCGAAAGTTCGCCCGCCGCATTTAACCAACCGTTTAAGAACCTGTATTTATAAGAACCTTTGGGATTTATTGTTTTGTGTTTTCTTTTCTGAGAAAGCATTTCTCAGTTTCCGGGGGTTCCGCGAAAAGTGCTTCGTAGTACAACGGCCCACGGCAGGATGTTGAATTACTTGGAGGATCGGAATAGCGGGAGTCGGATTAACGAGGTTCTACTGTATGAGTAGATTGTAGTAGTAGACTCGGAATTCGGTTTGGTAATTGTGTGAAGAACAAGTAATCTCCGATATCAACAGGGTCGTATTATGCTTTAAAATTTTAAGAGCGTAGGCGCAAAATTTCGGGCCGATGCTTTTTAAATGCATTCATTTTTTTCGAATCCTAAGAAAACTAATAAGTATTATTGAAAAATTTAAACGCAAAATGAAAGAATACATTATTACTGAGGGCTGAAAGTCCCTGAAAACTTCTTTAATGTTTATTTTAATAAGTTACAGGGGTGAAAAGAAAAGAGAAAATTTAGTGTGATTTTTAATTTCAAATGTCTCATTAAAAAAAACTTTTTGTTTATTCTAAGGAACTTTCGGCCCTCGGTAATAATGTAATGTTTCATTCTGCTTTTAAGTCTTTTAAAAATATTTGTTATTTTTCTCAGGATTCGAAAAAAATTATTGCATTTAAAAAGCATTGACCCGAAATTTTGCGCCTACGCTCTTAAATTACGTAAATTACCTTCTTACAATGTTTTGTCAATGTTGTTCCAATTAAAAAAGAAAAGTTATTATTTTAAATAGAAGAGCATGTATATATACATTTTCTCTGTTTTATCAAAACTGAAAAATCTGGAAAGTCATAAGTATCAAATTTAATAATATATTAAACAAATATAGATACTACAGTTAATAAAGATCTATTTCTAATTACTTACAATTCTATTCAGAATCACTGTTGCACATTATATCATCACTGGTATTGTCTACAGTTATAGAGTTATAATTAAATTACTTAGTTAATGTTGGCAAATATTTAGCTTATTCGTTTTCCACTCCCATTACGTGTTTAATGACAATTTTCCAACTTGTCGCTGTAATGTTTTTTACTTCTTCTGCAATTGATTGGAGAGCAGAAGATTAAAGTTTAGGAGCTACATTTTTTCTTCTTATATTAAATTTTAATTGCGGCATATGAATTCTATTGGACTTAATATACAAAAATAAAGAAATAGTCTAAGCAAGGTGACAGCAAGTGTCCATTATTGAGAGCACAGTCATCAACAAATTATTTTTGTGTAATTGCGTACTTTGGATAACCTCTAATAATTGTTTTTTTGTATATGTCTCTTTAAAATACAAATTTTCCTCACATAAAAATTGTTGGATTTGGGGTTTTGTTCCAAGTAGAATTCAGTAATTTTTAAATTAATCTGGAATGGTACGAAGCGTTGTCCATGACAATTACGCTATTTTTGTCAATTTCGGAAAAGGAGTTTTTTCAAAACCAAGACTCAAAAAGACCACTGTTCATATGGTCGTGGTAGTCCAATAACGCATCTTTGATCCACCCGTTTGCTCCACCACAGTGTAAAATAATAATTCTTTCACCTATATTGGATGGTACTGTAACTGAACATAATTTGTTATTGCTGTTTATCCAATCTTTTTTTACTTAAAATTATTAGCTTTAAGGAAAACGCAAAGTGTCGTCGAACAAGAAACGATATCTTTTCTAAATAGTTCTTGTCAAAGAGTGTCAATTTTGGGAAGAATGTTGGCTGCAAAATTTTTGTATATAGTTGTACTTATAGGTTTAATTGAGTGGCTTTCTATTTTTTGGAACTTGCCACTATCTTTTCTTTTTGTCCTTGATGTAGATATTCCTCCTATAATGTCATATATGGTTGATTTTGGCACTTTTGTTAAAAACCGGTTTCTGTAATGGCCTCGAATTTAGTAAGTTCAGAGCACAGTCCTTTATACACATTTTTCACTATACGTTTGGCATCGATATAGAGATGTTTAATATTTCGCTTGCATTTCATATAGTCGCCCTGTAAATCTTACAATTGATAAGAATCTTCTTCTATTGGTCCTACAATCTCACGCTTGAAATTATTGTTTCTCCAAGGACGCCATATTTTAAAAGTATCTACCTACGTAATGTCTTTAATTAAAGAATTTTTACTACAATAAGCACACGCAACTCAATCTACCACAGGTTAAGTTTGAAATATAACTGAATGACATTATTTCTTATTTACAACTGTGTGCAGTATTAAGTGATAATATAAAAACGTGGTATATCTATGCACAGACTTTTCAATCCTGGCAAAGTGATTAGCAGACTAAACATTATTCTTTCTTAGTAAACCGTCGTCTACACAAACAATTACGTTTGTAAAAGCCATTCTGGGTGTAAGTCCGGACCTTAATATTTCCATTCATCGCTGTTATCGATAATATGACTTAGGGATCAAAAGCTTAAATAATGTCCGCACATTCTGACCGAATTTCGTGTACTTTAAATGCTATTTCTTTCCATTTGTTGGTAGATGCAGTGGAAGCATGCAAGATTTCATGCATTGTTAAATACATCAAGATATATGAAAGACACGTTCTTTCAACTTATACCTTTCTATTCATCACAATATTTGAGAGATATATCAACTTTTAGACTTTTCATTTTTTTATAATCACGTGCAATGTTCGCTAAAGCCTTTGGCTTGGCTTTCTCTATTCTTTTGCTAGATACCATGAGTTTGCAAAGCTCCACACCCTGAAATTGAAAAAGTATCAAGTTACAAATCCTGGGGACTTCAATAAACGAAACTGGAGACCAAAACAATATAATAAAATGACGTATCGAAATTGCCAGGGCCACCTTTATAAAGATGAGGAAATTCTTCTGCAACAGAGATATAAGCATCCCTCTACGATTAAGAATGCTAAGGGGATACATATTTAACACGCTATTATATGGTGTAGAAGCCTGGACTCTCAAACAGAACAACATAAAAAATATTGAAAGTTTCGAGATGTGATGCTACCGTCGAATGCTGAAGATAAGTTGGGTTGAAAGAGTCACAAACTTTGAAGTAATGCGAAGGAGAGGAAAAGACCCAGAAATTTCAACGATCAAACAAAGAAAGCTCGAATATTTGGGTAACCTGATAAGAGGACATAAATACGCATTACTTTAAAATATAAAGCAAGGAAAAATAGAAGGAAGACGGAATCCAGACCGTAGAAGAATATCATGGTTGCGTAATTTGAGAGAGTAATTTGGCTGTACCACTAATGAACTCTTTAGGTCAGCTGTAAACAAGGTCAGGATAGCCTTGATGAGTTCCAATCTCCGATAGGAGTGCCACAAGAAGACGAAGAAGAAGGACACCCTGAAAATAGTCCCACCTAGAACATAAACCAAACAATTAATTATTTATACAATTAATAAAAACAGACAGTTTTAAAAAAGTCAGCCGATTTAAAATACAAATCAAATTCACAATGATTGCAAAATACGCAACGTGTAAATGCTTCAATAATTGAATCGAGTGTGGTAAATTAAATTAAGACAACCTGTACGTAAAACATGCAGTAAACACAATTACAATTCGGACACATTAGGTATAAAGTAAATACTTACATAAATAAATAATTTCGTTTTACAGCTAAGCTACGAAAATTTCTTATCAAATATTTTTCAAACTGTCAAAACAAACGAACAAAATCAACAAATTTAAACAAATAAATGTTAACTATTTTTAAACTACTAAAGGCGGTTTAATATTATTTGAAAAAACAACAAGACGAAAATATGTCAAAAACGTTCATGTACGCCATTTTAAATATATTGTTTACACCCTACGACAACAATCCAAAATCGTTAACTAAAACAATAACGACACGATAAATTTTATCGTAGATATAACTAAATAAAAATATGTGAAATAAAAATATAACGCTCTAACTATCGTTATATTGCTGTTATTTATTTGGAAACATTTTTTAATATTATTTGTTTCTCTTTTAGCACTTGGATTATTTCTTGGTCTCTTGAGTTGAGCGATCTGATATTCCATGTAGCTATTTCCATCTGGGTTTTGTATTTTTTTTCTTGTCCTTATTTCTTGCCATTGTCGTCTTCATAGTACCAATCTGGTTCCGAGGCTGTACATTGTTTCTTTGAGCAGTATTCTTTTTGACGATTTGTAGGTTGCTACCCTTACCAATCGCACTCCACATGTTATCCGGCCTTGAGACCAGCTGTGATAACCGCAGAGCTACCCAATCCGCAATAAATAAAGCAAATAGAGCAGGTTGCCTGAATAAAACAATATGGGGAAATAAAAATATCTGGAAAGAAATGAAAGGCAGAATTTACAAAACAGTTATCAAACCAATAATGACATACGCGGCAGGAACACGACCTGAAACAGAGGGGACCAAAAGGATGTTAGAAATAGCAGAGATGAAAACAAGTACAGATATATGACGTAGACGCAAGGTAAGGTGAGGTATCAGGAACTGTGTAAGAAATAGAAGAGTAGAATGGATCGATCATATAAGTCAAAGGACAACAAATAGAGTAGTAAAGATATCAAGAGGCGGTTCCCTAATAGGAAGTTGATCAGTAGGAAGACCACGTAAACCATGGAACGACAACTTACTGGAGTCACTTCAAAAAACAGACAGGATCATATCTACATAAAAAGAAGAAGAAAAGGTGTAATATTATCAACTAAACAACGGATTTTATTGCCTCGCGTAAAGAACACTAATTTTCTTAACTAATATTATTACATTAATGTGTAGCGTACGTTTATTTATTTGCCTTTTGCTGTTGATTTAGTCTGTAACAATTATTTGTTTATCCGTATTTATAATAAGGCTTGAAGCGTAGAGCTTGACCTTGTAGTTCATTTATAAAACCACGTAACAGATCATAGTAAGTAGTAAACAAAACAAAGCCAGAGGTCCTAACGCTTCAAGGCATTAAAAACCGGGTAAGTGTCAATAAAACGGTCAATATTGGGTTTGATTGTTTTACTTACAACTCCATTTTGTTTCCAATCAAAGACTCTGTTCATGAGATCTGGCTCAAAGGACCATGAACAGAATCTTTGATCACAAACGAAATGAAGTTGTGGATATCTCTCTTTCTCCATAATATTCAATTCCCAAAATTTTTGGATCTTACAAATACAGACACACCTCCCCCTAGATCTTCTCTCATGCAATACCTAATTTAACTCTTTCTTAATGCAATAAGCTTGAGATCTTCCACGCAACAATTATTTAATCTATTTACAACATACTTGCTTCTTTCCTAGATCATTGTCATATCTATACAGATTCATCCAACACTATTAATGGTGTGAGATCAGCAGTTAAAACTCTGAAGATTATATTATAGCTTAAATTATCTTCCATTTGCAGTATTCATTCTGGAAAACTATACTCAATTCGGCAAGCCCTCATTCAAAAATTACAAAACCTGTCATAATTACCGACTTTCTCAATACATTACATACGATAGAACAATTAGTTTACTAAACAACGTGAGCCAGTAGGTACGCTTTATACGGGTTCCATCAAACATTAGACATCAAGGAAATAAAAAAAAATCATGCCAGAGAAGCAATACATAGTACCTCTTCAGTATTAGTGAACTTAGTGCCTGGTTCCGACTACAATAAACTCTACTATAAACCATTCTTCAGCATACTTTACGATTTAAAATTCATCGATTCGATTTAATTTTTTATTGGAACTACTTCTATAATTTTTGGTCATCATTTCTATAATCTGGTAGTATGATCAGTATCAGTAGTTTAGTAATACACATTAACACTGTTACTTTAATCTTTTTTTTTAGTTTTAGCATCATGTTGTCCTGAAAACTTAACATTCAAAAAATTTATAAAACATACAGTGCCGGCCATTGGATGGTTACCAAAATACTCATTAAAACATGACTTCCTCGCTGACGTAGCTGCAGGTTTTACTATAGCCATTATGAATATTCCCCAAGGTAAGTGTAGTATTTTTAGTACTGCTAGTAGTCCGTACGTACTAGAAATACTTATTTACTCGTATTTCTTCACATTTAGCGTGCTAACAGCAGTTTAAGGTTCTGGTTTTAACGTAGAACAATAGTCTTTATAGATAGTAAAGATTTTATTAATTTAAGATTTTGTTTGGATTTGTTTGTCGCACTAGTTTTAGCAACAAAGTACCTGTTTTTCGCGATCTCAAACCGTAAAAAAAATGATAAAAGTACCGGTCATTTGGTACGAAGATCAAACAAAAAAGGGGGTACTAATTAGTATATGACCCGAACAATAAAAGGCTTTTCGTTTTCGTGCTAATCTAAAGGCTGGCAACGAATCTTTAAGTTTTCAAGCGAGTAAAGGATGGTTTGGAAATTATAATCGTGGGATAATAGTTTTAATGGATTAAGTCGCTGCCAACCAGTATCCAACTTAACTTAAAGAACTCATAAAAAGTGAGGCATATAAGCCGGATCTGCACAACTATGTAAATCAACAAAGGACAGGATAACTCTTGTATTTTATGTTTAAGCTTTATATGATAGTATGGTGAAACCAATGTTCTTAAATATAAAAATAAAAATGAACTAATAGTATTTTGGAGAGCAAATTCAAAAGCGTTGGTTTTAAAGTATTTTTTATTATCGACAATGCTCCTGGATATCCAGAATCCCTAAACTCAATTGATCTAAATGTAAAAATTATTTTTCTACCTGCCAACACCACTTCGCTTTTTCAGCCTTTGAAAGCTCCTTCATTGATTATTATCGATAGTTAAAGACAATTTAATAGTATTTGTTATATAACTATTGCCAAAGAAGTCACTAATGAAATAAACCCATCAACTACAAACGCATGTTGGAAAAATCTATGGCCAGAAATTATTGATATTCTACAAGTAATGCGTAAAATAAATAGGGAAGGTTGTGAAAATTTACAGTCAATTGATATTGACGTTCTAGCTGTCAATTAGAGTAAACTTACACAGGTAGACAAGAAGACTGGGAAGAGTATAGTAGAAGATAAAAAGATTCAGACAAATTCTGTACAAATAGCAAAAAGAGATGGATTGATGAACTTGATGAATAGAACAGTTGAAGAGATAAACTCACAAAACAAGATAAAACCAACAGTTAAAATTGATGCCAAAATACGGGAGAATCATTATGAAGAGTTATTTAAGGCTAGAGAAGCACTTACGAACGCACAGAAGAAACATACCTTGATGATGAAAACGAAATCGAAAATCCGTCAAATGAGGATTTTTTTACGGATAATAAAAAATCTAAAGCAAAAGAAACAGCAGGCAAAGACGAAATTCCAAACTAGCTAATAAAACGAGGCGGAGAAGAACTGCTACAAAAATATATGACCTAGTAGTAAGGATTTGGAAAAAAGAAAGGATGCTGGAAGAGGAGTAACATTGTTAAACAGCTGCTACATAATATTGACATCAATAATGAGACAAAGACTCTCAAAATACATTGAAACTAAAATAGGAGACTACCAGTAGGAATTTAGAGACGAAAACTCAACGGTAGACGCAATGTTATGGACTTACACATCCTTTTCATAGATTTCAAGCAAGCATTGGATAGCCTAATAAGAACCGATCTAATAGAAAAAATGAAACACCTATATATTCGAATGAAACTCATAAAGCTTACAAAAATGACAATGGAGGGATCGACGGCAGCAATAATAACAGACCACGGCATCTCCAGAATTACAATACAAAATACAGCTACATCGACGCCGCAACCTGTGGCGTATGCTGACGACATCCCATTGATTAGCAGAAACAGTTTAAAGGGAGAATTTGCTAAGTTTTTGACAATACCTAATAATATAATATAATACCTAATTTGATCAAGAAAACAGTTAACAAGGTTAAATATTAGCAAATATGAATTTGAAAAGGTAGAACACTTTAAATATCTTGGGGTTTCAGTTACAGACCTGACTTTAACCTTATTCGGAATAAGAATAAAAATAAGAAATTATCAAATTAGAAAACTGAATATAAATTTAACACTAATATGTAATATTAGAATTTATTATATTTCTAAAGATTACATTAATTATAGTTTCTATGATTTTCTTTTAGGTATGGCTTATGGTCTCCTTGGCAACTTACCACCTGTAACGGGAATTTATATGGCCGTATTTCCTGCATTGGTATATGTTATTTTTGGAACTTCACGACATAATTCAATGGGTAAGTCCCAATAATATTTGGCATATAATCAATTAGAAAATTATAAAAAAATCGTTTTATTTAGCTTGTATTTAATTTTTATTGCATCAAATATTTTTAAGTGATATTATTCCCATAAGACATTGAAAAAAATCAGTAAAGATGTTTTTATTAGTTTTATTTGACCTTTATATATTTTATAGGAACATTTTCCATTGGATGTTTAATGACGGGTAAAGCTGTTTTGGAATATGCTGATCCACTTTATTTTAAAGCCGCAAAAGATGTAGTAAATGGTACCATGGCCAGTGGCGTCACTGTAACTCCCACGGGATATACTCCCATACAAGTAGCCTGTGCTGTAACTCTTGTATCGGCAATTGTTCAGGTAATTGTTAGCCTGTCTATGTTTTTTTAGTATTAGTAAATTCGTTCCGGAGAGTATTTGCGTATGCCCCATCAAACTATTTACGCAAACTAAATCAAAGGGTTTAAATTAAACATAATGTGGTTGATGTGAGAATTGGTTAGACGTAAGAATATTATTTTTATTATAATGGTCTGTTATAAATATGGATTTACCTCTTGAAATCAACCCCTAAAGTAATGCTTAGTAGCTATAACAATCCTTAAAAAAATTATAAGTTGAGGTACCAAAATTAATATAAACGTAAGATAATAAGCAAATTAGCTATAAATAAAAACGCTGTCATTTGCCATTGTTCAAACTTAAAATTTTTAGTATGAGTACCCTGCGTAATATTGCTGTCTTTGTTTAATGTATTATTTTGTGAACAGACATGTAGCTTGTCCTTCAGTGAAATAAAATAAACTAAAGAAATTAAGAAACTAAATTTTTGAGTGCCTCGCCATTTCATCTTATTAACATTCTCCTAACATTTTTCTGCAAAATTCTCATTTACGTAGTTATAGTCAGCTATGATAGCCTGATTATGAATACATGAAAATGCAATTTTTTGTTGATATACTTTATTGTTGATTTATTTTTTTACCTAATTACTTAATTTTTAATTAAAAAAACGAATTTTACTATGTATTAAAAGTTTGGTAAAGTGAACCACATATTAAATGTAGATTATTTTAAATATGTTAATTTCATATTTTATTAACTCAAAGCTGATTATAACTGTAGCCGTTTCTTAAAAAATTCAAATAGGATTCTAAGCTGTCAGCTGTGATGTCTATATTTGTTTTATTGACTACTCCAAGGCATTTGACCGTTGTCAGCACCAGAAGATGGTCGCCACCCTACAAAGAGTAGGATTGGATGAGAAGGACATTCGGATCATCATGAATTTATACTGGAACCAGCATGCTCAAGTCAAGGTCGAAGACCAGCTTAAAGACCTAGTGAAGATCATGCGAGGAGTAAGGCAAGGCTGTGTACTCTCGCCGACTCTTTTCAATATATACTCTGAGGAAATTTTTACTGAAGCCCTTACAAAACTAGAGATGGGAATCCGAGTGAACGGTGAATACATCAATAATATCCGCTACGCCGATGACTCTGTATTACTAGTAATCAGCCTAAATGATCTACAAGCCTTACTAGACCGAGTGAGAACTGTGAGCGTAACATAAAGACTAGATCTTAATATAAGAAAACTAAATTCATGGTAGTCAGCCGTGCAAATTTAGATCGTGGGGCACTAATGGCAGGTAGCGAAGAGATCCAGAGAGTCGACAGATTCACTTACATCGGAACTACCCTCAACTCACAATGGGACTACGCTCAAGAGATTAGATCCAGAATTGAAATGGCACGGTATACATTTATCAAGTTGAGATCCTTGCTGTATTGCAGTGATCTCAGTTTGGACACTAAGATGCGGATAGTGAGGTGCTACATTCTTGCAGTGTTACTATATGGAGTTGAAGCCTGGACACTGACGCAAGCCACAGAAAAGCGGATTAAAGCCTTCGAGATGTGGATATACAGGAGGATACTAAAAATATCGTACGTGGACCATGTCACCAATGTTGAGGTCCTACAGCGTATGACAAAAGAAAAAGAAGTGCTTAATTTAGTGAAACAACGTAAGCTTGAGTACGTCAGTCATGTGATGCGGAAAGAAGAAAAATACCGAATTTTTCAACTCGTTATGCAGGGTAAAGTATTTGGCAGAAGAAGACCGAGACGCCGTCATATCTCGTGGTTGAAAAACCTCCTACAATGGTTTGGAATGACCTCCGCGGAGCTGTTTCGCCGAGCTGTCAACAAAACCATGATAGCCTTGATGATCGCCAACATCCGGACCGGATAAGACAATTAAGAGGAAGAATCTATGTTTTAGTATTATTCAAAATAACTTATTAAGTCATGAAGCAACAAGTCCTCACAGACACTTCGTCTAAGGTCTAGCAACATCATAGTTTTTAAAAATCAAATATGTAACTCAAAGTTAATCAAACTACATTTAAAGGGTTTTCACCCAAGTATTTAGTAGCTTTAAACATGTACATCCAAATAACACTGATGATGGAATAGTTCTTCCGAAAACATTCTGTGATGTATTCCGATAAGGCTTTTTTTAGTAAACCTTTTATAAACGAAATTTTTTAAATAAAAAAAATTTTCTGATCCATGGTATATAGCCAACTACAGGAATTTAGTTTCTTGTGGATTTTGAATGCGAGTAACTTCAGGATAGAATAGCGATTTTTTTAAATCTTTGGCCGATATGAGATCTTCAGTTTATTGTATCGTCCTGTGACCTTATCTCTGCATACGACCGACCTACTCTGAATCGCTTCTGCTTCTTTGTGTAATATAAATATAAAACATAACTAACGAACAGAACTACGTTTTAATCGTTTTAAAAAGCTAAAAAAATACTTTTGTTTTATAATAATATATGCCACTTTATTGTTATAAACTTTGGAATCGATAATAAAAATGTGTTATAAAGGTTAATGTATCACATTAAACATGTAACATACCTATCAGCTAAAATACTTATAAATGAACAAATACTGTTACAGGAAATGAAGTCCAAGTACTTAGATATATTACTTGAAGTTAACACAACAAACATTAAAAATATGTTAACGAATATTTGTTTGATCTACGTGATATATTTTTTCTTGTAATTGATCAATTTCTGTAATATTTCATTTGATCGTTTAATTTGTATCTTAGATACTAAATAATCATTATCATTTTGGCTTTACAACCCTGTGTGGGTCCTAGCCTCCCCAAGAATTTTTCTCCAGTCGTCCCTATCAATCGCCTTCCTCCGCCAAGCACGTATTTCCATATTTCTCCTGTCTTTATCGATGTTATCTAGGAATCTTGTTCTGGGTCTTCCTCTTCTTCTTTGACCAATAGGTCTATCAAGGAGAGTTTTTCCATCCGCATTACATGGCCTACCCACCTCAGACGTCCTATCTTTATGTGTTTTACGATATCTGGTTCCTGGTATATCCTATAGAGTTCGAAGTTGTATCGTCTTCTCCAGACACCATTTTCATTTACCGCTTCATAGATGCGCCTTAGTATTTTTCTTTCGAAACATCCTAACATGTTTTCATTACTTTTTGTTAAAGTCCAGGTTTCTGAACCATATGTTAGGACTGGGCGTATTATTGTTTTGTAGAGTTTTACTTTTGTATTTCTTGATATAACTGTAGATTTAAAAAGAAGATTAAGCCCAAAATAGCATCTATTAGCCGTGCAAATTCTGCGGTTTATCTCTGCGTTAGTGTCATTTTCAGTATTGACGAGCGTTCCCAGGTATACAAACTTGTTAACTGCTTCGATGACGTCATTTTCTATAACAAGTGGCCGTGGTGTTTGTGGTTGCGTACCTATTTTCATGTATTTTGTTTTATTGGTGTTTATTATTAAACCCATTTTTGTAGCCGCTTCCTTTAATGCTACGTACGCCTCTCGTGCTGCGTTTTCCGTTCTCCCAACAATATTGATATCATCAGCATGTCGTCTCCGGTGTAATTAATAAACGTATGAAAAACCGATTGCAACTTGGTGCAAGTTTCCATGTTTATTAATTTGTCCAACTATTGCGCAATATGGTGTAATATTGCGTAGTTGGCCGGTACGCTCTTATTGTGGCATTATCTTGAAGAGACAATGCCATTGTGGTTTTATTAGGTGGTGGAAATAAAACACATTCTTTCTAAGAAGAAAAAAACTCAGCTTCAGAGTCTTAGAAAGAAACAGAGCCCTTCGAGCAAAGTGCTCTAGGGAGCTACCCTACACGGGTAAAACCATGTGTTGACACAGACTGACTTGAGATCCGAAAATGTCCCATATTTAAAGATAAATTAACTTTTATATGAAACTTTTTCATTTCTCAACCAATTAGATTTAATTATATGTTCCAGAAGGAAGGGCGATGCACATCGAGATGCGTGATTGGTGGCATCTGATGACAAGCATATGCTAAGATTTGCACAGATTTGTTATATGTTGAACCGGTAGTTGTGATTTGTGACGTACGTATTATGTTTTCCAGAGCTAGATTGAATAGTATACGGGAGAGTGGGTCTCCCTGACGTAGCCCGTTATTTGTTTTAAAAGGTTCAGAGAGTTCCCCCTGGATTCGTACTTTGCATTCAACTTTTTCAAGGGTTAGTTTGGTTAAACTTACCAACTGATTTGGTACTCCTAGGTCTATCATTGCTCTAAACAATTCTCTTCTATTTACAGAGTCGTAGGCTGCCTTGTAGTCTATAAATATGTGGTGCGTGTCTACACCGTATTCCAGTGTTTTCTCTAGAATTTGTCTCAGGGTTGAAATCTGATGAATTGTTGATTTACCACCTCTGAAACCAGCCTGGTATTGTCCTATTATTCGCTCTGCATATGGTGCCATACGATGGTATAGTATATTGGAGAATATTTTATACGCTGCATTTAGGAGAGTAATTCCTCGATGGTTAGAGCATTCAAAGATATCTCCCTTTTTGTGTATGGTGCAAAGTATTCCAATATTCCAATCATTGGGAAGGGACTTCTGTATCCACATTTCTTTTATAAGCTGCTGTAGCGCTATTATGATATCGTGACCACCTTCTTTATATAATTCCGCTGGGAGATTATCTATTCCGGGTAATTTGTTTCTGGCTAGTTTGTTTACAGCGTCTTTAACTTCCAGGATCGTTGGTGGATCCTCCTCCCTCTCGTCTGCTCTGCTTACCTCGCAGCTTTCGTCTTCCGGGTTTTCTTCTTCTTCCTCTATATTAAGTATGATGCTAAATAATAATACCTAAAAATTTTATATGGTCTACATAATCCAAACTGTTTCCATCTATTCACAGATCTGGATTTGGAGAGTACCCATATTTTGAGAATAATGTACACTTTATCTTGGTTGTAGCAAATTGTAATCGTGCAGATTAAGACCAATTTTCTAGCTGATTTAGTGTACATTGCAGGTTTTTTGTTTGGAATACCTATATATTTTTCCCTTTTGAATAAAATATCAAATCGTCAGCATAAATCTTGCTTTCAAGAGTTTAGGTAGATGCTCTAATATTTTGTTTATTGAAATCAGGAAACTGTTGCAAGAATAACAGATCTGCTTAAAAAACTGTGAATAAAATGGAGCATTTTATCGTTGCCTCCCCAGTGACTTAACGTGTTTAAAATATCGTAACTCCAAGCCGTATCTAATGCTTTTGTTAGAGAAAAAATACAGCCGGACATTTTCGTCTTATAACAAAACTTATATATGACATAATTATATATTATTTTTTTTTTCATAAATTGTGATTATTATAACGTACCGTATTACGAAAACATTTATATTTCTTTTTATTTTCAGCTTATAATGTGTTTTCTACGACTAGGAGCTGTTACGGCTCTTCTTTCCGATATGTTGGTAAATGCCTTTACATGCGGAGCAGCATTTCAGATTGTAGTTACGCAGTTAAAAGATTTATTTGGCATTAATATACCAAAAGTAAAAGGAAATTTTTTAACTACTCAGGTAAATTCAATATATTTAATTATAATTTAATATATATATATATATATATATATATATATATATATATATATATATATATATATATATATATATATACATATATATATATATATATATGTTGCTAACAGTACATAATAAAACTATTAAAAAAATATCCACAATTTTTTTTCTATAAACAGTAAGCAACTCTAATACAACTAACTTATTTTTTTACTTTTTTGAGTGAAATTGGAAGCTTTCTATATCTTTTAAAGTTACGTTATATTTAAAGTGTTTAATTTTTTGTGTGTTCATTTTAGACTCTGCAATTATTGTTTGCGAAGATAGGAGAAGCTAGTGTACCAGAAATGATTATTTCTGCAGTGTCTATTGCAGTATTAGTACTTAATAATATATTCTTAAAGGTAAGGCTTTAAATGTAGGCAAATTTAATGTGAAACATATAATAAAAATGTATTTGCACTGAAACACTTAAAAAAATACAATTAATTCTAGGTTTTTGTGTGCTTTTTTTATAAATATACTTAATAGGGCTGGTATATCGTTTTTAAAACGCATAAAATAGTTTGTATCATATTTATTAGTTAGTTAATGTCACACAAAATAACCACAATTAATTGTTTGTTAATAGCTTACTCATCTATAATTTTGGACATTCGTCTTTTTTTCTTATTGCGCCGTCTCCTTTCAAAGGTTGACGATCGAGATGGTAATTGTAGCTTTAGAAACTACTGCACGAAAGATTTCTTCGGTTGAGCAGTCAAACCATCTCCTCAGGTACTTCAACCATAAATTCTGGCGTCCTTCTACTGAGCTTTTGCACTGTACTTTACCTTTTAATATGATTCGGATTAATTCTTAATTCTTGTCTTTCACAACTTAATACAATACCAAGTGTGTATTTTTTTCTCCCTTTTGTCGTGTTTATCCGTTCTTTGTTTACTTATGCCCTAAATTTCGATTTATGCCTCGATTTTTGTTCTAAAATATTCATCTTATAACGTACATGGAGTAGGGATGACGTTACCGGTGTCGCTGTAGTAACATAACCGTTAATTGTTTTAAATAGAAATTGGTATAATGCGACACCTCATTTGAAGGAGAATTTAATTCTCTATTTAACGACATTACATTTTTAACTAAAATATTTTTTTAAGGGTACAAAAACAATTTTTTTTATTTAAATTCAACTAAATTACAACTAATGATTTAATTCATAATTTACTTTAAAACCAAATTATGCATAACAATTATTTTAAATTAAATGTTCGAAATGCCATCCATCGGTTCCTGCCATGACTCTCTGAAGTAAATACTTAAAAAAGCAAAAATAAGTAAAAATAATAATGGACACAAAAAGTTATCTCATAAACACTGAAACTTTTTGTCAAATGTTAATTTAAGCAAGTGATAGTGGCATAGTTACTGTAATATTTATTGACGTAAATGTTTTGATTCTGTGAATTGTCATCAGTTGTCAATTGTAATTTTTACTTTTGAATACTAAATTATGGCTCACCTAAATAAAACACAACGCATAGAAATATTAATTCTTAGCGGATGCGGAGATAAAAACAGAACACAGAACGAGGTATGCAATTTATTCAACGCAAAATATCCAGACAGGCCCACCATCCAATCAACAGTAAGTAAAATAGTCCGAAAATTTGGAGAAACTGGGCACGTTAAACATATTCCAAACGCTGGGAGTCCTAAAATTGACCACAATGTGAAACTTGATATTTTATTAAATGTACATGACAATTCTCACAGTAGTTCAACACAAATGGGTGAATATGCCGGAGTTTACCGACGATCGATATTACGTATTTTAAAAAAAGAAAAATACCATCCCTACAAAATTCAACTTCATCAGGAATTAAACGACCACGATCCCCATCGCCGACCTCAATTTTTTGAAATTATGCAGAATTTATTTATCCGCAATCCACATTTCATCAATAAAATCCTTTTTTCCGATGAAGCCACATTTTTTATACATGGTACCATGAATCGTCAAAATTGCAGATATTGGAGTCAAGCAAACCCACATTGGATGACTGAGTCACACCCGCAATATCCTCAGAAAGTAAATGTATGGGCAGGGATCATTAATGACAGAATCATTGGCCCTTTTTTCTTTGAAGAAAATCTAACAGAAGAACGTTATTTAACGTTTTTGAGAAATCAACTTATACCTGTCCTTGCTAACATGTATCCAAATGCCAGTAATCCAAATTTACTTAGTGAAAATATCTGGTTTCAACAAGATGGAGCCTTTTCGCATTACGCACGTGAAGTACGTCCATTTTTAAATCATTGCTTTCCCAGGAAGTGGATCGGAAGACGAGGTTTTATAGAGTGGCCAGCAAGGTTGCCAGATCTAACACCTCTAGACTTTTTCCTGTGGGGTTACATAAAATCAAAAGTTTATGTCAATAGACCACAAAACTTACAGGACTTGAAAGATATAATTAGGCATGAAATGAGTCTAATTACTCCAGAAGTCATCCGCAATGTACTTGATGAATGTGTCCGTAGATTCGCATATTGTCAAGAAACCGATGGATGACATTTTGAACATTTAATTTAAAATAATTATTATGAATAATTTGGTTACTTTAAAGTACATTATTAATTAAATCATTAGTTGTAAGTTAGTTAAATTTAAATTAAAAATATTGTTTTTGTACCCTTAAAAAAATATTTTAGTTAAAAATGTAATGTCGTTAAATAGAGAATTAAATTCTCGTTTGAATGAGGTGTCGCATTATACCGATTTCTATTTATAAAAACTAAAGATTACGTCACTACACGTACGCCGGTGACATCATCAATACTCCATGTACGTTATAACATGGGTATTTTATAACAAAAATCGACCAGTTTCGGGATTTCTCTCAAAACTCGAGGGTTCTCGAAATAATGATAATATTCCATAATTTAGCCGTTCACTGTATATGTATACACATACCCTTAAAGACAACTTTTATTTCGATTTCGATTTAAACGACAACTTACTGGAGGCACATTGAAAAACACGCAGTCGCGTCTATTAAAAGAAGAAGAAAAAGAAGACTTTAATATTGTCTCTACCGATGACTTCTCTGATTTTCTGGGCTTTTACTGCATGAATACCTTCTTTTTGGTTATTTCTGGACCATTTTCATTTATTCGATTATCTGTGGATGGTGCAGCACAAGGCCTATCGTCGTTAAAAAGTGTCTGAATATATTTTTTCCATTTCGCCAGTTTATCTTCTGTATATGTAATTATTTCGTTACTATTATTTCTCAATATTGTTTTTTGTCGCTCTCTGTGTATATATATCTGTTATTTTACTTTCTTATGGATATTAAAGGTGTTGCATCTTTCTTAAAGTTGTTCAATTTTTTGATATTTCGTTGACATTTAATTTTCTTTAGCTTCTCGGCACTCTTTTCAAATGATTATATTTAATTCGTTTGTATTCGATTGGGGGATATGTTTATAAGGTCCATAATATTTAGTTTTATCCTTTATTTCTTCTTAAATATTTGTTCTTTTTTATTTTAGAGCAGGCCATGTCACTTCAACGTCTGTCTGTACCACATTCTTTATCGTTTTTATTTTTTTCTTTACCTCGACCTTATGCCTGCTTTAGGGTATGTCTTGGTAAATTTCATGTTCTTTTTAAATTTGTGGTTAAGCAAAATTAAATTAATTTGATTCCTAACAATTCTATCTTCTCTGTTTGCAGGTGTTTTTTCAAGTGTATAGTCTTCTGTATGCTTGTTTGAGCAAGGTTTTGGCTATTAAATAAAAGATTAGTCTCTACGCATAATTAAATAAATCAATCTGCCCTGTTATTTCTCGTACCAAGACATTATGTTACAGTTTTGTCTCATTTAGCACGACGACCAATTTTGGCGTGAAAGTCACCCATGATCATCGTTATCTCTATTATCTCTTTTTCCCAGTTGCATTATTTCATGTATATTATTCAAAAATTCTTCAATTTCTTGCTCTAACTTGTCACTTGTTAAAGCATAGACCTGAAAAATATTTAGGTTCCTATGGATTGTTCTTAACTTCAACGGTGTTCTATCTGATTTCTCGATTTTGGCTTATACTAACATAGCTGTTCTATATAAATATTTTGGGTCGATTTCTCCTAAATAATACATGTATCTTTCTTTTGTTTTTCTGAAATTTGTTTCTTATAACTCTAAATTATCGATTGATTGTAGATTATACTCTATGGAAAATTTTATCATATATAAAAAAAATTCTACTTATAATTCCAAAAATATCTGCCCTTCATCTATCGGCCTTTAGTTCTTCTAAAAGTTCGAGTATTCAGATCAAACTCCCCAAATAAACTATATCAAAATAAATGAAATATCACAAAATCTATTAAAAACATCTACCAAAACAACAAAATAAAAGTCAGAATAGACTGAATGACTGACTAAAAACTTACAGAACCTATAGAAATAGGCAGCCAAATAAGACAGGGGGCTCATTAAGCCTTATGCTCAAATTTAATTATGGTAAAATGGTATTGGTTATGGTAAATGGTAAAATCGTCAAAGTGTCAACAAAGGAAAAGGATACAGTAGAAATAATAATGCTTTGTTACGCAGACGACGCAATATTGATAGCTCAAGATGAAGATAGTCCGCAAAGGCTGGTCTACAAATTTAACATAAGAGCAAAAGAATTTAATATGACAATCTTATCTTCGAAAACTAAAATATTAGTAATCAGCAAAGAACCAAAGAAATTGATGGCATTGGTATTAAACAACTAATGGAAATAAAATACCTTGGAATTGCACTGTCCAGCTGTGGAAACGTGGAAACAGAAGTGAGAGATCAAATACAAAAAGCAAATAGACTGGCAGGATGCCTTAATAATACTATATGGCGAAACAGACACTTTAACACTGAGATGAAGTCAAGAATTTATCAAGGCAGTGTAAGAGCAATATCCCTCGAAAACAAGACCCGATACAGCCATAACTCAAAGCTACTGAAAATGGCAGAGATGGGAGTACTGAGAAGAATTACAGGAAATACGCTGAGAGATCAAAAGAGAAGTGGACATTGGAAGAAAATATAACGTACGGTGTATAAACTAATGGATACTAAATAGAAAAAGAGAATGAAAGAGACCCGACATAAGCAGAATGGGGGAGATCCCAATTGGAGTATGGTCAAAATGGCCAGAGGTAAATCACCAATCAGGAGAAGAAGTATTGGACGACAGCGCAAAAGATGGATTGACAACCTTCTATAGAGGCATTAATCCGCAAGTGAACAAGCAGAATTGCTTATAAAAATGAAGAAGAAGAAGAAGAAAATAAATTAAAAATATGTTATGACGATACAAAATATAAACAAAGAATGGTACATTGTCTAGAAACCATCTTACGTTAGTATATCTGCTAATGACGAAGATGATTGTATGTCTAAAAGCTTTTATCTTGTAAATTCTGGGGGCTTATCTAAATTAAGTAAGGCGAAAGATAGACATAATAACTAACCCCTACAAATGAATCTAGAAATATAAGCAAATCCAGCAAATTATCTAAAACATGGGGACCAGGTACCATTTCATGACATATGACAAACTAGACAAATTGGAATAACACATAAATATCTACTAAGATATTTATGTGTTATTTATATGTTATTTATTATATTAAAGAAATAATCTACCAGAATCTCTTTTACTTGCTCGCCATTAAAACTGTTTAGCATATTATATATGTTAGCTAGAGTGGTTAAGACTGACAAAAGACTATTTTGGTTTAAAAATCTGAATATAAAAATACATTATACACAAAACTAGGTTAAATATTATTCTCTTATTTCTCATTTTTAGCCAATTGTAGCAAAAAGATCAAAAATTCCGATACCTATCGAGTTGATAGTGGTTGTGATAGGAGCTTTGGTTTCAAATTTACTTAATCTTCAACAAAAATACGATATTGCTGTTGTAGGAACAATACCTAGTGGGTAAGAATTAAGAATTTATTTCAATGCAATAATAAAACTTATTAATAATTTGTAATTATGATCTTTTTAAAATTCTTTTATTTATTCAAAATATTTGTTAAATATAGAATGCTTTATCAAATTTGTTGAAAGCATTCAGATGTATTAAGAAAAACTACCTAAACAAAATAATCTATAGGCATTCTTTAGCATTAAAAAAAAAGTAGCATAGTAGGCTGTACTGTAGACTAACGCGAAGCTTCATACTGTTTTCTGTATTAATATTTTTAAAAGAAAGACAATTAAGATTTGATTTCACGTACAGTGCCTCTGTATATTCGATTCTAACAGGACTCATCACAGCGACTGTTACAGAAGCTCTGAACGTGAAAATAAATCTTTTCCGTCGAAAAGAAGCAACAAAAAAATGGATTAAAGAAAAAAAATCTAAATTTTGGTTTCGTTGATAAAAATCTTCGGATTTCTACTTTTGCGATTTAATATATATTTTTTTAAAAAATTACGTAATTTTATTTTATAATTACTTATTCATTTTATAGACTTATAATTAATAAAATTGATGTAATGATGTTGTATAACGATTCCCCTTGTGGCGTAAATGTCTCTTCCAAATGTTCACTGTGACATTTATTTTGATGAATATATAAACCAATCTAATGCTTATATAATTTATAAATTACTTGAAATTTCAGTTTGCCAGAACCAGAAATACCTCCAATATCCTTACTGCCATCAGTAGCTGTTGACGGATTTATTATTGCTATAGTAAATTATGTGACTTCGATGTCATTGGCATTAATGATAGCTCAAAAAGGAAATTATGAAGTTAACGCAAACCAAGAATTATTCGCACAGGTATGTATTTGTTTAAAATTTTTAAAAACAACTATCTCCAATCAAAATTTAAAAACCTCAGCTCTATTGCCGGAGAATAGAAATCAAGATATCTAGAGTATCAAACTCATGAAATAAAAAGACAAATATGCTTGATCTGAACCTAACGTGGTTTTATGTTATATTCTACTGCTTTTATTTCATCATCATCCATCCTTCTTCTATTACGTCCACTGCTGGGCATAGGCCTTCTCTTAAACTTTTTTATTCTTTACGATTTTGTGCTCTTTGTTGCCAATTTTTGGTGATACGCCTGATGTCGTCAGCCCAACGTGTAGGTGCTCGTCCTCTACTACGTCTGTCTGCTCTTGGCCTCCAATTTATAATTTTGCCCGTCCGTCATGAGTCGTGCATTCTCGCTACATGACCTGCTCAGTTACATTTCAGTTTTGCTAAGCGTTCCACAACATTAGCAATACTCGTCCTTCTTCGCAGATCTTCGGTTCTTATTTGTATGGATATTACTATTCTTCTTCTTCTTAAAGTGCCCTCTCCTCAATGGAGGTTGGCTACTACAATTTTAAACTCTTCTCTATCTTCAGCTGTTTTTATTAGCTGTTCCAAATTTAGCCCTGTCCATTGTCGGATGTTTCTGAGCCAAGATAGTCTTTTCCTTCCTAGGCCTCTCTTTCCCTCGATTTTTCCTTTCACTATAAGTTGGGCATATTGGTACTTATTATTTCTCAGTATGTGGCCTAGGTATGATGTTTTTCTAACTTTTACTGTGTTAAAAAGTTCTCTTTCTTTGCATATTCTATGCAGCACTTCTTCGTTTGAGGTATGCGATGTCCATGAAATTTTGAGTATTCTCCGGTAGATAATCATTTCAAAGGCCTCCAATTTATTTACGGTTGATGTTTTAAGGGTCCACGTTTCAACTGCATATAGAAGAGTCGACCAGACGTAGCATTTTGATAAACGTAGTCGAATTTCGAGTTTTATTCGAGAATCACAAAGCAGTTTTTTTATTTTTTTGAAAGATTTTCTGGCCTGTTCTATTCTCGATCTTATTTCTAGATCAGGATTTAGGCTGCTATCGATCCAATATCCCAGGTACTTAAATCTATTGACCTGTTCTAAAATGTGCCCATTTATTGTGCAAGGTTGAGGTACGTTTCAGTTTTTTCGGATTGACATCACTTTGGTTTTTTTAATGTTTATTTTCATACCAAATTGCTCACAGGTCGAGTTGGTCTTGTCGATGAGTCGTTGTAGACCTAAGTTGGAATCCACAATTAACACTGTATCATCGGCGTATCTGATACTGTTGATATTTACGCCATTCACATTGACTCCATCCTTGGAATCCTCCAATGCTTCTTTAAATAGAAACTCGGAGTAAAGATTAAACAGCAGAGGCGACAAAACACATCCCTGTCTAACTCCCCTCCTAATTTCTACTTCTGCGAATGTGGAACCTTCGATCCTAACTCTGGCGTTTTGGTTCCAGTACAAGTTTTTTAAGAATTTGATGTCTTTTCCATCTAAACCGACTTCTTGCAAACGTTCTAATAGTAGGTCATGTCTTACTCTATCAAATGCTTTTTCGAAGTCTATAAAGCATATAAATATATCTTTCTGTTGGTCGTAGCATTTTTGGGCGAGAACTAGTAAACTGAACAGGGCTTCCCTCGTTCCCATGCCGGCTCTGAATCCAAACTGATCGTCTCTGATGATTGTTTCGCACTTTCTATAGATACGATTATGTACGATTTTTAGTAGGACTTTTACTGCATGACTCATAAGGCTTATCAGACGGAACTCATTGCAGTGTTGTGGGTTTGGCTTTTTTGGTAGTGGGATGAATATTGACTCCAGCCAATCTTGGGGTATTTTGCCTGTATCATAAATGCTATTGAATAAAAGGACAAATATTTCGATATTTTCTCCGCTGATTAATTTTAACGTTTCTGGGTATATTCCGTCTGGACCTGGGCTTTTATTTGTTTTAAGATGATTAATTGCATTTATGATTTCAGATTTCAGAATTGTTGGCCCTTCGTTGTTATTTTCCAATCTTGGTTCTTACTGTTAACTTGGTTCTTACTTGGATATTACTATAAATATACAAAAATCTAAAAAGAAGATAAAACAGAACATGTGTATACATATAAATCTGTATATAAACGTAGCATTACATATGTTTCAGAAAACTCTATCTGGTGGTCTGATAAATTCTCCTTCGCCGATGAGGGCGCTACTATCTCAAAAAACATTAGTTCTAGAAAACGAAACTTTTAATTGGCATACATGTTTTTAATATATTTTGTCAGCTACATAAATTTGATGTGTTCGGTAAAATGTCTCTCATGGAGAAAAACAATTTTTGATCTCGAATTAAACATTATTATTCGAGAAATAAAACGGAAAACCAGGAAAATCTGGATACTTTGTGTGAGACTAATGCTCCTTTAAACTGCACTGCACTTTAGAATTATTGTTGGTTAAAAAGTTGTTTATTAGATTGCAAGTTTTAATACAGGGTACAATTTGTGTTTATACATAAGGTCTCATCATTACAGTAGTTCTTTCAAAACCGGTCTCGACTACTTACTTCTGCATATATTTTTTAACATCTTTAAAGAGAAGAAGAAAAATCTGCATACAGACACCTGTGACTCACCCAGATAGTATTGGGTTCCTAATACGTTCCTAACGAAGTTGAGCCAGAACGAGATCCCCGAGGGACTTAGACCTTTGACACTTTGTCGGCGTCCAAACAAAAAACTCTACTCTTTCACTTCAGGCATCAGGATGGAAGGGCCTGGTTAAGACAAAATATCTCTCCTGATGCCCTGCTCTTGCCATATTTCCATTCTTCCTCCTATATATTTATCAGGAAAGCCACAAGCACACGAATTATCAAAGACTTTCAACCTCTACCCTAGCAAGGCTGTCATTTTTCGCGCGTCGTCTCTCCCTCATTCTCTTCTATTTCGATCTGCGACAGTCCAATCCCCACGGATGTGTTACTCGCTCTTTTAGAATTCTGCTGCGAGTTTCCTCTCCTCTCGTTCTTTTAAAGAGAGCCGTTCCTTGATAAATTTGTGAATCCGTGTCCACAACCAGTCATGCCTCAACATTTTCTCTCACAGAATCTGCAGTTACACTGTCTTCTTCTTTTCCACTCCGTCACATCACGTGTTACCTCCCTCTCTTGCTGCCACTGACCGATTTAAACTAATCTCTCGGCTAGCCTTATCTCACTCACCTATCGCTCTTCAATGATCCGCCCCCTACGATTATGAATCCTGGCCTTTTCACCTGCCAGCAAATGTAAAGGAACACAGTCAGCAATTACTCACAGAGCGGTGGCTGACACAGTCATGTAGACACATGTTACCCGTAGCAGACTAGTTCTATCGATGCGTGCCATGAACCTCTTGTAAGTTGGTATTTCTACCACCTCACTCCAGACTGGGACCGCGTAGAGGACGACAGACTACACAACACTGTGAAGCGCTCTCCTCCTTTGAGATTTGGGTCCACCGATATTGAGCGTTATCCTCCCCACCGCAGTATTTCTCTGAATAGCTCTGCAGGTCAACCTGTCACCTCTGAATAGCCCTGGTAGAAAGTAACTCTTAGATACTTAACGTACTCGTGGACGTTACTCTTGCTTCCGCTCGCTCAAATACAACACTGTCTCTTTTTTGTAGCCACTTAGTATTACTACAATACTCGCTTATGTAATCCTCAACGGGGATACACGCACGCTTAATCCGAAGCAAGAGTTCCTCTCTGTCCCGTGATGCTACCAGCATAGCAAGATCAGCCGCGAATGCGAAAGGAGTAATATACCCTCCCCATATTCGCAGTTTTAGACCATGTAATATGCCAGGTTCCACAGCTTCAGGTCCAGGTTGAAGCCCTGTCGTTACATTTACCATCACACCATTTACAGTAGCGATACTTCAACAGTAAATTTAGTCATATATATCTATAACCCAAGGGGGTTGGATTGGGGTAACTACAAAAATTAAACAAAAGGGGTTCTAACATGAATCTCTTGGATAAACAAAACACAAGAAGGTTCTCAAGCTATTTAAAATAAGGACGCTGCTTTGAAGAATCTTTCTGTTGAATGAAAGAAAAGGTTCTTTCTTCCTACAAACACAAAAAAAAGGGTTAGACTAACTCTCTAACGAGAAAGAGACTCTCTCTTAAGAGAAATTAACAAAATGGTCCAGGAAAAAAATTTAATATTTATTGCTGTCTCACCACAAACAGTTACAAATATAGATAATAACCATAAAATACAAAATATCAAAAACAAACTTACTATGTCCTATCCGTTTACAAACTCTAGAAGTTAGAGATTCTACAAGAACTTAAAATTGTTGATGGGCGACAATTTGTAAAGGAAATAAATTATTACAAATGAAAAAATATCTTTTTAAGTGAAAGTAGCATAGAGGTTAACCTTCTTAAAAAAAATAAAAACAAAATCTCTATTATGATTAGGTATTTACCAAATGTCAAAAAAAATAAAGCTAGCTGTCAGATGTCAATATTAAATTTTAAAATTGAGAACAATTATTATGACAGCAAGCTACGCCCTAAGATCTACAATTTTAATTATTACAATTTCTTAACCTGTATGAAAGCAATTATTAATGAAAAAATGTTTATTCTTCCTTTAAAAATCAACACAAAAGAGTTACCTGGATTTCACTAAAATTTCTGGGGTTAGGAACTGGAGTTAGATTCACCGCCACACGAACAAATTATCTCCAAACTTCAAAAAATGAAGCTGGAAGTTGGGGCACTGGACGAAAAAATTTGAAGCTCTGCTTCTTCAAAAACTGGAACTATCTGGGTATTTTTCAAATTTATTGGAAACGCCGCAAATCTCTTAGATACAAATCTCTTAGGTGAAAGACAACATAAAACAAAAACAGTTATTACTCTTATCTGAACTGACACATTACATTGAGTATAAATCACTGTTTTTTCAACAAAGTTGCCGTTTCTTGACACCGACACTCACAGCGTGTTCTCTTTTTAAAGATTCTGCCAAACCTTAATAACTGCACATAAAACTTTACACTGCTACACATTATCCAATGAAAAAAAGGCGAAAAACCAATACGAATTTGAAGCTAACTTCGGGCTACAACGAAATCAACTGCTCTTGACAGTGGCTTTACGGAGAGTGATGTAATTATCTTTAAAATTCATTCGTCTAACTTGGTATAAACAAAACATAAAGAATACCGAGGAAATATGCATCTGTGATATATAAACAAACTTTAAAAATGTGTTTATTATCAACTCGTCGACGCAAAAAGGATTGAAAGAATATTTCGGTGTTTTAATACGTACGATAGGAAACAGAAATACATTGAAAATATTCTTCGGTGTTTAAACATATACGAGGGGATTTCAATAAATACCAAAGAATTTAAAAATGCTACATAGCGAGACATAATTTATCTACGTGGCTTTTAGAGAAGTTGTTTAATTGAGTATTTTGTCTGTGTAGTCTTGTGGGCAAGCTTTTATATGGATAATTTTAGAATGGCAAAAAGAGCTAAAATAATCATAGAATTAAAAATATTCTTCAAGAAATACGCTACGCAATGAAGTTAAAATAACTGTAATATATAAAGATAAATATTTTACCACCTTAATAAGAACTTAAAAATAAATAAAGTGTATAATCAAGATATGCAAATTAAAAGAATACAATAAAAACTAGTTAACAAGAAAAACTAGTTAACATATAAAAAATACTTTTATTGGTTTTTTATGTTACTTTATTTTCTTTATCATTTAGGGACTAAGTAATGGTGTTGGCTCTCTCTTTGCGTGCATGCCAGTTTGTGCTTCCTTATCCAGATCATTGATTCAACAACTAGTTGGTGGAAAGACTCAAATAGTGACAGTTGTATCATCTTTGTTGCTAATTATTACTCTATTGTGGATTGGGCCATTTTTTGAACCATTACCTAGGGTAAGTATTTTTTATTCTACCATTTAAAAAATTATTATTTATCTTAGTATTTTACTTATAACTAAAATATCTTGGTCTTTAATATAAATGCACCAATCACCAAAACTTTCCTCTCATATACATTATAATTACAAATATACAATACAGCATTTATATATACAAATACAGCAAACAACACAGGTTTAAATAGAAGTACAAAAAAAAATTAAACATCTAATACTGAACAAGAAAGTAGACCAACTTTACTTTTTCGTATAAGAATTCGGTTATTTACAGTTATTCCGCCTAGTATCAAAACCCGTCTATTATCCTTATATTTGTGAGTCTGCATAAGTCATTGGGAGTAAACTATGGTGGACAAAATTTACACGAATTCCTCTTCTGTATTTAACAAACTGTCGAAATCCAAAGATTTCTTGGTTTTCGACAACAAAATTTAGATAATTATCTAAATCTGAACCTTCTACAATTTTCAAAGCACAACAGACGATAAATGGACTGACATGGGATCTAAATTTGCATTTTACAACATTATCTTCGGATTTCGACTGTTTGTTCGTAGATGGCGCCATAGTCTCCATATGTAGTTATTTTTATAGATACTTCTTCTGACAGAAAATATTTCATTTTACGTTTAGAGCTTTTACATATTTGCTCTAAGGAGTCCTAAAAGAACGAAATGCGTATAAAGGAATAGTGGAAGTACTATACTGAAATCAAATCTTAACTGTCTTTTCTGTGTATTCTGTATTTATTAATATAAACATAGTGCGTACATCTATCTCTTTATAACAACTTACTCTGGATATATTTTACAGAAGAATCGCCGATATATATGATGTAATGTATCGGTCAGGTTCTTCAATTCGTTCAATTCGGCTCTCTCTCTCTATCTCTCTCATTTCTTGAGTCAAGACCAAAATGTTCCAACCTTCGCATTAAAGCCTGTCATAATAAATCATTGTCTCGTATTTTTTTGCAGTTTTCATTATATTATTTAGTTCGGCATAGTTGTTATACTTTGTATTCAGACTTATCTGCTATTGGCGCATCTATTTAAATCAGATTTATATTAGTATGTTGTCAACTCGCCTTTAACAGCATGACCTTATCGCATCGCTGTTTACCGTCAACGTTATACCTTCAAACCTATTATGTACAATGATTACGACTGCATTCCAACGATTTTGATGATCATTACTTGCGTCGTATACCAGATGACAAAATGATGCTACAAAAGAGCAGCTATTGATAAATGTGTGCAATATACGTCTCTGGAATGTTGGAGAAATACATTAACACAAAGACACGCTAAAGAGTTCATTAATGACATTTAACTAAATTTACAGCGACTTGTATTTTCTCACAATCGCTAGATTGTCAGGGTGATAGTGAGACTGCTTGGAACGAAATATTTTTCCTACCACTTAGAGTCTTATTATAGGGGGTTGAAAATTGGAGACAGAAACTATTGCGGTGGAGATAGGGCAAGCAAAATAAATGAAACTTATGCGAACGACACTCGGGGTTTATTTGGAGTAGCTGGGTCGTGGATAAGTGAATGACAAGGGAGTTGGATTGGGGTAACTACCAAAATGTAACAAAGGGGTACTTACATAAATCTCCTGAAACAAATGGATAAACAAAACAACAGGAAGGACCTCTAGCTATTTAACATAAGGATACCACTTCGAGGTGCCAAATTATAATGATTACAACAACTAGTTGTTACTATTGAAATAATTATTAGAAATGCAAAATATATCTTTTTAAATGAAACTCAAACAAAGGGGTTAGAAACTTTTTTTTCTAAATAAATAAAAAAAATGATTCAGAAAAATAAATCAAACATTTATCGTTGTCTGACCACAAACAGTTGCAAAAATAATTGGCTCAAAATTACTATATTAACAGTTACAAAGATTTATACCAAAATAGCAAAGAAGAAAAACTTACAAAAAATTGTTACTGGGCTATAAACTGTGGCAGAAATAAATTATTACAAATAAACAATTATCTTTTAAAGGGAAACTGTTCATAAAGGTTAACTTTTTTCTAAAAACAAAACACAATAATGTCAAAAAATAAAACTAAGCTAGCTGTCATATGTCAACATTATATTTTAAAATAGAGAACAAATAAGATGACAGCAATGGCCACACTCTAAAATTTACAATATTAATTATTACAATTTAAATTGTTATGAAAGCAAATTTTATTAAAAAAAATGTCTATCTTTAATTTAAAATATAAACACAAAAAAGTTACCTCAGTTTCACTAGAGTACACTTGAGTTGTAAACTGAACTTCACCGCACTTGAAAATTTCTAGGAGAACTGGACTGGGAATCTCTCGACACATGGACAAAAAAACTGCATCTATAGTCTGGAACGACGACCAGAGACAAACAAAACGAGGATGGAAACAACGATTCTTCCAAACCTCACTTAAACTGCAACTACACATTGAACTGCTACTATTAACTGCTACAAAACTACTTATTTTCCATAAAAAGGGACAAAAAAACAAGAAAACATTTAAAATTTAGCGTAAACTTTCTGGCGAAACCTTCTCAGCGATCTAATGGGATATTTGTTTGAAACGCATATATCGAGCGGCTTAACGATCAAAGAATAATGAGGAAATACACATCTGTGAAATATAAACAAACTTTTGAAATGTGTCTATTATCGACCTCGGTGACGCTAAGAGGAATTGAAAGATTATTTTTCGGTATTTTAACTTGTACGAAAGGAAAGAAAAATACATTGAAATTACTCTTCGGTGTTTAATACATATACGAGGGGATTTCAATATATACCAAGAAATTTTAAAATGCTACATGCTGACTTGTGTGAAAAATACTTTCAAGGCTGTGGAACCTCATTAAGAGGATAGGACTGAATGAGGAGCTTAAAGTGACAAAGGAGAGCTCAATAGATTTGTGAAGGTGGTAGTGCATCAGGTCAAAAGCCGCCGTAGTTTCTAATCTAATTTAATACCACATAATCTCCCACTGCACAGTGCCCAGTTCCAGACCAGAGCATTTCGCTAATTTATAACAATCCAATAATAATAATTTTTAGACAATCCAATCTACTGCTTCGGCGACATTTACTTTTAAAATTGTATTTAGTTAAATAATTTTTTTTTAATATAATTAAAATATGATTTCTTCAAGCTCTAATGATTTTTTTTTGTTTTTAGAGTGTTTTAGGTAGCGTAATTGTAATTTCTTTGAGAGGAATGATGATGCAAGCCGTTGAATTAATTAAGTTTTGGAAATTAAGTAAACTAGATGCCGTCGTATGGGTAGTGACGTTCGTGACAGTAGTATTTGTCAGTATGGAAATTGGTCTTATAGTTGGCGTCTGCATGTCTTTGTTTTCCATTTTTATTTTTAGTTTTAAGCCATACACATGCCTTTTGGGTAGTGTACCAAACACTGACTTGTATTTGGATATGAACAGATACAAAGGGGTAAGTAAACGTTTTATTATATGACTGGTTAAAACCAAAATTTATAATTATCCCAAAAAAACCACAGCCGATATACTGTACTGATTATCCATTAATTAGCCTGATGTCCTATGTGCTCAAAATATTTTTACGAATACATAGTCGAATTAAAAGTAAACAAAAACAAGATTTAAACGAATCATAATTTGGCTTTGACACTTTATAGTCTTTAATGAAATAGGTTGAGGAGGGGAGAATTGGTTGTCTCAAGTTGGTCATTCAGAATTATATTTGTGTTTTTTAATTTGTTAATTTCCATAGATTCTAACAAAGATAGCTTAAGGCCTTTATTTTGAATGTGAAGAATTTTAAATTCGTCATTATAAGAATGATTATGATCTAGAGGGTGAAGTGCGTATGTAGAATCTGTTTTTCTATTATTGAAAGCCGTTTTATGTTCTGCTATTCGTTTATTAAAATTTTTATCAGTTTGACCGATGTAAGTTTTTGGGCAGTCGCCACATTTAAATTTGTATACACCACTATGTAAGTGCTTTTTATTTTGGCTCTTGTTGTTTTTAATATATTTGCCTAAGTTAGAGACCAATTTTTATATTTCTCCCCTCCTCGACCTATTTCATTAAAGACTATAAAGTGTAAACGCATGCCAAAAATAGATCACTTGAGAAAGGCAATCAGCCGAAACAGCTGTAGTGATAAGAGTTTATAATACATTTTGTGGAAGTTTTTGAAAACAAAGTTTTCAGTGTTTTCTTGTTACAGATTATGAAAAAGATTTTAATCGAGTTGAGCATCATAAGCTGATTTTTTCATTTTCTTTTAATAAGTTATAAATTGTAGTTTTATACATATCTACCACAAATAAAAATTTATTTAACTTTGCCTCCTATTTATGTTATATTTATTAATACAATTTACTATTTTTATTGGAAATAAGCCACAATTTTACTTTAAACTGAGTTTATTTTAACGTTTCAATTTTTAACTTTGGACATTGTTCTCAAAAACTTATCTTAAAAATTAAAATTGTGATAAATTCACAGTAAAAATAGTAGGTAAATTGTATTAAGATGCCACAAGAAAATAGCTTCAAATCAATATTTATTAATATTATTAATTATTTTTATTATGTAACTATTATTCGTCAATATCGAGTTACTTTAAATGTTTATACTATGCTAAATTTATCATTTTTTTGTATTTCAGACGAAGGAGGTGGAAGGTATCAAAATCTTCCACTACTCAGGAGGTATTAACTTCGCCACGAAAAGTATGTTTAAGGAAGATTTATACAAATTAATTAATCTTAATGTCCAAAAAGAATTAATTCATCGAGAAAAATTGAAAAAGGTTCAGGAAAAGGTAAGATAGCCAATTATATCTGTTTTAGTTTTTATAATAAAATCTAAACACGTTTTCTATTTTTTTCTTCCTTTATTTCTTCTTAATTGTTTGCTGTATTTCCTACATATGATCAAAGGCCGTTTCTATAATCTTTGACATCAAATTTTTCAATTTAATTTCTTTTATTTGCATTTAGTTTATTTATCCCCTTCTTCTACTGTCACTTTACTATTATTGTAACTGTGTCTTCTAACAATTTTATGTTGTGACATTAAAGACAAATTAGTTGTTAAATGTTATAAATGATCTTTGGTTAATATCTTGTTAAAAATGTATTTTGTTTTATCAATATGTTTATCAATTTTACGCTTGATTATCCAAAAAATGGAGCAGGCGAAAAGCAAACGAATATGTGTTAATTTATTATGTGTCTTTTTCTTTCTCATTATTTTCTTCTTATGATAACTTCTATATATCTATTATAAACTATTTGATTTTCATAAAAAGTATTTTTTGATTTTGTTTCGATGGCTTTGTGTTGTTACTTAGAACTCAATTTTTTATAATGTATTCTGCATCACCAGATCAACGGAAGATACACCTGAACGAGTGGTTCGTAACCAAGAGACTACATAATGTATAAACAAATGTACAAAAATTAAGTACTAGTATTTAAAACAAGTGCGGATGTACCAACAGGTTGCAATATTTTGGTAGGAAAAATAGAACTGAGATTGAAAAAGTTTACAAGAGTGAATAAGCAAACAGTTACGATTAATGGAGAAAATATGGCAAATGATGATGATGACCGAAAAACAAGAAATATTTAGTGTGCAAGAACAAAAAGCAAAGTTGTCATCAAGCAAATAAAAAAGTACTATGGAAACTTGGGCAAGAATGAATTAATATATTAAAGACCGTCCAGTAAACAAAATTTAGTGAAGTAAAAACAGAAGACAACAAATGTGGAAAACGTGGATAAACTAATACTGAAACACATACACCAAATAAGAGAAGTCATTAGTAAAGATAAAAACGAATACACGAGGATCCATACAAAAATAAGGAGAAATATCAATGAGAGCTGGAATTCAACTGTAGAAATTAAAAACCAAATAGAACGAGTCCGAGCTACATTTGTAAAAATTAGAATCGTACCTTGCAGCCACGATATTAGTATTGACATTAGAATGACATAAAATACAGATGTGGACGTAATATATGGACAACTACTTAAGAAAAGCTGAGTCCACAGAGTTAGAAATGAGGGGCTATTTAGACAGCTAAACCAAACAAAAATATAATAAAGAGACGCAAGCTAGAATATTTCGCTCACATTATGAGACACCCTGAACAATATAAACTTTTGCATCTTATTATTCGGGGAAAGATCCAAAGTTAACGTGGTCTTAATATAACAAGAACCTCATGGCTGAAAAATCTAAGACAATGATACGTAAACTCCACTAAATTATTATTTAGAGCTGCTGTCATAAAGTAACGGTAGCGAATATGATAACCAATATGATATCCATTATTTATTCTTTGTATTAAATAAAATTTTTAGTGCACTATTATTAATTTTTTCTTTATTTGTATAACATTTAATTTCACGATTACCATATTTTTCAGATGGAATCTTCAGATAGCCAGGAATACAAGCAGAAATTATTAAAACTACAAGGCAAAATTAATACCGACCTAAAGTGTGTAATTGTAGATTTTTCATCTGTCAGTTACATCGATCCTTGTGGTGCAGCAATGTTAGGAAGTGAAATTAATGACTTCAAAAGGCTTGAGATTTCCTTTTACATTGCGGCGTGTTCAGGTAAACAACATTTGTCTTTATAGTAATCCTACATAGTTATTATGGATGCTTAATTTTTGCGAAAAAAAAAATGTTTTCAAGTTTGAACTATAGATGTATTGTCGGAATAAACGGTTGTCCGGTTGCTTCCAGTAAGCTTTGGATTTGCGATTGATCTAATTCGCTATAGAAGAGAGGAATTCCACGTCCAGAGATTAAACATTCCCGTATCTAATTCTACGTTTTATTCGGAACTCTTTGGTATCTTCAAGAAGTCAGACATAAGCTGTACCAGTTTCGTAGATACTATTAATCAAGACAATATGTCGATAGTCGATGCGGTAGTCAGCCAATGCTCAAAACATTTTATGATGATTTCTACTATCAAACACCTTTCCATAGTCTACGAATATAAGAAAGATAGGCTTGTTATATTCTATACACTTTTTTATTTGTGTTTTAATAACTTGTAGATGATTATTTGTTCTGTATCTGGAGCAGAACACACCTTTTTCGCAAGGTTTAGGACTATCCAGTTTGTTCACAAGCCATTTTGTTATTGCCTTTATAAATAGTTTGTATGTATGGAAGAGCAAACTAATAGTTCTGTAGTTCTTTACATCTGAAATGTCACCTTTCTGTGCATTATGGTTATTACTGCATTATGTCATTCGGTGGGGGTTACAAGTCTTGTGAAACAAACATTTAACACTTTTTTCAACACATTTATTAACTTTTTTTTCTACTACTTTGATTTGTTTTATGACTATGCCATTTTCTCCAGGTAATTTATTGTTTTTTTTTTTATCTTCGAAAGAACTCTTTTAATTTCCTCTGTTGTGATATCTGAGATGTCTTCTGAGCCTACATTTTGGACTTTTGGTATTTGAGTTTGATTAGGATTTGGAAGTTCATTTCATTTATACAATTTTGAGTAAAAATCTTAAGTAATTTTTAAAATATCTTTCTTATTTGTTTTAGTTTTCCCTTTTTATTTACAAGTTTGCCAATTTCGATTATTTAGTCATTTTTTAATTTAGCACCTTTGAACTTTTATTTTTATCACTTGTTTCAGTTATGTGTTCAGTGTTGTTTCACATGAAAAAACCCTCTTTTAGAAATAATTTTTGGTTCTTCAGTTGCGCCAATAACGTCAGCCCAATTGTATTCTCCAATATCTGCTTTATCTGGCCACTTTCAAGACTTTAAAGATTTCTGCATCGATGAAATTTCAACCTGGTCATCTGTAAAGCTTAAGATTTTTCCTAGAAAATACTCTTCTTTATACTTAAAGATTACGTATGCACCAACTTTTGTGACAATTTGGTTAAGGCCTAGTTACTGAAAATTTCCGCAGGTCTGCACATCAATATTATAACAGAACATTTCAAATTTCTTCTCCCTCTCTAAATATCTTTCATTTTCTTCTACATCTTGCAAATCAACATCATCACTACTTTTCTTTTCATATTTTTTTTTTAATTTTTTTAATTTTTTATTTCTACTCTTGTTCTTTTTTTATTTATAAATTATAAATATTTATATATTTATATATTATAGATAATCTTTGCAGGTCATAATTTCACAGTTAGTGACCAGTCTTTTTTGTTTCTTCCCTGAATTCTGAGGTCTTTTATCTTTTTTCACCATTTCTAACAACAATTCCTCAGATGATTTACGTGTTTGTAAAGAAGGTCCAATTGGTGAGACAAGGCTTTCTTTTTCTACTTGAACTTCGTTTGCAGAACTAGCTTCTGTTCTTTCAATCATTGCAAAGGTATAGACAGAAGTTTCTGGCTGTTCTGTTAGGATTAAAGCGTTCGAGACATCTGATTTTACCGTATCTGAAGAAGTATTGGATGCTTGTTGCCCTACATTTGAATAATTTGTAATCTTCTTGATTTCCAGTGGCTATAAGAGGACTCGCATCTAGATGTAGTGCTGCTGAAGTTGTAGGCCTACTGTCTTCTGATTGTACTCTGGCTAAGGAAATGATAGTTACTAAGTGTTGGACATTCAAAGAAACAGTGGCTTCCAAGTGTACTGTAGTGGGATTGGGAAGATTATTTTTATGACTAAGCAAATCATCTTTTTTGAATATTGATGTAGGAATAGCATCTCTGTTAAGACCTTGTTTATCGGGATCATAAATTCCTGTTTCTTTAAGTCCGTTAATAGTATTAATACTAGGTATTTCATGTGCTAGCTTGGTTATCATTTGTACAGATATTTCTTTGGGAATTTTTGCGAGGATTTTCCCTCTGGCACTTACTGAGTGCCTTGTCCCTAGTATGTTTCAGACCTCTAAAAACTGACACATCTAATGGTTGTAATAAATAGTTCATGTGTGGAGATAACTTTATAATAGTAATTTTATTTTTTTGTGCTAACTTAATCAAATCTGTGGACACATGGGTAACATGGCCATCATAATTAATAAAACTGGTCTCTCCTTTGTAATATTAGGTAAAAAACATCTATAAACCAATTAAAAAGTAGATTCCACCCAACCTGAAGACGTTGTAAAAACTGTAGTTTGAGAAGTTGTATTCTCATTAATCCAATTATCCATTACATATTTACCTTTAAATACACAGGGGAGAGGTATCATTTGACCATCAGCAGAACAACACAACAAAAACCATTGTGTTTTTTGGCTAAGGGCCTTTTTCTAGTTTGTGTGTAAGGATTAGAAAAAGAGGGGAAAGATAGGTTGGAAACCTGGCTTCCACTGAAGGCTTGGACATAGGAGAAAATCAGTGGCTAGCGTGCGGCAAGGACGCCACTTCCTGTAGCAGCATGTCCTATATTATAGCACTGATAATGTTAATTAGCAATTTCTATAGAAAAACAACATATTTTATATAATTTGTTTTTTTTTAAATCAACATATGGAACAATTAATTATTTTATATTTTTACAGATCGTACTTACAACACTTTGGAAAAATGTGATCTTCTGGCGAAGGAAAAAGATTTCTTAAGAATATTCCCCAGTGTTCACGATGCTGTACAGTGTGCATCATACAATCTGAAGATTCCAATAGAGAACAGTATTGCTAGAATATCGTAATTTATTGTTAATTGTTAGGACTATTTTTTTTTACCAGTGTAGAAAACTACACGGAAATTTTAATTTTCACGCTTATTTTTTCGAATATAACAAGTGTAAATATTTTAAAATAGTATTAGAATTTAAGTAGACGATGTATATACTGTTGAATTCAGTTTCAAAGGAAGAAGCGACGTGATACTCGATAACTATTAGTTATATATAAGTATTAAAATATGAATGATTGACCAATAGCCTGCAAAGGATGAGGATCATTTGTAAATTAAAAAAAATAATTTTTAAAAACCAAAAAAATAATATTTTTCTTTTAATTTAAAGTATGTACTAACGACAATTATATTGAAATTTTAAGACTAACCCCTTATTTTTGTTTTCTCTTAGACATGTTCTTTAGATGCCACCAATAATGTTCTGAATCTATTTCCTTGCACGATCTCAACTTTTATCGAATATTGCGTTTAGAATAAGCCAAATAGACCGCAAATTATACAATATATATATATATATATATATATATATATATATATATATATATATATATATATATATATATATATATATATATATATATATATATATATATATATATTTTTATTTGAACATTCGGTATCCAATATTCACCAAAATCTTAAGGTGGGTACACATATGCGAGCAGAACTATTCGCGAACCGTTTGTGAACGCTATATTCCTCTATTTGTACGACGCACGGAACGAACCGCTTGCGAGCTGTTCGTTCGTTGCTCGTCAGGAACCACTGCCGCACTGCCTGTCGGTTTTTGGGCCGCACACAAAGAATGTTCGCAGTTAAATTTCTACGGTGTTCGAGACTATAAATTGTTTCTGCTAAGTGTACGATGAGATCATTCGGTTAAACAAAATTGCTGAACGAGCGCGGCTTATTCAAAAGTAACGAGAGAAATTAATAACAGATAATGTAAACAAAATACCGAAATATTTAGAATAACGAAGTAAATTAATTCTCGGTTTGTTATTACATACTTAGGGTATTGGATAGTCGAACATAAACATATTTTCAACGAACTGTTCGCAAACGGCTCACGAGCAGTTCGCGAACAGTTCGGCTCGCATATGTGTACCCACCTTTACATCATAAACTGAAAATAAAGATTTAGTTTATAATTATTTATTTTTATGTAACAGGAATAGTTTGATATTTCCAAAAAGATACGTATTATCCAAAATCATCACCCATATACCTTTAAAATTCACCTCACTATCAATTGATTTTTAAAACAGCTGTCAACCACATTTTCTATTCTTTTCAACACTTGGCTATATTCATTATTTATGAGACAAAGCCTTCTTTAGAATATTGTCAGCATATCTCAATCCTTTCTGTTCTTAAGATAGTTGCTTTTCCTTTTAGCATTGACGAATTTTTAACTTGATTGTTAGTATTGTGGATAAACATTTGTTTAACTCATAGGTTTCATTATTATAATACTTATTTATCATCTAGGTCATAGGTTTCATCGTGATTTAAATTTATTGTTATTAAATTTCTAAAAACAATTAAAAGTAAAAGTTTGGGTTGTATAAACATTTTTCCATTCCAATGTTTCTAAATGTTTTTTTATTTTTTAGGATTAAAGATCGTATTTACGATTCTCATAGTAAAACAATGTTTAGTTGTATCTATATTTTCTCCCCTGTATGCTGCAACAATGCATTACTACAATATTTACTAAAATACAACATAAATATAAAGTATAGTGCAAACAAATAAAATAAATGCATTATGTTGTATTCTCTTAAGCTTATGAACATATTCTGAAACTCATTCATTTTATTTTCAAATGCTCGTTTTTCAGATTTCCTTTGGATTCGTTATGTCATATATCGTGGATATATAATTGGAATATACAATTATTATTCTGTTCGGTGTTCCTACAGCCTCCTGTCGTCTTTCTCTTACCGACCGTGGCAGATTTTTTTGAAGTGACCGTTGCTCCAAATGGTCTGTGGTTAGTGATAGTGCAAGATCTTTAAGGAAGATTCATCGTTGAACGATAACATTTTTATTAATAGAAACGTAAATAATCTAAGAGTTTACCACTGCCATATTTATCACGGAATAAAAAACAATCATTTGTTATCTATTTATGTTTCTAGCTACATTATAGGTTGCGCATAATTTATCCAGAGTATCCACTCCTCCTTTCGTATGATTATTGAATATTACGATCTCTGGTTTGTAATTTTCACCTGAGTATTCATCAATTGGATCATCATGATGTAAGCTAGATACAAGAACAACATTATTACAACGATATTTTCTGGGTATGCAAGAGACTACAGTATTATTTTCTTGAAAACCAAATAGTGAGGAAACCTCAGGTCGGGCTCTTGTGTTGCTAAATTCAACTAAAAACTCCTTATTTTTTTATAGTATCAATGTATGTGAATTTATGGTTTTTAACTAAAGTGCTCAATAAACTTGTACTAGTAAACCAATTGTTACATATTACATTTTGCTTCGTTTCTATTTATTATTAGTATATTTTTCCTCTATTAGTCGTAAAACAACTTTACATGGAACGTTAGGTATTTCAATAGGGATCTGAGGGAGTACCTCAAATTTTGAAACATAATGTTGTCTAATCAACCAATGCAAATATTTTTAATCAATACTCATTACAATTACAATTTCTCGTAAATTGTTTTATTAGCTTCAACTTTATATGCTTTCCTACAGTTGCTAATAAACATATCAAATAACATTCTTATTGGCGCTTATTTATCAAATTGACGTTTCTCTTTCCTCGTTTTTAAATTCTTGAATCTCAAACATCGAAGCAAAAAAAAAATCCGTCTTGAGACATTACCAACCAAAACCGTTCAATTTGAACACTGCTTTTGTTCCATTAATCTTTAGTATTTAGCCTAATACTTTTTAATGTTTCTGCTAGATATAACAAATCAAAGAGAGTTTTTACTTTTTCTTGTTTATAGTCAATATCATACAAAAACTATCGGAAGTCATGTTTTAAACAAGTTATAAAAGATCTCAAGATAAGGTACAATTAGGTTACAATTTCTCATCTATTAATTTTCTTGTAGGATTAAAGTAACAAAAGGTGTTCATAAAAAGGCCTCCGAAAATTTATATACAACGAAGATCTTAAAATATTTATCGACCTCATAGGGATTTCCTTAGCAATTAAGGGTTTATAAAATGATTTATTGATATAATTCATTATTACAATCTACTTTTGGCTTTAAAATTTGATTGTAGGAATTTTGATAGGAACAATTTTTTTAATAAAATAATTAAAGAAGAACGTAAAATGTTTTTCCAATGACGCTGTTAATCAAATTTACTTTTTGTATAGATAAAAAATTGTAAATTACTACTTACGATGTTATGTAATTTTACAAATATGCTTTGAATAGCGGAAAACCCTAAATTTCTTAATATTTATTGATACGTTTAGATTAGGATGGATAATTGAAGGAATCATTTAAATGGTGTATGTATCGTATTGGTTGCATTCTAAGTAACAAAAAAAACATTGTACTAATACAAATGAGTCAGAATTTGCTTCTAAACTGTATGAAATACGACATAAGTAGTTTATTCATTTCATTTGCACTATACTGTATGTATTGGTATGCCGAGAATAGTTTCTATTATAGCTTTCATGAAAAATATAAAATGAAGGATTCTATACTACTTAGTGATACTAATACTTGGGAATCTTCGTTAGAACAGTTATATATAGGATCTATATACCGCAGGTTTTAGTGACAATTTTTAATACATAATAATAAGGTATTTACTATTCAAGAAGTTCTTCAAATATTTTACTTCCACTTAATGTTAATTCTATATTAATAACATTGAGTATAGACCAGAATTTCCCAGAATAGTTTATTACTGTTTTTTTTTGCATCTTTATTGCAATAATATCCATTAATATCATTTTTGTTCATTGCTTTATTGTCGGGTTTTTTATTCCTCATTAAGTGTTTGTTCTTTGTAATAGATCTTTACATTAGTTGCAGTATCTTGTTTTTTTTTCAGGTTGGTATCTGCTTACGGTCTTTTTATCTATATTTTCATTAGCTGCCTTTATAACCGTATTTCAAATTAGATTTATTGATTTAAAAGAACCAGAATTTGACACAATCAATGGTGTAGTACCGCGCTTTATCATCTTATCGCATTTTACGTATTATTCATTAATATAATTATTTTGCCATTCCTTTATGGATTATATCTACAGTTTTTTTTTTGTATTTACAGCCTGCAAGAGACAACTAACCTCTTGGTCAATCTGGTTTACTAAGTATAACTACTGTTCTGATTGAAACTGTTTTATTGCTACTCGTAGTTTTTGGTATTGTTCGTTTTGTGAAAATTTAATCACCACACCGACGACTATAATGTAATAAATATTTAATAATATCTTATTTTTTTACACCGTTTTTAATATAGTGTATTATTCTTCGGTTTCTTTCTCCATTTGTAAATGTTTCTCCGGCTAACTATTGAAGAAACTAAAAAATATATTTATTTATGAAAACAAGATGTTTTGGATATTATTCTATTCGTTTTCTAAATCGAAATAGGTTGGAAGATTTGGCTCTTTTATTAAATTGGTGTAAAACTCCCTGAATATCCTTTTCCTTGTCCTCTATTGGTACTACACCGTACAATCAGCATAAAATGTTAATTTTACATCATTCATGTTTCTTTTTATGTAATATTTTCTTTTATTTCGTCTATGATGATACTAGAAGAAGAGGACTCAATGCGTATCCCATCTTTTATAGTTTACCGTCTCATTATAATATAAGTAGGTCAGTTTATTGTGGTCCACCATTTGCTTTTTAAAAATTAAATATCTGAGAATAAAGATGGCATCGGTACCGTATTTTTTTTTCTCCTTTATAGGAAAGGGGTGGTCTGAAATCATCAAGACATATCAGTCCAGGAAGGCGCCTGACTGACTTTAGTGCAGGTTTTATTTTTCGTAGTCTCTTCGAGGTACTTTAAAACGCCCTCTTCTCACATTATATACGTCAGCAAACACCTACCTGCTAAAGCAAACCCTCCTCTGACATCTGCCTCTTCGTAAGAGGAATGGCCGCTGTATGGCCGAGCAACACTTTCGAAACACTACTTTCAGTAATCCATAGACTGTCAGGAAAGAGGTACTATGTCCCTTTTCCTTGTTTCTTTTTTTGTGGTTCCAAAAATTGGAATTTTTTTAAGGAACCCCTTCCAGAAGCGTGAATGATCCTCCTTCCAGAAGCGTGGGCATTGTCTTCTTCTTATTATTCTGTCTCACTTATTGGCATTTTATCAAAACGTATTTCGCATAACTTTAACTTACAACATCTTTCCCTCTTACCTTTGTTGTTGGTCAGCTGTCTTTCTTCTTAACCACTGCACGGACACAGTTACGTACACCAGTCCAACCTGCTTTATCTGCAATGATTCTCGCAATTATTTTTCTTACTGTAACAAAATTCATACCTTTTTCTCTTTCCAATCTGCTTCTTTCTACTATTTACCTGTTGTATACCAACATCATATGTGTGAGTGTGTCCGGTTGTCCGTCGTATAGACATTTATCCGTGTCAGCCGTCCTGAATCCAAAGAAGTGGGTCCTAACGCAGGTGCTCACAACAAATCGGTACAGTATCTTCCTGACCTGAACCCTTTTTTTTTCAATCACCTTTTAGGAAAGTAACAATATTGATTTTATATATTATAATCTTTGTTGTAAGTTTTAGTGTAATGTTCAGTAAGTTTATACCTCCCTAATTTGAGGTTTGGTTGTTATGGTACTTTTTCAACTAGTGTTGTTATGCCAATCGTTTGGAATTTTATGGTAAATGCAAAAAGTATTATAAAGTAAAATTTTTCAACGTTGCAGTGAACATTTTCCCCATATTTAAATAAATTGTTTTAAATTCGGTCGTATGCAGAATTTGTCCTACCCTTTAACTTCTATAGGACATGATTTACATATTCTTTTTGAATGGTCTGTTCTATCGAAGGAGGCAATTTAAAGGCGGCTTTTTCAAAAGAGTTGTTCCGCAGTTTCCATACTATTGCCGTAATTTTTCAGCCAAGAATTCAACGACGAACAAAATCCATACTTTATCACACCTACATTACGGAATAAGCTGGAGCACTTAGTTTTTTGTTTTGTTCAGTGAATGTCTAAAGTATTTTATTTCGATAATTCTCTTTTTGATTGTGCATGTGATTTCTATTTAATTTCTTTGATCCACGAATTCCGAAGCATACACCGCTAAGTTCACATTACGCAGGCTTCCAGTTTTTTTCAAAAGGTGTCTTTAAGTATCCATACATTAGTTTACTGGCGACAAGGCATCTGCGATATACAAGTCCTTAAGGGTATATTGATACGAAAGCTACATAGGTAAGTTTTAATTTTTATAAAAGCGATTCGGGCTTGTTTTACTCGGTGCCTTATTTTTTGTGTCCTGAACCAGTTTCATTAAGCGTATAAACGAACTATTTGTACTGTTAAACGCGTCTTGTTGATGGTTAACTTGTGCCCCATCCCTCGACTCTTTGTCAAGCAATTTACAGTTCTTATAAATATTTTAGGATGTTTTATATAATAATTTGTTTTCTTTTCTACAATGCTTGGTATAAGATTTCTTTAGAGTACAAGTGAACAAGATGTGTGGCAGACAATTTACAGTTCTTCTGCTTTAGGTTGATATTCCAATTTAGATAATTTTATTAGATAACTATGATTTAAATTATGTCCATTATTTTTTCTGTTTTATATTGAATAGGAAAAAAACTTCTTCAATATTTTTGTCGTTATACTACAACTTTATTTAATATTATTTTGATTCAAGCAAATGAAGTGTGCTTTATATTTTAAATTATAGGTGTCAAAATAAAATACACATACAGATACATGTTCTTTATTCACTATGCAGTGTACGCATTTGCGTTTATAGGCCTTGTAATTATTTCTTTTTTTCTGCTTTGGTTATTATCAAAGGCGATCCAACAACTGTCATAATCTGTTGTTTCTTATATGTAAGATATGTACCATAGTAAACGAAACCTCAGGAAGCACTAATTCCAGACCTTGACTTTTAAACATAGAAAACAACATACCATGACATTTATTTAAAACAAAAAACTTAATATTTGTATCCAATAATTATCACGCAGTTTGTATTTGAAGATTGTCATCATCATCATCGTCATTATTCTCTTTGCCTTTATCCCGTTGTTAGATTTTCACAATCCGTTCACTATCTAAAGCTATCATCTAATTTGTAGCAGTAAATTTATCTATAAATGAACATTTCAAATACTTTGTGTTCTAATAAGTTTAAAACCTTTTTTTTTTAATTATTCCAGTTTATATTTTAAATTTCTTTTAGTAGATCCTAAACACTACTCCATCTATCCATATATTGTATGCAATAATACACTATCCATATATTGTATGCAATAATAAGCAAAATAAATAAGAACTAAGAACTTATCCCTGATGAAATAGAGCTCAGGAAACGTAACATTAGTTGTTATTTCCTCATACATATACCTATCTCCCATTTATCAAATACTCACCGGAGAGTAGTTTTTTCTATTAGCCTCTTAGAGAGCCTATTACAAAATATCTGGAGAAACCCTATCAAAAAAAACCCTATGCATCAGTACCCTATGTGCATAAGTCAAAACTCAATATTTTCGAATATTTCAGTTTTCTCACATATCTGTCTGTCAATTAACCTACTCTATTTTCATGGTGATGCCAAGTAATTTTATGATCTTGTAGTTTGTACATTGTGAAACATTTCCTTTGTTTTCGTAAACGGGTACTAATAGACCATTTCTTCAATAGATTGGAATTTTTTCTACTTTCATAAGTCTATTAAACAAACGTATTAGCCTACTTCTTTCTATAAACTGCTCTCCACACTTTCAAAGAGATATTATCTGATCCAATTGCTGTATCTTTCGTTATTTTTAAAGTGCTTAAGCCATTTCTTTATTTGTTATGTTGATGACCATTCTCTCAAAAACTTCGTTTAATAAACGGTCAAAGTATGTTTCTATAAATAGATTATTTTCATTTCGGATACATCTAATGTGACTAAAATTTTTGCTTCTATTGCTCTGGTTTTGGCTATTCTATACATCTTCGTTTTACCCTTCTTTATAGTAAGTTATACATATAGAATAACTTACTATAATACATTACAATAAGTTATTTTATATTTATATATTATTATATAAGTTTCTTGTCACATTATAATATAGTTGCTCTTTTCCTTAATTTTTTCTTGAATTTTTTTCGCCACAACCAGGTCTCTTTATTATCAAGGTCTTTTCTAGGTATTTTAATTGTAGTATCTCTAAAAATACAAGTAATATTTCTCTTACTTTGTTTGTCGTCTTTATAGAAAAGGGGTCTGGAATCTTTAAAAGACATCTGGACACCTAATGAGTGACAGTAGTGCAGGATTCTTTCTTCGTAGTCCCGGCGATAGTTCCCGAGATATTTTAAAATATGCTCTCGTCGCCGAGTTTACGCCGAACGCCTACCTACTAAACCAGACCCCCCTGTGTCATCCAGTGATCCGGAAGCAGAATGGCTACTTTAAGACCGAGCATTAACTTCCTCCATTATTCACAGACTGTTAGCAAGAAGGCTCCCTGTATCTTTTTCCTGTTTTTCTTTTTGTTCGTCCCAAAAACTTGGTTGTTTTTAGAGGAACCCCGTTCCAGTTAGCGGGTGTAGGATCTTCATTGCATCTAGTACGGTATCACTCCCAGCCGGGCATTTCCTCCTTCCCCATACAGTCTGACTTACACAGTCTAACATATACAGCCTTACTCGCCCCTTATTAAAACGTATTCCCTCAACTTAAAGCATTTTTTCATCTTACCTTTGCCGTTGGCCCAACTGTCTTTCTTAATATTCTTTATTTTTGTACACTAGTCCAACTTGCATTATTTCCAATTATTTCTCTAATATTGTATATGTGTCACAGTGTCCGAGTTTCCGCAATATAGACCAAAAAAGTAGCCGCAGTCCTGTAGGCGCATGCCACTCGCAACAGACATGTTTTGTCCACTCGTGTTATGAACTTTCGTTAGGCCGTTATTTCTATCACCCCACTCTAGACTATCGACTTCACAATGGCGTGGAAGGTCCCTTTCTTTCGGATTTGGGTCTCCCAAGGTTGGACATCACCATCTTTAACGCAGCCGCACTATTCACAGGCTTTTGGGACACCTACCGAACGTGCTCCCCACACTTTCCCTTCTCGTGCTACATCACTCCCAGGTGCTTTACGTGTTTATTGGGTAATAGACACACCCCTGCATAGTGTAGTTCCACACTTTGCCTATTTCTTTTCCCCTTCAACATAATCGCTTCGGTTTTCTCTGCCACGAGTTTCAGTCTGTGCTGTGTCATCCATTTATTCAGGACGCCTGCGTTCCGAACCCGGTATTTGAGATCTGATTCATCTCGCATCACTACCAGCATAGCAAGGTCATCCGCGTATATCCATACTAACAGAAGACAAAAAAGAGTCTGAATTGCAGGTGATAAAATCGTCATTATTTAATACAGAACTTGTTCCTTCTAATCTGATTTTTCGTGAGTCGTTTTATTTTTAATATATTCTAGTATATTCGTGTATTTTATTTTGTCGCCAGCGGATTAAATAAAATGTGTTTTAAATATTATTGTAAAGAATATGTTTACGTGACATTGTTTTTATAACTACTTAATAGATAACAAAATACGATAAAGAAAACAATTGAGAAGTTTAGCCAATTGTGTAAATAAACATGTAAACAAATTCTGTCAAATAATTGTCCTTTAATGTCGTAATGTTTGTTGATGACTAGTTTGTTCAGAAATTGCACTACAATTAGATGTTTTTTCTTAAATTATAGTAGACATATACTAAGAAGTGTTCAGTCTTATTTAATCAAACGTTATCAATTTTTAAGTAAATGTTACTTTTTACTCGTGGGTATTTTTTTATTAATCTGACCAATAAACCCACATATTCGACCAAAATATTGCTGATTTTTAAACCTCTTATTATAAATTATATATCTCTTACTGGATGAAATAGTGGCGCATCTCAAATTTATTTCGTCTATTGAGATCTGTCGACGCCTATGATATTAATATTTGGAAGATTACACCACTCGTTTTAGAGTCAAGATATGTCGAGAATAAAAACGCATCAGAGATTTAGACTTCTTGTGAGAATGTTATTGATTTTGGACAAGATACCCTTCATGTTGAAACATTAGGAAATAACATGGCTTTTGAAAAAAGTAACGAGTTCAGTTAATAACTGCTGTAGCAATGGAAGTAAAAATACTTTATTGGAACAACTAAAAAGAATAAAAGATCTTCTTCTTCCTAGAGTGCCGTCTCAATACGGAGGTTGGCAATCTTAATGGTTATTTTTCTTTTTGAGCTTGCTGCTCTAAACAAATCAATCGATCTGCATTGATACCAATCACGTAGATTCTTCAACCATGAGTTCTGCCTTCGACCTACAGATCTTCCTTGAATCTTTCCCTGTATGATGAGTCCCAAAATTTCATATTTTGGTCCCCTCATCACGTGGCCTAGGTATTCCAGTTTTCTAGTTTGTATAGTGGTGATTAGTTCTGTTTCTTTACCAACCCTCTCTAGTACTTCTTTATTTGTAATTCTATCAGTCCATAATATTTTTAACACTCTGCGGTATAACCAGAGTTCGAAATCCTCGATTCTTTTTAAATTGCATTTTTTTAATGTCCAAGTCTCAGCTCCATATAATAATATTAAAAATATATAACAGCGAATGGTTCGTAATCTGATCTGCAAATTTAGATTTTTGCACGTTAGGAGTGGCTTCATTCGTATAAATGCTGATCTGGCAATCTCTATTCGCCTGTTTATTTCTACATTATGATCATTGGTTTCATTAATAAAAGTTTCCAAGTACTGATATTTTTCTACTTGTCAATCTAACTATCTATCTATACAGCCCTTGCTGTCCAATTTTGGACATAGGCCTCCTCTTTCTTCTTCCACGTCTCTCTATTGAAGGCAGTTTGTATCTAAACTTCTTGTCAATAGGTGATGTATATTTTGTGGTCTTTTTGTAATTAGCATTTACTTCGTTTTTTTAGCGTTTATAGTAATTCCCATCTCAGTACTATTCATACTTAAGCTTTCTATAAAATGTTGTAGATCTTCTATACTCATTGCTATGATCACAGTGTCGTCTGCATATCGTAAGTTGTTAATTAATTTTCCGTTAACGGTAACTCCCGCTTTGATATTATTGAGCGTGTTTTGGAAAATTTCTTCAGAATATAAGTTAAACAAAAGTAGCGATAAAACACATCTCCTGGAGTTAGACAGGAATGTGTTTTATAAAAGATCTGCACACATTTAAAAAAAAATTAATATAAAATCCAATTTTCTCTTTGGTAGATTTAAACACTCCTTTCGAAAAAGAGGAAATTGCCGGTTTTTCATATGTCTCTATTGCTGATCCAAATTATGACGGTGACACAAACACACCTTTACGCTGCGACGAAAATGTGCCATTAGGAGTTTAAAAAAAAAATAAATAAAAGTAGAACCTGAGGCGAAAAACAAAAGTAGGAAGAGAAAAAGGATGCCTAAAAATTGGAAGAGAAACCAAGCCAAAACTTTAGCGGAAATAGCAGAAAGCCATATAATACACTTAATAAAGGTCAACAAATAGCGGCCAGATAAATTAAACCACCATGTGGAGAACGTTGCAGATGCGACAAAACTTTCTACGGAAGAAAAAGAGCAAATACTAGGATTTGAGAAATATCGAGCAGAAAAGAGCATTTATTTCACAATAATGCGAGAAGTTATGAAAATTGATACCAGCTTACATAAAAAAACAAACAAATAACAATGCATTCTATTTTTCAATAGGTTATCATAAAATATGAGTATGTAAGATATTTTTTGTATCTACTTAAGGAGTAACAAATTGATATTCGTGCCTACATTGAGTCAATTCCGAAGTTCGAAAGTCATTATACAAGAGTGTATTCTTAAAATCTCTCTTGAGGACGGAAAAACGATTACAGATTTATACTGAGACTATAAGAACTTGCTAAGAAGCCTAGCTTAGGACAAACAATTTGACAGTCTAAGTACATATAGGGGTGTATTTAATTATGAACACAACTTGGCATTATTTGTTCCTTAGAAGGACCAATGCCAAAAGTGCATTGTTCCTGAAAATGCGGATAAAGAAGACAAACAGAGCAATAGAGGATAGGGAGATTAAGACATCAGAAGATCTTGAGTGAATATTTTAAGAAACATGGTAAAACAAGATGAATCAAAGTGTTATTGAATTCTCGACCTTTAACAGATATAATTCCACTATAAATAAATGATGATTTTTAATACTTTTTTTATAAAATTGATGGATTAAGTGAACTTAAAGCAGGTTTTATCTATTTAATCAATTTTAAAACTATAAAACTAATATTAGAAGATGAAAATGGTGCTTGTTGTACTAGTAACACCAATTAATAAATTAATAGAAACTGTTAAGCATAACCTGAGACAATAAAAACATACTATGTAACAATCCTTTATTATATTCAACAAATAATAATTGGAGATCAAAAATTCCAAGAAGTTGCTATATGAACAGTGATAAGACCCAATTTGTTTATTGATAATGAACTTTAGACAAAAACGCAATTAATTTTTTATATTAAATATGTATCAAAAAAGGATTTATTCTATTTGAATAGATATGATCAAAAGATATCAACTGAAAAGGCATACGTAAATTTCGTAATATTGTCTTTGCTTAATTATCGGTTTTTGGTTTGTATAATATTTACCATATCTAATATTATTGAGACCAATCACAGCCCAAAAGTTATCTCATCGTATAAAACATAATTTTTCTTGGTTTGCTTGGTTTTCTTAATTAACTTTTTTTACGTTGTGCGGTGTTTTCTTTCTTGAACTTCTAACTAGTTTTAAAGATTTTGTTTTAAATAAATGTTAAGGACTAAGCAGTTCTGTATTTATTGTGAATTAACTTACGTTTTCGAATTGTGAGTAAAAAATATTTATTTTGAAGCTATTTTCTTGTGCCATCTTCATACAATTTATTATTTTTATTGGGAATAAGAAACAATTACACTTTACAATAAGTTATCGATTTCCACTTTGGAAATTTTTGAGAACCATTTCCGTCTTATTCCCAACAAAAAGAGTAAAAGGCATGTGCTTTATTTTTAAGAAGTCCTGAAACTTTCAATTATTTGATGCTACTAAATGATTTCTAATGGTTTTATCTAATTTTAATTTATTTTATTTTTTGTCATTTCCACCTAATCTGTGCTAATTTCTGATTTATATTTTATTTCTTTTTATTTAAAAAAATGACAGACCATTTTTGTTATCTAATATCTTGGTACATTATATTTTTTACTAATAACATAATATTTACAATTATTTAATCAACATGTATACAATATTTTTTACACATTATTTAATTACTTTTCCTCAATTTTCTTGTTTTAGTATATTATTGTGTCATTCTATTGCTTTTAGTATTTTTAGGGTCTTTTGCACAATCTTCATCCATTTTTCTTGTGTGCATGGTTTTTCTCAATAGTTTTCCTAATTAAAACATTTTTCATTCTAAATATTATACGCTATTCCTATATTTGTTCTCTTTTACATTCATCTACCGTTTTTGCACTTTGTTATATTTTAGTTTTTTTATACTCTCTACACATTTATATCTAATTCCTAGCATTTTTCTCTTACATCGAATTTTCTCACCACCAAATTTTTAAAACCGACATATTGCTGCTCCAAAAGTTCTACGGTGAAAACTCAGTTGCTCAAGATAAACCAAGAAATGAAAATATTAATAAAATTAAGAATGAGAACCTTACGTGGAGCAAAATTAAAGATTCGGTTAAAGACACGGATCGAAACTCTACAAAAGAAAGAAGAAAGCCAAAAACCTTGGATAACTCAAGAAGTACTAGAAATTATGAAACAAAGAAGAAAATATACAAACAAAAACCCAGATCAATACAGTAAAAAACATAAATTAATAAGAAACAACATAAAAGAGGTTAGGAAAAGTAGATGATGAAAACATGCATTGAAATAGAGAAATTGCATAGAAAACACCGGACGACTTTCTTCCACTTTTCTCTCTTCGGCCACATAAAGCAATTTCATTAAATAGAAATTATAGGAAAATAAAAAAGATATCGCAAACTTCACACATGGATGCTAGCGCATATGTAATAATTTTTCGTGATTTGATATATTGCTAAAACAAGACAGCAGTTATACACTCGTCCTTGGCAGACTGCAGTCTTAATTTACAGGAAGCGGCATCAATATTGAATTACTACTGCCCATGCTACATTAAAGTAAGTAGCTCACACTCCCTTTATCTGTTTCGATTCTGTTCTCGGCGTAGACTTATAATCTCCGCAACTCTTTTTATAGTAGTATATCCTCCCTAAAAGCTGATATATGTCATTCTATGCAATCAGCACAAATTGAGTATAGCACTAAACTATTAAATAATTTGCCACCTAGGTTACATAAGGTTGAAAAGTGAGACAGGAAAGATTACCCATGACAAACTCCAAACTTGATTTTGGAGTGGTTGAATAGGGCCACAAAGAAAATGGAAATTACCAGGAAGAACATATTTTTTAAATATGGTGATTATAGCAATACCCCAATTATTAAAATTTCTAGTTATTAAAGTGTATTATTTTTATCAAAGAAAAAATTGGGAACTGGCGAAACTACATTATTAAATATTTATAAGTCACTCGTTAGGTCAAAAATAGATTATGGGCTATTGTATATGCCTCTCCTAAAAAACATGTTACCGAGCAATTTGAAATCATTCAAAGCACAGCACTTTGCGTTGCCACAGGTGCATTTAGAACCACACCAGTTAAGATTCTCCAATACCTAACAGGATATCCACCTTACGAAGGCAGTATTTATGTCTCTCGTATGCATCTTTAAAAAATTACACCCAGTGTTTCGAAATACGTTTAGAGAGCTTTAATTAGAAACCTATAAAAAAAGTGAGTTTGATTCACCATTCTATGAAAGAGTCTGAAGAAATTTAAAAGATCCACAATTCCAGATCTTTTTCTTATAAATGTAAAATCTCCTCCTCCTTGGTTAATCATGATTCCCGAAATCAATTCGACACTATAGTCGGTTCACAATTTGTTGATAGCTCACTACAAGTTTAACCCTAATTAGAGAACTGAAATACAGAGAGGATAGGTAATACGATATAATAGTAAAAACCAACCTAAAACTGACGGTTTAAGACGTTTTCGACTAACCCACCTTATATCTGAAGGAATACAATACCTTATTGGGGGTATTTTGAATGGTTAGAGATGACCGTCCAGTGTCGTAGAGTATATGATTGAAACATTTATTTGAACTAAATAAATATATTTTTTAAATTGTACTCATGTAAATTGTATATTTTAATAAAACTTATTTATTTTATTCAAAAATAAAAAGTTTCTTGCCATTTGTAAAAGATACATTTATTTAATTAAGGGGAAAGGCGCCAAATGTCGCCTGGCAAAATTTCCAATGTGTTTTAAATGTATCCATTATTTTCGAATCCGGAGAAAACTAATAAATATTTTTGAAAAAGTAAACGCAGAATGAAAGATTACATTATTACTCAGGGCAGAAAGTCCCTGAAAACTTCTACAATGTTTATTTTAATATGTTATGTAACAGGGGTGAAAACAAAAGTAAAAATATAGTATAATTTTTAATTGAAAATATTGCATGCAAAAGAAACTTTTTATTTATTCTAAAAAATATTTCATTCTGCCTTTAAATTTTTCAAAAATGCTTTTTAGTTTTCTCAGGATTTGAAAAAAAAATGGATACATTTAAAACACATTGAACATTTTAACAGGCGACATTTTGCGTCTTTCCCCTTTAATACCTTACGATTACAACTACTATTACTTACCTTATATAATTACGATTAGAAAACTATTCAAATTCAAAATAAATAGGATCAACTTCGGAATCCGAGTCGTCTTGAGGGTTAATAATTAGCGGTTGTGTCTCTACGGTCGCATCAATTATGTTATCAAGATCCCACATTTTTTGTTCTTCTTCTATTACATGTCTTACTGCATCTTTCCAGTTTTGTTTTGTAATATGTTGTAAAGACTCGTATAACAATTCACGTACAGCTTATATTTTATATGACGTATTTTTTCTAGCCACATAACTTTTCATTTGTGCCCAAATGAGTTCAATTGGATTTATTTCGCAGTGGTAGGGTGGAAGTCTAAAGACTGTGATGTTTCCCCTTTCCGCCATTTTGTCAACTACGTATTTCTTGAACTTAGATTTGTGTTGCCGGGCAATTTTTAAAAGTTCTGCTTTTACCATTCCATCTTCGTAAGGCAGATACTTATTCCGCAGCCAATCAAGAATATCCTGTTTCTTCCACGCAGTCGTTGGAAGTCTTTCTACTAGTCGTGAATGATAAGGTGCATTATCTAATACTATAATTGAATTTGGTGGTATGTGTTCAATCATCTGCTCAAAATACTCTGCGAAAACATCAGCTGTCATCTCCTCGTGATAGTCTTTTGTGTTTTGGACTGAAATTCCAACAAACCATGCTTAACAAATCCTTTTTCACTGCCAATGTGAGAAATTATTAATCTACTGCCTTTACCAGAAGGTGGGGAGATACCAGTAGACCAACCTTCCATAAGGGCTTGCCTGGAGCTTAATATATTTTTATCTGACCAAATTTTTTTTAGAGTATGACCTGAGTTTACCCACGTTTCATCCTGGTAGAAGATGGGCCTTCCTTCAGCTCGGAATTTTCGTATGGATCTTAGATAATTTCTTCTTCAACATATTATCTTCTCCCGGTCAATTAAAAGTGATTTTCGGTCTGATTTCTCCCACTGGAAATTTAATTCTTTTAAAACTTGCCACAATTGAGTTCGTCCGATATGAGGCAAATCCGGGTCGTCTCTAACTTCTTGTAAAATTTTGTTTAGGTTTGGTATTTCTTTTTTGAAAAAAATCCATGAATTTTCCTTCAAATACCATTTTTGGCAAATTCATCAGTTTCAATAGGCTTTTTTCCTCTCTTTAAGTGTTCGTTTGTGTTTGGGTTAGCTATACCGTGTTTTTTTCTTTCTGATAGGAACCTATACATATTTGACTCTACTACGCCAGTCATGTTGGCACAACTTTCGACTATGTTGCAAACAGTGTTTGTGGGATTCTGAGAAACCAGAGCATCGTGAACATTCAGGACAATAGTCTTCTCCCTTGGTGAATAGACAGACTTACTGACTGTACGCAACAGTACCGGTGTAAAACTTGATGATGAAGCCATCACAAACAATCCAACAAAACGAGCACGAGCGAAAGGTACGTATATGTTCGTAGGTATATGGAATAAAAAATCACTCACGCACTGCATATAATTCGCAAAAGAAGTATTCGAGACGCTAATTACTGCCGTAAACACGGAAACACCGACGAGCCGTAAATTACATGCGATCAAAAACGTACTAAACAAAAAAATTGTTTTCATTCGTAATAACTTCACCCTTTCAAGTTCAGTTTCGAATATAATTATATTATTAAAAATCTGGGGAATTCCATCCTAATTATCTTGCAACGAATAGTACCTTCGGATATGAATTCCAAGTTTTCTAGTAAAGTGATTAAACGCGAAGATTAGTATTGAAATATCCAAAGAGATAAGGTATTCTTATTTACAAAATTGTTAATGGTTAGATTCTTATTTTTATTAATATAATATAATAACCAACATTAGTCGTGAAAGTTTTAATTGTTTTTTTGCTAAATATATTAGTATTAAAATATTATCAATATTATATAATATAATAGTATTAAAACATTATATTATTATATTATTATTTAATGAATAAACACCTTAGGAATGCCTATGATTTACGACCGTTTTATGAGTTTGAGGCACATTTCGTGCTCTCAACAATTTGTGAACGAAGAATAATTCAATATCACGAATCAGAGACATCAGCTAATGTAATCCGATAGTCATTTTTAAAGGCACTCGAGACTTGCGGGGAAAGATTTTGCATTTATACAGATGCCTTCAAATCTGCAAATGGCGTAGGAGCAGCATTTGTCACTCCATATTCCTCTTCATAATTTAAATTAATGTCAGCCACTTCTATATACACAGCAGAATTATATGCAATATTACAAGCACTCATATCAAAAGTACAAACCATTCTAACTTCGTCATTATCACAGATTCTCTAAACTCGTTAACAACAATTGGCCAACTATACACCTTATAGCTTTACTTGTCAAGAAAGAACTTGCTGCCTTACGTGAATCTAGTTCCGAAGTGAAAATTTATGTAGGTTCCATCTTACATTGGAATACAAGGTAATGGAAAAGCAGACCTCCAAGCAAGAGAAGCTACCAATAACGACCATGCTATAATAGTGTCAAAGACTATCTCCAGTGACATAAAAGAGTTCGTCAAAGAAAAAGTGATCAGTGCGTGGCAAAATAAGTGGAATTTATAGGTTTCTAAATTAAAAGAAATTAAATCGACAGTGAAACCATGGAACCTAGTAAACCTAAAACGAGCCCACCAAGTCAAAATTTCTTGACTTCGATTAGGTTCTACCAATATTACTCATAAGCATCTAATGACTATGGAAGATATTCCAGTGTGTGAATATTGTCATGTTAACATTACTGTTAAACACCTCCTAACAGAATGTGAAAAATTTACAATAAACAGACAAAATAACAATAATTCCACTGAGTTAAAAACCGTATTAGGTGAACATTTAACTACCAAAAACTGAATTAGCTTTCTTAAAGATACGTCTTTATATAATTTAATATAATGTAATAACTAATGTCGCTAATGCCCCAGGTGGTTAAAGTAACTATTTTTTATAAATAAAAAAAGTGTATTATTTGGTGTATGTGATATGTGGAAGGTACTTGGCTACTGTACTTATTTTTCTTTAATGATAAGTCATGTAAATAAAAATATTTCGATTTCCACTTAAATTAATTATCAATTATATCATCAATAGGTAGATATCGGGCAAATCTTGAAGTGCTACCTCTTCATAACTAGTAAGATTAAAGGTGTACCGCATATTGTATACAAATAAGGTTTTCATTGTTCCTTGGTGGCGAATAAAACAAATTTCAATTAATTAACTTAATTCACGCCTTCTTTTGAGTACCTGGGTCTGACTGATTAAATTTGTATAGGTGTATATGTAAATTACGATCTCGTTCTCTTAGTATTCATGCCAAATCCGCACAATGTCTGCCTTCGTCTGATCTTTTTTACGGTTGATGTATCACTGGTTATAGTATTACTCATAAGTAGTATTCTGTACTTAGTACTTTGTACTACTTATGAAGAATTATGAAAGACGATGTATTTTCACATGATATGAATATTAATAAGCAATTTTTTGTTATTTTTTTGTTGCATATCTACATTTTGTTCTGTTATATTTGTCGAATTCATTACTTAATCTACCTTGTTGACGTGACAACGTCTTAAATTAGGTTGTGGCTCGGAGTCACTCATGAAAAAGTGTAACGCCCGCTCACGTCTGTTACGATGAGTCACCGAACGAGAGAGAGGCCCGCCGGACCGGCGAATGCCTTGCGTCTCTCTCCCACTCAAACATGATCGGTCCGCTGGTGCGATGCTATTTCTCCTATCATCGTCCTATCCTCAACAAAATCACTCAAATAGAAATTAGTTAAGTTTAAGTTTACATGTACAATGTTTTAGTAAACAAAATATATTTCTATAGTTAAAATTTGTGCAATTCTTATTTTCATTCAATTTCTTGTTCCTATTGTGCAATTTAATAATATTCATATCAATAAATATTCTACCGAGAAAAAGACGTTGTCACGTAAAATCTTCGCCCGTAAAACCGACTTTACAGGCAACCGATTTTTTTATTAGAACATCCTATATTTAATTGAAGAAATGAATAGTCGTTTGTCGTTTGCCGAGACAAATTCAACTATGTAGGGTTTACCTGTAATTCTCTAATTACTTTTAGACAAGGCGAAAAGTTTGACTTCATACAGATCAATTTATACACGGAAAGTTTAACAAGTAGTGCTCCTTTCGCCGTTTATTTATATATTCGGCGTCTCAATTCATGAAAGCCGTAGCAGAGTTCTTAATGAAATTTGTAAATCTTTTATACATTTCGTAAAGCTCAAAAAAACAAAAAACGACTGTCGTTTTCGATTAAGGCTACTAAAATAGGTGGCGTTTTTTGCAACTACCACTGAAGAAGTGGAAATAGTTGCACACATTTTCTGACTTTAAGTGTACGAGTTTGTACCTATCTGACTCTCTGAAGAGGTAGGGCATAGAAAAATAACGTTACAACTGTCTATTGATACCAATTCATACACAGAAAGTTTGACGAATTGTGCTGAAATGTTCCGAAAGATTTCCGCGGTTAGTGCAAATAAACCTAGAGCGAAGAGCAATTACAAGAATTAACAATAAATTCAACAGTCTTTCGAGTTAAACCGCGTCGATTATTATTGCGCTCAGTTTTCGACATCCTCTTTGATATCTTCTTCAGAGCTTCTGTAACGAGTCCGTCACTTCAATAATCCTTGCATCACTTTAAATAAAATCTATAAATCAATATTAAGTCAATATATCTTAGTAATTTGTAATTTCTAAGTTGGCAATAAGCAGCGACTCCAAGCGGCAGTTTTGGCAGACATGCTTATCCGACTAGAGACACCCGTCACTCTTGTTTTGACTTCGGGGAAGGAAAGTTGGGTTTAAAAAGTAGGCGGCCAGAGATGGCCTAAAATTTGTTTTAAAGAATATTAAAGTTTTTTTGGGAAGAAGAAGGTGAAGAAAGTTTTGGTTTGTTTTTTTTTTAGTTTGGTTTATAGCCACTCTGAGCCGGTAAGTGGATCTAATTATCAATAAAAAGTGTAAAAACCATCAGCCATTATGATTTCTAAAATATCTGTAATTTTTCACATCATTTCATTAAGAAATATTCTACATCTATTTCGAAATTTATAAGAAGATAAAGTCAATTTTCGATTTTACTTCCCGGCCTTAAAAACATTCTTTATTAACAATTATCTATCTATTCAGACTATCTATAAAAATATTCTGTCTCATACCGTTCTTTTATATTCTAAAATATATCCAGAGCTTGCTTTTCGTTAAAATTATCTATTTAATCAATCCATTTTACAAAAAATATTGTCAAACCATTCTAAGGTCACATTATTTACAAAATCATTAAGTCTTTTTGCTTTCATACAAGGTTCCTCAGTAACTTTTTGTACTACCTTTCAAGGTTAATAAACCTTGTGTTTCCCCTACTTTTTATCAAGAGTAAGAAGGAACTCTAACACAAATGTTCTTTGTAGCCTACTGAAGGAGTCAAGCAAGAGTCAAAAAAAGGATTCCTTATTTTGTTTTTTTTTTATTTATTTAAAGGAACATTTTTTTTATTTATATTATTATATTTTATTATATTTTATTATATTTTATTATATATTATATATATTATTATATTTTATTTTTATTTTTACACCTAACGGTAGAAAGACTTAGGACTAAGTAAGTAAGTAAGTATTTAAAGGAAAAGGGTTAAGTTATTCCCTATTGGATTTACACCCGATCCCCAGAGTTGATCTTCGTCACCCTTAGCTGTTCCTTCAGCGGTACAGATCTCTACTCGACTATTTCTGGACAACTTCAGGAAACCAGCAGGAAAGACCTTCCTCGTTTAGAGCGTGAAAGACTGTCAGTTTGTCTAAGTTTTTATTTATCAATATTAATAATTTTCTATATTTTTTTTTACTTTAAATCATACTATTTCTTCTAATAATAAAGATCAGTCATTTTTTTTTAAATAATTCAATTATATTTAAGGACTAATTGTCAACTACAGGTTGAGGATTTCAATCCTCCCTATCAACTCTATTGTACGGTTTTATGTGTACACATTTAATCAGAGAGTTCTTTATTGGTATTTTCCTTAATATATATTTAAACCTGTCCCCTAAGGATAGAGTGTGCATTTTACTTTATTATTAATTTAAATTGAAAGCCTAAGTGCAGAATTATATTCTAGTAGGCAAGTAAATTACTTTTTTAGGTAGAATCATTAATTTTTTTTTTACTTATATTTTATTATTTGTAAATTCAGATAATCAAGGGTCAATTGTGTATAACCAGGGAATTTTTTTTAGTATATATGTATTTAGGTTAACTGTATATAAATGGTGGTGGGTAGCATAAAGAATTAGACTGTATATATTTGATTAGGTATTTAATTGGTTATTAAGACTAAATATTTCAATTAATACATATTTTCCTTTTCATTTCAGCAATAGGGGTATACAGCTTTACAAGATATCTTGGAAGGTATATGTTAATACTTTCCTGGCGCCCAATCACATCTTGGAGCAACTTCCATAGTCTATCACTTTCATTTACATTATTCATATATTTTTTTTTATTACCTTGTCATTCATTTTCTCATTTTACGGTCTCTGTGGGGCATGCGAATTGGTCGAATCCTCTTTTCAATGCCAAGCAGTCACTCTCCGGCATAATTTGTTTTTTGTTACATTGGCGTTGTTATTTGTAACATTAGCCCAAAATACTTTTGTTACTTTACCATTAAACATTTTTGTTACATTGGCGTCCAACGCCCATTCACACATTTTTGTTACACTTCCTAGGTCTCAGACTCTCGAGCCCTCACACACTACTACGCTGATCACTAACCAATGCATTACTGCTACTGTGAATAGAGGACGGTTCATTTATATCGTCGATAATGACCTGGTTTGGGTGAACGTTAGCGTGGAGGTTAGTGTGACGATTGGTGCTGTGATTGGCGCGGGGGTTGACACATTGGACATTTCTGACAGTAGCATTTTGATTGGCAAGAAAAGCGCACGATATTTTTTTGATGAGAGTTCTCCATGTCAAAAGTAACCGTATGCCGTCATCTCTTATATTCAGACAATTTGGCCTTTTTTCAATTTCTATGGCTTCTCGAATGATTCTTGGCTTATAGAAGCGGATGGGGGCTATTGTTCTTAAGTTTTCAAAATCATTTTTGTGACCTGTATGAAGATGGTGTTGAGCTAGAGCTGAAATTGAATCGGAATTGCGAACAGAAATGGAATGGATTTAGAGACAAGGGTATTAATGACTAAATTAATTTAACAAGATGAGAGTTGGTATGCAAGTAACGATTGGTATGGGTGAGTTTTCGATAAACAGAGTAATGAAAACCTTGGGATTGGTTTTTCTTTATAATAACGTCGAGAAGCGGTAGGGATGAATCAGTTTTCATATAACTAGATACTAGGATCTATACCATTCAGATGGGTATAAAAAACACCTAAGCATCCCTGCGATGGGGCCAAATGACGAATGGATTGTCAACATATCGTAGCTAGCATGTGGGTTTGAGCATTGATGTAGATATTGCTCGGGTCCAGTCCAGACCAAGACTCCAGCACAGATCAGAGGTAATGTAAGTCGATAAAACCTCACCAGCTACAGGGGGTCATGTAAGATGCCCCCATTTTCAGTTTTTATTAATCAACAAGTTAACAGTCTATTGCATTTACCTTGATAAATACCATGAGGATTAATTTTTAATACGGATGTCCTTCCAATGTTTTTATGTGGCCATACAATGTTTTTAACAACTTTTTATTAAACTGATGATGGAATGATTTAATTCCGAAAAGATCTTCTTTAAAATAAAAAATTTTTAAGCTTTTAATAAGCATTTTTTATACCTTAATAGACACGAACACCACGTGCTTTGAAAACATAATACGTTGTGAAATAAAAAGAGATGCAAGTAGTAGAGGTGAGAAATTATCGATATAAACCTATAATTTACTTTACATTACATTAGATCTATCGAAAGTTTCCCACCTTTATACGTTAGCTTATGAGCTGGTGGACTTCAGTCATAGTAATACGTATCACGTAGTGTAAGTAAAAACAGTTTAAGTACGAGTATGTTTTTATCAAAAATTAAAGTATTGATCAATAATAAACTGTGATTTGAGACGTCGCATACACTCTTCTCAATACAGAACTATCATAGCTTGTTATTCTTTATTCAACACAGAATTAATTATCAAATTACTACTAATTAAACTGTTTACTTACATTTACTTTATTGCCTTCAATCAGTTTTTACTTTATGCGAAATTTAAAAAATGTTAATGTTCGACGTTATACTTGTAATATTATGACTGAAGTCAACTAGCTCATAAGCTAACGTCTAAAGGTGGGAAACTATCGATAGTCCTAATGTAATGTAATGTAATGTAAATTAGAGGTTTCTATCGATAATTTCCCACCTCTACTACTTTCATCTCTTTTTATTTCACAACGTATTATGTATTCTATCTTTTGCGTTATTTTGCCGGTTCTTAAGGCACTCATCACTGTATATATATATATATATATATATATATATATATATATATATATATATATATATATATATATATAAATAATTAATATTTAAATTACTCGTAATGTCAAATAGGTAAATAGAGAATATGCTTGAGGAAAACAGAAGAGAGTATAAATAAGAAATTTAATGGGTAAAAACTAACTAAGAATACTAACCTCAGAATTTCAACAATTTATCATAAATTGCAAAATTAAAAACTGCTGGAGACAATATTATCTAAATACAACGACATGATGAAACTATCTAACGAATAAAATATTTTAGCACTTACGTAAGTCATTAACGAGATTTCACTAATAAAAAGAAAATAATTCTACGTATTAGAACAATGTAGAGTAATCAGTTGAATGAGTTACGTACTTAAGCTGGTACTCAAAACCACACACTAACGAATAACAATAAAAAATGAACAAGATGTCAGTAAGGAACAAATTCATAACAAATATATATATATATATATATATATATATATATATATATATATATATATATATATATATATATATATATATATATATATATATATCAGAATAAAATAGCTTCACTTGCCGCGTTCTCAAAGATAAATGGCCCGATGACTCCTCCAGCGTAAACATCATACCAAGCAGTAACTTTGAGTGGGTATTATTGCTATTCGTTAGGAAATAAACGGACTTCTGTTGCCCCAAAAACGATAATTTTGCTTACTCACGTAACTGAAAGATGACACTGATCTCATCGCTCATGATAATTTTCGATGAAAAATCGTCCTTCTCTTCGTTAAGATCCAGGACGGCTCGAGCGTAGGTTAGATGAGTTTAGCGGTCAACAGCTACCAACTGATGAATTATCTGCACTTTGTAAGAAAACATCTTCAAATCTTTTTTAATCTATTGTCCAATTGTGTGGCACGTCCTCTCATCGATGTTCAAGACTCCTCTTCGACATCTTGGCAACAACAGCGATATTCTCAGCAAAACGGCCACTTCGGGGCCCAAGCCTTGGGAGCATCTTGTGTTGTCTCACTCTCTTTAAGACCAATGGCCAAAACCGCAGTGTTTGTTCAGTTAGTGTCGGACGGCTAGGAAATCTGCGACGAAATTCATGCTGCGGCAATACAATCGACGAATTGCTGCGAAAAAATGGAAGCAATTATTCTGTGAGTTCTTGTAGGGTACACTGATCGATAGCTTGTCAATTTGTATTCTGCTTTTGTTAACTTCACAAATGTCAAAACCGAATTAACATTTAGTGCTATTTTGCACTATTTTTCAATAGGGTGATTACTTTTTTCCCACCTATTTCCCCGCATATTTAGGTCTGGAAATAGTCCACGTTGCAAATAATTTTGTCAAAAAGTAGAAGCTGTAAAAGTAGTTAAACGTTTGCCTATGATGAAGAAAAAACATTCCAATGAAGTAACGACGTTTTATAGGATAGAAAAATATAATATTGTTGTGAAGCTATTTTATTGTGGCATTTTAAAGCAATTACTATTTTAATGGGAATAAGTTACAATTATTGCTTATTCCCATTAAAATAATAATTAGGGAAAAATATAATTATTTACAATTATGTCAATTTAGAAACCTCTTTTTATATCCTTTAAAGTTCGAAGTCTATTCTTCCGAAAACGTTTAAGATTTACTTGATTTTGTTTAAAGTTGCCATATTGATCGTCAGGCTTTATAGCATTGACTAATACCTCTAAAGCTGTAGTGTAGAGCAGCATATAGAATAGGACATGCAGTGAAAAAGTTTCTTCAACCAAAAAAGCTAGTTTAATAAAGCTATTTTAAAGTCATACAGAACAAAAACCCTAAAATTTTTCAAGTAGCATGACTAGCCTTTGCTACAGAATGTTAAAACGGAAATGATGATGATTTGGATTGACTTTTTTTATAAAGGAGAGTTGCTTCCGCGTAAATTCGATTAATAGGAGGAAAGGATTACATGGGTGGCCAAAACATTATGGACAGTAAAATTATTTCTTAATTTTCTAGTTTTACCGAATTTCTTAGCAAGTACTTGGCTCTAAGACTTGCATTTATCTTTTTCATAAGAACGTGTGTTATTAAGCTCACAAGAACAGTGAGTTTTGTTAATAAAACCATTTATTTTTTTCGCCAAAAAAATTTATAATATAAAATTACTAATTTTAATATTTAGGGCTATGTTTAATATTCTCCCATATATTTTGTGATGTACCCTTGCCAATAGAGGGCATACTTTTTTACATTTTTTGGAGAAGGTCGTCCGTCTTTCTTAGTTCTATCCTCTTTGTCTCTCTCCGTTTTTTGGCCGCTTTAAGTTTGAGCTTTACTTTAGGTACAAGAAGGGTCCCTCCAGGACTTTTACAAATATGAAGTCAGAGTACATGGTATTTAAATCAAGTATTTATAACAAAATGTTGACCTCGAAAACGGACAACATATTTCCTGCTGTCAGAGCTATGACTACTTGGGTGTTGCCTTTGACAATACAGGAACTGATACACGGGAAATAGAAAAACAAATCACTCAAGCAAAGAAAGTCTTAGGATGTCTCAATGGTATACTGTGGAGTAAAGAGATAACGAAAGGAAGGAAATTTAATATATATGAGACCATGATTAAAACTACTCTTATTTATGGCGCTGAAACATGGAGAATTAGTGAAAAGAACAAAAAGCGAATAGAAGCAGTAGAGATGGATGCAATGAGAAGATCTTTAGGTATTTCCAGACGAGACCGAATCAGAAATGATGTAATAAAACAACGTATGGGAATAGAAGGAAATATAACTCAAGATATAGAGAAGAAACAATTAAGGTGGTATGGGCATATTCAACGGATGCCAGCATCAAGACTCCCCAAAAAAGTAATAGAATGGCAACCGATAGGTCGACGGAAAAGAGGAAGACCCAGATTAGAATGGCAACACGGCGTAAACAAGTCCATGAGCGAAAGAAATTTAACAACAAACGACTGCGAAGATAGGAAGACATGGTGTTTAGGTATCGGACAACGTCGAAGGACGTTCTAAACCGATGTGTATATATATTTATAACAAAATAATTATTTGTGATAGCAAACTCGATAAAATGGTCTCCTTTTTCGTTTCTCTGACCCATGCCAAACTTCTCAGTATATTCTTAAGGTCACCATCAGTAGTGTTACTAACTTTTGCGTTAATATTACCGCATATTATGGTGAGCTCTTTATTTTGACTATTGGCAATTGCCGTTTTCATTTTTTTTTGTAGAATTACTCGTTTGCTGTGCTAGTTGGTGCATAAACTTGTCTGTACTTTTGCTCTTCTACCTATTTCTTCATTGCGGACGCATTGTTTAAACTTTATTCAGAGCCTAAGTTTTTCCACTGCACGCTGTATTACTCTCATTTTATTGGCTTATTTTATGGTCAATGTAATTGTCTCAAGAATGTATGTCACCACTGGAAGGATGCAAGAATAGAAAAGTCAAGGTATTGCCTTAAGAGTAATGGAAATATTTTTGTTCTTGAGGGCAATTCTAAGTTTGACAAAGACTCCTCGTGTCATGTGGATTCTTGGGTTTACTTTTGTGTATTGGTTTCCTCTGGTAAGTTTATTAGATGACTTAAGTGGATATATTCTGCCGCTATTTTTACCACTTTTTCTCTCAAAATAACTGGTACTTCCTCCAAAGTAAGAATCTTGGTATTTCTTCGATCCTTTTTAAGACTATTCTTTCTGAAACGTTTCTTAATTCCGAAAACAATTCTTGTAGCTTATTGAATTCTCTACTAGTTATGACAATATTGACCGCAAAGTGGAAATAACTCAGATATCATCCTCTAGTGCCAATGTAAATACCTTCAGAGAAATCGTATCGCCTTTCTCCATTCACCCTTAGAATTTGTATTTTGTTAGGTTTTGTGTTCTCATAATTTTTTATTTCTAATGTAGCGTTTTCATATATATATTTTATCAGATTCTTATATCTCGAGTTATCCACTGCTTCAAATACGGCCCACAGTTTGACTAAATCAAAGGCCATGTGATACTGAACAAAAGCTATGTGTAGTGGGACATTGTATTCGTTGCATTTCTCTATTAATGTTCGGATATTTTGAATCTGTTCTATAGTGCTATAACCTTTGCGAAAACCTGCCCATTCTGGAGGTTTATATCTGTCGAATTTATCAGATAGCCTGTTAGTGATAATTTTTGTGAGAACTTTGTTTGGATGCGAAGTAGGTTTTTGAGCCCATAATTTTCGATGTTCTGTTTATCGCCCTTTTTGTGAATAAAATAACAATTTTGCCAGCTGTCTGGGATTCTCATCTATTTAACAATTACTTAGAACAATTCTCATTGCCTTTAAAGTTGTAGTTCCTCCTTAGTGTAGCAATTCTTTAATAATTCCGTCTTCACCAGGGGTACGGTTATATTTCATTTAAAGTCAAACTTGCGTAATTTTCTCATTTGTGATGTCTGGTAGTAATTTTAATCTAGAGTTGGGGCTTTAGTTTGTACAATTTATTAGATTATTCTGCCAACAAATTATCAGCAAAATGGATCATCCTCAACAAAATCTCAATTCAATTCATAGAAATGACCTTCTTTGCAAAAGTATTAATGAAAATTTCATCATTGCTTCAGTAAACTGCAATTTTTGTCATTTTTATCAAACTCACCCATGCAGCCAATCCCAAAAAATTCTAATTTCAGTTTATCTTGTTAAGATTATATTTTAAATAATTTAATAACAGCAACTTGTTGACATATTGGGATATAGATTATGTTATGTGGCACCAAACCAACGGCGAGTACTAGCCGTACATGAGAGAACTAACTTACCTCACGGGGTCGCGTTGCCCCCCATGGGCCAACGAATTTTTTTATATGGTGGAACACTAGTGCTTAATGTAAAATATATGTTTGGCAGCGAATGTATTAAGAAATATAATACTGGCTAAACATATAAATAATTTATTTAACTAAATATCATTGTCGAGGAATCAAAAAAATATCTTTTGACATTTGACAAATCAATATGTCTAATTGAATACACTAGATTTCTTACCTTCTTCTAATACTTTACTACCAAGATTCATTGTAATACTTAAGTCATAACATCGGAATATCTGAATGCACTGTCATTATGATATATAATACGTACTTGAACTTCAATAAAAACAAATATTTTGTACTGATTTTATCTTAGTTTGCAATAAGATAAAGCGATAAGTCGCACACAAAAAAACCGATAATTACCAGATTGCTCTTATAAAACACACTTATGTATTTAAAATGTTGTTTAATTTATATATTAACATTGGCAAGAGATAGCAATTTGTTAATATCTGGAAAGTTGACATACTTTGGAATGTACGTAGACAGCGTCTTCGGTTAGCTATGTAACAAATATTCTTGATGTGCTAGAAATTATCTAGATTACTTGTAATCTACTTTCAGTATAAGACTTTGGTTTTTAGTAGTAGATTAAAATCAAAATAACCTTTCCCAAAGAGATAAAATATCTAGATGAAATCATGAGTCAAATCATCATTTTAAGAAACATTTAATTGCTATTAATTTATAGTGCTAAAGCGATATACCTATCACTTGTGTTAGAAATATCAAGTGACTTGGTTGGTCCCTTAATGATCCTAAAGAAAGTTTCATTGGATGTCCAACAAACATTATAATTGTTAAGTTTGACTTTTTAGGCGGTTTAAACAAGCTACAGAAACTAAACGGTTTGCTTAAGGGAATCTCAAACTAAAAAAGATACAATAAGAAGAGCAAACTGAGAACAAATGGGGAAACATAAAGCAAGTAATGAACAAAGCAGCAAAAGAATGCAACAAACAAGAGAATAAAAAGAGGGAAGACTGGTTCGATATAGAGTGCCAAAAAGAAATAGAACTAAGAAAATCATTAGGGATAGAAAGGATCACAAAAGAAACAACAGAGACAAAGAATAGATATATGGAGCAAAGACAAAAAGTTAAGATGGTGCTGAGAGAAAAGAAGAGAAAACACATAGAAAATAAGCTAAAAGAAATAAAAGAGAATTACAGAAGAAATAAAAAACGTATATTTAGGTGCTAGAAATGAAAAAATAGGTTTCCAACAAAACCCATATTCGTCAAAAACGAAGCAGAAAATAATATAAGTAGTGAAGCAGTAAGAGTCGAAAGATGGAAAAAGTATTTTGATGAATTACTAAATGGCAATAATAAGTCAAACCAAAGAGAATGTTTAGAAGCAGAAGCAAGAATGGAACACTTAGAAGACATAGAAGATAATTCACTCAGAAAAGAACAAATCAAGGAAATGCTAAAAAAATCTGGAAAACAACAAATGCCCTGGAAGCGATAACATAATAGCAGAGATGATGAAATATGGTGGAAAACTGCTAAATGATTGGATATACAAGATCATAAAAGAAATATTGATAAAAAGACGAATACCAGAAGATTGGAAGAAAACAATTATTTGCCCATTATACAAAAAAGGAGACAAGACAGAATGCAGTAATTACATAGGAGTAGCGTTACTAAATACCGTATATAAAATCCTATCAAAATCCATAAAAGATAAGCTAGAAAAAGAAGATGAAAATATAATAGGCGAATATCAGTGTTTCCCAATTATAGATCGATAGAGTAAATATCTGCATTTTTCTCAGGCATTTAAGTTTTTTAAAATCTCTGAAGTCTTTTATTTATGAGTCAAATATTCTGTTAAATTTTGAATAGCGCTGGGCCCATAACGGTTTCTTAATATTGTTCTGAAGCTAATTTCTTGTGGCATGTTAAAGTAATTACTATTTAAATGGGAATAAGCCACTATTAAAGGTTAAAGTACGTTTATTGACCTTTCAATTTCTATTTCGGAAATCAACGATTTTTTGAAAATGCTTAGCAAAGTGTAGTAAGCGAAACCGGTCGTTTGGTGGTAAAATTAAATTGATTGTGAGTGAGTCTTATTTTATTTCTTTTTACCTATTTGAAATGGACTCACACATCCAACAAATTCATGATTAGACTTATGACTTATGACCCTTTTGACTCATTTGATTTTAAAAGTATTTCATTTTAAGAGCATTACTAATTAGGAATAAGTAGACTTAGTCTCTTTTGATTGATTTCAATAAAGTATTGCAATGAAGTATAAGTGAATTTATTCCTTCACAAAAGAATGTCACAAAATCGTTTCAATTTAATAAATACACTTAAACCATTATTAAGAACGTACGACGGGACTATAAAATAAAAGATTATAAGTACCATATGTCTGACAAAAAAGCATATATATTTTTATTTTACCATATTTTTATCAAATAATATTAATAATAATAAATTTTGATCAATAGTCCGAATAAATTTATACAAACTTCGATTTCACAGACTATTGTAAACCTTTGATCGGGTTTTACTAAAAACGTTGCATTTTAACGTATGCTCTTTAAAATGCAGATCTCAGAAATGTCCTAAACAATTTATTATTTGTATAAAAATTAATGTGGGTACGTAATATTAACATTTTAGTTTTTTTATATATAAGTTATTTTTATGTTCTCCGTCACTGATGCGTTCAGTTATTGCTTAATCGCTTAGGGTTTGCTCATTTGCATTTTATGATGTCGCACGCCGGCAAGAAAAATGACACAAGTCAAAAATTGGGAATTTTGGGGTTATGCCATGAAAACGTATCAATGAAGTGTCCCAACGTTCACGAAAACCGTCACATCTCTAACTATAAATTTGTCCACGTGAGGGCAGTTGTGTCACTTTTATCGAAGGCTAGTTCGACATTCGCTACAGCAAGAACAGTGTCACTTCAGCGTTAGTACTGGAAGGTGTGCCTAAACCAATCAAGAAAATCGTCACTTTTGAGTTGTGTCACTTTTCGTGAATAAGATAAGTTTAATGTAATTTTCTATACGGTCATAATTAGTAATATTATCTTACTAATATTAAACTAATTAGGAGTTAAATCACTTTTTTATATTATTATTATATACAGTAAGGTCTCTTTTTATGCAGATTATTTTAATGCGATTTTGAAGTTGTGCGGTTTATATTTCATCCAAATTTTCTATTATTAACAGCTACTATAATAATTGTATTGACTTACACCGCGACTATAAAAATGAATGTATTCAAAAAAACGTTCCTTATGCAAATATCACAATGTATTCACGAATTTTTAACAACAACTTTAATCGGCGGGCGAACTTTCGACACCAAATTGTCTTTGTACCTGGGGTAATCGAAGGGTCAAATTTTATTATAGGAAATTTCGACACCGCGGCGTAAAGCAGGTAGGTAGGTAATTAGCGGCGATGGACATTTGCACCCAAGCAGGACAAGCGGGTTTTCCCAATATTTATTGTCACGGCGGGGGGCGTGGCACTTGTGTACTTGTGACTAAATTATTTCAGTTGTAATTTATTTCTTGTTTGATGATGACTTGTGCACGTATACGGATATTTAAAAAAAGAATTTGATAAAAAGTTCCCGTGGTCGAGATTTATTAGTGGTGGAGCATCATTTGTTCTCGAAACAGAAAGTGTTAAAAAGCGGCGAGATATTTTGGCGCTGCATCCAAAGAAACACTAAGTGTTCCGCAAAAGTGTTTACAATAGGCTGTGAGGACCTCACCATCACAAGAAGTGATTTGGTATATAATCATGAAGCCGATCCAAAAAAGCTTGAAGTAAAGATGGGAACCAATGCATGTAAAAGAAAAGCCCAAGAGGACATATCGGAAAAGCCTGCCAAAATTACAAGAACTGCTGTTGCTGAGTGTGATGCCAATTTGCTGACGGTTCCTGACATAGCTAGCATAAGAAAGAACATTTACAACTGTCGTCGTAAACTGTTACCAGGTCCGTTATCAAGAAGATTGACAAATTGTCAATAACATACAAAAGTTTATTTTCTTTATTAAGGTCTAAGATTTTTGAAACATTTCAATTATCATTAGAGCCAACTGAAATATTTGTGGACTTTGAAAAAGCAATTCACTGTGCTTTATTGTATATGTGGCCCAATGCAAAAATTAGTGGATGCCGTTTTCACTTACACCAAAACTGGTTTAAAAAAATTCAATCTTTGGGTTTGGTACAAGAATATAAGGATACAAATTCAGAAATTGGAAAATGGTTAAGGCATACGTTTGGTTTAACTTATTTAAATCCAGCAGAAGTTGAAGAATACTTTCTTTATGATTTAATGTCATATAAACCTATAAACGCAACACTTGATATATATGCAGATTATTTACTGGAAAATTACATTTTCGATAGCGCTCTATCTCCACCACACATATGGTCTAATCAAAATCCGTCTATTGCGAGGACCACATATGCCTGTGAATCCTTTCATTCGAGATTTAATTCTTCTTTTTATTCAACACATCCTTCTATTTTTATTTTTATTGAAAAGTTAAAAGAAGTTCAAGTAGACACTTATGTCAAAATAAATAGTTTACATATACCAGCAAAAATCAAAGATACTACTGTTAAGGCTAAATTGGCATTTTTGGAGAAAATGATGGATAAACTACGATCCCAACAAATACGTAGGTTAGATTTTATAAAAGCTGTATCTTATCATTCCTATAATAGCAAATAAATAATTGTATACAAGTATATTAACGGTAAAATGTACAAAAATTAGGTACTAGTTGTATTATATTTAGATATTATTACAGTTATAAAGAAATAAAATGCACATTACTTTTATTAAAATAAATAAATTAATTAATTATGGTATTTTATTTATGTCGCAGCTATATTTATTTGGTGTCGTATATACCTGTAAGATAAAAACGGGAATTGGGGCTGGTGTCGAAAATTGCCATTAAATTTTAGTCGCTACCTGCTTAGTGTCGAAATTTCCTACGCCCACTTTAATATATCACTTTTCACCCCGAAAAAAGATATGTGTGATCTTTGAAACTCTTACAACAATGCCACAGAAGACGAAAAAGTGGTATTAAATCAGAAATATGATACACATTTAAGAGAAAAAGTTCTATCCAGAGCAGAGAAAGAGGAAGATAAAAAAAGAGCAGTACTAAGCGAAGGAAACATTATAGTTGCTACCTACGACCTTCAAGCAGTTCTGCCTTCACCAAGAGGGAATTCATCAACATTTTATTATAAAAGCAAAATTAATAGCTACAATTTAACTGTCACTGAACTGCAGTCAGATAATGTACAGTGTTTTTTTGGCATGAAGGTGAAGGTGCTCGAGGAGCAATAGAGATAGGTTCTTGCATTCTGAAATACCTAGAAGAAAAAGTCAACGCCACCAACAACAATAATCTTGAAATCATACTTTATTCAGACAATTGATGTGGTCAGCAAAAGAACACGTTTATAATGGGAATGTACCTATACGCTGTACAAAAATATAATATTAAATCTATTACACATAAATTTCTAATTGCAGGTCACACGCAAAATGAAGGAGATAATGTTCATTCTGTCATAGAAAAGCAGATTAAGCGAGCACTTAAATCAAGTCCCATCTACATTCCCACTGATTACGTCAGATTAATTCAGTCTGCAAGAAAAAAGGGAAATCCGTATAAAGTAACAGAATTAGGTTACCAGGACTTTATGGATTTGAAGACACTGTCTCAGCAAATAGGTTCAAACTATAATAAATTATCGGACAATGAACTGATCCGAACAAGTGACATAAAAATACTTAAAGTGCAGAAGAATAACCCAGGCATTATTTTTGTAAAAACTACATACGAGCAAAAAGAATTTGCGTAGATCAACGTCAATCATAACAGAAGAAGCATGCAGAACTCTACACCGGAGTGCGTTGCAGCGTATAAGAAAAAAATGCAAATTTCTGATCTAAAGAAAGCTCAAATTGAATCACTTATCTCAGCGAAAAGCATTCCTACATTGTATAAGCCCATCTATGAATCTGTTTTCTTAAATTGCATTAATTACTTTAGTTTGTTTTATCTTATTAGTTGTTCTTTATTAAATTGTATTCATTTTTGGGTTTTGTATTTTTCTAATAAATCAATTTTCGACGTTGCGTTAATTACTTTAATTGCATTAATTACTTTAGTTCTATGTTTAGTTGTAATTGTATTGATGACTTTAGTTGTACCTTATTAGTTATTCTTTATTAAATTGTGTTAATCTTGCGTTTTGTATTTTTCTAATAAATCAATAATTTTCGACGTGTTTTATTTTTTAATCTTCCTTAAGCTGTAGTTTTTCCAGGTATATAAGGTCTGATAGTCGTATTATGTTACAGTCAGTTAAAATATACAATGGTTTGGTGTTATAAAGTAACTAACAATACAGGATCATAACAAAAAAAAATAAATAAAGCAAGAAAAGTGACGTAACTCAAAGACCCTACCTATATCTACCTGATAATGACGCAAATTCCACAAAAGTAGACCTACATGTGCATACAATATAACATAATCAACCAATATAACTGTTTTGAGCAAAAACCTTTTAAAATATGAGGATAAGTTTTACAGCAATCTTTAAGTTGATTTATCTCAACTTCAGTATTTTTGGTTTGTGTCACTTTTCTCGCAGGGGTGCGATGTATTTGAGGTTTGTCGGGGTGGTCATAATAAATTCGAGTGAAAATTTAGATAAGAAAGTATCAATTATTACGTTTTTTCTGTACTGATCAACCCTGTACTTAGACCTTTGTTATCAATCATTTTCAAATGTACTATAGTAGTATAAACTTAAAAAAGGCACATATAGGCGGAATTTACGAAAAAAAAAATGTGCAAAAACACCTAGAATAAACAAAATAGACGAAAAAGGGGATTTTACCTATAATTTGAACTTTATTTATAACTATTAATACAACCACAGCTCGTGCTATACATTTTATACTATATATAATTATATTAATTTATCACACAATAATTAAACTGTTTTTGCAATCTAAAAATTAATAGTGCCACTCGTTATTATGCTTTTCATTAATATGCTTTCAGTAAAATTCGATAATCTTTTGGTTTTGGGGTTAAATACCATCTTTTTAATTCGCTTATAACCGTATATTTTTTGCTTCTACGTAACAAAATATCTATAGACACAGCAAACACCCATACAATAATGATCTAAAAACTATTTATTTGTAACAATTTCACAGAAATTCAAATAAAAAACACAGCTTTAATAAACTAAATTGTTTTGTATGAATCTTACACGTAAAGATAAATCTAACAATTTTTTTTTTAACATCAATTGAACTTGATGTATAAATTTGCCCATGAACTCGTTTTTGTCAACCTTATACAAAATCAATTACTGTTCCAAGTCATTTAATTCTTTAAAGGTTTAATAATCTTTGTCAACGGCGTACCTTAAATATATTGTATTTAAATAATATACAGTTTTTATTATTTACAAATATTATATAAATCTGATTTTTCTCTATCTTATACAGTTGTTATCTAGATTCCTGTTGTCTACAGATCATTTGTCTACCTCGTAAACAAATAGGTGGTCATCATTGGTTGCACTAGTCAGCTCTTGGACTCCTGCCTCCTTGTTTTTGTCCACCTATTATCTATCAGATGATCCGTCCATCGCCATTTGAGTTTTGCCAACTTCTCTATGATGTTTTTATCTTCATGTTTCTTTTGATGTTTTTGTTTTTCCTCTGTTTCTCACTCTATTTCTTCCTCTCTATCTCTCAATTTTATTCCAAATATGGAAAAAAAGTTTCATAGTGTTATAGTTTATTTCTTGATTGACAATTTTGTATGCCTGTGTTATGATTTTCAATTTAACTAATTGCAATATCATGATTTGATTTGCAGCCTAGAATTCTGTATATTTGCTTGTGTTTTATAAAGAAATTGGTATTTCTCTGTTTTATTTTTATTCTATTCGTGCTCTTACAAAACCACAAAAAGCCCTAGGGTTTGATCTGATAACAGGCAAGTTATTGCAAGAATGTATAATAAAAGGTTACAAATATCTGCAGTGCATTTTCAACTACATCATCAGAACAGGCTGTTCCGTCAGAACTGAAGATTTCACAGATTATCCTGACATCCAAACCTGGTAAAAAACCAGAAGATCAAAAATCCTATAGACCTATAAGTTTGCTGCCGATTCTATCAAAGGTATTCGAAAAGCTTCTATTGATAAGATTGATTCTAATCTTAGAAGAAACTAAACTTATTCTGAACTACCACTTCGGCTTCAGGCATGGGACAATCGAGCAGGTGCAAAGAATAGTTAAAAAAATATCACTTACGCGCTGGAAAGTAAATCCTACCTCTTAGCATCCTTCTTAGACGTCAGTCAAGCCTTCGATAAAGTTTGGCATGAGCGCCTACTTTATAAGATAAAGAAACAATTGCCATATCCTTTCTTTCCATTTCTAAAATCCTACCTATCAGATAGATACTTCCTGATAAAGCACCACTATTAAAGCATCAGAATCCCACAAAAGCATCAGAAAATTTACTAAAAAACCTATATAAACTAGAAAGTTGGCTAAAAAATGGCGAATTAGAGTAAATGAGATCAAGTCACACATGTAACCTTCACAATAAAACGAGGTAACTGCCCTCGTTTCAGAACTGGGCATTAAATTAAACATATGTACTGGTTGGTTGGTCGAAACTCTAAATTAACAGTAGATAACAAACTGATTACATAGAAGACGATCCTCAAACCTATATGGACATATTGTATTTAGCTATAGGGCACGGCTAGCAATTCTAATCTTTTAATCATCCAACGCTACCAGAATAAAGTGTTAAGTATATAGTAAATGCTACATGCTATGTTACATCCTCCTCTGTAGAAAAATATCTGGTCAAAGAAGTTGTAACAAGTTACAGTGTCAAATATAGTGAATGTGTAAAAGTGCACCCTAATGTACCTAATGTGCTGCTCCTCCTTCTCAGTTCTAATCCCTTTTGGGATGTGGTAACACCATCAGGCCTTTACAGTTTTTTTACGATTTCCTTCCATCCTTCGCTGTCCTGGGATAGTTGTTCGGCTTCATGTAACCCTTGGTTAATTAATATTTTTGTTTGATTTACCCAACGGCTTGGAGATCTTCCCCTAGGTCTCTTTCCTTCAACTCTACCCTCGACTATCAGTTTTTCCATCGTACCTGTTCTTCTAGTAATGTGTCCAAAATACTGCAAATATCTTTATTGTATTTGTTTAAGCAATCTATCTATACCTGTACCTAATATACGAACCGGTTACTCGATGACATTACTCGATGTTTTAAACTAAACGATCTGCCAAACAACAAACAAATTTAATGTTTAACCAAAACCAACTGTATTTTAAATTTTACCTTAATTATGTAATATGTAGTTGTATTATTTTTTATTTTGGATAGACTGTAATTTTAATTGCAGTTATTAAAAAAATATATGTTCTATTACTTCGAATGCTTTCACTGAGAACTATAGTTTTGTTTTATGTGATAAAGTTTTAAAAACCTGCGCTAAATCAGTGGGAAGCCTGCTTTAAATCACAAACCTAGTAAATTGGAGTTTTCTTATATAACTGCTCTTTTAAATCTTTTTTCCCTTCTTGTTCATTCTTCTTAATAGGCTTGGAAGTACTGTATCGGTCTGCGGTATCTTTTAACAGCGTTTTTTATGTTAATGCTTCTTCTTAGATATTCTTATTATTCATTATGCTCGATTCCATATATATGTTTATTTCATTCTCTTTTTAATTTATTGGTCTTTGTTTATTGTTGCTTATATATGTACAATGCTGAATTTCTTTCCATCAGCCAATACATTTCTTCCCTTTTCTTTTTAATATGGACTTTCCAGCGAAATCTTGCATAAAGTGTGATAATTAAGTCTTTTTCGAAAGATGCGAATGAAATTTTGCATTATTTATCCTAAAAGGAATGTTTTGGATTTTTTATTTCTAAAATTAACGTTAACTAATTTAGTTGTATTCTTTATTTTATGGTCAAATTATTTATTTCATTTGTTGACAACTGTAATTTTTCGCTGGTATCACTGATTGTTAGGATATCAGTATCATCTGTAAAGATGTCTATAGAAAAGAATAGGATGTGGTGCTTTTCACACCTGAATAAAGATTCAAAACAAGAAACAAATACTCATCAGACGGACGGTCTAGAAGTTGGTGAACTTTATCATCCATGTTGTTTTATTCCCAGAGTTCAATTTGGTTAAGGTGGTATATTGGTGTGGGCATGCATTTCCCTAGAGGCTCATACAGAACTTATTACAATTCGAGCGGGCAATTTAAATGCTGAAAGGTATATTGAACAATGTTTGAAAGATCGCATTGCAAGAATAACACGGTTGTTGAACGAAAAATATAATAAACAAAAACGAGTGACTTTCTGACATAAATCAAAGATCACACTAATTATTATCAATCATGATTCCTCAAATTAAATACAATGAAAACATTGTAATTGCATATATACTTTTAATAAGTTAAATTTAATGTGTTATGAAGTTCAAAATGTAATGAATTAGATTAACCTCTTGTTGTAAGTTTTTGTGCTTGTTTTATACAATGTTTTTTAATTGTAATCTCATTGTATTGACTGATAAAATAATTATAACCATATTTTAGCATATCCTGAAGAAGCAAATAAACTTTGCGAAAGCTAGATATAAGAACAAAGAGTTTTACTTATCCTATCCTATTAAGCACTGTAACCAGAAAATAAAACTTTAGTTTACATAACGTGTCAGTCAGTAATACCTAACTACTTCATATATATATATATATATATATATATATATATATATATATATATATATATATATAGATATATATATATACTCGTTTTCTACAGCAATATTTTCATTTACCTCATTTTTTCTTGAACAAGGATAATAGACTCTTAATTTCATTGCGCTCCTAGAAAAAATTTCAAGGATAGTATACATTTCTATATTTATTTACGTCGTTAATATTTCGTAGATATGTTGCTAATATCTTAATGTACTTAATATACATTTGTATAATAAATTACCGTCTGTTGTCACAAACATTTGTCTTTTGATATAATAGTGTAGTATAATTTGTTGTATATTATTACATATAAATTATGTAATATTATAACAAGATCGGCAGTGATGATGTAAAAGATAAGAGTAGCAACTTTAGACAGACTGTATGCTATAAGCACAGAATACACCTTCCAACCACCAAGTGGGTGGTATATTCTGTGCTATAAATACTTTTTTTCTTCAAACGTCAAATAATGATGACATTACTTATCTAACTTGATCCTGTCAAAGTTTGATGTCTCCGCCGGCAGCAGTTTTTTTTCCCATTTCTTTACGGCGGAGGGAAAAATGTTGTCATGGCAACAATATGAAACATGTCACAAAGCAACAATACAAATGTCATTAACAACAATTAAACATCATTTTTATTTATAGTAATATTAAAAGTACAAATTAGTTAATGAGGCATTTTCAAAATTGAAACCGTGCAAAAATGTTCCCGACTCTTGATACGCATTGGTAATTGTTGATGATACTGATGGTCGAGAACAACTTTCAGCAATCATTCCCGATGTTGGTGAATCATGAGGGTGTAAAATTTTTTGAGCATTATCGTTCTTATCGGACTTGGAGGGCCCCAAACGTGCTACTGCATCATTAGCCGCGGACTCAATTTCGTTTAGGTTTTCCATTTTCGCACTAAATTTGCGCTTGCGGTTGCAACAACGATAAGCTGTCTTTAATAATTGCAAACAACTGTCAAACAACTGTAACCAGGGAGACGCAAATCCCACCGACGACTTAATTATTTTAATTTCTAACATCTAGACGACTTTGATAGTTGTCACAGTTAATTTCGAGTAAAAATAGCGTATGAATTGTACTATTTATGGTTGAAAATTGCTACCTTTGAAGAAAAAATAGTATACTTTATTCGGCAAAGAAGCGACTTTTCTTGACTTGCCCTCTATTACGCGCCGAACGACATCGATGACGATCGGGCGCGTCAAGAAAAGTCGCTTCTCCGCCTCATAAAGTAATATACTATTTTTATATACTACAGAATTTAGGGTAGCCGATCGAAGGTGAATATTACATTAATAAAATGTCACTGTAACTTATTTTCATTCGGTATTTTAATATGGATGTAAACATGTAAACACTTAAACTAAAATAAATTTAAAATAATGCTAATTTAAGACACTATTTCACATTATTAATAAAACGTGTGTGTAGAACTGTTCCTGTTGGTAAAAATTATCTAAACAGGTTCAAATAGGAAAAAAAAATGTTAAAAATAAATGTTTATTAGGACTTTTGAAGACTAGACTGACTAGATTTAGCATCATTATGTCTTTTGTTTGTAAGCAGCTTTTGTTGGATATATATGATTTGAGAATCAGGTCAAGGTTATTAAGAAGGTGTGGTTTTTAATTTGAAGAACGTTGAACGTCATGCGACAAATTCATACGACAAAAGTCATTTGACAAAAGACAAATATGATTGTACAAGATGTAAGAGTATTGAGAGAAGCTACCTGTGAAAGCGATCATCACTTATTAAAAGCTAAGATCACATTTGGAGTAAATAAACCTAAAGAAGAAAAAGAAGAAAATGAAAGAAAGAAAGAAATACAGAAGAGGTATAACCTAATCAGCTTAGAACAAAAAAGCGTGAGAAAATTATACAGAAATAGATTAAATCAAAAGTTGGAAAATAAACAATTTAATAATAATGAAGAACATTACACTCAAATAAAAAAGTGTCTCCAGAAGGCAGCACTAGAAGCCATTGGATACCAAATCCAGAATCAAAGAAAACTTCCATATTGGTTTGACGAACAAATAGAACAAGAAATAAAGAAGAAAAGAGACCAATATCAAACATTCTTAAATTCAAAGAATATAACTGATAAAATAATCTACAAGGAGTTTCAAGCTAAAGTACGAAAAATTATGTTGGAAGAAAAACGAAGCATGGCAACAAAAGTGTAACATGATAAATTCAAATCTAGGAGGACGAAGAAGCACAGAAAGTTGGAGAGTCTTAAAATCTTTACGACAAGATAAGAAGAGAGACATAGTGTCAAAAATAACAATAGATGGCTGGGACCAATATTTTGAGAAAATCTTAAGGGAAGATAGACCTCAATCTAAAGACAGTAACGAAACACAAAATATAAATATTTTAACTTCGCCCATACGAATAACAACGAAAGAAGTGGAAGATGTATGTCGATCTTTAAAAAATAACAAAGCACCGGGTCCAGATAACATCCCTGCAGAGTTATTTAAACACGGCACAACCAAACTATATACAAGTTTAGCCAAACTGTTCCAAAACTGCATTAATAGATTTACAACCCCAGAGGAGTGGAACACATCATTTATTTTCACTATACACAAAAAAGACAGAACGGATGAATATGACAATTACAGAGGCATTGCCGTGACAAACTCGATCAGTAAAATATACGGAAAAGTAATTAAAAACAGAATAGAAAGCGAATATAAAGACTTAGAGGCTAAGGAACAGGCAGGATTTAGGCCAGGTAGATCTACTGTTGACCATTTGTTATGCATTACACAGATTATTGAAAAGAAAATAGCCGTTAATCAAGAGGTACATTTGTTGTATGTAGACCTACGAAAGGCTTACGATAGCGTACCATATTATAAATTATGGAAAGCGTTAGAGAAAACAAACATAAGCATGAATTTAATAAATGCGACGAAGGAACTGTACGCTAATGCTAACTCAAAGGTAAAGGTTGGAAATAATCTGTCAAGTAGATTCCAAATGAATAAATGCCTTAAGCAGGGCTGCTGTCTCTCCTCGACATTATTTAAAATTTAACTAGAACAAGCTCTAAAACAGTGGAAGCGCAAATGTAGAAATATGGGAATGCCGATTGACAACAATAGCATATACACTTTTGCAGATTGTCAACTAGTGATAGCACAAGATTATGAATATATTGAGTATATGACTCGAAAATTAATCGAGGAGTATTAAAAATGGGGACTTGAAATCAATATCCAACAAACCGAGTATATGTGTATCGGCGGGAAACAACAGGACCTCATATTGGAAGATGGAGAAGTTATCAAACATTGCAACACATATAAATATTTGGGTATGATCTTCACAAAAGAAGGCAACGTAGACGTCAGAGTTGAGGAGAAAAATAACCAAGCAAGAAAAGCAATTTTCCTTCTCAATAGTATCCTTTGGGATCAATCAATCTTTAATAATAACAAGCACAAGATATATAACACAATCATTAAAAGTATAATTACCTACAGTAGTGAAGTATGGTAAATAAAGGAAAGATACAAGAGAAAACTTGAGGCAACGGAAATGGATTTCTGGAGACGTTCAGCTCCAGAAAAATCTAGACTAGAAAGAGTAAGGAACAACAGAATAAGAGAAATTATGAAAGTAAAACATACAACAGTAGACGATATTGGTACCCAACAACTCAGATGGTACGGTCATGTACAGAGAATGTCTGAAGAACGTCTCCCAAAACAAGTCTTAATGTGCACCCCTCATGGTAGAAAAAAAGAGGAAGACCCCGCCTTAGTTGGAGAGAAGGCATCAATAGATAAATCAAAGATAGAGACATAGAAGAAGACTTATGGATGAATCGAGAGGCAATTGGGTATTGGAAGACGTAGGAAAACGTTTTAAACCGATCTATATATATATATATATATATATATATATATATATATATATATATATAACGTTGAATAAATTAATCCATACTCTGTCTAAAGTCTAAGATATATCGAAGAAAGTATAATCCGTACGTATTATTCATTCTCGTTTTTGTACTTTTCGAATTTAGATCAGTCAATACAAATAAAAATTATGATAACTGAATATTTTTATTACATATCTATGAACTAAATCTGATATTACAATTAAAATTAAATCCGATAACACTAGGATTTTTTTTAAGTGCACTGATATCAATGTATAGTTATAAAGTGACAAACAATATAACACATTTCAGTTTTATTGAGAATATATTATGTATTATCTATTTTGACTCGAAGTTGGTAAACTTTGAGTTAAGTGCTGGTCAGGTAAAGGTGTATCACATTAAATAATTTTTTTAAACAATATATTTCAAAATTTCAATTATTTCGTTTGTTGTTCTTTTTACATTTTACACTATTCGGTTAAATTATTAAATTCGGTTAAATTAAATCTATTTATTATAACATATTTACCAAATGATCCAGTCTAGAACATTATTTAGGTTCATATGCATTCAATGTATCCGATATTGCTTTTACCGAGTTAGATTTTTGAATAACATTTAAATTTGTTTTTAAAACAAGGTGCAACAATTGAAAAACCATTTAAATTTAGACTAAAAAAGTTCAACACTGTTTTTTACACATGGCATTTTAACTGTTACTTTTTAAAAAACTTATGGAGTTGGCACGTTAATTAAAAATGAAAACAAATAAAGATATTTCAAATCCTCTACATTTTGAGTATATTCTCCATCCGAAATTTTCACAAAGTTATTATAGTTTAAAACTTTTCTATCTCCAGTGAGTTCTTGTATTTGCAACGATTCGGCCGTTTCAATGAAATTATTTAAATCCTCTTGTCTAATTTGTACTTATCCATGGTATATAAATTGTAACAAGTCTCTCAGTGCTTCGTAAGTCACGTTTCTCAAAATTACTATGCAATGTTGAATTAAAAAATCGGTTGCCTGTAAAGTCGGTTTTACGGGCGAAGATTTTACGTGACAACGTCTTTTTCTCGGTAGAATATTTATTGATATGAATATTATTGAATTGCACAATAGGAACAAGGAATTGAATGAAAATAAGAATTGCACAAATTTTAACTATAGAAATATATTTTGTTTACTAAAACATTGTACATGTAAACTTAAACTTAACTAATTTCTATTTGAGTGATTTTGTTGAGCATAGGACGATGATAGGAGAAATAGCATCGCACCAGCGGACCGATCATGTTTGAGAGGGAGAGAGAAGCAAGGCATTCGCCGGTCCGGCGGGCCTCTCTCTCGTTCGGTGACTCATCGTAACAGACGTGAGCGGGAGTTACACTTTTTCATGAGTGACTCCGAGCCACAACCTAATTTAAGACGTTGTCACGTCAAAAATGTTAAATTATGGGCTACAAACTGAAAAAACCATTTTATGTGCTGTTATGCATTTTCCTTGCGCTGCATCTACAAAATCTTGATTCTCTCATTATGAATTTATTCCTGAACTAATATGCTCGTGAAAATTGTTTCAACATAATGAAAATTGCTCTGAAGCCATGGTTATTAAAAAAAATCGGTTGCCTGTAAAGTCGGTTTTACGGGCGAAGATTTTACGTGACAACGTCTTTTTTTCGGTAGAATATTTATTGATATGAATATTATTAAATTGCACAATAGTTGTTTGCAGTTGAAACGCGCTGTTTCTTCTCAATCGACTGAATTACGATTGATTGCAGAGTGATTTAAACTAATAATTTACTTAACACTATCAACATTTGTCAATAGTATGACATAATCTATAAACTCAGTTTCTCAACTTTTGTGTCAATCTAACAATTAATCAATCAATCATAGTTTACGATAATGAAATATTAGTGTACAATTATTTACCTTTATTGTTGTAGTTGTTGTAAATGACAAATCTAAGCACTCCACATTTTCACTACAGACACAGCTGACGATACTTTAACCACACGTGTGAACTTGTATTATGACGCTTTCTCGGTTTTCCAACGCCAAGAACGCTCGAGAAAGACAGAGACACAAGCACGCACCGATTCAACGCGCCTAATTCTCTAGTGCTGCGCGCGCAGCGGACCGATCATGTTTGAGTGGGAGAGAGACGCAAGGCATTCGCCGGTCCGGCGGGCCTCTCTCTCGTTCGGTGACTCATCGTAACAGACGTGAGCGGGCGTTACACTTTTTCATGAGTGACTCCGAGCCACAACCTAATTTAAGACGTTGTCACGTCAAAAAAATTATTTCGATGGCTTAATCTGCAAACAAGCTAACTCCATTTTTTTTCATAATATCGTTTTATTTGTGTATTGCTTTCTTTACCCAGCTATATATCAGTTCATAAACCGCTAACTCCTAATTTTTATCGTAAACCTTTCAATAACCTGCCCAAAAACAAGCTACCTCCATGCATAAGACCCCCACTAGGGTAAAAGCTCCAACTCCGTGTTGCGCCAACCGTTAGAAAGTAGTTTAAACGTGGAATCGTGCCCATTCGGTTGTTATCAAAACAGTCGCTTTAAGATTATTATGTTTCGGACTGGTGTTCTACAAACAACGTATTGCCTGTATCGGTGGCAAAATTTAATAACACTTATACACTAGATACGGAAAACATATCATTATTTCATCTTTAAAAAGACGCCTGCGAAAAATGCATGTCATATAAATTGGGTTTTGTATCTGAAGATGAATACAAGAAACACACAACAAGAAAAAAGCAGGCTCGTGCCGGAAAAGAAAAGCATAAAAACTGAGAAGATTACGTATTTGCAGTTGATGTTCAGTCTCTGCTACAGCACCAAAATCTAATGTATCATCACTGTATTCCAAATCTAAACTTAATGTATATAATTTTTGTGCATTGGATTAAAAAACTAAGAAAGCATACTCCTTTTTATGGAATGAGACAGAAGGTGGAGTTTCCGCTGAAGAATTTGTTTCTGTTATTTCATACTTTCTTATAGATAAAGTTCTACCACAAATCTTGGACACCACAGACAAAAAGTAGTGATTTGCAGCGACGGATGCGCAGCTTAAAATGGAAACGTTACGATCTCAAATGCTTTAATAAATGTAGCGATGACCAGAAACATCGTTATTGAACAGAAGTACCTTGAAGTAGGTCACACACAGATGGAGATAGATTCTATGCAGGCCTCCGTCGAAAAAAAAAACGAAATAAAATTATTAATGTACCTGCTGAATACATTGGTATTTGCCGATGTGCTCGCAAAAATCCAAAACCATACTACGTTGAATATTTAGCACATTCATTCTTTAAGTCATTTATTGATGTCAAATTTCTTAAATCCTGGAAAAATGAAGGGGAATCTCGAGCTATTTTTTTTTCTTTACCATTAACAAGTAAGATAGTAAACATTTTTAATTTTTCTTTTCAAGGTTAATGAAATCAGAGCCTGAAATATACGTATTTTATAAAGTAAACTTTAAAGAAGAATGAAAGTTACTTCCCTAACGGCGCGAAAAAATGACTAATCCAAAGGAGTTTGCTCAGCTGCCGAACTTCCATTCTGATAGATTTCCATTAACCATCAGAAAGTTCCAGGATCTTCAAGATCTAAAAACCTCCATCCCAACTGATTATCATTCCTACTATAATAATCTACCTCATAAATAAACATTTTTTGTAACGATCCCATGTTTTTTATACTGTAATATTTTATTCTTTTTTTGGTACTTTTGAATTTTAGTTCTTTATATTATTGTTTTAAAAGATGATTAAAAAAATAGGCTAACTCCTTTTTTGTATTTCTTACTGAATATGTAAAAAAGCTAACTCCTTTTATGGCGCAAAAAAAAAGTTTTATGTCAAACAAAGTTATTTTTGATTAATTATTATTAACACCAAGCATTAAAAGAAAGAATTAATATTTAGTAATTAACCGTAAGTATAATTATTCATGAACTGAACGGTTTTACGTTCATACTGTGAAATTTGCCTAAATGGAGTTGCTTTTTTTTCGTCCTTATAATATATTTCACAATACTTCCAAAAATCGTAATTTATTTTATCCAAATAGTTTAATAAAACTTTTATCGCATTTTTGCGTGTATAATATTAAAAGCATTTGTCTAGTTAGCACATTTTTCTTGTAATTTAAATTTCCGACCTGTGTTAGGTATAGTTTAAGTATAAATTCAACAATAATCTTACGATAAAATGAAAAAGACAGTAAAGATTCCATTTCACGTACAAATCGTCTATGTATCTGTTTATACGTATTTCGCTTTAATAAAGCTCATCAGAACAGTTATTCATAGGCGTTCTCAACGTGAAAAATAGATCTTTCCTGTCTTAAGAAGCAACAATAAAATGGCTTTGAAACGGACGCAATAGCGACATCTGATATTAAATCCGTAAAATAGTTTCGAAACACAATTCAGATAACTGCCTTAATCTGAGCCTTCTATAAATTGCAAGGCATAGCCAAATATCGAAATACATCAATACTGGATAATACCTATGCACCATAATTGTTTGATTTAAAAACAGAATTTCATAATATTATATCAACTGGTAGAAATAAGCATGCATAATTAAAAATATTATAGTAATTTATACTGATAATATAGTTATTATCAGTAATGAACATTACTGATTGACCTAATTAAATTGTGATCATATAACTAATATTTTAATTCTTACGTTAGATTATATATGATATAAGGATAAATATAGGATAAAATTACTAACATTAAATTCATAAATGTTTGTCTTTATCACTATAGTCCATTTCGAGACCACTGAATATTCCATGGGACGGGAACAACTTGCTGGAGTCAAATTTCCTCCTTAAATTGTCGATAAAGCTCCAGTATCGATAATCTAAAAGGAAAATGGATACGTTACGTCTAATTTTCCATTTCCATTTCCAGTTTTTGTCTATCATCTTATTCTCCTCCTAAACCAGAAAGTTCCTTATCCAAAAGGCAGGATCGCCATGTGAAGTTCAGGGAATAAAGGGATGTTATCTCAACTTCTTCTTCTTCTTTACTTTTCAAACTACGTTTGATGTTTAACATTTTATTGATTAAAATAAACAACACTTAACAAGTAACCCAGATGGGCTTAACAAAGTCTCTTATTACATTACATTGGCAGCAATCTCTACATCTATCCGCTAGTTGAATTCTGTTCCCTATTTTATAATATTTGTTAAACATGGACAATGGACATGACACTCTAAACAAGGCCATGTTTGTCTACTTAGTTCGTGATAACAATTCATTTATATTTTAGCTAATGAACACGTTTAAAACCCTGACGTATTTTTGTGTTCCTATGTAGGTAAATATATCAATTAAATCTATTAGGCTATTCTTACACGTATTAATGATAGTAAGTGTTGCTTTCCCTTACTCTATAACAATATATTATTTTTTTCAATTAAAGAACTTAGTGACTATTTTTCAATTATATCAAATCCGCTCACTAGCGAAATTGGAGAGTTGGCCGGCTAATTAAGAACATTCTTTTGACACATAGCTTGACTTTGAGTGTTGGCTATGTTTTTTATTCATAAATAAAATAAAACTAAATAATTTGGAATATATCTTAAAATATAATATTGAAACATCTACCATAGATAAACAGCAACAGATTAATAAAGTTAGTTATACCTATTTAAATGTTTTATTTCAATGTCACTTCTTATTCCTAAGTTAGTATCAAATTTGCTATATGGGAGCAAGGAATAAACATTCTTGAAACATAGTTTAAATGGACCAGTGAATCATATACATCTAGTTTTGATTGATATATTCTCATTTTCTATTAACATATTGTTTGTTTCACGATAAAGATAAATGGTTTCCAAGTGGACAATAAATAGTAAAGTAAAAATTATTCTAAAAAGTCACTTCAAGATGTCTAAAAATTATGTAACATTAATAAATATTTCTAAATAGGCTTACAGTAGGATAGTTCCTGGATATTGGCTGGATACCATAGGAGTTAAAAAACTCAAACATCAAAGTAAAAATTTGTGTTGTAAGTGGTATTTTATTTAATTAAAAAACTAAATTAAAAATTCAAGCTTCCTCGTCCTTCCATACTTCATGGCATCTGCCGACCAGAAAGAGCTCTTGTGTTACCTCGAGCTTCTTTAGCATATTTCGTAAGGAGCGTAGGTATAAAACTTCTTTATGACAATGCTGTATCTCTGACCCCAGATGTCCTCATATAGCTTTTCACACAGCTTTTTCTAGCGCCTGTTCTTTTTCAGTACGAATTTTCCTGTAAAGTTTTTCCTTCCATTTGTGGTACTGTTCCTCGATCTCCTTGTTGACATCAGGGTTAATCCCTGCTCTGTCCCTTGCTCTCGTTAACCTTTTCATTGCTATGCATTTATTTCTCAGTGCCTCAGTCAGATCTTTTTCATTTCTTTCGTTTTTCCTCCCTCTTTCTCTTTTTCTCCTTTCTTTATTTCTTATTCTCTGTTGGTTTGCTGTTTCTCCCTCCTTTTCTTATTTTTTCCACTGCTTCTGCTTGCACTATTTCTAGCTTCACTGTCTTACTTTTCTTTTACTTCTCTCTTCCAGCTTTTCGCCCCTTGAGGTTTATTTCTTTCTTTTCCTCCCTTTTTCTAATTTCTTTTCTACAAAGGCTATTATCCTTTTGGGTCCGCCATTTCCCTTGGGAATCGCTTGTAGCCCACTATGTTACCCGTGGACCATTCATCCCTTTGGTGCGATGGTGTTAGACCTTGAGGTAGGGGAGGCGTTATATATAAAGAGCCAAAAATATTGACAGTGATCAAAAAGCAGAGACTACGTTAATTGGAACACATTGAAAGAATGGGGAAGGAATAAATTCAGAAAATGGTACTTTAACGAAAGCCAATACAAAAGAGAAGGAAAACTAAATCAAGAAAGAGATAAAGAACAGCATATTGAGAATTATAAGGAGAAGGAGAAGTGTTGGACAGAATTAAATGGAAGTATGTGTTTAAGAAATGTATGGAAAGACTATAAGAAATATTAAATGTATTTTATATAATTAAAACAAAATTTAAATAGTAATTGTAATGGCAAATGAAAATTTTTCAGCCCTAGGCCTTCAACACCTGTTGAGCTTCATGAATACATACATTTACTTAACTTTTATGTATCAGTCAAAGGTAACTATCATAAATTTTCAAATCAATATCTCCTTGGACAATTTTACAATAAAATAGAAAATGATAAATTACCTAAGAGAAAAATTCTATAAATTTCCATACATCGTACTGTAATGCGTTAGTACAAAAATATTGTTTCTTTGTTACGCTACTGATTTGTTATGTGTAAATTTATTCCAGTACTAGTGGTTTTTAGTTATAATTTTTCAATTAATTGTGTTTTAAACATAACAGTGGAATCAGTTCCATTTGCGTATTTCTCCGTCATTACCGTGTGTCATGTGCCTTCTAAACAAATGTTGATTTAAAAGTAAGTACCTAGCTTAAATCCTCCATAAATTTCAAATTATGTCGGGTTTTTCTTATTTTTACGAACAATGCTAGATAGGTTACTTATATAAATATTTTTACCATAATTTTTTATAGCTTTGCTTTATATTTTCTATTTATTTATTTTTATGCACAATCCTACTTTAAATTGCAACTTATATCGTGCTTTTATTAATCAATGGAAGCAATGCGAAATGGTTTATTTATATAAACTGTATTTATATATTTTGTATATTTATATATTTTGATTAATATTTATTTCTTTTTCTATTTTTAAAAGTATTTTTGATGTACACTAATTCGATAAATTTTTACGCATAAAAATATAAATCATAACTGCTATGGTCCTTTGCCAATGTTAACTGATTTTTATTGAATATTACTTCACTTTATCTGATACTTTATACAGATACTTAAAGGTTCTAAAAGATATATTATGAGGGGTAGCTAATGGCAAATCCGTGAAGACGTACAGCTGATCCTGCTTTGTTTTTGTTTTAAACTGTCTTAAAAAGTGAAAAAGCCATTTTTGCCTGTTAAACGTTTCTTAGGCAGTTTACAGAAAAACGGTTTAAATAAAAATTATGGATCTTAAAAAGTTCTTTAATTTGCAACTTTCTAAATTAAAATACATAAGGAATTCACAAAGATAGTTGCAAAAACATTTAATTTTGCAGTAATTTATAAATGTTATTAACTTTGTTTTTTGCATATTGACATGTAATATAACTACTTGAAATAGTGGCAGTTAATAAGGTATTTAAGTGTGCTAAATTTCAAATGAATCCACTAAGTAATTTATAAGTTATTCATTTTGTTTTTCCTGGAGATCGATTATTTAAACAACTGTTCTTGTCCAGACAGTTACTCTATATATTCTTTAAATCGAAATCGATTCTTTAAGGATTAGTTTTTAAGGTATGATAAAAAAACTGCAACATTTTATTAAATTTGTTATTGAAACACAGTTTGACCTGACTTTTTACCTTATAAACAATTGTAATAACTTTACAATTTTCATGTCACACTATTGTCTTCTTCTTTGAGTGCCTCTAAGGTTCTAATTTAATCTAGTGCTGTTTTGAATAATTCGTTAGTGGTACAGCCAAACCACTCTCTTAAATTTCTCATCCAGATCATTCTTCTACGGCCTGGATTTCTGCGTCCTTGGATTTTTCCTTGCATTATATTTTGTAGGAATGTGTACTTTTGTCCTCTCATCAGATGGTTTAAGTATTCAAGTTTTCTCTTTTTTTTATTCAGTATAACTTCTGAATCGATATTTATTCTGCGTATTATCTCTTCATTTGTAATTTTATTCACCCAACTTATTTCTAGTATACGGCGGTAGCACCACATCTCAAAGCTTTCAAGATTTTTAACATTCCTCTGTTTAAGAGTCCATGCCTCAACACCGTAAAGCAAAGTACTGAATACATAGCATTTTAACATTCTTGTTCGTAGCTGAATACTAATATCACGATTACAAAATAATTTTTTCATTTTTATAAAGGTAGACATAACAATTTCAATACGTCTTTTTATCTCGTGATTTTGGTCACCTGTTTCATTGATGAGGGTTCCCAAGTATTTGTATTCGCTTACTTTTTCGAGTTGGGTACCGTTTATTGCGATACTAGTGTCATGTATTGGATTCTTACTGAAGGTCATATATTTGGTTTTTTTGACGTTCATCCTTATGCCGTAGTTATTACATATCTCATTCATACTTCTCCATTGACTTATCCCTTCGTTTGCATGTGGGAGAGCTTCTTGGCATATTTGTTCGCTGTAGATATTAAACAAGAGCGGTGACAATATACAACCCTGTCGTACTCCTTTAAGTATTTCTATTTCGTCCGATGTTTGGTCTTCTATTTTTATATTAGCTCGCTGAGTCCAGTACAGATTTAGTATTATTTGTATGTCTCTGGTGTCGATGTTCTTACCATCCAGGATTTCTTTGAGTTTATTGTGGTGTACTTTGTCTAAAGCCTTTTCAAAGTCTATAAAGCAGGCGTGTACCTCTTGGTTACCATCTAGACATCTCTGTGTTAGGACGTTCAAGGCAAAGAGAGCTTCTCTTGTACCTAATCCTTTTCAGAATCCCATCTGTATATCGTTAATATCGATATCTAACTTTTGATAGATTCGGCTGTGGATGACTCTGAGAAATATTTTAAGCCGATGACTCATCAAGGAGATTGTCCGATGATCTGAACATTGCATTGCCTTAGTTTTCTTCGGTACGATGACAAACGTAGACAGCAACCATTCCTTAGGTACTATACCAGTACTGTATATTGTATAGAATAGATGTAATATTATGGTTACGGATTTATCATTCAAAAGCTTTAACAGTTATGTAGGAATTTTATCAGGTCCATTTGCTTTTGCATTTTTAGCGTTTCTTATTGCGTATTTTACTTGTTCTTTTAATATGTCTGGCCCAGTGGCATTGATTATCTGAGTTAAGTTGTTTCTATCGTCGTCAAATAATTCATTCAGGTATTCTGTCCATCTTTTTATTTTATTCTCTAGATCTACAATAAGATTTCCATCTTTGTCCTTAAGTTTACCTATTTGACATTTCTTTATGCTACTTGTTATCTATTTTACTTTTTTGTCCATATTAAACGCATCGTACTTTTTCTCATAGGTTTCCATTTCTTCACACTTTTCTTTAATCCACGCCTCTTTGGCTTCTTTTATTCTCTTTTTTATGTGTTTGTTTATTTCTTTGTATTTGTCTAGGTAATTCTTCATATTTCTTCTTTGTTCCATCAAGTCTAAATCTTGTGTCATCTTCATCATGTGTCAAAGTTAATCTTGTGTCATCCACCCCTTATTCTTTGTTGTTGTTTTTGTAAGATGTTTCTTTCCTGCTGTTTGTATAGCTGTATTTATGAACTTTAATTTTTGGTTAACGTTATTTGTATCGTTAATTTGTTGCTGCACTAAACGGAGGTTTTCACACTCTTGTAAGTAGGCTCAATCAAAATCTGGTAAAAAAACACATTAAAAAAACAACAACAATTATAATAACTTTTACAATTTTCATGTCACACTCTTGTAAGTAGGCTCAATGAAAATCTGGTAAAAAAACACATTCCCAAAAAAAACAACACCTTCACAACACCAAAAAGGCATCTAACGTACATAGTATAAATTTTCCGGGAGATGCGGCTTCTGTCATTTGGGGCAGTAGATGGAAGAGTTGGATATATACTGCAATATGTATTTTTGCTACTGTTAGTAAAGGATTGCCACTCAATTTCCCAATTAATTCTAACATGTTTCTTCCTAGCTGAAACTATATCCCATTTGGGCAACTCTTTGTACTGTATACCCACTAAAGTAACGTATTTAGCCGAATGGTCTACTTTTTCATGGCCTGGAATATTAGAGTGAGCTTTAACCCACACAAAGTAAACAATTATTTTTAAAGAAGTTAAGATTCTTAGCTTTTCAAGCGCATCTACAATTAGTCTGTTGGTATATATGTGTTTAGAGAAATGTCTTAATGCGAGGAGAACGGACTGTGAGTCAGATAAAATTATATATCGTTCGAAATATAATGTGCTATTAATTATCCAATCCAACGCGTTGACAATGGCTACCAATTAAGCTGTGAATATTGAGCAATCTGATTTTAATTTGTACTGAAAATAATCTTGAATATTGTCTATGTAAATGGCACAGCCAACACCAGCAGACGATTTTCAGCCATCGGTATAAATTTTACAAGAATGGTTACAGTCTTCCAGCTTGTTCTGTACTACTAAATCTTCGTAAACAATTGAAATAGATGAAGGAATTACTACAACAGGTTGTCATTCATATAGTCATATTCATAGTCATAGTCATATTCATATAGTATGTCATAAATTTTTCTGCCAAAAATAAACGTCTTAAATGTAAAGGTGGCTCGTTACATTCTGCCAAAAAGGCTGGTGTGGGAGTAGATTTGAGAGCTCCTAGGACTAACCTTAAAGCTTTATATTGTATTCGATCCAATTTAAACAAATGAGATTTTGTCGCTGATCCATAGAAAAAGCTTCCATAGTCCAAAATTGATCTGGTATATGCTCTGTAAAATAATAAATTTATTTTCGGGTCTGCTCCTCAATCGTATCGATTAACATCCTTAAGGAACTTAAGGCTTTTTTCACATTTGGTAATGCAAGTATTAATATGCTCGTTCTAGGTTTATTTTGAATCCAAGGTAACACATAGGTATGTAAAACTGTTATATACAGGAATTTCCAGCTGGGAGAATTTTAACGTAGTAACTTGTGGTAACCTGTGTCTCGAAAAAAATACTACACCTGACTTCTTAGGTGACATGTCAACTATCACTTATGACTATCAAAATACTTTTTGCAATAAGACATATTTACTTTAAGGGCATTAACACATTGTTGAAAAGTTTTTTTCTCAACATAGAAACAGCAAATCAGCACAAAGTCATCAGCAAATTGTAAAGTGTTACACTGCATTCCCATGGTATGTAAGTTTATTGAATACAAGATAAATAATAAGGGACTAAGAACTGAGCCCTGAGGTAACCCTTTGTTACAAAAACATTATTTATTCTTATTAGCTACGCATCCTTACTAACTGCAGTTATATTAAAATCAATTATTTTGTCGAAAGAATAAACTATAAAATTAAATAAAAAATTAAATGTATTTTAATAATTTATAATAATTATTATACAGATTGAACGAATTTAAAACGGAACATACGAAATCAATGTATTTCGGCTCAACTCCGCTCTAGGTGGTTGGCCAACAAAAGGTTGTCAAATAATTATATTATAAAAATCCAATACTTCAGCGGGCTGCTGGATTCGGAACTCATTCAAGAACAAGTCAAAACTCCACCCAAATAGGTTGCCTAGAATCACTGAAAAAACTAGACTAAACAAGCAGTTATTATGCTGTCAAACCACTTATCGCTTCCTTATAGTCCAAGAGATAGAGCCGAAATTTTGAACTGATCAGTAATATGACATTTCTCTATTGGAATATATTCATTGTAACTTTGTTAAGACTTTGCTTTACAGGCGGACGCCCCTCGTGGTACAGGGGGTGGCTATACAGGGATGAAGTTGTCATTTTTTTCGGAAAAATTAACGATTAATAATATGGCTGAAAATTTGCCCAGAGTAAGATCTTGGTATAACTAGACGAAATCCCAAAGGGCGGACACGAGAGTGGATACATAAGGTGTGGCGGACAGGGGTGAAATTGCAATTTTTTGGGGAAAAATTAACGATAAGTAATATGTCCGCCATTTTCATGGCTCATTATTTAGCCCCTAAAAACTTTAAATCCAAAAGGGCGGATAGCTGGGTTGGTACAGAGAGCCACAAAACGGGGTCAAATGTACCACTTGCCTGCGCATTTTAGGTCTCGGTAACAATTTTCAAACTGATTTTATTATGATATTTTTATACCGATTGATTTGAAAATTTGTATGCTCACTTCTGTTACTATTCTGAGAAGCGTCAAGTAGAGTTTTCCTCAAAATTTTCCAAAAAAATTCCGTAAATGAAAATTTTCGTAATTTTTTGAGGTACAATCTAATTTGTAGAATCCTTTCGATTTTCTGTAAGTTATACCATGATTTGTTTTCCAAAAATATTCAAACGATTTTTCCGATAAGAAAAAAAAATTTAGAAAAACTTTTCTAAAGCATTTGATAAAACTCTACGTCGTCGTCTGAATCTTTTATAGAATATTTTGTAGTTTTAAAATGATATTATGACAATGTTTTTTTTTCAAACTAAAGTCATATTTACTTTACAAATCACAATTTTTTCTTAAATATAAATATTTTACGAATTAATTTTTAATTGAATAAATGTTTGATATTTGATATTTTATTAAATTAAAGTAATTTTATAATGTTAACTATTAAATATTTTTGGTATAACAAATAGTAATTTTACTTATTTTTTATTACAATAAAAAGGTTTTTAAATTTATATTGCATAAATAATAATTGTTCAGATATAAGAAAAATTTGATTTATTCTTACATTATTAATCAATTACAAAATATTTCTATTTATCAATAGGTAAAATTCAATTTGTAGAATTCCTTTAACATTTTACAAATAATTATTAATAAAAATTAATTTAATAGTGGAATTATCAATTTTTTAAGTTTTGAAATTTACTTTGTAGATATTTTTAATATTTTTTTTAACTTTTAAATTGATTGAATTTTTTTTCATTAGTTAATTATAATTTTACAAATTCTGTTTGGACAATAATTTTGCATCATTATTATTTTAAAATATTAAAATAATAATGATGCGCGTTCATTTAGATCAGTAATTCTAGACGCATGCGCTAAATGTAATAAGTATCAAGATGCTTTTATTCAACTTGGTGAAACTGACTTCGATTGTAATGAAGTTTTTGACACCTTAGAAACTTTCATATGTCACTTATATGGAACAGGACTGGCGAGAACAATTCCAAAAAGAAAAGTAAACGATGTCAGAGTTTCACTATTTAACCGGCAGTATAAGTTGCATGATGTGAACGAGCCTTAAAAAAAAAACTAAAAAATTTCGATGCTTCAAGCTTACCATCATGTCATGAATTACACCAACATCTACTGCGAGCTCATTATATTTCAAATATTTGGACAAATGCTCATAAAAAAGTACCAACAGAATTGATTGTTGAAGAACCTGGTTGGGAGTTTGAAGATGAAACATATAAATTCAAATGATTTAGTGGACCTCAGATGCCAGAATCAGTTCGAGAAGTAGTGATTGAAAATGAAGCAGATAATGAATGTGATATTATTGAAAGTGAAAGTAACGAAGATGATGAATGTGATGACATCAATGAGAGTGAGAAAAATGACGAAATTTTTAAAGTTTTTCTAACTTTTTTTTTCTTATCGGAAAAATCGTTTGAAAATTATTGGAATAAAATCATGGTAGAACTGACAGAAAATCGAAAGGATTCTACAAATTAGATTTTACCTCAAAAAATTACGAAAATTTTCATTTACGGAAATTTTTTTGGAAAATTTTGAGGCTTGAAACTCTACTTGACGCTTTTCAGAATAGTAACAGAAGTGAGCATACAAATTTTTAAATCAATCGGTATAAAAATATCATAATAAAATCAGTTTGAAAATTGTTACCGAGACCTAAAATGCGCAGGCAAGTGGTACATTTGACCCCGTTTGATGGCTCTCTGTACCAACCCAGCTGTCCTCCCTTTTATATTTGGAGTTTTTAGGGGCTAAATAATGAGCCATGAAAATGGCGGACATATTACTTATCGTTAATTTTTCCCCAAAAAATTGCAATTTCACCCCTGTCCGCCACACCTTATGTATCCACTCTCGTGTCCGCCCTTTGGGATTTCGTCTAGTTATACCAAGATCTTACTCTGGGCAAATTTTCAGCCATATTATTAATCGTTAATTTTTCCGAAAAAAATGACAACTTCATCCCTGTATAGCCACCCCCTGTACCACGAGGGGCGTCCGCCTGTAAGGCAAAGTCTTAACCCAGTTACAATGAATATATTCCTATAGAGAAATGTCATATTACTGATCAGTTCAAAATTTCGGCTCTATCTCTCCGACTATTAGGCAAGCTCCTCTTTCCTTTAAAGAAGACAGATAGTTGAACGATATTTTATACAATGTCTATCACCGCGTATGGATTTATTTTTGTCCCAGTTTTATATTGGTCCACTATTTCAAATGCAGTTCAAACAGACATATATTAAATTGTATGTTCCGTTTTAAATTGGTTCAATCTGTATATTTATATAATATACACTTATCAATAAAATTTAAATATTTCTTACGAAATAATAGCAAAATTCTATAACTTTTTTATGAAAAAATTTAATTAATTTATTTTTCCGGGGTGAAAATAGCATAATTTCAATCATTTTGTTTCGCTACCAAAGTTTAAAAGAATGAAGGTTCTTTTGTCATATAAGCCATGATATTGCAAATTTGCTTTAATTTGAAATTCCAATCTAAAAAAAAACGGAGCTCCGACAGGTTTCCCCTCCACATTTCCGTGGCGGTATTTAACGAGTAACATCATTTTAACGGGGTATAAATTTTTACTCTTTTATTGTATATGTCATCTATAAGTTGGATCATAAAAATTAGATCTTCATTTCTTCTATATTTTCTTGAGAAAAGCATCACTGTCACCGAAATATCCCTTTAAATCAAAGACATGTTATTAGAAGTACACAGAGATTAGTAATTATGCAATATTATGAATAACAGCTCCGAGGTACATTACCGATCGTTTAGTAGATCTAGTTGTACCCTATGTATTCCTTATCTGTAGGCGAACAACACTTGTTCACCTATCGCAAATGTGATAAGGGATAATTTATTGAACTTGATAAAAAAATTCCGATGAACTGATACTAACCAAAACAAGATTTAAATTTTATAGAGCATGTTTGCGACGATGCTTAATAGGTGAAAGCCTGCCAGAAATAAGACACTAATTACAACGTGATCTTCAGGTAAACATTATCTGAATTTAGCGACATATCTTATGTAGTATAGTTAAAGCTCAAAAAGGTAATATCTAATATTAATAATCAGAGTACTTTCATTGATTTTAAAGCCTACAGTCAAAGAATGTGCTATTTACGCTTAAAAGGTAAATTCTTTAATTACAGTTTAATTAATGCACATGCCCCGACCGACGACAAACTAGAAGACATTAAAGAACAGTTTTTCGAAGACCTAGAACAAGCCTACAGAAGATGCCCCAAAAATGACATTAAAATAGTGCTAGGTGACATGAATGCAAGAATAGGACGGGAGCATGTTTTTATGCCGACTATAGGAAGGCATAGCCTACACAAAATCAGTAGCGATAATGGATTACGACTGATAAACTTAGCAGCAGCACTGAACATGACCGTCGCTAGCACCTATTTTGAACACAAGAATATACACAAGGTAACCTGGACCTCCCCTGATTTAAGAACAACTAGTCAGATTGATCACATCTTAATAGATTCAAGACACGGAACGGACATAATAAACTGCAGAAGTTATAGAGGCGCAAACATAGACTCAGACCATTGTTTAGTGATCTCAACACTAAGGGCTAGAATTTCAAACTCCAACAAAGAAAAAGAAATAAATAGAAAGAAATGGAATGTACAGAAGCTGAGAGATACAACTGTTGCAAAACAGTACTGGGAAAATGTTACCAATAGGTTAAGGAATCAAAGTCTAGGCGAAAAAGACCAGAGAGATATAGATTCATTCTGGAACAGGATAAGGAAAGATATTGAGTCAGCAGCACAAGATGAAATAGGAACAGAAACTTGTACCCGAAAAAATCACTGGTTTGACGATGAATGCAAAGACGCAACACAGAAAAAAAATGAAGCCTATGCAAAAATGCTTACCCGCCGAACTAGAATAAGTATAGAGAAATACCAGACAAAGAGAAGAGAAGAAAAGAAAATACACAGAATGAAGAAACGAACTAAAAAAAGGTGAATTGGTGGTTCAATACAATTCACAACTAATTTACATAATTAAATGGAAAGACTGTCGTGAAATAATGGCTATTTCTAGTGAATATAATGCACGTATGGAAACCATGATAAATTGGCGTGGTCAAGAAAAAAAAAACCTGTATTGATAGATAAATATAATGAGTTTAGGGCAGTTTAGAGTTAATCATGGCGACCAGATGATGTCATATTATTCCTCTGAGCACAAGACGCTTATTTGGTATAAAAAGCTAACTGTTCATATATTTCAAATAATGATGATCACATCACATTATCTTTACAAGAAAGGGAATTCTGACAATAAAATGACCTTTTAGGATTACCGATTATGTATTATTGAGAAGATAATTGGACTTACACCACCAGAACCAGAACCATTACGAAAAATTAAGATAACACATCTTCCTGAACTTTGTCCCAAAAGTGAAAGAGAAAATAAAAGAGTTAAAAGGAGATGGTGTGAGGTTTGCTGGCAAGAAAAAAAAGAGTCGACTTAATTTATTACTGTCCATTATGTCCTAATCAACCTGGACTGTGTTTATCTTCATGCTTTCGTAAATTCCATTTTAAAATATAGTTTTGGTTACTTTTCTTTAGTTTCGGTTTCTTTTTTTGTTTGTGTTTTAATTAAATGTGCTTTTTATGTTTTATCGTAAATTTTTAGATTATTTGTTTGAATTTTTAGATAAAAACCGTATATTACTGAACGCCGCAAGGGAAGTCCCCGGCACTCATTTAGCAATTAGCTTTTCTGTGCCTTCACCACCCCTAAGGCGGTCTTGTGTTTTTTGAAAAAATATACCAAAATTTATACTTAGTCTAGTACCCATCAGCTAAAATAAATATTACAACACTATTTAAAAATAAACATGCTGCCATCTGGACTTTGTCACTAATGAGTTGCGGAGTTAAATGTGTTAATGTTATATTAAATTCGCTCATGGATGCAGATTAAATTAGTTTGCCAGCAATTCTTTGATTTTGCACTTGAAAGATTACTCATATATTCATACAAATTATCCTGCAAATTTATCTCGTATCTATCTTGTATTTGTAGAGTACGTCTATATGTCAATCAAAATAGGATGACATTTTGAGATAATAAAACAATAATATAGAATTAGACCAAATTACCTCATTACAAAGTCTTTATTTAATCGCATCTTTTATTCTGACTAATAACGTTTGTTGTCAATATAATATTTATATTACTGTATATCGAAATGTTATTAATAATTGTGTATTCAATATAAATTATTGTCATTATGATGGCGTTGTGATTAAAAGAAGTAAATAAGAACAACAGCTATGAATACAAGCAAAAATTTTTTCTAAATTTTTTTTATAAAATTTTATAAAATATCGGAACAAGAACGGATACCGAAAGAATGGACTAAAGTTACAGTAGCTAATGATGTATATAAAATACTTGCAGTATGATGATTCAGAAAAGGGCACAGCACAGTAGATAAAATTTTCTTGCTGCCTGAAATACAAGCAGAAAGTTACAAATACGAGAAATTTACAGTGGTCGTATATTACTTTAAACAATCCTTTAACAGAGTAAAACGAAAAGAAATATACAAGGCACTACGTAAGATAAGAATTAGTGAAAACTAGTAAGAATGGCAAAAATGGCACTCAGAAAATCAGAGAATAGGGTTAAAATAAATAGCAGAAACAGATAAGTTTGAAATCAAATAGGGGGTGCGACAAGGAAACCCAGTGTTATCATTGTTGTTCAGTATCCTTCTTGAAATTGTCGTTAAAAAGAGCTAATTCGCACTACATCGGCTCCGGTCAAGAACACTGATTAGACCTTGGCCGCGTAGAGTCTAACTTACAATGCGATCAGCCGTGCGGCCAGCAACATGCTGCTTCTTATACGTTGGCCGTACCTCGTAAGAGGCTTTCTACATTAACTTTTATCTTTAATTCAGAAGATGTCACGGAGGTCGTTGCTGTATACATGTATAATCGTTTAATTAAAAGAAAACAAATATTGAGTAAATCCAATTTTTAAATTGTCCCATAGTACACAAATTATACAATACACGTACAAATCACTGTCTGGCCGCATTCTGGCTGGCCGTCGTGCGCGTTGATCCATAAGAGTAGATACTAACTTTGGTCGCAACGACCGTCTGGTCGGAAGCTCGTCATATCAACGAAATATAGCTGGTGCGGCCAACTGGCTGCAACGGCCACATGCGCGTTGATCCGACCAGCCGCAATCCTGGCTATGGCCGGAGTCACAATAGTGCGTGTTAGCTCAGAAGCCGAAATTAACAGGACAGGACTTGTATATCAACAGAGACACCAATGCCTAGTATTCGCTGATGACAGTACTGATAGTCAGAAGTAAACAAAAAATAATAAAAAGACTGGAAGCAAAAAGAAAAATTAAAGGGATATACATAAATAAAGAAAAGACCAAATATATGGAAAAAACAGAAAGAGAATAATACCTGACAATACTCTTAGAAGAGAAAACAAATAAATTCGAATAAGTAGAAATATTCCAATGCCTAGGAGTGACACTTACCGGGAGACCAAATATAAAAGAATAAATCCAAACGAGGATTATGGCTGGTAATCGTTGTACATACTTTGCTCTAAACAACTTATTAAGCACTAAAAGCATGCCTAAAGGGGCTAAGATAAGAATATATAAGACAGTAATAAGACTATGGCATTATATTGCAAGTGAAACATGGACGATGAATAAATCAGAACCAACAATGCTCAAATTGTGAAGAGAAAAGTTTTCAGGGAAATATTTCGAAAAAAGCTATGGAATATAATGTGGACAAAAAGACCAAATATAGAACTAGATACGATTTATGGTGAAGCGAATATCGTAGGTATCGTAAATTCACAAAGACTGAGATGGCTGGGGTATATCCAAAGGATGCCAAACACAAGACTACGTAAAAGAATACTAAAGGGAGAAATAGAAGGAAAAAAGAGGACAGGTAGGCCGAAAACCAGGTGGACGAAGGAGGTTAAAAAAAACATAGAAGAACTTAAAATCTCAAATTGGAAGAGTAAAGCAGAAGACATGAAAGAACGGAACAGAATAGTAATCCAAGCCATGGACCTTCTATGCCTGGAGACCAATGCATTACTGTAATGCATTGAGTGGAGTAGTGTCTGAGGGTTTAGGAGACTGAGACCTCGAAAGTCCTGAAGACATCAAAGAGGATATCGAAAGCTCGGCGCAATGATAATCGACGCGGTTCAACCCGAAAGACTGTTAAGTTAATAATATTTTTTGTAATAGTATAAATCTTAGCTCCAGGTAAACTTCACCAGATTTATTCTACATTTTATTAGTAATTATAACAATTTGTCTAATCATCAGAAAATGTTGAAGTACAGGAGAAAAAATAAAACGGAAAATTCTAAAAAATAATGATAAGAAAAGTAAAATAAAATATGAAAAAATTCTTAATAACGAGTGTTTCTACCTTTACTACGTATAACAGCCTCACATCGTTGGCCCATACTTAATAATTGCCGTATTTCATTTTGGTCTAGTTCTCTACAAATCTGGATCAGCCTCTCTACCACTTCCTGTAAGTTGTTTGGTTGGATCGGTGTCGCTCTTAATCACCTACCAAATATATCCCAGAGATTTTCAATCGGATTTAAATCCGGACTATGTACTGGACATTCCATAGTGTTAATTTCTACCTCTTAGCTTGCATTACCTTGCATTAGTAAGAAATTTTCACCGGTATAAGGAGCGAATGGTACTACATGTTGCTCCAGGATCTCCAATATGTACCTTTCAGCTGTAACAGTTCCATTTTGTATGACCACTAGGTCCGTACGTGCCGTTGAAGAAATACCACCCCACACCATAACGGATCCTCCACCAAAAAATGTGGTGTGTGAGAAGTTACACTGAGCATATCCCTGTAGTATAGCATATACTTAGTATTCCCTAAGTCGCTAGCCAACAGTTTCAGCACTAATTTGTATAGCATGCACGTTTTGAAGCTAAATTTGTAGACTTCGATGTGTTACAAAACGTTGTCGAAGAGCAGAAATTCTTAAAAATCGATCTTGACTACCCGGTTTCGTCGTTGCCCTGGTCTGCGAGTATGATCTCCTGTTTCGAGGAATCTTTCTAACACCCGTGAGAGGGATGTGTGGGACACATTAATCTGATGACCAATTCTTCGGTAACTCCAACCTTCTTCCGACAGTATCACTACTTGGGCACATTCATCTCGGGTTAAATTACGTGATTGACGCTTCATAATAAACACAATTAACAATATTCAACAATTAAACAGTAGCTGAATAAAATTCGTGAACACTTGGAAATTAGTATATTTATAGAATTAGTGCATTTTTTGCTTCTTTTTGTTTTGTTGCAAAAAAACTATAGCGATAAAACGCAGTCAATAAATATAGAGTATACGAATAGCATATACAAGGGGCTTGCAAAATATAACATTACAATGGAAATTTTTATTAACGCTAATAAAATATTTTAATATTTCAAAGTGGTGCGTTAATTTCTTGGAGAAGTGTATATATTCTACAAAAAAGATTTTTAAAATTTAAAGGTATCTACTAAATAATGGAAGATTAAGATAAATATGTATTGCTGACTTATTAATGTTCATCAGTACGGTGCAGTTAAATTAGAATAAGTAAATTTAAACTGGAAAACGATTATAACCAGCATAGTACAACCAATTTGTGGCATTAATTTTTGGACAACCGTGACGACGCAGTGCTACAACTAACTAAATGTTCAATAAAATTTAGTATTAGTTTTTTTCTTTTTTATACTTTTATATACCTTTAACACGTTGCCTGCCGTAGAGGATTTTGTAATACTTTCCGTTCACGCCGTAGTCACCGAGACGGCATCAGAGATACATTAAAATTTTCGGTCAAATAGACCTCGCTGGCGGGCAGAGCAATTTTTTTCTCGGTCACATAGACCGAGACCACAGGTATTTTACCCTCCTCGGTCATTTTTGATTTAATTAAAAAATGCACTGTCTAGAGAAGGTTAATAACTTGTTTTCTCAGTAGAGTGTACTTTTTAATTAGTTGTAATTTTTTTTTTTTCAAACAAGGTTCTGTTTTTGTTGTAATAATCTTTATATTATTTTACTCTTTATATCGTTTTACACTATATTTTGGTCGTTTAATTTTACGTACCCCTAATTTATCTAATTAATACAGAAATTTTAATAAAACTCATTAGAAATAAGCATTGGAGAGATAGTTAACTAGGTCATTAGTTTTATCAGTAAATAATGTTTAGTCGAAGCAAGGCAAAAAAAAGTCGAGTTAGTAGTTATTTGGTTTATGCTTAAAAACTACAAAAAACAACAGTTCAAATTATGAACATCGTTAAAATTTTTTATTCGCTATAAATAGGTAAGATAAAAAGCTTTTATTCGTTTGAAAAAATATTCCCAAGAAACATTTTTGCATGATAATGTTTGTGATTTCCTCAGAAGAATAAGATTTAAGAAGTCCCCATGTGAAAAGTGGTCCTTATTAAATTTATTTTAAACAAATTTTAAAAATCAACTTTTTCGAGATACTTTAGATCGAGTTAATGACCGAGTTTCAGGTTTAAAATAAGCTCCACATAAAACTAGTTTTTGGGTGTTAAAAAGCAACCAAATAATTATAGTTTAACATATAAAGTGAATCAAAGTGATTTTTCTCATCGCAAGTATAAAATATGTGAGTACAAATATTGATTTATTATAAATAATCAACATAAAAATAAATAATTTTTCACCAAAGCCAGCATTCACCAAATTCAAATATGAAAAAATCAAAATGTACCTAAATTTCTATCCAAAAAACAAACAATAGTTTTTCCTGAGCTGGAAAATACAAAGTTAAAAGAATATTTGTTTACAGTTGGTGATTTAATGCATCCCAAAAATAATAATTTCTCCTTAAGAATGTCAAATAATCGACTTTTCATTTACCTAACAAGCGGAGCTTTTGGAGATATTATCCATTTCACTCACGCTACAAGAAATAATACAAATAGAAAGCTGAAACTTTCCAGCTTTTTCTATTATTTTTTTGGAGATTTTTAAAACATAAAATGTGGCTATACTCATAGTCCCTTTGGTTTTTGATTTATTAAATATCCTTCTATAACGACAAAGCTACTTTAGGTCACAATAAAGTCACAGGAAAAAAGTTAAAAACTGAAATATATTGAATTATCACAAAAGAAAATACACAAAAGAAAGTATATTATTTTTCATGATAAATATGAAATCAGTTGTTTCTCAGAATGTGTGATTTATATATACTACGTAAAAAATCAAGCCTACTAACTCCTCCCATATTTTGGTTATTCAACCCAGCAGCCTCAGGTTGGAGTACTTTAAACTTCAATATATATATATATATATATATATATATATATATATATATATATATATATATATATATATATATATATATATATATTAGGGTGTCCCGAAAAATCGCTTTTTGTTTTTGTTTAATACACGACCTCTGGAAATTGGGGTAATTGCTCGTAAATTATCACAATAATTTAAAAAAAATTATAACAATATATCTTTAGGGTTGACCTTACAAAGAACTTGACGATCGACAGCTACCAACTATAAGAGATGTTATGAAATGTATTTAATTTATGAAGAACGATCTAGAATTAAAGTATAATGCAAAAGAACCATCCAATTCAGAAATATATGCCATTGTTTCTGAAAAAGTTATTAATATTTGGACAAAAGCTTCGATTCCAATCGTAACTAAGGAACGGATTATTCAGTTACTAAAATATTATTTCGAAAAGTACCTTAGTTTGAAAAGACACCCCAAAAGCAAACGAAATAACAGTTTTAAAAACAAAGTGAAGTATTTTGTAGAGTCAGCTGAAGACCTTTTCGACGTTGCTGCTTGTAAACGTATTTCTATTGAATCTTGTTCATGTTTAAAATATAAAAAAGTTCCCATCAATGATAGAGACTTTTGTTGGATCAAAGAAATGACAGGAAAATGGTTATGGGCGGTGTTGATAAGAATTAACTGCCAGATTCGTGAAGCGACAGTAGAGAAAAATAGAAGAATCAATGAGGGCAACAAAAAAGTTGTGTGCTACTCAAACGACCGATTCTGTATCAGCAAATTGTGATGAAAAAGTAGTGCCTGACTCTTTCTCAACAGAGACACCGTCGACTTCCACGTTTAATAGAAATACGTTGCGGTTGCCAACAGTTGCTAAAGTCAGTGATAGATACGGTTTGCTTCTGCCGTTTTGGTTGACATGGGTTTGAATTCTACCGAAGATTTGGCACTGATTATTGATAAAAACAAAATCCACAGAGCTGTATGTAAAGCTCGAAGAGATGCTTCAAAAAATGTTGCAGGTATTGTTGTAAATAGCATTTACTTTGGTTTACGAAAGGACAAGACTCTGATAAATGAGAAAATAGGAAATTGTTACCATCGCAAAGAGATTTTGGAAGAACACATCTCATTGTTATTAGAACCCGAGTCAATTTATTTGGGACATACAACGCCTAGTCGTGGCGCTGAAAATGGAATTTTTACTTCGATCACAACTTTTTTTGAGGGTCAAAGTTTGAATTTAGATGATGTAATTTGCATTGGATGCGATGGAACTGCAACTAATATTGACTGGAAGGGTCGTGTGATTCAATATTTAGAGGAGTATTTGGAGAGACCGTTACAATGGTGCGTTTGTTTGCTTCATGCCAATGAAATCAGAAAACTTACTTGTGAGTATGTTGTTTGATGATAGAGATCACATTAGAGAGCTGGCATGGCAAAGAGTAAAAAGGCTAGAGACACTAAAAGTAGCGATAAACGCAGAATATTTAAAACACCAAAAATTAACTTCTCTGCTAAAGATTACACCGATATTATTATGTGACACGAATGTCAGGATTGTCAGGTTACAACACCACCGATTCTTTAGCATATTTCTAATGAGGACCTTCACATCATGCAAAAAGATGAAAGCTTGGATATTTTTGACTTTCCCTGCCACACACAATCTGTGAAAAGATCTGTTTAACTGGTTACAGAGGCCTCGCAGAATGTAACTGATGCTACTTCTAGAAATAGCTTTATCAGAACCAGGTTGGAGTCTCGGGCAGAAATGCCAAATTTTGGACACAAAAATAAGTTCAAATTTTAAATTTTTGTCATCAAATATAGGATCTATTTTGTTTGTTAAGTTTTTTTGAACCTTTTTCAATAATTTTAATAATAAAATATCTTTTAAATTTAATTTGTGTATTTACACATTTAATTTGTTTTAGGTCTGTACAAACGTAAAATTTACAAAATTTTAAAGTCAAGTAGAGCCCTGAAGGTGACATGCTATCGTATTTATTTTACATTTTTCATAATCTTTAGAAAATTACGCAAATTCGGATGCCTCTTGCGATAGTGTAGCTCAAAAAAAAATTTTATGCAAAGACGGGACACCCTAATATAATATATATATATATATATATATATATATATATATATATATATATATATATATATATATATATATATATATATATATATATATTGTTTATCATTTTTTTACCAGCGTTGGGTGCAATAATCACTGGTTTATTATCAAACCATTTCGTGATGACCATTCTTCTTAGTTTTTAACATATCTAACAGCTTCCTAAATTTTTAAAAATGGTCCAATATGAAATGTGTCCAAATGCTAATGACAAAGAAAATTAGAAATCAATCAAAACTACAATAAATTAAAATCGAAATTTTAGTCAAACAATTTGTGTCATGAAGTACGTTTGTCCATCCTGAAGGACGTCGATGTTTATAAAAATATACGAAGTTTACAAGAATACTAAGAGTATTTCTAAATAAAAAGAACTAAGGGGCAGATACAACAACCTTACTTACTCTATACAGATCACTAATAGGAAATAAACTAGACTACGGCTGTTTTTCCTTCTATACTGCTAACAAAACATCTTTAAAAAAAAACTTGACTACATTCAAAATATGTGTTTGAGATTAGTTATAGGTGCCACAAGAACTAGTCCAGTAAGTAGCTTACAAGCTCTGGCTAATAAACTGCCCTTAAGCCAACGAAGGCAACTCATATCACTAAATTACGTTGCCAGAATTTCAGCAAACAACCGCAATATAACCTACTCAACAATACTTTGCAGAACAAATATATCGTCCGATCTTTACAAAAACATTGTAATAAAAAAACTACCATTTCCTGAGCAAATAAAACGTATTTGTCTTAATTTAGAACAGTCCAGTCTTACTATATCTATTCATGTATATTTTTCTCCTTGAGTGATCAAACCTCCAAAAATAGACACGTCTCTAAATAAACTCCCGAAACATTTCGCACATCCTTTCCTTATACAGTAAGCTTATAAAAATGTAATATCCAAATACCTAACAACCCATCAAATCTTCACTGATGCTTCCAAATGTGATGCAGTACATGCTGCAGCCTACATCTACGAAAACGTCAAGTTTACCATACGAATCCTAACAAATTGTTATATATATACCGGAGAACATACTCACCAGGCGATGAAAAAATGTGGTTCTATCAATGAAAGCCAATTTGTTATCATCACCGATTCAATGAGCGCATTACTTGGAATAAAACCGCTATATGCAACTCACGTCATGCTTCTCAAGATGAAAGGAGAGTTATCTTATCTACAGACTCAACAAAAAGATATTTCCTCCATCTGGGTACCTTCCCATATGGGAATAAGTGGTAATGAGGAAGTGGACTCTCTGGCAAGCAATGCAACATCCGACCGAAGTATGGCTATCATAAATCAAATGCCTTGGACTGATCACAAAGTAAATATCAAAGCCCACGTGTACAGAGCGTGGCAAACTACTTGGGTTCACACTGCCAACAAACTCAAAGAATGTCTAAGTCAAGTAGGAACCAAACTCATCTTACCAAGTAATAGAAAAGACCAAGTCATCATCAACCGACTCCGAATAGGACATACTTTCCTTATTCACAAGCATATCTTTAACCAGGAGGCTGCTCCGGTGTGTACCAAGTGCAACACTCAGTTGTCAGTGAAACATATAATTGTTGAGTGTCCAGTGTACCAGAACAAAAGAATCGCGTGTGCCCTTAGTGATAATTTAAAAAGTATACTAACGTCAAATTTACAGTCTTTATTAAGTTATCTTAAAATGACTAAACTATATACCAGATTGTAAAAAAATATTTTTTTTTATGTAACAATATGTATCTTACTGTTTGTGTACGTCCCCCCGCTAATAACCCCTAGTGGTTGATGCGGGTATATTTGTTTAAATAAAAAATAATAAAAAAAAGGACTAATTACAATCCAACCAATTGCATTTTAATGCTACGTGTAAATCATTCATAAATTTACACGTGTTGTATATGGGTTGGACATTTCGCGCGAAACTGACGTAATCAAATTTATGTCATTGGTACCGCCTTCGCCCATAGATAGCACCATCATTTATAAGTAAGTAAATACTCTGCCCTTCTACAGAGAACATGTTATTACGTAAGGCTAAATATCAGTATCCGGCAGTATGATGCTTATTAAGTTTGTGTCCTCTTAGGAGAACGCTGTAACTAAAAGGGTTACGCCTACAATAGAAATAACTGTTAGAATAGAAAAAAAAATAATTAAAACGTAAATTTTTTCTGTTTATCAACCTTTATCAAGTGCAAAAAATACTTTATTTGAAAAAATTTTGTTTCTGTAGAATAGGCTAAAGTAAGTACAAAAAAGTAAAAGATGCTGTCGAAGAGGCAGCTAAACTGAAATGGAAATGGGTTGGACCTAACGAACATCTTAAGGATAACCGATGGAATAAAGAAATCGGGAATTGGCGGCCATATGAAGCCAAAAGACCACGAGGAAGACCGCAAATGCGCTGGAGCTACAATATTAAAAGAACTGCAGGACCAATGTGGAAACGTCTTACAAACAACAGAGATGAATGGCGAGAAATAGGAGAGGCCTATATTCGGCAATCCGAATAGAGAGAAGGGCTTTAAAAAAAATGTACACAAAGTACTTAATTCCAATGTACTCTAGTTACATTTGATTTTTCAATGGGTCGGGATAAGGTACCATTTTCGTTTTTCTTCTATTATAGTCACCTAATTACATATTTAAAAATTTAAAAAGAAATTTAGAAGATTTGAAACATGTATGAAGTCGTTTTTATATAATAAAAATATAAAAACACTTACATTTCCTTTGTAATTAAATACGTTTAGTCCTGAAAGAAATTGAATTTTTTTAAGAACATGTGTTCTTTATCGCTTTTGATAAGCGTGGCAGATATTCATTAAATGTTTTGTATAAACATTTAATAATTAAAATTTTGCACACCAATAATGTCGGTGTGCAAAATGTAGACTGAATAATAAATAATTATTTTGACGTTTTTTATTATTCTCTGTATGTGAATATATTTTATAAATGAGAATAAATCGCAATTAGTTGTAATCAAATACAAAGCAATTGAAATTTATAAAAAAAATTAGTAAGAGAAACATGATTTTCGTACCAATGTTGGGTGGCTGGATACATTTAAAAATCTATTTGGGATTTATGTCTGTGAACTAAAAGTAAACACGTCAAAAAATTCAGAGACGTACAACAGATACTATATGTAAGATGTGCCTCTACAGCATTAATTGCCTTTTCTCTATTTGTTAGTTGTGTGTGTGCTGTTGGTTTCTTTTGACTGTGGACTTAATCCATTAGCCGAACTAAACTATTTGTTAGTTGTTCTGTGAATACCATTTACGCGTCTCCTAATTTTGTTATTAGGTATGGGATCTACCAAAAAAGACAAAATGCATGGTTACAACAATCAATTTACTAAGATGCACAGCTGGTTCCTAAAAAAACTGATACGACTCTTAGGTCTGAAAAGATAACTGGGCACTATTAGAGGCAGCAAAACATTTTAACATATGCAGAACCACAGTTTTTTTATTAATAAAAAAATGGAGTGAACAAGAAACTCTCGAAAGAAAGCAAGGGTCTGGAAGACCAGAACTATACTAAATTTAGGGTATGTAAAAATAAAATTAATATTTTGTAATATCTTTATCAGCATTTATAACAGCTTTTAGTCTTCGGTCCATCTGCGTGGAGAACTATAAAATTGTTTTCTTCAGAGAGCTCTTCCCAAACCTGTTATATACCATGCCACAGCTCTTTCAGCATTTTGAGGTATAAAATTACGCCCATACAACCGTTTTATAATAACCCCCCACACATTCTCGATTGGGTTTAAATCAGGACTATAGCTGGGCCATGGTAAGGTTTCGATGTTGTTATTCTGGAGCCACTGGTTTATTATATTTGCATTTTGAACAGGACAAGTATCTTGTTGGAGGATGAAATTATTTTCTGGATATAACTGTTCTACACTGGGGAACATGATGTTTTCTAGAATATTTAGATAAGGCAACAATCCTGCCATCAATACACCATACCATTCCCATTCCTCTAGATGAAATCGATCCCCATACATATCAACATATAAAGGATCAACTCTATTATTATCTGGTCTATACACCTCAAACTTGACCTTTTTAGAAGATTAAAAAATTTTCTCATCTGTAAATATTACCCTGTCCCAAAAATCTTGATTTTGTAGCTAATGGTTTAAAGCAAATAAAAGTCTTGATTCCTTCTGATGATGTGGTGTAAGGGCGTGTTTTTGCTGCAGTTCGGTACCTACGACGCGATGCTTTAATTCTGTGCCAAGTTGTTGACTTTCTTCCCGGAAACTGTGACATAATTCTTACGATTTTCGCGTCTTCAAAAAGATTCTCTTCTAATCTCTCCAAAAGCGTACGATCTTCGTGAGCGGTAGATATTTTGAGTCTTCCAGAACCTTGCTTTCTATCGAGAGTTTCTTGTTATCTCCATCTTTTATTAATATTAAAAACTGTTGTTGTGCTTACGTTAAAATAGTTCACTACAGCAGATAATGACCAACCGTCTTCAAATTTCGTTACAATTCTTGCTGTTAGTTCTATGCTAGCATGTGAAGATTGAAGATCTTCATAAACTGGTGACCAGAATAGCGGAGTATGGAAAAGAGTATGGTCCTACAATGAATGTCAAGAAGATGAAATTTATGAGAATATCGAAAACTCAAAGAAATAACGAGAATCTTCTAATAAACGGAACCAACGTCAGGAGATTAAAATCAGAATAGAAAAGGCTAGAGCAAATTTTAACAAAATGGGAAAAGTGCTATGTGCAAGGGATTTAAAATTGGGAGTTAGGTTGGCGAGGTGCTATGTTTTTTCGACTTTATTTTATAGAATGGAATCTTGGACCTTGAATGCGATATCAATGAAAAAACTGGACTCACTCGAGCTGTGTGTGTATGAAAGAATTCTAAAAATATCGTGGACAGAACACGTCACAAACAAAGAGGTTCGGATAAGGATAAATTAAGAAATAGAAATTTTAAATACAATTAAAACAAGAAAATTGGAGTATCTCGGACATATTACACGTGGAGAGGAATACACCTTGTTCCAACTGATTATGCAGGGAAAGGTCCAAGGAAAAAGAAGCATAGGGAGCCGTAGAATGTCATGGCTGTGCAACCTGAAAGAGTGGTCCGGATGTACATCAAATGAACTTTTCAGAGCAACCGTCTCAAAATTCCGAATAGCTATGATGATTGACGACCTCCCCCGCGGAGATGGCACTTGAAGAAGGAGAAGCATGTGGAGCCATTTTTTAAGGTTGAACAGAATAAGTTTTGTGACAAATTTTAAGATTTTAATAATAATAAAGGAAGAAGAAGAAGAAATTTTAAGAGTTGGCAGTGACAGTATGTTAAAGTATTTATCCTTTAAAATACAGTGCTCAGTTTTCTACAAAATACGCTTTAAGAGTCGTATCAGTTCTTTTAGGAACCAGCTGTAAATTGGAGCTGAAAGGTCAGATAATAGAACAAGTGATGGAGTTTAAATATCTAGGCATCACATTATCTAGCTACGAAAATCGAAACTAAAGTGAAAGATCAAGTTAATAGATTAAACAGAGCCACAGGCTGCCTAAATGAAACAATGAGAAGAAATAAAAATATCGGAAAAAAAATGAGAGGCAGAATTTACAAAACAGTCATCAGACCAATAATTAAATACGCAGCCGAAAAACAACCCGACACAGAGAAGACAAAAAGGATGTTAGAAACAGCAGAGTTGAAAAATTGATGGTAAGACACTATGGGACAGAGCTAGAAGTACAGATATACGACGTAGATGCATGGTGGAGAACATCAAGAACTGGGTAAAAAATAGAAGAGTAGAATAAAACAATCATATAAGCCGAATGGTAACAAATAGAGTAGTTAAGATGGCAAGAGACGGTCCAAATAGGAAGACGATCAGTAGGAAGACCACGAAAATAATGGAACAACAACTTACTGGAGGCACATTGAAAAACAGACAGAGGCATATCTACATAAAAAGAATAAGAAAAAGAAAAAGAAGTATGTGATCTAGTTATGATATTTAATACGCTTTTCGGAGAAAATCTATTTCTACTGCGTTAATTTTTTTAAGCTCTCCATCGTCTGAGGGCATTCCGATCCATATGTCAATATTGACTCTACAATTGCTTTATAGATCAGATCTCCCCAAGTAAAGAATTCAGAACACATATAATCTTTAAATATTTAAATTCTTTGCAATATTGTAGTCATCTTAATTATAACTTTGGATCTTCTTTTCTCTGCGGTTGAAGCGTAGCACTGGCCATGTTACCTTCCTTGTATACCGTAGGCCCTACATATAGCAGACTACCCTGCTATACTCCCAAAGCCGCGAGCGGTATAAAATGGGAGACTATTATTATTATCTTCTTTTCTTTCCCTATTCGTAAGTATTCTTTTTTCGTTCGTCTTCACAGTGTGCTATTATTACTTGCACATCAGCGACAAAAAATAGCGTCAAATGGCTTTCTATTTCTGTAATGCCTCTTAAACATAAATTTCAAATAAGGTTAGGGATAACCAATATCCCTATTTAAGACCCCTTAGTACTCAAAACTGTCCTGAAAAATTTTTTACATCCTTATAGGTATTTCTACGCCTCTATACGTTTTCTTTAGGTCTGTCCTTGTCAAAACTTTAAATAGAGATTTTAAAGGAACTAAATCAAGATCTATGAAAAAAAAAAAGGATCGCAAGATTTCTAACAACGTGTTTCTCTATTACTTTTTGTGGAATAAAAACTTCTTCCTAGGGGACTATTTTGCGCTGAAGCGGCTCTGCTTTTCTAATTATTGATACTAAGCTTTTATTTGTTTTTTATGAATATCATTTTTCCATCGAACTAATGACGGTAATGTCCTTATAATTATCGCATATTTTTCTGTATGTTTTTTGTAGATGGAGCTTGTAGTCATCGGAGCTTCGTTTTCCGTCAAAAATGCTGTTAAGTGGCTGACGTGTTTTGGTTTTCCTGGCATCTTTGTTACTTTGGTAATTTTGTTTATTTTACACTTTTTCCTATTTTCTTCTTTTTTATCTCTTTTAGTAGCTTAGCTTCTTCTTTTTCTTCATGAATTTTTTTCCACCCACTAGATGTTATCACGTATGGCATTTTTTTCGTTGTACGCTGAGACTTTCGCTCTGGTGTCAGTTGCCATAGCAAAGTGTCGCGAAACCCGTGATCGGCAGCTTCCATGATAGAATCACAATTGTTTGGCGTGTTACATTAAATATACTCTCTCTTTCTTGACTTTTTTGCCTCCTACATACAGTAGCTCTTGATCAATATTTTGATGATTTTCTATGTTTTGTTGAAATTATAAGTTTTCTAAAATGGTACTAAGTTGGTTGTCTTCGGAATGTGGTTTCGGTATAGTGTGGCTTATGATTTCAGATTGCTCTTGGATAAGTACACTATCTCCGAAAACTACTTCCATATCTTCAATACTTTCTTGGGTGGAATACGGTACAGGGAGATTACACTTTTCAAAACGCCTCTCTTTATTTTGATGTGACTGACACTCTCAACCATCAAATAGCACAGTAACAAGTAACTAGAACTTCATGATTCAGCAGCTTCCCCTTTTGTAAATTTTAAAAATATTTTTACAAGCAACTGGATATCTTCACTTTCATCACCTTTCCCTCAGTTTTCCCTGTACTATCTAAGTTGGTTTAATTTTTCTTATCCAACAATAGAAATAAAGTCATCATATGTCATTTCAAAAATGTCCTTTCCATTCCCATTTCCAACAACTATATATGGTCCTGTTGTCTTCTTTCCAATACATTTTAAAAAGTCAATGGATTCGACATTTCAGGGATACAATCCGCAAGCTTTAAAACCATTACAAATTAAAGAACTTGTGGTGACCTTAAGGAATTTTCTAATATTGGTGCAAAATAAGTTTTGGTCAATCCAATAAAGGGATTATTTCTTCCCCATTTCATAGCTGATTGTTTCCAGGCATTGTTCAGAGGTTTAAAGCAGCTAACATCTGCTGGTTGAAGGATTCTGATAGCATTTGAAAATAATGCAAAGAGTATTATTTGAAGTTACCAGCTGATGTCCGTTTAAAGATGTTTACCCTCCGGACGCTGGTACTCACGTGAGGCATGGTTATCTGTTGCCTGAAGTTAAATCTAATAAAATATTAAACATCACTCACTTTTAAACAACAACATGTACATTTTTTGGTAACTTTAATTTTTTGTAAAGGGTTGTACCCTAATATTTTGGTGGCTCAGGCATGTTAACCTGCTTTTTAACCTGATGATGGAATTATTATTCCGAAAACGTTTGTGTTTTTTGATGTAGCTATTTTAAGGGTTTTTTTAAATATACCTACATACAAAGATTTAAACCTCTTTTTGTGATACATGGTATACAGCCAGCTGCAGGAATTTATTTTCCTTGTGAATTTTATTATTTGCAGCTTCGTACAAAGGGTACTTAGTTCATAGTTCATGTGAGTTTTGTGACCATCCACAAAAAGAATGACGAGAAACTGAATTTCGTTTTTGAAATGGTGGGGATGAAGTATATTTAAAATATAGTATACAAATGATTCAAATTTCATCCAGCTATTGTCGCTTGTTTCTATTCCCCACGCATCAGGAATACTTTTACGAACAGCAGCAGGAATATCTTATAGGGGTAAATGATCATTGGAGGAGTTACTGAGCCAGCAGCAAAAAAGGTGGCCATCACAGTAATATTGGCCTTTGCTTGTTCCTTGATCCATTTGGTAAACCTGCTTTAGCACCGCAAGGAGCAAAAACTTTATCCCCCTTAGGATAAAAGAGGAAACAAGTTTCGTCCCCGTTGAACACTCTTTTTGGATCTTGCAATATATCAAATTAATTTTTCTCCTATAAATAATTTTCGATGTTGGAAAACCAGTTTTTTATGTCATTCTCAGAAACACAGCTGCTTGCTTTAGTTACCGCTCCTGGAGTTCTCAGGATCAATTTTGGATGACGCTTAAAACAGGCTTCATATCAGTGTCTTCCAGGTTGGTTGTACTTGAATGGAGTCTTACGTAGACGGTCCAAGAAAGTTTTCACTGAACACTAAATATCGTCCCTTCTTCTAAGGAAAACCTTTCCTTTAGGAGTCAGTAATCCACTCCTTCAATACATCTTCCTGATGTTTTGTTAAGTACGTTGAAGGCTTGTGGGTTATCTTTTTAAATTTGTCACTCAGTCTATGTTGACCGGTTTGTCTGGGAATTCCATATTTCCTTGCTGCCAGTTTCTTGGGCATTCCATTTCCAATGTCTGTTAAAGCACTCTGGAGGACTTCCTCGGTATATCTTTTCTGATATTTAATATCTCTTTTGACTTTTGACATTGTAAACAATCTAAAATAAAACAGTGGAATGTTCAATTTACAAAAAAAATAGTTATTTTTTCATATCTATATGTAATCATGTCAAAAGTTTAATAATTAATAATGAAAAAGTAAATTAATATTACTGATGGCGATAATTACATATTACCAATAATTACGGAGTTTCAGTTATTGGCATAAGTGCCAATAATTGTACGATGGTGTCAAAAATCGCAAGCCATCGTCTGCAGCAATATGCAAATACAAAACTAATACCTTCATTATTCACAAACAAGAATGCGCCCTTGGGCCCGTGCCGACTACTAGGGCACTCACCCTATTCAAATATTGAATAAAATTCATAGAATTCAATGATTTTTTTGGAAAAAACTAAACTTGTTCAAACATTATTTAAATATGTGCTAAAACAAGTTTATAATAACAAAAATTATTTGTACAAAAAAAACCAGATTAATGCACGATAACAAAACAGATAACTTAAAATATAACATAAAAAATAGGTATTATTGGAGTCTAAGAGACAAAACAAAAAAATTCAATGGCCAATCCACATGCAATACTAGATAACTGAAGTGATCCACTTATCGCAGAAAACATCTATATCACAGATCACCTAACCTCTAGATGCTTCACGACAATACTTTAGTTGGATATGAAATTCAGCGCTCCAAGAGATTTGTATCGGAACTAATTCAAGTGATAAATTACGCGGGAATTTCAAAATTTAATTTTGGTGGGAAAATTTAAATAAAGCTTAAAATATTTAAATATAATTTGGTATATTTGAAAAAAAAAATGTATTTGAAATTTTAAAATGTGCAAATTATTTTTAAATTCAAATATACACAATACCGTTTACGAAAAAATAAGACAAAATATAATTTATTTATTTATTTAATACATGTAAAACAACTTTGTATATAAATTTAGAATAGAATAGAAATATGCTTTATTACCACTGAAAATTGTACAATTTTATGGACAAAGCTTACAAAAAGTCAGAAAAATAACAATTTAAAATTTACTGAAATTACATAAATCGTCAATATCACAAAATAAAAGATAATAAAATACACAATGTATTGCAAAATTTAAATAAATTGCAAATTGCATAATAAATCCTTACGAACTAATAAGTTTAAGTTTCTGCATGTGATACTCAAATATATATTTATACAAATACTTTAGTTACTTGTACATAAAGCTATTCGTTAAGAAACTCTTTTACTTAATAATATGGTCTTTTAGATAGATAGGTTTTTGTTCTTTTACGGAACTTAAGGAAAGAAGTTGCAGATTTAAGTTGCAAAGGGAGATGATTGTATGATCTTTTTACTGAATATAATATAGATTTCTTTACTAACGCAGTGGAAGGGATCAGTAAATACGCATTAAAGGTTGAATTTCTGGTGGAGTAGTCATGATTAGGTCTTGCTGAAAAAACATGTAGGCGTTTACGAATTAAGCAAACAGTTTCTAAAATATATAAAGAAGGAAGACTTAAAATCCCGTGATTTTTTAAGTATCTTCTGCAATATGTTATTCTACCGAGAACAAAAAGATACCGTATTGCTCTTTTTTTGTTTGTAATTTAAAAACAACTGTCCGATTGGGCAGCTGTTCTAGAACCCCAAAAAAAGAAGACTATATCGAAGATGAGACTCGAACAAAGAAAAATATGTTATTTTGGAAGATGCTAAATTAATTTTCTTCAAAACAGATCTTATTGCATAGCAGGCTGAGGCTAGTTTGTTACTTAACAAATAAATATGAAGGGACCATTTAAGGTTGCTGACTATAAAAATACCAAGAAATTTTACAGAATCAATGATACTGATCTGGCTATTATTAAGAAGCAAGGAGTGAAGAGCTTTATAGGATAATACTACTGTCTTATCCACGTTAAAAGAGAGTAAATTAGAGTCTGACTAGGTTTTTATTTTAAATAGATCAGAAGTTATAGTTGCATGAAGAATTGCAATATTAGAGTTTCTCCAGGTAATACTGGTATCATCAGCAAAAAGAAAAATGTTTCCATCGGTTTTAAGTTGGTGATGTGATTTATAAAGATAAGCAAAAGTAGAGGACCCAATACTGAACCTTGTGGTACTCCACATACTTGTGACTAGAAGCTGTATCATTTGCTATAACTAGTTATTTCCTATTCCCTAAGTAAGATTGGAACCAATTCAAAGAAACACTTCGAATTCCATAGACATTTTGTTTTTTTTTTATCAAAATGTCGTGATTTACACAATCAAAAGCTTTGGAATAGTCACAGAAAACAGTGGCAGTATAAAGATTATTGTGTAGTGCTTGATAGACCTCATTTGGTACATACATAGCATCACTGGTACATTTATTACATAAAAACCCGATCTGACTTTGTGATTTTTTACAAATCATTAAATATAAATATAATAATACAAGCATGAATACAAATTAATGACTGGTATTAAGATGACCAATTATGAAGATAAATAGGATACTATGGAACAGATATTTCTTTCCAAAGAGTGTTTGTGGTGTAATTGTTTTAATGCTCCATATAGTTTTTTCTTTTTAGGGGTAATTGTACCTCTTGATATATTACACTGCTGCAATATTTTCAGTGGTGTGATATTCTTAAGGGCAACACCTAAAAATAAATGTGATGTTAATTTCTTTATTCAATCCTTACAAGGCAAAATCGATTCATTATATTAACCTTCGTGTAGTGGCATTACTGAGTGAGAGACTTGGTAGACTGTTTTTTGATGTATTAAACAATTTATTGTAAGTACTAGAATGTTTCAGTACCTTCATATATCTTTGTTAGATTTTAGCAATGGGAGATTATAAACACAGACAAGCTCCTATTTCTAGTTTTTAGCCCCAGCTGGTCTATGACAGCTAAACCATCTACATCGACATCTAGAGGCAACTAAACTTAAAAACTCTAGTATCACTACCAGAATGTTAAGCAAACTGTTAATTTTATAGTTAATCATATTAGAGAATATTTACAAATCTGCTGATGACAATACAAAATATAAAATTTTAACTACAATTACCTTTTAAATCCTTACTCTCATCAGTTTGTATTAAAATTTCTTTGTTTGGTAACTGTGCATCATTGTGTTCGGCAACTAAAAAGTTTCATAAAATAGTAACCAATTTGAAAATTATTGTTATCTTTGTAATACTTACTACAATGGAGTATCTCAAATGATTGAAACATGTGTGTAGATTGTGCATCTCTACTTTGTTGAAGGACTCTCAACTAAAACAAAAAGTTAATATAATAATTTATACCATGATTCACTTCAAGTAAAATAATTTTTATTAATTACATATTAGGGTTACTTATTTTCGGTTACATTTGCTTCCTGCTACTCAACATTGAAATACTTCTGGGATGTAAATTAAAAGAAGAATCTAAAATCAATCATCAATCAGTTATTCGTTCTCTAATATCAAATATTTATGTGACTCACCATACAAATTTAAGCTAGAAATTGCATTTTTATACAATTTATGGCTCCATGAAGAAACAAACTTATCTTCAAAGTGTCTGTGGCAGATTCGTTTTGTTTTAAAAACTGTACTGGAATTCATCATATCTAAATTAGGATTTTTTATAACACTAAGCCACTTCCTAAATCGTATAATGTCTTTATCAGGATTTGGAAAGGCATGTCTAATTGATGACGAATTGGTACATTTTAGGATACAACATTTATTGTGAAAAACCATATTTAACTAATTATTATTAATCTGCAAAATACTGTTTGAACACCGCCACGAACATTTAAAACACAGATCACTGAGGTAGGTGGTTTTTAATTTGCAAACTAATTTGAGATTAATGCTAACAATAACCCAGAGATATTAAACCAAGTTTAGTTTAATTTCTTTGCAATAATAACCATCAAATTCAAATCAAAATCTGACTATATAGACGCTAATCAATTACTGACAATTAGCGATTGACAATTATAATTTTTAGTTGTGTTCTAAACCTAAACTGCAGAGTAAAGGTAAAGACAGAGTAAAGCGACATCTGAAGATTTGTATCGGTACTACAAATGACATTTAATTTAGTTTGACCTTGAGTTACCTACGTGAAACGTCTAGTTATTAGTGGTCTGTGATCTATATGCTCCATTTAATTTAGCATAAATTTATAGAAGTACCTACAGTCTGTCCCAAACGTCATTATAGGATTTTAAGAATGTCGAGAATTATTGCATGACATTTTAGTTAAATCTGACAGTTGCAGGATCATAATCGGTTAAATGTGAAAAGGTTATTTTTTTTTAATTTAAAATAAAAACTGTAACAATTCAAAATTGTTTTTTAATATTAAAGGTAAAATTTTTAATTTACATATTAAAGGTTTCGTCCTGTATATAAATTTTTATTGCGCATTATATTGGAACGGCAGTTTGCCATAATTCCTATTCTATACATTCCAAAGAAAGTGCTTTATTAGCTAAGATTTACCATCTCCAATAATTCAAGTTTTGTCATGGTTTTTTAAACACGTAAGTATATGTCTCCCTTTTAAACATTCTACTAAAGAGTGTTTAGTCCAACTTGAATTTGGAATTTTTGGTATGAAGGGTAATATGTTGGCCTAAAATTAACAAAAAAAATTCAAAGACGCTAGTAATATTTCAGTAGGTTATGGCAAACTATATTTTGATACAAACCTTCACTAAGCATTCTGTTCATAGTTATTGGTTAATTTACGCCAGAAACTGGTAATAAAGTGGTCCCAGCCTCTTTTTCTAATTGAAAATAATGTAATAATTCTATTATTCTTTGTTCCTTCTCGGTATATCTCGGCATATTTAAAATATTTTTATGACAATAAATACAAAATTAAATTTTCACTGAAAAATTTCTGAAAATACTAACCGGGAATGACAATTATCATTTTATCAGTCGACATTTTGAAAGTACTGTCAAGATCGAGACCTGCGTCAAATTATATTTATGCGCGTCATTGATTGGATATCTATTTAGCGTATTATAAACTCCAACCAATTATATATCCGTAAGTAGAATTCGCTTTAATATACAAATACCCGTAAACGATACATAAGTTCTATGTATATTAATCACAGACTTATGTTTTTTTCTGTCACTTCTAGCTTAATGCATTAGGTTAGAGAGAATTCGATCAACTATGACGCACTGAAAGAAGGGTTTGGGACGAACTATAAGCATAAATATCGATTATACCTTAATACAAAAAGGCTTAAAGCCATGTTTAAAAGTATTCAATTAGAACTATATTATTGTTTATGCAATAATCTTTAATTAATGACACTGCAAATAAAACATGATAAAAACTGCATTTAATGGAATCAAATTAAAATTATGCACTAGCCAACTAAATTTGAAATATCGATTAGGATGAATTAAGTGATTTCCAATTGAATGTGAATATACTATGAATAAATTACAAATATTTAATCTGCTTAACGATCTAATCTTTATCTCATAATAATATAAAAAAATAACAAGAGTGAACTTAAATCACGTCACTATTCGTGCAGCAGAAGATCATAAATATGATCAAAATAATAACGTCGAAAAGTAAAATTGTCATAAGAATACATGAAAAGTTAGGGAAATTTGAATGTCTCACAAATTTAATTTATCAGTATAAATTAAATAAACATATCAAAGCATGTCATTCGAATATGGCCAAGGACAAAATAATAGATACGCGAATAAAATTCATATTATTTCTTAAATGAAACATTAATTTTTAGGATCAAATGCTTTCAGAGGAATCAGTTTGTATGACTTAAAACTACCAGCTTCTACCTTACTCAATAAACACTCAAATATCTCACAATAAATGCAAATGCAACTGAAAATTCAATGTACCCTGTATAGCTAAACACAAGGAGTACGGTATATCTGAAAAAATATATTCATTATAAATCAATTTGTAACAAATAAAACCTTTAAGTAACACAACAGAAAATGGTTAAATCTTCAGAACTTTCAAACAAACTAATGACGTTCCTCAAGGATAGGTATTGAGTCATATACTTTTTATACTTGCTTTAAATGATATCTGTAAAAAAAATTAGCTTCCAGTCTAGTTTGCACTCTAAGCAGATGATTTAATAATTTTATGCCGAGGCAAAGATACCGTCGTCACTTGCAAACTAGTTCAGACTTCCACTGACTAATTGCTTGAAGAGACTTTAGTGAGTTGATTTAACTTTTCTGTTGAGAAGATCAAAATCACCAAGTTTTATCGAATAAGAGCCATTACTATCAATAAAATAACCATAAATGGCACTTGTTTACCTGTAAAGAGTATATGGATTTAAGGACTCACATTCGACAGTAAACATTCTTGAAAATCATATTTACAAGATCTCAAAATTAAATGCATGACAAACCTTAACATATTAAAAACTCTGTTCAATCATCATTAAAGTCAGTTATCCCATTAGACTTAAAACTTTTAAATTGCGTATACAACACTGCACTTTGAATTTTCTTTAGAGCCTTCAGGTCGAGCCCCGCAAGAGTTTATACAGAGAAACTAATGAACTTCTCCTATGGCTATGTCGCCGGCAACTCTTTTTAAATAACCTCCTTGAATCTCAGCTAATATTAAAAATCCAGCCTGTAAATTACCAAGTAATGACCTTTTCAATACTTCTTCTACTATTAAATGTTAATCTATGTTACAGTATCCGTCACAACATCTAAATAATATCGATACTTCAGCCACAACTCCAACATTAACACCACCTAAACCTCCCTGGAATAAATTGTGAGAAGATTTTAATCTCTCGTTATCTAATTATAATAAGCATCAGACAAATCCATAATTTCTAATGTAAACCTTTAAATAATTAATTACTAACAACAGATTTGACCAAATTTTATACACAGATGCTTTTAGGCTGTTAAAGGTGCCTCTTCATTTACTTTAAATACAGATTTAATCATATCTTGTAATATGCCACTCCCATTTTTCGGCTGCATACATACTGCTTAATTATTCTCTATGCTCCAAGATGCAAACTCACTATGACCAGGATAAAAAAGTAGCTTTTAGAAAAGTAGTAATCTTTTCTCTTAAAAGTATGTACTCAGTATATCCTTTGGTTCAAACTATGCACAACTCTTTTGTGGGAATTACTGCTAACGAACTTGCCAACCTCTTTATAAAACAAGCCATTTCTTCTAGACTGAGACTTAGACTGAAAACATACAATTCTTGGCAAAATCACTGAAACAAAATACCTTCCAATCTTCGTGATATCCATCACACCCATAAAAAGCTTGAGATTCCTTCCATGACAAAAAAAAACAAAATTTTAATTGGCCGACTTAGAATTGGCCATACAAAACTAACTCATAAACAATTAATGACTTCCCGAGATTCACCTACATGTGCACACTGTGATAACAGTCTGTATGTTAAACATATAGTCGTAGACTGTCTCTATTTTAACAACAACAGAAAAAGGTATCTTTCAGTCGAAATCTACAAAATATTCTCAGCTCGCCAGATCAATGCCTAAATCTTATTAATAACAAAGACATAAAGTAGACGGTTTAGGTCTGATTCCGTTACAGCGTTCCACCATTCGCTAATATGCACATTTCTGCCTATTGACTTCATCAAAGCGAATTCATGACAAACCCTGATTTTTTATTTATATTCGTATTGATTCTTCTTCTTCTTTCAGTACCCTGTCCGATTATCGAACGTTGGTGATCATATTGGCAATAATAACTTTGTTTACGGCGGCTCTAAATAAATTAGCGGTGGTCTCTTGATACCATTCTCGGAGATTTCGGAGCCAGGATGTTCTTCGTCGGCCTGGGCCTCTCCTTCCGGTAATCTTACCCTGTATTATAAGGTGTAGAAGGTTATACCTCTCTGTATGTCTCATTACATGACCGAAATATTGTAACTTTCGAATTTTTATCGTTTTTGTTATTTCTGTGCTCTTTTTCATTCGATGTAAAACTATTTCATTTCTTATTCGATCAACCCAACTTATATACAATACTCGTCGATAAATCGACATCTCAAAGACCTTTAATTTTTTCATTCATGTTTCTGCTAAGGTCCAGCTCTCCATACCATACAGCAATGTGGAGAATATGTAGCAGCGTATTAATCTGATTTTAAAATTTAACGTTATATCTCTATTAATTAGAAGAATTCTTAAATTTATAAAAGGCGGCTCTGGCTTTTCCAATGCGTACTCTTATTGATTACCTCTGTAAAACTGGGCTTTATTAGGAAATTTAGAAGAAGAAATGTAGTTTAGAATCTGATAACCACTAATTGTACCAATATTTAATGTATTTAATTTGTTTCTTTATTTATTGTAATGTTACTGTATATTCTTGTAATGTAATGTAATAAAATTGTACCTGTGACCTACGCTGACGAGACACATAAAGCTAAATAAAAAAAATCAATCACTGACTTTTGATATTTACTAAAACATGGAACAAAGAACGTGGCAGCCAGGATCATTGCAGAAAACAGGGTATATTACCCAATAATGACTGTACCTAAATCAAAAATACTCTCAATACCAGCAAAAATAAGAGTGTGCAAGACAATAATTCGTCCCACAATAACGTATGGAAGGAGACATGGACTCTGAACCAGCGGGAAACGACAAAATTGCTGGTACTGAAAAGAAAGATACTGCGGACTATCGATGGGTCGTGCAGAGAAGAGACAACAGGAGAATGAAGAAGGAGACACAATGATGAACCCCAGACAGATGAAAACATAGTACGCTACATTAAAGCAAACCTAAAATGATGGGCGGGCCACGTACTAAGATCGAGTGACTCGAAAGTCAAAATATAATCACATAAGTAGACAGAAATATGGACTTTCACTAAACATTAAGAAAATAAAATGTATGATGATCAATACGAAAAAACAGAAAGAACAGCAAATTAAAAGAATTAGTGTAAGTGGTTAACCAATAGAAAAAGTAAAAATATACACCTACCTTGGTACGAACGTCAATAAAAATTGGGATCATTCTCCAGCAATCAAATAAAGGATAGAGAAAGCATGATTTGCATTTCAAAAATATTACTACGATATTATATCTTTCCTATATTGATGTACAGAGTTGAGTAGTGGAATCTCACAGACGCTATCTGCTAAAAAAATTAGGGCTTTCGAAATGTGGCTTTATCATCGAATCCTAAAGATTTCCTATACCGACCACGTTAACTAGGACGTTTTATTAAAAATGCAAAAGAGAAAAGAGTTGTTAACCACAATAAAAGCAGCCAAAATCGAATACCTCGGTCACATCATGAGGAACAGCAAAAGATACAGGCTGCTGCAATTAGTTCTACAAGGAAAAGTAGAAGGAAAACGAGAACAAGGTAGATGAAGGATTTACTGGCTAAAAAATCTACGTACATGGTTTAACACAACAACCACAAATCTTTTTTGAAGCAGTTTGCAAAATGCAGACTGCTCATGACAATGTCCTTCTACAAGAAGAAGATGTCTGTTGTGAGGATGTCGTGTGGTGTTTGTTTTTGTATAGTTACTGATTGTGTTTGTTGGTGGTTAGTAGGTATGGCTTATCTGTTAGAAGCCCTAACAAATAAAACAGATAAAACAGATAAAGTCTCTAAAAGAGAATGCCGAATGGTTACTTTTACAGTTTGCATATTTTGGATTATTTGCCGTGGAGCAAACAGTCGACCTATGCTGTTGTCCGAAGTTTGGACACGTAATGAAATGTATTGAGATGACGGCTTTTGCAACATCTCCAACAGTATTTCAGACGGGTAGGGACGGTATTGTTTAATCGTGGGATTTTACAATTTAACTGTTAAATTGCCCATTAATTCTTATACCATTTTGAGAGAGCATCGGCGAACATATTTTATGAGTTTGTAAAAACTTCGACAAAGCAAGTGGGTCTACGGTTAGCAGAAGCCTCTTTGTTTCGGAAAACATATTTCCCAATATCAATAAATAGTTCGACTTTGTATTGTCGACGATTAACATAAATTGTGTGATCTTAAGTTTTAAATAATATCCTATGTCTTTTTATAGATCAAACTAAAACAAATCGGAACTTTACATGTTTCTTTATCCTCTTTCATTCTAATTCTACTGGTCTCTTTTATTCTAACAAGTTTTAATTTAATGGAGCTAGAAATTTTTACCATCAAATATTATTAAAATTATTTGTTTAATGTTTAAGTCCTTATTTAATCTTAAACAAATAAAATCTCAAAACTAAATCATTACCAAATAATTATTTTATCTTGGCTATTGAAAATGATTACGATAACAATTTAAAGGCAGGTACATTTACATAAAAGGTTTAGGTTTTTAATTATTATAAAAGTGATGTGCATGACGCTAGTATTCAATATCTTATAAAACGTTTTTGCAGTTCATGATTTGATAGTTACCATCAAATAGGACAATGTCAGGTGCTGTAGTACCAGAAATAAGGATCCAGCGGCCTTTGTATGAAAACGATCAACTAAGACAGGATTTGAATTATGAAAAAGACCAAACTAATTGTAAGTAATGAAAGATTTAATAACTGTTTATCATGTAATCATAAATTGTTCACTGTTTTTAAATTAATACAATATTGTAAATAACATTTAATTTTACTGCTACAGAGTTTTCATTTATGTAGACTTTGTTCAACACTATGTAACTTACATTACTATTCAATTTTATAAAATTTTTACAGGTAATAATTTTTGTCCATGACGGAGTGGCTTTCGTCTATACTCGCTTGTCTTCTGCTAAGTAATTTGCAGGTCAAATCTTCATTTTCCTTCTATTGATAGATTTATTTTTTGTGTTTTTACTTAATTTGGTTTCACATACCGTTTTTCAGTTTATTTGTCTTCTTATTCCTTTTACTGCCTTTTAGTAAAGTAGGCATTTAATATAAATAGCTTTACAAACCAGTGTAATTGTTTAATTTTATAATTTTTATCCGAACATTCTCTTTTCCTACCGATATTTGTATAGGATGTATAATAAATTTTGCCTTAATTTTTTGAAAAAATTTCTTTTGACGGGTTTTCATTTTTTTTTTGTTTAATTGTTCTGCCAAAACCAAAATAATTTTCCAAACTGCTGTTTTTTTATCACAACTTTTTTAATTATTTCTGATTTCTGATCATTATCTATCTTTTAGTGCGGTGTGTTAATTATTACTCAATAATATTTTTAAAAATTTTCAGTTTAGATATTTTAATTTTGTTTTAATGCCTGGCAAAACCTCACAGGTTATCTGAACGTTTTTGTTTATTACCAATTTCTTTTTTACTTATGTTTTGTATTGTTATATATTTATGTTTTCAAAACATTTTGCATTCTAGTTTTCACTTTTTTTACTTTAATAAGCCTGCCAAAACTGGAAGAGAAACATAGCCATCTAAAAGTTTTATATTTATATTTGTCATCCGAAGTTCCTTCTTCTTCTCTCTGTACCATCTCCGAGACTGAACGTTGGCTATTATTATTAGCTATTATAATTTTATTCACTTCAGCTCTGAAGAGAGTCGACGAAGACTAAATTTATGAAGACTGAATAAATTACTTATACCTCCTTTCACATATTTTGCTCTGAATAACAGGATAGAGGAGTCCGTATATTTCGGACCCGAAATATACGGACTACTTCAGGTTGCTTTTTTAGACGTTATAATAGCTCTTCATTTGTCACTCGGTTGACCCAATTCATGCGTAGCAGCCTTCTACACACAAACTTTTAGAAAGCTTAGAGCAATAGAGATTTATTTAGTGAGCGTTGAGCTTTCAATTCCATAAAATAATCTAGAGAAAAAATAACATTTGACGCGTCTTAGTTTAGGTTATTATTATTACTCCGTCCTTAAAATAACTTTCATTATTCGGAAGAACATTGCTCTGACCTTTCTAATGTAGAATTTTAACCCTTTGTTCATATTCCAATTGTCATTTATTTGAACTGAGATAAATAATGTTCTCAGATTTTTTAAAATTCAACACCATATGTTGTAATTATTTATTAATTCATTGATGTTTTGTTGACTACCATATATTTAGTTTTTACAATATTAAGTTTTTTTCTTCTACATGTGTCTATCTTCTAGAGATGTAGGCGACCACATTGACCCATCGTATTTTATTCACAGCAGCTCGAAATAGATCAGTTGACGTTAGACCAGTCCACTTCCTAAGATTGGCCAGCCAGGATATACGTCTACGTCCAGGGCCTCGCCTACCCTCAATCTTGTTTTGTAGAATCAACTGTAAAAGTTGGTATTTATTATTAAATAAGCATGATGTAGCCGAAGTAAGCCAATCTTCTGTTCTTTACGGTGTTAATAATTTCTTTGTCTTTTCTTAGCCTCTGGAGAATAGTTGTTACTTGTGTGGTGTATATATGAGACCCTCAACATACGTCGGTAGCACCACATTTTAAATGCCTTAAATCGTTTTATATCATCTTCTGTAAGGCTTCAGCTTTCTCCTCCATAGAGGAGGACACTAAAGACGTAACATCTAAGAATTCTTATGCGTATATTGATACTTAAAGATAAGTTGCAGATAATCTTCCTAAGGCTGTTGAACGAGCTTCTGGCTTTTTCAATGTGAGTTTTTATTTCGTAGCTATGATCCCAAGTATCCTAAATATTACAGCCCAAATAGCATATTTTTTTTCCTTTATCTAACGATGTATCGCTTATGTTGGTGTTCTGACTAATGACAATATTTTTGTCTTCTTGCAATTTAGTTTTAGGCCGTATTTTTTACATGTTTCTATAACGTTATCCATCATCCTTTGGAGCCCCTGCGCACTATCTTCCAGCAACCCTGTATTATCTGCATATCTAATATTATTTATAGGTTGGCCACTTACAGCAAACCCATCTTCTAATATGTCCAAGGTCTCTCTAAAGATGGTTTCAGAGTATATGTTAAATAACGCCGGTGACAATATGTAACCCTGTCTAACTCCTTTTTCGACCGTCAAGATCTCGGACAGTTCATTTTCTAATCGCACTATTGCTTTTTGTTGGAGATATAAGTTTGAGATCAGTCTTGTATCCTAATAAGTTTTAAGCCATATTATTCGCATTCTTGTCAATTATTAATAACTGCAGCTCTTCTGCCGAAACTGCAAGCATAATAGTATTATTTGAATACCTCAGTAACATTTCTTATAACAATATTTTTATGTAGGAGCAATCCAGACATAAATTTAAAATCTTATGTGATGACTCCAGTTTTTTTTTATATAATTTATTTTCCATACATTCAAGAAAGATTTGTAAATGACAAAAATTGTAATTTATTCAATAATTTTTTTTTAATATTTTCAATTTTCTTCATTGATCCACCTATTAAAGTTATTTTATTATACTGTAGAATATTTCTTATATTTTTCTTCGAATTCTTTGCTATAATTATTATTTCTAACTCTTTTATATTTATCTTTAAATTATATCTCTTCATGATCTGCGTCCATTTGTTAATTTTGTCTTTTAGTAATATTGTTGGTTTGATATTAGTAGTTTGTCTAGGAAAAAAGTCTCTGAAAGGAAGACTTGAAGAGGCTTATGTTCAGATGTGGACGTGAATGGCTAGACGAAGAAGAAAGAAGAAGATTAGTAGTTTGTCGTATACGTGATCCTGTTAACCAGTTCGTTTATTATTGTTTAAATTAGTAATAACAAGAAATATTTTTTAATTGTTTATGATGTTGGCAACCACATTCACCCATCTTAATATACTCTCTGCATCTACTAAACAGATCCGTTAACGTTAGACGTTGACAACACATATCCTGGTCCCAAGCTATTTTTTAATATTTACTTATTGTGCTAATTCGTCCTCATAATACAACCTTGCTCTACGCTCAAAAACGTACAAAAATCTTGTTGCCTCTATGTATTTTTCTGTTATCCCGTATAGTTTTGATATAGCCTACATTGCCTTTGGGGTAATTTAGTTCTGAAATGATTTTTTTGTAGTATTTTAGTATTGTTTCTATGTTTAATGAGAATTCACCCCAATTTCAATTGAAAATACGTTTATTTAGACATTTCCGTTGCTACTTTGTACCTCGAAAATATTGACAATATCATTTTTATGTCATCAAATTTAACACGTTAAGTGCCATGGCGGTCCCTAGATCCCTAGGAACCGCTGCTGAGTATTTAGTTGAAATTATTTGTCGCCCAAGCCAGCGGACCATGCTTAAGCCTATTTGGGTGTTGTAGACGGACCTCTTTGGCTTGGGCAGCCTACACACCTATGCTGGTGAGAACTTTTTGATTCGGAAACAAACTACTATTGTTCGATAATCATTTATGTAGAAAATATATTTCAGCTTGCACAACAAAACTAAAGAAGCATCGATATTAATGATCTTTTTATTAATAACCTAAGATATGCGGACGATACGATCTTAATAGCGGACAGTATAGAGGAGCTACAGGATTAAGTAAATATCATAAATGGAGTGGGAGGAAAGTAGTGGTTGAACATAAACATAACAAAAACCAAATATATAATAATGAACAAACCCCCTATGGATGTTCAGTTCAATAAACGGCAAGTGGGAGTGTGACCTGAAAGTGAAGATTAAAGTCGCAATGGCTAACAACGCTTTTGTTAAATTTGATAAATACCTTTTTTGCCGTGAAGTCACTATAATCCTTTGAATACGGGCCTTAAAATGCTACACATGGCCGATCCTGATCTATGGAGGTGAGATCTGGTCACCTAAAGTGAGATCTCTAAATAGAGTGGAGGCTTTTGAAATGTGGTGTCTCAGAAGACTGCTTAGAATTTCATGGGTCGTACATGTAACCAATAATGAGGTCCTAAGAAAATTGTTAGATCTCGTTAAATGTCATCTGGATGAGCAAAATTGAAGGTCAAAGAGGCTGGAATAGTTTACCTTTTCATGCTACTTTACAAAGTAGAAACCTAGAAACAACAGATAATGTGTTTTACATAAAGAGAAATATAATTCATAAACGGCATGTGCTTGAATAAAAAAAATTCAAAAGAGAACCAGGATATTATGTTAAAATGCATATAAATATATTAAGAATGCATCTATTGTAGCCTTAAAGTATTTCATATTGCAGAAAAAACAATGTGGATATTAGTATCGAGACGACAAACTGATAGTGAAGTTCCAGTGAAAACTGGAAATTAGACAGAATAAGTATTACGAAGACCAAGTTCAATGCCAAAGAAAGGGGTTAAATACCTAGTTATGAAACAGAACACAAAATAAAAAAGAATCGTATTTTATTGCTATATTATGATTTTTATTAAGATAATTTTTTAACGGCGTCATTAGGATTAGCTTTTAAATATATTTTAGTAGAGTTGTTAAAATTTAACCAATTATCATAAAATAATTTTCTGCGTAATACATATTTTTCCTGATTACAAAAATACAACAATATAAATCTTTAAAGTAAATAGTAATTAAAGAGGTTTATTATTAACTTGCATTCATACAGAATCATAAGAGATTTTTGTATAGAGGTCCATAAAAACCTTTCTACATCTAATTGTTAACATTGACGTACAGGAACACAAAGTAAATATGTTTGCAATCTTTTAAAAAAGATTATTATAAACCGACTTTAAACAATTGTTAAACTGTAAATAAAAAGTGATGGAAAATTTAAGTCCTAGTACCATATGACGACAAAAAAGTTATTAAAATTTCGGAAGTGTTAGTAAACGCGTTTGTGTTTTTACTTTCACTTCCTTATTACGATTTCTAGAGGATTGATTTTTTTGAAATTAAGTACAGAACATGACCTCGATAACATTAGTTTGATATTTGTCACAGATCGATATGGTCTTAACCGATTTCACCCAATTTTTTTAAAGCCAAGTAATAAAAGATGTTCTTTGGGAAAATATTTAAATTGTTTATTTCAATTTATAAAGACATTCTAAAATACTTTTTGATGGTTTTAAATAGTGAATATTTCCATGCATACTTGACTGGAAACTAATATCGTACATCAGCACTTAATATCAATTTCAAATAAATGCCACCTCCAGTCCGAAACAATTAAGCTATCACTAAAATCAAATTTGTTATCGCATAGGTATATCACTAACATTGTATCATTTTGTGTCAAATTATGGTGTCAAAAATTATGATTACGAAATACGAACGCTTTGTTCGAAACTACGTTTTTTATTCATTATCAATAATGATTCTATAGCATTCTAGTTTGATCTCGATTTTCTCAAGTTTACTTTAGTAATCAGTTTTATTCAATTCCAACCGTCGTCAGTTTTTTGCATTTATTTTGATATGTTTGATCTGCTGTGGCCTTACTAGTCATATGCGTAAGGCTTGTTTTCTATCAACTTAACATTTATAAATCGCAACATTCTTCTTTGACTCTACATCTCTAGATTCTCTACTTAGTAGCCACTCTCAGAGTCCAGATATCAGTCAGGTACAAGAGCGTTGACCATATATATATATATTTTTTTAACACCTGTGCTGTGTTTGTATGCTGCTATCTGGTCACAAATGACCAATTATCAGTTCTTTTCTGACCTAACTTAATAAACAGCAAATACTTAAATCTAAGGGCTTGCCCTATGGCTTACTCTTATTTTATCTATCAACTAATGCACTACAACTAACATGCAATAACATCACAGCACTATACTCTGCTTTTTACACTAAACTGTTACACATTTACACTAACTCAAATGGTTTTGTCCTTATGAGTCTTCTCTTTGGTTCAGTGTTCTCAAGATGCTGGGTTGCCTGGACATTCACATGACTATGCAGCCTCTGCTCGTGACTTGCTGCTGTTCTTTTGATTATTTTGATCACAGTTTTCCTACCTAGGTCCTGGTGGAGGTTGCTGTTACGGATATATCAAGGAGCATCAACAATGTTTTTCAGTATTTTTTTTTTAAATCTCTGGATAATATGTAGATTACTAGCTTTGGTACAGCCCCAGAGTTGGCACCCATATACCCATACTGACCTTAGTACTTGCTTGTAGATGGATAATTTATTATGAATTAATAATGTTGAATTTTTTCCAATCAGCCAATACAATTTCTTATATCTAATCAAGCTCCTCTCTTTTCTTTTTGACATGGACTTTCCAGCGCAGCTTCGCATCTAGGGTGATGCCCAAGCATTTTGCTGATGTTACATAAGGAATTTGGGTATCATTTAATCTAACTGGGAAATTTTCTATTTTTTTATTTATAAAGTTAATGTGTGCACATTTAGTCTCATTTCATTTTATTCGCCATTTTCTGGTCCAGTTTTGTATTTTATTTACTGATAGTTGCAACTTATCAGTCGCTTCTTCACTAGTGTCTTCTATCGCTAGTATGGCTGTATCATCCGCGAAGGTGGCAATAGTATTTTGTTCTAGCTCTGGAATGTCACACGTATATAATAGGTACAGGACCGGACCTAAGACACTCACCTGTTGCAAGCCAGCTTTGATCTCCCTTAAGTCTGTGTACACTTCTTCTTGTTTTACTCTGAAATATCTATTCGCAATGTATGATTTCAAGATTTCTGAATACTGTTCAGGCATGAACGTTCTTAGTTTATAGTTTAAACCGTCATGCCAGACTTTATCAAACGCCTGGGCTACATCAAAGAAGATTGTGCAGCAGACTTTATTTTCTTCTAATGTTTTTTCTATTATATTCGTTATTCTGTAAACTTAATCTACGGTGGAATGTTGATTTCTGAAACCAAATTGTTGATTTGGAATAAGATTTTTTCTTTCTATTATTGGTTTTAATCTTTTCAATAGAAGTTTTTCAAATAGTTTTGTCATCACCGGAAGTAGTGATATTGGTCGATAGGATGTCACTTCATTAGAAGATTTACCTGGTTTGTCGATCATAATCACTTCGGCTACTTTCCAAAGTCTGGAAACAAATCTCAATCTAAAAGCAGCATTTATGAGGTGTGTCAGCTTAACTATGGCTTTTCTTGGTAGATTTTTTAATAGTTCTCCTGTCATGAGATCATATTCTGGAGCTTTCTTAGAATTTATATTCTCTTTTATCTCTGTTGATACTTCTCTAAGTGATGTCAACGTTATTCTTTCTTCAGTTTGGAATGGTTCTTCCCATCTCAGTTCTTCACCATCATTGTCGTTGGGTTTAAACGTACTTTCTAAATGATCTGCAAATCGTTCTGCTTTCTGTTCGTTACTTCTAGCCCAGTTGCCGTTTTCCAACTTGATAGGAGGAGAATGAATAATTGGTCTCGCATTCTTTTTGTTGCCTTCCATAACGAATAATCCGTGTTCTGGTTGACCATATATAATAACTTATTTTACCATTTTTTATGGTAGCAAAAGACATAAGCAGCAGTATAATTTTAATTAAAGTTAAAAGAGTAAACTCAATTATATGCCTGATTTCCTTATCGAGATCTATTTGAACCGGGACATACCTTCTTAAATCAGACTATCAGACCTCTGAGTCAGCCTGCATTCTATTTTTCATTTCTTGTATATATAATTGCCTACTTTTACATTTTCTTTCTATCTTTAATCATCAACTCTAGCTTTTTATAATATTTCAATTATGACTTGTAAAGTCATAAATGTAAATAAACTGTATGATTGAGTATATCTTCATCGCATTTATTTCTACTTTGCCCATGTGTAATTCGGAGAAATACTTTAAGAATATGGCTCATAAGCCAGACGAGTTTGTAATCGCTGCAATGTCGAGATCTCTGTGTTTTCGGCAGCGGTATGAATATGGATCTTAGCCAATCGCTAAATATCACACCAGTTTTATAGACTAACATAAATTGAGTGTTATTTTTTTAAGTATTTTGAGAATTCAACATATGATTACTTGGCCTTTTTTTAGCTGCATTATTTCTGTGCTATCTGATCTAAGTTCTTTAAACTGCCCATCATCATCAGTTGGCGCTACAGCCCTTTGTGAGCCCTGGCCTGTCTCAAAATATTCTTCCATCCTTCTCTGTCGAGTGTCTGTCTTCTCCATTCCCTTACTCCAACCTCCCTTAAATCGCTTTGCACATTGTCCAGATATTTGAGTTAAGGTAGCCCCTGTCTTCTTCTTCCTACTGGCCTATTTAGCATGGTTATTTTAAAAGGATTACTTTTATTCAACCGCATAAGGTGACCTATCTTAGGTGGTTTATTTTGATGGTTTTTACGCTATGTGTATCAGCAAAAGTCTATAGAGTTCGAAATTATATCGCCTTCGGAAAATGCTTTCACGATAACGGCATTGAATGAAATTTGTACCTAAAGTTGTGTAGTTTGTAATGTGAAAGTTTAAATTGGGCGTATCGAAATTTCATGTTATAGGTTTTGAAGATCAGACTCTAATAATGGAAAGTCACTTCCTCCTCGATTTAGTCAGGTGGCTGGCACTAATCGGTGGACAAAGTCGTCTTCCTTTCGAGCAGGAAAGATGTGTGTTCCCTTAATGTACAATCCTATAACATCGACCACGTCGTATTTAAATAAATTTTATATATTTTTAATAAAATATACCACTATACATCAGTCTTTACTTCTCTGTTTAACTTAAAAAAAATGTTTTTGTCCTGTGTATATTGCTGTGGTAATTTTTTATAATACCCATTTGTATTAATATTTATTATGTTTTAGTTGTGAACAAATTATGTAAAGAAAAAGTTTCTCCAAAAAGTATTATAAAATCAACCATTCCTGTCCTGGGATGGTTACCTAAATATGAATGGAGAACAGACCTCTTATCTGACCTTGCTTCTGGATATACTGTGGCTATCATGCACATTCCTCAAGGTAAAAGTTATTTAAATAATTGAATACATTTTAATGTACTAAATTCATTAACATTTTTAACAGTTTTCGTTATTTTCAGGTATGGCATACGCACTTTTAGGAAATGTACCTCCAGTTGTTGGAATATATATGGCTATTTTTCCAGTACTAGTGTATTTCTTTTTGGGAACTTCACGACATGCTTCCATGGGTAAGACTTTATTTTGTTAAACTCGTATTTCTGGAGTAATGTGACAGTTTAGTTTTTAAATATACTCAGGAAAGTTTTAAAACGATTTAATGTAATTTGTCAGACATTTCATCACCAGAAGAAATCAACTTCAGAGACAAATTAAAGTAGTATTAATAAATGCTCTATCAAGCATAAAAACGCCTGCTCTAAATAATTGAGAGAGTACATATCTTCAAACATCATCACTATTAAAATTTGGGCTCAATAGGCCTATCAATGTTTGTATAAATTATAACCTTCGTGTAATGACAAAAAGATAATACCGGAAAAAAATATTGTTTAAGCTAAATATATCGCTTAATACCTTATTCGGCCTGCGATCCATCAGAAACGGCGGTGAGAGGTAGTATGCGACTTAAACGCTTTTAAAGAAATACGCTCACGCTATAACAAACCCAAATGATACTGAACGGCAGTAACTCAAACTTAGTAGTTGTCTTGGAAGATATAAAATTAGTTATTATCATCGTTTTGCCAACCGTATAAGGATGATCGTTCGATATAAAATCGTCTCGTTGGGTACCATTTTACTAGTAGCGTGCATGATAACCTAGTTGTATCTTTACCTTCTGTGCTTTTTGATTTTTTTACATGTTTTCATTCATGCGTGTGTGAAGTATGGATACAACAAAATACTACAATACTTATTTAGGGTGAAACATTGATGTTTGACAGAGAAGAGCTATTAGAGCAACGATAAAGATTTTATTACATAGCATTACTATCACACTCGTAGTTTCTATATTTTGCTTGTTATTGTAAAGGTGTTAGAAGATTTTTAACAATTTTTTTTCTAGACATTTAACCATAAATCAATCTGGTGTTCGGTTTCTCTTCAGGTAATGCTTTCGTTAAAATATTCCCATCTGTTACTCACTTTAGTAAATTGCTTCAAATGTTTTCTCTTAAATTTGGTTTTTATAGTCTATTGGGCATTAAAAATAATCACCCTATTGAAAAACGCTATACCTTTTGTAAATAGCGCCAAATGTCAATTTGGTTTTAACATTTGTGAAGTACACAAACGCAGAATAGAAATCGACAAGCCATGAATCGGTTTACTCTGCAAGAACCTAGAATAATTGTTTACATTTTTTTGCGCAACAATTGGACAACACAAGATGCTCCCAAAGCTGGCTGGCCCCAGAGCAGCCATTCTGCTATGACTATTGCTACTGTTACCCAAAATATCAAAGAGGAGTCCAGAACATCGACAAGACGATGTGCTACGCAACTGGGCATTAGTCACCAGTCCCTACACAGAATTTTGGTGAAAAATTTGAAGACTTTTTCTTAACATGTGCAGCTAGTGTATTAGCTGTTAGCTGTTGACCGCCAAACGTGTCTAGCCTACTGTCGGGCCATCCTGAATTTCAACGAAGAGGAGGACGATTTTTAATCGGAAATTATCATAGACGATGAGGCTCATTTTAATCTTAGCGTTTAGGTCAATAAACACAGGTATCGTTTTTGGGGCACCAAAAATCGTGTATCACTCACAAAGGGCCCTTATACTTGCTGAAGTTACTGCGTGGCGTGCTGTTTTCACTGGAGGAGTCGTCGGGCTATTTTTCTTTGAGAACGCTGCAGGCCAAACGACCACAGGTGATGGCTCGCGCCACAGAGCCAAGATTACCGAATTTTTTCTTCCTCTTGCGACTGGAGAATATGTGGTTCTAACATAACCGATATTCTAAAGAAAGCATTTTCAAGTCGCTTACCTAATCTCTGGTTTTGGCAATTTACACTGGTCGGCGAAATCACCCGTTCTAGACTGATGGGCTTTTTTAAAGTACGGGTTTGCGTGAACAAGCCTCAGACCCTTAAACTCCTTAAGGAAGACTATTCACCAATAATGCGTATTAGTTCACCGTATTATAGTCATCAACTCAGGCGGCTGCTACTTTGCCGATAGCATTTGCTTGACTTGATGAAATAAATGTTATTGGATTAATAAACAAATTTAACAAGCAGAGCCAATGTTTCTCATAAGAAAGAAACAGCAAAAGAACATTGGGTGATTAATTTTGCCCCATCTGTTATTTACCTTAAATAGCAGTGGCAACTTGACAGAATAGTTGGAGATGCGATGGGTTTTATCATAATAGAAATGATGCCAAATTGAAAATTAATTTATATCAACATGGGATCCTTTAGAAAGAAGGTGATTCTGGACGAACGAAATGCTCTGAGGCTAATGTTCTTCAATATGAGTATTCTTCCTAGATGCCTATTATCTAATCCTAATCATGTGGTACCTTCTATTTCGTCGATATTGATGCATTTGACAAAATTATTATAGCAGTAGACAATAAATGAACAGCTAAGTTTACAAAGAGAAAGCTTTAATTTGTGGTTAAAAATTAGAGCCCTGATTAATATATCATACTTGCTTTCTATCTGATTATAATAACCATACAATTATTGAAATTGAGTAAATTATTTATTAGCTTAATAATTAATAATAAACTAGAAAATAAAAAATAAATGAACATAATAACTAACATTGTATTAAAGAAAATAAAAAGGGTAGCAGTACATTTAAATTGTCATACCATTTCAAAAATTTAATAAAGTTACAAAATATGTTACACTGTTTTAGATGTAAAGATGCAAATTTGCATATTAAGTAATTTTGATACAAATTAAGGATCCAAAAAGTAATATTTCTTTATTTATATTTAAGGTACGTTTTCAATAGCATGCCTGATGACAGGAAAAGCAGTACTGGAACATGCCGATCCATCATACTTTGATACAGCCAAAGATACTAACAGTACGGATGTTGTTATAACGGGCATGGGTTATTCTCCTGTTCAAGTAGCTACTACTGTTACTTTAATAGTCTCGATTATTCAGGTATGTATTCTTTTATAATCCAATCTGACTAAGATGGCGGGAATTAAGTTTTGACAGACGACAATATTTATACATATGTGAATCAAACCAACAATAGTGCGATTATCAACTGGCTCCTAATTTTTATTTCGATACAGCTATTTCGTTATGGTTTGGAAGTTAATCTTGATCGTTACCGCTACAAGACAAAGTCTTATTCGGTCCTCTAAAATTTCTTCTATTTACTTGATTCCGCGTTTTTCAAGATAACTAGAAAACTATACAGTGCCATTACATTTTCAGAACAACTCAAAGTGCCAATTGTTGCGTTCTGCACATACGATGACCTCAATATAACAATTTTGGTCATCCTGAAGGGGGAGAAGATATTCTGTTCAATCTAGAACTCGCTGGTTTCCCCCTTTCGGATTGGGTATGTATATTAAAATAAAAGAAAAGAAATGAAAACCAGTGGACTGTATAAAACTCTATTTTAAACAAGAAGGTGAAATTAAACATAAATACACATAACCCAATATACAACTATAAATAAGGAAGAATATATTACTTAAAAGAAGAAGAATATATGTAGTACAAACTTAAATATTAATCAATACGTAACGACACACAAAAAGAGAACCATAAACAAACCATAGATAGAAATAATATTATACAAAAAAGAAATAAAAATATGAATATATATGTCATATAAAAAAATTTATATTAAACGTGAAAGAGTAAAAAATATACGCACATATTATAATATACTTAATTCGTAATAAAATGAATAAACCTTGTTAATACAGTTACACAAAATGCAATCAAAAATATCATATATGAATTATATCAAACTCAACTTAAATTATATATTTAAATACAAATATTTAAACTCAATTCAAATTATAATCGGGAATGACATATTACAAAAAATAAGAATAGAGTAAATACTACACAAAACAAAAGCAAAATGTCCAATTGACAACGTTTAATGTTCTGAATAAAGTTCAAAAGTTCAAAACCGCGACACAATATGTAATAATTGGGCACCAAATAAACGTACTTAGCCCATGCAGCAACAAAATTATGGTATTGTTCCTTACCCAATGAGAAGATGGCACTCCGGCCACCGCAAAAAATATGTCTTCACCGACGAATAACAGGAACCACAAAATTCCTAATGTAACTTTTCTGCATCAAAACGACTTCCTCGGTCAAAGGACCGATGCTAAGTGGTAAGGTACTCTTCTTAACCCAAACGCACACACATGTGTGTGGTTTGAGAGATAAAACTCGACTCTGATTGTGTAGATGCATCGCTTATCTCAAATACACATCTGTGTCATTTTGCAGATTGCCCGTCTCGTAGCATGTAGTTTTTAACCCAGATAAACCCTTGTACATGAAATCTTGATATACGGGGAGAATCAAAACTACCAGAAAAGTCTTAATATTTAATAAATGTTTATTAACAGTTGCGAAACTGCAACACCAATTCTAAAGCATACATCGCCTTTCGTTTGCCACAAGTAATCAGAGAGAGAGAGAGAGAGAGAGGGGGAGAGAGAGAGAAGAATTGGGGAAAAATATCCGGCGAAGACGGATCATCTTCCTTACGTTCCATCTCCGTGACGAAGGTTGGCAATCATCACTGCTATTCTACCTCGTGATACTACAGCCCGAAAAAGTTTAGTTGAGATACATCCAAACCATTCTCTGAGGTTTCTCAGCTAGAACGTTCTTCTTCTACCCATGCTGCGCTTTCCTTGAATCTTTAATTGCATTATTAGTTTTAGGAATTCATATCTGTCACCACGTGTTATTTGACCCAGATATTGTAGTTTTCCTATTTTGATGAAATCCAGTATCTCCCTGCTGTACTCTATTCTTCTTAGTACTTCTTCATAGGGTTATTCTGTCTGTCCAGGAGATTCTCAGCATTCTTCGATATGTCCACATTTTAAATGCTTTCAATTTATTGAGACATTGTTTATTTAAAGTCCATGTCTCCACACCATACAAAAGAACAGAAAATACATGACACTTTTGTACTCGTTTTCTACGATTTAGGCTAAGGTCTCTACAACATAATATTTGTTTCATATTATTGAATGAACTTCTAGCCTTTTCTATTCTATCTCTAATTTCTTTAGTATAATGGTTTGTTTTATTAATGTTTGCCCCTAAATAGTTATAATTCTGAACTCATTCTACCGTCTTATTATTTACGTGTAGATTGATGTGTCTAATATATCCGTGTCAACCTTATCTAAAATTATTTATAGATCTGTAATATTTTCTGCTATTAGTATTATATCATCAGCATATTAAATTTCAAGTATGGGTAGGCCATTTATTTTCATGCCTGCTACTTCATCTTTTAATGCTTTTTTTAATATTTCCTATAATAATACGGATCATCAGACACACTTAATTAATTTCCATAAATCTATCATTGATTTTATATTGTGCTGAAAATCTAAATCGTAATTTCTCGCAGAGATAAACTCATACAACAAAATTCGTAGAAAATATTCATATTAAAAATTCATATTGGCAAGTACTTGAAATGTTGTTAATTACTTGAGTATACTTTATATACTTTTTTGCTTAAAACAGTTAACAATGTATACATATAAGCATTTTAAAACAGATGAAAGAAAGGATAATATACTTCGAAAAATCAATCATCAATTTTGTATACCATTTTTGCAGGAAGTAAAAATGTTTGAAAAGAATATAGAATTTTTCGAACAAACCGAATCTTCCGTTTTTTGGCATCATTCTGGCACTACTTTGATACTATTAGTTTCGAGTTTTTACATATCGACCAGTTGCGCCGATGATGTCGTGGCTGCAGAGTATACAACTGTGGTAGAGAGGCGTTCTCTACTACATTGCAGCCAGATTCAGCCAATTCAGAAATATTTCTGGGTAATCAAAAAGTTGTTTTAATGCTTTCTTAAAAAAATTGTTTAACTAATTATGTGATGGAACGAATATCGGAAGGTAGGTTAAAGATGTAGGCAAAATAGAATTAGAATTAAAGGAACAATTATACTAGAGCAATACAATAGTATTATGTCAATAGGTATATTTTGGAATGTGAACTAACTGTAAGAGTCTCTTGAATATAAAGAGGTTCGTCTTTAATTTTATCCGGTTGAAAAATATAATTTTCCCGATGGATATCCCATCCATCTGAGTCTCTTTGCCCTGATAAATCTGACGATGTCTACTTCTTTCAAAAGTTCTCTTACTTCGTAGTTCATCAGTTTTCTAAATTCATTATTACCTAAGTGTAGTTGGCCTTTTATTTTCCGAATGATTTTTCTCTCTAGAATCTTTAATCTTTCTTCATATTTCTGTGTTAGGCACATTACTTTAGCACCAAAGGTTACCACTCATTTAATTGCTCCTCTGAAATATTTTAGTTTAGTATTCTGAGTAAGCTTCTTATTTTTAAGAAAGTTGTTATTTTTCCAGTAAGTTCTGATTTCTTCCAGAATTCTTTTATTTTTTATTATGCTTCTAAAATTAGTTTCCTTAAGTGAGACATCAAGATATTTAAAATGTTCTACCTTTACAAACACATATTCACCAATATTAAAACTTTCACATTAACTGTCATATTTTTTCTTGAGCATATTAGGTATTTTGTATAATTTTAATTTATTGCCAAACCCCTCTTGGATGCTTCTTTTCACAACTTCGCAAATTCTTTCTAAAAACCGTTAAGGTTTCTGCTAATCAATGCTTTTATGGCGTCAGCGTACGCCACAAGTTGCAACGTCGATAATATAATAATTGTACCTTTAATTTCGGTACCTCTTGTTGTTCCTTCTATAGCGACATCAAATAGTGACGTACGTAGATTGAGAGTCGCCCTGTCATACTCCAGTTGCTATTTTTATATTTTTGGAGATCACTCAGAGCACTCATCTGTTATTATTACTGTGATCGATCCCTCCATTGCCATTTTCGTAAGCCCTATGAGATTTACTGAAATATCTACGCTTTTCATGTCTTTTATTAGGTCGGGTTTTATTAGACTATTAAATGCTTGTTTGAAATCTATGAAAAGGATATGTGTAAGTCGATATCATGTTCGTAACACTTCTCAATTGATTGTGTGATTATGATCTTCCCTCTATAAATCACTGCTGGTAGTCTCCTATTTTAGTTTTAATGTATTTTGAGAGTCTTCGTCTGATTAATGATGTCAATATTTTGTAGCAACTATTTAACAATGTTACTCCTCTATAGTTGTGCCATTGTGTGGCACAATTTAAATATTTAGTTTTTTTCCATTCATCGGGCATTATTTTTTCCCAAATCCTTATTAGTAGGTCGTATATTTTTCGTTGCAATTTTTCTGTAATAATACATGATAAATATTGTCAAGGTAATTAATTGGATAAATTATTGTTACTAAAATCGGTATGAAAGTAAGAAAATTTTACTTCTGAAATTTATAACCTTTATTAACTTTTTGGAGCTAAAGTGCTCTAATTTTGCTAGTATAAAGGATTCAACTACAGTTCACCAAAAATAGCTGAAAGTCTGAAATTCTAACTGCCTGCGCGAACAATAAAGTGAGAACGTACTTGGAAGAAAAAAGATAGCCAGTACGCGCGGAAGAACTTTAAAATATAGGTACAATCGGAGACACAAATATAGAAACGTAAAGTTAGAATAGTTTCTAATAGGTCCCGTACACAATTATTATTACTGTTATTACTTTTCTTCAGTATATTTATGGTATTTGTTCTACAAAGTGAGATGTAAAAAAATAGATCCAACAAAAACCGCTTCTGTTGCTATAAATTATGGCATTATAAACCAAAAATTATATTTTTATATTGACGATTTATACTTTATATTACCATTATATTGACCAACAGGTTTCGGAGAAAAAGGGCCTAAACAGTAGGGTAATAAAGTAGTAATAAAATCGTCTAATGCAATACTAATGGAAATTAGATGTTCGCATCCGATGAAGCATAAATATGGTGTCTTTGTACCAGTACCTTTTGTTAAAAGCGGCCTTTATCTTTGAATATTTACCCAAAGTATGAAAAAAGTGTAAACTCTGAGAACAGGTCAATTTACAGAGAACCGTGTACATATTTAAAAATACGAAAATGGAATGGTAAAAAATGAGATATTTATAATATAACCTTTCTCGAATCCATTTCCATAGCACTTGTCGTCATCACAGCAAACATGTTTCTTAGACTGTACCGACTTGTTCACGTCACAAACGGTAGATATTAAGTGGACGATCAGTGCGAGATCCGTCGGATGACGAATACGCATCATGGGCGTGGTTATTTTCAGACTTTCAGCTATTTTTTGGTGAACTGTACCTGTATCGAGTTACCTTTATTATTCGGACTTGATCACAGTATGTATCATATATTCGCTGACTCTTCTTATATTTATAATGTGAGAGGACTCCACTAGTCTGTTTCTAGCCATCATAACCCTGACAATTTATGAAATAAATTTAATTAATTTACAAATTATTAAAAATTCTCTTATCGATTTTTTATTCATTATATTACCATTTAATTTGCAGTTAATAATGTTCGCATTACGACTTGGAGCAGCTACCAACTTGTTATCAGATATGTTAGTAAGCGCTTTTACGTGTGGATCAGCGTTCCAAATTGTTGCAACCCAAATAAAGGATCTGCTTGGCGTAACTATGCCAAAAATTAAAGGAGATTTCTTGACAATCAAGGTAATTTATGAATAGTAAATAAATAAGTTTCATAATTTTTATTTTAAATATACATTCTCGGTATTTGGTTGTAAACCACAAGATATATGCATTAGATAAAGTTTAATTAAAACCTCCAAATTATTAATAGGTCTAATTTTGACATATATACCTTTTTAAAATTAAGGTAAAATTATGTAAATATAAAATATCACTTATTGCTGATTTAACTTAACTAACGTAGACAATTGGAGGTTTATAATCAAAACATTCACATTCTCCTTTCATTTCAACGCCTTTTCTTTACGTAAAGAGTGCAAGAGTTGGTGTTTTGCAAAGGTAAACTGTGAATGTATTATCGGAACAAAAGGGTTACTCCTAACATCGTCCGATAACTACCAGCAAGCTTAGATTCGCAGTTAACCTAATTCGTCAACGAAAAGAGGTCACTTGCTTTATAAGTGAAGTGAAATACATAATATGTATATATATATATATATATATATATATATATATATATATATAATTATTTATTTATCACTTTTCAAGAAAAACAAGACAAACAACCCGAAGAACAAGCGGGAGTTAGGACCGGACGCTCCACTATGAATAATATTTTCACATTAAAAATTGCAATGGAAAAACGAGTGCAGAGAAATAGAGAAACCCATGTAGCTTAAATAGATTTAGAAAAAGCATATGACAGTGTACCGATCTCCCAACTATGGTAGAAATCAGTAGCTGGAAAATAAACCCAATTCTTATTAATGCCACTCAAAAATACTACAAAACTTTGCAAGAATTAAAATGGGACAAGAAATCACCTCTCCTTTACAAACAACAAAGGGACTAAGACAAGGCTGCTGTCTGTCACCCACTTTATTTAAAATCTATTTGGACAGATTCTTAGTGAAATGAGTAAAAAATGTAGAAACATGGGAATAACGGTGGAAGAAAACACGCTATATACACTTTTCTTTGCGGATGACCAGGTAGTAATTGCCGAAGATAGCTACGATCTTAGCTATATGGTAAGAAAACTGCAAGAAGAATATGAGGTGGCAGGTTTAAACATGAATATGACAAAATGTGAATATATCTCAGTGGGAACAAATGAAATATGTGACCTAGTCTTGGAGGACGACAAAATCAAAGGGGTGCAATCCTGCAAATATTTGGGGGTCATTTTCAACAAGAAGAGAAATAGCGCAGATGAAATCAGGAAAAGAATAAACAAGAGCAGAGCAGCGACCCGTGCCTTAAACTCTCTTCTCTGGCAAAAAACAATTCGACGAGAAACCAAAAACACATTTACGGTAGTATAGTCCAAAGTATTTCCATGGGACGTCACCAAAGCTAATAGAAACAAACTTATGAAGACAGAAATGGATCATCTGAGACGAAGCTGCGGTAGATCGAAACTGGAGAGTGTTAGAAACGAGCAAATAAGAAACGAAATGAAAATGGAGCGAAATATCAATGATGACATAGAAAGAAAACAATTAATCTGGTTTGGACATGTTAAAAGAATGCCAGAGTACAGCTGGCCTAGAAGAGTACTGGAATGGATCCCTCCTGAAAGAAGAAACAGAGGACGACCACGGAGAAGTTGGCGCAACGATATTGATGAAGCAATGGCGGCACACGAGACTTAGAAGAGGCAACTGCATATGACAGAAAAAGTTGGAAATATATATATATATATATATATATATATATATATATATATATATATATATATATATATATCTACGGCATAAAGTGGACTCCGCCCATGTTAAAATTCAGGTTCAAGTGAGCTCCGTGGTCAAGTGGCCACCGATATACGGAGCTCACTTGACCATTCCATAATATTGGCTCTGTCGATTCGTCAACATGTATAGTTTCGCAATTTTTAAAAATTTTGTGGAGCCCTTAAGTACCCCTGTATCATGAATGTATATCGCTTAGTTCACGTGTATATATTATAGGGGTCGTTCAGATCTTGTTCCGTGTATATTGGAACCATACGTATATCGGTTTAAGTAAGCTCTGATAGTTTGGCAACTATGGGATTAAGCCGTTTATTTCCAGCGTGTATTCTAAACGGTTCATATAGACTCCTTACTTTTGTTATCATTCATACGCATTACAGTATGTAACAGATATGTGTACTACCAAATACCTGTTTTTGGTAGGTACGTGCTTTTCTAAAAATAGATTTATAGATACAAAAGAATTTCATTACCAAGTTGGATGTGTTTTTTCATATGCGAAAATTTCCTAATGTATTTTGTTAACGTGAGTATGTCTTTATACGTTTTAGTTAAGAATCCGGTTAATAAGAACTTCTTTTATTTCATCCATTGTTTCATGATATCTTATATACAGTTTTTTTATTATTTTATTTCTTCTATTTTATTATTTTATTTTTTTCTGGATTCTATTTCTTATTATTCTATTTTTTAATTTTGAATAGAAGGTTATCTCAAAATAAATATTTAAGTGCTAAAATACGAGTAGATATTTTTTTGTTAAAATGGGTAGTAGTGCACAAAAAAGGGAAGAATGATTAATTTTTCTAAGATGAATTATACCACTTCACCAATATTACATATTTCTGAATGTTTTATCTCGTATTTAGGGGTAATATGTAATCAATATAAGTGGAGTTAGTGTCAAATTTGCAATGATCTTAATAAGTAATAGCTTGCTGATTGTACTTTACGTGTTCAGTTCACATAAATAAACCTTGTCCCTTCAAAAAGAGCGATTTGAACGGTAAAGTTAACTAAGAAAGTGTGATAAGTCTTGTACCACCCCACATGCACACAAGTTAACCGGTGTTTGCAGGCAAGAGTCCTCCTGGCAGATTTAAGGAAGATAACTACCATAAGGAAGTTCCGTTCGAGGGATCAGATGGCGAGGAGCAGCTTATTTTTGTTTGTATATCTTGCAGATGTGTTGATATAGCCAGTTTTTCCTTGATTCTAGTCATAAAATGGGCTGGTATTCGTGGAGTGGATGTCACGAATCTGGACTTTGTTTTTTTTGCTCTCTAGCTACTTATCTTTGGATATTAGGTGGATTGATAGCTACGATATTGTAGAGCTTATGTGTGGATATGAGTCTTAATATTTCCCGAATTTGGCTGACTAATTTATAACTAAATATTTTATAAGTTATTTAAATAACTATTTATAAGCGGCATTTAGATTAACAAATACCACTCCTCATACCCGATATTTTTCGTACTTCTCTTCGCTGTGTTGGGCAAGATTTAGTATTTGTGACATATATGATCTAACCTGTCATATATAGCCACTTTTGTCTTTTAATTTGAGTTGTTCTTCTATTATCGGTTTATATTAAGGATCACGTACAGAAGTATTCTGTATAGCTGACAAAATAAATAGATATATTGGCTGATAGCTTTTGTGGTCGTTGGAGTTTTTGCCAGGTTTAAGCAAGGCAACAACTTTGTCTTTGCTTTGATTGTCTAAAGACTTTGGATATTAGCCATTGTTGTATTTTTAGTTCAAATTTTATAGTTATTTTTGTGCTCAGATCCTCAGCCAGGAGCCGTAATATTGTTCATTATATACGTGGATAGCGGATCCAAGCTCAACATCGTTGAAAGGTTCTCTCAGCTGACTGGTTTTGTTTTCTCTCATTATAAGTTTTTCTTTGCTTCTTTGCCTGCATTTAATATGTAATTTTCAGCGATTAGCTTAATACCAAATACCATAGGATTGGCCATCTATGTGCTTCCTGCATTTTGTTAAGCGCATATGTAAAGTGGAGTGTCTTTATCTCTAGATATTTTATCGCTCTTAATATTTTTACACATAATTAGAATAGTTGGTCCTAAAAAGGACCGATTTGACAAAAAACATATTGAACGGGTGATTTAAGAATTAACGATTACTTAATTATTCATTACCCAGGGTACGCCCGATTGCAGTGGTCTTTAGTACTTCAATTTTCGTGAACGCTTCTACTTTAACCTTCATTAAAAATGACTAATCTTTCACTTTTCTGTTGCTGTTATTTTAAGACGATATTTCGAGTCAGATTTGTATAGTAATAACTATAGTTAATATATAGTCTCTATAAGTAAATGAGTTTGTGGTATCGGTTACAACTCATATATATTGATAATGAGGAAATAAACAGGTTAAAATAGGTGTAGAAAATTTTACCTACATATATCGGCACCATTGTTCAGGAGATGGGTTTATCCCAGAGATCAAAGGTTACATACTTTTACAGGCGTATTCTAGGTTCTATTTATATATTTTTATTACTAAAAAAGTGTATTTATAATAAAGGCCTTAAGCTATCTGTAGATTCCATGAATATTAGAATATATGGAAATTAGCAAATTAAAAAATACAGACATAATTCTGAATGACCAACTTGAGACAAACAGTTATCCCCTCCTCAACTTATTCAGTTACAAAATATGACGTGTAAACGCATACCTGTTTAATTGTTAGATAAAATGAATTTCCATCAAGTAACGGTCGAATCTATCACCTACTAAAAGAGTACGAAAAGACCTGCTTATGCTTTAGAGTATGGGTACTTTAGTACAAAGTACCCTTTGCTTTTGCCAATTGCTTTGTCACTTTCTCAGCGATGGGTCTCCCTTTTGCTCATCAATAATGTTCCCGCTCGATATAGTTATTCTAAGATATTCAGATTTCACTATATGCTCTACATTTGGTTTTATCTCCTATTAATTTACAACTACGACGAAATCTTTATAATATATCTGATGCATTGATATTAAAGTGGAGTAGAATACTTGGTAGATAATATTTATTTGTTTTGAGTATACTTATTTTACGACCTAGTACATAAAAAAATAAATACTTGTGTGCTCAGTGCTTTCTAAGTCTGTAAAACATAAACATGCTTCCATATTAGATTATACATTTATTAAGAATGTCCACTCTCTGAATTGAAGTTTTTATCTTAAAATATGACTGTGTCCCACAATCTTTCACAAAAGTTATTCTTTTCTGAAATTTTCTGAATAAGGTTCAATAGATTTTTATATTTTGTTTTACGTTTTAATCTTTAAATCGGAGTTCATTTTTTGAAAAACTATAAACATGTGACAACAAATTGCTATATGAACGGCGTTATGCATCACTAGACCCAGCCCCAATTTCTTAAATTGTGGATTATGGCGCTTTCTGGTGGAAAAGAGGAACAACAGGATAAGATCAGATGTAGACCAAACAAAAGAAATTAGGACACGCATTGAAATAGCACGTGCATTATTTTTTAAACTTAAAAAGTTTCTTTGTTTTCGGGATATAAAGTTAGAGCCTGAGAATGCTTCGATGTTACGTGTTCTCTACTTTTCTTTATGGCTTGGAAGCGTGAACACTAAAACAAGTCCATCTGAATAAGTTAGCCGCCTTTGAATTTTGGTGTTACAGAAGAATCCTACGAATATCATGGATTCAAAGAATATCAAACGTGGAAGTAACTAGAATGATAGGAAATGGGGCGGAAATATTATTAACTATCAAAAGACGAAAACTTAAGTACTTAGGACATGTGATGAGAGGGCAAAAATACGCATTATTACAACTTATTATGCAAGGCAAAATCCGAGGAAAGAGAAATGTGGGAAGACGAAGAATATTCTGGCTTAAAAACTTAAGGGAATGGTTTGAATGCAGTAGTGCAGAACTTTATAGAGCGGCAGTCAACAGAGTCCGTATAGCCATGATGATTTCCAACCTTCGATAGAAGATGGAACTTAAAGAATAAGATAGAAAAAAGCATAAACTATATACGTAATAAATCCCATTAACCTGTTAGTAACGGATAACCAGATATATTTAAAAAGATTAAGTACCTTTCTTTTTATTTTGGATTTTGAATTTTGCATAACTAGAGCAAGCGACTAATTTTTGTGTATTAGTTTTGGACCAAGTGCCTCTTGCGAGGGGTTTAATGATTGTAAATCAAATATTTGGCAACATAGAAAAAGCATAAACTATCTACGTAATAAATCCCATTAACCTGTTAGTAACGGATAACCAGATATATTTAAAAAGATTAAGTACCTTTCTTTTTATTTTGGATTTTGAATTTTGCATAACTAGAGCAAGCGACTAATTTTTGTGTATTAGTTTTGGACCAAGCGCCTCTTGTGAGCGTTTTAATGATTGTAAATCGAATATTTGGCAACATATTATGTAGGCAACTTGTTGAGGCGTTTAGGTTAAGAAGTAGTTTCAGTTATTGCTTAAATTTTTCTATAATAGTCACATTACAGAAGAGCTAACACAGAAAGAGAATACTTAACAAAAGACATAACATTAAGTAAAATGTATGAATTGTATATTGAAGAAGCAGAGAATGACCTTGTTAAATTTTCGTTTTACAAAAAAATGTTTTTAACACGATTTAATCTTCAAAGAAAAAAGTTGAAAAAAGATACTTTTAGTAGATGTGATTGTTTCGAATTAGAAATTAAAAATTGCGCAGATAACGAACAATTAAGCGTTAAAAAAAGAAAAAATGTGCACTTAGAAGAAAGAAAGCTAGACATGAAGATAAGCAACGATCAACCAAAAGTGGAAACCTTTTATTTTGATTTAAATAAAAACTCTTCCCCTTTTGAGAATTCTAATAAATATTGTATATTATAAGCGTCAATTATGTATTTACAACCTTGGTATCCATAGCGCCAAGGATAAAAAAGGTCATTGTTATATTTGGATAGAAGGTGAAGCTGGTCGGGGAGCCCAGGACGTAGGCATTTGTCTTAAGAAACACATTGAAGAAAATGTTACTTCTGCAAAACATGTAATTTTGTGGTCAGACTCTTGTGGCGGCCAAAACCGCAGCATTAAAATAGTTTTGATTCTGAAAATGATTTTGGAAACTCATCCTACCATTGAAAAAATTACATTACGCTATTTCTTTCCTAGTCTTAGCTTTTACCCAATGGTAGTGATTTTGGAGATTTTGAAAATGCCCTAAAATTTCAACAACGTTTATATACCGTTGATGATTATCTAAACGTGATGAAAAAATTCCGTAAAAAGAACCCACTAGTAGTTCACAGAATGAAAAAAGAAGAATTCGTCAAGTTAAGAAGAAATACAAGCGAATCAACAAAAGAGACCAATTTAATAGATCTTGATAAAATATTAAAGTTAACAACTACAATTTCCTAAATATGGAACACTTTAAATATCTTAGATAAATAATCACGGTTAATAACAATGCCACTAAAGAAATACAGATCATAATTTTACCTATTTTAATACATAGATGCTAATCATGGACAATGACTAAAACGGATAAGGAAGAACTACGAATATTTGAAAGGAAAATAATAGGAAAATTGTTTTAACCTCATTATCATATCGCTACAAATCCGTATAGAAGAAGAACACATACTGAATAAAGAAAGCTCTTATAACGATATTTTTTAGGAAAATAAATTGCTTAAGGCAGATCGTACACATGCATAGACGCCAAACTTGTAAAACTGGTATGGAAGGAAGTTAGCACAGAAGAATACCACTTGGGCGTCTCAGTATGCAATGAAGAGAAAACATCCAATCATATCTCAAAAAATTAACATCGTGAAGATTCTTCTCTGAACCCCATAACAAATGGCTAATCTTTTATTTTTCATTAAAAATTTAAATTTTAATAAGTCACGTAAATAACGTTTTAAAAGTGCCTTTCCTGAGATAACTTTTTTTAAGCCTGGTTTGTTTGATTACATGTAATTGATTTGATAGTCCCCAACAGATGAGTATTGACTATAGGTAGGATATAGTTGAACAGGCATGTGTTGATAAATATGATGGGTCGGTAGATAGTCTCATTACTCCTAAATCTGACCTCATGTTACCTTCCCCCTTCATTTTTGGAAGTCCTAAAGGCATTTTTTCTCTTGGGGCATCCTCCCAATTTAACTTGGCAATGTAGTTATTATAGCCTTTGGATATAGCCAGCGCAACTTTGGCATTGAGATTTAGCTTCTTACACGACGTTGTTGTCTTTATATATGTGTTTGGCCTTGGCATTAGTTCCGTTCGGTATTGGTTAGTACGCGGACCTTTGTAAGTCGGAAAATACTTCTGATGGCTTTTCTAGCAATCCTGATCTAATTAATACCTGAGTTTTATGTACATTGTTTTGTTAGCGTTCTGGCCACATATCCACACATTAGCACTGGTTTAATCACAGTTTTATATATCCTGATTTAAGAAAGTCGTATTAGACCTCTGAATTTAAAAGTATTATAAGAGTTATTAATACATCAGTTAGCTACCTGAATATTCCCTTTTATTTCTTATATTACAACGTTATCTACGATATCTAAAATGTTGCAATCCTTTAAAATTATATGGGTCTATTGTTACGTTATGCCCTACTCTACGTCATCTCTTTTGTATGTTAAAGAACATTTATATGCTTTATTACTGACTATTAGACCGTTTTTTTATTCTAATATTATTATTTGAATGCTATACATTCTAATAATTTATGGATTAAATCCCGATAGCAAATTGATATTCTTCACTTTCTCGGAAAAATAATATTCTAACACACAAAATCCTATTAAATTGCCAAAACCTTCCTTGCATATTCTATTCACTCATGAGGGGCAGCAGCAATATCAATACCATAATAAGGCGTATAGTACTGGACTGGCTAATCGTTGGATAATGGGAAGCATGAGTGTAGCAGTTTTAATGTTTTCGGGACTGCTACCTGGTATCGGGGAGCAGAATTATCATTACCGAGTTAATGCATATAGGAATTGTTGCTTGAACTTTATTATTATTAAACAACACTATATTTCCTAGTAAAATAATCATAAATTTACAGTAAGAAAAATTTTTGAACGTTGGTTATGAAAACATCATGTACATACCACCGGGTTCACTATGTCCATATCCAGCAAAATCCTTGTAATAATGATACTGGAAACCAAAGATGAAAATATGCTCCAAGAAACTCTGTGTTATAAAACAGTCGAATAAAATACAGATTCTCCATTCCAATAATTAAAAAATTAATGAACAGCTTACTAAAATAGAAATAACGCCTATTTAAGATGTAATACATTAACGGCCCAAGGGACAAAGCACTCCTAGCATATGCTAATGATATAGAACTCATAACTCTAATGAGAAACTCTTCCGCCACAAACTTCAATAAAGTGAAGAGAGCACAAAAAATGTTTGACATAAAATCAACGAAATGAAAACCAAATACAAGCGAATCAACAGACAACCAATCAACCAATTCAATAAATTTAGAAAAAACATTAAAGTCAACAACTACAATTTCGAAAGTATGGGACACTTTAAATATCTTAGATCACTAATCACGGTTAATAATAATGCCACTAAAGAAATACAGAGCATAATTCAAACTTCAGACCTATTTTAATACATGGATGTGAGTCATGGAGAATGACTAAAACAAATAAGGAAGCACTCCGAATATTTGAAAGAAAAATAATCAGAAATTTTTATTTAACCATCCACCCATCCAATGGCGCTACAGCCCAAATCGGGCCTTGGCCTCCTTCAACAGGCTTCTCCAACCATCTCTATTTACCGCTGTTCTTTTCCATGAACGCGTTCCCAGTCAGTTCCTGGCATCCTCATCGACTTCATCTTCCCATCTCTTTTTAGGTCTTCCAACAGGTCTTTTTCCCTGCATTCTTGCATTTAATAATTTTCTGGGGATTCTATTCTCATGCATGCGGACCACGTGCCCTGCCCATCGTAATCTCTGCAGTTTAGTATGTTGTGCTAGAGTTGGTTCGCTTCGAGTTTTATTCGAGTTTTATTTAACCCCATTATCATAACTACTATTTAAATGGGAATAAGCAACAATTAGAGGTTAAAGTTAGTTTATTGACGTTTCAATTTCCACTTCGGAAATCATTCTCACCAATGTTTGTATTTTGAGAACGATTTCCGAAGTGGAAATTGAAACGTCAATAAACTAACTTTAAGCTTTAATTGTGGCTTATTTCCATTTAAATAGTAATTACTTTAAAATGCCACAAGAAAATAGCTTCAGAACTCATTATCATATCGCTACAAATCCGTATAGAATAAGAAAACATACTGAATAAAGAAAGCTCGCATAACGATATTGTTCAGGAAAATAAATCCCTTAAGGTATATCGGACACGTGCAGAGACGCCAAGATGTCAAACTTGTAGAACTGGTGTGAAAGGAAGTTAGCACAAAAGAATGCCACTGGGGCATGTCAGTATACAATGGAGAGAAAACATCCAATCATATCTCAAAAAATGAACTTTTCATTTGATTGCAGATTCGTGGAAAATGGATCAACTTGGAGATAAGTTGTAATCAGCGAAGACCTACCCAGTGTTGTAGCGCTACGTATTGATAATGATAAAGAGAAAGAAGAAACAGTGACAAAAAGCAACAAAAATGGACTATGGAGCAAAGCTGCTTCAAAATCTTTGATTGGAGAGGATTTAAATGAAAGTATAAGAAATACAATGGATGATTGATGGATTCGAGAAACTTGAGACTTAAGAAAGGCACTCTCCGAAACAGTTGTAGTGATAAGATAGAAATAATTTTGTAGAAGTTTTGCTGTTTTATTGTTAAACAAAATGGAATTAACATACGACTTTATATACGCTAAAATAACTAGACAACTTATATGATACGGACATATAAGGAGAAAGTTTAATGATACAATAATCTACCCAATATTTGTTATGAGTAAAAACGATATGAATAAACAAAATAAAGAAAACCATGGCAAAAGGCAAAAAGAGTAATGATTTAAAAATGAGAGAGGTATCCTGTGGATAACATGTGCTTAATTAGGAACGAATGGAGATGAAGATCAGAAGACGACAAAGAACGTTTTAAATTGATAAATGTATACAATTTTTAACAATGTATATTTATAGGTCATTATTAGGGTCAACGTTCTAATTTTATGTAAAATAACACTTTTCAAGTTGGATCGGTTACAGTACAGCACGGTGGAATCAAATACACCCAAAGTTAAAAACTATCGATGTTTATATGAAAGATGAAACCTTATGGCACATGACCGTGCAATCTTGACACCTACACATTATCACATAATTGTGAACGGTATATTGTACCTAATTACTAAGAAGTTTGTTATTTTATTCTAAGAATAAGTTTAATAATTTACGGGAGATTTAATGTATTTAAAATTTTACAGGATCCGGTATCGTAATAAGAAGTCAAATTTCACTACAACTCCATTAAAACGTGTTAAATTTTACTTTGGATATTCTTTTTGTGAATATAATAAGTAAAAATACAGTAAGTTTCATCTTCTTATTGTGCCGTATTCTAATTAAGGTTAGCGATTACTTCTTTAAACGCTTCCCATAAATTAATATAGTTTAAATTTAACTACTTTATGAAACAAATATTGCACGTCATAAATTGCAGGAATTGAAAAATTACAAAGATCTCCTGTTTACAGAGTTTCTTTTAATTTTATGTAGTTTATTATAATCCTACCGAAGGGCTTCTACTTTCTTAAACTGTTACACGACTACTCTACTCAATGTTAGTACATTTAGAGACTAAATGTTTAAGTGCATATACATTTTAACAAAAAATAATAATAAATAAAACGAAAACTAGCCATTTCCAAGTTTATAATAAATACTTTTTTAAGTTTGAAAATAATTAAAGCAAGTAATATAAATAACCACCATAAAATATTTAACTACATTAACCAAGTACCTATTTGTGAAATTTCTCGATGACTAAATTGATTGATATTTAAATAAATTTGAAGTTCCAAAACGTATCTGCTGTAAAATTTACAAATCTACGACTAATCAAATTATTGGCAACATCGGAGGAGTTTAGTTTTGTACGCAAAGAAATGTATACGGATCCCAAAAGTGTTTTAACCTATTACGGAGTCCACTTAATCCGACGTGTTGGTCGGAGTCCACATAAAGCGCTACCCAGATAATAATATACACGATGTATATTCGCCTGGAGTTAGTATAATACCGTTTTAGTACGGAGCCCCCATTAACCGCTAGATCTATATATATATATATATATATATTTCCATCTTTTATATATGTATATATATATATATATATATATATATATATATATATATATATATATATATATATATTATTTATTTATCACTTTTCTTTTACCTTTTTAGATACTGAAAGTAATTTTTGAAGAAATTGGACAAACAAACTATGCCGCTCTGATTATTTCTGCAATCACAATCACAATATTGATAATTAATAATGAATTCCTTAAGGTATGCATGCAGTATTTTTATTTTAGGAAATAATGGATCTGGTGTGCCTACAAACTGTTTTTTATTTTTACTTAATAAATTTATTAAAAACTTTCTCGATAAGTTTGTTAAAAACAAAATTAATAAAAAATAATAAAATTAATAAAGTTTAAAATTAAAGTAATATCCGGGATAGATACACAATTTTGTTAAATCGTGTTTCGTACATCGTCACCAAAATAGGTGGCACCTCTTGTAGCATCCACGACTGTATATTCATATTATGTACCTTCAGCAACATTTTTAGAATCATTATATTGTTTAAAACGCGTTTGCCATCCACATTTTTTTTTCAAATGTACTAAAGGTAGTAATTTTGGGATGATAGATCCGATGTTAAGGCCAAGTAAAAGGCTTTAGAAACTCACGATATACATCAGGATTACTAAGAGTTCCTTCCTTGAAATGAACTTTAGATCCTTTTGATCTTTAAGAATGACTTTTCACTACAAAAGACAGCGAAGATTTTCGTGATTTTTTATGTGTTTTTGTATCTAATAGTTACAATTTTAATAAACTAACGACTTACTCATGATAATTTGAAAACATCGAGAGATCAATAAGTTTATTAAAAACAAAATTAGTAAAAAATAATAAAATTAATAAAGTTTAAGATTAAAGTAATATCCGGGATAGATACACAATTTTGTTAAATCGTGTTTCTTCATCGTCACCAATATAGGTGGCACCTCTTGTAGCATATACTACTGTATAATCATATTATGTGCCTTCAGCTATATTTTTAGAAGCATTATATTGTTTAAAACGCGTTTGCCATCCACATTTTTTTTTTTTTCAAATGTATTAAAGGTGGTAATTTTGGGATAATAGATCCGATGTGAAGGCTAAGTAAAAGGCTTTAGAAACTCACGATATACATCGGAATTACTAATAGTTCCTTCCTTGAATTTAACTTTAAATCCTTTTGTTCTTTAAGACTGGCTTTTTCACTACAAAAAGACAGTGAAGATTTTTGTGATTTTTATGTGTTTTTGTATCTAATAGTTACAATTTAATAAACCAACGACTTACTCATGATGACTTGAGAACATCGAGAAATTTATATGTAACCTAAATGCAATGTTTACAAATTTAATAAACTATTTTTCTTAAAAAATTATATGTAAAAGCCTTCGTCAGTCAAACGTATCAGAATAGTAACGCACATACTTTTTGTTGCTTATGAAAACTCCGAAATTACAGATTACAAATTACTTTATTAGATAAAAAGGCTTTCAACGATACTTTTGTCAATTTCTCATACGTGTAAAACCATTTAGTTTTTTAAACCGTAACAATAAATCGGCTACCTTAATTTAATGAACAAATAAAATAAAGATCTCGTCGATCTAAATAATTGAAAAATTACATAGCGAAAAGACATAGTCTTTGGTTTTATCAAACCAGTCTATGGGCGGCACACAGATAAATTTATTCAAAGTTTTATTATTATATGTGTTATAAATTTAATTTAGTAAAATATATGTATTTTAGCCATTAGTAGCGAAAAAATCATCTATACCTATCCCAATAGAACTAATTGTAGTAATAATTGGAACAGTGTCCTCCCAATACCTAGATTTCCATGTAAATTATGGAATCAAAATTGTAGGCGATATTCCCACAGGGTAAGTTATATAAATGTTTAAACTACTAAATTATTTGTTACTAGTAATCTACCTGTTTTAAACCAGTGTTCTTTTGGGTTGCCAGCAGGTTAATACATATTTTTTCTTTCCTTTGGCCTGGAATACTTTCCCAGCAGGCGGCACTAGATATTTTTTCTATATTTTCGGAAATCTTCCACGACGATGCAACTTTTTAAGAGTACTAGCTCCTTCTTTATTAGGACAGCAATCTCGTTACCAGCAATTACTTGGCCCCTGGCGCCCATAACAACGTTTTTTTGCAATGATTTGCCAATTGCTTGCAAATTACACGTTGTTTGCGAGATACCATGTACTAACTATGAAGATGTCTATATTGGGCAAACTAATCAACTGTTTCAATTCAGAATTTGTTCCCATAAATACGACAAGAACAACACCATTACGCTCACAAAACATGAGAATAAGAGGAAGCATAAATTTGACTTTGAAACAATCAAAAATTTTAAAACCAAGCAATAAAAAAAGACAAGGGAGATATATGAATCAATATAAACAAAACGAAACACTAACGCAATCAACGACAAAAAAGATACAAAGGACCTAAATAAAATATGTTTCAATCTGATTTAAATAATAATAAATACAAAACCTTAAAAAACCCTTAAAGTTGTAATATATCTCCACTTTGTCTCTTTCGACAACAGCACCAAAAATACGCCCATGTAAACATAATCATATATTAATGACAGTAAGCAATAGGACATTAGATTTCAATTTTTAATCTCTGTCTGTTCATTAATGTCAGTGTTTCGCTTTACGTAGTGGTCAGTTTTTTGTTTTACAATAACATCTTGTTCTAAATCTGGTACATTTTAAAATCTTGATAAAGGCAAGGATTGCCTGCTGAAACGTTGATTTAATTGGAATAATAAAATCAAGTTTTAAATTTAACATTGCTTATTGAACTTAAACACAATAAATACTAATTTTATATATTGTTTTTTTTTCTTCCTTTTTGTAGTAGGCTTTAAAGCCTGTTTCTTCTTTAATATTAGCCTCCTAAATTGCTTAAATTGTCCCACCATCTATTTCTTGGTCTGTCAATACTTCTTCTGTTTATTTGGTGACTTATCTCGTGCTATTCGTATTGTCCTATCCTCTGCCATTCTACTAATTTGTTCGTTCCACTCCTGTTTCTTTTCTTATGTTTCGCTTCTCTCCCTATCCAACAGATTTTTCCCTGATATTCGTCGGAGTATTTTCATCGCTGTTATTTCTAGTAGTCGTCTCATTTTAGATGTGTCAGGTCTTGTCTCCGCCGTGTATGTAAATATAGGTCTAATTGCTGCTTTATACATTCTTGTTTTTGTATCTTGTCTTAGGTGTTTGTTTTTCCAGATTGTTTTATTAAGAAATCCCGCCGGTTTACTTGCTTTTAAGATTTGTTGTACTTCTTTGTCAACATCTCCGTAACTAGTTATATTTATTCCCAGATATCTCAACCTTGCTTCGTGCTTTATTATTTTTCCATCAATTTCGATTTTATATCGTAGTGGGTATTTAGGTGTTGTCATACATTTGGTTTTTTCTGCTGATATTATCATATTGTATTTCTTTTCTGTTGTATTAAAGATGTGTGACCTTTAGAGCTCATCTTAAAAAGGTATTTCATAAAACAAAACCTTTTGTAGTAAGGTAGTTGACACAATTAATCTAGAAGCGTTTAACACAAGTATAAAAATTCTCAAAAAAATTTTATTTTTTAGATTTCCTCAACCAGAATTGCCTCCAATTGATTTGGTACCATCGGTCCTTGTAGACGGAGTATCAACTGCCATTGTATCCTATGCCATATCGATGTCCTTGTCAATGATATTAGCCCAAAAAGCCAATTATGAAGTCGACGCAAATCAGGAGTTATTAGCATTGGTATGTATTAACAAACTAGTGTATAATTTTATGCTTTTACTAGAATAATCTATTGAAATTTAAAACAAGAATATTGAAGACAATGTGAAATAAAGTTGAAAACAGAGTTTAAAATGATTATTATGAAATATTTCATAAATCTGAAGGCAAGATTAGTTAAATAACTTAATCCCAGAACAATATACTCTTATTAATATTTCTCGTACATGTCTGTATATTATAATATTTAATTTTTTAGGGTGTTAGTAATACACTGGGATCATTCTTCTCGTGTATGCCACTTTGTGCTTCATTATCCAGATCGATGATTCAGCAGGTGGTTGGTGGTAAAACGCAAATAGTATCAGTTGTTTCATCGATGTTATTGATTGTTACTATTCTTTGGATTGCTCCATTTTTTGAATCTCTTCCTAAAGTAAGTGTTTATTTAAAATATTTTTAGTGTTATATCCTATCAAATAGCACTGTAGTACCATAATAGGAACCACGTACTTACTACAGAAGATGCAATTTATAAAATGAAAATGATAAATCCTAAACCTTTTTAATGCTCAAATAGTCCGTTAATATATCGATAGAAAAGGAAAGATCAAGGGACTCGCTAAAAAGATAGTGGTTTAACCATATATTAATGACTATCACGTAAATCAAACATCGTATAAAAAGATAAATATATAATAATGCTTTTGTGATATAAATTTTATATCTCAGAAGCATTGTAAACTCCTTCTACTTTGACGTCACACATTGTGTCAAAGGAATCTACATTACTGACTGTCAGAGTTTAGTTATTATCCGCTAGTCGACGCCAGTAATTAGTGATTTTAAGAGTTAAACTCACAAAAATATGTTAGAACACAGACAATAAAAAAAAAATTACGACTTGTTCGAGCATGAATATTTCCTATCGCCATCCACACTTTAAAAACATGGACCATCAAAAAAGCCGATGCGAAGCGTAGGTATAATGAGATTTGAAATTTGGGTGTACCTTACCATATTGCGTATACCATGGACAGCACATCGCACGAATAATTCAATACTAGAAAACCTTAACATAAAAAGTAACATAAGTAACATAACCCACCACAATTATCAAATAAAAAAAAACCAAAATATTTGATCATATAACTAAAACAAATAAAGGCATGAAACGAATGCAAATTGCGAAATGCGAATTTTCATGCAAATTATATGACACTACTGCGTCCTTACAAAGGGGAAAAGGTAGAGGAGGATACGTATACAAGCTGAAGTCAAAAAATAAATATATACCATCAAACATTGGAGTTAATAGTAAGTGTAAACATACGTTGTAAATTTTACAAATTTACAAAGTCCTTTCCCAAAAATTGATTTTCAGTCGTTTTTATATGAGATAAATATAGAGTTTTTTTTTATATTAGTAAGCGTACCACAATGACTTACAATTAGAGGTGAAAACCTACTTACGAAAACATTAATTGGTAAATTTTACAAATTGTCAAATCCCTTCGCAAAAAATTGTTTTTCAGCCTACTTTTAATCAAAATGAAACAAACACTTGTCAAATATATAAAATAATTATACTTTTACTTTTTCAGGCTGTTTTGGCTGGTATTATCGTAGTCTCGCTAAAAGGAATGTTGGTGCAAGTAACTCAACTTGTGTCTTACTGGAAACTCAGTAAGTTTGACGCCTTAGTTTGGATAACAACTTTTATTTCAGTTGTATTTATAAGTATGGAAATTGCATTGATAGTTGGAATAAGCTTATCACTTCTATCCATCTTTATTGCTAGTTTCAAACCTTACACCTGCCTTTTGGGATCTGTACCACATACTGATCTTTATTTGGATATGAATAGATACAAAGGGGTAAGTAATAGTTCTACTAATAAGTTTATCTTGCACCACATTTATTTTATTTTTCGGTTTTATACAAACGGTTATTATAAATGCATTAGTTACGTCTTAATAACTGCCGTAGAAATTGAAAATTTCATTATTTTTCATTTTTAAATTAAAAATATTTATTTTATCCACATTAGATTTTAACTTTATCAATATTGATCTTAAAATTATATACTTTTTTGTAGGCAAAAGAAATAGAAGGATTAAAAATATTCCATTATTGTGGAGGAATTAACTTTGCTACCAAGGGTATATTCAAGAGCGAATTGTACAGACTTATTAACCTTAATCCTCAGAAGGAACTCATTTCTCGTGAAAAATTGGAGAAGATTATGAATAAGGTAATATATTTTTTTTGGAAATTTTTAATGAAAACTGTTTTTTTAATAGTATGATTTATCTATATAAAAATAATGATAATATAATATGATTTCTCTCATATACACCCAAAATTAGTAAGGTGAAACATTATTACACAGATAAGTAAGATATAATCTGTCAGACTGCCATATTTAGAAAGTCGTAAAAACGTAATTATGCAAGTATGTGTATCTTATACTTTTTTTCTGAGAGTGGAAATTTTCTAAAAGGTTAACCTTTTACTAAGAATGGCTAGCGTGTGTTGAATTTAGGGTAGAGAAGTACATCCGAGCCCATTTCCCCCTAGAAGAAGGTCCTGCAAACGGATGCCTTCCTGTTATCCTGCCTATCAACTAAAAGTATATCCTTCTACATGTGCGCAGACTGTCGCACGTACCGTACTCCGAAAGTGTGATGGCCGCTGTAAGGCTGATGACATTTTCGGAGCACTTCCTTCTTTTATCTGTATGTTATTTCTGTTGTTTGTCTGGTTGTTGTTTTTCTTCTTTTACTTTTTTCTTAATATCTGCTCGGATGTTATTGTGTACTCTATTCCATAGCTGATTTGTTCCCGTCATCTTCATAATCATCTCTCTTACAGTCACAGAGTGCATACCTCTTTCTCTATACATTCTGTTACTGATTCCATTCGGGATCAATATCTTACTCCACTGGGCAATTCTTCCATGGTGTTCCACTCTTCCTGTCATATTTCTATTGATCTTTCCTTTTCTTCTTTTTTTTAAGGTTGCAGTCAAATGCCTTCTTCTTTCATGGAGATATCTCCTTTCTACTGCTAACACATGCAGAGGAACGCAACCTGTACTAGTCCACAAGGCCTCCGCAGATACATTCCTGTAGGCGCATGCTACTCGCAACAGACTTGTTTTGTCCACTTGTATCAGGAGCCACTTGTAGGTGAGAATCTCTACGGTCCCACTCGAAACTGGTATCGTGTAACAAATGATTGACTGCTCAACACGGTGTAGGGCCCTTCTTCTTTTGATTCGGGTGTATATATTGTGTGTCTTATACTAAAAATGTAAGGTTAAAAGGAGTTACATCAAAAATAACAAATGTTATTGTGCTACATTTTGGGTCATATTTACACATTTATTTTAAATTGATTTTTACCATACAAAATGCTAAACTGCTCAAGTTATATCTTTATTCTGGTAATTTCTCTATTTCATTTTCGTCCGCTACTCCCTGTGACACACCTACTATGAATGTAATATTGGTTCCGAATAAGTGATGGTCACTGCCACCTGTAGTGGCTTTTCTATATACACAAACGTCTTGTTTAATCAGTTTAGCCTTTTTTAACGATTATGTAGTTTATAGTAGATAGTGCAATATTTCAATAGTACAATAGAGTGTAATTTTTCAACGACATCATAATATGTATCATGAATCAGTACGTTATCAATATTTACAAATAATTCTAGGGTTGTTAGTATGTCTGCTTTTATTTGCAGGTTCGTTTTTGATAGCCTCTCGTTGATAGCTATACAAAAAATAATGAGTTTTATTAGTTTCTTCTGATAAAGATGGCTACTTCTTGTTGAAATCTCTTGTGAAAACTCTGTAAAAATAATCATATTCGCTGAGGTCTTCTGACTTTTTCGCTTTGTTTGGTTAAGCATTGTAGTATTCAAAATATGTCTACTTATTTCATTTATAACCTTATTCATTTTTTAACTAAATCCTTGTAGATTAAAAGTCCGAGGTGTTTTAGAAGTTTTTCACAATATTTTTTGTTTTTTCTGGTCATTATGGTATTATGGTCATCCCCGCCGATACTCCAAATCCCTACTTACAAGGTCACCAATTTTTTTATTGGAGTGCTTTTTCTCCTGGATGACTTACTTTATAGAGCTTAAAAGTATTATCTGCTCTATCTATTAGTCCGTGAGTGGCATTTTATTTTCAACCTACTCGCTAGCTAATGCTGGTGAGGCTTTTTCCTATCCGCCATTTGGGGAAATTATATCTTTTGCGCATCTGCCGTTGATCGTTTATAGTTCCAAATATTTTGCGAAGTCTCTTATGCTCAAATATTCTCAGAAGTCTTTCATCTTTCTGCGTTAGAGTTATCTAACGAGTTAACTAGAGTTAGAGTCATCTGCCCCATATGTGAGGATCGGCCTCAGCAGTGTTTTTTACATAATAATTTTAGTTTTTCTTTGGATATTTCTTGTGTGCAATTGTTTTTGGAATCGATAGTATGCCCTATTTGTAAGGTTTATTAGTCTTTTAATTTTTTCGCTTGTTTTGTTGGTAGTAGTCACTAGCGAGCCAAGGTATGTGAAGCTGTCAACACGTTTAAAGATATGACTTCCAAAGACTGTTTCCCGTTCATCATTTGCTATAAGATCCTTAGTTACCAACATGTACTTGGTTGTCTTCGTTGATGAGTAAACTGACCTGTGTTGACGCCGTTCTTAATTCTAGGAAATATCGTTCAACATTTCGCTTGTTACTCCCTATTATGTCAATGTCATTAGCATATGCTAAGATTTGTATCGATTTATTTTAAATAGTACCGCCGTTTCTAATTCGTGTATCTCGGACTGCCTTTTCCAAGGAAATGTTAAATAGGAGGAAAGCCAGGAAATCCCCTTCTCTGAGTCCATTCTTTATCTTAAAGGATCAAAAATTTTCTCTCTGTATCCTAATGCTGCCTTTTAAGATAGACATTGTCATTCTCGCTAATCGGATAAGTTTTTCTGGTAGACCAAACTCACGCATTGATTGGTATAGTACTGTTCTCGTGACACTGTCGTATGCAGCCTTGAAGTCGACGAATAGGTGATGATTTTCAATATTAAATTCTAATGTTTTCTCGAAGATCTGTCCTCTAGAATGAATCTAGTCATTTTTCTGAAGTAAATAAGTAAGCGGCGGGATTTCTTAATGACACATTCTGGAAGAACAAACACCTAAGACAAGACACAAAAACCTATAAAGCAGCAATTAGATATATATTAACATACACGGCGGAGACAAGACTTGTCACATCTAAAACGAGACGACTACTAGAAACAACAGAGATGACAATACTCTGACGAAAAATTTAAAAAATATTTTTTCATCCAACACTGTTTGTTTTCGAATTTTTAGTACATTAGATACATTACTCTTGATTTCGTACTGTCTAAATTGTTGTTCATATTTATGATTGTTGTATATTATTTTTAATTATTTTTAATTTCAGGATCTACCTCCAACTGAGTACAAAGAAAAGGTCAAAAAATTAGAAAGTAAAATAAATAGAGATCTCAAATGCATAATCTTGGACTTTTCTTCAGTGAGCTGTTTAGACCCATGTAGTGTCAGCATGTTGAAAAATGAAATGGCCGAATTTAAAAAACTTGATATTACGTTCTATATTGCGGCATGCTCTGGTAGGTATTATCTTTTTTTTTATTTTTATTTAATTGCTTATTTCTCAGTCGATCGTGTGTTGTGTATTGGGATGCCTATCGATGTGCTATAATATATTAATAATAAACAATAAAGTTCTGATCAACCAAAAATATATATCAGGATAGATAAACATCCAAAATAAAAACAAGTAAAACTCTTGAAGAAGGTGACCGGAACAAAAACTAGAAGCTAATCTTATGTCAACAGTATCTAAGGCGCTACACCAGATCAGTCAAATTACCGAAGAAAATTGTTTGTTTTACTTACACACAAAGTACAGTAATTAAAAAAAAAACAATTAACCAAATAGGGGAATTAATAAAACAAACAAAAACAAATACTAGCTTTCTCTTAGCTTTTCAATCTTTCATTAGATTTTAAGATGTTGTAGTTATTCTTCATGCGGTTTTAAATTTAAACCTGCTTACATTAAATACAGGAAAACTAGAAACGAATTGATCGAGAGTTGTGAATCGATGTCAAGAATCGCTATTCTATGACGCTACCCGTGGCGACTCCATCTTGTCACACTAGTTCTGTGACACTCGCCTCGGCATTTTACTGTAAAGAAAAAAAAATAATACAACTCCACTCTAGAAGCTTTCCTTCAAAAACCGAAAGTTTTTACGTTCGAACAAAATGCCAAACGAACTGTTGAGTGGTTTGGTGGTATAGTTGTTTGGTGAATCTACGGAAATATACTCACTGAACAACTTCTTCTTCAAGTGCCCTGTCCATTGCGAACGTTGGCTATTAACATGGCAATTCTGATCTTGTTTGCGGCGCTTTTGAATAGTTCGACCGATGTGAGCCCGAACCACTTCCTCAGATTTTGGAGCCACGAGTGTCTTCTCCTGCCTGGCCCTCGCTTACTGTCTATTTTTCCCTGGACAATCAATTGCAGTAGACGGTACTTATCGTGTCTCAATATGTGGCCTAGATATTCAAGCTTTCTTTGTTTAATTGTATTCACGATTTCTTTCTCCTTTCCGATTCTTTGGATTACCTTTATGTTGGTGACATGTTCGGTCCAGGATATACGAAGAATGCGTCGGTACACCCACATTTCGAGTGCTTCTAGTTTTCTCGTGAGCGTCTCCGTCAGCGTCCAGGCCTCCATACCATACAGTAAGATCGGAAAAATGTAGCATTTAACTAGACGTAGTTTTAGGGGAAGAGACAAATTCCTGCTTATGAGGAGCTTTTTCATATTGCTAAATGCTGCTCTAGCTCGTTCTATTCTCGCCTTAATTTCTGTGGCCTGTTTCCATTTTGCATTTACGTTGGTGCCAAGGTACACATAAGATTCTACATGGTCAATTAGTATGTTAGTATGGAAAATGCAAATGAGGGCATAAAAATAAACGGCGAGTTAACGAACAATATAAGATATGCCGACGACACGGTGATCCTTGCCAGCATCATAGACGAATTACAGCAGGTAATGGAAAGAGTTTATTCAGTTAGTGAGAAATACGGCCTGAGCCTCAACTTCAAGAAGACAAAGTGGATGCTGATAAGTAGGAAGCAACAGCCTGCTCGACAGTTACGGATAAGTAACATACTAATTAACATACTGAACAACTATGAATACTAATACAAATAATTTTTACATGCAACTAAATTCCAAAAAGTTGGCATACTAGCACAATGACTCTAATTTAAAAAGAAAATTCGCCTCGTAAGACGAATAAACTGCTAGTACTTTTTTGAGCTTGGCACACTGTTGCTTGGCACACAGAGACAGGAGAATCCGATGATATCAAAATCAAACGTGGGGTCTGACAGGGATGAATACTGTCGAAAGGAGTTGTTAACTATAATAATAACAGGCAAAATCGGATACCTTGGTTACATCATGAGGAACAGCGAAAGATATGGATTGCTGAAATTAATTCCACAAGGAAAAATAGAAGGAAAACGAGGACCAGGAAGGCAAAGAATTATCTGGCTGAAAAATCTACATTCGTGGTTCAACACAACAACCACAAATCTTTTCAGAGCAGCCGTTTGCAAAATACAAATTGCCATGTTGGTCGCCAACATTCGGAACGGATAGGCGCTACAAGAATAAAAAGGTGAAAAAAGAAGAAGAATGATGCCTAACCATAAGCTGTGTGTTTGTTAATATTAAGTTAAATATGTTAGTTTCAGGAAGGTAAAAGGGTAAATGTTCCGAAGATCTGGTTACAATTACTTCTTTGACTAATTTCTCCAGATTACGTTTTGAAAATAATTTTCAATTCATTCAAGATCAGAACCTATATACTGAACTGAATATACTGAACGGAAATAAAATACTTGCAGGATGAAGTATCCATCAAGATGAATCTATCTGAAAAGAAAATACATAATTTATCATGAAAATATCCAAAAAGAAAGCAAGTAAATCCAAATAACTGTTTACAATAAAAAGTTTAACTAAAAAACCTTACATATTATAAAGCACGAAGAGAAGCATGCACTTCGCTAGGACTCAAAAAATTATCGATATCAGGAGAGGTTCCGAAAAGAAATTAAAATGAGTCTTGATCGGTCATATATAATTTTGTACAAAGCATCTACATATTTTGTAAATGTAATAGCTTTTGTTAAAAACCAGCGATATGATTACCCCAAACTTAGGGTGTAATTTTTTGTTTCAATTTTTAATCTTGCCATAAAAAACTTAAATATTTCATATATTCTAAGCTCTTGAATGGCTCTTAACAACTATCATTTTTTAAATTCTTATTTATTTCTTATAAACAGTTAATTTAATTTTCATTTTCTTTTTATTTGCAGATGATATCTATAACTTGTTACACAAATGTGGATTACTTTCAAAAGAAAAGGAGTCCCTTAGAGTTTTCCCAAGTATACACGACGCTGTGCAAGCTGCAAGTTATGCTATGAAAATTCCAATTGAGCTTCAAGTTAGAGTACTGCCAAATACTATGATTGCAAATGAAGAAAGTTGAGACATTTCATCTGATAGCCAATAAGGGATTAAAGTTACATTTATGCTATTGTTATGAAGAAAGCAACATTTTAAACGTGAAATTACTCAGCTGCTCAACAGAACACAACTGATACTTTACGTAAAATGGTTTTCAAAATGCAGGGATAAAACTCGCGTTATAGCGACGTAAACGATATTAAGATATATATGAAATTGTAAAAATGTATATAAATTATTTATTACTAGTATGTAGATAAAAAGTAAAGAAATCTTTTACATTATCATAAGTTTTATTATTTTACGACAATCTCCTTCTTTCAGAGCCTATCCCCTATGGATGTTATTTGCTATTGAACAGCATTGGGTAACCATAGTCGACTATGCACTCATAACTTTGAAATTTAAGTATGTGCTGCATATAATTCATATGTCAGGTCTATAAAAGTTGGAAAACTTAATTACAATAAAGTTTCTTACCTTAAAATAAACTCATGTTTCAAGATTTTCTCATAATTTATTTACAAATTAAAACGAATTTAAATATTAAAAAGATACAAAGTTACTTTTCTAAATTATAAATAACATAAATACTAAAATGAAATCACAAATACTATTTAAAAGGAAGATGACACTATCTGCTTTATCACAACTAGCTGACTCCTTTGTGGAACCAATACTGGTAACAACTCTGGTAACTACTTGATACCAACTAATCTAAATATGAGCATAACTTTGGGTGATACTGACTTGCAACGATATGATAGATACTTGGTTTATATTATATACTGACATCATTTTTAATGAACATACAATATACACGTATGTACGTTATATGTACGTTAATGTTTTAATAAAAACAAAAATATTTGTTTACTTATTTTTTTTAATGACCCTGTATCAACTACTGAGAGTTATTATCAGGGGATACAAACACAAATTACAAGTATTCAATTTCTTACAATGTATACGACTTAAATATATTACCATGCGGTCCACATGTATGGAATAAATTCATTTTTATCGTTATTATGTACTATCTGAAAAAAACCTGAAACAGGTCAATTTTTATTCTTAAATTGACAATTTACAGTATGAAAATATTATCCCCTTTCAGCACCCCCTTTGAATTATAAGCACCCCCTCGAAAATTTTAAATGACAAAGGGGGTCGTGTGGCACCTTGTTAGAAAGGGATTTTAGTCCTCTGTTCAGCAATATAAAGTTTTTTGAGTTGAGTGCAATCATAACGGAGAAAATTGATTTTTACAATTAAATTAAATGTTCAACTTGAGCACCATTATTCACTTCTTGACAATAACCGAACTGATTTTGAAATTCTCGTACAACATTTTGTATGGCCTCGGGAGTTATTTTGTTAGTTTCTTCCGTTATCCTAACTTTTAAATCAGCAATATTGCCTTGTCTATTAAAATATACTTTAGAAATAATCAGGTATTTTCGTATCTGTTCTGCTAAACATTAGGGAAATAACTTTGAAGATAATAATATTAGTCAAAAAGCCAAATAAACAATTGATATGAAACAAGTTGGCTGCTGTCATTTAGGTATCTAAAGTTACTAAAAGACGTCAGTATATTTGTGCGCGTATTAAATTTAATTATGGCTCATTTGTCCGGGACTCAAAAAATAGACATTTTAATTTTGATTGGTTTTGTTAATAAAACAAGAACTCAAAAGAAGGTTTGTGAAATGTTTGTTTGATAAATACCCTGGTCAACAAGTTTCGCAGTCTACAGTAAGAAAAATTTAAAAGAAGTTTCGTTATACTGGACATGTAAAAAATATTGAAAAACCAGATACAAATGTTAAATTTACTGATGAAAAAGAGTTAGATGTACTTCTAGAGATTGAGGAAAATGCACACAAGAAAACTCGAAAACTGGCCGCAGTCAATGATGTAAGTAAATCATATATTTGGAGAGTTTTGCATAAAGAAAAATACCACCCGTACAAAGTTCAGTTGGTTCTGGAGTTAAATGAAGATTATCCCGATAGAAGACAAGAGTTCTGTAAAATAATGATGTACAGAATGAACGCAGATTTGCAGTTTATAAACAAAATAGTTTTTTTCTAATGAAGCGACGTTTCATTTAAACGGAACGGTTAACAAACTCAGAGTTAATCCTCACTTAGTGTGTGAGACTCACGCAATATCCTACGAAAATTAACATTCGGGCTGATATCATTAACAATACAATTATTGGTCCTTATTTTTTTGAGGGCACAGTTGATGGTGAGGTTTATCTAGATTTTTTGATTAACTTTTTAGTGCCTACATTACGAAGATTTTTTCCTATTGTCAATCATCCAAATAAGATAGATCGAACTATTTACTTACTACCAACAAGACAGAGCTCTTCCGCATTTTGCACCTATAGTTAGAAATTATTTAAACGAGGTTTTTCCCAATAGGTGCATTGGAAGACGTGGAACGATCGAATGGCCGGCTAGATCCCCGATTTGACTCCTCTTGATCACTTCTTATGGGGTTATTTAAAATCTAAAGTATATTTTAATAGACCAAACAGTATTGCTAATTTAAAAGTTAGGATAACGGAAAAAATTAACAAAATAACCCCCAGGTCGTACAAAATGTTGTGCGAGAATTCCAAAATCGCCTCGGCTATTGTCAAGAAGTGAATGGTAGTCATTTTGAACATTTAATTTAATTGAAAATTTCATTGAAAAATACATTCTAAATATTATGTGACATTATTATCTTTATTCAACCTAAAGTTTTGTGAAAGAGACATTATCAAAATTTTACATCTTCAAAATCAATTTTCTCAGTTATGATTGCACCAAACTTAAAAAACTTTATATTTCTGAACAGAGGACTAAAGTTGCTTTCTAACAAAGTGCCACACGACCCCTTTTGTTATTTAAAATTTTCGAGGGGTGGTTATAATTCAAAGGGGGTGCTGGAAGCGGATAATATTTTCATACTGTAAATTGTCAATTTAAGAATAAAAATCAACCTGTTTTCGGTTTTTTTCAGATAGTACATAATAACGCCAAAAATGAATTTATTCCATACATATGGACCGCATGTTATATTAAATATTGTAAAATTTAATGTCTTTTAAATATTTCAGTACTTGGTTGAACTGGCAGCTTAGTAGATCCTTCATCTTGGTAGTGATGTTATTTTTTCTTCTTTCGTGGATGTATGTTTTGTATTCTAACAGGATATGTTTAACAGTGATTGGGATCTTGTAGTTGTGGCAGAAAGAAATGGGTTCTTTATTAATTAAGTGGATATGGGTGGGTATAGTATGTCCTAGTCGCAGTCGAGTTAGTACTTGCTCACTACATTTGAGTGGGAATGGTAATGTGGTGCCGACAGTTTCTATAAGTTTAAATCACATATTTCTGGTAAATTAGGAATAAGAGGTGGGTTTGGGGCAGTGATAATTTAGAATAATTACATTGGTTTGGTCTCTTCCGTTGAAGATGTGTGAATGGGGTTAAGTTTTTTCTTTAACCTGGTGATTTTATTTTTTAATTTTGAGTTGTGAGAGTAGCAGTGAATAATGTTAAGGATATCGGTTAATTCGGAAAGTTCATTTGAGTAATTTTTTGAGATAATTTTGGGATGTTTAGCATACAGAGTATTGACTAGAAAGTAGCATACTTCATTATAGTGTATTATAAATGGGGGTGATCGGTTTTTAATTTTTTTTAATAATTCCTGTAAAGAAATAATGTCGTAATCAGAGGTTTTGGTTGGTTTTTTCCTTTGTTTGTGTGTGGTAGAGGGAGTAAAGATTTGTGCGTCTATTTGTGGGTAATTTTGGTCAATGTCAGGTAAGGATGAGATTTGTCTTTTAAACTGAATAGATACCTAAGTACGTTGTTTGTTAATATTAACTAAAGGTTGCAAAATTTTCTTTTATTAAAGAGGGTTTTCTATAGTTTCAGTTATGGTGTAGTCCGTTTCCATGTTTTTTGTATTTCAGAGTCTTTACCATGTGTTTCAAGTGTCGTATTTGGAGGAATTTCTGATGGTACGTTTGGGGAGTTAGTTATTTTTGTATATCCTATTCATTATATGGCAACTAAACTTTTCTTTTATATTAATATACAACTTTTACAAGATTACATTTTTTTCCATTGTTTGTGTTTTTTAAAGATAGCGCCAAAAATTTTTCGTCCAAAATTTACTGCTCCATGGCGGACAGTTAATGTTGTAGCATGCTGCATCTGGTACGAGGTGTTTAAAAATTGACTTAGTATTAGAAAGTTTAAGAAAGGTAGCTGACAAAACATTTCTACAGCACTTTAGAGTCTGCTGATGGAATAAAGAGAAGACTGTTTACAAACAAATGAAAAAATAATAGCCGAGGGAACGATAGAATTAGAAATAGAACAGGTAGAAAATAAATAGGTTAAAGTAATAAAATTTAACAAAATTCTCAGGCTCAGAGCTAGACCCAGAAATTATTAAATATGGTAAAAAGAAACTGTTTAAAGTACTTTGAAATTATTCTTAATGAAAGCGAAAATGTTCCAGAGGAATGGAAACAGTGCTACATGTCTTCAATGTAAGTGTGAAAGGCACAAAAACTGTTCCAGCAAATTATAGGGAAAAAGCAGTAATACTAACAACAGGCATATTATACTCAGAATGAAATCATATACAAAACTTAGTAGAAATATCCACAATATTATGAAACATAGTAGAAGTAGACATTAAAGACAAACAGCCTGAAGAATTAGCCCGGTTCAGAGCTAGATGATCTACCATAGCTAATTTATTTACATTAAAAATCGCGGTAGAAAAAAAGGTACAGAGAAATATTGATAGTCATTTCACCAAAGAAATCCTTACTGAAATCAGACGGCAAATCCTCAGAGTTGAAGGTGAACACACTGACTATGTGAAAATCGTGCTTGGAGTGAGGCAAGGCTGTATTTTGTCTTCCCTAATCTCCAATATGTACTCTGAAAGAATATTAATCAAATCTTTGCACAAAAATGAGAAAAAGTTTTCTACTAAATGGTTACCGGCTAAACAATATCATATATGCAGATGACACCATAGTATTTACAGACAACTTAGAAGACCTACAAGTTCTTATGAACAAAATCACGTATTACAGTCAACAATATGGACTCAATATAAACGTTAATAAGACAAAGCAGACAAGATAATTAGCACGAAAAGGATAACAGAAGGTCAACTCTACGTCAACCAATCCCCTATAGAAATAGTGACTCACTACAACTACCTCGGCACCATAATAAATGAAGAATGAACCACTAATAAGGAGATTAGAGCATACATCGGAAAAGCTGGATCCACCTTCAATCGGATGGGGGCCTTCTTCAAGAGTCACAACCTGTCTCTTGATATAAAAGTAAGAATGCTGCGATGCTACGTTCTCTCTGTGCTTTTTTATGGTGTTGAATCGTGGACCTTGAACGAAGATATGTGTGCAGAAAACTGGAAGCATTTGAGATGTGGCTATATCGGAGAATGTTTAAGATCCCGTAAACTGACCGAGTCATGCTCTCCTTCAAGCCATCCTGCAAGGAAAAATATTTGAAAAACGAGGTCCAGGAAGAAGAAGAACATCTTGGTTAAAGAACCTCAGAATCTGGTTCAATTCAAGATCTGTGCAGCTTTTCTGCACTGCTGCAGATAAGATAAAGATTGCCGTGATGATCGCCAACATTCGTAACGGGTAGGCACATCAAGAAGAAAAATATCATCAAAATACACTTAAAAAAGTATATGGTTTCGTGCTGATTTTATAGTTGTGAAAGGAAATGATGAACTTGAAAGTAAATCCAATTGTTATTAAGGCTACTTACAAATATTATGGGAAAAACTCTGTAAAAATTAAATTTAAAACAGAAATTACCATTCCATTTAAAACAATAAAGGTTTTAGACAAGAAAGTAGTTTACCATCCACTCAATTTTAGATTTATCTAGACAGATCTAAACCGATATGTAAAAAACTGTCGGTGTATGTCCCTCATACACTACTGCAAAATTTATATCAACATGTTCTAGACATATCTTAATAACTTTTTCTTCTTCTAATGGAGCTGCAACCCTTTATAGGCCTTAGCCTACCTAACAATTTTCTATGATTCTGCCCTGTCGGCTACTTTCCTTCGCCACTGCCTGATGTTCTTGGTTTAAGATCTCTCTCTACATCGTCCATCCACCTCTACGGAGCCTTACACTTATCCAATTTCGTTAGAGTTTTCATTTCTAAATTACTTTTACAGCTCGATTATCTGACATTCTTTCTAAGTGGCCAAGCCAGCTTACTCTTTGTGACTTTACAATTCTAACGATATCTGCACTCTACTTTAATTCATCCAGCTCATAGTTTATTTTTATTCTCCACTTACTAACGCTACAATGAATTGGTCCAACTATCTTTCTTACTATTTTGCGCCCAAATATTTTTACATAAAATCAATGTACCAAAGATCAGGTCTCAAGTTTCAATTGTTTTGTTTTGTTGGATACAAATTCCTGTATACAAAAAATTTTTAAATACTTATGTTGTTGACTTCTTAGATTAATCGTTTAAGCGATACTCTGAATTTAATATACGTTTGTTATTTTTGTGGTATACTTGTTGAGATATTACTTTGCAGTCTAACTTGGTAGTTAATGAAAAACGATATAAGTCGATTTACAATCTATTCTATTTATCAATGCAAAATTAGCATTGAGTGGTACACACTTAATAAAATTTTGTTTCTGTTCAACAATGTGTAGATAAAAAACTATAGATTTATGATAAGTTTCCCGGGAAGTATATTGTAAAGAGAATTTTGCAATATTCTGAAAAAAATATATAGTAAATAATAAATAAATTAAACGTAAAATAATTGGTTAACTATATACAATGTCAAGCAAATTTATGCAACAATTAAACATTTTTAGAAACGGGACAATTGGGATTATTTAATTTTATTTTATTTCAATTATTTCTATTTAATTTTAATTAATTTTATATTTTTTTTTAATTCTGTTTAACTCTATTTAATTTTATTTAATTTCTTTTTTTTTTATTAATTTTATTGAATTTTATTTAACTAGCGGACCAACTCGACATCGAGTTTTTTAAATGAAATTTTTATTTTGCGAGAAAAATATACAATATATACAATAATCGGAAGTAAAAATATTTTTGTCAATAACTCAAAAACTAGAAATGATAATTTCGTGAACTTACATTTTTGAACTCTACGTTGAATTCTCTATTGATTTGACTAATAAAAACGAAACCGGAAGTCGACCTCAAAACCGGAATGCAATTTTTAGTTCATCAAATGTCGACATGAATATCATATAGCAGTTAATTTTGCATGCTGATCACGAATCCGGTGTCAGATTTGCTCTATCTTGACGTTTTATGCGCGTTTCGGGTCACTTCTGGTGTCGGATCGCAACCGGAAGTACATATTTAGATTCGTCTCGACAAGACCTTTCGATCCATATATACATTGTGGGGTCTAAAACTTAAAGTAAATTTTATCTTCCGGTCATCTCAAAACCGGAAGTGAATTTTTGTACCAAAAGTATATTTTTCAATCACATACGTAATACTAATAATATTCCGAAAAAATATTTTAATTATCTAATATGGTTTTTGAGTAAAGTGGTGGACAAGAAAAGGGCTTAGCGTTTTAGTATATAAGATTTTATTTCATTTTAGTTAATTTTATTTAATTTTATTTATTTTTATTTAATTTTATTTAATTTTATTTAATTTTATTTAATTTTATTTAATTCTATTTAATTTTATTTAATTTTATTTCATTCTATTTCATTTTATTCGATTTTGTTTAATTTTATTTAATTTTATTTATTTTATTTAATTTTATTTCATTCTATATCATTTTATTTGATTTTATTTAATTTTATTTAATTTTGTTTAATTTTATTTCATTTTATTTAATTGTAATTAATTTTATTGAATTTTACTTAATTTCATTTAATTTTTAAAACGTTGACGTTTTGTTGAACGTCATTTTATTTTTATAATAAGTGTATATAATTGTTATAATAATCTTACCTTACAGTTACAGTAACCTACATTTTTAGCAAATTTTAACAACAGGACAAACAGTGTGACTTGTCGTCCTAGCATTTTATATAAATAGATACAGTTATTTCTTTTTGAATAAATAGCCCAGGCTGTGGGGGAAAAAAGGGTGATTTTACACTATAATCCAGGAATTTATGTAATGTGGCCTAGGTTATAAAGAGCAACCTCAGGAGCAATCTCTCAGTTCATTCAACAAAAATTTTTTGGTTATTGTTTATTTATGAGCGTTTATAGGTGCAAAATACGTATTTTTTGAGTTTTTTTCATATTTTCCTAAAGTAAGTATTTCTGTATAGATTATGAAAGTACACTAAAAGACCTTTAATTTGAGCCGGTATACGTTCAATTCAATTTATTTGGTATTTCAAAAATGACGAATGAATGTCAAAATTAAAAAACGTAATATTTACTGCAAAATTGCTTTTTTTATTTCAAATATATTACATTCAAGCCTATAAAATTACGAATCGAATGAGCCGTAGTATAGGTACCTAGATCGCTTAATTTGTTGCTGAGATACGTTAATTAGTTTATCCCACGATCTTCAACTTTGAATGCTCATAGGATTGCCAAAAAGAAAGGTAAAGGGCTAATTTTTGTTTCATTCTCTTCCTACAGCCGTAAATTTTTATATTCCATAGAAAATAATGAAAAAATTTTTTAACCCGTTAAAAACAATTATTTATGAAGTTGTAAAATTGCAGTTATAAACATTTAGAGCTGCAGCGCCCCCTATGTACCCTACAAATTTTTAATTTGCAGATTATTGTAGCTGGCTTCGAGACGAAGATTAAAAAAAAAGAGTTTTCTATGACCAATTGGAGCCGAGTTAGGATAATTTTTTTAAAATATCACAGAGGCTTTATTAATAACAATTAAGAAACGAATCTGGCGACGCTCGGAAAAATTTGCAATATCTCGGTGAAAAGTGAACCGATTTCGATGATTTTTTTTTTAAATTAAAAAATTACCCCCAACCCCCCTAAAAAAATTTTTTAATTCAATTTTTTTTTCAGTTTTTTTACTTTTACAATACTATTAAACGTAATCTACTAAAAAATTATTATTGAGAACATCCCCATGAAACATCCCCATTTCTAAAAAAATTTAATATTCTAAAATATAATGAAAAATTATGTTAAAGTTCAAATGATTAAAATTTCTATTTAAAAACAATCTATTTTTCAAAAAAAAAACTCTTGATTTTAAAAACTTTTGGTCAAACTAGATTTTTAGTATAATTTCATGAGAAATTAAATAATTGGTTTAATAAATTGCTTAGTTTTTATTTGTTTTTCTTTTTTTAGTAGGTTGTACAATTTCCTCAGAATCATATAACAATTCATCCAAACCATCTCACTCTCACATTCTTTTTCTGCGTCATCTAATTAATATTCAGCAGTATGACAATTTTTGCAACTCTCTCCATTACAATGTTCGCACATTCTCGTACATTTTAGGCCGTGCTTACGGCATCCGCAATGTTTGCCACATGCGGTTTCGGTACTACATTGAAAAAAGGTAAACTTTATTCGTCATTTTTAACAATAAATAATGATTTTAATTTAAGGCAAATACAAATACTTGAAAATATAGGTTTTTAAGTAGTAAATGACGCCAGGTTCGTTTCTTAATTGTTATTAATAAAGCTTCTGTGATTTTTAAAAAAAAATTATGCTAATTCGGGTCCTATTGGTCGTAGAAAACTCTTTTTTTTAATCTTCGTCTCGAAGCCAGCTACAATAATCTGCTAATTAGAAATTTGTAGGAAACATAGGGGGCGCTGCAGCTCTAAATGTTTATAACTGCAATTTTATAACTTCATAAATAATTGTTTTTAACAAGTTAAAAAAATAATTTCTTTTTCATTATTTTCCAGTGGATTATGAAAATCTACGGCTTTAGGAAGAGAATGAAACAAGAATTAGCCCTCTACCATTTTTTTTTTTTGGCAATCCTATGAGCATTCAAAGTTGCAGGTAGTGGGATAAACTAATTAACGTATCTCAGCAACAAATTAAGTGATCTAGACCTACTATGGCTCATTCGATTCGTAATTTTATAGGCTTGAATGTCATATATTTGAAATAAATAAAAAAGCAATTTTGAAATAAATATAACGTTTTTAATTTCGACCTTCATTCGTCATTTTTACAATAACAAATAAATTAAACGTATACCGGCTCAAATTGAAGGTCTTTTAGAGTACTTTTATAGTCTATACAGAAATTACCCATAACAATACTTACTTTAGGCAAAAAATGAATAAAACTCAAAAAATACGTATTTTGCACATATAAACGCTCATAAATAAACAATAACCAAAAATTTTTTGTTGAATGAACTGGAAGATTGCTCATGAGGTTGCCCTTTATAACCTAGGCCACATTACATACAATCCTGGATTAGGGAGTATTTTCTTCACCACAACCTGGGCTAAAAACCTATATCTCTTTTCTGGCAAAAATCTATTACCAATTTAAAAGTCTCAAATAAAAATGGAAGAGTGAAAATGTCAAAATGTGGTCCCGAGAAATCGTTCTCAAAATGATATCCAGAATAGAACTCTAAACATCAAAGTAAACGTATTTTTAACTAAAATTACGTTGAATTTTCATTAAATACAGTTAATTAAATATTTTATTTGAATACTGGCGATATTTTCTAACGTTTAGCGGGTAGTTTATTTCATTTAGTAATTTAAACTTATTCTATTAAATAAATACTAGTATTTTAAAACAAGGAAAATAATAAGGAACCACAGAGAATAGTATTTTTCATCGTCAAGTCAGTATCACTCTTTACCTACACCATTGAGCCGAACATCCTCTTTCCCCTCGTGAGGATCAGGCTGACTGCCATTACGGATAACAAGAAAAATATTAGGCCAAAAAAGGAAGTAAGAAGTCTACATCGGCATCGCCACTTCTTGTCGTTTTGCATTCTTTTTAGGAGATGTTCAGATCGTGGCACGTCCAACGTGAAATCTGCTTCGGGTCGACCACCAGGCTAAAAAATAAAAAGCATATTTTAATGCTTAAGTAAATAATTTAAAAAATAAATTGTTCATAGTTGGTATGTTTGAAGATTAACAAACAATTTCTTAAATTCAATTCGAATATTTCAAAATTTTATAAAAATGTATCACTAACGTTATCGCGATAAGATGTTACACCTTTATTACTTGGTCAAAAGTAAAAATAGTTTAGCCGGGATAGCATTTGACCTTTTATGACGAGCTGTCCCAAATTTTATTTGTTTAACTTTTAGGGGAGGTCAATAGTAGTGTAAATTTAAAATAGCGACTTATCTACACAATTATTTGTTGCTTAAATTTTTTCATGTAACATTTACTATATTTTTATTTAAATTTAATTATTATTTAAAGTGAATAGCAGGAAGTCTTTCTAAAATTAAAAAACATGACAAGGGGTCTACGAGGGAAAAAAGTTTGGGAACCTCTATTCTAGATTATGAATTTTTTACGACCAATCTAATAAAATGTCACCTAATGTTAGTTAAAATTAAGTTTGGTTCAAAAGTCAGGAATACTTCGCAAATTAAAGCAGTTACGTCTAGGGAATGCTTAATAAATAATAAAGTATCATCACATATCATTTCAATATAATACTAAAATACAGGGTGTTCTATTTAAAAAAATTCAGAAAATATTCATTCCAAGTTTGAGTAACTCTGTATAGAAAAATTAATAACGTTGTGTTAAATTTTTTGGACGATAGAAGACTATATTAAAAATCATTTAACTATAAATATTATTTTTAATGTCAGGTCTCTATAATTCCACAGGTTGTTACTTATGCTACGAAATTATATATAAAAAACACAAAAATATCGGGTCAAGTTCAAAAATGTACAAATATGCAAGGTGTTCCATTAAAAAAAATAAGTTTGTTCCACACTGTTAATATGGGTGGCCCTGTTTATTTGAAAATATTTTTAAAGTATCATCAGAGGTTCTATCAATGTTGCAACTTTTACCTAAATTATGTTTTTCTTATCTCTCTCGACAAATGAGTGAATGAACTTCCTTGCACTACTGTCGCACCCTGTATATGTACAGAGAGTATGCAGCTGCAATTCATTTTAACCAACATTTTTAAGAAAATCTGAAATGTCATTGATGAATCTAATATTTTAGTTAACGTATGGTCCTAAAGTTTTGGGAAAAATTTCACCTGGTCTGATTGAGAAGCAAAATGCATTTAACAAAGAAGGCCATGGAATTGAAATGTCATCAGTTATTGACATTTAATAAACAAAGAAGAATATTTTGGTTTATGCTCTGCAAAATGTCTTATAAAATTGATATTAGTCGAGGTGTTTAAAATATGGTTGGGCGAATGTCGAAACGAGATATTGTTAATATTTATCGAGATCAAAACATAAGCAAATCGACAATTTATCGCACAATCAGAGAATGTGAAGAAGATATAAGTACCATGTGTTAACTTGCGTAAAAGTGGCCGACCGCGGATTTTGAACCATATAGAAGAGGCAAGACTGATTGAAGCAGCTAAGAACAAAATTGGGGTCTCACAGCGAAAACTGGCCAGACGATTTCATGTTGGAAAGAATACAGTATACAGGACGCTATCGAGTAACAATATTATCTACCGGAAAATAAGGAAAGCTCCAAAATACACAGAGAATCAATTAGAGAGAATTCCGAGATGTTGCCGCGCATTAAGGCATGCGTTGATCGTGATGGACGATGAAAAATATTTTATTTTGTCCAACTCTGAGATGAAGGGTAACGATGGGGTTTACACGAACGATTACGAAAATGTACCTGATGAAAGAAAATTCAAAAGTAAGAACAAATTTGAGGACAAAATTTTGGTATGGTGTGCAATTTCTGAGGCTGGCTTTATCTCACAGCCCTACATTCAAAGATGTCTCTTTAAATTGCTTCAGTTTGTGAAGACACATCATGCAAATGATCAAATAGTCTTTTGGCCAGATCTTGCTTCATGTCATTACGCGAGAATCACAAGGGACTGGTAAGAAACTAACAACATTACCTTTATACCGAAAGCAGACAATCCCCCCAACCTACCTCAGGCTCGTCCAATTGAAGAGTTCTGGGCAATATTAAGTAGGAAAGTCTATAATAATGGGAAGCACAAAATCAGGAACAGCATATATACAAAAATTAGAGAAATCGACGCCAAGGTCGTCCAAAGGATGATGCAACGTGTCAGGGGAATTATTAGGCAAATCAAAAATAATGGTCCCTTGTCTGTCATTTGAATTTTGATTTATAATAAGGATAGTTAAGTTAAATTGTTGAATAATTTAAAAAATATATAAGATTATTGTGGTCAGAGTTATATGCTTTTGAAATTTTTGCCAAAACTTTAGGACCATACGTTAAAATTTTTAATCATCATCATCTATATATTTATTTAGTCTTCTTAAATTAATTGCGTAAAACAGTGACCTATAATATATTTTAAATTATAGTGGACATTTATTAGAGTAGAGTGTGTTTTACATAACATTACTCCTTATATCATAAAACAGAACATGATTTCGTACTAATAAAAGACTAGCCTTAGCTCTTTTTACCAAACCGTCAATTACTTAAAATTACCCACATTAATAATACTTTGCAATTTTATTAGTTAACTGGATAAATAGTATGCTAAATAAAGTGCTAATAATAAAATACACTGGAAATAATAATATGTTGTTTAGTAACCGTCTTTTTCTTTGCACATATCCTTATCAAGTAGTTTTAAAAATGCTGTAAACTTTTTAAAAAGGAAAAAGAATTTGGGTTATACTTATTGCATGTATAAGAGGTTTAAAATATAATTTAGAACTATGGGTACCAACACACTACCGGGTTTGCAAAATATTAGTTGTCACAACAATCTGGCATATAATTAATGAGATCAATGCGTGTAGGAATTACAATTAAGTTGCATACAAGATTAAACGACATTAAATCTAGGACGTGCAATGTACACAATATACACCATATAGGGTTAAATAGCTTCGTTTCTAAATTGGAATATAACTATTCACTTCCTCAACATGAAATGAATTGTCGATAATAACACAAAAGAGTTGAACTTCAAACATTTATATCATATATACGCTAAGAAGCATAAAAACAAAAAAAGTATTCTCAAATTCTGACTTTACAAAACTTTTTATTTCTAGCTCAATGTTGATAATTTTTTGAATAAGTAGAATGGAAATAAATTCAGATCATATCATCAAACTTTAGTTTACAGTGTTCAGATTTCGCGGAAAACAAGATATAGGGCCGATTGTTCGAACGCTAATCAAAACTTGATTTTAATCAAATATTTAATTACATTCAAATACGCCACAGCAGTTGTAAAAATTATTAAAAATTGCTTATTATTATTATTGATTTTTAAATAAAAACATAGAATTAACACCAGAAAGAGCTTAATTATGGTTTATTTTAAATTAAAACGCAAAATATTAAAATTGAATCAAATAAATCAGTCAACATAACCTCAAAATGTGACGTAATTGATTTTAATTAAATATTTGATTACAATCAAGTTTTGATTAGCATTCGAATAATCGGTCCTATAATAACAAAAAAATATGATACTATTTATAGTATGTTCTATTTCTTAAGTAAAATAGAGTAGGTAGTGGAATTTACACTTAAATGTCCACATTTTTATCAAACTAAAAACATTTATGACCCGTCATTGTTCGCGTATCAGGAAATGACGCGATTGTTCGCCTATGAGCGCTGCGCTTTGTTGCCATTTTACTCTCATTTAATTATATTTTATTAGGATACTCAATAATTAACGAAACTCATTCGGCTGCTGGTTCGTTAAAAATTATAGTAGTGATAATAACATAAATGTATGTACCTTTTATTAATGAAATAATTCATATAGAAAAAATTATATTACATAAAAGAAATGTAAACACTTTATTCACTCTCATAGCATTTACTGTAGCATATTTGAGATATTGTAATTATATGTTGACTACAAATAGGTTTTGAACAATCTGCACACCTTGAAGTGTTATTTCTCTTTTTACTTCGAGGACAGTAAAAACATTTGACTCAATCTTTAGTTTCTCCACTTACTACTGAAGTTTCTTCATCAGATAGACCTGCCTGGCGTCTTATTTAAAGTCGTAATAATATTGACAATGTTGTTATTGATGCACGACTTATCAGGTGAGGCACCAGGGACTATTATGTATCTCTAAGAGGCCTTCTGGCTGCTTTCTAGCATATACAATTGCTGTACAATTTTTATCTCATATTTTGCCGGCCTACTGAGTATATATTGACAAAAGTTAATTTCCCCCAAAAAATTTTAAGTTTCTCGTCAATGCAGCAATACATTCCAACTATAGCAAGCCATGCACTTTTCCAAAAACGCGTCGAAAACCTAATGGATGCAAGTTTGTCATGCTTTCGTCATTCTGCTCTGGACTTCTTTGATAACTGTCCGAAAATATTCAAAGCTGATCCATTTGTAGCCCAAAGATCGTTCAGATTTACAAGAGAAGCTTTGAAAGTACCAGATAAGTACAACAAGTCAAATAGTGCTCTAATTGCATCACTATTGGTACATAATACATCCCTTTCACGAGAAAACTGGTAACGCATCTTTACTAAATACGTATTGGTATGTTGCATAATTTCGTTTGTCATTTCGTCAGATAAAAATAATTTCCAGCATTCAATTGGTGTTCAACATATTTTTCACTATTTGTTTTACACCTGGTAGACGAGTAAATATGAGTGAATCCGATGAGAGGAAAAAATTTCTCTAGTTCTTTCATATTTGAATAATACTTTAAATATCTCGATATTATTAAATCGTGCATAAATCGTCACCTTCAGCACTTATTCTTATTAATGTCATAATATTGTCATTTCTACACATTTTTTTATTATATTGTAAGCAAGAAAACTAATGTGTCATATCTCAAATCCATATTATAAATATTGTTGATTAAGTGCTCACACAATTCAGTCCCTCATCCCTCATATCCTGGTGTTCCGCGTGGAAAAAAAATTTTTCGTTTTCTATCATTTTTTTTTTCTATAAATCATTTTTATTTTAAATTGTTTTCTTCCAATTTTTAATCAAGAGGATGAGTACTATTTCATGAGAGAAAGTCTTTTGTCAATTTCACTATCGCTGTAGGAGGTTATAATACTGAAAACATGACTTTATACGCGACCTTTGTTTTCAATAGCAATTGTTTATGCGAAGTAATAATTTTCAAGCTAATAATTTGTTTAAAATATTTTAATGATTTATAATAATGTTTTAAATTTTTGTTAATTACTAGGTAAATATTCTTGTATTTGTTGAAATATATTTACTAATACAATACATTAAATTATATATAAGCAACTTTAAGCTTATATACTTATTATATATATATATATATATATATATTATATCTGTATGCCGGAGGTAAAGGGCACTATGTCCATTTTTTTTTGTCAATATTGGGATTATACTGCAGTTATAATGAACTTTTAATTCTCCACACAGAGGTATAAAGCACTGTCCTACGTTATAAAATAACGAAGATAATAACACATTTTGTTTAGAGGCAGAGGGCACCATGTGGACATGAAACCCTATACCTCTGTATACATTGCTAACATTGCAGTATCATCTAGACATAGTGCCTTGGAATTGATTGTTTACATTTCAGATTTTGTTTAGTTATATGCAGTAAATAAGTGATTATAATAAGTGAATACAACTGATTATGGAGTGCAAAAAACATTCACGTGTTGCCAAAATATTGAATTTAGGTTTAAGGCAACAAAATGAAAATAATACAGGTAAGATAATATCATTATATTTTAGAGGTTATGTTTCGAGCTAAACAAAAGAGACAATTTATTAGCCTGAGTAAACTTAAGATAAAGTTTGTAAATTCAAGAAAAAATATACTAAATTTAAATTCCTGTGGAATCTTAGTTTTCATTAATAAATATTGTATGCATTTACGGACTATGTAGAATAGTGCAAAATGTTTTAACAAAAACTATTTAGTTTAAAAAATTGATTAGTTTAATAGCTTATTTTAAAACTCTCACATTTATTGCATTGAATGAATAACGTTGATTATGAAAAATTATTTTGGCATGTTTAAGGCATTTACGGAATAACGTGTTCTTAAAACTATTTTTCATTATTTGAAAAAGATTTGTTGTAAAGAGATATTTTTTCCAGATGATGGACTATTTTCCCAGTGATACATCTAGTGATACTGATGAAAAATTAAGATGTTTTTCGCCAGAGCTAAAGGCGGGAATCAGTAATAAGAGAACAGGTCACGAGTTAAGAGAACAACCAAATGATCAATTGAAAAAAGATCTCTATCCGATGATGAAGTATGTAGTACTGGTAATAATTCCAATGACGAAGATAGTAGAAATACCGACTATGTAAATGAGAACCCAACTAAGAAAAGGAAGTTACAAAATAAATTCAGTATTAAACAAGCCGGTAAAAAAGGAATCCGACATTCGGACAAGGCTGTGTAACCTAGGAAAACAAAACTCAATGTCCGGAAAAGAACAAAAGCGTATTAGAATGTTGGCGTTTGCAAAGTTATATTTTTGAATACTTTAGATATTTCAAATAAAGTGGTTGTAAACGTTTTACGAAAGACAGAACAAGGAGGTCTGGTACAACCAAACCTAAGAGGGAAGCACCCTCCTAGCAATAAAACGTTATTGAAAATGTTAAGAAACATATTTCATCATCCTCTAACTATGAGAGCCATTATACCAGACAAAAAACCGCAAAAAAAAATTTGGGATCAGAATTAAATATCAAGAATATGTACAGACTTTATACAACCTATTGTGCTGAAAATAATGTTGATTCAAAATTGGTTGCTAAACACTGGTTGTATTCTGATGTGTTTAACAAACAATTTAATATTTCCTTTAAATTACCCGGTACAAACACATGTGACGTTTGTGATTCATTTAGTGCTAGGCCCACGAATGAACTAAATCTAGAGCCAAGAAATAATATAACAGTTATTCTTGCAGAGTCAAAGAAGAGATATGATTTAAAAAATCGAGATATTAAACTTTCCACGGATAATAAAGAGATATAAAGTTTTGACTTGTGATTTCCAGAAGTGCTTACCTACACCTTTGATTACAAACAGCATCAGTTTTTATAAGAGAAAATTGTGGACATTTAATTTTACGATTTATGATTCCTTCGACTCTTCAGTACACTGAATGATGTGGGATGAAAGTAAAGCAGCTCGTGGCAAAAAAGAAATGACTTCGTGTTTATTAAAATGGGCAAATAGTGTAATACCTGACACTACTATTCAACAAATAACCATATGGACGGACAACTGTTATGGTCAAAATAAAAATACGTTTATTGTAATGCCATATTTCTGGATTTTGAAGACCTTCCCACAAATTCAGCAAATAGATCAAGAGTTTTTGTTAAAAAGCCATACTCATATGGAAGCAGACACTGTTCATGGTCACATTGAAAGAAAAAGGAAAAGAGTGCCAAACATGACAATACTGACTCCTTGGGATTGGCAAATTAAAATCGGCCTGTGTTCATCTTCAAGTTCGTCGAGAGGCTATAGGAAAGCTATTTTTTAAAACTTCTTTTGATGATAATAATTTCAAAGAACTTGATATGATGCGATTTCAAAGAAGTGAAAAAATTACATGGCCAGACGTTCTACTGCCTATTACTAATAACTTATTACCGATTTCTCGCCAAAAGTTCGATGACTTGATGTCACTGCTACCATATTTACCATCTGTATGTCATCAATTTTATAAAAATTTACCTACATCTAACAACGCTAGTGATTACCCAGAAGATGATGAAGAGGAAGTTTTTGATGCATGAGGGATATACATTATGTTTCATTTAGTATTCTAACAGTATTCCGGTCATAAAATGTAAACAAATATTAAGTTTTATACTTTACCCTGTAATGTTTGTCATGAAGGAGAAACAAATTAAAGTTTAACATTGTATATTGCATTTTTAGTATACATCTTGTACTATGACCCAAAAGATCTTGAAGAAGTAAACAGCACTATGTCCACTACATTGTGTTTTAATTTCTTTTATTAAAAATAAACCAAGTTTATTATCACAATATGTATTTTAAATAATATAATTTTGAAAGTTAATAATCTGAAGAATAAACTAGACAAGGGTTCGTGACATAATGTGTATTAACATACATCCTGTGAATAAACAAACACAAAAATAAACTTAAAACGCTTCTCCTGTAAAATTACAAATTTGTGACATAGTGCCCTTTACCTGCGGCATACAGATATAGCTTATAAGCAATTTCCTCTGCCAAGCTCGTATTCCCATATTTCTCATGTCTTCATCGATGTTATTAAGAAACCTTGTTATTTTTTTACATCTTTAAAGAGAAGAAGGCAAATCTGCATACAGACACCTGTGACTCACACAGGTAGTGTTGGGTTCCTAATACCCTAAGGAAGCTGCGCCAGGTCGAGATACCCGAGAGATTTAGACCTTTGACATTTCGTCCCGTCACCACTTCAAGACGGTCGGCGTCCAACTAAAAATCTCTTCCACCATATATATATAGATCCACCTGATATCTTTGGCAGCTCGACAGGCAAGGTTTGGGTCTACCCCCAATGTCCCCCGTATTGCCAATCGAAAAGCCGATGAATTGATGCTATGTGCCGGTATATTCCGCCAGTACTGCCCAGTCCTTGACACATCGGGCGGTTCCCTGCATAGCGAGGGTGACGTCGATGTACGATCTGGAATCGCCTCTCAGAAAAGTCGGCTCCAAACCTGTGTTTAAAACCACTAGATCTAGTGCCTCGATTCATTGCATTAACATTTGACCCCGAGTGTCAGTGATCGGCGAGCCCCATTCAGCAGATTTTGCGTTGAAGTCGCCGAGCACCATGCACTCGTTACCCAGTGGCCTCACCTCTTACATAATTGCAGTTAACCTATTCTCATACTCACCTACCACTATATTCGGTGAAATATAGCAGCAGCCAGATCCAGTCTCCTCTTCTTCTCTGAACAATAAGTCTATTAAGGAGCGTTTTTCTAGCTAGGTCATTTTGTTCCATCCGCATTACATGCCCTATTCACCTTAGACGTTCTATGTTAATATGTTTTACGATGTCTGATTCCTGGTATATTGTATAAAGTTCGACGTTGTTTCGTCTTCTCTTCACTCCATTGCCATTCACTGCTCTATAGATTCGCCTTAGTTCTTTTCTTCCGAAACATACTAACATGTTTTCATTATTTTTTGTTAGAGTCCAGCTGTCTGAACCATATGTTAGGACTGGGCGTACTATTGTTTTGTAGGATCTTATTTTGTATTTCTCGATATAATTGTGGATTTAAGGAGGAGATTGAGAGAAGATTGAGCCCAAAACAGCCCAAAATATTGGGCATTCAAATTCTGCGGTTTATCTTAAGAACATCCTAAAAGCAATGATGTTAACCTTGGGAATGCATCATTGTCCCATTATTTGATTTCATTGGATTGTGTAAACGAATTTTATTATTTTTTTTAGGTTAGTGGTCTAAGAGTCTTAGAAACTTAATTTTAGAGAGTCTTCTATAAATTTCTTCTTTTATTATAAATTTCAATTCAACAAGTTTTCAATAATTTAAAAATCTTAATTTTCTAATGACGTATGTCGATTGTCATCTTTAAATTTGTCATCAACTCCAATAAATGGTAGGGTTCGGACATCCGTACCATAACCAATTTTTTTAATGTGTTTTTATGGAGTCTAGTGTACAGTCCTTTTGGTGTTTTTTCAATGAAAAAGAAAAAGTAAATAAAACCAGGTTTTGTGTAATTTTGTTCCAAACGATCTCTCCAAGTAGTGATACTTAAATACTTGACGTAAATGAAACATTGTAAATTTAAAATTAGTTATTAATATCATTGTTTTGTTTTAGAAGCAGAGCTCTCAAGATGGCTTTGTAGGCCGAAAGCGCTCAGCTAGGAATTAAAATTGATACACACTTGGAAAATACTTTTCTTTTTCCATTTCTTGAATTATTTTATTACTTCCATCATATTATCTCTTTTTTCAAGTTTTTTTCTCCCTAGCTCTATGCTTCTCATAAAAACCCCCTTCTCATCATCTTTGTTTTCTTCTTTTTCCTCGTTCGTTAATTGATCCGACATTTTTAAAACTTTCTAAGCTTTCTGGCTAACCAAATTTTCTCGAGAGGCGCGTAAAAATATTGGTCCTATTCCTCCGTTCAAAGACCTCTGGTCCACAGTTTCAGAGTATATCTCGTTTTTGCCTCTTGATTGGCTTAAACCATATTTCTTCGAATTTAGAATATATTTCTATTCAGAATGGTTTGACAAAAACACTAATTATACTGCCGTTCTTCTTTTTCTTCGCGTGCCATATCAGAATTATCCGACGTTGGCGATCACCATTGCAAAGGCTTCTCGATCATCTGCAATATGTAATAATTGTCCTGCATTTGATATCTGTGTCTATTCTCGAATGATTTTTAACCAAGAAACTTGTTTTCTTCCTACACCTCTACGGCCCTCTATTGTGCCTTTGAGGATCAGTTGTAATATTTTATATCGACTTCCTCTTACTATATTTCCCAGATAAGACATTTTTCGATGTTTAACGGTCTTTAGCAGTTCTCTATCTTTGTTGACGCTCCTTAGTACTTCTTCATTAGTTTTCCTTGCTGTCCAAGGTATCTTTAGCATTCGTCTATGAACCCACATTTCCAATGCTTCAATTTTATTCATGATCGATACTTTTAGCGTCCACACTTCTGCACTATACAAAAGTACAGACCAAACATAGCACTTAACCATTCTTTGTCTTATACTGCCGTTAATTTTGCTATTTTTGTAATAGTAGTCAAAAATGAGTAAAAATAAAGCTGGGTCGAGTTTGGAGAAAAATAAAAGCAAACAGTAAAAATAATGTAAAATTGTTTTATAGAATACTGAAAAACCGACAAAGCAACAAACAAATAAAACTATCACAAATAATGACCAAAAAGTAAAGAATATTAACTGATGACAAGGATTTAATGTAAAGGTAGAGAGAAAGTTTCGAATAACTGTTGAACTAAGAGCAAGAAAAAGTAAACGAAAATGAAAACAACTTAATTAGCGGATCAGAGGAAAACATAGAGAACATAAAAGCTATACTGAAAGAAGAACTAGAGAAAGCAATAGGAAAGATAAAGACTGAGAAATCTCCTGGGAGCGATAAAGTTAGTCCAGAGATGTTGAAATACATAGGAGAAATAGGAAAGAAAAACTTATTTTAAATATATCCTACCTTTAATATGAACGAAAAAAATTCTGCCGAGTGAATGGTTAAATGCAATAATTATACCCGTGCATAAGATAGGAAACACAAGAGACTGATAGAACTATACATGTGTAGCATAAAACTATGTATACCAGCAAAACTAGACGAACTAATATTAGAAAAAATCAGGATAGAAATAGAACATGGACTAGAAGACGTACAAAGTGGATTCAGAAAAGAACATAACACACAAGACCGTATATAGAGATTAATAAAAATCCTTTGTAAAAGGTATATATTTAAAAACCCAAACGGGCTGTGTTAGACAGAACGTTTTCGGAATACATCATTCCATCATCGGTGTCCTAGAAAATATGTAACCACTTAATTGAAAAGGAACATGAAGTTAAAATTTTGACCAAGGTTAAAGAAAAGTGTGGTTTGGAATGCCTCCTGCATTCTTTCCGTATCTCACATTTTTTCAAAAACAATATAATTTTCTTTTTTCACTTAATTTCAACAGAGCCACCTGAAAACCATTTCTTTTTCATAATTAAGGTTTATATACACCTGCAAATCATCCAACTTATAACTTATCTCTTTACATTTCTCATGTACCTAGTGTTGCTTTATGACAGATAGGTCCTTTCTCAAGTTATAAGTTGAGTACTATACATACAACATACTACAAAACCATGATCCAACCATCAAATTCTGTTTATTTTATATAATAGCTTAACGAACACCTTAAGACCTTCATATCCATTAAGAATTAAAAACAAATCCCACAACTTAATTACCAGTAAAGCTGACACCATAAATTTTGTTTTACTTAATTTTAACAGAGCCAACCCACAACCATTCAATTTTCACATTTCAGATAATTATACACCTGCAACTCATTCAACTTATAACTTATCCTTTTATATTTCCCATGTACCTAGTGTTGCTTATGACAGATAGGGCCTTTCTTAAGTTATAAGTTGAGTACTATTCTATTAACATATTACAAAACCATGTCCCAACCATCAAATTTTATTCATTTCACATAATAGTTAATAAAATAAAACTTCCACACCACTTAGTCTGTTAACACCCTATCAGATATTTAATTTTCATGTACTTATAACTTAATAAGTTTTACATTTACCAGGTACCAAATGTTGTTTTTTGACATACAGGGCCTTCTATAATCGAGTTATAAGATAAATTTCACATGACCATTACACTACAAAAGTTTTATTCCATTCACACAAGTACACTTTCATATTTTAAATACATTCATTCTTATTCCACCAATATCAACAAAATATCAATAACTCAACCTTCTACATGTGTCTAGTTTCTATTTTCCAGGTACCAAATGTTGAAGAAACATAAAGGGCCTTATATTAAAATCTCTATTTCACTACACTACCACACACATGTATAGTTGGTTGCCTAACTATAACCACACAATCTTTTCTCCACATTTTATCTCATATACATAATTTAAAATAACAACATTGATGGTTGATACTGTTATATTAATTTAAAAAAAAAAAAAAATTACTCTAACAATTTTAATTAACGTTGGCTTTTGTCTTAAGTAGACACATACAGTTATATTGACTACTCTGTTACGACTTCCGTCCTAACTTGTCAACATTGTCATTTCAATCAGTTGCTTCCATAAAGTCCTCGTAGACACACCGTCTCAGGACTTGCAACTTCAACGTGGAGTCATATGTCGCCATGTTACCTAATCCAACGGTAACTTTAACATCATAAGTATTTATAAGATATAATGTCGAACAAATGTAACTAATTATTTGTTAACGGGATTTTACCCATATATTTAGTGGCTACATTCATGTACTCCTAGTAAGTATTAACCACACTTTTCTTTAACCTTGGTCAAAATTTTAACTTCATGTTCTTTTTAATTAAGTGGTTACATATTTTCTAGGACACCGATGATGGAATGATGTATTCCGAAAACGTTGTGTCTAACACAGCCCGTTTGGGGTTTTTAAATATATACCTTTTACAAAGGATTTTTATTAATTTTTTAATATATGGTATACAGCCAAATACAGGAACGTAGATTCCTTGTGGATATATAGAGATGTTATAGATGACACTACGTTATAGATAATAGAGAAAGCCTTAGATAAACACAAAGAAGTATACGGAAGTTCTATAGATATAGCTTTTTCCATGAAGACTACTCTTCCTATCAAAGAGTAGGGCTTTTCTGTAATTATGCATGTATAACGCGCAGTGAAACAATTGCCCTAATGGAGCTCAAATAATGAATAACGAAGAAGATAAAAATGGAGCCGAAAATGAGAACAAGGATAAGGTTCATCTGGAAAAGAATGGAGGTGAAGAGAAAGAGGAAGAGATTCTACAGATCTGAGTATATTTTAATAAGGGTTGTTTTTTAAGTTAAAATAAAATAAAATGATAACATTTTGATTAAAAAAATTATTGTAGTTATAGTTTCACTGAAAAAAAAATACTACAACTATTTGAATTTCTTCGCAAGGGGTGGTTTTTCTAAGGGTAAACATTATGTGGTAAAAAATTAAAAGAGTAGAGACATCTAAATTTACTGTCACTGTAATATTAAATAATTCCAAATTGCTTGAATTTACAATTATATGATTTTTTTCTAATATGAGTAGTTTTCACTCCTTAAAAATAAAAAGCGACCAAGAACACAAGTCCAGTTTTTAAGTGAAGTGTAAGTATAACCTCAATCCAAATTTCCATGCAAATCAGTGGAGTCAAGGTATTCGATGACATTGTTTTAATTATAACTATCCTAGGGGATCAGATTTAGGGGTTAAACTGTGATAAAATCTCAAATTATGTTATTTAATAATAATTGACATTTATTTACTTAATTAAAAGATGATTTGAATTAATTGCCCCTTTTTATTTACAATTATACGATACTTTTCTAATAGGAATAATTTCCTCCCTTTTAAAAATAAACAGCAACAAATTGCACAAGTCCATAAGTGAGATGGAGGGTAAGTAGATCCTAAATCCAAATTTTCATGCAATTCGTTGGTGACACAGAAAATTACACGGTACCTATCGCCGTATTTCACGTTCCTTTACTGGAGTAAAAGGCCCATGGTTCAAAATGGATATAAAAAGGCTTAAAAGTCCCGTGTCTCAAAATAGATAAAATACAGGTAATAATAGGGTTTTAGACAGTCATTATTTCACGTTATTATGTAATGTTATGAGAATACTTTCAAATACTATATTATTTTACTGAAAGTCATTACTATAATAGTTACGATGCTGTGGTTTCATTATTATGTTGGTTCTTTATTAAATTTATGTTTAAGTACACAATTATCATAAAAATTATTTTATTATATTATAAAACAAATAAAATAAAAACTAAGCAGATAATTAAGTTTACAGGGCTCACTCATTAACGACATACGACGACTAGAGTATTTAGCAACGGTTAGTATTTATTGTTTATGTCCATATTTCCTGAATCGTATCGAACGATGTAATATTTATCCAAAGGCTGTTGGGAGAAAGTATTTCTGATTGGGTGTAATCACAGCCGCATCAAAATACATAATAACATATTACAAACTTATTACAAACTACTTTCATTATATGGGAAGTTTGCACCTTTAAATAAAATAGTATACATGACATCTAAATTGAGTATAGATACAAAAAAAAATATTTAGCAGATCGATTTCCCAACGGAAGAAAATGTGTCCCCAATATAAACAGTTCAATACCATTATCAACAGTTTGGCGCAACACTCGCGAAATATGAGGAAAAATAAATTTTATCTAGTGCCTTTTATAACTCGTAATACTAATGTAGTAACAAAACTTAATGAAATAGCCAACGCTTTTACTACATGTTGAAAAAAGTTAAGTAGTGGCAACTATTACGAAGAGTTTATACAACACAAAATCGTTACAGAATACTAACAACTCGATTGTGGTGTTAAAAATACAAGTTTCAGTATCTCTTTAACTTAAATGAATTTAACTTTGCTCTTAATTCTACAAAAAACTCGTTCTTATTAAAATTGTCAGACAATACCAAATATTTTTTCTAAAATAAATAATGTCTTTCTAACCTTTTGGAGCAACTTAATAATTAAACCTATTCTCAAACCTAACAATCCACAAATTAAAATTTCCTCATACAAACCCATTTCACTCACTAATGCAATATGCAAAGCCATGAAAAAAATAGTGAATAAAAGATGGGTAATAAAAGAAAATCACCTCCTGGTTAATGAGCAGACTGGATTTCCATTAAATTGAACAACAAAAAAACAGACAGGAAATTTTAAACAAACATGAAACTATTGCAGTGTTCGTAGATATTGCAAAAACCTTTGACACAGCATGGCGCTACGATATTATCAAATCACTACACACATGAAATATTAGAGATAGTGTCATAAGTTGCATTGTAAATTTTTTTCTTTGTTCATTCATGCATGGTTCATGATAGATTATATGCAAATAATCTGATGTTATTATCTTCAGTGAAAAATATATACTTAGTTTCTCGTTACTTAAAAGCTGCTCTTCATCAAATCGAAATCCCGTCGAAGAGAACAGGATTGCTGTTTTCTTTCAGTAAATTAAAGTGTTATTTTCAAAAACCGCAACACTAAATATATATATATATATATATATATATATATATATATATATATATATATATATATATATATATATATATATATATATATAAATATATATATATATATATACAGGGTGGTATATATATAGTAGATTTTGCACTTTAAAATATTATGATTTAAGCCAACTTGCTTTTATAAAATGTTGATATTAAGAAAGATACAGGGTGTTAAAGTGGAAATTAAAAATTTTATTTTTCGCTATAACTTTTAAGTTTGTAAATATTTTTAAAAAATAATTTACAATTGAATGCTTTTGAGTATGATAAATTATAATTTTATACATATTTTAATATAACTGATAGAGGGCGCCACATATGTCACATATGTGGCATACATTTGCGCTTAACTTTTTTGCTCTTTAAGTAAGCTTTATTTTTTCAAAGAAAAGGTATACTTGTAAGTAACCTCAAACTTCAACCGTTTTCGAGATAATTGCATTTTATGCAATTATCTGCATTATGCAAGTCAGCTGCATAATAATATTTGTGCCTAAAACACTGAATATCTGTAGATAAGCATAATTCATAGTTTATTCTTATTAAAACAACTTAAAGATGATAATGTTACATCACAAAATGCTTTAATATGACTGCTAAATGTCTTATTGGAGCAAAGATTCTTCGTCTTCTTCTTTAGGTACTGTGTCCCTATTCAGACGTTGGTCGTCATTATGTTTACAATTTCCCTTTTCTATCGCTTCTTAAGTTTCCATACTGGCGTTATATTACTTTTTTTCTATTGTAAAATACTGGAAACCCAAAATATGTAATTTATGCAAGATGGTATACCTCCACATTCTAGGGAGAAGGCAGTGAGACATACTTAAATACAACTTTTCTGAAGGTTGAATTGGTCATGGTAGTCATATTCCTTGGCAATGTGGTAAGATATTGATATAATTATTTAATTCATAAAAAACCCAAAATAATACTTATTTTTCATTACACAGTAGAAACACAGGCAATTTAGTTCAGCATAATATTAGTTCGTTAGTAAATCATAATAGTCCATTTCTTCGAGATGTAATTATAGTTACTCGTAAGCTGTAACGTAATCATATAAATAAGTAATGTCATCGATAGGTTATTCCGTGTGTATATAAGTAACCAATCACAGTTTAATACATTACTTAACCTCTGCGACAAATAAGATGTAGTTCCACAATATACCATAAGATTTGGATATGTAGCCAAAAGAATATATTCATCCATTATACATTCTAGCCACTACGTAGCCCAGAATTTAATCCGCTTGATTTTGGTGTATGGGGCGCATTAAATCAACGTGTTAATAAGAATCCCATAAACATTCGCAACCAACTATGGGAAGAAATAAATACTGCAGCAGTTTCTTTAGCATCAATGATGCTATTTAATATGAGACGATCTTTTATGGAATATATTGACAAATGAATTAAAAAAAATGGTGGACATATCGAACCCTTACTTTAACAAAAAGTTATGTTATTTAGTTTAACTATTTAGTAATTTGGTTTTTAAACAAAATGTTTTAATTATGACTTTAATTTAACATAAAACGTAAAATGTTTGATGTAAAATCCTATTATTCTGTTATTTTGTCAAATCCTATTATTAATTATCCTGCTAATATATTTATTTTATTGAATATTTCGTTAACTATTAACTTTATTTAAAGGTATTTTATACCAAAGTTCCGAAGTATTATTGTTTTTGTCTATTATGTTATTATCTAATATGTATCTAATATATTATTATCTTGCTGCCGAAAAAAAAATTAACTTACTTTGGTTCATTCATCTGTGCTGATTCCAAAAATACGAACCTTTTTTTGTATCAGCTCTAGTTTTCGAGATATAACATAATCATCGAATACTTAAATATTCTTACATTTCTGTATATTCCACCACTATAATTGCAATATGTTTATTATCAAACTTAACAAATTCTAAGACAAATGCATACTAATGACTTCTAATTAAAGTGTAATTATTGGAAATGCCCATAACGTGAAATTAGCGCTAATTACTTGTTAGTTATTGTCCGATAAGTAAATAGTATTTTCTCTTAAATGGCCTTAACAAATTCCCATAAAGTTAACTGCATTCCATTATAAAATATAGTTTGAACTCGAGTTTCGTTGCAAGAGTTTGTTTTTGTCAAATGAAAATCATGGCTTCTACAAGCAGGCGTTGTTGTGTGAATAACCCGGACGTTTTTTGCTACATATGTGGCGAATACATTGTAAAGGAAAGTAGAAAACTAGTTTGAGATTTTATAAAAAGGGCATATTAAGCCTATTTTGGTAGCACATTTAAGAGATCAAGACAAATTCTGGGCTCCACATGTAGTGTGCAAAACTTGTCTTGAAAACTTGCGACAGTGGACGAAAGGACAACGAAAATGTTTAAGTTTGGTGTTCCAATGGTATGGAGGGAACCAAAAAATCATATTGACGATTGCTTTTGTGTCTTGTAAATATAAAGGGCATTAATCGTAACAATCGAAATATGTAGACATATCCTAACCTGGATTCAGCAATAAGACCAATTCCACGTCAGTTTGAGCAGATACCCATTACAATATTTAGCAGTCTACCTACGTTACCAGAGGATAATGTCGAAACGTTATCTAACGAACTACAGACTAATAGATTTGATGAAGATGACAGTGATTTTAAAGGGGATTCAACACGTCCTGAGCGCTTTACTCCGGAAGAGCAAAGCCATCGTATCAGAGATTTAAACCTTACAAAGGCTTCTGCCAAGTTGCTTGCATCCAGACTCAAGGAAAAGAATCTTCTTCACCTTGACACCAAAATTACATACTATGATAATAGAGAAAAAGATCTTTTGTCTTTTTTTTTTCTCAGCAAGATGATATGCTTCTTTGTAACAATATTAAAGGATTGTTAAAAAAAATGGGTGTATCGGAGTATACACTAGATCACTGGTGTCTATTTATCGACAGTTTCAAACGAAGTTTAAAATGTGTGCTTTTACATAATGGCAATGGAAGTATACCAATTAGGCATTATACATAAAGGGAAAAATAATATATCACGGATATATAAAACAATATCGCTAGTGCTAAAAACATGAAGTATGACCAACATTAGTGGACGATCTGTGTTAATTTTAAGTTGGTGAACTTTCTCCTGGGACAACAAGGTGGCTATACAAAATATCCTTATTTCCTGTGTCAATGCGATAGCAGGGCTAAGGACCAACTCTGGAGTAGAAGAAAATGGCGTTCTAGAGATGCTTTAGTTCAAGGACAAGCAAACGTAGTTAATGAAGCATTGGTCCACCAAGAGAAGATAATATTATCTCCGTTGTATATTAAACTAGGGCTAATGAAACAATGTACAAAGGCCCTAGGACCAGAATCGTCGTTGTTTTGAATACTTGTTCAGCAAATTCCCTGCAATTACTAAAAGAAAATTGCCAACAGGAATATTTGATGGGCCTCAGATACGACAACTTATAGAAGATTCGCATTTTACAGAATCGATGACTGACATTAAATGTAATGCATGGTGCTCTTTTGTGAAAGTTGTGGAAATGATTTTTTGAAAACAATAAATCGGAAAATTACCAGGATATAGTGAAAGAAATGCTCAACAATTTTAACAAACACGGTTGTCATATGAGTATGAAAATGCATTACCTCCATAGCCACTTGTCCGTTTCCCAGGAAATCTTGGTACCTTAGTGAGGAACAAGAGGAACGCTTTCACCAAGATACCAAAACGATGGAAGAGGGGAATACGGGACACACATGATGGCTGATTGGGCTACCGCTTTTAAGGTTTATCCCAATATTTGTCCTATTATCAGGCCGTAGTACATTAGTCTTATCTATATTTAAAACTACAAGATATCAGATACATGAAAGCTCTATAAACTAAACCACACGCATGAAAACACAAACCAATTTATTAAAATTTGTCAGCCTTTGTTTCAAAAACAGCCTTTGTCCTATGTTATATTTAACTAGAGCAAATCTTTTTGCTCTTAAATGGGATAGTGCAACCATCTCCTTATAGTTTGACAAGCAATCACCCTGCCAGTTGCTTACCGAAAAAAGCTATTAATCCTTTGCCCTTTGTATAACCTGTTTCTTCTTGCGGTGAGGACTATGAGACGATCTTGAGCTTAAGTTGTGGAGTTTCTCCTCATATTTACATGTTGCATATCCTGTCTCTAAACAGCGGTTCAATGCCCGGCTTACAACACTCGGAGACACATTTAGCCGCATATCGATTTCCACTTGAAGAAATATGGAGAATGATCAGAGGACAAAGAAAAGAGATAAACGAACTAATAAAAACGAAACACATTTAGAAGGAAACATTGGTAGACTACTTTCGATACCTATTTGCTAAAGGTGACGATAATTAACCACCAACATCAGAGGTGACGACAAACTAAGAAATAAATATTGAGGAGAAAGATGTAAAGGAAGCATTAAGGAAATTAAAAAATAGAAAATCACCAGAAGTGGACAGAATACCGAAGGAACTTCCAAAGTACGGAGGACCAGATCTAACCAAACAACTATTAAAACTTATCCAAAAAATTATAGAACAAAACAAAATTCTTCAAGAATGGAGATCAAGGAAAATTACAGAGAAATTAATTTATTAAACACGACACTAAAATTAACAACCAAACTGATAACAAATAAATTGAATGAAATGATAATACTAGCAGAAAAACAACAAGGTTTTAGGTCGGAAAGATCATGCACCGATGCTATATTTATAATGAGGCTAGTGCAAGAGAAATCATTAGAATACAACAAACCGTCATATTTATGTTTCGTGGACCTTACAAAGGCATTTGACCGAGGCAAATTAAAAGACGTTATCCACTTACTGTACGTAAGAGAAATACCACTAGGAATAATCAAAATGATCTAAAATATCTACCAAAACAACACAATAAAAGTAAAAGTAGAAGAAGAACTAACCGACCCTATTCAAGCTAGCAATGGGGTAAGACAGGGAGATTTATTGAGTCCTTTATTGTTCAACCTGATTATGGATAAAATAATAAAAAAAAAGTAAGAACTATAAAAGGATACCAAAGGGGAGAAAAACAACTTAAAATAATCTGCTATGCAGACGACGCAATACTACTCTCTCAAAGTGAAGATGATTTACAGCGTATGCTGCACCAATTTAATATAACCGTCACAAAATTTAACATGTCAATTTACCCAAAAAAGACAAAATGCATGGTTACAACATCAAATTTACTAAGATGTAAATTGGAGCTGAAAGGTCAGATAATAGAACAAGTGATGGAGTTGAAATATCTAGGTATCACATTATTTAGCTACGGAAAGCTCAAAACCGAAGTGGAAGATCAAGTGAATAGAGCAAACAGAGTCGCAGGCTGCCTAAATAAAACAGTATGGAGAAATAAAAATATCGGTAAAGAAACGAAAGGCAGAATTTACAAAACAGTCATCAGACCAATAATGACATACGCGGCAGAAGCAAGACCTGATACAGAGAGGATAAAAAGGATATTAGAAACAGCAGAGATGAAAACACTTAATGGTAAGACACTATGGGACAAAGCTAGAAGTACAGATATACGAAGTAGATGCAAGGTGGGGAACATCAAAAAATAGAAGAGTAGAATGGAACGATCACATAAGCCGAATGGCAACAAATAAAGTAGTAAAGACGGCAAGAGACGGTTCTCCAATAGGAAGACGATCAGCAGGAAAACCACGAAAACGATGGAACGGCAACTTACTGGAGGCACATTGAAAAACAGACAGAGTTATGTCTATATAAAAAGAAGAAGAAGAAGAAGACTTGGAAAAAAAACCTTATGTCTTCAAGCACTAGCTGTTTAAGTTGCACAGTCTCTATCGTCTAAGATCCGCTGTCATTATGCTAATTTCAGTACTGATTCCAGTACTAAAAATAATAATTAGTTGCGCGAGTCGATTTAATATCAAAAATGTGGGTGTGTGTTTGCAACTATCTTAATTTTATTTAGCATGAAGGCATGCTCTCTTCCAATTTTGTATTGATAACCTAACCTATCTGAAGTTTGTTTTATGATTAGAGTAAACAAAACAAACAGATAAATATTGGTCGTGAAAAAGAAGTTAAAATTATGTGTAGTAGCTTTAATTGTAATAATGATGCTTAGGAAAAAAAAATATTATTTCTATTATTCCATAAATATTTATATCAGGCAAATATGTACGTTGGCTCTATGGGAAATAATTAAATCTATTGTAAGCGGCATTTTCTCATATTTGCATCGTTTGCCTAAGATCAAGTTTTCTTTAATTACCCGCCAGATTTCGTATCTATATGTTTGTTTTCTTAACAATAGCTGATTGCTGTCATAAGTGTTATGAAACTTTTTTAGTCATCGATGGCAAAGTTCATAAGCATCATTAGCGTTATGCAATTCAATTATTAATAAATCTATATATCATTTAAAGTGAAAATATTCCAAGTATGTCAATAATATCATTTAGCAAGACGACTCAGTATATTCCCAGGTTAAAAAATTTATTTACGTAATCCACAATCATTACATTGTTACTAAATGTTCTTTTTACTAATAGGGCGTGGTAAAGAAGCTACTTCAATAATAAATCACATTATTTCAACAAATAAATAGTGTAATAAGCATTTACATTAAAATATGCCAGAAAAGGTCAAAAATAAATAACAAAAAATATGTAAAAAAAGTAAAACAACAAATGAAGCAATTGCTGACGTTATGAAAAATCCTCAGAAAAATGCGAAGAGGCGAGTCGCGTCCGCGACTCTCTTATGCGTTTCTGCCTTTAACGTGTCTTGGCTTCTTTATTTCTAGTGCATGTTGATTGTGATTTTAGTATAGGTAATTATTTTTAAAACAAGAGTTTTGTTAATATCATTTGCGACTTTCGATACCTATATAAATGATTTACCTTGCTCTTCTTCAGAATATTGAGTCTGTGATAGAGGAGAAGAAGACTGTGAATATTTTTTTATAGCCCTTTTTTTATCCGAATTGTCGAATAAAGGCCTCTCCCACTTCTCGCCACTCATCCCTGTTGTGTGCTAGGCGTTTCCACATTGGTCCTGCGACTCTTTTGATATCGTCGCTCCAGCGCATTTGAGGTCTTCCTCTTGGTCTCTTCGCATCGTACGGTCGCCAGATTCCGACTTTTTTGTTCCATCTACCATCTTCGAGACGTTCGTTGTGTCCAGCCCATTCCCATTTTAATTTAGCTGCTTGTTTCGCGGCGTCCTTTATTTTTGTTTTGTTCCGGATTGTTTCATTCGTTTGCCGATCTATTAGTGAGATACCAAGTATCTGTCGTTCCATGGCTCGCTGGGTTTTTCGAATCTTGTCCATGTTCTTTTTTGTGAATGTCCAGGTTTGAGCTCCGTAAGTGAGAACGGGAAGGATACAAGAATCGAACACTTTGGTTCGAAGGTTTTGGGGTATCTTTTTGTCTTTCAGTATGTATGAGAGTTTTCCAAATGCGGCCCATCCCATTCTTACTCGTCTGCTTATTTCGGTAGTTTGGTTTTCTTTGTTTATCTTGATATTCTGACCCAGATATATGTATTCTTCTACATGTTCCACTTTTGTTCCTTGGATGGTTATCGTCGGTTGATCATCTTTATTCGACATTAGCTTAGTTTTACTCAGATTCATTTTCAGTCCTTTTTTTATGGATTCCGTATGAAGCCCATCGATCATCGTCTTCAGTTCTTTCCAGCTGTCGGCTATTAGTACTACGTCATCTGCATATCTTAGATGGTTTAAATACTTTCCGTTTATCGATAGTCCCTTCGTTTCCCAATTTAGTGTTTTAAAGATGTCTTCAAGTGCGGCAGTAAATAGTTTTGGAGATATGGTTTCTCCCTGTCTTACTCTTCGGTTGATTTTTATTGGCCTGTGAATATTGTTTAGAACAAATTTGTTACTGATCGTATTCCTGGGTGAATGTATGTCTTTTAAATATGTTCGAGAATATAAAGATTTGGAGAATCGGGTGTGTGTGAGACATGTAGAGATATTAATGAAGGTGTTTACGTTTATTCAAAACGAAACACATCGAAAGTAGTCGATGACAAACGAAATTCAAAAATGTTTCAGCATGACTTCCGCAGACCTTCACTTACTAAAAATAATGCAATACAAAGCGCCCCGAACAGAATTTCTTTGTCTAGAATTCTACGGTTGCGATCCGTGTATCTTTTTTTCGATGTGCCGCGCGTTGCATCGCACAGATACGCGCTGATACATTTAACTACATGAAGAAAATTCCTAACAGTCTTTTTCTCCGTGCTTCACTTCGTAGTGCAGAGCATAAGTGAGCGACAAGCTTTATTTTCCAAATTCTTTTTAACGTATACCTGAATAGTTTGCTTCAAATGGCAAAGAATTATAACGATATAAATTAATATGGAAGACCACAAGATATACACTTTACATAATGAGGATGATTCAGTTATTTTTTCTCAGGAATACAATAACATAGAAAGTTATTTGAAGTTTACATAAAATGAGGACTAATATTTACTAAAAATGAATATACAAAAGTTAAAATCTGACAAGTTTGCATATTCATGCTCTCTTCACATTCAGTTCCCTTTTTAATATACAGAAGCAAGGCTAGACAATTTAATCATCGAATAAAAATCAAGCAGAAATCAGGCAACAAAAATCACTTTATGTTCTGAAAGATCTTATATTGACGACAATACGGCAGAAACAGCTTAGAGACATACAACTTACAGGCATGGCACCATATACCAAAACAAATAATAATCTTAAATCCAATGAGAATAAGGAAAATATGATACTCGAGGTTGAAAGAGATCTGAAGAGTGGATATGGACGGATAAAAACCTACAGAGAATGAAAACCGGAAGGTGACCATATTTTCTAAGAACCCTAATTAAAAGACAATGACCTTACTTAAATAATAACCTTATTTAAAAATATCATAGTTTATATTTACAACAAAAAAGATCACGAATTGGAACGACTTATTTCTTGATATCTTAATTTGCAATCGAATTTCATAATGTTATAACTAAAATTTCTAGAGCGAAACAGAAAATAGGTTAACAGAAAAGAGAAAATCTAATTGATAAAATGTACGTAGAACAATAGTTGTTACTCTTCTGCAGATGAAATTATTATTGTGATAATTATATAGAAGTGTTGCGTGTAATCGAGGTAATGAACTTGAGCTCTAACATGCAATTAAATAAATAAAGCAGAACGCAATGTATATAATGTATATATATATATATATATATATATATATATATATATATATATATATATATATATATATATATATATATATATATAGACATTTATATTTGAAAATCAACAAATGGGTAGGCCTTATATTCGAGGTGTTCTGGAAGACTTTTCACGAGGAATTAGAGAATATTTTATGTCAACTTTGATGTCTTTTTAAACCCATCTGAATGGTATACATCCTAGCATCCAGTTTACGATAGAGGGGGAAACTGATTTATCCCTACTGTTTCTCGACGTTATTATAAAGAAATACCAATCCCAAGGATTTCATCATTCTGATAATCGAAAACCCACCCATACCAATCGTTTCTTGCATACTAACTCTCATCATCCCCCTTCACAAATTAATTTAGTCATTAATACGCTTGTCTCTAGATCTGTACTTGCATCATCTGCAAAGTATACCCGCTGAGCTCTGTAGTTTTAAACAAGCCCTAATCCAAAACGGTTACCGCGAAAATCACAGAAAAATTATTAGGAGTATCCACAGACATCAATCTTCCACTCAATCTTAACTCAAAGACTCAGACCCTCATCATACGAAAGCTTTTCTTTCTTACATCAAAGGTGTCACTAACAAAATCGACAAAATTCTAAAATCAAGAGGAACAAAGGCAATATTTACCCACCAACAAAAACTTTTATTTATTGTCCTATCAATCAAAGACAATATTTCAAATGAACAACACGAAGGTTATAAAATTCCTTGTGCAGACTGCCCCCGATTCTATATAAGCCAAACAAGTCCTAGAATCTAAAAAAAGGATTTATGAACATTCCATTTCTATTCACAATTCCAACTCAATTTCAGCTCTCGGTCAACACTATCTTCATACAGATCTCAAAATTGATTTTAAAAACTCCAGAACCATACCCCCCCCCCCACTTCTATAAACCAAGTATTATCTGAGAAGCCATAGAAATTGGAAAAAGGTCAAATTGTCTCAATAAAAGAGATGACGGCATACGGTTACCCTCGACTTGGAGACCACTCATAAAGAAATTGGCGTCCGCTCCACTCGTCAATCAAAATCGTACTGTCAGAAATGTTCGAACCAACCGCCGCGCCAATCCTCATGCTGGCCTTCACGCCAACGTCCACCTAAGCCACGTCACCATCGACGGTATAAATGACCTTTCCTCTATTCTCAGCACCAGTAACGCATTGATAAGTGATCAGTGTAGTAGTGTTCGGGGGTTCGGGAGACTGAGACCTCGGAAGCCCTGAAGCAAACATCGAAAAGGATGTCGAAAGCTCAGCGAAACGATAACCAACGCGGTTTAACCCGGAAGACTGTTGAGTTTAATTCTTGTAATAGTTCTCTAGTATTATACTATTACAAGAATTAATATTAAACTCAACAGTCTTCCGGGTTGAACCGCGTCGATTATCTCTGCGCCGAGATTTCGACATCCTCCCTGATGTATTCTTCAGGGCTTTTTAAAAGATAAGTGGTCTTGCTAGATAACTGTATTTAGTTTTTAGATATGTTTATAGTTTCGTCTATAGGAATGTTTGTAAAGAGTGAAACGATATCTAGATATCACTAGAATGTCTAACGGTGAGATTAGTGATAAGAATTTTAATGAAGGATTGAGATTGTTTAAAAAGTTCGATAAAATGAAAAGAATTTTTGACGAATGATGAAGCATTTTGGATAACGAGAGGTTGTAGAGTCTTGGCCAAGTACTTGGCCAATGATTGTGTAAGGCAGTTGTGACTGTAGACACTGAAAGTGGGACGTAGAATATCGGTTTTGTGAATTTTGGGTAGGTCATGTATTCGAGGTCTTCTGGAAGACTTTTCACGACGAATTCGAGATTGTTTAATGTCAACAGAAAGAGAGGTTTTATTGATAATGGCTTTTGTTGTTTTCTCTAGATAGGTTATTAAATTATTTGAAATTGGTCTGTTGTCTGGACTATTATTTAGATTTGAGAGTTTATTAATGCAAGAAGAAGAGTTTAGGATGACGGTGGCATTTCCTTTATCGGCGGGAAGAATGACTAGATTTGGATTTGACTGAAGTTCTTTTAAGGTTTTTTTCTCAGATTAACTAACGTTCGAAGTAGGAGGCTTTGAGTTTCTAAGAACTCTAGTGATATCTTGTCTTGTTATTTTAGCATCTTCGTAAGCTAAGCTGTAAATGACGGCGTCCGGTTACCTTCGACCTAGAGATTTAAATTTTAAAATTTTAAAACTGCGCGTTAGTTTTGGGGCACAGTGTATTTTTTTTATTAGTGCCGATACTACTCTTTTCACATGTAATTATTTAAATATTTTCTTACTTATCAATATATGTTTTCATATTTACCTATATTTTGTGTCCCTTGACCTATTCTCTTTGTTTGCGCTAGTACTATAAGGTCTGTTTTGTTTACCAGTTTCTGTTAATTTTCCTTCCATCTCACCTTTGCATACATTTGTTAATACCATAAAATTAATAAAACAAGAATATTTTTGGTTACCATAAAAAAATATAATACTACTTGAAACAATATAAAATTTGATCGATCGTTGTGTGTGTGGTTGGAAATATGACTGTGGATTACTAGATCCATTCGCCTAACAAATTTGATTAATCGTTATTTTCTTTAAAATACAATTTCTTTTTTATTTAATTTAGACCATCGTGACCTCTATTAGCGTGCAAATATAGTATTTTTTATGATGTACCTTTCTAATTGCAAGTAATGTAGACCACATAGTAATTTACCAAAATCACCGGCGCCTAAGATACAAGTCGACAACAGCATTCCTTAAACATAAGTGTTGATAAATGCCTTAGGGTAAATTTTAACACCGAAACATACTCTATTAACATAACTGTTATATAATTATTTTAAAAAATATGTTACTAATTTTATTAACAAAAATTTGTCAGTTCTATAATTTATTGATAGTTACTTTCAGAAATATGATTCTTATTTCAGAGAGGTTTATTGTAAATTATACTAGCTGACCCAGCCACGCTTCGCTATGGCTTGGTTATTATACGATTATTATTATGTTTAATAATTATTTAATACAGTTAAGTAAATATAATGAAACCCAAGCATAAGAGTTGCCAAAGACTAGAATTAAAAAATAAAATTTTTGATAATAGCATTGAAATATTAGTACTTTACGTAACATTGTTTTTTTTTGTTTTTATACTTGTTTTAGAACCTTTAGCCACATAATTACATACAAAATATAGGTATTTATTTATTCAGGATTGTACAGGAAAGATACTTTTTATGCTCGAGGTCCATCAGACCGACTTTATTGTAACACACAAGACATAAATCACGGTTAGATAGGTGGGTAACAAATAGGTACACATGCAAAGAAAATATCCATGTAAACGATCAATATTTTACTCACACATACTATTGTTAATATTATTACACACGGCATAATAAAAATAAAATCTCAATAATAATAATACTTAGGAAACTGAACCCACGCGTTGGTTGTGCCTCAAATTTGTGTAATATATGGAAAAAGTTTATTTATAGTTTAATTATAACATTAAAAAAACATCCAGAATTTAACACAGCGCTATCTTTTAAATACTTATACCATCTCGATTTAAGAAAAACTGTATAACATTTGCTGTCGCCTATTGAAAACTTATGAAACTCAAAGGTAATTGCTACCTTTTGTTATAAAAATTTTGTTACAATTAAAAATAATATGGGTCATTTATCGAAATAACAAATATCCATCTTTTAAGTTTGAGCAAATAATACACGTTTACAAAGTTGCATTGGAATCGGTTCAGTGGTTTTGTAGATTAGCGTAAACGAACATCGTGACATGACAATTTTATATATAAAAATTATGTTGCTATATAAAATTGGTATTAAGAACCTGAGGCTCAATTACTAGCAATTTAAAGTCAATTGATCATTAATTTAATCCAATTATCTTCAGCTTGCTGTTTATAAGAATTTTGACTCTTTTTTTTTTAAGCTTTCTCGTTATTGTGTTAGAATCTGTTTGTTCATTACTATAGTAACCATAAATAAAATGATCAGAAACCATAGTCAATTATGCATTGAAATCTCGGACGTTGAGAGAGTTTCGAAATGGACTATTATGTAGATCCTCCTTATTATTTTTTTTTTAAAGACTAATACCTCAATAATAGAACAACTAACAAGTTTTGTCAAGTTATTTCAAATAAGAGATAGAATTTATACGAAAAAATTATTTATTTATAAAAACATATGGTATTAGTCGAAAAATAAAAAAAATAATAACTATTATTTCCTCCTCGGGTCCTTATAAAAACCTACATACGTCTTATCATTGTGGTATTACATTTTGAACATGAAGTTGCTACAATTCGTCTTATATTATCGGAAGAACCGCGCTAAGCTTAGACAAGTTATTTGGTCGGAGTAGACGAACTTAAATTCATCTTCATAATGTGTCCCAAAGATGTTTGATTGGATTGAGGTCGGCGCTGAAAGCTGGCTAATTCATACGCACAATCTTGTCGTCTTCTAAGTATTAATTGACGATTCTAGTACGGTGGGGACGCGCGTTATTGTCCTTAAAATAAAACTAGGTTCTATGAATGGAGCAAAAGGTACCACTTGTCCATTTATATGGTTGGTACATACCTTGCTCCTGTCATAGAACCTCCATTCACGAGAAAACAAAGGTAGTACGGGCTTCGGAACTTAGCCCAAACGATAACTGAGCCTCCCCGATAGGTTATCCTGTCGACAATATTGCAACTGTCTGGTGACCTCAAGAAAAACCTGGACTTATTCTAGAACAGAACATTATTCCAATCTGCGTTATTCCAATTTTCGTAATCCCTTACATACTTGCATTCACATGTTGGGCTTCATTCAAGCGATTTGCAAACTCAATTGAAGGTAGATATTTATTTCTTCACGAAGAAACCAAAAATTAATCATCGCGTGCGGATGTTGCTCTCCTACTGCCTAATCCTAACGTTTTTGTATAGTTGCCGTTTTGATTGTACCGCTTAATGGCTCTTTAAACAGTACAACGACTTAGCACTGGGGCGGCATAATATTGGCCACGACCATCTTGCACTAAAGCCAAGGCTCTTGCAGCATCGGTTGGTGTTAATGTCGTTTTAATGCAACTAAAAATTTTGAACCCAAAATATTTAATGCCAAATTGGTCTGGAATCATACTTCCTATGTACAAAGGGGGAGACAAACGACTCTGCAAAAATTATAGGGGCATAACAGTTTTAAATGTCATCTACAAGATATTATCAGGAATTATATATAGCCGCCTGGAATCGTTTTCGGAGGAGATTATTGGTGAATACCAATGTGGCTTCAGACCAAAGAGGTCAACTGTTGACCAAATACATATGTTAAGAGGTATACATGAAAAATGTGTTGAAGTGTTGAATATAACATACCTATTTACAACTTGTATATCGATTTCAAACAGGCGTTTGATGAAGTAGACGGATGGAGTAGATGGATGACAAAAGATGTTAAAGCAACTATCTATGTTAGGGATACCCAATAAGTTGGTTAAACTTATACGAATGACTCTGGAGGGTTCCAAAGCTATGGTGAGAATAGATGGAGATATGACGCAGGCCTTTGATATTGAAAATGGAGTTAGACAAGGGGATGCCTTATCAACAACACTTTTTAATCTAACTTTAGAAGCTGTTGTTAGAAAACTGGATATAAATGGCTGTATTAATACAAGATCTATGCAAATATGCGCATATGCGGATGATGTTGCCATAATAAGCCGCAACAAAAGTGTATTAAGCGAAAAAGTTATAGAACTGAAACGAGAAGCTGCTACGTTTGGTCTATACATAAATGAAAGCAAAACAAAATATATGGAGTGCACAAAATCGAATGAACATGAGAATCTGAAGGTAGACAACCATACCTACAAATATGCCTCCACTTTTCCCTACCTAGGCTCAATAATAAATGATAACAACAACATCAGTCAAGAAATACAAGCACGGATTCTTAGCGGTAATAAGTGCTTTTATGCATACAAAGACTTAATGAAAAGTAAGTTACTGAATCGTGAGTCTAAGCTGAGAATCTACAAAACAGTAATTAGACCAGTGGTCACATATGGATGTGAAACGTGGACCCTCTCAACTACTGATGAAAATCAACTGAGAATATTTGAGCGCAAAATACTAAGGAAGATATTTGGACCAACCCAATGCAGCGATGGTTCGTGGAGAATTAAAATGAATCACGAGCTGGATGAACTAATGCAGAGCGCAGATATTGTCAGATTTGTAAAGTCCCAAAGACTAAACTGGCTTGGTCACCTAGAAAGAATGCCAGATAATCGAGCTGTAAAAGTAGTCCAGAGATGGAAGCCCCAAGGAAACAGAACAAGAGGAAGGCCCCGTAAAAGATAAATAGACGACGTAGAGAGGGATCTTAAAACCATGAACATCAGGCAGTGGCGAAGGAAAGTATCCGACAGGGCAGAATGGAAGAACATTGTTAAGCAGGCCAAGACTCACAAAGGGTTGTAGCGCCATTAGAAGAAGAAGAAGAAATTGGTCTGGATATTAAAACCTGTACAATAACAAATTAATTTCTTGCTTTTTAGCGAACTTAAATTTTTGACAAAAACAAGATAATCGAAGACTCTACAAAACCTTCTACAGCTCGCAAAGCCAGCCTAATAAATCAACAAAAGAGAACGACAAAAGAAAAATAAAAATATATGAGTCATATGTGGCATATGACGCATATATACGGGTTTATGTTAGCCAGTGGGCGTGAAAAGTACAGAATAACGTAACTACGTAAATATTGATCTTATGATCATTATTTAAAACTTGGTTTTTGATATAAATTGTTCAAGTAAAGTACAAATGGAAAAATTTAAGAGTTAATTCCAAAAGACATTTCAAATAAATTCTAACTTTTTCTCTAGAGGCTTCCATATAAAATTTCTGTCTAGGTCAATTGCTTTCGTAAAAAATATCCAATAACAAGTTTCATAGATTTCGGATAATTATAAATAGTTGTTTCAAATAATTGTAAATCTTGAGGTTTTAAACAAAATTATGTAATATTATTGCAAAATATAAATGGAATTAAATTTTTTTTTAATTTATTTTGGTTAGTTGCATCGAAAGTTATTATTAGATTAGATTATTTCGTAATTATCTAACATCTTAGCTACTTCTGTACTATTTCATATTATTGAAATTTTAACTTAATAAACGACGTGATAAAAAAGGCAGTTAACATAGTAAGATTGGTTTAAGTTTGTAGAAAAATTTATTTAAATTTAAGTAAGTATTATTTGAAATTCAGAAAAGATTTGCCAATTAAAAATACATTACGTAAGGACGTATCGTAGACCTGAATGTGACTTTTAGACTATTTGATGAAAGCAGGTGTTCGTAAAACTCATTTACATAATCAATATGAACATTTGAAAAAGTGTAACTTATAACACGAAGGCAACACGCCAAAAGACATAAAGATGTAACAATATATCAATATAAATACGAGGCGTGTTTTTTAATTAAGTACCGTTTTGGAATTAAAAAAAGACGTGCAAAGATATGGCAATAATTTTATTTTTACATGAAATCCTGTACCTTAATCTACTTTTCTACATAATTTCCGTGAACATTGAGGCATTTGTTATAACGTGGCACCAGTTTTTGAATACCCTCCTGATAAAATTCTGCCGCCTGACTTGTTAACCACTGCATCACAAATGTTTTGACTTCGTTATCGTCTTGAAGACGCTGACCGCTCAGGTGTTTCTTCAAGTGCTGGAACAAATGGTAGTCGCTGGGCGCCAGATCAGGGCTGTATGGAGGATGATCTAGAGTTTCCCATTTAAATGATTTGATGAGATCTTTGGTCTGACTAGCCACATGTGGACGGGCATTGTCATGCAGCAACACGATACCCTTACTTAACTTGCCACGTCTTTTGTTCTGGATTGCACGACGCAGATTTTTCAATGTCTCACAATAAGACGCTGCATTGATTGTCTCATTACGAGGTAGAAACTCCACTAGCAATACTCCTTTTCTGTCCCAAAAAACTGTGCACATGATTTTCCGGGCAGAAATTGTTTGCTTAAACTTCACTCTTTTGGGTGATAATGAATGTCGCCATTCCATGGATTGTTGTTTCGATTCTGGTGTGACGTAGGCTACCCCCGTTTCGTCACCAGTAACAATTTGGTCTAAAAAATCTTCACTTTCACTGTGGTATCGCTCAAGGAAAGTCAATGCACTGGCTAAACGTTGGGTATTGTGCAAATCCGTCAACATTTTTGGAACCCAACGTGAACACAATTTCCGGTAATTCAAGATCTCGGTAACAATGCGATACAAAACACTACGAGAATACTGAGGAAAGCAGTCGGACAATGATGAAATTGTAAAGCGTCTGTTTTCTCTCACTTTTTCGTCCACTTTCTGCACCAAATTTTCATTAACGACCGAAGGACGTCCACTCCGTTCTTCATCATGCACATTTGTGCGGCCATCTTTAAATGCTTTCACCTATTTTCTTACCATTCTCTCACGATGAATATCGATCGGTTTTACGCCTTTAGCACTAAGAAATCGTATAACAGCCCGTACTTCACAATCAGCGTGACTCACGATTGTTGGAGGCATCTTAAACACTGGAGTAAACAAGTATACAATGAAGAATCATTCTGTAATGGCATCAGTGCGTAGACAAGAGATGTAGGTAACAAGCGCTCATGCGCGGAACGCCGACCGTAGCGCTGCGGCGGCGGAATCGCAAAACGGTACTTACTTAAAAAACATGCCTCATAGATAAGTAACCACAGTAATTTATAGACGAACAATAAATGAAAAAAATATTGTACAGGGTGTCCCAAATTGGTATGTTTTGCAGGGTATACCGAAAACTATAGGAGATAGAAAAAAAGTAGTTTGGATAGCATGACTTCTTTTTGCGGTAAGGTAAAGATTGCCCAATCAAATCATCAATAGCTCCTCACAGTAGCGAGATATAGGGCGAATATTGGAAAATGTATTATGGAATTACATATTATGGAACATGGCGATTATTCGAAAAGGTTAAATATCTTCTTTATTAAGAGAAATTTTAAAAAACTTCATTGGAATTTTTGATAGATATATTAAGGAAGAGTTCAGTGGCTCACGAGAAATTTTTTAAGGGGGTCTCACCAAAGAAATATAATATCATATATATATACAAGGATTTCCACAGTTTTCACTGTATTCCTTCACTCAACCATTTTCTCCAATTTTTCCTGTTTAGCCAGTCCCCTTCCTGTAGGTTTCTTCTACTCATTGCTTCGTCCACCTCATCTCTGAAAGATCTTCGGGGTCTGCCTCTCTTTCTTCTTCCTATCGGGCTCCACTCTGTTATTCTATTTATCCACCGATTTTGGTCTGCCCTTCTGACATGTCCGTACCAGGTTAACCTCTTCTGTTCGATGTAGTCTATTATGTCGGAGTTCATGCCCATTCTCCTCTTAATCTCCATGTTATTTATCCTATCTCTTCTTGTTACTCTGCAGCTTCTCCTTAGAAATTCCATCTCTGTTGCTCTTATTTTGTTTTTGGTTTTCTTATTTATTGTCCAATTTTCACACCCATAAGTGAGGATACTTCTTGTCATGGTATTATATATTTTTTTCTTTGTTTTCATGCTGATGTTCTTATCCCATAGTACCGGGTTCAATTTTCGTATGCAGTCTCTTGTTTGTCGTAGTCTATTTTTTATATCTTCCTCCGTTGTTCCTTTGTTTGATATTATGAAACCTAAATACTTATACTTGTCTGTTCCTTTGATTTGTTTACCTTCGTCTATTTCCAGCTGTTTTATTTCTGTATTCTCCGTTGTTAGGTATTCAGTTTTCTTTAGGTTTATTTCCATCCCATTCTTTGTATATTCCTGCTCCAGTTTTCTCATCATAAAACTGAGGTCATCCTCGTCTTGTGCGATCACTATTTGGTCGTCGGCAAAACTTAGCGTATATAGATATTCGTTCCTTACTGGTATACCCATTCCTTCGCACTTTCTTTTCCATGGTTTCCATGGGTTTTTTCCAGGAATATTTTGAACAGGGTGGGGGATGTGGAGCAACCCTGTAGTAGTCCCTTTGTCGTCTTAAATGGACTGCATATTCTATTGCCCGTTTTGATAGCTACTTCGTTATTCTTGTAGAGTGCTTTTACCGCGTTTATTAATCTTCGTGGAACTTCGATGTTTTCCATTGCTTCCCATAGCTTGGTTCTAGGTATTGAGTCATATGCCTTCTTAAGATCAACAAAAGCCAGATGGACGGATCTATTTTTGGCCATTCTTTTTTCTATTAGTTGTTCGACCGTGTAAATGTGATCTAAGCATGCTTTCCCCGCTGTGAAACCTGCCTGGTCTTCTCCGATTTTATCTTGTACATATATTTCTAATTTTTCCTTTATGGTCTTTCCATACAGTCTGCCTATAGACGATATAATGCTGATTCCCCGATAGTTTTCGCAGTTTTTTCTATTTCCTTTCTTGTATATTGATGTCATATATGCTTGGGTCCATTCTGCCGGTAAGTCTTCTCCATTCAGTGCTCTCTCAAATATTTTATGTATCATACGGAATAACTTTTCCAAACCGTTTTTTATCAATTCATTTGGTATTCCACCGGGACCTTCTGCTTTTTTGTTCTTTAGAGTTTTGATCGTTCTTTTTACCTCTGCTAGGCTTAATTCGATTTCGTCATGTGTGTAGATTTCTATTCCGTCTATTTCTGATTGTTTGAATTCGGGGCGGTCTTCGGTTAGCAATTTTTTATAGTATTCTTGCCATTCGTTTTCTTTGATTTGACCGATCTTGATTTTCTCTGTCTTATTTCTTTGGAGCGATTTTAAGATGCGCCATGACTCTGAATTTCTCGTTCCTCCTATGTGCTGTTCTATCTCTGTGCATGTTTTTTCCCATCTTTCATTTTTTTCATTTGCTACTTTTCTTTTCACTTCTTTATTTTTTTTTCTGTATAGTTCCAAGTCCTCATAGTTTTTTGTGTTCAGGTATTTTATATGAAGTTCTTTTTTCTCTTTTATGCATGTTAGTGTGTCTTCGGTTAATTTCGTAGTTTGGTGGGTGTATTTTTGGTCCGCTTCTCCAAGAGCTTCTAGGGCTGCTGTCTTCATGCAGGTTTTATGTGTTCGTATGTTTGTTCTAATGATTCATACCGAAACTCTTCTAGCTTTTGGTCCAATCTTTGCTTATATAGGTCTTTTATTGAGTCTTCTTCTAATAAATTGATTTTGAATTTCTTTTCTTGTGTTGAGCACGTATTGACAGGTGTAGCCGGAGCCGTAACTTGGTCAGACTCTCCCTGGGTCGGTTTCTGTTGGGTCCATATGAAGGGGAATTCCATCCAAGTGATTACTAGTTTGTGATCTGTGCCGCATTCTGCGCCTCGCTTTACTCTCACGTCTTTTATTTTTATCGAGCTTTCGTGGTTTACTATAACATAATCAATAATAGACCTCAATTTTCTTGTTTCTTGTGTCCAAGTGTATTTGTGTATGTCTTTATGTTTGTAGAAGCCGTTTGTGATCTTTAAGTTGTTTATTTCGCATAGCTCAATCAATCTCTCCCCGTTATCGTTCATTATATCTTCTCCAAATCTACCAACTGTTCTGTCGTTTTCTTTTCTTCCTGTTCTTCCATTTAGGTCACCGGCGATAATTATTTCTTGGTTCTTCTTTCTCTTTTCGATTTCTTCTTGCAGTTGTTCTATGAATTGTTCTTTTTCTGCAATTGAGCTGTCTTCTGTTGGACCGTATACTGCTAGTAAGATAATTTGTCTTCCGTATACTTTTAAGTTAAGCTTGGCAATTCTTTCGTTTATTGGTTCCCAGTTTTCGATTGCGTGTTCCCATTTCTTTTTCAGTATAATTGCAATTCCTGCTTTTGCCCTTTCTTTTTTATCTATTCCGGTCCAACAGTAAATGACTTCTCCCATTTTTTCGGTACCGTTTCCTTTCTTTTTCGTCTCAGTCATTATCATTATATCTAGTTTCATTCTTTCGAATTCCGCTATTACCTCTTTGTCTTTTGTTCGCCATCCTTAAATATAATATCAACTTATGCTTTTTTATATGGGACACCCTATATATTTTGACATTTTTCGTTTACATTTTTTATTGTCTTAGCTAATATAAAATATTATATATAATTTTTTAGTCGTTGGAGCTACTCTGCAAATACATTGGTTATTTGACATCACGTTATAGACACTTAGAAACAAAACGCTCAGTAAAACATTCTAACATTTTATTAAGTGGATAATAATCCTTCAGTTTTATTTACCAGAAATAAGATCAATCAACTTAAAAAATGGAAATTACAAATTTCCCCAGAACAAAAACTATTTAACAACCAGAAATAATTTTACAAAAATATTACCATTATAATAAACATAAAACCAACAATAATAAACAACGGAAAAACTAGAATACATTTTAAAAAAAATTTAAAAAAAGCCTTGGACAAAGGCAGATCCACACCTTCAATATCACAGCAAACAAACTTAATATGAGAATATCAGTAGAAAAAACTAAATGTATAGTGATCAGTAAAGAGCCGCGTAGATGCAAACTAGAAATAGACAGCAAAATTGTAGAACAAGTAATAAAATTCAATTACCTAGGAGTAGTGATCACTAGTGACAGGGATATAAAAACAGAGACCACAAGGCAAGCATCAAAAGCGGCAAGAGTAAGTGGTTGCCTCCGAGAAACCATATGGAGAAACAAATATCTGACCATGGAAAGCAAAATGAAAGTATACAAGACAACAGTAAGACCAATCCTAACATATGCAGAGGAGACAAGGACCGATACAAGAAAGACGAAACAACAAATCAACAATATCGAAATCAAAGTATTAAGATCAATAGCGGGCATATCATTAAGAGACAGACAAACCAACAGAAGTATACGCGAACAATGCAAAATTCAAAATATTAACAGGTGGATAAAAACAAGAAAAAAAAACTGGAACGAACATGTAAACCGAATGGGACCAGATAGATTAGCGAACATCTGTAAAAACAACAAGCCGTATAGCAGAAGACCCGCCAAAAAGGTAGAAAGATAATGTACAGTCAACAACGACTGAAACAGAATAAGAGGCAGACAAACAGGAGTAATCCTAGTCGAGCGAAGAAGAAGAGGTTTTACCTACCTCTGTATAGAAATATCGAAGTTGTCACCCGACCCCCGCAAATTCCTTGCAATAATCAGGTATTAAAAATCGAAATTTTAGTCAGTATAACATTGTATCCCAGCTTAGCTGGTCGCTCTCGCATATTAGTGTTTAGTTTCGTATTCGATTAAATTCGACGCATTTCTGGTTTAAAAGTTTAGACTCTCGCGTACAGTAAAAAGTTGTCTCCCAGCTGAGCTGGTCGCTTCTTGTTTAGAGTTTAACTCTCGCATTTTAGTTATTGTTACATAGATTATAGTTAAAAGCTGAATGCTCATTATTAATCAAGTATATTCATATTGAAGAAAACGTCCTTAGTTGAAGTTATAATTATTAGTAACATTTGAATCTGTATCAGTGCTAGTGTAGTGTGTCGCGGATTAGTGTATGGACAGTGATCGGCAGTTTCAATAAAATAACTTGTGCTAAAACTTTGGCTAGATATTAACTTAGTTGTAGTAATATTCAATTATTAAATTACGTATTGTTTGAACTGCTTGTGTTCTTAATTTCCACGCCATTGGGTGGTCCTTTGATTTGGTAGGACGCTCTAAACGGTAGGAAGATCGCCATCCTAATTTGTTGGATAAATGTCCGTTTAATTCTATCATATGTCTTGCATAAAAAATACAGGCATTGTGATATAATTTTGGGGTATATATATTCGAATAAAATTGTTCCCAGACGTCTACCTCAAGGAAAGAAATATTGTGATTTTTCCGAAATTCCTTAATCACCAACCAAAATGTTTTTGAGTCTTAAGTCAAAAATTGAGAATATAAATTATGAATGTATGTATGTTTTTTCTTTTTAAATTCTTTGCCTATAGGTTTTTTATGTTAGAAAATATGTTTTGTAGAAGTCGCAGAATTATATGGTTTAGCACTTTTAAGTCTTTGTTTTATATTATGTTTAGTTAAGATACATTTATGATCAAACCATTCGGGTCATTGTAGACTCAGACATTTTTTAAGCGCATGAACATTTATTGTTGTTCTCTATTTCTCTGTTTTAGACTTACTTTAAAAAAGTTAACACCCAATTTATATGTCCTACTACATTAGTATGTGAAAATTAATAATGGAAATTAAAAAATTAATCATATAAAACTTCATTTGTAATTCAGGTGATCAAAACGACGAACTGAAGATTAGCACCGCTACGTAGATGTGGTAAATAATCGAGAATTGTAAACAACTTTTACCGCTATAAAATCAAAATATCATCTTATTCTGATTCTTAATAAAGAAAGAAAGGGGCACAATATTTTCAGTATAATATTCAGTAACCTGTTTAATTTCGCATTGCAAAATTACTTTTATTTTTTAATGAAATTATAAACTCTTTTTCTCATATCACTTTGCAGCCTGGTAAGAGCTAATAGTTATAAGCTAGTAATAAGCTACTAATATGCACCATTATCAGCATCCTTATGTATATTTTATTAAAACTTTTGGTTATATAATAGTGGTCAGTGTGCCAATTGAATCTGGTGTATATTTACCAATAAAACCGCACCTCACAAATGACGAATCCTAATGTTATTTTATTTGAACTTATATCTGAAGTAGTTTTTATAGTCATTGCAACAATTTTATTGTATAACTGCTTTCAAATTTTATTATATTTTTTAATAAATAAGTTGACTTATTATAATGTGAATATATTTAGTCATTTAACTTGATAGAATAAATGATTTTCAAACAACGAAAACATAAATAACAGTATTAACACTGAACAAAAGCAGAAATAAAATTAAAAAAAAACACACAGAAGAGCTAGAAAGATAAGTATCAAAGAAAAATTTAATAGTATATGTTAGTACTTAGTACTCCTCTGGTAAGTACCTACTGAAGGGTCTTCTTTAAATCACCTATCTTCTCTTTCAAAATCGGACACTTCGATTGATAAGCTTAAGTAGTAGGTAGTTGAACATCATACTGCCCTGGCTTTTTTAAAGTAAACGTACTCCTTATAGCGCCACGAATAAAAAGTTCTAAAAGGTTCTTTCCTTTGTGCTTTGTTAGCGATACATTCAATAGAATTGATAACTTTTTTGTAGAGAGTGGGCTACCATTTTTGAAAATCAAGAGTGTCTGTAGTATCAACTAGCTTTACTAAAAACTTATGTTTCTTTCCAGGACGCAGTATTAGTTCCATGACTTCTATGACAGTGTAATAGCGATCTGTTAGATGTAATACACGCTTAACCATACCAAAGTCTCTATCATTCGGGAGGAATGAATGACCTCTTAAAGGCAATCTATAGAAATTTTTTTTGAATCAGCCCATATTTATCAATGACAAGAGAAAACGTAACATCGAATGATTTTTGTTTTGTTCTGCACAATTGTCACTGCACAGGCAGACATTTTCAACATTTTCAAACCTCGTTTGGTTCTTTCTTAGCAAGGCCTTCATGGTATAGGTAAAACATAGCAGTTCCATCACCAACGTTATTAAATAAGAATGGAAGCACGGATAATTGCCTGGATACACATAGTACATTTCCTGGATAGAAATGCATGGAAGTGAAATATTCTGCATATAGTCGAATGTTAAACAAAGTGATGTGCCCTTACTCGCTTTACATAGTTCTGTTGTATCCCTTATATATATATGTAAAATTTGTTACTCCGTCTTTTGTGGACAAGCAATTCGGCAACAGCAACACGTTTTGCAGTGTTGTGTTTTTCAGTCTTAACGTTAGTCTTTCACATTCACAGCACGTGTCCTCTTGTTGACGTCCAAAGCGGTAGTTAAACCTCTCTTTTTTTGTATTTAATTTTGTAATATAGTGGATATCCTACTTTTGTGTTAGGGTACCTAGTTTTAAAAAGATCGTACACAATTTTTATGTTCAGGGTTGAACAAAGATATTCGACTTCTTGCGTAGAATAATGACTTTTTTAAGAGAAAACATTAAAAATGTGATCCATTATTTGAGCAACAGTGTTGACTGGAATGGTTTTCCTGTTATTCTGCTGCCCTCTCTTATTAGCATAGTAATCTCAAAATTTAGAAACGTAAAAAACATAAAAGTTAAAAATAATCACAATACATTAATTATGGAACTTCTCGTCCTGTAGATAACTCAAGTACTTAGTCATGACCCTTAAGTGTTGTAAAATTATGGTAAATTAAAAGTTTTAAATTTTGAATTAAACGTTATCATTGTCTTCAGTTGTGTCAGGTTCTGGAAGACAATCTCTGGAAGTACTAGATGTACTAGATGTAGGTAAAGGTTGGTAATATTGGGGGTATGGTCTAGGTATTAAGTTTTGTTCACATAGTAATATGAGGTTTTTTTGTTCGCATCCGTGATTGGGAGCCTTTCTTCGTATGCTTTAACAAAGTTTATACTATTTTTTTTGCCTCTTTTTTGTTTGGTTTCAAGAGATACAAAGTTTTCGACAATTTCCGATACCGGTACCATATACCATCACTATATTTAAAATTAGTATTTCCATTACTTGTTTGGGCTTCATCTTTTACTTGATTTTCTTTTTTTATATTGTTCTTGCTTGTTCTCTGGACGTCTCCTAAATTATAAATGATCAAATTATAAATGGCAAGTTTTCTCGGATAAAAAAAGTCCCGCAGCTTCTTTAGGCATTGACAAAACAGATTGCAGATCAAAATTAAATGCTAATATTTTCATATTCTCCGAAGCCGACTGTTTATCTTCATCCCACTTGCATCTTTTCTTTCGAGGTGTTTGTGATGGGCTTCGAGGTTTAAAACCTTTTCGTCATTGGACTGCCATCATAAGTGACACAAACTTTGCAAAGTCATTTTTTCAGCTTGTGAAATTTCATAAATGTGACACATTCGTTATTTTGAGTTACACAAATATGCATTTAGTTATATATATAATATAAATTATATAGATAACAAAAGTATCGAATATTCCATTTTCGTCAGTTTGCAGTATATTCGATATTTTAACCAAAACAAAATGTTCATATTCGATAGTTTAAACAAAATATTTCCCGCGTTCTTTATCAAGCTACAATTTCGATATTTTGCTACAAGGTGTATCACGTCTAATGCAAGGACAAGGCATCGAATCTGCAAAAACCCGATTTTTCACATTCGATAGTTGGAAATGATAGGGACGATATGAAGTCGCTAGTCTACGCCGATAAGCCTGAAACGATTGACCACTTGGAAGGACAACATTCGTCGCGTTATTGGCGATATACAGCCATCAATGTTGGAAAAAATCTTTGAAAATTGGACCTTCAGATTAGACTACTTCAGGGCCACCCATTGCAGTCATATGGCAGAAATCATATTTAAATTATAATATTAACCCTTAACTAGTCGCTACATGGTCAAAAAGACCATGCACGTATTAAAAATTGCTAATATTTCGGGAAAAAATTACATTTGGCAACCACCTCCTTTAGTAGCTTACTCATTCGATACAAGAAGCCTCAGTACTAAATCAGAGTAGCGGGAGGTTTGTTGATTAGGAGTTACAGCGCAAAGGTCATAATTTCCGCGCGCGTCTTGTCAGCTAAAAAGTTTTTATAAATCGTTTTATTGTGTTTCTTATCACCTTAAGGTATGTATAAACGATAGTTTTTTTAAATAATATACTATTATACTTTTGTCTTATTGTTTAGTAACCTTTTGAATATACCTCTCTTTCTTTTACTATGTAATTAGTCATCAAATTTTAAATTACTTTGCAGCAAATTACTATTACGATATTTCATAATTTTCTTTGTTCGATTATTGAGAATCAAATATTGAGAATTTTTTTAAATTTTAAGCTACAGCAAACTTTTCTATATAACTTGTTTGGCTTTATTTTTAGAATGGACTCTGAGAAGCAACAACGGAGACTTCAAGCCCTCATGGAAGAAGAACCGCTTGATATAGAATATGACGACGACGATGACGAGAATGAAGTAAATCCGGAAGTTATTGATGAGAGGTCGGAAGATTCGGAAAGCGAACAAGAACAGGATTTAGAGGAAATACGAGAAGTTTTACTGAATAATGTACAAGAACAAAGTGTTTTTAGGGGAAAAGATGGTATAGTGTGGAGAACGCATCAAAGAAGGGATGCAAAGCTTATAAACCCATCTGAAATTCGCGCTCTAATAGGCCTTTTATATTTGGCAGGGACATATAAAGCCCATCACCTGAAAACAGAAGATATCTGGCAAACTAATGGCGAAGGTATCGAAATATTTAGACTAATTATGTCCTTATCCCGATTTCGGTTTCTTTTAAGATGCATTAGATTTGATGATAAGGTCGATCGTGAAGAACGTAGGAGACTGGATAAGATAGACGCCATCCGAGTATTTTTTGACAAATTCGGAGAAAAGTGTAAATCGAGATATAACTCTTCGGAAAATTTTACATGCGATGAAATGCTTCCGGGATTTTTAGGGAATTGCCCTTGGATACAATATATTCCAAGCAAACCCTCAAAGTATGGGTTTAAAATTTTTAGTTTATGTAATGCTGAAATGTATTAAAACATAAATATGGAGGTTTATGTGGGTCGTCAACCAGATAGCCCATTTACTGTAGACAATTCCCCGAAAGAAGTTGTAAAAAGAATGTGTGCGCCAATAAAGAATTCTGTGCGAAACATTACTCTAGATAATTGGTTCATTAGCATTCCTCTAATAGATGTTTTGAAAAAAGAATTTGGATTGACTGTTGTGGGGACCATTAGAAAGAACAAAAGAGAACTGCCCCCTGAATTACTTCAAGGATCTCGTCCTCTAAAATTAAGTATGTTCGCCTTTAGCGATACATGTACCTTAGTGTCGTATATCTCCAAAAAGAAGAAAGTTGTATTGCTTGTTTCAAGTCTACATGATGACGACGCTACAGATAGAGAAACATTTGAACAATATAAACCAGAAATTCTGACGTTTTATAACAAAACAAAAGGCGGGGTTGACGTCGTTGATCAGCTGTGCTCCTCTTATGATGTTTCGCGAAAAACAAGACGTTGGCCCATGGTAATTTTTAACACCATACTAAATATCGCAGGCATTGATTCGCTAGTGATTCATGCAAGTAACAACCTTGCTGATAATAAAATGCGTAGAAGAAAATTTTTGAAGCATTTAGCATTTTCTCTTATGGATGAACATCTACGGGTCCGAGCAACAGTAGACAATTTAAATAGAGATCTGAAGTTACGTATTAAGGCCATATGTAATATTCCTAACACAGACGGTACTCCAACGAATGAAGGAGTACATGGTAGATGCTACTTTTGCGACCGTAAAAAGAACCGGAAAACGACTGTTTCCTGCTGTAAATGTAAAAAGTTTTTATGCAGAGAACATACACGTGCAGTATGCGAAGAGTGCCAAACTGAACTTATTCGGATTAACTAAAAGTTTCCTTTTTTTTATCGGAGTAGAAAATAGTTTTTTTAATGTTCTGTCCAGTGTTTTTAACATTAGTTTACTTTTTATATTATTTTTAATATGTTACTCTACTTATTAAACCTTAATAAAATCGTGTTTTACTTAAACTGGTTCCAAATATTTTTATTAACAACAATTAAGAAGTAAAAGACCAAACAGTCGTTTCGACCGCGCGCGACTACTAATTTTCAAAAATTCCTAGCGACTACTGAAGGGTTAAAAGATTATCTTTCTAATAAAGGCAATTTGATTAATTTAAAAAAATCGTCGGTGTTTTATTCCATCTCAAAGTTCTATACCTCTAAAAAACACCCTTTATTAGAATTTTTAGGGTGTGCAAGTTCACAAGGGTCCCAAGTTCTGTACTCTTTTGTAAATCCATTCTGTTTTAATGGTTGGTATTTATCAAATTTCCGTGTAATCCTGTTGGTACTGACATTAATTTTTTGGGCCTGTAACCTTATCAATACCAAAATAATATATATGTATCCTCACAAAAGTATCTGGGTCATGGACTTATAAACACAGATATAAGATGTGATGCATTGTCTACTGGTGTATCTACAAATAATCTCTTACTACTAGTTTCTGATCTCAAAAGCAGTATGTATTACTTTTGTTTCAAGTTTTGCAATAATGATATTAAATTTAAAATTCTACTTATTACTTTTAGATTTATATAATTGTTGTGTTTACCTTAACACTAATTCTGAATCAACTTCAGACAATGGAATAGCACCAATTTTCAAAAAATTTTTGCCACTTGGTTTAATTTCAAAATCTCCTAATCTGAAGTGGGTAGAACAGATCCTGGAATATTTTGAAACCTTTATGTTTTCTCCTAAATTTGCTACCCAAATAGTTCGATCGTCAATATTATTTAAAAACCTACACAGAAAAATAAATGAGTTTTATTCATTTCACTAATTTATTTGAATCCATGAGAAATATTGAATTAAAAAGCTACTAAACAGATCTTTTTAATCAGATGATGTCTACTTACAATTTAAAAATGTCTATACTAATTTCATGAACTAATATCTTGTTCTTTACATTAATTAATATGAATAAACCCAATGGTACGCCTATGAAAGACATATTTTAAAATGTAAACACACAGGCTTCCTCAGTTCCTCATCTTAAATAATGTAAACAAACAGTACTTTCAAATTAAATGAGACATTGGGATGTAAATATTTCGTTTTCTTGCAAATGCAAAACTGTAGCACCATTATTATAATTTGTTTATTTCACTATTTACTAATATCACTTAAAATACAGCCAAAATATCGAAAAACAACTTTTCCTCATCTTGGGTAAAAAGTAAACAAACATGGACATGACATGGAACAGCATTTGAAGTTTGACGTAGAGCCATAAGACAGAGAAATGTAAACACCGTTGCCATTAATAAATAGGTTTCAGTGCTTCTACATATAAAATAATTGGTTGATATCTGTTATACGCTATAATTAAATGATATGCACACTATGTGCACATTTGATGTTTTAACCCTTTAAACGCCGAATCATTAAAAACTGTAAACAAATTTCAACTATCCATAAAAAAGATGTTATTGGGATATCTTTTATAATTTTGTTTTGTGAAAAAAAAAATAAAATGCTGTTTTTGAGAAAAAAACCATGTTCCCAAAATGGGAACGTTGGCATCTATAAGTCACAACATATAACAAAGTAATATCATTGCAGTAAAAACATATTTTATTCCATATATTATAACAAAACTAACAAAATTTAAAATAAAACTATAAATCTAATGTTACAAATAATATGTTAGCAAGGTGAGTGATATTTATCAAAACAAAAATTTTTATGTAGACGCTTTTCACATTTAGTACACTCTAAGCGTGTGTTTCTTTGGCATACAGTACATCTACCTTGTGATGTACTTTTAGAAATATGATTTATTCCATCAAATCGTATATCTCTAAGAACTGGACAAGTTGGACCACCTTTTCTTTTTCTTGAGCTTGCTCCAACTTTGATTAGCGCCATAGCAACATTTCTTCGAAAATCCAAATGAGTTATAGTACTTTCAGGATTTACGTGTTGGTAGAAACGGAATGCTGCTACCACCGCTAAATTTAAGGAGTGAGAAAATAAATTCCACCACCATTTTTTTGATCTTAATCTTGGACGATAACTAGCACACATTCTATCGCAAAGGTCGACACCACCCATTCCAAAATTGTACTTCTTGATCAAATTTGGTTGTGGAACTTCTTTTCTATTTTCAGATTTTACTCTTCTTGTCGCATTTTGGAGCGGACTGATGGAGAAATGATTGCTTGCTATTGTAACTGCAGCGTTGTCATTCCACTTGACGCAAATAACTGTACCATCGGATTTGTAATCAAATGTTCCCCGATCTTGCTTCTTTATTGTTTTTGATGATACCAATGGACATTTATTTATTCTGTTCTCACGCACAGTTCCACATGCCCGAATACCTCTATCACACAAGCTTGACAATAGTGAATAACTGGTGAAGAAATTGTCAAAAAATATATTATGGTTGTTGGGGTTCTCAATTACTTCTAACATTTTATTTACAACGTGGGAACCTAAAGGCATCTTTCTATCTATTGTTTTACCGCAGTATATCTCTAAATTATAGGGGAATCCATCTTGTCCGCATAACATCCATATTTTGAAACCGAATCGTATTGGTTTATTTTTTATGAACATCTTAGCCGAGTGATGCCCATGATACGGAATCATCGATTCATCTATGCTGAGATTTTCATGGAAAACTCCAAATTTTTTGAAGTTTTGTTTCAGCATATCATATAATTCTGCAACTTTTGCAACTTTATTACCAACTGGAAGGTTGGCATTATCACAAATATGAAGATAACGTTTTATAAGTCGGAACCTTTGCCGACTCATTATTTTCGAAAAAATTGGAGCCTGCATGTCATCTGCAGTAGACCAGTAATCATCCTCAGAAGGAACATGGTGATATCCGCTTATCAAAAGTAACCCCAAAAACTGACGAAGTTCTTCCTCAGAAACAGTAAAGTTGTGAATATTTTTATCTCTATGAGCGTAGAGTTCGGTATTATGACGAATAAATTGAACTATTTCAGATGTAAAAAATAATGAAAAAATTTCGAACTCAGATTTGCCCAAGTGTTCATCGCCTACTCTTGGTGGTGTGGAAGCTTGAGCTTGAATTCCAACCTTCTCACTCTTTTTCCATTTACGTTGAACCGATACATTTTCTTCCTTATCTTCGTCGGAAGATTCATAAGCGTGAATTTCTACTTCACCGGGTACTTCGTCTGGTATATCAGGAATATCTAACACCTGATCGTCAATAGTATCCTCGTCGCTTTCAGTACCTTGATCAGCTGAATCAGGTGGAAGAATAACAATATCCACTGGTTCTGCGGACGTTGAAGCTTCCACATCGTCGAGTGCATGTATTAGAAATCTATGCCTTCGTATAGATGATCTAAGTGTATAAAAATATATCTAAGTATTATGCTTTTTTTTGTTGCCACCAACTTACCCATAAAAACTTTTTGGATCCAAAGATATATCCATTTTTTCACTGAAATAAAACTAAAACTCAAAATTATTATAAACACCATGTGTTTTCTTCGTCGTAACGTCGTGACGACTAATCCAAGCCGTTACAATTACGCGCGGTCATTCTCTAGGGAACCTTGAATAACAGTGTTTCGCTGTTGCCAACGTTCCCATTTTGGGAACAATGAATGCTGAACGTGATATCTTTAGAAATAAGTTACGTAAATTTGTTTTTTGTAAATATTTCCTTTATATAATTCATTTACTGTATTTCTATTCAAAAATAAATCACAGTTTGGTACATATCGACTCCCAGTAACAACTTTAGCACAAAAAAGCAAGTGATATGAATTTGGACGTCATTTTGCGCGGTTTCTAGATGAATCCCGTACCGTAAACAGGGGTAACTTTGCCCCTGCCAGGGTAACTTTGCTCCATTACTAAAAAAAGTTTCATTTTAATTTACCTTTGAATTAAAAACCGTCTTCACAAAACGCGCGTCGCCGTTTTACTGGTTGCCTATTGACAAAGTCTCCCCATGTGCAGCATCGACTTGCTCTTCCATTTACATGCCTACATCGAGTCGAGAAGGTGGTGGTGTAAAAACTTCGGTAAAAACTACGTATAAAATTTGGTGTGTGTAGAAAGTTGTGCTATTATCTCACAAGTAAGTATTTGTGTATGCGTTAAGTGTATACTGTTTATCAACTTTTTTACTAAATTGTGACTTATAAATGAACAAATGATAAACTTTTCTTTTTCTAACCTAATTTTACAAATTATCAGGTGACTCGGGGTAACTTTGCTCCAAAAAAGTGGCGCAAAGTTACCCCGAAATATATATTATGTTTAATATATATTTTTGTTACAGATATGCCTAGAACACCTAAAACAGTACTAGGATCACGGCGCTATGCTGACTATAGACAAGAAACACTACAAGAGTGTTTAAATGAAATAAGAAGAGGTGAAATCTCACACAGAAGAGCAGAAGAAAAATATAAGATTCCAAGAAGGACCATTTTAAATAAACTGAAAGGGAAACATTCCAAAACGCCAGGGAGGCAAAACGTATTTACTCCCGGCGAAGAAAACCAATTTGTCAATTGCCTGATTTATATGGGAGAGTATGGGTTCCCTACTAACGCAAGGGAACTGAAAAACATTATCAAAAATTATTTAAACCGTTGTGGAAGAGATGTCAAAATTTTCAAGGATAACTTCCCTGGAGAGGATTTGATCAAAAAAATTATGGTGAGACATCCTGAAATTTCTCTACGTTTTGCAGAAAATATTAAACGTGTACGAGCAGGAGTTGATGAAAACATATTGAGAAGCTTTTTCGAAAATCTGGCAGTCGAGTTAGGCGGCGTTGCTCCAACAAATATATGGAATTGTGATGAAACTAATCTCACTGTTGATCCCGGCAAAAAGAAAGTCATTGTCAAGACAGGTTGCAAGTATCCAGAACTAATTAGAAACGCTTCAAAGACCTCTGTGTCCATTATGTTCTGTGGAAACGGCAAAGGTGAACTTTTACCATCCTATGTTAATTACCGGGCTGCTAAAATGTGGACTACTTGGGCTGAGAATGGGCCAAAATGATGCCGTTACAACGCTAGCAGTTCCGGATGGTTGGATGCAAATATTTTTGCAGATTGGCTTGAATTCCAGTTGCTACCTATGTTTAGGAAGCTGAATGGTAAAAAGGTATTACTATACGACAACCTCTCTTCACATATTACAGTACATGCACTTCAACTCTGTCGTGAAAACGACAATCATTTAATTTTTCTGCCTCCAAACAGTACACATTTGACGCAACCTCTAGACGTGGCTTTCTTTCGGCCCTTAAAAATAGCCTGACGAAAAATTTTGTCAGTTTTGAAAAGTACTGAAGATGGCATCCGCAACACTAATATACAGAAGCAACACTTTCCTCCATTTTTGTCAAAGGTGATGGACTTGCTTGGTCCACAAATCAAATCTAATTTAGAGGAAGGGTTTCGAAAATGCGGAATATTTCCCCTGAATGTTGAGGAAGTACTCAGCATAATTAGCTGCCTTCTTTTTTAGTTTTTTTTTGCACAAATAATATTTTTGGGGCAAGGTTAATATAAGCAACCCATTAGCTTTACTCCAACTATATGTTACTATACAAAATGGAGCAAAGTTACCCCACACTATAGGTAACTTTGCTCCACTTTTTATTAAAAAAAAATATGTAATTAATTATTTTTGAAATAAAAAATACCACACAATAATTACATTGTATACCTTCTTCATCAGTTATTAAAAAAAACCTAATACTAGTAGAAAGTTTATACACTTTTCCTCGCAATTCCTTTAATAACTCCTAAAAGTGGAGCAAAGTTACCCCAGTTTACGGTAAGTAAAAAAAACATTTCAGCTAACAGAAAGTAAGAATGGGATATACAGAAAGCATATTTGTTACAATATTTGAAAATATTTCAATATTTTCTGAATCCAACTTATTTTTTACTGTGTTCCCAAAATGGGAACGTTTAAAAGGTTAATTACAATTAAATATATTAATATAAGTAATAAATTATTATTTTGGTTTGATAGCACCTGTAGAGTATAAAATAAATATAGTAATATTTTCAGCGATACGTGAATAAGATATTTTAATAAAAAAATGTGACAACATTTGAAGGTGCTGAGAATGTGACCTAGTCAAATAATTTTGGCTTCACATTTTTATGTAAATAACTAAGTCCATCTGTGTTTATACGTCCATGTAAATAATTGAGTCCATCTGTGTTTATACGTCCATGATCTGGGTTATTTCCAAGAGTAAAAGCCTGCTCTGAACTAAGAGTCGATGTACTAATTTTTTCACATTACCATCCTATCTGATTTCAGATGACCTTACGATTTGCGCGATAGGTGTTAATTTTAAATTAAAGGTATGTCGTCGAAAAATCAGAATTACATAAGAGTACGGTATTATAACAATCACATGCTGCAAGTGCGACCGGTTCCTCTTAAGGTAATGAAATTTTTACAAAGTTGAAATGAAACGAGCTCTGCAATATACATGGGCGGCGACAAAATAAGCACATTCTTCACAATTTTACACATGTTTGACCTCATACGGAGAGACTGCTTAAATGTCGTTTTCAATATAAGAAGAAAGTGAATTCAATTTACTTATGATTGCATGCAGAGCTGATGTCACCGTGTTTTTAGATGCCATCATAATAATTTTTGCTTTCAAAAATTTAATCCTCAGCTACCAATTGCTATGTTTTGACTGAAAGTTATCCTACAGTATCTTCTTTTACAGTATTTACTTATTGAATAATAGTAATAGTCCAAAAATTAGCAAGTAATAGTTAATTTGTGTATGAGACAATTTTAGTGCCAATAATATTAAAGTACTAATATCAAACCCTAACAAAGTTCTGGAAACTTTAACTATGGGACAAAACAAAAGCAGCATAAATAAAAAGAAATTACTAAACAACCCAATAATTATTATACTATTAACCGAAAAGTAATTGGAAGCAAACTGGAAAATGTAATCAATATACAAAATATACAAACAATATGAACAGAAAACTTATTCGGTTTTATTCTGCAGAACTTTAAAAAGCTTTTGATACAGCTCAATATAATAAGCTAAAGAAACGTAAATGGAAAAATACTGGCATTTAAGTTATAAAAATTAATTTCATCTATATTACCGAGGTAAGAGTTGAAAGCCGGAACCTCCGAGAAACCGAAATACAGACAGAGCCTGTCAGTGTTTTGCAGTTCACTCGTACTCAATCTCTATAGTGAAGCTATTTAAAAAAAAAAACAATATTATCTTTAATAGACAGAATATCAACCAATGGATAACTTGCAAATAACTTAAATAACAATTATTTTCAGAAGTAATGAAAAAATTTAATGTATGCTGTGATAAATATGATCTTAAAATTAATTGAATGCTCAACATCAAGCCAGTAGCTCCGTGCCGATATAAGACTGATAATGAGCTCAGCTTTAAACTACGCAGAACAGATTGGGCGAGGAAGTACTCATCACAACACGGCTCTACTGAACACGTCGCAATAGCTAATAGGGAACTCTTCATGGATTATATAGGACCTATGGTATGTGAGAATAAGGTATATCCAAATAAACACCCATGGATCTACTGAGAACAATACATAAGGTCTTCAGCTATGTCATAAAATGTAATTTTTTTGATTAAAGATGACTTCTTCTTCTTCCTCAGCTTTTCCCTTTTCAGGGGTCGCTGTTTCTTATTCTTTTTCGCTACTTATTTCTGTCCATCACTTCTTCTCTGCCACACAAGCCTTCAATATTTTCCTCGGTTCTACATTGCTTTCCCTATACTTCTAATAGCGTTATCCTTCGTGCCGTATAATTTTTATTTCTACGTCTGGACCACCAACCAACCAATCAACCAATCAAACTTTTTTTCTCATGGAACCTTTCAAACTTTCTCAGGTATTCCATAAGGTTTTACGGCCTTACCAATCTTCATCCTATTTAACGCTTCCACAACATCATCTTTCATTATCCCCGGTATTACATTTTTATTTGTGGTCCCGCATCCTTTTTTTATCCTCTGGTTTTCTTCATTTGGCATGTTCTAAAAACCCCATACCATCTTTGCTTTATTTCAACATCGGATCTTAAAACTAGTCCATCCGCACTCTTAATCTCTTGCACGTCAGTCAAGTCTATTAATGACGGACTTGTGCCTTGCTTAAGCAATGCTGTATAACCTTTTTATCCCGTCGGGTGTTTCCAACTCTTTATAAAACTGTGCAGACGATATTTCCTTAGCAGCAGCTACAGCACGCTTTTCCTCCCTCGTTTCTACCCTGTATATATCCTTATCTTTCTCCCTTTTAGACCTGTCATACCTGTTTCTTCTTCCTAAACTTCTGTTGAACTTCATCAATTAATCTCCAAGTTTCTTTCTCCCCAGGAGGGCCTTTACCACATTATATTACACATAACATATACTAAAAAAATAAATACATGCTCACATAAACATATAAACATACACCGCCCATCAGCAGAAAATCATTAAAAAGTCACAACACAACTGACTGATCACTCCCTGTGCTCATGAATTCCGAGATTTAACACCATTGTACCCACAGTATGCACAGATACAGGTGGGAATGTATGCTTAAGTAATTATCATGACAGCGTGAGAATTCTAAATGATTATATGAGTGCATTACTGTGACAAAAAGAGATAGCTTTGAAGTGGACTCATCTTCATTTCAAATCTAGAGGGAATCGTCAGAGATTCAATTCCGGCCGCATACACTATCTCTTCAACTTATTAAGCAAGGTAAAATTGTAGGAAAGACGACTAAGGCTAGGAAATTGAAAACATATTTCAGACGCATGAGCACAATGTTATTTAAATAAATATATAAAATAAAATATTAAAGGGCAAAATAGCCTCTTAGTGGCATTTGAGATGTGGTTGTATAGAAAAATACTATAATATAGTGGACGGCGCAGCAGATCAACGAAGCAGTTCTGCAGTTCTCTACAGAGCATAAGCTACTCAGAAATTGATTGACAGCAACAAACTAAGGAAAATAGCATATCTTGGACATGTAATGCGGTGAAATAGTATAATATAATGAGAACTAAATCACTGTACAGTTAAACAATAGGTAAATTTATTTACTAAGACCAATGAGGATAATAATTTAAAAAAAAATCACTTCAAATGATTAAAATGCTCGCCGTTTACCTCCTGAAAACTCACTCTTTTCAAGACGTATTAGTTCACATTCATCAAGAATTATTTGTTTTAAATTCTGTAAACACGTTGATCGCTTAATGTAAACACGTAATTTTAGATAACCTTAAAGAAAAAAATCTAATGGATTAAGGTCCAGATAACGCGTAGGCCACCCTATGAATCCTCTACGTCCAATCCATTGATTTGGATAATTCGCGTTTACAAAATTTGTCGATAATAAGTTTTCATCTATGACAAATGGATCAATGAGCCTAATTTGGACAATTTCCATACAAACATTTAATTTTTTCTTTTTAATTCAAGTCCTTCCTTCTCTTATACTTATTTCATGTATTTTCAAGATCAGGAGGACTTTGTCAGAATCGCAAATTTGTGTGAAGTCAATCGATGAGAATTCTTTTGACTTCTGTTTTGACTATTGACATTATTGACTACTCTCAACTGTACATTATTCTTACATCTCTAAAAATCATCTAAAAGACAACATAATTTGTCTATATTTCCAATTGCACACTATTTAGTACAAAAATTTATTCACACAGCGTTTTTCTTTGATTTTGCCCTGGCCGGTCAGTCACAGTAAGTGATATTAAGGTTCCCTCAATGTATGGCCGAAATATTGGACCTTTCTTATTTTGATGATGTTGATCAATTCTCGCTCTTTGTTCATGGTCTCTAGGACACGTTCGTTAGAAATGTGTGCTGTCCACGCTATTCTGAGCATGCGACGGTAACACCACAACTTGAAAGCTTCTAATTTATTAGGATTTTTAATTTTTGTTGTCCAAGTTTCACATCCATATAACAAAGCGGACCAGACGTAGTACTTCAATACTCTGAGACGTATGGTCAATGACGGATTTCTATTGCACAATACCGAATGTCAGTTAATAAAGTTTTTTCGTACCCTTTCCAGGATTTTGTTATCTAATTTTAGTATTGAGTCTTCGATATTATTATTTCCGACCACCATCCATTTTCTTTTCTTTACGTTGATTGTTAATCCTTTTTTAGTGCATTCGTTGTTTATAGCATTTAACAGGGTTTAAAGATCTTTTAGGCTCTCTACTATTATGGCGGTGTCATCCGTGTATCTGATGATTAATAATTTGACCACTGATAATAACACTTTCGCGACGATTATTTAACGCTATCTCAAAAACTGGTTCAGTGTAGGTATTAAACAACATCGGACACATCCTTGTCTGATACCACGCTTAACAGAAACTTTGGCTGAAACCTCTTGATTCACTTTAATACAAGCGGTCTGATTGTAGTAAAGATTTTTAAGCAATATAATGTCATACGTGTCCAGACCAACTGTGTCCAAGCATTGAAATAGTCGTGTATGTGGTACTCTATCAAAGGCTTTTTCGAAATCTATAAAACATACGTAATTATGTTTCCTAAACTAAATGCTCCTCTGTAGGAGCCTCCCGAGTACCCATACCGTTTTGGAAACCAAACTGCTCATCACCAGATATCCCATCCCCTTACATAGTTTATTTATGCGACAATGCAATACTATCATAAACATTTTGAGCGTGTGACTCATTAAACTGATAAGTCGATAGTCGCTACACTGTCTGACATTCCTTTTCTTGGGAATAGCTATAGATATTAGTTCTAACCAGTTATCTGGTAATTTACCGCTGCTGTATATCTTGTTAAAGAAGGTGATAATCGATAACTATTACGCTAAATACCATTTTAAAATATTTGTTAACAACATAGACCTAGCCAAACTTGACATTGAAAATATCAAATCAAAACGTTATTCAGTACGATCAGTAGACTACTACTTAGCCGTATAAATATGTGATTCCATGGCCTACCTCAATTACAATTTTTTACGGTAGCTCGATACCTGAGATGCATGCATCTCAAAAATACACACGAGATGTTTTTCGGAACCCTAGACTTAGGCTCGTAAACGTACAGTGAATTGATGGTGATTAAATATATAATTTTAAATACTTTAAAATCGTCTATTAAATAACATTTTTCTTGTGCTAATGATACCTAACCGTTCTGTGTGTTGACGACCAGTATGGGAACTTGTCCTGTATGTAATTAAAAATAAAGATAGTGTTGGGTTATATATGTTATGCTTTATTCTTAAACATTAATTTCCAACAAGTTTGTTAGCAATCTGGTTCGGCTATTTTTCTACTTTTGGTTTGATTTATAGCAGCTTTTACTTACTAAGTTACACTTTGAGTTCCTATCATTTAATCTTAAGTACTATTTATATGATCCTTTAAGTTTCCTCGATATATTTGTTCCATTTATCTTTCATTTATTCAATATTACTTAATTAAATATTTAATTTCCATCATTATCAGTCAATATGCCATTTTTTCTCGTCTTAAATAACACTGCTATCTCTTTTTATCTTTTTGAAAATTTAATAAGTCATAAATCTACTAAAGCGTTTCTATTTTGATAAATTAATCAGATAACTACTATGTAGCAGTCGCATATAAATTTAAATTCTCTTTAACCACCGTATTAACCCTGCGGTGTACGGGTTGGGTCTGTCAGGCCCATTCAGTTCTTCTAATATCTCTATTCAGTCAGCGAGTCTAAGTACGGTCCTGGCGGTCTAGGTACCTTTCGTCGGCATAGCTAGCTATAATCCCTCAGTTACGAATGCGCATTGAAGCAATAGTGTCGATGATATATCTGTTTTCGTTCTCTCAGACCCAACCCGTTCCTTAATGTAAGTTTTTTTTTTATGAAAGTACAAAACAAAATTTGCAGTGTATTGTTTTTAGAGCTTAGCGAAACAATGTATTCTTACGAGAGAGAGGCAAAATATTTGCAACGTCTCTACGAGGAAGTTGCAACCGACGAGAAAGAAAATTATGAAGATTCAGATTCCGATGAGTCTATAGTTGGCAACTTAGAACATGAAGATGCTAATCATAACTCAGAGTCTGAATTGGATTTATCAGATGCCGAATTAAACGTACAAGAATGTATTCCACAAGGTAAGTCAAACCAACACCTTTATTACAATACCAAAGATGGAATGAAATGGAATAAGATATGCGGATTACGAAATGTTAGAACTAGACGAGAAAATATAACAAAACTGAACTGAATAAGTTATATACAAGGTGTTCTTTAAACATCTGCCATATTGTAGTATGTAATTTCTTTTATATTTTTAGTTTTAATATTATAATAGCAGTTCATTTTTGTATGTACATGTAAGTTGTCTTTAGTAGTAGTTCTAATATATGCAACGCAAACCTTTTGTTACAAAATTTAAGATAAAAAATTCTTAGTTTAATTTTTGGGCTTCTCAGACAAAACCCGTTCCTTCGTGTATCAAATTATCACCCGTTCACCGTAATGTTAAGACGTATACCTAGTGCCAAGATAATCAAGCTAAGCATTGCCACTTGGTGTGTTGTTCTATAAAGAGATCACAGAAAATATACAGTTAAGCTTTATGATATATTTGAACTAATATTCGCCGTAATACAGATCCAAAGAACCCAATAAAATAATTACTAGAGTGGGCCACTCATATTCGAAAATTCTAAATGTTTTAAATTTAAAACTTTACAGAGTAATAAAATGCAAAAAAATGCAAATAAGAACAAAGTTGCAATAAAACACAAAAAAACTGTTACACCAACTTCTAATAATGACATTAAAAAGTTATATTGTTCAGTTACATTCATATTACGTAAATCTTTAATAAGAAAAAAATTATCAATGATAAAAAAAAGAATAAAAATAAAATTTGAGCTAGTCAGTCTCTGTTCATAAGTACCCACTGCTTGTAATATAAATTGATTACACCACACGGTGAATAAACGTCCTTCTAAGGACGTACCAGTCTCTTGTTTAAGTTCTAAACTAAAATTGGATTTATTTACAAACGAACTTTAATTTGAATAAGTTAACAACCAGAATATACTACTGCGGTCAAGGTTAGTAAGATTTTTGCTTTGTGTTTATGTAGGACACTAGAGATCTCCAACATATTTGCAATACTAAATCAATAATTGCACTCTCTAGAGTTTTTTTATTTACATCCAACATCTTTTCAAAACTAAATGACATTTAAGACTTCGCCTTTATTATATCTAACGACACTGTACCGACAAACTTCTTAATATGAAGATAGTAGTAGTATAAAAGATAGTTTATGGAACTATGGGAAAATTACAAATGAACACTATACGAAAGAAACGAGACTTAATGGAACAAAATCAGATTATAATATTTCATCGGCGTTATAAGTGCAATTTGAACGATTTTGAGTTTTATCTTTCATTATTATATTTATGCTAAGATCTGTTATAGGAAAAATTCATTATAACAGTAATATGTATTAACCAATTGTCAGTTAGCCTGAAGTAAATATCATTAAGCATACTTTAGGTTGCCGCCTCTAAATATTGGTAAAACTTACTAAATTAAATAATGAAAAGTTGTCTCCTTAACCTTTCAGTAGACGAAGTTTAATTTTGTGTATCATTAGTTGCATAAGCTTTTACTTCTTGTTTGGCATAATGAGACCATGCCTTGTGAATGGTCTCAAGGCGTGATATGCCCGTTACATAAAAAAGGTGACCAGCTCCAGTGTGACAACTATAGAGGTATAACCCTGTTAACAACTGCTTACAAAATACTAGCAAATATTCTCTACGAAAGGCTGCAAGTTTACACAGTGGGCATAGTTGGTAAATATCAAGCTGGATTCACTCCAGAAAAATCAACAATTGACCAGATTCATTCAATAAGACAGATTCTCGAGAAAACATTAGAATTCAATATTGAAACCCATCACCTATTCGTCGACTTCAAGGCCGCATACGACAGTGTCAAGAGAACAGTGCTATACCAATCAATGCATGAGTTTGGTATACCAGAGAAACTTATCCGACTAACGAGAATGACAATGTCTAACTTAGAAGCCACTGTTAGAATACAGGGAGAGAATTCTAGATCCTTTGAGATAAAGGATGGACTCAGACAAGGGGATGCTCTGGCTTGTCTCCTATTTAATATTGCCTTAGAAAAGACAGTCCGAGATACACGAATTAAGGACGGCGGTACTATTTATAATAGATCGATACAAGTCTTAGCATATGCTGATGACATTGACATAATAGGGCGTAGCAAGCGAGATGTTGAGCAATATCTCCTAGAATTGGAAACAGCGGCGAAACAGGTCGGTCTAGTCATCAACGAAGACAAAACCAAGTACATGTTGGTTACAAAGGATCCGATAGCAAATGAGGAACGAGAAACAGTCTTCGGAAGTCATACCTTTGGACGTGTTGACAACTTTACATACCTTGGGTCGCTATTGACTGCTACCAATAAAACAAGCGAAGAAATCAAAAGACGAATAAATCTTACAAAGAAACATTCAAAGAAGAACTAAAATTATTATATACAAAACATTGCTGAGGCCGGTCCTCACATATGGAGCAGAAACATGGACTCTAACGCAGAAAGATGAAAGACTTTTGGGAATATTTGAGCGTAAAATACTCCGCAAAATATTTGGAGCTATAAACGACCAAGGGCAGTGGCGCAGAAGATATAATTTTGAATTGTATCAGCTCTTTGATGAGCCAGATGTCATAACGTTCATTAAAACACAGCGACTTAGATGGGCTGGACACATAATACAAATGCCAGAAAATACGATTGCTAAAAAACTAACCACAGGAACACCTGCAGGAAGAAGAAGCAAAGGCCGACCGCGAATTAGGTGGTTAGATGGAGTTGAAACCGACTTACGGATATTAAAAATCAGAAGATGGCAACATGTTGCCAGAAACCGAACAGAATGCCGACGAATCTTAGAGCAGGCCAAGATCCACAGAGGATTGTTGAGCCAAAGATGACGATAATGATCATTAGTCGCACACGGTCTACTACACCGGTCATAAAAATACTCATCTGGATGCATTTTGTTTAAATTTCAATAAAATATTCTATTTTTTGTAATTTTTTAAACATTATTTACTGTTATTGACATATTTTGTTTATTTAAAATGTTTATTTACGTAGCACAAAAAATAGTCCACGATTTTTGAAATAGTTTAATTTATTCTTTTTTACTAAACAATTTAAAATTAGATCATAACATATCAGTCTTTAATAACAAAAATAAAACATTATTTCAATAAGACTTATCATAAAAAAATTTAAGAGATGGCAAAAAACATAATAAAATTAAGCCGGAATATTTTTACAGTCATTGCAAATTAGATTTACATATTCCAAACAAAAATACTTTTTACAAATCGAACAAAAATATTTCGCTTTTCGATTCTTTTTTCATCCACAGTCACCACATCTCCCAATTGCTCCCGGAGTTCTTTGAACTGGCACGACATCTTCATCCAAATGACAGATCTCCTTATTGTCTTGGGTATATAGGCATTTTGGCTTCATGCTAAATGCTAAATTCGTCGGGTCTTTGTGGAATTTGAAATGTTACAATTGTAAATAACAAAGGAATTTATTGCTGTAACATTTAAAAGGCTGTACAAAACAATCATAAACCATCTTCTACTACAACGTGCCACATTATATTGTGCGCATAAATTAACACCGCTTTTGTGTTGTTGTATCCTAATATAATTTCCGGTTTTCCAGTTACAGGATCAACGTCCTCCCCATGATGCATAATGGAATAAAGCAGAACGTTTTTTTTTGTTTATATGACACTAGTGTTCCTCTTGAACCAAACCCAAATGTACTAGAGACAATAGGTCGTCTTTGATTCTTAGAGAAATATGCTGGAATTTCTTTTAAATAATGAGAGGTAAGATGAACAACTACCTTTAACTTCCACTAATCCTAACAAGACTAAACGAATACATGAGATTTTAGAGATATCCAATTCTCCACAGAATACACCATCAACTTCTAAAATGTATGATGACTGTTAAAAAAAGTTCTAGTTCTATTTTGGAGGAGCGCATACAAAAATACAAGCGAAATAAACCACGCCTTGTTGATTATGATGTGTCTTCACATGAATGTTACGATTTAGATGCAGATCCAGAATATGAAATGACAAAGATATTCAGAAATATGTTTATATAAATGAGATTTATAGAAACTGACTTCATTTACGGCAAAATACAAAAATTGCACAAGAAAGCTGCACTCTGTATCGTTAAAATGCATTTTGATTTTTGTCAATAAGACACTATGATCAAAAGATATCACATTTTTACCGTTTACTTAATACACATTTTATTTTACATTGATTTCGCGCGCGCGCAACTGGCATTTAAAATCGCCGGTCGCTGAGCAAGCATTGTTTCTGAGAGAACGGTTCATTCTACAGTAAAAGTGCTTATTAACATTTTTGTTCAAAATCATCCCAGCTACATTTTTTATTTTAAACATTTTTTTCTACAGCGTACAGGTTCTTGGTAAATGAATTTTTTTTTAATTTTTACCCCTCTACGAGGGGGTTTTATGGGGAAGCCCGGGGGTAAAAGTTGTAAACTTTGTTGCAAATCAGCGCTGACGAAAACCCGTTAAGTTGGATGAAGTCAAAAAAATCCTCCGCAGAACTGTACCGGGTGGTCCAGTAAGCCGATCTCTCGGCTATATATTAAAAACTATTTATGTTATAACTTTAAGAGAAGAAATTTCTTAGTAAAAGTGACCAAGAGAAATCGCTGGAAAAAACTTTTCCGGTTAACACAGAAAGTTTCTGTGTTAACTGCTAGGGGGCGTAACCTGTGAAGATAACAACTATGAAAACCAGTTTTTTGGGAAATATGCCCAATTATACCAAGTGTTAAATAAGTAAACTAGAAAGAAGCTTAAATTCTGCACAAAGTTGTTCAAGTACTTTTTTTTGTTTTTTCAAATAAAGGGTGGGGGAGAGTGGGAAAGTATTTGTGAATAAATACCTATAACTTTGGTTTGGATCAACCGATTTTAACTAAATTAGTGTCATTAGAAAGAGTGTAGATGAATTAATTTACATCTACTATAAAATAATTGCATTTAGTTTTAGTTGTCATAGGTAGAGGGTACTTTCGAATAGAAAAAATTAAAATTTGTTTTTCTCTAAAATGTTTAATGGAAACACCTATTAATTGTAAATTATAATAGAACTGGACTAAATTTGTAACAAAATAGCGCAAACCGCATGTTAATATCTTTTGTCGAACTCGAGATCTGAATAAAAACGCATAAATATAAGTAAGTATAGTATTGACTCACCCTGTATTATAAATTAAATTACAAAATAAGTCAGTAAGTACTTTCAAATTTTTTTATAGCAGAAGAATCTTAATTTTAAATGTGTTAAGCGTGCAAAATAAATTTTTTAAATTAAATTTCTCTACGGTAAAAATTCGATAGCTTTTGATGAGAGTGTTCTATTGACAAAAATAAAAATGGCTTTTAAAGTTGAAGAGTACAGTTTTCGTAGGTAATTTTTGCATTTTACCGTAAATAGTAAAAATCGTCAAAAGTAGAAAACTTTGAAAAAGCGTATCGTACTTAAATAATTAGTCTTAGAGCCTTCTACAGCAGACTATTTTAAAGGTAGATTTTTTCTTTCTCTTTAATGTACCATTGCATATACCTAAAAGTACGTAGAAAAGAGTTATAGAACAATTTTTGCAAAAAAAAATAGCGAAAATGACCCAAAATGGTGTGAGTGGCAAACTTTGAAAAAGTGTACCTTAGTACCTTGATACTGTGAATCCTAAAGATATCTTTTAAATGTCTATTTGAAGAGGAAGGATAAAAGTTTTCTCTATGTAAAGCAATGTCTATACCTATAGCCTCACCTTCGTGGAAAAAAGTTATGAAAATAATGGACCGAATAATTCGTATTGATAGTAAACAATGTGGTACCTTAAGCGCCCCTAGTTTAAATTGGATGGAAATAATTGAATTCCATATAACAATTTTAATTACTAATTGTTAGTTAATTTTTTTACTTTATTACTTCATTTCTTTCTCAATTTTTAAACTTCTTACAGTTAATATTACTACGGCGCAGCGGTAGTTAGTAAATGTTAGCTATAAATAGAAATATAATAAACGAAGTTTTATTCCCTAGGCTGTTACTGCAATATAAGACTCATTAATCTCGCAACAAATCTTATTACACTCTAGGTCAGTTATTTAAGAAAAGGAAATGTGGGCAGACTACAATATGTTACGTATGGTATGGTAAAATTTAAACAGTTTCTTTTTATATCTAATAACAATAATAAACTATGTAGGTGGAACTTTCATTCGACCGGTATCAAATATTGACTCCAATGTAATAAATCAAAATAATTTTCTCCATGCCGAATGGTAATATAAACTCATTAAAAACATGAAAAATGCAATTATCGACGTTTATTGTAAAAGTGTTACGTGTCCATTAACTTGATCATAGTAAAATATTACTAAAGTTTAGTATTTATTAGTCTTTTTCCCTAAAAAATTGTTCGAAACTTTTAGCGTGTTCACGCGGTTTTTTACACTCTTTATTTGAAAATATTTGAAAAAATTCATCGCAAAAATCCACAGAACTAAACTTAAAGTCAACGTTTTTATCGGCCACGTATTTCTTAAAAGGTGCCCATACTAATTCTATGCGGTTGAGATCTGGATGATACGGAGGCAGCCGTAATACCGAATGACCACTACTACCCAGTATTCTGTCAATTTCATACACCTTAAATCTAGGTTTATGGATTTGTACAATGCTTTAAAGATCTACTTTTAACATATCTTCTGAAAAAGGTAGATTACATTGTCTTAGCCACTCTTTCATTACATTTTTCGTTGAACTCATATTAGGACACTTTTCAACTTGCACGTTTTGATAAGAAGTATTGCCAACAAAAAATACACTACGTGGAGGAAGATTGGGAATAAACATTTCCTGAAGCCATTTTTTATAATTTTCGTAATTCATTTCACTGTGGTAGTCACCTGTTTTCGTGTTTGATTTAAATTTCAAATAAGCATTTTTTACAAAACCGTTTTCACCACCTGCATGCACTATTATCAGTCTCTGACCTTTTGAAATCGGAGCACGTAATCCCTCATTGGAATTGCCGCTCCAACTTTTCGAGTGAGTATGGGAAGAATGAATGTAGGTTTCGTCCATGTATATGATAGGACGCTTCTCTTCTCGGTATTTTTTAATATCTGGTTACGTCTCTTATCCACTATGTTTGTATTTTGAGAACGATTTCCGAAGTGGAAATTGAAACATCAATCAACTTACTTTCCGAACGATTCCGAAGTGGAAATTGAAACGTCAATAAACTTACTTTAACCTTTAATTGTGTCTTATTCCCATTTAAATAGAAATTATCTTGATTAATGAATTATGTTATATTTACCCATGCATAAATAAAGCCAAAAATTAGCCAGGCATAAATAAAACGATAAAACAAACAATAAGAAGGAAAATCAGAGAAGCAAAATAAAAGAAAGCAATGGAAAGACACTGAGAAATTGAGAGTCTGCAGTCAAAGTATGATAGTCACAATATACATAGAAAAGTCAAAGAGCTCAAAGGTGGACTAAGACGGAGACAGAAAGGGAATCTAACTGATTCTGGAGGAAACCGAGTAAAATGAGAACGTGAAAAGATCACCTAGAGAAACTATGTGAAGACCAAAGATATAACACCTTTGACCTAGGAGAAAACGTAAATGATGGACCAAGAATATTAAAACAGAAAGTTTATTCTGGAACAACCCTGCTGATATACAAGCATAACTACTTAAACTAATGGACAATGAATCAATCGCAATAATCATAAACATACTTAACAACATATACAACTCTGGAGAAATACCAACAGAATGGCTGAGTCTGAGTTTATTGTACTTCCAAAAAAAACCAGGGGTCAAAAAATGCACCATACGATAAGCCTCACGAGTCATCTCCTAAAATTATTTCTTAAGATAATCCATAAGAGAATTTACAAGTTCATAAATGCTGTTGATACGAGAGAGGCTTTATTTTAAATACAAGTCTTATTCTGTAACATTACAACGTCCATCTCATTTTATAATTTCTCCTATTGCTTTTCTTTGTATTTTATTTTTCATATTATAGCTTTTCTCTTCATTTTGTTTTTTTGACATTTAAGTTAATTTTCGTTTTAGTTTACATTTCATTCTATAGCTTTTTCTTTTCAATTAAGCTCCCATTCGCAATCCACATATTATGTTTAGCACTTTAATTGTTCTAGCTCTTGTTCTATTTTTTAAACGTAGGTACTTCACATACATTAACCGCTTAAAAACAAGTGCTTTCGTGAAATTAGTTCTCTTTCAAATAAAATTTTAAAGGTTTAAAATCAATGAAAGTATAAAACAACAAGAAGTTTTCTCCAATTTTTTGGGTATTATCCTAATTTTATTTTACCTTGTGCTTTTTGGTTAATGTTTCTTCCTTGGGCAAGGAAATTCTGTTTAGTGGTATTAGTTGCAACCGTTTGACTTTAGTAAGACGGTATACTTATACTCGAACTGGGTCTCCCTATTAAACGTGGATCTTATGTGCTCGTATGTCCCTAGTAATACGCACTGAATTTTGTTTCTTAGTCGCTGGGGAGAGCCTCATAATGACTATAATACCAAGACAAAAATCCAGCCGCCACGTTCCGTATTGGTGCTGACAACGTTACTATAAGAGCTTTCATCTGGGCACACCTTCATCTAACGAAGCCAAAGTCCCTCAAAATCTAAGGACGACAACCGAGATCCCTTGTCTGAGTCAACACAGATAAGTAGCCTTCTTGATGTCGAATATTAGCGAAAAATACTACTGAACAATTAGTTCCTTGCTTATCAAACTTCATTAATTAATAACTTTAATTTTCCTTAAAAATAACCATAAATGCATATCTGATTTCTTTCATCAGTGTTAATAAACAAATATATAAAGTTATTTTTGAATTTTATTGATTAATCTTATATCCTTGGAAAGGTAATTTATTTTCGCACAGCACAGAACCTACGCCCGGCTATAATAATCTAGCCACTGACCGTAATAAGGGTTAAAATTCAATATTTGCAGATATGTCAACTGCGAAGTATTCGCTTGGCTGGTTAATTACGAGAAGGCGTTTGACCGAGTACAGTATCACCAATATCTAAAAATAATTAGAAATCTTTATTGGAATCAGAGAGCAAATCTCAAAGTTTATGGTGAACACACTGAATATCTGAAAATCACGCGGAGAGTGAGGCAAGGCTGTTGTCTCCTCGAATCTTCAATCTTTACTCTGAAAGAATATTTATCCAAGCGCTGCACGAAACTGAAAAAGGCATTTCTCTAAACGGGTACCGGCAAACAACATCAGATATGCAGATGACACCATAGTATGTGCGGAACAACCTAGAAGACCTACAAGTCCTTATGAATTAAATCATGCAATAAAGTCAACAATATGGACTCAATATATACGTAAAAATGACCAAGATAGTTAGCAAGAAAATGATAACAGAAAGTCAACTCTACGTCAACCAATTCCCAATTTGTCATTTTTTCTGGTGTTGAATCTTGGACCTTGAACGCAGATATGTGCAGAAAATTGGAAGCATTTCAGATGTGACTATATCGGATAATACTTAAGATCCCATAGACTGACTGAGTCACAAATGGGGAGGTCCTCAGAAGAATAAACAAAATTAGATGAGTACTAACTACCATCAAATCTCTAAAGTTACAATGCTTCGGACACATTATGCGAAATGAATCTAAATTTTCTAAAATCTGAAATTTTTTTGCTGGTAGCAGTCTAAAATAATTATTTTTGTCATATTTCAGCCCTCTGAGCACTACAGCTCGAAGGGCAGAAAATCATAGATCGTGTGCTGGTAGCTGATATCATGGATAATGTTATTTTTGGCCTAGACTTCTTGTTTCATCATAACCTTAACTTTGATTTACAAGCAAATATTCTTTAAATTGAAGATAAAGGAGTGGCGTTGATGGCAACAAAATACAGTAAAACAATGTGCTGCATCTGTGTTGAAGAAGATGTTCTATGAAGCTATGAAGCATGAAGCTATGAAGCAAGAAGTCTAGTTAGAATGCACGACAGTTCGTACCCTATTCGAATAATTAATTTCAACGATTACGATGTTCGATTAAAGAAAGGAATTTCAATGGGTACACTCAGAGATTGTATTGTACAACCATAAAAATCACTGATGACTTCAAAATTAACAGCATCGATTTAAATCCTGTACCAAAAGTCTAGTAACCATCTCGACAAAAATCTGAAGAACAAACTTTACAACCTGCCGTAACAAACCCAACATCGAATAAACACTGCAAATGCTACTGACATCAAACAAGTTCCTAGAAGAGTCCCTTGTACAAAACGAGAAGTTGAGACAATGTTAAAGGAAATGCAGGAACAAGGTGTAATAGAATCATCGCAAAGTCTATGGAGTTTCCTAGTTGTTTTGGTGAAAAATAACGATGGCTCTACTAGATTTTGTGTGGATTACAGGAGATTAAATGTCGTTACGGTTCAGAATAGTTATCCATAATTTGTTTCGCTGATATTTACAAAGAAAAATTATTTTCGTAGCAGTTTTTTGGAAATTACAATTTTCACCTGTGTATTAGCATAAATTATATTTTTCGCAGTCACCCACTGAAATATAGTTCTTTTCCCTGCAAATATTTTACTAGTTATAGACTTCGCGAGCACACAAATAAAAATAATTTCTTTCACCGACGAGTATAATAGATAAAATCTAATTTGATCAGCATCAACTTTATTATGAATATATAGGCGAGTAGAACGAGAGTATTGATCATTTTTGTCTGATTGTTTTGATAAAACCAGTAATGGTATGTGGACTAGTTTGCAACACCAATTTAACATTCATTGTTTACAGTGGCGTGATAGAAAGGATATTTTGAAGGGATTTCAGTATTTAGTTTGTTTCTTTTTTCTTGACTGTAAAGTTGGCCATACTACCGTCATTCATATGTTTAACCCTTCAGTAGTCGCTAGGAATTTTTGAAAATTAGTAGTCGCGGCGGTCGAAACGACCGTTTGGTCTTTTATTTCTTAGTTTGTGTTAATAAAAGTATTTGGAACCAGTTTAAGTAAAACACGATTTTATTAAGGTTTAATAAGTAGAGTAACATATTACTAAATAATATAAAAAGTAAACTAATGTTAAAAACACTTGACAGAACATTAAAAAAACTATTTTCTACTCCGATAAACAAAAGGAAACTTTTAGTTAATCCGAATAAGTTGAGTTTGGCACTCTTCGCATACTGCACGTGTATGTTCTCTGCATAAAAACTTTTTACTTATACTAAATAACGGTAATCCTGCGAATTGTTAAAGGTGTCATGTAATGGCGGCCAGCTATACATTCTGGTTTTAGAACACATAATATAAATCCATAGCTATTAAGATAACATCGGGTCAATAAACATAGTTCTGACAACTACTAGTGTTTCCGGTAAAGGTCTAAAATAAATACTTATTTGAAAATATAAAAGAAAAAAGAATTTTTCGGATTACCTCGTCAAGAGACCACACAAAAAAATTTCGTTTTGTATGTTGGACCCAGATAAATTCCATAAAATATTTGGGAACAAATATCAATAGTCAGTGTAATCCAAAAAAAGAAATCCTATCAAGAATCGAACAAGCAAGGAAAACATTCATGAGCATTAAAACGTTTTTTACAAGATCAGACCTTAGTCTACAGCTTAGAATCCGAATGATCAGATGTTACGTTTTTTCTGTCTTACTGTATGGCTGTGAAAGTTGGACAATGGACTCTGAAATAGAAAAAAGAATAGATGCCTTTGAGATGTATATATACAGACGAATGTTGAGGATTCCATGGGTACAAAGAGTTACTAATGTTGAGGTACTTCGTCGCATGTGTAAACAGAAAGAATTACTAAGAATAATCAAAGAGAGGAAAATGCAATACTTTGGTCATGTGCTGAGAGGCGAAAGATATGAATTACTTCAAGTTATACTGGAAGGAAAAGTACAGGGCAAAAGATCAGTAGGAAGACGCCAGAACTCGTCGCTGAAAGACCTGAGGAGATGGTTCGACGGCTCATCCGCAGAGATCTTTCGCGCAGCAGTTTCCAAAACTACAATTGCCATTTGGATCGCCAACCTTCGAAAGGAGACGGCGCAATGAGAAGAAGATGTTGAACCTTCAGCGAGAGTAAAGGGAGATAATTTGCGGAATGCTCGGATTTTTGAGGCCAAAATCGGAACTACTATGAACACAGATGGATTTTTAGAGGCAATTTAGATGCTTCCGCATTCGGCGGATAAGTGGCGGCAGCAACATTAATTCAAATATTTACTAAAAATTATGTTAATAAATTTTTTAAACATTGAAAAATAATTTGAAACTTTTGAAACGATTACAAAAGTAGCCAAAAAAGAGTGTGTCATAAATGTGGCAGATAGACATTACTTACATGACACGATTTGCAATAAGTTGCCACCTGGTTATCAAAAGCACACAATTTGCTAAAAACTATATCCACAAACCAACACAAATATTAAACTATACAAGAACAATTTATCGTGAAGGCCAAACTTAAAACTTGAATCTGGTAATGATTTTTTGTATTATAAAATACTGATCGGTTACAATATACATCAGTCTATAAAGAGAATAATGGAAAAATTCTGGTCTAAGAAAATGTTTCCATGTAGCAAAACGGTGTATTGTTCCAAAACTTTGTAGACGTTGTAGACGTATTTGTCACTCCAAATATGTTGGAAATAAACCACAATTATTGTTAAATATTTTTTATTTAAACATTTGGACTGCATGCGCTAATTAATTTTTAAAATGAACTTTTAGTTTGAGATAGATCCACATCAAAATGTTAAATTTTGTTTATTTGTTATATAAAAGTTAATGAGATCGGCGAATATCAGCTTCCGAAATAAGCCGAATGATTACTGATATGAGAATAATAAGAATATATTCGCAGAATATTATGAAATCAGATATTGGTTTCAAACTCTGTGTAGGTATACATTAACGGAGGAAAAAAACAGAGCCGATTTTGTGAACATACACTACGCCTATGTTTATTGGCAACACTTTAAGCGACCGTCTAAACGGTAGACGGATTAATTGGTGACCGAATGGCAAGCCCAATCCATCCAACACAAATGTATTTTACGTAACATAAACTTTCTGTGAAGAAAATATTAAAGCGATTGCTTTAAGGAGTAATTGTGAGATGAAGTTTTGATTATTTATGTTGAAATGTTGGATTTTCCAAAAATCTCTAATAATTTTTAGTTTCAGAGAAACAGTTTTACGCAGCTTGTCTATCAAACGTTGAAAACAAACAAACACTACACAAATTGGTAAATAGAATCGTGCGAAGAGGAGAAATAATATGTAGTATCAGAGCCAATGAAAGAAAATAAAAACAATAATTATTTCTAAAACTAAATCTTAAAATAACCCTCCCTCGATAAATATATTAATTAAATAACGTTCTATTACAGAAATATTTAAATACTATGGTTGTATAATCAACAATACATTAGATCCAGATGAAGAAATAAAAATCAGCAGAGAATCAAGCTTGAGTTTATATATTTCATTTTTGTAAATAGACGAATGTTTTTTACTTTTTTGACATAAAATCACACAATATTATCATAATATCATCCAAAGTGTATGTAATGTAAAATGGGTAACCATAAAAATGCTTGAACAAATTTTTAAATCCCTTAAACTGCTTAAAAGTGCAATCAGACAGAACGTGGAGCTTCGTTCTTCATCGGCGAAGAAAAATAGAAAATACAATAGAAAAAGACAAAATATAAAAACGTGAACCAATCCAACGTGAAATAAAGGTTTTACCCCCAATATTTGTGGTTTATGATCCCTGGGATAAAGCAAAACTCTCTATTTATGGCCAACGGTTTAAAGGAAATTGGAAGCTCATGTATAGCACTTATACTTAAGTAGCTCACGTACTTACCCTTTCAACGTAAGTTCTTAGAACTATTTCGCTAATTGAGTTACAATATCCTAAAAAAGTGTTTTCAGAAACAGTTGCCACCAAAAGATCCCTTACTAAAGTACTTTACAAAAAAATATGTATATCATTATGTATAAAGATGTTTTTCAAGATATAAAAACTCAGTTCTTATACATTTTTGTGAATGAAACGATAGATGTTTGTGGTCGCCATATTGCAAAATTTTTAAGTTGGTGTTATTAATCAAAATATATTGTTCTAAAACTATGTTCTTGTGGAATTTTAAAGTAATTACTATATTATTGGGAATAAGCCACAATTAAAGGTTGAAGTAAGTTTATTAATGTTTTAATTTCCACGTCGGAATCGTTCGGAAAGTAAGTTGATTGATGTTTCAATTTCCACTTCGGAAATCGTTCTCAAAATACTATACTACTATACAAAATAGTATTTTGAGAAAGATTTCCGAAGTGGAAATTGAAACATCAATAAACTTACTTTAATCTTTAATTATGGCTTATTCCCATTTAAATAGAAATTAATCAAAATATATTATCAAAATCTTTCTTTAATCAGTACAAAAGAGGTAGAGAAACCAATAGTTACAGATTGTTCGATTTGTTAATGAAAGCTTGATGGCTATTGATGAGTCCAAGTACACAAAGAAAGGTTGCCGGATGTTCTTCTACCGTCTGAATCGGTGATTACCTGATGGATAACATGCTTAGATGCAGCTATACTTTATGCGAAAAACCATCATCGAATAATAAACATTGTATTAGTCTTTTTTTTATTCAGTTCAATTCGTTATTGGAGCTAAAAGTTTATTCGAAAAACGTGAGGGTATACATCAGTTGACGTATATTAAAACTCAATATTCTTTTTTAAATGAATTAATCAAAAAATTAAAGACTGATCAAATATATTTACTTTATGTTATCTAATACTATAAAAATGTATTCAAAATTTTTCTAGGTTGTACTGGTACCGTTATATTCGATAAATTTTATAATGTAATAAGAGAAAATAAAGGTTTTCAAATGGTGAAAGAAATATAAAAATATTTTTATTAAGGACTGTTGGTAATTCAAACTATAATTTCCAGTTAGGTAAATTGGATCTCGAATAACTGGCATCATTTAAATACTCACCAATCACTTCTGTTGACTTCGAAAGAACAGTTTTTCGACAGTTAAAAATATTTTTCCGTCGACCGTCCATTTATGAACAATTTTAACACCCTCAAAATCATTGATTAATTACCCCTATTAATGAATGATTTTCTATTAATGAACGATTTTTTTATAGGCAACACAACATACATTGCTTGCATAAATTAAACGCTCTATGATTGGCAGTGACCGGTGGTGTAGGCAACCAAACATATACCTATTTTTATTCCCACTAAAAAATTAATTTAAAATGAAGTAGCCGCTGTTAGTACTATCTGTCATTGTATGTCATTATTTACTTTATTGTTTAAAATTCTGTGTATTTGAAAAATCAAAGGATGGATATTGACGAGGAATTTAATTTAACTCCACCAGAATTTAACTTCTTCTATCACAGAATTTACAGAGGTCCAATAAGACTTAAATATAAATTTGTCAAAATGCTATACAGCAGATAGGTAATCATATACTTAAGATGATTTCGTGAAAACTGAATCGCATAAAAATATATAAATGATAAAAACAAAAATTCGACATATTTAAGCGAACAATTTAACATTGTAGTATTTTTTATCCCGTATGTATATTACAAAAATCTCGTAAAGTTTCTATTTCGAACTAGAAAGTAGAAAGTAGAATTTCTAACAGGAAAGCATAATCTAAAAGTTTAATTTTATAGCTAAATTCCCTCGGATTAAAGTAATCGCTGTGTTTCTTTTTAATTCCTGTTTCTCTGTTTCGCCCATAGTAATTTGAAAATAACAACTAAATTTTCCATCAATATAGGCCAGATAACGTCACAGATCTTTTTACGCGGTAAATAGATAACTCTGAGATCGCCTCACGAAGATGGTAAATCAGGAATCAAGTAGCGCCCAAAAAAAAGTTTTTTAAGTCACTTTTCGTCTGGGGTTCGAGAAGGCAAGTTCCATCTACGAACGTTATTCCAGAGAGGTGTTTACTCCAGCGATATAGGTTTTAAGCAAAATGTGGCAGAATTTTTAGATAAAAGTATGCAGTAGCCATCAAGAAGAGAAAAAGAAAAAGAAATAAAAATATTAATTGTATGCAGTCTAGTTAACTTATAGCTGTGGCGAAAGCATGATTCACCGTTAGTTTTTTGTCCTTTTTATACTCTGCTATTTTGCATTTTGAAACTCAATATTGCACCAGGTCATCAAGAGATAAAATTAAATGTTTATAAAAATATATGTTTTAAAAGTATCATTTTGTAATGAACATTTTTGTTTTTACAAAATGTAATTTAATATGTCTAGTTAGTTATCCTACTGAGTTTTTTATTTAACCAGTAATATCTACAGCTAGTGAGTAATCACTTTGTATTTTTTAATTTCTTTAAAAATCTTCCTTTCTTGTTGGCAATAAATAAATACTTGTAATAAGTTTATTTTAAAAGACCATATAAGTTAAGTGTAATTATTACTGTTTTTCTAAACAAATCCTTTAACATCCAGGATTCCGAGTTTTCCTTGTCTATCAGAGAAAAGATAAGATCTTTCTGTTTATTTTGATTTTCTATATATAATCTATTTCCTATTTAACTAGTACGATTTTTTTACTTCTTTCTGGCTTGGTTTTAAATAAACCATTTCCGTTGTGTTCTATAACAACCTAGCAACTGGTAGCATTGTGGACGTCTTTGCACCTGAGTTAATTCGTTTAATCTAAATTCAAAGACAGAACATCCCCTTGGGTTAATTTTTACGTTACCCAAAATAGTACCCAACCTCTGGGACTCCTTTTTACCCATCCAGGTTTATAGCACGGTACATATTTATGAACATGCTTAAACCCGGCGATTACACTTTCGTCCAAAATAATGAGTGTCATAAAAGAAGGTATACATTTTCGTCCAAGCCCCTAAAATTGAGGTATACAAGTTCGTCCAAAGGGTCAGGTAAATTTCCTAATGCTTTTCGAAAAAGCAATTAATATTTAATATATAAATATGTACGAATCTTCGAGTTTATTCATTTGTGAAAATATTCTCAAAGTGTTTATATTGCTATAGTCTTGAATTGTGTTATGAAAATCATATTTTCTTGAAACGTTATGGAGAATTTCGACAAACATATGGTCGTGAAAAAAAGTGCAACGAAAAAAGGTGCTCCTCTTATATACGTCAAAAACTAATAAATTCAGTTTTGCCGAAAAGTTAAGAAGTGGGGAATCACGCTGGAGATGTCGTACCAAAGGTTATAAGTATAACGCTGCCGTCTACACAATTGGGTATGATGTAGTAATTTCTTGACAAAACTTAAATCATTCTCATGAAAGTCTGAAGGCCAACTTCATTCAACAACAGTTTGTAAGAGTAGCAGCTAAGCATAAAGCTGCAGAAGATAAAAGTACTCAACCCAGGAAAATTTTACATCTCGTTTTAAGTGAAGAAGAAAATACCAATTTAACTATTATGAATGTGAAATCAGTGAAACGAAGTATTTATAATGTAAGAAGAAAATTACTCCCAGTTTTACCAAAAACGTTAGAAGAAGTACTAGAATCATTGGAAAAATTGGAGTACCCTATCATCACGTCTACAAATGAAAACTTTTTATTGGTAAATGATAAAAGGGCAAAATTGACTATTATATCTTGTGAGACAAATCTCAGATATTTATGTAAGTGTTCTAGAATATATATGGATGGTACATTTAAATATTGCCCAAAATTCTATTATCAAATGTTTACAATTCATGGATACTACAATGGCCTCTACATTCCACTAGTATTTTGTTTATTGTCAGATAAATTATCATCTACATATGAAGCATGTTTCAATTTGAGAAGGACCAAATGTTCAGAGCTAACTTTAAATTTTCTTCGAAAAGATATTCATAAGGCTGTTAAATCAGTTTGGGTCAATCTAAAATAATCGGATATAGATTCCATCTTTCGCAGGCTTGGTGGCGTAAAATTCAAGAACTTGGCTTAACAAATGATTACAAAAACAGAACTGAAGTGGGAAAATGGATTGGTCATTGCTTTGGTATTCTTTTTCTAGATCAAAAAGAAGTCGGTGATTGTTTAGTTTTTGATCTGATCGAGATGCCCGAGAGTGTCGAATTAAATTCTTTTGTTGATTATTTAGTTGAGACACTGGTTGATAAAAACTCAACATTTCCACCGATACTCTGGACTGCAAAATCATCAGAAACTACGAGAACAACCAATGCATGTGAATCTTTCCATTCACATTTACATAAATCCTTTAATACATACCATCTGAATATATTCGTGTTTTAGAGGCTATCAATCAATATCAAAATGAGATCTACATTAGAATTCAAACTATTCATAAATGTAACAGATCTAATAACAAAACTGTAGCTCGTGAGAAATTTTTGAAAAGTAAAATAGAAAATTGGATTGAAAAAACTATTACTAGATATGTTAAATATACATACATCCCATTATTTTAGTTTTTAAGTAAGTTTATTATTATTTGCTATTTATATTGTTAGTTGTAAATGAAATTCAATAATCTAAGATAATAAATTTTATAACGCAGTAAGACAACTTTTTCTTAATTATGGGATTGATCCCTGCGGAGCTCGACCCCTGGACGAAAGTGTATATGCAAAAATATTGACTTGGACGAAAGTGTTATTTCTTCAGGTAACAATTTATGGTAAAACTGAACTCATTACGATATTCCGGACGAAAGGTATCTGCTCATTTAAACCATTCCTTCTATATAAATATCCCAACTTTACACGTGATGGTTCTTTAGCAAATATTCATACGCACGTTTTTAAATTTAGATTTTTAAAATATCTCTAAATTAGGGTTAGGAATCAATATTTTGACATAATCTTATTTTAATTAAATGTGGTATTATTTTTGATTACGTTTGAGGAATTAATCACCTTATCTTCCAGCTCTGGATCCGTCCTTAGAATATGGCTATTTTTTCTGATTTTCTGAATTTAAAATGTTGACAGTAGGTACAAGATTTTTGACTTGAGAGATAGATGACAACTAGGAGAGAGAAAATATTTACAGTTAAAAACCCGATCTGAATTCTGACAAATGCATGATTCGTTACACATTCTATAAAATCTAATTATGTAAACTAATCTGATGACTTCTGCTTCCTTATTATTGTACACGGACACAATTAAATAATTAAAAACAATACGGCTTGACTAATAGTATGTTCGGTAATTAATTAATAAACTAGTAAATCTTAAAATTGTTAGCGCTATTCGACAAGAATGTATTAAATGTTTAACACGGTTCATTTAAGCGGATTCCAAAACTGTATATTGTTATAGCGAAAGTATATAATAATCATTGAGAGAGTAGTTATGTAAGTCAACGGACATATAAAGTACAAAAAATTCGCCGAGATGTACTCACGTAATTTATTTAATAATTAAAAATCAGAAAAATGGATTTGTCAAGATTTTTTTTACCAAAAAAAGGAACCAACTTTATTTTGAGTGTAAGTCGCTTACTTTTGATGCTACAAACTTTTTTTAAAACCAAAAAATTTAAACACTCACTAAAAAAGTTTTAACGAGTTTTCCCTGAAAAGTGCTTCATTTTTGGTTATTTCACGTTGAAATATTCGATTTAAAATTTGACAAATAAGAATCTACTTTTCATGAGCTACAACTCTGCTTCTACTGGGTCTACAGACTTCATAAATACACACTATTTCATAGGAACAATTTGACTAATTTTTCTTTTCTATTACATTTATATGATAACTACGAGTTAATGTACAATTTTTTTCTTTAAACCTTTCAAAAAGAACTAGATAAAAGTAATGCTAGAAAACTTTTTGAATATTTTACTTTATGAAAATAACAAATGGAGTTTGTCCACATTGAAAATAACTTACGAACACTATTTATCAAACTTATTTATTTTATTGAGATAATACAAATACTAGCCAAAAAAAGTTCACGAAGGAGATAAAATAATGGAGTGAGATGACAAAAAATTAGAAATTAACACTTTTCTTTATTCAAAAGTAGTTAATAAAAGTCTATCGTCTTCTTCGACGTTCTCACCCAACGTTTCATCTTCAACGGTTTCAGTGTTGGTGCTACATTGTCTTCTCGATTGTCTTCGATGATGATGAATTTGTAAATACTTAAACGAGGATCACTTTTCCAGATTTCTTCAAAATGACAACATAATTAATTTTTCACATCAACCTTTTTGTTGTTATTGACCACAACATTATGTTTTCGAATTTTGGCAGGTTTCATTCTTTCAATGTTCTTAGTTTTTTTGTTATTGATTTCCCCCCACCAAACTCCGTCTTATAAGCTAACTCGCTGCGGACTAACACTGTGCCTCGAAAGCTTTTACTTAAAATAATCCTCTTCATTTTTGAGAGAGCAAAATGCCATTGTCCTGGAGCCGTAACGTGCTTGTTTGTTTCATTTTTTCAGTCATATACTTCGACTACTTGACGTGGTTTTGGAATTATTTCCTGTTTTTAATATCCTTTTCGATATTTTAAAATCCCGCACTGGGGGATTGAAAGAATGTCCTATCACTGGGAATACCACTTAATTTTTTATGATTTTATCGTAATAAAAACATGACATATAGATATGAGTGTCGTTTTTTTTTGTTTTGGCCTCCGCATCCATCACACAACAGCCCGATAGTATAAATATCGTCTCCAAAATCAGCCAATTCAAGAATATAATAAATGCAGGGGGAACCTTTGTTCGAGCTCTTCTTGTAATCGTTTTCATTGCGCCAGAAAGAAGCGACAGTAGATCGATTTAAATTACTTTTTGAAGTTTGAATTACGCTCACAACAATATAATTGAACTATAAAATTGACGTGAATAATAGGCCTGTTGATACATAATCTTAGGCAAGACTTGATTTTTCTGACAGTCTAAAGAACACGTTTCTACACCTTCGTCCCCTTCTCTTAAAATGCCATAAAATGTTTTGGGCCTCAATGCTTGGCACGCTTTTATTTTCTCAGTCAATTGTAAGCAAGTCGAACATCCATCGGTTCTAGGAGAACCAAAACCAAGGTTAGATTGTGTATTAAAACTTTTTCCAAAATTGCTTCCCTTTACTGGGAGATTTTTATTTTTTTCTATGTACATTCTCCACATCGATTTTATATTTAAATAAGAATTCAGATATAACCGTTGGCTTTGTACTCGGCAATAACGAGATTCAATTACGTGGAATTTTTTAATAAATTCCATAACAGCATTTTTTTCAACATGTACTTTTCCAGCTTTCTGTCGCCACCTCGATTTTTTTTTTTGCAGGAATGGAAGTTCTATAGAATTTTTTTTGTAACTGTATCAATTCGTCTCCTTGTTATACCCAAAACAGCCATAAAAGCTTTCTTGCACACAGCGAACATTTTGTTTTGTTCGTCAGAATTTAAAATCGTGTTTGGAATGTTTTTGCAACATGTTGCAAATTTTTTGGGTGTTTACGCTGTATGAGAACTGTTTTGCAATATTACAGCAGAAAATTATCTTGAAAGGATTTCTCCTTCGTTCCATAAAATTTAGATTGGAAACGTTTTATTTCGTTCATTTGTAGTAAGGTACATTGAAAAGCACCACTTTTGTGTCCACATTTCGGATAAAATGGGAGCTAATGTGGATTATACCTAAAGTAAAACCCATGTCTGTACAAAGATATACAAAAACCTTTGATGAAACCTACCTCAGTTTTTTTGCTGACTTCTTTTGCACAATGTGGTAGGACGATGCCATTTTCGTGCTTTATTACTAGCTACCGGAGTAACGTTTACCTTCATTACATGATTGTTACTTTAAAATTTCGACAAAATACTATACTACTTTAGTAAACAAACTGTGCTTTTTCACAAATCACATGAAACTAACAACTAACGTAATAACGTCAGTAAAACCAGAACGTTGTTAGCGCAAAATTTGTATTGACGATTCTGTACAGTATATTACTCGCCAATTTGATTTTAAATAATGGATAGGAGATTGTACGGTTTAAAAATTTAAGGTCATTGGAGATTGTACGTTTTGAATTGAAGTCTAATTTTCTGCCTTCAAAATTTATTGTACGGTTTAAAAATTTAACGTCATTGGAGATTGTACGTTTTGAATTGAAGTCTAATTTTCTGCCTTCAAAATTTATTGGATCATGATCATTTTGAAAAGAGATTTAAGGGTCAGGACTAGAAACTCGACGTAACACTTTGAAACAATACCCCTCATTTTTACCATGAATATTTTTTTAATAACATACTTACTTTTTAAGGTAATTGTCAAAAACCGTATGAAAACGTGTTGTTTAATAAACATTTCTACTCGCAAATTACTCAAAAAGTATGGCCTGAGTCAAAAAACTCTATGGAAAAAAAAGGTTGCTTAGAATTAATCAATTTATCCATTTCCGGACTTATTTTAAACGTGTTGAGTATTTTTTCATTCCGGAGAAGGAGTAGCTTCCATCCCCCAAATAAAAGTAAACTTTGGCTTAAGTCCAAAAGTGAAGTAGTGGGTAAATGGAACCTAAATCCAGAACAAGGTTCCTTGATATCATCGACGAAGATATGAAAAATGTGGGAATACGTGCTTAGCGGAGGAAAGCGATGAATAGAGACGACTGGAGAGAAATTATTGAGGAGACTAGGACCTACGTCGGGTTATAAAGCCAGAAGGATGATGATGATGCAATTAAATGAAATTGTTTCTTTTTTTATTTATTATATGCAAATCTTAAATAAGGCAAATTTCAAGACGTGTGAATCATAAAAAGTACTATTAGCCACTGAAGTACAAACAATCCATTGTGATATGAAAGTAAAAGTAAGGATCTGATTTAAATTCATCACAAGACTTGATGCATCGTAAATTATAAAGAGTCTATTGTATTATTTAATTACTTGCCACCAATACATTAAGTTTTGAATGTCAGCAGAAGCAGGTCAGTTGCGCTAAAACAATAGCTCAGTTTAAATGAATGGCAATGTCGAAATAGTTGAAATACAATATTTTTCTTAGATTCCTTTCAATTTATTGTTACTAAACAAATTTCTCTTGTTAACCATTATAAATTTTTAAGCAGCGTGAAGGTGCAACAAACAGTGAATAGATGTTGCTATAATCGAATTGATTTACACACATGTAGACAACATAAGAAGCAACGGAAGATTTACTGTTGTGTTTGGCTATTATGGTGCTTGTTATTTCACGATCTGTGATTCAATCGATTATTTAATAAATAAGAAGAAAAGAAAGCTGAAGTGGATTGAAAGTAATACTTCATTTGTATTAGTTTAAAGACAATTAATATTGCAGTAAGTTTAAAAGCAGACAGTATTTAAATCTTTAGATTAATTTTAAATATTATTTTTAGACATACACACACATGTATATATATATATACATATATATATATATATATATATATATATATATATATATATATATATATATATATATATATATATATATATATATATATATTAAACTTAGAGCTAAGATTAATATTATTATAAAAATTAATATTAAACTCACCAGTCTTCCGGGTTGAACCGCTTCGATATCCATTTTGCCGAGCTTTCGACATCCTCTCTGATGTCTTCTTCAGGGCTTCCGAGGTCTCAGTCTCCCGAGCCCCCAGACACTACTACACTCACTAGTCACTTCTAGTTCACTCACTAGTTCACTACTGGTGAACAATATATACTGGTGGTAAATATATATATATATATATATATATATATATATATAGATCTAGCGGTTAATGTGGGCCCCGTACTAAAACGGTATTATACTAACTCCAGGCGAATATACACCGTGTATATTATTATCTGGGTAGCGCTGTATGTGGACTCCGACCAACACGTCGGATTAAGTGGACTCCGTAATAGGTTGAAACACTTTTGGGATCCGTATACATTTCTTTACGTACACAACTAAACTCCTCCGATGTTGCCAATAATTTGATTAGTCGTAGATTTTTAAATTTTACAGCAGGTACGTTTTGGAACTTGAAATTTATTTAAATATCAATCAATTTAGTCATCCCGAAATTTCACAAATACTTGGTTAATGTAGTTAAATATTTTATGTTGGTAATTTATATTACTTGCTTTAATTATTTTTAAACTTAAGTTAGTGTCTGTTATAAGCTTCTTCTTCTTCCTCTCGTGCCACTCCTAGCGGAGATTGGAAATCATCATGGCCACTGCGACTTTGTTAGCAGCGCGCCTAAAAAGTTCAATCGAACTACACCCGAACCATTCACGTAGATTACGAAGCCACGATATTTTTCTTCTTCCCACACTTCTTTTGCCCTTAATTTTGCCCTGCATGATATTTCTTAAAAGTGCTTACTTTTCACCTCTCACAATGTGCCCCAAGTATTCCATCTTTCTAGTTTTTATCTCATTTAGAATTTCGCATCTTTTGTCTAAAGTTTGGAGTACTTGCGTGTTAGTGACGCGGTCCATCCATGATATTCTGAGAATGCGCCTATAGCACCACATCTCGAAAGCTTCGATGTTTTTTGTGGTCAACTGTTTTAGTGTCCAAGCCTCTACTCCTCCAAGTTATAAGCTTGGAAAATGCAATTGTCCATTTTTATTTATTAGTATTTTTTTAATGCATTGACACTGAAAAATTTAATATATAAATGTACGTTCCGATGTTTCGATTGCTACGTTTTTTGATGTACAATATTTGTTTCACAAAGTAGTAAAATTTAAATTATAATAATTTATAAATCAATCTTAAAATTATAATTTTTTACTGTCTAATTTCAATATTTCGATTTTTAAATGTAGGAAATTCAATATCTTACTATAATACTTTATAGATACACATATATTATACATGGCATAACACCTAATAATTTCGCTTTTAACTATAAATGTATCGTATAACGTAACGTAGCAATCAGTAGTGAGTCATTACTCAGATAAAATATTTCGGTGATTTTATGGTAATTTGATTCTAGCCAACATATCTATTACAATTATTACATAATATAATATGTTCGGTCTTATTGTTTTAAAAACATTCATGTTTTAAAATAGGTCTGAAGTGAATTATGCTTTGTATTTCTTTAGTGACATCATTATTAACCGTGATTATTAATCTAAGATATTTAAAGTGTTGACTTTAATATTTTATCTAGATGTATTAAATTGCTTTCTTCTGTTGATTCGCTTGTATTTGGTTTTTATTTTGTTGATTTTAAGTGAAACATTTTTCGTGCTCTCTTCACTTTGTTGAAGATGTCGTTTGCGGACGGGAGAGAGTTTCTTATAAGATCAATATCATTAGCAGATGCTAGTACTGCTTTGTACCTTAAGCCATTCATGAATTGCATTTTAAATAGACGTTATTTCTATTTTAGTATGCTGTTCATTAAATTTTTGGTTATTTGAATCGAGAATCTGTATTTTATTCAACTGTTTTATAACACAGAGTTTCTTGGCGCCTATCTTCATCTCTGTTTTTTTTTGTTTAGCGTATCATTCTTCTTCTTCCTATGCCGTCCCCATTAACGGAGGTTGGCGACCACATTTGTAAAAGTATCTCTGTCTTTTGCAACGTGAAATAATTCGTCTACAGTCATGTTTGTCCAGTCACGAATATTTCGCGGCCATGACTTCCTCTTTCTACCTATTCCCTTTTTGCCATCGACTCTACCCTGCATGATGGCCTGCAGAAGACTTTATATTCCTTAGTATGTGTCCCAGGTATGCAGTCCTGCGTACTTTTATTGTTCTCAACAATTTTTTGTCTCGACCCATCCTTCTCAGCACTTCCTCATTGGTGACCCTGGCAGTACATGGAATTCTCAACATTCTCCTGTATATCCAAAATTCAAAGGCTTAAAGCTTCCTAACTATTTGCGCTTTTACTGTCCATATTTCTACTCTGTACAATAGTCGAGACCAGACGTAACATTCAACAAACCTTAGTCTCAGCGCAGTATTCAGATTTTTGTCACAGAACAATTGCTTGAATTTTCAGAACGCTGCCCTTGCCATTTCTATTCGTACCCTCATTTCTTAGTCTTAATCTAATCCTTTGTTGATGTAAGCTCCCAAATATTTATATTTTTACTCCCGTATCATTATTAAAAGGATTTTGCTGAATGTCGATCTAGGGAATCCGGTGGTATGTATTTGATGTTTCCATAACCAAAGTTCGAAAATTTGTATAACTGTAAAGTCATGACGATTTTACTAGGAAATATAGTGCTGTTTAATAATAATAAAGTTCAATTAACAATTCCTATATGCACTAACTTGGTACTGATATCTCTGCTCCCCGATACCAGGTAGCAGTCCCGAAAACATTAAAACTGCTACACTCATGCTTCCAATTATCCAACGATTAGCCAGTCCAGGACTATACGCCTTATTATGGTACTGATATTGCTGCTGTCCCTCATAAGTAAATATAATATGCAAGAAAGGTTTTAGCAATTTAATAGCATTTTGTATGTTAGAATATTATTTCTCCGAGAAAGTGAAAAATATCTATTTACTATCCGGATTTAATCCATAGATTAAATATTATAATGCTATAAAATAATGCTATTAGCAGTAAAAAACGGTCTGATAGTAAGTAATGAGAAAACTAAATAAATTTTCTTTAACATACAAGAGAGAGGATGTAGAGTAGGGCAAAACATAACACATAACACTTTTAAATCCAGAAGTCTAATACAAATCCCTAAAATCAGGATATATAAAAAAGTGATTAAACTATTGACTGAAAATGTGACGAGAACGCTGACAAAACAATGTAAGTAAAACTTAGGTATTAATTAGATCAGGATTACTAGAAAAGTTATCAGATTTATTTTCCAACTTACAAAGGTCCTAATAATAACCAATACTAATGCCAAGGTCTAACAGATATATAAAGATAGCAACGTCATACAAGAGACTAAATCTCAACGCCAAAGTTACGCTGGCTATATCCAAAGGCTTTCTAATAACTGCTTTGTCAAGTTAAACTGGGAGAATTCCCCGAGAGAAAAAATGCCCTTAGGACGTCCACGAATCAACAGGGGAGGTAACATATGGTCAGATTTAGGAATAATGGGACTACCTACCGACCCATCATATTTATCAACACATGTCTGTACAACCAACTGCTATCCAAACTACAATCAATCAATCAATACTTATCTGTTGGCAACTATCAAAGCCATTACATGTAGTCAAACGAACTAGGCTTAATAAAAGTTATCTTAGGAAAGGCACTTGAGAAATATTGACATATATTTTTAAAACGTTATTTACGTGGCTAAGTTTTCAATAGGAATGAGGAGACAAAAAGCAGAAAAGCCGATAGAACCTTGTTGCGTTCTGACTATACTATGACGATGACCTTTACAATATAAACAATACTTGAGACAACTGTTTGTCTCAATTTGGTCATTCAGAATTATGTCTGTATTTTTTAATTTGCTAATTTCCATAGATTCTAATTTCCATAGAATCTAAAGATATCTTAAGGCCTTTATTTTAAATATACTTTTTTAGTAATGCAAATACGTAAATAGAACCTGGAATATACATGTAACCTTTAATCTCTGGGATTAATCCATCTCCTGAACAATGGCGCCGATATATTTAGTTAAAATTCTGTGCACTTATTTTAACCGTTAATGTCCTTATCATTCATATATGAGTTGTAACCGATATTACAAACTCATTTACTTTTCACAAAGAGACTCCATATTAACTATAGTTAATATGGATTAATACAAATCTGATTCGAAATATCGTCGAGTATGTAAAATTATTTTTAATGAAAAGTTAATTAGCCATTTCTTATGGGGTTCAAAAGAGAAGCCTTTACGAAAATTTGAGTACAAATAAGACCACCGTAATCAGTTGTACCCTGGGTAATAAATAATTAATTAATCGGCTAATCAGAATCACCCGTTCGATCGATTATTCTAATTATGTCTATAAATGTTAAGGGCATATCTAGAGATAAAGACACTTTACTTTACCTAACCTTATCAGACATATGCGCTTAGCACAAATGTGACGTATTTCTAGTGCAGAAAATACATAGAGGGCAAAAAATAGTGTATTTGGTATTAAGCTGATCGCTGAAAATCACATAATAAATGTGAAAGTGCTATCTCAGCCGGCAAAGAAGCAAAGAAAAACTTAAAATGAGAGAGGACAAAACCAGTCAGCTGAAGGAACCTTTTAACGATGTTGAGCTTGGATCCACTATCTACGTATATAATAAAGAATAATACGGCACTGACTGAAGATCTGAGCACAAAAAAAAAATTTGGACAAAAAATACAACAGTTACTGATATCCAAAGTCTGCAGACAAACAAAGCAAAGACAAAGTTGTTGCCTTGCTTAAACCTGGCAAAAACTCCAACGACCACAAAAGTTATTGGTCAATATATTTATTTTGCTTTACAAAATACTCCTTAAGAGGTAAAACAGAAGAAAAACTCAAATTAAAAGACAAAAGTTACTACAGACAGGGAAGATCGTGTACGTCACAAATACTAAATCTTGCCCAACTCAGCAAAGATGGGTACGAAAGATATCAGTTATGAGGAGTGGTATTTGTCAATCTAAGCAGCAATTTGCAGCTTACGACACCTTAAATAAAAAGGCATTTTTTCAAAATCTATATGATATCTCCTTAGGTATTAATCTTACTTGTTTTACTAGCGTATGCCTACACAACAGAAGATTTTTGGTATTTCTCAATGGTAAGAATAGCAGATGGAGAACACAGAAGAAAGATCTCCTTTGGGGTAGCGTAATGGCACCTACACTGTATAAAATGTACACAAACCATCAACCCCTACCAGTAAATACTAGGACTTTATGTATTACGACACATCTATTATTGCACAACCAAAAACTTTTGTTGCTGAAGTGGAGAAAAATCTAAATCATGCTTTAAACACAATAAAAATAGACTATAAATCATTTTTAAGCCAAACCCCGGAAAAACTCAGGTGTGCTACTTTAATGTCCCCAACACAGACGTTTTCACAAATCTGAACATTCAATAGTGTCATGAAATCCTTATACTCTGGACTTGCTATAAATATCTTGAAGATAGTTTGTATTACACTTAGTCATTCACAGAACTTTGTTTAAAACTAAAAGCCACACTGAGGACCAGAAGTATTATTCTCCGCAAACTTGTCAGCTAAAAATGAGAAGCACATCCTTCCACCCTTAAAACGTAAACGCTTGCATTCTATGCCTCCGCTGCCGAACATACCTTGCCAGTATGAATGACACCAACACATACTTAACTCGTAGGTTTAGCTATAAATTGGTCATCCAAATTCAGCGGATATTAAGACTCACATCCATACATAAGCTTTACAATATCGTAGCTACCAAGACACCTAACATTCGAAGATAAGTAGCTAAGGAACGAAAGAAACAAAATCTAGATTCGCAACCTGTACTCCACGAATACAAGCCCATTTTATGGCTAAAATCGAGAAAAAACTGGCCAGATCAACACGTATGTAAGATATACCTAAAACAAAGCTAATCCTCGCCATCTGAACCCTCGGGAGGACTCTTGCCTGCAAACACCGGTTAACTTGTGTGAATGTGGGGTGGTAAAAGATTCTTCACACCTTCTTAGTTGACTTTGCTATTTAAATTGCTCTTTTCTAAAGGGATAAGGTTTAATTATTTAAACTGAACATGTAGAGTACAGTCAGTAAGCTATTGCTTATAAAAATCATTTCAAATTGGACACTAACTCCACTTATATTGATTACATATTACCAATAAATTACCTTACCATTCAGAAGTATGTAATATTGGTAAAGTGATATATTCTGGCTAGATAAATTAAGCATTCTTTCATTTTTTGCGGACTACTATCCATTTTTACACAAAAATATCTATTTTAGCACTTAAATATTTATTTTAAGATAACCTATCCAGAATTATATGTAGTATACAAACAAAACCAGAAATAAAATATTCAAGAAGCTACAAGATATCGTAAAACAATAGATGGATGAAATAAATCAAGTTCATATTAATCGGATTCTTAAATAAAACGTATAAAGACATACTGACGTTAACAAAATGCATTAGGAAATTTCCGCATATGAAAAAAACATCCAACTTGGTAACGAAATCCTTTTGTATCTATAAAGCTATTTTTAGAAAAGCACGTACCTACCAAAAACAGGTATTTGGTAGTAGACATATCTATTACATACTGTAATGCGTATGAATGATAACAAACAGAAGGACTAAGGAGTCCGTATGAACCGTTTAGAATATACGCTGAAAATATACGGCTTAATCGCATAGTTGCCAAACTATCAGAGCTTACTTAAACCGATATACTTATGGTTCCAATATACAGTGAAAAAGACCTGAACGACCCCTATAATATATACAAGTGAACTAAGCGATATACATTTATGATACAGGGGTACTTATGGACTCTACAAAATTTTTAAAAATTATGAAACTATACATGTTAACGAATCGACACAGCCAATATTATGGAATGGCCAAGTGAGCTCCGTATATCGGTGTCCACTTCACCGCGGAGCTCACTTGAACCTTAATTTTAACATGGGCGGAGTTTACTTTATGCCGTAGATATATATATATATATATATATATATATATATATATATATATATATATATATATATATATATATAGTGCTTTTGAGATAAAACTACCACCTTAAATAACTTTTGAACTTTTTAGGAAAAGCGCAAAAAATATGGGGAGACATTATGTCATATTTGAGCTTGCTGGGAAAGGCACCCTCTAAAGTGCTCTTCTTCCTCCTTATTCCTTGAGCCCTTGTCAAGGCGTAGTGATACTCTTAATATTGTTAGCTTGCTGTCTTCATTAGCCACGATCCTGTGCCATATGGACGGCTTCATTTTCCTACCAAAGTCGCCCATCTTGTTGGAGATCTTCTACTCAGTCTTCGGTCTTCTACTACCAATAATTCTATAGTTTCCATTTTTTCAGCTAAAATATGTGGCCGCATATGTAACAATGGGAAAAATAAAAGCATTGACCAACCTGACCTTAGTATTCCTTGTTACTGTTCGGTCTTTGCATATTTTAATTAATTTAGCTGTTGCGGTTCAAACCATTGCTAGTCTACATCTAATTTTTGAAGGTCTATGGCCATTGTTGGTTATCACCGACCAAAGTATACAAATCTGTTTACTATTTTGAAATTCGCCCCTTGGTGTATGTACGGTGCTGGTAGTCATTTCGACTTCTTTCGCTGCTAGTATAAATATGTCATCAGCGTAATGCAGGTTACTGATTTTTCTTACTCTGATAGTGATTTTTCCATCCCATTTGTCTAACACTTTCCTTATTATATATTTAGAATATATGTTGTATATTAATGATGATATTACGCAGCCTTGTCAAGTTCCTTTTTTGTTTTGAACGCATTTGAATATATTCAGTGTTCTTTAACTTGGGCTGAGTTTTTATCATATAGATTTCTTATGAGGTTAACTAGGTAAGTAGGTACTTCCATATTTCCATAATAATCCAAAAGGGACCCAGTTTTATTTAATCAAAACCTTTGTCTAATATCACCAAGTTCTTGGGTATCTCTTGCCTGGACATGCAGCAACTTGTTATGATACTACAGCTGCCACTAATTTTCCAATAAACATATACAACTTAAACGCACACTCACGAGTACCGAGTGCTATTATTACTGATAGAGATTATTACTGAACTTCTAAACCTTCTAAACCGTGACATTCTTGTCGAGTATATCGACATATACTACATGAGACGCGCGAGAATTTGTACCTTCTGTATCACTAATTTGCGACTATGTTTAAAGTATTTCATGAGAAAGACGATACTGCTAGTTCTTGTATGTTACAACGGTAGGCGACTGTCTATCAATGTTTGGTTGTTTCGTGACATGATGTAGAAAATGAAAGCTGGTATCTGAAGTCACAGATATCAGGAATATATCCTTTGCCTATTGTCCCACCGTACAATACACAAAGCAGCATTGGAATATTATGTTCCCTTGCATTTTCTATTATCTGTCTGGTATTCAATGTCTGCTCACGCGTTATTTTTCCTGGTATGAGTCCGCATTGTTTTTGGGTAAACTCTGAGAGTAGAAAGTTATTAAGGCGTTCATCGATTGGCACCACTTATCACGCCATTCTCCTGTCATCTATATCATGTTTCGCATATTCAGTATTACATATTTGCCAATCTCGTCTATTGCTTTAAGATTCTCTGCTGGTAAGCCATCTAACCCTGCGGTTTTTGTTTCATAATTGGTTAAGATTCTTCTCTACTTCTGCTCATAAAATGATTGATTTTACTTTTCGATTATAATCTTTAATGACTTGAAGTTGTGGCTTGAATTCCCGGGCTAAACATTTAAATTTTTTTAATGTTTTATGACTTTCATGGAAGTTTGAATGTTACTCCAATTTTTGATATACTTGGTTGTTTTTATCTCTGATGCACATACATTTTATTATCTTTTTATGCTTAGCTTCGATATTTCTTGAGTGTTCTTTCCTGTTTTTGCGGTATGTTGTAGCATATGTCTTCTTTCTTCCAATAATATTATGGTTTCCCCTGAATTTCAATGTTTGTTCTTTTGGATTTTATACGGTTTGCACTCTTTTTCCGCTGAATGTATGCATCTAATATTTGTAGTTTTTCCTCATTTATTAGTTTCGTCTGGAATTTTTCCATATTATTTACCCTTACCTATTTTTTATGACGTATTTTTCTAGATGTGTGTAGTTTAAGCATGCATTTCATTTTTAGCAATAACTTATGATTTGATCTACAGTATGCTCCAGGCATAGATTTTATGTTTTTACGTTTTGGAAGTGTTTAATTAGGACTTATTTACCACGCATTGACTACTTAGAATAGTTGCACAATAGAAAAATGTTCTACAATATTATAAATTTTAAAAGTCTAACCCTTAAAATGTGTTGATGTGCATGAAAATTAATAGAGGCTTACACATACACGTTTTCTGTTGAAATTTATTCACGATATATTTATAAATTGAAGATACCTCTATGGCTTAACCAAATACGTTAACATCAAAGCTAAGTTTTGGTATTTCATTCAGATACCTTTATAGCCTTAAAGGGTGTATGTTAGAGGTATGTTTATGAAAGTTGGCACCACTATTTTTTTACAAGCCGGCCTTTTTGACAGCTGTCAAGTGACTTATGTTTGGTTTTGGCACTTCAGCATGAATAGACTGACGCCTGAACAATGCTTCCAATTTGTGCAAATTTATTTTGAAGATCATGGATCAGTTCGAAATTCGTATCGCGCACTTCGGCCATTTTATGGTCAACATAATCGTTCATCAGAGCAATTAATTCGATTAACCATGGAACGTTTTCGCACCACGTTTACTCTAAATGATAATACGCATCCACAGAAGCGTCGTACAGTGCGTAGAGGAAAAGTTGTTGCTGATGTAGAGCGTAGCATAGAGGAAGATCCGAATCAGCCTGTCCGCCATAAATCACTCATTATTGAAAGAAACGTATGGTAACCGCATGGTTTCACTTTTCGGACCCGTGAATTGGCCTCCAAGATTGTGCGATTTAACACCGCCAGACTATTTTCTGTGTGGATATGTGAAGTCGCTAGTCTACGCCATAAGACTGAAACGATTGACGTTTAAATCAATTTCATGATCAATCAATGACATGAAATCAATTTCATGTCAATTTAAAAAATAACCAAAAAACATCCATTATAAAAACTCTTACCGATAAACGCTCCCATAACTACCAGCATAAAAATAAAATTGAAAGCAATCGTTCTGTTCAATTTCGAACGATTATATAATCTATCTGTTATAAACAGTAAATTAGTTATTAAGGTATCTAGTCAGTACTCTACATACATAGCTTGTCTACAGTTCTACTTTTTTAATAGTCGACGGCACAGAAGTATGTCATTTAATTAAGTAAACATGTTTTGAATAATCTACTATGAGTGGTAATAAAAAGCGACATTCGCAAATGTTTAACAAATTAAAAAATTCTTTCAAACAAGTCACTTAGTAATAATTTTTGGTTTTTTTATTACATAAATATAATATATAAAATATAAAATAAAAATTTTTATAGATTAAATAAAATAAAATCGCTTTCTATTACAAAATTTCTTCATGTTGTATGAAAAAATATATAAATTCAATCAAAGAGGTGTAGTTTTTCGTATGTATTCACATACTCCAGTAAATGACCGTTTTGGAGTGTAATTTTCTTCGTCACGAAGCATTTACTTGAAAATTTTTATTTAGCTGCCTCTTACCCTCTACTTCACTTTTTGACTTTAACCCAGGGTTGCTCTTACTTGGGGGGTAAAAGCAATTTTTAATCCATACAGTTTTTTTTAATGAGATAATACTTTTTGAGTTATTTGCGAATAAAATTGTTTATTTTTCATAATAAAAACCACATTTTAGACAGTTTTTCACAAATAACTCAATAAGAAAAAAATGGTGTACTTATGAAGTCTGAAAATCCAGTAGAAGCAGAGTTGTAGCTGATGAATAGTAGGTACTTTGTCAAATTCCAAATTAAATATGCATTTTAACGTGAAATAACTAAAAAATGAAGAACTTTTCTGAGAAAACTCATAATATCTTTTTGAAAGAGTTAAAAAAATAGCTTTATTTTTCAAAACTAAGTGAGTTGAGCTTAAAATAAAATTGGTCCTTTTTTTGGTAAAAACATCGTGAAAATCACCACCTAATTAATCGTAACCGCTTTACGATTTACTTTATTTATGTATTGTTTATACGATTTGTAAGTTTGACCGGTTCAAAATACTTTTGAAAAATTTTAGAAATTTTGAAAAAAATGCTTTTTTTTAAATAACTTAAAAAGTAACGCCAAAAATATTGAAGAGATACAAAATATTCGCGATAGCCAATTCCGACAGGGGGCACTCAAGACTTCAAAGATGGACGATCACTTCGGGAAAACAAATCATTTTGTCATTTGATCTCGAAGCTATAAAACGTTTAATATAAATCATTTACACGTATGTTTTGCCAAAGTAAAAGTTCAAAGGATTACGTCAAAGTTTATTTGTTTGTGATTCGAGTTTATACATACGGTAATTGACTCCCAAACCTGAATAAAAATAAAATTAAATGTTTGTTTTTTTACAGTATGTCTGAAACACTGAAAGTAAAATTTACATTATCTCAATTATTTTTGTAGTTGCAGAGGTCTTTAGTGTTTATTGAAAGTAAACTAAATGCACGACCAAATACTTATCATATCAGGATAGTATTGTGAGGTTTTTTTCCTGGTTTTCCCCTCATAATTTACTATGGAATCACTAACAGGAGATTTTTTATTGTCATCATGGCATGTGTTTGTCTTTTTTAAGACGAATTCCATGCTATGATTTTTTCTGACGGATATTCTCAAGTTAAAGTTGATTTCATGTAATCGAATGAACTATCTTACAAGTAAAGTCGTCCCAGAGACGCAACTCAACAATATTGGCAATATCATTTTAAAGTCGTCTACTTTAAAATGTATAATGTATGTCTGAATTGTAAATATAAATAAGTCAGATAAAATTAAATTATTAGAAGAATTTTTCACCAAGTAACAAACAAAATTTGTTTAATTTACTAATGTTTGTATTTTGAGAACGATTTCCGAAGTGGAAATTGAAACGTCAATAAACGTACTTTAACATTTAATTGTGGCTTATTCCCATTTAATAATAATGGTTTTATTGTTAAGTAAAATGAATTTCCATCAAGTAACGGTCGAATCCAGAGATGTTTTCCTTATTGTTTGATGACCGTATATTTGACATTCTTGTCAAATATACAAATAAATGTATTACAAGTGGGAAATAATACAAGTTATACAATGTCTCTTTTCAGCATGTCGTATCAAAGATTAATATTTATTATGAGATGTCTAAGATTTGGCTACTCAGTAACTCAAGAAGGAAGGAAACTGAAGTCTAATAACCCTGCTGATGTTAAAGAGATTAATGACATTTTGTCAGAAAAGTTTTGTTCCATATATTTCACGCTACAACAAATGGAAAGAAGAAAGATAGACGTCACTGAAATGTTATGTTACAGAAGAATGTTACAAATTCCGTGAACGAACCGCAGGACAAATAATTCAATTTTAAATGAGCTGAAGATCAGTAAACAGCTTTCCAGTAAAGTCTAGCTGTAACAATTAAAATACTTTGGACATGTTATGAGAGTAGACACAGAAAACATGGAAAGACTTATGACCCAAGGAAAATTAGAAGGCCGAAGATTACAACCAAGATCCCTAACAAGATGGATCGACCAAATTACCGGAATATGCAAAAGACTTACGCATGAGTTAAAAGAAATGATCAGAGACAGAGATCTTTGGAGACGGACAATACACGACTTTACGATAACCAATTCACGCCCTCCTAGAGGTCAGAACTGAAAAGGAAGATTCCACTGGTGTATATGTAAGAACAGATAAATATCTTGTCTTGTCTCTTCTAACAAATATAGTATTAAAATTCGATGCCACAGAACACTCTTCATCGCATCATATAACCGTTTAAAAAGTTTCAAAAATTTATTATTATAATTGCGAGTAAATATTCAAATTAATGTTGCTCACGCCATCTATCTGCCGAGTACGTTTGAATTACCTCAAGGACCCTACTGTGGTTCCTAATATCTCCGAACGTCGCATCAAAAACAGAGCGTTCATTAACTCTACGAAATTCATCTCATTTCCTCTTTTTCTCTTTGAACGTCCAACAGTCAGGACGAAAATTTTGTTTGAGTGGTCTTTTGACGAGGTAAGCTCTAAGTCCTGAGTAAGGTCTAAAAATTTCTTTTCTCTTATATATTTTCAAATAAATATTTATTTTAGACACTTACCGGGAGCCCCAATAGTTGCTCGAACTATGTTTATTAGCCCGAGGCTATCTAAATAGCTATGGATTTATGGTATATGTTCTGAAACCATCAATTCGATTGGAAAATATCCCGTTTGCTTAGCCGCACAAACCTATATATTTTTATGAGGATATTATGTTCCTGCTGTGATGGATCCAAAATTTCTGCCAGCCGAGTACCTAAAGGCTAAAAAAAATTATATCCTTTCTACACGCCACACCAGCATTTAGATAATTCATTTTATATTTTATTATTAAACAGTGAAGATTATCTATGAACTAAATAACAGTGAAGTGATTTATTATTGATATTTTAATATATATTGATATTTTAATTTACAATAAATATCTACATTCTACCTAATAAACAAATATATTTTTTATGTGAACGTATTTCGAAATTTGGGATAAAGTATAATTTTATTTTCATATATTTCTCATTCATAATCTAATGCCATAATATAAAATGTTTGTTTTATTACGATACGATTTTAATTTTAGTTTTGTATAAGCACTTCTCATGTGTAACATACTACTGTAAACATAATTCTCCTTCTTCTACTTTTTATATAAACATGACTCTATCTGTTTTTCAATGTGCCTCCAGTTGTCTTCTTTTCTGGGATGATGTAACTTTTTAACGTATAATATTTTAATAATTTTTTGTTCTTTGCCAAATAATAAAAGGATAGTTTTGTTTTAAATTTTTCATTTTATTTCTTTTCTGAGCTCTTTTCCTTAAAAGGATAAACTTTAAGGAATGGCGCCCATTTCATTTTAATTTTAAGGATACTACAAACAGCTTCTATATAATTTTTGAAAGAACCTCGACACGAGCAAAAAGGCCTAAATTGTTTGTATATCTAAATAAATAGTTTGCTCAAGTTACAAGCGATCCCTCTTTACACAGAGGATTTTTATTTTAGATCAGAAAAAAGGTGTACACTGTCGAAATTTCATGTGGAGAATTTATTACAGGCGCCTTTTCGTGGTTAGGCCCGGGACTTATGACTGACGAAATATTCGTATCAGAAATCTTACGATTTTAAACTTAAATGTTAAGTATCCATCGAGCAAGTCAGACAAGAACAGCTAAATTCCTAATACTTAAAGGCAACGTAAGATACGCTTTAACTCAAGCAGAAACTGGAATCTATTAGCAATATTTTCCATGGTATGATTATCGTCATTATTCTGGATTTACAACCCTGCCTGGGTCCTAGCCTCCTCCAGAATTTATCTCCAGTCGTCCCTATCCATCACCTTTCTCCGCCAAGCACGTATTCCCATATTTCTCATGTCTTCATTGATATTATCAAGGAACCTTGTTCTAGGTCTTTCCCTTCTTCTCTGACCAAATGGGTCTATCAAGGAGAGTTTTTTAGCTGAGTCATTTTGTTTTATTTGCATTACGTGCCTTATCCACCTCAGACGTCCTATCTTAATATGTTTTACGATATCTGGTTTCTGGTATATTCTATAAAGTTCAAAGTTGTATCGTCTTCTCCACACTCGATTGTTATTCACTGCTCCATAGATTTGCCTTAGTACTTTTCGTTCAAAACATCCTATTATGTTTTCATTACTTTTTGTTAGAGTACAGGTCTCTGTACCATATGTTAGGAATGGGCGTATTATTATTTCACAGAGTTTTATTTTTGTATTTCTCGATATAGTTGTGGATTTAAGGAGGAGATTTAGCCCGATTGAGCACTCCCAGGTATACAAATTTCACTACTTCGATGACGTCGTTTTCTATAATAATTAGTCGTAGGATTTGTGGTGTGTGCTTTTTTTTATGTAATAAGTTTTGTTGATGTTTGTTATTAAACATCATTTTATATCATGTTATAAAAACTCATTTTTATAATGCTCTCATAATGCTATATATATAGCGTTTTCCGTTCTCCCAACAAAATTGATATGATCAGCATAGAATGAAAAAGAAAATGTAAAGTCTACATCTAAAAGGGGATATTTATGACCGATTAGCTGTATGTTTTCTTATAAATGCGAGTGAATATATATACTGGATAGTATTCATACTGCAGTACATATAAAATTATTTAGTATAAATATTAGTAATAATTATTATTACTGTCAATAAATAAGTAAAATTTATTTTTATGGCAGTTATTACTTAAACGTTACACAGATAATTTTAGTACAAATTAAATTTCTCTAATCATCTAACAAGCTTTACATAAACTATTTAGTTACATCTTTTATACGTATGTAGCTGTAAATGAGTAAATTATGTAATTAAGCACGTAATAAATTGATTTGTTTTATGGCATCCTCTTATTTAAAATTTTATTTGTTTAAATTTTAATCCTTTTAACCTGATATAAGCGGCAGACATTATACACGCTTAACCGAGCTGAACCAATACGGAACCGAGTCCGACGGCGTAATTTTTTGTAAGCTTATATTTTGATAATAAATAAATAATGAAATTCGTAGCTTTTTATTATTAGTATTATAAACAAAATTTATTCTTCATAAAACAGAATGATTTTTTTTTCTTGGCAATCGGGCGTAAGTGCCCATCCAGCCAGCAGTAAATGTGTAATAACGTTCCCTTAAATTAACCTATTCTAACTAAACTAACTACACTACTATTCTGGAAATTAAAAGAAAACTACGATGGAAGAGGAGCTAGGATTACTTTTCGCACCTAGGGGTCATTCAAGGTGACTTACAGACAGAAAGTGTAGACCACGGAAAGTATAGGTTAAAAGGTAAAATATTTGGAGATTCAACAGAGGTATAGTCCATTTCCATCATATTGACAGCACATTATGTATGCAAATCCCTAAACTGTTGATACGAGTGACTCAATGAAAAATAGATATTTGTCAACAAGTTTACAGAAGTATATAGGAAAACAATTTTAAATTGAGTTTGACCACCAGGTATAAAGGTTGAAGCAGAATAGAATACAATAGTTTTGAGGGTTACTAATCCCTAAATAAAGTTGCCAGTGTCGGAGTGATCGAGATTAACAGGTACTAATGAATTTGCAAGAAATGTAAGATGTTTATTTTATTGGTTATATATAAAATAATTTGTGGCCGTAACAGGGGCCGATTTGTAAAAAAATGAATATTATTTTAATCAAATTCCATTTCAGATTCACTGCTTTCTTCAGAATCTAAGGAATCTTCAACTCCAATGTTAATTTTTACCGGTTCCAGCATTGCATCAGTCATATTATCCAAATTCCACATTTTATTTCTTCCTTGTGAGCATGACTAACAGCATTTTTCCAATTTTCTGGAGTTATTTTTGATAAGGAATGTTCTAATAATTGTTGTAAGTCTTTTAATTTAAAAGTTTTGTTGTTGCGTCCGACTTCACCCTTTACTTGAGACCATATATTTTCTATCGGATTCAGATCACAGTGGTATGGGGGTAAACGTAAAATAATTACATCACGGTTTAATGCCATTTCATCAATTATATATTTTTTATAAGCTGCTTTATGTTGCCTTACAATAGGTAATAATTCCTTTTTTATCGAATTCTCCTTGTACTCAATTGCGTGTTTATCCAACCATTTGATTATCTCTCCTTTTTTCCATGCCGTTGTTGGCAATTTTTCTGCTAGTCTTGAATGGTAACTAGCATTATCCATGACTATGACAGAATTTTTTGGAATTAAATCCAACATTTGCTCAAAATATTCTTCAAAAACGTCAGCAGTCATTTCCTCGTAGTAATCTTTGGTTGATTTTGAGCAAAACTTAATAATCCACCATTGACAAAACCGTATTCGTTTTCAATATAGGTTATTATGAGTCTGCGTCCTTTTCCAACGGGAATATTGTTTATTCCAGTAGACACACCTTCGATGAATACCTGACGGGAACTTTTCACATTTGTATCAACCCATAGATATGGTACAGTATGACCTTCATTTAGCCAAGTCTCATCCAAATAAAAAATTGTTTTCCCTTCTTCTCGGTACTTTTTAATAGTTCTTAGATAATCTCGTCTCCAACATACAATGTAATCTTTTTCAATTAAAACGGATTTTCTTCTATTCTTTTGCCAACGAAATCCCATCTCTCTCAATAGTCTCCATAATTTCTTGTTGCTTATGATTGGTAACTCTTCGTTTTCTCTAATTATTGTTTTGATTTTGTCCAATGTTGGAAATTCTTTGTTAAAAAAAAAATGAGTGGACGCTGCGTCTTATCATGTTTTTATGTATTTCTTTAATTTCCAAGGGTTTACTCCCTCCACTCTTCTTGGGAGATGAAACAGTTCCTCCTTTTCTTTCTTTTAGAAATCTATAAATTGTTGCTTCTCCAACCTCTGTCATATTTGAACACATGTTAACGATTTCACGAACATTACTTAAAGGGCGTTGATGTACAAGTGCATCGTGTACATTTAATATTATATTTTTCTCTTAGTCTGAAGGCACCTTTAAAACTACACTTAACCGGGATAAAACCTGTTTTCGACGTCATTTTTAAATGCAAATAACAAAATATCGACACCAAAAACGTAGGTAGGTAAGACATGAACAATGTACACCTACAAACTAAATGGAAGATGCAAACAATTTCTAATTTATATTATTGGCATAAGCTGTAATGTGGCATAAAAACCACTTCAACTATCATTAGTGAAGCCTTATCAGTAATTCCAGGTAATCGTTCAAAGAAGGTATTCTTTTTGTGTCAGGCGATAACTTGTATAGAAAACATTAATCACCTTTAAATTCCTGTTTACATTAATTTATTTCGTGAAACATTGAATTCTCTCGTTAATCACCCGTGTATAATTAACAATAATCGTGTGGCATATATACCGACGTTTTTTACGCACAAAAAAGGTATAGTGAGATTAGTGGACACTTATTTTACAGAAGATTTTTTAAAAGATAATGAATTGTTGACTGCATCTTAAAATATTAATTTTTTTTATTTATTTCAAAACAAGTATAGGGTGATGCCTATGGTTTTTTGACCTGTTGAGGATTTGCATATAATATAATGTGCTATCAATATGATGGAAAAGGACTATAACGGGCTTAACATCTACCCTAAAGTTGTAAGTTATACATTTTAATAAACTTAGGAATAATTTTATATACCTCATACATATTTAATGATATAAAATTAAGTAGATTGAAAGGGAGGTATAGTTTTTGCAATAATAAACCATTAGTAAGTTCCTGTCTTTGTATTTCAAATTTACTACAAGCATAACAGATGTGATCTAAGTCGAAAACCACATTGAAAGTTTTACAAAGTTCAATGTTGAGTACTCCGATTTTATAGAATTGTTTTGATGGAAGCTTGCATGTTTGAATTTCAGCCTACAAATAATCACAATATCATTTCTTGTGAAATCATCAATCTTCTGTAGTTTTTACGGTTTACGACACTAAATTGGTACAAACAGATTATTCGGGGTTTTTGGGGTTGCTCAACAGGAATATATAATTTCGAGACTTTTCGATACTAAATTGATGCAAAATTATTTTCCAGGATATTTACTGACCATACGATCGAGCAAATTCTCATGAGGAGAACGAAATTCCAAGGAGGATGTTAATAGGAACTATCAACATAATGATTCTACAGATTAGAAGCTAAGCCACAATAAAAAAGGTTTAAGATAAATCGAAAAAATTTTTACTTCTTTCCTGATTTATATAATATCACTAACATCGCTAACGAAATCAGTGGAGATAACTCAAAAGTAACGTGTCACAATGCGTTTGAATTAGAATTTTAAAAATTTGCGATTGTCTTTGACTACAGTCGGTTCACAATTTGTTGATAGCTCACTACAAGTTTAACCCTAATTAGAAAACTGAAATACAGAGAGGATAGGTAATACGATATAATAGTAAAAACCAACCTAAAAGTGACGGTTTAAGACGTTTTCGACTAACCCACCTTATATCTGAAGGAATACAATACCTTAGAATCCTATTACGGGGGTATTTTGAATGGTTAGAGATGAACGACCAGTGTCGTAGAGTATATGATTGAAACATTTATTTGAACTAAATAAATATATTTTTTAAATTGTACTTATGTAAATTGTATTTTTTAATAAAACTTATTTATTTTATTCAAAAATAAAAAGTTTCTTGCCATTTGTAAAAGATACATTTATTTAATTAAGAAAAAAGGCGCCAAATGTCGCCTGGCAAAATTTCCAATGTGTTTTAAATGTATCCATTATTTTCGAATCCGGAGAAAACTAATAAATATTTTTGAAAAATTTAAACGCAGAATGAAAGATTACATTATTACTCAGGGCAGAAAGTCCCTGAAAACTTCTACAATTTTTATTTTAATATGTTATGTAACAGGGGTGAAAATAAAAGAGAAAATATAGTATAATTTTTAATTGAAAATATTGCATGCAAAAGAAACTTTTTATTTATTCTAAAAAATATTTCATTCTGCCTTTAAATTTTTCAAAAATGCTGTTTAGTTTTCTCAGGATTTGAAAAAAAAAATGGATACATTTAAAACACATTGAACATTTTGACAGGCGACATTTTGCGCCTTTCCCCTTTAATACCTTACGATTACAATTATTATTACTTACCTTATATAATTACGATTAGAAAACTATTCAAATTCAAAATAAATAGGATCAACTTCGGAATCCGCGTCATCTTGATGGTTATAAATTAGCGGTTGTGTCTCTACGGTCGCATCAATTATGTTATTAAGATCCCACATTTTTTGTTCTTCTTCTATTACATGCCTTACTGAATCTTTCCAGTTTTGTTCTGTAATATGTTGTAAAGACTCGTATAACAATTCACGTACAGCTTGTATTTTATATAACGTATTTTTGCTAGCCACATAACTTTTCATTTGTGCCCAAATGAGTTCAATTGGATTTATTTCGCAGTGGTAGGGTAGACAGTGGTAGGCATTTTGTCAACTACGTATTTCTTTAACTTAGATTTGTGTTGCCGGGCAATTTTTAGAAGTTCTACTTTTACCATTCCATCTTCGTAAGGCAGATACTTATTCCGCAGCCAGTCAAGAATATCCTGTTTCTTCCACGCATTCGTTGGAAGTCTTTCTACTAGTCGTGAATGATAAGGTGCATTATCTAATACTATAATTGAATTTGGTGATATGTGTTCAATTATCTGCTCAAAATACTCTTCGAAAACATCAGCTGTCATCTCCTCGTGATAGTCTTTTGTGCTTTTGGACTGAAATTCCAACAAACCATGCTTAACAGATCCTTTTTCACTGCCAATGTGAGAAATTATTAATCTACTGCCTTTACCAGAAGGTGGGGAGATACCAGTAGACCAACCTTTAATAAAGGCTTGCCTGGAGCTTAATATTTTTTTATCTGAACAAAATTTTTTTAGAGTATGACCTGAGTTTACCCACGTTACATCCTGGTAGAAGATGGGCCTTCCTTCAGTCCGGAATTTTCGTATGGATCTTAGATAATTTCTTCTCCAACATATTATCTCCTCCCGGTCAATCAAAAGTGATTTTCGGTCTGATTTCTCCCACCGGAAATTTAATTCTTTTAAAACTTGCCACAATTTAGTTCGTCCGATATGAGGCAAATCCGGGTCGTCTCTAACTTCTTGTAAAATTTTGTTTAGGTTTGGTATTTCTTTTTTGAAAAAAAATCCATGAATTTTCCTTCGAATACCATTTTTGGCAAATTCATCAATTTCAATAGGCTTTTTCCCTCTCTTTAAGTGTTCGTTTGTGTTTGGGTTAGCTATACCGTGTTTTTTTTTCTTTCTGATAGGAACCTATATATAGTTGACTCTCCTACGCCAGTCATGTTGGCACAACTTTCGAATCTGGGGAATTCCATCCTAATTATCTTGCAACGAATAGTACCTTCGGATATGAATTCCAGGTTTTCTAGTAAAGTGATTAAACGCGAAGATTAGTATTGAAATATCCAAAGAGATAAGGTATTCTTATTTACAAAATTGTTAATGGTTAAATTCTTATTTTTATTAATATAATATAATTACATAACATTAGCCATGAAAGTTTTAATTGTTTTTTTGCTAAATATATTAGTATTAAAATATTATTAATATTATACATATAACAGTATTAAAAAATATTACATTATTATTTAATGAATAAACACCTCAGGAACGCCTATGGTTTACGACCGTTTTATGAGTTTGAGGCACATTTCGTGCTCTCAACAATTTATGAACGGAGAATAATAAAGTATCTAACATAGAACCACAAAAACCCACTGTGATTACAATCAATAACGAGAACTATAAAAACGTCGATCCTCTCGTCCTATTTCACTTTGCGTGATGAAAACATCTGACGATCACGTGAAATCCTCTTCATACACGCTTTTACTGGTTGTGATACAACTTCAGCAGCTGTTTATCGAGATAAACTACAAGTTTTAAAATTTTTGGAAAAAAAAACAAGAATTTTCACCAGCTTGCAGAACAATTCAAAAAAATTTAAGTATTCGTGATTTACTGGAACCAGGAGTGCAACTCTTCTTAGGGTCGCATGGTGCGCCCTACAGTTTCAGAACTGATTACGGAAGAGAAAATGATCAGCCGTACTTCGAGCTGACTAAAAGACACTGTCTCAGAATATATATGATGGCAGCTATGACGTCCAAAAAGCTGGACTCATTGTAAATAACAAAAGTGTATTTACAAGTTCAGGCATGGTATGGGCATGCCTTAAATGCGTTGAAATGGGGTTAAAAGCTGGAAAACAATGAGTTATCTCCCATACGGATGACTCAGGGCGCAGGTCTCCCTAACATAATGAGAATGATATTATGCAACTGATTGTAAGAAGATGTGCGGATGCCGGCCCTACGGACTATCATGTACATTTGCGTGTAAAAATTGTTTAGGTAGCAATTGCTCCAACCCTACCATTCTAAATGCTAATGGCAGTGGCATTAACGAAGACGAAGAGGAAATTCTCGACGAAAATAAAAATTAATGTGATAAATGATGTGATAAATCATAACTGTGTCAATAAATTGTAAATGTAAAATAATACCTTTTAAAATGTTCAAACTCTTGATTGTAAAAAAATAATGTGTTGGTTTTTAAGAACAAACGATTACTTGATTACTAATAATTTTTTAATATAATTATTATTGAAATAATAATATTTATTAATTATATACGCCCTCGACACCAGATTCTTCAGAGGCCTTCACCTACGTCATAACTATACGCAGCAACTCCGAAAACCACCGGAGGTTTGAAATAAATAGAATGTTTGCATTAATTTAGTGTCAAAAAACCTTAAAATTTCATAAGATGACATGCATAGCAGTCACCTTGGGAACTAGGTGCTCCGATGGTCGGTTTTTATGTCGTATTCGTATTCAGCAACCCCAAAAACCGCCGAGTAATATATTTGCATCAATTTAGTGCCGAAAACCCTCGAAACCTCAGAAGATGACGTGCCTCAGCAGTAACCCTGAGCACCAGGTGCTCTGATAGTCGGTTCTGATGGTATATTCATGTTTAATGACCCCAAAAAGTCCCGAGTATCAAAATCTGGGCCTTAATATACTGATTGGATGCATATTATGCAGTGTAAATGCAATTATGCATTTTCAAACAGTTTTATATTGTAGAGTTTTTTCTTGACATTATTCCAAACACAATGCAAAAAGTTGTAAGTCAATATTTAAAAATCGATCTATTTTTTCCAAATGCCCTGGTCTGTATGGGTTAATTAGGTTTCTGTGTTACATTAAGTGCCTAAATGAAATAGTTCTGAAATTTTCATGAATTTTGATACAATATAGTAAACAACTCAAGTAAAAAGTACTAATTGCATACCTACTTTAATTGTTGCTTGTATCTAATAATGCTAATACATTGGATCTAGTTATTTCTTTAGATTTAATTTATTTATAATACGACTAAATCAAATGGAAGTTTCAATGAAATAACAAAGAAGTTAAAATATATGTCCACATATTTTTAACCTCTATTAATACACGTACATATATCAAAAGGTTATATTAGCTGACAATTATTTTTGATAATGAAATATTATGCCTAATTTTGGAGAAAAAGGAAAAAATATGTGTAATATCTCACCTTGACTGATTATAAGATAATTTGTTTGCATAATTTTATTATATTGTTGTAATAAGACATATGGTAGACGTGGTTCTCGTAAAATATTGGAACGCCGATATTTCATGGACACATCCATTGCATATTTTTATTTAGATTTATTTTTAATTGCTTTAACGAGTTTTAAAATTTATTTAAAATCAATAGAATATTTGAAATGTTAATATAAAAATAAAATAAATATAAAAATAAATAAAAATATAAAAATCTGGAGCTGTTTTTCTTGTTTGTCTTTTAGTATTTTACATTTTAGTTTTGTAGGTACTATAAAACTGTAATGTTTATCATACAAAATTAAAGTAGTCAGTTAGCGCACTTAAACTTAAATTCAAGTACGTTATTATGGTTTAATAGTTAAACAATTTGTCAATGGACTTCACATTAAAATAATTGTTTTATGGTTAGGCCTGTCTGGAAGCTTTTTTTGTATTTTAGCCTTGGCTTAGAGTACGAAAGCTGATGGGCGAAAATGCGTCAACCAACCTATGATTATGTGATAAATAAATTTATAGAAGTCATAAAAAGTTAAACAAATATACCATAAACAAGAAACCATCCAAATCGACTCCACAACTACGCCCGTGATGCAAATTCGTTCCAAATAATGCCACAAACGACCTAAAATATGATGCAACCTACCACGAGATAAGCAGGACAGTATGTACCTTAACTACTGCAATTTGCACAACCACAGATGCTCACTGAATAACATTAACACAACAACCCCAAAACCTCAATTAATTTACACACGAAACGGGTCAAACGAAAAAAATGGGAAGCAGTTTCAAACAGAAAAAGGAACAGAAACAGTCCTGATAAAAGAACTGTGAATAAAACGAAAATAAATGATTATTGGTCAAATTTGTCAACCACCACTTCTAACAGATTTTAAATCTAGATAATGATTTAGAGAGCAAAAATGTCACAGTTCACAGACACCTAAAACCGTCAAACTACCTTTAATATTTATAAGTGGAGTTAGGAATGTTACTCCTTTAATATAATTGCATGACGAAATCGCCAAAGAGAGCTACGAAATTAAAGTTCTTAGCTTAGACTAAGTGAAAGTTCAACCAGAACAAGTTAAAAGAAGAACGTAGCTTCCTAGTAGCAAGGAAAAATATGCACTACTCAGTCAACGTAAACAACATAAAAGAAGCTATAGATAAAAATGGACACTGCGTAGAGAATATCAAACACTACATTACTAAAAATCCACTACCCATGTTTTATATTGATCTTAAACCAGTACCAAACAACAAAACCATATATGACCTAGAGCTTCTACTTCACCTTCTAGATAAAATTTGACCCACCTAGATAGAGAATATACCCACCACAATGAACTAGTTGTCAAAGATAGGAAGATTTTACCGCATACGTAGACTTCAAATATTTATTTTAGCAAAAAAATTAAAGAGACTAAAATTGTATAAAATATAATGCTCTCCATTGTTGTTTATGTAAATTTATGTCGTAAAGTTAATAATAAACGAAATAATTTGATAACTGAGGCGGTGGCTAGAATAAGGGCCTTTCTTCCGAAGAGCACAGAATTGAACTCTTTATGTTGTTCTCTGTCAGTCTATCAATTTTTGGCACAGCTAAGAAAGATTTGTGCCTCTAAATCAACTCTGTTTTGGTGAATTTCTGACAATGTGATTGAGATTATGTTATATTTTAAACTGTAAGTTTAAGTGTATTTTAAAGCAATGGCTAGTCGTAAAGCTATTTTAGATAACGCAGTGCCAAAAGGTGCCGAAAAGAAAATTGTTCAGAAAGACCGTTGGAAAGAAAACGTGCCAAAATCTAAGAGACAGGAGTATGTGTCAAAATTTACAGGAAAAACTGTAAAGAGTAAGGTATTTTCTGTTGTCCGTAAGAGTTGTGTAGAAAAATGTTTGGCAAAGATAACTTCGCAAGATCAAAAGCCTTTCTTTGACTCTTTTTATGATAATGGTTCAAAAAAGACCAAGACCCTCTTCTAGCAGGTTCTATGGCATTAGGGGAGTCTCTAGAAAGGTATAAAAAGATAGAAAATACCAAAATTAACAGACAGTATCACTGGAAATACAAGCTTAAAACTTCTGGTTGTGATGCGCCCGTGTGCCATTCCTTTTTTATTGACTTATATCAAGTAGGATTGAAGCGAATAAGAATGTTACAGTGGAAAATACGAAAATGAAAGAAAAATTGCAGATCATGTTTATTATATGGCTTTAGAACACTTAAATTCTTCTTCTTCTTCAGTGCCTTATCCGGTCCGGATGTTGGCGATCATCAAGGCTATCATGGTTTTGTTGACTGCTCTGCGAAACAGCTCCGCTGAGGTCATCCCAAACCATTGTCGGAGATTTTTCAACCACGAGATACGACGGCGTCCCGGTCCTCTTCTGCCAAATACTTTACCCTGCATAACAAGTTGAAGAATTCGATATTTTTCTTCGTTCCGCATCACGTGGCCGAGGTACTCAAGCTTGCGTTGTTTAATTAAATTAAGCACTTCTTTTTCTTTTGTCATGCGCTGTAGGACCTCAACGTTGGTGACATGGTCCACATAAGATATTTTTAGTATCCTTCTGTATATCCACATCTCGAAGGCTTCGATTCGTTTTTCAGTGGCTTGCGTCAGTGTCCAGGCTTCAACTCCATACAGTAACACTGGAAGAACGTAGCACCTCACTATTCGCATCTTGGTTCCCAAACTAAGATCACTGCAGCACAGCAAGGATCTCAACTTAATAAATGTAGACCGTGCCATTTCAATTCTGGATCTAATCTCTTGGGCGTAGTCCCATTGTACGTTGAGGGTAGTTCCGAGGTAAGTAAATCTGTCGACTCTCTGGATCTCTTCGCTACCCGCCATTAGTGCCCCGGGATCTAAATTTGTACGGCTGACAACCATGAATTTAGTTTTCTTAATATTAAGGTTCAGTCCGTATGTTACGCTCACAGTTCGCACTCGGTCTAGTAAGGCCTGCAGATCGTTTAGGCTGGTTGCTAGTAACACAGTGTCATCGGCGTAGCGGATATTATTGATGTATTCACCGTTCACTCGGATTCCCATGTCTAGGTTTGTGAGGGCTTCATTAAAAATCTCCTCAGAGTATATATTAAAAAGAGTCGGTGATAGCACACATCCTTGTCTTACTCCTCGCATGATCTTCACTTGGTCGGTCAGCTGGTCTTCGACCTTGACTTGAGCACGCTGGTTCCAGAATAAATTCATGATGATCCGAATGTCCTTCTCATCCAATCCAACTCTTTGTAGTGCGGTGACCATCTTCTGGTGCTGACAACGGTCAAATGCCTTGGCGTAGTCAATAAAACAAATATAGACATCACAACTGACATCGCGGCATCTCTGAAGTAGGACTTGTAAGGTGAAAAGTGCTTCACGTGTACCCATAGAATTGCGGAATCCGAATTGCATTTCACCGACATTTTCTTCGCATTTCTTGTAAATTCTGGCATGAATGATTTTAAGAAAAATTTTAAGTGCATGACTCATAAGACTGATAGTTCGGAAATCTTCGCACGTTTTCGCAGATCGTTTTTTTGGTAGCGTTACAAATGTTGACAATAGCCATTCCTCTGGGATATTACCTGAATCGTATATGACGTTGAACAGTTCAGTTAACTCCTTCGTGTCTTAAACTTCTTCGTGTCTTCCTAACTTAAAATCTATTCCACTTAAACTAAGTCATTACACACCTGGAAAAACAAACAGATTGTACTTTGAAAACCCAGACCTATCGATTAAGAACATTTTTGAGCAGTTTTAAAAGTTGTTTAAAAACACTCCTGGGAATAATCTTACCATCAAATACGAGACCTATTTTAAGTTTTTTAGAAAATCTAAATTTTACGTTCAAAAAAGCAAAGACTTACACATGTGATTATTGTAGTGAGTATGAAATCCAACTAGAAAAGAACCAGAATGAAGAATGCTGTGTTGATTACAATCGCTATAATAAGAGACTCGACGCATATTCCAAGCTAAAAAATGATTACTTGAGAAAGACAATAGATGATAGTGACATTCTTGTCCTGGAATTTAACTACGAACAAAATCTACCATTGCCAAAGCTCAGTATAACCAAACAGTTCTATACAAGACTTTTATGGATGTACGTATTCAATATACACGTGCATAATGAAGGATCATAATATGTATATTCCTTCATAGAATCTCAATGTAAAAAATGAGCAAGTAGTGTTGCTTTATTCATTTTTGACTGTATTCACAATAAATTAGCAGATTATCCTAATACTAGCATATTTTTCTTTTATCAGATGCAGCTGGAGACTAAAATAAAAATCAGACGTTGTTACGGTTTTGTTCTTGGATAACAATACAGAGTCGAAGTGACACATATTTATCCTGTTCGTGGACACTCCTTTTGCAACAGAAATTTTGGGGTTATAAGACAGGCCTTAAAAAGAGTTCTAGATGTCCAGGAACCCAAAGTCTACCTAGAAAAAATCGTATAGTGCAGACAAACTCCTTCTCCATTCTACCTCAATATAATTCCTCTATAATATATGATTGAGATGCAGCACTTCTTCCTTATTTTTACAGAAGCCTGTGAGTTTAAAATACAACAGTATCGCATGCGGAAATATAAACCTTGTGAAACACTGACTGCTTCTAAAACCTACTCTTAAATATGCAAAAAGGTTGCCACTTGACCTTAACATTACATCTTTGCCTCGGGTTTCTATTAACCAGTCTAAAATGAAAGACGTAATAGACTTGTTTCAGTATTTTTGAGAAGAAAGTAGAAACTTCTACAAACTTTTATTTCAAGTAAGCACACCGGCTGAAGAGTACAATGAGAGTAGTGCTGATGACTCAGATGGTGAGGAAATTTAGCATAAAATTACAATAAATATAATGTATTGTAAACAAAATAAAAGTTTTCTTGTTGTACAAAGACCTTGATTATTAAGGGGAAAAAGACAGTTAAGATTTGATTTCACGTATAGTGCGTCTGTATATCCGCTTATACGTATTTCACCCTAAAAGGGATCTTCAGAACGACTATTCACGGACGCTCTGAACATAAAAATAAGTCTTTCCTGTCTTGAGAAGCAACTCTAATATGGCTTCGTATGTACGCAAATAGCGACATCTGATAATGATTTGGTTTCGAAAAATTAGTTTAAGGATTTACCTTGATTATTATTTTAAACCTTTGTATACTATAATATATAAATATAATATACTATACAACAGTAGAAAGTTATAGGCCTTTCCTCTGCAGAAGACGTTTTAATCTACCAAATGTGTTCTCCAGAAGAAGGGCTTATGTAAATTTGTTTTAATACTCTTCATTTGAAAAGAAAAAAAGGACGTATTTTATAAAGGTGTTCTCTATTATGTTATCAATGGATCAAAAATTCTTAAAACTAAAACACTTATTTATATATATATATATATATATATATATATATATATATATATATATATATATATATATATATATATATATATATATATATATATATAAAACGTTTGTATTACAACAGGCTATTCATTAGACATTGTAGTCGTTGTATATTTTACGTGCGTAAAATGCAAAAATTAATCTTCTATTTTAGTATTTTGTATAACACCAGCAGGAAAAAGATGTTCAAAACTCATTTTGGTTGCTCCTTCAACAGGGACGCCCGCCTGCAGTGCATCTCTTGCGGTCCCGTTATCGCCGGCGTTGATTAATTTTCCTTTTTTTTTTAATGTTTTTTGTTCGTTCAAAATTTCAAATCGTTATACTGGCATCAAACATTTTTCAATTATATTAAGTATATGAGTATACACAAAAGTTTTGCGATATTAAATAAGTCTGCTCTAATTTGCAAGCTGTTTTTAAATATCTTATCTTGAACAAACCTTGAAACATAAAGAAAGTTGTGAAAGAACCAAAAGTATGCGGGGTATATAATACCTTATTTCATATGTTTAACTCAATGTCGTTAAAGGAGAAATTCAATACGTAAGTAGTTTGGCATGTGGTGAGGAATGTTTTATAAAAACTTTGGTCAAGATTAGTCAGTAAGTTAATCAACATAAAAGAGCAGCTACTTTAATGTTAATTTATGTGTTTAAAAAAATAATTAGTTAATGGTGTCTACCAATACGTGGTAATTAAATTTTTAAATATTTAAAGCTTGTTTTTTCTCATAGTTTTGTTAACCAAGTATGTTATTATTTTAATGGAAGGGCGCTATACTAGACATCTTTGCAAATTAACTTATTTATAGCTCTTGGAAATAAAATTTTTCTCGGGACTGTGATAAATACAGGTGAGAATCAATAATAGTATATTACTTTATGAGGCGGAGAAGCATAACTTTTCTTGACGCGCCCGATATTACGCGCCGAACGAAGTGAGGCGCGTAATAGAGGGCAAGTCAAGAAAAGTCGCTTCTTTGCCGAATAAAGTATACTATTTTTTCTTCAAACGTAGCAATTTTCAACCATAAATAGTACAATTCATACGCTATTTTTACTCAAAATTAACTGTGACAACTATCAAAGTCGTCTAGATGTTAGAAATTAAAATAATTAAGTCGTCGGTGGGATTTGCATCTCCCTGGTTACAGTTGCTTGACAGTTGTTTGCAATTATTAAAGACAGCTTATTGTTGTTGCAACCGCAAGCGCAAATTTAGTGCGAAAATGAAAAACCTAAACGAAATTGAGTCCGCGGCTAATGATGCAGTAGCACGTTTGGGGCCCTCCAAGTCCGATAAGAACGATAATTCTCAAAAAATTTTAAACCCTCATGATTCGCCAACATCGGGAATGATTGCTGAAAGTTGTTCTCGACCAGTCAGGAACATTTTTGCACGGTTTCAATTTTGAAATTGCCTCATTAACTAATTGTACTTTTAATATTACTATAAATAAAAATGATGTTTAATTGTTGTTAATGACATTTGTATTGTTGCTTTGTGACATGTTTCATATTGTTGCCATGACAACATTTTTCCCTCTGCCGTAAAGAAATGGGAAAAAAAAGCTGCTGCCGGCGGAGACATCAAACTTTGACAGGATCAAGTTAGATAAGTAATGTCAACATTATTTGACGTTTGAAGAAAAAAAACTTTACTAATTTTTAAGGTGAGAAATTGAAAAAAATGAGTTTTGATTGCTTCATAATAATAATTAATGAGCATCGAATTTTAAAAAAGAAACATTTTATTTGCAGTATAATTTACTTTTACAAATCTTTATGGTATCCGTATGACACAAATTTCACAAATTCGTAATAGAAAATTTCGTTCCTACTCAGCTCATCTAACTTTTCACGTAAGACGTCTTCAGCCTGCTTGACGTTCCTAATGAGTGTACGGACCATTGTTTACTACTGTAAAAGAGTATATGGAAAAGTGAGAATATTGGGATGTAAATGGTAAAAACAGTTGGAAAAATGAGAATGAAAGGGTTCGCATGGATTTGTGGTGAAATGTATATGGCTAGACTGGGATGCCCAAACAGTTAAAGAGAAAAGAGACTCATTACTTATGTAGTTCTCTACCATATAATCGGCCATTTTCATTAATGAAGGCAGGTTACGGATATCCGCATGAAATCAATCGCCGACTCGTTCTAGGTCTAAAAATGGCAAGCCAAATAAGTGGTGTAACCACTTGCCGTTGGAATCTCCCCTATTGTAAGTGGTTACCAAACCAAGTGAAATAAACATCCAATTCTCTTCGCAGTGGGCCAAACGGCCTTGTGAATCGAAATTTCAAAATCAGCCACAAACGAATTAATTGAGTAAAGACCGCGACGTAGGTTTCTATGCGTTTGTCGGGAAGAACACAGAGTATAAGAGATACCTAATGACCATTTAATAAACTATGGATGGTAAATAATTTCAAGAAAAATTTTGGAACATATTGAAATGTACCATCCATGTAATATGCCTCTGCTTTCGCCAAATAACGTAAATTGTCAAGAATGCCAAAAATAATAATATTTTGTTGCGAATCATTATGCAGCACAAAACATTTATCGCGATCCGTCTTTAGATTCATCTGTCGGATTGCTTGATGCGCTTCCCCATTGTCATAGGTACAGGTGGCATAAAAGCCAAACGATCGTTGCTCATATTTCTGTGAATACAAGTGATGTCCGTTGTTGTGAGGTGTTTTTTGAAAGAAGAAATTGCAATCTTTTGGTGAATGTTTTTTGTTGGCCTCTCTAATAAGTCCTCTTAAGCTTTCATCTTGCAGGAGTTGCTGATGACTTGACGACTTAGTTTTAGAAAATCGCTTACGTGATTGTGTTCCAAGTTACAGTGTAGAATATCGTCTATCACCAAAAATTATTTTCGGGTGTACAAGATGTTGCATGTAGCATGATTTAGTTTGTTTCTAATAGATCACCATCTTGAATATAACACCAATTCGCACTTATTATTATTACCGTACTTTTCTCAAATGTAACATACATATTTTATATACATACTTTGATTTGTATCAGTTTTGTGAACAATAATTTTCTTATTCTTATTGCAATTCAAATCCAGAAAATTTAACCAACAATCAAACTTAATTAATTAAATTGTATCTGATGTAAAACTGTCATAATAAAAAAACAACGAAAAATCTTTTGCGTTACATCCATGTGAAAAGTTAACGTAATATCTGACATATTTTTTGGGATATTCAATGCTTTAGAATGATCTACATAAAATCTAAAACTGTGACAATGTGACTCTAATAATTTAATCAGAAATCTAAAAATATAATATCAGAAAAGGTAATCTATTTAAAGCAACAAAGTAATATTATGACTTGTCTACAAGAAACATCTTGTACAGTTAACTTAAAGAACTTAATTAGGCTGATTTTTTTTTGTTTAATTAGAATTATCCGCTAATAGTGGGAAACAATTAAAAAAACGGTATAAAATCTACTCACCAGTTGCATGACGTTTAGCCTTACACCCTTTCGTCGCACAAGTTCACAAAAGGCAATTTGATTTTAGAGTCTTTAGCAATTGAAATTTGAAATTATTAATAACTATTATTTTTCGTCCGCGTTGGCTCAAAACATAATCAATGAGCAGTTCACTACCCATGTTAAAGGAATAAGGGTCAATGAAGAGAAACTTTTCTAGAGCAGTGGCATATACCGCTCTGATGAGACCTAAAGAGGTCGAAATACGTATCAGCGGCTTGCCGCTGCCCTGTATCGAAACAAAAATCTAATACCGTCATTATGTTTATTTTCTTTACTCTTTTTGGAGTACCAGAAACTGAATTCACTACGAATTTTGACCATTATGAACGGCAGGTGGAATGCATATTTTAGATTCCGTTGCCGAGTAATTCATCAAGCTGTTTGCTTTGCAAGTTATAGAAGGCACAGTGGTAAAACAGTGGTAAAAATTTGAATTCAGTTTCGCCAGGTAGGAAATCGTATGATTTCTTTTGTTGTTATTAGATGGCGTTGTTACGTCTGTAAATAGTTATTTCAATGATATTCTCAAAAAAAAAAACAAAAAATGTAGATAACCTGATCATCAATAATACAACGATTGAAAGAGTAACAACATATAAATATTTAGGAACGTGGCTAACCGAAGATGGAGATCAAACAAAAGAAATCAGATCTAGAATAGAAATGGCAAGAAACACGTTCATAAAATTGAAGAACTTACTTTGCAACCGTAACCTTAATCTAGAGATCCGCACAAGAATGCTACGTTGTTACGATTTTTCTACTTTACTATACGGCATGGAAGCGTGGACAATAAAACAGTCTGAAATCAAAAAATTAAACTCCTTTGAGATGTGGTGCTACATGAGAATCCACAGAATATCATGAACTGAAAAAGTAACTAATATAGAGGTGTTACAAAGAATGAAGAAATAATGTAAAGTCATAAAAACTGTTAAAATTAGAAAGATTTAATATCTGGGTCATAAAATGAGGGGCGAGAAGTACGTATTACTTAGGTTAATTATGCAAGGGAAGATACAAGGGAAGAGAAACCCAGGACGACGCAAAATATCCTAGCTAGGAAATTTGAGAGTGGTTCGGTTGCAGCTTATTAGAATTATTCAGAAGCACGACCAATAAAATTAAAATAGCGATGATGATTTCCAACCTCCGATGGGAGAAGAAACCTGAAGAAGAAGGAAATTTATAGAATTATATCCATGGTATTACACAAAGGCGGCATAGGGCATGGGCGACATGGGCCACAGCCAACGGTGTCGCGGTCCGAGCGACCTCACGCCATGTAGATTCATGTATTACTTAAACCTAAGCCATGAACGCGCCGAAAAAAAGTACTTGCGTCGCTATCGCCCGCTGCAATGCACGTCACCGCTGGCCTAAAAAAAATATTGCCCTGAAATTGCGTTCCTATCCCTATCGCATCAAAACAAAATAGGGTATTTCCCATTCGTCAATCACCGCAGCCTCCCTCTGAACACCGCAACTTTTTGACGATTTTGTTTTCTTGCTGTTGGTCGTCAAATCAAAGCGTATAGTTTATTTGGGTTGAAGTATGGTAGGCATACATAGTGGAGGCAAAACTCGAATATTAAATATAAATGCTAGGGAATTTTTCACACCTTCCGGTTGTTACAGCTGTTGGTATCTGCTGTTGGTAGACGCCGCTAATTCTTCGGTGACAGTAAGAACATTTTTTGGTTTTATCCAAAAAATGTATTTGTTGTTTTCAGGTACCAGCCAACCCTGGGAATTGGTCAAAGATAAATTAAAACTTACCATGAAGCCTTTATCGTAGACGAGATGGGAAAGCAGAATCGAGGCAGTTAAGTCCATACTATTTCAATTCGATGATTTTGTAGGACGCATAGAAAGTTTAAAAAATCAAACGGATCAATCAGACACTTTCAGTGATTGTGATTCAGTATTAAACGAAATGCATAGTTTAGAATTTGTAATATCTTTACAGGTATGGTATAAATTGCTATCGCGTGTAAATGTGATAAGCAAACTTTGGCAATCTGTATAAGTTAATTTAAGCAGTGCCCTTAAACATTTGCATACATTTTGTGACTGGATCAACGAATATCAACAAACTGGATTTGAAAAATGCTTGTCTAATGCTCAACAATTTATTTACAGAAGCTGTTATGATCTGCCTAACAAATTTAAAAACAAAAGAGTAGCGCAAAAGAAAAGGGTTTTTGATTAAAAGCGAGAATCAGCATATAGAGTGTCCCAAAAGCCGGTATGATGCAAATTTTTGTAACACTATGCTTGATTCAATTATTACCAATATGGGTTTGAGATTTATGGCTTTAAATCAACATTATAAAAATTTTAGTTTTCTGTATAATGATATAAGTCAATTAAAACATATTCCACAAGAACAAATATTAAAAAATTGTCAAGATTTACGAGTCCTACGAGTGGGAGAGAGCAGTGACTTTCAACCTTACGATTTATATGAAGAATTACAAATTATGATCCCTAATTTACCTAACTTTATAACAGACGTGAAACAGTTGCTTCAATATATTACAGAAAATAACTTAAAAGAAATATACACAAACATTTACATCGTCATTAGAATATTGTTAACAATACCAATTAGTACAGCCTCCGCAGAAAGGAGCTTCTCAAAATTAAAACTCATTAAGAATTATTGAAGGAGTACCATGTCACAGGAACGACTTTTTTCGGTCGCAATTTTGTCTATTAAGGTTGATATAGCATCCAAGCTAGATTACGAGCACGTAATTAAACAATTCAGCAGTGTAAAAAGTAAACAATTTCTGTTCCTGTAATATTTCAATTAAATTGTTTTTTAACGGTGGTAGATCTTAATATCTTAAATATTTTTAGGTTAGCTATAAGTTTGACTAGATTTTGCATGAATAAAAGTTTAATAATGAAATGACACATGTTTTTTATTTTAAAAAATCTATCTTTATGCGCGAGCAGAAGACCTCGCAAAATGTATCTTACCCACATAAAATTATGATCATGCGCCGCCACTGGTATTACATGTCGTCTTCAGTCTATAAAATATCAATTCGTGGGTCACAAATTATAGTTTCTGATTTGTTACCAATTGAACAATTATCTGAGGAAGCTCAGGAAGCACGAAATAAAAATAATAAAATATTTCGTGAAGATTTCTCGCCAAAATGCTCAAAAGAACATACAACACAAGACGTTTTGAATCGGTTGATGATTACATCGGATCCATATATTTTTAGAATAGTCTAAGGAAATTATTACTACAAAAATAATTGAGATCATTATTGTCAAAAGTGATATAATTATTAGAACCTCCAACAGTTTCTGATGCAACTCCAACACTTTCGATAGTGGATCTTTAGGAACTGACACTGAGCCTGATATTCATTGCGATTATGATACTAAATTGGATTTTTGTTTATAAATTAAAAATGTGTTTATAGTATACGCAAAATATATATGTATTGATTTTATTTTAGTATTATTATTTCGATCCAATAAGGTATTCCATTAAAAAAACTAAGAATATTTTAGGAGCACGATTGATACCATCCTGTACACACACTAAAAGTAATCAAAAATTAGGTTAACGTATGTATTAGATTAGACTAAATCGTTTTAATAGCTATTTGTCAATAAGTATTAACATTTAAAACCTACTTTGTTTTTGATTATACAGGGCGTAAAAATATTTAACAGGTTGTTGCGTTTAAAATGTCTTTAAAACCATTCTTAATTTGTTATTGCTTTATAAAGCATTATATTTCCATATTTCTCCTGTAATGAAGATCTCCGATGAAACTCCGTAATATCAGTTAATCATTGTGTATACATTTTTAAACAAAGCCATAAAATTCAAAAATATACTCACATATAAAGGCACATCCGTTGGTTTAGTTGGATATCTTACTTCTCCTTCTTCGACCGCCTTTACACCATAGTATTGCTCCCAAACACTAGGCCTGTTGTCACTAGTAGACTTCAGTAACGTTTTCTTAGGATACGTACCGATTTTCTTTGACTTTTTAAGAAGGCCCTCGTTTCCCATTTTCGCCCTACATAGAGTTCCGTAGATTAAAGCGTTTCTTACTATATTTGGTACACTAACTAGATTATCATGAATAAACACAGGCAAATTTTGATGGTCCTTTAAAGAATCACTAAAACCACTACTCGATGATCTTGAAGGAACTTCATAGGCATCCTCAGTTTCCGAAGATATGGTTCTATTCCTACTACTGGAAGTTTTGCTGGAGTTACCGCTAGAAGTTGAGTTGCTTAAAGCTCGTATGACGGAGTTCTTTTTACGGCAGTTGGTGAGATTAACACAAAGTCTCTTCATTTCTTCTTCGGTTGATGCTCTCAGAGTATCAAGTTTAAGTCGTATTCTTTCGTCGATAATCTTAAGCATATTTTCAGGTGGTGTTGCGTTTCGACCTGAAACGTATTAATAATTTAATGTAAGTTATTTATTGTGAGGTAAAATTATTATAAAAATACCGCAGTTATAAGGGTTATAAATATAGAACCATTAAAAAACAATCGTCAAGATAGGCAATGGAATCACTTATTTCTATGGGTCAACAGTAACGTTATAACCGTGCTTAATGACTTGTCATTTATGGTTTGACATATCAATACAGTATACTATTGGTATACCTTCTTTTTGGTTATAAATCTAATATTTTTTAAGATTAAATCAAAACGATGGTAGTGTACAGGGTGTCCCAAATTAGTATGTTTTGCAGGGTATACCGTATAGAGGAGATAGAAAAAAAAGTGGTTAATATCTCATGACTTTTTTTTCGTTAAAGTAATGATGCCTAATCTAAGAAGTAATAAGAAGTAATGATGCCTAATCAAACCAACAAAAGCTCCTCACAGTAGCGAAATACAGGGCGATTATTGAAAATGACAGGGTTAAATATCGTCGTCTTGTTAGTCAACAGGCGTAAACCACAATGTCGTCAAACTGAGAAATTGGTTTCAAACATTTTTAAGCCAATAAATTTCAATTGTTTTTTTATAACTTAGTTTTTAATAACTTAACTATAATTTGAATAATTATAAGTACTGTTTTACGACCTATTACATGTGTAACTGCAATATTTAGATAAATCACTATTAACCTACATCTGTATGATTTTACAAGACCCACATTCATTAACCAGATAAGAATTACGTAAAAATACAGGTTCCTTGTTAAAATGTGTAGATATCACATTTAAAAGAATTTTTAACATAAATAATATCGTGTCCTAAAAAAATTATTTAGAGGAGACTGTCAAATTGTGATTCATCAAATTTATCCCGTATAAAATCCATGCCTCCTAGTGGCGGAATCCGGAACAATAGGGAAAATTAAAAAGTTTATGATAGATATTGTAAACTAGGTTAGCGAAGGTACTGTGAATATAAGCTTACACAATTAAAATAACTCATACACAATAAGAGGTAGGAAGTTTTTTTTATTCGCCATTTTCACATTTTTACACGAATTCAAAAAAAAACAATGTCCTAAAGAGCTAGATTTAGCCCTTTTTTTATATTCACTGGGTCTTTGTTTATAAACAATAAGCAATTTAAAAAGAGCCATTTTAAACTTTAAAAGTTCAATTTTGACAAAAAAATTAAAAACGAGTCCTTTAAAAATTAAAAATTAAAAAAAAAAAGATGTTTTTTTTTTATTTTTTGTTACCTCATGGCAATATGATAAAAATGGAATAAGTTAATTTGTTAATTATTTATTTAACCGAGTAATTTATTTGAACAATTTGAAATAAATATTCTTTTTGCAAAATTTTACTTTTCTCTTATTATTAGTAGAAAATATTATGGAATAGTAAGCAACTTAAGTATTTTATTTATTATAGTAATAAATAGTATCTTTTACGCCGTATTTTACAAAAAAAATAATTTTTTATTTAAAAATCAATTGCTATAATTACAACAACGTGTTAATTTTTCTGTAATTATGCTTATTATTTTTATAATTACTTTTTCTTAAAAAAAATACAAAAATAATTTACACTAATTAATTAACATAAACTGTGTATAAAATATTACATATTACAATTTACATAGCTTTCTATGGAACAAATAAAATATATTTGTAGTGTTTTTCAGTCAAAACAGTAATTGTAAATATAATACGCATAATTGATGAAAAATTAACACGTATAGATTTGATTTTCAAATAAAAAATTAATTTTTTGTATAATCTATTAATAGTATATTACTTTATGAGGCGGAGAAGCATGACTTTTCTTGACGCGCCCGATATTACGCGCCGAACAAAGTGAGGCGCGTAATAGAGGGCAAGTCAAGGAAAGTCGCTTCTTTGCCGAATAAAGTATACTATTTTTTCTTCAAACGTAGTAATTTTCAACCATAAATAGTACAATTCATACGCTACTTTTACTCGAAATTAACTGTGACAACTATCAAAGTCGTCTAGATGTTAGAAATTAAAATAATTAAGTCGTCGGTGGGATTTGCGTCTCCCTGGTTACAGTTGTTTGACAGTTGTTTGCAATTATTAAAGACAGCTTATTGTTGTTGCAACCGCAAGCGCAAATTTAGTGCGAAAATGAAAAACCTAAACGAAATAAGAAATAAGAACGATAATGCTCAAAAAATTTTAAACCCTCATGATTCGCCAACATCGGGAATGATTGCTGAAAGTTGTTCTCGACCATCAGTATCATCAACAATTACCAATGCGTATCAAGAGTCGGGAACATTTTTGCACGGTTTCAATTTTGAAAATGACTCATTAACTAATTGTACTTTTAATATTACTATAAATAAAAATGACGTTTAATTGTTGTTAATGACATTTGTATTGTTGCTTTGTGACATGTTTCATATTGTTGCCATGACAACATTTTTCCCTCCGCCGTAAAGAAATGGGAAAAAAAACTGCTGCCGGCGGAGACATCAAACTTTGACAGGATCAAGTTAGATAAGTAATGTCATCATTATTTGACGTTTGAAGAAAAAAGATATTATTTATCACTGTAGTACATAAATATTTAAGTTAACTATCATTTCATACGCTTCTCTACTAGTAATAATAAAAAAAAAAGAAAATTTGACAAAGTAACTATTTATTTGAAATTATTTAAACAAATTACTTGGTTAAATAACAGTTCACAAATTAACCAATTTAATTTTTATAGTCTATTTAACCAGGTACTTTAAATTAAAAAAATATCAATTCCCGTTAATCAGAACCAGAGATATTGCGACTTTTATAAATTTGAATTTATGAATTCAGTTTTTGAAATACTAAAATCGGCAAGGGATAGTTCGAGTTCTAAGAGTCTTAGGACATTGTATTGATTTTTTAATTGGTGTAAAAATGTCAACATTTCGAATAAAAATAAATTTAACTAAAAATTAACTTCCTATATGTTGATGCGTCTGAGTAATTTTAAACATTTATAAGTTTAAAATAGCCGTACTTTTGTATACCTATTTTACAATGTTAAACATAATTTTTTTAACACTAGGGATTCTAAGATTAACTACTTTGCGAAATTAAATTCAGAGCAACTGCATATGGCGCTCTGATGAGACCTAATAAGGTTGAAATACTTATAAGAAACTTAGAAAAAAAAATAAAAGCGAAACTTCTTGAAATTTTTATAGCTGAATACAGGTGATGTCCCTATTATCACGCAAAGCTAAAGTATTTTGTGCAGTTTTTAAAAAGTTTCTGTGCAAAAAAAAGATTCAAGGACAAAGAACTGTATAATATTAAAACTAAAATTGCCAAAAAGGCAGTAAGAGATGCGAAACAAAAATCCTGGGAAGAATTTGGGATAAGTTTAAGTGAAGGTTATAAAAATGAGATTACATCCTTTTCGAAAGTCTGAAAGTTATATAGTTACACTATGATATAAGACTCCTAAAATACTTACATCACAAATAAATAAATTAAATAAATATCAAAATCAAGTAGTCTTTATCCAAATTGGAGATAGTCGTACTGAAAAACTACCCATCAAACGTGATATACGACAGGGTTGCATTTTGTCATCCAATCTTTTTAATCTATATTCCAAATAAATCTTAAGCAAGGCTTTGGATACCAGACAAGATGAAGTAAGACTAGGCGGAGAAGTAATCAACAACATCAGATGCGCCGTTTTTGCAGAAAATTATCCAACAAGATCTCCAAACATTAGTAAATCTAGTCTGTTAAAAAGATTAATATAGATCAAGGTCTGCTTTCGCTTAATGGAGAAACAAAAAAGAAGGAAAAAAAAGAAGAAAAGAAAGAAAAAGGGAATAGACACCAACAGAACAAAAAAATTTGACTTCTAGCGGGTAAAAGTAGTTTAGAGATGAATAAGAAGATGAAAAGGAATAAGAAAAAGAATAAGAAAAAGAAAAAAAGGAAGGAGAAAAGTAAGAAAAAAGAAGCAAAAGAAGAAGAAAAAAAAGTATTAGGAAATTTTATGGGTGGAACCATTTTGGAAGCTTAGGCAGAACATGTCGAGAAAGAGATTGATATTGGTTTGATAAAGGCAAAGAAAATAATGATGACTTACAAAATAATCCAATACTAGCATCACTTTTTATTCAGTATTTCCGTAATGTTACCCAAAATTGGTAAATTTTTACAATTTTCTGAATAATCACAAAATATGCAACATTAAAAATCTTTAGACAAAAAAGAACAGCTTCGTCATTGCAAGATGACTTTATAAAATATAAAAAACAGTACAAATTTTACTTACCTTCTAAGGTTTCATTAATTCCATTTAGAATTTCCAAAAGCAAATCCTTTACAGAAATATCAATGCAGGTTTCTAGGGGTTTTATCTTATCCGGATGATAGTTTAAGCTTGTATACAGGAGAAGAGCGTCATCAACTATAGAGTCATATTGATCTAGAAGTTTTTTGTCGTGAAGTGGCCAGATAGGTTTTGGCACAGGGAGATCAACTTTACCTTAAAAAAATAATTAAAACAGACACGGTGCAAAAATGGATTAAGTTTGTAATAGTATTAATAGTACATTGAAATGTTACATTTTTTATGCTTTAACGTGCATTTCTTAGAGGCCGCAATTTTTTTATGTATTAGGAAAGTAAGTATAAGATTAACTTCAAGTTTGTAGGGTCGCCACCCTTGTCCCCCGGCCGCCATCTTGGAAAAAAGAGGCAAAGGGTTTTCGCTCTGTATTTCGTAAGCTAGCAATCCTACAACAATTTTTATTAGACATTATTTGTAGCAAATTAAATTGTCTAAATTTTTATAGGATAATTATTTTCAGTACAAATTTGTTTAATTTCCTTGGATTTTACAGCGCTCCGATGTTGGCCGAGTTCTTGAGTACTCAATGAAATTAAAATTCATATCATTTTAAATCAATTTATTATTTTCTTAAGATTTGCATGTTGTTATTAATTTATTATGTCCTGATGAAATTCCCGTAGAACTGCTCAAACTTATGGACGATGAATCTATTAAAATACTCCTAGATCTATTTAACACAATATATAGAACTGGAATAATACCTAGGGAATGGCTCCGTTCGACCTTTATACTACTGCCAAAAAAGGCAAATACAAGGGAATGCAGCGAATATCGTACGATAGCTTTGATGAGTCATGCTCTAAAACTGTTCTTGAAAATAATCCATAATAGGATCTATAGGAAATTAGACGTAGACATCAGTAACACTCAGATGGGATTCAGAAAAGGGCTAGGTACAAGGGAGGCTCTGTTTGCAATGAACGTTCTCTCACAGAGATGCTTAGACATGAACCAAGAAATTTACACCTGCTTTATTGATTTCGAAAAGGCCTTTGACAAAGTACAACATGAACCACTAAGACAAATTCTAATAAAGAAAAATATAGACAGCCGAGATATTCGAATTATATGCAACCTATATTGGAATCAAACAGCAAATGTGAAGGTTGAGGGTAGGCTAACAGAAGAAATTCAAATCCGTCGAGGAGTCCGGCAGGGATGCATCTTGTCGCCACTTTTGTTTAATCTGTATAGTGAAGCTATCTGTGAACAAGCACTCGAGGAAGAAGATCTTGGTCTGATAATAAATGGTGAGACGATCAACAATATAAGGTATGCTGACGATACGGTTCTCCTAACGGGAACGCTAGTAGAACTACAACATCTCGTTCAAAGTCTCAATATATACTGTAACAGTTACGGCTTGAAAATTAATTTGAAAAAAAAATAAATTTATGGTAATCACGAAATCAAAGAACATCAGAGCTAATCTTGTAATAGACAATACAACGATTGAGCGTGTGTCCTGTTATAAATATCTAGGTGCTTGGATGACAGACGATACTGATCAAACAAAAGAGATTAGATGTAGAATAGAAATCGCTAGATCAGTCTTTAATAGAATGCGTAAACTCTTTTGCGATCGTGATATCAATATAAAGTTACGAATACGAATGCTGCGGTGTTATGTCTTTTCTACCCTGTTGTATGCAGTAGAGGCTTGGACACTAAAACAGTTGACCACAAAAAACATCGAAGCTTTCGAGATGTGGTGCTATAGGCGCATTCTCAGAATATCATGGATGGACCGCGTCACTAACACGCAAGTACTCCAAACTTTAGACAAAAGATGCGAAATTCTAAATGAGATAAAAACTAGAAAGATGGAATACTTGGGGCACATTGTGAAAGGTGAAAAGTACGAACTTTTAAGAAATATCATGCAGGGCAAAATTAAGGGCAAAAGAAGTGTGGGAAGAAGAAAAATATCGTGGCTTCGTAATCTACGTGAATGGTTCGGGTGTAGTTCGATTGAACTTTTTAGGCGCGCTGCTCACAAAGTCGCAGTGGCGATGATTTCCAACCTCCGCTAGGAGTGGCACGAGAAGAAGAAGAATTAATTTATTATAGACTAATTCCGCCACCACAAAACTTACCCCACTTAGTACGGTTGCGTCTCACTAAAAAGCACCAATATACAAAGATAAAAGTTAATAAGAGTAACGTACCAATGTGATTCTAAGATTAATTTATTAGCAATGAAAAGAACAAAACAAACTTAATAGGCCTTCTTAAAACTGCTGTATTAAAGTGGGTTTTAGTGTCAACCAGGCAGACTCAGAAGCAGATACAGTCATCATTCACTCTGCGCTTGCTTCATTCCCAGATTATTATTCTGTGACTGTCATAACAGAAGACATTGACATTCATGTCTGGATCACGGCGTTAGAAAGAAAGCAGTCCAATGTTGTGTGTCCAAAGTGTACAACTTTTTTAAACCTTAAACCAGGTGTAAGTAAGTTGCATCAATTATACTGTCCTTCAAGTTTTAAATAAAGCGACGTCATTGCAGAGCATTTGCTATTTCTCCACGCTTTATCCTTAATTAGGAGGCGACACAACATTGGTAGCTTAAAAAATCGGCAAACTAAAATTCATCAAAATTTTACCAGAACAATCTTAAGTTAGCTAGCGGAACAGCATTATTTCTCAGTGAGAAAGCCGAGCCATCTTTGAAGACTGTCGTTGGCGAACGTTTTTTATATGGTGAAAATAAAGATAATTCTCTTTTGAGGTACAAACGATTTGCCAAGATAGTGATCGAAAATACGCTGAACTTATCATCAATTGCGCAAACACAAGATGCAGCTCATTTCCACAGAGTTCGAGTTTATCATCAGAAAACATTACGATTCTGAAAATTGGGGCTAGAAAAAGCAGGGAAAAATTTAGATACCAGTCAAAAAATTCAAAATTCAGAGATTAATTTTCTGCAGATGCAAGGGAAACTGTAAAAGTATGTGTAGTCGCCGAGAAGCAGGCCTCAATTGTTCTGGTGAAACCTGCAGTAACATCATGGAAATATTCAGATATAATATAAGAACCCACTGTTGGTTAACATCAGACTAAAGCTGAAGAATATAGAGAGTGCAAACGCAAGAAAATACGATTTAGGACCATTAAAAAATGAAGACGCCAGGCACCAGATACAAACATATATAGAAAAAGAAATAATAAATACAGACAAAGCTAATGAATCAGATAATGAAATGGCAAAACTACAGCAAATTAACCAGACAATCCTAGATAAATATCTTTGCCCAACAACGGTTAAAAAGAAAGAGTGGATTACTGATAAAATCATAAATATGATGGAGAATAGAAGAAGAGCTAAAAACATAGACATGTAGGAGTATAAAAGAATTGACAAAGAAATAAGAAAAACTATTAGAGAAACCAAAAACAAATGGTTGGAAGATCAATGCAGAGAAATAGAATCATTGGAAAGTAGACACGACTCGTTTAATCACCACAAGAAGGTAAAAGAGGCAGCAGGAATGTACAAACCCAAAAGATCAGGACATATGACTGATGATCATGGCGACCCGGTACTAGACATTGAACAAAGAATATACGGAAGAGATACGTTGAGAAGACATTCGATGACAACAGAGATAACAACCAGATAATTTATGGAATACGACACAGGACCACCAATCACTCAAGACGAAGTCAAAGCCGCATTTAAAGCAACCAAAGCAGGCAAAGCACCAGGGCCCGACAACTTTCATTCAGAATTTCTAAAAATCATGGGAGACAAAGGAGTAAAATGGTTTACGACAACGTTCAATAAAATTTATGACTCGGGAAAAATCCCAAAGAGCTGGTTAAAATCTACATTTATTGCTATACCTAAAAAACCTAATGCGAAAAAATGCGAAGAGCATCGTGTTATTAGTCTAATGAGCCACATTCTTAAGACCTTCTTAAAGATAATACACAGAAGAATTTATCAGAAATGCGAGTCTCAGATCTAACGAACGCAGTTTGGATTCAGGGATGCGTTAGGTACAAGGGAAGCCTTGTTCGCGGTTCAGGTATTATTTCAAAGGTGCAGAGACGTCAACTGCGATATTTACGTATGCTTTATCGACTACCAGAAAGCTTTCGACAGAATCAAGCACGATAAGCTCATGAATATACTAAAGGCAACTGATCTGGATAACAAGGACCTTCGAGTAATCAAGAATATATACTACAACCAATCAGCAACCATTTGGGTGAATAACCAACCAACAGAAGAAGTTGCAATAAAGAGAGAAGTACGACAGGCCTGCATACTCTGTCCCTTATTATTTAACGTCTATTCGGAACACGTCATGAGCCAGGCCTTAGAGCATATCGAAGAGGGTATTCTCATAAATGGTAAGCGCCTGAATAACATCAGATATGCAGACGACACCATCCTCTTTGCAGACAGTTTAGAAGGTTAACAGACACTAGTAACGCAATTGTGGAGAATCAGTCAAGAATACGGGCTTGATTTTAACATCAAGAAAACAAAGTACATGGTCATCAGTAAGAAGCATATTCCACCTAGTCAATTACTGGTAGATCAGCAACAAATACTCCAAGTGTCCCGTTACTACTATTTAGGAACCACCATAAACGACCAATGGGACCACTCAGTTGAGATAAAACAAATAATTGAAAAAGTCAGGTCAATATTTTTCAGAATGAGCAAGATATTTTAGAGCCAGGACCTACCCTTAAAAACAAAAATCCGTTTATTGAGATGCTACGTATTTACAGTGTTGCTGTATGGGATTGAATCATGGACACTAACCGAGGCATCCATGGGAAGACTCGAGGCGTTTGAGATGTGGTGTTATAGACGGATACTGAGGATCTCCTGGGTGGATCGAATAACACACATTGGGGTTCTACGTCGGATGGATAAAACATGTGAAATTATATTCACAGTGAAACAACGCAAGTTAGAATATCTTGGACCTATAATGCGAAACGATTATAGATATAACCTGCTGCAACTTATATTACAGGGAAAGGTCTACGGAAAGAGGGGACCAGGAAGAAGAAGAATATCTTGGCTCCAGAACTTACGAAAATGGTGTTCCTTGGCCACTTCAGGACTATTTCGAGCTGCGATCAATAAAGTTAGAATTGCCATGCTAGTAGCCAACATCCGTAACGGATAGGCACCACAAGAAGAAGAATATAAGATGAATTATACACAATGACGCCAATTTACTCTAACTTCGTTCTTTCGCAAACATTCATCATCGATACAGAATTACATTCTGAATCGCAGCCTGGACCATCAAAGAAAATGATAAAAACAATAGCTGGAAAATAACTTTTTAAATATATAATTATGCTTAATAACTGGAAATTGTTAATAAACTAGGCCTAATGTTGATACCACTTTAAAAAACGCGCCTGTAGACTCATAAGTGGTCGGAAAAAGGTCGATAATAAACTAATAATACCATAAGAATGTGAACAAAATAATAAATTATATAAATAAAAAAATATATAATAAAAAACTAAACCTAATGGTTCGGTTTTATTGTATTCTAGGTCGATTCAAACACATCAGTCCCGTCACAGTCCCGGCGCCGAACCGGTCCCGTCTGGTCACAGAACTATTCGTTTGTCTATTCGCACACACCCGAAATGCATCAGTCTTCGGCGACCAATCTGTTGAAAAGGGAAAGTTTCTCGGATGAAGAATTAACAAATATTATTATTATTTCCTGCCAAATATTACTTTTAAAATTAATTTCAATGTATTTTGCATGCGACAAATCATATAAAACATTATATTTTCTCACACATTCTATTAATTGTTCGTCAATAATTTTATTTTGTTCACTTGTGCCGCCCGTCATGTTCCTGCAAAACCAAAAAATTCGTCGCTGAGATTATAAAATCGGCCGGGCGATAGACGTGTCGAAACCTGATTGCTGGGAAACTGTTCGTCAACTGATGAATGTGAATGCCGGCGGCATATTTCTAATAAAGAATATTTTGTATGACGGATTGTTCGGTTCGGCTCCGGGACTGTGACGAGACGTGACTGATGTGTTTGAATCGACCTTTAATGAGTATTCAAGAACCCGGTCAACTTCGGACTGCTGTAAAACCCAGAAAAATTAATGAAATGAAACACATTTATAGTAAAAATTATTTGTTGAAAACCCTTTATAATATTGCTCCAATGTCTTTTTATTGTAAAATGGCCAGAAAAAAGTTATAAGGCCCAAAACAAAATTTTTTCAAAAATGTTTAGTTATTTTATTAATAACTTTTTTATTTTCCATTCTACGATAAAAAGTAATAGAAATACAGTTCTAGTCAATTTAATATTCTACAAATAATGTCTCTAATTTCTGTAGAGCTGCTAAATTAGGAGATACAGCGTAAAAATCCTTTGAATCTCTTATTCCAAGACGACGGGTATTCAAGAACCAGGTGAACTTCAGAGCACCGTATAATTAATCAAATTAAAATTAATAACAAAATTAAATAAAAATAAAAATACAAAATAAAATAAAAATTATTAAAATTAATGAAATTTGTAGTGAAAACTATTCTTTGAAAAACCTCCTATTAGTCCAGTCGTCAGAGATTTGACCCCTAAAAATCATACGAACAAGCTGAATTTTACCGAGAATAACAATTTTGGGACCCCAAAAAGATGCAAAAAAATTTACCACTTTAACCCTCGGGCTTCCCCCTAAAACACTCGTAGGAGAGTAAAAACGCAAAAAAAATCGATTTATCAAGAATCTGTACGCTGTAGAAAAAAATGGTCCAAATAAAAAATGTAGCTGAGATCATTTTAAATAAAAATGTTTATTAGCACTTTTTCTGTAGAATTAATCGTTATCTCAGAAACAACGCATGAAGCAACTGGTGATTTTGAATGTCAGTTCTGGGCGCGAAATCAATGTTAAATAAAATTTATAGTAACTCGACGGTAAAAAATCGATACCTTTTAAATAGAGTGTTCTATTGAGAAAAATTAAAATGTGCTTTAAAGGTAGAGTGCAGCTTTCGTATGCATTTTTTGTATTTTGCCGCAAATAACGTCAGTTTCTTTAAAGCTGTTCAATAAATAAACTTTGTGCAATTTTTGCCATTTTTACGCTTCTCGTGAGATCAATAAAATCTATTACTTTTTTTTATTGATCGTAGTGAAATTTTTATTGTTGGAGACCAGTCTTCAAAATAAGCTGCACCCAGATCAAAAGATATTGAATTTTTACTGTCAAACTGATACAAAGTTTATTGAGCATTGATTTCGCACGCGTAACTGACATTCAAAATCTCCGATCGCTTGAATCGTTATTTCCGAGAGAACGGTTCATTCTACACATGTTAATCATGCTAATAAACGTTTTTGTTCATGATTATCTTAGCAACATTTTTTATTCGAAACATTCTTTTCTATGGCGGACAGATTCTTGGTTAATCGCTTTTTTTCCGATTTCCCCCTCTACGTGGGGGTTTTAGGGAAAAGCCTGAGTGTAAAAGTGGGAAACTATTTTGCATTTTTTAAGCGTCCTAAAATTAACATTTTCGGCAAAAATTCGGCTTCTTTGTATGATTTTTAGAGGTTCCGTGGCATTTTCGTCTCTGACGACTGGAGTATATAATGTTGATCTATGCCATTTTATTGTAAAATTACTAGAAAAAAAAAAGAAAGAAAATTTGTATTAAAAAATTTTTAGTTATCTTTGTTTATAACTTTTTATTTTAAATTTTAAGATAAAAAGTTTAATTTTCTAAGAAAATAGTGTTTTATACAATTTTTTGTAGGGTTGCTAATTTACGAGATACGGCGTAAAAACCCTTGGCCCTCAGTTTTTCCAACCAGGGCGGCTGGGAGATAAGGGTGGTGACACTACAAACTTGAAATTAAGCTTATACAAACCACCCTGATACACATCCAAAAATAAAATGTTGTTCTTCTTAAAAATGTAATCTCAATGTTACTATTTAATAGACTATAAATAAATTTCAAGTTTAGGGTGACACTCATCAAAAGCTAATATTTTATATAAAAATCTACTGATAGCAACTAAAACATAATTCTAAAAACAGTCTAAACTTTAGTTGAAATCATATAACATATGATATATGATCATCATCATTGGTGTAAAGCCCTATAAAAGAGCCTCGACCTTCCTAAGTTTATTCGTCCAGTCAGTTCTATCCATTGTCAACTGTTGCCAGTTTGCTGCGCCTATTTTTCTACCACCCATCTACACCATCCCTCCATCTGAGTTTTGGCCTACCCCTACTTCTACTTCCCACAGGTTGTGACATAAGGATTCTTCTAGGAGGGTTGTTCTGCTGTGATCTTGCCAGATGTCCTGCCCATCTTAGTCTTCCTATTTTTATAAAGGATGCTACGTCTTTACCACCAAATATATGTTTATATCTGTGATATATCTCGTAGTTGTACCTCCTTCTCCAAACATCATTTTCACAGATGCCACCGAATATTCTTTTCAGGATCATTCGTTCAAATATAAGCAGGAGGTTTTTATCTGCCTTGGAAATAGTCCATGTTTCCGATCCATATGTCAACACTGGTTGTATAAGGGTTTTGTATATGGTTATTTTTGTTTCCACTCCAATCCAGTCAAAGGAAAGGATAAATTCAAATACTTGGGGTTTATAATCACGAAAAAGGCAACAAAAGAAGAAGAAATTACACAAAGATTAGGACAAACAAGAACAGCAATCCGACAACTTAACTCAGTATGGTGGAATAGACATCTAAATATGAAGACAAAAACACAGATTTATAAAACATTAGTGCGAAGTATTATGACATATGGGGCTGAAATTGGATCATAAACAAGAAAAACAGCAGTAAGATGGTAGCAACAGAGATGGAATGCCTGCGAAGATGCTGCAGAGTAACAAGAATGGATAGGAGAAGTATTGACGAAATAAAGCAAAGAACATCGATAGAAACAGACACACTAACATATATAGAACAAAAAAGACTAAAGTGGTATGGACATGTAGCACAGCAGATGGATAAAGAGAATGGAGTCCCGTAGGAAGGAGAAAAAGAGGACGACCCCGAAAATCCTGGAGGAACGAAGTAGACGACGCCATGAGTAAGAGAGGCCTAAACGATGGAGAATTGGACAACAGAGAGAGATGGAAACGGTTGAGCGAGGAAAGGCAGTGAATACTGTAGAATCCCTGAATATATATATATATATATATATATATATATATATATATATATATATATATATATATATATATATATATATATATATATATATATTTGTTTTTTGGCCTTAGTTACTTTTTCTTCTTCAGTGCCTTATCCGGTCCGGATGTTGGCGATCATCAAGGCTATCATGGTTTTGTTGACTGCTCTGCGAAACAGCTCCGCTGAGGTCATCCCAAACCATTGTCGGAGATTTTTCAACCAAGTTACTGCTTCTCATATATGTCTACTCAGTTCAAAATAGCATTTGTTTGCTAGGATTATTCTTCGCTTGATTTGCCATTCTTAGTTTTCTCCTCATTTACTTGCAGGCCCGTATTCTTTGAGGCATTTGAAAAGGGTGGTATACATTTTTTCTAGCTTGCGTTGTTTTAGATTGAATGATTTATTAAAAATGTTTTCTCTGTTGTCTATTTGGGCATTCCTGACCGCCTTTTCCAGAGCTATGTTAAAAAGGAGACACGCCAGCGCATCTCCCTGTCGCAGCCCAACATGCGTTTCAAATGCCTGTGATTGTTCGCCCTGTATTTCGACTTTGCAAACAACTTTACGCATTGTAGCTTTAACCAATCTTATCAGTCTATCGGGGATGTGAAATTCATCCATGAATTCATACAATTTATTTCTTATCACACTATCATAGGCCGATTTAAAATCTACGAAAAGATGGTATGTGTCGATATTGAATTCATTGGTTTTTTTCAGTATTTGCCTTAGCACAAAGATCTGGTCTGTTGTTGATCGACCAGGCCTAAAACCACTTTGATATTCGCCAAGAAGTTCCTCTGAATATGTACTTAGGCGACCATATAAAATACTCGAAAATATTTTGTATGCTGTATTAAGGAGGGTTATTCCTCTACAGTTTCTACATTCCAACTGATCACCCTTTTTGTGTAGTGGACAAACGATCCCAATACACACCTCTTCCGGGATTTGGTCCTCATTCCAGGCTCTCAGTATGATTTTATATATATGATTAGTCAGAGTAGCACCTCCACATTTAATGAGGGCATACGATCACTTCCTGGAAATTTAATATTTTTTAGGTGTTTTATTGCATCCCGTACTTCTTGAATTGATGGAGGGTCCAATGGTGTATTGTTGCTTGCTCCTGGGGGTGGTTGATTTGGATCTTCTACTTCGATAGTAAGTAGTTCTTTATAGTGTTCTACCCACCTTTTCAATACTTCTTCTTTTATATTGAGTATATGCCCCTCCTTATCCTTACATAGTCCGATCCTTGGTTTAAATTCTTTTCTTGCATTATTTAGATTTTTATAATATATGATAGCTAATCGAAAATAAAAGTTTTCTAATATAATAATTGGCGAGTCTTCTATAGCTGGCACTGGCACTAATTTCCATCGGTTTCTGTCGAAGCAATCTTGGCGGTCATTGTATCTTCAACATCTCTCCATGACCGTCTTGGTCTACCTCGTTTTCTTCTAGTACTGGTGGAAAGTTTTCTTTTTAGACAAATATTTAAAGCAGATTGAACTGCCGATAATTTGTCAACTATATGAAAAAAATTTAGTTTTTCCATATTTTTTTTACAATTGTTTAATAAAAAATTTATTCCACCTTATGACGTCTCCGCATAGTGAAATTATCATTTCTACTAATATTTTGAGGAGATACAGACAACAGAGGACAACAGAGGAGATACAGATAACAGATACAACCTGGACTAATTTCGAAATTATTTATTTATATTAAATTTATATTAAATTAAATTATTTATATTAAATTTTCCTTAGTTATATAAATGTGAATTATATTGTTACCTTCTGGAATAGTTGTAAGGGTGTCTCCAGCAGATGAAGAATGAAATGGCACTGATTTGTTGGGTTTTGCACTACGAGTAGAGACTTTGATCGATTTTACAAATGCTGGATTCTGCTCCAGTAAAACTCCCACTTCCTCCATAAGTTTTAGATGCTCCTGATACGGATCTAATACGCTTCCAGTGTTACTATCCCCATATCCTGACGATGCTGATTTTTCTCTGGAACGAGGTGGTCTGGAGTGGTATGAGTATGGCTTTTCATGTCCGGTACTAGGATTATCAAGAAACAACGGATTGGTTCTGAAATTAAATAATATATTGTAATAATGTAATAATGTAATAATGTAATAATGTAATAATGTAATAATGTAATAATATATGTAAGAATGTAAGAATATAATGTAATTAGTGTAATTATTTAAATTAAAACATATACTGGTATGGCCACCATAAATGGCCGTATAAAATTGTATAGTATCATTATACAGCCTTCTGCATCCAACGTTGGACATATTCCTCCCGTAATTTCTTTTAGTTCTGTCGGTTTCGAGCTTCTTACTGCCAACTCCACGTCTGTCCATCGTGTACATAGTCTAAATCGGCTTTTTTTGTTAGCTCGTGGTCTCCAAACTGTAATTTTTTGGGTCCACTCCCCATCATTCATTCTGGCCACATGGTCCGCCCAGTTCCACTTCAGCCATGCTATACGCACTATGACATAATACAGGGTGTTTCAAAAAAAGGTAACCCCGTCTCTAGGCTAGGTAAAAAACTGAAAAGTAATTGGGGTTTGCTTAGTAAAAAATTTTTGTAACGCCATCCGTTTTCAAGATACAGGGCGTTGAAGAAAAAACAAATTTAACGCATTTTTTACGATTTTGCCGAAACTACTGGCAACATTGTAATAAAATTTTATAAGAATATGTTTTGGAAGCTGATACATCCCATGAGTTTATTTTTATATCTGATTCTCATAGAGGGCGCTAGTTACACGGATCGTTCTTGTTGTTCTTGGTCTACCAGAATTTATTTTATTTGGTCTCACATTCCCAGTTTCCCGACAACGTCGTTCAACAGCTCTACATGTTTTTTACTTGGTAAGTTTCTTGCAGGAAACTTTTCTGCATAACGTGTCACAGCTGCACTAGAACATCCTAAACATTCGCCTAAGGTTAATAACATGTCAGTGTATTCAACATTTGAATACATTTTGATTTGATTTCATGGAACACTTGGAAAAAATAGAGGTATACATATTAGAACTTTATCATTACTACCAGCATCAATTATTACTTCATAATTTTCAAATCAAAATATTCCGAAAACGGTACACAGTATCGAGTTTTACCAAGAGTACCTTTTTCTTGTAAAATTGAATGATGTTTAAGTTTACTTGAAATTTTGATTAATAATTATACTCTTAAAAAGGTTATATTGACTAATACTTATTACGATCCGTGTAACTAGCGCCCTCTATGAGAATCAGATATAAAAACAAATTCATGGGATGTATCAGCTTCCAAAACATATTCGTATAAAATGTCATTACAACGTTACCAGTAGTTTCGGCAAAATCGTAAAAAATGCGTAAATTTTTTTTCTTCAACGCCCTGTATCTTGAAAACGGATGGCGTTACAAAAATTTTTTATCAAGCAAACCCCAATTATTTTTCAGTTTTTTACCTACCCTAGAGCCGGGGTTACCTTTTTTTGAAACACCCTGTATGTGACTGATATATGATGAATAGTATATATCGTATACAGGTTGACAAATATTCCTGTAGCAGAAGATAATTGCAATAATGAACTTAATAGCATTAAGCATTAATTTCGATAAAGAATAAATATAAATCAAAGATAATGAAGAAATACCTTAATAAAAAATTATACAAACAAGCAATTAGTTTCACCTACAATGATATAAAACTGATAGATCTATTTATTTCTTATAAATAATAATAAATATATTCGAAATAAATAATACTATATACCTATTTCCAAAGACTAAAATATAAAGTTGAAGAAATATTAAAATCTATAAAAAATAAAAAGTCACCAGGAGATGATAATTTAGATCTGAAACTTTAAAAGAAATAACAAAACAGATTTTAAAACCTTCAACATACATAATAAATACATCTTAATTTAGGCATTTTTCCAGATCTTTTAAAAACTGAAATTATCAAACCACTATTCTGGCGAAGAAATATATTGTCAGAATTATAGACCTATCACTCTAATCTCAAACATAGGCAAAATATTAGAAAAAATAATTAAGATAAGACTTACAATTTTATTTTTTTTAATTCAATATACTATCTGAATGTCAATATGGATTTCAAGAAGGAAAATCCACTGACGATGCAATCTGTGCTCTAACAGCTAACATCTATAAAGCTCTTGATAATACAAGACCAGCTCTTTGAATATTTGTATATTTATCAAAGGCATTTGACACTGTCACATAAAATATTGCTAACTAAACTTTAAAAATATGGTAGTAGAGGGCTTACATATAATACCCTAAAAAGCTATCTTCTAAATAGGCAACAACATTATAGTTTATTCGTCTTCCGGGTTTGGACCGTGTCATTTGTGAGTGACCCAAAAGTGGGTTCATCTCGACGTTTCGCTACAATTGTATGTAGCTTCTTCAGGAGAACAAAAAAGAAAAAGAAAACAAAAGACAGGAAGATGGGTAGTTAGCAACGGTAACTCAGTTACTCAACGCAACCAGAGGCGAATACTAACTACCAAGATGGGCAATTGGTCACAGTAACTCAACTACTTAACGCAGCCAGAGGTGAAAATCAAATGCCAGGACAGGGATTCACGTCCAACAGCTCAAAACACTAACGCGTCGAGAGGCGGGGAGTGAATCCGACGACACACACACACACACACACACGCAGTGATCAACCCTGCCCCTAGGAACATGTGTATACCAATGTAAGAATGGGATCCACATGTCCGAAGATCAAACCGGTCATACCTCGCTAGTCGAAGTGGTACCTATCTGACCCCCAAGCTTTTCCACCACCCCTCCTCATCGTGTGACTTACGTGAGGAGGCTTATGATCTGAAATTTACTTAAGATGCCCTGGGTAATAGGACATCCTCGGTTTTTAGTGAATGTGGTTATGCCACCTAACTGTAGGGGTAGCCACATCTAGGCTTTTCTCCCTATTTACTTTACTGACTCAATTGATTTTACTCTAGCTTTACGTCGGGACTTGAGTCCCTAAAAAAAGAAAAAAGAGCGTGTGTTCCGACCATAGAGCCATCAGCCTGAGCTGATGACTCTATGTCCGGAAAAGAGTGTGTGCTCGGTCACTCAGCCGCCGATTTGGCAAAATAAATTTTGTTCTCCTCGCCGGCTGAGCACCCGAGAGGGGTCCGGCCACCAAGCCCATGCATGCCGCACATGACCTCAGTGCTCGGATTTCGCGAGTAGATCTTTCATTTCGATCTGCCTTAAGGGCCTAGTCCGCGGAGCGGTATATAGAAGGCCTGGCGGGCCCCTTCTATATTTGCTATATAAGGTAAATTTACGTTAAACGGTTTAATGAAAAGTATGAATGTATCAATATGAATTTATGTTATTTAATCAGAAAACACTTTTTTTTTTTTGTTTTTTTTTTTTTGTTTTTTTTTTTTTTTGTTTTTTTTTTTGTGGACTTCCTTGTGGCGTCGGGACTATAAAATGCCTGGGCAACAATTCTTTCCTTTTTTCCTTAATCCTATTTGTGTGCGTGTATTGGGGTGTGCATTCCCAAGTGTATAATGCTCTCACACACCCCGGTGTATATTGGACTTATAATTACCTAAAAACCTAAAAACCTAAAAACCTAAAAAAGAAAAGCGTACCCTCTCGCCAGAGTTTTTTTTGGTGTGTTTTCTGATTGACTGCATTTCTTTGTTCGTTCTTCTTGCAACCATCTCATTCTTTATTTATTCGTTCGGGTTCTCCCTATATCGAGCTATCTGTTGTTTTGGTCTTCTGTGTACCGTCCTTGTGTTTTCATTGTAGTTAGTCAGCTCTCTTAACATTCTGCTGGGGTGGTTTCTTAGTCCGTTAAAAATTTCATATGCTCTCTCGTCTAGCGTGCGTAGGATTCTTGTTTGTCCTGAGTCTCTATATACATATCTCAAGGGTACGTACCTTGGTATCTTAAGGGCATCTCTGACTATTTGATTTTGAGTAGTCTGTATCTTTTTCCTGTTTGTTTTACAGGTGTGTCCCCACGCAGCGGATGCATATGTTAGGACTGGCAGGATAATACTATTCGCAACCCTGATTTTGGTTTTAAATCGTAGTTTACTTTTCCTTCCAATAAGTGTTGAGAGCTGACTTTTCAACGCTTTGGCTTTGCGTATTTGCTGATTGATGTGCTCAGTGAACGTTAGCTTCTTATCTAGATGTACCCCTAGGTATTTAGCCTGGTTGGTCCAGTCTACTGGGGTGTTTTCGATTGTAATTTCGCGATTTGGTACACTTCTTCTGTGACTAAACATTACAGCCTGTGTTTTATCTGGATTTAGGGCTATTTTCCATTTTATGCACCATCTTTGGAATCTGTTTAGTGCTCTTTGCAGATGATTAGCTGCATGATCCGGGTTTCTCCAGCTAACAGCTATTGCTGTGTCGTCAGCGTAAAGACTCAACAGAGAGCCTGGCTCTTTTGGCGTGTCGGCCGTATAGATGGTGTACAGGTACGGCGACAGCACCGCTCCCTGAGGCACACCCGCCTCCAGGGTCCCGACTTCGGATAGGGTTGCCCCTATTCGAACTCTGAACCTTCTGTTGGCAAGATATGACGCAAGGAGGCATGTCATCGCCTCACTGTAACCAAATTCATTCATTTTATAGATGAGTCCATGGTGCCAGACTCTGTCGAAGGCTTTGCTGACGTCCAGAAAAGCTGTAGCTGTGTACATTTTTTCATTAAATCCTTTGGTGATGAATTCTGTAAGTCGTAGTACCTGTAATTCACAGGAGTGTTCGCTTCTGAACCCGAATTGAGCCTCTGGTATGGTTCCTAGCATTTGTGATTCTTCATTGAGTCTTTTTAGTATAACTCTTTCCGCTATCTTGCTTATAGATGATAATAAGCTGATAGGTCTGTAATTTTGCGGAAATGTGCCGTTTTTACCAGGTTTTGCAATCATTATTACGTGTGCCTCTTTCCACCTATCTGGGAAATATCGTAGTTTTAGCATGTTGTTTATTATGTTAGTGATATAAACAATAGCTTTTGTTGGTAGATTTTTCAGCGCCCTATTTGTGATGTTGTCGGGTCCTGGGGCTTTTTTGGCATTTGTCATTTTTATAAATTCCTTTATTTCTTCGGGAGATGTATGTGTAATACCTATTCTGCCCTTTTTCCTTCTAAGTCTTCTCGCTGTTCTTTCTACCTCTTCTTCAAAGTCTATGTCATCGTCGGGGTCTTCGTTGTTTCTACACGCCCTTTCTAGTTCGTCCTTCATGACTTCGGCTTTGTCGATTTCCGTATGGACAATCCCGTTTACTCCGTGTAGGGGAGGTATGGGTTTCTTGTCCTTTCGAAGGATTTTAGATAACTTCCAGAAGGCGGATTTGTTAGGATTTAGCTCATCGATATAGGAGTCCCAGCTTTCATTTCTATGATTTTGTAGTTGTTTTTTCACTTCCCTGTCTAGCTCATTTGCAATCCTTTTGTCTTCTACCATTCTTGTACGGTAGGCTCTTCTTCTTTTCCGGTTTTTCTCTTTGATTAGGTTTTGAAGTTCTATACTTATATCCCTGAATCTTCCTTTTTGTCTTGTGATTGTTTCGGTTTTGGAGCTGGCATCGATAGCATTGTTTATTGCTTGTTCTAGTTTTATTACACTGTCTTCTAGTTCTGTAATATTATTAATTGTTGGGATGTTACCGATGTTCTCGCTCACAATTCTTCTAAAGTTTGGCCAACTTGTTTTCTTTCTGTTGTGGGGCTGCAAATAGTTCAATTCTGTTGCGCCCAGGGTCAGGACGATTAGGTTATGTGTCGAATCGCCTTCATTTAGAGAGTGTATCTCGTATTGTTGACCCACGTTGTGTAGGATTGCAATGTCGAGATACGTAGGGAGTTCTCCGTGGAAACATGTCGGTTCTGTTGGTCCGATGACATATGTGTTCGGTCTGTTCTCGAGATGGTTGCAGAGATATCTTCCGTTTCGGTTGGTCGTCCTGTCAAACCAATTGGGAGATCTAGCATTTAGGTCTCCAATAATTATAGTTGGCTCTTCTGAGTTCAGTATTAGGCTCAAATCTTCGTTGAAAATCGGATCATGTGGTCTAACGTAAGCTGACACTATTTTTAGTGTTTCGTTGTTGGCCTTAAGTCGAATAATTGTGGCTTCCATTGTCACCAGTCCGTCTGGTGTTGGGATGTGCTCGTGTTCGAGTCCCCTTTTGACTAATATAGCTGTTCCTCCTGATAATGCTCTATGATCCGTTCTATAGATATCGTAGCCTGGAAATTTTGTTTTTTTCCTTTCCACTAGTTTGGTTTCTTGAAGGGCTACGATATCGAGCTCTAATCTGTTTATTATTTCATCCAGAAGGTTGATCTTTTTGAATATTCCGCCGGAATTCCATGACCCAATGCGTAGATCTTCGTTTTGGTTTGCTAACATTTTCGGACGGCTTCTCCAAATGCAGTCATCATTTTTGTTGCTTTGTCCATCATGGACATCATTTCCATCATTTTGTTATTATACTCTGTATGGAAGTTTGCGATGAGGGTAGCTGCGTCCTGTACCGACACTTCTTGTGGTTGTGCTGGAGATTCTGAGGTGGTTTCAGCGGATTTTTTCGCTGCCTGTGCGTGAATCCGACGATTACTCCGCTTCCGCACTATTTATAGTCGCGGTGACCTGTCGTGTCGGGATGTATCGGCACACTCCGTGGTGCGAACGTCAAGAAGCGCGCGCTGGCCAATCATGTGGCTGCATCGTGGTAGCGGGACCGGACGGCGGCTCTAGACTGAGATTCCAGATGGGAGACAAGTAGTATCCTTCCTCTCGATTGATATTATGTGGACTTTTTCGGATCTCTAGAGATTCGCGGATTTTCCTGGAATAAAAGAAGGGGCTCTTAGAAATAATATGGGTTTTTTCGAACAATATGGTATGACCGGTTTCTTGGCAGTGTTCTGCAACTGCAGAATGGGAGAAAAGACCTGATCGAATGCATCTTTGATGCTCTTGAATCCGAGTTTTGACGGAACGACCAGTTTCGCCAATATACACTTGTCCACATGAACAAGGAATAGAATAGACACCACAGGAAGATAGGGGCGGTAATGGGTCCTTAGGAGAGGGTAGATATTGTGAGATTTTCTTGGGTGGTCGAAAAGTAGTCCTGATACCTTCTTTGCGAAGAATTTGAGTTGTTGCTGAGCTGTTGGACGTGAATCCCTGTCCTGGCATTTGGTTTTCACCTCTGGCTGCGTTAAGTAGTTGAGTTACTGTGACCAATTGCCCATCTTGGTAGTTAGTATTCGCCTCTGGTTGCGTTGAGTAACTGAGTTACCGTTGCTAACTACCCATCTTCCTGTCTTTTGTTTTCTTTTTCTTTTTTGTTCTCCTGAAGAAGCTACATACAATTGTAGCGAAACGTCGAGATGAACCCACTTTTGGGTCACTCACAAATGACACGGTCCAAACCCGGAAGACGAATAAACTATAATTCTGACTCTGGCCGTGGAAGCCTACGATTTCATTAGGCAACAACATGTTTATATAGATGGAGAAATTAGTAAGGGAAGAATTATATCCTATGGAGTCCGGCAGGGAATAGTCTTAGGACCAATTCTCTTTAATATCTATATCAATGATCTTTTCTACTGAAGATTACAGGTAAGATAATAAGCTTTGTAGATGACACAGTTATTTTCTATAATGCAAATACATGGGGTAATTTAAAACAAAAAGTCGAAACAGACTTTGCTACAATTCAGAAATGGTTTCAGTTTAATAAGCTTACCTTAAATGTAGATAAAACAAAATATATGCCATTTACATCGTCTGTAAGTAACCTCCCAAATTTTGGCTTATTAAAAGTCAATGCAAATAATGAAATTCTATATACATACGAGACTAAATATCTAGATATAATCATTAATAAACATTTACGATGGAATCCTCAAGCATAATAAATATAGTAGTTAAATTAAGAAGGCGACTATCAAGATTCAAATTTTTAAATTTTTAAAAAATTTTTTATTCACTAACTCAACCCATCTATGACCTTTTAGGGTGGGGTGGAATACGGAATAATTACTTGCATTCTCTAAACATTATTCAGAAGAAACAAAAATTCTATATTTTGCTTCTTCTCATATTTGATTTTGTATAATCTCAATCTAATAAGGGTACTATTGGGAGTCCAATTTCTCCCATTTTTGCAGCAACCTTTATCCCTTTGGGAATCCATGTTTGTTTAATTTTTGAATTCAAGTTTATCACTTTGGGAATAAAAGTTTGTCCTTTGGGAACCCAAATTTCTTCCATTGGGAATCCTAGTTTATCAAATTGGCAATCCAAGGGGATTCCAAATTTCTATAATTTTTGAAGTGGTCTTTATCCAATTGAGAAACTAATTTTCTCATCATTTAGAGGTGATCTTTATCCTAATAAGAAAGGCCCCTTTTTATTCAAGATTCGGCTGATGCCATGGTTACCATCCAAATAATCTGATCAATAGATTAGTTGAAATATTGTAAGTACATTCTCCTTATATTCTAAGACAATTCGAGTGATGTTACTTTCAAACTAAGAAATTACTATTTAAATGGGAATAGGCCACAATTAAAGGTTAAAGTACGTTTGTTTCAATTTCCAATTCCATTGTTTCAATATTTGTATTTTGAGAACGATTTCCGAAGTGTAAATTGAAACAAACGTACTTTATCCTTTAATTGTGGTTTATTCCCATTTAAATAGTAATTACTTTAACATGCCACAAGAAAATAGCTTCAAAACAATATTAACAAACTAAGAAAGTTTATATAAAAATCCCAGAGACTGCATAATCAAAGTTGAATAAAATTCTTTAATACTTAAAATATTCTGTAACAAGAAGTGCATATTTCATTATTTTTTGCTCGTTATTTATTTAATATTTTTAACTAAATTTACTTATTACTAAAAAGAAAATATTTTGTTGTTGGCGCGTATTTTAATTTCTCATTTAATGTGTTTTTATTTTCAACACACAGCTAAATTGATTGTAAAGAGATATTTTATTACTTAATTTGAATACTTGGTGATATTTATGATATCTGATTAAGATGTTGGTATTAAATATTATTTGGAAAACCTTTCCGTAAGTGAAAATAAATACTACTTACTATGGAAACTGACAAGGAAACTGAAATCCCAACATCAAATTAAGATTCCTGTGAGAAAAGATGATAATATGATAGGATCCTCGAAGTGATGAAGACAAAGCAAGCATTTTTGCGGAACGTTAGAAAGAAGCTCATGCAGACAACATTTTAGACATCTCATATTTATATAAACCATATAAAATGAGTCCACCGGTCAAAAAAATAAGAATTTGTGAAATTACAGAAGTCATTGCAAAACTAAACAAAAAAAAATCACCCAGTTATGATTTTATCACGGGTCTGATACTAAAAAATTTACTTGAAAACGCTAACAAACTAATACTGTATATTTTAAACGCTAATATAAAAATTGGTTACTTTCTAGTCAAAGGAAAGTAGCCAAAAAAATTATAGTGTCAAAACCTGGCAAAGACCCAAATGAGGACTCATCATACCGTCCGATAAGTCTTCTACCAACTCTCGCAAAGCTTTTTAAAAAGATTCTAATGATTAGAATCGAACCAATTAACTTAGAAAATAGCTTAATATCAAACTACCAATTTGGCTTTCGGCAAAAACATGGTACCATTGGGCAAATACATAGAATAGTCAGAACAGCTAGATATGTCTTTTAAAACAGGTCCTACAATACAGCTGCCTTTTTAGATGTCTCGCGGGCATCATTTAAAAAAATCTAGCATGCTAATATATATGTATATATATATATATATATATATATATATATATATATATATATATATATATATATATATATATATATATATATGTCGATCGGATAGCCAAGCGGGCTGGGCGGCTGGCTTCTCCTTCGCTTCACTGCGAGAGATGTCAGTTTAATCCCCAGCTCGGTGTACAGAAAACAAAAAGGCTAACGCAGCAGTTTAAAATTCTAAAATGAATCTGCGGCTTAGTCTAGAATATGCTGGTATCTGATCGGCCTATGGTGGAGCAGTACGGCAAGAGATAAGGGCTTGCGGCTTGGTGATACTCATCCATAGATCCCTACCGGAAGGGCGTGTGCCGCCTAAATACCGGGTATATATATATATATATATATATATATATATATATATATATATATATATATATATATATATATATATATATACATATATATAAGCGAGGTTTCTACAGCCTCTGCAGTTTTCTGTCCATCCATTCGTCTTCTTTGATGGCTCTATCTCTCATTATGTGTCGTACTTTGTCTTCCCAGGCAACTGAAGGCTTTACCATTCTTCTTATTTGTTGTGGTATGTAATTTAAAGCTTTCTTTGGCTATCTATCTTTATTCATTCGCTTCACGTAACCATACCACACTAGTTGTCTCGTTTTAATTCTGTCCACACTGAGATATACAGTATTTCTCCTCCTTCTAATTAATAACTTCATTAATAGCTTCATTCCTGATATGATCTATTTTGGATACACCACACACTCTCCTTGTAAAATCCATTTCTACTACTTCTATTCTTTTTCTATCTTTTTTCGTGATCTGCCAAACTTCTGCCCCATAAGTCATAATAGGCTATACCAAGGTTCGATAGATTGTCAATATCTTTAGACCATAATAGAGGGTTTAAAATGTTTACCACTTTTTTTCCCTGCTGCGTTCTGTTTTCGACATCTGTTTTGGTAGCGCCTTCTTTAGATATTATAGATCCGAGATATTTATATCCATTGCATGTTTTTGTGTTTCGAATTTCTAACTCTGGATCTTCTTCGTCATCTTCTATTTTAAGATACTCTGTCTTTGACATATTCATATTAAGGCCCCCTTTTTCATATTCTTTCTTTAGTTTTCTAAACATGTGGTTCATGTCTTCCTCATCATTCGCTACGACTTTTTTAATATATATATTTTAAATAAAGTCGGAGATAGATAACATCCTTGTTTAAGCCCCTTTGTTATTGGAAATGATTCAGATATAAAGTTTCCTTCTTTAACGACACTTCTTGCATTTTTGAATATATTTGCGATAGCATCCACATACTCTCTACTAAGACCTACCTATGTCAATTTTTGAAACGTCTTTTTTAAACGTACCGTATCGTATGCCTTCTTTAAATCTACAAACAATAGGTGGGTAGATAGATTCCTTGTCTTCCGTTTTTCGATTACCTGCTGCAGAACGAATATACCATCAGTGCACGATCTTCCTGCGCGAAATCCATTTTGTTCTTCTATGTCTTCATAATCTGATTCTATTCTTTCTTTTATTATTCGACCGTATAACCTCCCCACTGAGCTAATAACAGTTATTCCCCTATAATTTGAGCATTTGCGTTTATCCCCTTTCTTGAATATTGAGCGGATGTATCCAATATTCCAATCATCAGGGATATTTTGTTCTTTTAGGCATTTGTTAAATAGTTGAACCAACATCTCATGTAATATTTTTGGTCCATACTTTACCAACTCGATTGGGATGTCTCCAGGTTTTGCTGTTTTACCGTTTTTCGATTTTTTGAAAGCATCGCTTAACTCTGTGGTTGTTATCTCAATTATCTGTTTATGTTCAGATATTTCTTTCATTTCGATTTCTTGGAATTTACATCTATCCTCTGTCAGTAAGACCACATAATGGTGTTTCCACTGTTTCATATTTATTAACTGTAAGTTAGATTTTTCCTTTCCTTCCCTCCGGAGAGACTTTATCACCTTCCCCAACTCTTGTTCCACCCATATAACTATTCACCTCTGCACATCTTCGATCTTACATCTCATTTTTAGGTTTCACCACTTCTCTTTTTACATCTCGATTTAATTTTTTATATATCTTGTAATCTTCCTCCTTTCTTATTGACATTCATTTCTGATAAGTGTTTTCCTTCTTGTTTACTAACGTTTGCATATTCTCGGACCACCATTCTTGATTTTTGATTTCATGTTTGTCTTTATATCCCAAAGCTTCACTTGCACCCCCATGAATGCATTTTTTAACTTGCTGGTATAATTCTTCCGCTGACATATTTTCTCGATCCATATTTTGTAATTTTGTGGCCAGTCGTAATTTGTAAAGAAATTTCGTCGAATCTTCTTTTAAGCTTTCTAGGTTATATTTAGAGGATGTTACTTTTTGTCACTTTTCTATATTCTGTACCTGAGTGTTATTTTTTTGCGATAGTTAACTATCAAGTTGACCATAAATAAACGATGGTCGGATCCACATTCTGATCCACGGTATACCCTTACGTCAGTTGTTTTCAGCTGGGAAGTTTGACGTTGGATTACATAGTCGATTATCGAGCGCAGATTCCTAGTAGGTTGTATCCATGTAAATTTGTGGATGTCTCTATATTGAAAAAATCCATTCATAATTTTGAGAGACATTGTTTCATAAAAATCTCTAAGACACATTCCGTTGTCATTGGTTATTTGTTCCCCATATCTTTCTACGACTCTGTTATTTTCTTCTCTTTCTACTCTGCCGTTTAAATCTCCTCGTTTAAAGATTTCACAGTTTTCTTTAACTATGCATGCTGATCTAACTTCCAAAATCAAGTCATAGCTACCTACCTTATTCCGTAGGCAAAATTCGACAGTCATATATAACAGATACCTCCTTATTAATTAATCGAAGGACGAAGCTTGCACTTCCCTACATCCAATCTCGGTAGGAGTCCCTCACATTACTGTACTCGGTCCAACTCTATACTGTCACAGTTGACAGTTGATACCGTCATAATGGCTACTCATATGAATCCAAGATTAGCATCCAGAAATTTGCAAAATCATTTAAACCAATTAGAAAATTGGTTAAAACTATGGCGTGTCAAAGTAAATAATACTAAATGGCCACACATCATATTCACGCATTATTTATCAAAAAGAGAGAACTGCCCTCTGGTAGTAAACCGAAAATTACTACCTGCTAGGAACGATGTCAAATATCTTGGTATCAACACAGATAATCACCTAAATTTGAGAAAATCTATATGATCCAAACGATCAAAACTGAGCATGCTTTACAAGAAAATGTACTGGTTTATGAATCGGAAGTCAAGTGTAAATATCCAAAACCAACTTCTTTTCTATAAGGCAATCTACAATGATTTCAATCAAAATTCTTTCGTGATAACTACAATGCTCCATGGAATGTGCCAAACTATGTTATTCATCATATTCATCATACAAACTACTTTAAGAGACCATCATCTCATCCAAATCCACTCTTAAACTACCCCCCGACCCCGCCACTCCTTAGAAGACTAAAAAGATTGGATCCTCTAGATGTCTCCACTGGTACGAATTAGATAGAAGATACTCATGTGTATAAAAGTCAGAAATTTGGTAATGTAAATTAAATGTAGGTTTAGCTCCCACTAGGTCATTTTTTCTATATCTGTCGTACATATTGTTTATTGTTATAATGATAACAGATTGCAATAAATAAAGAAAATTATAAAAATGATATACTAAATTTATAGTCGTTTAATTAAATTGTTTGTGTTTAAAAATTAAATTATTTGTATTTCTAAATACTCATTAATGATCATTAAAGATAACAATGGTTTACAAGATAACTACTTTAAATTAGGCTACGCTGATTTGCAAGTAAAATGGTATTTTACAATTAACAAGTGAGTCAAGAACTATTTCACAATTTTCCGAGATTGTTCATCTTTTAGAAACTTTGAAGAAACGAAAAGCTAACGCGGTTACAAATGCAATTAAGAAATCTTCAATTATTTTATAAGAGTAATAAAAGTCACGATGCGTAAAAATTAACGATAGATAATAATATTTGTTATATAATTTGAGACGATATAAACATTAGCAACTTGGTCTATTTTTTCGCATGAGTAAGAAAATTATTTATCTAAATGGTAATATCCTACAAGATATTACCATTTAGATAAGGAATGTTTTGATCATTAAATCACCATCATTCCGGCTTTACAAACCTGTTAAGTTAGTTAAATGGGCAAAACTAACAAATTTAAAACTTAAGCTCAAACACAACAAAGTTAGTTGTTAGGAATAGCAAACAAAACGCTCCATGATCTTCCACAAGACCTTAACAAAACTAGTTTTAATACATGGGGCTGAAGCATGGACTTTATCTCAGAACGAGGAGATATTACTCGGTATCTTTGAAAGAAAAATATTTTGAAAAATTTTTAGGGCCGATGATGCTTAGAATTGAAATCGCCAGATTAGTTTTGGTTTAAGTGTGTTAAAGTAGTTAAATCATTTTTCATTATTGGTTTGTTTGGTGGGCAATAAACAGCATATAAAATTAGTTGTTCACGCCAGTCTTCTATTGATGGAGGTGTTCTATATATACAGGGTGTTTCAAACAGGTATGTCATAAATTAAATCACGCATTCCGGGGACAAAAATAAATTGATTGAATCCAATTTACCTTAGTACAAAAGTGTACACAAAAAAAGTTACAGCCCTTTGAAGTTACAAAATAAAAATTGTTTTTTGCATTATCTCCTAAACTACTTGACATTTTGTAATAAAAATGAACACGTTACTTTCTTGTTTTGAAAATTTTTAAGGGGGGTGTGCAGCCCTAAATCCCCACAAACTTTTGAGTACGTTCAAATCAAATGAATTTTGTGGCATCATCAGTTTAACACATTAGTTTTAAAAATTTTTTGCTTCTTTTCACCATCACTTTTTTCAAAAAACAGTTTTTATTGAGTTACGGCCCTTTTCATTAACCTTTAAAAAATTACGTGCAACTAAATAAATGGCTTAAATGAATTAACAAGTACAAAAAATGCCTTTACCCTGTATTACAATAAATGTTCAAAATGACCCCCATTTTCTTCAAAACACATTCCGTATCGTTTTAATAAGGAAAACCGAATGCGCTGAAAAACCATATTTTTCTGACGAAATCGATTTGCAGCTTTAATTATTCTAACCCTCAATTGTTGTCCGTCCTCTATTGTTACAGAATACACTTTCTCTTTCATAAACCTTCAAAAGCAAAAGTCCAAGTTAAGACCTGGACTTCTGGGTGGCTAAGAAATGGGTGCGTCACGACCCCTTCCATTCCACCGACCAGGATACTGCCTGCAAAGGTATTTCCGGTCTTCATTACTGTAATGCGGTGGAGCGCCATCTTGTAGAAACCACATGTTTTGCTTTATTGCAATATTCACTTCTTCCAAATACTCTTATAAATCATTTGCCAAGAACTGCAAATAATTATCACCATTTAAATTGTTGGAAAGAAATACTGGGTCTATTAGATTATTATCCACAATTCCTGCCCAAACATTAACTTTGAAAGTCCTTTGGTGATTAGTCGTTTTTTTGGCGTAAGGATTTTCGTCGGCCCAAATGTGCTCGTTATGATGGTTTGTTATTCCATTTCTACTGAAGGTAGCCTCGACCGTAAACAAAATATTTCCAATAAAATGAATATTTCGACTGTTTTTCATTAACAACCAATCGCAAAATCCAATCCTTTTAGGATAATCTTCAACCAATAACTCTTGAACCGTTGTTAAGTGATAGGGTTTAAGCAGCTGATTCTTCAAACGCCTCCAAACCCTTACGTGAGGAACATTTAGTTGAGCAGCTATTACCCTTGTACTTGTACCAGAGACTTCTTCAATGATTTCTAAAATGTCTTCATCAGTTGCATCCATTATTGGACGACCACTATTGGCAGCAACTTGCGGTTGGCATGTACCCGTTTCCCGTAAACGACGATCAATGGTCAGAAATAATCGTTTATCGTGTGTATTTTGATTGGGGTATTTTACTGCATAACGCCTTGCGGCTGCTGCACTATTTCCTTGACATTCACCTACGATATTCCCGATAGTTTATTGAAATCATAATTTAATCTGATCCAACTTACCCAAAGTTAAACGCATATCTGCCATTTCCTGAAATGTGTAGGCCATTGTAATAGCAAAATTGTTAATATTAATCTTATTCACACAATAAATGATAGCTTCAAATAATTGACTATTATTGATGGAACTGTTTCTAATTATTGCATCCGTAGAAAATAATTGTAATTTTATGGCCAACTAGGAAAAAACTAGTTTTTCGAAAAAGTAATACGAGGCAAAAAAGTTTTAAAAATAATGTGTTAAACTAATGATGCCACAAAATTCATTTGATTTGAACGTACTCAAAAGGTTTGGTGAGATTTAGGGCTGCACCCCTTAAAATTTTTCTGTGCGCTTAGGTTTTGTTGTTTCTTTTGTATGAAAAATGCTTTCAGAACAAAAAAGTAACGTGTCTATTTTTATTACAAAATGTCAAGTAGTTTAGGAGATAATGCAAAAAAACAATTTTTATTTTGTAACTTCAAAGAGCTGTAACTTTTTTTGTGTACACTTTATTTTTGTCCCCGGAATGCGTGATTTAATTTATGACATTTTTAAAACACCCTGTACAATTCTCTAGTTTTGCTTATTTCATGGTGCCTCATACTATTTCCTACTATTATTGTAGTCTCGCATAAGCTTTGCCTTGTGGGTGTTTATTGGAATTAGATTTGATAATTTTCAACCTTCAAATAACTTTTGTTTTTCATATGTGTCTCAGAAATCAGCGTGACGTCAATATTATATTGGGAAATAAATGCTTTTACTTCTTGACTCTGGTTGGTTAAGTCGTTGATGCTCCAGATTCCAATCTGTAGATTTTTTAGCCTTTAGTTTGGAGATAATCATCAGGATGTTTTGTCATGTTGTTCATACGCTCCATCATTCTGTTCAAAGTTGCTGTGGGTTAATTGGGTAATAATACTATGTAGAATACCATCTAAATCATCTGAAGATTCTAAGGGTCAGAAGATAGCATTTAGTCGTCGGCAGTTGCAACTATCTTAAAACGGTCGAGTAGATTTTTCTTAACCATCATATTTTATTTGTGTTTTCAATGTTATTTTCCATCTTATCTGGTTTCAATTATACATTCAAATAGTCCGCTTTTTTTAGTGTTAATAAAAATTACCTTAGTTTAAAAAAAATTAATCTGACCTGTATAGCGTTGAGTTACCTTGTTTCGGATATATGGTAAGCTTCCAAAATCGGATCCCAAATTGGGAAACTGGGTAGAATAAAATTCTTACGATAATTTTGTATTTCAGAAGTGACTGGAAGGGGCAAAAAGCATAAATGTTGGACGGCTGCAGCTATGCTAGAGGCTGTAGAGGTAGTAAAAAGGAATAAAATGGGTTATTTAAAAGCGTCCCGCATGTTTTAAGGTTCAAAATTAATATTAGTGGACTATGTAAAAAAAGCAGTTCACCAGCTTCTCCGGGCCGGAGACCTGTGTTTCCATTAAGCTAAGAAAAACATTTGGTTTTCTATTCTTTGGTGATAGATAGGCAGTATTATGGTTTGACAACATCAGATGGTTAGCTTATCAACTTGCATTGCAGAATGGTATTTCCCATCCATTTTCAAACGAAAATGAGCCAGAGTTATGCTACAACAACTACAGCAAATAACATAGAGAGTCGGTTTAAAGATAAACTTTCGAAAATAAAAATGATAAAGAATTTCGTCTCCAATAAAGTAATAGTAATCGAAAAATCGCCCACAGAAGTTGTGGAAAGATTTGTATATTTGGGCCACGAAATAAGAATACGATAACTGGAGGCAACCAAAGATTTGAGCTACTCAGAAGAGTAAATTCTATAATCCGTTTATAAGGGAAAGCATTCAACCAGTTGTTTCTACCAATCTTCACATACGGAGCAGAAACCTTAACTCTCACAAAAACATCAGAGAAAAAATTGAGGACACAATATGAAATGGAGGGATCAATGCTTGGAATAAATTTGAGAAATTTACTAAAAACGAGAAAGTTCGTAGACAGACCGTATTGGAACACATTATTGAACTTATTACATGGCAAAAATGGAGATGAGAGGGACATGTTGCAAGAATGAACGACGACAGGCAGACAAAAAAATTGCTTTAGTGGAGACCACGAGCAGACAAGCAAAGCTGGCAGAGACAATTAACACGATGGACTGACGACCTCAAAAGAATTGTGACCAATTGGATAGCAGAGGTACAGAACAGAAATAGATGGAAATATGATGATCTTTTTCATCCACTTTTTCGCTTCTGCCAAAGCTTTTGCGTAATTCAAAAAACAAATGTACACATTACCACTAACATCTTTACATCTCTGAGTCATCACCTGTGTTGAGAAGAGAGCTTTCCGCTTTTTCAATAATATTCTCTTTATACTTAGTATATGAATCATACTCTAATTGTCCAAAATTCATTGCATAATTTAGCTTTTATTTGGGTTTCTTTGGTAATGTAACAATGTAGATATTAATCAATCTTTAGGTATCTGACCGGTGTTGTCACGATTTGATAATACCGGACAGGAATTAGCTGTAAAGAATTAATAACAAATAAAACCAAAGATAGTTTTGTTGTTGTGATTGCTAACTACCATTAGCAGGTTAAGTGCCACCATGTTGAAAATTTTAATGTCTTCATTGGTAGATCACTTTTTTGTTAAAAAATATTTTTATCACTTCTTTTAACTTTTAAATCAAAATTTAAAACTCTAAAATGCGAATTTTGGTTAAAATTTCATTTTTTAAAATGTTAGTCTACGTTGGAGTTTCGCGGCCACCAGCAAGATTTTAATTACAAAATACCTATGAGAGTCCAATTTGGCATCAAGCCTTGACTTGTCTATTGTCTATTCAGAAAGAGCATCAAAAACTTGAAAAATGTTGGCAAGAAATTCTGTCAGATGAAGAATCGGATGAGTTTGGCGACACGTATCTTTCAGACGAGTGCCAACCAACTGATTCTAGTGACAGTGAAAATCAATTGAGTACTCCGGTTTGGAATAAAAAATGAAAACGTGTGGCCAGAAATACCAAACCATTGGGACAAGATGTATCGGCGTCCACCAGTAAAGAAAAAGAATATACGAATTTCGGAGGACATGTTGATCCTGCTATAGAATCTGTCATTCTATATTTTACAAATATTTATGCATCGCATAATAACCGTCACGATTTTGAAATGAATAACATAGATTTATAAAAGAATTACATATTACCATATGTATATTATCTCGTTCACACTCTGCTTAAAATTGATATGAATTGGTCAAAGGATAAGGATAAAGAAGTGCACGTTATAAGAGAAAGCATGAGCCAACATAGATTTATATTTATAATTTATAATAGTGAAGAAACCGCTACATCAGTGTCAAACTTAGTACACGGACGTCAATCTAAACTTGCTTTACCAGATGAAACCAGATTCGACAATATTGGCCACATTACAAAAAGAGACGATAGTGCAAGAGTGTAGGATATGCAAAAGTAATACTATTTATGTATGTAAAAGGTGTAGAGTGCAACCCCAAATGTTTCGAAAATGTTCACCTTAAAATTTAATTTACATTTAAGATACAATATTTTCCTTAATTAAAAATTGTACTGTTTTTCATGAAAATGAGAAAAAAAATCTTTTTGGTTGTAAGTTAGTCTTAATTTATGCGTTTTTATTCTAATCTAATAAATTAATTGTCAAATTTCTCTTTGTATATTGAGCGGCCGTTAATGGGTTAATACTATATAAAGAATAAACTTGCCTCAAATTTATTTTATTTCTCTCTATCAAATTTCTCTCATTCCCATTCTTTCTAAGAACGTAAATATATATAGACCAGCAAAATATTGATAAGTTTACCGATCTTTCAAAGTATTCAATGAACTTGTCTCACTATACACTCGTGAATCGCACCAATTTATGTTGTTACGGGGGCAAATTTTATGAGACTATCTTACTTTTTTACTTATTTATATGAGCGGGGCATACAGAATAAAAATGACCCCGGTAAGAATTTACTGCTGACATTTTACATGGTCACCTTTAATTGAAAATTGTCAGACTATAGTAACAGTGTTTTTGGCTGTATGGATCCACTTCTAATGCCAAAAAGTAAAAAACCCACCATTAATGGAAATAAAACGTGAAAACGAAGAAGTTTATGATAAGAAACAATTAACTTTATATTAAACAAACATCGGAAGTTTTGAATATCAAGTTAATCCACATATTATTATATAAGTTCATTCACATACTATTTATATAAAAATTTTGTTCAATAATTAATGTAGTTTAATACACTTTTCTGCTATTCTTGGCACGACTAGCGTTTTAGCGTAATTTCGTAATGTATATGAAATACATTATTATTTATAAAAATGGTTATTAATGACTTTGATTCTTTATTTACATTGCATTTATTAAGCATTTAACCGGTCCGTGCTACATGAAATACGGATCAAGTATCATTTGAAACCGTTTCACTTTCTAATTGTACTTTTGTTCAGTCGTTGCGGTTGTTAAAACTAATTAGCTATGAATCGACGATATATTTATATTGTACAAACTGATACTGTTTGCGACATTTGAAATTGGATACGATAAAGTAAAATTAAGAGTGTGAAGTTTGTGAATAATCGAAGCCTGTGAAAAAAAATCTTAAAAAAATTGAAGTCGCGAAACTTTTTTTATTAAGACTTAATTAAATCTGATTTACACAACCAACAATTAATTTTGAGTAATATACTAAGAAATAAAGTAATTTCCGATCAGTTACTTGATGTTCTGTAATCTATGAAGTTTACATGGTTTAGTCCGAGTGAGTCTTCTGTTAATATTCTCCACGTAAAAAGGTCCGTACGCTTTGATGTTAAATTGAATTTTTAGTCTTTTCCGATTAGATTAATATGCCAAAAGCTGTTTTTGGATTGATGATTCAAAATAACGAAGGAGCAACCAATACATTTTTCTCGAGTTTATGATGAGTTATAGTCCAAATATCAATTGAAGAGGGAGAGTGACTGTTTCTTCTTTTTCTTTAGGTACCGTCTCCTCTAAGGAGGTTGGTAATCATCACAGCTATTTTCACTTTTGAGATTGCAGCTCTGAACAAGTCGACGGAACTGCAATTATACCACTTTCTCAGATGGTTGAGCCAGGAGATGCGTCTTCTCCCAATACTTCGTTTTCCCTGTATTTTTCCCTGCATTATGGTTTGTAGCAACACATATTTATCTCCTCTCATAACGTGGCCGAGATATTGTAACTTTTTTATCTTAATCGTATTCATGATTTCCATTTCCTTTGTCATCTTTCTGAGGACCTCAACATTTGTTATTCGGTCTACCCAACTTATTTTTAATATTCTTCGGTAGGTCCACATCTCGAATGCTTCAAGTCGATCGCTCGCCTCTTTCTTTAAGGTCCAGGCCTCCACCCCATACAGCAGCACCGAAAACACATATGAACGTAATATTCTTATTTTGAGTTGCAAACTAAGGTCTCTACTGCATAATACTTTTCTCATCTTATTAAATGTTGCTCTAGCTTGTCCAATTCTTATTTTTATTTCTTCTGTATACTCGTTATTTTCATTAATAATTGTACCAAGATATCTGTATTTTTTTACTTTTTCTATTGGAATCCCTCTTATGTTTAAAATGTCTTGTTGTGTTTTGGAAATTGTCATAAATTTTGTTTTATTAGCATTAAGCGTTAGTCCGCTTTCCTCACTAACATTTATTACATTATCTAAAAGTGTCTTTAGATCTTGTATATTCTCTGCAATTACATGCAAGTATAGTATCATCGGCATATCTGATATTGTTGATGGGTCTGCCGTTGACTTTTATTCCAATTGTTCCAATTCCGAAAGTTCTTTGCCTACTCTGACTTTTGCTGTTTGGTTAAAGAAGAGATAAGTTATTATTCTTAATTCTTTTTTATCAATGTGTTTATCTTTAAGTAACTGTATAAGACGGTTGTGTCGGATCTTATCGAACGCCTTATTGTTATCAATAAAACAAACATAGACTGGTTGGTTTACATCCATACATCTTTGCATGAGGACGTTAAATCCAAATAATGCCTCTCGTGTACCCATGGCATTCCTAAATCCAAATTGGGTTTCAGTGATGTCTTGTTCCACTTTTCTGAAAATTCTTAAATTCATCCCGGCCAATTTTCTGACTGCAACCCTAATAAACTGTGTTGTTTGTATATATATATATATATATATATATATATATATATATATATATATATATATATATATAGGGTGAGTCACCACTAACGGGACGGAAGATTACAGCAAAACGGTAAAAGATTTTGAAAAATTTTTAAATGTATAGTATGTAGGTTGATAAAGGCTACATTTTAAAATTATTCTAAAATATACAGGGTGTCACAATAAAGTGCGGCGTATCAAAGTTATATTTTTTCTTATGGAACACCCTATATTTTATCGGATTTTCTAATTATCTGCAAAAAATAAGGTATAGTTTCATAAGACTTCCCTATACCTATGTACAAAGTGTTCTGAGTTATGTCGAATTTTCTAAAAATGTAAAGCTTTAAACGAGGACTCATTCTTAATTTATTTAAGGAATTCTAATAAAATTACTCATACATCTAAATAGCTGGATAGTGGTCGAATGTATTTCATGATTAATTATTAAACATTTATTTACAGGGTGTTTAAAATTTGTAGTTTCATTATTGGATTATTCAATGTGTAATATAAGGCTTATTTTAAATGGAAGACCCTGTATATTAATGAATTATTAAATTAAAAAAAATTTTCTCTTTCGAATGATATACGGATGTCCTATAACTAGGACCAATAGTTTTGCCATAATTTAAAATTTTGTTAAACGGAAATCGATTTTAAATATTTATAATTTATTGTTACTTTCGATTTTTAAACCCATCATATTGACATATTGTTATAAACGAAACCAGTGTAGTTGTAAATACATTTTTTGTAAATAAACTAAAATTTTTATGTCTTTGGATTTGTATTCGTTGGGAATAGGATAATTAGTATTAACATATGATGAAAAGAAAATAAAAAAAATTTGTTGAAAATCTGATGTTTTTTAGATTTTCTACGATTCATCAAGTGAAAGGCAACTGCGCAAAGGTTACAGTTTTCAAAAATGACGTAGATATTAACGTTATGTTTAATTTTTTGTATTATTTTAAGTATTAAAATAAGTTTAATATTTAAATAAAAATAAAACTGTAAAATATATGTATTTTGTTGAATTCCTAATAATAATAATAATAATAATAATAATAATAATCTTAATAATAATAATCTTCAGCGAAAAGTACGAACACACCTCACAAAGGCACAAAAACACCATCCTCGAAGTGCAGTAGAAAGAACGACATTACCGCGGTATTTAGGAGGACGAGGACTTATGGATATAAGTGAGCAACTAGAAAAACAAATTACTAATTTAAGAACTTATTTTCAGGTGCAGGCTGAGACATCTACTCTACATCGCGCGATTTGCGCAGTAGATGATACAACACCGATCAAACTGATGGAACCAGAAATGCGCATAAACCATCTTACTAAGGACGAAAAAATGCGCACCTGGATGGGTAAACCTCTGCACGGGCGACATCCCCATGAGGTCAGTCAAGACCATGTCGACAATATAGCGTCGAACTATTGGCTGACATCAGGAAAGATGTTCCCTGAAACAGAAGGTTCACTACTGGCCATTCAGGATCAGGTTATACCAACAAAAAATTACCTGAAATATATCGTCAAAGACCCTCAGGTCCAAAACGACAAATGCCGATATGGATGTCAAGCCCAAGAAACCATCCAACATCTTACCGGGGGCTGCCAGGCATTTGCTGCAACTGACTATAAGGAACGGCATGACTCAGTAGGAAAGATCCTCCATCAAGAGATAGCTTTTAAACTGGGACTTCTACAAACAAACCATCTCCCATATTATCAATACGTTCCTGAGAGTATGCTTGAGAATGACAACTACAAGCTATACTGGGATCGCACTGTGCTCACAGACCAAACTGTAGCACATAACAGACCAGATCTCGTGCTAGTTAATAAACTTACAAGACAAACAACACTAATCGATGTGGCGATACCTAACAACAATAATATGCGTGTTAAGTACAACGAAAAGATCGCCAAGTACAGAGATCTGGAAATACAAATAAGGAGACAATGGAGAATGGAAAGTACCCAGACGATACCTATTATTCTTTCTACCACTGGAGTCATCCCGAAGAACCTTCTAGAAAACATAAGAAAGCTGGGTCTAAATGAACATCTATATAAGATCATGCAGAAAGCTGTGCTACTTTCGACGTCCAGATGCGTTCGAAAATTTTTGGGAGATACACCGATGTACCAAGTCACCTAGGACTCGATAACATGGAAAGAGTCCCACCAGAGCTCAATCCTTTTGATACCGTAGGTATCTGGGATGAGTGAATTTTCCCCTTAGAGGGAGTGTAAGCCGTATGGCTAAATCTGGATAATAATAATAAGATGTACCTATAACTTCTTACGTGCTTACGAGCACACACTCTTTTTTTGAAAACAATTAAATACATAACGAAACAGAAAGAATTTTAATAAAACAAATAATACAAAATGAATAATGAACATAAATAATACAACATAATCCAAAACTTATATGAACCACCTCTACCTATCCATCTGTTTGTAAATTTTCTGTTAAGGTAGTTCCTAACATTACGTGAGAAATGAGCAGGAGCTCCGTCCAACTGGACCCACATTTTTGTTCGTAGACTAAGTGGAAGGTTCTCAAGCAGTGTCCAAAAATCTTGTTTTAAAAAATTTAGGAAATTTGTCCCATTGAGATGTCCGTCAAAAAAATACGGGCCGATAACGTACTCGCCCATAATGCCGCCCCAAACATTAACACTCCATCGGTGTTGGCGATCAACAGTACGAAATAAATGTTTATTTTCTGTGTCATAATAATGAAAATTATGTCTATTTACTAGACCATTATTATAAAAAGTCGATTCGTCTGTAAATAATACATTTCTAACAAAATCAGGATCTTTTCCAACTTTATCTAAAGTCCATAAACAAAAATTTAAACGGTTACCATAATCTTGTTCTGTCAAATGCTGGTGAAGTTGAATGTGATACGGATGAAAGTGGTTGGTCTTAAGTATTCTACATACACTAGTTTGACTAATTTCTAATTCACCCGAAATTTTTCTTGTACTATTATTTGGGTTTTCCGTAACAGAAAGCAGGACATTAAGTTCGTTAACGTTGTCACCAATAACTGGTTTATTTTTGTTTACCTTTTTGTATGCAACATTACCAGTAGCACGGAATCTATTAAGCAATCTCTCAAAAACTTCCTTGTGTGGGTGTCTTCTATCAGGATACTTTTGAGCATAAACTTTAGAAGCTAAGAGACAATTTTCCAAACATTCTCCAATGCAAAGTAGCATGTCAACTCTTTCATGAATAGCGTAATTCTTCATCTTTAGGAACAACGAAAGTTAAATATTAAACACGAATGTTTATATTTTGACAATTACCAGACCGTAATGTCAGAAAATGACAATGTCATACAATGACATTAACTAACTATATCTTTTGTTTTAAAATCAATATCCCGATGAAGAGTTTAAATAATTGTAAATTACGCAAAAACTATGAGACTTAAGTATAGGACATCTTAATACCGTTCAAAAGAGGAAGCTTTTTTTAGTATTACGTGTTTGGGACTTTTCATTTTGTATAATATAGTATTTTAGGTCAGTCTTGCAACAGTGTGTACTTAGTTGCAACCTGTAAGACTAATGGACTCGCCCAAGTGGCAATGTACAAGGGGAGTAAGGTTGTAGAGAGAAGTTGTTATAATGGCGGAAATAACATAGCATTGTAAATTTGTTTGGTTAAATAAAAAGTTGGAAATATCAGTTGAGATATTAATTTTAGCAAAGAAAACCTACGTTAAGAAAAGTTAAAGTTCTTAGCATAATCATTGCGATTAATTAATATCCATGGTGTTCCATTTAAAATAAGCCTCATATTAGATATTGAATAATCCAAAATTGATAAGTTTTTAACACCCTGTATAAGTAAATAAATGTTTAATAATCAATAATGGAATAAATTTAACCATTACCCAACTATTTCGCTGTAAGAGAAAATTTGTTATAATTACTTAAATAAGTCGAGGATGAGTCTTCTTTAAAAAAAATTTTTTTGCTTATAATGTAGTAAGTTGTGGTTTATTCTGTATTATTTGTTTTATTAAAATTCTTTCTGATTTGTTGAAAAGTATAAAGTATACACATGTGTTTACAACTACATTGGTTTCATTTATAACAAATATGTCAAAATGATGGGTTTAAAAATCGAGAGTAACAACTATAAATATTTTGAAATCGAAAAGAAAATTTTAAATTACGCAAAATCTATCACTCCTAGTTATAGGACATCCATATATCATTCGAAAGTGAAAGATTTTTTTAATATAATAATTCATTAATATATAGGGTGTTCCATTTAAAATAAGCCTTATATTACACATTGAATAATCCAATAATGAAACTACAAATTTTGAACACCCTGTAAATAAATGTTTAATAATTAATCATGAAATACATTTATCCAATATCCAAATATTTAGAGGTATAACCAATTTTATTAGAATTTCTTAAATAAGTTAGGAATGAGTCTTCGTTTATAGCTTTACATTTTTAGAATATTCCACATAACTCAGAACACTCTGTACATAGACATAGGGAAGTCTTATGAAACTATACCTAATTTTTTGCTGACAATTAGAAAATGTAATAAAATATAGGGTGTTCCATAAGAAAAAATATAACTTTTATACGCCGCACTTTATTGGGACGCCCTGTATATTTCAAAATAATTTTAAAATGTAGCCCTTATCAACCTTCAAACTATAAATTTAAAAATTTTTCAAAATCTTTTACCGTTTCGCTGTAATCTTCCGTCCCGTTAGTGGTGACTCATCCTGTATATATATATATATATATATATATATATATATATATATATATATATATATATATATATATATATATATATATATATATATATATATATACTACATCCTAGTATCCCGTCTACGATGGAGGTGGAAACTGACTAAAAACCGACCCATATCGATCGTTACTTACATGCCAACTTTCATCATCCCCCTTCACAAATTAATTCAGTCATTAATACGCTTAACTACATATCAATAGGCCTTTGCGATAATGCAAGTAGACCCGCTGAGATCTCTAGTTTAAAACAAGCCCTCATCCAAAACCGTAACCGTAAAAATCACATCAATAGGAGCATCCACAGGCATCAATCTTCCACTCAATCTCAACCCAAGGACTCACACCCTCAGTTCTAGGTCGACAAAATCTTAATGCAGGTCACAAAATTGATTTTGAAAACTCCAAAACTATAGCCTCCAATAATAGTGTAGTTTGTAGAGAACGTTGTCTATATCTATAGATATATTGAAAATAAATGGAAAAAGAACGAAAACAATAACAACATTTGACAGTTTAAACGACAAATGACAGTGACGAAGATACGAAGAAGATTTGACAGACGAAAACAAGAAGAATTGACATCCCGAAAAGAGGACGAATTAACAGACATATAGAAGGAAAACTGTGACAGACCAAAAAGAAGAAGAAATAACAGTTGCGGTCTGTGAAGAAGACGACTTGGCAGATGGCTCAAGAAGATTTTACAGACGAAAGATTTTAAAGAAGAAGAATTGACATTCTGAAAAGAAAACGAATTGACATAAAAATAGGAGAACAGTGGCAAACCGAAAAGAAGAAGCATTGGCAGATGAAAAGAAGAACTGTGACAGTTGACAGACCGAAAAAAAGAAGAGGCGTTCATCTTGGCGGGCGAGCCTTTGTGACGTCAGTGGGTGTGTCTTTATTTTCCATTGGAGCGGGCCCACCATATTGGTTATTAAGCGTGGCTTACAATGCTATTGAGATACAAACTTTTCCACAACCAAGCGTCCCATCCTCTGCTATTATAAGTTTCTCCCTTAACTCTTGTACTCAGTTGTATCTTTTTTTCATATCGCTTTTTGAACTACTTTTTCCCTCGTTATCGTGTCTGAGCAAAATGCCAGGGAGCTGATCACTTTCTGACATACTTTAGGCAGTTATAGGGCTTTCAGAATCAGAAGAATCATTATCATCTGAGATTAATCATTTTGTATTGTGCTGAAGCTATTTTCTTGTGGCGTGTTAAAGTAATTACTATTTAAATGGGAATAAGCCACAATTAAAGGTTAAAGTAAGTTTATTGACGTTTCAATTTTTACTTCGGAAATCGTTCTCAAAATACAAACATCACTAATGTTTGTATTTTGAGAACGATTTCCGAAGTGGAAATTGAAACGTCAATAAACTTATTTTAACCTTTTTTGTGGCTTATTCCCATATAAATCATTTTGTATATTATATTTTAAGGCTAGCTTTTTTATTTTGCATAAACAAGTCAAGTCCAGGACTTGGCCGGTTTATGAAAAGTATTTAAATATAGGCAATCAACAATACCCTCTAGTGTCCATATTTTTATAGTGGTTCAGAGCTGCTTTAGGCACTGCGAGATTCAGAACTTTAAAATTTGCAAGAATTTATCCAACTCATTTGACCCAAAAATTGGACTTGACTGGTTTATGCACTACACCCCTCAATTGGTTTTTAAATATAAATTTGAATAGCATGTCACAAATATCTCAAAACTGATCTGTACTAATAAATATTCATAAAAACACAATATATAATATATGTTAATGATTCTCCATAAAAAAGTAATCTATACTGATCATTGTCCATAGTTTCCTACCAACATAAAAAATGGCGGCCATAGCTCAGTGCCTAGCCAGATAGCCTGGGTTCAATCCCGGTAGAAATTTTTTAATTTCTAATTTAACCGAGCCGCCACCGTGCTTCGGAGCGCACATAAAACAGTCTGTCTCGGTTACGTAAATAGTGTTTAACACAAAAGTCTGAGCCAGAATGTTACACGAATGTAAGATGTACTCGTACAATAAGCCAATTGTCTGCAGTACTTCCAGTGATGACAACAAGCGGCAAAAAAACATGAAAAATTAGTACGAAACCTTGAGTTACATGACCAAAACTGAACGTGTAAATTTCAAACAAGTTTATATTTATACAGCATTAAATTTATACAGCATCTGTTAGTTATTCTATTGGTAAAGGTTACTTAGCGCCTATGGTTAATCACCCATTGTTAAAATGGCCGTAAAATGGTTAACTTAAAGATCTTTGGTAATACAACAAAAATACATACAAATTCAAATTCGCATAAGCAAACGTTCTTATTAAACTTCCTTTAAGTTTCCACTAACCGCACAATATTTTATGCTTACTTTCTCAAGTACTGACTAACTGGATGACTGTTTAATTTTTAGCATTGTGAATATCTTAAGAATAAGAGGTAAATGAAGTGAACATGATATATTTCTCTAGAAAAACTGCACTCGTATGTAATTTGTGTGAGATTTAGTGCGAAACCGCTGACATTGGACATACTACACTGAACAAGCCCAGAATATCCCACACTATTGCTGCATATTCAGCTGTGCATTCAATAATGACCATGCGTTGGTGTTTAGCTTGCAAAATATCGCCAAGGGTTTGTTATTATTATTACTTTATATATATATATATATATATATATATATATATATATATATATATTATTGTGATATTTAAAGTCTAGGTGCGCCAAGCAATAATTAGCAAATTAATTTTTTTGATTAATTAAAATTATTTAAATGATATGATTATGACTCTATCACAATTTTTAATTCTTTTATCTCAGGGTTAAATTCGTGCTTCAATATCTATGCTATTACATGTGAAAGGTAAGGTCCAGAGAATACCGGGATAATAAAAAACACATATGATCTAACACTATATATTGAAATAAAAATAATGAAATAATTCACACTCAAAAGTTTTCAATAAACAAATCTCATATAAGGATTCTCAAAATTTTGTTCTCCGTACGTGAACAATCAAAAATTAATGGTGCAAACAATATTAATTGAAATCTCAAAATCCCAAACTATTCTAACTCTCCTAATCCAAATATTTATATCCTTTCTAAATTACGTGTAAAAATTTTGTTATCAATAAAAGAAAAAACTGCAGAAAACAAAATTATCTCTCTCTGATGATGAGTGGTCCAAATCCTTGTTCCTTGTAGATTATATTATCTCCTCTCAACCGCTCCCTATGTAATCAGCAATCTTACATCAGATTGTTGCAAGTATATCGTCCTTAATGATCTCCTTCAAAAGCACAAATCATTCAAATTATGATAGCCTTTCTCCTCTCGATAAACTGAATCTCTCGTTGGCCCGAGTGAAAAATTGACTCTTGGAATATCTTCTCTTTACGATAAACTGAATCTCTCGTTGGCCTGAACAGTGACTCTTGGAATATAAGTAGAGAAATATGACTTACAATATTTTGTTGTTTCTGCTTCTGTCAGATACACTAACTCCACAAAAACTCACTAACATTCAACACTACTGCTTGCTACATTTCGGGAACCGACAGAGAACAAACACTGTTCTTTCTTGAAGACTTGGAAACCAACTGCCTATATTTTCTCTCTCCTCAATCTAGCTAAACTTTCCTTATCCCACCTTCCTCAATCTCCGCCAATCAAAACTCGTCACAATTCCCCATTTTTTCATTTCGATAACAAACAAATTTTTACCTATAATTATAAAATTTCCTAAAACTTATTTACAAATATTATTTTCTATAATTCTTAAAACTAACAAAAACCTCTTTCTAAAATATCTTCTATTGTCTTTAATCACTGCATTAATGGATTTTGAAAAACCCCGTTCAATTCTTTGGCTTTCACTTAAACTTATGCGGGTCACTCACGTATAACAAAGAAATGATTGATGTAAAGCTTACATTTTGTTTGGTACAGGTAATTCAAGGATTTAATAACTTTCCTTCTCCGAAATGTTTGTTGGATTTTGAAATATTTTAAACAAACCAATATTTTCTTGATTTTACATATCATAACAAATCCCCGCCATTTGATCTGCCGAAAACTCTTTGTTAAATTTTAAAATGACAAAAGTTTTCCAGGATCAAATCATTTCACTATGTTATTAAAATCTATTCATGATACTGATAAATGTCGTGAATGTTAAAATACCCCGTATATTGCCTGTCTTTATACGGGATTGGATATATTTTCGTTTTAAATTTTTCCAAGTATTTTCCCTTCAAAGAAAGTTCATAATTTTTAGCCACTCGGTTTACTTTATTAACAAGATCTCCATGGTTTCTTAAAATCTTCTCTATGTTTTCTCCACAATTTATTTTTCTTTCATCCACCTTTTGTTCACATGTGTTCACTGTCCATAATACTTCTTCACAAAATTCTGGATTCTCGTCCATCAGTGCCATTTTTTCTTCTGTTTTCTTTTTATCCTCTAATTCCCTTTGGTATTCCGAGCACCATGTTTCTATTCCTTTCACTTCTCTGATGATACCTTTTTTTTCTTCCTGCTTCCATTCTGTTTTATCGTCGGTTGCCAACAATTCTTCTGTACCTTCTATTTCCTGTTTTTCTCTGGTCTCCATCTTATTTTCCTGCTTTCTTTTCGAACTCTTCTTCTTTTTCTTCCTTCTCTTTTTCTTTTCTGTTAGATCTTGTTCTTGTACTTTCGGTTTATCCTCTACAGTCATATCGATTTCTTCGCGTTTTTCCTGTGCATTGATCCTTCCAGAATTTGTTTTCCTATCTGTTTGCTTTTCTTCTCCTGTGTTGTCTGGTTCTGCTCTGATTTCCAGTTTATTTTCTGAAAAATTGATGGTGATATCTTTTTTTCTCAATTCATCAATTCCCGCTATCATATCATGATTTAAATCTTCAATCACCACACATTTCATAATATGGAATTTGTTTCCCACTCTTATCTGTACTCCCAAACCTTCGTTTACTGTCGTCAAATTTTTATTGTTTGCACCCACTAAATCAACCCTAGGAATCTTATACACAAATCTGTCCAAATTTAATTCTTTTACTAGTTTTTTATTGATTAGCGATATCTCCGATCCAGAATCAATCACAATTTTAATCGCTTTATGTTTTATAAATGCATCTAAAAATATTAGATTAGAATTAGAAATTTGTCTGTCGTTTCCTATTGCTACATGATTCATCTCCCTTCTATTTTGTTGTTGGAAGCTCTGGTTATTTCTATCGTCCCTTTGTTCGTTAGTATTCCTATTCGGAGGATTTTGTGCATCTCTATTCCTGTTGTGATTTTCATATGTTCTCTGTTGTGTGTCATTCCTGTTATCGTAATTTTGTTGTCTATTGTAATTATTGTAATTTCTCGGCCTATATTCGTTTGTTGATCTGGGATGTCGGTTTCTCTGGTCATAATTTGATGAATACCTTCTTTCCGGTCCATTATATTGGTCATGTTGTCTTCTATTTCTCATTTCTTTTCTTTTCGCTTCTTTTAATTGAAGGAATTGGCACAAACTATCAATATCTTGATAGTTTCTCAAAATCACGTGATCTTCCAACGTTTCCTCAAAATGTCTGCTGATCATTTCTACCAGCTGTTCGGTAGAATATTTGTATTCTAGATATTTTGAATTGTTATATATCTGCAAAGCATATCTTTCTTCAGATATTCCCATTTTTTCGTGATATTTTCCATTCTGTAGCTCTTGGTTGATTTCTCTCTGTTTATTTTTCCCCCAGAAATAGTTGAGAAATTTATTTTCAAAATCTGTCCAATTTTCAAACTCATCTTCCTTGCTTTCATACCATAACGCTGCTCCTTCTTTCAAATGGTTTCTAATTGTTTCTTTGCAATCGTCAAAATATCTAATATGTTGTAATTTGGTTTTCAAATTTTTGACAAACGGTACTGGGTGTGTTTTCCGAATATCCCCGCCAAATTGTATTTTCGCCTCGCTTGTTCCATGGATGATAACTTCTTTTCTCTCTACCCCTCTTAGTTCAATTTCTGCCATTTGTTTTTCATTTTGCTTTAATCTTCTTTCTACTTCCTTCCTGTCTTCTTGTAGCGCATTTTCAAATTTTATTTCTAATCCCTCCAAATTATCTTTAATTCTCATTTCTTGTTCTTTCATATTATTTTTAATTTCATTAATCTCTTCTATTTGTTGTATCAGTTCTTTCTTTATCCCCTCAACACATCCTTTAATTTCCTGTTCATAGTTTTCCAGACGCTGCTCTATATTTCTCATTGTTTGTTTTGTTTCCCGTTGGTTTTCTTCCATTGTTTGTTTTGTTTCTGCCATTGTTTGTTTTGTTTCATCCATTTTTTGTGATGTTTCTTGTTGGTTTCTATCCATTTTATCCATTTTCTTTGATGTTTCATTCATTGTTTGTGTCTGTATTTGCATCATTGCTAATAATTTTTCCAGCATTCCTGTTTCTTTTCTTTCCTCCATTATTGTGGCATTTCCTTCATTATCCGATCCTTCATCAATAATTGTTTCCTCTTCTATCTTATCCTCTTTCCTTTCTTGCGTTTTACTTTGACTCCTTGTGGTCGACATGTTGTTTCTTTTCGTTACTGTTTTTGTCCCCGCCAAATGTGAAATTTTACAACACTCTATATGTTTCAGAACACGATAATATTTCTCCCCAAATGTATTAAATTTTCACGACAAATATCAAATATACAATCAGTAAAATTCAAATAATTCAAAATAAATATCAAATGTATGATTGGTAAAGAAAATAAAATCAAATAATTCAATAGCAGTAAATATCCACTAACTACGATCAATCAATAAATCAAATTTATATTCCCTGGAAAAATTGTCAAAATACTTTCAAATTCAAATTCCCTCAATGTTATATGTTTTTATCTCTGGATTACCTGTACTTATTCCAGATCTCTTTCCCTTCCTTCAAATGTAAAGCTGCGATATTTTCAAGCCCCACGTTTTGGAAGCCAGTTATTGTGATATTTAAAGTCTAGGTGCGCCAAGCAATAATTAGCTAATTAATTTTTTTGATTAATTAAAATTATTTAAATGATATGATTATGACTCTATCACAATTTTTAATTCTTTTATCTCAGGGTTAAATTCGTGCTTCAATATCTATGCTATTACATGTGAAAGGTAAGGTCCAGAGAATACCGGGATAATAAAAAACACATATGATCTAACACTATATATTGAAATAAAAATAATGAAATAATTCACACTCAAAAGTTTTCAATAAACAAATCTCATATAAGGATTCTCAAAATTTTGCTCTCCGTACGTGAACAATCAAAAATTAATGGTACAAACAATATTAATTGAAATCTTAAAATCCCAAACTATTCTAACTCTCCTAATCCAAATATTTATATCCTTTCTAAATTACGTGTAAAAATTTTGTTATCAATAAAAGAAAAAACTGCAGAAAACAAAATTATCTCTCTCTGATGATGAGTGGTCCAAATCCTTGTTCCTTGTAGATTATATTATCTCCTCTCAACCGCTCCCTATGTAATCAGCAATCTTACATCAGATTGTTGCAAGTATATCGTCCTTAATGATCTCCTTCAAAAGCACAAATCATTCAAATTATGATAGCCTTTCTCCTCTCGATAAACTGAATCTCTCGTTGGCCCGAGTGAAAAATTGACTCTTGGAATATCTTCTCTTTACGATAAACTGAATCTCTCGTTGGCCTGAACAGTGACTCTTGGAATATAAGTAGAGAAATATGACTTACAATATTTTGTTGTTTCTGCTTCTGTCAGATACACTAACTCCACAAAAACTCACTAACATTCAACACTACTGCTTGCTACATTTCGGGAACCGACAGAGAACAAACACTGTTCTTTCTTGAAGACTTGGAAACCAACTGCCTATATTTTCTCTCTCCTCAATCTAGCTAAACTTTCCTTATCCCACCTTCCTCAATCTCCGCCAATCAAAACTCGTCACAATTCCCCATTTTTTCATTTCGATAACAAACAAATTTTTACCTATAATTATAAAATTTCCTAAAACTTATTTACAAATATTATTTTCTATAATTCTTAAAACTAACAAAAACCTCTTTCTAAAATATCTTCTATTGTCTTTAATCACTGCATTAATGGATTTTGAAAAACCCCGTTCAATTCTTTGGCTTTCACTTAAACTTATGCGGGTCACTCACGTATAACAAAGAAATGATTGATGCAAAGCTTACATTTTGTTTGGTACAGGTAATTCAAGGATTTAATAACTTTCCTTCTCCGAAATGTTTGTTGGATTTTGAAATATTTTAAACAAACCAATATTTTCTTGATTTTACATATCATAACAATATATATATACATATAAACCACTTATGGAATAAAATTGTTTGTGTCCTTATTATAGAAAATAATAAAAAAAACTCTGGGACACGTTAACTTTTAAATTTAAATTTACAGAGTGATCCACGCAAGTCTGACATAGTCCATAATCCTTATTTTTAATGACACCCTCTTTTTCGATTTTTAGGCATTTTCCACGTTGAAAATGATAATAATAGCTATGCTATTCGACAGAACGGGAAAAAAAACATAAAAAAACATTGTTTTAAAGTTGGCCAAAAATTTCCGACATAACCTAAAATATCACTGAAAATTTCAAATATTTTTCCTGGGCTCAATTTTCAAGCTAAAAATCTGAAAAAAATCAGGCAGTTTTGTATTATTAAAATACGCTTTCACGAATTTTTTCATATTTTTTTCAGCAATACAGCGTCTAAAAAATATATTTTTTTTGAAAATACTTGTTTTCCTATAGCGAACCCCCAGAGGCACCTAGAAACTTGAAAATTTAACTGAGTGAGTTTTTAATTATGTCCTTTTGAATGGCCAGACCCAAAACTGAATTGAGCATGGTGCAATTTTGACCATCTTATCCCGCTATAGCCTTTAAGTAAAAAGTAAATAAAATGAAAGAGATCTAATTTAGGATAATTTAAGTATAAAAATTATTATACTCTTCTCATCAAGACGAAAAGGAAAAGGTCTTAGAGCGTCAGAAAATTGAATTTAAAGTAACTAAGGGTGCCCTCACTAAAGAGTGCTCACTCCGATGTCATCTCTATATAACATGCAGAGCAGCATGCAGATTTTCTGAAAATTCAAAACATGTTATCTGTAAGGGCAGAGTAACCATCAACCATATCAAAAATAGCTGATCTTTTCAGAACCTTACTAGTTGAGAAATTTTTTGAAACGGCTTTCTTAGAAGACAATATCTGAACTAAATTTGAACGTAGTGTATACACAGAAAATCTTTAAGGGTGCTATTCTGTTCCTATTCTTTGTTTTTTTTTTGTCTAACATTTTGTAAAACCGCTTTTCAGTACTATCTTATTGGTTTCTCCTTTGTTTATTTGCTCTAGTGTTTTAATCTTATTCGTTTAAATGTCTTATATCTACCATTTTGCTTTGTGAAATTAATTTATTTTAGTAATTCTTTGTGTCTAATATAAATTCTTAACTTCTTTCAATCGATTATTAATATTTTTATATAATCATCCGTTATTATTTTTGTTCTGTAGAAAAAGAAAAGCTGTTAAATATGATATAATGTAATAAATTACAACAAAAATAAAAGATTACAATTAAGACATGCTCACGGTTATTATTTGATAGCCTTTTATCATGCATTGTTTACCTAATATGTATGTTGCATTCCTTTCTGTCGCCTTTAAGTCCATGCAATATAGCTATGAATTATGTTAAAAAATGAGGAAACAAAGATTATATACAACATAAAATTTAAACAACTAAGTTATACCAGAAAAATACACATAGTGCAAATAACCCCCTACTCACCCTCCACCCCTAACGATAGATGTGTCATCAGTAGGAAAAGTGCAATTCTTGAGAGATACCCTTGGTAATTGGACTGACCTGCTAACAGAGTAAACTTTTTTCTGTCCCTTATCTCCGGTTTTTATGGTGGCCAATGGATCGTCAGTAACGTTTTCCTGTTTGCCATTTTTGATAGAAGGTGCACCCTCTTGTCTTTCAGAAACTTTGGTAGGACCCAGCCACCTAAGCATATTTTAGCAATGCAGTTATTTTTGGAGTCGCTAAAAGTTGTGGTAACATGCTTGCGAATGAAAATGTCCTGAAAAAAATAAAAATATATTTTAAAAAACATATTAAAAATAAAACAACAGTTAAATTTTATTAATTATACTATTAATCTTAAAGTAACAGAGACATCTATTATCATAATTTTTATATTAGTCCATATAAAGGTAAATACTTACTCATTGTCAATGTTTTAAGAGTAATTTAAAATTGATTTAATATTTTTACCAATAGTTTATTAAGCTATAAATATAATTTAATACTCAACGATTCGCATTAAATAAATTAATGTAGCATCTCATGATTTTGTTACCTCAGGTGATAATATTAAAATTCAAACAATAAAACACTTCCACAAAAGTTATTATGAGTGCCTGTCTCAGCGATGTGATTTTACTATGCGTCTGCACTTTATAGTATTTAACTGAAAAAGTTAAGGAGGAGAGAGCTGTTTGTCTCAAGTTGGTCATTCACAATTATATCTGTATTTAATAATTTATTAATTTTCATAGATTTTAATATATATATATATATATATATATATATATATATATATATACATATATAAGGTCTCTATTTTTAATATGGAGCATTTGAAATTGATTATTAAAACAATGATTATGGTCTAGAAGATGAAGTACGTACGTAGAATCTGTTTTTCTATTATTAAAAGAACTTTTGTGTTCTGCTATACGTTTTTAAAGGTTCTATCAGTATGCCTGATGTAAGTTGTTGGGCATTTACCACATTTTTTAGTTTATATACACCGCTGTTTAAGAGCCTTTTTGTTTTGGCTCTTGTCCTTAATATAGTTAATTATTGATAATTTTTAAATCTAGAAAATTTATAGATTGATTCTGTTCTGTTTCTACTGTAAATTCAATATGATTATGAAGTGAATTAATATTTAAGATAAGAATTATTCAAGTTTTCTGTTAGTTCCTGTTAAACATATCAGCATATCGTCCACATATCTCCACCAATATAAAAACTGTTTCAATACGGGTTGTTTTAAAATATGTATGTCTAGATAATCCATAAAAAATGTGGTAGCAATCGGTTTAGAGGATTACAATGATCCACAATATTAAAATTTTTGAGTATTTATTCACTGGAGAACAGTTTGAAAAAATAATTCTATTGAATTTGATTTTTGGGCTGTTATCGGCTTAAGTTTTTTCTCTGTCCCTCAATCTAGTATGGATCATTGGTTAGCAGCATTTAGTGCTTATTTACTAAAATGTATAGTACCGGTTAGTTTTTCGGATATAGGTAGTACATTTGGTAGTTAACGTCGAGCGTCATAAGTGCTTAAACAGCCCCAATTCGATTTGTTATATATATATATATATATATATATATATATAGCAATTTTACCAGTACCGGTCAAAAAACACAAAACTCAGTTCATTTATCAGGCAAGCCTATTTTACCTATTACTCAGAGCAAACCTAAGATGGGTATGGTCCTGAAGGAGGTACAGATCATAGATAATATTACTGTAAAAATAAACGAAAAACTATCAGAAATAGACCAAATGGAAATAACTAGTCAAAATATAAATATAACACGGGATTAAATTAAATAAATTTTGGTGAATACCACAAGTGATAAGATTCTAAAAACACGATCAAGGGCAAGAAAATATTGATTGACATCACACATTTTAGAAATGATGGATAAAAGAAGAAAATATAAAAATAAGAGCACAATTAAATACACACGTTTGAATAGGGTAATACGAGGTAATATTAAAAATACGGAAGTGAAATGACTAGAAGAAAAATGTAAAGAAATACAATAATTAAAAAATAGAAGGTAAAAGCATTTTCATGTATCAAAAAAATCAACATTGCATCCTCATAAATAACAACGAACAGTTAATTTATAACACCAAAAAAAAATACACGAATAGGAAAAATTTATCCCTTTCAGGCTTAGTGGCTCCACGGTGGAACCACCTTTAAACAAACTTTTTCCTACTGCCCGAGTAATCGTACGCTGGGATCACTAGACGGAATGCGATGTAGACGTCGTGTATTTTACTTCCCACGCGATAACAAAATCCCAGGAACATTTGTGCACATTGTACATAACACATTTCGCGCGCTCACAAGTGAATGCTAGTGAGGTTATTTATTGTTGTAAATAAACAAACATTCTGCTACTGATAAAAGGTATGTATTATGTTAATTTGTTGATAAATAGATGTATTTATGTATTGCCGTATTGAGTCATTATGAACTACGTAGATAACTAAGTGAATTTTGATATTTTGATTGGTGGTTCCAATAGGTACCACTAGGCAGATCAGTAACTAAAATAATAGTTATGTTTTGTTACAGAATTCCAAAATGAAAAGACGTCTTGATTTGAGTCAATTAACAAGTCATGACGCTTATGATTTACTAGCAGATATCCCATCGGAGGGATCTGATGTATCCGATTTTGATGAGAACGAGGATGAAAACGGTTAGAATTTATCGTCATTCACTTACTAAGATAAGCTAGATATAAGCAGAATTAGCAGATTTCATATTATTAAGTCTTAGGAACCAAGTAATAAAAATTCTACTAATAGTTTGCAAGAAATGGTATATTATGATAAATTTTAATTCAGAGCCAGAATGGAGAAATGAGAGGTTTCGTTTTATCTACCAGTACCGTTGCAGCAGTGTTATGACTAACAAAAGAACATTTTCCTTTGCTTTGTAGATTTTAAAAAGGAATTTAATCGCGTAGATCATAATAAAATATTAAGTTGTTTACAGGACATTAATTTAGATGATAAATACCTAGCATTAATAAAAAAAACATATTGGAGGTGAAGTGTTAAGATTGACTAAAAAAGGATACCAAATGGAGTAAAATAACTTAAAATAATCTGCTATGCAGACGACGCAATACTACTCTCTTAAAGTGAAAATGATTTACAACGTATGCTGCACCAATTTAATATAACTCCCAGAAAATTTAACACGTTAATTTCACCAAAAAAGAAAAAATGCATTATTAAAATAGCAAATTACTAAGATGTAAACTAGATCTGGACGATCAGATAATAGAACAAGTGATGGAGTTTAAATATCTAGGCATCACACCATCTAGCTAAGGAAAGCTCAAAACAGAAGTGGAAGATCAAGTGAATAGAGCAAACTGAGCCGCAGGTTGCGTGAATGAAACAATATGGAGAAATAAAAATATTGGGAAAGAAATGAAAAGCAGAATTTATAAAAGAGTTATATTATCAATAATGACGTTCTCGGCAGAAACACGACCTAACACAAAGAGGACAAAAAGAATGTTAGAAACAACAGAGATGAAACTCTTAGAAAAATTGATGGTAAGACATTATAGGACAAAGCTAAAAGTACAGGTACGCGACGTAGATGCAAGGTGAAGAACATTAAGGAATGAGTAATAAAAATAAGAGTAGAATGAAACAATCATATAAACCGAATGACAACAAATAGAGTAGTAAAGACGGCAAGAGACGGTTCCCCAATAGGAAGACGATCAGTAGGATGACCACGAAAACGATGGAAAGACAACTTACTGGAGGTACATTGAAAAACGACAGAGCCACATCTACATTAAAAGAAGAGAAAGAAGACGAAGAAATTAGTATAAGTAAAGGCGTGAGAAAGGGTTGTGTATTGTTCTAATGCTGTTTAACATTTACTCGGAACTGTAGTTCAAAAAGCCTTTCTGCATGAATAAAAATTAAGGTAGAACAAATTTTTAACATAAGTTATGCAGATGATACTGTCCTACTAACTGATATGGACACGAACTTATATAAAGTCCTTGACCAAATTAATGATGCTTGCCGAGAATTTAAAAATATGATTACCGAGAAAAAAAAACAAGATAATGGTAATCCAAAAGAGATGGAATATCCCTTTACTGATACTATAATGAGAAGATATTATAACAAGTAATTCATTGTAAATACCTTGGCTGCTAGATTAACTGCAAGCTTAACTCAGAATATGAAAGTAAAGCGACAATTACTGAAACTAGAGATAGGTCCTTCAATATGTGGTCTAATCTGCGATACCCAAATCGATATCAAACTAATATAAAACTTGTAAAATGTTTTGTTTGTTCTGTTGTTTTATATTATGTAGTCAAAATTTGGACTATTAGTGTACCGGAGAATTTTTAAAATTTCTTAAACTATACAAAAAACATATACACAAGTTCTAAGTAAACTAAATATAGAAAAATGACTATTAAGAACGATTAAAATAAGAAAAACTAGTTATTTCGGTAATTTTCTATGTAATAAGTAATAACATTCCAAAATTGGACATTAAAAATGTAAAATAGAGGGTAAAGGATGTATAAGATAAAAAATTGTCCTGGCTTCGTAATTCGAAACTGGATATGACTAGGTTATCAAAAACTTACGCATACAGCCAAAAACAAATAAATGTTTCGTTCCATTTTCATCGATAATTAAACTTTTTAGTTTAAGTTGTAAAGTAGAGTGTTTTAATCACATAGATTTAATCTGCACCTGTAGAGTCGTTTTTAAATGATGGTATAACCAGTCTATATATGATTTTACTTTTGATTAACTAACAAATGTAATTAATTGACCAGGAATTATTTTTTATTTTAAAAATAACTAAAGCCATTAGAAAAATAGTTACATATAATTACATATCCACTGCAAATTAACAGTATAATTAATTTTCCTTAAAAAGGCAAGATTAGTTAATCATCCTTGTAGAGTGACTTAACACCCTAGAGTTTCTAGAAATGGTATTGCGGATTTACGAGGACTGTTTTATAATTAAATTTCATATTGATTTTTAAATAAATCTTTTAATTATTTTTTTTAAATATATCAAACATTTAAACAGTTTATGCAGATACGGACCTAATATATTTGTCGGGGGTTCAAAGATCAGGTTGCCGCCCGCCCAATGGCGCACCCAGGGGGGTTTTGGGGGTTAAAATCCCCCAGGGCACTATTCCGACACTGTTACTGACAAATTTTAAGGCCTCAAAATGGAGGATAAAAAAATAGCATACAAAAAATTTCGGTGCCCAATCAAAACCCCCCCACAGGAAAATTCTAGGTGTGCTACTGCGCCCGCTCCCTTCTCTGATCTCCCTACCATCGTCAAACTAAAATATTAGAAAATATTACCTTCGTAAGCTATTTTTAGATGTGGTAGTTGATATTACATACCATAAGTATTTGTATGATAAGTATTTTATTAAGACGTTTTATTTATAAAAAAATTATATTAATACACTTATACATATTAATACATACATTACACTTGCAAAAGATGTATATTAATACAGTTATACAAAAGTAATACAAATAGTTTGTATCGTAACTCAATTGCAATTACGCAAAAATTGCTTATTAGCCCAGTCTGGTTATACAAAAATCATCGATTTCACGGCAAAATGTTTCGCAGATATCTGAAGCTTTTAAGACATAGGTGGGGGTTACTAGATGACGAATAGATAAAAAGATACTACTATTTTTACCTTGCGTTTTTTTTAAACAATAATTTATGGTCAGAATTTGATTTTTTATCTATAAGTTTTTTCCCTTATAATTTAAATAAATAATATTTATACCATTTTTTTATATCAAGAATATCTTTATTTTCTCGTTTTTTCAATTAAAATTGATAAATAATTTACGGAGATATTTGCAAAAAAACAGTTTTTTTGCACTAATTTATAAATTTAATTAATTTTTTTATTAACAAAATAAAATGTTATTAATACATTTTAACATTGAGGAATTACCGTCTTTTAAATTTGTGTGAAATTTCCCCCCGATCGGTCAAATAGTTTAAAAGTTATTCAATTTGTTTATCCCTGGGACTAATTATTTAAACCATTGAACTTGCCCTATGAATGATGCTAGACAGATTTAACAAATTTCATACGATTTTTTAAGACTTAAACTATCTCAGAAGTTAAATGAATGTTGAGTTTTCATCGAAATTATTTACAAAATAAACGTTTGAAAAGGGGCATGTTTTTTACTTATAAACAATTGTAATAACTTCTATATTTTTTAAGCTACAGACTTGTACGTACAACCATTAGATAGCTGGTAAAAACTCATATTTAACAAAAAAAAATAAATCTTCTATGAACAATAGGAACGAAGTTAGCGACAATTTTTTTGTTAATTATATCTCCATTTTTTATAAACATTAAGAAGTAAAATTTGCACAAATCTTGAATGAAAATCTAAACTTTATATTGAATTTTATAGCTATAAAATTCATCCAATTTTTCGAAACTTCAAACCTTTCAAAACGAAGTTACTTTCGAAAGATCGACATAGGAAACTGGATGGGAAACTGTTTTAGCTCCTCGCTGCAAAATTTAATATTATGTTTACGGATGTATAATTCAAAAGCTTCAACAGTTCTGTAGGAATTTCATCAGGTCCATTTGTTTTCCATTTTTAGCGTTTCTTATTGCGTATTCTACTTCTTCTTTCAATATGTCTGGCCCAGTTGCATTGATTATCTGAGTTAAGTTGTTTCTATCGTCTTCAAATAATTCATTCAGGTATTCTGTCCATCTTTTTATTTCATTCTCTAGATCTACAATAAGATTTCCATCTTTGTCTTTAAGTTTACCTATTTGGCATTTCTTTATGCTTCCTGTTATCTCTTTTACTTTTTTGTGCACATTGAACGCATCGTACTTTTTCTCATAGGTTTCCATTTCTTCACATTGTTCTTTAATCCACTCTTCTTTGGCTTCTTTTATTCTCTTTTTTATGTGTTTATTTATTTCTTTGTATTTGTCTGAGTAATTCTTCATCTTTCTTCTTTGTTCCATCAAGTCTAGTATATCTTGTATCATCCACCCCTTATTCTTTGTTGTTGTTTTTGTAAGATGTTCCTGCTGTTTGTATAGCTGTATTTATGTACTTAACGTTGGTTAACGTTGTTTGTATCGTTAATTTGTTGCTGCACTGAACGGAGGTTTTCATTTATTTTTTCTCCTGTTTCTTGTCGTATATTTTTGTTTCTAAGTTTATTTAAATCTAGTGCCTTTCTATGTGGTCTTCTAATCTTTTTTGGTCTCGCCTCCATCACAGTAACTACCGGGTTATGATCTGAGCCTATATCCTGGGTACGTCTTAGTATATTTAACAGAATTATGATACCTCCTTTCTATCATAATGTAGTCTATTTGATTTCTCACTATTTTTTCTTTGGTATGTTGTGGAGATGTCCATGTATATAACCGTCAAGGAGGTAATTTGAAAAAGGTATTTGTTATTACGAAGTCTTCACTTTGGCAAAATTGAATCAATCGAATCAATTGATTTTCCGAGATTTATGGGGGGTGAAAATTATGTCATCATTATTAATACTGCGACAGACTATTCGAGCAAATTAAAAAAAAAGTAAGTATTTAGGGTGAATTTCAAATGGACTTAATTTTTCCGAGATTTCCCATATTTTCCGGCCAGTGAAAACTATGTAGTTATTCATATTTCGACGAGCTACCCCCCAAAAAAAAAGATGCTTGCAGCTGCAAAAGAAAGCCGAGATAATGTAAATTTTTCCTACGTGTTTCAATTTGAAGTTCCGATGCCGAAAAAAAAACGGAGCTGAAACAGATATCCTCTCCACTTTTCTATGTCGATCTTTCGAAAGTACCGTCGTTTCGAAAAATTAGATAAATTTTATAGCTATAAGTTTCAATATAAAGTTTAGATTGTCATTCAAAATTTGTGCAAATTTTACTTCTTAATGTTTATAAACAATGGAGGTAGGATTTTTTTAAAAATAGTCACTAACTTCGTTCCTATTGGTCATAGAAGGTTTTTTATTTTTTAATGTGAGCTTTTTTACCAGCTATCCAATGGTTGTAAGTACAAGTCTGTAGCTTGAAAAATATAGAAGTTATTACAATTGTTTATAAGTAAAACACATACCCCTTTTTATTTTTAAAATTTATAAATTAGTGCAAAAAAACTGCTTTTTTGCAAATATCTCTGTAAATTATTTATCAATTTTAATTAAAAAAAGGGGAAAATAAAGATCTTCTTGACATAAAAAAATAACATAAATATTGTTTATTTAAAATATAAGGGAAATAATTTATAGACAAAAAATCAAATTTTGACCATAAATTATTGCTTAAAAAAAACGCAAGGTAAAACTAGGAGTATCTTTTCATCTATTCATCATCTAGTATCCCCCACATATGTCTTAAAAGCTTTAGATATCTGCGAAACATTTTTTCACCTTTTTTTGACCAGACTGGGCTATATCTATTGTACCTCAAATTTGAATTCTTGGAACCTTCTTAGCTGCAAATGTACTGATGATGTAATGGCTAAGGAACGCTCGTTTGTGTTCAATTAGTATAACGCTTAGATTAGAGATTATCTCCTGTTTCAACGTACTTTTCTTTTAGCTTTTGAAAATTTTGGCTTTCCTAAAACTTCGTTCATCATACGACACTGTAACTGGCAGCGTGAAAAATATCGGTGCTATAGCAATGTTAGGGTAGCCTTCCTGTTGTTTATTTTCATAAATAAGACTTAACATTTCTCTTGATGTGGTTTCTTTTAAATTTCCATCAATCTATAAAGCATAGTGCTTAATACTTTCTATTTCAAATTTAAATTGTTCAATGTTGAGATCAGCAGTGTAGATTTTTTTTCTTTTCTAATATTTGCAAATTTTTCTTCATTCATTTTTAGGTGATCTGAGTTCCGTATTCATCCGGTCAATAACTTCTAACATGGCTGGTTGATAAACATTCTCAGCACTTGTCAGACTCCATCGCCAGTTAACTCATCAGGCATTTATTTCCTTTTTCTTTGTCTTTTTTCTGAGAACACTGATTGTAGATCATTCATGCGTGCTAATATTTTACCCTCAGTAACGGTCTCAGATGGGGCAAACTTTGTGTAACACTTTAAAAACGTTAAAAGACTTGATAGTTCCGGGCGGCCAAACCTACTGTCACTTTATTTCAAAAGGGTTACTCATAGTTTGAGGTGTTGAGAGATCATAGCTTTTAAGATCCTCAAAAACCTGCGCAACTTTACCGTTATGTTTATACACAGCTTTAATTGTATCTAGTCTTGCAGACCATCATGTCTTATTTTCGGGTTTCAATGTCAGTGGAAAATAGTCGAACAACTTTCCAAAGTGAATCTGAAGCCTCAAAGAAAGAATACAAACTGTTCAAAGTTCCGAAAAAAATCTGAGCATCAATAGTATCATTGGCCGCATTAGCACCAACTAAATTGAGGGACTAAGCAGCGCATGGAACAAAACATACAGGCTCGATTTTCTAAAGTAATCTGGACTGAACTCATTTAGACTTGCCCGCCAATATTGCCACTTGCCATATTTGCTCCATTATCGTAGGATTGACCTCTAGAGTTCTTTAAGTTAACTCCATTTTGGTCTAATTTTTTCAAGACAAGCTTCTATACTAGCGTTTTATTTCTTTTTTTTTCGGCGAGCGTCACAGAACTAGCGCCACGAAAAGGCGTCGTCACGGGTAGCGTCATAGAATAGCGGTACTTGACGAGAGTGTCTTTCACTAAAAGATTCGATTCGTAACGATTGTCAAAATTTAATGAAAGTCATAGATTTTATTCGATTAATAACAACAATAAATCATATGTTTAAATTTTTATAATTCCCGTTTTAAAGTAATTTTATATAAATACAATTATTATTTTTTAAAATTATTTAGTTTACATTAATAATTAAATTTACTATCAAATATAATTTATTTATATTTTCATGATTTCATATAAATATAATTTCATATAAATACAATTAGTAAAACATTTTAAAAATATTCATATGAATACAGTCACAGCAAAACAGTCCATTTGTGTACCTTACGAGGGGGTGGCTGTTAAGTATTCAAAATGTCAAAACTGATCATAATTTGTTATTTTGATTTTTGAAATGTTTCATAATTATTTTTTAATTTAAAAATTCAGAAACATAGTATGAAACTTGGCTTTAGTCTACAGTACCAACTACGGCACCATTTTTTTATTATTTTTTGGCTGAAATCTTTACTTTTTTGATACCAACTGGGAAAAAAACATAAAATCCTTTACTTCCGATATATTTCAGTAGCTTGGTTCTAAAAGGGCCAAAGTCATAAAACGCTGTTTTTGGGAAACTGCTTTAGAAGATTCTTATACAAAATGATCTACAGTTATTGCTAATATTTTTTATATTGCAACACTGTTTTTTTGTCTTGTCATTCTTACATAGATTACGGAATGTTTGGCATCAGTAAAACTGACCCACATTTGTTTTTTTTTTATTGGAAATATGACATTGGCCCTTTTAGAATAACAAAAAAATACTCCAAAATGTTACTTTGGCCCAATTAAGGAATAATAACATTGCAATAATTTGAAGAGATTAATGTTTATTTTATAAAAACATAGTCACAATCAGTAGGATTACAATGGTAATATTACATCTCATCATCTTTCGTACTCCTCATCTGCAATAAAATTATCCGTTGCAGATGGTGATGTAGTCAAAGTATTGAGAAACTGAAGGTAATATGGGCGACTACTCTCCTCAACGTAAGGTAACATGTCTTTCAGATGTTGTGTTTTATTCGCTGGTATGCCCAATGGTTTATCAGAGATTGGTAACAAACGAGTAGTTCCAGAATGTCTAGTTCTTGTTCTTAATAAGCTCAATGTTTTATAAGGCTCATCGTCGGTAAAGGAGTTTTTGTATTTCATCACGCCAAGATTTTCACTTGAATAGTAAATAAGTCTTATTTTAGACCACACCACTGGTTGTCCTTGAGTATTGGTTTTTTCATGCTGAAATTTGCCAGATAATAATGATTTAAAACAAAGAAATTCTTCTTGCTTCATTTCTTGAACAAAAATTGGTGGTTTTCTGGGTATTAGACGAATAAGGTTAGCCCAGTCTCTAGGAATATCTATCCTGGCAGTAGTAGAATTTTTAGTTTTTTCTATTGCAGCATGTATAGTGTCTGCTTCCATGTGAGTGTGTCCGGGTACTAGAAATTTGTGATAAATATCAATCTTCCTTCCTTGGTGTTTGGAATGTTCAATAACGGTAAGAAGCATAACTGATAGTAAAATATTTCGATTTTGCCCAGGGCAGCAGTCGCTATACATAATGATTTTATTTATATGAGAGGGAATACTATTTAGGTAGGTGTATAGACAGGAAGCAATTTCTTGTCCACCTCTTTGAGCTATAGTTTCATTCCATAGGTAGCATTTAGCTGAGTTTGTAGTTCCTTGCGTCTCAAAAATGGTAAGGTTCAGAGTCCATAATTTTCTTTTATAGAATGAAATGCTGCTTTTTAAGTAGGGAGTGGGCAAACATTTTTGTAGGTCAAAACTGAATACCACCAAATTTGGATTAAGTTTGCAAGCCAGTCTATCTTTCTTTTTCTCTTCATAAGCAAACTCTGCTAAGTGTTGATGTTGTAATTTTTCACTTTCAAGTTGGGCTCTTTCATTTTCATCTGTAACGGATTTAAGGAGTAAAGAAAACTTATCGCAAGTAGTACACGTATCATTATACGGTTTTTTAAAACACAAGTTAAATTCTTCCACGAAAATTTGTCTGTACAGTGATTCGTTTCTAGGTGTTATGTTGTTTTCTTGGCAATACTCACAATATAGCCTATACATTTTTGAAATAGAAAGATCGGGAGGCAAATATTTCTTTGCAGTTTTCTCTCGAGCGTAGTGACTTTGAAACGAAGGAAACATCAGAATGTGTTGCCTTATTACATCTTTCTCCTCTTCCTTTATTTTTGGATGGTTCGTATGTTTTCCACGACCATCGCTTGAGTAAATATTTGATGTTGAGGAACGCTTTTTGTTCATTATTACCCGAACTTTTTTTAAGGTTACATCTAACGTTGATAAAAACATAACTTGGCCAACCTCAATTCTCTCTGAGTTACAATCTAAATAATATTGCCTGCTATACTTTCTTCTACTTGTTTCATTACGGTCTCTTATTCTTTGTACTGCCTTCTCTCTTTCTTGAATGTGACTGGCAATAAACTGATTTTGAGCTTCCCAAGCAAGATTATAAAATTCACTAAAAATGGTCTGCCTTTCTTCATTTGATAATTTTTCAAAACATTTCTTTCGGCATTGACATGGATTTTTTAATGATTTCTCTGAAATCTTTTTACCTTGAATTGTAACATATTCTTTTCCAAGTGTTTTTAAGTTCTTTCTTTTATTCTTTTCCCAATTATTTGGATTACGCTTCCTTTTTCTAATTTGTTCTCCGTCCAGAACTTTTTTTCTTCCTCTTCTATAAGAAGTTTCATTCCAGACAGTCAGCGTATGTTCTGATTCTGCAGTAATATGATTGTCTTTTTGTATTTTACTAGGTTCTGAGTTGTCCGAGTCAGAAGCGTCACTATCATAAGGTTCAAATTCATCACTTGAACTTCCATCAAAAGTCTTAAATCGTTCTGAGTTATCATCTTCTTCTTTATATATCACAGAAGATTTCGACCTCAGTTTATTCTTTATTATATTTTTCGATGATGATTGTTCAGTTGTTATATCTTGTAATTTATTGTCTGAAACAAAGAGAGCAAAAAATTAATTATCTGAAACAAAGAACTATTTACATTGGTTTATCTACCTGGCGAAATGCTTAGTCCAGGATCATAGTTTTCTTGTAAAACAGTCGAATCATCCTGTTTTGGAGGCAGCGGCACATTATCTAAAATTTAAATAAAAATTGTTATTAAATTGCACTAAGTGATTTGAAAATAAGATTTATAGGACTGAAATGTCTTAGCATAAGTTACTAATATTCATACAGTCGGCCTAGTCACTAAATTTGTCCTACATGGTACATTTTTTGAGTATACAATTTTTTACTTAGTTATCATTTCCTCCTTACATCTAAATCTTGTAATATTACCAATTTTTAAAATAAAGTTAACCTATTTACTTACCGGCTTGTTTATTTGCTTCCATTTTGTCTAACTTACACAAGTTAACAAGTTTCTTTCCACGGTATAACTGCTCCATCACTTTTTGTATTATAAAACACACACTCAGAGGCCTCAGAGCCACTGTCGATTTTTTAATACAAAGATTAGGTACTACTTTTGCACTCACGATAATGTGTATAGACAGAAACCTAACCTAGAAATAAGGGGCCAATGTCAAATCAAATCGAAGAAGGTTTTGTTAAAAAAGGGCCAATGTCAACATTGGCCTGTATAGAAATAAAATTTTTAGAAGCATTGAGGCTGAAGTCTACATTGGTCCTTTTTGCTTTAAAAATTAGTGTTGATTAGAGATTGACATTGGCCAAAAGTAATGCTGTAAGTCTGTTGTTACTCTATCTAGACATTGGCCCTTTTTACACAGTTTTGTTTATTTGAAATCTAAGACAAAAATGCACTTATGCCCAAACAGTCTAAAATTGACATTGGCCCTTTTAGAACCAAGCTACTGATTTGTTTTTTGTCCATGCAAAATATCTTATAATATCTGTTGCCTTATGTTATTGACAATAATTTTAAGAAACTCTATGTAAAAAATACTAGATTTACCCTTTTTTATGCCTCTCAGCATGTTGTTGTAGAGTAACATTGTAATGCGACATAGGTTATACTGTGTTCAAGAACTTTTCACTGGATAGATCACTGAAGTCAAACTCTGCTTTAGTTTCTCGAAATGGATTCCCTTGCTTTTCTAGAAATAGAATAGCAGCGCAACACCGCCTTTCAGTGAGACTCTTCTTGATGAATCTGATTTTGGAGTTCTGCATTAATACCTCCCTTTCACAAATAAGTAAAGTTTTTCACCAACAAAAAATAATTTGGTATATAGTGTCAATGTAATAAAGCTGAAAAATTGTGCAACAAAATCAAATAAAATTAGACCATATTGATTGTTGTATTTTTAAGTTAAGTTTTAAGTTTTTATTATTAATATTATTATTAAGTTAAAAACTTTTCAAATTTTGCCGCCCATGAAATTTGCCTACTGGGGTACGTGCTATCCTGGAACGCCATAATTCCAGGCCTGAGTTTTTTTGGCATTAAGGAGGATTCCCATGTAACCAGAATTATTAATTATATTGTTTAAATAAGAGGATTTAACAGGGTTACACTCTTCTCGCCCAGGGGTCGATTAGGACATTTATATTGACAACACAAGTTAGACCTCGGATGGTGTAGGTATAAACGTTTAGAAAAAACATGGGGAGTAAAATGAAAATGATCTTTTAGTTAAATTTTTTATAACCTGAGGACCTGATTTTATCCAACCCGACATATTTGTCGAAAAAAAATTAATTTAATTAATTATCAAAAGATTAGGCTTGGGTTCCATATCTAAGAATTGGTATATTCACAAAATAGCCTAGACCAAAACAGCTAACACAAAATAGCGTCAAAAGACTGAAGTATTAAAAAAAAGTTTCGATAATGTGTATCATATATTGAATAATACATAAATTTTTAATTATTACATGAATTTGGGAGTAGTGTATATGGTACTCTGCCTGTATTATTTAAAGGGTGAAGTGGGTAGCTCTAAACTGGATACAGTAGGTCAAGAGCCCATATAAAAGATGAGAGATGGGGGGTAACACCTCTATAAAAATTCGTCCGGTCCTGTAAGGGCCCTTATTCTAGGGTTATAGATAAAGACTACAATGGCGATAAAAAATGTCTAATTGAAATGTGCAGACTCATTACCGGCTACATGAGACCAACTGTTCTGGATAAATTCTGTAAAGCTTCAGGTCTCTCGAATCTTGACTACCGTCAACGAATTCACTGAAATATCCAAACAAACCTTCGACAACCGCCAACCGCCACCCCCTTTTTGCCCACGAAGCATATTAAAACAAACTAAAATAAAGAAAGCGCGTTCTTAGCGCCTTGCTAAACGAACCACCAATCTGATATTCATAAACAGAAACTCCACAAACAATACTTGCTTTCAAGTGAGTCAAACCTTATTAAATGGGCCTGCTGAACAGAAATGACGATAAGTATGACTGCGGTGCAATACAGAACATCTATTAGCTTGCCCAGACTGCCCACATATATCCAACCAGCATTGGGTACAGCCCAGTACTGGGATCAGAAACTATAGTTTCAATAACTATAACTTTTTTTTGATTTCTATTAGTTCTCCTAGTTTAATTTTTCAATATTGCTAACAATAACTAGGAATTAATATTGAAAAGACAAGTGGTTTATCATTAAGAACCCTAATATTGAATTATTTATTGTTTTCGTTTGTTTCTTTATAATTGTTTAACTTCTTATTTCTTACTCGTATCAGTAACATATTGTACATAATATTTAAATAGAAACCTATATCTTCATTATTAAATAATCATCTATCTTTGACGTCATAATTATTATGATATAGTAATCAAAATCTCTCAGTAAATAACTTTAATTATATAACGTGGTGCACATTATACCGTAACACCAATAAAAGTAATACATCGTAGAATTATGAATTAGAAGATTTCTAATTTAAATAAAGAAAGTGTTGACACGGTCAAGGCCGCTAGCCGTAGCGAATTATTTAATATAAAAAGTAAATATTCAATGGTATATAATATTGATATTTTATAGTGAATGAATACATGTACGAGTATAGAATTTATTTAAATATGGTATTTATAATAGGAACAATTGAAACTCGGTCAAGAGACTACATGAATTAGTTTTTTTTTTTTTGGGAAAGATATTATTTACTAATGTAACAATCCAAATATGTTACGCCAGGTCAGTGACTAGCCGACTAGCGTCACGCAAAACAAATAAGTTTGTACAAATATTTAACGAACGAACTTGATTCATATATATGTAATTTTTATAGTTAGAATAATATTTGGTGATCAGATATCAGGTATAAAAGGAAAAAGGAGCAGGATAGATTAGATTAAATTATGTGAGGTCGTTAAGGCCAAGCAGTAGGCAACGCATTTTTGAGACTTTTTTCTTGTCTTTATCCTGATGGCATGTATTACCAATGGAATTTTAGTTGATTGAGTTTTCAGATCCGGAATTTCTCTCTGATGTGGCTTTTCGATAGTCCACAAAAGGATTCTGGATCCTGGAATGGGGTATTAGCCCCTTCTTTTGCGAGTCTGTCAGCTTCTTTCATTACTTACAATTCTCTTGTGATCTGGCACCCCCAAGTTACTCTGTTGCATTCCGCCAGCTTCTTTAAGGATTGTTTACATTCCCAAACCCAAACCAACTTTTACTCACAAGTAAACCAATTAAGAGCCTTTAAGGGGCAGCTTGGCTGTTTAATAAAATAAAGTCTTTTACCCTACGAGTGTTTTGGTTGAGACATTCTTAGACACTAATGTATAAAGCATGTTTTTCTACCTGAAAGATAGTTGGAGCGTTTCTAAGAGATTTGGATAGCCTTAAATTGGGCCAAGTAACTCCTACTCCTGCCCTTTTATCTATCTTACATCCATCAGTATACTATACGAATGAAGCTTCTTTTAGTTTCGATTGAACTTCTTCACACATTTGGAGGTTTTTATAACCACTTCAAAGGGTATTTCGAAGTCGAATTTAACTGGCATGGCGTCTGTCGGCCTAACCTTAGAATCCAATGGTATTTCTTCCAAGATTTTTAGGTAGCCAACTAGATCTCCAGGTTTCATTATTTGTGTCTGTCGCAGTTTTAATAAGGTGGTTAATGCCTCCCTCCTTATGCACAACTGCAAGGAAGGAAAATTCAGCATCGCCTCTGGAGCTATAGTGGAACATGTTGACATTGTACCTGATTCTTAGACTAGCTGGCCGCTGCACTTTTCGCAGCTTGGCATTAGCTGTTATTTGTGATGCGTATGTAACCATGGGCCTAATAATCGTTTTATATGATAAGAGAGTCATTTTCGGTTTTAAGCTCCAAGTCTTTTCAGATGTCTTGCGGCAGGTCCAACTTGCTACCAAGGTTCTAGATAGGATTTTTTTAATATGACTATTCCAGGTGAGTTTTTGATCTAGCGTTATCCACAGATATTTTACTTCTTTGGAATAGTCTAATGTGATGCCATTCATAATTGGAGCCTGTAAATTGTATTTATGTCTCCTTGTGAAAGGTATCACAGTCATTTTTCTGGGGTTGACATTTAAGCCCCCGAGCATTACCTTTTAATTTCATTAAGAGTATTTTGCATTAGACTAGATATAGTCTGGTCATGTTTGCCCCTAGTTGTAACAACTAGGTCATCTGTGTAATCTTGGGTTGTAAAACCGGAATCATGTAACTTAGTGAGGTCATCCACAAGCAGAGACCACAGCAGGGACGATAGTACTCCCCCTTGAGGGCGCTCCTTTACTGCTGTTACATTCACAGATTCTCTCCCAATACTAGCCGTGATAATTCTGGTTTTTAGCATTGACTGAATCCATTTTATTATTTAATCTTCAATGCTTCTCTTTACTAGTGCTCTTTATATGGATTCAAATGAGGTATTATAGAATGCTCCCTCTATGCCAATGAAAGCGTAAAGAGCTATTTCTTTTGCCACTATTGTCTTTTCAATACTTTCGACTAGGGAGTTCAAAGCATTTATAGTGGATTTGCCTGTCTAGTAGGCAAATTGATATTTGTAAAGCAATTTTCTCGTTAGAGTTTCGCTTCTTATGTAGTAGTCTAGTAGTTTCTCCATTGTTTTTTAGGAGAAATGAGGTAAGGCACATGAGGTGATAAGACTTCGTTTCGTCCGTAGGACGTTTTGGAAAGCCGCTGTAGTTGTGACTGTATTTGCATAAAGTTTTTTAGAGTAAATCAGAAAATATTCTGTCCTTTCTTGGGATTTAAAAGGTTTTAAGCTTTTAACGGCCAATTCGATTTTGTTTTTTGTAAAGATTTTATTCGTAAGTATCCTACTGGTTCCAAGTCCCTTGGAACCTTTGCCAGCTGGATACTTTGCGGTTTTTCTTCAAGTATTTATTGAGGGCCACGAAAATAAGTTTTTAACAGCTCTATAATAGTTTCCGTTGGTTTCTCGGGATTGTCACCATTCTGCTTTTTGATCAGTCCGATTTCATTTGTGTGATCTATTGAGAGAACCTTTTTGAGTCGTTGTGCTGGGGCTAATTCTGTTATCCTCTCAAATCACCTCGAAAAGAAAGAGTTACTTAACATTTGATTGAAATTAAAAGTTAATGTTTATTGCTTAAAAAATAACTATACTTGGAAAAAAAGTGCAAAAAATTGAGTTTTCTCTTTTAATTCTTTTTGACTCCTTAAACATAATTTACAGCCTTCATAAACCGACTAGAAAAAATTTATAATACCACTGAAATGTGTGTTAAATTTCATTAGGATCGGTTTAATATTTTTTGCATAATAATTATTGCATTCTAGGGTCCACAAAAAAAATTGCGAATTTGCAAAATTATGCTGGGCCGAAAATAAACACTTTAAATCGTTAAAATGCATTTTTTACATTTTGTATATAAATAAAAGCTTAGTCTTTTAAACGCATTTTGAAAAATTGAAATCGATCAACCAGAAGAGCTTAGTGAATTTTTTGGCTTATAAATAATTAAAATAACTTTACACATATCAATGTCAAAATGTTTCACTCAGCAAATTAAAGTGCTTGTTATTTACAAGAGAAACGTGATCCAATTAAATCACAGCTAAAATTATTCAACCAAATCCTAAATTACGCTGATGACAGTAGGTTTTTAGGAATGATCTTCGATACGAAACTGACATGAAAAAAACATACATAATAGAACTAATAAGATCTAAAATAGATTATTTATTACTGAATAATATATTGTTATATATTGAAAATAGGAATGTGAAACCAACATTCTACGAAAGAGTTAGGCAAACTCTCATGGCATTACAAATTCCGATACCAAATACCTATTTCAACTTTATAAGAATTACTCCTCATTGGACAATAGCATTCTTTAATCCGACACATCCTTAAATATCTTTAGAAAGAACGATACTTCCTACTCCTTCAATAAAAAATACGTTTATAAAAAAACAAAATTATCTAAGTTCTATCAAGTATACACAGATGCGTTTAAAACATCTACTAGAAGTGGGACAGCTGTCTTTACTTCAAATATTATACTTGAGTATAAACTATCATCCTTAAGTTGCATACATACCGGTGAGCTATATGCCATCTACCAAGCTCTGACTCATATTAACCCCGGTAATATAACTAAAGCTCTTCTAACTACCGCTTCCCTCAGTTCCATCATTACCATTAACCAGCTTTACAAAACACTTCAAATTACTCTCCTAATTAAAAAAGAACTAGCTACCATACAAAACAACAACCATACTGTACAATTTCTTTGGGTTTCTTCACACATTGGACTTCAAGGGAACGAAGAAGCGGACAGCTTTGCCCAACAAGCAAGAAACAATGAAACCGCGAGTAAAGTGAGAAATGTACTGCTAAATGGCTTAAAATCATTTGTTAAAGTGAAGGTCGAAAACTGTCCCACTGACAAAACCAGTGGGACAGTTTAACTTAAAAACTTCGCGAAGTGCAAACATATGTAAAACCGTGGAAATATCAAATTGCAGAGCTCATCAAGTCGTCATTACTCGACTTCGTCTAGGACATACCCGACTTACCCACGGGCATATAATCGGCCACACTAATCCTGCTTTATATGACAATTTTAATGTTCCACTCAGTATTAAGCATGTCCTTGTAGAGTGTCTAAGATACGAGTTGCAGAGACAGACTAACCACATCATCGGATCAACAAGTGAAACCTTAGGAGAAAAATGTAAAATTAAACAATTGGAAAAAAAAAGACATTAACTTAATATTTATAAGTAAATTATCTCATGTATAAGTTTATACATCGCTAATAACCTCAGAAGTTTATACGACAATATTTGTAAATAAAAAAAAATCAAAATTTGCAGACTTACAGAACTTTAAGAGATGCTTCATTAAAAAAACAATTCATTCGGTTTATTGGGGTTGTCGAGATACAGAAGCTTAAAGTTGGCATGCATTTGCCGTCTAACCTTAAGTGATAGAGGGCTCGTTTTTAAACAAACACCCTTGTTTTGGCAAGAATAGCTGTGGTCATTGAATATTTTAAACTCTTAAATATCTAATAGACGATTTTTTAAATTTTTACCTTGTTTAAAAGCATATTTTACGTCAAAGTGACGTTAATTACTGGTGGTGAACCCAGAATAGGTTGATTAGAATTAAAAAACCAAAATAAAATAAATCTATTTTAAAAAATAGAAATTAACAGTAAAATAGAAAATAGAAAGTAACAAAATGGAAATTATAGAAAGAAGTTTTTGCTGTTCTTCGAGTTTGGCAATTGCTTTTGTTTTCTCGGCATCTATCAAGTGCACTCTAGGCATTTTGGACGCGTTTAATACCTTTTTATTTTATTGTTCAATACGCGCGAAATTTTTGGCAAGCACTTTGACATTTAGCAAATTCGTACGACACTGCCATTTTACAGTATTACAATATAAAAACTAAGGTGTAAACTATTCAGTAATCGCAATAGTACTTTTTATATAAAAATTTTTTATGTGATGTATCCATTGACAGTATGCATAAATAGACAAAAAAATCGTTTTGGCGTAAAAAGTCGCTCGAAGTGCATAGCGGGTAGTGTTGGGGTAGCACTTTTTTCCCCATTATTGCTAGTTTTTAAACAATAAGCATTCAATTGTTAATTTCTAGCTATTTAAATGTTAAACATAGATGTAAAAAAGCAAAAATTTTCAATTTTTTTCAGACTTTGTTAAATAAAAAATTAAGCAAAGGTTTTATTAAGATTATTAACCCTTTCATTACTGTGAGGTCATCGATTTTACCATAATTTTTAAACGGGCCTCTAGTGTCGTTTTCTAACACAAAAGAGCTTTAAGAAGAAATTGAAAAGCTCTCAAATATTTCTGAAAATGAATCCGAGGAAAAACCTTATGCTGCCTCGGAGTCTGATTATGTACCTGGTGATGATTCTGCCCCAGATTCTGACGAAGTACCTGATAATACTCCTAACCGTGTGGATATAAACATCACTACTTTCGACGAAGAAAGTTCTGATAACGGGGAAATATCTGAAGATGAGTCTGAAAGGAATGAATTGACTGCACAATGGAATATACCAAATACAAACTTTGGCCCGAAAAAAGAAATTCCTACCCAGAAAAATGGTATAATAATATTAAATATTGATAAATGTTCTCGTCGTGTTGATATTTTACTAAAATTATTTCCGCGTAGTTTATTTAGGCATATTGCTTCCTGTACAAACCAAAGAATAGCAGGACTTTCAAAAAACAGAAATATAGAATTAAACACGAAAAAAACAGATATGTGCGAAATGATGACAGTGATTGGTTGTATTATGGTTATGTTTTTCAATAAAGTACCATCTATCTCATAGATCAAGATATGAGAAATATGGAAATACGTGCTTGGCGGAGGAAGGCGATGGATAGGGACGACTGGAAAAAATTCTTGGGGAGGCTAGGACCCACACAGGGTTGTAAAGCCAAAATGATGATGACCATCTATCTCACACTACTGGTCACAAAAATAATCACTTTTAAATACAAAAAAATATAAAAAATCCCTATTTCAAGAGATCGCTGTTTATTCCTGCTATCTAAGTCCCACTATAATAATCCTGAAAGAAATGATAATACATAAGAAATGTACTACATCGATGAAGTGGTTTCTTGTTTAAAACAAACTTTTGTAAAGGCGAGGATTGAGAGTTCCCATCACTCCATCGGCGAATCAATGACTAAGTTCAAAGGAAGATCTTCCTATGAAGCCAATACAAAGAGGTATAAAAATGTGGCAACGAAGTGATTCTTTCATAGGATATATATATATATATATATATATATATATATATATATATATATATATATATATATATATATATATATATATATATATATATATATAACTGTTTTGGATGGGTTGGAGTCAATAAAAGGGCTATTGGTTAACTATTTTTTATCTCGAGCTTTCAATTGTGTTTACAATTATTATCAAGAGCTGCTAAAAAAGACAAAATATCTTACAAAGTTGAACTAGACAGAAATAACAATTTTTGTTAACTCACCAAATAAAATTAGTTTAGTAAATAAAAATTGCTGCTAATACATCCCAAAAATAATTAATATAAAAATGTCCTAATCTAATAAATGCTTCTCTGAAATTTTAGTATAATTTTGAAAACATTTTTTTTTAATTTTTAATACAAAAAAAAATTGAATTTATAAATAAGTTAAAATAGCAACCAATTACAAATAATCCTCAATGTCATAAATGCCAACTTAAAATTTTTATTTTTGACAATTATATTGCCAAAAATAAAATTTTGTTTAAAAATTCTTTTTTGTTTAGTAACAAAAAAGAAGAAGATTTATTCACCATTGATAGATGTCTGAAAAAATGTAACAGATATATGAAAAATTAAATCAAAATGTGACATTTTACAAATTTTATATATAAATTATAAAGAAAGAATATAATTATAAATTTTGCTTAGATTTTAAATTTCTGATCTTTTGTTTAAATTATTATCACTTTTGCTAATACAAACCATTTCCAAAAAAGTCCTTTTGAATTTATTACTTTCACTACATAAAATTTTAATGTTATCAAAATCCATAATATGGTCTTTATCGATTACATGCTCTGCCAAAGCACAAGATGGTTTTTTAATTCTGCAATCACTTTTGTGAGAAATAATGCGATTTGAAAGATTTCTTCCGGTCTCACCAACGTACTCAGCTTCACACTGAGTACAACTAATGCTGTATACTACATTCGTTTTTTCAAATTTGTCTATAGGATATTTAGTTTTGGAATATAAAGATGGAAATAGTTTTGATGTTCTTTGTTGCTATTTTTATATTGTCAATAACCTTTAGTGTTTGTATTAATTTAGGTCTTAATGATGGTATAAAAGGTAGTGAATGATAATAGATGTTCTGATTGTTAGATACAATGTTTTGAGATTTAGCAAGTAATGGTGTTATATTCTTTCTTTATAATTTATGTATAAAACTTGTAAAATGTCACATTTTGATTTAATTTTCGATATATCTGTTACATTTTTTCAGACATCTATCAATGGTGAATAAATCTACTTTTTTGTTACTAAACAAAAAAGAATTTTTAAACAAAACTTTATTTTTGGCAATATAATTGTAAAAAATAAAAATTTTTTTGGTTGCTATTTTAACTTATTTATAAATTAAATTTTTTTTGTATTAAAAATAAAAAAAAATGTTTTCAAAATTATACTAAAATTTCAGAGAAGCATTTATTAGACTAGGACATTTCTATATTAATTATTTTTGAGATGTATTAGCAGCAATTTTTATTTACTAAACTAATTTTATTTGGTGAGTTAACAAAAATTGTTTTTTCTTTCTAGTTCAACTTTGTAAGATATTTTGTCTTTTTTAGCAGCTCTTGATAATAATTGTAAACACAATTGAAAGCTCGAGATAAAAAATAGTTAACCAATAGCCCTTTTATTGACTCCAACCCATCCAAAACAGTTATATATTTTTTCCAAACGAGTCACAAGTACTTCTTTTTTCTTATTCTTATATATATATATATATATATATATATATATATATATATATATATATATATATATATATATATATATATATATATATATAGATACAATTTTAATATTTACTCGGTATCAGATGTGTGTCTATCTTTTGATAGATTTTTCACTTTCGTTCAACCTACTACACACCCTAAAATTTCCATAGAAATTTTAGGAGAAAGTTTAGAAACCTATAAGGCCAATCGGGTAAACGTAGCTAAATTTGAAAATAACAAAAATAAACAAGGGGTGATATGAAGTTTTTAGTTTTTAGATTTTAGATTAGTTAGAATAGAAGTTTTTTTCCTTCATCAATGGAAAGATACGAAAGAAGTGATGCTGATGTCCAATTGTCAAAGTACAACTGTTGGAATTATCAACAGAAAGCTGAAAACTGAAGAAAAATCTGAGTTTACTTGTCCACAAGCAATTATTGTTTTCAATAATGTAATAACACGTTAGCAAATATGATATGGACCGAAAATCTGCGAAATGGTGGAGAAAAGTTTTTTATAGATGATGCATGTATGTAAATTCTTGGATTATTTACAAGGATTTGCATAAAATAAGTGTATACAAGATAATACAAAATTGTCAATTTTCTGGTGCCACTAGCAGAACAGCTAATAGAATTAGAAAGATTGAAATCAAATGTAAAAAGACGAATAAGTGGCCGTTCTGGAAGAATATCAAATCTAAACGACAGAAACAGATGATCAGCATGGAAGACCATTTGCCACAACAAATACCTACTATAAGAAAGTGTTTTAGAAAACAAGAAAGTGTTATAAATCAGAAACTCGAACTACGACTATTTGTACAGCGTGCAATGTGCCTCTATGCAAAAATTGTTTTTTACTACATTATTCATAAGAAGTAATGTTTTTTTTTGTGTAATGTTTTTTTTTATCTTGAAGATAAGTTTGTTTCTTTACTGATGGGATTTATTTATCCCACCATTTGTCCCTTCTAAGGATACAAGGATACACAACAATGTAAAAAAATCATTCGCTCTGTCAGGTCTCTAGGTATGAACGAATATCATTAAAGTCATTTTAAACAGTTTTATTTGCCTAAAATGAAATCAGTAATAAAAGGGGTTAATGCAATGTACATCCCGAAGTGATTCCAGTAAAAAATAGACTCTTATAGAAAATGTCCATTATGGGCTGCTTTTCTATACGCGAAAGCTGTTGAATCGATTTTAATAAAATTTGGTGGACTGTTTTATTATATTATAAAAATTTTTTAGCAAGGTTAATAAATTAAAACATTTTTAGCCAGTCGGATTTTATAGGAGATTTAATTATCGCTGTTTTATTTTATTATTACTTTGCTCCAAAATAAATCGTTTTCGAGTTATAAGCAAGTAAAATAGAAGAAAAAATTCTGTTTTAATTATTTTGAAATATTTAAATTTTTTATTAATTCTATTTGAAAAAGAGGATAAGTCCATAATTATTATTATTGAAGTTTTTATGCAAAAATCAGAACAACACTTCTCACATCCACCTCAATACAGTTCGGCCTTGGTCTATGAGGGCAAAACGCATCCTACTTGACTATTCATTCTTTGGGGAATGAAGAACACATAGAATCACAGCTGAACTCAATATCATGCTGATAGACAGTATTTCAACAATTATAAATTATTTTTAAATATTTATATAGGTACAAAATTGTAATATTTTATTTGATGTAATAAAGCTTAAATTTTTGTGTGAGAAATCCCACTAATATATCTGCTTGATTTATATACATAATATACTTAGTTTGAAAATAAAAATAAAAAAAAATTAATAGGATTTGTTTAAAAGTCCAGTCGTTTAATGGCATATGATAGTGTTTATTGATAAAAACAGCTATAGTTAAAAATTAAATTAAAATTAAAACAAAATTTAATTTAAGTGTAATAAAAAATCTTATTAATTCGGGACAGTTGATCAGAGGGACGGTTAGTGAATACGTGACAGATCTATAACCTTATTAATTAAAGGTTAATATTTATTAGCCTAACATCGCTAATGAAATTATTAATTCCATAGGCATTGTAACTTCAAAATAAATAAATTGTTTTTAATCCTTTCATCTAAATATTAGTTTAATTGTTCTTATGATAATAAACTTTCACTTGTTACTTATTATAATTTTAATTTTACCTCTTCTAAATAATTCCCATAGTTCCTAATTGCACTATAAACCCAAACAATAATTAATAATATTCAAACAACAGGTCAATGTATCACAGCCAGCTTAAAAACTTAAAACTTAAAAAAGAAAGTGCGAACTAGCGTGCGCGGGCGGCGAATCGAGCGAAACAGCCGGCTACTTCCAACCCGCCAACGAAACTGAAAGTGTAAGTCACGGTCTTCGTCGGATGGACAACCTACTGGTTGCTGTGTATCCAAATCTGGTGCACCAGATCAGATGGAGATGGTTAAGAATAATCGAATGTGCATGTCGACCGGAGTTACTGCATTTTTCGAAATTGCACAATTTTTTCTGTTATCAAGCCATCAGAAAAAGTATAATTGGAGTAGGATTGAAATTAAAAATTTTTGGATTGATATTAACAATACTTGCACAAAATGAATTTTATTATTTGACCTTTACGTTGTAAATATAAATTTTCAAGTTGACATAGCCGACACTACAACAAAAAATGAACAAATAATTTAGTTAATATTGTTTAATATTGAAATATATACACTGACCCGCAAAAGTAACCGGACACTAAAAAGTAATTTCCAATGAATTATTGAATAATGAATTATTAAATAACAAACCATAAAATAAAAAACAAAATCCAAAATATTGACTAACAAATTTTTTTTTATCTGAAATAAGATATTGTTTAAACCAAAGTCATAAAATATTTCTAAAATAAACATACTAAAATCGAGTATTTCCTCCTCGAGTTTAAATAACAGCTCTCATTTTTTTCTGACATAGACTGAATCAAAGCTGCAATCTTGTTTGGCTGTATTTGTTTCCACTCGTTTATTAGCGCCTGTTCTAACGCTACCACAGTTTCAAAATCGTCAGAGTTTTGCCTAACTACCCTTTCCAAATTGTTCCACAAATGCTCTATCGGGTTAAAGTCTAGTCTTCTAGGAGGCCAAGCTAGTGAATAAATACCAACATCTGTAAAGTAATGCATTGTTATCCTGACTATGCTTACAAAATGCTTATAAGGTAACACTTGTTCTTCCAGACATTCTCTAATGTACCTATCAATATTAAGGCCACCTGAGTCTGACATAACAAGCTCCATATGTGCTTCCAAAGAAATGTCGCCCCATACCTCCACCACCAAACTGCACTCTTTGGGGCCTCCATAAACGGACTGCTTATAGCGGTCGAGATCTCGCCAAATTGGACGAGAGCGTGTGAGACGTGTCGAGCAGCTCTTTACTGCAGGCAGCACGGCGAAACTCGACCGCACGCAAACTGCATTTTTGACTGCGACCTCACACGAACTGCTTGAGCGGTCCGTGTATTGCAAATGACAATTTTGTATTGAAACTGCAGATCGCCCAGCGGCAACCGCTTAAAGCTGTATGCTATAGCATTGGCATTGAAGCAAAATTGGCTATAGCATTCTCAAGGCCTTCCCCACACTCTTTGGTAAATATCTCGTAAAACGAGATTCATCTGTAAATAAAACGTTTCTCCAACCTTCCATATCCCAATCTGCATGAGCACAACAGAATTCAAGCGTTGTCTTCGATGAGCTGCATCCAATAAAGAGTCTGTAACAGGTACAACGATGATTAATTTTGTTCACTTAATCTTCGACGTACGGTGTCAGGTGAAATACTGGTACCGTAAAGACCTACCAGTCTCCTAGTCAAAGGTGTAGCAGTAACTGTCTGATCTCGAAGTAATTGAAGTCTTAGAAACAAATCTTCCACGACGTTTGTTGACCTTGGTCTTCCCTGTACAGACCTTCTGAAGTAAGAACCAGTTTCTTGAAATATTTGTAAAGCATGGGATATTCTGTTTTGCAGAACGCCAAGAATATCTTTAAAAGATTGAAGAAAACGGAATGGATATAAGTATGAAGAGCACGAGCCAGAGCAAGCTTGAGTAAAAATTTGGATAACAAATTAATCTTTGTTATTAAATACACTTTTTCCCAAAAAAATAACTAACATACACCAAAAGGAATACAATCAATTTAACAAGCATTATTTTAAGTAAGTATTCGATTCATCCAGGTCACCTTAGCAAAATCCTTTTTCCAGCCACAAAAAATGACAAACTTAATGTTTAAAATTTTAAAATATCAAACGAATGGATAAAAGCAACTTACAATTTAATTATTATACAAGGCAATTCAACAAAACTAAAAGGAGAAAACTATGGAATTTTACGTGTTGGTTTACTTTTGGGAGTCAGTATATATATATATATATATATATATATATATATATATATATATATATATATACATATATCAAATAATAATATACAAAATCAAAAACCGTAAACATATTCTTTTTAATTCTATTCTGTTCTAGTGAATTCGCCGCCCTTCTTAAAGAACCGGTTTGTTGTGGGATTCCTTCTATACTAGTCGAGAAGGTCACCGTCCAAATTACGAAGGGATTCTCGATTAACTGTATTTTATATAAGTGTTATAAATAGAACCTTTAATAATGAATAAAGACAATAAATTAGATTAATAAAAATACAACAATATATTCAACCTTAAGCTAAGATTAATACTATTACAACAACTAATATTAAACTCAACAGGCGGCCGGGTTGAACCTCATCAATTATCACTGCGCCGAGCTTTTGACATCCTTTTCGATGTCTTATTCAGGGCTTTCGAGGTCTCAATCTCCCGAGCCTCCAGATACTACTACAATGATCACTAAACAATGCCTTACTGGTACCGGGAATAGATTATTGTTCATTTATACCGTCGGTGGTAACGTGGTTTGAAGAACCTAAAATGACGTTTAACAAAAGTTATTTTAGGTTTGTAAAACGTTTTTTATAATAAATCGAGAACGAACGACTGAATGGATTTGGCTAATTTTGGTTTTGAAATATTTATTTGAAGTCCTATGAAGGACTAAAAGGGGAGAAAATAGTAAAAGCAACGGACTTATTTCCCATACAACCATTTACAGTTGTAGTTCATTTGAACATAAAGTGACTTTTAACAAACTTTAAGTCTATTTACTTTTTTGTTTCAACTAAACTCGAATAAATATGATGAAATTGTAAGGAAAATAGTAAAAGTAGTTTTATTTTCCCACACAAACAGTTAAATATACTCATCTGTACCATGTAACATCAGATATCAACTTTTATTAGTTGTATATAAAGTGTTTTAAAAAATGTGATTTTTACTCGAGAGTGTTAAAACATTGTTTATTTACAATATTAAAAACTATTTTTAACATTTTCTCTGCAATACAGTTAAAAAATTTTATTTGTGCATTAATTCAATTCATTTTATTTTAATAATAATTAATTTAATAAAACAATTCTAAATAGGTAAACTTAAAAAATGTTAAAATCTAATTGAGCATCCATTAAATTTTCCATATAATATATGTATTAAGAAAGTAAGCTTCTATTATTTATAAAAAAGTATATTTCAAAGAAAAAGTTATACTTGATTGAACAGTCGTTGAGTTGCGCCAAATGTAGGCAACTTACAGTTGTTGTTAGCAACGCAATATTATTCAATATTAACTCAAATTCGAAGTAATGAGTCTAAATAAGTTTCATTAAGTATTTATTAGAAATCGAGAAACACTGTTTTGTGATTTTATTTTTTTGATATACATATTGTTATACAGTGTGTAAAAGCCAAATGGAATAAATTCATTATTTAGGTTATTGTACATATTTATAAAAAATCCTGAAACACGTCAAATTTAAATTATAACTTGACATTCTTTAACGTAAAAATGCAACTCCTACCTTCAACCCCCTTAGAATGACAGGTACAACCCCCAATTTTTAAAATAGGAAGTACAGGCTTGTGATATATCGTTTGAAAGGTCTTTTCATTCTCCATTCAAAAATGTTGTCGCTTTCAAGTTTATTAAGATTAATTAAGATAAAATAAATTAAAATCATGTGGTTACCGAAATTCGCTACAGTACAATCAAAAACTAAAATGTAATGCAAAACGTAATAAAATGTAGAACACGAAAAAGAACTATGAATGTTAATGAAGTAGATGTTCAAAATATTCACCGCGAACGTCTTGGCAACATCCTAATCTCAAATAAAACTGTCTTCTAACATTATTTAACATAACAGGCGTGATCGACCTAATCGCAAGCGTTATTCGTTCTTTTAAGTCATTTAAATCAGAAGGTTTAGTTTTGTACACATGGCTCTTCACATCCCCATAAAAAGAAATCTAATAATGTAAGATCAGGTGATCGCGCTGGCCATTCACTCGATCCTCGCCTCCCTATCCACCGATTGGGAAATATTGTATCGAGGTACTGCCGGACATTAAGTTGGTAATGTGGTGGTGCTCCATCCTGCTGAAACCATATCGTATTCGCTGGAACTTGAGGGTTTCCTGGATCAGGATATAAATTTGCCAACGTTAGAATGACATCATTTTGAAGTAGTGCCAAATAATTGTTGCCGTACAAGTTGCCCTCAATGAAAAAGGGATCAATGATATTGTTTCCTACAATCCCTGCCCAAACATTAACCTTTTGAGGGTATTGAGTGTGTTCTTCTCTCATCCAGTGACGATTTTCCGTGGCCCAGTAGGGGCAATTTTGCCGATTAGCATGACCGTTAAGTGAAAAAGTACACTCATCAGAAAACATAACGTCTTCTAATTGGATAATATTGTTATCCAACATGTCCATCATTTGCTCACAAAAAAAAGTTCTCCTATCAAAATTGTCTTCCATGAGCTCCTGAGTAGGTATCATCTTATAGAGATGCAATTTATTTTCTTTTAATATGTTTACTATCGATGTATGGCTAGCATTGAATGTAGTGGACGCCTGTCTACTCGTTGTATGTGGATTTTCCTGAAACTCAAGCAACACATCTAATTTGAGTTCATCACTCAGTGCATTGACAGCTGCTTTTTTTATCTGCCTTACATGACCAAACTCGCGAAACTGCTTCTCTATTTTACTTATTGTTCCTTGGGGTATAGGCGGTAAATTAGGAAATTTCTCATGAAATAGGCGAGTTACTTCCTGTTGTGTCGGGTGTTATCTCCGTAACCAATCATTTGTAAAACTGTTATTTTATGCATATTTATATATTAATTTATTTTATCTTAATTAATCTTAATAAACTTGAAAGCAACAACATTTTTGAATGGAGAATGAAAAGACCTTTCAAACGATATATTACAAGCCTATACTTCCTATTTTAAAAATTGGGGGTTGTACCTGTCATTCTAAGGGTGTTGAAGGTAGGGGTTGCATTTTCACGTTAAAGAATGTCAAGTTATAATTTAAATTTGACGTGTTTCGGGATTTTTTATAAATATGTACAGTAACCTAAATAATGAATTTATTCCATTTGGCTTTTACACACTGTATATTTGTAATATACACCAAACAAATGGTGATGACCCAAAAACTATTTTGTAAATAAAGTACATTCATTTAGCAAATTCCCATCAGTAAATATGAGCACGTGTTGATATTCGATGTCTCATTCGTCAAGAGGCTATTAAATATAATTTATTACCTTAGCCAGCCAGATTCTCATGTTACAGATCCCAACTTGTCAGCATTTTAAATTCAAATTGTATCGTGTTGATTTTTAAGTTAATATATTGTGTTATATTTATGTTATTAGTTATTGTTAAGTTATTTACTGGTCGTGTTATTTTTTTAGAGTTTAGTTTAATTGTGATATAATGATTAAATTTCAAGAAATTCTTACACTAACAGTTTCAAAAGTAAATATTTTTAAAAATCATATGATACATAGGTCGTATATCAGTACGACCCTGTTTGGCTTACACGTGGTTCTATTGACGATTGGGAATTTGTAAAATGAATAGGGTTTAGTAATTTGTATTTGTAAATACAAATCTATAGATGATTATACAATTTAAAAAATATAAACATTAAACCTTTGATTTATTGTTTCATTCAGTTTTATTTTGCATATGTTCATTTTGCACTTTTATTCTAAGGCCAGAAGATGAAAAAACGTTGCTAAGATTCGACGGTAGTGGTGACTCCTCTAAGAGCAACCCAAGATTCACAAAGGATTTACATACTTTTATTTATTTTAACATATTCTGCTAAGTGTTTTTCTTTTATTTGTTTGTACTAAGGATACAGTAGATTAATAACACATATTATAATACCCTCTTTATTAATTTACAGATTAAATATACCTAACTACATATATATTTAATCATATTAGTTTATTATAATTAGAATGATACATGTTTAATCGCCTCTCCAGTCTGAATTATCTTCAATCCAATCAAGAAACTTTGTTGTTCTGCAATACACAGAAGGATATCCAGAGATACACCATCGCACTCCATATGAAACTACTCCTACTTGAATGTCTCCAATAACCAATGGACCTCCGGAGTCTCCGTTGCAAGCCGTTTTTCCTTCAGCTCCAGAAAGGCAAATTTCTTCATTTTTAACAATTCCGAAGACTTCATTACACGCGAAGTTACTTATTATGGTGTTGTTAACTTGACGAAGAACGTCAGAAACACTTCCACCACCACTAGTGGTTACACCCCAACCACTTACTCGAGCATTATCACCTAAAAATAGTTTATTTTCTTAATTAGTTAAAATATAATTAGATATTAAATAAACAATTTACAATTTAAGTCGTTTGTCCCATTGGGTGCCAGATTATCGACAGCTTTTAAGAACTTTACTTCAAGTATTCTTAGCAAAATTTCTTAATTTTTGCCAAAGTTCAACGATAGTGTATATTTTGACAGCCACGAGTTTATTTTTAAACAGACCTAAGTTTTAATACCTCATCATTCAAATCTGATTTAATGAAGTGGTCGATGATTTTAAATTATTTGATTGGCAAAGAGAACAGCTAGATTTCTTCAAGATAACGGATCTTTCCTTTCCATTTCTTTTGACCTTCCTTTCCACGATCACGTGCTTTACCGCGACCTCTACCTCAGCCTCTGGGACCAACTCTATCCCCTCCACGGCCACCACCAACAAAACCTCCTTGGAATCTACCGCGTCCACCGGTTGTAGCTGCGTTCGCCATTGTTTAGTTTCTTGTTATGTGGCGATCAGCGAAAGAAAAAAAGAAAGACAGCTTCCTAGAAAGAAGCTATATTTCATTTTCGTTGATAGCCAAAGACGGAGGTTTTTGGTAATGGTGGCTGTGGGCGGTTTCAGAGGCTGAGGAAGAGGTTGCGGTAGAGGACGTGGTCCTGAAAAAGGAGATCAAAAGGAATGGGTATCAGTAGCTTAGCTAGGATGTTTAGTCAAATATGGAAAGATCTGTTCTCTTGAAGAAATCTACACGTTCTCTTTTACAATAAAAGAATTCGAATTAGACCACTTCATTGGATCAGACTTGAACGATGGGGTATTGACAATCATGTCTATTTAGAAACAAACTCTTACTAGTCAACATATACGTTTTAAGGCATTTGTTGCCATTAGACACAGCAGATTACACATTCGATTAGGCGTAAAATGCAGCAAGAAAGTAGCAACTACCATTAGAGATATTATTAGTTTGGCCAAACTGTCAGTAATACCAGTACGAAGGGAATACTGGGATAATAAGATTGGTCAGCCTCACACTGTGCCTTACAGGGTTACTGGAAAATCTGGTTATGTTACTGTACGTTTGATCCTAGCTCCCCATGGTACCGGAATCGTTTCTCCCCTGTTCCTAAGAAACTTCTACAGTCTGGTATTAAAGATTGCTAAACTTCAGTTACTAGTTCTACTGGAACTTTATGTAACTTTGCCAAAGCTATATACTTAGCCATTGCAAAGACTTACGCCTACTTTACACCAGATTTATGGAAGGATACGGTTTTACCTAAGACACTATACCAAGAATAATTGCTCAAGTTTACATATTTTGTGATCTTTTGTATGTAAAATACATACAAAAACAGCTTAAAAGAGCTTTTGAGTTTTTGAATCGGCGCTTAAGTAGTTATTCGAAGGCGCTCACTTTCCAATTAAGGTTATCAATTTGGTTGTTTGGATTTTGTTGTCAGGTTAGCGAGTGAGTGCTCTCTTAGAGCTGGGTGCTTGGGAAATATGTAACGAGAATTAGAATATTTTTTGTATAAATCTTTGATTTATAGAATGGTTGTACGTCGACATTGAGATTCCGTGCCCGGACATATTTTGGGAAAGCTCGTTGTAGAGATTGGCGACGTCGTTCCTTTTTAGGGAAGACGTTAAAAAGGATCAAAAACATGAAGTACATAATCGGCTTTATGTCTGAGTTGAGTTTATAAAGAGAATTTTGTCTTGGAGTAGTGACAGGTTGTGACTGTATTTATGTGATTGAAGTTCATTTTCTGCTGGTAGATTTGTGAAAATATGTGGGATCTTTGCCACGACAGTTTAAATAGGAGGGTGCGATTCAAACGAATAAAGTAAAAAGAATTACTCACCTACAAAGTCCGTATTGACATCCGTCTTAGATGGTAGTTTTGAGTAGTTAATAGTGGGGGATACGGGAATTTCATTTGGCAGAATCACAACAGCGATATCGTTATCAATGGTAGAACGATCATATTTTTCGTGTTGTTTCCAACTAGCTGCGTTTACTGTGATTTGACCAGGACTCACCTGTTTAAGATTATGAGCACCAAGAGTGATTTCTATGGAAGTTGCACTGAAATATAATAATATTAATTGTTTATAGATAGATAGATAGATAGAACGTTTATTGACCACTTTACATAAAGTTTGAAGTCCGTATAAAAAATACAATAAAAGATATAATAATGTAAACTTAAAATTAACTTAACCATATTGGCTAAAGTAATATACATATGTAAGTATTAGCAGAAGAATTAAAATTAAAAATTTAAGATAAAAAAATCTCTAACCAAAAAAAAACAAACCTAAACTGTCACATAAAAAATCTTTGAAATATGGAAGTAACAAAAATGTGCAAATAATTAAGAATATTCCCGAATCGATGACTAAATAAACTAATACATAAAACTTAGTACATTTTAATAGCAATAATACAATGTGATATGTAGATAGTAAATCGACAGTATTCTGACCAAACTGGGTACACGTTATAAAGGTGTATTGAGGTATTCTGTCTTTGAGTAAAAACAATATGTTAAAAAATGCTTTCTGATCCTATTTTTAAACAGTGGTGGAGACAGAATTTTTATTTCGTTAGGCAGATAGTTATACAAGTGAATATCAATTGAATTCTTTGTGCTCTTTGATAGTCTGAATCGTTGTGACCTAATTAAATCCCTCGATCTTGTTAGATGATCATGTAATTGGGAGTTTATAGTAAACTTATTTTTATTATCGTGAATTTCCAACAGTGTTGCATACATATAAAGCGAAGGTAGAGGCATAATACCCATGTTCAAAAATAATGGTTTACAATGATCCCTAAAATCCGCTCCAGCAAGTATCCTCACCACCTTCTTTTGTAATTTAAATATTCTGTCGGCATGACCAGAGTTGCCCCAAACAGCTATTCCATATTGTATATGACTATGAAACAATGAAAAGTAACACATTTTAAGGGTACTTTTAGGTACCAAATAAACCAGGTTACGCATTACAAATATTGTACTGGCGAGTTTAGAACTTAAGTTGTCTATATGGATGCCCCAATCTAAGTTGTCATCCATAAAAATCCCTAACAATTTGATGCTATATCCAAAAATGTGTCTTCGATCTGAACTGAAAACTATATTTTGATTTTTATTCTCGTTTAGTTTTAGTTTATTATGTGTAAACCAGTTTTTAATTTTAAGCACATGGTTTCCTATTTTGTTATTTAAATTATATTGATTCTGGTCGGTACTAATAACGGTTGTATCGTCTGCAAAACATATACACCTTAAGGGGTGGGTATAATGAAATATATCGTTGAGATATAGAAGAAAAAATGTAGGTCCTAATATAGACCCTTGGGGAACTCCATGTTCAACATTGTGAAAATTGGAGTAGTTATTATTTAAAAAAACGGCCTGTTTTCTGTTTATTAAATACGATCGAAATAAATTAAGAGCATTTCCCCTTATGCCATATTTGTGCATTTTGTCTAAAAGTAAAGTGTGTGAGACACAATCAAAAGCCTTAGATAAGTCACACAATGTTAAAGACACGAAGTGACCTCTCTCTAGGCCATCAACTACTTCCCTTACAATTTCCTGAATTGCTTGAGTAGTGCTGCATTTTTTTCTGAAACCATATTGATTACAATGAAGTATTTTGTACTTTTCTATGTACTCTATTAAGCGGTTATTCAAAATACTTTCAAAAATTTTACCAAAAATGGGAATAATAGAAATAGGGCGATAATTTTCAATTTCTTCTGGAGATCCTTTTTTGAGTAGCGGTAACACTTTTGTTACTTTTAATACATCGGGAAAGATTCCTTCGATAAGGCAAAGATTATAAAGTATGACCAGTTTATCAATGATAATATCCAGAGTTTCTATCACTAATTGTTTGTTTAAGAAGTAAAAATCAGTGCATTTTGAGTTTTTCAAGCTGTATAATGTATTCCTAACTTCAGTATCACTAACAGGTGTTAAAAATCACATATAAAGAATATAGGTATGAAACTTAAGGCAAAAAAACAGTAAAGGGAAAAGTACGCATAGGCAATATAATTAGGTAATTTCGAACGTATTAAAGTAATATCCGTAAAAATATCGAATAAATAAAGATATATTGATACATTAGTCAAAGATATATATGTCAAAGAATCAAAATATATACTAAACAAAATAGAACTAGGACTAAAAAACAGTCTAACATAAACAAATCATCAATTCATCTTTGATACTTCGAGTTTTTAACAGCTGACAACCCTAATTTGCGACCCTTTTTTCTCAGGCAACCTTATTTTTTCATATAAAAAAAGTTAGCTTTAATTTTTGCAGCCACTTTTTGACTGTCAGCCTATTATCAATGTAGATATTGCCTAATGTATGATATTATTCTAATTTTTAAATGTATGGCAAAATGTTTATTGAATTTGGTTAACTACGCTATGAATGTAGTGATTTTGCAGTAGGATTTCGTACTATAAATAAAAAAAAAAAACAAAATATAGATTCATTTACATCAAAGTCAACCAGTACCTAGTATTCACTCTTAAAAGTTTGGCACAGACAGACGCACACACACACATACACACCTATACACGTACACACATAGCCACTACACATTGTTGTAGCTTGATTGGTTGGTTGGTTGATGCTTATAATTAAGATCTAAAAAGATACATTAAAATTAAAGTTTTCTATGATACTTTCTATAAAAACTATTAAAATAAATAAATACCCATCCACACAGTGAGCTGCAGTAATAACAGTTTTTGGTGAAATTATAGAGCCTCCACAAGACCAAGACTGAAAGGAACTTCTACCAATAAGATATATTTGGTATGGAATAGAATGGGGCTTTACTTCATCTCCGTGGATAATTTGCAAGTTAGGATCGTCTGGTAAATCATCTGGTGAGCCTACAGGATCTACAGTGGGATGTCTAAAAGGTGGTAGTTCATCTTTCGTGGAAAACTGAAATAAAAATTTTGTTTTTACTTTTAGAAAAACTAAAAGTGTGTGTGTGTGTGTGTGTGTGTGTGTGTGTGTGTGTGTGTGTGTTTGTGTGTGTGAGAAAAATATAGCACGTAATTAAGTCCATCAGCCACAGAATGTGTTATTTATGTCTAAAGTTACTTTTTGTTCTTTTTTGTTTTTAGTTTTTAGGTATATGTCTAAATCACTGAAACTATACTAATTCAGATTTCTACTGTTACGTCTTTAATAAAATTTATTAGCAATCCTAAGGTTTTTCTATTAGCGGTTGCCAAATATGCGATAGATTAGGGGAGAGCAAATATTTCATTTTACAAATTGTGAGAATTAATTTATCAGATTTTTCTGAATATTTGTGACAACTAAATAAAATTTGGTTAAAATCTCCGTAAGAACTTATATCACAACTACGCAGTGGTAGTAGGTTTCCGTAATATGTCAAGCTTAACTAAATGCGACGGAAATTCACCATGATTCGTTTTTAGGCAAAACACACTTTCCGAGAAGATTTTGGTGGTCAAGTCATAGAATATGTATTGGGATGGGAGTGGGTGTATCTGGAAATACGCCCCTTTGCGAGATTTGAACAATATTTTCTCACTGTTGGTCCCATTTTAACCTTATTTTATTTTTTATTGGATTAAATATTTCTCTTACTGTATATGTATTGCAAAGTACTCTTTTTTGTACTGCTTCCTTAGCTAAAGTATCAGCTTTTTCAATTCCTGGTATACCTACATAGCCTCTTACCCAAAATACATGACACTTACATGATTTTTACACAAACATGACAAAGGGCACGTCATAACAAAATTATTCTTTCTCTTGACAATCCAACACATGATTTCGCTAAAGCAATTTTTAATTTTATCTGGAGTGTGCTTAAACTCAGGGCATTTATAACACTGGTTAGCAAAAATCAACTTTATCTTATGACATGGAGAGAATATGGTGTTTATTATGTTCAATATCATCAGAAATCCTAAAATAAACGTGAATATTTTCTATTCCCCACACTTTATTTGCTACGAAAAATTGTAGAAGAATATTTCAATTTTAGTATGTCTCTCGCGGTGCGCTAGCTTTAAAATATTGTATCAGATCTTTTACGATAATACTTATTTGCTGGAGCATCATAGATAATGTTCATCAGTAATTTGCCAGCAGATTTGTCTTGGTGGAACCGTTCTCCTTGTTCATTACTTAAGCACCTAAATTTTGTGGAAATAAATTCAGATGAGCATCCAGGAGGCAAAATTTTAGAAACATGGTACATTTTATTTCTCTGTAGGTAGTAAGTAATTCAGTGACAAGATCTTTGTAATTGTCAGCTTGGACATTGCGGCGAAAATTGGAGACAACTATTTTACAAGCTCCCTTTTAAATTATTACATTCAGCCTCTGAAATTAGATGGGGTTTTGAGGAACATTCTGGTTTTTGAGATATTGGTTCATTGTCTATTTCCTCTTTTAATTGTATATCACTAAATAGAACTTTAAAACTTTCCAGTTCTTCTTCGTCCACACTCAAAGTCTTCAAAGGGTGGTTTCGTGATCAAAAGTTTTTGGTTATGTTCGAGGGAGGGAATACCTGATGGTAAATAGGGATACTGCACAGTATTCTTGTACTTCGGTTCTATGCTCTACATTTTTGTAAGACAAAAGTTACAATATATAACAAGGTCTGTCGGTTCTCTCAAGATCATTGGTATTGCAACACGCATTCGAAGTTCTGTAGCTTTTATCCAAGCTCTTTATAATGGTACACAACTCTAACAAAATATATGAGGAGCCCATGATTAATCTTAATGTCCTACTTTACATAACTTCAAAATAAAATTTGTAAGCTCTACATACAAGTGGGGTGAGAGTAAGTTTCTGCGATTTGAAAGTTAGTTCCTCAGACAAATAACGAAAACTGTTATCCTGATAAACATATTGCTTAGGCGTTTTATTTCGTCGGTAATTCATAGTCAATCACAGTATACTTATAAAAAAGAACAAAACAAATGTAAAACAAAAACACTTAACTACGTTTCCCGCCACGATAATAGGAAATGTACTAACTTGATACGCCGATAAATACCTGTAATGTGAAAAATCAGATGAACTGTGTACATCTTACATAGAATAGAAATAAACAGATTGAACTTGTCTTAAACTGAGACATTTTTGTGCGATTTTCACAACACGTAAAATTCACTTTTGAGTGTACAAGTGCGTTCTAATTAACGATTCATTTTTCGGAATCTTTTGAGGTTATGTAGTAAAAACATGGAGAAAACGGGGTTTTTCGGTTTTTGGAGCATGCTGCAGGAAAAAATAATAGTTTTAATATCTTATTGCGATTGTAAAGATAAGAATGCATATAAAAATATGAATTATCATTAATTTATGTGTATGTTGTTGAGGTTATGAGTCAAAAACTTCAGAAAAATGCCAAAAAAAGCAGTTTTTTCGATTTTTAGGTATTTTCCACGTTGAAAATGATAATAATACCTATGTCATTCTAAAGAACGGGAAAAAACCCAGAAAAAAACATTGTTTTAAAGTTGGCCAAAAATTTCCGACATAACCTAAAATATCACTGAAAATTTTAAATTATTATTCCTGGGCTCAATTTTTAAGCTAAAAATCTGAAAAAAAATTAGGCAGTTTTGTATTATTAAAATACGCTTTCATAAATTTTTTCAGATTTTTTGCAGCAATACAGCGCTTAAAAAAAATTTTTTTTTAATACGTTTTTTCCCATAGCGAACCCCCAGAGGCACCTAGGGACTTGAAAATTTACCTGAGTGAGTTTTTAATTATGTCCTTTCGAATGACCAGACCCAAAACTGAATCGAGCATGGTGCAATTTTGACCATCTTATCCCGCTATAGCCTTTGTACGATTGGTGTTTAATTGTCCTACTCTTACTATGTAACTGTGGTATTAAAAGCAACAAACAAATGTAAAAATGGTTTATGAGAAATGCAATCAAAATTAAAACAAAAATGAAAAAAAAGAATTAAGAGAAAATAAATAACAGCAGGTTGTAATAACCTCCTTATTTTAATTTTCTTTTAATTCGTCCTGTTTATTTTTTAGTAAGTTTAATAAAAAAAGAACACGCTCATTAAAAGCGTTAACCAAGGAAGAGGATACGGAAAAAGAAACAAAGAAATCACTATACTCTGTTACGCAGACGACGCATTATTGATAGCCCAAGATGAAGATAGTCTGCAAAGACTGGTCCACAGATTTAACATAAGAGCACAAGAATTTAATATGACAATCTCATCTCAGAAAACTAAAATAATAGTAGTCAGCAAAGAACCAACCAGATGTAAAATAGAAATTGATGACATCAGTATTGAACAAGTAATGGAAATAAAATACCTGCGAATTACACTGTCTAGCTATGAAGACCTGGACAAAGAAGTGAGAGATCAATTTCAAAAAGCAAATAGACTGGTAGGATGCCTTAATAACACTATATGGCGAAACAGACACATTAACACTGAGATGAAATTAAAAATTTATAAAGCCAGTGTAAGACGAATAATTACATGTGCCTCAGAAACAAGACCAGATACAGCCACAACGCAAAGGCTACTGGAAACGGCAGAGATGAGAGTACTGGGAAGAATTACAGAAAATACGCTAAGAGACCGAAAGAGAAGTGAAGACACTAGAAGAAAATGTAACGTACAGTGTATAAATGAATGAACACAAAATAAAAAAAAGAATGGAATAACCACATAAGTAGAATGGAGGAGACCCGTTTCGTCAAAATAGCAAGAGATAAGTCACCAATCGGTGAAAGAAGTATCGGAGGACCGAGTAAAAGATGGAGTGACAACCTTCAATGGAGCTATTAATCTACCAATGAACAAGCAGAATTGCTAATTAAGAGGAAGAAGAAGAATAATAATAAAAAACAATAGAAGCGGGGGAGGTTAACGATATTCAGTCACGAAAACATATATTACGAAATTGTAAATATTCAAGAAACTTATAATTTTACTTCTAAACTATAAAAATAACAAAGCTTAAGATCCACAACTAGGTGGAGAACAGATTTTAGATATAGAATTTAAAAAGGAAAATAGTTACTTACAATAAGATTGCAACTTGCTGTCGCCAACACAGTTACTAGCATTGCAAAAGTCTTCATCTTGAAGTAAGAAAAATGTCTACTATAACTTTTAAAAGTCTACGCTGCCTTATATATGTGACCATATTTGCTTTAAATAAAATCTGATATTGCAACAATTTACAAATCAATAAATTATCGGACAATTTTTTAATCAAGATTAGGGCACATTATTGCACCAATTATTGATTATTGAAATATTGGATTTTGAAATTTGTTGTTATTGAATAAAAATACAATTTAAATATAATTTCATAAGGGCATAAAACTTTTATTTTGAGGCAATAAACTATATTGACACATAACACTCGAATGTGTGATTACCGTAAAAAGCTATTTCTCGTTTATTATCTAGGATCTACGAGTATACTCCAGTCGCCAGAGACGAAAATACCACTGGACCTCTAAAAATCATACGAACAAGCTAAATTTTGCGGGTAATGTCAATCTTGGGGCACCAAAAAGATGCAAAAAACTTTACCACTTTTATTCCCTTGGCTTCCCCCTAAACGACCCCTTATAGTGGGGAAAACGGAAAAAATCTATTGATTAAAAATCTGTATGCAGTACAAAAAATGTTTCAAATAAAACATGAAGATTAGGCTAGCAAGCAAGCAATTTAATTCATGTGTAACAATTCATTGGAGCGAGGTCTATTAACTCGGGTAAAAACAGGAGTCACTCCACCGCGCTCCAATGCTCCAGACCATCTCTTTCACCCCTATAGCACTCTGATGCGCAATAGGGGCACAACTATCAGCCAAATGCTCTTCATGTGGAGATCCTGGGTAATAGAACCCCAACATGGTTTCCTAACCGAATTCAAAACTCAGGACAGCGCATTGTCGCTATATTCCTGTTATCTTAATGTGGCTTATCCGCGAACTAAAATTGCTTACTTGGGTTTCAAGCCTCCGCTCTGAGCTAGGCTCAGTTCGGCGACTTGGTACTCAAGGGGTTGGACCCTACATGCCCAAGTTTTTAGTGGTTTCTGTTAATATTTTTTTTTGTGGCTTGCGCCGGTTTTTGTTAGTAGTTTTTTGATTTTTTTTTTGTGACCGAAGCCGTTTTTTGTTGTTTTTTGGATTTTTTTTGTAGGATGCCTGAAACATAAAATCAGAATTAGTGCATATTAATATATAAATTATCTACATAAAATTAACTGGGTCCACGCTGTACGTTGCGATTGTCCACGAGGGTTATGAGCTACGAACTATCTTCATTGTGCGTTGTTGTTGTTTTTTGAAGTGTTTTCTCTCTGGTGTTTTGTTTTCTCTCTGGTGTGATTGTTGATTTTCTCTCTAGTATTATGATTGTATTCTACTATTTGTTATTTGGGTCTTTTGTGCTTCCATCTGTGGAAAGCGTCGTTCCTCAATATCTCTCGCAATATGTGGCTGGGGTGGTTCTTTATCTCCGCGAACTTTGTCCTAGCTTTTTCTTTCATTGTGTCAGTCACTCTAATTTGTTGTAGTTCTCTAAAGAGGAGTCTTTCTGCTACGTATCTTGGTACGTTGACTGCTTCTCTAAGGCTGTTGTTATGTGCCGCTTGTATTTTCTTTTTTGATGTATTGCATATGTGTCCCCATGCGAGAGATACATATGTTAGTATAGGAAGAATTATACTATTTATTAATATTATTTTTGTTTTCAGTCTAAGTTTGCTTTTTCTTCCTGCTATGCCTCTTATTGATGCTCTTGTAATGTTGATTTTTTATACTGTAGCTTCTACATGTTTGCTAAACGTTAAGCCTTTGTCCACGATTACTCCGAGGTATTTTGCTTCACTTTTCCACTCGATGGGATTGTCTTGCACAGTTACCTGTTCTTCTGGTTGTTGGTGCCTCTTTTTGAAAAGTACACCCTATCTTTTCGGAGTTTATAGCGATTTTCCATTTTAAACTTCATTCTTCTATGTCGTCTAGCGCTGTTTGTAAGTTGTTTACCGCTATGTCTACATTTCTGTGTTTGGCTGCTATCGCTGTGTCGTCGGCATAGAGGCTTAGTAGTGTACCTTGTGTTTTAGGTATGTCTGCTGTGTATATCGTGTACAGTAGAGGTGACAGTACCGCTCCCTGTGGCACTCTAGCCTCCGGGTTCCCGAGTTCGGATAGGACTTGTCCTATCCGGACTCTGAAACTGCGATTGCTTAAGTACGAAGAGATTAGTCTTGTCATTGCTCCGCTGTAACCGTATCGTCTCATTTTGTAGATCAGTCCTTTATGCCAGACTCTATCGAAAGCTTTGCTTCAGCTCCTGTGAATTGTTTGTCATTAAATCCAGCTGCTATGTACTCTGTTAATCTGAGTACTTGTAGCTCACTGGAGTGTTCTGATCTAAAACCAAATTGGGCTTCGGGTATTATATCTAATCTGTCTGTTTTAGCTTGGAGTCTGCTGAGTATTATTCTCTCTACAATCTTGCTGATTGCAGGTAGTAAGCTTATTGGCCTGTAGTTTTGCGGGAATGTGCTGTTTTTCCGGACTTTGGTAACATTATGACATGGTCCTCTTTTCATCTGTTTGGGAATTTCTTGAATCTTAGCATCGCGTTGATAATATTTGTTAGATATACTATGGCTCTCGCTGGTAAGTATTTTAGAGCCCTGTTCGTTATTTGATCGGGACCAGGTGCTTTTTTCGGCGATCTATTTTTAATTAGCTCGTTTAACTCCTCCGGTGATGTAGGAGGGATGATTTCGTTCGGGTTTTCGGGTCTCCCTCTTTGTCTTTCGACTTCTTCTATGAAGTCGATGTCCTCGTTGAAGATTAGGCTCTAACAATGGAAATTCCATTACGACAGGTCAATAAAAGTGATGAATTTTATTGACCTCATAAGAATCGTAAAAAATGGAAAAAATCGGGCAACATTTATATATTTAACACCTTTATAAAAACCGACTTTATTTGCAGCAAAATACAAAAATGTCGTACAAAAGCTACACTCTTCACCTTTAAAATGTATTTTTATTATTGCCAATAGCATACTCTTATCAAAAGATATAAAATTTTTACCGTCGAGTTGATACAAATTTTATTTAAATTTGATTTCGCGTTCGTAACTGACATTCAAAATCACCGGTCGCTTCAAGTGTTGTTTCTAAGAGAACTGTTTATTCTGCACAAAAAGTGCCAAGAAAAATTTTTGTTCAAAATTATCTCAGCTATATTTTTTATTTGAAACATTTTTTTTACAGCGTACCGATTTTTGATAAATCGATTTTTTCTGTTACAAGGGGGTGTTTTGGGGAGAAGCCAGTGGATAAAAGTGGTAAACTTTTTTGCATATTGTTTGGAGTCCCATAATTAACATTCTCAGCAATATTCAGCTTGCTAGCATGATTTTTAGAAGTCAAATCAAAAATATTAATTTTGCAGTGAAATAGTAGATCAATAACATCTAATAAAAATAATTTGTTAAATTACCTTAATAAAAACCATGTTGATATTATCATACTTTCCGAAACTTGGCCTAAGTCTAATAGTAATTTTAATATAAAGGGATATAATTTTATTAAAAGATGCCGTGATAACGGATATGGCGGAGTTGGTATATTTATCTTACAAACAATTAACTATCAAGAAAGTGTAATAATTCAAAATTTTTCAATGGGCATTGAAGTATGTGCAGTATTTATTCCAGATATAAATATTTCTTTCGTTTCAGTATACAAACCTTCAGACATAGCAGCCACAAAAAAGATTGGTTAAATTTATTGGAACAGTTTGATATCTCTCGTACAATTTTTTGAGGCGATTTTAATGTACACCATTACAGGTGGGTCCCTACTCCGGAAGATCGCAGGGGAAAGGTTTTAACAGAAGCTTTAGATTTTTTGGAACTAATTACTTTAAATGATGGATCGCTCACTAGAGTTAATCCCAATGGTAATCACCCTGCAGTTGATTTAACTCTTATCTCCCCTTTCTTAGTAGATTTGGTAGACTGGTCCGTATATGAAGACACTTTAGGTTCTGATCACTACCCTATTCAAATTCAGCTCCAAATTGCTCCCATATCTTTCGAAATCAATCCGGCAACCAAGTGGAATGACGGTCATGCTGATTGGTCAGCCTTTCAAGCATGTCTTCTTCTTCTTCTTCTACTTCTTGGAGATCTTTCAATCTGTTTAATTCTGAAGCTGCCTTTGGTTAATTTCCTGGGAGGTAGATTGCCAACTATCCCTCCATCTTTTAGGTGGTCTTCCGGGAGGTCTTGAACCGGGCGGGTTGTTTTCTAGGGCAATTTTTGGGAGTCTATTCTCATCCATTGGTCTTACATGATTGTACCACATCCTCTTACGCTGCCTTCCCCATCTTACAATATCTTGAATTTTTTATGTAGAAAAGTATATTATATAATATTATCTTGAATTTTGCACTGCTCTCTGACGTATGTATGTCTCACCTTGTCTCTTATTGTTTTGCCCACTATTGTTCTTAGGGTTTTCATTTCGGCAACCCTTAGCATCTCTTTCGTTTTGTTGGTATCTTCGCGCACTTCTATGCCATGTCATGATCGGTCGTATGCAAGTCTTGTAGATTCTAATTTTACAATCTGTGCGCATATACGGATTTGACCAGACTATCTCCCGCAGACATCCCGACAATGCGGATGCTTTGTTGATCTGACTCCTTAGGTCCTTTAGTGGGTCATGTGTGCTTGATATATCTATACTCAGATATCTGAATTGCATCACCTGTTCTATGGGGTTGTGCTCAACCACTACATCTGTAATACAGATAAGTTATCCGACAGATAACTGATGAATAACAAAAAATTATTTGAAGTTATATCTTCAGCAGCATCTGCATCAATGCCCGTTAAAAAACCTCTTATTCCTTCTGTCCCAAAGCCATATTGGTAGGACGAAGAATGTTCTGATATAGCTGAAAGTCGCTTCAACGCAATCAACGCTTCAAACTTTAAAAGACACGGAAATATTACAAATTATCTGAATTATCAAAATATTGCAGCAAATTCTAAACTCATTTTCAAGTTAAAACAAAAATAGTTGGATAACATTTCTTAATCAATTGAATAGAGCTACACCCCTTTCAAACATTTGGAATTGTGTAAAAGCTATAAGAAACAAATATCATCAGCAAAATAAACCTCCATTGCACGAAGATTTATTGTTCTGAATCAGCTGGCCCCGCCTTCGGTCTCTAATCACAGACAATCAAAAAAATTTGCATTTTTATTCTACTTCAGATACTATGTCTAAAGCTTTTACCTATTCAGAGTTAATTTTGGCATTAAAACAAACCAGAAGCACGGTTCCTGGTTTGGATGGTTTCACATATAAAATTTTACACAATCTTTCAGTTTCAGCTAAACAAATAATTTTAAAAATTTTTAACAACTGGTGGGTAAAACAAGATTATGCGAGATTATATGAGAATTTAAAAAATATTCGACCATCATCATATCGACCTATATCGTTAATGTCTTGTCTGACCAAGACTTTTGAACGCATGATTAAGTTTCGCCTAGAATATTTTATTGAAAGCAATTCTCTCCTACCCACTACACAGTATGAATTTCGGAGAGGCAGTGGTACTATGGATGCATTGACCCATATGGTTACAGATGCACAAATATGCTTATCTCATAACAAATACATGTTATGCCTATTTGTTGACCTAAAAGGTGCATATGATGTGGTTGATTTGAGTATTTTACAAAACAAAATTGTGTAGAATGGGTATCAGCAAACGGGTATCAAATAACTTAATAAATTTGTTTCTAAACAGAAAAATTTTTATTCGTGACCACAAAAATGTACTCCACTTACCAAGAACAGTATATAACGGTTTGCCGCAGGGATCAATATGGAGTCCACTTTTATTTAATGTATACACAGCAGAGCTGCATAGTTTGATGGATGACACTATAAAAGTTTCTATACTATCCATAGTTCATATGAACGATGTATTACAGATTTAGAGTATATTTTTTGCTGCATGCGTGATTAATTACATACTATGGGTTTTAGGTTTTCACAGTAAAAGACAGCGGTTATGTGTCTTACTAGGCACAGACTTAAAACACCTGATTTGTATACCATAGGTGATTTTACTATACCCCTAGTGAAAGAATATAAATATCTTGGCATCTATATTGATAATAAACTCCTATGGACCAGCCACATAAAACACGTAAAGCAAAAATGTGAGAAAGGGCTCAACATTCTGCGTGTAGTTTCGAAATATAAATGGGGTGCAGATGTTAAAATATCCCTTACTTTTTATAAGTCATACATCCGCTCAATAATGGATTATGGATGTACTATTTATGCCTCAACTAGCAAATCAAACTTATTAATCTTAGACAGAATTCAATATAAGGCAATTAAAATAAGTCTAGGAATTATGATGTCGTCACCGAATTGTGCAGTTCTCGCTGAAGCACAAGAACCGCCTTTGTGCCTTCTAAGAGAGCATTTAGCTAATAAACAGCTAATAAAGTATAGGACGTTTAGTACATTTATGGTCAAAAAAATATCAAATATAGCGGTCCAGAATCTTACAAACAAATATTGGAGAATTAAAACGTCTCCCCCGCTTGCTGATGCTTTTATTGACACAGAGAGACATAAAGAACTAATACATAGTCAAAAAAAAAACATTCTGTTTACGAAATTATTTTTGAAGCCTTAATATTTAAACCAACCATTATAATTCCAAACTATCCAGATAATATTATATATTTAATAATAATATATTTCTATCAAAATTAATTTTCAAATCTATACTCTGTAATTTAGGAGAGAATAAAATCATCATCTATACATATGTATCAAAAAAAGATTTAAAATAGGCTGTGCATTTTTAGTTTCTAATATTAACCACGTTGAGTAACCACATTATTTATCGATTTTTGATGCAGAAGCTATAGCTATTAAGAAAGCTTTAGATTGGTGCGAGAGGTTAGAGGTCATTCAGGGATAACTGGGAATGAAGCAGTTGATCTCGCAGCTAAAAAAGCACTTGACTCAGAATTGAGAGTAAACATGTGCAACTCATCAGATCTTATTAAGTTATTAAAGGCTGATGTTAGGGTTAGATGGGAAGCTCAGTACAGTAAATTTTCAACTACATCAGAGAACCTCTATTTTAAACTTCAACCGGTTTTACCGACGAACATTCCTCACATCACTTCGTGGGATTATAATAGATATAAGTCATCAATTATATCACGTTTAAAACTTAATCATGGTCGCTTTCCAGCACATTTGTTTACGATTGGTATCTTAGATTCTCCGTGTTGTCCTCTCACTGTCCAGAAAAACCTTTAGCCTATATAAATCACATTTTCTTAGAGTGTCAAAACTATACTGCACATACAGATATGCTGTACTAAGAACTGAAAAAGTTTGTAAGTCTACCAACTAACATCCCTACTTTATTAGCACAACAAGAGAAAGAAATATACAACATTTTAATCAAGTTTGTTTTAGAAACAAAAATAGATATCTAGCTCATATATGGTTAAATATATATGTATTTACAAACATTGTGTAATTAGGATACAAACCTCTGTTTTACCCCATTTGTTAATACCTCCTGCCCGTGACCTCGTCTAGTTTGTCTTAATAAAAATGTCTTGATGGGTCCCTAGACAAGAAACGAGTGGCCATGTTTTTATTCTCGTTCTTTATCCTATCCTTAATAATAATAAAAAAAATACAAATATTTTGTGGCAAATTGAAATTTTTTAAGAAAGAAAAGCCTTTCCAAATTGCTTGAATTTACAATTATGTGATTTTTTCTAAAAGGGATCGGTTTCACCTCCAAAAAATAAAAAGCAATAAACGGCCCAAGTATAAAAGTGAAATGGAGATGACAGGATATCGGCGTATTTCACGTTCATTTACTGGCCCAATATATATGTACCTATGTATACATTTCTATCAGTTCTAGTACCATAAAAAATATAAATTGATTGAAAGTAGCTGATTTTTAAAAAAAAAATAAGAATTGTTTTGTAAAACCGATTTTGTAAGAAAAGTTTTGATAAGATAAAGAGCGAATTACTGTAAATCTGATACGTTTTTTGTAACAAAAAATCTGACGTAATAACTGTTTTATGCAAGATCTATATTCTGATAAAAATGTGAAAAGGTCTATGGCACGTCAAAACGTTAAAAATATTTTTATTTGTTTTGGTTTTTGTTGCTTAATTTCTTTAAGGATTTAATAAGGATTAGTGCAACATTATTAAATTTACTTTAAAAGAATTATTGTATGATTGCAAACAAAATTCAATCAATCTACTCTTAAACATTGCGGAGAAAAGACAAAAAATTAAAATTAAAAACTAGCCAAGCTAGTTGAATTAATATAACATGAAGGAGGCTATAGTATAAGATATTTGTTATGCGAATTTTTATTTTGGAAGCAAAGTTGTGAACGAGATTATTTTAATTAAATCAGAAATCCGTTGTTAACACGTTCAATGCCGATAAGAATGTTGAGAGTATCGGAAAAGCCGGTACTAGTGTATTACTAATATGGACGTAAAAACCAATAAAAATTATCATAATTATACACATTTTAAAGTATATATATATATATATATATATATATATATATATATATATATATATATATATATATATATATATATATATATATATATGTCAAACAGTACTTTGAACCTTGACTCACCACTTGAGGCATAGGCATTTGAGAATGTATCCACACATATAGGCGTATGACTCAACAGTTGAGTCATGTAACTAAACCAATATTACAATCTAAATTTAGAAATAAAAACAACATACATCAATCATATAAACTTATATTGCATATTAAACAACAAATTTAAAAACCCATGAAAAATGTTTTAGTTGATAGCATGAAATAGTCTGAAGCAGTCTCCAAGGCAAAGTCCAGGATTATCGGGACACATAGCACAAAAAATGGAGTGTTTTTACGTATATTATTTTTATAGCATACTCTACATCTTTTACTCATTTGTCTTCCCTTGGGATCAGAATGGTATTTTTCCGGAAGGTGAGTAGTATAGCTCTGACGTGTATTTTTTCCTACATCGGCAGGTTTTTCCTTAATTTCTGATAGTAAAATCTTTATAATTGCATGCCGAAAATCGTAATAGGAAAAATTTTTGTTAATAGAGTGTTTGTTGAATAAATGGAAACTGTTTAGTAACATAGTTGACATTATATGTTTTTTGTACCATCTAATCGTTTTGCATTCACTGACATAATATTACAACATCTGATCTTTGCGATCAATCCCTGACATGTATTTGTTATACTGTACAAGCATTCGGCTTTTCGATCATCTGTCTTCTCTTGATCTGTTCTCTCCTGTCACGCTACTTTCCTATTGCGACTCCGTCAGCATGTTTAGTTATAACTCCCCCTTTAGTCAAATTTGTGTTTATAACTTCTGTCGGGTTTAATTTTCTGTTTAATCTTAACGTTTCTGTTACGTAAGATTTTTTATCAGAAGTTCTTTACTGAGAGCAAGGATGTTGTAATAATTGTTCATAAGCAATGAATACCCTTGATCAAAATAATTTCTCATCAATGAAAATACTATGTGAGCGACATGCCCCATGTCTCCCTGCGTATCTTTCTCTGCTCCACTGTATATTCTTCATTTTATTGTAAGTCCATCTGGTTCAGTTAACATATACAGTTTTATTCCAAATTTATGTCGCTTGTTCTTGATATATTGTCTAAATGCTATGCGCCCTTGCCAAAGAACCATTGGGTCAATTCGTTCGTTAAAAGGATCCTGTAGCCATTTTATCTTATTCAAGCGATCGTTATAACCTGGCTAGCCTACTTGTGGTGTTGGAGAAAAATGCGAACATCTGTAAGAAAACGATTTCTACTCACAGACTCTCTAAAACATGAAAGATTGTATACGCTATCTATTTTCCAATAATCTTGAATACGATTCAATTGAATATTGCCCATGTGCAACCTTCTTCTTCTCATAGCACTACAACCCGGGGTCGGTTTTGGCTGACTGCACAACTTGCTTCCATCTTAAACGGTCGTCCATAATAGTTGGGTCAGTGAGTAGCCCCATTGTTCTTAGATCTGACTATTGTCTCTCCATCGCATTCGTGGACGTCCTAAGAGTCTTCTTCCTGTGGGTGCTTCCTCCCATATTAACTTGGCAAGGCGGTTATTAGGGAGTCTATGGACATAACCAGCCCATCTTAGAGGTTGGGATTTAATCTCATCGACTATATCGCTCGCTCTATACATGTGCTTGACCTCAGCATTTGTTCTCATTCGGTATTGGTGGCTATTAATGTCGTAATAAGGCCCAAAGATTCTTTTGAGGATTTTCCCCTCAAAACATCTAAATTTTGTTTCAGTTTCTTTAGTCAGGGTCCACGTCTCACACCCATACATGAGGCTGTACATACATCTGTTTGCTGTCTGAAATCTTCCTTTAATCTCTTCCGAGATATCGTTATCTGCAGTGATTGTTGCTCCGAGATATTTAAAACTCTCCACTCTTTCAAAGTTATATGGGTCTATTGCAACATTTTGCCCTATTCTATCTCGTCCCTTTTGTCTGTTGATGCACATGTATTAAATTTGGTTTTCTCTTCGTTTACCCTTAAACTAGCTTTCTTTGCCTCTACCTTCAATTTATTAAAAGTCTCCTTCACATTGGTGACTGTGTTTAGCAGAATGTCAATGTTATCTGCGTATGCTAGTAGTAATTTTGGTCCATTTACTGTCAGTAATTCTGTTTTAAGTTGTGCTGCTCTTACTACTTTCTCCAGGATGATTATAGAGGAGAGGTGACAACGCATCTCGTTGTTTCAGGCCACTGCTTATTTTGAAAGATTCTGAGAGTTTGTTACCTATCCGTACTTTGGATCTATATATATATATATATATAGATCCAAAGTACGGATAGGTATATATATATATATATATATATATATATATATATATATATATATATATATATATATGGATTCACACATAACTTAACAAGCTGGATGAGTTGTTTTGAAACTGAAAGTTCTGCCATTGCATTTCACATCTGGTCCATTTTAATGCTGTCGTACGCTTGCCGGAAATCTATGAAGAGATTATGGATATTTTTATTGAATTCCCACTCTTTTTCAAGTAGCTGTCTTAGAGTAAAGATCTGATCTATGGTCGATTTATGTTTTCTGAAGCCGGCTTGGTATTCCCCCATGAAATTTTCTACAAACGGTGTCAGCCTACTTAATAGGATGTTCGATACGATATTATATGCCGTATTAAGTAGGTGGATGCCTGTATAATTAGAGCACTTGGTTTTGTCTCCCTTTTTATGGATGGGGATTATTACGCTTTCGTGGCATTTTGTTGGTACTTTCTCTTCGTTTCATATAAGTGTTATTAGTTTGTGTATTTGTCTATGTAGAGTTTCTCCTCCGTACTTAAGGAATTCAGCCAGTGTATTGTCAGTGCCTGGAGCTTTTCCGTTCTTCAATTTGTTAATTGCTTGCAATGTTTCATCCATTTTGGGGTCCTCTACCGGTAGGTCCACCCCAAAATATATATTTTCTCCATGTTCTTCCTCTTGATGTATGTTTAGTAAAGTTTTGAAATATTCTTGCCATGTTTGGAGCCGTTCTTTTTCATTTATTATTAATTCATTATTTTTTCTGAGTACAGATACACATCTAGGTCTAAAGCCTTTCTTTTCGTTTGAAACTGATTTGTAGAATGCTCGACTATTTGACTGTTGCCTATTCCTTTCCATTTCTTCATATTTCTGTTGTTCGTACTTCCTTTTTTTCTCTCTAATTAATTTTCTTCTTGTTCTTGTTGAAGCATAATATTTCTCTTTATCTGTCTGTCGTGTAGTTTTTCTTGACATTCTCTATCTAACCATTTCCTTGTTCTCTTCCTGCTTTTTCCTATTATTAGTTCTGCTGACTCCGTAATTGATTTTTCCATTTGTTGCCACAGCTTTTCGACGTCATTGCTTTGGTCTACTGTATTTAGATGCTGTTTAATTTCTTGTGTGCAACCATGTACAACCATAACCCCAAAAATACTTGTGATGAAAAGTGATGAAACGGTTAACGGTTTCCAGGTAGTTATTCTGGAGTGCTCTTTTGTTTTTTGCGCTCAAAAACAAATTTTCAGCGTACGTATTGGTTGTCGCCACTATATAATCAAAAAATTTATCAGTAAAAAATAATTTAAAAAAGTCATACGGGTTACCTGTAAGTAAACTTGTTTTTAGCCCAGGATTACCAGAACATTGAAAATTACTAAAATTTGGTAAATCACTCCATAAGAACACATTATTAATGTTACGTATATTTTTATTTGAACGAGCATGTGAGTCGTTAAGATTTTCTAAATTAGTTTCATCTACGACTTCTTCTTCGTAGGAACTTAGCTTATCATCATCGGGTTCATAGTCACTCCCACTTTCAGAAAATATTTCGATATCACTATCAGATGAATTCAGCAATTCTTCTAACTGTTGTTCAGATTAATTACATCGATTTATATATGTAATGACCATATAGACCTTTTAGGTCTAGATGGTCCTGCAATTTCACCGTCCATATTGAATGCGCTTCACAAACTATTTGAAAACCAGAACTGTAAATATATTTTAAAAATATATAGGCTGCAATAGGCCGAAATAAAATACACAACACTTCTTGAAGGCCTAAGCTATACTGAATTAATTATGTCATACGATGCACTTGACCCAAGAGTTGAGTCATCGGCCTGTAAGTGGAAACTGTCATGACTCAACTCTTGAGTCATCGGCAGTCAATGAGTTAAAATAAGTTGCATTGCGAGTTATACCGTTTCTATTCTATTTTCACGTGTCGGTGCCGATATGAATTCAAATTATTTGAATGATTTTTAAGGATGAAGGATAAGCATTCATCTTATAAAGTGTCCTTCTCTTTAGAAAGTCTAAACAATGTATACAACCCATCTATATGGCCCAGTTGATCTGTCGTAAGAAGATTCAAATTCATTAAAAATTTTCGGAAAAGAACGCAGTCAGCAGACAATTCATAACTTTGACTACAGCTACAGATGTACCTGCAGCAGAGACACGGGAAGAAAACTCCTTTGTAATCAAACATATCGGGACTTTACAAAACTGTAGTGGAAGTGCAGCAATCCACACAAATGGAAACAATAGAGATCGAGACGTAGGAAGTTTAGAAGTTCCTGAAAAACTAATCCATATTTTGAATAGCGAAAGGCTGGTGAGTATGTTCCATGTTAATGTTCAATGTTTAGCAAATAAAGTACAAATGATAGATTTATTTTTGTTGGAATTTACCTTCGATGTTGTTTGCTTCTCAGAGCACTGGCAGAGTGAAGCAGATCTCCGAGACATAAACATCGATGGGTATTTACTTGCTAGCAGTTTCTGTAGGAAAAATAAAAAGAACGGTGGTACTGTAATATATGTTAAAAATACTTTAAAATTCGGAGCTATTAACTGTGATAAATTTAATATAGGACAAACATCTGAATTTTGTGGAATTGTTCTACAAGTAATTAACACGTTTGTATTGGCGGTGTATAAATCGAGTAAATGTAACGATTTAAAGTCTATTTGTACAAATTTCGAAAATTTATTAGGTTCCATGATGAGGCCAAATTTAAAAGTAATAGTTTTGGGAGATTTTAATACTAATTTTATTGCGAAAACGGCAAACACTAGTGAGCCGACTTCTATATCATCATTTGGAATAAAACAAACAATCCATGACTATACTAGAATTACTGATACATCTGCCAATTGTATGGATAATATTAGAATTACATGACGTCTAGGTTTTTTGAAGAAAATCTTAACAATTTGTCGATTTTGTCCATCGAAAGTAGGAGAGAGGTTCTGTCAAACTCATTTGAGGTTGAGGGTTGAGGCTATCTTCGGTTTCCGTGATTGGCTTTTGTGGAGAGAGGTTGTATTATAATAGTTCTGTTCCTATCTTTATAAACTTTAATTTAATTTTTAGTTGTATATAAATAATTTTTATTGTTTAAAATCAATTGGAAAAAAAAGATTTAAAGAGGTTTAATAATGGGGGATAGCACAGGGGGGGTTGGTCCTCCTAGTGTTGAGATGGTAATAAGTAAGAGAGATGATTCAGATATAGAATGTAATATAAATTTAGACAAAACATTTGTAGGAAATAATGATAATTCGGAGACCACTAATCAACATGAGAGTAAAAAAGACAAAAAACAGTATTCTTATCAGTATACCGACACTGGCCCATTTGAGGTCTATATGGAATCAAAAAACAATAACGTCGGAAATTATAGTTTTTTAAAGCTAGCAAAATATATACATGATAAGAAAATTGAGAATATACAAAAAATTCATAAAAAGGGTAAAAACCGAATTAGCGTTATTTTTAAGAAATGGGAATGTGCTAATAAATTTGTTTCAAATATAGAGATTAAAAATGATGGATATGAACTCTTTATTCCTGCTAATAAAGTAACTTGTAGGGGTGTAGTAAATAATGTTGATGCAAGTATTTCTGATGTTGAATTAATTAGTTTTTCGGGTACATCCTCAGTAAATATTAAAATTTTGGAGGTAAGACGTTTTAAAAGAAAATCAAAATATGATTCAGGCAAATACATAAATACAGAGACAGTTGCTTTTACCTTTTCAGGAAAACAAATTTCAAAAGAGGTTTCTATATATGGGATTCCCTTTAGGGTAAAGCCATATATGATTCCGGTGGTTCAATGCTATCATTGTTTTCGTTTTGGCCATACAAAAAATCAATGCAGTGGGGATAAAAAATGTAAAAATTGTGCTGATAAAGCACATGAAGGTGAATGTATGATGAAATGTCTCCATTGTAGTAGTAATTTTCATGTAAGTACTTTTAAAGAGTGTCCTGAATATGTCAGACAACAGAATATTAAATCTGTTATGTCATTAGATAATCTCTCTTATTTTGAGGCAAGTGAAAGGTATCCATATGTCTCCAATAAAAAGTTATCAAAAGAAAATACATTTAGAGTAAGCCAGGACGAATTTCCACCTCTATCAAATCAGGTTAATATACCTGACAGAATTCCAATTAATGAGCGATGGATAGAAAATATTCGAAGTAACCCAGAACAGTGGTTTAGCAAAAAAACAGAAAATAGCGGGAACAAAAATAAAAGAAAAATTAACGAGTCAAATAAAACTTATGACAGAGAGCTTCACAATCAGAATTTAATATCTCCAAATGGCAGATTTGAAGAGGGAACCTTCTCTGTTAGTTCTAAAATTCCTATCCCTGGATGTTCACGTACAGAACAACTAGAGAGGGAAACGGAAAAAATATTGAATGAAATACTAAAAAAACTGAATTGGAGACATAAGGAAGACCTAATCACCTACTTGAACAAGCTAATTACACATGAAACTTCAACAAATAGAAAATTATTAGATCTAGATGGATCCCAAGAATCCATACATCCTACAATGGAACATAAAAAGTTTAAACAGTAATTATAATAGTTTAAAGATTTTTATACACGATTTTAACCCTAAAGTAATATTATTAAATGAAACATGGTTAAAAATAAATCATCATTTTTATTTAAGAGGGTATAAAATACATCGATTGGATAGATTAGATGGTTATGGTGGTATTGCTACTGCTGTTGATAATAGTTTGGATCATAAAGTAGTATATACTTATAACAATAATAATAGTAAAATTCAAATTTTAGCAGTTAAAATAATTGATTGGGACATAACAATAATTAATATTTATATTCATCCTGGGGCAAAAATAGATTTAAATGGATGGGTTGGGCGAATAGAAAAAATCAGAGGCAATAAAATTATAATGGGTGATCTGAATGCACATAATGCACTTTGGGGAAGTCAGGTAACTACTAATGCTAATGGAAGAATAATTGCTGACTCTCTAGAGGATTTGGATCTAGTTTGTTGCAATGATGGAAGATCCACACGGATTACACTCCCAGGTCAGAATGCTTCAGCAGTAGATCTAACACTAATCTCCTCGGAAATAGTGAACAGATGTCAATGGGATGTGTTAGAGGACTCGGGTGGTAGTGATCATTTCCCAACGATGTGTAAAATCCAGACACAAATTCAACATACATCTATCCAAAAAAGTTACAAAAGAAACATTAAAAATGCCAATTGGGAAAAATACTGTTCAAAAATAGAAGAACTAATGAAAAGTGGGTGTAAAGAATATAGCACCTTTACGCAAATTATGGAGAAGGTGAGTGATGAAGAAATACCCTTTTTGGAAACAAAAAAGCACACAGGAAAAAAGAAAAGTCCTCCATGGTGGGACACGGAATGCTCAAATTTAATTAAAATGAGGAAAGAAAAAATCAAAAAATACAAAGAAGATGCAAGTACAGATAATTATATAGAAATCAAAAAAATCTTTGCCTATAGTAAAAAAATATTTAAAAATAAAAAAAGAAATAGTTTTAGATGCTTTTGTAATGGACTAAACAGGGACACTCCTCTAGCAGAAATATGGCGAACTGTTAAACAGTTCTCCACATATCAAAATGCAATAATTCCTGCCAAACTTTCCAGCAAACACATAGCTTTGGATATATTAAATAAATTGGGAATTGATATAACAGATCCAGAATTTACTGTTATCCAATCCAATGACAATGTGGAGGACATTTCCAGAGAGGAAATAATAAGTGTCATTAAAAAAAAGGATAAGGCTACTGGCTTAGATCTAATAACATATAGTATGATTGGCAGACTTCCTCAGGTAGCATTAGAATCACTGTCAATAATATTTAATCAAATAATGAACAGAAAAGCTGGATTTCCACAAGAATGGAAAAACACTCTTGTTATTCCTTTCTTAAAACCCTATAAAGATCCATTATGTGCAGACAACTATAGAAATATTGCCCTAGAGTCATGTGTGGGCAAAATACTCCAAAATATAATTAAATTAAGAATTGAACAAATAATTGAAAAAAATTGTATATTGAATCCAAAACAGTTAGGATTTAGAAGAAATAAAGGGTGTAACGATAATTTAGCTTTAACAATAAATTATATTAGAACAGGATTTAGTAAAAATTTAAATACAATCGCAATTTTTTTGGATATTAGTAGGGCATATGATACTGTCAATACGTTTTTGCTATATAAATATTTAATAAAGTATGGTATTCCAACAACCTATACAAACCTAATTATGCAATTCTTGCTCAATAGAAATATTTATATTAAAGATAAATCAAACAATATACTAGGCCCAATCCAAGCATCAACTGGATTGCCACAAGGGTCTCCTCTCAGTCCAATATTGTTTAATTTGTACTCTAAGTCTTTACATGATTTAATCAAACCTGAAATGGAGTGCTTCCAATATGCAGATGATTTTGTAATTCTGGTACAAGGGTCAGATATATATAAATCAATTAATTGCTTAAATACTTACTTACAAAAATTACAGGAGTGGTTTGAAACACACAACTTTAAAATCTCAGCACATAAATCAAAAGCAATAATATTTAGAAAAAGAGCTCAAGCTAATAACTTCCCCCACCTTATGTACCAAAACATGGAAATCCCATGGAAAAATGAAATAAAGTATCTGGGGTTCCATCTACAGTGTAACTTGAATATGACAATTCAAATAAATGATATGATAGCTAAAGCAAACAAAGGAATTAATGTTATGAGAGCAATTTGTGGTACAAAATGGGGATCTGACCCAAACATTCTTTTAAGCTTATACAAAGGGATAGTAAGATCTCATTTAGATTATGCAGCCAATCTTTTAAATCCTTGCAGTAAAAGTCTGATGATGAAGTTGGAACAAGTACAAAATGTGGCCTTAAGGATTATAACAGGTTGTCTACGTTCTACACCAATTTTAATATTACAAGCGGAATGTTCAGTATCCACACTAAAAGTTAGAAGGGAAATATTGGCTCATAAGTATATATTGAAACAAATGTCTGAAAAAAATAACATAGTAATAAGAAGTTTAAATAAGTTAAATGAAGCTATAAACGCAAATAACCAATTTTGGAAGAATAAAGCTATACCAGACTACTCATTAGCATATACGGACATACTCAAAAAATCAAAAAATATAATCCGATACAAAATTAATCCCATATATGAAGTAGAAAGAAAAATTCTTTTGTATCCTATTACAATTAATAGCCTAGAATATGAAAAATATGAAATTGAATCTAATGAAATGTTTTTAGCAAAATATGGTGGAATATATAGTAATCATACCTATGTATATACAGATGGATCTATCGACCCACAAACAAACCAATCTGGATTTGGAATTTATATACCACAGATTAATTACAAATTTTCATCAAGGCTCCATAATTACACACAAATCTGTACAACTGAAATGATAGCTATATATAAAGCTATCTCTGTGTGCATTGAGAAGGGGATCATGAAAGCAGTTATCTTTGCGGATTCAAAAAGTGCTTTATCCAAAATTTCCAGTCTCAAATGGGATCAAATGGATTACGTAACCATAATGACCAAAAAACTATTGGTAGAAGCTAATAATATGGGATTCTCGATAGGAATAGAATGGGTACCTGGACATCAGGGGATTAAAGGTAATGAGGTAGCTGATAGGCTGGCGAATATTGGGAGAGAATTAAGAGTACCATATAATATAAAAAATGTTAGTACAGATATCTTTTGCGTTACAAAAAAAGACATTTTAACACAGTTCTGCAATGAATGGCATTCCCAAATTAAACATAAAGATCCAAACTATTGCAGATTGCAGTGTGATTTCCCCATAAAACCATGGTATGCCAAATGTGGGTATATGGGCAGAAATACCATAACAAATATTAATCGTTTACGTAGTGGACATAACAAAACTCCTTGCTATCTCTACAAAATAGGTAAAACGGAAACACCGATATGTGAATGCGGAACCATTGGAACAGTGATCCATATCTTCTTTGAATGTCCCATAAACAAACACAAAAATATGGATCTGTATTTAGAACTAATAAAAGCAGGAATAGAGAGTCCAATATCTTTACATAGTATTCTATATAAACCCTCTGAGAAAGTTATAAAAATAATTATTAAATTCATCAAATTTTTTCAAATCGATCTATAAAAAAAATTTTTTTTTTTTTTTATACTTGTCAAAATAATAAAATAAATCTAGAAAATACTGGAAATATCCTAACATACAAAAATGTACGTCCTTAAAATCCTTAATCCTAACCGAAGGTAGCATTACCCATATACCTAATGTGACAATGTTTGGAAGCTACCCCCAAACGAGAAAAGTTTAATCTAACCTTAAATGAAGAAGATAAACAAATGGAAAAGCTAATCTTTCAGTATCACCCAGTTGTCAATTAGCAGTAAACAGTAACCTTAAATGAAGAAGATAAATAAATAATGGAAAAGCTGATCTTTCAGTATCACCCAGTTGTCAATTAGCAGTAAACAGTAACCTTAAATGAAGAAAATAAATAAATGGAGAAGCTCATCTTTCAGTATCACCCAGTTGTCAATTAGCAGTAAAAAGTAACCTTAAATGAAGAAGATAAACAAATGAAAAAGCTGATCTTTCAGTATCACCCAGTTGTCAATTAGCAGTAAAGTAAACAGAAGTAGAAATTTATCCCTGGTTGTGCATTGCCTAGAGCAAGACGAGCATAACCTTACATGTACTGGGTAAATGATTATATAATCGAAACCCAAAAACAAACGAAGAAGAAGAAGAATGGATAATATTATGACAAATATTGAAGAACATCAGTTTCGGGAAAATGTTCTTCAACCTTGTTTCTCTGATCATCGCGGCCAGTATATCAGTATAAGCTTAACATCAATTCAGCAAAAGTCAAGTGTTTGCACTAGAACCTTTACGTAAAAGGGTATCTTAAAAATGCGGAACTTTTTATCCGTATTAGACTGGAACATTTTTAACGATAATCTTGATGTAAATTACCTAGCAACGTTTCTAATAAATAATTATGATCTTGCAGTATCGCAATATTTTCCACTAAAAAACTGGTTATCAAAGACAGAAGATGTCCGGTAAACTGCCCTTTAAGAAAGAACCCCGTATCTCCACTATAGCGAGTTTTGAGAAAAACGCGATTAAAGATTTTTGTTTAATCTCTTGTGCTTTTGGTACAATAATAACACAAAATCATTTAGGGTAGAGTGTGTAGCATCGTAGTTAACTTTTTTCAAAAAAAAAAACATTGCAAAATTACCATTTGGACATTAGTTATTCGAGATACGGGCTAACAAAGCAAAGAATTATGTCAAGTTTACTTAGTTAAAACCACGTATTATCCAAATTTGTCTTAAGCTTGGTTTTAACTATGTAATTATTATAAAATTTATATAACTGCCTCGAAAGACAAAACATTTAAATATTTTAATAAGATTTTTTATGAACATTTGTTAAATAAAACATAAGTATTTACGAAAAACGTTTATTTAAAAATACAAAATGAAAATTATTATTAATCGGAAGTTGGCAATTCTTCCCAAAATTGATTTTGGCGGTATAATTTGACCTAAGTTTTTTAATATTTGTTCTTTTCTCTTCTTAGCAATCCCAGAAGGTTTCGTCACAGGTGTGGGGTCCTTTATCCCAGATTTTAACACTCTGGCCTGCAAAAAGTCCATCTCTATCAACTCTTCGCTAACGTCAATCTTAACGTGTAAAATCTTGCTCTCTCTCTCTTTACAATTACTTTAACAATTTGTGATAGGTAAATACGTGACTCTGTTTTCTTTAATTTTGACTGTGATGATAAGTCTTTCAAGATAAGAAAATCGGAAACCCCATTTCTTTCACCACCACACGATTCAAATTACACGTTTTAACGGCCTCGACGAAATCATGATAATCATAAACTTTCTTCCTTTTCTTTAACGATAGTTCCACTTGGTGGTGGAAACTATTAGCGGTGTTGCTCTATTCCTTAGAATACTACGAAGCGTTAAATGCCAGGTTTATACTAAGCATAATAGTCATTTTTGGCGTTTACGGGGAAACTATTTTCTTTCATAAAATATTTAGAAATGTAAAATACGGGTTTTTCTCTATGTGAATATGTTATAAAAATCATAATTATTCATATGGTGCAAATATCCCAATTTTTCAAATTTTGGAGATACGTGGTTCTTTCTTAGTAGGGCAGTAAACTGGTTCAATGACAACTTAAAAAATATGAGAAATCATTTGCAAACATATAAAATACGTGCTGATTCTACTAAAAACCCAGTACATTACAGAACTACTATACCCAGTACACTACAAGAACGAAAAAGCTGGCACTGGCATATGATCAATTGATATTAGCTTCAAAGAGTAGATCCAAGACGTGTTGGAAGGTAATTAGCTATGAGCGAAATAAAACAAATGGTTTACATAATTCAACAACCAACATATCTTGTGACTCTTTCAATAACTTTTCTGTTGAAATTGCTGAGAATATTATAAAATCTCTTCCAAATACACCAGACAACACAATTTTGAACTATCAAAAATTTCCAGCTCCATCGAATTCATTTTTTCTGTGTCCAACCAATCAACAAGAAGTATCCACAGTTATAAAAACATTAAAAAATTCAAATTGTTTGGATACTAATGAGCCTAAAACATCTTTTATCAAAAGCACTAGTGAAATAATTACTAAACCTTTAACACATCTCATTAATAGTATTTTTTTAATCGGGATATTCCCAACTTCATTTAAATACTCCAAGATTGTTACTATTTTTAAAAAGGGCAATCGTGACCTTGTAGACAATTATAGACCAATTTCCATCGTTTCGATATTCAGTAAAATATTCGAAAAAATTCTAAAGAAGCGTCTTATATCATACTTCGAAACAAATAACTTTTTTGCTAGTTCACAATATAGGTTTAGAAAGGATCGTTCCACAACACATGCACTTTTAGATGTGGTGAGTGCCATAGTTGATGGTCTTGAGAAGCATAATCACTCTGCCATAACGATGTGTGATCTTTCAAAGGCCTTCGACTGTGTTTCTCATGATATTTTACTAAAAAAACTGCATTTTTACGGTATAAAAGATACTCCTTTGGAACTAATTTCATCGTATCTAAAGGATAGATACCAAGCAGTCAAGTATGCAAATTGTTTCTCTGAATTTAAGCAGATAAAACATGGAGTTCTACAAGGATCAGTTCTGGGCCCTCTATTATTTATAATATATGTTCGTTCAGTTTTAGAAACCACGTCTGAGTATGTAAATTCCAATGCTCAATCATGGTTCTTAGCAAATAAACTTAAACTAAATGATAACAAAACTCAAAATATAATTTTTTCGTCTACCTTCGATCTGAGTGTTGAAAAAAATAATGTCAAATTGTTGGGCATAATAGTTTGACAGAATAGACAACACATTATCTTGGTGTAACCATATTGACCATCTCAAAGGTAAACTTTCCAGTACCTTATTTTTACTTAGGCAATTAAAACTTGATACAAGTGTTGATACCTTAAAAATAATGTACTTTACTCTTTTCCATTCATTTTTAAGCTATGGTGTTATTCTGTGGGGAAACTCTTGCAATGCCCTAACAATATTTAAATTGCAAAAAAAAGAAATAAGAATAATTGCAAAAGTTAGCTACTTGGAATCTTGCAAACCGTTGTTTAATAAATACGTTAATGTAGAAATACATAAAAACGCTGATACTTTAATTAAACACTCTGGCTTACAGAACTATAGCACAAGAGGTGCAAATAACATCAGAACAGTTAAGTATCGTTTGAGTAAATCACAAAAAAACTCAATTGACTATAATATATACAATGTCTTACCTAAGGATTTAAAACAACTTTCGATAAATAAATTTAAAGTAAATCTGAAAAGATACCTTTTGAGATTTGCTTTTTACTCTGTAAGTGAATACTTTGATCACTTCAAGGCAGTAACATGAACATGGATATACTCACTATGTTGGTATATGTCTTATTTTGTATATTTTATGTTATGTGCATTAATGTATTTTCGTCTCCTATTGTATTTTGTGTATGTTATATATTATCTTTTTTACTTATACATATAATGCTACACTTGCTACAAACAAATGTAAAATTTGTAAACGTAGTTAAATAAATCTTGAATCTTGAATCTTGAATTTATTAATTATCTTGACCGGAAGTGAGTATTTTCGTTTTGAGAATTTTTTTCGTAATAACTTTAAGTGCTGAATCGGAATCCGTCATCAGTTTTTCTCTATTCAGTCTATTTATTCCAGTTTTGTTTTCAATCGCAGAATGACAGAGGGACGGACGGACAGACAAATATAATGAATAGCCTCGAAATATTATTTTCGTGTTATTGTTTCCCTAAATCACAAAAAGTGGTAAAATGCAAAGACCACAGACAGATCAGTTTAATTAGCCTAATCTTCTCATCCTTCACAGAATGTTTAAAAAAGCAAGAAGAGCTTTAAGCGGCGAGACACAATTTGGTTTACGGGTGGACTGGGAACATCACAGGATTTGCACTGGATAGACAATGAGAGAAACGCAATAAATAGGAAAGTAATGGTAGAAATTAGAATTGTTAATAAACCAAAACAAGCACAGTATTGTAGAAGCAGAAGAAGAGAAGTTACAAAGAGAACAGAGCACCTAAAAGTACATTTTTTTTTATTTTAATTTAAGCAATAACATAACATATAAATATTGTCTATAATAACAGGCAATCATGAAGTCAGTCAAGGAGACACGACTTTTTGCACATTATTTCCTCTAAGAATGTTTACTGAAAATGTTTAGAAGAAAAGTTAAATATCATCGAATTTAATTGATATTACGAAGAGGCTGAAAAGATTGGAGAAAATTGTATTAGAAATATATGAAAACAAATATAAATATCAATGCATTGCCACCCAAGTCTTGAACCTGTAAGGTCTATAGTATAATTTATATCATGTCACTACTGTATTTTGTCATACTGGCTTGCGTTAGGATATTATCATTATCCAAGTTTGTACGACATATTAGAAAACGTTACGCTCTACGCATTAACCAGTTAATAAATTCACTCAATATTATATTCGTTACAATCACACCAAGAATTTTTCACGCATATTATAACGTATACATACATGCCTGGTGTAGGTCACGGAGAAAAAAATCTGCTTTCACTTATGTAATATGTAAACGAAAGTCGCTGATACTGACATTACACTTTGTTAAATAATTTACTCGCAAAACAAACATTACAGGCGTGTACTTGGAAATTGCAATGCGGAAAATTCGGTTGAATAAGTGTTAACAAATGTTTTCTTTGTTTTCTTAGAGTGAAAATAATTGATAGTACTAAAATTTGTAGCGACAAGAACATGTAAATAATGTACAACTATCAGTCAAAATAAGATGTATCATTTCTTAGTTGGAATGGTACAGCGTGTTTATAGTTCAGGCGACCTCTGTTTAAAATAACGAGTTTTAAGTGTGAAGCATATAAACGCAATTTTTTACATAAATCGCTCCAAAATATCACTAAAAATGATAATTTCACTATGCGTGATTTGTAAAATGTGGGCTTACCTTTTTATTAAACAATATATGAAAAAATTATATTTATATTATTATATTATTGATATTTTTCTTCCTTTTTTCGCATATATGTTGGGCCGCCGAACAGATAGAATCCCAAAAGCGGCTTCATACACACCCGGTCGCTGGTTACACGGCACCGTTTACACGGTTTGGCGAGATTTCACACTTAAACGGTTTTGTGGTCCGTGCCGAAATGTTAGTCTATGTTTACCATGAATCGAAAACAAATCATTGCCATGATGATTCTCTATCGGCGTATATAGAGAAGAAAGAGAACTAGAAAGGTGTAGATTCATCCCATTAATATGAAAAGGAAAGATTTTTGTGTATTTTATACTCTTTTCTTCGAACTGCGAGATGAGAACAAATTTTTTAATTACTTTAGGATGACAGTATCCACGTGTGATGAACTACATCATCGGTTAAAGGATTCTCTTCAGAAGCAAAACACATTTATGAGAGAATGTATTAACCCAATGTAAATGTTGGCAGTTACAATTAGGTTAGTAAAAACACATTCGAATTTATTATTGTTTATTATAATATGGTGTTGACAATGTGAATGATATTTAACATTAAATGAAATCAATTGAATCTAATGAAATTTGGGAATCACTAAACTGTGACTGGGGTGATCCTATTGTTGAAAGAGGAGACGCTGCGACTGGTAAGAAGTGGATGGTATTATTGGTGAGAACAGAGTGGTTTGTATTTGTAGCACATCAGGGCGTACATGTTGCAATGTATGATATGATCGGTTTGCTGTAATATCTGACGTTGTTAATACTGACTTTGGAATGTTCAGATTTGTAGCAGTGGACAATGTTGTCTAGGAAGCATTTGCTGTCGTTGTTTAATTGTTTGTAATATTTGCAGTACTCCCATCTGAAATTCCAATATCTCAAATTCATTGAAACTTTGTAACGGAGGAATTATACCAGCAAAAAAGGACATGTGACGATCAGGTTTCTCCTTAAGAGCTTCAATCATTTGTAATTCAACAGGGTCTGCTTTACGTTTTCCTCCTGTTGGCGTTTTGGAAAATTTGTAAGCATGTGGAGTAGTTACATTGGCAGCGGTATTTTCTTTACAAATGTTGCTGTCGGTGAAGCTAGTGTCAGATGTTGCTGCTTCTGATATTTCTGATAGTCCAGTGTTAATTAAACTATCTTCTGTTTGGTGTTCCCCAAATACCTTTTTTAAGAATTGTAACTGCTCGTTATAAATATACCTTTTATGAGTTACTGCCCCAGCTCCCGATCTTGTAGCTATCTTAATTTTTTTCCAAGATTTTTGAATCGTATCACGGATTATTTCCCATTTTTTCATCACCTGTTTACCTGCAACAACAAAAAAAACCTGGTTATTACTACTACAATATTTAGTACAATATACTGTTTTTTGCAGATATCTCGCCAGTGGCTATACTTTCACGGATCTGCACTACAGTTATCGACTTGGTATTTCCACAATAAGCAGCATTGTTAAAAAGGTATGCAATAACATATGGTTAATTATGCGTTCTGAGTGTATTCCCGAACCACAGAAACAAGACTGGCTCAGAATTGCCGAAGGATTTCAAAATAGAGTAAATTTTCCACACTGTTTAAGAGTAGTTGAGAGAAAGCATATTCGAATTATTAATCCGATAGGTTCAATATACTTCAGTTATAAAGGGTACTCTTCAATAGTTTAAATGTCCTTTAAGTCCTTTAAGACTTGTGGCTGAGTTCGTAATTACGATTCGACCATCTGTGAACCGAATTGGGTGTTTGTTTCACTTGACTCAAAGTTGGTTTCGCAAAATCCAAAAACTTGGTTTGGTAACCACTTACAAGAGGAAAGATTAAAACGGCAAGTGGCTGCACCACTTATTTGGCTGGCCATTTTTGGACCCAGAACGAGTCGGCGATTGTTTTGTCAACGATTTCATGCGGATATCCCTAACCTGCCTTCATTTATGCAAATGGACGATTATATGGTAGAGAACTACGTAAGTAATGAGTCTCCTTTCCCTCTAACTGTTAGGGCACTCCCGTCAAGCCATATACATATCACCACAAATGCATGCGAATCCTTTTATTCCCATTTTTCCAACCATTTTTACCATTCTCATCCCAATATCCTCACTTTTGTATCTACGCTTCTGTAGTACTAAACAGTGGTGTACATAAAACTGCAGAGTTTACATGTACCTGTCATGTTTTCACAGGATAATGTTTCTTCAAGTAGGCTTTGACTTTGATTAATTCTGTCATATTAAATAGATTTCTAACTAGTTAATAAGTTAGGGACTATTTCCGATATAAACGGAAACAGCACATATTTTCATTATAAATTCACTATCGAAAACCTATGCAACTGAATTTTCAAATCTCAAAACCGTTTAGATTGGCAGATAAGTCGAATAGGCTACACCGTAAAAAAATCGATAATAATATATATTTTAAAGCAATTTGCTTAAAATAATTTCTGAATTTAATAAATTACCACATAAACGAGAAGTGTAACAGGTAACTGGCACTCTTCCGCATTAGAAACCAGCGCCTTGGTGCAAAAATGCTGGTGATGAGTTTACCTATCTGCGGTGATGAGTTTACCTATCTCCAAAGGATTCCGGTGATCAGTTTACTATATCTCGGAGGGTCTAATAATTTTATGGGGGGCTATAAAGTGATGAGTTCGTACACGTCCGGATAATTCGCGTTGGTTTGGGGAAATCTTCAGAGTCCGCCCTGCGATACGTTCTGACATTAGCTATTATTTATTGCTCATCTTTTTAAGAAAAGAACGTGCCCAGTTTGATCATTCATTCGTTCATTGGTTTCTGGTATTTTCCACGTTCCTTTATGGATATCTTTTTTTTGGAAGTAAGTACTGACAACTACATAATTATTTGCTGCTGCGGATTGTACTACTCTAAGTCCAATTTGATTGGCTTTTGTTTTAAATAAATACTGATTTCCATTTAAAAGTCAACAATTAAAATAAAAATTTATTATTTTATAGACAGAATATATTTATAGAACTAATTATATAAAATTTATAGGTATTAAAAGTTTATCAACTAATTAAATCATTAAAGAATGTCAAGAACAACCTTTTGATAAATTGTCTCATAATTTATATAAATCAAAATACCTTAATCAGCATAAACAGGATTATAAAACCAGTGGAGCTTAACAAAAATGCCATATTTGAAAAGCTTGTAAACATTTACATTCGCTCTAAGAAATATAATAAGCTACCAACACATAGTATAAATAAATAGTCCATTATTTATATTTTTTCTGATCTTACAATTGATATACCTACATGAATGGGGCAAAGGACATTGATAATTATGTCAAGAACATGGTAATATTTCAAATGGTTCTCAAGTTCGCTCCTCTTTCATTCTTTCATTCACGACTTCCAAACTACTGAAATTCTCCTATAAGACTATAATCATCTGTAACCGACAGATGGCTTTACATAGATATTTACCGATATTAAAAAACAATAAGTAATTACGCCAAGACGACTATGACGTAAATGCTACAAGCTTAAAATTTCTAAACAAACAATAAGGAAATTAGTTAATGATTAAAAGTAACCACAGAGTATTATATATACTACTGTGGACATTTATATATTTCAAAATAAACAAAATTTAATAATAAAATAAAGTATAAGCTTTTAGTGAAACTCGGTTACTTAAAAATGAGGTTAGTTATACTGATGGACATAAAAGAGTAAGGGCCGATTGTTCAAACGCTAATCAAAATTTGATTGTAATCAAATATCTGATTACAATCAAATACGTCACAGTAGCTGTCAAAATTATTAAAAATTGCTTATTATTATTATTGATTTGTAAATAAAAACATTAAATTAACATCGAAAGAGTTTAATTATGGTTTATTTTAAATTAAAACGCAAAATAATAAAATGGAATAAAATAAATCAGTCAACATAACCTCAAAATGTGACGTATTTGATTTTAAATAAATATTTGATTACAATCAAGTTTTGATTAGCGTTCGAACAATCAGATTAAAACTTCCGCTGTAAACACAATATTTTGGAGGATGTCAAAACTTATCTTTTTATTTTTAGCACTCCGTAAAATTTGGTTTGATTATTTTTGTTTGGTTATATTAATATAATTAGTAGCTTGTTATTTATATATCATCCCCTTAATGCTACAATTAGGTAACTCAAAATTTGCTATTTTTCAGGAGAGCAGTTGTAAATTTGAAAAGAAATAAACCGTGCGGTATTAGAGCAAATTAATTTTTTTCTGACTATTTATAGCAAGAAGGTAAAATAAATCTGACTTCTGATTAATTGTAAGTGTTCCAAAGCCTTGTTTTAGTTTTTTTTTTTTTGTTATTGAAAAACAAGATATCTAGCTACAATTCAAGAAAAAATTAAATATACCCAGTTATCGACTTAGCAATAAGTACAACTTTTTAATCCAAAATAAAATTTATTATTATATTTTGTTCAAAATATAATAAAAAAGTAGAAGAACTTAACTAATAATTATAACCAATATTTTTCTTTCACTTAGTCTCACTTATGTCAGATTCAGTTAATACTTCTCTCTATGTTGCTTTAAAATTCAGGTTTTTAAAATAATCCTTATTCTCCAGAGGAATTGCAAGAGATTTGGTGTTAAACAATGTCAAAAGATCTTTGTATTTTTCCAGAATAATAGGGATTCTCTCCTTATACAAAGGATTTGGCATTATTGTAGTTATATTTTGAGTCGATTTTGTGCTTCTCTGGCAATTTAAAGCTCTAAATTCTTAATTAATGGATCACTTGAGAAAGGCAATCAGCCGAAACAGCGTGTTAAGATTTTATAATAAATGTTGTGGAAGTTTTGAAATCAAAGTTTTTAGTGTTTTATTGTTCTAAATTCTTCGTTAAAGTTTACTTAAAATTTCATGATGGATGGTTTGCATTTATAAAAGAACATGCAACACATTTTCTGCCATGCTACTTGCTGTCCACTTTCGTCCTTACCACTGAAAATTAAAATGATATTTCGATATGACCACTTAATTTTTTTTTTGGACTTATGACATAGCTATTACTGTGTAATTCGAATCTGATGTATAGAATGGGTATATAACCTACCTAGCTGTAGTATTAAAAAGAGCGTGAAAAATTGTATCGGTAATGGTAGATAACTCAAAATTGCAAAATTTCGAATTACCTAGTTGTAGTATTAAGCGGACGATATTATAGTGGAGATAAACAGTTAAAAGTTATCAAAAGTGCAACGGCTTTTTATGATGTATTTGGGTAAGATTTGTTGAATAAATAATAAATAATAATGAAAGGTAAGTCTGAGTTTACGACACCTATAACAAAATTTAAGCTTTTAAAGCTTCCATACTTTCGTTGTTTTACTTTTGTTCTCTACAGTAAAATGATGAGGCAAGCGTCACGTAACTAGCGCCACAAAAAGGCGGCGTCACGAATAGCGTCATGGAATAGCGGTTCTTGCCATCGATTTACTGCTCTCGATCAATTCGTTTATAGTTATCATATTTTTGCTCTAAGCAGGTTTAAATTAAAATTTTCATGAAAAATAACTAACAAGATATAGAAAATAAGAAGTAAAAAATAAAAAAAAATATTTTTCACTATAAGATTCGATTGGTAACGATTGTCAAAATTCAATACAAGTCATAATAATAAACATTAAATCATTTGTTTAAATGTTTATAATATTTCTCGTTTTAAAATAATTTCATATAAGTAAAATTAATATTTTTAAACATACTATTTAGTTTATATGTATAATAATTAAATTTACTATCAAACGATATTTATTTATATTTTATTATTAATACTAGCTGACTCGGCCACGCTTTGCTGTGGCTTGGTTATTATACCCACTTCAACATTTAGAAAAGTTTTTCGTTTTAATAATGCAAGAAGATCAAAGAATATCTGCAATTAATAATGAACTAAGGATAAAGAATCCCTAAAGATCAAGATCAGAATTGCCATGTTGATAGCCAACGTTTGCAACGGACAGGGCACTTGAAGAAGAAGAAAGATCAAGAACTAAGAATTTAAAAAAAAAAATATTTTTGACATTTCATGGATCTTGGAGCACGAGACCTAATAAAAGCGAGAGAAGAAAACGAATATCAACAAAGCTTAGACAAGGAAAGAGAGGGGACGCGTAATCGTATGGCATTAACTCAAGCCTAAACCGGCACCAGAAAGGTGCATGGCATATTTTAATTTTTCAGTAGATTGAGAAAAATTGAACACTGACACAATGATCAGTTTTTGAACAAGATTTTATCATTACATATTGTTTTAGTAGATCTACCTAGTGTTTCAGTAAATCAGTAAATTGAAGTGGAAATCAGTAGATGAACTGAAAAATCTGTAGACCTGGTAACGCTGCGAGAGGTAATAATGGGCAACGTACAGGCACCAAAACATGGCGGTTACATCCAAAAGGGCTTCACTTTTCGAAGGTTTATTAAATGAGCGTTACCTGTCCTTTCTCTTTCCTTGTCTAAGCAACAAAGAATGAACACAAATAAAATAAAATATTGTTTTCTGCGAACTGTCAATTTATCTTCTTCTTCTTTCTCCTAATTTTTTTGGCCTCCGACAGTAAGTTTTTGGTCAATTTCTACGTTAAAAGTAGATTTAAAATGATCAACATACGACTTTAGGGTCGTTTTGATGTCAGTAGTCCTCTCAGGTCATAGCTATACTTAATAATCAGAACTATTCTTCTTTTTATTTTTTTGCTAACGTTGCTGTCTTTAGTCCATACCTTTCAGTTCCATATCGTCGTCTTATTAGTTTCGGTATCTGAATATTTGCCTGATATTATTATACTACTTTCTAAATATATGTGGTATTATTACACATCTATTTAGTATTTTAGGCATTTATTTTAAGTTCCATTTTCAGTGCAGATGCCTGTATGACAGAAATGCTTTAGTCAGACTCCTGTGAACCTAACAATGATTGGTAAATGAGGCGGTATTTAAAACTTCAACATGGACTTAAGTAATGTTGCAACATTTCTTGTTTCAAAACCTCATCAGCTATTTAGCTATTCGACTTACTGCCCAAAATAATGAGTTAGAATGAAAAGAAAAATAATAGTGTTGCAGAAGAAGATATTGTGAAGAAGGCAGAGCTTCTGGGGTCGACTACAGCAATGGCATGTTCTCCAACGTGATGTCAGGATATCATATTACAGGCATAAGCAACGACATCTGCTGTTGATGTCTTTAATGCGAAAAAGGGTAAAAAGGCGGGGAAAAAAATAATCTTGTTATTTGTAAAGTTTTCAGATGATGATTTGATGAAATGTCTAAATTTGGACCATAACCCAGCTATAGGACGCTATACATACATTCCTCTTAACTTCGAAGCTTTATTACTTTACAATATCAACCATCTCTCCTCTATTCTTGTGGGTTATGCAGCCTACTTGAAGGAAACATATACAAACTTAAAAGTACTCCTCGACTGAATCAAATATGATCAACGTAAATAGAAAATCTAACCTTCAAGAATCCTTAACTCTAAAGAAAAGAATATCAGTGCTAAGCCTCTCGTAACTCCAAAAGGTATTTTACTTTTCCACTTACATATTAAGCTAGGTTTAATGCAAAGCTCAAAAGCTCAAAAGTTCGAATAGCTATGATGATTGCCGACCTCCGCCGCGGAGATGGCACTTGAAGAAGAAGAATGCAAGATTGTGTCAAAGGGTTGGATGTAGCTTATAAAGTGAAGGAAACATTTAAAAAAATTGTAGAGCAGTGTAATTAGATAATATTAGAAGGAAAACAATTAAATTAGATAAAAAATACTAGATAATACACTACAAAAAGATTAATAGAAATTTTGCGTTGTTCGCTAACAACGGTCGTAAATTTATGTGGCAGTGATGTTACTGCTAATAATATAATTGAATGTCTCATCCAAGTGTTACTACTAAAACGTAATCTTGCTTTAAATTTATAATGTAATTTAAATATCGTACACATAAATTAGTCTTCATGTGCAATTTCATAATACTTAAACGGAAATTAATGTCTTAATAATCAATGACTACTTAAAGGAATCATGGATTACTCACAAGGTCTTTGGTCAGTATCAACCACTTCATCTTCGTCCTCAGCAGTGTTACCAACTAGACCGAAGCGGATGACCCTTAAGAAATATCAGGTAAAATAACATACTCAATGCAAAGTAGTCAGAATAATCACTTACACATATGAGAAGTAAGTATAGACAACGGTGTAATTATTATATGCGGGGTATATAATCCCTAGCGTCAACGATTCTTATCTTAAAAACTGATTATGCAATGGTTTAATACATTCTTGTAGAAAATTAACAAACCATTCGCTTTCGATGTATAATTTGTATAAAAATGTAATGTGGTAATTTTTAAACACCTTCAAAAAATACTTTAACGGTAGATAACGAAGCAGAGTAATGATCAATTACCACTATTTTTTGTTATTTCTTTAATAAAAGATCTATCCAGGAGAGTATTCCGATCAGTACGTTTCGGAGCACTTACAATAATTGTCATATAACTCTTCTAAATTACCTAAATCCTAAGAACCAGCTGATGAAAATAAAAAAAAATCGGTGTATCATCTCAGTTTTCAAATCAGTTCAGAAAAAAAATCACAAATAGTAAAATATATTTCTAGTTTCAAACTTGATAAAAATCTTTCAGTCTTAAAAACGACATGTCAAATAAACGTTGTATTTTACAATGTGCGGTGATATTTAAATATTTAAATAAAATAATACCGCTTAAAGGCATGAATACTCTAAAAACAAAATATATATATATATATATATATATATATATATATATATATATATATATATATATATATATATATATTGTTACGAAAGATTTATCCCATATAGGAAAAGTCCATTGACGAAAAAGATAGTGAAGTTTAAAACGTCAAAAAATTATTATATACTTGTCAGTTAGTTATATGGTATTGTCATATTGTTGGTGTTGAATAAATTTAATTTTAAATAAGTGTAACATTGGTGACAGCGGTGGGATAAAGAAATATTTAGCAGTTGTTAATGGTAAATACAAGATCCACTGAGTTTGACAAAGAAATGGATACGTCCGGACCCCCTGCATGGTTTTTAAAAATGAAAGAAGATGAAGAGAAGCGTAGACAAGAAGAGAAAGCGGAAAATGAGAAGCGTAGGCAATAAGAGGAAGAGGAGAAGGAGAGGCGTAAAAAAATAGAGGTAGAAATCATAGATAGTTTATCCAAAATTCACGAAAATTTTCAGTTAGAGATAAGTCAAATCACTAGTAGAATAGATAAGTTAGAAGAAAAACAAAACAATTTTGAAAATAAAATAGAACAACAACAAAATGATTTGAAATCTAATTTACAAATACAAATAGTTGAGTTAGAAAACAAGATTAATACACAAGCTTCTTTACCTAATGTTTCAGTAACTAACGTCGAATCTAAACAAACAGCTTCATCACCTTCCATAATTGAACCAGGTACAATTGGAACTAGTAAATTTTTAAAACCACCCACATTCGATGGTCAGACAGCATGGGAAACTTATCGTTTTCAATTTGAAGCTGCAGCTAGAGCAAATGGCTGGAATGAAAAAGAAATGGCAGCTTCTTTGGTGGTGTCGCTTCGAGGACAGGCAGCAACCGTTTTGCAATTCCTTCTCCAAGATGCACCCAGTTATACCTCTCTCGTTGAAGCTTTAGAGACAAGATATGGCCAACAGCATCTAAAGCAGGTTTTCCAAAGTCAGCTAAAAATTCGATATCAAAAACATAACGAAAGCCTGCAAGAATTTGAAGCCGACATTAAAAGACTATTGCACTTGGCATACCCCCAGGCACCTAAAGATTTTCTGGAACAAATTGGAATACAGGCATTCATAGATGGACTACAGGATGTTGAAATGCAACAAGCTCTCCGATTACAACATCACAAATCGCTAAATGGAGCACTAGTCTCAGCCCAGGAGTATGAAGCGGCAAAAAGCATTTCCAAATCTCGCCCAAAATTAAGAGAAATAAGATTTCAAGAAAATGAAGAAATCATAACCGCAGATAAACAAGAACCTATTTTATCCCAAATTTTAAACATACTGCAAAATCTTCAACAAAAACCTCGAAGTGAAAATAGAAGATGTTTTAATTGCGGGAGAATAGGACATTTTCAAAACAATTGCAGAAGCCGATCCCAAACAAGGCGAGAACATCCAAAGTATGAGGCTAGAAGGTCGCCTAGATCGACATCCAGAAGCCCATCACATAGTCCTATTAGAAATACTAGTAGAGATAGGTCTCTAAGAAATCGATCTCCCACAACTGAGCACAGATACGCAAACAATAGCCAGGGAAACGAATAAAAGTCGACACTAAGGGGCGGGCGTCGGCTGTATCTAATAAAAGCCCCCAAATTCACACTTATACTTTACATAAAAATGAACAGAATTTATTACTTAAGGGCTACGTTAAGAATCAAAAATGCACCTTTATTATTGATACCGGTGCAACCAGATCCTTTATTCGAACCGGATTTCTGAATGAGAAACTACAACCCACTAAAACAAACTTAGTTCTTGAAACAGCTTCAGGCCACACTATTCCGATTCATGGAGAGATAACGGCAACCATACAGATTGGTAACACCTTAATAAAACACATTTTCCTTGTAGCCGATATTAAAGACGAATGCGTTCTTGGGATGGATATTATGCAGAACAAATTTATCATAGATCTTCAAAATAAAATTTTGTTAATTGAAAATGAAGAAATTGTCCTAAATTTGGAAGAATCGGTACCTCAAGTAAGAGTTATAGTAAGCGAGGATACCGAAATTCCTCAAAATTCTGAAAGTATCATCCTGGCGAGACTGAGTCAAAAACCTGAAGGTCTACATTTCGGCGTTGTGGAAAGCGATGAACTAGTTAGTGATGGAATTTTGATAGCCAGATGCCTTATTAATGTAGATGAGATGATTCCAGTAAGGGTTGCTAATTTGTCTAAAAAGCCTTTTAAATTGAAGAAAGAACAACAAATAGCATTCTGTACACCAATAGAAAAAATAAGCAAGTGCGAAAAATATTTAAAAAAGAATACAGCTTCCAGTAACCCAGTTGACGCTAGCCTAGTGAAACAACTAATCAAAAATGTTGACCACTTAACAACTAAAGAATTAAACAAAATTAACGAATTTATCAATGAAAACTACGACATTTTTGAATCCGAGAAATCTACAGGGCGTACTAGTTTAGTTCAACATAGAATTTATACTGGAGATGCAAGACCAATTCGTCAAGCGCCACGGAGATTGCCATTTGCTAGACAAAAAGAAGTTGAAAACATAATACAAGACATGATAAATGCTGATATTATCGAAGAAGCTTCGGGCCCCTGGTGTTCACCAGTAGTCTTAGTAACTAAGAAAGATGGATCTACTCGCTTTTGTGTAGACTACAGAAGATTAAACCAGGTTACACAAAAAGATAGTTATCCGTTGCCACGAATAGATGATACACTAAACACTCTATCAGGTGCTAAATGGTTTTCTACCCTAGATTTAAAAAGTGGCTACTGGCAAGTAGAAGTACATCCTGATGATCGAGACAAAACTGCTTTTTCAACTGGCTGTGGTTTCTACAGGTTTCAGGTTCTACCATTTGGTCTGTGTAATGCTCCAGCTACGTTTGAACGTCTAATGGAGATGGTTTTAAGAGGACTTACCTGGAAAACGTGTCTAGTATATCTTGATGATATAATGATTATGTCCAAAACGTTTGACGAACATCTGAAAAACTTAAGCGAGGTATTTGATAGATTGAGAAATGCCAATTTAAAGTTAAATTATAAGAAATGTTCACTATTTCAAAGAGAGGCATACTATTTAGGACATATCGTTTCAGTAGAAGGCATTAAAACTGATCCAGAGAAGATTTCAGTTATTAAAGATTGGCCTAAACCAGGAAATAAAAAGGAAATTAGAAGTTTTCTTGGACTCTGTTCATATTACCGAAAATTTATTAAAGATTTTGGCCGCATAGCTAAGCCCCTTTATCGACTAACCGAAAACAACATTGAATTTGACTGGACACCGGATTGTCAAAATGCTTTCATAGATTTAAAAAAACGACTTACAACAGCACCAATTCTAGCATATCCACGAGAAGATGGTAAATTTCTGTTGGATTGTGACGCATCTCAGCATGGTATTGGCGCAGTATTATCACAAGAACAGGAAGGCGAAGAAAAAGTTATTGCATATTTTAGTAAAACAATGGGAAAGGCTGAAAAGAATTATTGTGTTACCAGAAAAGAGCTGCTAGCTATTATAAAAGCCCTAGAACATTTTCATACTTTTCTTTATAACAGAAATTTTATAGTTAGAACTGACCATAGCGCTTTACAGTGGCTAATGAATTTTAAGAAGCCAGAGGGACAAGTGGCTCGGTGGTTAGAGAGACTCCAACAGTATAACTTCGACGTAGTACATAGAAAAGGGCGTCTTCATAACAATGCCGATATTCTTTCTAGGCGACCCTGTTTGGAACGACAATGCCAGTACTGTAAAAGACTTGAAGAGAAAGAGAACATAACCGAAGAAGTAAATTTCCAGGTAACCACAGTTATACAAGAAGAAGATAATGATCAGACTTCCCTGGAAAACCTTAAAAAGAGTCAAAAGAAAGATAATGACTTAAAAGTCATACGAGAATGGCTTAAAAATGGAGTAAGACCTATTTGGCAGGAAATAACCAAATACAGTGGAACTATAAAAGCGTACTGGGCTCAATGGGAATCTCTGTATCTTTCCAATGGTCTATTATAAATATCGGAAGTGGGAAAGTCCCGATGGAGTACGTATAGTTCAACAAGCGGTACTGCCGAAATCACACATTAAAAGTGTGTTGCAAGAACTTCATAGCAGCCTTTCTGGAGGACATTTTGGAGTCAAAAGAACACTGGCCAGAGTTCGAAACAGATTTTACTGGATCAATTGTCGCCGAGATGTAGAAGATTGGTGTAGGAAATGCGATTTATGTAATGGTAAAAAAGGTCCTAGAACAAGAAGTCGTGGTAAAATGGCACAATATCTTTCCGGAGAGCCTTTTGAACGACTTGCAGTGGATATTCTTGGTCCACTTCCGATGACAGAGAGAGGGAACAAGTACTTAATGGTAGCAATGGATTATTTTTCAAAATGGCCTGAAATTGTACCCCTTCCTAATCAAGAAGCGACTACAGTATCAGAAGCATTTATAACACACGTCGTATCGAGACATGGAGTTCCTTTAGAGTTACATTCTGATCAAGGACGAAATTTTGAATCAGAATTATGGCAAGAATTAATGAAAATCTTGGGTATTAAGAAAACTCGCACTACGCCACTCCATCCTCAATCAGACGGAATGGTCGAAAGACATAATAGAACTGTTTGTCAATACCTTTCAATGTTTGTCTCTGATAATCAAAAAGATTGGGATAGTTTAATTCCTCTATTCCTGTTAGCCTATAGAAGTTCCGAACATGAAGCAACTGGTTATTCTCCATCAATGATGATCACCGGAAGAGAAATGAAGCTTCCTCAAGATCTTATTTTCGGAAGATTGCCCCCCTGCGAAGAAGAACGTTCATTCCCGACCTACATTGAAAATTTGAAAGAAAAATTAGAAAAAGTCTACGAATTTGCTCGTAAAAGTTTGAAGCTTCAAAGTGATAAAACCAAGGCCAGGCTCGACATACATGCTACTGGTACAACTTTCGCAAGAGGTGACCCAGTATGGTTATACAATCCCACACGTAAGAAAAGACTTTGTCCGAAACTTCAACGAAACTGGGAAGGCCCATACACCGTCCTGCAGAAAATAAATGATCTAATCTATCGCATCCAGTTTTCCGCTAGAAGTAAACCCAAGGTAGTTCATATCGAGAGACTAGCTCCATACCATGGAACTGATCCACCTCGTTGGCTTCAATCGATTCCCGATAGTCCAGTTATTCGAGGCGAATAACTATAAAAGAGAAAGCAGTGTTACGAAAGATTTATCCCATATAGGAAAAGTCCATTGACGAAAAAGATAGTGAAGTTTAAAACGTCAAAAAATTATTATATACTTGTCAGTTAGTTATATGGTATTGTCATATTGTTGGTGTTGAATAAATTTAATTTTAAAGAAGTGTAACAATATATATATATATATATATATATATATATATATATATATATATATATATATATATATATATATATATATATATATATATATATATATATATTCAGGGTAATAATTGGCAAAACTGGCAGTTTTGCCAATTTGAGTCTTCTAAATTACGTAAATCCTAAGACCAAGCTGATTAAACTAGAAAATAGCATCTAAAATGTCCCTTTAGATATTATACTCAACAGAAAAATCCATACTAAAACTGTTAATTCTTTGTATCATCTCAGTTTTTAAATGTGTCTTTAGGAAAAAACAGCTTAAATGAAGCAATTACAAGGGTGATTCGGCTAAACCAAGCTGCAGGTGGATAAATTGCATGCTGAAGAGCCCTGTGATATACATTGCATACTGAGGTTACAGTGTCAGCATATCTAGTCAGAGGCTGGCCGCAGTGAGAGTCATATTTCCTCTCTAGTAAAATCTTCGACGTAATAACATCAACGATGCGGATGCGGAATCTTATCATGTCACTTGGCCATCTTATCCCATTACAAAATTAACATCACAGTCCGAGATATTATGCAATAGACTCTGACTAGGTACAGAATTGACTTTAAATGTAGGGCTTAACATAAGCCTCCAGAAGTCCAATATCAAGAAATTTACCAGTAGGAAAAATTTAGAGGATCCCTACAACTTAAATGGTACAAGTTTAAGCCTCGTGGGTGAACTGAAGTATCTTGGGATATTATTATACTTATGGCTTAATTGAAATCGACCGATAGAATCAATAACCAAGTCAAGGGTGACTACCTTAATGGTAGCTTGATGCACTTACGGAAAAATGGGTCTACGACCAATCATGTTGAATTTGACTTATAACAGGTATAACAGGATTGTAAAACCAACGTTAACTTATCAATCAATGCTATGATTGCCAGAGAGGCAGCAAAAAAGGGCCATCCTCAAAGTAAACAAAGTGCAATGACTTGCTTGCCTGAGGGCACTGAGGAGTACCTTAACAGTAGCAATGGAAGCTGCACTGACCCTCCTCCTCTGCATATTGTTATAAGGGGGAGACGAGAATGGGGAGAATAGGGAGAACAGACTTCGAAAAAATTTAAGAATTATAATGGTTCTATCAGGACACCGTAACATCATAAACCGATGATAATTTCTGAAAATAAAATATCCAGATACTGGCCTTAAATACCTTTCCAGATGGACATCTACCCACGAGAGGGATTAGGCAGATAAAACATACAAATCAGACTGCACAGTTAAATGTAAGAGATACTTAATAACCATCATTGTAGCTTTCACTGATGATGCCTATATTGAAAACATCTTGCCTTTTCCTGAAAATAGGCATAATATATTGGATATTGTAAAAAGACTATACTTTGCCTATCAGCTGTTTACCCAATTATTTCCCTCCTTTGAGAATATATATATATATATATATATATATATATATATATATATATATATATATATATATATATATATATATATATATATATATCTATATATATATATATATATATATATATACTCAATATATATAATATATATATATAATATATATATATTATATATATAATATATATATATATATATATATATATATATAAATACGTTGGAATTATCGGGTAAAGTGGTCTCTAATGAAAATCTTTTTTCTCTTTTTTCTAAGATACTCATTGATAGCTTCCTCAGGAGTAAACTGAAACAATTTGAAGATTACAAAAAATTTAATCTTGGCATTCAATATTTCAACTACTTCAATGTCAGTTTTTATTTGCGAAATCTTTTAATTTCTGTGAGTGTTTTTAAATGTATTTATACGCCATTTTTTGTAATGTTCAAATTGTTTCAGTTTACTCCTGAGGAAGCTATCAAATAAATAGCGAAATATTGAGTATCTTAGAAAAAATAAAGATTTTCATTAGAGACCACTTTACCCGATAATTCCAACGTATTTATCAATTCAATTATATAAACTGTTTTTATTATTGGGGAATGCATTTAATTTATTTTGGGCTGAAGCTAAAAGTAAGGAGGAGATAGAAGATTTACCTATCATATCTTACTTTTCTCTACCATATATACCAACTTTATCCCGAAAATTAATTAAATTGTTTAAGCAAAATACAGAAATTAAGATTACCACTAAAAATATTAAAACCTTGAACAGTCTTTACACCAAAACAAAGACTTCACTGCAAAGTATGGAAAGCTTGAAACTCGAATATTGTTTACTCCGTACCGTGTAGCACGTGTAGTAAATGTTACGTCGGTCAGACCTCACGTAACCTATCTCTTAGATTAACTTCTCATAAAACTGAGAGAAATTTTAAATCTTGTGCCTTGGCAGAGCATGTGATCGATGAGGATCATGTTTTCATTTTTTAAGAAGTAAATTTTGGAAAGAAGTTTATTTACGTAATAGAGAATTTAAAGAAATGGTTTTGATAAAAAAAACCAAATTGTATGAATAAGAGATCTGATATTGATAATTTAAGCATCATATCTAATGAAATGTTGACTTATTAATCATCAAATAAAGTAACTAAGTAACTTAGTTAAAAGTAACTAAGAAAAAATATAATAATAAAAATTTAAATAAAGGTTTGATAGTTTGTTTTTTACCGCATCAACCCCTAGGGTTATTAGCGGGGTGGTATATCTTTATTTTAGAAAAGTTACACTAAGTATATTATTAAAATTTACATAACATTTTATGTTATGTTACAGTTTGTTACACAGTTTACAATTTTTGATAAAATTTATTGTATTACTGATGTCTTCTTTTAGAGTTTCGTTCAAATTGTGTTTTATTTTTGCTGTCGATCTTGCTGTTGAGTACACTGGACAGTCTATCATTATATGTTGCACTGAAAATGGTATTTGACAGGTGTGGCAAATCGGCTGGGGGTCCTTGGAGATGATATATCTATGTGTAAATTTTATATGACCTGCAGTCTGTTAATAACTACTTGGTCATGTCTTTGAGCTGGGAGCGGTAGTAAAGCAGAAGTAACATATGGTTTGATAATTTTTAATTTTGCTTCTATTTGGTTCCATTTTACTTGCCAGGTTTTATTAATGTAAGTTTTTATTAATGTTTTTTGGTCTGAAATTGGTATGTTTTGCATAATACGAATTGTCATGTTATGGATAGTTTCTGTTGCTGCTTTATCAGCTGCTTCATTACCCTTTATCCCAACATGGGATGGTACCCATAAAAATGTTATGTTTTTACCACATGTTTGGGCATTGTATAACATGTCTTTTATTAATGCTAAATTGGCATGACTAGGATACATTTGCTTGACACCATTTAAGGCACTTAGAGAATTTGATATAATAAGAAAGTTTGTATCAATGCTGGTACATTGGTTTAGTGCATTGAAGATTGCCTGCAGTTCTCCAGTATATATGCTACACTCCTTGGCTAGACAGGTGACAGAGGTGTTATCTTCAAAAATAGCTGCAGCAGCTACACAATAGTTAGATAATACAGGTTTGATAGTTTGTTTTAAGATCTGTCCGTATTTGATTTTTAATTCATTATTCTATTAATTTTACCTAAAGATTTTTATGTCTTTTTATCATTTTTGATAAATTATTATAGATTGTTTTTTCGTTAATATCTTTCCCAACCTACCGAATTATTTTATCAGTCAAACGACATTTGATTGATGTCAAATTAACATCAAATAATTATTTCTTCAAAATCTTATATACTAAAACGCTAAGCCCTTTTCTTGTCCACCACTTTACTCAAAAACCATATTAGATAATTAAAATATTTTTTCGGAATATTATTAGTATTACGTATGAGATTGTCAAGATATACTTTTGGTACAAAAATTCACTTCCGGTTTTGAGATGACCGGAAGTTAAAATTTACTTTAAGTTTTAGACCCCACAATGTATATATGGATCGAAAGGTCTCGTCGAGACGAATCTAAATATGTACTTCCGGTTGCGGTCTGACACCGGAAGTGACCCGAAACGCGCATAAAACGTCAAGATAGAGCAAATCTGACACCGGATTCGTGATCAGCATGCAAAATTAACTGCTAAATGATAACATTGTAACAAAAAACATTGTTTTCGACGAAATATTTCGTGATATTTAATACACTTTTTACTTGCATTATTATTGATGAATGTTATGTATATTCTTGCTTATATTGTTTTGTCTCGATGTCGAGTTGGTCCGCTAGTTATAATTAGTAGCGTAGTTTGAGATTGTAATTTGTTTAATTTTTATTTTATTTAAATCCTTCATGTTTATCGAAGTTATTGTATTAATTATGAACCACGAACAGTAAGTCTTTTCGTAAGGTTTTATTATACAATTTGCAATTTATTTAAATTTTGCTATGGATTGTTTATTCTATTATCTTCTATTTTGTGATATTGACCATTTATGTAATTTTAGTAAATTTTAGGTGTTATTTTCTGACTTTTTGTAAGCTTTGTCCATAAAACTGTACAATTTTTAGTGACAATAAAGCATATTTCCATCCTATTCTATGCCTGTAGTATATTCATATAAGTACTTACATGCCTGTTAAAGGAATGTAAACATCCAAAAATGAACTAACATAATTGCTTATAAATAAATAAAATAATGTAGAAGTTGTAAGAACGAATGATTGAATAATCAGAGAAATTTATACGGGATAAAGGAGTATAGAATGTTGTATGTGTGTATGCTCCTCAAATCGGTTTGAGTACGAATGAAATAAAAGTTTTTGATAATAAATTAGGAGACATACTTAGTGATGTTCCATCAGAGGTGAAGATCATAAAAGGAAGTGATTTTAATGCAAATGTGGGCCAATCCAAGAGAGGATATGAAGCAGTACGTAGAGGACTATGCGTTGGAACTCGAAATAAAGTTGGATTGTTAAAACAATATTTCAAAAGATAGAAAGTAAACTTATCTCATAAAAAGTAGACAAAATCATTTTTAAATACATTATTTTATGGCAATAAAAGAAGATATACTTGAGTGTAAAAACTACAAGGTAATAGTTAGTAAGATAGTAAGCCAAGTAAAAAACGAAGCTAAACAAAAATATCACAACCAATACACCAAAATACAATTTAGAGGAGTATGGCCACTATTATTAGAGACATTGCTATTGAAATGCTTGGAAGAAAACTTCAGGAAAGAAGTTTTAGAATAAAGAGACCTGGTGGTGAACAAACATAGTTTGTTCACCACCAGGTGAACACCAAAAATAAATAAAAAAGAAAAATTAATAAATAGTGTATATATATAATGTTTATATAATGTATATTATTTATTGTCTAGTAGTAGCTAGATAACTCTAGCTAATTACTTAGAATATTGTTTCTGCTCTCCTATTTTGAGGTAAGTTTTAGAATTAAGTTTAAATATTTCCTTTAACAGTGATATTTTTTTATAATTTAGGATTATTCTTTTTAGAATATAAAAATAGTTTTAATGGGCATTTTAATATGTTCAATCTGATGTTTCCAATCTGGAATGAGAATTACAGTAGTGATTGGAACATTGGTTTATTGATTTTAAATGAATATTAATTCTTTATTATCTGCCTTTAAAGAGGTCTTTTTATCCTAGTTACCCTTTGCACTTTCCCATTTTTGTTTAAAATATTTTCCTAATAGACCTGACTAAAAACATACATAATAAAAGAGAAGAAATATCATGTACTCCTAATCTGCTCTCATCTGCCGTAATAAATGGAAAACAAAACGTGAGTGATGATATGAAACACTCAAATGTCTATTTTATCTGACATATCTAATGTGGTTATTTGCATTTGCTACTTCATGATGTATTTGTAACATAAAAAACGTGAGGTGGATTGTTTGAATTGTTTTTAAATTGAAAAGGTGTGTAATAGCACTCCTTTTATAAATAATCGTTTTATTTTAGGATTATTTTATTTTGTTTCTCACGGTTATTTTTAAAAATTTTGATTTCCCAATAAAACAACACGATTCTCTAAACATGACACAAATCTACAAAGAAACTAAATTCTTGTAGCTGGCTGTATACTATGTATCACAAAAAATTTATTTAAAAATTCCTTTATAAAAGGTATATAATTAAAACACCCTATCGGGCTACATCACAGAACGTTTTTGTAATAACTATTCCATTATCAGTGCTAGCCTAAAATAAGTATAATTACTTTTTTAATGGCTTTAAACATGTGCATCCAGATAGCACTGACATTGAATAGCACATGAATTACTTCTTAGGTCATATCCGACTCACACTTGAGCAGCGTTCCTCAAAATATGAGAACCAAAACCATAAAATAAACACTTATTGCTGTAGGAATAGGATCATATTTGCTGACCACAGTATCCTACTTGACAAGCCATCTGTTTTTTCTTCAATGATATAATGAAAGGTCGAAGTATACAGCGAGTGCGGCGCGTCACAGAGAAAGGTACGTTCATTGTAAAATTATTGGAAGAAAGTCTTATTGTGGAGGATTAATAAGGCTCAAAGGTGGTGTTTGTATTGAAGCATGTATGAAGGTATGTGTGTTTCACAAAACAGTGTTTTCAATTTTTTTTAATAGGGCTCTAACTCTACGATCTGTTTTAACCTTATTTAATACAAGTCAATTTTAAAACACCTAGTACGAGATGGAGCAAATTATTGCCCCAGTGTTTTTTTTTGTATATTTATACAAAATTATTGTTTTTTCTTTGTGGCATAGACTTTCGTCATTCAGCCAGTCTCGAAAGGTTATAATATTATTCCTTAAGAAAGTATATACACATAAGTACAGATTATTTCTCTCGGACAAATGCATAGCGATATCCCTATAAAACGAAATAGACGAATAATTAATAGAAGAACACGTCGAAGGAGAATACAAGGACACTCGCTTCTCGTCTAGGGGTCCGTCAAGACATTTATTTTAACAGACAAACAATACTGGACCACGAATAAGGTATGGTTACATATAAGATAAACAAAGGGTACAAGTCTAATCCTATACACGCTCAGGAAAGTTTTCATGAACGACTATCAGATTTATAAAGCTATACATGTGTCTGACAAAAATTCTATAATTAAATTATATATTGTTACAGAACCTATGGCTAACAAGGACTGTATATTATATGGAGCGTATGTATTGCATTTAGTAAATTTTGTATACAGGCAGTTTGAATTCTTCTTCAGTGCCTTATCCGGTCCGGATGTTGGCGATCATCAAGGCTATCATGGTTTTGTTGACTGCTCTGCGAAACAGCTCCGCTGAGGTCATCCCAAACCATTGTCGGAGATTTTTCAACCACGAGATACGACGGCGTCCCGGTCCTCTTCTGCTAAATACTTTACCCTGCATAACAAGTTGAAGAATTCGACATTTTTCTTCGTTCCGCATCACGTGGCCGAGGTACTCAAGCTTGCGTTGTTTAATTAAATTAAGCACTTCTTTTTCTTTTGTCATGCGCTGTAGGACCTCAACGTTGGTGACATGGTCCACATAAGATATTTTTAGTATCCTTCTGTATATCCACATCTCGAAGGCTTCGATTCGTTTTTCAGTGGCTTGCGTCAGTGTCCAGGCTTCAACTCCATACAGTAACACTGGAAGAACGTAGCACCTCACTATTCGCATCTTGGTTCCCAAACTGAGATCACTGCAGCACAGCAAGGATCTCAACTTAATAAATGTAGACCGTGCCATTTCAATTCTGGATCTGATCTCTTGAGCGTAGTCCCATTGTACGTTGAGGGTAGTTCCGAGGTAAGTGAATCTGTCGACTCTCTGGATCTCTTCGCTACCTGCCATTAGTGCCCCGGGATCTAAATTTGTACGGCTGACAACCATGAATTTAGTTTTCTTAATATTAAGGTTCAGTCCGTATGTTACGCTCACAGTTCGCACTCGGTCTAGTAAGGCCTGCAGATCGTTTAAGCTGGTTGCTAGTAACACAGTGTCATCGGGCAGTTTGAATGCTGAATAAATTTAGGACATTCAAAGAAGATGTGATCGAGGTCACCTAGCTTACCGCAATGTTTGCAACTATCATTATCGATGACTTTTATTTTAAATAAATGGCATAGGTAGCATGCATATCCAAAGCGTATTCGATTTATAGTAGTAATATATTTACGAGGAGCTTTGAAATTCTAAAACCAGGTTGTTTGAGGTATAATTGGTTGTAAAGAGGTATACCTTTTATGGTTTGTAGAACAGTAATGTTTCCATTGCTCTTTCCATCTAAATTGCTGATTTTTTTTTGAAAATCGTAGTAACATCTGATGTATTAAGCATATATATATATATATATATATATATATATATATATATATATATATATATATATATATATATATATATATATATATATCAACGTAGAGCCAGTTGTTACACTCATATTAGGTAAATGATCTACATATTCATTATGTTTGAGACCAATATGTGCTTTGACCCAAATAAATTTTATGTTGACTCCAGTCGATGATAAATGTTACAATCGATCTTTTATTTCAAATATGTAGGGGTTGCTTAGTGTTGAGGGCAATTCAATGTTTTTTATGCTCTACAACACTAGAAAGCAATCTGACAGAATTAAAATATGTCTATTGCATGTGTTTTTAACATATTTTAGAGCTTCAAGTATAGCTATTGATTCCGCTGAAAAAATTGAAAATTCATTTGGTAGTTTATACTTGAATTCTACGTTTGTAGCAGGTAAAAAGTATGCGCATCCAGTCTCTTCTGTTGTTTTTGATGCGTCCGTGTATATTACTGTGGCTTCCCTATAACCCTGCAGTAGAGATCTTAGAATATTGCTACTCATAATGGTGTTCTCACTATAAGTGGGTATTATAACCTCAGTTCTGTGGAATAAAGAGAAGTAGTCTAAGCTTCCGTCAACCGTGTGCAATTTCTTCAAAAAAATAGGATTATTCTGTAATGCCATGCATAAAAACAAAATTATTGTTAGAATGACATAAAAACGGTAATTTTTAATGTTATAATTTTGAAGATATTATTTGAAGACATAATTTTTAATTAATTTATAATTATTTTTTACAATAATTATATGTATATAAAACAATGTGCTACAAGGATACCTCGTAAGCACACTAAAAATCAAAATTATAACGGAAATAGGTAAACTGTGGCGAAAACTAGCCCCCCTGGTATTAGGCAGATTAAGTAAAATAGGCAAATTACATGATCTTTACTTTCTTCAAAACAGTCGACAAAAATAAACTCTCTACTTATTTGTACCATTCTATTATTAACGAAACACAACAATGTTTTAAAGTAAGCATCTAGCTTTTTATCATATGTGTTAAGTGCAATCGGAATTATATTAATGGATTCCTTTTTGTAGTCCAATTGCATGAGTATGTAAAGTTCTTATGAACGTAATAAATATTTTAAATATTGGGACAAAATAAATTTAAATGTTAGTATTAGTTATTGACAAATTAACAAATTAGTTTAAAAACGGGACAATACACGCTTATTAGAACTTGTATTGGCTCTAATGGTATTATTTATTCCTATAAAAATCGTGGCTTATAAACGTGACCAAAATCTTGACCCATAACTTAGCCAATTCAAATAATAATAATTTTGATTATTTACAGGGTCAGGACATACATTCCAAATGTTCATCGTGTTTTAACAATAGATTTTCAACCATTATACCATAATAGTCATCTATTAATAGTGGTAAATATAGAGAGGTCTGATGACTTTTTTATGCAAGATTGATTCTGTAACCTTTAAACGTGTTTCGCAAGTTTTGGAATTCTCTGAAGTCAACTGATGCAATTATGACAAGAAGAAAATTGGTAATTGTCCTAAATAACTATAATCACGAAAAGTATATACAAATAAATAGAGAAGTCATGACAGTAATCATCTGCGAGAGCTAATACAGTGAGTACCAAAATAAATTAACCAAATTTATTTATGTTATGTAATCCGTTTTTATTGATTGCATACATATAAATTTAAATAAAAATAAATAATTTTGTTTAAGTTTAGACTTCCAGATCCGATGCTATTTTTAAAAGGATTTTTTATTTACCAAACTTACACACGTCAAAATAATCTAGAGGACAAAAAACATGCCATATTACAGAAGAATTTCAAATAATTTATTTCAAATATGTTTAATAAAATGTTATAAACAAGTGTCATGAATATAAAATAAACATTTTCTCTTAGAATTATCGCGATAGCTCTTAAGACAATTAAAAGAGAACTCTATAAGTCAAAAAATGCTAACAAAAAAAATAAAAAAATAAAAAAGGTAAAAGAAATAATAAATTAGACTTACTCACAATCAATTTAATTTAACTATCCAGACGATCGGTTTCGCTTTCTACAATATGCAAAGCATCTTCAGGTCTCGATACAAAGTTAAATAATGGCTGAAATAATAAACCCATATTAGGGTGTTGTCTAATAAAGATAAACAAAGATAGATGATACAAATTATATAAATTACAGTAATTATGCCAATATTACATGTCTGTGGTTTATCAAAATGAATAAAATGTTTAAGCAGACAAGGTAAGACCCACAAATTGGTAAAATAGTCTATTAAACTGTAATGAATTAATAAATGAACAAATGAATAAAACATTACTTACATGCCGGTACTGTATTAATTGATGGTTCAAAGAACATGGTTCAAACTATCCTGTATTGTTGTTTGGAGAACTCAAGTCTGCTATTGTAATTGTTTGACAGTAAACGGGGAAGTTCTTGAGGAGACAGATTTTATCCAATGAAGTAGAGATAAGTGTAATGTAATTGTTTGTTTGATGAAAGTAATGTTCTATACCATTGAGTTATTTAAAAGTTATTTATATTTATTCTAGAGATATATTTATGAAATATGTGTTATTTATTGAGATTTTATTTTTGAAGGTGACTGTTGTGAGACAATAAATGATATTAGATGTACAAATTGTGTGGGTGTGCAATTCTATTAACTTGTTAAGTTGTATTGCCTCGACTGTCCTACATATGTAAGTCGAACTCATGATCAGATCGTCAATGTCTTGTTGCAGTATTCTGTTCCACTCCATTGTAAGGCCCTCAAAGAGTTGCCGTCTTGCATTTAACGAAACATTTTGTTGTAAAATGCGTCTGTTCAATATCGCCCATACATGCTCAATTGGGTTTAAATCTGGCGATGATTGTGCAGGACATGATAAAATCTCAATTTCATTATCTTCGAGGAATGTTCGCACGATCCTGCAGATGCACATTGTCGTGCATTAATTGAAATTGGGGACCAGATTGTTGTGCCAAAGGTACAACAGTAGGTTCAAGTATAATATCGCTGTAGTCTGTTGCATTTAGAAACTGTTCCAGATAAACGAGATTGGTTCTTCTACCAAGATTGATACCACCCCATACCACCATACTGCCGCCTTGCTGTCTATGAACCTCCTACACGGTGACCAATCGTTCAGCATTGCGAGATCGTCTAAAAATTCTTGTCGATCTTGTATCTGGTATAAATCCAAATCGGGATCCATCTGTGAACAAAGTAGAGGCCCACTCACGTCTAACTCAGTTTGCTTGTTCTTGTGCCCACTGAAGGCGATGTGCGCTATTTTCTCTCGATAACACAAGCACTCTCACACCTTTTCGAGCATTTAACCCTACTTTATGCAGTCTATTTCTAATCGTTTGGTTACAAACGCCTGATGGGTCTCTTGTAGCCTTAGTTGTAATTGTGATGCAGTTACAGTGCGATCTTGCAAAGCCTGCAACCTAATAAAACCTTCTTTAATCTGATTGGTTATCCTTGTACGACCTGTATGACGTTCAGCAACATCACCAGTTTCTTGACACCTTAACCACAAACGGTTAATTACACTCATGTTTGTGTGGAGGACCTCAGCAATGTCTCTTTGACTTCTGCCAGCTTGAAGCATCCCGATAGCATGCCACTGCGTTTCGCGATTAAAAATGATGTCTGTTCATTATTGACAAATACAAAACTAAATAAAAATTCGCATAGACATCAAAAATCAAGTACTAATAAAGAAATATTACTTTTTATCTTATAGACAAAAAATGTATATCGAAGTTTTGTTAAATTTATAGCCATTCTTATCAGCATTACCGTCCAAGTTGGTATAATAATCGATAAAACAAGAAAAGATATTAAAAATATAAATTTATTTTTTTATTAACGGCTAACATTGATTTAAAACTATTAATATAAGTGTCCCCTAGATTATTTTGATGTGTGTATATTATTTGGTATAAGTATATTATGTTTTAATCAAGAGAAAATTAAAAAAAAAATGAGGTGATCATCTCTAAAGTCTACCCACGTTGTGTGGTGGGTAAAAATAACTAAATAAAAGAAATTAAATATAAGAATAAGGTATCTTTTGGGCCTTCTGTTACTGCATATATTGGGCTACCGCATGGCTATTGTTTCTTTATTATTCTTCTGTTTCTTTTCTGTATCCAGCTAGCTGCTGTCTGGGCCGCCTCTCCGTACGGCTAACGGAGATAATAGTACCACCAAGGCCAGATATCTCAGCCGGTCGTAAGAGGCGACCAATGGGAAGGAATGAGAGGTGGAGAGCCGTCGTTTGAGGTGTCAGGTTTATAGAAATGCACGCAGGGCGCTTCGGCGTTAAGGTCACCGGTCTACACTCCTAGTATCCGAGACGAGTCTCTCGTGTGACCACTCTACTTTCATTCCACATAACCAAAGTGCGGTTGAACGAGCTTCGACCCTTACACATCTTTTCCCCATTAAGGTCGTAGGATTGCTCTCTACAGGCTAGGACGAGTTGCTCTACTTAGGCTCATCTTTCCGCCCCGGGTAGTGTTCTTAAGGCAACAGAGGTACTACGAAAAGGTGGAGCCCCGTAATGCTTCATGCAACGCGCCGCCCTCAAAGGGTGTCGGACTCGTAGGGGTTAGTAGCTAGCTAGTCATATGCCGAAATGCCAGGTGGACCTGGTCCTGCTGATATTTTATACATCGGAGGTACACGAATTACTTCATGTCTGGGCCGCCCATATACTGTACTGGTTTTCGTCATAGTCTGTCAACTATTTTAATAGTCCACTCAAATGGTTCCTGAGATCGTTAAAAATCACGTCTGCTTTTTCGTCCGTTTTTCTCGGGATTCTCTTTTGCTCTGAATACCCAAATACTTACCTTAATGATAGATACTTATGTATATTCAGAGGATCTCCGATCATATGATTTTTACTATTTGTATTTTGTTTTTGTTGAATTTTCACGTGTGTCCCCATGCTGCCGAGGCCTATGTTAGTGTTGGCAACATTATAAGTCCAAGGAAGCATCAGTCGCTTGAAAAAGGCACAGAGAGTGAGATAGATGGAGCACGTGATGAGAATGGAAAGGAAGAGAAAGTCAAATTGATCTTAAAACGGCGCCCAATCACAAAAAGAAGGAAAGGACGGCCCAGAGAAAAATGGTTTGATAGCGTACAGGAAGATCTCAGAAAAGAGGGAATTGATGGTTGGGAAGAAAGAACAACAAACAAGGATAAATGGTGGAGACTAGTAAGTCAATTTAGTGAGCAAAGAGAATGATTGGACAAGAAGTCACACTACTTGATACAATAGTTGAAAATATAAGTATTACATTAATTGTATTTTAGACCTAGGCTTGAACTATGATGAACTGTGCTGCGTGAATTACCTTGTACATCTAAATTTATGTTTTTAAAGCTCACATTTAAATTTAAATGTTGAAGGGCTCCTTCATTTTTCATAATTTTCTAAAATAAGAACACAAACAAGTTTATTCCGTAAGTGGTTTCACACTGTATAATTTCAAAGTTTCACCCTGTATTATTCAGAATATACCCTACATGATATAGACCGTTGAGATCAAGTTATTAAACAGATTTTAAAAATATAAAAATATACAGGGTGTTTCATTAAAAATGCTAGATTATGCACTATGCTAAACTTGCATAAATCACCCTATACATTTAAATTTATATTTAAAAAGCGAACATTTTTATATAAAAGTTGACGTGTCTCAGCGTTTTTTATAATGTTTTAAAACAAGTACAGAAACAATTTTATTCCATAAGTGGTTTCCACACTGTATAAAGTATTCACAAAAGAACTTAGTAAGCTGCTGATATAAATATGGGATACTTGAATATTATCAATCTGGTTTCCAAACTAAACTACTGGCCAAATATTCACACTAAGAGAGATTATTCAGAATAGACCCTACATGATATAGATCGGTATAGATCAAGTTGTTAAGCAGATTTTAAAAATATAAAAATATACAGGGTGTTCCATTAAAAATAAAGTTTTTGGACTATTCTAGACTTGCATGAATCATCTTATACATTTAAATTTATGTTTAAAAAGCAAACATTTTTATATAAACGTTGACGTGTCTGAGCGTTTTGTATAGTATTTTAAAACAAGGACAGAAACAATTTTATTCTATAAACCAAAGTGGTATCCACACTGTACTTTAGTTTTTACAAAAGAACTTAGTAAGCTGGTGATATAAATATGGGGTACTTGGATATTATCAATATTGTTTCCGAACTAAAGACTTTACTGGCCAAATATTCACACTAAGAGTGATATTAGAAAAGTGTTAAGAGTATAATACAGATATGAATTAGCTGCGAATAAACTAAGAGTTACACAACGAGCCATGGAACGTGCAATGCTGAATGTGAGCCTCCGAGACCACATAACAAACCGACAAATCAGGCAAAGATCAGGAGTTCAAGACGTCATCGAAAGAACCACGAGACTTAAGTGGAACTGGGCAGGACACTTAGCCAGAACACAAGATGGACGATGGACAAGACGAATTATGGAATGGAGGCCCAGAAATTATAAAAGAAGCCGAGGACGACCACCGACTAGATGGACCGACGACATAAAAAGAGTAGCGGGAAACTGGCTACAAGCGGCCCAGTGTAGAGAACACTGGAAAGAACTGAGGGAGGCCTATGTCCAGCAGTGGACGGGATTGGCTGATTGATGATGATGATGAATTAGCTCTAAATAGACTAGAAAAAAGCATACTATTGTAAAAATAGAAAATACCTGTATGAAAACTAAGCTAATTTAATTTTCCGCAGAAATAAATACAACTGGTTAAAATCACTCTTAAATCAACGTGCAATATGCATGCAGTGTTAAAATAGGGAAGAACTCTCAGCATCTCTAGGAATAACGATCAGTTTAAGGAGAGGAGATGTACTATACACTGTGATACTTATCTTGGCTCTTCAATGAATGATAAGAAGTTTACCAATTAACTCAGGTGGAAAAAACTTTGTTTAACATAATGACCTTCAACTTAGGCTACGCAAGTGGCCTAAGTTGAAGCTCAGTTTAGGCAGAAAGAAAGAACAGAGAAGACTCCAACTCAGATGGATAAGGCGTATGATAAACATACTAGTAACAAGGGAACACCTCGGTGTATAATCACTTCCCAAAAATACTTTGTGTAATTTGCAACAACATAATATTCGCCACTGGAAACTTTCCCCCACTTTCTGGAAAACATAAATTTCACGGAACGATTCTGAGCTTTAAGTAGATTCGGCTTCACAAACAAGCCCAGCTGGCAACCGGTCTTTAGAACAGAACCTAAAGCTCTGGTTTCCTCGAATGCGGTATCGGCAAATTGCGATCGCAATATTGCGGTGAATGACGTCATAGAAAACTGTACCATGCACAATGATAGCAGTGGTTTTCAAGGAAGCGTTGGAAGCCACCGCAACGCAATATGACGGTGCCGGCATATTGAATGCGGTAGCCAATGCGGCGAGAAACATTCTGTTAACGGTTTATTACGGTGGTGAAGTGTGGTGATTCGTTTGTGTTTTTATATTGTAATAACTTTCAACTGATAAAATAGGTATACCTATAAAATGTTTTTTAGCGTATTGTGTTCTAGACTAAAACACGCTGAATGGACAAGTGAGCAGGACGAAATATTGATAGATTTTGTTAGAAACCATGAATGTTTGTATAATGTTCAATGTAAAGATTACAGAAAAACCCAACTAAAAAAGAATTTATGGAAAGAACTAACCCAGATACTTCAAATAACAGATAATACAATAACACAAATTCTAAATAATATCAAAAATATTTATTTATAATATTTTACATTGCTGTAATTCATTTATTTTCTCCATAATGTTGTTCCTGTCATGCTACAGCACCGGATTCATTAAAATACGTTTTAAATGTCTCACGAATTTGGACTGCTATATTTGCCCCACGTACGTTGTTTTGAATTATTGGAAGTAAATTTTCTGTAGGTAGTGGGTATTTCTCTCTACTATTAGTTGATGTCGGAAGTATGTCTGATTCTCGCAGAAGATTATATTAGATACAGGCACACATTATTAGTTTATCCGTGGTTTCAGATGCGTAGTAATTGCCTGAAAAATGCACAAAGAATGCCAAAGGCGTTTGCAGTTATCCTGTGAGCTCGAGAAAGTCGTTAGTTATATATTGCTTTAGTTTTATCAGTCACTGATTAATTTCTTGAGTATGGTTTCATGAGATGTTCATGAAGAGAAAATGCCTCATCCCCAAGAATAACATGAGGTACCAGGATATTCATACCAGGCAGTGGTTGTGGCGATGTAATATTAAATTCTTTTTGCAGAATCTTTTGTCCAAATCTGCTTTTTGAATATATGCCCAAAATGAAATATGTTGTATTAGAAAAATTAAAATTACATTAATTGTAATGAATTTACCTGCATCTCCTTCTCTCCCGTACGATCCTATGTCTACTGCAACAAATTTATTGTCTGCATCTACAATTGCCAACATAACCTCTGAATAAAACTCCTTATAATTGAAAAAATTGAAACCACTATTTTTTGGAGCCTTTATTCGAATGTGTTTACCATCAATTGCTCCAACACAATTCGGAAAATCCCAAAGAGATCTATATTTCCTAGATATTGTTTTGGTCATTTCCACTCTTGGTTGTAGCATTACCAAAGTGAGCATTCTTGTAACAATAGATTCAGCAACTTGCCTTATTATTATACTAATCCATGAATGACATATTCTAAACTGAAACGCCATAGATCTAAAAGATTCTTCTGCAGCCAAAAACCTAAAAAAATAACATCTAATAATTCATGCCACCTAACTCTTTGTTTTTGTTTTTATATTTATAGACAATGATGCAGCAAGAGGTGGGGATATGAAAGAGATTATTACATAAAAAGACGACGCAAGCCTAGCAAGGGTTCTTCTGTGGAAGCAGCGTAGAAAAGATCGGTACAGCTATCATTTTTAGATAGTATCTTTTCGGCCGAGAGAAGGTATTTCCTTATTTTGCTGACAATAAAATATTTTTATTTTATTTTTAGTACTCTCAGCAATATAGAGCAGTCTGAATCTCAACAGAGTGTGGAAAATAGCACGGCTCGTTGTAGAAATAAAGACAACTACATGGAGCAACAACCGTCTGAACTACTTATTACCGCAGATGAAACTAGCAACAACATTTTAAATATCCAAGAAGCCGAAGCTGAAATTGTAAAAACTCCAAGAGTTTTTAGCCATTAAGCCAAAGCTTAAGGGTTCATGTTAATATACTAAAATCCATCAATTAGCTAGAGTTATATAAAGTAGAGCCGTTGTCGGTCGAATATAGAACAGCATGTTAAAGAAATGATCGATTACAAGAATATTGTTGGAAAAGACAACCTTATTAAAATCAAAATTAGTTTGTCAAAAATATTTTTAAAATTTTCATAAATAGTTCTAATTAAATAAACAACATATTCTTTATTTATAATTAACATAACTACTATACTTTTATGGGCAATATAGTAGTCAAAATGCCTTAATACAAAAATCTAATATTTCTGTTTCAAGTATCAATTTTATTCCAGGTCGATAGTACAATTACAGCTTAATAAAATTAGTAACATCTTGATGCAAGAAAAATGCTTTTTATGTCAGTAAACGGGTATTTCATAATATCCAGGTAATATAATAGCCTAATGACACATGCCCTTGTAACAATTGGTTGTATAAATGATGCGGGTAATTTTTTACATCATTGTTATTATTTACTTATCGTTAGCAGTGCAATATTGGACATGTATCATAAGCAGGTATTGTTCTGTTTCTTTCATTCGGATGTTGGAATAGGTCAGAAATAAATAACTAATATACTAGGTCGAAAATTATCTGGCACATGGCATTAATTATAATACTATCATCGATTCAATTTGAGAAAGATATTAAAATGGAAAAATGATGGTCATATAGTATTTTTTTTAGTAGGTATATACTTATTTAACAAAAATCAAAATATACAAGCTGTAAGATTGTCTGTTGATCAGATACTTAAAATTGTGTAATAACTAATTAATGAAAGAAAAAATTTACTAGTGGAACTGAAGGAAATAAAGAAGAAAAATAGAGAGCACTAGAATAATCTAAGAGACCTTCAAAAGTTAATTAACACATTAAGAGCCATTTGTATCCTCTTAAAGAGGTTCTAAACGGTCAATCATTTTGATCAAAAGCTTGAGTCAATCAATCAAAATTGAGTGATATCAATGATAGATAGTGATTGATAGAAAGTTTGAATGACTCAAGCGGTTGTAAAGAGCGCTTGATCGTCTAGGGTAATTTTAGTAAAGCATCCACTACTACCGAGCTTCCTGGCAGTAGTGGATGTTTGTTAGTTTATTTATTTATTTATATCGCGATTTTACGGCATTATGGAAAGTAAAGAGCAAATACTACTTCAATAGAAATAAAAAAAGTGCAACGCTACAGAAAATCGTGTAACCTCCAAACTATCAATCTCCAAAGCAACTTCAATAGAGAGTTCAATGTCATCGAGGGAAAAAAGTGTCAGGGGCGTCTACAGATGGCATCCTTGAAACTTCTCTTTGGTATGTAGCATAAAAATTTCCTTATAACTATCGAATATTTAATGTATAAAAATTTATTTGATGCGCCCCTGGCAGGTACATAATAATACTCTGAAGTTTTCTTTACTAAGGTGTTTAGGCGAGACATCTGAGAGCTGTGTAGATAATATTTGCGTTTTAATGAAATAAATTCTTACAATTTTGAAAGCCCAGCACTCTTAAGGTCCATTATCGAATAAAAAGTGTAATTAAAAAGAGTTACGATTGGCTGTAAATTAGAAGCTGGACGGGAAGACAGAGCGAGGGCTGAGAGCGAAAGGTCGAAAGAATCAAGGAGAAGAAGATTGTGTTCGGAACAGTAAAGATCTTTCTCGGCAGAAAATTAAAAAAAAAACAGCAAAATTTTTGTTTAATTCCATGAGTTAGAAGGAGGTGAATTTATTCTGAAAATGCTATTTGGTAGTCTTTGTTTAGTGAGTTAGTTAATCACCGTTTTTTGGATGCTGTAGTCCATGTGAAGGGTTTTGAAAAACAGCGTTTCCAAGGTTTTAAGAAGTTCACATGATTGTAAGTGAAAATTAAGTAGCCGAGTTTTGAAGAATACATTTTATTATCATCTATGATAACCTGAAGCCCAATTCGATTTTTGACCTCCCCAAGATTTGTCCATTTTGTGTCTCCATTGGTCCTTCGAGATCATTTGAAGTGTGTGTTTGACAGTGTGTTTGTTTTGTACCCAATTCCAAGGTATTAAACTTTCTTAATAACTAAAAAAAAATACACAGCCAGTAAAGCAAAGTAGTTTTTGTTAAATTTTTTTAAGTAAAATAAACATTCTTCGTTAATATACTAAGATTTGCTTTCATGACAAATAAAAAGATTATCAATAAATATAAGTTTTATGAATTGTCATATTTTTTAAATAAAGTTAACCTTGATAATTAATTAATAATTCAGAAAAGTTTGATATTTCATTTCGACATATGACAGTCAGTATTATCCTTTCCTGTCAATTTGTACATAACCAAAATTTTCAATTCTGTTTTGTTAAAAGGTTAAACTCATTGTAAAGTTTGTTGATAAATTTGGATAATTTCATTTGTAATAGGTAACTGTTTATGTGAAATAATAAATATGTAATGTTTCTCTTTAAAATAGTTTAAAATTATTTCTTTTAAAAAGATATTCACCCTTGAAATTTGTTAGGAAAGAAAAGCTTTTCGTGTAGATCACCAAATACTTTTCGGTAAATTAATTAATTTAGGCTTGCATGTCAGGTTTGTTGAATGGATTAAAAACTCTCATCTGATAGAAGTCAAAGAGTCAAGATTGGTTGTCATCTGTCTGACAGTATCTCAGTAACATCCTGAGTTCCTGAAGGAGGCCACACTTCTCCACTTCTTTTTAATATCTTCGTTAACGACATCACTTTTTGTTTCCTAAATAGCAAATGTTGAGTATTGACTTAGACAGACTACAAAATTGGTGCAATCTGAACAAACTTCGCTTAAATGTAAAAAATGTTGTTTTATAAGTTTTTCTCGTACAGTCAATAGAATTAAGACAAGCTATATTATTAATAGTCAGCCAGCCACTGAATTATATTTCTTCTATTCAGGATTTGGGTGTAATTTTTAATGAGAAGCTTACTTTCTGTGACCACATAAACTATATTTCAATAAAGGCATCTAAACTTGGTTCCGTTACTAGTAATTTCAAGTATTTTTCCATTGATTCAATAGGATTAGTGTATTGTGCTTTTTATCGTTTTGGAATACTGTTCAGTTATTTGGTCACCCTATTTTCAAAACAATATTGATACCATAGAAAGAGTCTAGCATAAATTTTTGAGATATTGTGCTTACTACACTCACCGGCAAAATTAACGGAACTTCTTAACAATGGCCAATGGGTCATGTTAGATGTCTCGAATTTCCTAAACCTGTTGTCCGATTTGAGTGATTTTTTTAGTATGTTATAGTTATATTATTTAAAAATATCGATGTAATAATATATAATATATATTTTATACCGGGTAACAATCATACTGTATTTTTTCCTTAAAGTTCGGAACACCTTGTGGAATATTCTAGCATATATAAAATATTGAAATTAAAACTCAATTATAATTTCAGGCTTTCTTAACATTTTCTTTTTTGATTCATTTGCTTGTATTGGATAATAAAAAAATTAGATACTTTAACAACTAACCATGTTTTTCATCAATAAATGCTCATTTTCTGCTTAGGTTAATAAACAAGCCTAAAGTAGGCTATGAGAAGTTAACAATTTAATACACACACCGGCAAATTTAAAGGAACAAGTTATTAATGCAATATTTCTTTATATTTGTATTTTATAGACTATATCTACATAGCTTTGAATGCTCCTTGTCACAAGAAAGTCTGGATGTTGGATGGAGTATTCTGTGAACATACCAATGGTCAAATAATATCAAATTACTTGTTTCTACAAACTGCGTATTTGCATAGATCGCTGTTTCAAGAACTTAAGTTTTTACTCACAAGATGCCGCTGGCATCACTAAATTATAGAAAATTTTATATAGTATAGTCACGATAGTCACACTTGCCCCACAATTACACTTCCACGGGTCTACCTTATTAATGTTTCAGCGAAATCTTTCCAATTTAAAAAATTAGAAAAATCCAATGTCACAGTAACATAGTTGAAAGGATTCGTTCTTGAATTGCGTATAATCGTCGGCTATTTTCTTGGAGACGACACAGTTTTACGACGGCTGAAAGTTCAATGCTACTGTGCACTGAGTCTACGGGCATCATTGTATGTCCTGGTAACAGAAATATTATTTTTATATTCTTTATAAATGCACTTCTTTCGATGAAGTAGGATAGCATGGCCAGCATTGCTTTGTTACGATTCTGTCCAGAACAGCTGTCGCAATACTTATAGATATTTTTTTTCATGTGTGGCTTCAATATCTTTCTTTTTTAAATACATATAAACTATTGTACAAATTTCGTTGCAGCCTCTTTTTGCATCTGATTCACCCCACAAGTAACAATAAACGTTTGCAGAACCGCTCTCATAAAATGTTTCATTATAGAATGCGTACTTTTTACAATAAAATAAATTGATAGTTTCTCCAGATCAAAGCTGGCACACAGCCCAGATCCTTTTTTTGAAAGATTTTGGTCTTTCAAAAAATTTCAAGGCACTTTTCTTTATCTTTATGTGTCGATTGTAGGATTCTGTCTTCTTTTCTTCCTCTTGTTTAAGGCTAGGTAAATACATAATCTTCTCACAAAGATTACTTTTGTCTGTCTTTGGCAGTTGAAAACCAATATGAAAATCTGACCGGAATATTTTCCGAAACTTACTGAGTGATACAATTTCAGTTAGTTTTTCACAGTCAACGAGATATTTTTTGTATAACCGATACAAATTTGTAACGTTCTCAAACTCGGCTGGAAGATATAATTTATTGCTCTTGTTCCTACAGTAATGCGAAGGAATAGCCGGTAGTTGTTTAATGTATTTCTTTAGGGCTTCTTTTCCCCCTTTGGTTTTGTTATAAAACTCCACATTAGCAAAAACAGTTTTTATTGTTGGTATATCAACGACACTTAAGAGGCAAAGGAAAAAACGAATTTGTATTTAAATTTTAATATACATGTTCTCCAAATAACAATAAAAAGTTAAGTATTTATATTCCCGATAGAAATATTATTTGATAAGATTTATACGTACCTATTCCGTTAATAAATAATTCCAGAAACAAGACTTAAAAGAACGTTCATCAAAATAGTAATAAATCTTCATTAAGATGCAATGGTGCAATCCAGCATCAGAGTGCATGTTGACCAATGACCTAAGTATAAATACAAAACACAATATCTATTTCATAATACTCAACGACCTGAATGACTGACATAACAAGGCTACCTTGTAGAACTGACCAGGGGTCAACAGGTCAGCTCTTGAAAATAATACATTTTATGAAATCGTTGTTTGGCCTTATTCGACAACTACAACTTAGGTATAAATACTTTTTTGGATGTACAAGGGAATAGAATTCTTTTGTTTTCAAACATCTGCTTACCGAATGTGTAAATAGTACCACGTTTAAATAATGCAATAAATCTGTGAATATAAATATTGCATATTTAAGTAATTGAGCATGTTTTATTGTTGTTTTGTATTATTATGCTAGTTTTTGTGATTTTATAGTCTTTTTAATAAATAAAATTGTAATTGCCAACTAATTTTTTATCAGAAAAAAGACCTGTATTTAATTATTTAACTACAGTTTGTTTCACGGATTTGGTCCGATAAATGATATCGTACTCAAAGCACATTTAGAGTTACCTCTTTATCAGATGCAGTTAGGGTAAGAACACGTAGAACGCCAACGAACCGGCGCGCTTATTACTGGTGCTGACAAGCGCTTATTTTCAGCGCTTGCCTGCTTTTACGTGGACAAGTAAAAAGCTGGATATCAGCATCAGTTTGTTTAAAACTTTTCGTAGTGAAAGATGTCGTTGGATTCCGAAACTGAAGATGAAATGTTTTTATTAGAAAATGTCCACTTAAAAATTTTACATAGAAGGAAGGATGGTGTGCATGAAATTAATCGTGAACGGCGGGAATTCGGGGAGTACCACCACCTCTTTCCGCAGCTAAAAATGGACAGTCAGAGATTCTTTAGATACATGAGGATGAAGTTGGACACATTTAATTAGATCCTGAGTAAAGTAGAAGAAATTTTATCAAAAAAGTGGTGTAACTGGCATCATCAACCCATACTTCCAGAAGAACGATTAGTCATTTGTTTGAGGTAAGTATAACTTTATTGAAATTGTTTTTTTTTTTACAAAACAATGCAAAGGATAAAAACTACATATAGTATTTAATGGTCGCTGTCCTCCATAAATCCATATGTACTAATATAAAACTGTGAGTCTTGTTCCGATGGAATACTGTGAGTTGTTGATGGCGTTGAAGCATGGGACTGTGGTGCTGAAGGAGATTGCACGGATAGTAATGGCTGAATTCTAAGCAAATTACTTGGGTACGCAAATTCTTGAACTAATTGTTGGATCCTCCCGCGAAATTCTAAAATTCTTTGTGGCATAATCTTTTTTACGTGCAGAAGAATGCTTTTGAAAAAATGCAAGTCTTCGTCTTCAGGCTCCTCTTTATTTTTGTTATCGGTCTTTCGAGCCAGGATTTCTAGTTTTTTTCGTTTTATTTCCAGCATAGATGCGGTATAATGATTTGTCCTTTGACGTTTAACTATTCGTTCGAACATTGGCTGGGACTTACGAGTCTGTGACGTTGTTGCTGTAGGAGGAGTATTGGATGGAGTATTTTGCGGAATCGATGCTGCAGAATCGTCAGAATGGAAAAAGTCATTTCCTACTCCTGCATAATCTAATAAATCTTGGTCATCGGCAGTGTCTAGTGATTGTTCATGTTGAATGACGACATCCTCATTTTCATCCTGAGTAGCATCAAGAGCTGTCACAGGAGATGCACTGCACTGAGAGTTTTCTTGGTCCCTATGAGCTTCAGTTCGGATCAAATTTACCGAGCTAGGTCGTGATTTAATGATGTCTTTCAAAAAGTACAACGATTTAAAGTAATGCCACTTACTGGTGTGCTTTTCCCCACCTTCATCTCCAGATTTGGGGCGTTTAATTTTCGACAACTCTGTACTAAACTGATCAGACAAATACTTCCACTTTTTGCGCAGTTTGTCTTCTGTAATAAAAGAAAAAACGGGTAAAATATGTACATACAAGAAGGTTCAGTGTTACGAAACTAACTACATTATGGTTAGTCGAATTCCTGTCTGTGTATAGTATTCAGTATTCCTACATTTATGAATACTGAAGCTTAATTTAAATTATGCGAATTTATATTATTTTATTATTACAGGTACATATTATTTGGTTTCAGGTATTTAGCCACAGGAGCATCATTCAAAGCCTTGTCATTCAGTGTCCGAGTGGGTTCATCAAGTGTAGGGAACATTGTTAAAGAGGTGGTTACAGTTGTATGGGATAAACTTCAGCCTTTGCATATGCCAGTACCAACCAAACAACTTTTTCTAGAAACTGCTAAGGATTTCTTTGGTCTTTGGAATTTTCCAAATGGGCTTGGGGCAATTAACGGAACGCATGTCCGAGTTAAGTGTCCATGTAATTCAGGATCCATGTTTTTTAATTACAAACATTTCTTCTCTGTCGTCTTACAAGGCGTTGCTGATGCGAACTATCGGTTTATAACAGTCGACGTTAGCGAATATGGCAAACAAAGTGATGGTGGGACCTTCCAAGCATCTGATTTATACGATCTATTATTAAACAAGCAGGAACGTGACATTCCGGAACCCTCATTCTTACCTGGAACGAATGTGAAAGCTCCATATGTGTTTGTTGGAGACTAGGCATATCCACTGCTCCCTTACCTCCTTAAACCATATGCAAGAGATGCTTTGGGCATTAATAAGGAAAATTGGCAAAATGGCGTTTGCTTTCGAAGAGCATTGAAACATATATTGAAATTTTAAATAGTATTATTAAGTGTATATGTATTTTGCACAATACCGTTATTGATATGGAAGGCATAACACATCATTTAGCTGATGCAGCAGTAATTTCTGTGTCAAACAATAAAAAAACCTCTCGGAAGACCGACAAATAAGGCAAAAAGTGTTAGGGATTTATTCACCACGTACTTTGCCAATAATCCTTTAGTTTATGATGTGTAAACATATTTTTGTAATAGTGCAGAATCTATTTGACTTATTTATTTTTGTTCTAAATGTTATACATGATAGAAATCATATTGTTTAATTAAGAGTTTCTAAAATATGTATTAGGACCGACAGGCCGTATGTAACAACAAAAATTGTAATATAATAAAATAATAAAATCATTTGTTTACCTTAAATTTTCACTCACGTCCTTCCAGCCCTTTTCCACATAATTCCTGTTGGAATGTTGTTTGACTCGTTTATCCCATATAACCCGTCTTTCGTATACTAGACTGATCAATTGATCGTTGTCAATCATGTTAATAAATGGTTTTATAGCGTCAAATATTGTGTAAACGCACAAAAACAAACACTCCCAAATACTACTACCAGCATCCTAGAAACTGGAAAATAATGTATTGAACATTCTTGTTTGCTGGTCAGCGCCTATTACAAACGCCGACAAGTTCAGAAAAGCGTTTTTTGTGTACCGTTCCATATCAAAGTATGCTAATATACACATGCGCTTGTTGGCGCTTGTCAGCGCTTGCTGGCCAGCGCCGGCAACACGCGTTCTACGTGTTCCTACCCTTAAGTTGGAATTTTAAACGCGGATGTTCGGCACCTAGGCAACTGCATCTAGTTTTACCTGGAGGGGAGCGCCGGGAGGGTTTTGGACAGCGGGAGGCATTGGACACTCTAATAATTATTCCTATCCCATTCCGCTATAAATAGGCAACAAGCGTAACCGCAGATATAACTTGCATTTCTGTATTCTAATATTCTTAGTATCTTTCTAGACGCCTAGCCGGCAGGTTACTTTGTTTTAATACTCCGCCATTTTCGAAATTTTCCATGCTGTTGTTCTAATATTTAGGGTATGGACACCTGTCCAAACACTCCCACAAGTGACCAAAGCCTCTCTAATTTATAAAATTGTTACAGAAAACATGCCGTGTAAATATAAGCGACTAACCGAAGGACGATTTCCCGAATAAGCCATGCGAAGTGTAACAGCTGATGTTTTATCTGGAAAGTTTTCTATCAGAAAAAGCGCTCAATAGCATGAAGTTGAAAAATCAACACTATCTTTATATGTAAAGAAAACTAGATAAGTAGGAATTGACAATACGACATTCTCTCCACATTTTATCGCATGCCAAGTGTTTTCTAATGAAATGGAAGCCTCCCTTACGTTGTACCTTAAGAGATGTTCTAATATGTACCATGGTTTAACTCCAAAAGCGACTCGCAGATCAGCACACGAATTTGCTGAAAAAAAACTAAGTCAAATTTCCAGAGTCTTGGAAAGTAAACAAATCAGCTGGGAAGGACTGGTTTACAGCATTTTTAAGTCGACAATCTGAACTATCCTTAAGAACCCTGGAGAATACAAGCTTAACGAGAATTTCCAGTTTCAATAAATCTACAGTCGGTAAATTTCAAGGTAAGTTAGAGGAAATTCTAACAAAGTACAGCTTCACTGGATCAGACATATTTAATTTGGACGAGACACGCGTAACCACAGTTCAAAAAACTCAAAAAGCAGTTGCTGCTAAAGGTCAGCATCAATTTGCTAAAGTACTGTCGCGTGAGAGAGAAGAACTGATTACTTAAGTCGGTATTATTGGAGCGAATGGAACAGCACTTCCACCAGTGTGGGTGTTTCCAAGGAAAAAATTTAGCAAACATAGAATGCAAAATGGTATTCCAGAAGAGTATGGTGCAACCGGTTTAGTGCATTCATCTGGATGGATGACAAGTGTTAATTTTTTAAAAGTTTTATTATAGCATTTTGTAACTCATGTTCATGATTATAAACAACACCAAGTTATTTTATTACTGGATAATCATGAATCCCTCTCATCCAGGCAAGGCAATATCAATTTATGATCTTGTACCAATATGTATGAAAGCTTGGGATCGATCTGCAACTCCTTCCAATATAAAATCTGGATTTCATTGCACTGGAATTTGGCCATTGGATAAAAATATTTTTGGTGAAGAAGACTTTCTATGTTTGTTTGTAATAGACAGAATACTATTTTGCCTCTCTGCATTGTCACAGCCCGACACTTTAGTTCAAATCGAGCATAAGAAAGATTACTTATCTCCAACCCAAATACAAGCATACCCGAAAGCTCCAGAAAAAAATATTAACTAGAAAAGGTCCAGTAAAATGAACAACCATAATAGCAACCGATACTCCGGAACGCAATGCAATTGCAGAAAAGAAATTGAAAAAAGAGGAACCACAAATCAATAAAAAAAAATAGAGACGGTAAAGAGAAAAGTAATGAGCGAGTCTTCTTCCCATGAGGAAGAAGTGATTTACAAAGACTCATCTTCAGATTTAAATTTGGAAAATGATGGAGATCAGGATGAGGACCTTACTAGACTTCGAATTGATAGTTTCGTGGTTTGTAAAGTGTCTGGAAAAAATCGGTTCGACATTATGCCGCCAAAATTGAAGAAGTTGTAGATGGCTACAACGTGAAATTTTTGAAAAAGCAAATTGCTTCCAACCTGTTTATAGTTAGTGAAGAGCCTCCAGCATTTGTAGCATACGAAGAAGTGGTTGTGAGGTTACCAAATCCTTTAGCAGATCAAAGTGCGAGTTATAAAAGCATGATATATTTTAACATTGATTTTTCCCAGTACAGTTTATTTTAATAATAGATTTTGTTTGTTTCATTGATATCTAAAATTTTTGGCAAATAAAAACCTTAAGTAATATTTTGTATTTATTCGTTTATTGTCCAGACCCCTCCAGGTCAGTCGGTAGGGTTTGGACACATTACCTCAAGTATGTAGGGGAGAGGTAGGTACAGTGAGATGGTCGGAACACTGAGACAAACGCGGTAGAGCTTACCACGTTCGGTATTATAAGGTAGAACTAAACGAACATGCCTATTACCACCTTAAAGTGAAGCAAACAAGAAACCATTAAGATTCAACAAGAAATGTTTTAGTTATCGCTGGTCATTTGAAGTGAGTGCATCGTAGTAAATATACCGTATCCACGTGGCCGCTGTTTTCACGAAAATTGAAGTTTCTTAGACAAGGTAGGTTATTCTAACTACAAAGTAAACCATTTTACGAAACAATTAAATTAAAACAAACGATTTTTGTACATATTTTATTAGTTTTTTTCATATATTTTTATTAACGATTTTTTAAGGAACAGTGAGACAACACAGCAGATGGAACAGTGAGACGCGTCTCACTGTTCCTTTACTGTCTCACTGTTCCGTTATAGTTGTATAAGCCAGGTCATTTGCAAAATAATTTCTCTTACAGAACGAAGATGCCAAGAAAAAATAAAACAGATCGGAAAATAGGAAGATTCTCTGAAGATATGATGAGACAGGCTGTTGAATTAGTACAAGGTGGCACTTCTATACGGCAAGCAGCACGAATAAAAGGAGTATCTTTCCAAACAGTCCACAGATATGTTAAAAAATATCAACAAGATGAGAACGTCCGTTTATGTCCTAATTACAAAGTAAAACAAATTTTTACTATCGAACAGGAGAACGACTTGTGCGAATATATAATTAAATGTTCTAAAATGTTTTATGGTCTATCAAGAGAAGATACCCGAAAACTGTCATATGAAGCCGCAGTCTACAATAACATAGTGGTTCCAGCAAACTGGCATACTTCAAAAATCGCTTCACTTGCCTGGATGAAAGGATTTCAGAAACGTCATTCCAATAATTTATCCCTCTGGACCCCAGAAGGTTGTAGTCTTGCAAGGGCAACCGGTTTCAATAAATTTAATGTTGAAATGTTTTTCAGTAAACTTGAAACCGTTTTACAGCGTTTCCCTGTGTTTGGAGATGGTAGTCGCATCTTTAATTTAGATGAGACAGGAACCGTTACCGTTCAAAAGTCCCAAAAAGTGTTTGCAGAAAGAGGTATACGACAGGTTAGTAAAGCCACAAGTGGCGAACGTGGAACACTCGTTACAACATGCTGTATTGTTGGAGCATCTGGAGTAGCTATTCCTCCTGCTCTGGTATTCCCAAGAGTACACTTTAAAGATTTTATGATAAATGGGTCGCCTCCTGGAACTTTATAACTAGCTTCAAAAACAGGTTGGATGAATACAGAGTGCTTTGTGCAAGTTGTTAGGCATTTTATTAAGCACACTGGTAGTACTAGAGAAAACCCTTCTTTATTGCTAATGGATAATCATCAAAGTCATTTATCGATTGAGGCAATCGATTTATGTAAAAATAATGGCGTTACAATCCTGACTATACCGCCACACTGCACGAACAGATTACAGCCGTTGGACGTAGGTTTATTTAAGCCATTTCAGACTTTCTACAATGCTGCAGTAGATGCATGGATGATGAACCATCCCGGTCAGACATTTACAATTTACAACGTAGCAGCCTGTGTGGGCACAGCATATCCACGAGCAATGACGCCAGTTAACATCGCAAGCGCTTTTCGAAAATCTGGAATATTTCCATTCGATCGGCATGTCTTCGCTGAAGAAGATTTTTTGTCAAGTTTTGTGACAGATAGGCCGCTTGTTGCAGTTGAAGCTGCTGCTGAAAAGATAAGTGAATCTCCAGATGTAGAAAATCCAGGTCCAAGTCATACTGCTACTACTACTAAAACCTTTGTTAGTCCAACAGTTTTTAAGGGTTATCCTAAAGCTCCGACAAGAAAATCTGTAGAGGGCAACAAAAGACGCAAAGTAAGGACGATGATAGCTACGGATACCCCGGAAAAAATGGAGCTGATTAAATCTAAAGAAAAAACACCAAAACAGAAAAAAGTAGCACGGCGCGTATTAGATAGTGATTCTGACGAGCAAGACGGAAATGAGATGGAACTACAAGATTTCAGCGGAGGGGAGGATTTTATTGGTGAAGATCCAGAACCAATTATTTTCGAAGATCTTGATCGCTGTCCAAATGATGGGAATTATGTGCTCGTTGAATTCAACTCTAAGCAAAAGACATATTATGTAGGCAAAGTCTTGTCTCAAATAAAAGAAAATGATTTTAAAATATCGTTTTTGCGAAAAAGCGCTAAATGTGAAAATAGGTTCTTCTTTCCAGTTGTCCCAGATGTCTCACATGTATTAAAAAGACACATTAAAATGATTTTGCCGCCCCCTTTAATGCAAGGGTTAACCAAGCGCCAAAGTTCGCTTTTAAAATTTGAATTAAACTTTGATAGTCTTAACGTCAAATAATGTTAATTGTTACGTCTCAGTGTTCCCACATTGAAAGGAACAGTGAGACATTTACTAATTTTTAATTTTTATATTTTTGAGGTTTTAACATTAATTTTTATGAGAAAACGACATGATTTTTCAGTTCTTATTTATATACCAAATATCATTGTACAATATAAGTTTAAAGTAGCATTTAATAAAAAAGTTATTGGCATTGAAATTTTTTCGTCTCAGTGTTCCTACCACTCCTATATGCGAATATTTTATTCACATTGTTATATTTGTACACAAACTATGCAAATATGTATATAGTGAGGAGATATACATTAATCAGTATGATTTTAAAATTTCAGATATATGTTATCCATGTCCACGCCATAATTGTTTATTAAAAAATTGTCCAAACCCTCCCGGCGCTACTTTAAATAAAAAATATTCAATATGAAAATATTTACCTAATTTACATTCCTAGTAAAAGAGATGATTCATATGTACTTCGTAGATATCGTGGTCGATGCCTTTGGATTAAATAAATATACTTACGCGTAATTTGTAATTCACACTTTTATTTTTGCCGGTCAAGCAAGTGCATGACATTATGTATGCGAATGACATTCTGTCTGTTCCATATTTGTAAGTCAGAACAGTACTTTGCAACGTTATAACATCAATATTAAATTCGTTGGTTTTTTCTACGATATACGTAACAAAAACATCTGATCTACCTGAAACCACTTTGGGATTTACCAAGGATTGCTTCCACATACGTACTTTAGTGTTGGAGAAATTTGTGTTCAGGAGAGTTATACCCCTGTCATTTTTTCATATCCACAAATCTCCCTTTTTACGCAATGGGTATATGATACCTGTGTATTATTCCTTTTTACGCAATGGGTATATGATACCTGTGTATTATTCCTCTGGCATTTCCTCAGCTCTGAAGGAATGCAGTCGACTCCTGAGGACTTTTTGTTTTTGAGGCATGTGATTACGTCTTTCGCTACCAACATCTAAGGAGGTTCTACGTGGGTATTGTTTCTTGGTCTTTTGGGCGATGTATTATTTTCCACTTGGATATTGAGCAGTTCTTTGAGAAGTGCTCTACCTACTCATTTGCTTTGTCGAAAATCGTCGAAAATCTTAATTTTGTTAGCTTTGTTAAAAATCCATCCCGATACTGACGTCTTAGTAAAAAAACTACAAATATAAAATTTATTAATTAAAAATTTATTTTTTGCCTACTGTGTTCCTGATATGATATCTTTGTTTTCTTTTTGTTTCTCCACTGCATCAATTTTGATGTTTTCTAATGCCATCTTGTATTATATGCTAAATGTGCAGCTTATCTCCATTTATTTTTCTTTATTGTTATAGTAATGTCTTCCGTTTTGGATATTCTTCTAATCTTCTTCTGGATTTCTTATCTTTTTATTTTATATTTAAAATAAAAAAACAAATTAATTGTGTGTGTGTATGCTGTTGGTTTCTTTTGACTGTGGACTTAATCCATTAGCCGAACTAAAATTACTCTTATAATTATATCCCTTATACTTATTATATTTATGAATATTTATAACCTATTTGATAATAATGATTTACAATAGTAATTCACACATATATTATACAGGTACCTAAATATATATTTTGGTGAGCGTTTTTTTTTTGTTTTTATGCTATACTAAATATTAATACCACCTACTAATAACTATTAAATTATATATATATATATATATATATATATATATATATATATATATATATATATATATATATATATATTTTTATCATAGGGCTAAGGCATAAACCCGGTTCAACACCTCGGAGGTTTAGGCCTTCTTAGTGAGTGTTTTTTTTTTATTTTAATTTTTTTTTATTTATTCTTTTTTTTTATTTTTTATTTCTTTATTTATTTTTATTTTTTTTTTATTTATTTTTTATTTTTTTTTTTTATTTTTATATTTTAATTTTCACAATAAAATTTCACAATTTTAGTTTTATATTAATAATGTGTTTAATTAGGATCTCATAGATACTTTTATCTTTAGTAGCAATCAAAGTTTGTAGATTAAAAGGTTTTCTTATATATTGTGTAATATAAATTTGATCTATAAAATAATCTATTTCTTTTTTTTTTAATTTACAATTTTATATCATATGTTCTGCGGATCCTAATTCTCCACATTCACAACAGTTTGTGTCTGACAGTCCTATTTTATGTTTATGTTGTGGAACTAAGGAGTGGCCAAACCTAAGTCTACATAATGATATAAAGACCTTGTTGCCTTGTTAGTCACTAAACCAGCTTTTAGATGGGATCTCTGTTTGGATAGTTTTATAATACAGTCCCTTTTTGGAATTAATATACCATTCTTTCCAGTTGTTGATTTTATTAATATTAATATACCTAAGCATAGGCGTCATTTAGTGTTAACTTATATTCATAGTTAGTTTCTAATTCTGTAGCACTCTTTGCTAGTTTGTCTACAATTTCATTATTTTTTAAATTGCAAAGGACTTTTATCTAACAGAATATTTCTTTACCTTTGGATTTGAGTCCAATAAAGTTTTTTATTATTTCTATAATGATATGATTGTAATGTTCGGTCCACTTCTCCAATTTAGTTAGAGCACTTTTGCTATCTGAAAGTATCACGAATCTATCATTATTCTTGATCGTTGCTATGTACTGCATTGCTCTTAATATTGCTATGAGTTCTCCTGTAAATAACGTGGTATCTGTATCTAGACAAATTAATTAAATACTGATTTTTTTGATGCTATAAATTATTTATTATAAAAAAAGGTAATTTTATTTTATAATAAGTACCTATTATAACTATAAAACTCACTTTTTTAATTGCCTTATACGAGTCACATACCCTACGGCCGACAGCAAACAACAAAGTGTTCAAAATATTCAGTGGTAATCCAGACACCTCACTGTCCTACTTAGAATCCTTTCAATATTGTCGACTAATTACGTAATACCAGCGTTACGGTCTAATAATTAGCCATAACAGCAATTTTGTTATTGTCAATGTTAGCGTTTATACTGCAATTATTGTTATGCTTTTGTAGAATTTAAATATGTTTAACTAATATGTATAATTTGAAAGAACCAGTTACTGAAAAAAACTAGACACTTTATGTAACGTTTGGTTTTGTTGAAAGACAACCGAACTATACTCGGAATACTTTTACTTTATTTGTAGGTATAAATATTTTAAGTTTAGTATATATTAATTATATTTTTGTTCTTCTTTATTCACTGTCTTCCTCAGCCTATCTTATCTTTGAACATAAACCCCCTTCATATGTTTTCCCCACCTTGGTTTTGTGCTGTGTTTCTCCATTTTTTACCTACTGTTTTTCTGATATGATGGTTTTTTCTGTGTTTTCTTTCTTTTTTCCCGGCTCATCAACTTTGTGGTCTTTTAATGCCATCTAGTACAGTCGGTTCGGGTTAATTCAAACCTGCGATAATTCGACTCTCTCTACAATTCGAAGTTATCACGAGTCTCCTACAAAATCTCGATTATATTTCGAACTAAATCAATACATTTTTATGCACTTGGTAATTCGAACGAAAAAATTATTGCTATATAACAAAACGACGCGTTAATTCGAACTCATCGGCGTCCAACACTCTACAAATCAAAGTTGCAGAGAGAAAGAGGCGGAAAGATTGTAGTAAGTTCAAACTTGTATCAACGCGCCTTTGTTTTTGTTATGATTAATTTGACTATCCACTTTTCGCGAATTGGTTTGTTTAGTTATTAGTTATTGTTGCTCTTTCGTTGGTATACAGATTAAAATTTTGTTAGTCATGAACCCTAGAAAGTATAAATGTTTGACGATTGCTGAAAAGAAGTTAATCCAAAAAGTAGAGGAAGGTGAGAAGAAAAGTGATGTTGCAAAAGAATTTAAGATTCCTCTGAATACTCTCTCAACCATAATTAAGCACAAGGAGAAAATTAATGCTGCTCAAACTGCTGGAGTACGGAAAAGAACTACCAAAGGTAAATTTCCTCGTCTGGAGGAAAGTCTGGTCATTTGGATAAGTGACAAAAAGTGTCTATTACCGGAAACTTATTGAAGGAAAAAGCAAAAGAGTTCGCGTCTACTCTAAGCAGCAAAAACTTTGCGGCAAGTGAAGGGTGGCTTACAAATTTCAAAAAGAGAAATGGAAAAGTGTTTAGGACGGATCGGAAAAACTTAAACCCCTAGTGATAGGAAAAACAATGAAACCGCGATGTTTCAAAGGTGTGAACCTACGGATTATCGTGTTAACAAAAAAGCTTGGATGACGACAGAACTTTTTAACAATTGGCTTTTAACAGTTAATGGGGACATGAAACGGCAAAAGCGGAGAATTTTACTATTTTTAGACAACAGTCCTCCTACATTGTCCAACATGGAACTCTATTCTTTCCGCCAAATATAACTTCCAAATTGCAACCATTTAACCAATAGATCATCCATAATTATATTCGGCCTCATCTCATAAATAAATAAATTGTAGTATCTCCGCCTATGGCTAATTACTCACATTTCAAAGCTAAAGTATAAACAACCACTCGAAACCTCTTCTCAGCATCTCTGGTCTATACTCTTCAGTCTTCGTTTATGTGATAATTGCTACACACACAGCGCGTAAAATTAATTCGGCAACGAATTACCGAAAAAAATCGTTCACGGCGTCATTTATCATATCCAAATTCATAACACCGAGCTTGAAAAGTGATACTCAAGCAGAAATTTCAGATAGTGAAAGTGTTTCAAGTGTTGGTTAAAATTGTTGTCTCAGAGGGGAATTAAGATAAGAATATACTAAGTACATAAGGTAGGTGGTAATAAATACTATCGCAGGGTTAACCTGACCGAAATATTCACAATTAATATTTGTCTGTCATGACGAATATTAACAATATTGGAATACTTAATAAATTTTTTCAATTTTTCTTCTTTCACTTGGAAAGTATTCAAGTAAATATTTGTTTGTGATGACAAATATCGTCAATAATATAGTTGGTAATACCGTGTATATAATATTATCACATGTGTAAATAACAAATTGTTATTAAGAATAACAAATAAACGTACCTACTATAGGTGTTTGTGTTGACACCTGACTAAAATATTCACAATTAACATTTGTCTGTGATGACGAATACTAACAATATTGGAATACTTAATACAATTTTTTCATTTTTTCTTCTTTCACTTGGAAAGTATTCAAGTAAATATTTGTTTGTGATGACAAATATCGTCCATAATATAGTTGGTAATACCGTATATATAATATTATCACATGTGGAAATAAAAAATTGTTATTAAGAATAACAAATAAACTTACCTACTATAGGTGTTTGTGTTGACACCTGACTAAAATATTCACAATTAACATTTGTCTGTGACGACGAATATTAACAATATTGGAATACTTATAAAAATTTTCATTTTTTCTTCCTTCCTTTTGGAAACTATCCAAATAAATATTTGTTTGTGATGACAAATATCGTCAATAATATAGTTGGTAATACCATATAAAATATTATCACATGTGTAAATAAAGAATTGTTATTAAGAATAACAAATAAACTTACCTACTATAGGTGTTTGTGATGACACCTCTACTATAGGTGTTTGTGATGACACCTGACTAAAATATTCACAATTAACATTTGTCTGTGATGACGAATATTAACAATATTGGAATGCTTATCAAAATTTTCATTTGTTCTTCCTTCTTTTTGGAAATTATCCAAATAAATATTTGTTTGTGATGACAAATATCGTCAATAATATAGTTGGTAATACCATATATATAATATTATCACATGTGTAAATAAAAAATTGTTATTAAGAACAACAAATTAACTTACCTACTATAGGTGTTTGTGATGACACCTCTACTATAGGTGTTTGTGATGACACCTCTACTATAGGTGTTTGTGATGACACCTGACTAAAATAGTCACAATTAACATTTGTCTGTGATGACGGATATTAACAATATTGGAATACTTATAAAAATTTTCATTTTTTCTTCCTTCTTTTTGGAAATTATCCAAATAAATATTTGTTTGTGAGGACAAATATCGTCAATAATATAGTTAGTAATACCATATATAATATTATCACATGTGTAAATAAAAAATTGTTATTAAGAACAACAAATAAACTTACCTACTATAGGTGTTTGTGATGACACCTCTACTATAGGTGTTTGTGATGACACCTGACTAAAATATTCACAATTAACATTTGTCTGTGATAACGAATATTAACAATATTGGAAAACTTATAAAAATTTTCATTTATTCTTCCTTCTTTTTAGAAATTATCCAAATAAATATTTGTTTGTGATGACAAATATCGTCAATAATATAGTTGGTAATACCATATATATAATATTATCACATGTGTAAATAAAAAATTGTTTTTAAGAACAACAAATAAACTTACCTACTATAGGTGTTTGTGATGACACCTCTACTATAGGTGTTTGTGATGACACCTGACTAAAATATTCACAATTAACATTTGTCTGTGATGACGAATACTAACAATATTGGAATACTTTATAAATTTTTTCATTTTTTCTTCGTTCACGTTGGAAAGTATTCAAGTAAATATTTGTTTGTGATGACAAATATCGTCAATAATATAGTTGGTAATACCATATATATAATATTATCACATGTGTAAATAAAAAATTGTTATTAAGAACAACAAATAAACTTACCTATTATAGGTGTTTGTGATGACACCTGACTAAAATATTCACGATTAAGATTTGTCTGTGATGACGAATATTAACAATAGTGGATTAATTATAAAAAATTTTTTCATGTTTCTTCTATCACTTTGGAAATTATCTAAGTAAATATTTGGTTGTGATGACAAATGATCGTCAATGATATGTATATATGTGTATATATGTATATATGTGTATATATATATATATATATATATATATATATATATATATATATATATATATATATATGTGTATATATATATATATATATATATATATATATATGTGTGTATATATATATATATATATATATATATATATATATATGTATATATGTGTATATATGTATTATTGTGTATATAATATTATCACATGTGTAAATAGAAAATTGTTATTGAGAATAACAAATAAACTTACCTACTATAGGTGTTTGTGTTGACACCTGACCGAAATAATTAATATTTGTCCGTGATGGCGAATATAAACAATAGTGGCTTAGTTAATAAATTTTTTATTTATTCTTCATGGTTTCAAATACCAGAAGCTGCGAACATAATACATGCGGCACAAAACAGAGAAACCTATCGTTTGATGGTCGCCAATATAGTTGTTAATACCAAAAAAAAAAAAAATTATGCAGAAGAAATATTTGTTTGTGATGACAAATATTCAGGACAAAATATTTGTTGGAATAACAAAATTTGTAGAGGAAATATTCGGGGAACTTATCCTGATAATGAATATTGTTTGTGATAAAAATAATACGGTGAATAATAATATCTATAATACAGTTTGTAGTGACAAACTTAAGCATATGGTTTGAAATAAATAGGTTCAGGCCAGATAGAATGTAGTGCCTCTTGGATTGCAAGAAGACATTTTATCAATTCTGGGTGATGATAATAAAGTAAAGATATCAGTTGCAAGCTCCATACAAACAGATTGCCGCTCGATAGGCTCATATTTTAACTTCCGGACTAGAAGAAAATATCTGCAAGCTAGTGGCTCCTCTAGATATAAATCCGGAAGTAAAAGTAGCAGTAAGTGACTAAACACTTCGCAAAGATGCTCGTTTAGTACTGCTCCAGTAATAAATTGATGCTAGTATGGCAGCTATAGGAATAGCTTTAACAAACATGCTTGGTGAAAAGGAGGGAGGAAATAAAGAGTATAGCGATGCCAGCCGCTTATTGACAAACATTCATTATTCAGAGTCAGTATCGCGAAGAGAACTAATAGCCATTAATTTAAATAAAGAAATGGCAGATGTATTAAAGGATACCATAATCACTGAATCGCCTTTTGGTAATGATCTTGACAATAAGGTCAAGACGGCGAAAGAATTGAAGAAATCAGGGCAACAAAAAGGTATTAACATACATACGAGGTATGATTATCCCACTTGCAAAGAAACCAAAACAAATTATTACAAACATTATAAACAAATTAATGCTTAGTGGTGCAATATCTAATGTTGATCATAGTGATGATCAGCATATTTTCAAGGTTTTTGCAATTCCAAAATCAGATGGATCATACCATCTTATTTTATATCTTAAAAATTTTAATAAAATTGTTGGAAATGTACATTTTAAGATAGAAGATAATAAAGTTGTCAGACTTATATCTCAAGGTTGTTCATGTCAAAATTGATTTAAAAGATGCTTACCATTTAATACCGATACAAACATCTCATCGTAAACATTTAAGATTTTCATTTAATAGCACTTTATACGAATACAACTGTTTTGCCTTTTGGTTTAAGTTGTGCACCTAGAATATTTACAAAGATATTAAAACCTATTGTAGAAATTCTAACAGAAAAGGGGGATCTTTTAACAGTATATTTGGATGATTTTCTGATTTTAGGGAAATCATATAAAGAGTGTGAATATAATGAAAAATTAACTGTAGAAATACTAACACATTTAGGTTTTTAATTAATCATACTGAAAGAAAAATTACTCCTGCAAATGTGTGCACATATTTGGGGTTTACCTTTGACTCAAATAATTTGACAGTAACATTACCTAAAAGCAAAAAATTGAAGATTCTAAAGACGCTTAATATTTTTTGCAACTACCGGAGTGTAAAACTAGAAAATTTGAAAAAATTTCGGGAACTTTTATATCTGCTTGCCCAGCTATAAAATTTGATTTTTTGCACACAAAAATTATTTGAACGTCATAAATATTTAACATTGAAACAATCATTTGAAAAAGACAAAAGATTTAAGAGGGTTATACAGAGCTTTATTACTGACTCATAAGAAACCGTTTCTTAAGGCCACTCCACAAACCATTGGTAGATAGATCAAATTTATTCTACAACAGAGTGGCCTGGATATGTCAGTTTAAAGCACATAGCACACGCCACGCCGCAACATCTGCGGCAGCTAGGAAAAGGGTCAGTTTTGACATTATAAGTTGGCGGCAGGTGAGACGAAGAATTTTAAGAAACTTGCAAAAAATTTACAAAAGTTTTAATAAAGAATTTGCAATACAATTTTAAATAGGTAAAAAGAACCTGATTTATACTATATATAATATTTATAAGGATTTTAGAATATACATTTAGTTAAGGTTGGATTATGTTATGTAATGTGTTAACTAATTGCCTCAGGGCATTTTTAGATACGAACTTTACATTTTAGGAACATATAATATGTTGGGCATTATTATAATAAAGTTGTTGCAACGACTTTAAACATCTACAATTTATTTATTTATGAGATGAGGCCGAATATAATCTTAAGATCAAACGAACTTACCTGAAGTTCGATCTTGATTATATGAGGCCTCATCGAAATAAATAAGTCCCAACCCACCCTAACATTTTGGAAAAATGCCCATAATATGTTGCAACAACAACTTTCAAATAGACTGAAGAGTATAGACCAGAGATGCTGAGAAGAGGTTTCGAGTGGTTGTTTATACTTTAGCTTTGAAATGTGAGTAATTAGCCATAGGCGGAGATACTACAATTTATTTATTTATTTCGATGAGGCCTCATATAATCAAGATCGAACTTCAGGTAAGTTCGTTTGATCTTAAGATTTTACGATGTTCTATCGCAAAAAAATTGTTAAGCTCGTTTTAGAATCTCTCGACAAGCCGCTAACACATTCTGACAGCTATTTTACTAATTGACAAGGCATGGACAGGTGTAACACCCCTAACAATTCTCACCTGCTTCAAAAATCCGGTTTCTTAAAAGAAGATCAGGAAAATCTTCCAATACTTACGGATGATGAAGAACCAGCAATAGAACCATTAGTTGACGTCAGCGGTATGAGTTTTTCTGACTTTGTTCAAGTTGATAAAGATGTTGCTGTCTCAGGTTAACTAACCCATGGCGAAATTTTATCTTCGACAGATACGAATGAAAAAAGTAACGATGAAGATAACTACGATACATAAGATTGTTGAAATAGGCACTACCCTTTGACTTATTTGATCCAGATCCATCGGTAAGATAAGTTCGGTTCTTGTGTTTCTTCTCAAATCTACTTCCTAACTGGTCTTTTCTATACTGCAAGTGAACTACTTTAGACAATAGGAACGGCTGTTTATTACGATTAATTCGTCAAGCCAAAAGCCAATTATAAGTTTATTACTTTAAAATTTGAGGAACAGTGACGGATAAGTTGCTGCCAATCCCACGGAGTTATAACTGTTATTGTATGGGTTTTTTTCGCTGTTTTTCTATTTGTGCATGAACGGTGTTGGCTTCCATGTGACTATGTCCTTTTAAAAGAATTTTTGATCAATGGTTTTAAGCTGTGGAGATTTATTTAGAATGAAATAAAAGGCCATTATGATGCTGTTGTTCTTATTTTGGCCAAAGCAATTATCAGATCAAAGCGTTATATTATCTATATTAGATCCCAGTAAGTTTAGATCTGCCCATTTTAGCAAAGCTGATGCCAACTCATTCCCACCTCTCTTACCTTTTGATTCGTCTCACATTATACACCAGACTGAATTATTTGAAGAATAAAAAATTGTATAAAGTCCAAAGCTTTCTTTTATAAAAAAGTAAACGAATTGGTCAACGACGGTGTAGGTAAACATTTTTGAAGATCTGCTGCGAGTGCCTTACGTTTGCAATTTTCTTTAGTTTCATTTGTTTTGAGGATTTGAGATTATACCTACGTTCTGCATCTTTCAAGTGTAAATTTCTTTATACGTTTATATGTTATAATGTTCTGCATCAGTGTCGAGTACTGCTGTCTTTATCACGTGTCCACTTCTGGTGGTTTAAGTGAGATTAAATTTTTTTATTAAAAATATCTCTATACAGCATCGTCTCGACAGCATTAATAAAACATTTTTTTCTATTCGAGGGCACTCATGTCGAGAGCGATAAAAACATGAACTACATAAACCAAAAGTCCTACATTGAATTATCCAATGAATGGAGGGAGGTTATCAAGCACAGCAGAAAAAAGCCTTCACCATTCGCTGTGATTGACTGTAAAAAAGAGCTTTTCAGTGCCTGAATCAAGTATATGGTACCAATGCACAACAGAAATGCCGTTTCTCTACCAGGCCTATGTGTTGTTTAAAAATCGAAGCAATCCATCCCACAGAAGTTTTTTATCGCAACACATCCTGCGGTGATTTTTGATCAACCCAGATGGCAGGACTTATTATGGTAAGTTACCAACATCTTAAGCTAATAATGAAAACAGGGAAGACCTCTACCTGGATTACCTTCTAGATAAAGAAAATTGAACGAATACTTTGTAAAATGTTTTTAAAATTGCATAAACATAATTTGACATGTCAAATAAACCTGTGTTTTACCCAAAATGTCTCATTTTGAATACCTTTACACACCATCAAATTACAAACTTTATTACAGGACATGTGTACACCTTCTAAAGTACAGATATTACCAAATAATTAGTTTTTGAACTATAGTTAGGTAGTTATTGAATATGTATCTTTGGTTTTCATTTTACTGAAAGTGTTTCCGGATAAACATTCAGCGTTCTTCCCCTGACCCTTCATATGTGTTTATGAAGAGTTTAGAGGTGAATAAAGTTTTTTAAATTAAATACTTCAGGCACTAATATATGACTCTCATAGTCGATTTTGGGTTATATCCAGAGAACTACGAACACAGAGAAGCGACACTCCTTTGAAGTTACGTGGCCAAGCCGCCAATGACAGCTAACAACCAGAAAATTAATAGCCAGTGGGCATATCACACAATATAAATTCTTAAATAAAATTGAGCATTTATGTTGACTTTCAATAAATATGAAATATTGCACTGAAAAAATAGTTACATACAGGGCCGGCTTTTGTTGACATTCTTTATGGTGTAATTATTTTTGATTTACAAAAGGTAATTTACTGATGCCACCCGGCTGTCGCGGAAGTTACGCTAAAACGTCTTTTGACGTGACCCGTCCTTAAAGAGTTACACAATGAAATTTTTTTAAAACAAATTTTAAGACAGTTTCCACAAGAAGTAATTGTAAAATATTGTAATGATTTTTACTATCAAGATTAATCAATAAATTACTGTCTGGTATTACAACCTCTTGTAGGTAAGTAAGTTGAACTCAATCTAACTTTCACTCCGATTAGGTCAAATTATATATCTACCTTGAATAACAGCAGGTAAACATTCAGCATTTGAAATTAATTTGTCTGTTTCTTTCAATTTTCAACGATCCAGAAACAATAACATTATCTAAAAAAACCTTAGCGTTAAAATATATCAGCATAAAATATTGCTTTCGAAAAATATGATTTGTTAACTTAAATGTACACAAACCTAAAACGATAATCTTATTTGGTGGTTCTTCAATATCTTCACCGTGGTCAATTGTGTTTGTCGTATTATATGAAAATATTGAAGGTACTGCGTCATGCACCAATGTTTTTCTTCTATTTCCTTTTACAATAACATTATCTTCAAAATGCAGTTCACAAATCCTATAATTATTATAAAGTGAATCCATTTTGAATAACAAATCTTCTCGTCTGCAAGCTTCTATCCACACTTTGGCACTACAAATTTTTAACAGAACTAATTTTAAACAAAGAACTTTTTCTGTATTTATAAATAATACTTTATTACTTATACTTACAACTATAAGAGTATTAGTATATTCTAAGTATATTGTGAGTAATGAAATATTTAACTTTTGTCAATATCTAATCTTAATAAATTTACAGTTTTCTCCTAAGTCACAAAAATGTCACTAAATATTGAGATATACAACAAATAAAGTTTTAATATTTTTTATTTGTAATTCCCATTTAAAACTCCTAAATATTTTATGTACTCCGATCCATATATTTGATCTTTGTTATTTATATTTAACGAATTAAAAATTGGCAGACAACTTTTGTATATAGCAAAAAGTAGATGAGTATTTAGTTTTTTCATAATTTAATGTAAGTTTGTTTATTTGCAACCATGTTTTTACAATTTTGAAGTCTTGTTCTGTTGTAATTTTAAGATTTTCCCAATTATCGGTCTAATTATGTTTCCAACAATTTTTAGTTTGAGCATTTTAGTAATTTCGTTTAAATCAAATATTCTCGTGTATAAAACACTCTATATATTTTTATTTCCTAAAAATACTATATTCGTATTGTTGTCTTCGAGCGCGATGACACCCGGCCACCATCTGTTGATTTTTTGACCTGAGCCTTCGGAGACGTGCGTCTTTCAATAAAAGAAATAGCACTAACACCAAATTTAATGTTTTCATTTTGAACTATCCCTTGGCAGACCAAAGTTTATTTTTTATTACTCCACTTAACGAGAGGCAGACACGTCGGCGTCGGCTTAGTGTTCGAAAGTCATACTAATACTATTATGTAATAACTAATAATAATTACAAAGCAACAGTAATTACCTGTTAATTATATAAATGGTCAAATGCACGTGTTGTGTCGAGTATTTACCACAGACGCCTAAGGACTATCGAAAACAACCAGAGTTAAAGAATAAGCACGTGTAAATAACAGTTAAACAACCAGAATCGGGCATGCGTATACAAAAATGGTACACGTTTTTGAACCGTTGTGTCGCTTCTCTGTGTCGTAGTTCTCTGGTTATATCGTCATACGTTTGCGTCAGACAAAAAATAGTAACTGCAACAATCATCAATGTTAAATACAATCACCTATCTTGATACCTCTGTTCTAAACACGAATGTTCCTGACTTCTGTGATTGAGAATAATCTACCGTTTCGTTTTTATTAGGTATATGTTATGTATAAGTGTTCCCTTGAGGATATTAAAAGAAAACATGATTAAATCCAAACTAAAGAAATATATCAGGATATCCAAATATAATAAAAAAATCCAGACATCAAATTCTTTTTATTAGAACATCACAACACCTATAAATGCAATGAAATGTGAAAGTATCAGAACACTTTCGTCATTTAAATGAAATTATACTTTAACACTGCAAGGACTTAAATATACTGAAAAAATGCACAAAATTAACCAGTTAATGACTATTATTTGTTTTTATTTTAGACGAATTTACACTACACCATTTTCTTGTCGGTTTGTGCTTTTTATTGTCATTTTGATGTCAAGCTTATGAAAACAACAATATGCTAAATAAAAAATTACCTCTTTCTACACTTCTAATAAATTTAATATAAAATTCACAAACCGTGTAAAATTCAGTTCTAAATTAAAACCAAATCTTACTCTTAGAAATATGTAGTCATCATCTAACATTCTCTAAGGCAATCTTAAGTTTACTCTATTGCAATAAGTTCTACATCAAAGATGAGTGTTGCGTTGGGAGGAATGATTCCTGGATGGCCCCTGGATCCGTATGCATAATCAGCAGTACAGGTAAGTTTGGCCCTCTGTCCAAGACTTAACTGCAAATAAAAATATGATTACAAATGGAGTCAATACAAATTCTATATAAAAATGATATTCTTAATATCAGTTACACCAATAGAAACAGCATGTTTACTCTAAAATAAATCAGAGCGCAAGGATATTTGATCATCATATAAAGCTACTAAATTATTCTCAAATCCTTAACTTTTCAAGCATCAGGTTATAAGCCTAAGCAAAAAATGAGTAAATTAATGTGCCCATTCATGTCTCGATATCTATTTAATAAAGTAGTTTGTCACATATAGAAAATTCAATCAAAGTGACATTTTTCAAATTAAATATATTACTGTTCACTTTCAACTCCATGAGAGCAGTACTGATCCAAAGCCATTATAAAAACTAGAATCGTAAAAGTAAAGGAACAAGTAATATCAAAAATATTAAATTAATTACATCCTATCTTCTTTTCACATGCCCTTACATATTTCCACAAGGAACCTTTATATAGAAATTGTTTACAAGTCATATCATCTATCATCTATCATCTATCAATATGTCATCTATCATTAAAGCTATCCAAGAAATACACTAAGATTCTGACCATGTTAAATCTTATGTTTAACTGAAAGACATGGATATAATAAAAATAACAAATAATATATAACAATATAATAAAAATAACAAATTAAAATAATATATTTAATTTTTGTAAAAGAAACAAACGACATATTCATTGTATAATCAACAACAAATTCATTAAATCACAAGATGGAAAAGGGAAGTATTTTTAAAGCTTGTAAAAAATTTTAATTCCTACCTGAGCACTTTCGGCTTACAAAACCATCTTCAGAGCTATGGTCAAATATGAAAGTATCCTAACTAGGGAGATCATATGGTAAAAAAATTACAGAAAAATGATGGTTCTATTTTATTTTTTCTACTTTGTCAATGAAAAAAAAAAACACAAAAAGGACTCTACACTGGACTCCGCAAAAAACACATAAAAAAATTTGGCTATGGTTCGAGTGTCAGAACCCGACCCTTTATTGTAATTGAAGCAGCAGATAGAATGAATAGAATGAAGCAGAATTCTATCTGCTGCTTCAACTGACATCACTGAGAATTTGAGTGAGTAGTCTTAATGCAGTTCAATAGAACTATTAGAGAAGAACTGGATAAGAAATTCTGTTTTTTAAACATATTATGGGATTTGTGCTGTTACGTTTTTATGATATCTTACATCTTATCTATGATGTTTGTATTATTTGAGTAAATACATTCCTCTGTAATTCTCTCAGTATATTAAAGTTTCAAAAAGTTGTGTTTAAAAACATTTTATTTTATTCTCTCTGTATGTTTTTAGCATTATTGGGATAATTATTGTGTCGGATCCAACCAATTTAAGTATATTGGTTTTTGTAATCAAAATATGTTGCTATTATATCAAAATATTATGGTGAAAATTACTAAAGTACTAAAATTACCTGGGCAACTCCTTCATCCCAACCTTTGATTACTTCTCCTCTTCCAATATGGAACTTAAAAGGAGCTCCTCTGTCTCTAGAGGAATCAAACTTTTGCCCATCCTCCAAGGTACCAGTGTAATGAACAGAAACAAATTGACCAGTCTTAGGGAAGGTACGTCCTATAAAAAATCAAAGTAATACTGATTAGTTGTGTAAATATATTAAGGCATTAATGAGTTTACGAAAAATGAAATATAAACGATTATTATGACACTTTTAAACAATAATTTCGTACTACATTTTCAATATAAAGAGTGAATCACAACTATTGGAATGTAGACTAGGGTCAAGTTATTTGACCCAAAATATACAATATACATTAATAGAATCTTGCTGTGGAAAAGATTATTGATTGATTTTTTTTATCTTTTTTAATATCACTGTATATTTATAGTGGAACATAGAATAATTAAAGATTCTTCTTCAGCAGATGTAAATGTACCTGGTACATTTGTAACTGTCTTCAAATGTACCTCTCGGGTTGGGTGAAACGTGTACATTTCATCCAAACGTGATACCAGGTGACCTTAAATGATTTCAGTACAGGTGGAGAATAGAGGTACACATAGAATAACTATAACAACTGTACAAAGTCGCCCCTCCATTCACATGATTTTGAAAAGAGAAAAATATCTCTTTCTCTTTACGACATTGCTACCAAATGACCCTTAGCTTGTTGAAATTTTGCAGAAATTTGCTTATTATGTATAATAATAATCACGTTTTTAAATAGAAGTTTTTTAGCGAAGAGGCTCCGTTCACTCATTGAGAGATTTATACCTGGTGGAAGTCATTTGTGGGCAACTGAAAATCCACACCTTACTAGAGGAATCACTAACAGAAATGTTCTATTAACATTGGGATTGGCATTATTGGTAACTACATAATCGGTCCACAATCATATGGGCCACAAATGTTTTCCACACAGGTAGGTTGGATGTGTAAGCAAATTTGCTTGATACCCATGCTGTGCTGAAATTATTCCTTTAGATTTTTATAATAACATAAAATCGCTTCTTCACAATGAACCACTAAATAGCCATATTCAATTTTGGAACAAAATTCAAAGAACTACTGGTATAATCTGACAAAATCCTAACTCATTAATTATTTAGCATAAGATAGTATTTACTTATAAAATCTAATTAACTTAAATGTAGTCGAAAAGTTTGTTAAATTAGGTAATTAATTCGTAATTATGTATTATGTTTACACATATTTTTTTCGATATAGTCTTTTTTTGTAACTGACAACTGGGACATTCGATAGGTATATTGGAATTGATTCTTTTTGAATGAAATACAAATATTAAACACCCACTTTTATTAAAACTATATGAATGACATGGGAAAAGTTTCAAAATTTGAAAGTAAATTGAAATGAAATGTATCCACTTTTAGTCGAGTTTCTAATAGAAATACATAATTTACTTAAACTGTAGCAAAATGTAAAATACTAAATAAAATAATATTCCTTATCTAGAATTATAGCTGTGCCGATCGTGATAACAATTTATTGATATGCATTATAAATTATTATCAAAAAATGAAGAAAAAAAACTGTAACACACTGTATGTTTTTCCTCAGCAATTTGGTTAACTGCTGAGGAAATTGCACCAAAAGATATTTTGGTGAAAATAACCTATTTCTATTCGATCCCTCAATAGTTATAACTTACTCTGCATAATCCTTTAGTAGCAAGATTTTTCAAGCCAAAATTAATTAGAGACACATATATTGAGTATTGTGGAAGTGAGGAACCAATTTCCACAGGAAACTGTTTCCAAACTTATTACATTAATGTCCCACTTACATTGCTTTCAGCTGCCTAAAAGGCAGCTTTCAAGATACTACATGATATACAGTAGAACAAAAAAAATTAGAAACACTGAAATCACTAATATCTCAATCAACAATTAAATATTAAGTGAAACATGAACAAAACAAATAAAATGTGATAATAATTGATGAGATGGAAGTAAGCTACTAGGAAAGACTATATACAAGAATGAAATATGTTAATATAATGACAAAGAAGAGTTAAGGTAATAAACTGGTTTTTGAAGAAGATCTAAAACCAGAATGAAGAGAAAAATAGAAAAAACTTTGAATTCAACAGATATATCTGAGAGGACAAATAAATAAAAGACCTTGGGAATGAAAAAATAATGACAACAATGGTAATACCTATAATTTGAATTATAATTTAAATCTGTAGTGTATGGAAATATTTCCACTAATATAGAACTGTAGAGCTTTAAAAGAAGAATTGTTTATTAATAAATGTTTCACTAAAAATGATCCATTTTTATAGAAGTATTGAATGAACCAATTTAGTAAAAAATAAACTGTATAATATAAATGTATGAGAAACAAAATATGTACAAAAATAAATAGTATATTTACCAAAATATATTATGTGCATGGTTGAATCCAGACTTCTTAACTTTCCAACATTGCTAAGATAATTTAGAACAAATTCTATTTCCACTAGCAACTATTAAATATTTGAAGTTCGATGCTAGTTTATTTACCCATTTAATAATCAATAATAACTGTAAATAATAACACTGATTCCTCCACTCCTTTTGTAACTTTCCTTCTTTTAAGAATTATCTGGTTTTATATTATAAACAGATTCTTTTTGACTTATATATTTAACTGGCTTTATGCCTGTATCATGCACCCAACGCTTAAATAATGATGACTTCATAGTTCTAGTATGTATTATTTTCACATGCCGACGATTCTGATATTGATTTGTTGTATTTTTCACTTGCTGTAATTCTCTAACATGTGTATGTATTTGTAAATGATTGTTTCTAATGTCCCTCATGTAGCAGATATTTCCGTTTGATGTTTCCAATTTGACCATCAAGGTTTTTTTATTTGCCATTATATCTATTTTCATGATAATTATAATCAATTTACTACAATGTCCATTTTTAGCGAGTACAGCTTTCCAATCATTCCAATTTTTTCTGGTCGTTCATTTCGATAATTCCTACAACTTCCATACCTATATTTTGCTCTACTTTTGAAATGTATAATAATTACCAGCTGCTTATATCTAGTTTATTCTTAATAATTAATTGAATTTATTCCTATTAACATATTTTTAAAATCTTGCTCTTTTTTTTATATTTTTTTAGTGCCACTCACAGTCATATCTGCTTTTTGGTATTGATTTTATTTAATTAAGAAAAAATATTCATAGTGCATTATTTTTTTGGTTCTCTATTTAGTATAATACGAAGTAACAGCGATTAATTTATTTTGTAATAGTTCAAAAAGCATAAATCTAGTAGTTATTAGGCAAACAAGAAGAATTTCACACCTTGTTTTAATTAAAAAAAAAGAGTAATAGCTCTATTTAAAATAGTTCGATGTAGATGTATAAATTAATTTTGGATTGAATATGTTGTTTTGTACCTACAACCCACCTATTTCATGATGTACATATTAAGACTCCTCTAAGTAAAAATTACTTTATAAGTTCCTTATGTGTATTTTACGAATCCATAGTCATAGTCAGTTGGAAGTAGACGAAGATATAGGTCAAAACTTTGATGGAATGATGCTGTAGATGATCATACTAGAAAAATAGGTGCAACAAACTGGCTACAGTTGGCAATGATATGGCTTACTGGTGTAATAGATTTGGGAAGGTCGAGGCTCTATTATTGGACTGTAGCACCAATGATGATGAGGGTGTGTAATTTAACCAAAAGACCACATCACCAGCTCATGATAAAATTTCTTTGCAAATAATCAAAAAACTTGGAAGTGAGGTTCATTGATATTTTAAGAACAATTTATGTCATTTAAACATTTTATGAACTATATAACTTTTACTATTGGATTAAATGTAAATAAAGTTTGTAGGGGATTTTAAATATTTTAACTCAATTTGGAATTAAATAAACTTTCAAGTGTCCCATAACTACCAGATGTACCTTAAGGTTTACAAATTTTAACTTATTCAAAATATTCTGGTTTAAATTGATCACTGACTTTAATTGATTAGAGAGATTAAAGGTTAAAACCTTACCATTCAGATTTTTTCATTTCATTCAATATTTTATCATATTTTGTTTAACCTGGCTAACATTTTATATTTCAAACTTTGATAGATTCACTGTAAACGTTTCTTAATGAAGAGAGGCACTTTTCTTTGGTTCACAGCTCCTATACTAGGACCAACTGTTTCCAAGTAATAAATATAGTAAGTTTACTTAATTGGTGTTCTCCATTACTGTCCCTTACAAACAATAAGCTGTGTTGAAAGACAGAACTGTAAATACATTAAAAAGGTAATAAATAAATTATGTACACCTATAAACGATATCACACATGTAAAAAGTCTTTTAAAAGAGTAGCACGACGTTTTTCAGCAATATCCATTTGGTTTTCTAAGTCTCCTCGATCAGTAGTTTCAGCTCTCTCTATTTTCCATGAGAGATTTTCTATTTCAGCTTCTAATTGAGCTTGCTGGTATTCGAACAATTCTTTTCTAGACCCTGACTCCATATAATAAGCATAAGGATAAGTATATTGCAAAGTATATCTACATTTAGCAAGAAGGCTTGCTGCAGTGAACAAATACTGCCAATCTATCCATGTTCCTAAACCTGACATAACCTTTTGGTTAATCCTAAACCTCATTTTTTCCAATGTCTGTTCTTCTAATTTTAAGGATTTGGAATGATTTTCCCATCGCTCGTAATAGTGCAAATATTTTTTTAATGCTTCTCTAGCTTGAGCATGTACAGATTCATGTGCTATATTTGGATTTTCTCTATATCTGGAACATTCATAATATTCTGAACCATGTGACTTCCAGTCACCTAAACACATCCAACAAAAATCATGTTTACAGTTATAGCATTGCATATGATTGCAACCGCCATTTTTTTCAATACAGATGTGGCACTTAGGACAGTCTTTTGTATGTGCACTAATATAATTAGCTGTTTCACTATCATCTGCACATTTTGTTAACCACTTCTTTATTACTTGACATTCTGTGGGTGCATGATAATCACATCCACATTTAAAACAAAAAATAGTTTTGCAATGATTACAACTTGCCCTTTTTGCTTTTATCTCTTTACTATGTACAACTATAGAACAATTTGGACCTGGACAAAATCGTAGTTGAGGATGAGATTTCACATAATCTTGAAATGAATACTGTTGATATTTTTGCCTCATACTGGGACGCTGTAATTGTTTTAAAACAAAATCTTCTGGTGCTAGTACTATACAATTTCTAGCCATGCAAGCTATACCTGTAGAAATGCCCTGATTTATTTGTACTTCAAAATGCATTGTCCAGCAATCTTTACAAAACATATGAGCACAAGATAGACTATAAAATTTGTCTAACGGTTGAACAGTTACACAGACTGGGCAACCAATATATCTAGTTAAAAGTAAATTACTTGGAGGTGTTGAAGGTTCAATTCTAGCTGCTATAAGTGTATTTCTAGAATTTTCATTAAATTTTCTAGTTACTTCTAGTATATTCCACTGGTGACTATGTAATAAAACCTTTGCAAGAGAAGGTGATATTTGTAAATTATTACTTAAACTTTCAACAGTTTCATTCAAAAGTCTATCAACCTGTTCTTCTAGAAGACAATTAAATTCAAAATACTCAGGATCATTTTTCTTAGGATCTACCTGTTCTACATCAAAATCATCGTTGGAGTTATAATATTCATCACAAAATTCATTGTCTGAACAATCTCTATCGGATTCACTACCCTGAGAAGTAGTAACGGTTTGTTCCATTATTTCTAGATTTAAAAACAGATTTACTCATATAGGTTGTTTGAATTTAAGAAAAACATATATTAATTCTATTGCTGAAATAAAAATGTCCCACTGGTAGCTATTTCACTTTGGCACTTTTGTTGGAGATGACAAGGTTCACGATCCGAGGATCGTAATAAACTGATCTCCCGAATAATTTTACAAGAAAAGATCAAGTCTTCAGATGAAGAGAATTTAAAATACACATGGTTTTGTTACTTTTTTAGACGAAAACAATGGTAATTTATAAATATAACATTCTGTATCAAGCCATAATTATAACCTTAAAACGACAATTGACGTATATATTGACATGACGTACGTCAAAAACATTTTCATGCCGTTTTGTAAAGACGTTCCGAAAATATATTTTAAAATCTGGATGTCGTATAAAACTTGTTTTCGTATTTATTTAGATATAACGGGACGCAAAATTAATAGCAACTTCAGATAATACAAGAGAAATTATTGTAATATGGCGATATTTTATTTATTGGCTTACTTACTTCAAAAAAGTTAAAATTGTCTTAATTGGACATTGGATGTGTTTACTGAAAATAGATCATTACTCAGTCTAGCATAATACGAATATGTATAACGATAACCAATTATTTAATTATTGAAGTGAAAACTTCGTTATTGTCGCACTACGCTATAACAGTCCCGAGTAATTTAGTAACTATAGTGTACTGCAGTACTGCCCAAAAATAGCTCGCACTTGTTCGAATACAGTTCACAAGGGAGTTGTGTTTTCTAAGATAAACAGTCTACAACTCAAAGTAAATGAACACTGATTAAACTAATCGTTATCAACGTCTGTTATACCTTGCATTTATAGAAGGTTCAGATTAAAGCAGAAATCTGAATTGTGTTTCGAAACTATTTTACGGATTTAATATCAGATGTCGCTATTGCGTCCGTTTCGAAGCCATTTTATCGTTGCTTCCCAAAGACAGAAAAGATCTATTTTTCACGTTGAGAACGCCTATGAATAACTGTTCTGATGAGCTTTATTAAAGCGAAATACGTATAAACAGATACATAGACGATTTGTACGTGAAATGGAATCTTTACTGTCTTTTTCATTTTAATCATAAGTTATTTTAGAAGAGATGGATGATGAAATTTGTGTGATTAATAAAAAGAAGCTATGGATACGAAAATGGATCGAGAGAAGAGATAAACCAGGAGCTACCAATTGTGTTCTGAATGAATTAGCATTGGAAGATCCCAAAGAAAACCCCGATACATGTCTTTTAGGCATGAAAGTTATGTAAATTTTCTGTTAAATGAAAACACACCCTCAAATACATCAGAAGGATACCTTTTTAAGTATGATTCCTGAAATAACAAAATGACAAGCAGTTCTTATACTTTCTTAAAAAATGTCTATACGAATTTGAAGTTTTCTTCGTACCAGCGAAACGACATTGTTTGGTCGGTGAACCAGTGAGCTCTACTGGTGCGAGGTGCTACTTGCCCGAAAATTATAGAACAAAATGGATTGATTCCACCAAATGACTTATTAATCTACTCGACTAAATTTTTCTTGTTCAGACACGTTTAGTTACTAAATTACTCCCTACTCGACTAAAATACTAGCACAGTGAACTAGGCATATGCTACGTTAGCGACGTTGTGCACTTTTTTGATGGGAAAAAAGCAGAATACGCGACAGATTTTTGAAACCGTCACCGCTACGTAAATTAGTCGTAAAGCTAGAGAACGGATCGTGACGAATGAGGTCTCGTTGAAAAGGAAAGAGGGTAACTAGTAACAATGACGGAAAACTAACAAAGCGGCATTGCCAAAAAGGTATTACATCAATCTCCGTTGTTATTGGTCCGATTGGAGCGTGTGATGCGTTAAATGAAAGGTGAGGGAATATCGATTACATTAAGATAGAAAAACAACCAAGGCGACTACCAAAAAGGTACTAAGCAGCCTTTTTGGTAAAAATGTAGAAAGAAAAGTAAATGTAAGACTCGCCTTTGCACTGTACATTCAGAAATATAGTTATACATTCATATGGTGGTAACTTTTGCATCTTAAACATTAAAATCCAAAATAACACCCTAAAAACTAGTTTTTTATCTTTTGTTAGGATCTCAATACATTAAAAACTACATAAATAGCATTCTTAATATTTAAATACCTAATGGTCATCATAACTACGCTGGGTCAGCTTCCCTAATTTTATCTCTAAGTTTATATCTTGATTCATACCAATACCAATCCCCCTTACCGACATGGCCCGCCTAAGCGTCTCTCCCAAGTCTTCTTTGGTATTCCTCCCCTACTCCTTCCAGGAACCTGCAGATCACCAACTCCTCGTATTGGCCTCGACATTGAACATGCCCGAAATATTTTAACCTTTACTTCCATTTTGGCATAATTGGTGTCACCTCTGGGCTTCCTCTAATATATTCATTCTTAATTTTATCTGTATTTTTCACTCGACTCATGATATATTATGACAATTTTATAGAATATTCCTTTTAGTTTCACTGGAATCTTTCTGTAGCATAACACCCCACCTGCTTCCTTCCACTTCATCCAACCTGCTCTGCATCTACTGCATGTATCTCCATCATTTCTCCGTTACTATGTAGTACCGATCCTAGGTACTTAAAACTATTACCTTTCATAATATTTTCTTCATTCAAAGTCCATCATTTCACCATTCAAAGACCATCATTTTAAATAATGAATTGGTTGCACTTGTAAATCCATTTCGTAATATCGTAAGGTGGTTTTCTAAACAAAAGATAAGTAAAGTGGAAATCCTTATTTCAGTGTACAATCTTTACTTATCTTTTGTTTAGAAAGCCATCTTAGAATATCATCCACATCCTAAACATTTCCATTAGAAGCAGACATTACATCAGTCATTTAGCAAATTGTTTTTTCATAAATAACATATTTCATAAATATATCTCTAAATAACTTCATAAATATAATATCATCCAGTCTCACAAACAATAACATCAAATTAATTTTCTCAATAACAAAACAAGGAACTTCCATACGATCTCCTCAAGACACATCCCTAAGATTTCGATGTGTAAAAAGATGAAGACCTACAAAAAATGTTATAGCATAAATAGCGTTTTGTACACGCGCTTTTAACAATCCTTGTACCAGAATGTAAGTACTATTTATATATGTACTTCCTCAAACCATACATAAGTAATATTGGCTTAACATTATTAACTTGTCAGAGAGATCTGAAGATGACCAGAAAGTTGTAGTATCGGTCGAAACCGATAATCCTAAGCTAAATAAAATAGATTGTAAGTTAAGTGTAATATTTATTTCTACAAACAGTCATTTTATTTGTAGCGGTAATGAATACTCCAAATATCTACTCCGCGTTGACGTCTCATTGCGCCGAGCTTTCGACATCCTCTCTGATGTTTTCTTTAGGGCTTCCGAGGTCCCAGTTTCCCGAGCCCCCAGACACTACTACACTGATCACCGATCAAAGCACTACTGCCGCTGGGAACAGAGGACGGTTCATTTATACCGTCGATGGGGACGTGGTTTGGGTGGAGATTGGCGAGGGGGTTGGTGCGAACATTTCGTACAGTGGTATTTTGATTCGCGGATGGAGCGGACGATATTTTCTTTATGAGAGGTCTCCATGTCGAAGCTAACCGTATGACACCATTTCTTTTATTGCGACAATTTGGCCTTTTTTCAATTTCTATTGCTTCTCGGATAATTCTTAGTTTATAGAAGCTGATGAGGGCTATGGTTCTGGAGTTTTCAAAATCAATTCGTGTTGTTCATTTGGAATATTGTCTTTGATTGATCGGACAAGAGATGAAAGTTTTTGTTGAGGGGTAAATTTGTCTTTATTCCTCTTGATTTAAGAATTTTGTTGATTTCGTCAGTGACACCTTTGATATAAGAAAGAAAAGCTTTCATATGATGATGGTCGGAGTCTGTGGATTGAGATTAAGTGGAAAATTGATGTCTGTGGATGCTCCTATTGATGTGACTTTCGGGTAACGCGAGGGACAAGGGTATTAATTACTGAATTAATTTGTGAAGGATGAGAGTTGGCATGCAAGCAACGATTGGTATGGGTAAGTTTTCGATAAACAGAGTGATGAAAGAATGTATACCATTCAGATGGGTTTGAAAAGACACCAAAGCATCCCAGCCATGGGGCCAAATGACGAATGTATCGTCAACATATCGCAGCCAACATGTGGGTTTGAGCATTGATGTGGATAGTACTCGGGTCTCGAAGTGTTCCATAAAGATATTGGCAATCACTGGAGATAGTGGGGAGCCCATTGAGACACCATTTATTTGTCTGTAGAATTGATTTTGGAAGCTTAAATAACTGTTGGACATACAATATTTAATGAGAGATAAGTGGTCTTGCTGGATACTGTATTTAGTTTTCAGAATGTTTAAAGTTTCGTCTATAGTAATGTTTGTAAGGAGTGAGACTATACCAAAACTTACCGGAATGTCTGACAGTGAGATGTGAGGGTATTGTTTAAGAAGTTCGATAAAATGAAAAGAATTTTCGTTCTGGTTTTGGTTCATACTGACAAAAATTGAACCTGACTCTTGTGATGTAAAAGTGCTCTTATATGCTCATAGCAATGACTCGCTGATATTTTTGATATTGAGTAAAAGTTATGTAAAATTGATTAATCATTCAGTTTGAAAAGTATTTTCGTGAGTTTTCATTAAGAATTTCAAGACGAAATTTGATGATGTTGTTGATATCTTTGGGAACACATGTATTATTTGATAATGCCGTTTAATTTTATAGTGAATTTTATTTTGATTAATATTTGAGACCGAAAATGATAATATAGTAATTCATTTACTTGTAGTAATGTACAAAGTTTAAAATTTTATTAGTAAATTTTAATAATATTTTTGAGGTACCGTAATTTCGGGCGACTTTGGCTCATTTTGGGAGAAAGATATTTTAGTAACTAGGGCGTTTGTACAATATATTATCAAGTAAATGTCATTATACCGCACCATCAGTATCATATAAACTGTATGGAAATTTTAATAAATTACGATAATACTTGTTATATTAAGAAAAACACGAATTTCTAAAATGTAGGCATTTCACTCAAGATTTTTTGACCCGGAAAAATTGGTTGGCAACCAATAATACTTCCAAGAGTAAGATTAATTACATAGTTGCATATTGAAAATCTGCGAATTCTTAACCGCCGTGCAGCATTATTTCAGTCTAAACATAGACACTAAGAAAGTTGGGTGTTATTTGCAAGGTTACAGAATTTAACGTTTTCGGGTAACTTTTGCCAAGTTTGTTGATTGTCGGATTTTAGTCATTCGTTGGTTCTATATTAAATGGAAGTAAGTAATGCTTATTTTAAATTTGAATTTAGCCTTGTAACAACTGCAGGGTTTATTGACTTTATAGCACTAACGACATAGGTAACCTTTTTTTCTCTTTTAGATGCCCTCCAATTACAAACGTGTTGCTGGTAGTAGAAATTATGGAAATTACACGGCAGACACAGTCGAAAGAACTCTAGAAGCTATCAGAAATGGAGTTCTATCTCAGAGAAAAGCTGCAGTAGAATTTGGAGTGCCAGTAAGTACTTTAAAAAATAGATTAAAAATAGGCATACAAAACAATATGGTGGTCAGACAATTTTTACGAAAGATGAAGAGGACGCCTTCACGTCTCATATTTGTAGCTTATCTTTATACGGATTTCCATTAGATCAGACAGATTTACGAAGTTTAGTGAAAAATTATTTAGATCGTGATGGTCGAATTATTAAGCAATTTAGAAATAACTTGCCAGGAAAAAAGACTGGTTAAATGCTTTCCTTACACGAAATCCGTTGTTAACTCAACGTTTTGCAAGCAACATCAAACGATGGAGAGCAGAAATCAGTGAAACCACTATAAGAGACTACTAAATTGCAGAATGAACTCGTCGATGTCCCAGCTAACAACATTTGGAACTACGATGAAACAAATTTAAGTGACGACCCCGGCAAAAAGACAATTTTAACAAAACGTGGGACTAAATACCCTGAAAGAATGATGAATTTTAGTAAATCGTCAACATCAACCGACCTACCTCCATACGTCGTAAATAGATCCAATAAACTGTGGTCGACTTGGGTAGAAAATGGTCCAAATGGGGCACAGTATAACAGATCGAAAAGAGGATGGTTCGACCCAGCTTGTTTAGAGGACTGGTTCACTTCTCTTTTATTGCCAACATTGAAACACATTCCTGGCATTAAAAAGTTAATTGGTGACAATTTATCGTCCCATGTATCATTAAAAGCTTGACAACTTTATGAAGCAGAAAACATTAAATTCGTGTGTCTTCCTGGCAATTCTACGCAGCCATTAGATTTCGCCTACTTTCGACCAATGAAAATAGCTTGGTGAAATATTTTGGTAAAATACAAAACTCTGAATGTTAACATAAACTTAATCCCAAAAAGCACCTTTCCCACCCTTTTGAAAAAACTGGTTGAAATAATTAGTGTAAATGGCGGAACAAATTTGGAAAGTGCCTTGCTGAGGAAGCACTAACCAGAATTCCAAACTATAAAACTGATGCTGCGCAAGTACCTTTGAGAGTAAGTGACGCTGTTTTAAATTTTCTTGCAGAAAAAAGAGAATTATAGTCCACAGCTGGGAGTTGTTAAAAGAAAAAGAAAAATAGAAATTGCAGCAGGAAAAAGTATCTGTGCTGAAGGTGTTAAAAGCCAACAAGATGCTGCAGTTGCAAAAAAAGCGGCTAAGAAGAAGCCAGTAAAAGAAAATGGCACTACAAGAAAATCAAAAACAAAAACTGGAATGGCAGCAAAACGTAACATTGGAAGGAAAACTGAACAGGCGAGCACTAAAGCAATAGTCAGATTTGCGAAACAGAGAAAGAAAATCTACAAAATAAGGTTCTCGAAGACGTTATAACGAAGTTGTACTTGGCAGTAGCCTACATCAAGAAATCTCTGAACAAGCGACCATTGCTGTAACTAACTCTTGTGAATTGCATAAACATAAGATGGTAAAAAACCAAATGTTTTAATAAAATACTAGATTTTGGACACACTGCAGATAGTACGTCTAATTCTGCATATAATGAGAGCTATAGAAATAATGCACATCTACAAGAGTTTTCCATTCGAGTTGGTGACTTCGTAATAGTATCCGACTACTTGGACAGCTTTCCAGGAAAATTCGATGGATTTGTAAGAGGTAGTAATAACTGTTACGATTAGCTGCAAGTAATGGTACTGGGTGAAAGAAGTTTATGGCAATGGCCCGAAGTCAACATAAGAAAATCCTACCACTTGGGTAATATTGATTTCACAGAGCCATTGGAACTTGGAGATAACTGATATATGTTTCCAGATTTAAAAAAAAAGCTTGTAAATCGTTTTATTGTTCATTTTTTGTTAAGAAATTATATTTTTTGTGAACTTAGGGCCCTATGTAGAGTTTCATGTTAGTTTTAGTTTTTTTTTTTGTTTGAAATTTAAATAAATATTTTTTATACCTAACAAAATATTTGTTTCCGATTCATCTTGTAGGGTGACTTCAGCCCAAACTAATACTCACATAGAATAAATGTAAAATGTAGCTTGAGACAAAACCACCCAACACTAGCAGGTGATTTTGCACACAAAAGTAGTCAAAAACTCAAATACAAATAAATAAACATACTTTTATATACAGTATACTCCCTTTATAACGAACACGGTTATTACGAGGTTTCGCTTATAACGAGGTACATTAGATGTCCCGTGAAATTTCTATTGAACTATAACCCTTTATAGCGAGGTAAATTTGCTTATAACGAGAAAAAATAAGATTGAAAAACGTGTTTTTTACGTTTTGGCCCGGTTGTAGCTATAAATAAATACCCTTTTTAACTGCGGGCCGCCCGCAATAAACTTCTTACAATTTATGATTCTTAGTCGGAAATATAAAATTTATGATTCACAAGTGTCATTGTATTGGGTTGACACGTGTTTTAAAGGTTGTTAGAAACTTTATCCAAGGACAAAACGCAAATGAAGAAGCATAAAACTGTTTCACATCTTTAGAAAATATGATAGATAGAATACTGGAAAATTTAAAGCAGTCAAAAATGACAAAATAACTTTATACGCTTTATACATATTTACAGAATACAGATTTTTTGTTTTAACGTATATCATTGACAGTAAAAGTAAACAACTCTTTTTTGTTTTAATGCATTTCATTGACAATAAAAGTAAACAACTTTGTTTTAAAAACGCCATTCAAACAATATTTATTAGCATCTTATATTGCTCCGAATGGCTTCACTATAGAAAGTTAATGTTTTAGAAAACTACATATTCATATGTATGCACAGTATTATTGTTGTTGGATATAACGAGATCCGCTTATAACGAGGTAATTAGTCTGCCATTTCAGTTCTCGTTATAGAGGGAGTCTACTGTATTTAGAATACTGAAATCTACATTTAAACTTCGAAAGTGAGTCAAAGTCACCTTAAATTACGGTACTTACAAAATTAAATATTAATATTAATACAATTGCTGTAAATACTTATCCAAAAATCTCGATGCATATGGTCTTACACACGTCCTTCCGCTATTACACCATAACTGCTCATACTTTAAAAATTAGTCAGTCCGTATATTTCATATCATATTCATATTACTGTTAGATCAATTAACAGGAAAAGTACATATAACATTCCCTGGCGCTTAATATTTGCTGATGACATAGCATTAGTAAAAATACTGAAAGGGATTGAGAAATGTAAATGCATATTAAAAAATAGTTTTAAATATAAGTACATAGTTTTTAAACAAAACAAACAACTTTTCATAATAATAATCTTCAATATTGTGAAATATAAAGATACTTTTTTGACATACTTCATATAAGATTCATTCTTTTTATGAAAAGTAACTTTTTTTTATAAAATTAATAACCAAAAAGTTTCCTTTATGGTTCCAAGTTATGTAGACACACTGTATAACAACAATGGGAATGTATAAATGAAATAATTAAATTTTGACGCCACTTAAAGTAATCAATAAATATAAACCTAGCATATATCACTAAATAAATCAAATAAATAAATATATTTATTAAAGCAACAATATAGGTATACAGATAATGACAACAGAGGTATTTAAAACCAATACATATACATGCCTGTCACTGCCACTCCTCTGCAGGAGTATAAGCCGCCCATTAATATAAGCTCTTCTGAACCGTTTTTCATGAGGGATAACTCCGCCACTTATTTGTTTTCTTGTTCTCTGTCGTCTTCCTTCACAGGTTGTGTGATTTTGCCTGATTGAAGATTCAAGTTTATTCCTTTCTATTTTTGTTCTCCAGTTAGGTATTTTCTTTATATTTCTGACTATATCTTTTCCATTTATCTTGCTGTTAAATAATCATCTGAGCTCTGTCTTGTGATTTTTTTTTTGGTCCAAGAATTCTTATAATTAAGAAGAGGAAGACCCAGAACAAGATTCCTATATAACATCGATGAAGACATGAGAAATATGGAAATACGTGCTTGGCGGAGGAAGGCGATGGATAGGGACGACTGGAGAAAAATTCTTGGGGAGGCTAGGACCCACACAGGGTTGTAAAACCAAAATGATGATGATTCTTATAATTATCTTCCTCTCTATGTATTATTCTTAGCTTCTCTTAGTCTCTGTTAGTCAGGTACATTCTCTGCTGTGTAGGTTATGACAGGTTTGATTACTGTTTTATAATTTTCATTTTGGTATTTTCTTCATCTAAGTTTCTCTTCTTCTATCAGAGTCATCAGTGAGTATTCTAAGTCTTTTCTGTCTCTTGTGGATAAAAACTATTATAAAATTCAATATATTTATACAAGATATCTTCGGTTCACTCAATCTTATTATTAATATGTACAAACAACAATAGATCCTCCAACTTTACATTTACAAATATCTTCATCTCTATTTTATTCCTATCCTAAAACCATTCCTTTTTTTTATGTCCTAGGGTTGTTGATTGGATTATATCATAATGTGCCTTCATTCAGTCTTACAATTTTTATAAATTTGGTAATGTCTAGTTCTTTATATGCATAGAACAGCTGGTTCCTAAAAAAACTGATTAAAAACTGACTCTTAAGCACATTTTGTAGAAAATTGGAAATTGAAATTAAAAGATGGTTGGTCACTATCTGCCGTAGCGAACCATTTTAACGTAAGCAGAACAACAGTTTTTAATATTAATAATAGATGGAGAGAACAAGAAACTCTCGAAAGAAAGCAAGGTTCTGGAAGACTAAAAATATGTACCGCTCATGAAGATCATACGCTTTTGGAGAGATTAGAAGAGAACCCTTTTGAAGATGCCAAAAATGCAAGAATTATGTCACAGTTTCCGGAAAGAAGGAAAACAACTTGGCACAGAATTAAAGCATCGCATCTTAGCTACCGAACTGCAGAAAAAAACAAGCTTTTACACCACAATAGAAGCAATCAAGACTTATACAATTTGCTTTAAACCATCATCTACAAAATCATGAATTTTGGGACAGGGTAATATTTACAGATGAGAAAATTTTTCAATCTTCTAAAAATGACAAAATTGGGGTATATAGACCAGATAATAATAGATTTAATCCTCTATATGTATATCAAGCAGCTGGTCATTTTAGTGCCAATGTATGAGGATGGATTTCATCTAGAGAAATGGGAATTTTATGGCATATTGATGGCAGGTTTGTTAGGCAGACTTATCTGAATATTCTAGAAAACATCATGTTTCCCAGTGTAGAACAGTTGAATCCACGCAATAATTTTATCCTCCAACAAGATAATTGTCCTGCAAGTGTAATAAACTAGTAGCTCCAGAATAACAACGAAACCTTACCATGGCCCAGATACAGTCCGGATTTAAACCCAATTGAGAATTGTGGGGGTTATTATGAAACAGTTGTATCAGCGTAATTTTATACCTCAAAATGCTAAAGAGCTGTGGCACGGTATACAACAGGTTTGGGAAGAGCTTCATGCAGATGGACCAAAAACTACAAACTGTTATCAATTCTGATGGAGATATTACAAAATATTAATTTTATTTTTACACACCTAAATTTAGTATAGTTTTGGTCTTCCAGACCCTCGCTTTCTTTGGAGAGTTTCTTGTTCCCTCCATTTTTTATTAATAGAAAAACTGTGGTTCTGCTTATGTTAAAATGTTTTGCTGCCTCTGATAGTGCCTAGTTATCTTTTAATTTGGTTACAATTCTTACTTTAATATATTGTTGAGTTAAGTTGTTTGTTTTATTCCTTAATAATAATACAAATAATAACTACAGCCCTATTTTATGTAAAAACTATCATTTATATACTCTTTATAAAATGCAGGAATTCAAAATAATATCAAAATTTAGACCTTAATAATTATTACAATTTATGAATTAACATATGTAATCAATTGTTTGTTTGTTTATTTTATTATTTGTCTGTCATAATAAATATAATATGTCAGACCAATCAAATACCCTGCTCAAAATGATCAGATCTTACTAAGAGTCGTATCAGGTTTTTTAATAACCAGCTATACAATTCAAAGTTATATCACCTTGAAATTTTTCGTTTGAAAATTACTAGTAGCTTCTCATCGCTTTGACAGTGTCCATTTTTCTGATCCATTTGTTAGCTTGATCAGTGGCTATGTTATCAAATCTTAAGTATTTGGCAAGATTGTTATGTTTCATTTGCTATGTAAATTCTCCTTTTGATCTCTTCACTAATATCATTCTCGGAACTGACTAATGAGCCTACATATATTATTTTTTTATATTCTCGAAGTTGTAATTGCCTCAGTCCTTCTGATCTACTAATGTTCATATATTTTGTTTTGGCTTGATTGATTGTTAGGCCACTTTCTCTATTAAATTCAATGCTTCTGTCATAAGTGTTGATGATACCTAGTGAATATGTCAATAACAATATGACTACAAGAATGGTATTACCTACTATATTTTAAAAAAACAGTTCAATTGCACATTTTTTTTACAAAAGCTTAAACAACAGAATACTGTTGTCTATCTTTATACAAATATTTTTAAATGTGTACTAAATTACATATTAGCATTTATTTTTTTTCTTTTATATTAATGTATGGGACGAAAGTTTTGAAAAAAATTTGGCTCTAAAATTAAAATTCCTATCCAATTTGGAAGTCTCATCTAGTAGGGAAGCAGGTTAACACATTGTGACATCAAATGGTTTCAATATTAAATACAGAATTTACAAAAAAACTAGCAAATTCGTTGAACAACCATTTATAGGGCAAGTCCCTATATATAGCAGGCAGTCCTGCTGGGTCTGGTATTGCTGCATCTGTAATATTGTTTCTCAAAAATTTTGTCCCATATGCTAATTTAGACCACATACATATTAACATGACACACACAAAAAGATAAAATATTATTTAACATATCAATATTCAAAAAAGCTATTATATTCAAATAAACATTCACCTCCTAATTATAAACTTAAATATTAATAAACTAATTAAGAACATTTGGGAGAGTTGACTTTTGCTTTCAGTGTTTTGTAACAATATATTGTATATTTGGGTGTTAATAGCCTGTAGTGTGGAGTTGTTTAGTCTGCAATTACTGTAGACATTATCAAAGGCAATGTGTGAACAGATTTAATCCCCTATCTGTCACTAACGATGTCCAAACCACATCACAATTTAAATGCAGATTCTCTTCTTTTGTTTTGCTATCACAGCAAGCACAATACCAGTTGAGGATATAATTGCTATTCTCAAGTTGGGAACTTGTGAATAATTATTGCAGGATCCAGTATCACAATCCATAATTTTGAGGAGCCAAACACCGTCTTAAGTCTTTGAAAACAATAGCAATCAAGTACTTAAAGGGAAAACTACTGTGGACTAAAAACTTAGTATAAGAACAATGAAATTAAAGGCTTACTAAACACAGGCACTTATAAGACATTGAACCACGACCCTACTGAAACTGTTTTGTGAAATCAACTTGTCCAAGCTAGTTCTATTGAATAACAGTTAAGAAAATGTTATGAAAGCACAAAAAACAGCTACAAGCGTAGCTAGAACCATACACTAGTAAGGCTGTAACCTAGTGAAAACACTTAATCTAGAGAATAAAGAATATCATACTAAAACCAAGAGTTTTACAGAGACTGATGGGTGGCAATTGGAAATCTATTGAGTCCCTATATTACAATATTTTCAATAAAATATAACAAGCCCTACAAGATATTAATCATTTCAGAAAAAATGATTGATAATACAAAAAGTTATTCATGTTCATGAAAGATTTTAAAGCTTCTCTTAATCCATATCTGGTCAAGGTCAAGTACAATAGTTGTAGATGCAGATATCGATTCGTAAGAGCCGTTTATATTTCACCTATTTACATAAACATCAAACAAAAAATTCTATCCATACTTTTCAATCTTCATTCTACCTAAAATAGAGTGACAATTTTTAGTACTCACCATCACCGGGTGTAATTGTGTCTACCACTACTCCCATGGTTGCTAAAATAAATATAGATTATAAAAAAATTCATTTCCTTTTTAGCTTATGAAACTATACCGTTAATAAAATTGGTAAGTTATTTAAATTAAAACTGATTTGAAACTCGACTTACTGCCTAGTCAGAAAAAGAAATGAAATGGAAATTTAAAAATGGCGTAAGCTCGTTTAGCGGCACGTCCAAAGCGCAAGTCAGAAAACGAGAAAACGAAAAAACATACAGCAATTGTCACTTGTCAGATTGAGAGTGATTCAATCAAATTACGTATTTTGATTAGCTACTATTAATGACGTACGTCATTGGTTACTATCTACAGTACAGGCACAGCATTTTAAAGTAATTACTATTTAAATGGGAATAAGCCACAATTAAAGGTTAAAGTACGTTTATTGACGTTTCAATTTCCACTTCGGAAATCGTTCTCAAAATACAAACATTAGTGAAATTGAAAATTGGAAATTGAAACATCAATAAACATACTTTAACCTTTAATTGTGGTTTATTCCCATTTAAATAGTAGGCACAGCATAAATAACAATTGTTTATTATTCTGTGCTACAGGCTAAGCAAAACTTCAAGTACTATTACGCTTAGCGACATATTAGGCTCCTGGCATGCCTGACTGTCTGGTGGGAGAGTGACCATACATTCTCTAATTTTAAATGAGCACGTCAAGAATTGAGCAAGAACAAGCAAATAAAAACCGCAATAAGTCAACGGTCAACAAGAACTAAAAAGCTCCAGAAAGTGAGCATGAGCAGCACAGCTAGGTTGAAGGCAGCAAAATTTAAGTGCTTGTTGAATTAAGTCGTCTATCTAACTGCTCGAACTAAAAGGAGCTAGTCAGCCGGCGCTAAAGCCTATCTGAAAGCTAGAAGCATATACGTATATAGCTGCTCCTTTAAATATAAAACCACGTATGGTATACACAAAAGTTTTTTAAAGTGACAGCGTGGAAACTGAAAAGGTTTACAAGACCAAATGACAATATATGTACAATCTAAAATGTAGTAATTTATTAAAAAGTAGAATTCTAATAAAAAGTGTACAAAAATATCTACGGGTTTATTTTTCATGCTATTTTGATGGATATAAAAATCAATAATATCATGGTTTGGAATAAAATTTAACCTTATTTTGTAAATGTTATTTATTGGATGTAATAATTTATGATTTATATTTAAATATATTTAATGCTGGATTAAAATTTCCAAAGTGAACTATCGCCAGAGATATCCCTCCCAGGCCCAGGCAACCATTTTGCTCGATGAAGGCAACTCAGGGATGACGGACTTGCATAGCATGCATGAGACTTGCATGGCCTAGATCAGTGACATATAAGAGAGGCCTCTCTTCCATACCATATCACTGGCCTAGATGTAATGCTATCTTAAGAACACATTAGCAATATATTAAGACTAGGTAAACAGATTTCTTTGAAGCGAGATTATGTTGAATGACAAGATCCTGGACCATAGAACACAAGAAATGAAATAGAAATAAAGTTAGTTCAATTTTTTAAATAATTTTTCAATGTAAAGAGAAGAAGAGTGGTTTGCATTGTAAACACGTACATAACCTCATTTCATCGTTGACCTCATACCTCATGTAATGGTGCTATTCAATTCAAATTCAAATACAAATATTACTAAATGGTTAATAGGTTAATAGTTACAATTACGTATCTGTGAAATAAAAATACCTTAAAAATATTTGATTTAAATATGAATAAGGCGTTTGAAATTTATTCGCATAATGGACCTAGAGATGCTGATATTAAAAAGCTAAATACCTTATTATCTAATTCAAAAACGATCGTGGAGGGTTTGGTGTTATTGAAATTGCTTTTTAAACACTGCAGTGTTGAAGTTCTTAACGAAAATTTGATAAATTGGTTAGATCTTTGTTTAGTGAAACATTCTGAGCATTTTACAGATTTAAAATTATCACTTATTGAAAAGTTTATTGAAGCATCCTTCAACAATCAAGAGTTGGCCAAGAAAATAAGCTCGGAGTATTTATCAAAAATTATTGACCTTTGTCTCACTAGCAAGAGTAACTATAATGAAATAGAAGCTGCTTTTGATGTCCTGAATATTTGCATGAAGAAATACAATAGTTGCACTACACATAAAACCAAGATAGAAGCACATATTCTATCATTTATAGAACATTCTACAAGTTTGCTTGTTAAAAAAGCAGCAGTAGCATTTTTATATCTTCAACAAACTGGTAATGCTGGAACTAAAAGTAATAATTATGTAACTAATTTTAAGACAACAGTAAGTAAGTTATGTGGCTCTGCACATAACTTATTTGATATATTTTTTCAAAACAAGGAAATTGAACAATATACTCAAACTTCGCAGGAATCATTTCAGTTAGATATATATCTTGATGGTGATGTTAATGCCACAGCAAGATCTATAAAGAATATTATTATATTTTTAAGTGTATTCATACAAAACGATTTTGTAGTATGTAAAGAAATAGATGCAGTGGAAATTTTAAATCTTATTAAAAGGGGCATTGTTATACATCATTGTATTAGTGAAACATTGGACAAACAACACTCTTCGGCTGATTATGAGTTTTGTATACTTAATACTGACATTCAAGTAGAATTACTCTCTCTGCTAAGAATATTAATTGTATGGTTAAGAAGTAATTGTCTTATTTTTGCTTTTACAATAAGCAAAATTTTACTCGATTCATTGAAGAGAACTCAAAAGTGTTCATGTTTTAATATGAATTGTGTTTATCATGAAACAGTTTACATTGTCTTAACAGAATATATCAATATATGTCAGTGTTCATTAAATTCACATTTTCAGACAGACATGATTAAATGCATTTTAAATGATATTAAACCCAGAAGAAATGAAATTGCTTTAAAGAAACAGTCAAATGATAAGAAAGAACTCTACTTGAAACAAAAAAGCACTAATACTATAATTTTACGAAATAAAGAAAATCAATATGATATACATAAAAGTAAGCAAGATATAGAAAATGATGAAATTATATGCCAATTAGCTTTAAGTACTTTAACTGCATTGTTCAAAAATAGTTACTTAAGAGTAGAAAAGAGCCTTATACATAGTATATTTAGTTTGATAATGAATGTTTTCAGTGAAATTATGAGTTCAAGAATTCCTCATCCATACAAAAGTAGCCAATCGCAATTAAAACTTCATGAATTACTTGTAGCTTGTTGTGAACAAGAGACATTGACTGATTTTCCTATTATTTCCATGACATTAAATATTTTGCAGCTTTCATCTTGCTCCAAATCCAAAAGTTTAGCTCAAACATGCCAGGAAAACCTTAATGTGTTAGAAAAAATATGTCAACCAATTTCTACTCCATTTCCAACATTTAGTGTTCAATCAAGTCAGTTAGAATATTCAAATGTCAGTGATAGTCCACCTAACGGGAATGGGATTGAACAAGTAACAAATGATAATATAGATTTAACAAATATTAATGATGAAAAGTCAGCAGATAGTTCAGTTAAAGTTAATATAATCAGCAATGAATTGACTTATTCACCTGATCTGTTTGATCACAATAAATCTAGTACTCCTTCATATTTAGATAGGTCTAGTAGTAATAATATTGCCTCGTTGGAAGAAGATTATGATAATTTTAATAAAAATCATAATGCTGATAGTAAAGAAGATAATAAATCAAATGATGCAGAATCAGATGAAAGCTTTGAACCAGTTTTGAAGAAATCAAAGATAGAAGGGAAAAAAATTACTAATAGCCAAAATGTATCAGATGGATGTAAAAATAATTCTGTATGTGAAGATTCATCTGATGTTGATATTTCATTTACAGATGAAGTACAAGATTATTGGTAAGTGTTAACATTTAAAATAAATTCTAATAAGGTCTTTATCATCAAATGTCTGCAAGGGCCATTGGCCTTTTGAAGTTTCTTTCTTGCTTCCCATACTTGTTTCACTCTTGTCTCTTGATTCATTCTTATCATGTGGATATACCATCTCAGCTGGGTTTCTTCGATTTTCTTTTGGTTTTACTTTTACTAAATTGGATGTAGCTTAAAACATTATCTTATTACCTTGTTCCAAATCCTGTTAATTCTAGTTATACTGTACTTATCTATACCTTATATACTTTATCTCAGTGCTTTGTAGCTTCTTTAATCAACTGATGAGTGGCCAACTTTCACTTCCAAAAAAGGTTTCAATTCGTTTTAATGTGTAGTCATTGATTTTTATTTTTGTACTTTTGTATATTTTTCCAATATGCTAGTTTTTGTTTTATATTTATGGATCATCAAATGACATTTAGTAAGTTTATAACCCTATGTTTGTATTATATATCCCATATATTATCTGTTCTGACTCTGTTCCTTGTGGTTTTGTATATACTGATAATGACTTTATGAGTTTAGTATCTTTCTCTGTTCTTTAAACTTTTGTTGATGTCTGTCCACTGGACTCTATCAAATACCTTTTCTAGGTCTATAAAGGTTTGATACAGCTCCTTACATAGTCTATAATGGATTCTTCCTATCTGTTTTTGACTTTTCAATCATATTATGCACATCTTTATGTTGAAAGAATTAATTAATTGCTATCAGAATACTCTGTCTGCAGAAGTCTATTATACATTCTCCATTATTGTTGTGAATCCTACATGTAAGCCTACTATGTGCAAGGAATTTCTTTATCTTACAACAACTCATTTAAGTCTAATATTATCATATTACCCTCTGGGCTGCCTATTACCTCTGTGTCCGTTTCCCAAAAAGAGTCTTTGATGTTTATTTATTTGTTATCAATTATCTCAATAAAACAAACACTATTTATTTACTGTCTTCATTAGAAATTAACCACAATTTCAGTTGTTTATTTGTTTAAATATTATTTTGACATTTCCATTTCCACTTCACAAATTGTTCTCAAAATACAAATTATTGAAGTGAATACTTCTTATATCTCGGTATGATGTTTTGCACAGGCGCCAAATTTATAATATCTTGGGAATGACTGGATCGATTTGACTAAATAAAGTAAAATTAAATACAGTTAAATAAAATTAAGTAAAATATACATAATGTATGTTTTAAACTCACACAAATAATTAGAATTTGTTGTTAATATTGACAGTTAACTAAATGTAGGGCCAAATTTTCCTCATGATTTACAATGGAATTACTAACGGCAGAATTTACTGTCATGATTGGGTGGGAAATTACCTTCAAAAAAATATTAAACCAAACATATCAACAAATTTCTGCTCTTTCCTTTCAGTAATACATTCTGAATCTTTAATGTTTCCTAGACAAGTTTCAATTGATTAGGCAGCCTACACCTTTACTTGTCCTTTCCATTTGGGTTACTCCACAGGAAACTACTGTTTTCTAAAAATGGTATGCTTTTGTGTGTTTTGTCTTCAATATTTCTGTTGTCTGTATTGACTTCTTAAATTCTTTCGCGGGTTGGGTCCCTTTTACATTGAGACTTCTTATGTTCCAAGTTGCTATTGCCAGGTACTTTGTCGTTTTATCCATATACTCTTGATCTTTTTGTTTGCAGTTAGTATGTGGTTTTTTTGGTGTTTCTCCTCTTTTTATTCTGTGTCTTGCTTCCTATGTATATTTATATTTCCATCCTGGTTTTTGCCTCTGGCTGTATAATTACTTGTGTCCTTTTTTGTTGCCTTTTTCGTTGTCATTTTCCAATATTGTTTTTTGTTAATTTTTTGGTTTGAAATAAAATAAAATATTCAATTTCCTTTATTTTTCCATTTCCATTCTTTTTTATTTATCACAATTTATTAGCACTAACCTTTCACTAACACTAATCTTTCTTCCCATTCCAAATCCTCATAGATTTTTGTATTTCTCTCTCTCTCTCTCTCTCTCTCTCTCTCTCTCTCTCTCTCTCTCTCTCTCTCTCTCTGTGTCTCTCTGTCTTTCCCTCTCTCATGGGTAGACGGAATGGACGATATTTTATTTGATTGTGGATAATAGGTCTCTATGTTTAAAGTAACCTAGTGCAGTCATCTCTTTAATTGAGACATTTGAGGTGTTTTTGATATCTATGGCTTCTCGGATAATTCTTGGTTTATAGAAGCGGATGGGGGTTATGGTTCTGGAATTTTCAAAATCAGTTTTGTGACCTATATAAAGATGGTGTTGACCTAGAGTTGAAATTGAATCGGAATTGCGAACATAAATGAAATGTTCATAAATCCTATTTTGAATTCTTCGATTGGTTTGGCCTATGGATCATGGGCAGTCTATACAAGGAATTTCATAAACTTCGTGTTGTCCACTTGGAGTGTTTGACGAATTTGACAAGAGAGAAAAGTTTTTGTTGAGGAGGTAAATATCTTTATTCCATTGGATTTGAGAATTTTCTTGATTGTGTCAGTGAAACCTGTGATATAGATAAAGAAAGTTTTCGTGGGATGAAGATCTGATTCTTAGGATTGAATTGAGCGGGATGTTGATGCCTGAGAATGCCTCCTCTTGATATTATTTTCGCGGTTACCATTTTGGTATTTTCGCGGTTACCATTTTGGTATTTTCGCGGTTACCATTTTGGTTCGATAATCCAAAGAGAGATGACGGTATAGGGTTGCCTTCAAGATGGAGACCTCCTCTTAATTGTAATAAAATATCGTCCGCTCCATCTACCTATCCAGCTCCCGCCTCCATCTCGCGGTTTAACCAGGAAACCTAATCAATTTTTACATTAATTTTTGTAGTATAATATTAATATTAGCTTATATATATATATATATATATATATATATATATATATATATATATATATATATACCTATTAAACTTCTTATTTTCATTTTTAGATATATTTTACAAGTACTCTCAAGACAATTTTTACTGTGGCTGAACTGCGAACTGCTGAAGAGAACAACTGAAGACCCTGGTGCAAAAACCGGCTACGTGCAGTTCTTATAGTTTTGAGAAAAATGAAAAAAACATTTAAGTCATGTAGTTTTATAAAATTTAATAACTTTATATTTTCTGTGGAAAACAGAAATCAAAGGCTTTATATGTAGTACTTTTTGAATTTGAATTTTTGAAAATAAAGTTTTTTTTTTGAAATTTCCATGTGGACTTTGTGGGGTTTTTGCTCCCAAAATCTAGAAAAACTGAAAATTTAAGGAAATACATAAGGAAAAAACTAAAATATCAAGTAAATACAAAAAATAGTAGTATATTTTAAAGCAAAACATTACAAAAATTTTTGTGATTTATACATAAAATACAAAATGGTGGGTAAATATAGTGTATTTTAGTCATAATCACTATCTGCATCGTTTTGTTCTCGTGTAATAGCGTCGAGAGGTACATTTTTTTTAAGCCCTTCTCTCTATTCTGATCGCCGAATATAGACCTCTCCTAATTCTCGCCATTCATCTATGTTGTTTGTGAGACGTTTCCACATTGGTCCTGCAGTTCTTTTAATATGGTCTCTCCAGCGCATTTGCGGTCTTCCTCGTGGTCTTTTGGCTTCATATGGCCGCCAATTCCCGATTTATTTATTCCATCGGCCATCCTTAAGACGTTCGTTATGTCCAGAAAATTTCCATTTCAATTTAGCTGCCTGTTTGACAGCATCTTTTACTTTTGTTCTATTACGAATGTCTTCATTGGTTTTATGGTCTTTGAATGAGATACCCAGCATATGTCGTTCCATACCTCTCTGAATTTTTCTGATCTTATCCATGTTTATTTTAGTGAATGTCCAGGTTTGAGCTCCATATGTAAGTACAGGCAGGATACAGGAATTAAACTCTTTTGTTCGCAGTCTTTGAGGTATATTTTTATTTTTAAGTACATATAAGAGTCTTCCGAATGCTGCCCATCCCATTTTTACACGTCTGCTTATTTCGGCAGTCTGATTTTCTTTGCTTACTTGGACATTTTGACCCAGATATGTATATTCATCTACGTGTTCTATCTCTGTCCCTTGGATATTTTTTATCATAGGTTTGTCATCTTTGTTTGACATTAGTTTAGTTTTGCTGAAATTCATTTTCTATCCTTTTTTTAGGGATTCTGTGTGTAGCTCTTCAATCATCGTATTCAGTGCATTCCACGTGTCGGCTATTAGTACTACATCATCTGCGTATCTAACATGGTTTAAGTATCTTCCGTTAATAGGGATTTCCTTATTTTCCCAGTCTATTGACTTAAAGATATCTTCTAGGGTAGCTGTAAATAATTTTGGAGATATTGTTTCTCCTTGTCTTACTCCTCGGTTGATTTTTACTGGTCTTGTTTCGATTCCATTACCCAACATCACTATCATTTCAGCTTGTTCATAAATATTATGTATTAATATTCTGTGCCTGAAGTCGATCCGGTTGTTGACTAATGCTTCTTCTAGTGCCCATAGTTCTACACTATCAAAAGCTTTTTTATAATCTATAAAAGCCAGACATAATGGGAGATTGTATTCGTAAGTCTTTTCTATTAGGATTTTCAAAGTATATAGATGGTCACAGGTACCCTTTTCTAAATCCGGCTTGTTCTACTGGTTGATATCCGTCAAATTTTATTGTTAATCTGTTTGTAATAATCTTTGTAAAGGTTTTGTTAAGTTGTGAAATGAGTGAAATTGGTCGATAATTTTTCAGGTCTGTGGTGTCTCCCTTTTTGTGTATTAGTATTGTTTTATCAGTATTCCATTGTTCTAGTATGTTGCCTTTGAATAGACATTTATTAAATAGTATTTTTAGATATGCGATGGCTTCTTCTTCGCCTTCCTTCGGCATTTCTGCTAGGATCCCATCGCTTGCAGGAGCTTTATTCCCTTTTATTTCTTTTACTGCCCTTTCTATTTCTTCGTGGCTTATTTCAGGCATCACTTCCTAGTTGACGTTAATTTGTTATCTGCCTTTTCAAGTTCTGCTTTGAGGAGTCCGGGGGATCGTTGCTGAACGATACAGATCGGCGTAGAACTTTTCAATTGAGTTTGCTATATCAGATTTACTTTTTTCTAGTTGTCCTTGTTCATTTTTAATGGTTATTATGTTTTTCTTTCCTAATTTCGGTTTGGTGCATTTGAGACTTCGGCGACTTGTTCTATACGGTCTTCTTGATGTTTTTAATGCTTCTTTTATCTGTTTTCTTATTACTCGATTAAGTTCCTTAAATTCTGCAGTATCTCTTTTGTTTTGTCTCAGAAGATTTTTTCTTTGTTTCAGGATGTTTTTTGAGTCTACACTTATTTTGGATTTTCGTTTACTGTTAGCGGTTGCCACTTCTGAACTTGCATTTAATAGTTCTTTTGTTATGACTTTATTGATTTCATTTAAGCTGAGTTCATCTAGATGTAATACTTTCGCGGGTTTTAACTTGCTTTTATATTGTTCTGTATTAGATTTTAGTTTATCTGTGTCTATATTCCAAGTTTTTATAAATTTTTTTACTATTGGTATAATACTATTGGTAGGGCCTGCGTAGCGCAAGCGGTAGGATGCTTGACTCGCAAGCCGGTGGTCCGGGGTTCGAATCCCACCGCCGGCAAAAACATCTAGACATTTTAAAAATGTCTATAGGCCCCAGGTCGACTCAGCCTGAATAAAAATGAGTACCTTGGGTAAAACCAGGGGTAATAATAGACGGTTGAAGCGTAGCACTGGCCATGTTACCTTCCTTGTATACCGTAGGCCCTAGATATAGCAGACTACCCTGCTATACTCCCAACGCCACGACAGCGGTATAAAACGGGAGACTATTATTATTATAATACTATTGTATTTCTTGTATTTACTTGAGTGAGAGTTTTTCTTTATATGCCAATGGAATTGTATTTAGGTCTATGAATGTACCTGGGTATTTATAAAGGGTAACAGGTTACACAAGTAGGATTTTGAGATTCTGTTACGCACACATTTTCTGGCATTGTAGAATCATAAATAAATATTCGGTACTTGGATATTGTAAATGGTTTTTTCTTGACAACTGAAGTCTTTTTAAAGTGTGCCTCCAAAAAGAGTTAACATCAAAAATCATTTCTTGTGTAACACGTTCAACAACAAATTTTTTACCGCAGCTTTCTACCATAGAGTACCACTCTTCAGGCAAGTGTAATATTTCTTTTTTGCGCTTTTTTTGTTCTATAGTACCAAAGTCACGATCACATGGTAGAAATCTGTGACCTGGCTCTGGAAAATGATGTACTATTTTTAAAAATCGTTTATTATTAACTAAAACTGTTAACAAATGAACCATTACAGCAATTTTGTTTTGCCCGGCCCAGTAGTCAGAACATTGTAAAGGGTTTTTATTTGGTCTTAAACTAAACTAGTATTAAAGTAAAGTTAAATGTGTTAAAGACGAAGGCTATGATAATAACAACTAAATACAAATACTCAAATATTGATATAAATACTACTAATCTTCAAATTGACATTGATAAAATAGAAATCATCACAACAATTAAGTACCTTGGTTTTCAATTTCTAAAAAATTATACTTTTTTTCAAGAATATTTAAAAATTTGTCAACTTCAACTAAAATGACAGTTTTTAATGGAATTATTCAACCTTACTTTGATTTTTGCTCATCGGTTATTTTTCTCTTCAATTTAAATCAATTGGCCCAGTTGCAAAAATTACAAAATCGTGGAATGAGAATCATTCTTGGTGGAAGCAGATATACACCTATCGCAACAATGCATATCATGCTGCAGTGGGTTTTAGTTCAACAAAGGTTATTTTACCATACAATGGTGTTCATTTATAAAATTTTAAATAATTTGGCCCCTGCTTACTTTTGTGAGTTTATTATGCGGAATTGTGATATTCACAATTACCCTACTCGAGGTAATTGCAATTTACACGTTGTGAAAACACAAAGGACGGCTTCAAGAAATCTTTGTTGTTTAAGGGTTTTGATCTTTTTAATAAGCTTCCTCAAACAGTTAAAAGTTTTTCATCTGTACAAATGTTTAAAAGCAAATTAATGGACCATATTAAAAGCACCACTAGTTAGGTACTTGTTTTGTACTCATGTTTGATGTTATATATTATTGTTTTATATTTTTAATAAGTGTAGGTAAGTACTATATTTTAAGTGTAATTGTTATTTTTATCTTATTATGTATTAATATTATAAATTTATTACTTTTGTATCTATTAGGGCTTTCCCTATTTTTGGATAAATAAACTTCTTCTTTTAATGTGTGTAAGTGTGCAGTGTGTATCTGTCTGTGTCATCGTAGCTCCTAAACGGATGAACCGATTTTGCTTTAGTTTTTTTTAATTTGAAAGATCATGTAGTCGAAAGTGTAAAATATCTACCTATTGTTACCTAGTCCCGATTCAAGAAATTCGGTTCAGCCGTTTAGAAGTTATGAACGGTTAAAAAAAAAACACATGATTCTTCCCTTCATTATTTTTGTTGCTGGAGGAGCCACTGGTGGAATCGCTTTCTGCAGTAATATGCTTGTTTTGGAACTCACGTCTGTTGCTTGTGATTTCAGAACAACTAAGAGTAGCTGGTTCTGCTTCTGTAAAAACCATTAAACAACCTAGATAAATAACTAAATCCAAAAAAGAACCAAAACACTTACCTCCTGTATTTTTCTGGCCAGTATCACTTTCCAATATATAATCAGGATCATAATCACTATTATCACCAAAAGGATCACTTTAGCTGCCAGAAACTCTCTCAAAATTACTCATCTTTAACAAGTTTAATATTCGTATTAACACCACACAGAAAGTAGGGTTCGCTCTCACTACCTATTGGGGGCAAAAACCGGTCATGTGGAGCACCTAGCCGCTTTTTTCACTAATGTTTAGAGCCTGACCCACTACTCGGTGCAGACTTGCACAGTTCATTTGTATACATTTCTGATTGTGTCAATGAGGTTTATGTGTATTGTTGGTTGTGAACATGTTTTTTTAAAAATTAATAATATAATTACTTCAATCCATCTATTTAATCCGTTTGATAAATTTGATAGTGTTTATAAGAATAACTCCAAAATTAATTGTAAATAATAGCAATTCAAAATTAAAGATCTTTTAAAATACTTTTTGCGCATTTTTTCCAATAAAAATTTGTTATTTGTATACAGGATGTTGACTGATGTTATATATTAGTTACTATGATACCAACATTCTTATTTTAAATGAAACATTGGTTATATTATACAATTTTTGGATTCTGCACAAAATTCCCAGAACTTTGATATACTTATTGCATGTTATAGTTTTAAATAACTTATTTTAAGATACAGGGTGGTTAATGAATAGATCACTCTCTGTGTGTCTCCTTATGACTTTAAAAGGTTCTATACCTAATTTCATAAAGAAGAGTGAGTCCATTTTCGTATCTCAACTTGTTTTTAATAATGTCTATAGTACTCTAAGATATGTACTTATATTCTTTTAAAATACAGATGTCAAATAAATGAAACCTGCCTATATTTTACCAGATGGTAAAGGATATAATATATATAAAAGTTAATATAGAAGGGATTGTGCCTTTAATACATTGTATAGTAAAAACAGTTAAATAAAACATGGCAAATCCAATACATTAAAGTTCTTTGGGTCTCTAAAACGTTTTTGAGCAAGCCAAAAAAATTACATTATAAGGCATGAATGAATTAAATATGTAGCATCTTTTTTGTAGATGTATTATTCAAAAACAAACTGAAAAGTTATTACTATAAAAAGGGATCTGTATAGCTGTGGCTAAGCTTGACAAAACAACGATTAGATAGAAAAAAAATCACAAATTTTATTAAAATTGTCTATACTTTTTAAATGTTAATATAATTTGGTACTTTGATTTGTATATGTAATATTTTCTAAGTGTTTATATAAATAAATAGTCTAATTATAAATGTGCCATTAGATAAAACTTTGAAAACAATTAGGACCAAATTACAAAATGATAGATTAACAACTGCAACCAAATTAAATGTATCAGCTATAATGGAACTGTTAACATTATCTACTGACAACACTTGAGACCTCTATTTGCAAAACAACCAATCTCCACCCTGGAAAATTTGCCGTAAATCGTAATTTTTTACCGTGGACATATTTGTAAAACCTGGAGCCACAAAATTCGTTATCCATAAACTTTGTTCAAAATTAGTTTTTCGTTGCCAGTTTCTTGGTTGTTATTAAAATACTCTTTTAATTAAAGAAAAATATTTGGAGATTGGCTACTTTGCAACTAACAAGTGGATATTGGCCATTTTGAAATGAATAGACTGATAGAGATTGGTTATTTTGTAGTAAAAACACAAATATTTAATAACAGTACTTAATACATTAAAATATTTATTAATACCAAAATTCTATACTCTTAAGACTTCTTCGTCGTTGTCATTATCGAGTGGTTCGCAATAAACGTCGTCTTCTTCAGGGACACTTGGAACATTTTCGTAATGTAGGACGTTTTTGAAATAAGCCAGTTTCGGATCATTTTGCCATTCTTCGCCGTAATGACTTTCCAGTAGCTTCCTTACGTCCTTCAATTTCTCTTTACTAATATTGGCCAAGTTCCCGACTCCTATTTCATTTGGATTGATGTTAATGGTCGATCTACCTTTTTTTAAAATACTTCTAAACAAACCGATGCTTGAGTTGTAGCTTTCGTCCCCTTTAACTAATACGACATTATTTTGTTTTGTTGATCTTGCCAAACAAATCCTTTTTATTTTAGATATCTGAAAGTGCCAACTCTGCAGTGCTTTGAATGTAGACAATGCTTCGGTTTTCCAATCGTAGAACTTGAAATACATGTTCGGGCGCTGCAAAGTTGTACTTTCAGATATTATTTTAAAATAGTCCTCAGGTGTCGGAATAACTTGCATCCTTTTAAGTTTTTTTTCGATCGTCCCAAACACCCTGTCTGATGGCAAGAAGGAATGCCCTCGAACGGGATACACTATTTCAATATATTTTATGTTTTTTGGCGCTTGTATCAGCCAGCGACTTGCCATGGATAAAATTATTTGGTTCTTATTCTGGCCTCCACATCCGTCACACATTAATCTTACGACACAGATATCTTTTAAATCAGTGTTAGACAGCCTGTGATACATTGCTGAAGCCACTTGATTAGAGCCCTTGCCATACTCATCCTCTGACCATACATAGCTAAAACAATTTTCTTTCGTTAATGGGACTTTAGAATGTCCCACTACGATCGTTAATGGGACTTTAGAATGTCCCACTACGATCGTTAAGTTATGTACATACAGCTGTCTGCTGTAGTACGCTGCCTGATCCGGGACTTTAGGCAGCCGAAGGTTTTTTTGCAAGTCAAAGAATAAAGTCAATAAATAAGGCTTAGCTTCAATAATGCAAAAAAGGCTTTCGCTCTAAGCTTGTGAATTCTTTTAGCGGCCATGAAGGATTGCTTCACCGATAGTGTCGTTTCCTTTGAGATTTTTTCAGTGAGTGAAATACATGTCGAACACATGTCCGTCTGAAATGAAATGTTGAATTTTCTATTAAAAATCATTCGAAAATATCCTTTTTTTTACCTGTCTCTCTGGTTTGGCTTGAGCGTTGTAAATTTTCCACAGTATTAATGCTCAGATCACCTGATGCATACTTGCGCTCACCTCGACCCCTACAGTAATGAGACTCCACGCATTTTATACTTTTAATAAATTCGACCACGCTCCTCAGTTTCTCTTTATATAAATGCGTTCGTTTGTCTCCTCCCCTTTTCTCACATGGAAGATTACTTTCCTCTCTAAAATTGTTCATTATAGTTCGGAGTCGGCCCCTTGTGATCCTCAAGGCATTAGTGAAAGTCTTTTGGCAAACGGGTAACTTGCCATCTGGACCTTTTATGAAACACTTAATGTTGTATGTAGTTGTCTTATTACGATTTACTCCAGTTTTTGGGCGACGTCTGCGAACAGGGTTTAAATCTAGGAATTGCAGTATAAAGGTGTCTTGTTTAACTTTCTCTTCATTTTTATGAAAAGCTTTATAAAATGCCATCACATCCGCAATATTGAGTTTTGTGCACTGGTAGGCTCTCCCGTCATACTTGCATGTTGGCATTTTAGGCTCCTTCGTTTCCACATACCTACAAATAAATTAAATTCCCATTCTATTCTAAATATCTGGTAATTATATGTAAATCATTTTTTGAATGTAAAAAACAATGAAAATTATACATGTTCCCTGCATTTTAACAAAACTGCGAAGCATGTTGCACTCACGACAGACGACATTTTTTCTTCTATATAGATTTAAAAATATACTAACCTTAGCCGTTTTCTCACATTTCTCGCCCATTTCTCTGGTTGTGCGATTCTTTTTCTGCACTTTGTAGGCGATAATACTTCTGGTGTTGTCTCCATTTATTATTAAAATTCAAAAACTTTAGAAAATAATGTTCGTTTTCTCAGCTTTGACACTAGTATGATCGCCATCTTAAAAATCACCGACCACGTGATACAATCCAGCGCTCTGATTGGTGCAGAGGGATATTGGTTGTTTTGAATCCTACACGACCTTGGAGAATGGTCGTTTTGAAACAACAACCAATTTTCTCTATTTAATTTCAATGGGAGTTTGGTAGTTATGTAACGAAATTTATGCATAGCGGGATGCGTCTTTTTACAAGGAATCCAGTGGCGTATGCAGATCAGAGTGCCCAAAAAGTGGAGATTGGTTGTTTTGCAAGTAGAGGTCTCACTTATTTTCATCTAAACAATGATTTCAAACAAAATTTTTTGCTGTGTTTAAATCCATTATTAGCAGCTAATATATCTCTGATGTTTGGGAAAAAGGGCTTAAGTCATAAAATCAAAGTTTACAGGGGGAATACTTGAATGTTTCAAGAATTGTTATAAATCGCACATGTTACCTTTAACCAATTTAGTACAATAGTACCATTTAATGTACCATAATAAAATAATAATTATAGTAAGAATACGATTTTCGTAGATTTTTAATATTTTAAATGCACTTAAGACATATAGATCTTACTATTTACTGACTTAAGACCTACTGACCGCGACTTTTCTATATCTATATTTTTGTGTATCTACCATTGAAAGTGATTATAATGGATTGGGAATTAAAACCAAAACAGCATTAAATATTTTACTGACAAAATATTGACAAATGAATATGTTTTTAACAAATAATTATTAATAAAAATGAAAAAGTAATATAAAAGTAAACCAGATCTAGAAAATAAAGATGATTATTATAGCAACAGTCTTTCAAATCTCTGGATCTATTTCTTCGAGATCTGGATCAATTTCCGGTATATTTAGGGTAGTTGGAAGATCCTTGTAAAATTGATGAAATATTGGAGGTATCAAATCAATGAGATCTAGTAGATCTTTCTTTTTTTCTTTTGTGACAGGAAGAGGACCCGTGTACGCAGAAGTGACATTAATGGTGTGACCGCGACCTCTCCTTCTTAATGACATACGCTTAAAAGGTGTATCACATTTTAGAGATGTATTATAATCGAATTGACCGAATATCCGGCCATAAATCAACCATTGGCACTCACGCCATAAAAAATGCTCACCGCTGTTATTCTTGTGTTTTTGGACTAATGGACCATTTAAAAGTTCTGCGAAGTCCAAAAATTCGTTTTGTTTCATTTCTACTATTTTAAATTTATTACTGGTACATCTTATTAATGTAGCCCAGTCGTGAGGATGAGCTATTAAAGTAGCAATCTTTTTTTTCTTTTTTTCTATTAAAGAATGATCTGCATCACATTCCATTCGGGTGTGGCCGGGTATTAGAAATTTGTGGTGAATTTCTTCTATTGTATTTTTCTGTTGTAGTAGATAGGTGAACATAGCGGCTACGTGCGAGTTCTTGTTCTGTCCTCCACATGTGTCAGAGTATAGAATAATTTTTTTGACTGAATCTGGTAAATCCATTATTTCTTTATAGAGGCACGATGCAATTTCGTTTGCACCACGCTTGGCTAAAGTTTCGTGCCATAAATAACAAGATGCCTTGCCTGTAGCGCAATCGTGAATGGTCAAGTTATATGTCCAATACAACCTTTTGTAAAACGCCACAGAGGTTTCTAGATCTGGCGTTGGAAGACACTGCTGTAAATCAAAGGTGTAGCATTTAATGGATGGATCAATCTGAGCTCTTGCTTTATCCTCTTTCTTTGTGTTATATGCTAAGTCTGCTGCCTCATGATGTGAATTGGTCTCTTCCACAATCATCTGTTTTTGTTCCTCATTATCACAAACTTCCAGTTTCATCTTATATACATCACATTTGTGACACGTATCAGTTTTTCTTTCTTTAAATTTTAATTTCATCTTGTGAAATTCTTCCTCGTATAGGGTCCTGGAAACTGGCTCAGTTACTGCCTCACGATAAAGTTCATACATTTTTTTCAAACTGAGATGATTGGGAAGATACTTGTTATTGTTGTCTCTGCGAGTATAGTGACTTTCGTATTGCGGAAATGAGTTAATATGATTTATAATTAACTCTCTCATATGTTCGGTTTTTTTGTTTCCAGGTGATTTTCTTCCTCGTTTATCTGCATCTGTAATACCTGATCTGTGGTTACCTTTGTTATTTAATGCAATTCTTACAAATTTCTCTTTTTCATCTAAAATATCCATAAAACACGTTTTACATACAACACGACGTTCACCTTTGTATTCTAAATGGTATATATATGTGACTTGTCTGGATTTGGCAGAGTCTTGATTTCTTTTTCTGGTTGTCGTAGTATTTTTGCACGAAACTAAGCCACTAATGTACTGTGTTCGCCTATCGTGAGACCCAAGTGACCAATATTCTTGAAATATTGTCTGCCTTATAGCAAAGGTAAAGAAATCTGCACATTTGGATCTACATGATTTCAATGTCTCTTTTACCATTCTTTGAGCTACATGCTTTCCTGTTACAGTAACATAACTTTCTCCACGATTTTTTTTATCTGTTCTTTCTTTTCGAACAACTCGAACCCAAGGTCCCACTCCTCTTTTTCGTTTTTTAATACTTGTACTTGTATCACAAGGTTCTGTTACATCTGTCTGGTCTACTAAATTATTAGTTATTGATTCGTCTTCAGGTAAAATATAAACGTCCAGACTAGCAATATCAATCACTTCTGTTGTTTTTTCCTCAAGTTGTGAATAAACAATGTTTCCTAAAATATTTAGAAATGCTGCAAAAATGACTCCAAAGAATTTGTAGAATAATCATACCTTTTGAAATTTCAGTCTGGCAATTACTAGAAGATTCCTCAGCAGGAGAGATACCCATGTCAACAATTATTATTTCTGTTGCTTCTAATTTCTCCACTTGTGGATTGACAATGTTTTCTAAAATATTTAAACATGATCATTAGCATTTGCAATTACCTCGTATACGTTGTACAATAACAGACATGCATACCTTTTGAGCTTTCAACATGGTCGACAGAAGCAGTGATACATGCTAAACGTGCTCTATCAATATCAATAAGTACTTCTGTTGCTGTTGTTTTAAGTTGTGTCTCTATATTGTTTTCTTCTAGAATATTAAAAAAATATTAGTATTTAAAATCGCCTCGTAACAACCTAATAATACCTGTTGAAATTGCTGCATAGTTGGTCATCGAACTATTGCATGACTGAGAATCATCGTTATTTTTAATAACGGCTTGATCTGAAAGGAATATTATTCTTATGTTATTGTACTGTCACAATAAAACTTACGAAGTAGATGCAAAACAATAATCTTTAGTTTATGCCAAACAAATTTTAAAGGAAATATTTCAATACTTACCCTTTAAACTACTATGACGTACAAGTGCCATTATCTTTTCAACTCTTTTCATTTTGATATTAATTTTTAAATAGATAGTTACTATTAATAAACTGAAACTGAAAGTTTAACAAAATAATACAAAATGCCAAGTTAAACACTTATACAGCACACAGCTGACTGAAGTGTAAATACTAAGGAATGTTTATGAGTAATTTGACACGTAAGTTTGAATCAGATACAAAATATTTGCGGATTTTGCCAATACAACTAAAATAAAAAAGTGCTGTGCTAGAAATTAGATAACTATTTAGTAAGTAATTAAAATATAACTAATGTCACTATGTATTATTATTTATTAGCCAAACTTTTATTTTTCCGTGTATACACAATATTTTTATAAAAACATTTACCTATTGATCAAACAACCGAAAATAAATTAAGATCAGCAAGGCTTATGTCAAGACATAATATGCCTTCTAGATCATAGCAGTTATTCTCCAATATATGGTACAAGAGATGTAAATTGACTTAAGTCTTATTGCCATACCATATCGAACAATCATGTTTGTGACCTTCATATCATCGTGAATAACTTTGAATTATAATGTGGTAGACTTAAATCGTTTGTACCAATAAAAATAGCTGATTTTTTTGGTCCAGAATGCATCAAAAAAATTTTTTGCGAAATTCTCACTTAAGCCCTTTTTCCCAAACATCAGAGATATTGATGGAAGACTTTAAAACAAACATTCCTAATCAAAATTTAAAGCCCACAATATGTTGGAAATATGTAGATGATGTGTTGGACATATTTCTGATTAATATAAATAAAAGGTAAAAGGAGGAGTCAATAAAATTTACAATGGAAAAGAAATAAAATAATAACTCGTTACTTTTTCTGGATGTTTTAATCTCAAAGGAAAATAGTGGATACATGGACTCATGTATACAAAAAACCAACACTAGAACTAAAATTGCCTATTATAATGACAATTCGTTTTTGCAAGAAAAATAATTATTAACATCTATTTTAGTAAAAAATAATTATCCGATGTCGGACGTCATGCGTAAGTCTGTCAGATGTTATCCCCCATGGTCATTGCCAAATAAAGGTAGAAGAAGAAGATTTAGTTTCGTTAGGTTAGGATTTAATTTTTTATTTAAATTCAGTTACCAATAATGTTATCAAGGTTTAGTATTAATTCATAGATTAGATAAATAATCAGTAATAATTTATAGGTATAATAAATGATAAATTGTTATGGTAATTAGCATTATTTCATTGTGTGGAATTAGATATTTATTTATAAAACAAGTACATATTTTTAAACCTTACAAGTTCAATAGAGACATCAGTATGTCAAGAAAATGTTACCTGGTACATCTGGCTAATAAAATAAGAATTCATTTACCGAATGGTAAGTTAACAAAAGTAGGCCGCAGTGTAGAAACCAAAGTGGATGATGTTTATGTTTCAAAAGAACAAATTGAATGTATAGCTGATACTGATTCATGTACAGTAAAAATAAAACCAGTTGGAAAGTCTATTTGTGGTGTGGATGGATATGCTGTAGTCAAGGATAAGACATATACATTGGGACCTGGTCATGTTATAGAATTCCGTTTGGGATTTCATCCTTTTGAAGTTGTTTTTGAATCTCTAGAAGAAAAAGTGGAACAAGCTGCTAAGAGACCAAAATTAGATGTTATTTATGCAGAACCAAATAATAGTGCCTTTTTTAATGGAGCAGGTAAATGGGAAGATATTGACCAAAGAGAATTACTGATTTTTACTCCAGACAATATTCAGAGTCAAAATAAAATAGCAGCATTTGATATAGATGGTACAATTATTAGAACAGAATCAGGTGCAAGATTTCCTAGAAATTTTGATGATTGGATGATGAATTTTAGTGAAATTCCTTCAAAATTACAGAAAGTGTACAATGACAATTTCAAAATTGTGTTTTTCACAAATCAGTCTGGTGTTGGGAAAGATTCATCCAAAGTAAAGGAATTCAAAAGAAAAATTGAAAATATTTTAAAAAAAATCGCTTTACCCATCCAAGTTTACATTGCTCTTGGGAGATCCAAATATAGAAAACCTATAACAGGAATGTGGGATGTTTTAAAAACCCAAAAAAATGATAATATTAAAATAAATATTAATCAATCTTTTTATGTTGGAGATGCTGCAGGAAGAGAACTACATTGGGCACCAAGAAAACCAAAGGATCATTCTAGTGCTGACCGTCTATTTGCATTAAATATTGGAATAAAGTTTTATACTCCTGAAGAATATTTCACAAAAAGTAGATCTGCACCATTTACAATGCCAGAATTTGATCCTAGAAAACTAAGTTCTGGAAATCTTCCTACTTTCAACTATGAAACCCCAAATGTAATTATTATGGTAGGTGGCCCAGGTTCTGGTAAAACCCATTATTGTAAATCTCATATAGTGCCGAAAAACTATGTCCACATTAATAGAGATACTGTAGGATCATGGCAAAAATGTGTTAAACTATTAGAAGAATCTCTTCAACAAAAGAAAAACTGTGTTGTTGATAATACAAATGTTGATAAAGAATCAAGAAAAAGATATATAGATGTTGCTAAAAAATTTGGAGTGCGTTGTAGATGTTTTATAATGATGACAAGCTTTGAACAATGCAAGCATAATAATAGATTTAGGGAGTTAACAGATAAATCTCATCAAATGGTCAGTGAAATTATTATGAATACTCTAAGAAAAAATTATCAAACCCCAGTAATGGATGAAGGTTTTTCTGGAATGGTTTTAATTTCATTTGTTCCAAAATTTAACAGTAGCGAAGATGAAAAACTGTATAAAATGTTTTTATTAGAAAAGTAAAACTACTTAATTAAACTCTTACCTTTTATTTTTTTTGATATATCTCTTTGATACCAACAGGGCTACTAAGTTTTTTTATATAATGAATAATTTGGGGATTGGCAGGGAATTGTGGGATGTTGGAAAAATGGAAAAGTCTTTAACTTAAAAATACTGACATTTTTCTTTTATACTGACAATGCTATTATTATGTTATTAAGTTGATATTCATTCTATAATGACTAATTTATACAATGTATAATGTAAGAGTATACTGTAAGTGGGAGGTTATGTTAGTAGGTTTACAGGATGTTGTTTCTGTTGGGGAGCTTTGTCACTTGTAGGAAAAGAAAATGGTAACCCTTAATTTGACAAATATATCTCTAGGCATTGTTATTGAAATTCTAGTATATATGAAATAATATTTTAGCCAGAAGGAACGGATTTTAGCCAGAAGTAACGGATTTTATAAATACTTATTTTTTTGAAAAAAGTGTCAAGGGTAAATTGTATCCAATAGAGCTCACTACTAAATATTGAAACATGTTAGGATATTTTATTATATATGGGAAAATTGTTTATTTAGTCATATCTGATATTACTATTTGGCCTAGGATTCACAGGATGATCGTATCTCATGGTATTTATCTTATTTTATCAAAAGAAATGATCAGTAGGTATCTAATCCACTTAAATACACAATCAACCAGAACAAGTATTGATGCCATTAATTTTATCCTAGAAGATTATGCTGAATGTTTTGCTCTTTGTTTAACTGAGCACTGGAAAACAAGAGCAACTGAGGGACTATAATGTGAGGAATTTTCAACTGATCTCTTCATATTGTAGAAGCAGTCAACAGGAGATAGTGCAGTATAAATCAAAGACACATTTATTGCAAAAGCCTGAGATTAGTTTTCCAGATCTAGTTTATCAGAAAGATCAGTGCTTGAGTGTTCAGTTGCAGGGGTGTGAATTGATAAAAAGAAGATTGTAATCCTATCCATCTACCGAACAGAAGACCCACAAGTTGGAATAAACAAATTAGACCAAATACTTTGTGATTTAGTTGACAAGAACTCCATAATTTTTATGGCTGGTGATTTTAACTTAGATATGCTGCTTGAGGGTGCGAGGAGGTCAGACATATTAAAAATGTTTTTGAGCTCCTTTGATATTAAACCTTCCATCAAAGACTAGGCACGCATACAAAGTAACAAAAAAATGTATAGATAATATTTTTACAAATCTTGACATATTTTATTTTGTTTTATTCAATCCCCATACATCTGATCATACTGGTCAAAAGGTAAAATTTGAGATAAATATAATAAAAAAACGAATTTTTAGTGAGGAAAATAACGATTTTTTTAAATTTATGTTGGGTAATGTAGACTGGGTATCAGTTTTTAAGACATTAGAGGTAGATAATCAGTGGGATGCTTTTATGAATATAGTTCAGAAAATTGTTATACAATCTTTTCCACTCAAAGAGATAAATACAGCAAATAAAAAAATCACAAAAGTACTTTAAAAATGATGATATAAAAAACTGTAAATCTAGGCTTGATGTTTTGTTTACATTGTCTAATAATAATGTTGAATATAAAAATATCATCAGGACAGAAAAACGCAATCCAATTCTTTACTCACTCAATCTCGAAAAAATTGGTATAAGGAACAAATTGAAAGTAGTGAAAATAAAACTAAAATGGCTTGGCAATTATTGGTAAAAGAGATTAAGGGTAATTCCAAAAATGAAGGTAATTTCTGTTTAGATGGTGATTCTCAGGTGCTTTCTAACGAAATAAATTGATTTATGGCAAATGCAGTGCCAGAAGCTATAAAGAAAATAAAGCATGTAAAAAATTTTCAAATTAATATCGAACAAAATAATCATTGCATGTTCCTCTTATTTCAGAGAAAGAAATAAGCCACATAATAAATAACTTAAAAAAACAAGCATAGCTCTGTTTATGATGAAATGTCAGCCAACTTAATTAAATTTGTTGCATCGGAGATACCACTACATAAAAATGGTGATGTTACTAAGGTGGAGACTAACTATAGAGATAGACCAATAAGCCTTCTTCCATCGTTCTCAAAAGTATTCGAAAAAGCAATATATTCCAGGCTACAAAACTTTTTTTACTACAAACAACTTATTTAGTAGTTCACAGCATGGTATTCTCGCAGGAAAATCTGTTGAGGCAGCTACCTATCATTTTATATCAAAAGTTTTAGAAAAACTAGGGGCGAAGATGAAAAAACGATGTGCTTTTTTAGACCTATCTAAGGCTTTCGATAGACTAGATCATGTTCTCTTATTACAAAAATTACATCATTATGGAATACAGGGACCGGCATTAAAATGGATAAAAGCATTTCTCACAGATAGGTCACAAAAAGTGTGCTTGGAGAAACAGGGATGGATGTAAGGTTTACTCTGAACCGATCAACTTAAAATTAGGTATACCACAGGGGAGCGTCTTAAGGCCTTTTCTTTTTTTGGTCTATATAAACGACCTTCCAAATGCGGTGGTTAGTGGTTCCTAAAACCTTGTTAATTTTGCTGATGACTTTAACGCTTTGTTCTGTGAAAAATATTAGCAACACTCCTCACAGTGGCAGAGCAAACTCTAAGCAAGGGTGAACAGTGGAAACAGGCTGTTGCTTAATACTGATAAGACAGTTTTTGTTTACTTTAGAACCAGCCAGTCACGAGAACAGTTCCCATATATAATCAATTTTCTATTAAAAAATACAGAACCTGCTAGATCAGTTAAATTTCTTGGTCTTCATATTGACCATAAGCTGGATTAGGAAAACAAATACAAAATACGACAAAAAAACTGAATAGAGCCTGCTACTCATTAAGGATATTGAAGAACTATCTAGATCAGGAGATTTTACTATCAGTATATTATGCAAACTTTTATTCTGTTATGCGATATGGAGTAATCTTCTGGGGTGCTGCAGTGGATAGCTCAATTGTCTTTATAGTCTAAAAAAGGCAGTCCGGGTAATCTTTCTCCGGGCTGAGAAAGTGAGTACCTACTCCCCCTCTACAGAAGAACCGTTGAACACTATAAGAGAAAAACAATACAATATAGAACTACTCCAAGAACAATCAATAAGAGAATTATAAAAACAACGTCTAGACCAAAAACCAAAATTCAATTATCAACTAATTGACTAACAGATAAAAATGAATTCATTACCTACTTTTAATGGCCCAGGAACTAATTATAAACCAACCGATGTTAACAATGGACTTACTATACAGGCTGTCCCACCTTGCAGCACCCAACAATAAGTATTGTATGAAAACAGTGAGCAGACAATACGACCTCAGTGTATTGCAACTTAGCCAATTCTCACACAGTATGCAGCATCAACTAGCAATGAAGAATTCGATGAGAGTAGAAAAATAAATAAAATCCTTGGCAAGAAGCCAAAAAACCTTAAAATGTAGTAAAGTGAATGTAACCAATAGATCATCAGAGACAGTAAAAAATAACAAATTTAGTTCTCTAATACTCCCAAACCAAGAGGAAGAAGAAGCCCATAAAACTAACGAAAACGTAAATAAAACACCAAAACCACCTCCAATATATGTCTACGGAATAATTAAATACGATGAAATGATAAAATAAATGGATCTAATAGCAGAAAACACACAATATATCTCAAAATCCTTAGCAGACAACACGGTAAAGATAAATTGCGATACACCAGACACATACACATACTGCCGTCCTTAGGAAAAACATCGTATATGCAAAAATGATGAAAATTTAGTTGGTCACGAAAATTAGATCTAGAGAGTTTATATTACACGATTATTTAAGAAAAGTACAGTATTCACAATCCCAAATATATATTCTGAAAGAAATACTAAACCTAGCATCTACGAAAACATGCGTGGATTGGTGGAACTATGGAAGAACCCCGGAACTACAACATTACTTAGGTAAAACCCCGCATATACTTGACGGAGCCTGCAGTTACTGTGTTTATTCCAAGCAATACACAATTATCTGCTCTCTCACTCCTATCTGCTCTAAAAAAGAGGCGTGTGAAGGCGGCTTGTAAAAGCAAAATATCTACTCTAAACCTTGATAGGTACGCATATAGAAAGTTTTTAATCCCAATATATCCTATTACAGGCGTGAACACGCCCTGCATCGTAGATACCTGTCTAGTGATTTAACCATATAGGTCATGCACAAGGATTATTTAGCAACCTACCCTCCTAATCAATGCTCGTACAAGGTTTATTGAAAGCATCTTAAAAAATAAAAACATATCTTTCACAAATCTGAACCATGAAGAGTGTGAACTGTGTGAAGTATTCAAACTACACAATAAAGAGCATAATTCTGAGAACTTGAATCCAGCATGTAGTGAATATGATAACTGGAACGAACACATTCATCGTGCCAGAGATTCAAGGAAGTTATACCGTTTGGATACAAATGAACCAGATACATCAACGACCATTAAAGTCTGTGTTGAATTACAAAAAGTCATAATGTTACTAAGAATCGATATGTTTAAGAAAGCAATATTTACCCAAAGAATATCGACATCAATGACAGCTTTGTACCCCTGGGTAAAGGAAAAAAACAAAAAACTTTTGCATGCCTATGATATGAGCGAAAAGAAAAAATATGAAATATGAAATGATATGAAAAGAAAAAATAATTAGCCCATATAATGCTTTATTTGTACATTTCGAACAGTTTGTCGTTTGGGTTGATAACTGCTCAGGTCAAAATAAAAATTGGAGTTTTTTATATCTCCTTGTATATATTGTAAATTCTGACGCTATATCTGCTAAGATATTTGTATTTAGTATTTCGAACCAGGACACACCTTCATGTCCACCGATGAGCTTCTTTAAAAAAACAAAAGAAATCCTTCGATTTTAACGATTTTGTGACAGCTGTTGGAAATGCAATTTCAAAAAAGGTTACAATAATAACAATGCAATTTACAGGTTTTTTAAGTGGCAATATTTCGCGTCACAAGCAAAAATTAAAAAAATAGAGCCTCTTTCCTACTTGGCGAAAAAAGTAGAAATTGTTGCCAACAGGGGATCATTTTCTCCAAAGTACAAGTTAACAAATAAAACAAACTTCGATAGTATGTTTGGAATGAATTTTCTTCAAAATAAAGTTTTAAATAAAAAACTTCCCAGCCCTCAGGCTTTTACATCTCCATGTGAAGTATCAAAAAATAAAAAAAGAAACCCTTATTAAAAATCTCGAAACCATAATGCCTTCAAATAGATTACAATTTTGGCAAAACCTTGAGAAAGATAAGGATTAATAAGATAATTTCTTTCTATATTTAATTTTTTCTCTTTTGTATTAAATTTTGTTTGTTAGGGTTTATCCGGTCTAATAAATGTGGTTTTTTTTTATTAAATATGTATTTTTAATAAATTATTTTTCCCATTATCTGCCATAGTAAGCATAAAATTAGGATAAACTACTGCTCCTTTTTGTTAAACATAGTTGTTTATTTACGGATTTATTGATATAAAATAAAATCGTTTCTATCCGCATTGTTGTAACAATTTTCGCCCTTTTTAAAAGTTGCAGGTTCTTTGAAGTCCATTTACTCATTATTTTAAGTACTGCAGATGCTGTGGTTTTCCTTAGGAGGGCAGTATAGGAAAATAATAAAATACATGAGGGACAAAAATGTAGTACACCACATCTACCAACCTAAATAAGAGCGTGCCTAGAGAATAGTCATCAAACATCTACACCATAGGATGGACATCGGTGAAATAAAAACTGAATTAGCCAAAAATGGACATGAAATCAGAAATGCGATGAATTGCATAAGTAGACCGACGAAACAACTTTTAAATATATTCTTCGTCGATTTAGAACCAGCAGATAACAACAAAGACACTTACAAATTGACAAATCTTCAAAACAGAGTATACAAGTGGAACCCCCAAAAATAATAAAAGGCATCACCCAATGCATGAGATGACAGCAATATGGTCACAAAAAGTAAAGATACCCCTGCCAGGTGTGCTTTATGTGATGGTGCCCATCCAGCCAACTACAAAGGATGTCAATTCTTTCATAATTTATTCAAACCAAACAATGCCAACAATCGCATGAATACTCAACAAAATGCAACAACTAGATCTACGATGTCTACAACCACATCAGTGCCTCTAACCCATTATCCAAAACAGTCACAATGCACAGGCAGCTATGCTAATGCACTAAGAAATGGTACCGAACAACAACCAAATATTAATGACGTAATGAACAAATTCCTAGAGGAATTCAAAAATATGTTCTAACAAAATAATACAATAAAACACCATGATCCTAAACTTGCAAACAACGCTTATATCAAAAATTCAATAGCTTCATTTAAATAGCAGAGTGGAATGCGAATGGACTTCCACAGCACAAAAATGAGGTCGTTATTTCTACTATACAACAAAATTGACATTCTATTAATCAGTGAAAGTCATTTCACAAGTCATACTTACTTCAAGATACCTCACTACACAACCTATTTCATATTCCTCAAACCTTAGAAAGAACATATTCTTAAGAAGCGGAAACAAATTGACCTAAGAATGGAAGATTTAAACTGATTAGTCGGTAGGAAATCGAAAATGACCCTAGAAAATAAAATCCTTGTCTATAAAGCTATCATAAAATCTATCTGGACGTATGAAATACAACTCTGGGGATGTGCGAGCAAGTCAAATACCTTCCCGTTCATGCATGATGTGATTAATAAATATAGCACGAAACACCATGAAGGACTGGAATCACACAGTAGCCCCTTATTTCGACCTCTTATAGAACATATGCCAATAGGTTACTTAACTCAACTTAAGGAACTGGCCAGCTGACCTGAGAAACGTTTAAAGTGGTCTTGTCACTGGAGAAGACCTCACCAAGCCAATAGAAGCCCTTTGCTCTGCAGCCAGCAAATTACCTTATACAACATTATTTGTGTTTTGATTGTTAATGTGTTTTGAGTGTAACTAATAATCATACTACTTTTATAACAATATTAATAATACTACTTGCCTCAGTTTTCGTCAGTTCTTCAGGTCTATCAGGCGCGGCCGCCTGCGAATGGGGGATTCTTTCTGGGTATTTGTAGCACCGATACCCAGAGGGTAGCAGGGACACTTACACTTACTGTGGAACAAAAACTGACACCTGGTAGTAGGTATAAAATGCAAACCCATGAAAATGGTGAATAATGATTTATGTTTAGGGTCGCTGAATGGGCCTGTACGTCGGTGGTAGGGTGTTGAGGCCCTGTCATACAATCAGCTAGAGCCCAACAACAAGAAGTACCACAAGTGAGCCAAACAACGGCAGGAGTTATACTGGCTGAAGGTGCTGAGCTGGAACATCAGCCGGCGCTCACTCAAGCGGGACGACTGAGACAGCGCAAGAAATGGACTGTGTCTATAAACGCTTTTGCGCTTTTATTACAAGGTGACCAACCTAGGTCGAGAAACGATCGGCTCTCGACAACATCTGTATGCCGAATTTTGCAGGGAGTACCAAATAAGAAATAATCTTATCCCAGAGACTAGACGCGATACCATCAGAAGCGAAATCGAACGGCAGATTCATAACCCAGAGCTAGTTGTAGATCAAATCCCTAATGAGCAGACTGCTGAGTCTCTCATACAAGAAACTCAACCTGGTAATACGCAGAAGGACCACAACGAGTTGCACGATAGCCTGGTAAGTGAAATGGTACGTGCCGTACAAGATTTTAATGGGACAAACCTACTTAGTACACAACCGCTACCAAAAATAAACTATTGTAAGAAACTAGGTGCGCTGTTACAAATTTATGAACACTGAAGTCATACCCAAATATATCGTGGAAGCTCATACATTAGAATATGTGCATATGCTGATTCTCTGTGCATTATACTACCAGCTAGAAAAACGCTCCTTGATAGACCCATTGGTCAGAGAAGAGGAAGACCCAGAACAAGGTTCCTTGATAACATCGATGAAGACATGAGAAATATGGGAATACGTGTTTGGCGGAGAAAGGCGATGGATAGGGATGACTGGAGAGAAATTCTTGAGGAGGTTAGGACCCACACAGGGTTGTAAAGCCAGAATTATTTACTGTGCAGCAACAGCAATTGCTTATGTTATGGGCATTAAGATCAGAACACGGCGGGGTATTAATATCGAAAGGAATGATAGCAGAATTGCACCTTGGGAAAAACATTGGACAAATAACGGAATACATCCGAGGAATAAGAAGTAGAAAAATCATCAGGAGAGCTGAAGAGATATTTCTGAATATTCTAAGACACTCACAACATAATTATAAATAACACACCGCAACAATGCCTGTACACATTAAAACAAAAACTTTCCGTTTATTCAGGCCGCCTAAGGAGATACAAAGTAAGCAACAACCGAAAATGCGACAATATACTTTTTGAGTATGCAGAGAAGGCGTTTTATAGGAAACTTAATTCCACTATAGAAAATGAAAATAAATATACCCAAGCCAACAAGAAATTCATGAGTTCTGGGGAAATCAACTTTCAACGCCAGCTTCTCATAACACCAATGCTGGATGGATTGAAGACACAACGAACAACTGTCAACATTACAATAATATTCCTTATGAACCCTTCACCACTGAAGAAGTCTCAAAGAAACTGGAAATCTCCTGGACCAGACGGAGTTCAGAACTCCTGGTTAAAGAAGTTTTGGAGTGGCCATGAGTGTTTTTCAATATTGATTAATCATGTTATCTCTAATCCGCAGGAAATACCATCATTTCTTACACAGGGAACTACTGATCTAATACCAAAGGATCAAAATAACATCCAAGATCCAGCCAAGTACCGCCCAATTACTTGTCTTCAACTTTGTACAAATTGGCCACATCCTGTGTAGCGTATAGTCACAACACTGTGCTCTAAACAATATCATAGAGCCTCAACAGAAAGGATGCGCTAAGGGCTCCATGGGTTGCAAAGAACACCTTATTATCGACTCAGTCATTTCTAACCAGAAATACACCAAAAAAAGGAACCTTTTTACTGCCTTTATTGACTACTAGAAGGCCTTTGATCAGTGCCGCATGAATGGCTTATAGATATATTGAAAATATATAAAGTCGATGATAATCTAGTAACCTTTTTGAAGCATATAATGGCAGAGTGGAAGACTAAAATTCACTTTCAAATACCTGGTGAAACCAATGTCGAAACTGAAGATATCCCAATTAACCGGGGCCTTTTCCAGGTGGACTCGTTGAGTCCACTTCGGTTCTGTCTAGCAATGAACCCACTATCTCAGCTACTGAACTCTACTGACTCAGGATTTAGCATCAAAAATAACAATACTGTTGTGGCGAAGCTTAATCATCTGTTGTACATGGATGATTTGAACTTAATAGCTTCCACTCGAAACCACCTAGATCAGATGCTAAAAACTGTAGAAACTTTTTCAAATGATCAGTATGCATTTTGGACTAGACAAGTGCCGTATACTAAATATTCTTCTTCTTCTTATGCCGTCCCCAGGTTGGCGACCACATTTTTTAAAAGCTTCTCTGTCTTTTGCAACGTGGAATAATTCGTCTACAGTCATGTTTGTCCAGTCTCGAATATTTCGCAGCCATGACTTCCTCTTTGGACCATGATTATACTAAATATAAACAGAGGAAAGGCAGAACATTCAGCCGGAATGTTTCGATATGCAAGATGGCCAAGACATCGAGGCAACGGGTGAAAATGATATGTACAAATATCTCGGAGTAAAGCAAGCGCGGAAAATCGATCACAAACAAATGAAAATCGAAATAACTTCCGAGTTCGTACGAAGAGTAAGACAACTAAATCGGTCATATCTTAATAGTAAAAAATTTGTTTAACGCAATAAATACGTACGCTTGTTCCGCGCTGAGCTACTCATTTGGTATTATAAAGTGGTCAAAAACGGATATAGAGAGTCTTCACGAAAACTTGTAGGAGATACTCCAGCATACCAAGTCACCTAGGGCTCGATAACACGGACAGAGTCCCTAGACTCAAGAGCTCAATCCTTTTGATACCCTAGATATGAGTGAATGTTCCCCTTGGAGGGAGTGTGAGCCGTATGGCTAAATCTGGATACTACTTATATAACAATACTAACCAATTTTTTGCAAAAACTGAACACTCAAACTACTTTACATACAGTTCACAAGAAGGTAAATCTTGCATAAAATTATAGTTTATCACAGTATAATATAAATCTTTACCAATGAAATAAAGAATTAACGATCAATAACAGGTAGAAGAAATTTATAAATTTCAGGTATTTTGTTAAGGCGATCCTGGCAGTTTGGGTTACCGTGATAATCGACGGCAACAGAATATTTACAAACGTTTGTTTAATTTTATTGCTGCTATCGAAATCATTTCTTATAATACGATAAGTTGCAAATATAAAACAACATATTTTCGTTTCAAATTTCATTTATTTTGTAGCCACCATATATCTTTCCTTACTAATAATTTAATTTATTAATACTATGCTATAATAAACAATCTATATATAAATTATAACAATACAGTTTTCAAATTAAGTCATTTTTTATTTAAGTATAACATTCGATTAGATTGCACACGTTGTACATGTTGTAGAGGAATGTAAAAAAAATCACAAAATTATAATAAAAATAATAAAATATAAAAGCAATAAAAATTTAACCTATTTTCTGTTTTCTAAACAAAGGTATCCGATCTAGTAAGGCATACAGAATATTGCCTGGTATTCGTTGATGAGTGTTGATGAGATCTTCGATGGCAGCTGCTACCTACAAATTTAATAATCAATTAAAAATATACTCAGTGACATTATAAGTGTTACACCCAGAAGGAATAATTTATTGAACTTAATTTTTTGGCAACAGAATGACTATATTTAAAACATGCTATGATACAATGCCAATGTTTTATCTTTTCTACTTTTTGTAAAAATACAGTTTTATCTTTAAATTTTTTTAGAGACCGATTTAAGAAAACCGGTTCGTATAGAAATTTTAGTTATTATTCCTCAGTCTAGATGTATTTAGTGTAAGAAAATGCCTCGAGTTCGAAGACACCAAAATTACCACCATGATTTTGACAGGGGTAGAATTATTGCGTATAGAGATATGGGTTTGTCGTATCGCGAAGTTAGCCGTCATGTTAATTGTAGGAAATGACGGTTATGCGTGTCTGTCGTGTATGGAAAAACGAAGGTAGAGGAACACGAAGAAGACCAACTGGTCAACAGGGACGTACCACAGAGTGTCAAGATATGCGCTTTAGATTGCTGGCTCTGCGAGATCGTTTTGGTACTACGCGTCAAATTGCTGACCAATGGTTTGGAGTAGTGCTGTACCAACCGCGATTGATTCGTTCGTATTGATTCAATCACTTCAAAGTATTGAACGACCGAATCCCGCTAGTTCATAGCGATTCAATCGTTCGGTGACAAAATACTATTGATCGACCGCCTACTGCGTCGATCGAGATTTAATCAAAACAAAATCCCACACCCAATACCCAATACCACAACACCAATGCTCTCATTACTTTCGGTCCTCGGTCGTTCCTCACTTGCGACGAAGACCGATATATGAAATGTGGCTGAATGATTGCGTTCGTTTGAATGATTGAAAAATTATAATACTACATATTGAATTAAGAATAATTGCGTACAAGGCAGCGACTTATCTACAAACCGGGAGTATTGGAGTTGGAAAATATTATATCGGGCCCAATAGTTATTAGGTAGTTAAAAAAATTAGGTAGGTAATTAAATCTAAGCCCTAATCGCACTAACATAAACGTATGAAGGTCAATGAAGGTGAATCATCATCATCATCAATCAGCCAATCCCGTCCACTGCTGGACATAGGCCTCCCTCAGTTCTTTCCAGTGTTCTCTACACTGGGCCGCTTGTAGCCAGTTTCCCGCTACTCTTTTTATGTCGTCGGTCCATCTAGTCGGTGGTCGTCCTCGGCTTCTTTTATAATTTCTGGGCCTCCATTCCATAATTCGTCTTGTCCATCGTCCATCTTGGGCATCAAGATGGACAATGAAGGTGAATACACATATGAAATACGGTAAGCAATACTACCGGTTTTCAGTCAATTCAGCACAATCAATCGGTTACTTGTTATTTGTTTTAAACGGCAACGAAAAGTATTGAAACGAACTAACGATTGAAATGATTCGATCCATTTCAGAGTCAGTCACTGATTGATTCGGTCCTTGTAAAATGAACGATTGACACAACACTAGTTTGGAGTAGTAGGTAGACCTGTTAGTGTGCGTACACTATACTGTCGCATTCGAGCCTTTGGACTGGTTTCATTCCGACCACGACTAGTGCTTCCTTTAACTGCGGACCACCGTCATCAACATTTGAATTGGGTGGCAGAATGGCGTAATGTAGCATTCAGCGATGAATCACGATTCTGTTTAGGAATGCATGATGGTCGAAGGATGGTAAGACGCCACACGAGATATCAGGTTTGCCATTGAGAGGCATGTACACAGGACAGTTGGAGTAATAGTTTGGGGGGCTAATGCCCATGGTAGCCGATCACCACTTTTTCAGCAAGACAACGCGGGTCCCCATATTGCTCATCAAACTTAGGACTTTCTCCAAGAAGCTGGCGTTAATGCTTTGCTGTGGCCGCCCCGTGCTCCGGATTTAAAGCCTATCGAACATATATGATGGAATGAAGACTGTCCACTTTGCACCATCCTCCACAGACTCTGGCACAGTTAATACATAAAGTTCAAGTTGCTTGGAACGAGGTGCCAGAAGCAGACATCGATTATCTAATTTTGTAAATGCCTAGATGTATACAGGAGTGTATTCAGCTACGGGGTCGCCAAACACATTATTAATTTTTTTTTGATTACTTATTAATAAAAATTCTTGACAACATTATCGTTTCATTTTTGATATAAATCTATCATGTTCCAAAAAATTAAGTTCAAGAAATTCTTCCTTCTGGGTGCAACACTTCTAATGTCACTGAGTATAAATACAAAATTAAAACTACATAAAATAATTAAACCAGGGCGGATCTGTTTTGAGATGGATGTGAGAGGTAGCATTCGGATTTTTGCAGAAAAAGTTGTGTGATAGCTTGTGGACCAGACGAAATAGATGCAATAAAACTAATAGATGATAACAACATAAAACTACTAACCCTTTTAAACTATTAACATCTTTTTAACAACATATCTAAAAGTTGCTTAATACCAAAGGAATGGCTTAACTCAGAATTCATAGCTATACCAAAGAAATCTAGTTCCCGAAAATGCGACGAATTTAGGCTCATTAGCTTAATGAGTCACTTACTAAAAATATTCTTAAAAATCATACAGAATTGAATTTATAAAAAATGTGAAATAGGCATAAGTGAGTCTGAGTTCGGATTTAGAAGGGCCTTGGGAACAAGGGAGGCATGGTTTGCGAATCAAATACTCATTCAAAAATGCCTCGATCACCAGAAAAAAAATATATCTCTGTTTCATCGACTACCAAAAGATTTCTGATAGAGCCCAGCATGAAAAATTATTGTTGTATGAACTACAGAAAATGAAGCTAGAGAGAAATATAATCGCATAATTCAAAACTTTTATTGGAACCAAGAAACAATCTTAAAATATTCCAACCACACTACTAAAAGCGTCCGTATACAGAGAGGTGTCCAACAAGGCTGTGTCATGTCTCTATTGCTCTTTAACTTGTACACTGAATGCATATTCAAACACGCACTAGACGGCGCCTAAATTAGTATAAAAAAATGGTAAATATATTAACAAAATCAAGCTTTAAATGACTAGTGAGCATAGAAATTGGAAACGTTCCTACAATTGACAATCCACAAGAAATGGAGGACAAAGTCCTAGAGCTCGAAAACATCATAAAAGAAGCACTAAGGAATAGCATTACGGAAAAAGAATATGAAATTTACATGGGAAGATTTAGAGATATTAATCGGGAAATAAAAAGAATTGATGATTATGAAAGAAGGGAAAAGAACAGAGCCACTAATAGAACATAGAAGCCAAAAGTGGGACAATTACGTAAAAGAAATGGAGGAAGAAGAATAAAAAATGCAAGGAATATGGAGGCTACAAAGAACTTTAAGAAACGATTAATAATCCATTACCCCACTACATGGAGAAAACGGAATCATCTACTCTGAGAAATAGAAAGTCGAGGTGATGGGAAGGACTCTTGGGAGAGGAGTGTACCCTCTTCAAAGAAACAATAAAGCTGATTTTTCCTAAAAGTATGTTTTCCTTCAGAGGAAACGAGAGGCCTACATGAAGTACAAAATAATCAAATATTCCAGAATCCCGAGACACCTATAGAAGAATACGAAATAAAACAGAGCAGTTGGTACAAAAGACAAAAAAAATGAATACTGGGAACAGTTTACAAAAAGGATGGAAAGCGACTTCTACGGTATACAAAAACAAATATGGAGATTCATAAGAAACCAACGGAAAGAAATGGCAGAATTGAAGGAATACAATAACATACCATCAAAACGAATGAGAAAGATACCTGACGAAACTGTTTAAAGGAAAGGAAAATAATAATCAACACAATAACGTACTTGAATTAAGACACGAAATAGATATCAGTTTTCAGGAAGTAGAGATAGCCATAAATTCACTCAAAAATAGAAAGTTATCAGAACCAGACGCCGTATTTGTACTAAGACAAATCACAGAAAAGGCCATCGAGTACAATAAAACAGCATATCTATGTTTTATAGACCTGACAAAGGCTTTCGAACGCATCCAAGTCGAAGACGTCTTACACCTACTGTATAAAAGAAACCACCAATCAATAATTACTATTTAGATGAGAATAAGTCACAATTATGATAATTATATTTAAATGGAGGAATGGAGTATCAGAATACCAGATGAATGGAGGAAAGCGATCATGGTGATGTTCTTCAAAAAAGGAGATAAGAAAGACCCCAATAATTACAATAAACGAACAAGAATTTGTTCGTTTATTGACCTCAGATTGACAACAAGAATAATAACGACAAAAATAAACAAATGAATATCTCTGCAAGAGGAACAGCAAGGATTTCGGACAGGAAGATCATGCACGGATACAGTTTTTGTAATAAGACAAATAAAAGAATAGTCACTGGAATACAACAAACCAGCATATATGTGTCTGATAGATTTGAAGAAAGCGTTTGATACAGTGAGAATTCGGGACGCGATACATTTATTATATGAAAAGGGAATATCACTGGATTTAGTAAAAACCATTGAGAATATATATAAAGATAACATAGCTATGTTAAGATGTAAAGGAAAACTATCGCAACCTATCAAATATAAAACTGACATTAGACAAGGAGATTCGCTGAGCCAATTAATATTTAATCTGATAATGGATGAAATCATAAAGAAAGTTAAAAAAGAAGAGGATATAGAATGGGAGAAAAGGAAATAAGGATAATATGCTACGCCGACGACACCATAATAACAGCCGAAAATGAAGATGGCCTACAAAGATGAATTAAAGAATTCGAAGATACGGCGCTCATATACAACATGGAGATCTCAACAGAGAAAACTAAAGCGATAGTGATATCAGCGGAACCGAGAAGATGTAAACTAGTCGCAAATAACAAAATAATAGAACAAGTGATGGAAACTGAATACTTAGGAATAAAACTGTCAAGCTACGGAAAAGTGGAAGAAGAAGTACAAAAACAAGTGAACATGGCAAACAGAGCAGCAGGATGTCTCAACAACACAATCTGGAGAAACAAATACCTCACAACGGAAACGAAAACTAGGATATATAAATCAACAATAAGACCGATAATGACGTACACAGCGGAAACAAGAGCAGATACGGCGAAAACACAAAGACTACTGGAAACAACAGAAATGAAAGTCTTACGAAAAATAACAAACCAAACTCTAAGAGACAGAGTAAGAAGTGAGGAAATACGAGCGAGATATGGTATAGAGGAAATAAATGCGTGGACCAAAAGAAGAAAAGTGGAATGGAATCAACACATCGAAAGAATGACAGAAAATAGAATAGTACGAATAGCAAGAGACAAATCGCCAAATGGAAGAAGATCATTGGGACGACCGAGGAAAAGATGGTCAGACAACGCCAATTGAGGCTAAAAACCGAAGTAAAACAGGCATTTTGCCTATTTATAAAGTAGGAAAAAGAAGAAGAAGATATTAAAATTATAGTAATTACTTTAAAATGTCACAAGAAAATAGCTTCAGAATAATATACCAATCACTATTATACAAACCATCGAAAACATCTACTTCCATAATTGAATACAGGTAAAGATAAATGGAAAGCTAACACAGTGTATATCAGTACAAAGCGAAGTCAGACAGGATTACTCGTTAAGCCACCTTCTCTTTAATATAATAATGGACGAAATAATACAAGCAGTACGTAAAGGTCATGGTTACAGAATGGAAGAACAAAGAAATCCAAATATTATGTTATCGCTGAGACAGAAGATGAGCTCCAAAGATTAACACACATCTTTAATACAACAGCCAAGAAATACAATATGATATCAGCAGAAAAAACCAAATGTATGAGACCTAAATACCCACTACGATGTAAAATCGAAATTGAGGAGAAAATAATAAAGCAGGAAGCAAGGTTTAGATATCTGGGAGTAGATATAACTAGTTACAGAGATGTTGAAGAAGTACGACAACAAAGCTTAAAAGCATCGCCGCCGAAAAGCGGCGGGATCTCTTAATGACACAATCTGAAGACATTAGTAGAATGGCAAAGGATAGGATAGTACGAATAACACGAGATAAGTCACCAAATGAACGAAGAAGTATTGGCAGACCAAGAAAAAGATGGTGCGATAATTTAAACAATTTAGGAGGCTAATATTGAAAAAGAAACACGCTTTAAAGCCTACATACAAGAAGGAAGAAGAAGATGTTTTCCTTCAATTATTTGTGCAAAACTTTTAGCGTACGCTTCGTATTATCAATCTTGCACGAGTGGATGATTAATTTTTAATATAGGGATTAATAGGTCAGTCAGTGTAAGTCAATAAATAATATAAATGAGTTTCTTAGAGAGTTTACGCTTTTATTTATAAAAATACCGCCACTACTAACTTCTAACGGTAGAAAATAGTCAAATTCGAAAATAATTCTCAAACTTTCAACAATAGATTGACCAATGTATTATAAAACTAGTTTTTAAGAATTTATTAACTTGTCATATGAAGCTTACAATGTGACATACGAGTAAAAATGTTATAAAGTACTATTAATTCATCTTAGTAATTTACCTTTGACTGTAGCTCTTCTGGAGTCAAATTCTTGTCATAGGGAATCGGTTTTCCTAAATGAGTAATCATTTTCGTTGGAAAACCTCCATATATAGGAGCTAATGGCAACTTAAAAAGTGCATAAAGTCGAAGAAATATCCTTCTTCCAATACTGACTGTTCTAAATGCTTCTCTTAGGTTTTCGGTAAACATCGGTATTATAGGCTAAAACAAATATTATTTGGTTAGCTGTACATATACTGTTATTGTCACTGTTTTGCAAGTTGATAAAATAATTTCCTTGTTCTTCTTGCATACTTTCCATTAAAAAAAAAAACACGGAAACAATTTCAAAGCGTTTTGCGATAGAGTAGACCATTTCGAACGAATTTAAAAAAATTCTTATTCAATATCGTTGTTAAACGCTACCAACAAATGTTCAAATGACTAAACTTTTTGCTAATTTCTTTCAATGTAGTTTTTGACGTAACGGAAAAAATTTGTCATTACGCTAGCAAGACACAGGCGTTACGTTTCTTAATAAAAATTAATTAAGGTATCAGTAATTGAAGGGCTTATTGTTATATAATAATAAGACACAAAATGGTGATCGGAAGTAAATCAGTGTTTATCAGGTTTAAATAAAAAATATAAAATCAGAAACATATTTATTCTTCATTTGATTGGTTTAATTGAAACAAGTATCTAATAATCTATAATACAAACTACAAAGAAACATACAGTTTGCATTGGTATGCTCAAAAACACATAATTAACATTTTTTATGTGGCTTGTTATACTATGCCAAAAGAAAAAAAACACTTTTTGATATACATGAACCAATACAATTATGTTATTCCAGCAATTCTGCTTCACCATCTTCATCTTGGTCAGGCTGAAGGGATTCATAATAATGGTGATATAGGGGTGGTATCTTCTTCTTCTTCACTGGTTTTACAACTCGGGGTGAGTCTTCGCCGCATCCACTATCGCCCTCCATCCTCTACGATCTTGCGCTTCTATTTCCCATTGTTGTACCCCAATTCTAGATAAATCGGCTTCAACATCATTCTTCCATCTTTTTCTCGGTCGGTCTACTGATCTTCTACCATCTGGTCTTTCAAAAAACACTGTCTTTAATACTCTGTCATCCTCTGATCGTACCACGTGACCTACCCATCTTATTCGGTTTGCCTTGATACGTCTAACTATGTTTTCAGTTCGATACAGAGTCGCCAATTCAGCATTGCGGCGTCTTCTCAAATCCCCGGTGAATTCATCTCTTTGAGGGCCAAATATTATTCTGAGAACCTTTCTTTCAAATACTGGAAGCTTATTGATTTCCCGCTGGTTGAGAGTCCATGTTTCACTGCCATATGTAATAATTATATATAGGAGTGGTATATATGGTAATAAAGTTTTTATGTAGTCTATCTTTTTTTTCGAAATTTTTACAGGCTCTTTGTATTTAAGTGTTAACGAAAATTAACTTCCTGGTATGCACCATTAACAGCGTACGTAACACAACAAGCATTGGGAGTATTAATGTCGAACATAAATGAAAACACCCCTGAAAAATCAAGTTTATTACCGTCGTCAGTTTTGGTCGCTCTTTTGGCATTCTGTTGTAGTATACTGATGTGTTTAAAGTCATTCTGTTCCCTTATTGTCACTTCAAAAGAATTTCTTTTATTCGATTTTTTAATATCATACCAGTCTGATGGGGAATATATTAATGGAGCATATTTCCGATGGTGTTTTTCTATGAGAACAGTCCCGATCTGATGGTAAGTGCGCGTGGCCGAAGACCCGGAACTGGTCTATAATTTTTTTAAATTTCCTTTCTTTAACTATTTGCAACCACAAGGCCATTAACGTCCAGTTTTTATTTTGTCCCGGACAGTTGTCGTGAACAACACCACTTCATCAATGCATGACTTATTAGATAAAAACTTTAAAACAGTACTTCAAATTTCATCTCTACCGCTTTTAGCTGTGTCTTCGTCCATACAAACACGTGTCCCGAACCACAGTCATGTATACCAACATTATAAACCCATACTTTTCTGCAGTAAAAAGCTACTCCTGTAGTCGGTTTCGGTATTTGCAGGGCCTGTTGTAAATCAAATGTTACAACTAATTTTTTATCATTGGTTTTTGCATCAGCAGTTTCCGTTTTTAGCGAGTCCTGCATTGCATTTGCCCGTGCTTTGTGAACATTTAAATTTGTCGTCAAAGAAGCTGCCAATTCGTTATTACTCTCAACTTTTGCTGTTTCTATTTTAATCAGCGTTTCATCACAAGTCTTGCAGGTGTCGAATTTTCACAACTTAAAACCTATATTAAAATCGGTACAAAAGATTTTCCTATATGTCGATGCAGAAACAGATGGTATACCCTTACGTTCACACCATGAAACATAAAACTCTTCATATAAACGAGTTACTGACATATCACTATTTAAATAAATCTTTCCCATATTATCAGATCGACTATAGTGACTCTGATACTTAGGAATACGGTTAATATGGTCTTTAACATACTGAATAGCTTCGTCGCTATTTATTATTATGTTCGGTGAAGACCATGAACGGACATAAATTCGGATTTACATATTTTGATGGTTTCTGTATTGACAGTGACATAGTATTTCACATGGTATTTTCTTTCAGACACTGCCCTTTTAGTTTTTTTTCAGATAATGTCGTTTTTTATTACAAATTTTAATGCATCCAAATAGGTATGATTTTTGAATATCAAAGGACCCAAGATTCCAGAATTGTGTAAAAATAATTTCTCGATTTTCGTTAAGTTTTGCTGTACATTGCCTTGAACAAAGACAAGGTAATCCAATTTCTCGAGCTTCCATAACTTTGTTTTACTTTCACTATAATATTCCTGTCCCTTATTACGTTTTACTTTTCTTTGGTTTCTTTTCTATTCAGATGATTTTCGTTTTCGCCAACGGGATGATTTTTTTTGCATTTTCACCTATTATGTTTTCTAGATTATTGCCTTTGGAAATGTTCTCACTCGAAACATTTTCCGAATCGTCCTGAAAAAATAAAGATTATATTCAATATGCTATATAATGACAAGCCATATTAAATTCTGCACGATAAGATTAACAAAGAAAAATGTATTACAAACATAAGTAAAAATCATAATAATAACTTATTATAATAATAACTTATTATAATAATGGTTGTTGCCATTCTTATTATTTTACAAATTGGCACAATAAAAACAGAAAATGTCGTAGAATAGTTATTAAAATATTTAAAAGGTAGAATATGATAATCCACACAAAAAAAACGCTTACCGTTGAATCTGGATCATAATTTGGATCTTGATCACTATCATCTAATGGTGGATCACTATGTCCATCATTATTTCTATTTATGCTATCTAGTTGCTCCATATTTTCACAAAAAAATACCGTTTTATCGTCACAGGTTGTCAAGGGCGAGTGGGCGGCTTCCATATTAGAAAGTGGCTTGTCACTATCTGCATAAAATATTTCATAGAAACACCACTGTGCAATACGGTTTCTGTACTGCCATCTGTGAATTGATTGCGGAACTACATATCCTGTGGCTTAGCATTATATTTCTTATAAGATTAATACAAATATCCAGAAAATTAACAAATGTGGCTTGTATAGTAATAAGCCCTTTAATTAAATTTTGAACATGAAGTTGGCCATTGTCTGTAGAGCTGCACTAAGCTCAGGCAAGTTGTTTGGGTGGGGTAGTCGAACTTGGATTCGTCTTCCCAGTATGTTCCATATACCTATGTCTAATTCGATTGAGGTCGGGGCTGCATAATTCATATAAACAATCCCGACGTCTTCTAAGTACTCATTAACGATTGTAGCAAGGTGGGGACAAAACATTTGTTGTTGTTAATATAATTTTAGTACAATTAAAAATTCTGAACTCAAAACTTTTTAATGCGAAATTGGTCTGGTTGTTACAATCAGTACGATAACAAATTAATTTCTTGTCGCTTATTGAATTTAAGTTTTTGACAAAAACATAAATTCCTGTTGCGTATAAGAAATGTTGTAAAAAATTTAAAAATAATGTGTAGAAATTAATAATTGTACTTATACGGGGTTTTCTCTAAATTTATATATGTCATAAGTTTTAAAACTCGCAATTAATGGAAAATATGTGATGGATCGATTTGAATTTGATCGCACATGAATTTTTTCAGATTCTGTAACATTTCATAAAGTCTAAATATATCAGATACTTACAACTTTAGCTTCTAGCGCTACTTTCGCAAACCCAAGCCTCTTTTTCCACATTAAATTATAGTGATGACTAAATTGTGCTTCATACACACCTCCTGGCGATATTGCTAAAACATTCCCCTCTTTCAGAATGCCAGCACATGTCTGGACTGTGCCAGGTATCACTTTCATACAGTCTGCAATTATACTAAAACCTGAAAAAGGTAAATTAATAAATATATAAATGTATATAGAGTATATAAACAAATATTCTTGTCTAATGAATATTTCTTTATTTTATCAGTTTTTTATAGTTTCTGGAAAAAGTATTACATGGATCGCTGGATAACATCCAGGCATATATTATTGCAATCTAGCAGTGCGCAAGAAAAATTAACACGAGGGTTTTTAAACTGAAGTGGACCAATACATGCACAAATAGATAAACGGCTATGTGGACTCACAGAAGCCCTAAGATAGACTCTGGCCTACTGTAAGAATGCCGAGAAAAACTCAATGGACTAGCTGAAAATAATACCGTCACAATGGTATAGGTACCAGGTCAACGTGGAATATACCGCAACAAAAGAGCAGGTGAGCTTGCCATTCGAGAATCAGCTATAAAATACTGCGATCCTTATTCTTGCATTCAGTGTCTCCTGTGGAGGTTACTGATGGCTATTTGCACATGGTTATTTGCACTTTCACAGCCAACAAATTCTTCTACGTCCTCCTTTTATTCGTTTAACTATCCTTCATTGCATTATCAATTGTAAGAACACACATTTTGTTCTCTAGAAACGTGCCCAAGGAACTCAAGTATTCTCTTCTTTATAGTAAATATAATTTCAGGTTCAATATTCAGTCTTTACAGCATTGCCTGATTTGTGACTCTATCCGTCCAGTACACTCTGAGAACGCTTCTGTAGACCCACATTCCAAAGTTTCCTATCTTTTTAAGAAGTTCCTTATTTAGTATCCAGCTTTTTACATCATAGAGAAGTATGAAAGACACATAACACTTTACCATTCCGATTCTTGGAGTCATAGAATGATACGGTACTGTCAACAGTTTTTTCACTTCTAAACATATATGAATCGAATCTAAATCTACTTTAAAACATTTATGAATCCTTTTCATTAAGTTATATCTTGTAATTCTGGAAATATGGTCCGGTGTTGGAGAATTAAAAGCAAGTAAGACTCTCTACATCATATCTTCCTCTATCGTAACAGGTTTGGAAAATACCAATGAAACTTCAATGCCAAAATCTAGAAGTCAGAAAAAGAAGTCAGGAGAGCGAGCTGGCCAACCAAACGGACCCTGATTAACAATCCATTTATCACCATAATGTCGTAAAGATGCTGAACAACAGGCGATGCGCTCCATCTTGCTGATAACAAGCTGAAGACGCTTCTACATTTCTTAAAATATGTAATTCCGGTCGTATGGCTGCTTTTAAAAGATGGTAATATCTTTCACCATTGAAATTTTCATCATAAAATTGTATCGTCTTTAGATACCTGATTACAATTAATACCTGATGATTGTTTTAGATTTTAGAACATGCAGAACTACTAACGTTTTTCATAAAACCAAAAATTAAAAAAAAATCCATGTGGTTCCAGCTTAATTGGACAGACACATTGTATATAATCAGAGTCACAAGCCACACTTGATCAAAAAGTACTTATTTCAATATATATTGCGATCTAAAGGATCGCAGCCACTGAATCCTCGCTGAGCCGGCTTCTTTGTTTCCTTATGGCTAAGCCAGCTCTGTAGGAGAGCCTTTCTGCTGGGACGGACGTAGCTGGAATTGATAGGATATCCCTGGTCAAACGAGCCATGATAGGAAGTTTATTCTGGTTGTCTTTCCACCGAGATAAGATGTCCACGTTCCTGTCTTCTCTTTCTTCTGCTATTTATCGATCGAGATATTGAGATATTCTTCTCCCCTAGAAGACCCAGAAGAAGATCCAACTTCCTTATTGACGCCCCATTTCGATAAAGTGAAAGCTTCCAATTTGTGGCGGGAATCGATTACTTGATATTACCACTAATTTGTTTTATTGTAATATTTGAAAATCTTATTTCTTGCTGCTATAAAAGAGCTTTCAAATTGCATTCCTCGTCATTGTTTTGGTCAGTAATAATTTCTAATATTTTTTTGTTGAGGTAGTCAAATAATAAGTTTATGTACATGCACACATTGGGAAGCATGACATACTTTTTCCCTCCTAGTACGTCTGTAACCTTTTTGCAGTTTTTTAAGAAACCTTCTATTGGTTTTAGTAAATCCCATTCTACTTCTTGGATTCTGAATATTAATAATTTCGAATTACTGACACAAAAGAAAGTAAAAAAAGTTCTTTTTATATGTCACGTTCACAGTTAACTTCAAAGGTATCATTATCTGGTGGTGACGCCGTAATGTGGGGTGGCGGTTTATTAGAAGGACCTAAACAAAAACATTTTGCATACCAGGTAAATTTTCTTAAAGAATACTTATACAGAAAAATAATATTAGAGAAGATCGCTGGAAATTAAATATTATAAAACGATAACGTCGCGGAAAGCTAGGAATAACTCAAAAATAACATAATCAACGCAGCAACAGAATCACTTGGAGAGAGGAAAGTAACGAACACTAACATATCAAAAATGAAAACACCATGGTTTAGAGAAGAAGTGAACACAAAATGTGAAGAAAAGAAGAAAGCCTTTTTACAATACAGAACACAACAAACACAACAGCCATATAACCACTAAACGAATCAGAAATGAAACGAATACTTTAGTTAGACAAATAAAAATGAACACTGACAAAGCGGAACACAAAAAGAAATATGGAGAATGATCAGAGGACAAAGAAAAAGGATGAAAGAACTAATAAAAACGAAACACATTCAGAAGGAAACATGGGTAAGACTACTTTCGATCCCTATTTGCTAAAGGTGACGATAATGAACCACCAACACCAGAGGTGACGATAAAACGAAGAAATAAATATTGACGAGGAAGAGGTAAAGAAAGCATTAAGGAAATTAAAAACTAAAGAGCGGAGGACCAGATCTGACCAAACAACTATTAAAACTAATCCAAAAAATATTAGAACAAAACAGAAATCCTCAAGAATGGAGATCAAGCATCCTAATACCTATCGTCAAAAAAGGAAACAAATCTGACCCGGAAAATTACAGAGGAATTAATTTATTAAGCCCAACACTAAAATTAACAACCAAAGTCATAACAAATAAACTAATGTTTTAGGTCGGGAAGATCATGCACCGACGCTATATTTATAATGAGGCAAGTGCAAGAGAAATCATTAGAATACAAACAAACCGGCATATCTATGTTTCGTGAACCTTAAGAAGGTATTTGACCGGGTCAAATTAAAAGACGACGCACGAGAGATACCTCTAGCAATAATCAAAACCATCGAAAATATTTACCAAAACAACACAATAAAGGTAAAAGTAGAAGAAGAACTGACCGATCCTATTGGGGCTGGCAATGGGATAAGACAGTGAGATTCCCTGAGTCCTCTCAGAAGAACTAAAAAATGAAATCAAATGGGAGAAAAACAACTTAAAATAAACTGCTATACAGACGACGCAATACTACTCTCTTAAAGTGAAGAAAATTTAACATGTTAATTTCCTCAAAAAAGACAAAATTTTCAACAGCAAATTTACAAAGATGTAAATTGGAGCTGGAAGGTCAGATAATAGAACAAGTGATTGAGTTTAAATATCTAAGCATCACATTATCTACTAGCTACGGAATGCTCGAAACTGAAGTGAAAGATCAAGTGAATAGAGCAAACAGAGCCGCAGGCTGCCTAAACGAAACAATATGGAAAAATAAAAATATCGTAAAAAAATGAAAGGCAGAATTTACAAAACAGTCATCATACCAATAATGATATACGCGGCAGAAACACGACAAACACGAAACAGCAGAGATAAAAACAATTAAAAAAATTGATAGTAAAACACTATGCGACAGGGCTAGAAGTACAGATGTACAACGTAGAAGTAAGGTGGAGAACATCAAGAACTGATGTTCTCCACATTCTAAGCCGAATGACAACAAATAGAGTAGTAAAGACGGCAAGAGACGATTCCCCAATAAGAAGAGGATCAGTATGAATACCCTGCCTAAATAGCAACAAGAAGAAGAATAAGGTAAATTTTCTGTTATTCTAAATGTGTTAATTATGTTTCATCAATAAGAATTATTAAAACAGAAAACTTTTTAATTTCTATAAATATTTTTAAAGTTGCAAACATAATGCAGATACTTGTATAACTTTAATTATCAAATCATCAAGATAATAATAAAAGTGCAGTTTTTCTGGGACATGCGGATCGTCACGCGGGACAAAGTGCCAGTGCGGTCCCGTATTCCGTCCCGAAGAAAAATCTCTGTCCCGTCTCGCGCCCCGTTTGCATCCCTATTGATGATACCCAATCCAGAATGATGGAACCTTGTATCAGCTTGTACATGTCTAGTAGATTGGTACCTTATGTTTTTGTACACTTAAGGAGAAAGAGAAAATTTTGAAATTGGAAGATATTGGAAAACTTTATAAATCGATACATAATAATAAAATTTTTAATCTAATTTTATATTTTTCTACGTTTCAGCAATTACTATTTAACGAGTTCTGCTAATACTGCAACATTCATTGATTAGTGAGAGCTCTCTGGATAGAATTGTCGGTCAAATATATAAATACTCTGTATAAATAAATGTAGAACATGTTTTACGTTTAAGCTACAACTGTAAATAATATGCTCACCGTTAAGATTAATAGTTATCTTGTAATTGATATCCGAACAAAATTCTAACATGTTTTTGAAAATAAGTGATAGTATTAGTTTTAGATAAAGCCAATTTACTTTGTTTACATTATTGGTATGATTTATTGACCAATTAAAATAATTAACAATAGCAATTGATTGTAATTAATAGAACTAACATCCGGAAATAATGTGGATAGTATTTGTCTAATTACTTAAAAATAATAATCTACCATAACAATACTGTGTACTGCCTCAGTCCAACATTATTTTTACTGGCAATAAATCATATAATCAAAAATATTCAAGCACCCTTACAAGCACGTTTATACGCTGACGACCTAATGGTATCTAGGCAAAAATATCTCCTTAATATCCTCAATTCTTCAAAACTTTTTAGATACTCTCGAATATTGGTCCCACCTTACAGGTTTTCATTTTCAATAGAAAAATCAATAGGAGTTGTATTCCCTTCAAGCTCCTTACCACAACCCCCAAACCTGAGAATCTATAAGAAACAGCTGGAGTTCATTACAAATTCTTGGGTTTAATCTTTGATTCAAAGCTTACATGAAAATATCACATCTCACAACTCATCCTTTCCTGTAATAAAAGTGTTAAGATCTCTTTGTAACAAAAACTGGGGCTCAGACCAATCCACTCTACTTCTTCTGTATAAATCTTTAATACGCTAAACTAGATTATGGAGCAATTGCCTATGCCACTCCTAATCAATCTCTTCTTAAATCATTAGATGCTATTCATAATAAAAGTCTTAGATTAATTATAGAGGCTTTTACAACTTCCTCGGCATTTATACTCTTTTAAGAGAACCACCCCTAAATCACCGTCGCATGTTCCTCGCCCTATCATATGCAGCCTCATTCGCTTGTAACATTTCAAAATCAATATATCAAAATAATTTTACAAATACATATGTAAACAAATGCCAAGATATTCGCTATACCAAAAAACCATATTACGAGAGAATTAAATCCATACTTCAAAATCTAAACACTAATTTTCCGGATGTTTTCTCCTCGGATATTAAATACCCTGGACCTTAGCTGATCGATTTACCAATCTGTGATACATCTCTGGCCTATTTTGATAAATCCAGTACAAACAATTCCCTTATTCGGCTTAAATTCGAAGCCCTCTTAGAAAAGTACCCCGACTACTACAAAATCTGTACAGATGCATTCAAGTCCGAAGATCGAGTGGCGGTATCAATCGTTTCTTTAGAAAACAATCTTCTTTTTCGTCTACCCCCAATATAATGGCACATATTCAACTGAGCTTTACGCTATATACCGTGCTGTGAAACTTTTAACGAGCTTACCTTCACAAAAGCCCGGATCATAACAGATACCCTTAGCTCTCTAAACTCATTAAAACACATTTTTCCGAAACATCCTTTTGAAATGTTGCTAAAATACCAGCTGTCCCAAGCTCATCAACGTGGAAGAAGAGTTCAATTTTTGTGGGTACCCTCACACGTCGGGATAACGGGAAACGAAGAAGCTGATAGAACTGCACGACAGGCAATTTTAAGCGATTATTCGGAGCCTATAGACAAGTATGTTTCCAGTGACTTAAAAGCTTATTTTAAAAATAAAGTGTTGTGTTTGTGGGGAAATGAGTGGTCTCAAACTAATTCTAAGCTGAATAAAATCAAGAGTAATGTTTCTCAATGGATTCCATCGTCACTTAACAGGCGTGAACAAATTGTGTTTGCGCGTCTAAGTCTAGGACATCCCTCTAGGCGAGCCTCGCGAGCTACTTGATAAAGCTATCGACAGCAAGCATGACTTCGACCTGATCATTGCTTTTGTCACACAGACAATAAAGCATAAAGAAGAAAAAGAGAGGCGACTGCAGACAGGATGACCCTATATTTATTTTTTAACGTGTCTTGTGTTGTAAAAGGCAGCCAGTGGGGGAGAACCCTTTACACCCAAGCCACACTAACTGCCTAATTTAATTGATCCTATTTTATTTTTACACGGTTTTACTTATTTATTTATTTTATCATAGTTTTATTTATTTATTTACTTTATCATAGTTTTATTTTTTATTTGATTTTATTTATACGTTATTGTTCGCTGAACAATTTTATTTTCAATTTCCTTTTCCTGTTTATGTTCTCTATCTTTTATATCTTCTTTCTTTGGCTTCTTTCCTATCTTTCATTTCATCCTTCCTCTTCTTTTTCTCTTCTCTAATCCTATCTTTGCTCTTTCGTATCATCTCTCAATTTCTTTCCTGTGTTTTATGTATCGTCTTGGGACAGTGAATGGGGAAGGACCTTTTACATCCGACCTACACAAACTACCCCATCTAAATGTCAGAATGAATGGGTGGATGAGTAGGTGTATTTAGATGAAAGTAAGGAATGACTGGAGTGGAATGAGAGGAAGTATGAATGGATGGATGATAAAGAGTGAATAGATGAAGGTATGAACGACTGGAGTTATTAGTAACTGTCGACTGACATCTTATGGTTGGTTCCATCTTGGGTTGGGGAGCGTCCCGGCCGCCCTCTTTTCGCTTCGATGTGCAGGGCCTGGGCGGGGTGGGGGCGTTCGTGAGGCTAAACAATCTATGGAATTCACACTAGGGGTGTTAGGGAGAGCTATGAGTAAGGTCGACGGACCCGTCGGCTGGAGAAAGAAGGGGTGAGTTTAGTCGGTAGGCGGTCTCGAACTGAATCCGGCACACTAGGGACACCTTCCCTGACGGTCTTTTGAAGATTCTCACCTCCCAAAAAAAAGTCTAGGACATACCAAGTTACCTTTTCACAAAGAATAACCCACCCATATCACTATAACGTTCGGTTAACAGTTGAACACTTTTTAATAAATTGTGGCAAACATGATCAAGAAGGACATCGTTACAATATCTCGAACTCTAGCAGAAACTCTAGGTCAGGAGTGTTCCTATGATAATATAATTAAATATTTAAGATCTATAAACATTTTCTATAATCTGTAGTTATTCAATTTTGTTCCGTCGCTAATAACCTTTTGGTGGATGCGACCTTTTTTTCTAATAAAAAAACCGTTTTACATTTCTTATGATGCTAATGAATTAAGGCATATTTTTATGCAATAAGATCTCCTCTTGGTGTTTATTTTGCCTACGGTAATTAACTTAATATTTGCATACTTTGAACTAATAAGGAGTAATGCCACTGGAGAAGTCTAAAATAAAGCGTTTGCGATTTTTTATGAAATGATAATAAGGGGATAACAATATTCAAGGATATAATTAATCATGTTTTTCATAGGTAGTTCCTCGCTATAGTTTTCATGCTAAGTGACATGGAAATCCGAACACCGATTACACCGATTATTTTATTTTAATAAAATTTTGTATACAAGCTTAATTTAGTAAAAAAAACCAATTATTAGAATTTCAGCCGTATCAGTTTAGGTTTTTCTAAAACTAAATCTAAAAATTTTAATTTTGAAGTTTAGTACCGATCAAAATCTAGCAGTGTGGGTTTCTTGGTTTTTTGAAAGTCGTTTACAACGCCTAGAGTACGAAGACGTCCAAATTTCCATCAACTGAGTGAGTTTGATAGACAAATTACAAGTTCGCCCTTTCCTCAATGACCACTTTGGTGATGGACAGAGAGAATAGGCATTATTGAATGGCCTGTTCATTCGACAGATTTAACCCCGTGTGTTTTCGCTCTGTGGGGAGTGACTAAAGATAAACCGTTTGCCACCCCAATACGATATATTCGGAATTTAAAAGAGAGGACTGAAGAGGAATTCGAAGCTCTCTTAAGAATAACATTAATAAGAGAATTATATATGCATATAAACGAGACAGTATATAAGCGTAACAATTTACAATAGAATGAAAAACACGACAAGAAACGATATGATGATAAAACTGTAAGGCAATGCCAACACATACTCTGTTATATGGATGAGAATTACAAACCGAAAGGAAGAAGTATGGACAAAATTGCATATAAAAAAAGCCAGAACTTAGACAAAAGGTCACACGAACTATACTTTTTACTACGGATATATCTACTACCTCGTTTTAAGGTTAACTTACACCGTAAATCAATAACAGTTCTGTTTGTTACGATTTTTTATTTATTTTATCATTGACTAAAAAAACAATTAAACGTAATTAATTGAAATAATTTCACATAAACTAGTTGCATATTTTTACCTTAATTATAATTTTTTGTATATAATGTCGTCATTGGGTTTAAAAATACGTTTTCAAGGTTTGTAATGTATAGTTTTTACTATGTATATTTGTACTATAGGTATGTATTATTATTAATTATTTATTTTTTGGGGAATAATCTAATGAAAGATTAGCTCAATTAGGACTAATGAACGTGATTAAAGAAATGTAAAGGAATAAACCACCTGTAAATAATGGAATCCTGATAGAAATGCTTAAAGTACAAGGAAAAGGAAATATCGGTGTTATATAAAAATACTTTTTAACAAATAAATATTTAATTCACAAAAAGAGGGAGGCTAAACAACTGAAAAAATATCGAACAATCTTACTTCTTTCAAAAATGTACAAGTTAATAAGAAAATTGGATGAATAGAGAACAGGTTGAAACTTAAAAGTAGTGACTTATAAGTCACTTATAAATCCCATAAAAAATGGTCACAGCATACAATCTTCATCTTTATCTATGAATATAATGCGTTAGGTTTTCACTGTCATCGTCTAACTTGTTAAACTGTTTGTTCGGGCTATTATACACATATATAAAATACACAATACACATTGTGAGCTCCATAGGATCTCCGTCTTACAGCCTTGCTAAATATCTGGTCGCTATTTTAGAACCACACGTAGGAAAAAACGATGTCTTTGTAAAAGATTCCGTCCATTTGATCGAGAAGATCAACGAAATAACTTTACAGGAACCTGACGGTCTTATTAGCTTTGATGTTGTTTCCCTATTTACAAGAGTTTCCCTAGAAGACGTTCTGAATTTAATTGAGGGACTAGTTTTCAAGGATATGGTGGAATTATACCGTATTTGCCTCACTACCACCTACTTTTCACGGAAAGGCCAAATTTATGAACAGGTAGATGAAGTAGCAATGGGAAGCCATTGCTACTCCATATTCGTCGAAGTATTTTCATCTCTGTACTTGTTTCTAGTAGTCGTCTCGATTTAGATGTGTCAGGTCTTGTCTCCGCCGTGTATGTTAATATAGGTCTAATTGCTGCTTTATAGATTCTTGTTTTTGTGTCTTGCCTTAGGTGTTTGTTCTTCTACATTGTGTCATTAAGATATCCCGCCGCTTTACTTGCTTTTAAGCTTTGTACTTGTCGTACTTCTTCTACAACATCTCCGTAACTAGTTATGTCTATTCACAGATATCTAAACCTTGCTTCCTGCTTTATTATTTTTCCATCAATTTCGATTTTAAATCGTAGTGGGTAATAAGATGTTGTCATACATTTGGTGTTTTCTGTTGATATCATATTGTATTTCTTGGCTGTTGGCTGTGAACCTGCCTTGGAACTCTGCCTGGGGGTTATAGCGCGAGGACTGGGTGGATTGAGTAGCTCAGAAGCCGCGTTCATGCCCACCGCCGGTTCCAAGTCCGGATAAAAGAGGAGGGTTGATGGGACAGGTTAGCATCCTACCTATGGTAAAAGAAAACAAGACTCAAAGGACCGATATGTACATTGTTATGTTCGAAATCATCCACGAATATATCTCCTAATAATGGAGATAAGGATGAGCCCGTGGCTAATCCAAAGTTGTGCTTATAAAATTATTATTGAGTTGGAAATAAGTATTATCTGTGCATAGTGCTAATATCTCCATGATAACTCATACATTCAGTCTGGTACCACACATACAAACAATTAGAGCACATAATATCAATACCGATTACATAGAATAATCAGAGTTTGAAATTTCCATACGGCAAAACAGCCACCTCACATTTTTTTTTCATAAAATTTATGGCTGTTGCCTATAACACCGTAGCCAAAAGTAAATCAACCTCCAATTTTGTTGACATGACATAACCTTGTCATCAATCTTGCTGGTTATACACATAGACATATAATACAAATATACTAACTATTGAAATACAGTGGCGTTTTTCCAGTACGACAGAGAAAACTGACGCAAAGCAGTCATCTCTTTCTAATTTGTCAAGTTTATCGACCACGTGACCTAAATGACCTATGAAGGACGAGAAGGTCAAGTGATCGATAAACCGGTCCCATTAAAAAACGATGGACTGCTTTGCGTCAGTTTTCTCTGTGGGAACGCGACTGTAAGGTAGAAGTCAGTCTATTTGTATTATATGTTTATGGTTATACACCGTTTTTCAATACAATTGTTTAAAGTTCATTCGTTTACCAAATTCCCATCAGTAAACATGAGCACGTGTTGATATTCGCCGTCTCATTCGTCAAGAGGCTATTAAATATAATTTATTACCTTAAGAGAGACAGATGCTCATGTTACAGATCCCAGCTTGCCATAATTTTAAATTCAAATTGTATCGTGTTGATTTTTAAGTTAATATATTGTGTTATATTTATGTTATAGTTATTGTTAAGTTATTTACTGGTCGTGTTATTTTTTAGAATTAGTTTAATTGTGATATAATGATTAAATTTCAAGAAATTCTTACACTAACAGTTTCAAAAGTAAATATTTTTAAAAATCATATGATACATAGGTCGTACATCAGTACGACCCTGTTTGGCTTACACGTGGTTCTATTGACGATTGGGAATTTGTAAAATGAATACGGTATAAAAAAATTGTTTCAGAACGATTTCCGAATTGGAAATCGAAACGTCAATTTTTTTAGGCAAAATGCCATTGTCATTACAATCAATTGTGGCTTATTCCCATATAAACATAGTATTTAACTTGCCACACACATAGACATGCCACAAAAAAACTGCTTCAGAAACTTACTTCTTCGTTTATTACACTTTAAACAATTAAATTGAATTACAATTAAACTTTTTAAATTTTGTCTCTTAAACTTTATTAATTGGCATCTAACAAAACCAGTTTAAGTAACATAACTTTAAATTTTACACGGGTATATTCAATTCATATGAGACACACTGTATACTTATGTTTAACATTTTTAAATTTACTAATTTCGCTGGTTCACATAGAAGACAAATCTAAAAGAGGTTAATTTTTAGCGAAATTAAATATGCTTGCAATGCATATAAAAGAGTATTAGTAGAAATGAAGTTAGAGCTTGTATAGTCGCCTCGTATTTCGGTGAGACTGTGTAAAAATATATTTATCTGTAATAAAAGCAGACAATAAAAAATAAAATAAAAGTACTCTACCAGGAGTAGTTATTAACTGCAAAATTATCAATGACTGAGATGTATAATAATACAAAGTTTTAATATTCTCATCGATATTTACATTTAGATGAGCCTGGTAAAATATGTACAGTCGCTCAGATAAAGTTATCATCGATGCATTCTTTGCGTAAGATAACAATTTTTGCCTGAGCAACCGAAACCATAAAGTAGTTTATCCCAATAAATTTCGTTTCGACCGTCCAGTGGTTTACAATTGGGTAGGCAGGTATAATATTTTATATTATTTTAAACTTTATTTTTAAACGAAATATTGTTTATTTGGATGAAACCTGGTATGGTATTCATGACACCGTGAAAAAAGTTGGACGAATAATAACAAAAAGTGTTCTAATTCATTACCGCCCAATAAAGGACAGAATTATAATTTTACAGTGCGGTGTAGAAAATGGATGCATCGACGATTTATTATTAATATCTGTAAAAAAAATAAAGACGTGAATCTAGATTATCATGAGGATATGGAGGGTTCAATTTGTGAATCATGGTTTGAAAAATCTATATATATATATATATATATATATATATATATATATATATATATATATATATATGTATATATATATATATATATATATATATATATATATATATGTATATATATATATATACATATATATCGCACAAGAAGTTCGAGCGTCAATTATAATGCTTTCAGCTATCAATATGATGGAAATGAAGTATAAAAAAAGTTCAACTCAGGAACCATAGATGTAAACGTTTAATGTTTTTTTTGAAGAAAAAACAGAAGTTAGTTTTTATAAAACTAACTTCTGCAGCTGAAGAGCCAGCGGAACCCTCTAATCAATTGGAATATCTTTACAAAGCCGTGTAGTAAAATGTAAGCGACATTTTCAATACCTCTCTGATGATACCATCCAAACATATGCTGAAACATGTTTATGAAGAATTGTGTTCTAAATGGTCTAAATCAGAAGCAATTGTAGAAACATGTTTATCAGATTGTCCAAAGCAATCTGCTACAAGACTATAGGAGAAACATCTTACCTACATGACAGGACAGAGAATTATAATTTTACACTGCGGTGGAGAAAATAGATGGATCGATGATGTATTATTAATACTTACAAAAAAATATTAAAGGAACCTTTTCTTCCGAGATTACCTAAATATAGTGTGATTATCATGGACAACGTATCATATTATTCAAGATTAATGAGAAAATTCCAAATATTACTTGAAACAAATTACAAATTCAAGAATTTGTTTGAGAAAGATTTGTACTTTGAGGCATCATATAGTAAAAAGGAATTGTTGGAGGTTGTTGACAGTAGACAGTACCAGAAGGAATATGTTGTTGATAACTGTACTCGCAGTAATGGGCATACCGTGCTTGGTATGCCCAGTATTACAATTACTTCCTCCTTACTATTGTAAATTGAACCCAATAGAGTTAATATGGACACAACTTAAAGGTAATAGAAGAAGAAGAAACGTGGCTCCTAAATTTTTGTCTACTGCTCTCCAGTTAATTAGAAGAGAAGTCACAAAGATCACAGCAACCAACTGGAAAAGTGTAATCAAACATGTAATCGCAGTGGAAAATGACTATGTTAAATATTTACCAGCATTAACCAAATGAACTATAAATATAGAAGATACAACTGATACTAGTGATAACAGTGATTATGAGTAGATTATTAAGTTCTTATTTCCAACTAGGTGTTAGTTGAAACCTTTATTTTTATTGTAATTGTACAAATTCTCGTTTTGCTTATATATCTTTGAAAATAGAGTACAAATACACTTCATGATAGAACAAAAACATACAACATAATTTAATTTAAAATAATCAAAGTACAGGTTAGGTTATTATAAAATACCTGCTAGATATATAAAAAAGATGTTCATAAAAGTTTTAGACCTATTACCCATTTTTAAATTATTGAGATACTAAGTCTTCTCTCACACGGTGTCAAACCAAAGTTGTTAATAGAATACGTTGTATATAATTTAAAAAATTAATTCTTTATTTTTTTTATTACAATAACTAAGTTATCAGGGATAAAATGTGATCATAAGTTTTAAAACTTATGAGCAGTTGTGTTATTAAAACGTTTGTATACTAAAATACTTGTACATAAAAAATTTATTTAATTGTATGTGATAATTACTTTTATGAACAATTTTTTATAGGTATTGTTATTTTACAATAAGTTCTATTTAGCCGAGTCGATTAGTGTTATCACTTCCTAGATATATCACAGAAGTTAACAACACCAATATTTTTTATTTAAACTTTATAGAAAATGAAACTTTTTCTTAAATAAAAATAAAAACTTTTATTTAATTAAAAATTAGATATCTACGCTACTGTTCAATAAAGTAGTGGTAACTCTAACAGTGTTGCCATTTTAGTAGTATTTTACTCCTCTGGTTCCTATAAATTTTCTCACGAAATTACGTGTCGACTATAAACTAGCTGTAACTTTTTCAAACTGCGTTGTTTGAAATAAGCTATATGCATATATCATGTACAAAATATGGTTTACCTGGTACCTTAAACAAAAAATGATCCGCAACAGTATGCACCAGTCTGTTTCTCTTATATAATGTTTGCACTATTAAGTAATACACATCGACAGGGATGGCTCCATGATAATAAATTATTAAGGCCGGTCCTGAATCTGGTATGTTTTCAATACCTCTTACTTCATACCCTGAAATATAATAAATAATATTATTAGACTGAGGCTATTATGTAATACATCTATTATAGAACAATGAATCCCTAATTCCTTATGTCACGCCAAACTTGAGAACCACTTTGACGATATCATTCATCTTTTTTTAGTTTTCTAATACTGTGTAGAAGATTCTTACGAAAGAAAATTTTAGAAAATTACACAGAAAATTAAAGAAATTCAGAAGAGTTAAAGATTATTTGAATTTCGCACGTTTAACAAATTTGACAGTTATCATGATTTAAATGTCATACTGATTAATGCAGTGGTGAGTAAGCATGCTTGCCACGCAGGGGAGCGTGATTTTGTTTTTAATTCATTAACTTTTTATCTTTTATTATTTTATATCTTATAAACAAATCAATCAAATTAAAATGAAATAAAAAATATGACGAATGTAAGGAAAATAGTAAAAGCAACAATTTTATTTTTCCATACAAACAGATACTCCTTCGGATTGACGTCACTAAAATCGTGGCTACATTCACGTCTATTTACTTTAATATACGTATGCAGTTTTAGGTTGAGGTTAATTTGTTAATATAAACAAATTTTATATCAATCAAGATAAGATTTTTTCTTACACGCAACTTAAAATATAGTAGTATATTTTAATAATACTAATTTTAATTTTAACTTGAGAGTGCCCGTCTTTTAAAAATGTTATTTGCCTAAGAAATAATATTACCAACAATTATAACATTTTAACATCTCCCTGGTATTAGTGCGCAGTGGGGAAACCTCCAACTAAAACCAACAATAAAGAGGGATAATAAATAACTGGTCGTTGAAAGACTGTGATGGCTTAACTAACTATATCAACAATAGGTTGATATGTCCTTTATACTGTAATCCTTTCTTAGTTTTATAGGCCTGATGATCTTGATGATGGAGTACAAATTGTACTTTTACTGTTAGGAGCACAATATAATGAAGCAATGAGAGGCCGAAATGACGTCATAACGTTGTGTTGATTGCCAATTCAAAATGCAAGAGACTGACAAATTGTGCTCCTACCTCATATACTGTCTTTAATACATTACAGCATTAGCGAGAAGACGTAAACGTTTACACATTTCATATAGCGCACAAAATAGAACACATCATTATTAAATTACCACTTGAGAGGCAAACAGTTAGGAGACATTTGTTAGTCTTTCGGGTTTAAATTTGAATTCAGTCCCAGAGTCTGATAAAGCCATGGGAGGACTAAAATGACGTCCCTATATATATATATATATATATATATATATAAAGTAGTTAGGTATTATTGACTGACACGTTATGTAAAATAAAGTTTTATTTTGAGGTTGCAGTCATTAATAGGGCAGGAAAGTAAAACTCTTTGTTCTTAATTCAAGCTTTCGCAAAATTTATTTGCTTCTTCAGGATATGCTAAAATATGGTAACAGTAAATACAACGAAATTAGAACTAAATAGCATTGTATAAAACTAGTAAAAAAAAAAAACTTACAACATGAGGTTAATCCATTAAATTTTCAAATTTGCAAAACATTAAAACTTAACTTATTTTAAAAATTATACAGTTATGTAAGTACAATATTCCAATTTAATTTAATTTTGTAAAAATTCATTTTGACATTGATTGTTTGATTTATGTCAGAAAGACACTCGTTTCTGTTGTAATTTTAATTATTTGTACGTAACCATAATAACAATCAAGAGCTAGTTATCAACAACAAAAAATATAATAAACAGAAACGAGTGTCTTTCTGACATAAATCAAACAATCAATGTCAAAATGAATTTTTACAAAATTAAATTAAATTGGAATATTGTACTTACATAACTGTATAATTTTTAAAATAAGTTAAGTTTTAATGTTTTGCAAATTTGAAAATTTAATGGATTAACCTCATGTTGTAAGTTTTTTTTTTTTTACTAGTTTTATACAATGCTATTTAGTTCTAATTTCGTTGTATTTACTGTTACCATATTTTAGCATATCCTGAAGAAGCAAATAAATTTTGCGAAAGCTTGAATTAAGAACAAAGAGTTTTACTTTCCTGCCCTATTAATGACTGCAACCTCAAAATAAAACTTTATTTTATATATATATATATATATATATATATATATATATATATATATATATATATATATATATATATATATATATATATTTCCAAAAATAAAAATTTATGATTTTAGCAATTTAACATAATCCACCAAAAAATGATTTTGATGTATAAAATTTGTTATTGCCAACTTTTATATGAATTAAGTTCCATAAAGGAGGTATGAAAAGTTTGATTTTTATTCTAAATAATTAAGTATATAATTCTAAATTATACCGATTAATTAACATGCAATTAACCGCTAATTTGTGCACAATATTTTTCGTTAATTTGTTTTGTGTTAATATAAATAAATTTGATGTTTTAATAACACGTGCAACACATAATTGACCATGTGATAAACATGGATTTTCAAAATCCAAGCTGCAAACAGAAATTGTCTGGCCTTGAGATTTGTTAATGGTCATCGCGAAAACTAAGCGAATATGGAACCGAAACCTTTCGAATGATGTTGCGGTACATAGATACAACACGACAATTACTCCTTCAAATCGCCTAGTCAAAATGGTTGCTTCAATAATATTTCCGGTGATACTTTTAATGGCCAAACGTGTGCCGTTGCATATTTTTTGTCGGTTCAAATTGCGAAGCAGAATAATTTGTGAACTAATTTTCAACTGAAGATTGTGTGGAGGCATCTCTGGTATATCCAGAGAATTTAAAAACTCTGTTGCATAATCTACGGCTTCGTCTTCGTTAACAACAGTCGATTGATTTAAAAGATATCGGATCACCTGGTAACACCTGTTGAATCTGGAAGTTAATTTCGTCAACATCAACATTTTTCACCGCCAAAATTGCGCTCTCACTGAGCCAATTATGATTCACGTAATTATTCAGTATAGACGGGAACACAGTTACAATTAATTCATATTTGTTCTCAACAAAAGTACAGAAATTATCTGGAAGTTTGATGCATTGTGTATTTGGATGCAGTTCTATTTTACCGTTTCCAATATCCAGCAAATGTTTGGAAAATATTTGCGCCAATAGATCATTTTGCACTTGTATTCTTATGTTAATGGTCAATCGAACTTTTTCGACATAACAACGATTGTTTTAAACATGTATTAATCTCACCCGCATATATAAAGAGAGGAATAACCGGTAATGTCTGTCGAAAGTCACCAGACAGTAGTAAGATACCACCACCAAATAGTATGTCGTTGCCGTTTAAACCTTGCATACTTCTATGTAGTGATTCGAGTGAATGTTTATGAGCCATAGTACATTTATCCCAAATAATAACTGAACTCATTTGCATCCCTGCAACTTCCACTTCTTATTTTAATGTTACACATTGTTGCATATTTGTGTTGCTATACATTTTTCTTAATTACCAGTAAGTAATTTTAAAGGTTCTGGTAGACTGGTAAGAGGTGGTAACATAACTTTTCCTGATACGTATCAGATACTAAGTGCTTTATTGTCAAACTTCAATGTCTGACAATAATGGCATACTGTGTTCATTGTACCGATAGCAATTTAAAAAAATAATTCATGTCTGAGGCATATTCAAATGCAAGATGAACACATGATATACGTGTAAATGCGCGGTTGATTCGCTGTCTTTCTCGTTCTTGTGTTCTCGATGTAGCTAGATGCTACTCACGTGCAGCTCTCGTTCTTAATATATTCTGTCGTACACATTGGTCACGATCTGCATGAGATTCTTGTACACGGTTCTCATTCTCTGATCATCATTTCTTTGAGTAGTTTTTTCGTCCGATATATTAGCCCTTGCAATTCGTTTACGGCTTGCCTATATGCATTGTTGGGGTTTAATTTTCTTCGGGACAACTAAAAATGATAATTGATACGCTTTAAAACAATTTAAAAAATTATTGAATACAATCAAGATAAATTAAAAATGAACTAAGTAAAACCCACCCGTTTTTTTTTATTTTATTCTAATATTTTATAGAATTTTATAACAATAAACGTAACCTAAAAATTACCTCTGAAAATAAACTGAAATAACAGTGTAAATAATATACAAAACTTAATTTAAATTTGCGTACTGTTATTAACATATAAAGTAGCAAAGGGCAGAATGATAAGTATGTATACTGGGTTCACTAATCCCAGTCTAACTCTTGTGAAATTACCAATTATTTTTGTTTGTGAAGTAAGTTACATTTTGACAGACTGGAAGTAGCTGTAAACTGAAAATTATTCACTACTAACACATGCAAAATAAAACTGCGTGAAACAATAAATCAAAGGTTTAATGTTTATATGTTTATATTTTTGAGATTGTATAATCGTATTTAGATTTGTATTTACAAATAGAAAGATTACTATTTACAAAATAGCTTTTGAGCCATCACCATTTGTTTGGTGTATAGTAAAACTAATTACCGCCAATAAAAATTTATTTATTTACACCATATAATGTAATGATCAAATGAACAAAAATAATAAAATCACAAAACAGCGTTGCTCGATTTTCAATCAATAATGAAATTCATTTCTAATCATTACTTTGAATTTGAAATGTTAATATTGAATAATACTAAATCCTATTTGTTATTTTAAGGAAATACTAATTGAAATAATTTCTCTTCTTCTTCTTCTATCTGCTCCTGTCGGTGCCACTCCTATCGGAGATTGAAAATCATCAAGGCTATCCTGACCTGGTTTACAGCTGACCTAAAGCTAGTGGTACAGCCAAACCACTCTCTCAAATTACGCAGCCATGACATTCTTCTACAGCCTGGATTCCGTTTTCCTTTTATTTTTCCTTGCATTATATTTTGAAGTAATGCGGATTTATGTCCTCTCATCACGTGACCCAAATATTCGAGTTTTCTTCGTTTGATCGTTGACAAAATTTCTGGGTCTTTTCCTATTCTTCGCATTACTTCAAAATTTGTGACTCTTTCAACCCAACTTATCTTCAGCATTCGACGGTAGCACCACATCTCGAAACTTTCAATATTTTTTATATTGTTCTGCTTGAGAATCCAGGCCTCTACACCGTATAATAGCGTGTTAAATACGTAGCCCCTTAGCATTCTTAATCGGAGAGGGATGCTTATATCTCTGTTGCAGAAGAATTTCCTCATTTTTATGAAAATAGCCCTGGAAATTTCGATAGGTCTTTTTATTTCATTGTTTTGGTCTCCAGTTTCGTTTATTGAAGTACCCAAGTATTTGTAACTTGATACTTTTTCAATTTGAATGCCGTTTATACTAATAGGTGCTGGTTGTGTCATGTTCTTACTGAAGACCATATACTTAGTTTTTTTGATATTGATACTTATGCCATAATTGTTGCAGGCAATATTTATATTTGTAAGTAATCGTTGTAATTCTTCTACTGTTCTTGCAACTAGTACAGTGTCGTCTGCGTATCGAATATTATTTACAACCTCTCCATTGATTACGATTCCTTCGTTTGCTTGCAAAAGGGTTTCCTGGCAGATGCTTTCACTATAAACATTAAATAGCAGCGGGGCATTAAATACTCCTCGACATATTTCTATTGCTTGTGATATCTCATTTTCTATTTTGATGTTAGCTTTCTAATTCCAATATAGATTGAGAATTATTCGCAGATCTTTATTATCTATGTCCTTTCTTTCAAGAATGTCTGTTAGCTTACCATGGCGTACTCTGTCAAAAGCTTTTTCAAAATCGATAAAACATGCATGTACTTCCTGATTAACGTCTAGGCATCTTTGTGTAAGAACATTCAAACCGAAGAGAGCTTCTCGAGTACCTAATCCCATTCTGAACCCCATCTGTGTATCACTAATATCTGAATCCAACTTTTGATAAACTCGGTTGTGGGTGACTTTTAGAAATATCTTTAGTAGATGGCTCATTAAAGATATTGTTTGATGTTTTGAACATTCTTTTGCATTGGATTTCTTTGGCAGTGTGACGAATGTAGACAACAGCCACTCTTGAGGTATAATACCAGTTTTGTATATTGTGTTAAGTAAGTGCAATATTATACCTATCGAGTCATCATTCAAGAGCTTTAGCAATTCAGTAGGAACCTCCTCAGGTCCATTTGCCTTTCCAGTTTTGGAATTTCTAAGTTCTACTTCACATTTTAGGATTTCAGGTCCCGTTTCACCATTTACCTGAACAATGTTATTTCTGTTGTCCTCAATCCTTTTATGTATTCACTCCATCTATTATTTTTTTCTGTTAAATCTATAATAATCTTTCCGTCTTTGTTCTTAAGCAAACTTATTTGATGTCTTCTTTGAGTTCCTGTAATTTCTTTTACTTTTTTATGTACATTAAATGTGTCATATTTTATTTTATAGTTTTCCATTTCTACACATTGTTCTTCAATCCATAATTATTTGGCCTTCTTTATTCTTTGCTTTATGTTCTTATCAACCTCTCTGTATTTTTGTGCATTATTCTTCATTTTACGTCTTTCATCCATTAGTTCTAGTATGTCTGGTGTCATCCATACCTTGTGTTTCTTTGCAGATCTGGTTAGGTGTTTCTTTCCCGTAGTTCTTATTGTGGTGTTTATATACTTAAGTGTTTCATCTATTTTGTCTGTTCTGCGGATTTGACTTTCTGCTATTCTGAGGCTGGTGTTTATTTCTTCTTGCACTGTTTGTCGTAGGTATTCACTTTTTAGCTGGCTGAAGTCTAACGCTGGGATGATGGCTTTTCTTATTTTCTTTGGTCTAGCTTCTATCACAGATACTACTGGATTATGATCCGAACCGATATCAACTCCAGGATAAGTTTTAATGGATTTCACGGCATTACGGTATCTTTTTGTCACCATTATGTAATCTATTTGGTTTCTGATTACTTTTTCTTGAGTGTGTTGAGGTGACGTCCCCGTATACAGTCGCCTTGCGGGTAATTTAAAAAATGTATTAGTTATTATTAAATCTTCACTTTGACCAAACTGAACTAAACGGTCCCCCCTTTCATTTCTGTTACCTAAGCCATATTTTTAGTAATTGTTATTGTTATATGGGTCATTGTTTTGAAAATGTACATTTTGATGTCCTTCAAGCAAAAATAAGGTATAGTAACAAAAAATAATTATCAAAATATTACACTCAAATAAAGTGCATTAAAACCTAAGTTCCTATGATTTTTTAAATTCCACAAATAAAATCTACTCTGTATTTTTTTTTAATTAAAGGGTTCAATTCTCACTTTCGTTAATGTCCCCACCTTGTTCATATAAGCTTTGAAATAGAAAAACAGCATTCTAATATATTACATCTAAATAAATAATTACAGAAAATTATAAAATGGCTGACATTATTTCTTAGTTTTATCATTCTCTATAAAATAATTTATTTTATAGTTTAAAATTCGATTTTTATAGGTGTCCTCATCATTCATTCTCACTTTCGTTAATAGAATTATTATTTGACATAAATTTAGTTAGTCGGCGCTGATAGTGTGACATTAAAAGTGTTTTGACAAGTCTTGTTTAATTTAATTAAATCCTTGAGAGAGGTATGTTGTTCTGTGAAATTTAACAAATATTAACAGTAAAACGGTGTTAAGACCCACAAACGGTAAGCATAATGTTTCACTTTTGTTAATAAGTGTATTTAAAAAAAAAATTTAATCAATAATGTTTGCAAACGGTATATGCTAGGAAATTAAGCAAAGTAGTTATTTTTAAAATGGCGTCACCATCCAAACAATTTACACGGGATTTGACGGGAAATTTATAATAAAACCTCACTTAAGTTAATCTCACTTGCGTTAATTTATGTGTTAACGAAATTGAGAAAAAGTTAACATAAATGAAGTTTGATTAAATTTTTATAAAATGTTCTTATTTTGTACTTAAATCTTGATAACATATTTTCTAAAAAATAAACATATATTTTTTTAATTTAATATGCTATTTTGAAGTTTTTAGACATGGCAAAGTCAGCGAAAAACAATGAAAAAAAGAAGAGCATTCTTCGGGAAAGATCAAAAAATGCGATGCGTACGTTAAGAGAAAAAATAAAAAATAATCCGGCATTACATGAAGAAGAAAAACGGAAGGTTAGAGAGCGATATAGAGCTAGAAAAGAAGCGGGTAAAGTAAAGAGAATTGATGAATTATCAGAACGAGAGCAAAGAAATATTAGAAAATGTTGGCGAGAAAAAAGTAAAAAATCATACTATGCAAAAAAAGAAAGAGAAACACTTTCGGCTCAGCTTAATGAAATAATCCCATCATTTACTCCAGTTCCTGAGGAGTTTGCAGAAGATATTACACCTCAACAAAATCCACAGCCTGAGTCATCACGACAGTCTTTAAAAGGAAAACAAATAGTACGAAGAAATAGGAAAAGAATGAAAAAAGAAATAGAGCTTTTAAAAGCTAAATTAGAAAGGACATGTAAGAAGGTTTCAAAATACAAAAAAAGGTAGGTATTATATATCTATGAAATAATTTAAATCTTAACAAAAATAATAGAATCAATAAGTAAACATCATTTAAATTTCATAATTTCAATTACAAAGTTAGTAATATTAAAATTAAAAAAAAAATGTAAAATAATATTACCTTTTTTTTAGATATGAAAGATTAAAGAAAAAAGGTCCTGGCACTCCAACTAAAAATGTTCGGGAAATGCTCATTGGGCAGAAGGTTACTCCAGAAGTAAAACGGAAACTTGTAATTGGAGAAGTGCTTCAGCAGCAGGTAAAGGAAAACTACAAAGAACAAAGAACATTTAAGGACAAGCAAAGATTTGTTGTGAAGCAACATTGCAAAGCAAAAAAATATAGGTGTGAAAATTTGGTAAGATCAGTTAGTTCAAGAAGAATCCTAAAAAATAAAAATTCTGGGCAAGTATTAAAAAGAAGAAGGTTATTGTTTTTAGGATTAAAGGAAGTTATCTCAAGCTTTTTTGAAAAAGATGAAGTAAGTCGGTTATGCCCTGGCAAAAAGGACACTGTTATAAGAAAATTAAAAAGCAGAAACGGTACCTAAATGATTCCTTAAAAAATCTTTTTATTCTATTTAAGGCTAAGCATCCTGAAGTTAAAGTGGGCTATTCTAGATTTTGTAGATTTCGACCTTTTTGGGTGTTGTTTCCCACAGAAAAAAGCAGAGAAACATGTCTTTGTATAATTCATGAGAATTTCACTTTACTTGTAACTAAATTAAAGTCATTGCATATCATAAATGCTGCTAATTCAACAGAAGTAGTGAAGGAAATACGTTGTGATGTTAGCAATGAAGAATGTTTAGGGCGTTTATGTTTAACATGCCCCCATAAAGAAATACAGCTCTTCAATGTTGATGACAGCATAATAATTTATAAAAAATGGCTTTCAAAAAAAGTGAAATTATTGTTAAGGGCGAGAAAAAAATGTGTCAAAAGACAATAAAGGAAGAAGTTGAGAGCACAAAAGAAAATATTGTAAGCATCTTTAAAGAAAAACTGCCCTATTTTTTAAAACACTAACTTAACATTAAACACCAATATAAATGTATCGACACAATTAAGAATAGCCTAAAGGAAAATGAGGTTTTTATACACCTGGACTTCTCTGAAAATTATATATGTAAATATGGACGAGAAATCCAATCTGCTCATTTTGGTGGTTCCAAACCACAGATAAGTTTGCACACTGTAATGGTTTATACCCAAAACAAAAAAAGTCCAATGTGTACATTTTCCGAGAATCTTCGTCACGATCCTTTTGCTATATGTGCCCATTTGACACCCATTGCAGAATATGTAAAAACCTTAATTTCCAGTATATCTATGGTACATTTCTTGAGTGATGGACCATCCACACAATATAAAAATAAAACTACGTTTTTTTTAGTAGTGGCATATATTTCGAAGCTTTTTACCTGTCAAGCTATAAGATGGCATTATAGTGAGTCTGGACATAGCAAAGGAGCACCAGATGGTATTGGGGGATGTTTGAAAAGGACAGAAGATAGTTTAGTGGCCCAAGGAAAAGATTTAGACAACTTTAATAGTTTAATTAAAGAACTTCGAGAAAATTGTAAGGGGATTTTATGTCATACAGTTTCTAGTTTGGAAATTAAAAAAATTGAAAATGAAGTATCCACTTCAGATTTAAAAACATTTAAAGGTACAATGACTATAAGAGAAGTTGTTTGGACAAAAGCCTCCTATAATTTACTAGAGGCAAGAACATTATCATGCTTGACATGGGGAGTTCAAGAATGTTGTCATTATAAAATTGGTACCATGGACATCACACATTTAAATCCGTCCCAAAATAAGAATGATCAGCACCCACAGATGCAATCAAATGAATCTATCCTTTTTTATACTTTGTTTTTAACTTTAGAATTGTTTCTTATCCGACACCCTGTTAGGGTAAAAGGAAGGGGAGAAAGAAGAAAGAAAGAAAGAATTGTTTCTTTTTGCTTTATTTTTAAGATTTTCTTAACACAACTTGTAGTATTACATGGTACATCTGGAAAACAAAATAAGGAAAAAGAAGTAAAGTTCACACAACGAAAACAAGTTCAATACAAAGATATATACTCATCAGACTCGGATAGTGATGAAATGACTCTAAATGAGTCTAAGACACCAAAAACAAAATATTCAATTAGACGAAAACTTAATAACTTTATTGTGGTTAAGTTATCTTCGAAAAAGTATAGTAAAAATTTTGTTGGACTGGTAATAAATATTGACAAAGATTATAATTATACTGTAAAGTTTTTAAAACAAATTCATAAATACAAATTTGTCTTTCCTGAAAAGGAAGATGTGTCTACCATTTCATTAGACGAAGTTGTTTGTATTTTGACGTCACCTGATCTAAACAAACGGGAACAATATATTTTTAGTTCTTTGCCAAGTAATATTTATATTTCATAAGTGTTTCTGTTTTTACAATATTATTATACAATTTCACATTGCATTTTTATAACTAAGAATACAATTTTTATTTTCAAACTTGTTATTTTAATATAGATTCCTATTTTCTCACTTTTGTTAATTACTATCTCACTTGCGTTAACAAACAAATTATAAAATCTAAAAATTTAAGAAATATAAAAATGTTTAAGCTTTACCTGTTATTAGAGTATTAATATTTAGATCTTCTGGTTCTATGAAGGTCTTTCATAGTTGGCTTTTTAAATTTTTAACATTTAATTTTTTTAAAATTGAAAATGTACATTTTAATAGCAATGACCCATATAACAAATAATAAAATAATAATTGTAAGTAATTGACACCCTGTGTATTTTGATATAACTTTAAATACGTCTGCATTTTCTATAATTAAGCTTGTACCCACAATTAAAATATTGTTTAGCTAAATTCATCGGTTTCGGAGTTATTAATTTTTTTTTAATGCCCTACAATTTAAGAAAAATCGAAATATCTCCGGAATTACAATATTAAGGTATAAAAAATGCAATAAAATACTGGGCGTTCCATAAAAGCAAACATACGTTTGATACGTCCACTTTATGAGAACCCTGGTATATTTCAAAATAATTTTAAAACTGCCTACATTCCTATTCAGTTATATCAGCAAATTTGTTGTATGTATTTTGTTTCGAACACTTTCGGTAATACATCTGTTTTGAGAGTCGACACTTGTTCCTAGAACGGCATCCATTCCATACCCAAACAATTCAAACACAGATGTTGTTCTTTACCCGTTTACCTCTAAACACTCATTTATATGTAATTTCTTAGGGTAATAAAAAACATTTATAAACAATCCAGGAAACACACTTTTGAAATAATCCAATAATGATTAATTATGATTCATTAATAGGATCTTATTGCAGAGAATATTTATTACAATTAACATAAATATCTATATAAAATTTAGTTTTTATTTTATTTTTCATGTACCTAGTTACTATAAATTTTCTAGAGGCCTATGTAACCACTCTCTTGTATATAAATAGACAAACAATTTTATATAAGTTTAGTTTTAAGTCTTAAATGTACCATTGATATAGTCCAAGATAAATATTGTAAATAAACAATGAATATACATTGAACCCAGTGTTGTAATCTTTACAATCTAAAAAAAAATAAACAAAAAATATGTAGATGTGTACCAGAAAATATCATTTTATTATTTTTCTTCGAAAAAAAAGCGTTAAACCTCTCTATGAAAAGCAAAACCTTTAATTACAAACTCTTACAATTATCTTTATTGTAATATGAAGTCAAAATTGAATAATTCACTCAAAATATTGTCATACATCACCTTCATATTTTGTCATATCTACATCATGGGTACTTTAGTTTATTGTTAAACGCATTTACGATTATGAGAAAAAACTCTTATAAAATACTACTTTTTTGAACTTTCATGACATAAATACTTGGATCTTCCATAAATAATAAACAATAAATAACTTTTTATTAATTTCACGCCTTAAATCAATTATTTATCAAATACGCTATCAATATTATTTAATAAACAACTCAAAATATTCCTGAAGCCGTGTCAAATATTTAGTAGCCTTGTCACCACATTCAGTTCGACTGAGTGCGTTGTATGACAAAGATAGCAAATATTCGATTTGGAAAATATCACCACGGACATGGTGTTCATTTTTTTCGAATCCTGAAAAAACTAATAAATATTTTTGAAAAATTTAAACGCAGAATGAAAGATTACATTATTACCGAGGGCCGAAAGTCCCTTAGAATAAAAAATAAGTTTTTTTGAATGAGATATTTGAGATTAAAAATCACACTAAATTTTCTCTTCTTTTTCACCCCTGTAACTTATTACAATAAACATTATAGAAGTTTTCAGGGACTTTCGGCCCTTGGTAATAATGTAATCTTTCATTCTGCGTTTAAATTTTTCAAAAATACTTATTAGTTTTCTCAGGATTCGAAAAAAATGAATGCATTTAAAAAGCATTGACCCGAAATTTTGCGCCTTCGCTCTTAAACGTCACTTTGTTTAAATGAACTACCACTGTAGTAGAGGTAGGGTCGTATACAACATTTTGTATAAGGGTAAGGGTATAAGGTAACTGTTTGTATGGGAAAATAAAACCGTTGCTTCTAATATTCTGTTTATGATTTTCTCACCTATTAGACCTTCCTAGGACTTCAAATAAATATCAAAGCCAAATCGATTCAATCGTTCTCGATTTATTAAAAAATAATAATAAAAACGTAAAATGACGTTTGTTAAACGTCATTTTATGACATTTTATATGTAGTTGTAAAATATCACAAAATGACGTTTAACAAACGGATCAATTGAACTAAAACTGTAGAGATGAAGTCGTATAAAATATTTTGAATTTACGATTAAAAAAATAAGGGTCCATGCCTCGTCAACACATGAAACCTTGCCAACAAAGTATAATACTGTATAATTAAATAAATAAAAGTAATAACCTCTACTATATATTAAGGAATATGCATATCCAATTACAATGCTCCCATACATTATTCAGTAATGGAAAATATTTGTTAACAATAAGAATAAAAAAAATATTAAACAAACATTAATGTTCTCACGAAAATTGTCTATTCACACGAACTATAAACGTTTGAAGACATTTAATTTGACTTAATGAAATAAATTTTATTAAACAATAAAATGTGCAAAAAATAACTTTGTAGTAAAATATAAAAAAATAAATACAATAATTGTAAGAAATGTTTGTGTTCAGAAATAGTGTCCAATTCCATTCCATAATAAATAATATTAATAATAATACAAAGAAAATATTAACTTACCATGCCATATCCATCCGTGAGCATCCCACAGTGCGCCGACTGATTTTCTAGCTGCATCCCACTTGTCACCAGTTTTTAAAGTTCTTTTAATGGATTTCCAGTGAAGTTTGTATATATAGAGCATAAAAGCACTACAATATAGGAGAAGTGCAATCATTGCTGGTAGAAGGAAAGTTATTATTAGAGGCGCTAAAAACCATGTTATCCATAACGAATAATCGATGTCCACGTAATTAACTGAAAGAAAAAACAAAATAAATATTATTGCAAAAACAGTTTCTCGTATGAAAATAAGGTATATTAACGTAAATTATAAAATTTTTAGGCCCTACGATTAGCCAGGTACTTTTTTCCTCCATCGATGCATCAGACCGATCGCAAATGAAATTGAAGAGTTAAAAGGTAAAAAAAGTTTTACAATCCACTCAAAGAAGTAACGAAACACACTAGGGTATCTAGTTATGTCACCATAAGCATATCAATTCCAATGACAGCTTGTTTATACCAGCAGTATCAAGGAAGTCAACACTTACAGTGTGAACTTGTCAAAAAACCAAAATAAAAAAGAATTAAAGAAAAAATTTGGGACCATTGAACAACCCATGATTCCAGTAATAGCAACAATACTGGACACAAAATTTAAAACCATACACTTTATGTGGCGCTTGCAAAAACAATGCGCTAGTGGCAAGTCCCAATAAAGCGTAAAAGAGCAAAAACAAGTACCAAAAGAAATACTACCAGGATATACACAATATTCGCTATGACAGTGTGTAAACCTTTCTTTTTACAAATCTTTAGAATATCAAGTTGCAAAGTCAATGCAGCATATGAAACGTCCACTGGGTGTTCGAGATTGTCGTGGCCACAGTGGAGATAATAATAAAATTAACGAAAATCGTATGCAAAACGTAATTGAGCACATAATGAAATTCCCCAAGTACAAGTCACATTACAGAAGAACTAACACAGAAAGAGAATACTTATCAAAAGACACAACATTAAGTAAAATGTATGAATTGTATATTGAAGAAGCACACAATGATCCTATTAAATGTTCCTTTGACAAAAAAATATTTTTAACACGAGTTAATCTTCAAAGAAAAAATTTAAAAAAAGATACCTGTAGTAGATGTGATTGTTTAGAATCAGAAATTAAAAATTGCTCATAAAACGAAAATTTGACACAATGTGTCAAAATCAGTTTTTGGCGCTTGGTCTAGTGATGCATGCGCCGTCCATATTTGAGTCTCGGTACTTTTGCATAGTATTAACCACCCGCGATTCAGTGCCTCACTGTGGTGCAAAATATGGTTGACTATTTCAGGTTTTATACCACAGAATATTTTAAGTCTGTAGCTCAAATCTCCATGAAACAGAAGACATATAAACTCCATTAAGCTCCATTAGGAAGGATAGGACAGTTCCTGTAGATATGCAGGACAGGCTGCCAAATAAGTACCCGTGGATCAATTGAGGACATGACACAGGTCAGCAGCTGTGTCATTAGTGGCCCGTGGCTGAAGAATACAATTCCTGACAGATGCGGTACCAGAAAGTCGCAGGCGGCAATCAAGTTGATTTAACCGGCTGTTATACTGCGAACACTCACCAACCCGTCTGGAAGGCGTGGTGTGTTAATGCCAATATATCCCTTAAAACCGCCATGTCAGATTTTAAAACAAATACAGATTTACCCCAGGTGGGAGGATGCGTTGTCATCAACATTGACAACGTAACAATCAAAGGAAAGGATAAATTCAAATACCTGGGGTTCATAATCACGAAAAAGGCAACAACAGAGGAAGAAATTACACAAAGATTAGGACAAACAAGAACAGCAATCCGACAACTTAACTCAGTATGGTGGGATAGACACCTAAATATGAAGACAAAAACGCAGATTTATAAAACATTAGTGCGAAGTATTATGACATATGGGGCCGAAAATTGGATCATAAACAAGAAAAACAGCAGTAAGATAATAGCAACAGAGATGGAATGCCTGCGAAGATGCTGCAGAGTAACAAGAATGGATAGGAGAAGTAATGACGAAATAAAGCAAAGAACATCAATAGAAACAGACATACTAACATATATAGAACAAAAAAGACTAAAGTGGTATGGACATGTAAGAAGAGCTAGCGACAGCAGATGGATAAAAAGAATAACCGAATGGAGCCCCATAGGAAGGAGGAAAAGAGGACGACCCCGAAAATTCTGGAGGAACGAAGTAGACGACGCCATGAGTAAGAGAGGACTAAACGATGGAGAATGGAACAACAGAGAGAGATGGAAACGGTTGAGCGAGGGAAGGCAGTGAATACTGTAGAATCCCTAAATATATATAGGGAGGATGCGTCCAAAATCTTAGACTGATTTATCAGTTTGTCTCAAGGATTCTGGGGAGGGGGGGCTGACTATACGGAAACCCAAAAGCCCCATAATTCTTTACGTTAGCACATACAATAAGACAACAAGTCTACTGTTCCAGGAGAGATTCACAGAAATGGAAACTGAAATGAATAAAATTAAATGGGATCTCATAGTATCAGCGAAATTAGAAAGAGAGGTGAAACTTTAATAACACTGAAATTAGGGCATATATTCTATCAGACTGGCCCTAAAACTACATCAGTTGGAGGTACCGGTTTCTTTGTCCATAAAAACCACGCGAACAAGATAATAAACATCCAAAGTATATTATCTAGAGTGGCATATCTTATTCTGAAGTTGAGCAGTAGATATCAACTCAAAATTATCCAAGTATATGCTCCAATAACAGACCATACAGACGAAGAATCGAAATATTTTATGACGATATATCTACTGCGCTTAATGATTTTCATCTCATCTTTATGTGGCGACTTCAACGCAAAAATAGATGTAAAAGAAGCAGAGCTAGATCCTTGGGAAAATTCGGTTCCCCAGGAAGAAATAACCGAGGAGAAACGCTATTAGGATTCCTACTCCAGAATAATTTATTCAACATGAATAGCTTCCTTTACAAAAATATGCACAGAAGATGGACCTGGGAAAGTCCAAACGGTAGAACAAGGAACGAAATCGACTACATCGTAAGTGTCAAAAAACAAATAATTAAATATGTAACAGTACTCAACAAGTTCACCACAAGCAGTGACCACAGAATGATACGAGCGAAAGTCCAAATCAACACAAAAAGAGAAAGAAACATGATGATTAAAAATAAATCTCATGGTATCTGGACACCCCCATTAGATATCAACTAATATCAGGCACATATCAGTAATAAGCTACTACTGCATAAAACTGTCAAGAACGATCTTAACGACTTGAATAATTGCATCATAAACGCCTTACAAGAAAGTCACCGAAACTAAAAAACGGTCACCACTGTCCTAAAAGAAAATCAGATAGTAAAATCACGCTTATTTCGGCGTAAAGCTTGGTGATCAGGACAAACCTTGGGCTCCACACAAAGTGTGCTTTCAGTGTGTCGAACTACTGAGAAAATGGACAAAAGGTACACGTAACTCTTTACCCTTCGGCATTCCTATGGTATGGAGGGAACCAAAAAACCATGGAGACGACTGCTACTTTTGCTCCTGCGATATCAAGAGTTTCAATTGAAAAAATAAACATAAAATTCAATATCCTCATTTAACTTCTGCTAAACGACCTAACTACGACATGACAGCCCTGCAACATCCGGAAGTTAAAAAGCAAGTGGGGGAATATATTAACAACCAAGTTAAACAACTAAAAGAAGAAAATAACATCCAACGAGAAATCAACCAATTCGAAGAAATAATTAAGAAAACTAAACAAGATCTGCTAAAACCAAACAAAGAAACAAAGAAGAAATCTTGGATGACTCCAGAAATCCTTCACTTAATGGAACGCAGAAGGTTAATTAAAGGAAATAAAGATGAATATAAAAAAATGCAGGCTTACATCAGAAGAAAAATAAGAGAAGCTAAAGAAAAAGAAGCTGTAGAGAAATGTAAAGAAATAGAAATACTACAAGCCAAGCATGACAATTTTAATGTACACAAAAAGGTAGAAGAAATGACGGGTACTTTTAAAAAGCGAACACAAATGAAACTCATAGACACCAATGGAAAATTAATCATTGACACCCAAGAGATGAAAGACAAATGGAGAATATATTTGGAGACACTTTTTCAAGATCAAAGAACGGATTATAGGCATCCATTTTCAGAGAGGATGACGGGCCCGGACATACTTAAATCCGAGGTAGAAGAAGCAATAAAACGGATGAAAAGCAAGAAAGCTGTAGGGCCTGATAATATCAAAGCTGAATTTTTAAAACTCTTGGAGGTAGAAGGAATAAACTGGATCACGGCTGTCTTCAATAAAATATACAATACAGGAATCATCCCTGATAAATGGCTAGAATCAGAATTCATAGCGATACCTAAAAAACAGGGGGCTAAAAAGTGCGAAGAATATCGAACAATCAACCTAATGAGCCACATGTTGAAACTGTTTCTTAGAGTCATCCATGGAAGAATTTATAAGAAGTGCGAGGAACAAATATCGGACAGACAGTTCGGCTTCATTAATGCAGTGGGTACCAGAGAGGCACTTTTCGGAGTACAGGTACTGATTCAAAGATGCAGGGACGTTAACTGCGACGTATACGCGTGCTTGATCGACTATGAAAAGGCATTTGACAGAGTTCAACATCAAAAGATGATAAATATTTTAAAAGAAGCAGACCTGGATGACAAAGACCTCAGAATAATTTCAGAACTATACTGGAATCAGACCGCATACATGAAAATTAACGGAGAAGAAACAGATCACATAAAAATACTACGTGGAGTTAGACAGGGATGTATCCTATCGCCGTTGATATTTAATATGTACTCAGAGAAAATTTTTAACGAGGCTCTTTACGGAATAGACGAAGGCATCCTTCTAAATGGTGAAAGAGTAAACAATGTTAGATATGCCGACGACACCATGGTGATAGCAGATAGTTTAGAGGGACTTCAGAGGCTAATGGACAGAATAAACGAGTACAGTCAACAGTACGGACTAAACATTAATACCCACAAAACGAAACAAATGATTATCAGCAAGGAGAATATAAATGGGGCTCATCTATACATTAATGGGACGCAGATAGAGCGAGTAAAACAGTATTGCTACCTGGGAACTATTATAAACGAACAGTGGAGCAATGTACAGGAAATAAAGTGCCGCATAGGAAAGGCAAGAACGGTCTTTAACAAAATGAGCGCCATCTTCAAAAGTCACAACATATTCCTAGATACAAAAATGAGACATTTGAGATGCTATGTTTTCTCTGTGTTGTTTTACGGGGCGGAGGCATGGACGCTTACAGAGACCACTATTAAAAAACTTGAAGCATTTGAGATGTGGCTTTATAGAAGAATGCTGAGAATATCATGGACGGCAAGGATCACGAACAAGGAAGTTCTAGAAAAAATGAAGAAGGAACCAGAGATTGTGTTTACGATCAAACGCATAAAATTGCAATATTTGGGACACGTTATGAGAAATCAGCACCGTTACTTCCTGCTGCAGTCTATATTGCAAGGTAAAGTCAAAGGTAAGCGAGGACCCGGTAGAAGGAGAATATCATGGTTGCGGAATTTAAGAACATGGTTTAAGAAAACCTCAACGGAGCTGTTTCGAGCCGCAGCCAGCAAGGTCATGATTGCCAATATGATTTCCAACATCCGAAACGGATAGGAACCAGAAGAAGAAAAAGAAGAAACGACCTGTATCTCATGGAGCAGGAATCCCTATTCCTCCACCTTTTCTTCACACCATCCAACAGCAATCATCAGAGGAAAGTTTAAACGAAAAAACCGATGAAGACGAATTCAATCCTGAGATAGATCAACCTCAAAAGTTTATCCAAGCTGAAATAAATGACTTAGTGAGAGACTTGGGCCTATCGAAGGATGCTGCACAAATCTTAGGATCACGACTGAATGATAAAAATCTATTGGCTCCAGGTACCACATTTTCGTAGTATGGGCGTCGTGAAAGAGAATTCGCGGAATATTTTTCTCAAGAGGGCTCACTGGTGTATTGTCATAATATTCCTGAAGTAGTCATGAAACTGGGAACTGACAATTACGATTCCACATCATGGCGGTTATTTTGGTTCTTCTAAGAGAAGTCTAAAGGGTGACTTGTTGCACAATGGTAATACTTATGCTTCAGTGCCCGTTGCTCAATCCGTGCATCTCAAAGAAACATAAGAACCTTGAGCTGTTGCTAAATAAAATAAAGTATAGCGAATATTGTTGGCAACTCTGTGGAGATCTCAAAATAATATCCATGCTTTTGGGTCAGCAGTCTGGATTCACAAAGTAACCATGTTTTTGTGCGAGTGGGATAGTCGAGCACGAAATTTACATTACGTTAAGAAAGAGTGGCCACAAAATTAGTTCTTTTGCCTCTTCTTCACATAAAGTTAGAATTGATGAAGCAGTTTGCCAAAGCTTTAGATAAACAAGGTGACTGCTTTAAATATATGTGCGACAAATTTCCTGCACTTTCTGAAGCTAAACTTAAAGAAAGAATTTTTGTAGGCCCTCAAATTCGAACCTTAAAATCGGACAGATTGTTACAGAATACAATGATCCAGGATGAATCTGAAGCATGGAGTTCTTTCGTAAAAGTTAGAGACGGTTTCCTAGAAAACAACAAGTCTCCAAACTATAAAGAAATTGTAGCCAATATGGTAGAAAATTATAAAAAACTGGATGCAATATAAGCGTCAAAATTCATTTTCTGAATTCCCACGTTGACTATTTTCCCGAAAATCTTGGAGCTCTCAACAAGGAGCAGGGAGAGAGATTCCATCAACATCTAAAAGAGATGGAGAGACGTTACCAAGGAAGATGGGATATAAGAATGATGGCTGATTACTGCTGGACCTTGAACGGAGACACGATCACAAAAACCCTTAAAAAAAGACCACAAAACGTAGTTTTCATGGAAAGAGAGAACGATTTTATTCAAAAAAACCAAATATTGTCTAACGTAGGATATACTGAATTCTTTTTTTAAGAACAACTCAATTTTGAGTGTAATCTTGTATTAAATAAAGTTTCAATAAATATTTTCTCGGTATTTTTGGCAATTTCTATGAAAAATTTTAAACACACTTTTCTTGAAAACCTAACATGCTGGAAAAACACTAAGTAAAACTTAAAACAATGTTTCATGAAAAAAAAATGTAGGCCTGTGTTATTATTGATCAATTCCATTCCAATAATATTTGTAGTTAATTTCCAAAAAATCATTCATCATTCTCTTTGTCCCATTGAAAAAAAATTAAATCATTAAAACGTAATATTCTATTTGATAATAGCCTCAAAACTATATTAAGAAACAAATGGAATGTAACTATTAAATTTTAGTGGTAAACATTTGCATAACTACGGGAACTATAAATATATGAATGGATTACGAATATAAAGTGGAGAATATAAATTGTAGATGACTGGAGTAGTTGTATTCACTCACAAAAATGGAAGTTAAACCCAAAGGCACCGAAAACATGAAATGTACTAAAACTGAAATGATCCACATAGAGTTGATTAATTAATCGTGACTACGTTAAATAAATCTAATTATTAAATACCATACTTATCAAAAATCCAACGATTAAGAGACACTGTCCAGAAATATTCATTATTTTTAACCAAAGTTTATTTTACTGTACACACAAACACATATTCTACAAATGATTGTAATTTGACTAGTAAAGCAGGTAAGCAATAATACAGATTGTCAGCATTTTTATTTTAAACAATTTGGGTAAATATCATAAGGTGTATATGTTATAGAATTTTCAGCGCCGGACTTGAAAACTCCAAATCCTCCAACCACTAATAAGTTGTATTTCCGCTAATTACGTTTGAGTTATGCGGATAATTAAAATATTAGTAATTAAGTATACAGTTTGGTGGTAATGAAAGGAATAAATTCGTTATTTCGTAAACCGGAGACTTTAAGGAAAAATCCTGAAACCCGTCGATTTTTATTTTTAAATAAGCTATTCGTAAGAATACATTTTTATTTTTGACGTCATCTATGTGAGCGTGATGACGTCATTGCTAAAATTTTTAAATAGAAGGGGGGTATTGTAATACATCATTTGAAAGGTCTTTTAAATACCTATTCAGCCATATCAATATGTCTGAGTAATTGATGTTTGTAATTGTTTAAAAAAATTATTAAATATTTATTATTATAATAAATATTTATTAAGTATTGATATGATGTATTATTGACACCCAAAAATAAATTTTATAAAGGCCATCACTGGTAATGAAATGTATTTTTTATCTACTTTTTACCTTTTTAAAGAAACTAGTTACCTTATCAATATGAACATTGATAGTTGGACATTCAAACTTAATTATCTTTCTGTCAAGTGATTAATAGTATTATTGTAGTAAACGTATTCAAAAAGTCTTTGTATCTTTGAACATGAAGCTAACTGAAACGCAAAGAATTGAAATTCTCATAATGATTGGTTATGGAGATAAAACACGTACGCAGAAAGAAGTATGTGCGTTATTTAATAATAAATACCCCCGTCGAGAACCAATTTCACAATCCACTGTAAGCAAAATTGAGAAAAAATTTAGAGAAACGGGTCATGTTAAAGACCTTCCTAAAGGTAGTAGAAAACCAATATCTGAAAACCAACAAGTAGACGTTTTGTTAGCTTTTCAAGATAATCCTCATAACAGTTCACGGCAAGTAGCATTAGATAATGACATGGACCATTCAACAGTTCTTAAACAGTTAAAGAAGGAAAAGTGGCATCCCTACAAAGTAAGTTTAGTACAAGAACTTATGGAAGATGATTTTGATAGACGAATTGAATTTTGTGACATTATAATGGAACTAAATAACAGAGATCCGATGTTTTTAAAAAAGATTATTTTCTCTAATGAAGCTACATTTCTACTAAACGGTCATGTCAATCGTCAAACTTATCAGTACTGGGCTACGGAAAATCCACACTGGATGCAAGAGTACCGTACTCAATACCCAGAGAAAATTAATGTTTGGGTGGGAATAATAGATAATAGGTGTATTGGATCATACTTTTTCGAAGAAAACTTAACAGGTCCTCGATATTTAGAATTTCTTCAAAATTTCTTGCTTCCAGAATTGAACCGGTTGTTTCCAAACAGAAATGATTTATGGCTACAGCAAGATGGTGCGCCTCCACACTATGCTGTCTTGGTACGTAACTACTTAAACAACGTCTTTCCAAATCGGTGGATAGGTCGAAGAGGAACAATAGAATGGCCGCCTAGGTCACCTGATTTGACTCCTCTTGATTTCTTTTTATGGGGATATTTAAAAAGTAAGGTGTATCAAAATAGACCACAAAATATTAATGAACTGAAAGAAAGAATACGTAATGAGGTTGTTCAAATAACTCCGGAAGTTTTAGAGAATGTTAGAGAAGAGTTCGCGGCACGCCTTTCTCATTGTATTTTAGCTGAAGGTAAACAATTTGAGCACTTAATTTAGGTTTCGATGTATTTATTGAATAATACTTAATAAATATTTATTGTAATAATAAAAATTTAATTATTTTCTTAAACAATTACAAACTTTAATTACTTAGACATATTGATATAGCTGAATAGGTATTTAAAAGACCTTTCAAATGATGTATTACAATACCCCCCTTTCTATTCAAAAATTTTAGCAATGACGTCATCACGCTCACATAGATGACGTCAAAAATAAAAATGTATTCTTACGAATAGCTTATTTAAAAATAAAAATCGACGGGTTTCAGGATTTTTCCTTAAAGTCTCCGGTTTACGAAATAACGAATTTATTCCATTCATTTCCACCATACTGTATAGTAAAACAGTATAGTATAAGTGTAGGAATTAAGAAGGCGAAATTTTTATTCTTTCTTTCTTTCTCCTCTTCCTTTTACCCTAACAGGGTGTCGGATTTGGGCTAGCTATTTTAATTTCCATTTACCCACCTCTTCCATTCTTTTCTGTTTCCTGCCATTATTTTCAATTCCTCGAGTGATTTTTGTTTAAGTTTTCCCGCCTCTACTACTTGCTGTATCCATTTTTTTCTTGGTCTGCCTCTTTTTCTTTTTCCGATGTTTTTTGCTTCATAAATTTTTCTTGTTATTCTATTGGATTGCATCCTCATCAGATGCCCATACCAGTTCATTTGTCTCTTTGCTATTTTGTTCATTATCGGTTCCTGGTTGGCCATTCTCCTAATAGTCTCGTTGCTTAATCTATCCCATTTTGTCTTTCCAACTATCCTTCTTAGATGTCTCATCTCCATTGCGTTTATCCTGCTCTTATGTTTTTCCAGAATTGTCCAGTTTTCACTTGCATAGAGCACAGTCGGTATCACTATTGTGTTATATATTTTTATTCTTGTTTCTCGTGCAAGTTCTCTTTTTCCCATTATTGGGGCTAACGCATAATATAACTTGTTTGATTTCTTTACTCTATTTGTTATTTCCCAGTCTAGTTTTCCGTCATTAGTTATTATACTTCCCAGGTATTCGTAAGTTGTTACTATTTCCAATTCTGAGTTTTTACATTTTATCTTTATTTGATTATCTTCCTTATCTCCTTTGCCGCTGATTATCATTATCTTACCTTTTTCCTCGTTTATCTCCATTTTAAGTTCTTCTATTTGTTCTACCCATATATCCATTAGTTTCTGCATTTTATTCTCGGAATCTGCTATTAGTACTATGTCGTCTGCATACATTAAGGACTCTATTGTTACCGGTTGTAATCTGCGGTAACCTATTATTGTCTGTAGTTGATTAGTTCTGACTCTAGTGTTTCTTATCAATTCGTTCATTACTATTATGAATAGCAAAGGACTGAGACTATCTCCTTGTTTAATACCTCTCTTCCAATTAAATGTTTCCGATCTTTCCCCTGTTATTTGTACCCTTCCTTTTACCTCTTTGTAAGTACTTTCTATAATTTTTATCAATGCATTAGGTACGTTAATTTTCCTCAAGCATTTCCCTATAATATGTCTTTCTATCGTGTCAACGAATTTTTTTTATTAAATAGTTAAATTAAATAAATAGTTATAAAAAATAAAAACTTAAACTTGAATCCTCTATTTTGTCGAAAACTAGTAAAAAATTCGAAATTATCTTAATCATACTGTTATTTTAAAATTTATAAAATTTACACATTTCCAAAACAGTATAGCAAATATGTTTCTGGAGAATATTAATGGTTCTCAAATTCATACTGATTAATATCCCAATAGCTACGTAAAATTATTATACCATGCGGTCGATATGTAAGGAATAAATTCATTTTTAGCGTCATTATGTACTTTCTGAAAAAAACCTAAAACAGGTTGATTTTTATTCTTAAATTGACAATTTATAGTATGAAAATATTATACCCCTCCAGCACCCCCTTTGAATTATAAGCACCTCCTCAAATATTTTAAATAACAAAGGGGGTCGTATGGAATCTTGTTAAAAAGGGATTTTAGTCCTTTGTTCAACAATATAAAGTTTTTTAAGTTTGGTGCAATCATAACTGAGAAAATTGATTTTTAATATATAAAGTTTTGATAATGTCTCTATCACAAAACTTTAGGTTGAATGAAGATAATAATGTCAAAATATTTACAACGTATTTTTCAATGAACTTTACAATTAAATTAAATGTTCAAAATGACCACCATTATTAACTTCTTGACAATAACCGAGGCGATTTTGGAATTCTCGTACAACATTTTACATTAATTTCATTATTTTGTTAATTTCTTCCGTTATCCTAACTTTTAAATCAGCAATAATGTTTGGTCTTTTAAAATATACTTTAGATTTTAAATAACACCATAAAAAGTAATCGAATAATCAAATCGAGGGATCTAGCCGGCCATTCGATCGTTCCACGTGTTCCAATTTACCTATTGGGAAAAACCTCGTTTAAATAATTTCTTACTATACGTGCAAGATGCGGTGGAGCTCCGTCTTGTTAATATGGTGCCCAAACATTAACTTTTTTTAGGATATTGCGTGTAAGTCTCACACACCCAGTGAGAATTTTCTCTGTTCCAATATCTACAGTTCTGTATGTTAATCGTTCCGTTTAAATGAAGAAAAAACTATTGTGTTTATGAACTGCAAATCTGCGTTCATTCTGTCCATAATCATTTCACAGAATTCTTGCCTTCTATCAGGATTATCTTCATTTAACTCCTAAACCAACTGAACTTTGTAAGGGTATTTTTCTTTATGCGAAACTCTCAAAATAGATGATTTACTTACATCATTGACGGCGGCAACTTCTCGAGTTGTCTTATGCGGATTTCCCTCAATCTCTAGAAGTACATCTAACTTTTTTTCTTCAGTAAATTTAACATTTCTACCTGGTTTTTCCATATTTTTTTACATGTCCATTATAACGAAACTTCTTTTCAATTTTGCTAACTGTAGACTGCGAAATTTGTTGACCAGGGTATTTATTATTAAACATTTCACAAACCTCCTTTTGAGTTCTTGTTTTATTACCGCAACCAATCATAATTAAAATGTATATTCTTTCAGTCTCGGACAAATGAGCTATAATTAAATTAAATACGCGCACAAATATACTGACGTCTTTTACTAACTTTAAATATCTAAATGACAGCAGCCTACTAGATTCATATCAATTGTTTATTTGGCTTTTTGATTAATATTTTATTATCTTTTTTATTAAGTTTTTTCCCTATTGTTTAGCAGAACAGATACGAAAATACCTGATAATTTCTAAAGTATATTTTAATAAACCAGGCAATATTGCTGATTTAAAAGTTAGGATAACGGAAGAAATTAACAAAATAACCACCGAGGTCATACAAAATATTGTATGAGAATTCCAAAATCGCCTCGGTTATTATCAAGAAGTGAATAATGGTGTTCAAGTTAAACATTTAATTTAATTGTAAAAATCAATTTTCTCAGTAATGATTGCACAAACTCAAAAAACTTTATATTGGTAAACAGAGGACTAAAATCATTTTCTAACAAGGTGCCACACGACCCCCTTTGTTATTTAAAATTTTCGAGGGAGTGCTGAAGCGGGATAATATTTTCATACTGTAAATTGTCAATTTAAGAATAAAAATCGACCTGTTTCAGATTTTTTTTCACATAGTACATAATAACTCTAAAAATGAATTTATTCCATACATATGGACCGCCTGGTACATAGTGAATGTGGTAGGTATTCTTCTTAACTGCATGGAACATATTTAAAGCAACTTTTGTTCTTCGATTCACGTTCAACCCAAAGATAGACGAGAAACAAAATTGGGGAGAAACTGGCACCAAATAGCACAAAACAGAGAAGTTAATAATGCATGGGTATGCCTTTGTCCAGGAGCAAATGCAAAGAGGGCGAAGAAGATTGCTCTCTGAAACCTTTCAGCGATGAAACTGTCCTTATATTGTAAAAATCCAAACATATTTTTCCAATCTCTAAATCCAGACGTTTACCTACATTTCGTAAAACTTAAGCCTATTACTACGTGAACATAACCTAACCAAACCTTCGCTCACCTTATCTACCCAATCTCAAGCACTTGAAAAATATGTTTATAATTAACTCAAAATAAGGATAAAACTTAATTATTTTATGAAAAATACTAACAATTATAACCTTCAATTGATTAAAACTCTGTCAAGTTTTATTTTTCATAAGAAACCATATTTTGTGCACGGATGACAACACCGATAAGAATGATCTGTATTGAGTATAATAAAGGGTGATTCATTTAGAGGTACTTTTTTCAACAAGAAAAAACAATGGGAAAAATTAATTTTATTTGAAAATATTTATTATCATACAAAAGAATCATTCTTTAAAATTACTTCTTAAAGATAATTTCTTTTAAATGTTGGCCATGACTATGATTAAGTTGGTTCATTCTGAAGTTCCAATTCTCGATGACTCGTTCCAGCATTTCGATTGGTATTTCACCAATGACTCGAGTAATATTGGCCTCCAATGCCTCAATCGTATCTAGTTTATTCATGTAGACTTTGGACTTTAGGTAGCCCCAAAATAAAGAGTCTAGCGGTGAGATGTCACAGGATCTAGGCGGCCAATTCACTGGTCCAAAGCGTGAAATAATTTGTTCACCGAATCGGTGTCGCGGTAAAGTCATGCTTTCACGGTCTCTAGGGCAAGTGGCGTCGTCCTGTTGGAACCAAATGGTGCCGAAACCACGAGCTTCAATTTCAGGTACCAAATAGTACGTTATCATGTTACGATAACGGTCTCTATTCAGAGTAACATTCTGGCCGGCCTCTGTTTTAAAGAAATATTAACCAACGATTTCACCAGTCCATAAACCACACCAAACAGTTGTTTTTGAGGGTGTAGTGGCAACTCTTGAACCTCTTTGGGTTGTTTATCACCCTAAATACGGGCATTTTGTTTATTAACGTACGTCAAAAATGGGCCTCATCTAAAAACAAAATTTTTCTCGAAAGCAGTGGATCTTCTGAAAGCTTATCAAGAGCCCATCGACTGAAACGGTGACGACTCGGAAGGTCGGTCGGCTTCAGCTCTTGCACTAATTGAATTTTGTAAGCTTTTAAACCAAGATCTTTACGTAAAATACGCCAAGTTGTTGCATATGACAAGCCAAGCTGTTAAGAACAATGACGAATCGATTCTTCATTATTTTCGAGTACACTATCCGTTACCGCCGCTATATTTTCTTCAGTACGTGCTAAATGTGGTCTATTTGGTCGCGTGTTATCTAAAAATGAAAACTGGGTTTCAAACTTACTAATCGTAAAGCGAATTTTAGGTTCGGTAGGCCGATTATGTGGACCATAAATTACTCTAAAGCACATTCCTCACAGAACTCCCATTTTCAAAATACAACTTAATAATTTCTAGACTCTGTGCCGGGCTAAGTCTTTCCATCATGGAAATGTCAAATAATACTGAACAAAAGCGAAATATCAGTTTGACAGTATTCATGCACGATCTCCAATCAAATCTCCACCAAAAAAAGTACCTCTAAATGAATCACCCTTTATAACAACTGTCATGGCTGTTGCTGTTATCAATTCATAGTAATCACTCTTTCATCTCTTTCATTTCATAATTCCTTGTTAAATGGAAAATACATAACGATTAACGTTAGGCGAACAATAATTCGGTTTAATAAGAAAAATTCATAATTTGTAATATACCCCGTCCTATCAATGTCGTCTCGTCGGCATTTCCGTCCTTGCCTCGTATGCTCTGTAGAGAGCTTCGGCTGTCGAAGATGAAGCTCTGCTTCAAATCCATTTTGGTATGGTTTTGCGTGGTTGGTTGCTGCTAGTCTTAATAAAGACTAGCTCTTCTTACATTTAGAAATAAAACACCTATTTGAAGTGCAGTAAAATCAGCCTCAGTAGGGTAGACTGTAAAAGGAGCAAAGCCCCAGCAGGAGGGCTCCCTGTAGACGACTCTATGTTGTGGAAGCCCCTGAAGAACCGACTGAGATGACCTGAAAATCGCACATATTTATGCACGAGTCGAGGCGAGGCGATGCGCATCAGCGTGCACTGTAGTCATCGACTAAAACCACGCGATGACCTCCACCTCTTTGTGAAAAATTTATTTAGAAAAAATAAAAGTTAGAGAAATACAAAGTTTGGAAAAGGTACAAAGTTAGAGAAAATGCAAACGTTCGAAACAAAACACAATACATCACAACAGCTTCCAGGACGTGGTGGTGTGGTGGCTTCATCTTCTTCTCCTACAGGTCATAAAATACAACTCTAGGGCTATGACAGCAAGACTAGCATATAAATTATACAGAAATTTCGAAACAAGCATCATTGATGCACCTTGGTATTGCCTAAACAGCGACATCCATCGGGACCTTCAAATGGAGACTATTAAACATGTATAAAATTGCTAGTAGTCACGAACAATGGCTGCTTTAGCATGTCAACGTCAAGACCATCCAGCTCCTGGACAACACGGATATAGTGAAAAAGTTCAAAAGGACAAAGCCTTTTGAGTTAGTGAAATGAGTGGCAATGCGAAGAAGAGTATGGTGCGGGAAATATGCTACACAATAGTTATAATGTAGATAAGTTATTTGACTCTGAAGTTATAGTTTCTTAGGTTAGAATAAAAATTGATCTAATGTTAATTAGATTGTAATATTTCTGGAAAATAAAAACAAATTGAAAATCATGCTGTATACTTATAATATGTATATACATTATACAAATGAGTTTCAATTAGTGAAGCTTAGTTCCAAAGTATATCTTATTTAAATTGCTAAAAACAAAAGATAGTCACAACTAAATAAATTACATTATAATATACTAAAAAGGTTCAGGTCTGGACTACGGATAACGGACCATATTTTCCACAAGGAAAATGAAATTCCTGCAGTTGGCTGTATGCCATGAATCACAAAAGTTTCATTTAAAAATCCTTTATAAAAGGAATACGAGCCCCTTCCCATATCAGTTGGCCCACCTATGGAATTTGCAGTTTAAGTCGACTACCATAAAAAACATACTCTGCATGTTTTTATAGGTTTCCATTAATATGGCATTTTTATTAATATTTATTAAAAACATTACCCTTATGGTTTTTTATTTATTTTCAACAATAAAAAAAAATTCACTAAACCCTGGCTATGCATTCACGTATGTTGACATACGTTGATTTTTTCATAATTACGTTAAATCCAGAGGTGGCTATGGAAAAATGATATCAAAACAATAATATTGTCAGTTAATGTCAAATGTATTTTGTAGTATTGTAAAGCTTTTTGCCGTTTGTGAATTGTACCGAGTGGTCCAATAAGCCGATCTCTCGGCTATATATCAGAAACTATTCATGTTATAACTTTAGGAGAAAAATATCCTGAGTAAAAGTGGCCAAGAGAAATCGCTGGAAATAACTTTTAAGTTTCTGGGTTAACCGCTAGGGGGCGTAACCTGTGAAGAAAAATTTGAAAACCAGTTTTTTGTGAAATATGCCCAATTATACCAAGTGTTAAATAAGTAAACTAGAAGGAGGCCTAAATTCCGCACAAAGTTGTTCAAGTACTTTTTTTTATTTTTTCAAATACAGGGTGGGGGAAAGTGGGAAAGTATTTGTGAATAAATACCTATAACTTTGGTTTGGATTAACCGATTTTAACGAAATTAGTGTCAATAGAAAAAGTGTGGATGGTTTAATTTACATCTACTATAAAACAATTGCATTTAGTTTTAATTGTCATGGGAAAAGGGTACTTTCGAATAGAAAAAATTAAAATTTGTTTTCCTTCAAAATGTTTAATGGAAACACCTATTTATTAGGAAATTATAATGGAACTGGATTAAATTCATAACAAAATGGCGCCAACCGCATGTTGATAGCTTTTGTCGAACTCGAGATATAAATAAAAACGCATAAACATAAGTAAGTAAAATATTGACTCACCCTTTATTATAACTTAAAATTAAATATGTGAAAGATCATACAAATGTCTCGATCATTAAAACTTAATGTCCAATTAAATGTTTAAATTGTTTTCCATCGTTGTCCACACAAAGATGTAATCTTTCGCGCGTAGACATAACAGCTGCTTCAATCTCAGTTGTTGATATACTATTTATTACGTTTATAATGAGCTGTTTCATGTCGTCTCGCGTGGTTTGTCGAGTTTGGTTTGTCGTCATGTTGTAATAGCATATATCTTCTTGTTTGTAAGGAAATATCTTCCAATAAAACAGGCAACTGACTTTCCAGAAAATCCAAATATGTTTCGCCATTTAAAGTTCTATCAAAGAAATATGGACCTACGATCTTTTCATCAACTATATCATCAGTTGTTGATATACTATTTATTACGTTTATAATGAGCTGTTTCATGTCGTCTCGCGTGGTTGGTCGAGTTTGGTTTGTCGTCATGTTGTAATAGCATTTCTCTTATTGTTTGTAAGGAAATATCTTCCAATAAAACAGGCAACTGACTTTTCAGAAAATCCAAATATGTTTCGCCATTTAAAGTTCTATCAAAGAAATATGGACCTACGATCTTTCCATCAACTATACCACACCAAACATTAAGACTCCATCTACCTTGAACCTGCATTCATGTATCCAGTGCGGATTTTCTTCAGCCCAATAATGCATATTATGCAGATTAACACCACCCGCACTATTAAACGTAGCCTCGTTTGTCCACAAAATCTTTGACATGATATGCGGTTGTTCTTTTAGCAGACCTAACATACAATTGCAGTAATCTAGCCTTGCATCAAATTCTCTCTCATGTAAAGCTTGGTGGAGAACTACATGATAAGGATGCAGTCTAAAAAACAGAACAACAAATATTGGTCAAAAAGAAACCACTATATTTACTAAAACTTAAAAAATCTTAAAAAATCCACAATTGTTTCACAAGATAAATCGTGCATAAGTATTTTTAAGAAACGGATAAAAGGATAAAAGCGCCGTGTTGTCGTTTTTATCGGAATATTAAAATAACAGTTGAATAAAGTTTAAAGGGAATTCCAAGTTTCTGACCTAAACGTTCACTTTATAATATGAAAAACCAACCTGTGATGTTTTAAAATCCTTAGAACAGTAGTTTTGGGTATGTTTAGTTCTATAGAGATTTGCTGACTACTTATATGTATGTGGATTCTGTCTTCGGTCATACATCTACTACGTCGTTTAAAACAAGGACGATGAAAACTACCAGTTTCTCTTAATCTTCTTGCCTTTCTTTCAAATACTTCTTTGCCATAATGTCTCCTGTCAGGATATCTTACAGAATATATACGTGAGGCAATAGCGGCATTTTGGTGACATTCGAAATAAACTCCAATCATATCATACAATTCTGCATTTGATATACTCATCACGAATTATGACTACTGATAATTAATTACTAATATTAGCAATATTAATATCTATTGAAAAAAGTGCAATCTTCAATTCGAGTTATAATATAACACTTCTTAACAATGTTTTGACTGCTGTCAATAAATAAACAATATGAACTCCATGTCAAATTCATTGTCGTAGCCTACTTAGTTTCGAAAAAACTATTTTTAATCGTATGAAATAACAATGGTCAAAATAGGATTAAACATTAAGATTCTTTTGCTATAAAAAAATTTAAAAGTACCTACTGACTGATTTTTTAATTTAATTTATAATACAGGGGGAGTCAATACTATACTTACTTATGTTTATGCGTTGTTATTCATATCTCGAGTTCTACAAAAGCTATTAACATGCGGTTTACGCCATTTTGTTACGAATTTAATCCAGTTCCATTATAATTTACAATAAATAGGTGTTTCCATTAAACATTTAGAAGAAAAACAAATTTTAATTTTTCCTATTCGAAAGTACCGTCTACCTATGACAATTAAAACTAAATGCAATTATTTTATAGTAGATGTAAATTAATTCATCCACATCCTTTCTAGTGACACTAATTTCGTTAAAATCGGTTGATCCAAACCAAAGTTATAGGTATTTATTAACAAATACTTTCCCACTCTCCCCCACCCTTTATTTGAAAAAATAAAAAAAAGTACTTGAACAACTTTGTGCAGAATTTAGGCCTCTTTCTAGTTTACTTATTTCACACTTGGTAAAATTGGGCATATTTCCCAAAAAATTGGTTTTCAAAGTTTTCTTCACAAGTTACGCCCCCTAGGGGTTAACCCAGAAGCTTGAAAGTTATTTCCAGCGATTTCTCTTGGCCACTTTTACTAAGAAATTTTTTCTCCTAAAGTTATAACATGAATAGTTTCTGATATATAGCCGCGAGATCGGCTTATTGGACCACCCGGTACAATGGGTCGAGGTAAAGTTATCGATGAAAAAATTTGTTCAATCATTATTAGTTTTTTTAATTCTGGAAAATCCAATTGGGAAATCGCGAATATGTTGCAATTGTCACGCTATAGTGTAAGAAATACAGTCAGAAGATACAAAACTACATTTTCGGTCGTCACAAAACCTAGAAATGCACGAAAAAGTAAAATAACCGAAGCAGATTGAAGGGCATTAAGACGCATTATAGTGAAAAATAGACGAGCAAATTATATGGAGTTAAGGGTTTTATGGAGTGACATTATTGAAAGACACGTTTCTAGATCAACATGTTCACAAATTGGGATTTGGTACTTACAAACTAAATTTTATATTAGGCTAAGGAAAAGCTACTTTTAACATTACGACAAAAGAAAAATAGACTAAGATGGTCAAAAGAGCATAAAGATTGGACTCAGTCGAAATGGGATTCAATATAATGGAGCGATGAGTCCAGATTTGAAGTGTGTGTTGGAGACAGTAGGAGTCGCGTCATTCGTAGGAAAAACGAAGCTTTCCATCCCGACTGTCTAAAAGAAAAGTTAAATTTCCTGCATCTGTCATGATCTGAACAGCATGTCGTCTAAAGGTGTGGGGAAGTAACATTTTATCGATGGGATTGTAAACACGGACAAATATTTAAATATTTCAGAAGAATCTCTTTTACCGATTATGGAACACCATTTAACATCAGCGTAAGATTTTGTCTTCGAACAGGACGGCGCAGGTTGTCATACCTCAAAAAAGAGTTTAAAATGGATTGAAGACCATGGCATACCACTTCTGGAATGGGTTTCTAACAGTCCCGACTTGTCCCCGATAGAGACTTTGTGGCGCGAAATGAAAACAGCTTTGAGAAAACATCCTGCCAGGTCCGTCAACGAATTGAAGGAAAAATTGCAAGAAATATGGGATTCGTTTACATTAGAATCTTGTCTGAACTTGGTAAAAACTATGCCTCGAAGAATTGTGGATGTCATTAAAAATAAAGGGGATGTAACTCAGTGGTTAACTTTCACATTTTTTTTGTTAATTGTACATATTCTATGCGTATTTTTAAATTCATTATTATTCTGTTTAATCAATAGTTTTCATTAAGTTATAAAATAATTTTCTATAATTAGGAAATTCAAAAATGCGCTTTTATTTTTGTTTCCTAAAATTTAATTTTCTTATCAATCTAACGTTGGACCAACTGATATGGGAAGGGGCTTGTAATAGCTGAATGCTTGGAAGATCTACAACAAATATTTCACAGAGTTGTAAATACCAACGAGGATCTCTTTTCTTCATGGCTTATCCCTTAACATGAAAAAAAAAACACAGTTTATCAGAAACCTTAACAATAGGCGGAGAATAAATAAAGTTCAAAAGTATGAATATCTGGAAACTTCCATTAAAGACAATATTAAGGACACTGAAGAAATTAAAGGAAAAATAGGGCAAGCAAGAAATGCATTCAACAAAAGTGAAAGCATATTCTGTAGCTGTAGCATAGACATCACAATGGCTTTAAAAAGAGAACGTCTTAGATACCGTGTCTTCTCCGTGTTATTCTACGAAATGAAAGCTTGGACATTATAAATAGATTGGAAGCCTTTGAACTAAGGAGCTACAGAAAAATACATCAGATAGACTAGGTAGATTGAGTCAAGAATGTCGACGATTAAAAAGGATGGGAAAATACAGGTAAGTTTTGAATACCATTAAGGCCAGAAAATTAAACATCTACGATATATCATGAGATGCGATATTAAGGTAATATTGCAAGAAAAAAAAAAGTCGAAGAAGGAGACGTATTTTCTAGTTGAACAACTTAGAGCCTGGTTTGAATGTAATTTCGTTGACTTCATTAAGGCGGCGGTATTGAAAATGGGGATTGTCACAATGATTGCCAATCTTCTTAGAGGAGATAACACTTATAGTAGTAAGATCTGGCCACTAAATCAGAACAGAGGTTTAAGGCTGTGGGAATGGATTTCCGGAGAAGATCTGCAGAAAGATCGAGACGAAAAAAGGGTAAAAAACGGGAGGAAACATCGAGTCATGGCAATATGTGGAAACTCGGGAAAACGGGACTACCAAGAGAGTTCAGGATTAAAGGAATTAAGTCGAAAACGCAAGGGAAAGAAAGAGAATTGGAAGTTGGACAAAGAACAGTGGCTGTTGGATTTTAAAACCAAAAGTTGTTTTATCGAAACAACTCTGTGAGGAATAAAATGAAAATTTAGTAAACAACACAGCTTTTATTACATAGCAAGTAGTAGACGTTTACAAATAAAACACAGGCAAAACACTTCATATAAAATATAGCGAACTCTTATAATTTAATTGTTTACCTTTTAAAGCTGCAAGCTGCATTTTTCGCGTAAATAAATACTTTAGATAACTGATCACAAAAAAATTGTTTAAGAAATGTTTAATGTAGATTTATAAAATGATCAATTAATAACTGTTGACTAATTATTCGGTAACATACAACTTGACATAGCACCGAAGATTAGAATTTTGATATCGATCACGGAAATTGGTCTAGATAAAATTAGTTCCTTTAAAAACGGAGCATTTTATAAAAATCGAATGCACTAAATAAATATTAAAAGAAATATCGAGATGTAAAAACTGCAAAAATGTATTGAAAAATTAAAATTAACGAAATAAAAACATAACTTGTTGGATAAGATTATCTATTCATCTCTCTTTTCAGGCTACATATTTAAAGTAACAAAAATGTGTCAATGTGCCGAAACCGGAAAAGAAAGTCTGCATTGCAATAGGACCATGATGGTTTTCTAAAGCGATGATAAAATTATTGACCAGCTGTATTTGTTAGAACTATAATTTTAATGAATTTATATTGATTAACATAGGTCTAGATTATGTATTGGGTGTATGAGGTTAAGCGACACCGATGTCAACCTCATCTGCTAGAGCAGCGTTTCCCAAACTGTGCTCCGCGAAGCATCCACAGATGCTCCGCTATATGGCGATAATAAACGGCTGCGGTAAACATTAGAAAAAAAAAGCTCCGCTATATCGATGGCTGAAAGCAACAGTGATATATCACGTCAAATTGAAATTACAAGATAATGATAATTAAAGTATGCAGTAGTATTAAAAATCTAAAAAAAGTAAAAAAAAAGAAATAGGTGACCAACAACTTATTTTTATTGGATATTACTCTATCATATATAATACAAATAAGTTTTTGGTCACCTATTTCTGATTTTTAATACGACTGCACACTTTAATTATCATCATCTTGTAATTTCAATTTGATATGATATCTCACTGTTGCTTTCAGCCATCGAATGGCGATAATAAACCGTTAAACATTAGAAAAAAAAATAGATAAGATTTTTAAAATTAAAATACTGGTTTGACATGCGCTCCTAATATTCTATCGGCGACGTTTCACGGTCAAACGGCACTTCTGAACTTGTTTAAGACCTCTCCTTACTACGCCAAACAAAGTGTACCTACGGACGGAAGTGATTGTGATTAGTCATGTTTCATTCTTGTATTGTGCATTTGTGCGGTCACTCGATCCTTGCGGTGTCAGTTAAGAAACATAGTTAATACCACATAGCACATAATACAATCTCAAGCAGCATCGGAGACTTGGCAGAGGATGTGAAAGCTACCTTACCTTCTCGAATAAAATCTACCAAGTTTTCACTACAGATATGCGAGTCAACATATTATGTAGCTGGATTGGCAATTTTAATAGCATTTGTGCGGTACCAGCACTTAGAGTATTTTCAAGAGGATCTACTTTTTTGCAAACCATTGAGAACTAACACAACTGGTTCCGAAATTTTCAAATAAATAGAAAGCTTTTTCACAGAGAATAGCAGTCCCTGGGATAACTGCTTCGATGTGTGCACAGACGGCGAGAAGGCGATGACTGGAAGAACATCGGGCGTCATTTCAAGAATGAAGGAAAAAGCCAAGGAATGCAGCAGTAGTCACTGTATCCTCCACCGCCATAGCCTCGCTGTGAAAAAAATGCCGTCTTCCTTAAAAGTAGTCTTGGACGAAACCGTTATAATTAATTTTATCAAATCACGACCACTGCATACAAGGCTGTTTAGAGTGATGTGGCTATTATACATTCGTCTTTACTTCTTCATACGGAAGTAAGGTGGCTTTCTCGCGGCAAATGTTTAGCCAGGCTCTTTGAAATGAGAGCTGAAGAACTTAGAACCGTAATTTATAAGTAATTCACAATAGAGTACATAAGAAATTAGATGAAGGCATAAGTAATACACAAATGGGATTTAGGAACGGACTGAGAACACGAAATGCACTGTTTGCAGTAAGTGTTCTTTCGCAGAGATGCTTAGATATAAATCAGGAAGTATATGCCTGTTTCATTGATTTTGAGAAGGCATTTGACAGAGTGCAGCATAACCGGCTTAAAGAAATTTTATTAAATAAAAACATAGACAGTAGAGACATTAGAATCATATGTAACCTCTATTGGAACCAAACAGCAAAAGTGAAAGTTGAAAATGAACTGACCGAGGATATCCAGATTCGCCGTGGGGTCCGCCAAGGGTGTATTTTATCACCCTTGTTTATTTATACAGTGAAGCCATCTCAGAATTAGCGCTTGCCGAGGTCAGTGAGGGCCTTATAATAAACGGTGAGCCACTTAATAACATAAGATATGCTATCAGTTTAGCTTAGTTGCTATCAACAAGTCCTCGTAGACACTTTGTCTCAGAACCAGCAACCTCCTGTAGAGTCTTACGTTGCCATGTTATCAATTCCTGTTGTAACTTTAACATCATAACATATAAGATCCAATAATGTAACTTAAATTCAAATTAATATTATTGAACGGGTTTTTACCCAAACATTTAGTGGCTCAAAACATGTACACTTAGACACACTTATATAGATTCCGAAAACGTTTTGTGATGTAGCCCGATTGGGTGTTTTAATTATATACCTGTTATAGTGTATTTTTATATAAATTTTTTTCTTTCCTTAAGTTCCGTAAATTGACAAAAGCCTATCTATCTGAAAGACCATATTATTCAGTGGAAGAGTGTCTTAACGAATAACTAAGAAATTGCAGTACCTTCATGTACAAGTAACTAAAGTATTTTTAGCTATATTTGGGTATCACATGCAGCAACTTCAACTTATTAGTTCTTACGGTTTTATTATGCAATTTGCAATTTATTTAAATTTTGCAATGGATTGTTTATTTTATTACCTTTTATTTTGTGATATTGACGATTTAGTACTTTCAGTCAACTGTAATTGTTATTTTTTGACATTTTGTAAGCATTGTCCATAAAATTGTACAATTTTCAGTGACAATAAAGCATAATTCATATTCTATTCTATAAAAACTAAATATAGTATAAATACTTAATTCCCCCGTATACTTGTATTACAGATCATCAGATTTTAAAATATTATTAATAGTGGTTTTAACTACAACTATCTGATAAATCAATTTTAGAAATAACAGAAAATACAGAAAGATTTAAATTTATGTATTTTTAAAAACATTAATAAAATAGATAGGACTACTTCAATAGTCTCCCGCAATATATATAAATAAAAAACCAGTTGTAATCTAACATTGTCGAGTCAAGATTAGCTAAGATTATAATGAATGTTTGACTGTTTCTCTAAATATTCTGATATTTTGTTATATAATGTGTTATTTATAAATATAGTATTTGCTACTATACCTGTAAAATATATATATATATATATATATATATATATATATATATATATATATATATAATATATATATATATATATATATATATATATATATATATATATATATATATACTAATATAAAATCTACAAGATTATACGGGTTATATCCTTTATTACTTTTATTTTTGATAAATTTTCATATTTTAAATTTTAGTAAATAACTTCCTTTTCAAGGGATTAATATTTTTTGTAATAATAATTAAATAATTTTTTCTAATCATTAATTTATACATTTAACTATTTATAAGGCGATGCTATAATACCCCCATAATCTTTCGAATTGCCAGGTATTTGTGTACACATACAGTGAACGGCTAAATTATGGAATATTATCATTATTTCGAGAACCGTCGAGTTTTGAGAGAAATCCCGAAACAGGTCGATTTTTGTTATAAAATATCCATCTTATAAAGTACATAGAGTAGGGATGACGTCACCGGTGTGGGTGTAGTGACATAACCGTTAATTTTTTTAAATAAAAATTGGTATAATGCGACACCTTATTTGAATGAGAATTTTTTTAATTCTCTATTTAACGACATTACATTTTTAACTAAAATTCAACTAAATTACAACTAATGATTTAATATATCTTCTTCTTCTTAAATTGCCCTCTCCTCAATGGAGGTTGGCTACTACAATTTTAAACTCTTCTCTATTCAGCTGTCGGATGTTTCTGAGCCACGATAGTCTTTTCCTTCCTAGGCCTCTCTTTCCCTCGATTTTTCCTTTCACTATAAGTTGGGCATATTGGTACTTATTATTTCTCAGTATGTGGCCTAGGTATGATGTTTTTCTAACTTTTACTGTGTTAAAAAGTTCTCTTTCCTTGCCTATTCTATGCAGCAGTTCTTCGTTTGAGGTATGCGATGTCCATGAAATTTTGAGTATTCTCCGGTAGATCCACATTTCAAAGGCCTCCAATTTATTTACGGTTGATGTTTTAAGGGTCCACGTTTCAACTGCATATAGAAGAGTCGACCAGACGTAGCATTCTGATAAACGTAGTCGAATTTCGAGTTTTATTCGAGAATCACAAAGCAGTTTTTTTATTTTTTCGAAAGATTTTGTGGCCTGTTCTATTCTCGATCTTATTTCTAGATCAGGATTTAGGCTGCTATCGGTCCAACATCCCAGGTACTTAAATCTATTGACCTGTTCTAAAATGTGCCCATTTATTGTGCAAGGTTGAGGTACGTTTTGGTTTTTTCGGATTGACATCACTTTGGTTTTTTTAATGTTTATTTTCATACCAAATTGCTCACAGGTCGAGTTGGTCTTGTCGATGAGTCGTTGTAGACCTAAGTCGGAATCCGCAATTAACACTGTATCATCGGCGTATCTGATACTGTTGATATTTACGCCATTCACATTGACTCCATCCTTGGAATCCTCCAATGATTCTTTAAATAGAAACTCGGAGTAAAGATTAAACAGCAGAGGCGACAGAACACATCCCTGTCTAACTCCCTTCCTAATTTCTACTTCTGCGGATGTGGAACCTTCGATCCTAACTCTGGCTTTTTGGTTCCAGTACAAGTTTTTTAAGAATTTGATGTCTTTTCCATCTAAACCGACTTCTTGCAAACGTTCTAATAGTAGGTCGTATCTTACTCTATCAAATGCTTTTTCGAAGTCTATAAAGCATATAAATATATCTTTCTGTTGGTCGTAGCATTTTTGGGCGAGAACTAGTAAACTGAACAGGGCTTCTCTCGTTCCCATGCCGGCTCTGAATCCAAACTGATCGTCTCCGATGATTGTTTTGCACTTTCTATAGATACGATTATGTACGATTTTTAGTAGGACTTTTACTGCATGACTCATAAGGCTTATCAGACGGAACTCATTGCAGTGTTGTGGGTTTGGTTTTTTTGGTAGTGGGATGAATATTGACTCCAGCCAATCTTGGGGTATTTTGCCTGTATCATAAATGCGATTGAATAAAAGGACAAATATTTCGATATTTTCTTCGCTGATTAATTTAATATATAATGTACTTAAAGTAACCAAATTATGCATAACATTTATTTTAAATTAAATGTTCGAAATGCCATCCATCGGTTCCTGCCATGACTTTCCTGAAGTAAATACTTAAAAAGGTAAAAATAATAATGAACACAAAAAGTTATCTCATAAACACTGAAACTTTTTGTCAAATGTTAATTCAAGCAAGTGATAGTGGCATGGTTACTGTAATATTTATTGACGTAAATGTTTTGATTTTGTGAATTGTCATCAGTTGTCAATTGTAATTTTTAGTTTTGAATACTAAATTATGGTTCACCTAAATGATACACAACGCATAGAAATATTAATTCTTAGCGGATGCGGAGATAAAAAAAGAACACAGAACGAAGTATGCAATTTATTCAACGCAAAATATCAAAACAGACCCATCAGCCAATCAACAGTAAGTAAAATAGTCCGAAAATTTGGAGAAACTGGGCACGTTAAACATATTCCAAACGCTGGGCGCCCTAAAATTGAAGGCAATGTGAAACTTGATATTTTATTAAATGTACAAGACAATCTTCACAGTAGTTCAACACAAATGGGTGAATATGCTTGAGTTTCCCAACGATCGGTATTACGTATCTTAAAAAAAATACCATCCCTACAAAATTCAACTACATCAGGAATTCAACGACGACGATCCAGATCGCCGGCTTCAATTTTCTGAAATTTTGCAGGATTTATGTATCAGCAATCCACATTTCATCAATCAAATCCTTTTTTTCGATGAAGCCACATTTTTTATACATGGTACCGTGAATCGTCAAAATTGCAGATATTGGAGTCAAGAAAACCCACATTGGATGACTGAGTCACACACGCAATATCCTCAGAAAGTAAATGTATGGGCAGGGATCATTAATGACAGAATAATTGGTCCTTTTTTTCTTTGAAGAAAATCTAACAGGAGAACGTTATTTCACTTTTTTGAGAAATCAACTTATACCTGTCCTTGCTAAAATGTATCCAAATACCAAATTTACCTAGTGAAAATATCTGGTTTCAACAAGATGGAGTCCCTTCGCATTACGCACGTGAAGTACGTCAATTTTTAAATCATTGCTTTCCCAGGAGGTGGATCGGAAGACGAGGTTTTATAGAGTGGCCAGCAAGGTCGCGAGATCTAACACCTCTAGACTTTTCCTGTGGGGTTACATAAAATCAAAAGTTTATGTCAATAGACTACAAAACTTACAGGACTTGAAAGATAGAATTAGGCATGAAATGAGTCTAATTACTCGAGAAGTCATCCGCAATGTACTTGATGAATGTATCCGTAGATTCGCATATTGTCAAGAAACCGATGGATGGCATTTCGAACATTTAATTAAAATAATTATTATGCGTAATTTGGTTACTTTAAAGTACATTTGGTTAAAAATGTAATGTCATTAAATAGAGAATTAAATTCTCGTTTAAATGAGGTGTCGCATTATACCGATTTCTATTTAAAAAAATTAACGATAACGTCACTACACCTACACCGGTGACATCATCCCTACTCCATGTACGTTATAACATGGGTATTTTATAACAAAAATCGACCTGTTTCGGGATTTTCCTCAAAACTCGACGGGTCTCGAAATAATGATAATATTCCATAATTTAGACTTTTACTGTATAACAGGAGAGTTAGTAATTTTTTTTAACATTGATAGACTTTTGACATTAATTCCGTCACGATAATGTCAACTTAACTTGTTTATATATTTTAATTCTAAGCCGAAGTGCAGAAATACTTTTTCTAGTAGGCGAATAAATTTACCTTTTTTTTAAATAAATGGTTTGTACTTTTCTTATTATTCAATTTAGTATTAAGGTATACAAATTAGTTGATAAGGTTACTGTTTTTTTAGTCAGGTATTCTACAAACTTTAATAAATCAACGCAGATTATGGCTTACGCTGACGATCTGGATTTGATCGCACGTACTACACGAGGACTTAAAGAGATGACTTCCATCTTCTTGACAGCCGCACAAAATATGGGCCTTAAAATAAACGAGGAAAAAACCAAAATGTTAGCATCTATTCCAAATAACAGAGATAGAGCTAGAAACGCCGAAGAAAACTTCAGTATAGACCAATATAATTTTGAGGTAGTAAATAAGTTTACATATTTGGGTTTTCTCATAACAAACGATAATGACACATCTGAAGAAGTAAAACGGAGGGTACTGCTAGCAAACAAATGTTATTTTGGACTAAGCAAGCAGCTAAAAAACAGAAATTTAAGCCAGAAAACCAAACTAATAATATATAGAACACTCATCCTACCAGTGCTGACATATGGGTCAGAAACATGGACCATCTCCAAAACAGACGCAAATCTTCTGCTCGTCTTCGAAAGGAAGATACTAAGAAGAATAATAGGCGCATTCTGTGAGAATGGTATTTGGAGAAGGCGATATAATTTCGAATTGTACGAGAAGTATCAAAAATAGTAAATGGTAGAGATGTAATATCCTTCATAAAAATAGGTAGGCTTAGATGGGCTGGACATGTGTCAAGAGCAAATGAAAATTACCCACCCAGACGAACTCTATTATCGGTCCCAGTGGGAAATAGGAGTAGAGGCAGACCACGACTGAGATGGAGGGACGGTGTGGACGAGGACGCAAGGAAAATCGGCGCGGCAAATTATTGGCAACGGTTGGCGATGAACAGAAACGACTGGCGAAATAGACTGGGGAAGGTCAAGGCTCAACTAGAGCTGTAGCACCACTGATGATGATGATTCTACAAACTGTACATAATAGGTGAAGAGTAATGTTAAATTTATTGTTAATTATATATTTTCTATAACAAAGTAGTAGGGATTAGAAATAGGCAGCAGAATAAGACAATGGAATTCATTGAGCCCCATGCTTTCAAATTGATCATGGATGAAATCATCACAACCGTTAACAAAGGAAGAGGATACAATGGGAGAGAATGGGAAACAAAGAAATCAAAATACTCTGTTCTGCAGACGACGCAATATTGACAGCCCAAGACAAAGGTCCACAGATTTAACATAAGAGCAAAAGAATTTAATATGACAATTTCATCTCAGAAAACTAAAACAAGTAGTCAGCAAAGAACCAACCAGATGTAAAATAGAAATTGATGGCATCAGTATTGAACAAGTACCTAATGGAAATAAAATACCTGGGAATTACACTGTATAGCTATGGAGACCTAGACAAAGAAGTGAGAGATTAAGTACAAAAAGCAAATAGACTGGCAGGGTGCCTTAATAACACTATATGGCGAAACAGACACATTAACACTGAGATGAAGTCAAGAATTTATAAAGCCAGTGTAAGACCAATAATGACATATGCCTCGGAGACAAGATCCGACACATCCACAACGCAAAGGCTACTGGAAACGGCAGAGATGAGAGTACTGAGAAGAATTACAGAAAAACGCTGAGAGATCGAAAGAGAAGTGAAGACATTAGAAGAAAATGTAACGTAAATTGTATAAATGAATGGACCCAAAATAGAAAAAAAGAATGGAATAACCACATAAGCAGAATGTAGGAGACCCGTGTCGTCAAAATAGTAAGAGATAAGTCACCAATCGGAAGAAGTATCGGACGACCGCGCAAAAGATAGAGTGACAACCTTTCATAGAGGTATTAATCCGCCAATGAACAAGCAGAATTGTTTATAAAGAGGAAGAAGAAGAAGAAGAAGTAGGGATTAACTTGGATTGTACTTCTTCTTCTTCTTCTTAGTCGTTAACCTGATGCAGGTATCGTGATATCATGAAGCTATTAACTAAATTTCCCAATGTTCCTCCACGTTTTTCTATCTTCTGCCATTCTAGCACATTCTGACAATGGAGCGCCAATGGTAGCAACAATATGGTCCGTGTATCGTGTGGGAGATCTACCTCTATTTCTTTTGCCTTCTACTTTTCCCTGGATGGTAAGTTTTTCAAGACCATTTCTTCGAAGGACATGTCCAAAATAGCTTATTATTTGTTCTGATATTTGTGTTCTTAGTCTTTTCTTTATGTTTAGCTGGTCCAGTATGGATTCATTTGTTCTTCGGGCCACCCATGGTATTCTCAGCATTCGTCTCCAGCAGTACATCTCAAATACATCTATGTTCTTTTTGTCTTTCTCAGTAAGGGTCCAGCATTCCGATGCATAAGTAAAAACTGGAAAAACTAGACTTCTTACTAGTCTCATTTTTGTATCGGTAGTTATTTCATGGCTTTTCCAAATTTTTGTTAATTTTGTCATAGCGCTTTTTGCAATTGCTGACCGCCGCTTTATTTCTTCAGTACAGCCTCCTTTGTTGGTTATTAATGAGCCCAGGTACACAAATTTATCTACAACAGCGATATTGTTTATCATGACCAGATGATTTTGATTGTTGTTAGCTCTGTCAATTATCATGATTCTCGTTTTATCTCTGTTTATTTTAAGACCCATCGTTAAGCTTACGTCTTCTATCCGTTGTAGCAGGTGAATCAATTCAGCTTCAGAACTAGCGAGGATAGTAGTATCATCTGCATATCTCAAGTTGCAAATCTTCTTCCCGCCAATGGTGATGCCACCGTTCCAGCCCTCAGTAGCTTTCCGCATTATCCATTCACCATAGATGTTAAATAGAATTGGGCTTAGTATGCAGCCTTGTCTCACGCCCTTTGTGACCCTGAAACTATCGGTTAGTTCCCCATTTATTCTAACTCTGGCATAATTGTTATTGTACAGACTTTTAATTAGCAGTATCAGATGATTGGGGACTCCCATTTCAGACAAAACCTGCCACATTTTACTCCAGTTGACCAAATCGAAAGCTTTACTATAATCTATGAAGCACAAATATGTTGTGATGTTAAATTCTCTGGATTTTTCTACAATCTGCCGTACGTTTAAAATTTGTTCTCTAGTACCACGTCCGGGAACGAAACCTGCTTGTTCCTCCGCAATGTTAGGTAGTAAAAAGGGCTTTATCCTCTCGAGAATTATGTGTAAGAGTATCTTACTGCAATGCGCAATTAGAGCAATTGTGCGATAGTTACTACATAAATCTTTCGCTCCCTTTTTATGTATGGGAATATATAGTGATTGTGTCCAGTCCTCAGGCCATTTACCTGTCTCCCACACTCTTTGACAAATTTGATGTATTATATCCACTCCAACGTCATCTAGGGTCCAAATCATTTCAATAGGTATGTTATCTGGACCGGCAGCTTTCTGACTTTTTTGCCTCATAATTGCTGCTTCAACTTCACTTTTGAGTACGTCAGGTTCCGTCACCAAACTGGCATCTTCTTGTTGTGATGGGGCGTCTGTGCTTTCCTCCATCATCAGTCGTCCACAGTATTCTTTCCATCTGTGTAAAATATCTTTTTTAGAAGTGAGTAGAGTTCCGTTATCATCTTTGATAGCAAGGTAGTTTGGTGTAAAGGAACGCGTTATCTGCTTTATTTTTTTAAACATGTCTCTGGTCTCAGTTTTGGTTTTATGCCCTTCTATTTCCATGCAGATTTTGTTCAAGTGTGTGTTCTTGTCCTTTTTGCAGAGTCGTTTTATTTGACCGTTCAGTGCTTTATAGGCCTCTTTATCACTTTCACTGTTCAGTCCTGTGGCTTTTAAGCACTTCCTCTCCTGTATTTTAGTCCACGTGGAGTCTGTTATCCATTGTTTCCTTCTTTCTTCTCTATCACTCTTAATGTTTTTCGCAGCATTATGCAATATGGATTTTGTTTTTGTCCATATGCTATTTGAGGATCCATTGCTATTTGGGTTGTACATATCTGTTTTATTAGTACCATTGTTTTCCTCTTATTTTCATAAATTAATTAAAGCAACCCTTAGAGCAATATAATATACTTTGGAAAGTAACCCTGGTACTTTCCTGGTACCCACAATTTTCTTTTTAGTTCGTTCTTTATTTCAGTACTCTTTTCTTGTTCACTTATCCTAAATTCTATCAGTTATTCATATTCATTTCCAGGTAACTGTCTTTTAGAGGCATGCAAATTGGCGGAATCCTTCCTAAGTTTAATTGGTCATTCTCTGGAGTAGCCTACTAGCCAAGCGGCATGTCTCACAATATTGTGTAGTGAGCACATCTATTCCATTTTTGTTACATTGGCCACTATATCAATCAACTTCTTTTCTTGTTAAATTGGCGCTTCCCACAGAAGCCCACATATACAATTTTTGTTACACCCTGTTTCTGATGGGTAGTTATATTGTTACAAAATTAGTTCATCATGGTTGAAATGTTAAAATTCAGCTGTAAACTACTGACTACCTTGTCAGAATTTATACCTTTACTTATACTTTTTTAACTTGGGTCTATTTAATCTGATTTCGTAAACTAATAATAAGTCCCATCCCATTAACATACTTAGCACCTGCTTTTGAATATCAGCTGAGTTTTAACAAAAAATATGAATAAAATAAATACTTGTATGCGTGATAACGAAGTTATAGGACTTATAGATATGTATATATACACAAATGCTTATAAAGCATAAAAATTATGCCTAAAACGTTTGTATCTAATATTCTTATGTTATCGTTGTAAATTAATTTAAAACGGCAAACCTTGAAAATTTGAATAAGTTAATTCTAAATTTAACCTAATATTGTATTTTACATACTACTTCGTATACTGTAATTACTATAAATTGATAGAATTATAACTACAGTATATTAGCTTATGTGTTGACAAATAAATTGGTCAATCTTATCCACATAAAAATTAAAAACTATAATCCATGATTATTTAATTACAAAATGCCGAAACATTTGAAAACAATAAACAAGAAACAACACAACGACGTTTATTCCGCAAAGAAGATGATAATAAAATAAAGCCTATGAATGCATAAATTTGTTAAATCAAGAGCCCAAATTTACTAGAAAATTCATTACCAATAACTTATAACCTACCTTTATACATCAGATTAATAATCATAATAATATACATTTAATTAACTAACTTCTGAATTTGTGCGAAGAGTAAGACAGCTAAATCGGTCATATCTAATAGCAAAAATTTGTTTAAGGCATATTATACGTACGCCTGTTCCGCGCTTAGCTACTCATTTGGTATTATAAAGTGGTCAAAAACGGATAAAGAAAGTCTTCAGTGGAAAGCAAGAACACTACTCACAAAGTCACAAAAACATCATCCACGCAGCGCAGTAGAGAGAACAACCTTACCGCGGTATCTAGGGGAAAGAGAACTTATGGACAAAGGGGAGCAACTGGATAAACAGGTTGTTAATTAAAGAACCTATTTTCAAACGCAAACTGCAGGATCAGATTATTACAACTAAAAATTCCATCATCATCAGTGGCATTACAGATCGTAATAAGCCAAAGTCTTCTTCAGAACAATCTTCCATTCGCCCCTGTCTCTGGCAACTCTTCTCCATGCTTTAACTCCGATGGATTTTAGATCATCCTCTATGTTATCTTGATACCTAAGTTTTGGTCTTCCTCTGACTCGTCTTCCCACTGGTCCTCTTCGGTCGAAAATTTTTCTGATCGTTGCATCTTCATCACGCCTAATTACATGTCCTATCTATCGAAGGCGTGCTAATTTAATACATTTTAGAACGTCAGATTTCGTTTGTGGCCTACGCCACAAACCCTGTGCTTGGACTCCTCCATATATTTTCCTTAGAATTTTTCTCTCGAAACGTTTAAGCAATTCTTGGGCGTTCTGTGTAAGTGACCACGTTTTTGACCCGTATGTTAACACTGGCCTTATATATGGTAACTTTAATTTTTCTGGGTAGTTTTGGGGCCATCTGTTTCCTCGAGCCATAACAGCACTTATTGGCAAGCACTATTCTTCTTTTAATTTCTTCGCTGACATTGTTGTTTTTGGTCAGCAGCGAACCCAGGTAGACGAAGGTGTCCACACCTTCCAGTTCCAGATCATCAATTAATAGTCTAGGTATCTGGTTGCTTGATCTAGTACAATACATATACTTGGTTTTCTGTGCGTTTATTTTTAATCCCATTCTCAGTGCAGACGCCCTTAGTGATCGAAATGCTTCGATCAGAGATTCTGTGGACCTAGCAATAATATCTATGTCATTTGCATATCCGACCGGATTTATTAAAGATGGTGCCATTCGTATTAATATGGCACTCTCGAATTACTTTTTCTAGTGCAAGGTTAAATAAGAGATACGACAGTCCATCTCCCTGTCTCAGTCCATTTTTACATTGGAAGGGTCTTGAAAAGTCATTTTGGATTTTGACTACACTCTCTACGCCTGTGAGTGTAAGTTCCGTTAGTTGAACAAGATGAAGCGGCATTTAAAATTCCACCATAGCCTGTAGAAGTTTTGTCTGTTGACTGAGTCGTATGCGGCTTTGAAATCCACAAATATGTGGTGGGTGTCGACTCCGAACTCAAGCGTTTTCTCAAGAATCTGCCTGACTGTGAAGATTTGATCCGTTGTTGATTTATTGGGTCGGAAACCGCACAGGTAGTTCCCAACTATTTGTTCAGCATAGGGGATCAATCTTCTGTACAATACGTTGGACAATACTTTATATGCCACGTTAAGTAGGGTGATGCCTCTATAATTATCACACACCATCATATCTCCCTTTTTGTGAAGAGGGTTCATTACACCCAATTTCCAGTCCGCAGGCGTTTCCTTCCGTTGCCAGATTTCGGTTACTAATTTATGCATGTGTTTAAAAGGGTTACCTAAAAGAGTTACAACTAAAAATTACCTGAAATATATTGTTAAAGATCCCCAAGTCCAAAATGACAAATGCCGATATGGATGCTAAGCCCAAGAAACCATCCAACATCTTACCGGTGGCTGATAGGTATTTGTTGCCACTGAGTATAAAGAACGCCGTGACTCAGTAGGAAAGATTATTCACCAGGAATTAGCCAACAAACTGAGACTTCTCCAAACCGACCATCTCTCTTATTATCAATACGTCTCTGACAGAATGCTTGAAAACAATAACTATAAGCTATACTGGGACAATACCATCCTCGAAGTGCAGTAGAAAGAACGACATTACCGCGATATTAAGGAGGACGAGGACTTATGGATATAAGTGAGCAATTAGAAAAGCACATTGCTAATTTAAGAACTTATTTTGAGATGGAGGAAAATATTATAAGGAACGGCATGACTCAGTACGGAAGATCCTTCATTAAGAGATAACTTTAAAACTGGAACTTCTCCAAACAAACCATCTCCCATATTATCAATACGTTCCTGAGAGTATGCTTCAGAATGACAACTACAAGCTATACTGGGACCGCGCAGACCAACCAGTGGCGCATAATAGACGGGACCTCGTACAAGTTAATAAACTAACGGGACAAACAACACTAATCGATGTGGCCATACCTGCAACACAACAACAATCCGCGTGTTAAATAAAACGGAATGATCGGCAAGTACAGAGATTTGGAAATTCAATGGAGAACATGGAGACAATGGAGAATGGAAAGTACTTAGACAATATCTATTATTCTTTTTACTACTATAGTCATTCCGAAGAACCTCCTAAAAAAACATAAAAAAGCTCGGTCAGAATGAACATCTCTATAAGACCATGCAGAAATCTGTACTCCTTCCGACGTCCAGATGTATACGAAAATTTTTGGGAGATACTCCAGCATACCAAGTCACCTAGGGCTCGATAACATGGAAAGAGTCCCACCGGAGCTCAATTCTTTTGATACCGTAGGTATCTGGGATGAGTGAATTTTCCCAATACGAGGGAGTGTGCAAAAAATAATACAGTGTCTGAATCAATTGTCTAGGTTTTATTCTTTGATTAAGCTTATTCTTTATGCTTTGATAGAAAATTACGGACTTTTAAACTAAAACAAAGTAAATCACATAGTTTAAAATAAAGAATTAATACCCTAGGAGTACAATAAAAAGCGACTTAATCAACTTATAAAGAAAAAATTCCCAGTGGTTGGCTGTATATCACAGTTTAAAAGCATGTATATGTATATACAGTTTACATGTAGTATTTTGAGAAAAATGGTAACATTCGAGTGGACAACAGAATGCCAAAAAGCATTTGATATCCTCAAATCATTGTTAACAAACCTTGTTAACAACCCCCTATGATAGAATTTCCAGATTTATCTGAGAAAAACAAGATTATTTTAAGAACTGATGCATTGCCAGGCGTTGCCTTAGGAGTGACTGTCGAACAATAACAACAAAGCGGAAATCATTATCGGAAATTATTCTATGATAGAAAAGGAATTGTTAGCAAAAGTATGGAGTTTTTCCAAATGAAGGCATTATCTGCTGCAGATGAAGATTACCGACCATTGTTGTATATATTTAGTATGAGAAACCCTTCAAGCAGATTAACCAAATTCAGATTGAAGTTAAAGGAATTCAACTTTACAATTAGATACGTGAAAAGAGTTGAAAAGGTTACAGCAGATGCCTTATCACGAATATAAGTCACATCATAAGAGCTCAAACAGCTAAATCAAGAAACAGAAAGAAGTATATTGGTGTCGGCAAAAACCCAGAGTAAGAAGCAGGTAGAAAGAGGATGTTGTCGAACTGTTGAAATTCCCGTAGAGCGCGGTAGAAGTGAAACTAATAGATAATGACGAATACAAAGAAATGAAGATAAATTCTGCTAAAGTACATTCACAGAATAATATATTTTATCATGGAAAAAGTGGAAGATATTTATTTGATTCGGAATTCTCGATTAACTTTTACATTACGAGCGTCTTTGAGGAACTCCACATATCAAGAACCTCGATCAGGGTCTGCACTGCGAGCGTCGCTGAGAGACTTGATACCAGTGTGCACACAGAAGAATATAAAGGAACTAATAATTGTGAAAAGTAATAAAACTTGACGAACTATTGAAAAAATACGTAAGGATACTAAAATGTAAAAAAAAGATGTAAAAATATGGATAATACAACACAAACAACATAGCAGATTAAAACTTAAAAAGTATTATAATTAATGATTTCCATATGCTACCGACAGAAGGGCATGTAGTAATAAAATATAATACTTATACAAAAACATGACGAAATATTATTTTTGGAAAGGGTTACAGAAAGATGTTGGGGAATATATGTAGAGATGCGACAATTGCCAAAGACATAAGCTCTCAATCATGACTAAACAACCTCTAACTACCACATCGACCGTCACTATCGCGTTTGACACAATATTTATAGATCTAGTAGGCTCATTTGACATAAACGACGACGGTAACAGATGTATATTGACACTACAATGTAAATTAAGTTAATACATAGAAAGATATGTAATAAAGAATAGAGAAGCCTAAATATTAGCCAAATCATTGGCAACTGAAACCTAACAAAAAATAAGATTAGAAAAAGAAAAGTCAATTCTGTTAATTTTATAACTTACTCTTTATGAATAACTAAGTTATCAAACCTAAATTAATATGAATTAAGTAGATACATAATGTTTAACTGCATAAATGTCATGTGAGTAAACATGTTTCTGCTAATGATTTTGTTTATTAGATTATAAGTGTGTAGGTAATTATAGTTGGAAAATTATAATGAATAACATTTTAAGTGACACTTTAAAGCCTGTAAGCACTCACACTTTAATTCAAAATGAAATAAAATGTATTTATTTGAAGAATGGCAATGTAGATAAATCAATATTATAACACCTGAGTCTAATCTAAAGGTTATTTAATTTTACTTTTATCGTAAGCAGTGATGATTCGAGTTTAGATGAGCAAAAAGTAATGCAAAATTGTTTTCGTACAGCAGACTTAAAAATTTTATGCGATCTTTAAGTGATTTTCATTAACTTGAATTATATCGAAATATTTATCTTATTATGTATCAAGTTTAACTTCGTCGTAGCTGGTTCCAAGTTCAGTTGAGAAAGGAGGAGGTTTAGTTCATTGGGTAAGCTACCCGGCATCTCGAAACCAAAAATATAAGCTAACTATCCGAATAAAAAGTCTTAGATACCGGACGGAAACAAACGGAAACCAACTCAGCGGCGAAAACGTGACAACGAATAAAGGATCAACGAATATAGACCCATAGGCAGAACTTACTGTTGCCATGGGAAAGTTCCATGTAGCCTCGATACAAGAGCTCTGTGCTTACAAAAGCAAAATATGAGGTCTATCGGGCATTGGAGGAGTCCCAAGGACCTGCACAATAGTTAAACGACATATTAAAATACTTCTGTTTTGATGAAAACCACCATCAAAAGAGTTCGAACAGCTACTGAGAGATTGTAGAAAACATGGACTACAATTAATCATTGGCTGTGATGCGAATGCGTACCATCTGGTCTGGGACAGTACAAACCCCAATGAAACTGGTGAGTCATTACTAAAGTTTGTTATGGAACATAATTTAGACATACTAAACGTACGAAACAAACCAACTTTCGTAACTTCATAACGAAAGGAGGCAATTGACTTAAAAGATAGTGAGGAATTTCAACAGGAAAGTACTCTGGTGGAATAACACTCTTGCAAATCAAAGGATAGAAGTCGGACGAAAATTTAATTTCTCCAAAGGATCAGGTAATTGAGACCCATTTTCAATCAATAAGTTTTAAAATTTTATTTACATGTAATAAAAAAATACTTTAAATATTGAAATTTTCATACCTTTTTAAGTTTTAAAGCGTGGATTCATAAGTTAAATAGCTCCGTTTGTACTCCTTTCCCACTTCCCCCCAACTATCTTTCATGATATAGTTTTAAGCCGACGGAAAAAGATGCTTAGAAGTTTATTTGATGGAAAAATACCGAAGAAATGAAAAATGGGTTACTTAAGCTCCATACATAAAAATGGAAATAAAAAAGTCTCCAATAATAATAGTGGCATTTGCGTCACACCTTCTGTGGGTAGGTTGTATGGGAAAATCATTAAAGAAAGAATGGGGGCACAGCTGCGAACTTAAGAAGACCGGAATGGTTTTGGTCCCGGACGCTCATGTACTGATAATATATTTTCTATAAAATAGCTTCCAACATTTAACATTGTATTAGTGGACCTCCGAAACGCTTATGATAGTGTTCCAATCAAAAGTGGAAAGCAATGAAAAGTCACGGAGTAGATAATACCTAGATACATAAATGTCGTACAATCACTTTACGAAGACAATAGCATAAAAGTCAGACAAAACTACTCAGAACCGTTTAAAGTCGATAAAGAACTTCGACAAGGATGCTGCCTATCACCAATCGCAATTTGCCGGTTGACCAAATAATTTTAGCAGACGACAATGACGATATTGTCTACATGATAAAAAAGCTAAAAAAAGAATTTTGAGGCTGGAGTTTGGAGATTAATTATGATAAAATGCAATATATGGTTATTGGAAACACCTCAGAAGACCTGCAAGTAAATAACAACTCAATAAAACAAACAAATAAATATACATAAATATTTGGGAGTAACTTTAACCAATACAGGATCAGATGAAATGGATATAATAAAAAATAAATAAAGAAAGACAATAACACAAAAATTACACTCGATTATACCATGCGGTCCATATGTATGGAATAAATTCATTTTTAGCGTTATTATGTACCTTCTGAAAAAAACCTGAAACAGGTCGATTTTTATTCTTAAATTGACAATTTACGGTATGAAAATATTATCCCCTTTCAGCACCCCCTTTGAATTATAAGTACCACCTCGAAAATTTTAAATGACAAAGGGGATCGTGTGGCACCTTGTTAGAAAGGGATTTTAGTCGTCTGTTCAGTAATATAAAGTTTTTTGAGTTGAGTGCAATCATAACGGAGAAAATTGATTTTTAGAATTAAATTAAATGTTCAACTTGAGTACCATTATTCACTTCTTGACAATAACCGAGGCGATTTTGGAATACTCGTACAACATTTCGTATGACCTCGGGGGTTATTTTTTTAATTTTTTCCGTTATAGTAACTTTTAAATCAGCAATATTGCCTGGTCTATTAAAATATACTTTAGAAATAATCAGGTATTTTCGTATCTGTTCTGCTAAACATTAGGGAAAAAACTTTGAAGATAATAACATTAGTCAAAAAGCCAAATAAACAATTGATATGTATCTAGTAGGCTGCTGTCACTTAGGTATTTAAAGTTACTAAAAGACGTCAGTATAATATTTGTGCGCGTATTAAATTATTTTATGGCTCATTTGTCCGAGACTCAAAGAATAAACATTTTAATTTTGATTGGTTTTGGTAATAAAACAAGAACTCAAGAGGAGGTTTGTGAAATGTTTAATAATAAATACCCTGGTCAACAAGTTTCGCAGTCTACAGTAAGAAAAATTGAAAAGAAGTTTCGTTATACTGGACATGTAAAAAATATTGGAAAACCAGGTAGAAATGTTAAATTTACTGATGAAAAAGAGTTAGATGTACTTCTAGAGATTGAGGAAAATCCACATAAGAAAACTAGAGAAAACTGGCCGCTGTCAATGATGTAAGTAAATCATCTATTTTGAGAGTTTTGCATAAAGAAAAATACTACCCGTACAAAGTTCAGTTGGTTCTGGAGTTAAATGAAGATTATCCCGATAGAAGACAAGAGTTCTGTAAAATAATGATGGACAGAATAAACGCATTTTTTGTAGTTCATAAACAAAATAGTTTTTTCTAATGAAGCGACGAAAATTCTCACTTAGTAAGTGAGACTCACGCAATATCTTAAGAAAATTAACATTCGGGCTGGTATCATTAACAATAAAAGTATTGGTCCTTATTTTTTTGAGTGCACAGTTAATGGTGAGGTTTATCCAGATTTTTTTATTAACTTTTTAGTGCCTACATTACGAAGATTGTTTCCTGATGTCAATCATCCAAATAAGATAGATCGATCTATTTACTACCAACAAGACAGAGCTCTTCCGCATTTTGCACGTATAGTTAGAAATTATTTAAACGAGGTTTTTCCCAATAGATGGATTGGAAGACGTGGAACGATCTCATGGCCGGCTAGATCCCCGATTTGACTCCTCCCGATTACTTCTTATGGGGATATTTAAAATCTAAAGTATATTTGAGTATCCTGACATATGGGTCCGAAAACTGGACAATAAACAAGAGAAATAGAGGTAGAATAAGAGCAGTAGAAATGGAGTTCCTGAGGAGAAGCTGTAGACTTACAAAAAGAGACAGAATTGAAAACGCAGAGATTAAGCGGAGAATGGGAGTGCAATCAGACATAATCGACTATATAGAGGAGAAGAGACTATCCTGGTACGGCCACGTCAGAAGAGCGGACAGAGGACGCTGGATAAACAAAATCACAGAATGGAGCCCGATTGGAAGAAGAAAGAGAGGAAGACCCCGAAGGTCATTCAGAGATGAAATCGACGAGGCTATGGAGAAAAGAACCCTGCGAGATGGAGATTGGAATGACAGGGAAAATTGGAGAAAACGGTTGAGTGAAGGAAGACAGTGGAAACTGTGGAAATCCTTAGTAGTAGTAGTAAGTATATTTGAATAGACCAAACAGTATTGCTGATTTAAAAGTTAGGATAACGGAAGAAATCAACAAAATAACCCCGAGGTCGTACAAAATGTTGTGCGAGAATTCCAAAATCGCCTCGGCTATTGTCAAGAAGTGAATGGTGGTCATTGGTCATTTTGAACATTTAATTTAATTGAAAATTACATTAAAAAATACATTCTAAATATTATGTGACATTATTATCTATATTCAACCTAAACTTTTGTTAAAGAGACATTATCAAAATTTTACATCTTCAAAATCAATTTTCTCAGTTATGATTGCACCAAACTTAAAAAACTTTATATTTCTGAACAGAGGACTAAAGTTGCTTTCTAACAAGGTGCCACACGACCCCCTTTGTTATTTAAAATTTTCGAGGTGGTGCTTATAATTCAAAGGGGGTGCTGGAAGGGGATAATATTTTCAAACTGTAAATTGTCAATTTAAAAATAAAAATCGACCTGTTTTAGGTTTTTTTCAGATAGTACATAATAACGCCAAAACTGAATTTATTCCATACATATGGAACGCATGGTTAAGAGCAATGATATTACAAGCAAAACTAAACATCACATCTTTAAAACAATAATGGAAAGCTGTTCACTTTATGGCTCAGAAATGTGGGTGACAAATAAAAGAATGGAAAACCGAATAAATGTATTGGAAATGGTGTTTTGGAGAAGAAACTGCAGATTAACACTAATGGACAAAGTGGGAAATTAACGAACTAGAGAACAAATGAATATTAAGGAGACACAATGATAATGAGAAGGATTGACGAGACAAGAATACCGAGAGACGAGAGAAGAGAAGAAGGACGAGAGAAAATAATATTTCTGAAGATATATGTGACAAGACGAAATGGCGATTGGGATATGGTAAATGGCAAACAGAATATGGTGAGTGAAGCCACGGAAGTATAAATAAGTACGAATGTATCAAGTTTCTGTTTTTTCTATTGACAACATAACTATTAGAGCCTTTAGTCGCTCATTTCTCATGCTGTTTTTTAAAAGATTTTTATGTACTGAAAGGTCGAAAAATAATGTTCTGATTCTGCTATAGTCATTGGAATTGTCCTAATAATTTGCAACCATTTTATAGCTTCCACAAACATTCTTGGTTAAAAGAACATAGTAAATTTATGGTAACGGGTTAATTTCAATCCAGGGTCGAACACTTTAGCCGTGATTCCCCGTATAATGTAGTTAATTCCTCTTTTTTTTTTAATATCTTAGAGTATGTTACATTTGAACACTATCTTAATTTCCCGATTTTAGTTGGTGATTGTTGAAGAATATTAACATGGAGTATTATTTCATAGAATACTGTCAACCAAAAACATGAATTCTTGACCTTCCAATGCTCTTCTCAAATTTAAAGCTTCATCTAAAGTATGTAAGTTTTCGACGATGTTCAGACAGCGAATGTTACGAAGAGTTTTCAGTCAGTGCAAAGGACCATAATTTACGTTGATTCATTAAAGATAGTTCCCCTATTGTATAATTTGGCATATCTTCAGTGCTATGTTGAAATAACCAATAAATTATTAAGCAATATTCGTCCTTTGGAATTTTGCAGTGCCATTCAGATATTTTTCTTTAATATTAATTTGGATCCCACCAAGACAACATTTACATTTCTATGTAGGTTTTTAAATTTAGTTTCATCTTACCTTTCATTCTAAAAGAAATGTATGCCACCTTAACAGATTAAGTGCCAACGATTTTTCACCAAAATGTTCCCCTGGACCAAAGCAATATTAAATAAAATGTTAACATTTAATCCGCATTCAAATCGAATCCCCAGAATTGCCAGAGAAAATGAAAGAGGAATGTGTGTTCTTAAGTGGCATGACAAAAAAGATGTTTTGGTTTTATCCACCTGCCACAATGCTGAAATGGTCCAACTTGAACGTTGGAGAAATAATATTCAAAAACCAAAAACGCTAATTGATTACAATAATTCAGGTAAAGGCTCCATTGATTTATCCGATCAGAAATCGCATGAAATCGTGTCCTCGCGGCCAGGTAAGAATGATGAAAAATTTAAAGTAAAGAGGACACTAGTGTCCGCCGTGACCCAGAAGGTTAATTTCAAATCAAACACCTGTGTCCGCTGTGGCGCTTTACCTGTTAAGGTCTCCCATTTATTTGACAGACAATCTGAATTATTAATATGTGGCAAAAATTCTTCTCTACAAACTATTAGCATGCTATGTAAAATATAATATCAAATACTTTTGTATCCTTGAATATCCAGTACCTTAGGATTGCATGACATAAATTTTACTTCAAGATATCTATAAGATCTATAAGACAAATAATGAAAGTGATTGTGTAATTGATATTGTTGCTGGGACTGCAAAACCCAACAAAGAGTTTCTATAATTGAAGATAAATTAGTACTTCTAACTTAATAAATACTTCTAGTATTATTACTTAAATCAAGTTTTTCAAAATTTCATAATTCTTATGAAATCTGATAGATCTATAATACCTGTTTTGTGTTATTTCAGTAAATCAAGAATTTAACAACAATTCACATACATAATTCTTTTTATGGACTTAATGGGAATAAAAATACAAAACAATATTTTTTGCATAATTTCATTTGTCAGTTATTCAAGTCATTAAAATATATTTTGTATAGATGACTATAAAATTTATGTAAACAAAACTACAGGATGTGTTTTTTTCTTGGTTTTTCCTCATGATTTATAAGAGCATTAGTAACGAGAGAATTTCATGACTGGGTGTCTTTTGAAAGACAAATCACATGCTTTGATTTTTCTGAGGAAGTTAAAGTTGATTTCATGTAATGAAATGAACTATCTCCAAAAAAGTCATCCCAGGAATGTATCTCAAGTATATTGACAATATCGTCAGTCTCAGTTTTCATAGCTCTGAGATTGTTGAGTTTTATTTAAGAGATTTACCTACAGGAAATTTTAACCATATTTATACAGTCCAACTTTTATATTGTTCCCTTGTAAAATAGTGAAATATGCCTCATCAATCTGAAATCCATGCTATGCATGTTACATCCACAAAAATTAAACAAGTACAACGAAAAATGTTTGAGGTACCTAGCCTTTAAATCTAACATAGCTTGTATTGATGAATATAATAAAATTATAACTTGAATTTTTTCCTCAATAAATTCCTCCCACTTACACCAAAAGAGATCATGACAATGGTCTTCTAATCTGGTCTAATGTTTTTTTAATAATGCATTCAATTGTTATCAGTCTGTACTTTTTGATTGAGATTAGTAGAGAGTCACTCATTTGGTGAATGGCTTAGCAGAATTAGAATTATTTACTTTGTTTATTTGTCATCCTCATTTTAAAATATTCAAGGGTCTATTTATATTGGTAGAGTAATATATGTTTGTATTTTATTACCTTTTAATTCTGTGGTATTTTATTGCTGTTTTAAACTTTTTGTTTTTATTTTAGGTGGTTTAAATTATAAGGTAGGTGTTAATATTATTAGCATGTTTTATTAATGGTTTTACCTTCTTTTTATATGACATGCTATGTAAGTATATTCATTATGTTTAAAAAATATATTTTTTTTTAATTTTGAGCCACAAAATCGGTGGCTAAGCACATTAATAAAAATAGGCCCTTATGGTTCAACTCTCTATTGTTAGAAGACAGATGATCAGGACAATGGACAATTTATAATAGAACATTTATTGTTAATAAATAAACATGTAGGTACTCTTTGATATAATACTTAAAAAAAACAAGTTAAGAATCACTTACCTACAGAATCCTTGATCACTTTTGCATATTCCTCAAAATAGGACATGTTAATGTCATAATATCATAAAAACAATTTAAATAAAAGCGCCAAGGGAAATAAATACTAAATCATGTTTACTGGATAATTATCTTCCGTCTTCCACCACAGTTGATATCAATTAATGTCTATAAGGTAACCATTTATATGATTATCATTATTAATATATCTAAACTGTGTATCACTATGTAGTGTAATTACTGTTATAATAACTTCGTGCAACGGTAATTTCGATAAATTCCATCCATCAATTCACCTTAATCCAAATATATATACATCATAACCTTAACACCTGTCATGAACGTCATACGAAAAAAACATAAACAGAGAGGTGGGGAAAGTGGAGTGGTATTTTGAGGAATTTAAAAAGACATGATTTTACTCATACAGTAGAAGGTATTTTAACATTTGTAACAAAAAAAAGTTGAAAAAGTTACACACTTACAGGTTTGATTATATTTTTATAAATATCGAGCAATGTTTATGACAACGCTTTAAAAGTATAATTGTATATGTTTATTACAGTGTTTCAAAAATAAATAAAAATATAAATATATGTTTATTTGCTATTTTAAATAAATTTAAAAATACAGTTAAAGGGATTTAAAAATGTTATCAAATGACAGCCAACATAATTTAGTGGGAAAGTACATTTGACTTGTACGTTTGAAACGATTTTTCTTACTTTAGTTTCGAGATATGAATACCTGCTAGTTTTTGCGTTACAAATTATATTTAAGTATGGAATGTATAGAGGTGCAAATATTGACTCCGATCACTATCTCATAGCTGGACGTATCAGAGCACGTATATCAAACGCCAGGAACGATAAAACTAAACCAAAAATAATCAAATATAATGTTGATAAATTAAAGTGTACTGAAGTCGAAAGAAACTTCCAAATATGCTTAGATCGTAAAATATCAGAACATCCCAGAAGTGAGGTAGGTATATCCCACTGAGCTTAACACAAATTGGGAGTTTATGAAAAGCACGCTCAAAGAGACCGCAGAGGAAGTGCTGGGTGAAGTACCCAAGGGACAGCGAAACAACTGGTTTGATGAGGAATGCCAACGAGTAACGAAAGAGAAAAACGACGCGTATCTGAAAATGATCAACAGAAGGACTAGGAACAATGTTGAAGAATATCGAGTAAAGAGGCGAGAGGAAAAACAAAAACACAAACAGAAAAAGCGGCAATAAATCAATAAAGAGTTCGAAGAAATGGAAAACCTTAATAGAGAACACGAATACAGAAAATTTTACAAACAGGTTAACACAAAAAGAAAAGTTTTCAAGCCACAAGCGAACCAAGTCAAGGCCCTTAACGGAATTCTCTTAAACGAGAAAGTGGAAGTACTAGAAAGATGGCAGGAACATTTTAGTAAGCTACTTAATGAAGAAAGTAGAGCTGAAGGTAGATATGATATAGAAATAGAACAGGAGGATACTGAACTACTAACTTTGGAAGAAATAAACAAAGCAATTCAGTCTCTAGCCAGAAACAAGTCACCCGGAGCAGACAACCTAGCCGCAGAAATATTTAAATGTGGCGGTCAAACATTTGTAACCCTCCTTCACAAACTACTAATACAGGTATGGCAAGAACCTGCGCTAGACGAGAAATTAGAACCTATGCTCTACATATTTGCATGCTATCAAAGAATATAGACGCTTAAGCGTCTATCTTCTTTGATGCTATTTTGATGCAGTTTATCGTCAAAATTCATGTTGCAAATATAACAAAATTTAAAAATAAAATTTAACCTTATTGTGTAAGTTTAAATGTTAATTATTGGATGTAATAATTTGTGTTTTATATTTTAATATAGATATTTAATGCTGGATTAAAATTTCTAAGTGAAATATCTAAAGTTAATGTTTCGATATATTTCTTCTATTGGCAATAGTGAGTGGTGTCTCAAAACTGCTTAAACAGATATGCTATGCAAGACGGAATTACATAGCATGAGACTCGCATGGCCTAGTGCTAGATGTAAAGCTACTTTAAGTGATAAAAGGCGAATGTTCATTGGGATATAATGTCAAATATATCAACAATGAAGAAAATTACAAGGGACACTGGAATGCTTCCATGCTTGGTGGTTCAGAAATAGTCACCAAAGAAAAGCAAACAAACAGCGCATTTAGTAACTTAAAAGTGCAAAAATAGCGCTCAAAAATTAACAAAAAATGCTTCACACAAGAGACTAAAATGTGTTCATCAATGCGTCAAACAACATAAAAGATCTATATGCTGATATCTAGTAAACTTAAATTTTGAGAGTCAAGTTCCACTTCCAAATAGTTTTTTTTGTGTTATATCAACAAGTTACATAGCTTCTCCAAAAAGAAGTGTCATAATTTGAGCGTTACAGCGTTGCCTGATTTTCAAGGAATGGCGAAATTTATTTAGAATTCTGCTCTCCATTATTATTTAGGAAGCTGTTAGCTATATTTTTTAATATATTTTTTTTACGTACGACCATAACATAAGTTTACTGTTGTAAAATTGATCATTATATCTTTGTTTTGAATATTAATTGCTATTGAATATTTGCATGCATCAACAAGACTAAAGGTAAAAGATATGTTTGGCAAAAGCGCTGTTCAACTTTTGTGTTTTCGAAAAATACCATTGCCATATTTGGTGTGCTCATTTTCCCATTTCATGAGTGATTCTATTATTCTTTACGCAGTACATATTTAATAATCTTAATTTGGTGTTTTTTGGAATTATGTGCATAGTGCGTAGTAATTTAATTTATTTTAACACTTTAGCTCCCATGTGCACCACCCGTGGGCACAGTAAGATTTCCGTTCAACCCATGTGTCCCACAGATGGGCACAAAACTTATCCTTGTTCATTTCGGTGTGTACCTCTTATAACCGCAGATATAGACTATTTGTATTAATAGGCGTGGCATACGGGTTCTCTAGAATGCCTGTGGACGATGGTTTGTTACCCCCGCTATTTTTTGAGTAAATACAGCAAATAATGTTCTTAACATTAATCTTCAAGTCCTTATATCAAAAAAGTATAATGGGTTGGCATAAAGTTTTTCAAATTATGGCCTGGGAGTTAAAGTGTTAATATAATAGTTAACCAGCACGAGATTTTGAATGTGAATCAAATCTGCTGAGTTATATTGATATTGCAGATCTCCACCCGGTATGAATGCATGGTGCTTGGTTATTATTAGACTTCGGCAAATATGCAAATAAAAATGTAGAAAATATGCGCATAAATATGCACGTGTTTACCCGAAAATATGCAAATATTTTACAAAATATGCATACAAATAAATAAAAAAATCGTAAAATAGTAACAGTTTTATTTAAAAAAAAAAGTGTACATAACTAAATATTTCCTACTATTCATTAAGATTTACATTTATTTTAAGTAACTACATCATTTTTAAGTATGAATAAACCCTTTTAGAATTATGGTAACAATAAATGACCAAGTGGTGTTCAAAATTTTCTAACAAAAACTTGTGGCTTCTGTCTGAGTACATATATTTATATATGGAAAAACTTCGTTCAACATCAACTGATGTAACGGGAGCATTTTTCAAACTAACCAAAACATTTGGTTCTAAATTAATTGTTTCCGAAATATTTCCAGCTAGAACACTGACTACTTCAGAAAGAATATGGTAACCTTTATTTTTTTCCATAGCAGCTTCAAATTTTTTTAAAATATCTTTTCCAATATTACCTCTAACGTTCCGACAACATGACGCAAATTCTTTTATTAATGCTGTACTTTCGAACAATGACAGTTTTGGTGATTCTAACTGAGTAATTGTTTTTTGAACAAAACTAAAATTTGATTTTATAAATGAAAGTTCTTGTTGAAGCAAGTTACTCTGAAAAGTTTGTTTAGAATCCAAAAGAGATTGGGAACTTTCATCTGTTAACGTATCAATTATGTTCTTTATTTTAACAAAATGATCTGCATAAAAATTAGCTGCTTCTAACCATGTTCCCCATCGCGTTAAAATAGGTTGTGGTGGAAGAGGAATGTTAGGTAGCATTTCTTTATAAAGTTGAATTCTTATAGGAGATTTAAGAAATACTTTTTTGACACTGGATATCATGGTATTTACAAGAGGAAACTTTTTTCGTATTTCCTCTGCAACTCTGTTTAATCCATGCGCTACACAAGTAACATGTATTAAATCTTGGAAAAATATTTTTAAATTTTGTCCTGCTTTCACCATATAAGGAGCAGCATCCGATAAAATAAGCAGTAATTTATTAGAAGGAATAGTTGTCGGAAGAAAAAAAGTTGCTAATGTTTCTTGTATAAAACGCGAAATTGTTAAAGCATTTGTTTTCTCAAGTTGCTGGCATGAAATAAGATGAGATTTTGGTAAGGTATCTTCTTTAAGAACACCAATCAATAAATGAGCAATATACTTTCCTGAGGAATCAGTGGTTTCGTCTACAGATATGTAAAAATAATTATCTGCAATTTCTTCCTTAATATTAATTAACACCGACGAGTATAGCCCGTTCACATTATTTCTTCTTAGAGACCGATCACTTGGAACATTAAGTTTGCAATATTTTTTTAGAAACGAACTAAAATTTACATTTGCTAATTTTGAAAGCGGTATGTTTGCAGACACTAATGCGCGAGACAAGTCTTCATTAAAAGTTTCTTGCTCATCTAATTTTTTTGAAGTAGATTGGAAACATTTAGCCATTGAAGTTTGATGTTTTCCTCCTAAATAAAAATAAAAACCTTTATTTTAACCCAACCTTTAAAATATAAAAATATACAAGGTGTTTTTGGTTAATCAAATAACTGGTTTGGAAAAAAAAAACACTCGCTAAGTGTTTTAAATGCAGTATTAATCCACAAATTAGTTTTTGTTACTAACCATTAGTACATCATATAACTTATTTTAAAATTCAACAAAAGTTTTTTTTTCTGTTAATTCAATTACAATAAAAAAAATTGTGTTTTAGAATAGCTGACTTCATAAAAAAAAGTAAAGGTGAAAAATTTTTCTAAATACACACCATTGTATTGTACCATGGACAATTTTTTCTCACTAAAGGAAGCTATTTTTCATTTAAAAACAACCTACGAGTACTAAATTTCAAGTAAATACGTTTATTGGTTTTAGTTATTGTTGTTATTAACTAAAAGAATTTAATTTTTTTTTAATTTTAACACCCTGTATCTCGAAAAGTAAATAAGTTTGACCCCTCATTAACTATATCGTTTTGTTCAATTTTTCGAGAAGTATCTACAGTCAAACGTTGTAAGTGTCATTTGGAAACACCCGGTATGTATGAAATATTAGATATTTAATAGAAAATATTAGATACTTACAATTTTGCCACAGACTGAACAGTAGATTTTTCCCATATCCATAGACAGCTCTTTATAAGGTTTAATCCAAGTTGAAGCACTGGTTGTTTTAGGCATTATAAAATCACAATCTTCCTTTTTGTTACGCACAACGAGTGTTTACGCTTTGAATATCAAAACAAAAATGATTTACAAATCTGAGCATCAAATTAGAAATGTTTAGGTACCTAATTCAATAAACTGGGAGATTTTGGAAAATCCCTAAATTAGGAACAAAACTATTAGCCGTTTACCTGCTGTTAAGATACAATAAATTGTAGATAGATTTGGGGATTAGATCATAAAATGCAAATGAGCGAACCCTTAGCGATTATCCAATAACTGAATGCCTCAGTGACCGAGACTTTCTAAGAATGTTGAGGGCTACTTAAATTGATCTTCTTTGAAATTGTAAATGTTTTGTACCTGTAGAGATTACGTACTTAGATCATTTCTTGATTAAAATGACTACAAAATTTTATACAAGAATTGAAATAAATTGGTATGTTTAAAAATTTTCAAATACAGTATAAAAATCTGAACTTTTATGCACTTTATGCAAACTTTTATACAAATATGCCAAAATATGAAATATTTGCATAAAATATGCACAATATGCAAAATATGCAATATGCATATTTGCCGAAGTCTAGTTATTATTCTACATAAATGTTTAATGATGTTCGTACTTGATTTCGTTTAGTTTTAATAGTATATTATTTTAGTTTAATTTCTCCTTTTTTAAGTACTGCAGTCAATTTGCTTATTGTAGGTACATTGTATTGTGTCAGACATTGTGTATATCTAAGTAAAGTCGGCTTCATTGTGTTTACAAAGAAATGGTTATTTTATTTTTAACGACTGTGGTACTTCGGATAAACAGTATCTACCAATCCGGCAGACTTCGAATCCTTTCTACCAATCCGACAAACTTTGAATCTTTTGCGGAAGAAAATAATGGCAACGCTGTAACGAGTAACCATTTAAAATTTGGCGCAATTTGGTGACATAAAATTGTAATTTTGACAGAATTATATTATAAAAAGCGATTCCAGATTACCTTTTGCAAAATTTATACTTATAATTATTTATATTCGTATTTAAAAATTTCACATATGAATAATTGTTAGTATTCTGTGATAATGTACAATGCAATTGTGATTAAATCACGGCTTATAGACGGTTGACAGTTGACAAGTATTTTTATTTTGTACAGAAGTGTTCTGTTCTGTTCGTTATAGGACGACAAAGTCAAAGTGAAAGCTTTTTATATAGTTGTTAAAAGAGCCGAAGTAAACGAATTAGGTATCTTTTGTTCTATCTTAACATTAAAAACAGTTTTTAAATTTTTATTTTACATTTTGGGTAAGTTTTTATTGATAATACTTTTAAAAAGCACCTAAATATGCTTTAACAAAGTGATTGCATGATGTGATTATTTGCTTTTGCATTTTCAAATAACGCCATAGTCTGGTATTTTATTATTGTTTTTATCTATAACCGTTAAATAACAAATGGTTTACCGCAAACTTAAATCTACAGAAGGAAATATGAATACAGATTTTATATTCTGCTCTTTTAGTCATTACTATTTCTATAATGGAATCGACCTTCTATCTGATTTTTTTTCTAACTGTAGTCAAATTGATTTTCCTTACATTCTGAAGTAAAAGTAAAACAGTATTATAGATATTGTTAAATAAAACAGACATTGAGGTTAATATGGTAAACTCCCATTGTCTTAATTTTTAAACCAGTAAAGAAGAGATACCTTTTATTAATGTTCCATTCAAGTAAACAGAACAACTTTTGTCCTCATATTAGATGTTTTTTATTAAAATCGGATCACATTATTCAATATTGTATATTATGTATGCATTCATTAGACATGTAGCTTCTTATTCATGTTAGAGCCTCCATTACTTTTAAATGCATGAAAGATACTTATTTATCTCCCAGATCTAATGTTTATTGACTTCTAATTTATGCATATATAACATTTATTATGTGATTTATTTCAATAAGGGAATCATATTTTCCTTTATTTATATAAGATGTAAAAACCACAGTGGTATAAGGAAAATTAAAATAGACCAGCTTATAAAATTAAACATTAAAATGGTTGACAGCTGTGAAGGTGTAATTGAGTGAATGTGTAAATAATTTATTTATAATAAAACAAGTTTACAAAAAATAGAATATGGACTTATTTTTCTAAATTTATAAAAGTCTATATGACACAGTTGTATAGTTGATAAAAAATAGTACTATTAGTCACATTAGATGATTAAAGCGAGGTAGCTATCCTGCTGAGTACCTATATTTCACTGATTTATGATCATATACTTGGACGCTATGTTACTCGTATTACTTTTTGCTATTTTGGTTTAATTTTAACCACCTGACAGTGGCTGGAAATTACTTTGCAATCAAGCATACATCCTTCTAGCTCATAGTCAAACAAAAAAACTATTCACTTGCTGTTAAAAATATTCACAAACTAAAACAGCATCAATTCAAACAAACATTTATTTTTAAAAATTTTTAGTTGTTTATAGAGTAGCATTTGCAAATGGAAAGTTTTTAATGAATATACACTTATTCATGATCATTCTGAAGTGATTTTATATTCTTATTAAAGTGACACAACAAAACTGCAGAGTACAAAAGACAAGGACAGTCAATGACAAAAAATAAGTACAATACCTAGAAATATTTACGAATTTAGTCCTTATGAAATCACACACTTACAGTTCTGCTGAAAAAGCAATTGCCGATGACAATGCAAGTCAATGTTAGTAAAACTAGTAGTAATAAGAAGACTGAAAGAAACTGGTTTAAATCTAAAATTCCCCGCCAAAGTTCCTAGACTTCCTTTCGCATATCACAAAACTAGACAGTTACAATTTGCACAAATCCATGCTAACTGGAATGAGCAGCAAAGGCGAATTCTGTGCATGGATGAAATAAGAATTCAACTGTGGAAGTCAGACAGATACTTGGAGAACATTTCACAGAATTTGCTGTAGCACAAAATGTTAGTTTTGGTAGCGGTTCCATTAGTTGGTAAAGTTACACAGAGCTTGTTAAGGGGGATCCTTACTACTTAATAACTTACTTCAAATAATATAATAATGTGATAATGTGCCTGTAATAAAACTATTTGAAGTTTTAAGAGCTGTTTATAATATATGATTATCCACTTATTTATGATGCCAAAGCTGGTTGACTTAATGAGACCCCTGGAAGCTTTTGGGATGTGGCTTTTTATAAGCATTTTGAAAATACCGTGGACTGATCATTATTACAAACTAAGTGGTGTTGCACAAACTGGGAAGAGACTGAACTTTTGACCAGCATTAAAAAGAGAAAGACAGCATATTTGGGACACATACTTAGAAATGAGAACTATGAGTTGTTGCAGCTGATTATGAAGGTTAAAATCAAAGGAAAAAGGGGTTCTGGTAGTCGACAAATATCCTGGCTAAAAAACATTCGTGACTGGACCATATTAAACACACAGACACTTTTAAGGAAAGCAGAAGATAGAGATAAATTTGCAATGGTTGTACCCAACTTTCCTTAGTGGAGTCTACACTAGATAAAATTAACATAACAGTTATAAAAGTCTGCACAAGGCCAATGAGATAGGTCCATTATCCTCAACTCTATTTAAAATATATTCAGGAGGTACTAGATACCTGACATAGGAAGTGTTACAGAATGAGTACAGATAAGGAGCAAGACACTCTACACACCTTACTTTTTGCCGATGATCAAGTAGTTGTAGGCAACAATGAGGAAGATATCTCACTTATGATGAGGAAACAATGTTACATTTGAAAATAAATTTTCCAAAAACTGAACATCTATGCATTGGAAAATTAGCTCCTAACAAAAATAGAACAATCAAGACAAATAAGAAAAAAATTAAGACAGTGGAAATAAAATTCCTCAGTCGAACAGAGAGAATATTAAAGTTCAGACATAGAAGAAATGAAGATGTTAGACAACAGATGGGAGTAGCAGAAAAAATCACCTGATACTAACGACCTAACAGCTTATATGGTATGGACACATGGAAAAGTGACCAAACGGAACGTTAAAATATCATCCTGCAAATGGAAGAAAACACAAATGAAAAATAATATGGAAAAAAGGAATCGAAGATGTATTGAGGGAAAGAAACTTGGAAGAAAACAATTGATAGGATAGGAGAGGATGGGGTTTGAGATGAGGGATGCAGCAGAAGCTGTGGAACCCCTTGATATATATTTACTTCAAATAATAAAGTAAGGGAGAATACTTAGGAGTGGGTTGAGCAATGTGAGCTCCTGATTTAGTTGTAGTTTCGTTGGCCTGTTTACAGCTATCAAAAATAGAAATTGGCTTGATGATTGTCAACCTTCTGAGAGGAGATGGCACATAAAGAATAGTATTCATACTGCTATAATATTTTTTGTGGTAATACAATATAATAAAGTTTTCATTCATTTAAAAAAGTGTTTATTATTGATTAATCATGTCTGTCACTTAGCTTTATTCATATACTAATGCTTTTTTATGAATGTGCTTTGATTTGAGTAATAATGATTTCATTTTTAAATCATTCAATAAATAATAATAATGTTAGCTTTGATTAGAATCCTTGTAGCAGTAGTTGTAGTATTAACCATAGAATTTTCTTAACATTAAAGTTCGTGTATAAAAGCTGTTGATGCACTAGACATTAAAAGTTAATTAAAAATAAATCATTACTTTATATCTGTAAGAAATGCTTAATAATATTGTGCATGCATACTTTTACTACTATAAAAACATAGTTTTAATGTCTTTTTCAAGTGGAGAACACCAATCATAATTTAGTATATATATATACATACATACAATTTATCTTCATAATTTTCTCTATTCTACTGCAATAATATTTTGAAGCGAAGCGTCGATACTGGCGTTATATTACTTGTATTGCCTATCGAGCACACATACACACATCTCTTGGGTTAGTAACCACTGGGAGTCCTGCGTTGTCATGCAATTTACTAAGTTAACACACGAATTTCATTTTCCTTGTGGAAGTTACCATAAAAGGAAAGTTGTTGGTTTCCATAAAAATGAACGGTGTAACTGTTTGCTTTGAAATTAACTGTATTTGGCCTTATTTGACTCACCCCCATGATAGTATCATTTAGTTTGATATCTCAGAAAGTGGATTGCTCAACTTGCCAGCTTCACTTCACATTCCATATAGCTGTTCATCATTTTCATCTTATGTCTGGTGATCTTTTGTTCCCAGAGAATTTCCTGGCTAGTGATTTGGAATGTTCTTTAGTTTAATTGTGTATTTCTCACCCTGCCGGCTCTTTATTTCCGTAGCCCATTATCGTCTGCTTCCCATTTCCATGTGCTAGTTTGGTCCACACCGAGTATTTCGGTTCCTCGGCACCACCTATATCTGAGAGGCATTCTCCTATTTGCCACCTGGGGAGGCGCCCGATGGTGGATCTAGCAACCACACATGGGTCTCACCCTATGAGTCGACGTTTATTTTCTTGTTTTTATGTAATCTTACACCTGATGCTGCAATTATATATGTTTTTAACACGTTTCCGGGTGGTATCAATGTGATGTCTTACTATGCCGTACTCTTTGGACAGTGAGGCATCAGTATAATGCCACACTACTGTTTTGTATTCAGGACACCGTGGCATCAACTATAGCCCACACAGCTATATAAATTACATTGTATGTTGGACAGGATGGTCCAAGGAGCAAAATAATATTTCCTGATTGGACATGAGACGGTTTTTATGAAAGATGTGGAAATTATAAAACTTTATGAAACAAATTAAGGATTTTATTCAGAATATGCAAAAATAATATAACATCTTATTATTTTAAAACAGCATTAATTGTTAAGAAAAAACAAGAAATACAATAAGGTTTTTTTGCATTCTTTGCACAAAAATTTATAACGAGAACACTTGTTTTGAGCTTCCTTCCGCACCAATTCATTCTTCATTCTGACATAGCAAACCACACATCTATTTTTTCTTCCTTCTACAAACCCGTGACTAACATCGGTGTTGTCGTTGAGATTAGTCTAAATAGCGGACATTTCACCCAGTAGTTCTATAGCGACTTCTGTTTTGAACTCTGTTTTAGTCACTTTAGTTTGTGTACCATTTATTTTCTCATCAAAATCAATGTGAATACGTTTTTTCTGATCTGAGAGATCAATAAAGAATTTTGAATCATTGTAATCAACACTCATTCTGGGATTTTCTATTTTTTTGCCTTTATATAGACATTTTAACATTTCATCTCCGTGTTTTGTACTAATCATCACGACTTCCCTTTTGTCACACCATTTTAACATTACAACTGCAGAATTACTTTGTATGGAAATTTTTTCATTTTTTTTTAGGTTTTGTTCTTGAAAACCTCGGCATTTCATTTCTTTTTTTGACCGAACAGTGTCAACAAGGTGAGTTTTACGGCTGAGCTGTGTGAGAGCGAGGGTGACACTTGTATAATAATTATCTGTGAAGATAGTACGACCACTATCTAAAAACCCTTCCTTAAGTGATCGAACAACAGCTAAAGAGGCATTTTGACCACCTTGACTATCTTTTTCGCAGTAAATTTTGAGGTCATAAGTGTAGCCGTTTTATAAGCAAAGCTTATACAATTAGATACCAAATTTGTCTTTTTTATTTTTGATATATTGCTTGAATTTCAAGCGACCACGATAAGGTACCATCGTCTCGCCAATACAGACGTTTTCTCCAGGAGTAACAATTTGCTGAAATCTAGAAATAAGTGTTTGAACCATCGGAGATATTTTGTGAAGCCGATCAAAATCCAGTGAGTTTGGTTGTGCCGCTGTTTCATTATTGTTGAAGTGAATATTTGAAAGTAATTGCTCAAAACGATATCTAGACATTTTGTGTCTTATATTGGTAATAAATAATTAACTTCTGCTCCAATAATCGCTTAATCCTGTGACGTTTAGCAATCCCACCCATACAGTTACCCAAAAGAATATTTCCATTTCTTTTCTAGTAGTTTATATCCAACGTTTATACATATTTAGATTTGGCTACAACAGGTCGGCCATTTATGTGTTGATCTGCATATAAATTCGTTTGGTCAATTACATAATTGATCAAGTCATCAGTCACAAATAGTTTGTAAAAGAAATAAGGAGTTTCTGTAAAATTGTTGTAATACTTCAGTACCCCAGCATTCTGACTAGCATGCGGAACATTTTTCAACTTGGAAGTGTCAATTTTGCTTCATAATAAATCTGAACTCTAGCCTTCATTTTCTGTGACAACAGTAAATGCAGAAATTACAGTTTCCATTGTCTGTTGTGTCAGGTCATCCTAGAAAGAAATTAGTTTTGGTATATTGCTAGACCCTCGCACTGCAAGATTGCGTTCGTCCGGTACTTCACTGATGTCATGTAATTTTCTCAGTTTCCTATGAATTTCTTCGGAAGAATCCGAGGTTTTTGTGTCGCTGGGTATATAGTCATCTGATGATCCATAATTTGCATATGGGTCGTCCACTGCTACGTCTTCATCTGACATAAGCTCTTCGTATAAACTCTTTTCCGTTCAGGAACGTATCGAAAAAATTCGTGTAATCCAATATTTTATTGTACACTCATACAATAACCGTACGCGAAGAGTACCGAACAAAGAATGAATCAGAATATTACGTCAAATACCACGGTCGCTTCATACAAAAATCAACAAGTTTGAGGTATCGCGTAAATGCCACGCTGTCCAGACAAAAAAAATTATAGAGCTCGGAAAGCGAGGCATCGGTGTGATGCCTCAAAAATGTTGTGCGATAACTAAATTTTGTAAATTTTTTAATGAATGAGAAATCCGGAAAGGCATCCACGACTATTATTTACAAAAAAAAACTTAACCTATGGAAAAAAAAACAAATTATAACACTGGAGCTGAACGTGTTATTAGTGATTTATGTTCGTGGAATGTGCCATAAAATATGTTGCAAAACTAATTTCCCAATAATAATTATCTAATACGGTAGCAATTATTGTGTTAGCAGCTATCACTTGTCAATTGATTGTGCATTCCTTCTAAGAGATTAATTAAATAAATTTGACGCTATATAAACAATAGAAAAATAGCTAAAATTTTAAAATAAATATATTTTATAAAATAGTAAATATAGATTAAATCCATCATTTTAAGTATGTAACATTTTAACTTGTGCAATATCTGTCCATATCTAAATTGCGAAATGCCTTGTTTTAGAGTAATAAATTTTTACTATATATTGTACTAATTTTATGTAATATATTTTATCAGTATTGGAGTTCTCCATTTTTGTTTTTAAATCAATTTGTAAATAATAAATATCTAACTAAATAAATTGTCACAGTTGTTAAGTGTTATGGTCAATACTCGACGAAAGGAGTCGAACGGCTCTCCAGAAGGCCCGAAACATCGGACTAGGGTAGGTCCTTACACATTTATTTTGTTTTAGGGAATGTATATCTTAAATTTCAGAAAAACACATTTAGTGTGAGAAACTCTTAGCACCAATTATAAACTCAAAAGTGAAATTTAGAATTTAATAAGGGAAGGTGGGGGAAATCTACGCACTTAAGCATCTCTTTTTATTATTGTTTATTAAGTTATTAAACCTATTCAAAGTATTCGTTTTTACGATTGGTAGGTTGCTAACCTTGCCAATCACCCTCCACATTTTATCCGGGCTTGGGACCGCCTGTGGTAACCGCAGAGCTACTAAATCCACCCGGCAATCACCCCAGGCAGTGTTCTCTGCTATGCAGACGACGCAATAATACTCTCTCAAAGTATGCTTCACCAATTTGATATAACCGCCAGAAAATTTAACATGTTAATTTCCCCAAAAAAGACAAAATGCGTGTTTACAACAGCAAATTTACTAAGATGTAAATTGGAACTGGAAGGTCAGATAATAAAACAAGTGATGAAGTTTAAAAATCTAGGCATCACATTATCTAGCTACGGAAAGCTCGGAACTGAAGTGGAAGATCAAGAGAATAGAGGAAACAGAGCCGCAAGTTGCCTGAATGAAACGACATGAAGAAATTAAAATATCGGGAAAGAAATGAAAGACAAAATTTACAAAACAGTCATCAGACCAATAATGACATACGCGACAGAAACACGACCTGACACTGAGACGACAAAAAGGATGTAAGAAACAGCAGAGATAAAAACACTGATGGTAAGACACTATGGGACAGAGCTAGAAGTACAGATATACCACGTAGATGCAAGGTGGAGAACATGAAGAATTGGTTAAGAAATAGAAGAGTAAAATGAACCGATTATATAAGCCGAATGACAACAAATAGAGAAGTAAAGATGACAAGAGACGGTTCTCCAATAGGAAGACGATCAGTAGGAAGACCACGAAAACGATGGAACGACAACTTACTGAAGGCACATTGAAAAACAGAGTCATGTCTCCATAAAAAGAAGAAGAGCCTATTCAAATTAATATAGTTAACTGCGAATATTTATTCTAAACATATATAACACACATATAGTCAAACGGTAAATACACATTCTGAAATTATCAGTTATATTTTCTTGACTGCTGCGTAAATTAACCATCTAGGTACGTGGGTAATTTTACGCAGTGTATCGGTAAATTTTACGCAAATTAAAAACTTATACAGCTTGATTTTTTCATTACAAAAAATATTGTTTAAACTGAGTATTTATTCAACGCATATGTCATATATATAGTCATTCAAACCTTTTCTCGCAGTGCAATCGGCATGGGCCCAACCTAAACAAGATACACATTGATACAATTATCTGTTCTTCCCGAACTCACATCGTCTAGTCGGATCCACATCGTCTATTTGATCATCATCAAGATGCTTTTCTCGTCATATTCCGATTCGTCCATTTCACTATTTTGACATTTAATCTTTTTGACATGGGCTGATTTTTAAGGCAACATTTTTCGTTGTACCAGCTGCCTTCTTCCTGTTTCTCTCTTCAAATCAACTTCTTCGAGAACCTTCTTCATGGGTGTCGATGTCAGATCCTGATCTAGAAATAAGATCAAGAATAGAATAGACCAAAAAATCATTTGAAAAGAATTAAAAGACTCCTTCCTACGTTATTCTCGAATAAAACTCAAAACAAAACTACGTTTTTCAAAATTTCTGGCCGACTCTCCTCTACGCAGTTAAACGTGGACGCTTAAACCACAGACTAAATAACAATCAGAATGCCTACTCTCAGATGCCGCCTTTGAAGTTTGTCAGCACGCGATCGCCATATTTGAAACAGAAACATAGACTCGAATTGAGAAATTTGTGACAAGCTACGACAGAACTGTAATTTAAATTTTTAGAGATTAATAATTTAGTACATTTGAAATAATTTAATCTATTCTTCAACTAAAATTATGAATAAAATAGTGCATATTATGTCTATAGTGGCCGTAAATAAATTAAACCTGGTTAATTTTTCTATGCACACAAGATAAAATGTCACTCAACAGCACTGGTTCCGACCATGATACTATGATTAAGAAGATAAGATATTGCGCATAAGTCGTGACGTAATTGGAGAGTTGCACGTGTGTAATGTCAGTTTTTTGTATGTGTCAATGAATAATCTTTAATAAATAGTTTGGAGATATCCTTTTGTGTACGATTATTGTAATTATTAAACCTTTATTTAATATTATTATTTTGCTAATCGAATAATTTTATCACAGAATGCATAAAAATCCCATTTAACTTTAACAAGAATTCAAATTCTACTCTCCAATGACGGCATGCGCGAACACGACCGATTTTGTGCTACGGGAAGATCCTATCTTGTTAGTCATAGTATCATGGTTCCGACTATAACATGGCTGATTCCGTCTGTGCGAACGAGATGCGCGTACTTATTTTTTCAAGCAGAGTGGGCATTCTGATTGTTTATTACTCTGTACTTAAACATCAACCGTAAATAAATTAGAAGTCTTTAAAATGTGGATCTACCGGAGGATCCTCAAATTTTCATGGACATCGCATATCTCAAACGAAGAAGTACTGCAGAGAGGAACGAAAACTTGTCAACACAATGAAAGTTAGGAAAACACACAAAAGTTAGGAAAACATCATACTTAGGCCACATCTGAGAAATAATAAGTACCGATATGCTTAACTAATAGAGAATGGAAGGTCGAGGGAAAGAGATGACTAGGAAGGAAAATACTCTAAGGCTAAGGAACATCTACAACGTTGGACAATTTTCATCTTTAAGTGCCGTCTCCCGATCGGAGGTTGGATATCATCATCACTATCTTTACTCTATCTACTGCTGCTCTGAAGAGTTCTATAGAACTGCATTTAAACATGTTGGACAATGGACAGGGCTAAATTTAGAATAGCTAATAAGAACATCTGAAGACAGAGAGGAGTTTTCAATTGTAGCAGCCAACCTCAGATATAGATATATAGGTTGATAGAAACACAGAAATTGAAAAATTGATAGAAATATAATAATCCAGACACTAAAAAATCTTCAGGTAGAACTCCCAAAAGATGTCTTAAATTGGTGAAAAGCCAAGGCACGCAAAACTGAATCGTGGAAACTGTTTGAATGATAAACAGAAGTATGGTCCACTTCAAACAGAAAATTCTAAAAATATTGTAAAGGTCCTCTATTCGATGATTGCTATTTTATCGTAAAACCACGGAGTAGTAATTTTACCAAGGAGGAGCACACTCCTCAGAGTGTGAATTCCTAGAATTTGGCTTGTTAAAACAAGCGAATTCACTGTTGGGTTTATACCATTTTTAGTACGGGTTTATTTTCAATAAACAGTGAAATAAACAAGTACTTTTTAACTGTTTTATTAAGAGCGTATGTTATTGGTAGAAACTTGATAATTGATAATAAACGCTGATAATTCTTTGTAATGAGATTATCCAGTCTAGTAGATCCAATACCATGCTTCGTCTGAGTAGTTTGTTGTAGGTTGTAGCAACAACTGTAGTGATTGATTAATAATCTTTTAGTTTTTGATGCTTTTCTGTTTTTCTTCACGGATGATTTCATTCACATTCAAATTTTTAGATATTTATGAAGATGGTTATACGAAATGGAATAATTTGGTTTGTGTTGTTGGAGCGTCTTGTTACAATTAAATAATTATATTTTTAGGTTGTAATTCTGCAATTTTCTGTCATTTGATCATCTCAGTTAAGTTTGTGTTGGAAGTAAAATCCGGTTGGAAAAAACTGTTATGAAAAACCGAAAAATGAGCAGAAGTTCCGTTCAATTAGAACCACAGTTTTGTTTGGACGCTAAGTAGGAGATATTCAAGAAAGATCCAAAAATATTGTTTTACGAAATTGAAAAAATATATTCCATTGAGATTTCCGTCAAAAAAATACGGACCGATAACATACTCACCCATAATGCCGCCCCAAATGTTAACACTCCATTGTTGTTGGCAATCAATAATACGAAATAAATGTTTGTTTTTTTCTTCTTGATGTGCCTATCCGTTACGAATGTTGGCGATCATCATGGCAATCTTTATCTTATCTGCAGCAGCGCGGAAAAACTGCACAGATGTTGTATTGAACCAGATTCAATATAAAATGTTTGTTTACTTTATCATAATAATGAAAATTATGTCTATTTACTAGACCATTGTTGTGACCAACTTTATCTCAAGTCCATAAACAAAAATTTTATCGTTTATCACAATCCTGTTCTGTCAAATGCTCTGTAGTTGAATGTGATACGGATAATAGTGACTTGTCTACAAGTATTCTACAAGTATTCTACATACACTAGTTTGACTTATTTCTAATTCACCAGAAAATTTTTTTAGTACTAATATTTGGGGTTTTCGTAACAGAAAGCAGGATATTCAGTTCGTTGACGTTGTCACTACTAACTGGTTTATTTTTATTTACCTTTTCGTATGCAACATTACCAGTAGCACGGAATCTATTGAGCAATCTCTCAAAAACTTCATTTTTTGAGTGTTTTCTATCAGGATACTTTTAAGCGTAAACTTTAGAAGCTATGCCATAATTTTCCAAACATTCCCCAACGCAAAGTACCGTGTCGACTCTTTCGTAGATAGCGTAATTCTTCATTTTTACGATCAATTAAATTTAAAGATAATACGTGAATGTTTATATTTTTGACAATTATCAGACCGTAATGCCATAAAATGACAATGTCATACAATGACATTAACTAACTACATTGGTTTGTTTTAAAATCGATTTACCGATTAAGAATATAAATAATCGTAAATTACGCAAAAGCTATAACACCTAGATACATTGATATGTTTATGCCAATAAAAAGAGAATACTTTGTTTAATATTACTATTGATTAATATATATCGTGTTGCATTTAAAATAAGCCTCATATTCTTCTTCTTTGTGAACCATTTTCCATCCACTCCTGAATGTGGGTCTCTCCTAATTGCTTCCATCTTTCTCTATCTTGCGCCAATCTAATCCACTGTTTGCCTGCCACTGTTCTTATGTCATCTACCCATCTTTTTTGAGGTCTTCCCATGCTTCTTGTTGTCGTCCTTGGTCTCCATTCTAGAATTCTCCATGTGCACCTGTTGTCATTATATCGGGCTACGTGACCTGCCCAGCGCCATTTCATTTTTGCAATTTCTTCCACAATATCCCTAATTTTCGTTCTACGTCTTATGTGAACATGTCTACGTGTTTCTAATCTTGTCTCTTAGTGATATTCCAAGCATGATTCGTTCCATTGCTCTTTGCGTTGTTTCTAATTTTTTAGCAGATTTTTGGTAAGGGCTACTGTCTCCAAGCCGTAAGTACAAACTGGTAGTATGCATGTGTTATACACCTTTTTCTTTAAGTTTACAGGAATGGAGGTGTTTTTTAAGATATATGCTAATTTGCCGAAAGCGCCCCATGCCAGTTGTGTTCTTCTTTTAATTTCAGCATCTTGATTTGGTTTTCCTAGTTTGATAACATGACCTAGATATACATAACGTTCAACATTTTCTATGGTATGATTTTGTATTGTTATATTTGTCTGGTCTCGGCTTAGTATTTTTGTTTTGCTGTAGTTCATTTTTAAGCCTACCGCTCCTGAAACTGCATTTAATTGTTGTAACATATCATTTAGTTCTTGGATATTATCGGCTATTAAAACTATGTCATCTGCGAATCGCAAGTGGTTTAAGTATGATCCGTCGACGTTGATACCCTTATTGTTCCATTCTAGTTTCTTAAAAATGTCTTCTAGAGCAAGGGTAAATAGTTCGGGAGAGATGGTGTCTCCTTGTCTTACTCCCCGTTGTAGTCTTATGGGATTAGTTTTTGTGCTTTCGTCCAGCTTTATCTGCATGGTGGCATTTTCATATATGTTTTTAATTATGTTAGTGTATCTTGAATCTATCTATACGTGCATTTTCTAGAGATTCAAGCACTGCCCATAATTCGATGGAATCGAATGCTTTATGGAAATCGACGAACGCCATATGAATTGGAACATTATACTCGGTACATTTTTCTATCAGTGTTCTTACGGTGTGCAAGTGGTCTATGGTACTAAAATGTTTTCTGAATCCAGCCTGCTCGATAGGTTGATAGAAATCGAGCTTATGTGTTAGGCGGTTGGTTATGATTTTAGTTAGTAATTTATATACAGATGTGAGAGCAAGGATATTGGTCAGTAATTCTCGATGTTTGCTTTGTCTCCTTTCTTGAATAGTAAAATGACTTCGGAGTTGTACCATTCTTGAGGAGTCTTTCCTTCATCAATTACTTTATTAAATAAAATATTTAATACCTGTTCTATTTTTCTTCCACCGATTTTCAACATTTCGACTGTAATTTTATCCTCTCCCGGACATTTATTCGTTTTTTAGTTGATTTAGGGCCATTCTTATTTCATAGTCGGTTATGTCCGGTATTTCTTCTGAGCCGGTGTTAATTATTGTTCGTTCAGTACGTCGTTGTTGTGGTTGTGTATTTGCTGAGTATAATTTAGTTTAGAATTTTTCAATGGCCTCGCTTATTTCCTTTCTGTCTCGGACGGTGACGTTTTTCTCATTTTTTATTTCTATGATTTTCCTGTGCCGTTTGAGTTTTTTGCTTTGAGTACTTTCATATTGCAGTTATCTTGTATTATATTTTTTATTAGATTGTTACTATAGTTTCTATGATCGTTCCTAATTTCTTTCTTCACGTTTTTGTTTAAACTTTTGAAGCTGTCCGAAGTTCGATCTGTTCTGTTTCGTCTTTCTTTTAGTAATTTAATTGTATTAGGTTGAAGTTTAGATGTTTTGGCTGTTTTCGTGTTTGAGCATATTTTCTTAACCGATGTTGTTACAGTTACTTTTATTTTATTGGCTAGTCTGTTTATATCCATTTGTTTCAGTGTCTCTACTGATTTTAGTCTTGTGCTTAGCTCTTTTTGGTATTCCGTTTGTTTTTGAAATAGGACATCGGTGGTTGGGTATCGTTCTCGTTTAATAAGTTTGTTTCGTTCTACTCTCGTCTGTATTTTAATATTCTCTCTAACCAATCTATGGTCACTTCCGGTATAGAATTTGTTTAGTACTGTCACGTCGGTGCATATGTTTTTGTTATTGGAGAGTATATAGTCTATTTCGTTCTTAGTTTTCTTGTCTGGGCTGATCCATGTCCATTTACGTTGTTTATATTTTTTAAAGAAAGTGTTGAGACAAAATAAATTTTCGTTGTTTAAGTAGTTGTACAACATCTCACCCCTTTCGTTCCTGTTGTCCAGCCCAAAGCGACCGATATATTGTGTGTCACCCTCTTCTTTTGTTCCAAGTTTTGCATTAAAATCTCCTGTGATTATTACGAAGTGTGATTTTTCTTGGTTCCTTGCTGTTGTCAGATCCTCGTAAAATGATTCAGCTTCCTCGTCTGTTGAGTTTCCTGTCGGTGCATATCCATGTATTATCTGTAAGCTGTATCTGCTGTTCAAAGCGATGACAAGATATATGACTCTGTTTGATACTTCACAGAACTTCGTTACTTTATAGGGAGCTCGTTTATTTATCAGGAACGCTACACCGCCTATGTGATGATTTTCTACGAAGTTTTTCTGGTATAGGTGGTGACCAGATTTTAAGATGGTACATACTTCTCCTGGTAAGCCTCATATTACACATTGAATAATCCAATAATGAAAGTGTAAATTTTGAACACCCTGCAAAGAGATGTTTAAGAATCAATCATGGAATACATTCAATTAATATCCAACTATTTAGATGTAAGACTAAATTTGTTATATTGATTAAATAAGTTGAGAATGAATCTTCTTCTAAAACTTTACATTTTAAGAAAAGTACTTAGAATACTCTTAGGTATAGGGAACTCTTATGAAACTATATTATTTTTTGCGGACAATTAGAAAATGCAATAAAATATAGGATGTCTCAAAAAAAGATATAAGTTTAAACGCTGCAATTTATTGGGACATTCTGTATATTTCAGAATAATTTTAAAATGTACCTATTTATCAACTTAAAAACTATTACTGTAATTTTTTTTAAATCTTCTACCCTTTCGCTGTAATCTTCCGTCCCGTTAGTGGTGACCCACCCTGTATATACAATTAAAAATACTTAATTTAGTATTTAGTAAGGCCTCCTCTAGCTCTTACAATAGCTTCCAGCCTACTATGAATGCTGCTGAGAAGTTTTTAAATGGTTGCTTGTGGAAATCGAAAACATTCTTCCTGTGCGGCAATTCGTAACTGTGCTATCGAGTTCAACGATTTTATTTGTTTTTAAAATTCTATGAAGACTGGTACGTGAAACACCAGAAGCATTTAAACATGACCCAAAACTGCATTTTCAATACCTGGGATTGATGCATGAAATTTATTTATTTTTAAAATTCAATGAACGCTAGTGTGTAAAACACCAGAAGCATTTACATATGACTCAAAGCTGCATTTTCAATAACTTTATTTCGAACTGGATGACTTACTTCTCATTTGATGTTGTCTGACCCCGTCGCGTCGTTTAAAACCTGTCAATGAAGTGTTGTACGTATTGGTAGATAGCATTTTTCTGTGGATGATTTTGATTAAAAACTCTTTCCTCGGCTTTAGCCTAAAGCGACGTTTACGAAAACCAAACTCAGCTTCTAACTAGATCACTGAATTACGAATTACTATGTTCGAATTCCGCCAGCAGCTATTCAAGAACTTTTGTGAAGCATGCCTAAGAGGATGGAGGCTATTTTAGCAGCTAGAGGAGCAATACTAAATAATAAATTGGTATTAATGATCTTAATTAATAAAAATTAATTAAATAAATAAAATAATTTATAAAAAAAGAAACCAACAAAAAGAAAATGGATAAATGACAAGGCTAAAAAGGCCATACAGAAAAGAGATGAAGAACACAAGAAAATATGGAAAGAAAAACCAGAGAAAGAAGAGCAAGCTACGAAGGTGCAAGACGGAGGGCCGATAAAATATGCCGAACAGAGAAAAGAAAATATAAGAACGATAATATACAGAAAATGGAAGAAAATCTCCAAAGCAACGATGTAGAGGAAGCGTATAGATATCTACGCAATTTAAGAGAAGGATACAAACTCCAAACAAATCTATGCAGAAATCAAGAAGGGAAAATAACCAGTGATCCAAAAGAAATAAAATCAGTCTGGAAAACCTATTTCCAAACTCTCCTAGGAACGCAAGAAAATGACGAGCATATGAACATGCATCGCATTAAGAGCGTAGGCGCAAAATTTCGGGCCAAAGCTTTTTAAATGCATTCATTTTTTTCGAATCCTGAGAAAACTAATAAGTACTTTAAAAAAATTTAAACGCAGAATGAAAGAATACATTGTTACTGAGGGCCGAAAGTCTCTGAAAACTTCTATAATGTTTATTTTAATAAGTTACAGGCGAAACAAAAGAGAAAATTTACTGTGATTTTTAATTTCAAATATCTCATTCAAAAAAACTTTTTGTTTATTCTAAGGGACTTTCGGCCCTCGGTAATAATGTAATCTTGCATTCTGCGTTTAAATTTTTCAAAAATATTTGTTGGTTTTCTCAGGATTCGAAAAAAAAATGAATACATTTAAAAAGCATTGGCCCGAAATTTTGCGCCTACGCTCTTAAGGAATACACAGAAAATATAGAACCCCCGACGATGGAAGAGGTAAAACAAGCAATACGAGCACAGAAGAATAACAAGGCTTCGGTTAGTAAGACAAATGCATATGCTTATTAACAAGATTTAGAATGATGAAAAAATCCCTAGCGGAAAGATCCCTAAAAGATATGTTCCATGTACAACCATGAACTTTACCAACTGTTCAAAGAGGCACCGATTCGTTAAACTTCAGAGACTTCGATGGGCTGGTCATGTAGTGAGAATGGAGAATGAAAGATTGGAGAAAATCGGCGCGGGACCGGCGAGGTTGTAGGCATAGTTTGTTGGAGGCCAAGGCTCTATTTGGACTGTGGACGCCATTGGAGAGAGGAGATTAATAATCTTATATTTTGTTGCATTGTTGCTGCTTCCAATGAAATGTTCCGATTAAAATCGGGCTCTGTCATTAAGTCTTCTGTTTATTTGATGTAATATTGTAGACGAGGGAAGACAAATAAATGGAACAGATAAATTCAAGTATTTAGGAACCATAATATCGAACCAGGGAACAACAGAAGAAGATATAAACAACAGACTGAGACAAACAAGAAACTGTATAAGACAACTAAACTCAGTGTTGTGGGATAAGAACATTACGATAAAGACAAAAAAGAGAATATATAACACCCTGACAAGAAGTATCCTGACATATGGGTCCGAAAACTGGACAATAAACAAGAGAAATAGAGGTAGAATAAGAGCAGTAGAAATGGAGTTCCTGAGGAGAAGCTGTAGACTTACAAAAAGAGACAGAATTGAAAACGCAGAGATTAAGCGGAGAATGGGAGTGCAATCAGACATAATCGACTATATAGAGGAGAAGAGACTATCCTGGTACGGCCACGTCAGAAGAGCGGACATGAGGACGCTGGATAAACAAAATCACAGAATGGAGCCCGATTGTAAGAAGAAAGAGAGGAAGATCCCGAAGGTCATTCAGAGATGAAATCGACGAGGCTATGGAGAAAAGAACCCTGCGAGATGGAGACTGGAATGACAGGGAAAATTGGAGAAAACGGTTGAGTGAAGGAAGACAGTGAAAACTGTGGAAATCCTTAGTAGTAGTAGTAATATTGTAACAAGTTTACATCTTCTAGCAAAAGCTTGCTATCGCTTTGAAGCCAGTAGGTATATATCGTAGGAGCACGATTTATCAGTGTATTGAATTGGTAAACAACACCGCGTAATGAAGTCATTTCTACCTCCCATGTTCACATCTCACGCGAGTGCTGAATCAAACACGAAAAACCAATAAACGTCTCTCTTAACAAAGGTGTCATCTACTTATTATCGTGCAAAGAAAAACAAATTTATAAGCTGCTAAATGTTTTTACCATGATGCAAGTGCATCTTTAAGATTTTGCTGAATATACTTGATAAAGGATATCCAATGTCCCAAAATTACGAGTTAAGTTTAGTTTACGTAAAAATATGACATGCATACAATACAAATTATATTAAGTGATTATTATTCCCTTTATACGAGCCCCTTCCCATACCAGTTGGCCTAACGTTAGATTGATAAGAAAATTAAATTTTAGAGAACAAAAATAAAAGCGCAACGTAAATTTTAGAAGTTTTAATGCATTGAACATTTTTGAATTTCCTAATTATAGAAAATATTTTATAATGTAACGAAAGCTATTGATTAAACAAAATAATAATGAATTTAAAAAAACGCGTAGAATATGTACAATTAACAAAAAAATGTGAAAGTTTACCACTGAGTTACATCCCCTTTATTTTTAATGACATCCACAATTCTTCGAGGCATAGTTTTTACCAAGTTCTGACAAAATTCTAATGTAAACGAATCCCATATTTCTTGCAATTTTTCCTTTAATTCGTTGACGACCTGGTAGGATGTTTTCTCAAAACTTTTTTCATTTCGCGCCACAAAGTCTCTATCGGGGACAAGTCGGGACTGTTAGAAACCCATTCCAGAACTGACGCGGACATGAGGACGCTGGATAAACAAAATCACAGAATGGAGCCCGATTGTAAGAAGAAAGAGAGGAAGATCCCGAAGGTCATTCAGAGATGAAATCGACGAGGCTATGGAGAAAAGAACCCTGCGAGATGGAGACTGGAATGACAGGGAAAATTGGAGAAAACGGTTGAGTGAAGGAAGACAGTGAAAACTGTGGAAATCCTTAGTAGTAGTAGTAATATTGTAACAAGTTTACATCTTCTAGCAAAAGCTTGCTATCGCTTTGAAGCCAGTAGGTATATATCGTAGGAGCACGATTTATCAGTGTATTGAATTGGTAAACAACACCGCGTAATGAAGTCATTTCTACCTCCCATGTTCACATCTCACGCGAGTGCTGAATCAAACACGAAAAACCAATAAACGTCTCTCTTAACAAAGGTGTCATCTACTTATTATCGTGCAAAGAAAAACAAATTTATAAGCTGCTAAATGTTTTTACCATGATGCAAGTGCATCTTTAAGATTTTGCTGAATATACTTGATAAAGGATATCCAATGTCCCAAAATTACGAGTTAAGTTTAGTTTACGTAAAAATATGACATGCATACAATACAAATTATATTAAGTGATTATTATTCCCTTTATACGAGCCCCTTCCCATACCAGTTGGCCTAACGTTAGATTGATAAGAAAATTAAATTTTAGAGAACAAAAATAAAAGCGCAACGTAAATTTTAGAAGTTTTAATGCATTGAACATTTTTGAATTTCCTAATTATAGAAAATATTTTATAATGTAACGAAAGCTATTGATTAAACAAAATAATAATGAATTTAAAAAAACGCGTAGAATATGTACAATTAACAAAAAAATGTGAAAGTTTACCACTGAGTTACATCCCCTTTATTTTTAATGACATCCACAATTCTTCGAGGCATAGTTTTTACCAAGTTCTGACAAAATTCTAATGTAAACGAATCCCATATTTCTTGCAATTTTTCCTTTAATTCGTTGACGACCTGGTAGGATGTTTTCTCAAAACTTTTTTCATTTCGCGCCACAAAGTCTCTATCGGGGACAAGTCGGGACTGTTAGAAACCCATTCCAGAACTGGTATGCCATGGTCTTCAATCTTTTGTGAGGTATGACAACCTGCGTCGTCCTGTTGGAAGACTAAATCTTCCGCTGATGTTAAACGGTGTTCCATAATCGGTGAAAGAGATTCTTCTAAAATATTCAAATATTTGTCCGTGTTTACAATCCCATCGATAAAATGTAACTTTTCCACACCTTTAGACGACATGCTGCCCTAGATAATGACAGATGCAGGAAATTTGACTTTTCTCTTCAGACAGTCGGGATGGAAAGCTTAATTTTTCCTGCGAATGACGCGACTCATACAGTCTCCAACACACACTTCAAATCTGGACTCATCACTCCATTGTATTGAATCCTATTGCGACTTAGTACAATCTTAATGCTCTTTTGACGATCTTAGTCTATATTTGTTGTTGTAATGTTAAAAGTGGCTTTTCCTTAGCCTAATTAAATTAAAATGAAACTAATTATAAACAATTCGTACTAATTTTTTCAACTATAGAACTTACTTTGTAAATACCAATTCCTAATTCGTGGGCCTCTCGGTGACATGTTGATCTAGAAACGGGTCTTCCAATAACGTCACTTCATAAAACGCTTAATGCCCTTCGATCTGCTTCGGTTATTTTACTTTTTCGTACATTTGTAGGTTTTGTGACGACCGAACCTGTAGTTTTGTATCTTCTGACTATATTGCTAACACTGTAGCGTGACAACTGCAACATATTCGCGATTTCCGAAATGGATTTTCCAGAATTAAAAAAATCTAATAATGATTGAACAAATTTTCTCATCGATAACTTTACCTCGACCCATTGTACAATCCAACGACAAAAAGTCTTACAATACTACAAAATACATTTGACATTAACTGACTATATTATTGTTTTGATGTCATTTTTCCATAGCTACGTCTGGATTTAACGTAATTATGAAAAAATCGGCGTATGTTGACATAAATGAATGCATAGCCAGGGTTTAGTGAATTTTTTTTTTATTGTTGAAAATAAATAAAAAACCATAAGGGTAATTTTTAATAAAATTAATAAAAATGCCATATTAATTAATATGGGAACTGATATGGGAAGGGACTCGTATGTTATATATGAATTGAGAACTAAAACAGATTTCTCTAATAATAATTGTAGGGTAGCCTTCGTCTCAGTAAACCGAAACAAGAGAGAAGTGGTACTTCAAGCAGTCACGAGAGCGATAGTGATGAATCGGGCGGTAGAGAATCATCGTGCAATGCCGAAGAAGAACCAAAATCATCTTTAAACCCACCGACCAACTTACCTCCCAGACAATTAAGGAGCAGATTTTATCCCCCGAGCAAATATAAAAGCAAGTATTAATTACAGTACCCTTCGAATTACTTTTTTCACCCTATTTTTAATGTACAAAAAGAAGTGATCTTGATTGCCCATTATCACATTGTTTCCTTAGGTTGAGCGGGTAATGACGTTTGGTTAACTTGGTTGACTGCACGTTAATTGCAACAGTAAGGTGGTGGTACTCTTGCAAATAGTCTACGCACTATCCAACGCAAGGCCGAAAAATTTGGCTGTATTTTTCTTACAAGACAGAAGTTTTCTCAACTTTGTACTATTCTGGAAATTTTGTTTATGATTTTATCGAATCTTCTACATATATTTCGGCATGGGGGGAACATTTCCATCCATCTTGTCGCTTCAAAACGGATACATCTGCACCAGAGTTTGCTAGAAAATTCGAAGCTGTGCGACGAAGGCAAAAATAGAGATAAGATTGTTTAAGAGAGTATGAGGTATTGATTTTTTGGTACATATTTTTGGTACTCATCCTTAAGTATTCACTCGTCCATTACAATGTGTTTACTCAATCCCACTATGGATGTATACGCGTTGGTTTATATTTATTTTGTGTTATATTTTAGCCCGTCCAGTACGTAGTAGTCATAAGAGAATATCTTTAGATGATAGAAGAACTTTAACGTTGTTTTCGCATAAGATGCACCGTGATACCGATGTTTATGAAAGGGGCCACGATTCTGAAGAAAGAATATATGATGTTAGGTAAGTCCGATTGAAAAATACGTTGAAAATTTGTTGAGGGTGTTTTAGATTTTAATATATGTAATATCGGGTGTTTGGCAAGGATATGTTGTTGAATTTGCAATTGACGAAAGATCCAACTGTAGATGGAATAGATTGTAGTCTTAATTGATAATTATACTGTATGAAACCCAAAAGGAGTCAGGTGAATACACTCAGGTTGGAATTTTTTTAACGAAATAGAATTTTTCAGGATGCAATTTGTTGAGTACAAAACAAAACTGATACCACCAGACCCATGGCAGCAGACTGGAGTGGACTGGGGACCATAACTTTGGCTCTGAGGAAAACTGGCATGTGGCAAAAGAAGTGGTACATCAGAACAAAGTCAGACAGGCAATAAACTCATTTGAGTAATATAAATTACCGGATTCTAACGGAATATATCCAATACTTCTACAGAAGGGAAATGACATTCTGTATAAAAAAGTGGTGCAGTAGGCGGTACTGTGGACTACCGCAAATCTTCATACTATTTGTTGTATTTAAACGTTTTCTATATTTTTAAATTTTAACTAATTTTAAAATTTAATAAAGTAATTTGAATATTTTTTTTTTATTTTACAATCTTTTTACAATCATCGATTTACAAAATTTATTTATTTATTTTAACCATTTTGTGTACATTCGAAAGTACATAAAAGCGCTGTTAGTTCATATCCTTTTTATTGTAATAATTTATATTTACCTACCACGTTGGGTGTCACTTGTAACAATATATAATTGCTTATTGGAACGGGGAATCCTGCTTAGCAAACGGCACGACTACCCCTCCACCCACGTTCATCAACTGTCGAATATCCAGCCCATCAATGAGAGGCTCTTCTCTTTGAGCAGGAGTTATACAATCAAAACCATCCGTGGCCAAAACTTCAGAGCCCAAAATATCATCAAAACTACCTGCTCATCCTTCGGCAATGTATTCAACAGACACCCGAAACGCAAACTCCCACCCACTAAATTGTTGACCCTTGCCAGCAACGAACTCCCTGATGAATACATTGATATTCTGGAAGCAACTCCACTCTATTATCGCCACAATTATTAAATTGTTCACTTCGAGCTTGCTATGGCAGGGAGGGATCGGTTTTCTGTGGATTTCCGATCTCATTGCACAATTATACCTGTCTATTGTACAGCCACAGCTGCACTCTCCGCGATTCATAACTTATATATACTTACTAATTAAATTGAGTCACAATTCATAACCATATAATTTATACCAATAGAATTCTGGAAAGGACCGTTTTAGCTCAACAACGAACCTCTGACCACCCTGGATTCCACCTCCTCCGCAGGACAATAGCCACCGAAGCTCATCACCAGTGAGCCCAAAGCAGATTCTTCGACCACGGCCTTACCTATAGCATCGTACGCTCTAGGGGGTCTCCAGTCGGGACTCTGCCCCATTTCTACCTTAAACTCTGTAGCTGGTCTTTGTCTACAATCAAGAAGTTGTTTTATTTCTAAATATTTTTGCTTTCTTTAAATTCGATAGTCTTTGTCAAGACTTGTCTGAATTTAACAACATCCTAATTCTACATATGGATAAGTGCTAGAGGTACTTCACAAGCTACACGTGAAGCCCCTAAGCAGAGCGTACAGGGCGAGTAGACGATGTTAGAAGCCTAACTCCTCTGAGACGACATGGCACCTCACGTTGGGTGTCATGTCGTATAGTCGGAGCATCCACAGAGGTATTTCCTGCCTGGATGTGATTCGACCGCCGCTCGTGAGGCGGAGCGAAGGTTCTTCGCCTCCACCCTCGACCTCGTGGTTATCTGTATGTACTCGCACCACACTCCACTAGAAGTGTGTACAGGTGGCTCTGTAGTCCTCGAAGGCCCGCCAATAATTCAGAATAGCTTAACAGTTCGATAGTTCTTACTTGACGGTGGATTTCTCTTACATGTAATAATTATGTACGCGGTGTACGCCTTGGATTTAACAAAGATGCCGGCCATTCACGTTTCGAGGTGTGGTCGAGCACACAGCACACACTCCACTCCACGTGTATAGGAACACCGTCGGAGTGGCGACTTCAACGTCGGCGCTACGTTTCACACGTTACCTTTTGCAGAAACAATCTTATGTCTTGTAAAAACGTTGATTATTTCCGTCGAAAAGGGTTCTCACGACGAAGCGCGACTTCAGCTTGGCCACCGAGTGAGGAGTAATTCTAAGTCCACCTGGAACTTTTATTCTCTCCTAACCGTCGCGTCGGCGTCGGTGGTCCAGTGGAACACTGTTAGTTCGGCACGATCTGAGATAGGTATAAGGCACACTGTCTTTTCTATCTCAAAGATCGATGAATACTTGGGCAGGGAATGTTCACTCTGAGCTGATGTTTCTTTCGTGAGGTGACCTAGTTTCCTATTAAACTTTTCTTTACCTCGACGAAAGAATTACCAACAGTCGCTACTCCGGTTCCTATACCTTCCTGTGAATACTTCGTAGCCGATAAGACTTCGTACGTATTCACTACGAAGACGTTCGGACTCACTCTTGGGTAATAATAAACGTTGAATTTTCAAGAGGCACTCGGTCAACAAGGTCCTGCAGGGGCTAGTGATGTAAGACGCCTAGATCCCGATCGGAATTTGCGATGCCTTTTTTAGACACTTCGTGTTTGGAATTCAGCAGTGATCTTCCGCCGGGAGGCCAATAACACAGCATTTAATAAAACTGTTTGTTATTGGCCAGCCAGAGTGACAATCTGCGTCCTGATTGGTCACTTCTGGCGACGGTATGTAGGCCGGTTAAAACTTATTCAGTTAAAATTCAAACCAAACAACTTCGTTTGAAACCGATGGATTCTTAACCAAAGATTGATGTAATCATTTTAAAATTTGCATGTGTTGAGGTTCGTTTAAGAACTGTAGGTAAGGCTACCTAAAAATATTAGTATAATGTGTCAATACTGCAGACAACGCAGTGATTGCAAGTTGTATTTTTATTTTACAATACTTCTACATTACATTAAAAAATCAATGTTTAGTGATCCTCACAGGACACTGAAGGTATTTTTGATATATTTCATAACATAAATTAGGTACTTATCGTTATTTATTTTTAGGGGTAGCAGAACTAGGCATCTAATTCGAATGAATCGAATGCAAAGACGTACAGCTTTGTCGCTTCGACCAATAAGACAAAAATGCTATGCTGATTCACTTTCACCATCACATTTTAACTCTGACAGTGAAGGTAAATTTTTTTATTAACTCTCTTTAAATTCAATTTAATGTCGGGAGTTTCATGATCTCGGCAATGTTGTAAAGAAAAAAGTAGATTTCATAAATTTAAATTATTGGACCAATGTAGTGAGTTACATTTCCGAATGTTTGTCTTTTGTTATTTTACTATATACTCCAGTCGTCAGAGAAAAAAATGCCACTGAACCTCTAAAAATCATACTAACAAGCTGAGTTTTACCGAGAATATTAATTTTGGGACCCCAAAAAAGATGCAAAAAAGTTTACCACTTTTACCCACGGACTTCCCCATAAAACTCCCCTCGTAGGGGGGTAAAAATCTGTACGCCGTAGAATAAAAAGTGTAGCTGAGATAATTTTAAACAAAAATGTTTATTAGCACTTTTTGTGTAGAATGAACTGTTCTCTCACAAACAACGCTTGAAGCGACCGTCGATTTTGAACAAAATTAAAATAATTTTAAACAAAAATGTTTATTAGCACTTTTTGTGTAGAATGCACCGTTCTCTCACAAACAACGCTTGAAGTGACCGTCTATTTTGAACGTCAGGTCTGTTGTAGGATTTTCCGCAGGCAAATTACTTTGATTGCAAATAGTTTATGTTTCGTAATGTGGTTTTTTATGAGAAAGCTGTGGTATTGAATACGGTTTTTATGTTAAAATCCACAAGAAAACTAAGTTTCTGTAGCGGGCTGTATACCATGTATCACAAAAAATTTATTTAAAAATCCTTTATAAAAGGTGTATAATTATTAAGGATATTAATTATATACCTTTTATAAAGGATTTTTAAATAAATTTTTTTGTTTTTATGTTATTTAAAGCTTTATCTCATTTCCGCAACTACTAGGTGGTGGCATGATTCAGTTTGTTAAATTTGGTACTTACGTTTGTATATATATATTTAGGGATTCTACAGTATTCACTGCATTTCCTCGCTCAACCGTTTCCATCTCTCTGTCTTCTCCATCGTTTAGTCCTCTCTTACTCATGGCGTCGTCTACTTCGTTCCTCCAGGATTTTCGGGGTCGTCCTCTTTTCCTCCTTCCTATGGGGCTCCATTCGGTTATTTTCTTTATCCATCTGCTGTCGCTAGTTCTTCTTACATGTCCATACCACTTTAGTCTTTTTTGTTCTATATATGTTAGTATGTCTGTTTCTATTGATGTTCTTTGCTTTATTTCGTCATTACTTCTCCTATCCATTCTTGTTACTCTGCAGCATCTTCGCAGGCATTCCATCTCCGTTGCTACTATCTTACTGCTGGTTTTCTTGTTTATGATCCAATTTTCAGCCCCATATGTCATAATACTTCGCACTAATGTTTTATAAATCTGCGTTTTTGTCTTCATATTTAGGTGTCTATCCCACCATACTGAGTTAAGTTGTCTGATTGCTGTTCTTGTTTGTCCTAATCTTTGTGTAATTTCTTCCTCTGTTGTTGCCTTTTTCGTGATTATAAACCCCAGGTATTTGAATTTATCCTTTCCTTTGATTGTTACGTTGTCATCAATCGGTAGATCTTCTATGTCTTCTTCACTTGTAGATAGGTACTCTGTTTTCGCGAGGTTAATATCTAGGCCCGACTTGGTATATTCTTCTTGTAGTTTCTTCATCATGTAGCTGAGGTCGTCTTGGTCTTGTGCAATCACTACTTGATCGTCTGCAAAACTTAATGTATATAGGTATTCGTTCCGTACCGGTACTCCCATGCCTTCGCATTTTCTTTTCCATGTTTGACAAACTTACGTTTGTCATTGTATAAATAAGCAAGAATGTCGCAAACCTAGTAGTTATGTTGAGTGCGTCTAGTGTTTCTGTATTTTTTATAAATACGATCATATTAAAGTGCCATCCATCGACCATGCATCTTCTTTGTTTTGAAAGTGCTTAAGAAACTGTGGACTGGTTGTTTTGGAGGAACCATAATTTAGTCTGTGTAAATAATTAGTCTATAAATTTCGTTTTCCCTCTCTAATTTTTCTCATATCAATATGTTTGATGATTTCAGTAAGACTAGGCTGCAAACCTAGTAGTTATCCATTGAGATAAGTGCGTCTAGTGTTCCTGTATTTTTTATAAATACGATCAGATTCATATGTCATCCATCGACCATGTAACTTATGTATATTCTGCTTCGAATGAACTTTGCTTTGTTTTCTTTTTTGTTTTGAAAGTGTTTGAGATACTGTCGACTGGTTGTTTTGGAGGAACCATAATTTAGTGTGTTGTAGGATTTTCAGCAGGCAAATTATTTTGATCACGTATAGTTGATGTTTCGTAATGTGGTATTTTATGAGAGAGTGGTGGTATTCAATTCAAAAAATGTTTCGGTTTCAAAGATATTTTTATTGATATCAAATTAAAGACAGGTTCAAAGACATTGAAGAAAACGGATTACGGACCCCTCAGCATGTAGTCTATCCATCTGCAGCTTCCTTTGTCTATTCCTTTTAAACGAATCGCCCTTGTGATTGCAAAGTAGGTGTTGCCGAATATTGTCTCTTTATATCGAGAAATGCACTTAACATCACATCTTGGCTTTCTAGAACGTACTCGATTCTTTTTACGAGATGGTGCAGTGCCGTTTTTGTAGAGACTCTTCCTTGATACACATACTGTCCCTGATGCCAACCAATACACCATTCCTAATATGCACATCGAGCAGTTTTCCCTAGTCTTCAGTACGAATACCATTAAACTTATCGGCCTCAGGGACTTAATTTACTCATGTCTGACTTTCCCAGGTTTAGGTATAAAAGTCACCCTTATTAGCAACCATACTTTTTATATGTTTTCTAGTCGTAGGCTACCCTGCAGTATCTTACATATTTTTTTGTAGAGAAGGTCATTTTCCTTCTGTAAAAAAATTGCTTAAATCCCCTCTCTACCTGACAATTTATACGGTACAAACTAGTTTATTGCCAATTTGATTTTGTCCTAGCTCACCACTTGTTTTGCATCAGGCCAGTTTTCCCCAGAACCATAAGCTATGATATCCATTCCAGTTGCTGTCACGGGTCTAGTGGTATCAGTTTTGTTTGAGACTCAGGAAAGTGCACTCTGAAAAGATATTTCAGAGTCTCTTCACAATTTAGAGTGTATTCACCCGACTTATTTTGGATTGAGGAAATACTTATCTAAGGGTCTTTTGAGAGAACTTTATGAAACCTTGACATTTCTGCAGTCTGTTCTATGTCCTAGAAATGCCCTCCATGGTTCTCTTTTTGTCCTTCTAAGTTGTTGTATATTCAATCCATGCTTTGCAATAATCGCCCCACTCTCAAGATCTTTTGGAGCAATTAAATTTTCATTTGACTTCTGTCCTTTAATTTGCAAGATTGTCATTCCACCAGGGTACTTTCCCGTTGAAATTCCTCACTATCTCCGAACAGTTATCTTTAAGCGCTGATATGACAATGAAATTGTACGGCGGCCATGTCTACGTCCAATGTATGCCTTATCGTCCCTTTAATCTTACCTAAACAATATTCCAGGTCTGCTTGATATGCTTCCCAATTTGTTTTACGAAGATTATGATAAGTTTTCTTGATATGCTCATTGCCTGTCTCGATGGTCTGAACAAGACACCTCATCTAAGGCATGCCATTTTTTAACAGTTTGCTGTTTGTACTGCCTCAGGTCAGATGGTAGGCATTCATATCATAGCCAATGATTAATTGCAGTTAATTTTTCATGCAGTCTCTCACTAACTGTTCCAACTCCCTTGATGGTTGTTTGGGATCATCATATCGGAGGTATGCTGATCTGAGAACTATCTCCTTCATAACTCCTCCCTCTATAACCTTTATCTTTACTATTCAGTCTGTGGAACAAGGATTACAACCAGTCTTCTGTGTTAAGGTCTTGATTTTGCCTTGATTAGACGGGTCCTGATGGTTTTTTCATCAAGTTTTTCTCCCAGACGCGGGTGAGGACCATGGGGCGCTTGGGCATATTATTTGGATCAATTATATTTAAGTTTACTACCTCCCATAGGCCCTCAATAGTCTTCACCACTTCAGTCGTCCATTTTTTTTGTATACTCGTTAACACAGTTCATCCACAGGGTCCCTTCGCTAATCGATGTTTTATGGAACTGCAGAAGTTCGTTTTGACCTCAGATAGGAGCCTCATCAACTGCTTGCTCGTTTGTTAAGGATCAAATTTGCTTGAGCCCGATCTAGTTGAGTATCAGGATGGTGTCTGTGTGCTACCACCATTCTAAATACTTTTGTCAGGGTGCTTTATTACCTAGTTTGTGCGTTAGAGCCTTGGTTTCTTAGCAACTCTGTTACGAGGGGTGTGATGGTATTCTCCCGAAGTCTCTTTTTATCGTCATGTGTTGCTGATTTGGTTTTCTTGGGATTTGCTATGGTCCATGTCCCAGCAGCGATTTTTGCCTTTTTTCAAATCTTTCTTTGTTGAGCTCTAGTGAGGTGTTATTTAAGACTATTTTTTAATTTAAAAATCCAAAATTATACTTCAATTTCGAATTTTCAAATTGTAAAAAATAATTCTAAATAATAATTCTTTGGTGTATGTGCTAAAAAACAATTCTAGCGTACTAACAATCGAAACATCTTACGATTTTTTGAGTTTTCTCTCCCGGTGATTGACTTTTAATTAAGTTTATTTATAGTTTATAAGAAGAGAGTTTTAATTATATTTTTTGTAGATTTGTACATATTTCAATTAAAAATTTGAATCATAATATTTTTTCTAAAAAGATTCATTTATTAAAAGTTAAAATATTTTATTTTCTTCTAAAAATGTTATAAAACGCAAAAATTTAATGCTATTCTACGACCACGCGGCATCTACATATAAAAATATCTAAGATTGCATTTGTTGCCCCACTCCTTCTTATTTTAGAAGCAGTAATAGCGCTGACGTGACCGCTCCCTAGTGGTACAAATAAGGAAATAAAATCGTGATCAACTTCTATAGATAGATCTTTATTTAAATAGAAAAACCTAATATACATACAATATAAAGAAAGTACATTATAAATTTTTGATATACTGTTTAAGTAACATTTTGAAATTATCGAGACTAGTAAATTTTTTTACAGATGTAGGTAACTGATTCAATTTAAGGAAGCTTTTAAAAAAGAGCGAATTCATCGTACTTTTATACATAGTTTAGAATTATTCTCATTCCACGGTTCTGTAATTTTTGTAGCATGTTAAGTTTGTTGAGGGTAAGTAAATATAAGATTGATGAGCAATAGTCAAAATGAGGTTGAATAATTGTTTTATATACTGTTATTTTTGTCTCCATTGACAACGTTTGAGATATTCTACTCAGAAAATAAAGTTTTTTTTGATATTTTTTTATGAACGTACTCGAAGTGACTCTCAAAATTCAGAATATTGTCAAGTTGGAATCCCAAATATTTAACTGTTCTGGCAATTTCAATTTTTTCATTATTAATATTTAAATTTATGATTTCAGAATCAAGCAAGCTATATTTATGTTTGGTTGTGAAAACCATTGCCTTTGTTTTTTTCACATTCAACTTCAGTTTATTTATTTTTAAATATTTATTAATTATATCTAAAATAGTGTTTATTTTTTGAATAGCTACATCAAAATTTTCATCACTACAACAGATTAGAGTATCATCGGCAAAAAAATTAATAAATTCACAACTTACAAAAATATCGATATCGTTAATGTACAGAATAAATAAAAGGTGGTCTAATACACTGCCTTGAGGAAACCCTGTATTACTATTCATTTCAGATGACAATTGGTCTTTAAATCGAACTTTCTGTTTGCGATCTTGTAAATAATTTTTTAACCACGCACTTACTGTACCTCCTATACCATACTGTTTTTAGAAATCATTATTGTCCTGTCAATGGTCTCAAAAGCTCTTTTTAAATTAAGAAATACACAGACTACGTACTTATTTTTATCTAAATTACTCTTTATGTGACACAATGTAACTTGTAACTCCTTCACAAGAGAATTGCTTTCGAAAACCTGATTGATTATTAATTAAAATTTTATTTTTCGTTACATGTTCTAATAATTGTTCATAAACAGCAATTTCTAATATTTTCTCCATAGGAGGTAAAGTATTGATGGGTCGGAATTCTTCAGCTTTGATAGTGTTGGGTATTTTTTGAATGGGGGTGATAGTACTTATTTTTAATACATCAGGAATTCTACCCGTAGTAAGAGATGTATTAATTAAAATTAACATAACGTGCCCAATGGTTATAAAAACTTCCTTTACCATTCTGCAATTTAACGTTTCATATAGTGAGAATTTATTATCTAAATTGCCAACAATTTTTCGCAAATCCTGCATATTGAGCTCTTCAAATTTTCCAAAATTTAAATATAGATCACTATTTACATTACACCATGTTTCAGAATTATCAATACTTTGAACAATACTTTCAATGCTTTTAACAAAATACTCATTAAAACTGCTAGCTATTTCTACGCTGTTTGTTAACCGTTTTAGGCCAGTAATAGTTTCAAAGATTACAGTGTCTGGCATTTCTCGACTATTATCATTGATTATTTTTTTTAAAGTTTTCCACATTTGTTTTGGATTGTTTTTATACCTGTCTATTTTGTTAAAATAGAACCGCTCTTTTTTAGCTTTAACATACTTACTACCTCATTTCTATGTCTCTTAAAAACCTGCCATTTATGTTGTTTTTCAATCCATCAATACATTTTTTAAAATCTTTATAAGCCCTATCACGTTGTTTAATTTGTTTAAACACCTCATAATCAAACCAAGATAATTTTGATTGAAACTGGCATGTTACAATTGGTATTATGCCATTGATTACACTTTCACAATTTTTCAAAATTTCCTGGTAAATGATATTAACATCAACAGAATCTAAATTAAAGTGACACATGATAAGATTAGTTTTGATTTTCTCTAAGTTTTGATTACATAAATTTCTAAACTTGGATATATTACCATCAGATATATTATAACTATTATTAATTTATAAATTTTAAAATTTCAAAATTTTAGTTTTAGGCATTTAAAATATGCTTAAAAACGCTTGATTTAAACTTTCACATAACAAACTACCTAAAACGTTTAAAACTTTTTTTTTTCAATTACTCTAGTACGTTTTTCAAGAGAACCAAACTTCTGCTGTAAACTACACCCAAAACCGTAGTCTTGGAGGTATTTCCCGTGACTTGCGATAGTTTGCAATGTCTTCTTCTTTTGGTGCCTATTAGTTTCGAATAATGGCGATCATTCTGGCTATAATTATTTTATTAACTGATGCTTTAAATAGTTTAGTTGTTGTTGTGGAGAATCATTTCCTCAGGTTTTTTTAACCATGATATTCTTCTACCAATTCCTCGCTTTCCGAATACTTTGCCATGAAGGAATATTTTCAGTAATCTGTATTTAGTGCTGTTTCTCATTATGTGTCCGAGATATTCTAATTTTCTCCTTTTAGTCGTATACATCACTTCCCTTTCTTTCCCCATTCTTCGTAGTACAGTCTCGTTGGTTATTTTGTCCGTCTATGATATCCTTAGGATTCTTCTGTACAGCCACATCTCGAAGGCTTCAAGTTATTTCTCTATCGCTTCAGTGAATGTCTAGGATTCAGCTCCGTAGTATAATATCGAGAAGATATAACATCGTAGGTGCCTTACTTTTATCTCCAGATTAAGGTTGTGGTTTTTAAAGAGTTTGGCCATGTTGTTGAATGCACTTCCTAGCCTTCTCTATTCTACGTTTTACTTCTTGTGAGTGATCCCATTGTTCGTTTACTATTGTTCCAATTTAGGCAAACTGTTTTACTTGGTCCACTGGTGTATTCTTGATAAGCAGTTGAATTCTAATTTTCTCTAGTAGTAGTCTCTAATTTTATTTTTGCTACCATAAATTTGGTTTTTGATATGTTTACTTGTAGTATAAATCTTTCACTTACTTCATTTACTTTGTTTACTAGTTGCTGTAAACTGTCTGTCGCAATTTTCCAAAACTTCACTAAATATTTTCTCTGAATATAGATTGAATAATATAGGTGAAAGTATACATCCTTGTCTAACGCCTCGCAGAATCTGGATCGCTTCTGTCGGTTCATCTCCAAGATTTGTTCTTATTGTGGCTGATTGGTTCCAGTACAAATTTTGTATTATACGCCGGTCTTTATCACCTATTTGGGCTTTTGTTAGAACATCCATTATTTTTCGGTATAGAACTGTGTCCAATGCTTTTTGGTAGTCCACAAAGCAGGTGTAGATATCGCAAGTCATATCTCTGCATCTTTGGAATAATACCTGTAGACTAAACAGTGCGTCTCTCGTATCTACGCCTTTCATGAATCCAAACTGTGTGTCTTGTATTCTCTCTTCGGATAGCTTGTATATTCTGCGATGTATAATTTTAAGAAAAAGTTTTAGTGTATGGTTCATTAGATTTATTAGGCTATATTCTCCACACTTTTCGCTGGTAACGTAATAAATTCTGAAACTATCCAATCTTTTGGAATATTGCCTGTGTCATAGATATTATTGAAGATTTTACATAGTATTCTTACAGATTCATCATCAAGAAGTTTAAGAAATTAAGACTGTACTCCGTCTGGAGCTCTCCCTTCTTTTAGTGATATTATGGTTCTCTTATTTCTGCCACTTGTATAGGTGGTCCTGTTTCCGTAGGTATTGGGGACTGGTTCTCCCTCTCATTACCTCTTCGTTCGATTACCTCTTCGTTGTCATTAACAAGTTTACTTACTCTTGGCATTTTTTCACCAGTTTTTTCTGTTTGGCTTCTTTGATCCTTCTCTTTAGATGCAATCCATTTGTAATGTAAAACATTAAATTCTGCGTTTTTTGTTCATATTTCAAATTTATTGCCACAACTTAAAATTGAAATTTCATGTCATAGGTTTTAAAGATTGATCTCTAAAAATGCAAATTTTACTACGAATGGTCAATGAAAGTGATCAATTTTATTGATCTCACGAGGCAAAATCGTAAAAAATGGCAAAAGTCGCGCCACGTTTGTTTACTTAACACCTTTATAAAAACTAAGTTTATTCTCGTCAAAATACGGAAACTGCATACGAAAGCTGCACTCTTTACCTTGATATCGAATTTTTACCGTTGAGCTGATACAAATTTTATTGAACTTTGATTTCGCGCGCGTAACTGACATGTTTTTTTGCGTTTTTACCCCACAACGACGGGGGTTTTGTGGAGAAGCCAGGGGGTAAAAGTTATAAACACATTTTTGAATCTTTTTTCGGAGTCCCAAAATTAATATACTCGGCAAAATTCAACTTGTTCGTATGATTTTTAGGGGTCAACTGTCTGACGACTGGGCTATATAAATGTTTTTGTCTTTAGGGATGATATTTCCCGAGGTACTTATACCCATTGCAATTTTTATTCGTTTGGTTTTAAAGACAAATACTTCTCAGTATTTCACTTATTCATAGATATCTAGTTTTTTATGATTCCCCAAGGAAAAGAATTTTTAATTTTTGACATCCATCACTTGATTTTTGTGGTCCTTTCCGATATTTTGCGTTAATTTCGCTTTTTTACTTCCGATATCCAGCACAAGTAATATATGTGAATATATAAATCCTAGTTTATCAAATAGTAGCAAATGATATATGTAATACATTTATTAAATGTATTTTCATTTATTTAGGTAGGGTAAGAAAAAGTACCAGAAAACAAGCAAATAACATTTCTTGGTTAGACGATAGTCAAATGCATAAAGTCGGTTATCCGAACCTGCATGCCGGCTACTCAGAGGAAGACAGTCGATACGCCGCTGATGCTCACAATAAAATTGAAATTGCCGGTCGAATCACAAGGCGAAACAACGATGTAAGACTTAGACACGAAATCAAAACTCCAAAATATCTGTATGATTATGGTGTACAAGATGCTTCGAAAAGACGTAAGAGGAATATTGAAAAGGATGTTGAAATCAAAGAAGAGTAAGTTTTTTTTATTTTCTTTTCAGATGGTCTATCCGAACCCTCGAATTCCTTATTTTTGTTGATCTCAGTTATGGCCAGGTGCTTTTGCGAATATTAATTTAATATTGCCTCTGATTTTCGTTTTATTGTCCCAGATAGATCTTTTTTCAGTGGTATAAAATGTTTAGTTCCTACTTGGACTTGTATAATGATCACCAAATTAAAGTTTTTATCACTGCATGAAACAGGATTTTAAAAATTAAATTTGAAACAATTTTTACAAGACATTTTAAATTATTTTCTGAAAGTAATTTTTTATTTTGTTTTTCAACACATTCACTGCTGGAGTGTAATTTAAGTACATTATACGCTTTGATGCCGCTACATTCTTTCAGTGTCTTGAATACACGTATGATGACGTACAGAGCTGAGTATGCTACACTGTAATAGTCCACCGGGCCAATATAGTATAATAAAATTTTCTAATTGTTTTTAAAAGTCAACAGAGTTAGACTTTTGTTGTATCACAGCGCCAGGTAGATGAATAGACAATCATCATCATCATCACGTAGCGCTACGACGCTGGGTGGGTCTTGGCTGACTGTACAACTTTTTTCCAATTTGTTCGGTCTTCCATCAACCTAGGGTCAAATGGAATGTTCATTTTCCGGAGATCTGCTTGGATGTTATCTCTCCATCGCATTCTGGGACGTCCGAGTGGTCTTTTGCCTGTGGGAATCTCCTCTCATAACAGTTTTATAAGTCTCTCGTTATGCAGTCTGTGCACGTGGCACGAGATAAGTCACCAAATAGACGAAGAAGTATTGGCAGACCAAAAAAAAAAAATAAAAGATGGTGCGATAATTTAAACAATTTAGGAGGCTAATATTGAAGAAGAAACAGGCTTTAAAGCCTACATTAAAGAAGGAAGAAGAAGAAGAAGCACCGTACTTTAAGTTAATAGTTTTTTTTTAATCCTCCGGGATTCCGAATTGTAACAGGCACTTCACCAGGTATTTTATTGTTAGCGGGGTCTCACAAGCATAATACTCCGGTTGGGGATCTCGTGTCATTAGATGTCCATGCGTGAGGCGACTATAACCAAGTCGCAGTCGCGTGATGATCACCTGAGAAAAACGATTGGTGGAACAATCAGGCCATGGTTGAAATGTTGGTTTTATTTCAAATAATTTCGCCTGTTTCAAGTAATTTTTATGAAAATAGAATATTGGAAGAACTTGAGGCATTAAAAAAGGAAAATCAAACAAGAAAATTCTATAAAAATCTAAATAAAACAAAAAAAGAATTTATACCAAGGATCGGACTATGTAAGGATAAGGAGGGGCATATACTCAATACAAAAGAAGAAGTATTGAAAAGGTGGGTGGAACACTATAAAGAACTACTTACTATCGAAGTAGAAGATCCAAATCAACCACCCCCAGGAGAAAACAACAATACACCATTGGAACCTCCATCAATTCAGGAAGTACGGTATGCAATAAAACACCTAAAAAATAATAAATATCCAAGAAGTGATGGTATACCCGCGGAACTTATTAAATGTGGAGGTGCTACTCTGACTAATCATATATATAAAATCATACTGAAAGCCTGGAATGAGGAACAAATCCCAGAAGAGTGGTGTATTGGGATCGTTTGCCCGCTACACAAAAAGGGCGATCAATTGGAATGTAGAAACTATAGGGGAATAACCCTCCTTAATACAGCATACAAAATATATTCGAGTATTTTATATGGTCGTTTGAGTGCATATTCAGAGGAGCTTCTTGGTGAATATCAAAGTGGTTTTAGGCCTGGTCGATCAACAACAGACCAGATCTTTGTGCTAAGGCAAATACTGGAAAAAACCAATGAATTCAATATCGACACATACCATCTTTTCTTAGATTTTAAATCGGCATATGATAGTGTCCTAAGAAATAAATTGTATGAAGCCATGGATGAATTTCACATCCCCGATAAACTGATAAGATTGGTTAAGGCTGCAATGCGTAAAGTTGTCTGCAAAGTCGAAATACAGGGCGAACAATCACAGGCATTTGAAACGCATGTTGGGCTGCGACAGGAGATGCGCTGGCGGGTCTCCTTTTCAACATAGCTCTGGAAAAGGCGGCCAGGGTTACCCAAATAGACATTTTTAATAAATCATCCCAAATGTTGGCATACGCAGATGATATTGACTTAGTTGCCCGCACAACAGGCAAGCTAGAAGAAATGTATACCACCTTGTCAAACGCCTCAAAAAATATGGGCCTGCAAGTAAATAAGGAGAAAACTAAGATAATGGCATCAACACCCAACAATAGAGCCAGAAACATCGGCCACCAATTCACGGTTGATAACTCTACCTTTGAAGTGGTGGACAAATTCACATACTTAGGCTCCCTGATCACCAAGGAGAACGTCATGACGGAAGAAATCAAGCGAAAAATAATCCTAACAAACGAATACTATTTTGGACTGAGTAGACATATGAGAAGCAGAAACTTAAGCACAAAAAACAAAAATAACCAAATACAAAACCCTTATACAACCAGTGTTGGCATATGGGTCGGAGACATGGACCATTTCCAAGGCAGATGAAAATCTCCTGCTTATATTTGAACGAAGGATCCTGAGAAGAATATTCGGTGGCATCTGTGAAAATGGTGTTTGGAGAAGGAGGTACAACTACGATATATCACAGATATAAACATATATTTAGTGGTAAAGACGTAGTATCCTTTATAAAAATAGGAAGACTAAGATGGGCAGGACATCTGGCAAGATCACAGCAGAACAACCCTCCTAGAAGAATCTTTATGTAACAACCTGTGGGAAGTAGAAGTAGGGGTAGGCCAAAACTCAGATGGAGGGATGGTGTAGATGAGGATGGTAGACAAATAGGCGCAGCAAACTCGCAACAGTTGGCAATGGATAGAACTGACTGTCGTAATAGACTTGGGAAGGTCGAGGCTCTTTTGTAGGGCTGTAGCACTACTGATGATGATGACTTTCGCCTGTTTTCTGTGCCATCTGTTATTCCATGTTTCAACTATTTTGCTATGGAAATATGATTTGAGATATGTCGCTGGAGTTTTTGGATAGATCTCATTAGTTGCGTCCTCTAATGCTTCTCGTGCATATTTATCTGGTAGATCGTTTCCCGTGATTCCTATATGAGATGGCACCCACAGGAAAGCAATGTTTCTGTGATCTATGATGTGCAATTCTTGTCCAATGAGTTTGGCTACAGGATGGGAAGAATATATTTTAGAGATGATTTCTAGAGAATTTAGTGAGTCTGTAATTATTAGGAAGGTAATTTCAGAACTTTTGTAACGTGACATATGGCTTTATATATAGCAAAGAGTTCTCCTGTTAAGATAGTATTGGTCTCCGCTAGTTTATATTTCGTTTCATTTAAATGGGAATAAGTCACCATTAAAGGTTAAATTAATTTCCACTTCGGAAATCGTTTTTTAAACGATTTCCGAAGTGGAAATTGAAACGTCAATAAACGTACTTTAACCTTTAATTGTGGATTATTCCCATTTAAATAGTAATTAGCTTCAGAACAATATTAAGAAACCGTTATGGGCCCAGCGTTATTCAAAATTTTCGGAGATTGGAAATTCTTTACAAGAAACTGGCACATTGTCAAAGTTCCATCAAATTTTTACGAATATGTAGAGACAACAACCTAATACCAAAGGGCTTGAAGTTACGTCCAGCATATTCAAGCAGAAGGTTGGAAAACATTCTACATAGAGCCAGTTTATCCATGATCCAACGATTTCCGAAGTGGAAATTGAAACGTCAATAAAATGTATTTAACCTTTAATTGTGGCTTATTCCCATTTAAATAGTAATTACTTTAACATGCCACAAGAAAATAGGTTCAGAACAATATTCATTTCATCCTTTGTTACAAAGGCAGATGCTAGACAACCTTCCGTCTTAGATCAATCGATGAATAACTGTTTGCAGGAGGAGGATTAAGTACTTGATGTAAGCGAATCTTATGGAATAAAACTCAATTACATAAAAAAAGCATATTCCTACGGCCAGTAAAAATAGAGCGATCCACATTTGGAATTATTTTGCAAAATAAAATCACAAATGAAGAATTAAGAAAAACTAAGGTGGGCGGCGTCGTAGAGAGAATTTCTAGACAAAAATGAAGGTGAACAGGATCTTTACCTTGAATAAAGGACAATCGATAGACCTAAGTTTAATAGAATGGAAACTACGTAATTAAATATCAGGCGCAAAAACTGGATATCAGCGGCGCAGGGCAGATGGTTGGAAGCCTATGTTTAGTATTGCAATACTGATTTTTCTCAGTCCTTTATCTTTTTTCCCGTTTTCCAATTTAGTTTTCTATTTTATGTTTTTCCTTCTCTGTATTTTTTTCACATGGGAAACATGTCATTTTAGAACATGCTGCACTTATAAAAACGTATAAAACTTTTTTTAGCTGATTAATTTCTAATTCGGAGATATCTTTTTTAATGTGTTTTAGATAAAATGATAATTATTTTTGTGTTACAGAATAGTAGCAACCAGGAGGACATCGAACGACAAAGAAAACAAAAAAGCAGAAAATGTTGAAAATAGATTCATGGGCAGGTTAAGAAGATCGAAAACTATGAATTATGGCGAAGATAATGACACAGAGGAACCACACGAAGAAGATAAAAAACCAGTGATAAAAGAAGAACCAAACGTTAATGGAAATATTAGTAATATATTTTTTTAATTTATTGTTTTTATATTTGTCAGATTGCGTGCGATATTCTCATTTTTTTTATTTTAGTAACCGTAAAAATAAAAAATAATTATTGATCAATAGAAGATTTTAAAAATTGAGTACGTTTTTGAAATTAATTCGACAAAAAAGTTGTATTCATTAATTTAATGCAAATGTTGTAGCGGAGGATGAAAAACCAGCTAATGGTAAAACTGAACAATCTTCGGATAGTGAAGAGGGGGATGAGGAGGAGGAAGAAGAAGAAGAGAGGGAAACAAGCCAGATAGAACCAGCCCCTAGACTTAGGACTACCAGAACTCGATCCAGTAGAAATAATAATTTAATACTTAATTCCAATTATCCTTCAAGGAGACGTAATGTAAGGCAAGTCAGATCTTCGCCAGTGGGTGCAATAGGTAAATATCTTTCTCTAGTCGTAATATTATAAATGTCTGTAATACAAAGCCATCACTATTAGTATATTCGCCTTTACTTAACACATTTGATGCCGCACCATAATCTGGGGTTTTTCAATGCGCGCCAACCGCTTCATCGGTGTCTGGTAAAATTAAAATTTTATTTAGAGAATTTAGTCAGGTAATGTCGATATTTTGCGCATTAAAACAAATAAAATTCGCTATATTTTATTCCTAAAACTAAAATTGATTTTATTATTAAATGTAAACAAAAATTTTATATAACTTGGAACAAAAAATTATATTTCACTTATGAACAAAAATACAGAAAAAAGGAACTTATATCTAGCAAAAAACGTTCACATGGCTTCTTATTCTCAAATATCGTCTTTATTTTCTTTATGAAATACTGGAAAACGTTCTAGGCACAGTGCAGGTTGCTCAGTACATTCAGAACAGTAATATGTTGCATCCTTACGTTTCCTTACGTTTACTCTTGTAACACAGTTTACATTGTCTTTGTATAGACTTTTACTGCCTTCTTTTTTTATTAAATTTAGGCGTATATACAGAATGTGTAGATTTATTTATTTTACTTGATCTCTTTGCATCACTGTTGTGGGACAATAAGTAATAAATAATTTTTAGGCGATAGTCGTACAGTGACATTCTTTTGTGAAGAATATTTGTTATATAACAAATAAGAATTTAGTAAAATTAGCTGGAATGTTTGAATCCCAGAATCCCAAATTTTTGATTCCATCGCAAGGTTTTACGTTCACATGGGTAATAGGATAATATCTGATCGGTTATATCCTCCACTCATTGTATTCCAAGATGGACCTATAGATTGTCTCAAAGTGACTAGTCTGTACAGGGTAAATGCACAACATCGATGCCATACTTCTTTGCAAACTTGTATTAAAATAAACGTCACTTCTTACTACTTAGCCTAATCCATCTCTTGTGTTGAGGGTAGCTTAAGTACTAATGCCCACTAACGACACTGCCTGGTTTCCTTCTGTCAGTGGTTCTAAAACATAAATAATATTTGCTACAACATACTTGGGTGAAATTAAAATAAAATAGAAATTAAGAAATGCTTTTATTTATGTCACAGCATTTAATCTACCTATGTAAAATCCACATATGCCTTTAAACAGTCGTCGAAGTGACGTATTTTTGATACTTAATTACAGGACTACTCGTTCAAGACGAGTTTTGGTGACACCAATACTTGAATGAGAATACATCCATTCTTACGCTGACGCAAGATAGTACACGTACGATGAGATTTTGTAACTACATAATTCCGCGACCAACTTTAAACTCGACCCGCCTTGATAACCATTTCCGTACGAGCCAAAGTAATACTACCAACACTTTTTCGTCCGCCGCGAGACCCATTGTTACTTCTAAGCACAGAGCACAGCGCTCGTTACACAACTGACAATGCATCATAGATTCTTTATATTTTGGCGCATACCGTATATTTACACCACAATACTTCATTTACATCTTTTAAAACTTCTTGAAAACAACTTCTGATAAATATTGAAGAAAAAATAACGAAAGCAATGTTCGCTGATGTCGTAGAATAGGAAAGTAGGCTTACTGGAAAGTATTTGCATTTACAAAAAAAATTACGCTATGTTTATCTTTTAGATACCAGTTCAGAATCCGAAGAAGAAGGAAGAAAATATTTACTAAGGGACAGAAGACCCAAACAGGCTCCCAAAGCAAGTAAGTTGATTTGTTTATAATTATTACAAATTTTGGAATTGCATTAAAGACAACTCCATGCATTTATTTTTCAATCCCTGATGATGCTTTGTCCATCAGAAACAAATGTACTAATAACATTTTGTAATATATTTAATTTATTTATTGCAACATCATATTTCTACAAATTTATACGAAATTTCTTTACGCAGTTTAAATTACTTCTCTTGTCTATGGTTTAAAACCCCTCGTTTTAAGTTTTTTATCCATACGTTTATGCCAACGTTACAGGAAACGCTACTGTGCCCAATTTAATGAGTTCAGAAAACAAAAATTACGACAAGATTTTTAAATTATTCTAGACTCCCATGCTTTCACGGCGTTTCTAGACTGAAACGTTTCATATTTTCGCAAGTTATAAAGGGATCGGTGGAAAAACAACAAGTAAAAAACTATGTACCATTAGCATTACCTAAAAAACATAAGACAAGTATGAAAGAACCTTATGAATAAAACAGCAGTTTTTTTCTATGGTTTGTGAGGTCTTTTCAAGGCATGTCGATATTACGATATTACAATTGTAACGATATTATTTTGCCTACCTTAGGGTAATATTATGGGGGTAGAAAATTGGGGACAGAAACTATGGGGGCGAAGATAGGGCAAGCAAAATAAACGCTACTATGCGAACGGCACTCAGGGGGTTGCTGGAGAGCTGGGGTCGTGGGTAAGTAAAAGACAAGGGGTCGGATTGGGGCAGCTACAAAAAAAATGAAATAAAGGGGTACTTACATAAATATCCTGGACAAATGGCGAATAAAGAAAAGAAGAAATACCTCTAGCTATTTAAATGGGACGCCGCTTCGAGAAAACTTCCTGCTGGAGGAAAGAAAGTTCCTTCCTAAAATAAAGAAACACAAACAGGTTAGGAGATTTTTCTAAAATAAATAAAAAAAATGGATCAGAGAAACAAATCAAACGTTTATTTTTGTCTCATACAAACAGTTATCAAACATATAAATGGCACAAAAAATATACTATATAAATAGTTGCCAAATACAGAATAAAAAAACTTACATGTGTTGCCTGTTTACAAAGGAGATTGCTACAAAATTCTTCGAAATGGTTCCTAGGTTATCTTATTAATATGGCTAAATTAAAAATTAAAGATATCCTTGTTCATGAAAATATATAAGATTTAACTTTTTCTATAAAACATCTTTCTATACAAGCAAATTAAAAATTGTCACAACAAAAAAACAAATGAAACCTAGCTCTCAGATGTCACATTTAATTTTGATGACAAAGAACAAATATATTGACAGCATAACCATACATATTACAATTTTTAAATTGTTATGAAAGCAATTATTACTTTAGCAAAAAAATGTCTGTCTTTACTTTAAAACTAATATACTGAATGTTACCTTATAATTCACATTTTTTACACTTAACTTTGAAACTTGCTAGACATCTATGGGAAAGTTACTTGGACAAATTCTCAACGGGAAAGAAGGAAGACGATTTCTATAACCTGGAACGAGGTTGGGGCAAACAAACGACAAACGAAGCTGGTGGCACACGCTATGTACTGATTTAAAATTTTACCATGTTCTGGTATACTACACAAATCCTCATACTATTCAAGTGGTTACTCTTTTATAAATCTGTCATATTACAGAGAGTAGATTTCCACTTTTTACCGGTCTTGAAACTTAACTCATTACACACAATTACCGGCTATGTTCAACTCGAGCTGCCCTATACAACCTGCCTGCTTCATTGGAGTTGCAATTTATGTAAAAGAAAATCTTATGTATTCCTCTCTTAATATAAATGAATATAATGTAGAGCAAAGTTCTGAGTTTTGTGCAATTTATCTACCTTCAATAAAAACCAATATTTTAACTGTATACAGATCGGGTAAGGGTGACTTTGACTTATTTTTGGTGAATTTTGAAAATGTCATAACATCCTTGCTTAGTAAAGCAGACAAACTTATCATACTTGGTGATTTTAATATAAATTTTAAACTTGAATCAGAACCTTTTTTTGATATTCAAAATCTATTAACATCTTTTGGTTTAAAAACAACTATAAACGATTATACTAGAATCACATCCCAGTCCAGTAGTTGCATCGACAACATTATGACAAATTTTTCTGAAACTATCTACAGAGTGGGCGTATTTGAACCTTGTTTTTCTGACCATCGAGCTCAGTTTTTATTTATTGACTCTGAGCATAAAGTTGTTGACACTTATCAAACATTTCAGCGGTTTATTACTTCTTCTGGTTTACAGAAGCTTAAACGTGCGCTAGCTAGTACAAATATGGACTTTTTCTGTGATATTAATAATGATCCAGTCTTTCTTACCGAAACTTATAACAATTTAATATTAAAGCATTTTACAAATGGCTGAAAAAACACCTGTGCAATGGTTTAATAACGAATTAAGGTCTTACAGATCCAATCTTTCTCTTGTTAAACACATTGCAGATGCCACTAAGGATCCCGATTTGTTCAAAGTATATAAACAACAAAAAGTTGAATATAATCGGCAATTAAAAATTGCTAAAAAGTCAGCTTACTGTAATTTTATTACTAATTCCAATAATAAACCTAGAGACTGCTGGAAAATAGTAAATTTTGAAAGAAACTACACAAGATCCAGTTCTGTACAACCTGATCTACCTCCAGACGAAATGAATCAATTTTTTACTACAATTGCAGAGAATATAATTACATCTCTTCCCAGTATTAACGTCGATGTCCTCGTCAATTACAGAAATTATCCTTCTCCGAGCAAGTCTTTTTTTTCGTCCCGTTCTGGAAGAAGAGGTCTCTCAAATAATAAAGTCTCTTAGTAATTCTAATTGTAGGGACGTTCACGAAATTAATAGCAAAATTTTAAAAGAAACTTACCAAATAATTTTAACACCTTTCACTCATCTTATTAATTTAATTCTATCAACTGGAGTATTTCCAGAAATACTAAAATACTCAAAAGTACTACCAATCTACAAAAAAGGTGATTCCTCAAAAACTGACAATTACAGACCCATAAGCATTGTTTCTACCTTTGGGAAAGTGATTGAAAAAGTTATCAAACAACAATTTTATTCCTATTTTGAGTCAAATAATTACTTTAGCAACTCACAATATGGATTCAGAAGTGCTTGTTCTACTACGAACGCGGCATTTAATGTTGTGAGCGAGGTGATTGAGGGGCTTGAACGCGGCAATCGCATCTATAAATTACTATGGAATCTGAGGTATCCCTCTTAAGCTTATAACTTCTTATCTATGTGGTAGACACCAGGCGGTAGTGTCTAAAGGTCATCTCTCCGATTTTCTATCAGTAAAACATGGAGTCCCACAAGGTTCGGTCTTAGGACCTCTTTTGTTTATTATTTATGTCAACGATCTGCCTAAATTCATATCTCCGTACAAAACCATACAATTCGCAAATGATACGACATACGTTATATCAGGAAAAAATAATGATGATTTAAAAATGTCTCATGAGGAAGTTTCTACTAAATCTAGCTCATGGTTTGCTGCAAACAAACTAAAACTTAACTCTGATAAAACGCAAAATTTGGTTATATCTGCAAGTAATTTACACAATTATCTAGTTAACAAAGAGACTATTAAACTATTGGGAATAACCATAGATAATCGACTTAACTGGTCGGCTCATATCTCACAACTTAAGAAAAAACTATCAAGTTCATTATTTGTTATTCGCCAACTAGCAAGGGTTGTCAACTTTGAAACATTAAAAATGACATATTTTTCCTTATTTCACTCTCATCTAAACTATGGTGTAATTATATGGGGCAATTCAACAAATGCACTTCAAATTTTTAGAATGCAAAAGAAAGCTATCAGGATGTTAGCAGGGGTTAGTTATCTAGAACACTGCCGACCTTTCTTTATAAAATTCAAAATTATGCCGCTACCTACTCTGTTGATATTTCAAGTTTTAACTGAAATTCACAGAAAACGTGCTCATTTAATAAAGCAGTCTGATGTCCATGTTCACAATACGCGAAACTGTCACTACCTACGAACAAATCGCTGTAGATTAAGTCTTTCAGAAAAAAATAGTCTTAATTATAATTATTACAATATTTTACCAAAAAGTATAAAACAGCTAAGCTGTAATAGTTTCGATAAAGTTATAAAAAAATATCTTCTAAAACATTGTTTCTACTGCTCAGAAGAATATATGACTCATGCAGAACATCGACTGAACTGCTTACCGTAACTTTGCCATAAATGTTTTTCTGTTTATTATATGCTCTTGTTTGTATATTATTATTTAAGTTACGTTTTATATTCGTTTTTTTTAATACTATGTATGTTCTTTTTGACTTGCTACAAACAATATTTCTTTGACCGTGGTGAGAAAGCACGTAAGTCATTTTGCCTAGTTTTGCAGTAGAAGCGATTTAATATTCACCGGTTACCTCTAAATCCGTTTTATAGCCCAAAATTACGTGTTACTTACTTTATTTGGTTTTAATTGTTGTTTTTATAATTATCTATATAAATGTCTTATACTAATATAGACTATTCCCCAAATTTTCCACCACCCATGAAATTAATAATATGTCAAAAATGAAATTCGTGACTTATGTCATTTGATCCTAAGTGTGTCCATGACTTATGTGTTATTGCACTTACAGAAAATGGTTATGAAAATAATATTATTAAACAAAGTATTTTTTATTTGTTATAAAAAAGGAAGTTTGATAAAAAAAAATAAATCTAAAAAAAAGAATGAACCACTTAAACATAATAACTATTTAATCAATATCTTCGTCGATACCTGAATAGTCCAGCAACGCTGTTTCGATCGATGAAAGATTTTCATAGAACCCATGAAAAGTTGTAGGGGTTAAGGGAAGCAAATCAAGAAGATCCTTCTTTTTTTCTTTATTTATTGGCACATCCGCCTTATATTTCAACGGGGGAACTAAATTTCCCAACCCATTTCGTCTAATAAAAGAAATTTCCTTAAATGGCTTCTCTGCATTTAAGGATTTTTTGAAAAATATTTTCCATTATCCCATTTTATATAATTTAGCCATTGCACGTCATGCCAGCGAAAAGGACCGATCGTCTTGATCGTCTTTTTTCCTAGACACCAATGGCCCCTTTTACTTGTCGTATTTATGGCAAATATCCGTTTGAGGTAAACGACAGATTCAATTTATGAAATTTAGATCTATAATATGGATACGACACAAAGTTTTGGTATGATTCCTTCTACAGGGAATACATTGCTTCTAGGGTCAAATATGATGGTAGAAATCTTTTATTTGTTTGGACGCGTGAGTAGTGGCTTTCGTAACTCAGGAAACTCAAAATATGCTTATCGAGTTCTTCTAATTTTTCTTCAGACCACTTGTTTGGTGGAATATTCTTTCATTGTGCAGAATCAGTCTTTGTTTCCGCAGGTTATGCTCTTTTTATTAAAGCGATAACTTTTATGAAATTGTCTGTTTCATTGAAAGTCAAAAGAAAGCATTTACGGCAAACAGAAATATGGCTACCATTTATTCATAAAAAATATTTGTAGGTTTTGAGGCGAAATTTTTCTTTGTCTGGATCGTCTGTATGAGGCCTCTGCGATTTTTTGTCATGTATTGTGAAAAGACTGGCTATATAAGCTACTCTCTTGTCGTAACTGCCCAAACTCCAATATTCAGGAAAAATTTCTTTCAGCTGATTTTCAGTGATTTTTGTTTTGCACTTTGCTCGGCATAGTGGCAGAGGTTGAAATGGTCTTTCTGGAATTATTTTACCATTTTTTGTAATATTTGACTTCCCGAATTACTTTTTTTTTTCGTAATTATCTAGCCTTTCTTGTGTCCGGTGGTTTTTGCAGCTTTTGACGTGATTTTTACGCTCTAAGTAAAATTGCTTATAGTATTATTTTGTCATCAAAACAGAATTGCTTTTAGGAATGTATCTGCTATCAACTCATCATCAACAGACACTTTAAACAAAAAACTTCTGGACATGTGTTATTCGCAATATCAAACCAAACTGAACTGTTTTGGGCTAAATTATTTTCTGCATGTAATGTTTCATTAGCGCCTAGTAACATAAGTCACCGACGGGACAACAAGAGACAGCAAGTTCCAACTGGCTCTCTTCACATAAGTCGACTTAAGTGTTTATTCACAAACTCAAGTCGGTATTTTCTCAGTATGGTTATTATGCACACTTCGCAATAACAGCTGTAAAAATGCATAGTAGACTAAAGTGCTTAGAGCCGATGATAGTATTACAAATCACCTACACATTTTTATCAAAAAAAAAAAATTCGGAAAATTTGACTTATGTGCTTACTCACCTCAGTCACAGATTTGTATTGTTATGTAGTTAAATAAATACTCTACTCTATTCGTTGCTCTTCTCAACCTAACTTGAATTCCTCTCTTGACCTAAATCTAATACTGGTGTGGGCGACCCTTCTTATGTACATAACATAAATTTCTTGTTTTTAAAACAGGCCTCAATTATGTTACAAAGCGACCTTCAAACAAACTACTTCCAAATATGAAGAAATAACACGCATTATGTTGATTTTTCTACCTCACAATGTATTCAGAGATTTGGGGGATTTGAATGTAAATAAAGACAAAAAAAACTTGAAAACTGGATACAAAACTTGTTATATTATCGATCGTTTTTACATTCCCTTTTAAAAGACAAACGCAGATTTCCTGGTAATTTTTAATGCGTACTAACGAGATAAACAAAATAGGGGCGGGCTACAAAACTTTATACAGAATTTATATTATTATATAGATATTAAATATTATATATAGACACAAATTTAAAAACGCTACAAGTGATGTTGGGTATAGACAAGATTTATATTATTCTGCCGTACATGTGCCTTTCTGTGCCCTACTCGATTATCATCATCATCACTGGCTCGACAACCCTTTTTGGGTCTTGGCCTGTTCTAGGATTCTTCTCCATTCCGATCTGTTTCGTGCTTTTTTTCTCCAGTTTTTTATTTTTAAGGTTGTTATATCATTTTCTATTTGTTCTAAGTATCTCAGTTTCGGTCTTCCTCTTGTTCTTTTTCCTACTGGCATCTGTTTGAATATTTTGTTTGGTATTTCGCCTTCTTCCATTCTTTCTACATGTCCTATCCAACGCAGCCGTCCTATTTTGATGAATGTTACAATATCCGGATCCTGGTATATTTTGTATAGTTCAGAGTTGTATCGTCTTCGCCATATTCCGTTTTCTTTTGTGCCCTTATATATGTGTCGCAAGATTTTTCTTTCGAAGGTGGCTAACAACGTTTCCTCTCTTTTAGTAAGTGTCCAGGTTTCTGAGCCATATGTGAGTACCGGTCTTATTAGGATTTTATATATTTGGCATTTTGTCTTTCTTGCGACGTTATCTGATCTTAGGTGTCTAATTAAGCCATGGTAACATTTATTTGCAATAAATATTCGCCTCTTCACTTCCTCCGTAACGTTATTATCAGACGTGACTAGGGATCCCAAGTATATAAAGTTTTTTTACCTCCTCTATGTTGTATTCTCCTATTGTTATATTTTGTGGCTGCCTTATTTCTGCCCTACTCGATTATATTCTTTCCAAAAATCTGCGGAATAGTCCCCCCTTTCATTTCTATTTCTCAGTCCAAAATCACCAATAATGTTATTTTGTCCACCTTTTCCTATCTTAACATTAAGATCACTTATCAGAATGGTGAGATCTCTAGTATTGAGTTGGTCAGTAACAGTTTTTACATCTGCATAGAACTTTTCAAGTTCTTCCAGTTCACTTCCCGCTGTCGCTGCATACATTTATAATAAATTTATGTTTCTGGGTTTCGCATTCAACTGAATCATTATAACTCGTTCATACAATGCTAACCTCCCTTGAGACATGTACAGCAAATTTAAAAAGCTAATGAGAATATTTCATTAGAAGTAAAAGCACAAATCTTGTATGTGGATAACACCATTGTATCAACTAGCATCCGAAATGGTCAGAGTAGTGATAACCAAAGTAAAAAGACTACTGTCGATTATGATCTGCAGCTAAAGGGACAAAAAAGAAAGATTAAAATAATATAAATAACTTCGAAGGATTTTGGTTTCTAAAGCATCCAGTATATTCTATTTTTTTGATCCTTTTTTAAACAATTTATCCGCAGTTTCAACTTTCTTACCTTTCTGTCGCGATCAAGCACGGATAAGTTTAAAAATTGATCGCAATTTTGTAAATAGTGATTGCCTCAGCATATGATGCATGATCGGCTATCAGTCGAATTGTCAATTGTGAGAAAACCCCTAGAACTTTTTGGTTTCTCCGTCTGATTTCTTAATCATTTCAAACGTATCAGTCATAGCATTTAAAAAAGATTTTATATTGTTAAATTTCGGTTCATTTAAATCAGCTTTCACATTTTCACATTCCCTTAAAGTAACACTGTCCAATTTGGAGGTTATTAAGTAAAGTAAAAGTGTGTCCTAGTGCGAGAAAGGTTGGTTTAACTGATGAAGAGATCTAATATTTTTAGAAAAATCGTCAATAAGTGTTCTTAAACCACTTGCAGATTCTTTACTTACCGATTCGCTAATAAATAATGCCTTAACATGATTTACCAGTATGAATTAATAATTTTTTATTATCATATTGTTCTAGCAATGCATTCCAAGCAACACAATAATTTGCAGAATATATTTCAAGACGTTTAGTTACCAAAGAAGCATCGCCTTCTAAAGATGCTCTTAAATAATGCAATTTTTGTACGTCAGTTACTAAATCATTCTCTTGAATTAACGACTTAAATACGTCCCTGAATTAAAGCTAGTTTGGTACAAGCCATAATTTAGGTAAATTAATTGTTGTATTTAAAGCTACACCTGTATTTGCAGCCTCAACATTTAAACTTCGATTGCTATGAGAACTGTCATGATTATCTTTGTTTACTTAAAAATTCTTTTGCAATGGAGACCTTATCATAAATTTCATCATCGAATTTGTTTCGTACTTCGAATTCGTCCTTTAGTAATTCCTCGTCAACCATAGATTCAATTGTCCCTTGTATATAATTGAATTCTCTCTTTATTTCATTTAACACGTTCATTGCCGGTAACGCGCTGGCCTGTCGCTACATGACTTTAGCTAGACACCGACGACGCTCTCGCGCGTTCAGACTTTTATTGATTATGATCTTGGATTATTTCACTGGCGCTAGAACAGGGCCTTATATATTTCAAAGGAAAGTAACTAGAGGTTTAGATTCTCTAATTTTGTTCTTGGAATTTCGACTTACGACTTTTTGTCCTGATAGAATGTCTATATTGTTTGGCTTTGTAATAATTGTTAATATTAGTAACAGTAGAGAAGATCGGCGCGTGACCGGCAAGCTTGGAAGCATAGTTTTGTGGAGTCCAAGGCTCGATTTGGGCTCCAGCGCCATTGGAAGGAGGAGTTACTAGTACAATTTTCCGATAATAATCCAGTTCACTTTTTTCTAATGCTACTTAGTGGGCGCTCACAACGAGGCGCCGACTCTCGCTCCGACCATAGGATCGTACCATATTGTCGATCGCCAGGTAAAATAAATGCATTATTTTAAATACGAGCGTTCGTGTTTAAAAATATGTGATAAGACTAGCAAGTATGCTCAGTACGTTTTCTTGTTTAGTGCACAAGCGGCATATTCTAAAATGTTCGCTTTGAAAATTTTGACTCTCGAAGAACTGCTAGGTCTTTTTAGGATTTTTTTACATATGGGTCACATTTTATTGCCTAGGATTAAGAATTATTGGAAAAATAAAGATACTGTTTTTGTTAATGCAATTTTTTCCACTTTTATGGGCCACAATGCGATGTTTGCATTTTAGTTTAAATCTACAAGATGGAGAACAAGTACCTGAAGACAAAATATATAAAATTAGATTAATGATAAACTTTTTCAATAATACAATGGAAGAAGTGTCATCTGCAGTTAATTATTATTCCTTCACTTTGATATAGTAATGCTTCTTCAAAAATGGCTTCCCTATATACATTAACCCTCCATTCCACGGGTGACTTTCTTGTGACACAAATACACGGGTGGGGTCTATCAGGACCAAATTTAAAACAATATTCTTATTAAAAAAAATTTTTTTTTTCAATATTTTTAAGGAAACTTACTGATGTAACGTTGTACTACCTAAATGTACATATAATATGTCTATCAATACATATTTTTATAGTTTACTGCGAAATAACTAACACCATTATTTTTTTACAAGAGTTTATTAAAAAAATCATGAACGGCAAAATACAAAAGAAAAATATAAAAGAAGACAATATTATTATTCTATATACTTACAGTAATACAAGTAAAAAGGATACATCCAAAATTACAATTAGAAACAGAAAATAGAGGGGGTTAAATTATGTAAATTTTCTTTCTACATGATCAGCACAAAATGCTTTTATATGTTCCATACATAACCAGTTTTTGTACAATTGGCAGAAATACCTAGTTTTTCTTTTTATATAATACTTATACATCCCTGTTTTCGTGGGGCTGGGTCATCCCTCGTCATTTGCTCAATTTCAGAAAATTGTGCAGCAAGTAACTGTGATGTTCTCTATATACGCATATTTAGGGCTCGTATTTTCATATTTTTCTGGACTAACGCAATTCCCAAAGACTTCCTAAAGAAACAATCGACGAGAAAACCGAAATTCTGCATTCGTATTATTGGATCTCAGTATATAATAAATGCATTTATAGCTGCAATATTAACCAAGCCATAGTACAAAACAAGAAACGCCCACCCACGGGTGGGATCTGTCAGGATACTTTTGCAGGTAGCGATTGAAGGGATTCATACAATTTCACCAAATTATGCTAAAATGTACTATTCAGTGCTATTAAAAGGTACACCAAGTCTAGGAAAAAAATACAAAAAAAAATTAAAAAAATTAAACAATTTCATTTATAGTTGTACTGATAGACCCCACCCGTGGGAAGGAGGGTTAAATAGTAATGGGGACATAATACATCCCTGCCTAACTCCTCTCCTGATTTCAATTTCTGGACTGGGTTCGTTATCTATTACGATTTGTGCTCTTTGATTTCAGTAGAGGTTTGTTATTATTCGTAAGTCCCTATTTTCTATGTTTTTTGTCTTTAGAATTTGGACTAATTTTTCTTGTCTTACTTTGTCAAATGCCTTTTCAAAATCAACGTAACAGACATGCACATCAACATTCATATCCATGCGTCTTTGAGCTAACACATTAAAAGCAAATAACGCTTCTCTGGTTCCTAGTCCGTTTCTGAACCCAAAGTGACTATCATCTATTCCTTCTTCCAGTTTTTTATTTATACGACCATGTATTATTTTCAGGAATAATTTGAGAATGTGATTTATTAGTGATATTGTCCTGTAAGCACTGCAATATTTAGTGTTTGTATTTTAGGGATAGCACAAAAGGTGGAGATTAACCATTGTTTCGGTATGTGTCCTGTTTTGTATACTGAATTAAATAAGTCTACTATAATGTCTAAGGTTTCATCATTTATGCATTTTAAGGTTTCTATAGGGATTTGCACATACTGCTTTACCATTTTTGCTGTTTTTTAATGCCGTTTTAATTTCTTCTTTTAATATCTTTAAAATCATATCCTCTTCTACTTCTATCTCTATCTGTTCTGTTCTATTGTCTTTGAACAGTTCTAAGTACTAATACACTACAGTAATACCAGTATTAATACTACACCCGAGCGCCACTGACGCTCTGGCGCATTCACCAACAGCCCTTCTTGTATATATGTGCGTTTAGTTTAAAAATACTTACTTTATTCTAACTTTTCCAAAAACAAATAAATAAACGTTTATGTATCAAAAACAGTAAGCGGCTCTTGGTGAAAACCTACCCAGAATAGATCGGCAGTTAACGTGTTAAAGGTTTAAGCCTCTCATTTCTTTTTGCATCTAAGCGTTTTTAAAGCACCTCTTTTACGGTTATATGTTGCTAAATCAGTCGTGTTGATTTAGCCACATATAATTAATTTAATTGATTAAGCAGTAATCAATCAAAAGATATCCAAACAATTTAAAAATCAACAAAAATGTTTATGTATTCAAGGTTAGATAATGAAATATTACTCACAGAGCATTCCAAGTTCGTTGCCTGTTTTCGTTGAGAGAACCTGTTCATAAAATTCCACTGGACATCATATCGATAAAAATGACGGGTTTTAAATTGTCGGGGAAAAACTTGTATTTATTCTTTAATCACTAAAATCTTCTAACCACACTCTGTGACTCTGCTACCATTATTGTTGTAAAATTAATCTGTCATGAACTTTTTTTATAAACTTTAAACTTTATTTCCAATTCGTATATACACATGAAACAAATATTAAAATAAAAATTAACGAAAGGCAATGTGTGTCTTGTTTTATCATCTATGGTAGAACCTCGACTTCTCCCCGCTGGCAGGTGCGACGGTCCAATTTTGTCACTTAGTTTCTTAGTTCGGGGATTCCAATTCCAAACAGTTTCTTTAGTTCTAATTACTGTATTCTCATTTGATAAACTAAAGAAGATACATGCAATATTACAATAATATAAAAAAATCGTGGAAATTTACATACCTTAATTAAATCGCTTTATGTCACTTGTTCTTCCTCTATTTTGTCTATTAAATATTAATCAACAATCGTTTTAACTTACTTTATTTTAGTGCAACAGTCAGTCCTGAGAACAAGGGACATAAGAACTAGAGACCTACGAACACGTGATATGAGACCAAGAATGTTTAGACCCAGAATCCGGGAAGTATCTTCCAGTTCTAGTGATTCATCTTCATCAGATGTTCGACGTGGGTATGTATAATAAATAGCTCTATAAATACTGTTTCGGAAATTTTATACACTAGACCAATATTTTTTTAATTAGCCCTTTTTAAGTAAATACAATCTGCGGTTCCCTAGGTTCGCGACAATGCGACGTGATGACGTGCACACTAAGTTATGGCGATCAATTTTATACCTCCACGTCAAATATGTTTCAAACAATATTACAAATGCTTACTGAGTCGAACACACTTATTTTTTTATTGCCCTTGATTAGATAGTTGATTCGAACGTCCGAAAAAAGTATCCTCGCGTAAAAAACATACTTAAAATACGCGCGTAAATATATAACACTGTAACTACCACCTCGGCTGAACTGTGGAGAGATCTGTAACCTAGCAAGTTTTTCGCTCGTTTGTTCGTGGGTTTGAATCCGCCCGGCACTGGACTATATCTATTAAATGGAAGAAAGAGAAATTCTGTTTCCATTGGATAGGTACTCCGAGGTACCGCAGTTGTTTGGATATAAAACGATTCTTTTTAAAGACAGTGAAGCCTTTGTATGGCTACAAGGCATTTCCTTAACACAGACACACACACACTAAACAAAAAAATTCTCAGTAGGTTATGATACATAGAGGTTTCTAAAATGTCTTATTATCCTATTCTAAAATATGCAATATCTTTTTATAGACATAGAAAACTTTTCTAGCGCACAAATTAAACTTACGTACCGTATAATTTATTCTTACAAACTTTTACCATAATCTTTCACTTCTGTACCAGCAATTATATCATCATTATTTTGGCTTTACCCTACGTGGGTCCTAGGCTCCTCAAGAATTTCTTTCCAGTCGTCCCTATCCATCGCCTTTCTCCGCCAAGCACGTATTCCCATATTTCTCATGTCTTCATCGATGTTATCAAAGAACCTTGTTCTGAGTCTTCCTCGTCTTCTCTGACCAATGGGTCTATCAAGGAGCGTTTTTCTAATTGGCTCATTTTGTTCCATCCACATTACATGCCCTATCCACCTCAGACGTCCTATCTTAATATGATTTACGATATCAGGTTCCCGGTATATTCTATAAAGTTCGAAGTTGTATAGACTTCTCCACACTCCATTGTCATTCACTGACATCCTAACATGTTTTCATTATTTTTTGTTAGAGTCCAGGTCTCTGAACCATATGTTAGGACTGGGCGTATTATTGTTTTGTAGAGTTTTATTTTTGTATTTCTCGATATAATTGTGAATTTAAGGGGGGGATTGAGCCCAAAATAGCATCTGTTGGCCGTGCAAATTCTGCGGTTTATCTCTGCTGTAGTATTATTTTCAGTGTTAAGGAGCGCACCCAGGTATATAAATTCGTTCATTGCTTCGATGACGTCGTTTTCTATAACAAGTGGTCGTGGCATTTGTGGTTGCGTGCTTATTTTCATAAACTTCGTTTTGTTGGTGTTTATTATTAAACCCATTTTTGTAGCTGATTCTTTTAATGCTACATACGCCTCCCGTACAGCGTTTTTCTTTCTCCCAATAATATCGATATCATCAGCATAGGCCAGGATTTGCACTGATTTATTATATATTGAACCAGTGGTTGTGATTTGTGACATATGTATTACTTTTTCCAGAGCCAGATTGAACATTATACAGGAGAGAGGGTTTCCCTGGCGCAGCCCTTTATTTGTTTTAAAAAGTTCAGACAGTTCTCCCTGAATTCGTACTCTACATTCAAATTTTTCAGGAGTTGTTTTTGTTAAATTTACCAACTGATTTGGTATTCCTAGCTCTTTCATTGCTTTGAACATTTCTCTTCCATTCACAGAGTCGTAGGTTGCTTTGTAGTCTATAAATATGTGATCAATGCCATAATCCAGTGTTTTTTCAAAATTTGTTTCAGGGTTGCAATCTGATGAATTGTCGATTTATCACCTTTGAAACCAGCCTAGTATTTTCCTACTATCCGTTCTGCATATGGTGCCATACGATGACATAGTACTGTAGAAAATATTTTATATGCTGCATTTAGAAGCGTAATTCCTCTGTGGTTAGAGCATTCAAAGATATCTTCTTTTTTGTGTATGGTGTAAAGTATTCCAATATTCCAATCATTCATATGTCTTTATCCATATTTCTTTTATAAGCTGCTGTAATGCCATTATGGTATCATGGCCACCTTCTTTATATAGTTCAGCCGGGAGATTATCTATTCCGGGTAATTTGTTTCTGGCTAGTTTTTTACTGCATTTTTAACTTCAGGAATCGTTGGTAATTCCTCTTCTCTCTCGTCCGTTCCCCTTAACTCATCTCTTTCGTCTTCCAGGTTTTCTTCTTCTTCATCTATATTAAGTGCTTGGTTAAAGTATTCCACCCATCTATTCAATAGATCTTTTCTTGTTGTTAATAGGTCGCGATTCTGACTTCTGCATTGTCTTGTGGTTGCCTTGAATTCTTTTCTGTTGATGTTAACTATTGAGGTTTTCTATATATTTAAGTTCCGCATTTAGGTGGTTTCGTTTTTGTCTTTTGTGTATCCTTTTTTCTTCTCTTTGTCTGGTAATTCTCTACAATTGTTCTAGTTCGTCGGGTAAGCATCTTTCTGTAGGCTTCATTTTTTTCTTTTGTTGTATTCTTGCATTCATCGTCAAACCAATGATTTCTGCGGGCACAAATTTCTGTTCCTATTTCCTCTTTCGCTGCTGCTTCAATGTCTTCCTTTATTCTGGCCCAGTAGGAGTCTATATCTGTCTGGCATTCTTCATTCACATTTTGATTCCTTAGCCCGTTGCTGATGTTTTCCATGTACCGTTCTGCAATTACGCTTTTCTCAGCTTTTGCGCATTCCATTTTTTTTGTATCCATTTTATTTTCTTTACTAGTATTTGAAATTCTAGCCCTCAATGTTGAGATCACTAGGCAATTATTTGAGTCTATATTCCAAGTTTATTTTATTCGAGTTCCAAGGCATGGAACGTCTGTTCCATGCCTTGAATCTATTAAGATGTTATCAATCTGACTTGTTGTTGTTCCATCAGGAGAGGTCCAGTTTACCTTGTATATGTTCTGGTGTTCAAAATAGATGCTAGCGACTGTTATATTGAGTGCTGCTGCTAAGTGTATCAGTCGTAATCCATTATTGCTACTGATGTTGTGTAGCCTATGTTTTCCTATCTACTACTACTTGTCGGTTTATAACGTTCTCCGCCGTTTTCCGACTTCCAATTGCCACTTAGACCGGTTGTTCCATAGATCTTCTTCTATGGCCCTCTCTCTCAGTTCTTTATTTATTCCTTCGCTCCAACTTTTTCTCGGTCTACCTAGTTTTCTCTTTCCTTCTGGTTGCCACTTTAGTATTTCTTTTGGCATTCGTTGTTCGTCCATTCTTTGTATGTGTCCGAACCAGATAAGTTGTTTTGTTGTTAGGTCATCTGTGATTGTTCGTTTGATTCCCATTATTTCTCTAATGCGTTCGTTGGTAATCCTTTCTCTTCTAGATCTTCCTGCGGCTCTTTCCAAAAATCCATTTCCGTCGCTTTCAGCGTTGACAGTGTTCTTTCTTTCAGTGGCCATACCTCACAGCTGTATAAAGTGATACTTTTACTATAGTCTCATATATCCTCTTTTTATTTTCTTTGCTGATGGATTGGTCCCATAAAATGGTGTTTAACATTGTGATGGCTTTTCTCCCTGACGTATTTCTCTCTCTTATGGCTTTGTCTAATGTTCCATCTTGTGAAATAGTGATACCTAGGTATTTGTAGTCACAGCAGTGTTTTATCGTAGTGTTATTGTCTAATATGAGATCTTTTCGTTCTGCTCCAATGCACAGGTATTCGGTTTTCTTTTTATTTACTTCTAGACTATACTCTTCAATTAATTTTCGTGCCATATAGTTTAAATCTTCATAATCTGTCATGTTGTCCTATCGTGGGCATGAAAACTCGCTCTCGTCCTATTCTTGCATTCATGTCACCTAGTATAATCTTTAATATTTATTTCCTATTTTTTGCCATCAGTTGGGGCATGTGTATTGATCAAAGTGTAATTAAAGATTTTTTCCTTTAAGCGCAAATAGCACATTCTTTGACTGTATGCTTTAAAGTCAATAATAAGGCCTTGTATCCTTCGGTTTACAATAAATCCTACCCCATATATGTGTTTTCATTGCAGCTGTAATATATGGAATGTGTTCTCTTGTCAAGAGTGCCAGTTCCCGTCCACGGCATTTCCTGCAGTGCTAAAACATCTACTTTGTATGTGTTCACTATGTCTAGTAAAGATGTGAGAGAGCTCCAGTTCGGTACAGGGTTCGGGTATTCCATGTTCCTAATCTCAGTTCCATTTTGCGTTTGCAGGGTCGACGTCGTGAGTTCCGTCCAGCTAATAGTTCCTGAGATTCCGTAACATATGTTTTTTTACAGGAATAGGTTGTCAGTCTCTAGCCCAACCCCCAACCTGGAGGGCTCGGGACTCTTCTGTTAGGTTTGCCATACCTTAGTCTGTTTTGGTTCGCGGCTGGTATTTTTATTTCCCAACTACCCACCGGTCCTATAACCGGTTAGGGCGTTCCCCCATTCACCACCTGGGGACGCGTCCGATGGGAGACAGACAACTCCCCACGGACTATTTATATTTCTACCTATGTTATCGATAATTGACTTTTTTTTTTATCAATTTTTACGTAATTTGAAATAATATCTCCTATTCTTTATTCGCATTAATTACTCCCTGACATTCAACTGAATTATTTTCAATGTAAACCTGATAAGATCCCAAAATGAATTGTTAATACAGAAATCAGGAATGTCTCCCTTTTTATTATTACTTCTTTAATATTTTTGTCAATTACATTTAAAATAACTGAAAATAACTTAAAAGTATATAACATATATTCGTGACTATAAACTGTTTATAAACAAAATTTTATTGGAATTTGTCTGTTGATTACGGTTAAAATCTTAAAAAAAAATCGCGAGGAACTTTGAAAGCGTATGAAAACTTTGTCATTTTTGACGTTTTTTTATGTTTTTTTATGTTTTACCCTTTTAAATGATGTCTTTTGTGTATGTTTTTTAGTAAGCCACCTAAAAGTCCCCATCATTCCAAAACTGAACGAATGAAATCTGGGGCTGGAGGAATTAACAAGATTGTTCCAATCAAACCGGAAACATTGGATAACAGCATAAAGTTTAACAGCATTGGCGGACTGGATAACCATATACAATGTTTAAAAGAAATGATACTTCTTCCCATGATGTACCCAGAAGTCTTTAAGCAGTTTAGCATTCAACCACCAAGAGGTGTACTCTTCCATGGGCCTCCAGGTAAGAAAACTAGCAACAATTGCCTTTCAATATCATTTATCTATGAATAATATCCAATTAAATATATATTTAATGAAATATTATTGTATAACCACTTTTTTTAGGAACTGGTAAAACATTAATTGCTAGAGCTTTAGCTAATGAATGTAGTTTTGGAAAAAGGAAGGTGTCGTTTTTCCTCAGGAAAGGTGCAGATTTATTAAGTAAATGGATTGGAGAGTCGGAGAAGCAATTACGACAGTTATTTGAGCAGGTAAATATTTATTTGAAGTTATTACATTACCCATTGTACCAATTATACACGAAAGCAATTTTTAAGGAATGAAATTTAGTTTTATACATGAAAAATATGTTAAATATATGATAAAAAAACATAAAATTAACTGTTAAAATTTGTTTTAGGCTGCCGAAATGAAACCTTCCATTATATTTTTTGATGAACTCGATGGACTGGCTCCGGTAAGATCGTCAAGGCAAGATCAAGTCCATGCAAGTATAGTATCAACTTTATTAGCGTTAATGGACGGATTAGCAGATCGAGGGGAAGTAATAGTTATAGGGGCAACGAATAGAATCGATGCTATCGATCCGGCTCTTCGTCGACCTGGCAGATTTGATAGAGAATTACTTTTTACACTGCCATCTAAAACTGTAAGTATATGTATGTTTAAATATTTTCTGCAACTTAAAACTATATCGCACCCTCAGTGCAAGACTGCAGTAAGTCAGAATAAGTAAGTTTTGAGATAAAGACGATTTTGTTTCTTTTCGTGATAATGTCGGTGAAATAAGACACAAGTTTTAAGAAAAATTAACATTTAATTATGATTTTGTATGCTTTTCAGCCTATGTTACATTAACCAAAAATAGAAATTTAAATAAAATAATATTAATGCAAAAAAATTAGGAATTTCAAAGTTACAAACACTTTTGCACGGAGAAAATTGTTAATCACTACACATTTAGTATTAGAAATTTAAAGTTACAACACTTTTGCATGGAAAATTGTAAAAAGTGTAGACACATTTTCTGTTAGTTGTTGTCCTCTTCTCGTATATCATCTTTGGCCAAAATATTTTTATAAAAACTATAATAAAAATATGCAAATCAGGCTACCTTGAGTACAGTGATTAACAAAGGGAATGAAATTCACTACCTTAGTAAAAGTTGGGAATTACGGGGGAACCATATGATAAGAAAATCGCCCCGGAAGGTTACAAGAAGATTTAATACAATTTGGTATTAAGTTTTTATAGAACAATTTTTCTGAGAATAGATATTTTTAATCTGTCAGTATTGTTAATACACAAGTTTTAAGATAACTGTATTTCCTTTCACAAGAAAAAATACTTTTTGGCTGTAAATAATTAGTCTTAATTTATGTGTTTTTAATCCAATCTAATAAATAAATGGTCGAACGACATCGCACACATTTTATGAAAAATATAATGGCACACAAAGGACATAAAACTTACATGAATATATTGGTGTCGCAAATCTTTGTTTATTGTCTCGGCCGTTAATGGATTACGTAAACACGCTGTACATTAAAATTAAACACCACAGAGATAGATATTAAAATAACAAATATCTTACTATTTTCGTGCCTTTCGTTGCTTGTCATCGAAACCATTGCAATGTTCCGTGCAAAACTGTTGTAACTCTGTTACATTAGAATTACAACAGTTTTGCACTGAACTTATGTACAAAAACGTAAAATAGTTAAACTGTTGTTGTTGTAATATTTGGCCGGTTAAGCATTTGAAAGTTACTAAAGTTTTACAGGGGATAGATATCCATGTTTACAATCGAATTCCATGATTACTTCATTTTCATAAAATTTTGAGTTACTGCAATCTTGCACTGAGGGTGCGATATTACCGTTAAGCAGTAGAATTTTGGTTAATTTTTGATTTTATAAAATGTGTCCATTTATAGACAAGTCAATTTACAAAAATATAATAATTGTTAACATTATTGTTTAAATTTTGGTAGATATTCAACTCATACCAATCAAAATTTTCTTTCACTACGAAAAACATACTAAGCACATTTTTATTCACAATGCTCGTAACAGTCAATACAACATATCGGATTTTAGGCAATCTTACAATATCCACTAGTTGTCCTTTAAGCTTCGACACGTATTCTATATTTTTTTAATATATCCAGCCTTTTTTTCATGCGGAAGTCCGTAATATTTCTGCGCATTGTACATAATGATGATCGATCCTTGCTCCATGATCCAACAACACAGACGAAAACACTTTTCAACAATTTCAGAATTCATATCCTCATGAGTGTTTCCAGTTTGTCTCCGCTTTTAAATTTTGTTTATTCTATTCCCAGAGACCTAAGGCTCTCCGATTGGGATGTTTTGAGATGTTTATAACAAAACATTTTTTCGAATATATAATTGCAACCAGCAAATTCAAACTTTATACAGGGTCGAATAAAAGATACTACTTAATGAATCAAACGGAATTTAAAATATGTGAAGTAATTTTTTTTAAAAAGGGAGTTTGAAATACAATAATTAAAATTTTATACATTTGAACCGTTACAATGAAATCAAAAGAAAACAGCGCCTGTGGCAAGCGGGACTGGGTTCTTCATCACGATAATACGTAAGCACATTTATAGAACTTTGTGCAATTGTTTTTGGCAAATCACAAGCTTACATAACTCCGCCACAACGGTCTTCATACAGTCCCGCATCTGCATCTTTTTCTTTTTGACGACATAGTCCAGTCGTCAGAGGTGTGACCTCTAAAAATCATGAAAAAGCAGAATTTTGCTGAGAATGTCAATTTTGGAACCCCAAAAAGATGCAAAAAAGTTTGTCACTCCTACTCCTGGGTTTCCCCCTAAACCCATGCGCCTCGTAGAGGGGAAAAACGGACAATATCCAATAACAAGAATCTGTACGCATCCAATACCAAGAATTTGTACGCCGTATAGATTCTTGCAAAATTCAGCTTGTTGATGCTGAATTTTGAAATGAATCACTGGCATTTTCTTCTCTGATGGCTAGAGTAGCGTCAAGATATTTGAAACGAATGCGATGATGGCACTGAAGGTCATGAGGAAAATTTAATTTCAGAACTGCTTAATTGATTTGCTACGCATTGAAAACCCTAGACAGAAACGTGTTGTTAATTCGAATGGCAGTTATTATGAAGAATCCACGAGCTGAATGATGAAAAAACCGTACTGCAGTGTTCAGGATTAGGTTATTGAGATATTCCATCAATAATAATTATGGATATCTATATTTATAACTGTTACATTCATTACATTTTTACTACCCACTACTATACATATTTTTTGCTTCTTACCAAAGAAAATATTTTTTATTTATCAAAACAGCTCTCTCTCTCTCTCTCTCGCTCTCTCTCTTCGACAATCGGCGAAAAGGGACCTTTTCGACAATCTTTCGGTCTCCATTCTCACTACATCACAGCCTATTGAAGTTAAACGAATTCTGAGAACGGTGTCTCTTTGAGTAGTTGGTAAAGTTAATGTTTGTACCTAGATCTCCATGCTCCGTGAGATGGAAGAAGCTGATTTACCATTGAAGTCCCCTTCCTAATACCTTAAGCTAGGTAACTCATGTTATGTAGCAAGGAAACGGTTTGAATTACTTGAAAGAATATTGAATAGCTACTCTCTTTAATTAAGTACTCTCTTTCATTGATTGGTATCAATGCAGATCGATTGATTTGTTTAGAGCAGCAAGTTCAAAAATAAAAATAGCCAGTATGATTGCCAACCTCCATAGGGAGACGGCACTCTAAGAAGAAGACTCTAATGATTACAAAAAATTCATCGATGAATATAAAAACTTAAACCATGCTAAATATGTATCTTTATCTCTGCACAATTCTCACTCTCTAAATAAATACTTCTTGCCCCATCACTGAGTGCTAAAAGATTCTGCTAGTACAAAACTTCACGTAGTTTTCAACGGTATTCACTTCTGTGTGCTTCCTTAATGATATTTTACTCACCTAATATCAGGTACAGCCCGATTTGTTTGATATTATTTGTCGTTTTCGACCATTTAATATCGTTTTTATCGCAGACATTGAGAAAATGTACAGACAAATTAATGTCAACTTCGAACAAACCTTTCTCCAAAATATTCTTTGGAGAGACAGCCCAAATAAACCTTTAAAATGCTTCGAACTTACTTCTGTTACTTATGGAGTAACTTGCTCCAGTTTCTTGGCAACTCGTTGTTTAAACGAAATTGCAAATTTATATAAAGGGAAATTCCCACTCTGTGCTGACGCTCTCTTTAATCAAACCTATATTGATGATATTCTCTATGGAACCAATTATTTTTTACTCTTGAAACCATACACTATGAGTTTAATTAAATGTTACACCATCATGGAATTCGTCTGCACAGATGGGTTTCCAACTCAACTCCATATACTCAATTCAGCAAAACATATAAGCCACCCTCCTAAATTATGAACTAAATGTTGAAAATACAAGTAGCAAGATACTAGACCTCTCCTAGCAGAATAATGAAGACCGCTTTATTATTTCGGTCATAATTTCTCCAGAACACACATATCTATACACTAAAAGAACGGCTCTATTATTTTTGTCGTGTTCATCTAAATGTTTGACCCTATTGGTCTTCTTGGCGCATTTATATTCATTAGAAAAAATTTATACACAAATTGTGGCTCCAAGAACTCAATTGGATGATCCTGTGTCTGACACTCCCAATAACGAATGGAAAAATTTCGTCTCTGATATTGCTTTAGTAAATTATTGCAAAATACCCCGTTATTTATTTCAAAATAAAAAATCACAATAGAAATTCACAGCTTTTCTGATTCAATTCACGGCTTCGATAAGGGTCCAGACTATCGTATTATATTTTCGTACTGCATACGAAAGTAACACTGTAAGTTGTACATTAATAAGTTCAAAATCTGTCTTTAAAAACTATATCCATTCGTAGGTTGGAATTATCCGCAATGCTGTCGTTATCTAGGTTAACTCGGAAAATAGTTTCTGTATAAATTGCATCCACTTTATATCCATCTCCATTCTTCGTTCATAAGTCCAAATATCTTCCTTAGGACTTTTCTTTCAAAGACTTTCAGCTTTCTCGCATGTATAACATACTATTGGTCTGATAATAGTTTTCTCTAGTGTGTGTTTTTGGAGCGGAACACATGGGCGACTGAAAAATAAGCTTTGTTTTCGTTTAGTATTCTTTTTAGCGCTGTTGTATTAAGTAAAATAAAAATAGTATATAAATAGGTATGGCATAGTAAAATATAGATGTAAAAAATAAAATAAATATATTATCACGTATTACTTGTTTGTTCTAATTAAAAACAGGTAAATACAATTTATCCAATTTTAGGAAAGAGAAGAAATACTAAATGTGCATACATCTTCTTGGAAAAATCCTCCAAGTAGACAACTTTTAGACTATTTATCGGAAAATACTGTTGGTTATTGTGGTTCAGATTTAAGAGCTCTTTGTTCTGAGGCAGTCATACAGAGTTTCAGACGAACGTATCCGCAAGTTTATAATTCAGAACACAGGCTCATGTTACAACCAGAAAATGTCAAGGTAAGTTTTTCTCGCACTAATATCCCTTTTTAGCATAATAACATGTTATTAATATTGATTTTAGGTAGAAAAAGTTGACTTTATTCGAGCAAAATCCTTATTGGTTCCTGCACAACATAGAATTACTCAAGGATTAGGTAGAAAACTATTCCCGATATTAGAACCTCTTTTACAAGAGCCGATAAAAAAATGTTTGGATTTGCTTCAACAAACTTTTCCCCACGGCTTGAGTACTTCATTGGCAAAGTACGTAGATATTTTTTTAAATGTTCTCTTATTTTGTAACAAATGTATTTAATTAAGTATTATTTATAAAGGGACCATTTAAATATTTTCACATCCAACCTACTTTCTGTTGTCTACCAGAAAGTGGGGAGAGCCTCGTCGATAGGTGTCAATAGTATCACACCAATATACAATAATTTAAAATAGAATGACTGAACCTATACCAAGAATAACGGGGAATTAAAATTGTAACATAGATAAATAATAATTGAACAGTAATGTATGCAAAGCGGTGGTTTGTGTTGTATTTAGAGATTTTAGATAAGTATTGCAGTCGATCGGATAGCCAAGCGGGCTGGGCGGCTGGCTTCTCCTTCGCTTCAATGCGAGAGATGTCAGTTCAAATCCCCGGCTCGGTGAACAGAAACCAAAAAGGCTAACGCAGTAGTTTAAAATTCTAAAATGAATCTGCGGCTTAGTCTAGAATATGCTGGTATCTGATCGGCCTATGGTGGAGCAGTACGGCAAGAGATAAGGGCTTGCGGCTAGGTGATACTCCTCCATAGATCCCTACCGGAAGGGCGTGGAACGCCTAAATACCGGGTATATATATATATATATATATATATATATATATATATATATATATATATATATATATATATATATATATATATATATATATATATATATATATATATATATATATATATATATATATATATATATATATATATATATATATAGATAAGTATTGCAATAGACATGTGGAGAATACTTCCGTAATCTAATTTGGAGCGGACAAAGCTCTATAGACTCTAAATAGGACTTCTTCTTCAGCTCTTCATTAATTTATGATCGGCTAGGGTTTTAAAAATATTGATTTTATTTCAACAGTTGCTTTTAGCGTTTGAATGTGATATCTATAGGATTCCAGTGTGGCCACCTTTAAGTTGTATACTTAATTAAAACGTATGTTCTATAATTAATAATAGTGTACGAATAATTTAGAAAATATTGACAAATTCATTAAATGTAGTACTTTAAATAATTGATGGATTCGACCGTTACTTGATGGAAATTTTTTTTATGTAACAATAAAACTCTGAAAACTTTGTTTTCAAAACTTCCACAAAATTTATTTTAAACTCTTATCACTGCAGCTGTTTCGGCTGATTGCCTTTCTCAAGTGATCTATTTTTGGCATGCGTTTACACTTTATAGTCTCTAATGAGGAGAGGAGAACTGTTTGTCTCAAGTTGGTCATTCAGAATTATATCTGTGTTTTTTAATTTGTTGATTTCCATAGCTTCTAACAAAGATAGCTTAAGGCCTTTATGTTGAATGTGAAGAATTTTAAATTCATCATTAGAACAGTGATTATGATCTAGAAGGTGAAGTGCGTATGTAGAATCTGTTTTTCTATTATTGAAAGCCCTTGTATGTTCTGTTATTCGTTTATTAAAATTTCTACCAGTTTGACCGATGTAAGTTTTTGGGCAGTCGCCACATTTCAGGCAGTCGCCACAGTCAAAATACAATTTTGAGACAGAATTAAATATCATTTTCAGATATTTTGAACCATTAAAAAACCGTTGAAGGGTTAAATATAGCTTGTTATATTTTAAAATTGATTATATTTTTAGAGTTAAATTATCCCCCAACTTACGACCGGCACAATTACTTATTACTGGCGATGGACCTGGCCATGGCCCGACGTCCCACATCGCTCCTGCCCTCCTATATAAAATGGAACATATTCATGCCTACATGTTAAATTTGGTAATGCTCTACCAAGAAACCGGTAGATCTTGTGAAGAGGCTTGTATACAGGTAATATAAATTTAAAACCTTTTTAATTTTAAACTATTTATGGAAGTGGCGGTTATTTTATGGAACTTTATGATTCGTTTAAAAAAGGACCACCATTGTTTAAATTATTGTTGCTAGTCCTTAGCTTGGACCGTCGCGTTTGCTTTTCACAAAGACAAGAAACGAAAATGGGGCATGAGGTCCTCCACCAGCGTCGTAGTCTGGTCCTGGAGCGGACTATCAACCTATCTGTCTATTTTATCTCCTATTCGCGTCTTCCATTTTCCCAGATTTTCCTTGGTCTTTGTTTTCCCATTTTGTACATTCTTTTAGTTTTAACCACTTCCTTATACTTTTTTGTTCTAATACCGTTATTTTTCTGTTCCTCCCACAGTATTTTTCTTGTTATTTCCGTTCTATCAAACTCTTCTTTATTCTGCGCCGCTCCTAGTAATTGTTGAACGTTCATGCCCGTTTAAGCTCTGATATTGCGATGAATTGAACATTGTTTTTTATGCCTTCTATCTTCGGTTCAATTATTATTCATAGTATATTTGCCATTTTTCATTACTATGGCCTAGATACGAAGCGTGTCTTTCCTAAATCGTTGTTATAAGTTAGAACTATCTGTTTATCGTGTTTATTACCGTTGGATTCGTTATGTGTTGTGTTCATGACATTCTAAGCATTCTGCAATAAAGCCAAATTTCAAAGCTTTTTAGTCGTCTTATGGTATTTAATTTTAATGCCCAGGCTTCAATTCCATGCAGAATAACTGACCAAATGTAGGACTGTTCTTACATGTTTTGTTTTTGAATCTCCTATTAAGAATATATTAACTGCATAGAAAAGGTTGTTTGATTTTTAATCTTTTATTCCTTACTATTATCCGTTTTTGGATGGTATGAACATTATTTCCTTGTTCTACTCCTGCCACCATTTTTAAGTGGCTTAATCTTAGATTTTTTAAGAGCACGATCCTTCACACTTTTATACAGACTTTTGATACTGGAGCTGTTGTAGATATTTTCATATATTATCCAAATAACTATGTCAAACGCAGCGTTAAAGTCGATAAATGTAAAGATTAGTTCTTTTCGGGTTTTTAGTTTTCCTATTATTACAACACACTGTAAAAATTATAAGTCGGAATCTAAACATAGATTGCAGGATAATTTCGGACGATGTTGGAGATTGGTTCAATAAAATAAAAGTCACGACGTTCAAACTTACAAAATATATAAAACGAATATGGCAGGATAACGGCTTCTGCATTTCAATAATAATAATTATTGATTAACGTACGAGGGTGGATTGATATAAAACTAGCCTTTGATATAAAAAACAAGTTTTTTGGAATTAAATAGATTTAATTACTATTTAAATGGGAATAAGCCACAATTAAAGATTAAAATACGTTTATTGACGTTTCAATTTCCACTTCGGATTTCCGAAGTGGAATCCGAATTCCGATCCGTGTGTGTCAAAGGGCGATGGAGCGTGCTATGTTGGGCGTTTCACTACAAGACAAGATCCCAAATCGCCAGCTACGACAAAGAACAGGAGTGGCTGATGCAGTAGAGAGAGTAGCAACACTAAAATGGAACTGGGCAGGTCACGTGGCTCGAATGACAGACAATAGATGGACAAAGCGGATACTGGAATGGAGACCAAGAGATGATGCCTACCGAAGTAGAGGTCGTCCACCAACACGTTGGACTGACGATCTAAAACGTTGTCATAGGAATTGGATGCAAGAGGCACAAGATCGAAATAGATGGAAAATTATGAGGGTGATCTATGTCCAGCAGTGGATAAGCGAAGATTGAATGATGATTCCCATTTAAATAGTAATTAATTTAAAAATGCCACAAGAAAATAGCTTCAGAACAATATAAATAAATAGATTTATTTCTCAACATAGTCCCCTTTTAATTTTGCCATGGCGACAGCCAATCGGTGATGAGTCGGTGCATTGTCTTGGTGAAAGAGCACTTTTTTGCGTTCCAAACCGGGGCGTTTTCGACGCAATTCGGCAACGAATCGATCCAATAATGCTGCGTAGTACTCACCATTGATTGTTTTTCCTTTTTCCAAGTAGTCGATGTGGATGATGCCCTTCGCATTCCAGAAAACACTTGCTATCACTTTGCCTTCCTCGACGGCTCGGCGACACCCAGGTTTCATAAACGGTGATAATCGGCGAAAAAAATCCTTCGGATCGCGCCGTATCATCTCCAAAAGCGTCTCCGAAGTGGTCACACGTTTTTGCATTTGATCAATTGTCAGCAGACGCGACACCCAACGCGCGGATAGCTTTTTCATGTCCAAATGATGGTGAATGATGTTGTGTACGCGTTCGTAGGAAATGTTTAGGACCTCTATTAACTCGCGGAGCTTAATTCGACGATCTGCTATAATCATGTCATGGACTTTGTTGATCATTTCCGGCGTGGTGAGTTCATTTGGCCTCCCGGGACGCTCATCATCAAAAACACTCGTACGACCACGAACAAATTCAGCTTTCCAAAATTTTACTGTTGCTAACGAAGGTGAAACCTCACCATAAACTTCGTCCAGGTCGGCTTTGATTTGCATATTCGTTTTATCCTTTTTGTGGAGGAACTTAATCACCGAACGATACTCGACTTTTTCCATTTCTCCGAAAACACAAAATGCTTGCTTTTGACGGCTGTAAAACCAAACTAACACCGAAACCAATTCGGTATCAAGTAGCGCTATCTATCAAAGGCTAGTTTAATATCAATCTATCCTCGTATATATAGTAACAAATTTGCCACATAATGTGGACATCATAATATATGCGTGGTGGGATGATTATATGATTAATATCTGTAGCACACACTGCGCGTAAAATATTGTTAAACGTTATGGTAAAATCGTTATCAATTTTTAAACCTGTCTCATATTTTAATAATACAAACAATTTTTAGGTATTCATAGAAGCGAGGAAGAATGTACCCAGCATAGTTTATATTCCCAATATAGATACATGGTGGTCACTTGTGTCTGATACCGTACGAGCAATATTTAATTCACAGCTAACATCTTTGGAACCTAATATTCCTATACTTTTTTTGGCTACAGCAGAAAATTTATATGAATCATTACCTGAAGAGGTAGGTACGATTATTTATATGTATAACAATACTTTATGCTTTCATTGCATACATTGCCATATAAAAATTTATTTCATAGATCTTTTTCTCAAAAATTTGTGGACTCTTTTCTCAAAAATATGCGCAATAAGTTAACGTTCGCTGAAACCACTATGCAGTGGCTCTTATGTAATTGATTTTTTGAGTCGTTGACTATTGTCTTGTTCCCTCAGATGGTGGGGTTGCTGTTACCGTGAGTCGAGTCTATTGTGACGGAGTGTTTGTGGGGGATAATAGCTAGTCTTTCCAAAATCTGAAGTTTCCATGAAAATCAGAGTCAGAATTGACTAATTTGAATTTGAACCGTGTTCTTTTTAGACTCGAGTATCAACGTACCTACAGGCGAAAATCAACAGCCGGGGAAAAATTCACGCGGTAAATATTCAACGTATCAAGAGGTTAATACAGTACATTGAGTATTTGAGTTTCGTGAATCTGTAATCCGACTACTGATTTTCGCCTTTAGGTAAGTTAAAGCTAGAGTTATCGTGGCCAAAAACATTCTTATACTCCTTACGAAACGTTTAAGTCACCAATCTTCTTCTCCAATTATATTCTCGGTATGTCTTATAAGGTTAACTTGGAGTTGTGTATGTGTTAAGCAATTGCCTTGTTATTAAGTAAAGTCGACTGCATTGTGTTTACAAAGAAGAGCTCGACCGGATTTGAACTTACGGCCTCCGAGTCTGTACGCTCAGTAGGTTGACGCTCTGCTGGGTTTCTTAAAACTAATGGGCGCTTAAATTTTAACAAAATGTCAGCTGGAGATTGTGTACAAATCAGTCCAAGACTTTTCACAGAGGATCCGTCAGAAAGAGAATGTATGTAGTTGTAGACACTGGAGATTGTGTACAAATCAGTCCAGAATCAAGACTTTTCACAGAGGATCCATCAGAAAGAGAATGTATGTAGTTGTAGACATTAACATACACTTGTGTGGAAAGAACTATTTTATCTAATGACAAATATTTTCTCAGGTCCAAAAACTGTTTTCATATTATCGAAAGGAAGTGATAGAAGTCGAAGCTCCTACTGCTGACTTAAGGAGACTTTTCTATAAACCTCTTATAATTGATAGTAGTTTGAAGCCTGTCAAAAATGCAAGGGAATTACCGAAAACTCCGCCGCCTCTTCCTAGGGCACCAACTCCGCCACCATTACCACTTGACGCAAAAGAAACCAAAAAATTGTATGAAGAGGAAGAACATACGTTACGGGAACTTAGAATATTTCTAAGGGATATGTGTAAAAAATTAGCGAATAATAGGTTGTAAGTATACAAACTTTTTAGATTGATACATTTATTTAATATTAATGTATACACATTTGGAATTTATTTTACGGAACATAGGCTTTTTAATACAATAAGTCAGATTCCCTGATTTGCAATTAACCAGTGTAAATTTCAATATAACGTGGTGATGTTTTATAATTAATATGTTTATTCTACTGGATTGCTGCTCTTTCGCGATTAGTAGCAGCGCATTTGGCACGCGTACACCGACAGTGCTGTTCCGTCTACCGATATTTTCCTGAAATTCCGTTTGGAATATTGGTAATTCTGTATTTCTGTGCAGATAATAACGTTTTATTAACAACAACTTTGTTTGTGTTCATTAGGTATTATTTGAATTGGTTAATTTATACTTTAATACATTTATTATTCTACCGATTTGGCAACAGTCCCAAGGAACATCACTGGCCGAGCAAATTAAATACCTTTGCTTCTCATTATAATGCCATAAGCTGAAATTAAAGTAGTGTTTCTAACCATATATACAAACGAAGAGAAAGTGCAAATTTTAAAATGGTATTATGGGAGCAACTTGTACCGTGACATAAATTTATTTACTTGTGCCTATAGGTCCTAGCCTAAGATAGGTCAATACCGACACAATCAACTATTAGTCGTATTATTAAAAAAATTGAATCGTTTGGTTGTGTACAAAACTGTCGAAAATATACGGATCTACAATGAGAGAAAATAATCAACGAAGTTCGACAAAATAGGGAAATTGATGTTTGTAGTGTTGCTGAAAGTAGTGATCCTTGTTGAAGCAAAAATATTGCTGAAGAAATGGATATGAATGATAGGACTGTCAGGAATATTTTGAAACGAAACAGTTTCCGTTGTTTTAAAGTTTCAACTACTCAAGAGTTATTAGCCGAGGACAATTTCAAACGCATGGAATTTTGTGAACTCATGATGGATAATCAAAATGAAAATGAACATTTTTTAAAAAACATTTTTTTTACCGATGAATCGACATTTTCGTTACATCGAAAACATAATCCTTCTGTCGTACGATATTGGTCTCGGCATAACAAACACTTGAGTATTCCAGTACGAACACAATATCCCCAAAAACTTAATGTTTGGACAGGTATTTTGAGGTACTATATGGTCGGTCCATTTTTTATTGATGGAAAATTAACGGGAAATATATTTAGAATTATTCCAGCAGTTCAATTACTTCCTGTTATCTTTGACGATATTTAGTTTCAGCAAGACGGCTGTCCTGCTCACAATACACGAACAGTTCAAAATTATTTAGAAACCATTTTTGGATATAAATTAATTTCTTCTCGTGGTACGATAAAATGGACTCTAAGATCACCGGACTTATCGCCAAATGATTTTTTTTCTTTGGGGATATTTGAAAGCGAGTGTTCATCGACATGATTTTAAAAGAGCCCGAAATTTAGCCGAATTGGGGTACAAAATAATTCATCTTTGTGGAAGCATTAGACCGGAACTGCTCAGGGATATGAGAGTATCTCATTTGGTTTTTGCTCTGCAGAAAGAGGTGGATTATTTGAACCTCTATTACGTTAAATTTTTGTTTTTAATATTATTATGTTATTTTTCTAATTCCTTTTTATTTTTAGAAATCTACTTATTTTAAGCCATTTTGCCAAGAACATCAAAATTTTTTTAGTTAAATAATATTTTTAATTCCATATCTACGTAAAATTGTATGTTTTTGACGAATTGTCATCCAATCTACCTGTGTTCCGTTTTTACACTGGCGGCTAGATTTAATTTTAATTATACGATGATCGCTGCGTTTGGTAAGGTGCGCTGCGGTAGTAGGATATCGACTGGAGAGGGAGTCCAGTCGTACAAATGAATTAATTATAAAACATCGCGACGTTATATTGAAATTTACACTGGTTAATTGCAAATCAGGGAACCTGAGTTATTGTATTAAAAAGCCTATGTTCCGTAAAATAAATTCCAAATCTGTATAATGCATAACACTTATCTTAAGTAAATTCTTTTTTAACATATCTGTGAGTGTTTGTGACGCTTTTAGAATATTAAAACTGTCAAAAACTCCTGAAATCAACTAAAAATTCTTACAATTTATTTTTCTAACCCTTTAAACCATACAAGTGATCTGTAAACTTATTTTTCTTGGGTTTCCTTCCAGTATCTGATCTCGGCAGTATTGGCATTTATTAATATGTTACATTCGTGTGATGTCAACGTGTTTTTGAGTAATTGTTTTTGTAAAACCTTTTTCTCCAGTTTAGGTTTTCTTTCCATTAACTCTTTTTCTCTCTAGTGTCATCCGTTCTTGTGAATTATTGGGCGCTTGTGCGTTTCTAGGTCAAAATTGTAAGATCGCTGGCTTCAGCTGGGTTATTGCATCTTCTTGTTCATTCTCTGGAGCAATTCATTCCATTCCCTTCTATTGCACTTGTACTTCTTTTTACTTACTTATCCTTTATCCCTTATAATTTTCTTATTTGTTTTATTATTTGGGTGGTTATTTTTTAAGATTTTGGTTTTCTCCTTGTTTATTCGGAGTCAGATCAGTCAGATGTCGGAGTACTGTGTCAACTTGTCAATTTTTATTTGCATATCATTTCGGTGTTCCGTTTGCAGGCAGATGTCATTTACAGATTCAAGATCTTTCTTTGGAACTCAATTAATTTTAATATAAATATTTTCTTGTTAAATTATATTAAATAAATCCTTTTTATATTCTCCTAAAATACTTAGTTATTGTCACTTTCAACAATAACTTTTAAGTTAAAAAGTGGAATTTAATAATACTTAACTTTTTAGATTTTTTATGTTCACCAAACCCGTAGATACCGAAGAAGTACCTGATTATACCAACATTATTAAACAACCCATGGATTTAGAAACAATGATGACTAAAGTTGATTTTCATCGTTACGAATGTGCTAAGGATTTTTTAACAGACATCGAATTAATATGTCAAAATGCTTTAGAATATAATCCTGCCAAGTAAGTAACTCTTATAAATCGAATGTTCATTTTACGGGCTATTGTGTTATAGAATGAATTTTCGATGATTTTAAAGATAAATCGATAAAATAAGTATACTGAAAAGTATATTTTAAGTCAAGTTGCAGTGTTTTAATATTTTTACTTCATTGAAAACATGTTAGAGTGATTAGAAAATTGTAAAAGACTTTGAAATTCAAAACCATAAAAACTACATCTTTACTTTCACTACATCAGCACATACAGAATGCCAGTAATTATATCTTGGGCAGTCTATACCTTGGAAACGCAAGGTTTTATCATTTTCGCATTCGAAATATTTTTTAACACCATCATGTTATAACGATTTTGAGTTACTTGAATTTTCCATCCCACAGAACATAGCTCGTAGGTATCATGATTTCCATGTCATAGGTCATACCTAACTGGTATAATGCGTTTGACGTATATAGAAAACTTTTCTTAAACATCTTCGTTCTGAGAAAAGCCACTCAGATTCACTGTCATCACACATAAAGTTGTCCTCCAAATTAATTATTAATGGATTAACATCTTCATTAATATCTATTTGTATTTCATTTTTTAAATATTTGTCTTCTAGTTTGACAATGTGGTCACACCCTCTTTTCATTTGTTTGCGTTGAATTTACTAAACTGTATGTGAGAAGTAGCCGAACCAACAAATAAAACACAAAACTTTTAGAAGAAAATGTATTTATTTTTCAACATAATCTTATTTCAGTTCTCTACACTTTTCCAGCGATGTTTAATAAGTTCGATATCCTTTTTTAAAAGAACTATCTTGCTTCTCAAAATAGCTATTAACTTCCGACATCACTTCTTCACGCCTGGAAAATCTTTGACCACTGATCCATTTTTTCTAGTTTTCGAACAGAAAATAATCCTAGGGGGCTAAATCTGACAAATAGGACATATGAGGTAGCAATTTAAACTTTAATTCGTGAATTTTGGCCATTGCAATTTCGGATCTATGAGCTGGTGCATCAACTTGATAAAACAACACTTTCTTCTAGCCAAATGAGGCCGTTTTTGCTTAATTTATTTGCTCAAACGTTGCAATAAGTTAGCCTAATACTCGCTGTTGATTTTTATTTTTCAAAATAGTCAAAAAAATTATCCCATGCGCATCCTAAAAAATCGACTCTATGACCTTGCCTGCAGATGAAACGGTGTTCACCTCCTTTGGAACCGGTTTTCCCTTTTGAGTCCATTGTTTTGATTGCTCTTTCATCTAGGGTGTGAAGTGATGGACCCATCCACAAGGAAAAGTTAATTTCCAGTAGTCAGCTGTATCTATACCATAGATCACAAAAATTTTTAGTAAAAAACCCTTTATAAAAGCTATATTTATTTAAAAACCCCTTTCATGCTAAATCACAGACCGTTTTCCGAATAAATATTCCATATTCAGTGCTGCTACAAAGGTATACATGTTTAAAGCCACTAAATAAATGGGTGAAAACGTTTTAAATGTTATTAAATGGGTATTGCAATCATGACATCATTGCTGCTAATTTTATAGAATGTTTAAAATTTAAGCAGATTCACTTTATGGCAACGTAAACTTTCACGTGATTTATTGGTCCGGAGACGTATTCTCCAATCGGAGTTTACGTTGCCATGAAGTGAATCTGCTTAAATTTTAAACATCTTGCAAAATTAGCAGCAATCATGTAATTTAATAACATTTAAAGGGTTTTCACCTATGTATTTAGTTGCTTTAAACATATATACCTTTATAACAACACTGAAGATGGAATTTTTATTCCGAAAACGTTCTGTGATTTAGCTCGAAAGGTTTTTTAAATAAATATAGCTTTTATAAAGAGTTTTTTTACTAAAATTTTTTGATGGGCCCATGTTTCAACCATGATTATGAAATGGCATAAAAATTCTGCTTTGTTGCTGTGAAACTTTATTAAAAACTCAATTGAACTATCTTCACGACACTGTTTTTGTTTGAGTCACAGCTTTCTGATGTCCAAAGTTTCAGTTAATATCCGATCTACCGCATTTTTTGAATTGCCTATTAAGTCTGCAGTTCGCGTACTTTCAGTCGAAGATCATCCAGTACCACCTTATAGGTTTTATTCACCGTTTCTGGAGTTCATCCAGAGCCATCTTATTTGCGATGCTCGTCTTGGCAACTCGTACGACCCCGTTTAAACTCGGCTATCCAATATCTTATTGTTGTAAACGAAGCAGACGAGCAAACGAGCAGACTCACCTAGAGTAGAATCCAGTTTAGCTTTTATATTGTTCGGGCTTTGGGCTTTCAAATAAAAGTATTGTACATACCGATGACCGATTTTTTCCATTTTCACAAATTCACTGGAAATTTTCACCATGGATGGCTGCCAGACACATACTAACAACGTGGCGTCTTCAAAGTTGAAATATATGCTTTATAGATTGTGTACTTTCTAACTCAGTGAAATTTTGCACACAACTACCACCATCTTGGACGGGGCCGGGTAGTTCTGGGACCATCTAGATACTTTAATATTTTTTTTACATCGTTCAATTTAAATGTGACATTCCCTTGCCTGATGTCCTTTTTTCTAGTCGCCCATACGAGTTCTATGTGGTTTAATTCGGGGTGATATGGTAGTAAGCGTAAAATGGTGTGACCATGTTGTAAAAAGGTTATTGAACTTATATACATACTATGAATGAATGAATGGAAAAGAAAAGTATTTTTGGCTTTGTAAACCGAAAGCGCTAAGCTAGGAATTAAATAATCTACACGCTTCAGAAATACTTTTCTTTTCCATTCATTCATTTTTCAATATGTGTACAAAAATATAGTCTTTTTCAATTATATATACTAAGTGACATAGAAATCCGAACACCCAGTTTAAATGATTTTATTTTAATAAAATTTTGTATAAGTACTTAATGAAGCATAATAAGTAAATGATTAAAATTTCAAAATGATTGCATTGCTTTAAAGCCCTTTTACCTTTAATAATGTGTGGATGCACCCCGATGTGTTACGCATTCTCCAACGCGCCTAGGCATGCTTCTGATCAGGTGGTCAATGTCCTCTTGTGGTATCTCATTCCAGGCAACCACCAACTCCTCTCGAAGTGCTTGTAGAGTCTGAGGAGGACGTTGCAAATTGAGCAATCTCCTACCCATCATATCCCACACGTGCTCAATTGGGGATAAGTCGGGAGATCTTGGTGGCCATGCTAACAATGTGACATCATTATGTTGAAAGAAGTCTATTGTGACTCTTGCAACATGTGGTGCATTATCTTGTTGGAAAGTTGGATTTGCCAGGGGGTCAAGATAGGGTAAAAGGTGGGGTTCTAGAACTTCTTGGATATAACGCTGCGCGTTCATGTTACCTCTAATGAAGATTAAAGGTGACCTGGAACCATAAGCTATAGCACCCCAAACCATAACTCCAACAGTGTGATGAACATGTCTTTCAACAAAATACTGTGGATTCCTCCTTTCACCACGTCGCCTTTCAACCCTCGCTCGACCATCGTGCATGCCTAAACAAAATCGAGACTCGTCACTAAAGACTATACTGTTCCATTCCTGATTCCAAAGTGACCGTTCTCTGCACCACTGAAGGCGATTACGGCGGTGTTCTGGAGTTAAAGGGAGGACCCAGTGTGGTCGGTATGAAAACAGGCCAAAACTTCTCATTCGTTGGTAAACACTTCGCATGCTAATAGGTCTTCCGTGTTCTGCAAACCATTCATTTGCAATGGAGCTGGTAGTGGAGAAACGGTCTCTTAAGGCCAATAATCTTAGGCGGCGATCTTCACGGTCTGTTGTTCTACGGCGGCGTCCAGTGCCCCTTGCTCTTTGCGTACGGCCTTCTTGAAGCCATGCCTGACAACACCTAACCACGGTGTCTACACTTCTTTGCACTCTAACTGCAACTTCCCGAAGTCCCACTATACGGCCCCTATCAAACTCACTAAGTTGACGAAATCGTACAGGTCTCCGTACTCTAGGCATCGTAACCAATCGTAAAGAATGTCAAGAACCACAATCCGCCAAATTTGGATCTTTACTGCGGCTGAAATATTCATTTTTAGATTGTTAGTGAATTTAAAAACAAAAAGTATAAAAACCGGAATCTCCAACTGATAAATCTAAAAACTTTATCACTTGTTTTTTTTTCAGTAAGATAAATAAATTACACCAAATTTTATTGAAATAAAATCATTTAAACTGGGTGTTCGGATTTCTATGTTACTTAGTATATATACTATGGAGAGTCCTTATGAAATTTGATTACCTCATACAATCCCGGTTTTAGGATGTTAGGACAAAGATATGTTCTTTTGTATTAGCCATTTGATCATTTTATCTTAGAATTGTCGTTAGGAGCTGGACTATCCTGTACATGAAGATAAGGAGCATACATATCAACTACACTTACCGAGTTGACAGGAAGATTCTGAATCAATTTTCCTGTACCCATTTGGCCTACGTGGTAGAGTTCATTTCGTAATGGTAATGAATCCTATTTCACCAGCTGCATGTACTACTAACCGTATATACCATATATACTTATTGGCCTTCTGTAATACTCATCTTTTGTCGAGTCATCTGTCCAACATCTCATCAAAAAAATTATTGGTCAGTTTTATAGATATAATGAATTATTCGACGAACATCCGTAATCAAATATTGTGGTATATATGTAACAGATGCCTTTTTGGTACGTTTTTTGCTTGTTGAGACTCATTTCACCTTTAGAATATAACGACTGTTGACCTTGGCGAATGATTCTTTTTACAGTCGTAAAAGAATACTTTATTATAATTTTAATCATTTTTCGTGATTGTTCTGTTACTTCAGCGCGTTTTTTCCACTCATTTTTTGTACAAAATACTCACTTTAAAACGTGTAAAGTACTTTAAATAGAAATTATAAGAATTATAACAACATGTATCTAAGTGACGATACTAAGTACCTAACGGTATCTCTGCGCTACTGACGAAGTGGATAATTAAGTAAACAAGGCGGTCGGCTCGATTCGATACGAAAATGAGGATCTGTGCTGGATCTTTGTATATGACGCTTACTTTATCTTACAAGTACTTTCATTTACAGAACATCTGCAGATAAACAAATTAGGCATAGAGCATGTTCTCTTCGAGATTATGCGTATACTTTAATAAAAACTGAAATGGATACCGATTTTGAGGATCGATGTCAAGAAATATCACAGAAACGACGTAAAAGAAAGCATTGCCCCTTGAAGTACCTGCCTCCTTACATTTATACTCCAGGTCTGTACTTCGATTTTTACCTATTTCAATATAAATAATCAAAATTTCATCGTTTTTAGAATTGATGGATGAAGATGTACAAAATGATCCAGAAGGAAATGCACAACCAGATTTGAAAGATGACGGCAAAGTGGATAGTAAATCTAATAGAAAAAGAAAAAAGTCTAGATGGCAAAGAGGTGAATTAGGGAAAAATAAGAAGAGGAGAACGTTAGATAATTCGCAGGTAAGGTTTTTAACATATTACATTATACAAGAAAGAAATTGTGCATTGATTGGATAAAACATTTGTTTCTGACAATGTGACAGGCGTATTACATTTTATAGGTTATAATAAAATACTATGACTTATACCGCTGATAGATAGTTACAATAGTAAAACAAATACAGGGTGATAATTTGAAAATTTCCACTGTTAATATCTTCATTCCCATAAATATGAAAAATCGTAAAGATAGATCAATTTTATTTTCAAATGGAAGAATTTCTGAGAATATTTTTAGAGTTTAAGTTTAAACTTTCTAGCAAGGTTAAATGTTACCCTTACAATTTTAAATGAGAAAGGGGGTCAAGCGTTTTAAAGGGCGTTTAATTGTACCACTAATGGTAGCATAATTTAAAAATTTTTGCTCAGCAGTTGCCAAAAAATTGCTTGCACTGAGGTTAATGGTTATGAAGTTATTAAGTTAATAAGCTATTGTAGAAGATTACTTGATACCGTTCCAACCCGTTAATAATAGGAAAAAAAGTGGTCTACATGCCGTACGTTCGATTTTAGGTATAGTCGCGGTAACATATATTGTAGAACGCTTTAACCCTTAGTCTCCCAACGATACTTTTGAGTGCCATCAAATTCTGGTACCCTTATATCCCAGGCATAAAATTTAATAATACTTACCACATACAATTACACTCACAACCATAGTTTTCAGCTGATGTTTAAAACTTCGAATGTTATTCAAACGATTTTGTTTTAAATACACAATAAGATTTGTAGGTTCTCAAAAGGATCGTCCTCAATAAACAACGCTTTTAGCTTATTGTAAAAATTTATGACCAATAAAATAAGGCGGACTTAAAAGTACCGTTGGAAAGTAACTGTCAAAATACTCTAAACATCGTGGAAGACTAACTGTTAAATGAGGCGGCGTTTAATCACGTGTCCTTTACAACCGAGCTGATACCTGTGCGAAGCGTTTTAGTTGAAAAGCAGTTCGTTAGTAGAGTGTAGAGTGCTGTTTACTGAAATTTACTTATTTTGAATAGTGATGTGCCGTCCGTGGGACAATGTGGTTGAAACTGTTTCGTACGATAACAACACTGATTTTGTAGAAAGTGACAGTGCCAGTGCCGGTTTGAATGTAATTCTTGAAAAAAGTACTCATAAAGAAGATTCGAATGCATTTAAATGCTGAAACACAGTAACTATATCTCAATGCGTACAAAAATCTACTGTTGGTACAAGTAACTTCTAATTTAACTGAAATTTTACTTTCAAAAATTTTGTATACAAAATAGTTAAAAATGAACTCTATCATCACAAGAAGCGATCTGACTACAAATGTTTAAGACCTGTAGATGCTTCACTTATAAAACTATTGAAAACCACAATGTACGATTGCTACAGAAGCAATGAAATACCGACAATAGAAATAATAAGAAAGAAATGGGAAACAACCAGTTGGAACATGAACTTCTGTGAGAAAACTCTTCAAAATTTGTTAAAGAAAATAGGAAAAGAAGCTCCCGATCTAGTAATGTGATGTGATGGGAGTAATTATTGAGATTTATATACACCTTCGGCGCAAAAAGTTCGATCCATGTCTATTTTTTTACATGCCACTTATAGATTGTGCATATATTTACGGAGGAACATATATATATATATATATATATATATATATATATATATATATATATATATATATATATATATATATATATATATATATATATATATAACAAGCGAGTCTTCTACAGCTGGCGCCGCTTCTCGCATCCTAATTTCCAGCGTTTTCTGTCGAAGCAATCTTCAGTTGTTAAATCTCTGGCGGTCATTGCATCGTCGACATCGTCTCTCCAGGATCGTCTTGGTCTACCTCGTTTTCTTCTAGTTGGCGGAGTCCATTCTTCTATTTTTTTTGGCCATCTATTTTCAGGCATTCTCTGAAGGTGTCCATACCAGTTAAGTCTTTTGGCTTCGATTGTGTCTATTATGTCTAGATCGATTTCCATTTCTCTCCGAATATCTTCGTTTCTCACCCTATCAAGTCTAGTGAGCTGGCAACATCGTCTCCAGTAGTTCATTTCCATGGCCTTAATTTTTGATTTGTTTCTTTGGTTTATTTCCCAGAGTTCGGCGCCGTACAGCCCAATACTTTCTATTATTGTTTTATAGATTCTTCTTTTATTTTCTTTTGTTATTTTTTTATTCCATAATAGTCTGTGTAGCTGTCTGGTGGCTGATCTTGCTTGGCCAATCCTGGAGTGTATTTCTTCGCTACTTCCTGCTTTTGATGTTATTTGGACTCCCAAGTATTTGAAATTGTCTGTTGGTTTTATAGTTCCCATTTCGATTTGTAGGCTTTCTGGTTTTTCTCCTACAACTAAGTACTCAGTTTTTTGTATATTAATTGTGAGGCCGCATTTGGTATACTCATCTTCCAGTTTTCTAAGCATGTAGCCTACATCACTCTCGTCTTCAGCTAGAATGGCTTGGTCGTCAGCGAAGTGTATCGTGTACAATCTATCATGTCCGATTGGGATGCCCATATTGCAGCACTTTCTTCTCCACACTGAGAGTGCCTCATTTAGATATGTTTTGAAGAGTGTAGGTGCTATGCAGCAGCCTTGCTTAAGGCCCTTACTAATAGGAATTTCTCTAGTTAATTTATTTCCAGTTTTAATGTTTGCCGTCATATTTTTGTAGAGCTGTTGTACTGCTTGTATATTTTTTTGCTTATTCCTTGTTTTTCCATTGCTACCCAAAGCATTGAAAGTGGTACACTATCGTATGCCTTTGTCAGATCTATAAAGACTATATGAGTTGAAAGGTTGTGGGCTAATCTTTTCTCGATAACTTGCTTTAGAGAGAATATACTGTCCATACAGGATCTGCCTGCACGAAAGCCATTCTGTTCTTCAACATCTGTCATCTCTTTTTCAAATTTTGTTTTTTATTATTTTTCCATACAGTCTTGAGAGTGAATCTATGACACTTAGCCCCCTGTAGTTTGAACAATTCTTTCTATCTCCTTTTTTGTAGATGTTGTTAATATGTGCTTTTGTCCATGATACTATGATTAAGAAGATAAGATATTGCGCATAAGTCGTGACGTAATTGGAGACTTGCACGTTCGTAATGTCAATTTTTTGTATGTGTCAATAAATAATCTTTAATAAATAGTTTGGAGATATCCTTTTGTGTACGATTACTGTAATTATTAAACCTTTATTTAATATTATTATTTTGCTAATTGAATAATTTTATCACAGAATGCATAAAAATCCCATTTAACTTTAACAAGAATTCAAATTCTGCTCTCCAATGACGGCATGCGCGAACACGACCGATTTTGTGCTACGGGAAGATCCTGTAGATCTTGTTAGTCATAGTATCATGCTTTTGTCCACTCCGGTGGTAAGTCGTGTCCATTATAGAATAAGGTGAAGACATACGCCAGTAATTCCCGTAATACTTGTGGGCTATGTTTTAATAATTCATTTGGTATACCTTGTGGTCCGCATGACTTCCAATTTTTTAGAGTTTGTATTGCATTCTCGACTTCCTGTACTGTTATTTCATCGTCTTCACTGAATTCCAGTTCATATGTTGTTGAACTGATGTTCGTGAATTGAGGTCTTGTTTCAGTCAAAAGTTGTGAGTAGTGTTCGATCCAAGATCTTTCTTCTATTAAATCTATTCTACTCGTTTCTTTTCTGTTTGTTCTCAGATTTTTTACCGTTTTCCATGCTTCTCTTGATCTTGTTGACCCTATATATTTGTTGAGTTCTTCGCATTTACTTTCCCAGGAAATATTTTTTGCTTTAGTTACTAAATTTTTTACTTCTCTGTTTGATCTTGCATATGTTCGTCTATCATCTGGATCATTTGTTTGTAGCCACTTTTGATATGCTTGTTTCTTGTTGTGTACTGCATTGGCGATGTCATTTGTCCACCACAATGGAGTATTCTTTTTGTTCTTTTGGATTGTGCCGATCGCTTCGTAAGCAGCTTCATTGATTTTATTGATTATCTGTTTATAGGTATTCTGGGCTGAGGAGTAGATCAGGTTTGCCAATTTTTGGCTGAGTCGCAGCTTATATAAGAATGATGTCGAGTCGTTTTGCAGTGCATCAATATTGTATTTAGGTAGATTCGGAGAAACATTGAATGTAAATATGAGTCACAATTTATGTGAAAATATTTATAAAAACATATGGCATTATTCGAATATTGCAAAAATGGAAAGTAGCTTTGTTAATAAAAAACAGTTATAACAAAATCATGTTTTTTATTTGTTATTAATACCTAGTATTTCCTTATCGGGTCCTTATAACATCTTGCATACCTCTTGACACTGTTGTAATTAAATTTTGAACATGAAGTTGGTCCAATTCGTCCCATATTGTCTGAATCAAGTTGTTTGGGCGGGGTAGCCGAACTTAAATTCATCTCAGAGATGTTTGATTGGATTGAGGTCGGGGATATAAGCTGGCCAATCCACACAGACAATCACGACGTATTCTAAGTATTAACCGACGATTATAGAACGGTGGGGACATGTGTTGTCGTCTATAACAATAAAATAATTTCCTATGAATGGCTCATAGGTACTACATGCTCATATAAAAAGGCTGATATATACCTTGCTCCTGTCATAGAACCTACATCCACAAAAATTTTCAGTACGGAACTTATACGAGCCCAAACTAACATTGAGTCTCCTCGATAGGTTATTCTGTCTATATGTTCTATATTTTCTGTGTCTCCCTCAATATGATGCATGTCCATATGCTCTTCATTTTCTTGCATCCCTAGGAGAGTTTGGAAATAGGTTTCCAGACTGATTTAATAAAATGTCAGTAGTAATAATGAGATATAAGTTAACTAACTGTTCAAGACCGATGAATCAGCTGGGTCATGTATTTCTGATACACTGACAACTGATGATTTCAGAGGCTAGATCATCAAGCTGATATGTGGAAGTATATGTTTCTGAATTGTCTCCAAAGCAGTTGTCCTTAGTTTCTTAATAAATCTTGTGAAAATTTTTAACAGAAAAGAGTAATGTTGAGAGTATCGTTTTTATGTTAACTAGACCATATTACGTAATATATAAATAAAATCATTTTAGAATGAAGACAAAGCAGTAACATCGGATGAGTCTAATGATGAAACGGAAACCAAAACAGCCCAATATCATCCTGCCAGAACTAGTGATAATGCCACTTCAGGAATAAAAGACACTCCCACCGGAAGAACATCTGGCAATTCCACTGCCCCGCTCACTGTTAACTGTGATATGAATAGTAGTATGAAAGCAGACATGTCTGGTCATTTACAGTAAGTATTTAATCGATATAATTTATTTAAAATTTCTTTATCTTCTAAATACGCTTCATGGAAAATTTTGCATAATTTGTTGTGATTTTTTGACGCAATTGTTTTCTTAGATTTACTTTGTATGCAAAACAATGTCTTTCCTGTTCTTAAATCACTTATTATCTAAATTATTGTATTCGCACGACTTAATCACATTTAAGGTATATAATAATAAATGTTGTGAATGTCCGTACTAAACGGGATTAAAACTTGGTTTTTGGGATTGCTGTTAAATGTGGATTTTATTACGTAGATTCCGAGTCACAAATTATATTAGCAACGTATCCACTTTGTACTGTGTGTTCTTGTATCGTAGTTTCTTAATTTAAACTAGTTTCCCTGTCTATTTTACCAAAGTAGGTGTAATTGCAACAAATTTTATTTTGATATGTATTTGCAGATCCCCAAAAAGAAGACTGAGTGATATCTTAAGCCCTTCCGAACTATTAGACAACCCATTAGATTTTGATGATGTAGATGAAGCATTGAATGAATCAGGTAAATGATTTTTGTTTAATAGTATAGTAAAAAATGCTTAGCTATGATTTAATTTGTAGTAGGTGGCAGTACATCTAATAGCAAATCGATAGAAATTTCCCATTCGGAATTAGAAAAAACTTTAGAGATGGCAGTGAAAATAACGGAAGGCTTATCGTTAATTTCTCTTCTGGATCTTTACAATCAACTGAGCAGGGTAGTAAAAAAGTTTTCGAGGACGCCCATAAGGACCACGTTACCAAAGGTGAGTAGTAACAGATTATTTGCTGTGATAATGTACATAACACAGAGAGAATATTGTGTGACTTATTTAGATCAGAAACGAAATAGACATTAGATTTCGTAGTCGAAAATAGAGAATTTTTATCAGGTTGTTTAGGTATTTTAAAGAAAGTATTGAGGTAAAATAAATTTCCATTAGGTAAAAGAAATAATAAATTAGACTTACTCACAATCAATTTAATTTAACTAATCAGACGACCGGTTTCGCTTTCTACAATATGCAAAGCATCTTCAGGTCACGATACAAAGTTAAATAAATGCTGAAAATAATAAACCCATATTAGGGTGTTGTCTAATAAAGATAAAACAAAGATAGATGATATAAGTTATATAAATTACAGTAATTATGCCAATATTACATGTCTGTGGTTTTTCAAAATGAATAAAATGTTTAAGCAGACAAGGTAAGACCCACAAATTGGTAAAATAGTCTATTAAACTGTAATGAATTAATAAATAAACAAATAAATAAAACATTACTTACATGCCGGTACTCTATTAATTGATGGTTGAAAGAACATGGTTCAAACTATCTTGTATTGTTGATTGGAGAACTCAAGTCAACTATTGTAATTGTTTAACAGTAAACAGGGAAGTTCTTGAGGAGACAGATTTTATCCAATGAAGTAGAGATAGGTGAAATGTAATTGTTTGTTTGATGAAAGTAATGTTCTATACCATTAAGTTCTTTAAAAGTTATTTATATTTATTCTGGAGATATATTTATGAAATGTGTGTTATTTATTGAGATTTTTATTTTTGTTTTGGAAGGTGACAGTTGTGAGACAATGAATAAGAATAGACGTACAGATTGTGTGGGTGTGCAATTATATCAGCTTGTAATTATCAAATTTCTTTGATAAAGTTATGTTGTAATATGTGGCAAATGGTTGTAAAGTCCACTATATAAAGTTAAAAATTAAAATTGAGACACTTTAAGACACACAGAAAACATACAGAAAACACTTAAAAAAAGGGGGATGAAACAGACATTAAATTTAAAAAAGGGGGAGGATTTGGAAAAATTTCCATTGTTTAAATAGTTGTACAACGTCTCATTCCTGTTGTCCAGCTCAAAGCGACCCATATATTATAAGTTTCCCTCTTCTTTTGTTCGGATTTTTGCATTAAAATGTCCTGTGACTATGACGAAATGTGCTTTCTCTTATTTTCTTGCTGTTTGTCAGATCTTTTAAAATGATTCAGCTTCCTCGTCGGCCTAATTTTCCGTCGGTGCAGATCCGTGTATTGTCTGTAAGCTATTTTTTAAATTTATTTATCGTAATGCACTTGACACATTTACATTTAAATTTACATATATTTTGTATAAAACATAATACATATGTTTACAAACGAACATCTAACCTATTTATATAGTCGATCGACTCTGGAGTCGCCTTTAGGAAATCGTCTGGCCTGCCATGATAGGATCTTACTGTTCTGTGATGTGAGAGATGGTTTGTGGTTATCCGCAGCCACAGAATGGGGATGGCCGTTTACCCCATTTGTGCATCAATTAACAGCATCTGCTGTGTTGGGTTCTGATTCGGTTCAGCATAGTCCATGTGTTGCGTGGTAAGTCAAAACCCAGTGGTTTTTGTGTGATGCAGGGTAAGCTGCTATTTTGTTGTTCCATCTATTCTCAAGTCCAAGTGGTCCTTACGTTGACCTCATTTTTCACAGCAGCTATTTTTATTGGAGCGTAGACGGTTACCGTTGGCAGTATCTATATCTTGATGGACAGTATCTATATCTTGATGGTATGCGCCATAGTTTGGGTGGTATAATGTGGCTTAGTACTGGGAGCCATTGCGTAGGGGTGGATTTGATAACGCCAGCAATCATTCTCATTATATTGTTCAATTGGGCATCTACTTTGTGTATAAGTGGGCTGTCAAGCCAAGCTGAAAAGCAGTATTCCGCGGTTGAAAAGTCAAGGCAGCTGATCGCAAGGTGGAAGCCGATGCTCCCCATGTTATGCCGCACAGCTTCTGGATGATGTTGTTTCTGGATTTAAGTTTTCCGCTGTTTTTGACAGATGTTCCTTGAAAAATAGGGTTCTGTCAAGAGTTACCCCAAGGTACTTTGGTGTTTTATTGCAGGCGAGTGTGGTGTTTTCAAATTGGATGTTGAGTGTTTCTCCTTCAAGCTTGTTATTTAGGTGGAAACTGGAAACCTCTATTTTGGCAGCGTTTGGTTGGAGCCCCCATTTACGGAAATACTTTCCCACTCTGTGTCCGCCGTGAGGATTTCTTTTGTTTCTTCAAATGACTTACACCTTGTTGCAAGGACCCAGTCATCGACATAATCAAACTTCCTTGATCTTGTTTCTGGAATATCAGCGTTGTATAGGCTAAAGAGGAGAGGAGCTAGGACAGATCCCTGAGTCGGTCCATTCTTCAGTTTTCTTGGAGTGCTGATGTCGGTTCCCATGACTACTTGAATAGTTCGGTCGGCTAGTATGCTGTTGATTATTCGAGCAGTGGATTTACAGGAGATTGTACGGATGAGCTTGTATATCATGCCTTCTCTCCAGACTGGAACTCTGCCTCAATAAATGTGGTAAGTGAGGACCTGATCTGCGCAGCTTCTTTTTGGTCGGAAACCTGCCTGATCAACCGGTATTGATTCAAGTATCTTTTGACTAATTCTGTTGTAGATAAGTCGTTCTAGGAGCTTGAACGTCGCCGATGGTAGGGCTATTGGTCTCTAGTTCTTAGGGCTGTTATCATTTGGTTTCCCTGGTTTTACTGGTACCGATTTTCATAATATCTGTGTGCCATCCATTCTCTCGCATATTTGCCGCTGTTAATTAAGAATTCGAGATGAATATTGTCAAAACCTGAGGCTTTTCCTGGCTTTACATCCTTGAGAGCTATAGTGACTTCTTCGCAAGTGAAAGGGCGGGAGTATTCGGTTTCTGTAGATTGGAATTTTAAAGTTTTAAGCTCTCATTTTACGTTGATTGTGTGTGGCTTGTCTTTCGGGTCCCTAGACGTCGATAACAGATGTGAGGCAATAGAGTTTGGGTTAATTGTTGTTTTGTTCCTTGTTATAGGAATTCCGCTTCCTAATTTTCTTAGTAGTGTCCATGTTTGCCTACTTGATGTTTAAAAATTAAGACTTTCTACAGTTTCAGACCATTTTTGTTGTCTCGCTGCATTTAGGCTATGGAGCAGTTCATCGGCTAATTCTTGGATCGCCTATATCGCCAAAACTGGAACATTAGAAATTGGCCAAATGTGCTATTTTCAGTCGAAACTAGGATTTGTGAAAAATCAGATGATCGACGAATGCGTGTACTTAGAGAGCGAAGCAGACAAGCAAAAACGAAAATTACCATCTGTTCACAGACATAAAGGAGAAAGTGTCATATTCTGAGTCATTGTCATTAGTAAAAAAACTTCTCTACTTTTCATCCAACCAACTTTGACGGCTCGTAGATATTTTGATTTGGTTCTAGAAACTGTAGTTAGGCTCTGGAGAGGTGAAATGGAAAAAATTTAAGTTTCATGCATAATAATGCGCCTGCAAATACCAGCAGAGTGTTTATAGACTTCCTTGAATCTGCTTGCTCACCCGAACTTAACCCTATAGAGCAATTGTGGGATATGCTTAAAAGAATAATTAGAGCTCACCGGGCGAATCCACCAAACACTGCACTACTAGTACAAACTGCTTTCTTTAATTGTTATGTATTGGTGATTAAATTGCTTTAAAATAAATATTGTTTCACTTCGTATGTTGTTTTTTTTTAAATTCGCTTGAAATAATAGGAAATACCAGATGATTTCATATAATTTTGGTTGTGTGTATATTTTTCATTTAAAAATAGTGTCTATTACCAAGGAAGAATTACTTTTGACACTTTATATTTATTAGCAATGATTTTATTCATGTCTCTTCACTGATATATACATTTTTTTTTATTTTTAGGAGCTTCTAAGAGAACTTGCGAGGTTCAAAAAGGAGGGACTTACAGAATAATTTCTTTTACTAATGAGTACAATTTATTTATGTTTCAGTATTGTAGTTGATTTTAAAATAATTGCTTTTAGTTTTTAAGTTCATTCCTAAGAATTATTACACCACCAAAGATATTCAACATGTTGGGTTCTCACTGCCATAAATTGTTTTATTCAATGTTCGGTTATTAGTTTATATACGTGCCTTTTCCTTCAGTGTAATGGTTACTTATTTTCAAATATAATAGGATCCCCACTTTTATAATGTAATATAATAATATGAAAGTTTAAAATAAATAAAAATTGTGGGATATTTACTATGTAGTTTTATTTTTTTTCTGTGTACGCAATAAAAGAAGAAAGTATCGGCAACAGTTACCACTGATTTAAATTGCAAGATCGATTTCCAGGTCCTTGTCACTTTTGTAGGCGAAATACTCGAACTAATCGATGAAAGGAGAGAGATAAAAATCAGGTAAGCAGTGATACAGTCAAATATATTAACAAGTACAAAGGAAGTTAAGGAAAACGAAAGAAAACTGGTTGAACGAAAAATACAGCGAAATCGAAAGTATACACGAGATACATAACGTTTTATTATATACAACAAAATAAAAAAAATAGTGGAATACAGAAAACAACTTATACCTACTTCGTTCATTCCCAAGATAAATTCGAGGTCGCACTCATCGGTGGGTGTGCTGTCGTCGCAGCTTGTCATTGATTAGAAATTAATTTAATTTAGTTAAAATTAATTTTGAACCAACGACAAGCTGCAACGACATGACACTCACCGATCAGTGTGACCTCAAGCTTATCTGGGGAATGAACATAATATAGTAAATAAGACTGTATAATAGATATAATAATGGAAATAGAGGCAAAAACTGAAAGGTTTATATATCTTCTTCACTGGCTTTACACCTCGGGGTGAGTCTTAGCCGCATCCATTATCGCTCTCCATCCTCTACGATCTTGCTCTTCTATTTCCCATTGTTGTACCCCAATTCTAGATAAATCGGCTTCAACATCATCCTTCCATCTTTTTCTCGGTCGGCCTACTGATCTTCTACCATCTGGTCTTTCAAAAAACACTGTTTTTAACACTCTGTCATCCTCTGATCGTACCACGTGACCTGCCCATCTTATTCGGTTTGCCTTGATATGTCCAACTACAATTAGTTGAGAAAGGCAAGCAGCCGAAACAGCTGTCGTGATAAGAGTTTATAATAAATTTTTTGTAAGTTTCTGAAAACAAAGTTTTCAGTGTTTTATTGTTACATAAAATGAATTTTCATCAAGTAACGGTCGAATCCATCAATTATTTACAGCCGATGATATTTACACACTGCCTTTTCCTGCCTGCTTTCTCTGTCCAAGTGTAGAATGTGGTTTTGAGTTTTTAGATCGGTAATACAAAAGTTATAAAACCAAATTTGTCTTGCGTAATAAGCTTCTTGAAATGGACTTTTCGGTTGTGACTGAATTTGTTGAAGATCAGAGCAAAGGCTAACAGAATGAGAAACATCCATTTCCATGTACTTATAAAATGCCTTTGCTCTTTTTGAATGAATCCGCTTTTCAACCATTAAGTACCGTGCCTTTTCAGCAGACTGTGCTGATGCACTTTTAATTTGTTCTTTGAGAAGCCAGCACATACTGTAATCATCAGAGGCAGGTTACTTAGTTTACTAATACTTAACTTACTACTTAGATATAATCTTTTGCACTCCTATCTTCTGTAATGTGATTCAGTTTCTCTGAGCTTTCATATACTTTCAACACTTTCCTTCTTCAGATAGCTCTTATTTTTAGTAAAGTCACCTCTTCTTTTCCCTTCAACAACAAACCCAAAATGCACTTTTTTGGCTATGTTTTTATTGTAGTTTCTCGAATACCAATAACAGTACGAAAAAGCTTTAAATATACAGAAGTTTTAGCACCAGAGACAGTTGGTTTTCGTGTCTGAAGCTTTATATAACTCTTCTTTGAAAGCGTTGATGTAAATGGACCTTATTTTTACGCACCTAAAACGTTTATTGTTGTGCTTAAACGGTACAAAAACTAGGGCTCTATTAGGAGCTGCATACCTGGCAATTTGTTCATTTTTCCTCTTGTAACTCTTCTGTTTTTACACTTCCATCATATTTTTAAATAATAAAGTAATTAATAATTATTTTTAAATACGTTGACAATAAACCCTTACATAACCCCAAATTTGTAAGACTCACTAGGTCAGTTGAATGGCAGTTGCAGAGCTCCTATTGGTTGGTTGGAAATAAGCTGGTTAGCATGGACCAGTATAGTGGAAATAAGTTGTTTTGCATGTAAAGGTGGATTTTAATATGCTTTTATCATTGGTAATATTTTTTGCATGAATCAGATCAAATAAACCCTTTTGGCTACAACAGAACAATGCATTAGCACATGTAACTCAACTTTGATTATTGTGCGACTTACGGCTGTTTGCATGTTACCTCCTCATAAACAGGAATGAAGGACATCCTAAATGTATACTAGAATTATATCACAGACGTACCTCCAAACCAAAACATATGTAGTTCATTTGGATGTACACATTAAGTATAAACTTAACTGGGATATGTAGAGTTAGCTAAAATAACACACATATAAGGAAGTAATTTTTATTATTCTATACCAAATAATACTTATAACTGTAAAAACAATAATACGACCAAAACGGTCAACACTGAAAAGTTTTCAGTCTATACACCTGACATTTTCAAAAATGCCGTGAAATTGTAAATATTTTATTAACTTAAGGAATAATGACTATAAAATAATGCGTTAAGTTGTCAAACCGATTTTAGTAAGAGGGTATAAAATTGGAATGGAGTTGCTTATACAAAAATTTATAAAAAATGATTAAATGCGATATTTTAAATTAAATTTATATAATTTATAAAATGTGGATGACAGCTGCAGTATTTATTTTAACCTGACATAATCGCTTTGACAAAATCTTCATAATTTACATTTCCGTGTGAGTCCTCGTGGCCCATAAGCAACTGTTCAACCTAAAAAAAAAACAAAACATTAGAACGAATAATAGCCTAAAAGGGATGGAAAATATTATGATGCATCATTTTAAAACTAATGAGAATAATTTCAAATATTTCCACGACTATTTTTTGAATATTATGGATAAGACAATCTCATCAGTTAATGATAAAAAAATAAGTTGTTCTGAACTCTTTTCTTCTTACATTGCCCTATTCAATTAATGAATGTTGACGCTTATTTCAGCAAATTTTCCTCTATTCTCTGTTGTGTCTATTAGTTCTTCATAATTTAAACCCGTCCAATGTGGTATTATATATTTCAGCTAATATAAAATGAGAGAATTTATAACGCATTTGTAAAGTCTCTGTCAAGTATCAAAATAGTCTTGTACTGACAACTATCAAAAAAATATATAAAAAAATGTGGTGAGCAACTTGACGACAGTCCAAAGCACAGCAGCTATGGGATTGAGTAGATAGCTGCACAAGAGTTTGCTGTGGAACTCTGAGGACCTCACCGTCTTGTTAATATATAAACTCCTGGACAAAATTAACGCACCACTCAATCTTTATTTATTGATAATTTACTGTACGACAAGTTGCCTATGGACCTTGTTTGACAGTGACAGTTGTTATGTAAGCTAATAATAGTTTTGTTTTGACAATAATTTGTATTAAACTTCGTTTTAGACTAAAAGTGAGTTAAACTTTTCATAAAAAGTGCCGATTAAAGCAAAGTGCTTTTGAGAAACAAGCTTCGTAGTAAAGTATCCGACAGGGCAGAATGGAAGAACATTGTTAAGCAGGCCAAGACTCACAAAGGGTTGTAGCGCCATTAGAAGAAGAAGAAGAAGCTTGTGAGAAACAAGCTTTTTATTGTGATATTTTAAATCACATGCATGTTTGGAAGTTTATTTGCATAAAAATCAAATAAAAAAAAATGAACGCCAAAGAAATTTGTCAATGGAGGAGGCAGTGCAAGCATCGACTCTCTTAGATGAAGGATATTCAATGCGATACGTTGCAGGTTTGTTAGGAACACATCATTCTAGCATCAGTCGCAAGGTGAGGCGATTTAATAAAACAGGGTCGTACCATCGAAGAACGGGGCAAGGGCGAAAACGTTGCTCTAATCAAATAGATGATCGTTTTTTGAGAAAACTTGTCTCAGATAGGAGAGTCACCAGCAATTTGCTAAAAAATGAACTAGCAGATGTCCGAAATGTCGCGATATCGTCTCGAACAGTTAGAAGACGTTTACATGAAGCAGAATTGAGCAACAGGAAACCGGCCAAAAAACCCTTGCTTACCAGAGAACACAGGATTCAGAGATTGAATTTTGCAAGATTGCATCAAAATTTGACCATCGATTTCTCCATGAGACTAGAGTAAGCCTAAAAGCTCCAGATGGTCGTGAGCGTGTCTGGCGAAGGCGAGGAGAAAGGTTTGCCAGCTGCAATATCTCTCCTAAAGTACCTTTTGGTGGTGGCTCTAAAATGTTTTGGAGGAAAATTTGTTTTGAAGCTCGTACGGAGTTGGTCCCCATACGTACGAGGTCTATGAATGCCCAATATTACTTAGACAACATTATTGTCGAACATGTAATGCCTTTTGCTCCGTTTCTTGGACCTAATTTTTTATTCATGCAAGACAACGCTCGTCCTCATGTGGCTCGACAGGTTATTGACTACCTAAATGATGTTCATATTCCATTATTAGAGTGGCCACCTAACAGTCCGGACATGAATCCTATAGAGCATCTATGGAAATATCTCAAAAAAAGATTCGAAGTCGTAGACCGCCTATTGCCAATTACAACCGTCTCATTGAGGCTGTTATTGAAGAATGGGGAGAATATTCCGCAAGCTTTTGTTGAACATTTGATATCAAGCATGCCTCGACGCATAAATTCAGTCATAAGAAGTAGAGGATGGCCTACACGGTATTAGTGTTGTCCCAGATGCATTTTATTGTGTTACTTTACTGTTTTTTTTTTCTTTTTGCAATTTGGAGTTATGCTAGCTTATTTACGCATTTCCGACAAAAACAAATTAAAAAAAAAAACAATAAGGCAAATTAAGGTCATGATAAAGTCATGTTGGACTTATTTGTAGGTGTTATTATTTCAATGTAACTTAGTTTTATTTTGTGTTCATATTCTTAATATTTAGATTAATTAAAGTAGTGCGTTAATTTTGTCCAGGAGGTTATAAATATAAATAAATAAAAAATGTCTCTTTTTACATCTTTTTCATCATCTGTTTTGCCCTGCAATTTATAGAAGGCACAGATTAAAGCAAAAAATCTGAAATTTGGTTTCGTCAACCAAGAAATATTCGCATTTTTACTTTGGTGTTTTGTAAAAAAAAATAAATAAAAAAAAACAAAACAAACACAACAAAGAAAAGTATTTTTTATTATATTATGTATATCGTTTTTTTGAAGACACCGATGATGTTGAAAAGAAGCTATATTTAACTTTTATCTTAATTTTTATATTATTCAACTCTTCCTAATAGCTATTTTATGGACTTTACGTTCATTAAATTTTTGTTTGATGTATTAGTCATTTTGTGACTGGCTAATTGACACCTAATCTATGCCATTAAAAAACTTAGTATTTTGTTATTTATTTTTGAAATAATTTTGCTAATTTTGCAGCTCTTCAATACTTATGTACGAGCCGCCACTGACTAATAAGTACTCTTAGCAAATATAAAATGCACATAACTTCAATTATTACTCAAAAAATAAATAATAATGATAAACTTACCTCATCATCGCCAAGTTTTTCACCTAGTGATGTCAGAAGATGTCGAAGTTCCGCGGAACTGATGTAACCATTTCCGTCTTTATCAAAATGACGTAACCCTTCGATAAAGTCCTCAGCGGTGTCAGCGCTCCGGGTTTTCGAAATTTGCTGTTAACAAAATAATATGTAAATTTTTTATATCCATGTGTGCTGATGTTATTTCAGTATAATATAAACATAATTATTAAGCATTTTCAATACTAACTTAAATTTCCCAAAACTCGTTTAAGCCGGTCGTGATTCATGTTCTATTTTCCTTAAAGGAAAAGTGGTGTGTCATTTCACCTCTTACAAACTACCCTTAACATAGTTTTATTTGTACAAAAATGTTAGTAGAGTTACATATTTCTTAATAAATAAAAAATACCTCAAGCACGTTTATAAATGTTACGAAGATTTAATTACAACATTTCTAATAAAACCTTTTGTATCTCAAAATGATGCTCAGATGACTTACACCACTTTTCCTTTCACCGCCTGATATGACAAAGAGAGGATGATATAAACACATAGTTCACGCGCTCTTTGTCTCTCTGTGAATAAAGTTTTAAAGCATCTTCGATTTTTTTTGTATTTCTTTACCTTTTATGTAAAAATTAATCACTTTTATTATAAATATTTTACAAACTAAACTAAATGTGATTTCTAGTCACCTTGAATTGCACCAATGTAATGGGACTGGCAAGACAGCAATGAATCAGTATTACTAAAGAATAATTGCATTACATTGCCATATTATGAGGTAGTTTTAAGCTCATATTAAAAGAATGCAGAACTCTGAACGCCTGACTGTCCTAATTCTTTCGATTTATATTGACATCCTAGCTTTACGGCACAGTTTTTTAAACGTGGTTTCCAATGCTAATGTAACAAGACTTCAGAAAATCAAAAATCAATTTTCTTTAAACTTTTTCTTATACAAGAGTTAGCACTAATTTTTTTGGATAGAAAAAACAAACACTTTTTGTGTATCTAAATTTAGGTTTGTTATGAATTTTATATTATATTATTATTTATATACGATGAACAGTTCTAATGCATACATACAAAATATAATATATTTTCTTGAATAGATAATATCCTTATCTACCCCAGCAACGTATTTTTAATGATTCACTTTACAAAAAAGAATTTAAAATTACCAAATATTTCGATAAGATTTAAAATGTAAATATATTTATGGAACTTTTAACCAATATTCAACAATTATTTATGTGTAAATGCTTACTAAACGATATTTATTTTGAAAATAATAATACAGAAAGCTTTCTTAATGTTATAATTAACTAAATGTTATTTAAATTGATATTTATAAACATTCAACTAATTACATTTGAAATGAGGTTGTAATAACATTTTGCTGCAGAAAATAATGAACTTAAAAATAACTATTATTGCCAACACATTAGAAATGAACAGAAGAATTTATAAAAATAAAAAAAACAGGTGCTAATTAAATCATAGCTCAAAAATAAAAACAAAATGAGGGCTAACGAGATGTACCACTTGCAATTACACAATGAGATAGAAAAACATGATAAGGAGTACATTAATACGATTTTAACAACACATTTTGAAAAAAACTTTCGATAGAATTGCACTCTGGGCAATAGAAACGAGAAAATAAATACAATATCGTTATATGAGATCACAGAAAAGAAAACCATTAAAAATGATAGAATATGCAAACGTTATAAAACTAAAAGAACAAAAAATAAATATTACAAATTCTTCTTCTTCTTCTTATAGTGCCGTGCACCTATAGTGCATTGGCGAATTATCTTAAGGCCAGACGTCTGTCTTTTGCGGCATGCAAAAGATCGCCAGTGTTATTTATGCCTGTCCAGTTCTTTATGTTCCGTAGCCACGACATTTGTTTGCGACCTACTCCTCTCTTGCCTTCAATCTTTCCCTGAATGATTAGTCGAGGGATTGCATATTTTTTTCCTCTCAGGATATGGCCGAGGTATCCAATTTTCCGTACCTTGATCAAATTCAGTAGTTCTCTCTCAGTATTTGTCTTTCTTAAGACTTCCTTGTTTCTCACCCTATCTGTCCATGGTATGTGGAACATTCTTCGCAACGTCCACATTTCGAAGGCCTCCAACTTATTAATGAAAGGTATTCTTAACGTCCATGTTTCCATGCCGGATAACAATATGGATCATACATAGCATTTAACCATTCTGTAGTAGAGATTGAAGGAAAGATTGCGGTTACATAGTGGCGGTTTAAATTTGATAAAAGCTTGTCTTGCTTGTTCGGTACGGCCTTTTATTTCTTGTTGAGGATCCCATTGGTCATTCATCATCATTCCCAAGTATTTAAATGCTTTCAATTGATCGATTGGAGCATTGTCTACTTGCAGTTGTATTCTTAAAAGTGCCTTTTTTCTTATTGCCATGTATTTATTTTTTCCAGCATTTATCTTCAAGCCATATATTTTTCCTACAGTGTTTATTTTATTTAACATCAACTGCATATCATGTTCGTTGTCTGTTATTATCGGTGTCGTCGGCGTACAAATTCTACAATTCTAAAATAAGGGGTGATAATTGTTAAACATACCTGATAAATGGGAAGGAAGACTTCAAATGAGACTCGCTCATCTGGTTTGTGTTGTTGGGTGTATTTCTTTACATCAGATTCTGTGGGATTCTGTCCTAAAGCTCTTAAAGCATCACCAATTTGGGCAACATGAATTTTTCCATCTCCCCGATTGTCGAATAGTTGGAAGGCCTCTTGGAATTCTGAAAAAGAAAAACACTTCAATCTCATATTTTGAAAGTTAAAGATTTAATTTTTTCTATATGGCAAATACTGGAATTTAGAGTTTTATAATACTTCTCTTAGCTAATGACCAACTTAACATGTGATATCATTATCATTTTCTTTGCCTTTATCTCTATGCGTGGTTGGCTTCGCTAATTTTTTGTCAATACATATGTTTATTAACGAATGTCTCAAATAGTCTTATCTAATAAAAATTATTACTCATCAGTATTCAATTAAAACATATATTACGTCATGTTATATGGATATTATTTATTTTATTAACTCAGAATCTGATTCCCCAATTACAATTTAATTAATGTCATTTTATCTATTATGAATAACACTCCTACTTCGAAAATTCTTTGTCATATAAATTACTTTACAGACCATACTGCTTGACAAAAAGACCAATGTTCGAACTCCACAATACAACATTACTTACTAAGGTAGACGACCACAGATAAGATGAGTAGATGACATCAAAAAAATAGCCAGAATATATTGGAAGTATGTTGCTCAGAATAGAAATAGACAGAAGTTGAGAGAGGCCTATGTCAAAAAATGGATGATAGAACTACAGATATAGTACAGAGCTAAATGTTGGACAGTTAAAAAGAATAAGGAACAATGAATGCATGTGGCAGAAATGAGAATGCTTAGACGGATGAGTGGTGTGAGATACAATTAATGGGTATATTAGGAGAAGTCTATGGGGAGCACCATTTGATGCTAAACAGAGAGAGCATAGGTTAAGATGGTTAAGGCATGTTCAATGTTGAGATGCTAATCACTAATATGAAGAATTACTGATCTGCTAGTTCCTAGAATTAGAAGTAGGGGACTTGAGGTCATCTTTGCTTAGGCAGGAAATTTAGCCCAAGAGAATGATGACGAAATATTATGTGTAAATATTGATATAATTTTTTAACAAATTGTTAAACAATGATTTTACAACTTTTTTTGCGAATTATCGCTTTTATGTACTGAAATTTATTTTTACTAATTGGGTAACCACATTTTTTTTTTTTCGAATAATTTTATATTATTATTAATCGTGTGTCATACACATAATAGATTTTTCAAGATGAAAGTTAAAAAAACAACAGATGTTTACAGTAACATAGATTTTTCATTCTAAAATTTCTGCTGATTTTTCCACAACTTTTTCTGCTAGAGTATATATAAATTATATTGGTATTCTATTTTTTCAACAGTAATTTATTTGTTAATGTAGTATATGGGCATCTAAAATTGTTGAATCAGCTTCAGTCAGTATATAAAGTTTTACTCTATATTATTGTCTTTCCTTAGCGAGATATTTCTTGAATAATTGTTTTCCTTTCCACAAAATCATAATCGAGAGATAAATACTTTCCTGGATAGTACACTGTCTTTATTTTATTATTAAAATGATCTAGGAAGGGACTTATTGTATAAAGTTGATCTACTGGACATGGTTCATTTTCATTTTTGGTAAAATGAAGGCATCTCCTTATAAGCAAATAGTAGTCCCTACTCATGTATGTGGAAAAACAAGTTTAGAATAATCTTTTCTTCTTCCAGTAGTTTTGAATCTTTCGGCAATTGTGCGGTTCCTGTAAAGAAGGTTAATCCAATAAATATTAGCAATTCCGATGTTGTCAATTCCTTCCATAGATGTATCCTTGCACTATCACATCCTCTGCTGGTACAAGGGCTTCAATTGCCTAATTGTTAGTTAGTATACATATATTTATCAACCAACAGCCTAAATCAATTGTACACACTATCACCAAGACTATTGACTAAAAATCTGTCTAACTTTGTAAACGAAATTTGTCTCATATGTCTAGTTGTTTCGGTCCATTCATTTTCTGTAGTCTGTAAGTCAGGGTTATCTAGAACTGTATTATTTAACTCTTTCTGTACATCCTCAGTCTCACTTCCTGAAGGGCCACTTTCCAAAACATTTTCAATTCAAACTATACTTATTAATTTCAAACCACACATTTATGATTACATTTATTGGCTTACTTTCATCTACATCATATTCATCCTCATAGTCATCATCAGAATCTGAATTATATAAAATCTGTATCACTTCAACAGTCAAATTTTTTTTATTTTTTACTTGCAAACAATTTAAATTATAATCACACTCCACACTGAACATACTTGAAACAACAACAACACTTTTCCAAACTAATTGTGTAAGTCACAGTGCCTCAATGGTATCTATGAACAGAAGTTATCTTTAACAAAATGTGGATGAAGTTTCCCTTATCTCCTGAAATTGCAGCATCTTTTAAATATTGGACAGATCACAATATACATAGGAAGCTCAAGAGCACCATATACATTTTACAAAGGAACTTGAGGGTAAGTGTGCTTTACTCAGCGAAAGGGTCAAAAGATTAATTTGAAACTAAATATACTAGCACTATTGAATAGTGCAATTTTATTCAATTAATCACTTTTATCAACACTATGTGATTGTTTTACTTGATGCACAAAAAAATCAATATCAGGCTGATCCAGTGTTAAGGTCGTGGCATATTATCGTGCATGTAGCGTTTTCACTCCAGCAAAGCATAGAATGTTTCAGTTTGGTTCAGTGAAGATATGATCTCGCTTTTCTCGACAAAAATTATGTACAATTGCTCTTCTACTTAACGATGAAGAATGAAAAACTGTGTAAAAAAGAAGGTTTGAAGTACATCCAATGCTAAGAGAAAGGAAGAAGGAATGTGAATACTGGACTTTATACAGAGAATTAATTGATGACGATGAAAAATATTATGGATATTTTAGAATGAATAGGATTCAGTTTAAATATGTTTTAAATTTAATTTCACCTTTAGTTAAAAACAAAATACTACATTTAACGAAGCTATACATAACAAACCAAAAAGTATTTTTAAAAAGAAGAGGTATCACTTCCGTACAAAAGTCCTAATTGTTTATCACTTCCGTGATTAATTGTCACAAAGCAATAAAAACACATGCATAAATGACAAAATAGCCTCGAAAATTATTTTTTTAAATACTCTGTATCAAAATCAAACAAATACCTAAATACACAACGGGGGGAAAACGATGGACATCTAATTCACATTATCCTTACCAACCGGTTACGACTCGTTACGTAGCCGTCGGCATCAGTAAAATATTGTTTTCAAATATACTGAACGGAAACGTTAAGTGTCTGAAACACTATGTTCCGGACAGTGTGCGTTGTTCATATTTAAAACCATTTAAATTATATTTTTCGTAAATTAAACGCTATGTGCTGGAAACGCAACGTGCACGATAATATGCCATAACCTTTACTGTATATAACCTTTACTGTATTAAACAGTAAAAAAATAATACAACTGTAAAAAGGGAAGGCCTAGGTAATATATGTACATATGTATCTATTTCAAAAATATATTTGGAGAGAAATACTCTACAGACTGTAATAAACTTCTTCTTTCTCTTTATAAGCAATTCTGCTTGTTCATTGGCAGATTAATACCTCTATAGAAGGTTGTGACTATATTTTGCACGGCCCTCCGATACTTCTTCTGCCTTATGGTGACTTATCTCTTGTTATTAGGCTTATTATTGTGGTTATTCCATTCTTTTTTTCTATTTTGTGTCCATTCATTTATACACTGTAGGTTACATTTCAAATGATGATTACATACAACGATCAGAATAGCCATGATGATTGCCAACCTCCGTCGCGGAGATGGCACGTGAAGAAGAAGAAGAAGGTTACATTTTCTTCTTACAATAAACTTATTATAAAAGATGTTTTAAAAAACAGATGTCAAAGAAAATAGGTTTTGAAATGCTTATGTATGCAATTTCTTAAATGAATAAAAACATATGGTTGGCTTTGTATTATGAAAATCTACTATAGTATAGTACTGTAACTGTGACATTTTAAGATATTTTTTAGCTACCTCACATAACAGTTGATTGACTGTTTATCTCAGAAAGTTTCTTAAGTTAGCTATTCATATTCTTACATATCCCATGGTTTACTGTCCTCAAAATTTTCCCGAATATCCTTGTCTTATGATAAAAGACCTATTAAAGTCTGTAGTAAAAGTAGTATTTCTGTTGGTAGATATTCATTTAATTAATATGTTTATAAAAATTGAAATTATATGGAACTGTATACACTTAAAACTCTGACTCAGTTTAGTCTATTGGTGAAATGTGGCATATACAAAAAATCAATAATAAATTATAGAAGTTTGTGTAAATACTAAGTAGGAATAAATAATTATCAACATTAGTAACAGAAATTAGTAACTGGCTTTGTTTTGAACAAATTTTTGATATAATTCACGTACATAAAACAGTTAATGTATTTTTTAAGTAATTTAACTTTACAAGTTTCAAAGCTGATGTAAAAAAAGTTAAATTGGAAAAGTGTTATCTTTTAGGAAACAATGTTATGGATATCAAGGAGTAAATTATAGCAAATAAAAAATCTTAAAGTTATGTGGAGAGTAGAAGAAACATACTTTTTACAATCTATATTTAGATCTAACCAACATCAAAGTGTATTAATTGAGAAAACAACATTTTAAACACTGCATTTTTTCTTCAAAATCGACTAAAATCAATTATAAAAGCAAATAAATTACAGTTTAAAAAAGGGTTAAATATTAAACAATATATGACCCACCTTCAACTGAAGTCAGGGTAAGTTTACTGGGAATGTCATACAGGTACATGATGATGTTGACTTGGTAACACAATAATGAGCAGATATATACTGAATAAAGCCAAGAATGAAGTAATTGAAGACCTTACATAAACTTTCAAAATCATTCCTTTTATGGGAAAAATTGTTGAACATGATTCATTGCCAATTTTAGACATCTACTGCATTCTCTGTATCTTGTTTCTGAATCATTTAAAACAATAAATACTAGGTAAGAACCCAATTTTGTTCAATTTTATTTGGCTCTATATACACACATAATAATACGAAATATTGTTAGGGTTAAATTATAAACTCTAATTGTAGTAATTAGTGATAAAAATATTAATGATTGTCCAAGAAACATGGAATTGCTCTCTAAGGTGGGGCAACTTAACCTAGTTTTTTGTTTAAATTACACTTACCGGCCATCTGATCTTCAGAATAATTTGCCTGAAATAAAAACACGTCTCATTATAAATAGAAATATTTTTTTGTCATATTATAGTATTGAATTTTTCGAAAAAAATGTTTTTTCTTACCATATTAGTAGTTTGATTACTCAACTGTCAAAAATAAAATTCAAATGACGTCTACACATATTTTATACTAGTTCAACATTCTAACGCTAGAGATAGCGGGAACTTTAAATTAAAATTTTCTAGCGAGTACGAGGGGTTTACGATAAATTTGAAAACATTTTTGTATACACATATAATTAAAAATATTATTTTTATATGGGATAAAGCCACAATACCTATAATATTGAATGATTATGAAATTACATTTTAAATAATTATAAACATTCATAACTTCAGCTTATTTTTTATTTAAAGTTACTCATTAGAATATGAATATTTGTCAGAATCTAAGAGACACACATTGACTCAAACCAATACATGGTACGGTAAAGCATATACACTCATAAAAATCTTTGAGAATCCTTGCTTTTATCTTGGTTCCAATAATTCGAAATCCATCTGCCTTACTAACTGTTTAATTTGTTCATATGTTTGCAGATGTAGGACATGTTTTCTTCAATATATTTTTTAAAGCTACTGAATTGTTTATCGAGGGTAGTTTTTAAGTGCAAACTTCTAAAGACAAATTTGAGAAATACATACATTTTTAGACTAAGAAAAATATCTACTCGACGTCACTTCAAATCGATTAATAATGCAATGTAAATTGCATATATTTGGCGCAAATCTCTCAACACGGCGATAATTTAATTATAAAAATGAATTATGTATTTATTTAATTTGTGATATTTTCAGAAATTATTAATTGAAATTAATTATCATTAATTATTGAAAATATTAAGGATGCAAGGGATATTATTTTGTGCAATAACTTATGAAGACAAAGCCCTAGAACCTTGAAATTTGGTAGTACTTTCCTATTAATTCAAAGATGACCCTTTTGGAAACTTCTGAATAATATATTCTCATTACTTATTAACCAGCACTATGATAAATATTGAATATATGTTTCAGACTGGCATAATTAGGATGCCTTAGACAGCGTTATAGCGTAAGTTTCAGACTGGCCAATAGATGGCTGTAGCAACGTCTCTAGTTATTTTGCGACATGGTATATAGGAGAGCCAATTGCATTGACAAATAGTCTTAAAGGACATTTTCCTTTTGAATTTTGGGAATGCCGTAAAGTTGAGGTGGTGGTGGAACCTGAGAATCTTACGAAGACAGCGATTATGTCGTCAACTAATATTGTGTTTTACATGATAGCCAATTAGTTTTCACCTTTAGATAAAACACTCACTTCTGATGTGATATTGAGGGTTCATGTCCTGAGAGATTGACAATTTTTCTTGCTAAACATTGTATCAATCCATTGTAACAGTTTATGTGGACTTTTTCAAACTTCCAAATTTATTTCTCTGTCTATCTGATGAGGATACCGTTATACCTTGCATTGTTTGGGCAGTAGGATGCTTAATTTTGTCTCTGTTAGTCCAGTGTAAAGGGTATACTAACAGCACAACAATATGTTCAGCGTCATAAGTTTATTATCTCTTTAGCTCTACCCTCATTGTGCTTGATTCATGCGTTGATGAAGAACTGCACATTAAACAAAACAACAGAGATATGGTGAAACTCATATTTGATAAACTATTGGTAAAGTCAATAAGATATTCTTGGGATGATCAGTTGGGCTTAATGTGCCGTACAGAAAATGGGTCTGAAAAGTTAGTAAAATACTGGAGCATCAGTTTAGACTTAAATATGAAGATAAGGCAACAAGCAGAAGAGCAACAAAGTTGCTCTGCAACATATGTTAAGGGAAGTACCAGTGTAGGAGACAGGGAGAGATACTTAGGGTCTAGGGATACTATTGAAACATTTTGAATGGATGAGGGATTAAGACATTACTCAGGGCACCAGAATTTAATAATTATGTAAGTAGTTTTCATATATTTATATTAAGTGTAACTCATGTTGAGGAGGTCTCTAGATCTGTATATAATAATTTATTTTATAGTTTTAGGATATTTGTTGTGCATGCCACTAGGACAAGTACATTTGGTAGGGCAGAGAATGATCTGTGAGATAAAGCCGGAATTTAAAACTAGGTATATAGAAATAGAGGGACAAATGGTAATTCAACTGACCATATATATTAACTCATGATGTCGATATAGTACCAGTATATCTAAGGAGAATAGTGAGAGAGATTTTTTTAATTTAGAAAGAGTTGTTATTGACATCACGGAGCGGACGAATAAGGGAAGAGTCTAGTCTAGATATAGGGATAGAAGGAGGAAAGTTCTTTGGTATATTGAACCGGTAAGAACTTCTAAGGACAAGATATCCAATGCTCATGGAAGTAGGATTATAGTACTTTGTGAGGAAAATTTATGGTAGTTTTGAATGGCAGGACTCTAGGAGACCATAAGGGAGAATTTAGTTTTGTAGGTACTTATGGTAGCTCTGTAATAGATTAGCCTTACATTTTAAGAGGATTAGTGCAGAGATTCAGGGGATTTCTCAGTAGGTTGCAAATACTTTTCAGATCATCAGCCAATAATCCTGGAGCTTAAGATAGTGAGGGATCAGGGGTAGATGCATAATGAGGACATTTTACCGTTACTACCAAAACTTAAGTGGACAAAAAATATAAAAGAAATTTTGAAAATAATATAGGGGAACGTATTCAGGGGTTGGACGTGAACATTATGAGGCCAAAAAGTTTTGTTTAGGAACTGCAAAAAGTATGGTGTGATAGAGAATGTGGGAATTTGAGATAGAAAGTAATGAGTTTCATAAAAATATTTAGGAATATGGGTGGAGATTATGTGAGGTATATGTATTTGCAGAGAAAGAGAGAGTTTAAACAGACTTGTGAAAGCAAAAAGAAGGAGTATTATATGAGAGGGGCAGCTTCAATTTGGTTCGTCATTGGGGCTATGGTCTGAGAACACACCATGTGAGAGTTTACAAGTTGCTCTACGAACTTTCTAATAGAAACATAGTGCAAGGAACACTCACTATCTATAAATCCTTCGAAGACAAAGATGGTCCTCTTCATCAGAAAAAGAAAAATCACTGGCTTAATACCCCACAGATTCTAAACTACAGTCTAAACTTTTCTAACGAAGTGAAATACCTTGGTATTACCCTTAATAGGAAGTTAACATGGAACTCACACTTACATGGTAGAGCTAAAAGAGCATATATTGCCTATGAGCAGTGTCGACGAACGGTCGGATACACCAGGGGTCTTTCGCCTAGGGTGATCCCCTGAGTCTACACTGCTGTCATTAGGCTCATGCTAACTTACGGAGCTATTGCTTGGGTATCAAAAGTGCTACAGCCAACAGCGATTAACAAACTAAATCATATTCAGCGGATGGCTTGCGGATATAATAGGTGAAATGAAAAAAAAAAAAAACACCAACTGCGACTGCGCTCAGCTGGTGCAAACTTTGATGTAGGAAAGGGACAATTGAGAACTCGTTTCTGGAGGGGAGTGCTGAATGCGCTACCCCTGCTACAGACAGGCTTCGACTCAATTAAACCAGTTTGTCTTTGATAAACCCTACAAAATTGAAACAAGACAGTATAGGGAGACAAACGTGACAAATGCGTATTGCATATACACCGATGGCTCCAAAATGGAAGAAGGCTCAGGATGCGGGATATACTCCAGATCACTGAACCTAAGAATAAAGTGGGACCACGTGGGTTAGTAATGGAGTATCACGAGTCACTAACTCAAGCTTTGGATGGTAATACCATCATCCTGAGGTGGGTTAAAGGACACCATAGGAATAAAGGCAACCGCATTTCTGACCAATAGGAAGGCGGCAGGCCTAAGACTCTTAGGACCTGCGGATTTTTTTTGTTGGTCAACTACAACAATTTCGAAAATTGTTAAATGTCACTTCCTAGGGAAACCGTGAAAAGATGGGAAAAAGGGCAAGGATGTAGACTTGCCATGATAACACTAAGTAACCAAGTAAACTTAAAAAGTCAGCATCAAAGAAGTACTTGGGAATGAACAGGAAAAACCTACGCTTGACAGTTGGTTTTTTAAGTGGTCATTGTCAACTAAGTAAACACCTCCATACACTGGGGCTAGTAGACACACCTCTATGCAGGAAGTGTAAACAGAAAGAAACTGGAAAGCATGTCCTATGTGAATGCTCGGATTTATCGTTAATATGAGAGTACGCGTTCGGCGAGTCCTGGCCCACATCTGCCCACATAAGGGAGATGTCTCCTGGTGACTTGTCCACCTTCCTAGATATGGCAGGATGAACAATAAGCTAAGGACGACAGCTCCCTGGGAGGATGTACAATGGGTCAATTGTGGTTTAAGTGCTGTGGAACTTAACTCGCTTTCCCTATTCTACAGATACAAATAGGGTTATGGTCTGAACCGATATCTACCCCAGGGTAAGTTTTGTCAGAAAGTATACACTTACGAAATCTCTTTCTAATGAGGACAAAGTCAATTTTATTGCAGATTACTCTATTCGTTGTATCTTCAGGAGATTCCACGGTCATGGAACTAAAGCTTCTCTCCGAAGTCGGCCAATAGGTATATTTTGTTGAAATCGTATCCTCTGCATGACATCTTCGTATCTAGTATGACATTCCAAAATGGCACCTCAGATTTCGACTTGAAATACAAATTAAATCATTAGCTGATTATTTGGGAATCATCCAACACGACAACAGACATTTTATAAATATTTCAAATTTGTTTATTTGTACCTACCAATAAAAACAAACCATGATTTGTTTGTTGTTGTACTGACCACTAGATCAGATATCAAAATCTAATTGCAATTTTTAGATACATTTTTTTTAAAACATGTCCCATAAATTAATATTCCCTACATATTTTGGGGAATTCACATTCCATGTAAATTAAAAACAGTTTTAAGGTTTAGATTATATTACTGAACATCAATTTCCTTAAAGTACAATCAATCCCCTAAGTGAATTCACTAATTAAATGTATTTTTGTCAATTTTATTATAAAATTTTTCTACTGCATGGTTAACAAATGATTCCATTTTTAAATCAACTTTTACTGTAAGATTAATTACCAGTCTTTTATTTTAGACGTACTTATACGCGAATAAGGAAATCGTTCGAGATAAGAAGTGACGTGTTAAGTAAATACATACAAGACTAAAAGAAAATGTTCTGTGAAGGTAATCTGGTTACATTAAAAATGCCTACACTTGCGACAATATTCTAAGATTAAGAGCGGTTGTTTTACAGGGTGTCAATTTGATACTTCTGAGTCTTTAATATCCATATATGTACTTTAAAATAATAATAAACTATTGTATTTTTATTAGAATGTCTTCATATAGCTCAAGAAAGAGTGGCTTTGTGACAATGTTTGAGTTTCTTTTAAGTATAAACCTGGCAATAATATGCCAATTTCAGATATAATAATCCAATAATAAGAAACATACCATCCATCACAGAGACTACACGAGGTTTTAACCTTCCCGAAAATCATAGACGATCCTCAACAGCACATAAACGGGACATGGAAATTGTGCATACTCTGACTCAAAATGTAAAGGTATTCTGACAATGATAAGAATGGCACTTCCCTTTTGAAGTGGTTAGTGGAATATGGTATCCACCTTCTATTCATCACCAAGGACAGAGGCACTTTTCGTTCTGTATCTGGAAAAGATAATGTAACCTTGATCTCTGTTTTGTAACCACTGACTACAAAGACCAACTTTTGCTACCAACAAGAAGGGTCATGTCTGACTTCTCTTACAGCCAACACTGTTCTGATCAAAATTAGCTTATATAATATCTTAGTTATAGGATCGATTTCACGCCTCATATAGAAAAGCTAACTAGTATTGACAAATGCTTAGGCTGGATCCCGTAAAAGAGCGTAAACAACGGCATTGACGGGGGCATTTCTGATGGTCGAAACTAACGATAAAAAGACCAAAAGACTCTAAAATCCACTTGTGTTCTCGAAACAGATTATTTCAACTTCCAACACCTTCAGCTGTGAACAAAATCAATGTACCAAAAAACAAATGAATTAAGGAAGGTTGGCTTCGTGCACAACTAAGGGTCAACTGTAAAGTGTACCTTGATACACTAAAGAAACTACTAATCCTCACAAAGGAAGAGATTAAATCAATATGATAAACATAGGAAAATGTAAAATATGAATTTGAAATATACCAAAATTGAAATGTAGAAAAAATGTAACCAGATTGAAATATAAAAATATAACTAAATTGAAGGCTGGCTAGCGGACTGTGCCGAAGAGTGACTACTTGATACTCAAAAGAGGATTCGGCCAATTTGCATGCCCTACAGAGACCGTAGAATAAGAAAATAAATGACAAGGTAATAAAAAAAATATGAATAGATGTAAATGTAAATGATAGAATGTGGAAGTTGCTCTAAGATGTGAGTGGGTGCCAGAAAAGTATTAACATATACCTTCCAAGGTATTTTGTAATCCTGCATACTTTTTTTGCTGAACGGGAAAAAAAGCAGGCAATAATTGAAATATTTAGTCTTAACAACAACTTTAACACCTAATCAAATATATACAGTCTATAATAATTCTTTATACTGCCCACCACCACTTATGCTACAGTTAACCTAGTTATATACTGAGCCTAGCTCAGAGCGGAGACTTAAGGCCCAAGTAAGCAATTTTTAGTTCGCGAATAAGCCAAATTAAGATAACAGGATCATAGCGACAATGCGTTGTCCTGAGTTTGATTTCGGTTAGAAAACCATGTTGGAGTTCTATTACCCAGGACTCCCACATGAAGAGCATTTGGTTGATAGTTGTGCCCCTATTGCGCATCAGAGTGCTATAGGGGGGAAAGGGATGGTCTGGAGCATTTGAGCGCGGTGGAGTGACTCGAGTCTGTCGAGTCGAAACTGTTTTTATTCGAGTTAATACACCTCGCTCCAATGAATTGTTACACCCAAACGAAATTCTTAGGGGTGAACATGTCTCACAGGTTGGGTTTAATTAAATTGCTTACTTGCATGATCGGGATGTAATCGTCTTACACCACTAGCCTCTGCTAGACCTTGTTGGCCGAGTGCGTCTTGAAAATTCAACGTTTATTATTATTATCCAAGAGTGAACCCTTGTGAGAAGACCTCGTTTAAAGAAGAGTCAGAACGCTTTCGTAGTGAATACATACGAAGTCTCATCGGCTACGAAGTATTCGCAGGAAGGTATAGGAACCGGAGTAGCGACTGTTGGTCATTCTTTCGTCGAGGTGAAAAAAAAGTTTAATAGTAAACTTGTCACCTCATGATGGAAACTATCAGCTCGGAGCGAATATTCCCTGCCTGGGTAGGCATCGATCTTAGAGATAGAAAAAACAGTGTGCCTTATACCTATTTTAGATTGTGCCGAAGTGGCACAGTGTTCCACTGAACCACCGACGGTTAGGAGTAAGTAAAAATCCCAGGTGGACTTAAAATTACTCCTCACTCGGTGGTCGAGCTGAAGTTGCGCTTCGCCGTTAGAAACCTTCTCGACGGAAATAATCAACGTCTTTACAAGACATAAGATTGTTTCCGCGGAATTTTAACGTGTGAGGCGTAGCAACAACGTCGAAGTCGCCACTCCGACGGTATTCCTATACACCTCGTGGGGTGTGTGCTCGACCACACGTCGAAACATGAAGAGCTGGCATCTCTGTGAGATCCAAGGCGTACACCGCAATTAGAATACTCGTATTCATTACATGTAAGAGAAATCCACTGTCAAGTAAGAACCATCGAACTGTTAAAGTATTTTGAATTGTTGGTGAGCCTTCGGTGACTACAGAGCCACCGGTGAACTTCTCGTGGAGTGTGGTACAAGTACACACAGGTAACCATGAGGTCAAGGATGGAGGCGAAGAACCTTCGCTCTGCTTCACGAGCAGCAGTCGAATCACATCCAGATACAGAAAATACCTCTGTTATTGTTACGACCGTACGACATATTTAAATGCAACACTGCTCTTGTCTTACTGAACACTACTCTCTGAGATATCAATTCCATAAGATAGGCAGATCAGGGAGTGAGAACTGTTATATCTGTCGAAAATAAGAAACTTAGGGCGTGATATCACAGGTATTTAGAATTTAAAACAAACATTCAGCAAAAAACCGTTTCTAATTTAAACCTCTACTGCACGTAAGTGTTGTTTTCGAAGCACCACGTGTTGCTAAAAAGATATCATATTGTTTGCAATATAAAAGGTTTAGCAAATTGGTTAAAAAGCAATTTGTGTCAAAAAATACCTCATTGCGTAAAGGGTACAGAAAGCACTGAGATAATCTGTTTCTATCAGTTCTTTATTATTTCTTGTTCTTTTACGTTTAAGGATTTTATATTTCCAATAACGATTCGAAGCCTGCTTCCCACATTCCATAAATTCATTGTGTTCTTCTTTGAGTTGGTCAATGTCCTTAAATCTTTCCTGTTCTTAGTCACAATCCTAGTTTGGTGAGTTGAATTATAATTGTCAGAACACGTCACAAATAAAGAGGTTCTGAGAAGGATGAATAAAGAAATAGAAATTTTAAATACAAATAAAACAAGAAAATTGGAATATCTCGGACATATTACACGTGGAGAGAAATACACCTTGCTCCAACTGATTATGCAGGGAAAGATACAAGGAAATAGAAGCATAGGGAGGCGTAGAATGTCATGGCTGCGCAACCTGAGAGAGTGGTACGGATGTACATCAAATGAACTTTTCAGAGCAGCAGTAAGTCCGAATAGCTATGATGATTGCCGACCTCCGCCGCGGAGATGGCACTTGAAGAAGAAGAAGAAGAATTATAATTGGAGTTAATAATAAATTATTCCATTTATTAACAACATATTCCAAATTACATAAGTTTTTTTAATATTTTATTATCTTTAAAAAAAGTAAAACATTTTTACCATCGTGAAGTTATCTAAGCTTAAATAAAGTCATCGAAATTAAATACAAAATATACAAGATATTTTTTTTATTTAGTGCAGTAGTACATTACACGATATTTATAATAATACACGGTTTTTGCTTCCCTAGGACTACCTTGTATTTTAATTTGTCTTGATCAGTACATTAATCATTTTTCAACCCACACACCGTTTATGGACGTGCATGAAGTATAGATCATTTTTAAAATTCATTTGATTTATGTTCTGACATTTCAACAAAATTAATGAGAAGATTAGTGTCTGTTCCAGTTATATTAATTTGCGTGTTTTGTTAACTTTTTAAAAAAGATCTATTTGGGAATGTTTCTATTACTAGTCGTACAATTCTTAGAATTTGGGTATTAGATAATTCTTTTAATAAAAAAAAAGTTTAAAATCAACGCCACATAATAATTTTTGTTTAAATAAGTTTAACAGTACTTGGAAAATTTACTAACTCATTCGATGATTTTCGAACGATACTTTTCTTTCGCAGCCTCTTGAGGTAAAGATCTTCCAACACGACATATACATGTAAGAAGATCGCTCTAGAAAGTGTCTTTATTTTAACATAGGCTTAGTGTACAAAACCCAAAAAGTCCGAATTTATTTATATCCGGATTTCTTCCGGAGAACACAGAATTGAACTTTTTATGTTGTTCTCTGTCAGTCTAACAATTTTTTCTACGATATTACGGTTTTATACGTTGCTACCACAATTTTTTAGTGAAGTGTTGGCACAACTTAGAAAGATTTGTGCCTCTAAATCAACTCTGTTTTGGTGAATTTCTGAAAACGTGGCAAAATCTAAGAGACAGAGTGGACAGGCGTACTTATGTGTCAAAATTTACGGGAAAAACTGTACAGAGTAAGGGATTTTCTGTTGTCTGTAAGTGTTGTGTAGAAAAATGTTTTGCAAAAATAACTTCGCAAGATCAAAAGCGTTTATTTGACTCTTTTTATGATAATGGTTAAAAAAGAACAAGACACTCGTCTAGCAGGTTGTATGGCATTAGGGGAGACTCCAGAAAGGTATAGAAAGATAGAAAATCCCATAGCAGACAGTATCACTAGAAATACAAGTTTAAAACTTCTGGTTGTGATGTGCCCGTGTGCCGTTCCTTTTTTGTTAACTTATATCAAGTAGGAGTTAAGTGTGTAATAATATTACAGAAAAAAATTGTTGAGAAAACTTCACTTGATGAAAAACGTAGAAAACACGGAAACCAAAGAAAAATTTCAGATGATGTTTATTCTATGTTTGAGTTTTGTTGCAATCTTCTCAGTACTTTCCACGATTCCGAAATTCTTGTACCTCCTATGTATGTTTCAATATTTAAGCAGATTCTTTCCCATTCTTCATTCTTTTGTTGTGCTATATGTTTTTTCACTTCTCTATATTTTTCTTTATATTCTTTATAAACTTAATCGTTGTTTTTAGTCAGCCATTTTCTGTATAATTGCTTTTTTTCTTCAATTATTCTTTTTGTTTATTCATTTATTTCATAATAGTGCTGTTTATTTTTTATATGTTCTTTCTCTCCAAGAGCTTCGAATACTTCTTGTTTTATACTCGCCTTTATATGCTCGTATATTTCTTCGATGTTGCCGTATCTGAATTCTATTAAAGAAAACGATGCGAAAACTACAGAGGAATAAGTGGAGTAGCATCAATAGAAAGAATATACGGGAAGATACTGCGAGAAAAGATAGAGCAAGCGATAAAAGGCAAAATCGGGGAGGATCAGGCAGGCTTCACGACAGGAAGATCATGCATAGACCACATATTCACATTGGAAAAACTGTTTGAAAAGAAAAAAAGCAAAAAATAGAGATATACATTTGGCATTTGTGGACCTGAGAAAGGCATATGACTCTGTACCAAGGTCAGAACTATGGGAGGCAATGTACAAATTAGAAATACAGACGGAACTCATAGAAGCTACAAAAGCTCTGTATAAAGCAAATAAAGTGTTCATTAAAATGGGAACAAGAATTATAGGACACTTCACCACAACAAAAGGGCTCCTGTAGGGTTGTTTCACATCTTCAACAATATTCAAAATATACTTAGAGAAAGCCTTGACTACATGGAAAAAAAAAAGGAAGGCATGGGAGTACCGGTACGAAACGAATACCTATATACGTTAAGTTTTGCAGACGATCTAGTAGTGGTTGCACAGGACGAAGAAGACCTTAGTTACATGATGAAGAAACTACAAGAAGAATATACCAAGGCTGGCCTAGATATTAACCTCGCGAAAACAGAGTACCTACATATCTACAAGTGAAGAATACATAGAAGATCTACAGCTTGACGACAACGTAACAATCAAAGTAAAGAATAAATTCAAATACTTGGGGTTTATAGTCACGAAAAAGGCAACAACAGAGGAAGAAATTAAGCAAAGATTAGGACAAACAAGAACAGCAATCCGACAACTTAACTCAGTATGATGGGATAGACATTTAAATATAAAGACAAAAACACATATTTATAAAACATTAGTGCGACGTATTATGACATATGGGGCTGAAAATTTGATCATAAACAAAAAAAATAGCAGTAAGATAGTAGCAACAGAGATGGAATGTCTGCGAAGATGCTGCAGAGTAACAAAAATGGATAGGAGAAGTAATGACGAAATAAAGCAAAGAACATCAATAGAAACAGACATACTAACATATACAGAACAAAAAAGACTAAAGTGGTATGGACATGTAAGAAGAACGAGCGACAGCAGATGGATAAAGAGAATAACCGAATGGAGCCCCATAGGTAGGAGGAAAAGAGGACGACCCCGAAAATCCTGGAGGAACGAAGTAGACGGCGTCATGAGTAAGAGAGACCTAAACGATAGAGAATGGGACAACAGAGAGAGAAAACGGTTGAGCGAGTGAAGGCAGTAAATACTGTGGAATCCCTGAATATATATATATATATATATATATATATATATATATATATATATATTATATATATCATATTTATGATTATTATTAATGACCATCTTGAAACAGAAGGTATTCGTTGTTTGGAGTGGCATGCGATGTCTCCAGATATGAACCCCATTGAACAGTCATGGGATATGCTCTCCAGAGCTGGTTATGTCCTCCTAGAACCCATCACTGATTTACAATTATTGCCTGTAGAGAAGACTGGGAGAATCTGCCACAGGAAATGATTTATCGACTTGTTAGCAGTATTCAGGCTCGAATCCAAGCTTTCATTGATGCCCGTGATAAAAATACACGATATTAAAATTGTTTAATATATTTTAATTAGAAATAAATTTTTTAGTTCTTAATTTTTTATATATTAAAAAAAAACAGTATCTCTTTTAAAACAAAGAATATATGTCAACGTTATGACGAGAATTTTGGGTAATGTATACCTGTTGAAACTATGTACCTATATATATTTTTTATTAATTTTTGAAGAATTTCTTTCATACCAATTAAAATATTTTTCTCCACTTGTTAAATGTATATTATATGGTTTTAGTTACATTTAATTTAATTACTTTTGAATATTGAATCATTCTTATTAGTTTCTTTTAAATCCCTGTAAGAGAGACAAAACACATTAATCTATTTTTGTATTTTTATTACACAAATAAATATATCGTGGATAAAGTGTTTTTTTTATAATTTTTAAATCAATCGCAATGTCATATGTGGGAAGGTGTATGTTTTTTAAATTGGGGCAATTACGATGATTGCTCGTTTTTGCATAATTCGCCAATAAATTTGTGGCTACCCTTATTAAGCTATTCCATATTGAACCGTTAATTGCATCTAAGTAGGTATTAGAATCAATTAAAAACTATCTAGTCTACATAAATTAAAATCTTTAGTAATTAAGTTATTTTCTGTAAGATCTCATTCAACAAATCATATTTAATGAGATATCTGATTACACGCTTCGAACCAAATCTGGTTTGGTGCAGGTAGGCAGCAGCAGCCATATGAAATTTCAATCTTAGTAACATTAAATCAAGAGTGCTGACCTTAGAGTCACGTTTCAAAATTAAGGCCATCTACTTCTGTCTCATACTATGCCATTTTACTTGCGCTTTTTTATAAATTTTTTCTTAGGGAGTAATTTGTAGGCGTACCCAAATTTGCATACCGTGGCACGCCCTTTATCTTGTTTTCTTGATTAACCAATTTATAATCACCCATATTTTGACGCTGTCGAAGCGAATTATATATCCTCTCACCTTGATAGAAAAAGTGAGGTGAAACATTTCGATTTCCGGCAAAATAAAAACATTTAGATGGATTAGTTTTAAAACTAGGTTATTCTGTATCTATTTTTGGTAATTTTTTAATTTTATAACACAAGTATGACGCATATAAGGCGTTCTTTGCAAAAACTCCATTTGTCATTATTTACAACATTGAAGATATTTAAAAAAAGTTATTTAATTGAACCGTATTAAGTTTACGGATATTCTCAAATTAGTGATTTATTATTTTGATGATTACACACAGTTTACAATATAAATAACATTACTTTTCCATTTGGTTTTTTTATGAAGGACATTTATTCATTTGACATATGGGGTTTTTGCAGGAAATTTTCATTAATTTATAGGAAAAACGATATTTATAGTAATAAACCAAAATAAAAATGAACGAAAACTTTTATTTGAAATGTGAAAAAATTTAAATATGAAATTGTTGAAATTTGAAACAAAATATTTAGTCTTCATCACTTACACCACTGCTGTTATCGTCTTCGTCTAAATCGGTAATCTTTTCAGACTGATGACCAGATTCTGTGAGAATTTCGTTATTAAAGTTTTGAGCCTCTGTTTTTTTCAAATATTGGGTTAAATCTCTAAGTTTTCTTTTTTTCCCTGAGGAATATCTAAACGCATACTATATAACGGTTTAAATTCAAACTTTTTCGGTATACCACGTTTGTTTCTTATAAGGGATTTTTCCCAGCTACCTGTATAAGTCTGTCTTACTAAAACAACCCTAGGTTCATCAACTGAATATCTCATTATTCACGCAGTTTTGGTTTTCACTGGAGGACGAGCTGATCTAAGAATAAATGGAGTTACTGCTTCTGAAATGTTAGGTAAATATCATAGACTGATTAATATCAGTTCGGGTAAGCGGTGATGGTTTGCTCCTAGCATTCTTGATTACATTTTCCCATTCTTTAGGCATTTCGACGGTTTCAGATTTTTTATGCTTTTCGATCAATTAAAAATTTTGGTCGCACGTTAAAAATGAATGGCGTCAAGTAGGAAATACATGTGTGATAGTTTCAAACATATGTAAACCAAGGACAAGCAAGTACACAAATTTCATAAGAACATAGTTTTTATTTTGTCTGGCACATTTTGGATGATGCTAAATTGATTTCCTTCGAAACAGATTTAATTGCATAGCAGGATGAGAAGAATATATGGAGGGTGGAAGGAGGGAGGGAGAGGAGCAATGATTATAGCGCAGGCACTACAACTTTTCAACAGTCAGAAAAGTTTTTGATCGAAGAAGACTGGTGGAACAACGAAACAGAGGAAGACCGAAACTCAAATACGGAGAAAAGTTGCCCGAGATAGGGACAATGAACAAAATCATTGGGCTCATAACGAGCTGTAACACCATTGATGATAATGATATTTTTAAAACAATCCGGAAATATAGAACGAGGAACAGAATATAAATATATTGAAAAATGGTTACCGGAAGATGGAGACCAGACAAAAGGATGTAAATCTAGAATGTCTAGAACCAAAATTTCAAGAAATGCATGCGTACAACTGAAGAAGTTAGTTTAAAACTGCAACTTTAAGATAGAGATTCGCACGAGAATGTTACCATGCTACGTATTTTCTCCATTGCAAACAAGCAAGCAATTTGATTTTACGCAGCCTGTGAGTCTTGTACACCCCTTAAGAATGACACTCGGGTGTTACAATTCGTTGGGGCGAGGAGGATTAACTCTTGTACTCAGGAGTCACTCCACCGCGCCCCAAAGCTCCAGATCATCCCTTTTCCCCCTATAGCACTCTGATGAGCGATGGGGGCACAACTATGAGCAAAGTCCTTATCATGTGGAAGTCCTGGGTACAAGAACTCCAACACGATTACCTATCCCGATCAAAGCAGGTTCGGCGACTTGGCGCTCGAGGATGTGGGCCTCTCGTACCTGGGTTTAGGGTTTTTTGTTAATTTTTTTGGTGGCTTTCGCCTTTTTATTAGTTGTTTTGTAATTTTTTTTGGTGGTCGAAGCAGTTTTTTAAGTTTTTTGTAATTTTTTTTGAGAGATGTCTAAAAAGTAATATCATTAGACATCATAAAAATTGACAGTGCTATATGCTGGGTTGTCTTCTGTTGATAGAGTTACGATTTTCTAGACTTCTAATGTTGGCCAGGATTTGCTGTTTTGGTCTTTTGTGTTTACATCGATCAAAACGCATTATATCTTATTATCTCTCGCAGTATCGGGCTTGGGTGGTTCTCTAGCTCAGCAAACTGTGTTCTGGCTTTTTTTTTCCATCGTATCTGTCACCATTATTTGTTTCAGTTCTCTGAACAGGAAATGTTCAGAAACGTATCAGGGTATATTTACCGCTTCTTTGAGGCTGTTAATATATGCTGCTTATATCCTCTTTTTGTTTGATTTACTTATGTGCTCCCATGATAGAGATGTATTTGTTATTATTGGAAGTATGATGCTGTTAATCAGTCTTATTTTCGTTTTTAGTCTTAATTTGCTTTTTCGACCTGTGAGTCCTCTTATTACTTCTCTTTCTGTGGTTGTTTTTTGGATGGTTTGGTCCACATGTTGCAGTATTTCTTGAAACAATGGACGTCAAACCAATCAGAACTAAGAAAATTAAACCCCTTTGGGATTTATTGTCATAGGAGAAGGCACAGAATATCACGGATCAGTAGAATAATGAGTGTAGAGATATTAAACAGAATGTGCAAAGAATTTAAGATAATAAAAAACTGTTAAAATTAGAAAACTTTATTGTTAGAAGCTCCTCGGGAAATTATGCAGCAGTTTCATTACATTTATTTAAAAATAGCTTCTTTTAGGCGACTTATCAATCTTGGAGTTAACACCTTGTAGATAATCTAGAATCTATATAATCCAATTTTTTATTAGCCTCGACTAGAAAATCGCAAGTGGAAGCTTAAAACAACAATTCCGTATTTTACGAGCATAGTAACAGATATACTAACCAATAAAAATTAAAATGTATGGAAATCAAACATTATGCTACCGATTCCACGGTATAATAAATGAACCAACACTAGTAATTAGCTTATCGTCTTATCTAATATATATGTTATTCGGATTAGACAAACAGTTTTTAAAACTAAGAAAACCTAAGTACATTATACAGTATGTAGTACCACCCAACAAAGTAAGCCATGGTCTAACAACCTTGATATTTCAATCAGTTCAAGTTGACATTAGACTGTGAATGAAATTTATTCAGAGAATGTATGAGCCTGTAAGTTTTATATATAACAGATATCCGCGTACCTATTGATTTATTTAATACATATGTAAAAAGCTCTATCTAGATTGTATTAGCTTTTATATAAAAAATAATGCTAGTATTTAAATTTAATCTTGGAATTACAAAAATTTAATGTATGCCTTATTGCTGAGACGTATTTAACTAAGGAATCATTTACTAAATTTAAGGGATATTGGTTGTATAATACTCTAGAATACCGAGACATCTATAGAAGAATACAAAATTAAACAAAACAGTTGCAGTTGGTAAGAAGAACAAAAAATGAACACTGGGAACAGTTTGCAAAAAGGATGGAAAGCGACTTTTACAGTACACAAAAACAAACATGGAGATTCATAAGAAACCAACGGAAAGAAATGGCAGAATTGAAGGAATACAATAACATACCAGCAAACGAATGGGAAAGATACCTGACAGAACTGTTTAAAGGAAAAGAAAATATTAATCAACCCAATAACGTACCTGAATTAAGTCACGAAATAGAAATCAGTTTTCAGGAAGTAGAGATAGCCATAAATTCAATAGCCATTCAACAAGGATTCAGATCTGGAAGATCCTGCGTAGACGCCGTATTTGTACTAAGACAAATCACAGAAAAGGCCATCGAGTACAGTAAACCAGCATATCTATGTTTTATAGACCTGACAAAGGCTTTAGATCGCATGAAAAGTCAAAGACGTCATACACCTACTGTATAAAAAACATACCAATCAATATTACACAAACCATCGAAAACATCTACTTCCATAATCGAATACAGGCAAAGATAAATACATACAAGCAAAAGTCAGACAGGTTGACTCGTTGAGCCCACTTCTCTTTAATATAATAATAAACAAAATAATACAAGCAGTACGTAAAGGTCATGGTTATAGAATGGAGAACAAAGAAATCCAAATATTATGTTATGCAGACGACGCAGCATTAATCGCCGAGACAGAAGACGAGCTCCAAAGATTAACACACATCTTCAATACAGCAGCCAAGAAATACAATATGATGATATCACCAGAAAAAACCAAATGTATGACAACATCTAAATACCCACCACGATGTAAAATCGAAATTGATGAGAAAATAATAAAGCAGAAAGCAATGTTTAGATATCTGAGAATAGATATAACTAGTTACGGAGATGTTGAAGAAGAAATACGACAACAAAGCTTAAAAGCAAGTAAAGCGGCGGGATCTCTTCATGACACAATCTGGAAGAACAGTTAGGTGTTTGTTCTTCCACATTAAGACAAATACAAAAACAAGAATCTATAAAGCAGCAATTAGACCTATATTAACATACACGACGGAGACAAGACCTGACCCAACTAAAACGAGACGACTACTAAAAACAACAGAGATGAAAATACTCCGACGAATATTAGGGAAAAGTCTGTTGGATACGGAGAGAAGCGAAAACATAAGAAGAGCATGCAATATAGAAGACATAAATGGATGGGTGACAAAACGGAAACAGGAGTGGAACGAACACATTAGTAAAATGGCAGAGGATAGGTTAGTACGAATAGCACGAGATAAGTTACCAAATGAACGAAAAAGTATTGGCAGACCAAGAAAAAGATGGTACGATAATTTAAACAATTTAGGAGGCTAATATTAAAAAAGAAACAGGCTTTAAAACCTACATACAAGAAGGAAGAAGGAGAATGTTGTATTATTATAATATAGGAATTCATATTACATAACGAACAAAAGTGTTACGAAACGATAAAAATACAAGCAATATCTGTTAAAATTAAAATAAAGACTTATGGGTCACACTCACAGTTCTATATAGTCCACCAAGACATGCTATAAAAAGATAACTATATGCTGAATTTCTGGTTAGCCAAGGCTATCGAGTTATATTGGGGGATTATATAAATATCAGTGAGGATCTAGATTAACAACAGCTAAAGGCAAAGAACTGTTAACAGTTTGCAACAATCTCAAATGTCAAACCCTGTTAACTGGAAAGTAAGCATATTGACCTACAGACCTGAATTCCTGATCTTATTTTTTATAATCAGAAATGTATCCATAAATTATTATATGCAAATGAAAGAAGCTTGGGATATCCACTCCGATCACTCTCCAATTCTTTTTACACTAAGTGATAACTTGATACATCAAGAATTCACATTTAAGCTGGTCAATAAAGAACACAGATCAAAAGAGAAGTGAAGACATTTTTTAGGGGAACTACATCATCTATATTTTGGTAGATGCTTACAAAGACCTAAACAGAATCTTAAAGGAAAAGTAAAAGTTCGAAGAGATATATCAGAAAACAAATTTCTTGACTGAAAAACTTTCGAGATTGGATTAAAACACTAAAGGCATAACAAATCTATATAAATAAAAATGAATCACCAAAATGTTTGTATGTACATAATTTCAAAAGGACTGCGCTAAATTGGATAATTCTTTTGTTGTTGTGTTTTATCAGGAAAAGGTGTGTGTAAAAGATAATCTTTAAAAAACTGTAAGAAAATACGTCAAATAACAAGTTTTGCCTTTCCGTCATATTAACCAGTATCTATGCAAATAGAATAAATAAAAATAAATAAGCGACATATATAAGACAAATATTGTAAAAAAATTAATCAAGAAATGGTACGAGATGACATAAAAGCAATCATTTTAAATAGCAATTTAACTAAGAGATGGCACCTCAGATCAATCGATGCTTTTAAGTTTACCCGAGCAAAGATGAATATTGTGCGCTACATATCGAGAAGACCATGGACATATAAATAATAATTGATTTATAAGACAAGATCTTTATTAATATAGGATAAGATCTTTATTTATACGTCCATGAAGAAGACTGTCACGTTTGAATTTACTACAGAAGATGTTCACGTACTCGCTGATGCTGCGTTTTTTATCTATTTCGCATCAAACTCGGTCATTATTTGCCATCGTGTCAACGTGCTTTTGTCTGCTTTTGCAAGACTCGTGTTCTTATATCAATGTTCAGGTGCATATTACCTAAAATCTTCCTGAGGCGATTGAAGACAGCTCTCGCCTTTTCTATACGACATCTTATTTCCTGTGAGTGGTCCCATTCCCTATTTAGGCTGCATCCAAGATACGTAATTTTGTCGATTATTTTCAAGGACTCATTATTAGCTGTGAATTGGTGCTGTATTACGTCGTTTTTACTTACTACAAGAATTTTGGTCTTCTTACAGTTTAATTTCATGCCGTATCTGTCACAGGCTTCCACTGGTCTATTAATGTTTGCAGATCCTCCGCATTATGAGCAATCAAAACCGTATCGTCCGCATATCTTAAATCGTTTATGATTTCACCATTGATTTTTATACCTTATCTTAAACCATTAATAGCTTCCCTGAACAGCATTTCCGAGTAAGTGTTGAACAACGTCGGTGATAAAATGCAGCCCTGACGTACTTCCCGTTTTATCGTGAATTCTTGTGAGGTTTCGTTGTCTACTCGTACAGTTGCCCTTTGCTGTAAGTATAAATTTTTAATTAGGCGCAAATCTTTGTCATCAATGCTAGATTATTTCAGTATCTGAAATAATTTTTGATGTTGCACCTTGTCAAATGCTTTTTCAGTCTATAAAGCATGCGTAGACTTCGCAATTTACGTCTCGAGCTCTTTGTATCAATACTTGTATGAAAAATAGGGCCTCTCGTGTTCCCAGTCCGCTTCTAAACCCAAACTAAACACTGCTAATGTTTTCTATATATGCGAGAGTGAATGACAGAAAGAAGGATTTTGAGTGCATGGCTCATTAAGCTTATAATTCTGTAATCAGAGCATCTGGTGGGATTTGCCTTTTTGGGGAAAGGGATAAAGGTGGAAACTAGCCAATCTGTAGGAAATTCTGTTGTTTCATATCTTTTGTTCAGTAGACTCGTTAGGAGTTTGAGTTGGTTGTTTTCAAATAGTTTCAATATTTTAGCTTGTATGTTATCAGGTCCAGGTGCTTTGTTGGTTTTTAGTCTTTTTATTGCATATGTTACTTCACTGAGCGATATTTCTGGTCCTGAACATCCAGAAACACTGAATTCTGTCTCTTGCTCTTCCTTGAATAATTCTTCCATGTATTGCCTCCATCTCTCAAGTATTCTCTCATTTTAGTAGAGCAGATTGTTGTGATCGTCTAGTATTAAGTTATCACTTCGTGATCCGTTTCCTCCCGTTAAGTTTTTGATCTTTTTATGTAGGTTAAAAGTGTCATGCTTCTGTTCTAGGGATTCTATTTCTATGCATTGATCTTGTAGCTATGATTCTTTTGGTTTTTTATTCGATTTCTTAATGATATTGTTTATTTCTTTGTACCTTTCCTCATTCTTATTTCTGTGTTTTCTTCGTTCTTTCATTAGCTCTAATATTTTTTGTCTCATTCACGGCTGTCTCTTTATATTGTTTTCTGGTTTAAGTTTATTATCTACTACTGAATTACAGATATTTTTGATTTTATTCCACATATCATCCACAATTATGTGTTCTTGATTAATATCTGAGATTACCGTGCTGTTTATTTTGTTGTTGATCTTCTCTTTGACTTCGTTTCTTGTGTCTTCGGTTTTATCTTTCAACTTCGGGATGTCCGGACGTTTTTGTGCTGTTCTTTTATAGACTTTTTTCATGTGGAGTTTGAAACGTCCTAGTAAAAGATTATGGTCTGATGGAACATCTGCTCCCGGATATGTTTTTGCGGATTTTACGGAATTCTGAAATCGTTTGTTGATGATGATGTAGTCAATCTGGTTTCTAATCATTTTTTTTTGGGCTCTCAGCTGGAGATTTCTAGGTGTAGAGACTTCGAGGTGGTAATTGGAAGAAGGTGTTCATTATTGCACTATCCGTTTCCTGGCAGAACTGAACAAGGCGGTCTCCTCTATCATTTCGCGTTCCTAGTCCAAAGTGTCCCACAGTATTGCCAACATCTCGTTTGCCTACTTTGGAGTTGAAATCTCCTAGCAGGATATTCACTTCTTGTTTTTTGGTATGTTTTAGGGATTCTTTAAAGTGTTCATAGAATATTTCTATTTCCTACTCTGAGCTTTCCGAAGTTCGAGTATATGCTTGGATAAATTAATTTTGAGTACTGCAACTCTATCTGATATTCCTATAAAACTAAGTACACATTTGTTAACTTCTTTATTTACTATTATAGCCACTCCGTTTTTGTTTCTTGTTATAGTATCTCCACAGTAGTATATTGTGTGGTTTTCTATTTCGCACTTGCCTAAATTGGGCCATCTAACTTCACTGTATCCAAGTATGTCAATGTTGAGTCTTTGCATTTTTTTAATTACGTTATTTACTTTTCCGGCCTGGAATAAACTTCGTACATTCCATGTACCAATTTTCTTATCATGCTTAGATCTAAATATTTGTGGCAACCAGGGGATTCTTAGCACCCACTCCCCACTTAAGGGGTGCCCGGGACTAAGGGCCGTTTCTATATTGACTTGATCCATTGTGATAGGATTTCTTTTTTTGTCCTTGCTTTCTTGTCTTTTTATGTCCTTGGCATACAAATGTAGGTTTGTTGGTATCTTTGAAAATACTAGAATTTTAGTTTTGGAAACATTTAGATGTAAACCGAACATTTCGCTCTGACGAACTAACGCATATATTATATTTTGTGGTTCTTGTGTGTTGCTTGCTATTAGGACGCTATCACCAGCGTACCTGATATTGTTTATGCTGGTTGGGTTAATCGTGATTCCACCCTGAACCTCGTCTAATGCTTTTATGAATATAGATTCCGAATACAGATTAAATAAGAGTGGTGATAAGTCGCAACCTTGTCGCACTCCTCGTCGGATTCGTTTATCTTCGGATGTTGTGTGCTCTATTTCAATTGTTGCCGTTTGGTGCCAGTATAGTTCTGAGATAATTTGCAAGTCTTGTTTGTCAATTCCAGTTGTTTTCAGAATTTCGATCATCTTTCGATGGTTAATGCAGTCAAATGCTTTTCGATAATCAATAAAACATGCATATACATCTACATTCACGTCTCTGCATCGATATGTTAACATATATAAGGAAAAAAGAGCTTCTGGTATTACCAATCCATTTCAAAATCCGAATTGAGTGTCGTTCATCTGAAACTCACACTTCTTGTAAATTCGTGTATGAATGATTCTGAAAAAAGCTTTAAGGACATGAGACATCATGCTTACATTGGATTTTTTTGGTAATGTTGCGAATGTTGATTTTAGCCAGTCCGATGGTATTTTACCTGTGTCATATATCTTATTGATTATCAAGTCGAGGCGTTTACTTTCATTGTCTGCAATCAATTTACGTATTTCAACATAATAAATAAATGCTGCTGATAAAATAAATGATGACTTAAAGGTATCAAATTTATGGTTCATTTAGTTCAGTTTATGGTTTAATTTAAGTTCATAATGAATATGTACGTAAGTGGCATTTCACAATGTTATATCGACAGAAGTTTTCTCAAAGTCACTATTAGACAGTGACAATAAAAAAATTATTTTATATCCTTCTACGGGCCTTATGTCGTTTTCCCCATTTTTTTTTTCAATTCATAAGGTCAGAAGAAGAATTAACTTCGAAAATATTCCGAAATATTACAAAATTCATGCCTTGGTTAAGCGAACGAACCATTTTAGCGGCAAAAGATAAGGACAGAGATGATATATAAAAATTCAGAGTCAAAGTAATGAACAAATACGCTCATTTAAGTCGATCGATTCCATCACATATACAATCGGGGTAATCAATTATATAACTGAATTCCTAAATTCATGCAAATAACTAGGATTACCGCCACATAATTTACAGCCCACGGTTGCATCGGTGATAATCATGCTACGAAAACTGAATCTCTGAATCTGAAGACTGGCTGTTAAAAAAATTATAAATAATTTGATTGGAGCTACTAGACTTATTTCAAGAATACCACTAACGCAAACTGACTGCTTTTTAAGTTAAGTGTGTCCAGTTTCCTACGACTGGACACACCTATATAACTTCCTACGACTTATAATGGAAGGGAAAGTGGAAGGAAGAAGAGGTCCAGGAAGAAGAAAATACTCCTGGCTGAAAAATGTAAGAGACTGGACAGACATGGACACACATTCGATATTAAGAACAGCTCAAGATAGAGAGCAATTTGCTGTAGTTATAGCCAACCTTCAGTAATGGAGAAGGCACCTTAAGAAGAAGTGTCGAGTTTTCTGTGCGAAATGTGGTCAATTAATAAATCCCAAGGAATTACCATGTTCTTCGCACGGGTAGTTGTACGTAGCGTGCTGGAGATTCGCAAACCACCGGCGCTATTTGTTTTTCTTTATACAGAAAAACTAAAAATATTGTACACTATAAGGCATTACTATAAAGTATCTAAGTATGATCAAATTTTTGTATTTTAATTGTAATTCTATTTCTAATTGGACGATTATGTCTTATTTTTTTTATTATTTACACCACCCGTGCGAAGCTAGGGCGAGGAGCTAGTTTTTTGCAAAGCAAAGAAATTTGTAAAGCCTTTTCTATGATGCTCGCTACGTTGGATAATTGTTATATTTCACATAAAGTACAAACATATTACGTAAAGTGTAGAAAAGGGGTGAAATTTTTATTTTTAAATTTTGGTTTATATTATATTTACGTCTTCGTCAATAAATTTTATAAATAAAATTAAATAATAATAACAGGGCGCACATAAAATTTAGATCAAAAGATTTAATTGTAACTAGTTTTTTTCTAAATGTCTAAGAATATCTGTAGAATATATCTTTGAAACTTCAGTAGGTATTTACAATTACTCCAATTCCATATTGCCAGCCGACTCACTTCCTATTTTACGTATTGCGTATATATGGTAATTATAGTGCAATGTACTACCTTTAATAAAATCAAGTACTGCACCTAACTAATGACCTTTGCTGTAGGTGTCTTATGACCTCACTTAAATGGATCTACAATAATCTATTATATCTTTCTTAATCTAAATGTTTTGTACACTATGTGTAAAACATTTGTAATTAATACAATGGCAAAATTGATAACAGATGGGGGACAAATATACAATCTATTGTCGAATTTACATGCTTTGTTTACTCTATGTTAAACATTTGTAATTAATTTTTAACGGTAATTATAAACAAATGTGGGACTTACAAAACATTCTCAAAATACAAAACATTAACAAGCCATTATTGTAAAATACAGGATATTTCTCCTTGTCCAAATATGTTTTATAAAACTCTTCTAAATCAACCTGATTAAATTTATCCTTTAACTGGGTGTCATAGCACATTAAGAATGTTCCAAAATTCCTGGTAATAAATTAACGTCTACGGAGAATGGTGTTTTGCTGCAAATGCAGCAAAAAGCACACGATGCTTTTTAAAATCTTAAAATTGGTTTTCAAATTCCAAGTTCCAGTCGGATATTAACGAAGTGTATTTTTCCGCCGCCATTTGTGTAACGCCTGGCGGCAACGACAATGTAGGATAGTGAGTAAAGATTTTTGTTCTTATCTGTTGTTCCCAAAGTTACATTTCATTTGGAATGCGGAAATAAGATCATACATGTTATTAATTAGTAGATCTTTCCCTTGTAGACGAGTATTAACCACATCTAGATGGATATCGACCAGAAATGCAAGTCGCTAACCCACTCCTTGTCTTTAAATTATAGAATGTTTTATGACTTACTTGCATTTCTTTCTACGAATCAAACTCTCTCTTTTTTTAACATTTTGGCACAGCCATCTTACGTGTTTATAAAATGTAACCTTATTATATGTACTGTAGATTCCAAGACTTGAGAAACTCTTGGAACTGACGGCGATTCAACCCTTTCGACTTAACAATGTTCACTGTTTTGATGATTACCTTCGTGACATGATCCACTTTAAGGTACTTTACACAGTACTTTTCTCCTGATGAATAATAAAATGAAAATTTAGCATCTAACTCTTACCAAATTTGCAGGGCTCTTTTGCACTCAATTTTACTAAATCTTCATGTTTTTCAACCACTACTGGAGCACCGTCTGTTCCAGTAAGTCAGACAGATTGTCGAGTTTTAACGAAAAGCGATTCGATATCAACGTAACAGATTCTAAGAAATATCGTGAGCAGGTAGTATCCTTAAGCGGATATACTGCCGCTAATTATTCTGTTATGTTGAAATGGATATCAACACGCTTGATAAAAATTACTACTTGGACAGTATATGTTAAATATGTGCTTTCGTCCAATAATAGAGTATAAAATATGAACTTGGATGCTCGATTTTTCAAATTGTCTTCAATATGTTTTCCAATGTCGTCGACATGCCTAGTAATAGTTTGACGAGACAGGCTTATTTTTGAGAAATCCGTTTCCTTTTCTAGGCACAGAATTTCAACAGCACACTCCAAACACTTCTTAACTATTTCACTATCAGAATATGTCTTCGATTTTTTTGCAAATGACTCTTCTCTTCTTTAGTCCAACGTCCTCATTTTTAACTAAAAGAATCAATAAAATGAAATCATTATTACATTACTTTCTGATACAAAATATCATAGACTAATTAAAAAGAATAAAAGCTGAGTTTGCTTACTTTTACTGCACTGAAAAAAGTAGACAGGAATATTTGGTTATAGCAACTTGTACACTTATTAATGTGTATTTAAAAGTCACACGGCGATAACGCTTACAATGGAAGTGATCACACGCCAAACTACGTCGCAAGCTTGCTACTCAGGTTGCGCTCAGGCAACACAAACACAACCCATGAGCTCACAGCTATCCACGCGCGCGCAGATCGGGGACGCGCTTTTTAAAATCAGCTTAACGTGATTTTTAAAACGAATATATCATTGGAAGACATTGTCACGATAGTTGAATTATTACTAAGATACTTTTGTGAGATATGATACGAAATACGTGCATTGGAATATTCTTTTGGTGGTTTCCAAAAGACAAAAGACATCCAGCGGGCAGCAGGTTGTTTACCCTTGACTTATATTAAATCGCCTATTTTCTCGGTCGGTGCATACAAACAGGGCAGGCTGAGAAATGAATATGTGTTATTTAGTATGGAATTTAGTGTCTATCTTTTAAATGGCGTAGACACAAAGTTTTTTTTATATCGTAAACAGAGTTATACTCTTACAAATACGGCACAACAATAGATATAACAATAGATATTATTCCGTAGATCGATGGAGAGCTAGTAAATTTCCAGTACTTTCCACCACTACCAGTTTTCATTTTCTACTGCCAGGCATGCTATTTCTTTATTAAAGCAAGGAATTACTTGTATTATGATGAGTGATAGCCTTCTTTTTTATTCTCATTTTTTGGTAAGGTAGTGTATTTAAACTTTAACTTACTTTTTTGTCTCACACATTTTGTACATTACTAAAGATATTTATATAATATAACATTTTCATATTGGTTAAATACCTATTCAAAATTCAAAATCTCAAGTCTCTTCTGGAATTAAACATTGTGATAGAGAGGTGAACGAAATATTTTGCAGCGTTGGTATAGGTACATGTTACATGTTAAAATCTTGCTGTTCCAACCCTGTGTTATGCTTAATATTAATATGACCAAGGAACGTAACTAATACAAGTGATTGGAAAAATATTAGCAACTAATCATTGCTTCCATTTCAACAATAATTTGATCTGAAATATCAAGTAATTTATTACAAAATATCTGTTGATTTGTTGTTTTGATTTCATATTTTTATGATAAACAGAATAATTTTAAATTGGCACGATTTAACCTTTCAAGTGGTCTGCATTTCTCCTTTGGGTTGCTTATTACAAAAGCAGATCATTCGTATATGGGTGTACGCCTTCTAAATTATGTTAAAAATCCTGATCACGAGAGATGCTTACGTCTATTTTCAAAGGGTATAGCTCGTTGTTTTACTCGTATTGCTCAACTACTCCGGTAAAAATACATAAAGGAGATTTTAGTTTTATTAGTAGGAAAATAATATAAGTATGATAAAATGACTGATTACACCGTAAAATTAACCAGACACTTACTTCTTTTCAAAAAAATCACTGTATCACATAAATCACATAAAAAAGAATTAAAAATAAGAAATCGTAATCAAGGCTTTTCATTTCTGCGAAATAATTGTAACTATCTCCTTAGAACTTTTTTCATTCGTAGATTGTGGTTAATTCTTCCGCATTCGTTTCTTTATTTGATAGATTGTCATATGACTTAACCTTACCTACAATTTTTTTCTATTTTACTCTTCTTCTTTCATAAGTTCTTTCGAGAAATCTCTCAAGAGATCTCTCTGAATGTCTTAAGAGATATTCAGATATCGAAAAGCACTAAAAGAATAGACTATAAATGCTACAGCTGGAAATATTTACTATCGTACTAATAAAATAAATATTAAAAGAAGCATTCAGCAGGAGGATAATAAAGTCAGCAAAGTTGCTTATTACTTATCTTGAATACGCGTTCAAGCCTACGGAAATCTCGAAACAGCAGTGTAAGATCAAGTGAATAGAGCAAACAGAGCCGCAGGTTTGTAATAATCAGACGATATATAATAAGCAATATTCGGAAGATATTGTGTGCGATCTTATAACCAGGAACAAGCTTTAGAAGGCAATGCAAGATTTGAGCATATCTTCTAAATTAATTAGGCTGGTAAAACTATGTCTAAGTAACACTAAAATATTAGGAAAACCCCAATAAATAGAGAAAGAAAAATGTTCACTAATATTTGCATTTTTGTGGCATATACAGACAATGCCAATATATCTAGCTAGACATTGTAAATCTTGAAAGAAGATATATTTAGATATTTCGATGGAGAATAAAGAGTAGGTATCCAGACGATACCTATAATCTTCTTAACTACTAGTCTTATTCCGAAGAGTCTTCTACAGAACATTAAACAGTTTGATATTAACGAGCATCTTTATTACACCATACAACAAGCGGTATTGCTAAGAGATACTCGAACATACCATGACATGCTAAGACATTATGGGAAAAAGATTATTCCGATTACTCCTTCATTCTCCACCGATTCAAACAGCGCTTTGGTACAAGATGCAAGGAGTCTGGACGTCTGTGCCCAAACTTATTTTTGAAAGCAGAACACATCGTGGAGGTACAAGATATTATTTACTTCTTACACTTGGATTTTTCTGATATGTATACAAAAAATTGTTGTAATAAATTTAGTATTACTGGGCGTTCTTTTTTCTATGTCAGTTAGTACATCTTCAACAATTTCCAAAATTTTAAGTTTTAAAAAACTAGCCTTAAGTGATAAAAATGAAATATTAATCATATAATCATTTATTCTGCATATATCTATTTATTGGTGACTTCTAAATTTTATACTAAATTCATAATATATGAAAACTACTTTAGTTGTGACTGCAGCATGCGGCGAAGATGTAGTTTTTTAATAAATATAGCTGCTTTACATCTGATGAAAATCCTGAAACATAAACAAACGTTACATACAATTAAAACCAGAATGACTGTCTGCATATGAACTTTCGATATGTTAAAAAGTGTAAAATAATTATATAAAATAAACATAAAAAATATAAAATATAAAAAATTATTAATGTAATGTAGGTATTTGAGTTTTATGTACCTACTAAATAATATAGAAAAAAATTTGGCCTTTTTTTCACAATATGTTTGAATTTCTGAATCTGAATCTGAACGGCGAGTGAAAACGGGTTCACGCCCACTCACTCACTCATTTCGATATTATCGAGTAGTGTTATAGGTGTTTGTACAGTATAAGTTTTTGTACAGACGAAAAGTTTTATGTATAAATGGTAAGTTTTTCACTGTTTTACCTATTTTTCTTGTATTTATTTTATCATTAATGGATTTGTTGTGCCTCTGGTATAATTTATTCTACAAAAAAAAAGCACTCTTTGAATTTATTTTTTCATTTTTTTCTTTCATAACGCTATATGGACAAAACGACGTAGTTGAACAATGGACATAATGACTAGGTATGCCATTTTATCCCTATGAATACAGTAATGAACTGAAAATGCAATCTAGGTATTATTTTATTACAGATATAACAAAATGCCTCGCAATTATAAGTGTAAGACTGATCGCCAATCTTGGAGTGAATATTCAATGCACCTTTCCTTGTGATCTGGAAAGACAAGCAGCATTTGAAATTCCGTGAATCTCGTTTATTTAGGTTGACGCGCGCTTTGGTCCAAGAACTAGCTTTTCAGTTTGCTGAGAAAAACAACTTTGCTCATAAATTTCACACACAAAAACAAAAGGCTGGACAAGAATGTATGGAAATAAGACGAAATAAAGGTATATCTTTATGGAACCCTGAACCTACTTCAGCAGCCCGGGCTCAGGCCTTTAATCGGCCTTAAGTGAAAAAATTTTTTCTTTTCAGTTATATGAAAAACTTCTGGAGTCTGTAGACTACAAGCCACATAGAATATATAATGCTGATGAATCAGGTCTTTCTACTGTACAAAAACCACAGAAAATTTTGGCTACTACTGGTAGAAAGCAGGTTGGCGTTATAACCAGTGCAGAGCGCAGAATAAACACCACTATTGTTTGCTGCGTTAATGCTATTGGTAAATTTGTCCCACCGATTATATTTCAGAAGAAAAATATGAAAAAAGGAACTTGTCGATGAAGCTCCTCCAGGAACGTTAGATGTGGCTCAACAATCAGGATGGATGACAACCGAAATATTTCTAAAATTGATTAAGCATTTCCAACATTTTGTGAAAGCTAGTAATGTCGATAAAGTTATTCTTATTCTTGATGGGCTTGCAAGTCATAAGGGGATTGATGCTTTAGAATATGCGAAACAAAACGACATCCGTATTATTTGCCTGCATTCGCACTGCATCCATCGCATGCAGCCTCTTGATGTTACTTTTTTCGCACCCTTAAAAACATACTTTAATCAAGAAATATCCAAGTGGTTGAAAGCACATCCTGGGAGAGTTGTTACACAATTACAGATATCTAGCTTGTTCAAGGAAGCATATGGTAAGGCAGCTACAGTGCAAAATGGTTGTAACGGATTGAAGTGCTGGTATTTGGCCTTTAAATCGGGTCGTATTTCACCATTATATGTATTTACCCGCGAAAGCTACAAATAGACCACTAAAAAATATCTTTAAATGATATTTAAAGATATAAAAAAATAAAGACCTTTAAATGATATTTTAAATGCTGGGCTATCTAAACAACCACATGATATTTCCACGGCTAGGCCATCTAAACAGCCACAATGATACCTTTTTTCTTTCTGCAACAAATATTCTCCAACTACACAATCTCAGTGCAAGCTGCATACATCCAAGTAACAAGCCGATATTGATTCATATCAAATTCTAGTATCTAATATTTTAAAAAAAGCTGTTACAAAACGTATTTCAGAGAATAATTGTCTATCTATTGACAAAAACTTCCTCTACTTCCACTCTTTCTGTTAGAGAAACTTTCTCCGGCTCCAAAAGGTAAATTTATTAGTGGACAAGAAAAATGTAAACCAAAGACTCATCAAACATCATTAGTTCTAACCTATACTCCTAATATGGAGGAAATTAAATTGAAAAATAAGCACAAAGATCCTCCAGCAAAGAGAAAACGACACGTCAGTAAAAGGTTAGTCAAAGACGACAATGAAGAAGAAAATTTGTTTAACAACACTGAAGATGATGATCTAAAAGACTCTCCATGCATATATTATAACGACTTTTATTCCCACTCCAGGGCTGGAGAAGATGTCTATTCACCGACGAAAACTTTCTAGACTTCCACTCTTTCTGTTTCTATAGAGAAATTTTCTTCGGCTCTAAAAGGTAAATTTATTAGTGAACAGGGAAAATGTAAACCAATAAAAACAACTCATCAAACATCATTAGTTCTAACCTCTACTCCTAATATGTAGGAAATTAAATTGAAAAATAAGCCCAAAGATTCTCCAGCAAAGAGAAAACGGCACGTCAGTAAAAGGTTAGTCAAAGACGACAATGAAGAAGAAAATTTGTTTAACAACACTGAAGATGTTGATCTGAAAGACTCTCCATGCATATATTGCAACAACTTTTATTCCCACTCCAGGGCTGGAGAAGATTGGGAGCGGTGCAATAATTGTTCTCATTGGACTCATGCTGCTTGTGCTGACGTTCCAAAAAAAGTCTTTGGTTTTATTTGTGAGCTATGTAAATATATATGTTTTTTGAATGATAGAGCTCTGTCTAAAATCATCTAGAGATATTTTGGGTATCGTTGATAGGGTACACTGTGCTATTAAGTTCGCCCTCTTATACGTAGTTTACCTTATTGTTGTTAAGGTGGAAGCAGCTGGCTTCAGTTTTATTCAGGATTAGTATTAATCACTACCTGGTGAAATATTTATACAATTTGTTGAGGTCATTGATCAGCGTCTTTTGGGTAAGTTCAACCTATTTGTGTTGTACAGCTAGGGCTAGATCATCAGCATATCCAAACTTTCTAGCGTTATTTCAGGCAGATCTGAGATATATAGATTAAATAATATCAGAGCCAGGATTGATTATTAAAATAAACCATTACGGAGATTTATTTGTTTGCTAAGGTATTACCTTGGACCATTTTGAAGTGTGTATCAGACGGTGTGTTTTTTATCAGTTGCAGTGTGAAATAAAAAAGTGTCTGTTTCTCCAGCATGTAAAGGAGCCCTTCTTTTGCACACTGTATCGTAGACAGCTGTTAGGTCCACGAAAACTACGAATTTCTTTTTTTGCTTTTGAAAGCCCGCTGAAATATGTGCAGTTAGGCTGAGGATGAGGATTTGATCTGTACAGTTTCGATTAGGTCTACAGCTTGCGTGTTCATCTAAAATATTCTCCAGAATTCCTTGGAACACAATTAAACACAATGGACACGCAAACCACATAGGAGAGATCACTGGACAATCTTGGGTAAAACCTATTTCTAGGGTGGATGAATATGGGTTGAAAAAATACAAGTTTGAAATAATATTCAAAATGTGTCATTAAGTATTATTGCTATACCAGTGTGTATAAATGTGCTATATTAAGCACGTTGTTCGGTGTTCTGTCATGTTTCTGTATGGTTTTCTATTGTTTTCTATAAGATGTACTGCATAGTAATATTATAAACCTATTGTAAAAATAAAAATATATATATTTGCAAGGATACCTTTTGTGAGATAACACTTCCAGAATCCAAATTATAACTGAAGCAACGATACCTCCGGCTAGTACTACTATAGCTGAATAACAATCTACTAAACTAACACTAATAAAACTTGAACCTCTGGAAATGCAGACTGGTCTCTTAGTGTAAATTAAACTTACTTCCCTTTTCTGTATGCCAGTTTCAAGTAGTTTTCTGAAGCTAAAAGAAAAAAATCAAAATAAAAAAGAAAAACAGACAAATTTTTAATTAAAATTTATCTTCTAGTTGGAAATTAAATAAAAAATTAGAAGATATTTTTTTATATCGCTGGTTTGTAAGGTTTAAAGAATTGAATACATAATTAAAAGGACATACCCTAGTGGCGTTCTGTTTGCCTGATGGAAGCATGGTTAACCTATAATGCAATAGATTACAATCGTACTGAAATCGCTCGAGGTAAATTTGTAAATGTGAAGGAATTATTATGCAATAAAAACCAAAAGATCGACCTAAGGATAAAGCTACTGTGCTGCTATGATTTTACAACGTTATTCTACGGCTGTGAGATCTGGACGCTGAAACAACAGAGATAAAAAAATATAGGCATTTGAACGCTGGTACTATCGTAGACTGCTGTGTATATCGTGGATAGACACAGTTACCATAATTAAAGTCCTCCGTAGAGTTAATAAAAATGAGAAAGTCGTTCAAACTATTAAAAAGAGAAAACTTAAGTATTTTGGACATGTAATGAGAAGATCAAGATACAAACTGCTGCACTTGATTACGAAGGTAAAAGAAAGAAGTCAAACCTTTTGGTTGCGAAATCTAAGAGATTGGTTTAACTTAAGCTCCATTCAACTCTTTAGGGCTCAGGGCTGCCATAAATAAAGTTAAAATTGCCATTTTGATCTCCAGCTTTTGATAGAAGACCGAACTTTAAGAAGATATTTCTCAAGATATTTCCATGATCTTTTATTAAACTTAAATAATTTTGTCTTACCACATCTGAAGTAATTTCTTATATGAAGAATTCTTCTGAATGGCCAACCATGGGTCTATTACTTCCAAGTACTTAATTTCTTTTAAACCACATTTTTCGCTTTCTTCAAATGTCTCTTCTGAAAAGTATAAAAGTTTAGACGCAATTAAGAAGAGGAAATATTCAAAATAAAAGACAACTAAACCAATTTAAAAGTTTTTTTTAATTTAAAGGTAATTAATCTTTTTTTCTAATTAATGTACCATTACGTATATCTAAAACTGCCTAGAAAAAAGTTATAGAACAATGTTTGAAAACATAAATACGCAATAATAAACGCAAAAATAGGGAAAATGGCCAAAAAATGGTGTGAGTAAGGAACTTACCTCGTATCTCAAATATGTACTGTGAATTCTAAAGACTTCTATCAAACGCCATTTTTAAAAGCAGGGAAAGAAATTTTTTATGCAAATCAATGTCTATACCTACCTATGCCCCCGTGGAAAAAATGTTTTTTCCACGGGGGCATAAAAACGAAGCAAAAAAAAAAATTTTTTTGCTTCGTTTTTTAAATTAACTTTTGTGAAAAAATTTATTTTTCACTTTAAAAGGTGACATTTGGATAGGGAATTTAATTTTGAACTACATGGACAGTAAGATCTCTTTTTATGCTGATTGTTTTTATGCGATTTTAAAGTTGTGAGGTTAGTATTTCATCCTACAATTATTTATCGAAAAATTTCTATTATTAACTATTATAATCAAATATTCACGTCCAGATATCAGTAAATTCAGCGTTTGCAATTCGGGGATTCCCTTGTTACATGATGTCCCTATTACATCATTGAGAGTTTCGCATTGAAAGGTATAACCTGTTATGGTTTTAAAATAATTTTTCTCTTAGCGGTGCTTCGTTTTATAATAAGTGGTTTGAAATTTTGCTGATTCCAAGTTGCAGTATAATAAGCAGCACGGTTTTCGGATTGAAACGTTTCAAGTGAGTATCGTAAAGTTGTATTTTTCATTAGAAGAGGTTTTGCCATCTCGATATAGTAAGTCTAATTTTTTTATTTCTTTTTTTAAGGTTTTATTTGATCCAATGGAGAAAAAAAACCTCAAAGACAATCAATTTCGTTGGAGACAAAAATTACAATTTTAGATGGCTTAGGAAAAGGAGAAGGATCTACGGAAAGTGTAAACAATTTTAATTTAGACGAATTAACTGTAAGAGCAATTAAGAAGAATGAAGTTGCCATAAGAAAATCTATAATTTCTGGTACAAAATTAAGCGCCAAATATTTATCTTACTCAAGGTATGTATTGTTAGAAAGAAATGAAAGAGGAATTAATCCAGAAAAAATCTCTTCAGTTTTATGAGTTAATGAAACAGTCTAAGCTCCCTACTTCCACTTTCCAAGTTGGTAAAGAATTTTCAGCTAGCAAAGGATGGCTAACCAGATTTATAAAAAGAAATGCACTTCACAATATCAAGATTACAGGAGAGAGTGATACAGCAGATGAAGTAGCAGCAAAAGTATTTCCGCAGGAGCTAGCAAAAATTATTATAGATGTTATTATTATAGATATTATTATAGATTTTGTGCCGATCAAATATTTAACGCTAATGAAACGGAATTGTATTGAAAAAAAAAACAAGTGAAGATCGAGTAACGTTATTACTTGGTAGCAATGCATCAGGAGATCGGATGTTGAAACCGCTCTTAATGAATAAATCTCTTAGACTACGTGCTTTAAAAGGCAAAGATTTAAAACAACTGCTAGTGCATTTGATGACTAACAAGAAAGCCTAGGTGACAACAACTATTTTTACAGAATGGTTCAATAATTGCTTCGTGCCAGAAGTAGTAGCCTATATAAAGGAAAAATCTCTCGATTTTAAAGTTTTATTTTTTATTAACACCTGTGCGGTGTTTGTATACTGCTATCTGGTCACAAATGACCAATTATCAGTTATTTTCTGACCTAACATAATAACAGCAAATGCTTAAATCTAAAGCTTACCCTATGGCTTACTCTTATTTTATCTATTAACTAATGCACTACAACTAACATGCAATAATTTCACAGCACTATACTCTGCTTTTTACACTAAACTGTTACACATCTACACTAGCTCAAATGGTTTTGTCCTTATGAGTCTTCTCTTTAGTTCAGTGTTGTCAAGAAGCTGGATTGCCTCGACATTCACATGACTATGCAGCCTCTGCTCGTGACTTGCTGCTGTCCTCTTGATTATTTCGATCACAGTTTCCATACCCAGGTCCTGGTGGAGGTTGCTGTTACGGATATACCAAGGAGCATCAACAATGTTTCTCAGTACTTTGTTTTGAAATCTCTGGATAATATGTATATTACTAGCTTTGGTACAGCCCCAGAAATGGCACCCATATACCCATACCTCAATACCATGACCTCAATACTTGCTTGTAGATGGATAATTTATTATGAATTGATAATGTTGAATTTTTTCCAATCAGCCAATACAATTTCTTATATCTAATATCAAGCTCCCCTCTTTTCTTTTTGACATGGACTTTCTAGCGCAGCTTCGCGTCTAGGGTGATGCCCAAGTATTTTGCTGATGTTGCATAAGGAATTCGGGTATCATTTATTCTAACTGTTAAATTTTCTATTTTTTTATTTGTAAAGTTACCGTGTGCAGATTTAGTCTCATTTAATTTTATTCGCCATTTTCTGGTCCAGTTATGTATTTTATTTACTGATAGTTGCAGCTTATCAGTCGCTTCTTCACTAGTGTCTCCTATCGCCAGTATGGCTGTATCATCCGCGAAGGTGGCAATAGTATTTTGTTCTAGCTCTGGAATGTCACACGTATACAATAGGTACAGGACCGGACCTAAGACACTCCCTTGTGGCACCCCAGCTTTGATCTTCCTTAAGTCGGTGTAAACTTCTTCTTGTTTTACTCTGAAATATCTATTCGCAATGTATGATTTCAAGATTTCTGAATACTGTTTAGGCATGAACGTTCTTAGTTTATAGTTTAAACCGTCATGCCAGACTTTATCAAACGCCTGTGCTACATCCAAGAAGATTGTAGAACAGACTTTATTTTCTTCTAATGTTTTTTCTATTATATTCGTTATTCTGTGAACTTGATCTATAGTGGAATGTTGATTTCTGAAACCAAATTGATGATTTGGTATAAGATTTTTTCTTTCTATTATTGGTTTTAATCTTTTCAATAGAAGTTTTTCAAATAGTTTTGACATCACCGGAAGGAGTGATATTGGTCGATAGGATGTCACTTCATTAGGAGATTTACCTGGTTTGGCGATCATAATTACTTCGGCTACTTTCCAGAGTCTGGGAACATATCTCAATCTAAAAGCAGCATTTATTAGGTGTGTCAGTTTAACTATGGCTTTTCTTGGTAGATTTTTTAATAATTCGCCTGTTATGAGATCATATCCTGGAGCTTTCTTAGGATTTATATTCTCTTTTATCTCTGTTGATACTTCTCTAAGTGATGTTAACGTTATTCTTTCTTCAGTTTGGAATGGTTCTTCCAATCTCAGTTCTTCACCATCATTATGGTTGGGTTTGAACGTGCTTTCTAAATGATCTGCAAATCGTTCTGCTTTCTGTTCGTTACTTCTAGCCCAGTTGCCGTTTTCCAACTTGATAGGAGGAGAATGAATAATTGGTCTCTTCATTCTTTTTGTTGCCTTCCATAAAGAATAATCTGTGTTCTGGTCAGCTGTTAAATTACTTAAAAAAGAATTAATTGTTGAATTTTTTCAACAAAAAAAAAGTTTTATTAATTATTGAAAATGCAGCAGGTCATCCAATCTTAGAACATCCAAAGTTCAAATAGTATTTCTTCCGCCAATACAATAATCCTTATTCAGCCATTAGATGAAGGCATAATTGAAACGTTAAAAAAATATTACATAAAGGCATCTTACAAATCCACCGAGAATAAACTATAAAATGAGCCCTCAACAGTAAAAGACGTGTGGAGGCAATTTTCTATATTTTTGATTGTTTGATTCATGTTGCATCTGCTTCCGCTTAAATAAGACCAAGAACTTTAAATTCTTGTTGGAAAAAGGTTTGGCCAGCATGTGTAACAAGCAATGCAACCATTCAAACATCGACACTACCAGATGAAATACTTAATTTTGCACATGAAATTGGCGGAGATGATTTTAATACCTTTAACCACGAAGATATAGATGAATTGATGTATTTGAACAAACTTTAGATCTAACTTTAGGTGGCCTCGTGAGTCTAGAAGATAAAAATGATGAGGAAGAAAAACCAACCCACTCACTGCCAAATTAATTCGAGAAGGTCTTCAACTTTGCAGTAAATTAGAAAATCATTTTCTTATTCTAACCCCAATTCTGAACGAGCCTTTTTATTACAACGTGAGCAGCAGAAATGCATGTCAGGATATCGTGAGCTACATAACAAATTACTAGCATCATCATCGCAAAGTTTAATTACTGATTACATTGTTAAAAAAAGGAAGAGCTACACACAACGAGAATAAAGTTTGTGAAAATTCATCGCCATTACCGCAAATATCTATTGCAGAGAATCAGTTTCTTCTGACGATGAATGATTTTGAGCCACTTGCAAACGGTACAAACCATTATCAGATAGCGATAATGATTAAAAATGTAAATGTAAAACTATATGTACCTATTACTTTCCCATAAAATAAAATAAAGTTTTTTTAAGCTTTTGTATAAATTTCATTCATATTTTCGAAGTAATTTATCATGCAGCCTATTTCTCCGACAGATGCAAGGAAATCAGAAGATCTGGATAAAAAGTATGATAGCTTTAATTTACACAAAAAAATCAAAGAAATGACAGGTTCTAGAAAACGTACAAGAACGAATATCCTCAAAAATGATAAAGGGGATATTATTACTGATATAAAGGAGAGATTATGTCACTGGACCAATTACATCCAACAACTATTTAATGATGAAAGAGAAGAACTGTCATTAGAAATCACCGAGGATACCGAACTACCAATATTAAGAGAAGAAGTCATCTATGCCATCAAAAACACAAAAGAGGGTAAAGCTACTGGACCAGATGATGTGCCAATCGAATTATTAAAACTCATCGATGAAGATGTTATTGATGCAATTGTTGAACTCCTTAATCTAATATATCAGACTGCCACAATCCTCAAAAAGCCAAGTGCAACAACTTGCTCAGATCACAGAACAATAGCTTTAATGCACAGCAATTCACAGCAGAATTGTTAAAACTCTTGAATATGAAATTAGTGACACACAATTTGGCTTTAGAAATGGTATGAGTACAAGAGATGCTTTGTTCGGCTTGAATGTGCTAGTTCAGAGATGCATGGACATGAATCAGGACATGTACTTATGTATGTAGACTTTGAAAAGGCATTTGATAAGGTTCAACATAAAAAGCTTGTAGATATATTAAAAAGCAAAAATATTGACAGTCGTGATATGAAAATTATATCTAATTTATATTAGAATCAAACTGCCAAGGTAAGAGTTGACAACCAGTACACCCAAAATATCAAAATACAGAGAGGAGTCCGCCAGGGTTGCGTGCTGTCCCCACTACTTTTCAATGTCTACAGTGAAGCGGTATTTCAAAAAGCGCTCTCAGATTCAATAGAAGGTATATCTATCAATGGAGAAGTTTTGAATAACTTACGTTTTGCAGACGATACAATAATAATGACGGATAACAACAATTATTTACAGAACGTAATGCAACGCCTTAATGAACGCTGTCATGAGTACGGACTGAAGATAAATTTAAAGAAAACTAAATGCATGATCATGACTAAATCTGCACATGCAAATATCCAATTGACTATTGAAGATACTGCAATTGAGAGTTAATAACTATAAATAGTTAGGAACATAGAAACATACCAAACATACCAAACCAAAGAAATTAGGACACGCATTGAAATAGCACGTGCATCATTCATTAAACTTAAAAAGTTTCTTTGTTTTCGGGATATAAGGTTAGAACTACGCCTGAGAATGCTTTGATGTTACGTATTCTCTACTCTTCTTTATGGCTTGGGAGCGTGGACACTAAAACAAGTCCATCTGAATAAGTTGGCCGCCTTTGAATTTTGGTGTTACAGAAGAATCCTACGAATATCATGGATTCAAAGAATGTCAAACGTGGAAGTAACTAGAAGGATAGGACATGAGGCGGAAATAATATTAACTATCAAAAGACGAAAACTTGAGTACTTAGGACATGTGATGAGAGGGCAAAAATATGCATTATTACAGCTTATTATGCAAGGCAAAATTCGAGGAAAGCGAAATGTGGGAAGACAAAGAATATCCTGGCTTAAGAGCTTAAGCCAGGGTATCAGTCAACAGAGTCCACATAGCCATGATGATTTCCAACCTTCGATAGAAGATGGAACTTAAAGAAGAAGCCTATTTCTTTTAATTTCTGCAAATTTTTTTTGTCTTGGTTTTATGTAATTTTAGAAGGCTACGGGACGTATCCCTACTTTTTCAATGAAAGTGATGTCTTTTTAATGCAATTTTTTTATATTCGTTTTTCTGTGGAACACAGATATGGTTTGAGTCTACATTTTTTCCACGTTCAAAGAAACCTTATACCGTTCTTATACAAATCATTATGTAAAGACTTTAGACTAATTAGTATCATGAGTTACTCTCTCAAACTGCTTCTCAAGGTAATTCTCTATTAGAGAAAAGAAATTCAATAGCTAGTACTGTAAAAATGGACTTGGTATAAATACCTCAAACATAAAGCTACTATTACTACTATTAGTATTACAGCTACTATTATTAAAGTAAAACGTATTAATTGATTATTAGAATATTCTTAAAAATGTACTTTTTTCAAGTGTCAAACCTAATTTTGTTCTAGTTGATTTTTATACCAACGTACACGATATATCAATATATATATTTAAACAAGTTTAAAAAAACAAATCCAACTTATACAAACCAATAATAAAGTAGTTTCACTAAAAATCTTACCAATTAACTTATAGCCTGGCCCAGTTTCCGTATGAAAAGCAAATAACCCTTTACGAATATTGGCAATTCCTTCTTTAAGTGGCATGAACTGATTTTTCATACCGGGAGGAGCCACCTTCTTCAAATATAAGGCCTTATGGATTGGCTCTTGATAAGCCTAAGAATGAGTTAACGTTTTAATGCTTGTAATAAGAAATTACATTTTAAATAGCAAGGTCACGCCGATGTTATAAAAGAAAAGAAGAGAATACTTCCTAATTTTGAAAACCAAGATATATTTTTTATTGTTTTTACTGGAAATAAGTTACAATTTTAGTTTTACATAATATGTTTGTTTTGACGTTTCAACTTACACTTTGGAAATGGTTCTCAAAATACAAATTGTAAACTATTTCCGAAGTGGAAATCGAAACGTCAAATCAAACTTATTATAAAGTAAAATTATGGGTTATTCCCGTTAAAAATAGTAAATTGTTATATATATTATTGTATGATAAGATGCCACAAGCATATAGCTTGAAAACAATATTAAAATATATTATATTTGTGTTAATTATCTTTTTCTACTTTTTTGTATCAGTTGTGGTTTTCGGTTGTGTCGGTTGAAACTTTATCTTATGTTTTAATCAAGCTTTGCATGTTTTTTTTTCGTGTGTCATTATTTAAAATTTTTCCATGCTTTTTTCTAATTAGTGTCTTTTCTTTTTCTAAATTTTCCTCCTGTCTCTCGCGAATTTCATCTTCTCGGGAAGAGTTAAGTTCCGCCGGTGTTTTTTTGTGATCACCCGAGATTAACTATTACTATTTATTAATAATGAAGAATCATCTTCATTGCGTCATATGCGACATCAGACTCATGGACCTCAAAAAATGGGAGCCTCAACTATGTCGTCTACTACTTAAAGTGTCGTCCTGTGATTTTTTTTAACTACACAATCGTACTTTACAGAGAGCATCCAGGAGCCATGTATTTAGAAGAAGATACAGGTGCAGTAGTTGTATTGTCATCATCAGCAATATCCTCAGGGTCTTCAACTTTCAATACATTGTCATTTTTTTGCTTTATTTGATGGGACATTACTTAGAACATTTGAGCTGTTTTCATTAACAGTTTTACGATTAAGCAGTCATTTTATAGTTTCTTAAGTTCAGCTTCTATCATTTACTGTTCTCTTGAAGTCATAGCAAATTTGGAATTTAAAAAATCCATGAAAAACATTTCCAATAGTTTTGCAATGAATAGTGCCATAAGTCAAAATAGTACATAGTAAATTACAGGTACGAATGCCGAGAAAGAAAGAATAGTGACATAACTACAAATACGACAAACCATATATTTGACTTTTACTTACTTTCAATCTGGACGAATATCACATTTCGAAATGTATCGTTGTTTTTAAATGGGCTGTCTGCTAGTCACTTCTATCCTGTTGCGATTTTTGAACTACAGAAGTGTCACTATTCATGGCATGAAGAGCACAAATGTGTTGTTCTTAGACTTGTAATAGCTTAAAAACGCTAAATTTTGAGTTGTGCCAATATTCTTGGGGGTGTGCGATTTATATGGGGCATAAAGAAGTAAAATTCGAAAACATGTAACTAGTTGGTTCTAGTTTACTCGAGTTAGTTTCTTCTACCCAAATCCAACTCTCACCTTTACGCCGGTGATCCCTGTAAAACCGAGCAGCGCATTGAGTGCTAATCATGTCCCGCCCATCTCTTCTTTTGCCTTGTAATACGTTCGATAATAATATCTTCCACTCAGGTTCGTCTGTGAGGACTGGTAGAACGCACTGGTTGAAAGCTTTCCTTTTTAAATAGATTGGGACATTTGTTTTAAACACGTCTCCCATTTTTCCGAATGCAGCCCAACCTAAACGTACTTTTTTGATTATCTCACGTGTCTGAATGTTTAATTTTTATACATTTTAAAGTTTTACAAAATTTTTCTATTATTTATTTTCTCTTCCGTTACCAAATTTTAAAGTAAATTTAAAATTTTGATTTTTTAATCTACTTACAGCAAAATAAAACCTGTTATATACATTGTCATCTACTCCGACTCCCAGCCTTGAATCCAGCAGATCTTTCAAGGTCTGTATATTTGATGACGATGACTGTAACAAAGCAACGATGTTGGCTGCATAAGATGTGTACAAAAACATTAAAGAGATGAACAAAATTATCGTGGTAATTCGTCCAGGTATACTAGTTGGTATAATATTTGATGCTTGCTGACAAAATGCTCCATAAGAAAGGAGAGCTACTTCAGTAATAGATACTTCGTTATTGGGTAATAATTGGTCCTACAAAATTAAATTTAAATCGACTTTATATTCATATTTTTTTGTAGTATGTATATAAAAAAAATTGATAAATAATTCATTATTCGATTTTTATTTAGTTGCTAATATTCAAACTGTTTCTCAAATGTCAAACAAGAAAATCTATATAATATTGACGGGAAAGTAGTAGAACAAACGAACGTTTAATGAAAACACAGGGAAGATACTAATAAGAATAACCGACAAATGAGGGTGATATAATACAACCTTGTTAAACTCCTCTATGGATATTAAATGTTTCAGAATAATTATTGTCAACTTTAACGATCCTTTTTGTTGTATATTTAGGATGTTACAAGATGTTTTTAACAGCCTATAATTCAGGAAGTATAAACATTTTTATTTTAAAATTGGGAAATGTTAATTGGACCTATAGTACTATCAATAATTGATGCAATGTATATATGAGATCTGTAACGTCATCACGGGCGTTGTTAACTACAATGGAAAATATTAAGCGGATCATGCGGGTAAGGGTTAAGTCAAATGAAAGGCTTTTTATCCTGAATTCAACGGTGTACCACAATGAGGGTATTAATGTTAATAAATACGCTAAATTATCAATTTAATGGCGCATTTATCATCTCCAAATTAATCTGAAACTAGCATACTTTTCTAGTTTTTACAAATTCACAAGAAAGGCAAATTGTCCGTAAGATTTTATTTAAATCGTTTTTTGACAACTACAATACTACAAAACTACACAACTCACAAGTACCACAATTGTCGTGAGTTCATACTGTAGTAAAAATGCCTTTCCTGTTCACACCTTATGAATATGTAGATATGCTATTGATTTATGGTGAATGTAGGAAAAATGCTCGATATGCTCAAGCCTTATACACGAAACGCTTTCCAAAAGAAGAACACCGTCTTATGTAACTTTTGCTATAGTTGAGGAAAAGAAGCGGCATTGTTCATTTCCTAACGGTAAACATAGAGATCATGTAAAACCAATACAGACCGAACAAAACTTGTTCGGTAAATGTTTTAGCATATGTAACGATTAATCCAAATGTGTCCATAAAGTTCGTTGTTGCAGAAACTGGAGTATTCTTAATTATATTTCAAAGGATTTTAAAAAATTAGCATTACTATCTATTTAAACTGTGTTTGGTCTATTAATTGCTATTCACCGATTGGGATCAAAACTAACCTTCATCGCCATAATGCAAGTTTAATGCAAGACACTCGTGATTTTTTTACTAGAATTTTGTGGAGTGATGAAGTTCGTTTCCTTAATAATGGGATTGTAAATCGCCATTACTCCCATTATGGGTAGTGGAAAATCCGCACTGATTAAGGAAACTCGCTTTCAAACTAGATGGGGAATTAATGTTTGGTGTGGGTTATTTAATGGGCGTTTAATAGCATCATACTTTTTTTGATTTTTTTTAATAATATTTAAATAGTCTGAGATATCTGAATTTTCTCAAAAATGAGCTCTACCTTTGTTACAGCAGAATATTCCTTTATGCGAGTTAAGGTATGGCAACAAGATGGCGCACCTCTGCATAACAGCGGTATTGTAATCAATTACTACATTTTTATGCACCAATAAATGTAATGCTACATTTTCAAACAGATGGATTGGAACTAACAACCCGTCAGTTCGTAGATTTTTTGTATTGGGCTTTTTAAAAGAAATCGTTATTAACGGTGAAGCTGCAGATGCAGATTATTTAAAAACTAAAACTAGACAAGCGTGTACCGTGATTACGCCAGAGATGATATATGCGGTATGTATACGTGAACTGCTTAGACAGTTTGACGGTTGTGTTGAGCTGAAGGAGATCATTTTGAACACTTCCTATAAAATTATTTCGTATTTTGAATGTTATTGATTATAATGTTATAATGTTTAAAAAACTCTTTCATCTGACCTAACCTTCACCCCGCCTGATCTATTTCATTTTTCCATTGTAATGACGTCACAGCGCCCGTGCTGACATTACAGATCTCATGTCATCTTAATTAATATTGTAGGTCTAATTGACACTTCCCAATTTTCAAAACATCTTGGACCACCCTTTATAAATTTACTATAAATTCCTACGGTTCATTATCTTGTATACCTGTTTTTTGAGAATATCGATCAGTTTACTGTGGTTTACTTTGTCAAAATCTTTTTCGTAGTCTAGAAAGCATACAAATATATCATTATTTATGTCCCTAGCTCTTTGAATTAGCACTTAAATACTGAATAGTACTTCCCTAGTCCCAATTCCATTTGAAAGCAATGAATTTCTTATATCAACGCATATAGGTAGTCCTAACTTGTTAATTGGAGAAATAATTAAAAATCTAAAATTAATCGAAAAAGAAGATACTAGACACAGGGCAACATACTGGACCAGAGCCTTCGAGTTCTTTTATTTATATGGTGCCTATCTGTGACGGATGTTGGAGACTTATATGGCTATTTTAACTGATGCCCTAAAAAGTCCGGTAGTTGTGAAGTTGAAACATTTTCGTAGGTTATACAACCAGGATATTCTTTTCCTTCTTGTACCTCTTTTTCCATACACCATACTTTAAAGTATGGCTCAAAGTAGGTCGTATTATTGTTGGTTACGCATTATATAGCTCATCTATTCCAGTTTGCGATATTTTTTGGTCATGACCAGTTCGCGCTTTTCACCCATTCTGTGCAGAACTGCTTCATTGTTAACTATTATCTATTCTATCCAGAAAATTCTTAAATTGCTCCATTGTACCCCATTTCTAATGCTTCGACTCTTACCTATGAAGGTCTATGATTCCACTCCATGCAGCTTAAATGAACTTTTCATTTCAATTTAATATCGCGACTGTTGAGGATTTTTGATTTTGCCTTCTCGATCCTTATTTTAATTTCAGTCGAGTGTCCCAAATGATGGTTTAAATTGGGATACCGGTTATTGGTCAACTAATGTTTGTTCCAGTGCTATCCTATTTTTGCTTATAACCATGTATTTCTGCAGACCTTCCAGACTATCCGCAAAAATGACAGTGTCAGCGTATATTATGTGGTTTAGTCGTTCTTCATTTATAAGTGTTTTCTCGTCTATATCAGTTAGCGCTAGGTTTATAATGTGCTCTGGATAAATATTGAATAATAATGGAGACAGTATACATATCTGTCGTACACCTCGAGATTTTTAGCATTGTCAAATGTACCATAAAAAATATTAATTATGAACAATGTGTTAAGTTGAATAAAGGAGAAGTATAAGAAATTATAATTACCTCGTGACAAAGACTACACTTGCTTTTATACTCCCATTTCATGATAAAGTATAACACTAGACCAGTTATAGTAACTAATGCAATTGTTGATGCCCATACTTGTCTGTTAAAGGGTAGAGTAAAAACATTGGTAACATATGATAATTTCGGTTCTCTAAATATAAACCTGGAGTATGTTGCTGTTGGCATAGCAATATAATCTAGTAAATCGATTCTTTCTTCTAAGATAAATAATGGTGTTCCTGAAAAAAAGATTCTGAATATCTTGAGACATTTATATATATACATACTACTACTATAAATTTCAAAACTTCATACTACCTCCAATATCGACTTCCTTTCTTAAAAGGTGGCCCATCATTCCAGAATAATCAGTATTATTAACTTTGTAGCCCCATGTATCCTCAAAGGATAAATTTAGTTTTACATTTACAAAATCTGCCACATGTTCCAATAAAAAATAGTTAACTTTAGTAATGGAGTCCACATGTTTATCCCTGGAAAGTAAATTTTAAGTAGTTCTGGTCATAGTAAAATATACTTATTAGCATAAAATATATTACTCATAAAGTAGTAGATCAAACAAAATTAACAAGATCAAAATAAAATTGGCTCAATAATTGTAGTTAAGATATTTTTCTGGAAGGCTATTAGAGTAATTAACACATCCATAAAATACCTACAGGTATCACTAAAGATGGGACAAATTCGTTGCACAGTAATATCAATTTTTGCCTGCCCTATTCTTCTTCTTTAGATGCCGTCTTCTTAGCGAAAGTTGGCGATGACCTCTGCAAAGTCTTCCCCATTTTGGGCTTTCCTTATTAAACTTTGAAAGTCTAATCCTGTCCAATCTTTGATGTTGCGCAGCCAGGTCATTTGTCGTCTACCCGGGCCTGCGAGCCTGTTGGGTCTGCCTTCTATTTTCCCTTCTATAATAAGCTGAAGGAAGTTATACCTGTCGTGTCTAAATATGTGTCCAAGATAAGACGTTTTACGCTTCTTGACAATTTCTGTGAGTTCACGTTCTCTATTCATACGCCTTAAAACTTCTTCATTTCTAACGCGGTCGGTCCATGGAATTTTCAGCATACGACGAAATACCCACATCTCAAAGCTCTCTAAAAGTCGTAACGAGCTGACTGTTAACGTCCAAGCTTCCACGCCGTATAATAGTACACTATATACATAACACTTTATCATGCTGTATCGTAGGGACAAATCAAGATTACGGGTAGTGAGTAACTGTCGCATCTTTAAGAAGGTGTTTCTTGCCTGTTCTATTCTACATTTAACCTCTTGGTCTAAGGTTTCATGTATCCAACAGCCTAGATAATTAAACTTTTTCACTTGTTCAACTAGATTGTTATTGACTAGTATGTTTATAACTGGTATGTGTTTTTTTAAAATTACCATTGTTTTGGTTTTTTTACATTCACCTTAAGCCCGTATAGTTCTCCTTCTAGCACTACTTTGGTTAACAGAATTTGTAGTGCTTCTTCACTGCCACCAATCAGTACTGTATCATCGGCATACCTGATATTGTTCACGATTTTTCCATTCACTTTTATTCCTTCTTGTGCTTCATCTAGAGCATGTGCAAAGATGTCCTCTGAGTACAAGTTGAATAATAATGGTGATAGTATACAACCTTGTCTAACTCCTCTTTGGACGTTTATGGTTTCAGTATCACCCAATTCAGTTCTGACAGAGGCGTTTTGGTTCCAGTAGAGTTCACGTATTGTATTAATGTCGTTTGGATCCAGATTCTTTTTATGCAAGCATTCTATTAGCTGATCGTGTTTGACTTTGTCAAAAGCCTTTTCATAATCTATAAAGCACAAGTAGACATCTTTTTGTTTTTTCCCGATACTTTTGCATGAAAACAATGAAACTGAACAAAGCTTCTCGAGTTCCCATACCGTTTTGAAAGCCAAATTGTTCCGGACCCATATCTTCTTCGCATTTTTTGTAAATTCTGTTATGGATAATTTTTAGAAATAGCTTCAGAATATGGGGCATAAGACTTATTAATCGAAAGTCGTTACATTTTTTTGCGTTGTTTGATTTGGGTATAGGCACAAACGTAGACGTTAACCAATCTTGTGGAATTGTACCAGTCTTGTATATACTGTTGAAGAGTCTTGATAATAGTTCTAAATTGTCTTCTTCCAAAAGTTGTATAATTTCACTATGAACGTAGTCAGGTCCAGAGGCTTTTCCGATTTTCATATTTTTTAAGGCGTATTTTATTTCTGATGTTAAGATGGGGAAGTCGTTATTTCCAATGTTTGTTTGTCTATCAATATTTATTGTTCTATCGTCTGAGAATAGATTTTGCCTATCCTATTACCACATATATTTTATCTGATTTTTATTTGATAGTTTAATACCAAATACATTAATGGTTTAATACATTTGCCTGAAAAAAGTCACAGGCTACAAATATCGTTTTTTATATTATTATTATTATTACTTATACACAATTTTTTAATTAAAACTCTATAAGATAAGCTAGCCTGAACTGTTGTCAAAATAATTACCTTCTGTTATGACATTGAGTTTACTTTCCGTCTTTCCTTTATTGAGTGTATATTCTGCTATAGCTTGAGTTTTTAGATAATATCTGGGGAGTTACATTAGAATATGCTTTAAAACCTTTTTTCTTTCAATATGGTACCTAGTAAGTTTTACTTGTCACCTGACGATATAACCTTTTTATTTTCTTTTAATCGCTATTAATTTTAAGTTAATTTATAGTCAATATCACATCAAATCTCAAACTGGTCTAACACATCTAGCGCTACATAACATAAACAGTGTTTTATAATGTCTTCTACACCACTTCTTCTACAATTTTTTTAGTTTCTCGCCCTATTACTCAACGTTATGCCTAATCAGGACCTTTCCATTCTTCCTTGCGTCATTTGTAATTCACGTGCAGATATACTTCTGAGAGTAAGTAGCCCTGCTTCATATGTAAGATTAGGTAGGTCACACTGATTAACGGCTCTTCTTTTTAAGGTCACCTTTAAGATCACGTTTAAACATATCACTTAGTTTTCCATATGCTGTCTATCCCAAAGCTATTCTCCAGCAGTTCAGCAATTTGATTATTTCCGCAAATTTTTACCATATTTTCAAAGTATGTGTAGCTTTCAACAACTTCAATTTGGACGTCTACTGCCTTTAAAGGATCGCTCGGAACTAAATTCGTTATCATTTTGGTCTTTTGCTATTTAATATTCAGACCTACCTTATGTGCTGCATCGGTTAACCTATCACTGCCAATTGTTAGATTATCTGAAATAAGGACAAAGTCATCTGCGAATCGTAGGTAACTAAGCATATCGCAGTCGATATTATTTATTCATTCACTTTCCCGTTCCAGTAACTTCAAAACATGTTCAAGTACAATAATGATAAAATTTTTATGTATGAATCATAACAGTTTCACTTCGAATAAATATTTATCTTTAAAATGAGACTAATTAAGTTTCTTAATTGTTATAAACAAATTAGCTGCGAATTAAAAAAACATCCGTACTTTTTACTTTATCGTCCCAGAATAACTTTTTTTAGTTTAAATTCTTGTAAAAATTGTTAGCTTTTCAAATATGAAGTAATATTTCGCCCACAAGCAATAGTTTACAAGTTATCCTAATTGTTTAAAAGTTGATTTGAGTTGAAGTTGAACATGATTTTTTATTTATTTTCGTGCATACCTATTAAAAGTAAAAGTCTTCATCATTCATATGGTACTCGTATTTCCTAAGCCACTAAGCTTCCGTAGCTTAGTGGCTATGGCACTTGATTATAAATTTGGATTGCCTGAGTTCGATCCACGGCACCGACACCAGAAATTTTTCGATTTCGAATTTAACTGAGCCACCACTCTCTGCTTTGGAAGGTACGTAAAAGTGGTTATTAAGTCACATTAAGGGCGCTTGAGCGACTTAAAAATCTTAATACTAGACTTTAACAAGAAGGTTACACGAACGTTGAAGATGTACAATAAGCTAATTGGCTGCAGTGTATAAATGTATAAAAAAACATGGTATTAGTCACTGAGCTAGAAAATATTTTAAGGGTAAAAGTCCAAAACAAAGCAAGTCGTAATTTTACATAAATAGACCAAACGGTGCCATCTTGTAGTAATTTTAACGTAGAAGTGGCCAGCTGATAGACGTTTAATACTCGCAGTTTAGAGTTAGGTTCGTCGGTGTAGCTAATGTTTTCATTGTTTTCCAAATAATTTAAAAGTAAATATCAATGAATACAGAAAACAATACTAGTGGAAATGAGACTGAAGTAATGCCTAGACAGAATGAATCAAAAAAATGGAAAAAGCACGGCAGAATGAGAGATGTCATGAAAAAAATTACACTGCAATGTTACGAGGTTTGAAAAAAATGTTTTTACAGTGTGCCTGAAGAAGCAAAAAAAAATTTACTTAGGAATTTTAACACAATGACTTCTATTAATAAGCAGAACTTATACTTATGTGGATTAATTACGTTACTCCCTACGCCGAAGAAGGCCTAGGAAAGATGAAGACGAAGCAAATTTGAGGAGTGCTGCATATGCTACAGGGTACGTTTTAGCACTGATAATAGCTTAAAAGAAATATGTATTTGTGGACAAGCTCTTATATCTATTCATGGAATAAAGAAAAAAATAAAGATATTACAAAATTCACCAAAGATAACTGGAGTCGCTCATAACACGAACATAATACGAACACATAAAGTCATTTAAAGGCAGAAAAAGCCTCTACAGTGTGAATGATACTAAAAAAATTATATTTACCTGAAGACTTAAACATAAAACAGATGTTTAAAAATATTTTGCGTGTCCAAAACATAACAGCAAAAGGTATTTACTATAAGAGCCAGCTGAACGTCTATGCCTTTAATGTCCACATTCTATCTACAGCAAAAACTTGTGTTTTACTTTTACCCAGAAACACTTTGCAAAAAGGAAAGCAACGATATTATGCTCAATGCTGAATGACTTTTTATGGAATTTTCTCCATGTATGAATAAGATCACTTGAAATATTCTGCGACTCGTGTGGGGGACAAAATAAAAATTACACAATGTTTAGTTTTTTGCATTATATTGTCCACAATACACGTATACTTAATTATGTTAAAGTTACTCTCCCTATTCGTGGGCAACTGAATTAGTATTTCCTCCGTATTCTTATTCAGGTATGAAAAAATATTAATGTCTTGAAATACATACATATTTACATAAAAAAAATATTTTTTACAATCTGGTATATAGTTTAGTCATTTTAAGATAACTTAATAGATACTGTAAGTTTGACGTTAGTACACTTTTTAAATTGTCACTAAGGGCACACGCGATTCTTTTCTTCTGGTACACTGGACATTCGACAATTATATGTTTCACTGACAAGTGACAACTGAGTGTTGCATTTGGTACACATCGGAGCAGCCTCCTGGTTGAAGATATGCTTGTGGGTAAGGGAAGTATGTCCTATTCGGAGACGGTTGATGATGACTTGGTCTTTTCTATTACTTGGTAAGATGAGTTTGGTTCCTACTTAACTTACACATTCTTTGAGTTTGTTGGCAGTGTGATCCCAAGTAGTTTGCCACGCTCTGTACATGTGGGCTTTAATATTATTTACTTTGTGATCGGTCCAAGGCATTTGATTTCTGATAGCAATACTTTGGTCGGTTGTTGCATTGCTTGCCAGAGAGTCACTTCCTCATTACCACTTATTCCCATATGGAAAGGTACCCAGATAAAGGAAATATCTTTTTGTTGAGTCTGTAGATATGATAACTCTTCTTTGATCTTGAGAAGTATGGCGTGAGTTGTATATAGCTGTTTTATTCCAAGTAATACGCTCATTGAATCGGTGATAATAACAAATTTGTTTGTTTTCATTGATAAAACCACATTTTTTCATGGCCTGGTGAATTGCCGTAAGTTCTCCGGTATATATACAACAATTTGTTGGGATTCGTATGACAGACTTGACGTTTTCGTATATGTAGGCTGCAGCATGTCCTTCATCACATTTGGAAGCATCAGTGAAGATTTGATGGGCTGTTGGGTATTTGGATATTACATTTTTATAAGCTTGCTGTATAAGGAAAGGATGTGTGGAATGTTTTGGGAGTTCTTTTAGAGACGTGTCTATTTTTGGAGGTTTGATCATCCGAGGAGGAAAATTTACATGAATAGGCATAGTAAGACTGAACTGTTCTAAATTAAGACCAATACGTTTTATTCGCTTAGAAAATGGTCGTTTTTTATCGCAATGTTTCTGTAAAGATCGGACGATATATTTGTTCTGCAAAGTATTGTTGAGTAGGTTATATTGCTGTTGTTTGCTGAAATTCTGGTAACGTAATTTAGTGATAGGAGTTGCCTTCGTAGGCTTAAGAGCAATTCATTAGCCAGAGCTTGTAAGCTACTTACTGGACTAGTTCTTGTGGCACCTAAAACTAATCTCAAGCACATATTTTGAATGTAATCAAGTTTTTTTAAAGATGTTTTGTTAGCAGTATCGTAGCATAAACAGCCGTAGTCTGGTTTACTTCGTATTAGTGATTTGTATATAGTAAGTAAGGTAATAGGTACTATTATTAAACAACATTATTTTTAGGTTTGATACAAATCTCGGATAAACAATTTAAATATTTACAAGATTTAAAACGATTCTATGGTGACGAGCAAAACTATTTGTGGATAACCTGCCCAAGAATTAGAATTATTTTATATTATTAACTTTTGTCTTCTTGTCATTATAACTTATTTTTTTTGGACTTGACCCCTTTAGGCCAATAATGTTTGGTGGTTTGACCAATTAAGGCTTATGTTATATTTGGCATAACATCAATATAAGTTTAATTTCTTGTGTGTGTTGAATTACCCAAGTAACTGATCTAATCAACAGAGTTCATGATAACCATCAATAATTTATCCATAACTGGTTTCAAGATTTAAACTTTGTTTTGTTCGAAATAAACATTTCGTAACTTCGCTCTTTATGGACCTGTATTCTTCATTTGCGAAAAAAAAATAGCGTGCATTAAGAAACAGCAATTTGGAAAATTTAAATATGGAAGGAAATATCAAATAAAGTCTTACCTTTGTTTTTGTATCAAATTATGTTCAACAAAATCATTCTTGTGAAAATTTAAAGATCAAACTAAAGCAATAATTATGTATAATTATTTTATATACCTTCTATCAGTTAAATGTTTGAATGTTTCATTGTGAGTAACCACTATACACACATTGAGAGTAATTCCTTTTAAATCATTTCTTCTTTTTGCAGGTTTTTTTTCTATACCAAAATCATCTAAGCCGTCTTTGATCCACAAACCTGCATTCTCTCTCTGAAGTGGTAATGTATGATGATACTTAAAAATTTTCGTTAATGCAGCTTCATTATCTTGGAAATAACAGAGAGTGACATCACTGTCGACCAATATATCTAAACTTTGTAACGTATTTTCTAACAAACCTTCTAGCGGAGTTGAATGAAAAAGTATCCATTTAAATGGAAACATGAAATATTTACGGTCGTTAGCCTGAAAATAATCAATGTCTGAGTAAGGTTAAGATTTTTACTTTAAAATATTGCTACAATAATATGATTTGGTGTAACGACTAATGGTAACTAAATACTAGAGCCGATATGTCAACCTCTTCTAGTCGTGTGGTGGTTTGGATCATCCAGTGTACCCTTCTATTAAACCAATGGGTCTCTGACGACATAGCGATTGCCGGTATAAGTAATCCAGCACTAATATTATAATCAGTATAATTTTTTTTTATAGCCCTTTTTTTATCCGAATTGTCGAATAAAGGCCTCTCCCATTTCTCGCCATTCATCCCTGTTGTGTGCTAGGCGTTTCCACATTGGTCCTGCGACTCTTTTGATATCGTCGCTCCAGCGCATTTGAGGTCTTCCTCTTGGTCTCTTCGCATCGTACGGTCGCCAGTTTCCGACTTCTTTGTTCCATCTACCATCTTCAAGACGTTCGTTGTGTCTAGCCCATTTCCATTTTAATTTAGCTGCTTGTTTCGCGGCGTCCTTTATTTTTGTTCTGTTCCGGATTGCTTCGTTCGTTTGCCGATCTATTAGTGAGATACCAAGCATCTGTCGTTCCATGGCTCGCTGAGTTTTTCGAATCTTGTCCATGTTCTTTTTTGTGAATGTCCAGGTTTGAGCTCCGTAAGTGAGAACGGGAAGGATACAAGAATCGAACACTTTTGTTCGAAGGTTTTGGGGTATCTTTTTGTCTTTCAGTATGTATGAGGGTTTTCCAAATGCGGCCCATCCCATTCTTACTCGTCTGCTTATTTCGGTAGTTTGGTTTTCTTTGTTTACCTTGATATTCTGACCCAGATATATGTATTCTTCTACATGTTCCACTTTTGTTCCTTGGATGGTTATCGTCGGTTGATCATCTTTATTCGACATTAGCTTAGTTTTACTCAGATTCATTTTCAGTCCTTTTTTTTATGGATTCCGTATGAAGCTCATCGATCATCGTCTTCAGTTCTTTCCAGCTGTCGGCTATTAGTACTACGTCATCTGCATATCTTAGATGGTTTAAATACTTTCCGTTTATCGATAGTCCCTTCGTTTCCCAATTTAGTGATTTAAAGATGTCTTTAAGTGCGGCAGTAAATAGTTTTGGAGATATGGTGTCTCCCTGTCTTACTCCTCGGTTGATTTTTATTGGCCTCGTTTTCATTCCGTTATCCATCGTGACTACCATTTCAGCGTGTTGATATACATTATGTATTAATATCCTATATCTAGAATCTATTCTGCTGTTGACCAGTGCTTCCTCAATAGCCCATAATTCTATGCTGTCAAAAGATTTCTCGTAGTCTATAAATGCTAAACAGATTGGTAAATTGTATTCGTTAACTTTTTCTATTAGGACCTTTAGTGTGTGAAGATGGTCACATGTACTGAACCCTTTTCTAAATCCGGCTTGCTCTACTGGTTGATATACATCGAACTTTGTTGTCAATCTATTTGTAATTATTTTTGTGAATGTTTTATAAAGTTGTGATAGTAGTGATATTGGACGATAATTTTTCAGATCTGTATTGTCCCCTTTTTTGTGTATTAATATTGTGTTAGCAGTATTCCATTCCTTTGGTATGTTTCCTTCAAATAGGCATTTATTAAAAAGTATTTTTAGGTACCTGATGACTACTTCTCCGCCTTCTTTCAACATTTCTGCCAGAATTCCATCACTACCCGGTGCTTTATTTCTTTTCAATTCTTTAATTGCATTTTCTATTTCTACTTCGCTTATTTCGGGCATTACTTCAGAATTTACGTTTGTTATTTGTCTTTTCAGATTTTGCTTTGAAGAGTCGGGGGGATCGTTTCTTGAGCGGTATAACTCAGTATAGAAGTTTTCAACTATGTTTGATATCTGAGCTTTGCTTGTTTCTAGTTGGCCTTGTTGATTTTTCATAGTTATAATATTTTTCTTTCCTAATTTCGGTTTGGTATATTTCAGACTTCGATTTTTCTCTATCACTCTTTCTACATGTTCTTGTTGATGTTTTTTAATATCGTCTTTTATCTGTTTTCGTATGGCTCGATTAAGTTCTTTGTATTCTGTGGTATTTCTTTTGTTTAGTGACAGGAGCTCTTTTCGTTGTTTCAGCATATTCTTCGATTCTGCACTTATTTTGGATTTTTTGTTGTTGTTGTTATGGCGGGTTGCTACTTCTGAGCTAGCATTCAATAGTTCTTTTGGTATAAGTGAGTTAATTTTATTAACGCTGAGTTGTTCTAGATTCAGTGCTTGGGCGGTTTTTAATTTGCTAGCATATTTTTCTTTATCGACTTTTAGCTTTTCTGTGTCTATTTGTATCGTGTTATTAAAGTTAATTCTACGTTTGCTATACTTAATCCTTAGTTTAGCTGCTCTAACCATTCTGTGATCACTACCCAGAGAGACATTATTTATTACTGTTATATCTTCTACGATATCTTTCTTGTTACACATGATGTAATCGATTTCGTTCCTTGTTTTTCCGTCTGGTGATAACCACGTCCACTTTCTTTGCGGTTTTTTCTTATAAAATGTGTTCATTACGAAATATTTGTTGCTATGTAGGAAGTTAATCAGGGTTTCTCCTCTCTCATTTCTAACACCATAGCCGAATTCACCAATATAGTTTTCGCTTTCTTCTAGTCGTTGTCCAATCTTAGCGTTGAAATCTCCTATTATAAGTGTGTAAGTGCTGTGATAGTTCGTGTTGGTTTCTATTATTTTCTCGTAGAACTCATCTATCTCTTCATCGGGGTGTGTTGAAGTTGGGGCGTACACTTGAATGATTTTTAGGGTGATTTTCTCGTTTATATTTATCACAATCATTGCAATTCTTTTTGAGATTCCCACATATTGTTCTATTTTATTGTTCTTTGTGCCCTTTGTAATACAAGTTGTTACCTGATTGCAATGTTATGCGCTCCTCACCTTTCCTTTTTACCTCTGCGAGACCAATTATGTCCCACTTTAGGTCTTTTATTTCTTCTTCTAGCTCATACATTTTTTTCATCTCTGTTTAAGCACCTTACATTGAGTGTTGCCATATTCAAGTTTGTTGTTTTTAGCGATTTCTTGCTTCCCCCAGATTCCATGAAGCTGTCCTTTTTTATAAAGGAGTGGGACTTGCCAATAATGTATGATCTACCCACCTGGGGACTTACTCCTATCGTTTTAGAATTAAGCCTTAAAACACCGCGCTGGCCAGACGTGTTGGTGAGTGTGTATTCAGCCGTCCATTCTGGATCAGACACTGTTCGTAACCGTCCACTCTGGATCAGACTACAGTTTGTGATCTTATACTATCCCTAAAATCAAGGGTTGCCAGCTCCGCCATCTTCACCGTATCGAAAGTATTCTTCGTCGCCTTGGATGATGTTCTGGACTTCATCCGTGACCCTGGACAAGGGACCCTTAGCAGGTGCTAGCTTCCCGGGTCAAGAGGCTCCTGGAATCTGCGGAGGGCAGGGATTGATTTACTTTCCCTGATAGGACTATCCAATAGAATCCAAGGGACTCCAAAGTAGTTCCTACCCGCTACCCCTATCAGTATAATAGATTATAGTAATTAGTCAATGGCATTACGCTAGCCGCACACACATCGAATTTGGACGGTCGATAAAAGTTCGATCGAACAAAATTCCTTTGGTGGCGCGAAGAAACAATGTGAGCGTGCACACACATCGATCGCCAAACGGCACGGCATCGATGTCGTGTGGCGATCGATGAATGTCACTACATGGACGGCTGCCGTGGTCGTTACCGTCGTTCCAAAGCGTATAGTACCAAATGAACGCGCGCACACACATCGATCTTTGTCGACCGACCAGAGGACCAGTTGAGTTTTTTGGATACTGCTCAAGGTACGTCGCTCCGTGTTGCTACGTCATCCTGTATTGTTCGTTGTGATTTTCTGAACTCCACCAGCGACTATGGATATTGAGAATGAATTACTTATTTCGTTGGTCGAAGCATTTATTGTTTCAATACCCCAGACCAACTGGGAGCCTATGTGAGGGGACAGATTTAAATTTAATTTTCTTGATGCCCACACTGGTGTATCCGAAAATATAATCCAGGAACTTCGTGGAGTATATCTTTTGAGTTACTTTGAATACTTCATAGACGATGAGATTATATCATTATTTGTGAAAGAAACCAATAGATTTGCTGCACAAAGAAACACTGCGAATGAAGCTGCCCCAGCAGGAAGTCAAACTACAAGACTTAATAAATAGGTTGACACTGATCGTATAGAGATCAAGTTTTTGGTATCGTCTTGTGAATGGGACTTGTGCATTTGCTAAAATTGGGGGATTATTGGAAAATAATTTATAAAACTGAAATTTCAAAAATAATGACCCGCAATAGATTTGAGATGTTACTTTCGATGTTTGATCTATCAAACAATGAGCAACCAATTAATCCGTAAGGGAGGCGCCACAAAATTTTTAAATTCTTAAACGTACTAGAAAATAAATTCAAAGAATTTTATAATCCCAAAGAAAAAGTTTGTATTGACGAAAGCAACGTACCATGGACGTATTATTTCCGAGAGTACATTCCCAATAAAAGACATAAGTATGAGATAAAGGTTTTCAAACTCTGTATTGATGGAGGCTATAGTCTAGAGACTAGAGGTTAAAGTCTACACAGACAAAGAAAGAGCAGACGATATATCAGTTGCCGAAAACATTGTCATAAAACTGATGAAGGGACTTTTTGATACATGTAGAACTTTATATACAGATAACTAGTACACTAGTGTTTCGCTGTCTAATAGTCTAATTCAACGGCAAACATATCTAGTAGAAACCTTAAGGACAAACGGAAAATATAATCCTCCAGATGTTGTAAAAGCTAAATGGAGAAAGGGCGAAGTCGTGGTCCAACAAAACAAAAATAAAACAGTTGTCTACAGATGGAAAGATAAAAGAGATGTTCTTATGCTCACTACCAAATATGACGACTCTATGCTGACAAATCGTAGAGGACAAGACGTTGATAAACCAGCGATGGTTGTAGATTACAATAAAGGAAAAGCTTTTGTCGACACTTCTGACCAGATGGCATCTTATGCGCTATACGTGAGAAGAATCGTCAAGTGGTATAAGCGACTCGTTTTTCATGTTGTTACTTCAATATCTATGGTAAATGCTCTGCATCTATAAAAGAAAATTAATAACAAGAAATTGGGTATAATAGAATTGAAAGAAAATATCGGCGAGGCTCTGGTTTATCAAGTTTTGAATCCAATACTATCAAGACCTTTCAATTCCAAGATAAAAGCCTTCCTAAAAGAATACGAGAGACAAAATAGGGTTACCAGAAAAAGGTGCAGCCCATGTTACAAGGCTATGTCTCAGCGTAAAATCCGTACACTCGTAAAAGTGAGAACAAAAATAATACATATCGCGATACGTGTAATCTGTCATTGTGCCTCGAATGTTTTTAAAAGCATCTAGCAACTATCTCATTTCCAAAAATTTCATTTTTATTATTTTTTGTTGTATTACGTTAAAATTACTTGTTTTTTAATATTTTGCTCAGTTTGATCGTTTATTCACAACCGATACATTCATTCTGCTCAGTACACGTAATTTTTGTTTTGTTTTCTGGGACCACTGAATACTTACCATATGTCAAACTAATATAAACTGTGCCACGGATGGCCACGGCGACTTGAAGCAAGCAACATCAAAAAAGCAAGCTCTTGCTCACGGGTGGGCACGCGGTGTTAAAGGAAACATTGAAACTGCCCATCGGTGGGCCTATGACGCCAAATGTGCCAAATTGTTAGTAAATATTTTATTTAAACTCACCGCTTCTAGAAGCTTTTTAGAATTTTTACATTCTAAGTCTAATGCAAATAATTGTTTTTGTGGATATTTCCTGTGGTTCAACTTGGTGGGATCTACGCCCACTACTCGAAAAAACGCTTTTTGTTTTGTTAATAGTTTAAGTAGATTAAAGGACTCTAAAATAAAGAAAAATATTTTAAACATTTACATTACATAATTGTTTTTGGTTGCGGTCATATAACTATGAGGATGAGGATGCCCCAAGATTACTGAATGAAGAATCCCAAATTGAGGTCCTTGGAAATTTTGCAATAGAGTTTACTGCATCAACACGTCAAGTATCTTCAATGATAGGACTTTCACAATGGTCGGTTAGAAAGGTGTTGAAATTACATAAGCTCCATTCATACAAAACACAAATTCTTCAAGAACTAGGCGATGATGACCCAGACCGACGAATTTTGTGAACTCATGATTGAAAGAATTCGCGTTGAACCGAGAATGTTAAAAAATATTTGTTTCACTGATTAATGTACTTTGAATGGTTATAACTAATATCCTGAAAAAATGAATGGTTGGGCAGGAATATTAGATGCTATAATTGGCCACTTGTTCATACCAGGCAATTTAAGTGGCGACATTTATTTGGATATGCTGGAAAATACCTTTGAACCTTGAATTGTGAATTAATTAGAGAACCAAAGGGACGAACGAGGCAACCTAGCTCGACGAAGATTTGCTGCACTTCCAACAAGATGGAGCACCTCCTCACTATGCAGGTCCAGTTAGTCACTGGTTGGATACTAATTATCCGAACAAATGTTTTAGAAGGAGAGGTCCTATTGAGTGGCCACCGAGTTCACCAGACTTACCGCCACCTGACCTTTTTCTATGGGGATATCTCAAGTCAGTTGTTTATAAAACTCAACCTGCATCAATTGGGGAATTGCGAGAAAGAATTACGCAAGCATGTCGCGCTATTACTAGAACAACATTTGACAAAGTTCGTGCAAAATTTGAAAATAGGCTGTATTGTTGTTTACAAAACAACGGAACCCACTTTGATCATTTATTTAATTGACATGTTTAACACATTTGCAGTTCAACAAAAACCTCATTAAATTGTTTATTTAATCCAAAGTTTCACAATTATTACGTCACCCTTTATAATTATTATTTATACCATTGGATAGCATTTTTATATCTTTTCAATGATGTATCACAAGTAGGGGTTTGCAATTTAAACTTATTTGGTTGTGATGGGTGGGGCCTAGGGGGTTGATGGGGGTGAGGTCTCTTTTATGTCATTTTATTTCATTGTTACTGTCCTAGAAACGGTTTTAAGCATTTTTCGATATCAGCTTTTGTTCGTGAGATTGTAAGTTGTAAATTGTAAGTTTTTTTAAGCCCACTGTAAGTTTTAAAATTGATACACTGTAGATGTTTTATATGTTTATAAAATTTTTACGAATATTGGTTTTATGATATCGTTTTGTAGCTTTCATTTACCTATTTAACCTTGATTTTCTTGAACATTTAAAAATAGTAAAATACAGACTTTCATTTTATACAAAAGTTATAATTAAACTCATAAACAATAATTTTTTATTGGCTATTGTTAAAACATGGTATTTATTTTTTATGGATTGAACAATCAATTTCATAAAAATATTAAAACGCTATTACTCAATGTTCTAACCTATTATAAAAGATATGCAGAACTTGAAATAAATAAAAGTAAACGGGAATATTTATTCTACAATATTCATATCCTTGAAGATTTTTTAGAACAATGATTTACAAGAACAAATGTGCCAAGTCAGTCACGCTTAGTGGGACCCAAAATTATTTATTCGATAAATAAATTATGCACGATATCAGTGGTATATGTAAATAATAATATCTAGATCGGAACTAACGAAGCAGAACATACGTATTATATTGTGTTTGCTTTTTTTTCATCTATATGTGGAAACATGTGCTAATTTATGTTTCGTTGCATATAGTTACATATGTCTAGTAGATTTCGACTACTACTTTACGAACTAGGTTCACCTTTTCATCTTTGTCATACATATAGATATTTTACACTATTGTGCACGAAAGTTTGTTGTTTGCTAGAACTACTTTTCGATGTTGTTTTGTGTTTTTTATATAAAATTTATTTATGTAAAATTATTTATTATCTACACACTATAATCTGACGGCTAACTTTAATTTACCAAACTGTGAATGATTTTCAAATGACATGTACTCTATAACAAAGTATAAAAACCCTAATAGAGAAAGCAGTGGAATACAATAAACCTCTAGTTCTAATATTTATCGATTTTCACAAAGCCTTTGACACAGTTGAGCTAAGCAAAGTATTACAGGGGCTTAAAGAATGCAGGCTAGATTATAGATATACTAAATTATTATATACAAAATATACCTGCAGGCAACAACCACTGTCAGATTACATACTAACAGTAATCGCATAAAAATAGAACGGGGGGTTAGACAAGGAGACCCAATGTCACCTAAACTTTTTAATACGGTGCTAGAACATGCTTTTAAGAATTTGGATTGGATGACAAAGGGAATAAAAATAGATGGAGAATATCTAAACAACTTATGTTTCGCCGATGATATACTTATAATAGCTGAAGATCTAGGTATGGCAAGAGAGATGGTACAGGAACTCGTTGTGGCTACAGAAAGTGTAGGTTTAAATATAAATATCTCGAAAACAAAAATCATGACCAATTTGGTACCCAACCAGAACATCAGTATTGGTGGGAAAGAAATAGAACTCGTAGATAGATATAAATACCTGGGACATGAAATTATGATTGGCAGGGATAACCAGACTCATGAACTGAAGAGAAGAATCGGCATTGGGTGGGCAGCATTTGGAAAACTGAGAGAAACTTTTAAAAGTGAGCTGCCCACATGCCTAAAGAGAAAGGTATTTGATCAGTGCGTCCTCCCAGTCTTGACGTACGGAGCAGAAACACTTACCTTAACAAAAGCAGCAGCTACCAAACTGAGAGTCACGCAGAGAAGAATGGAGCGGTCCATGTTAGGAATAACTCTGCGAGACAGAATAACCAACGAAGACATCAGGAGAAGAACCGGAGTGACTGACATCATCGAGAAGATAGCCAGACTAAAATGGAGATGGGCAGGACACATAGCCAGAATGACAGATGGGCGATGGACAAAGAGGTTATTGGAATGGAGGCCAAGGGAAGACAAGAGAAGCGTCGGTCGACCACCTACAAGATGGACTGACGATTTAAGAAAACTCAATAAAAACTGGATGAGAGCGGCGCAAGATAGACGGGGTTGGAAACATGAGGAAGAGGCCTATGTTCAGCAGTGGACTCTTGAGGCTGGATGATGATGTACTCTATACCAATTCTTCTACCAGCTGCCTCAGCATCTGAAGTTGAAGACCTGCAGGTTGTGTCTGGTATTTGTACATACCACAATTTGTTTCAATCCAATACTATTGTGAATTCCACTGGTAATATTCTCGTTTTGGTGCTGGTTGTTGATGCTGATGTAAGTGTGTCCAAGACAGGGTGAATACTCTCCCTCTTTTGAGGGAGGGTACGCACCACCCACCCCCGGAATTTGAGATAAAGATGATCAAAAGGTGCCCTAATAATAATGGTTTGGATATTGATGGTTTCTATAAGGACTTTAAGTCAGCTCACTATGTAAAAATATCAGATTTTTTGTCACAGTTCTATTAGGATAATTTATTTCTAGGAAAACCACTGAATCAAATTGTGAATATTTTTTATGATATAGTTTAATTAACTACAGAATTATTTATTCCCCTAAAAAAGGTATTCAAAACGTAGATTCCCTTCTTAGTTCTCTTCACAGGTGAAGGATCTGATAGTTGAGAAAAAAAAATCTCACAAAAAATATCTTTTATGTAAATCATTTCTGGATTATCGCACTTTTCTCAGCTGAGGGCCAACTGTATATTGTTAAAATCTGAAGGCTACAGAAATCATATTTAATGAAAAATACAGCAAAGATTTGATTTCACGCACAAAGCGTCTATGTATCTGTTGATACGTATTTCGACTTAATAAGTCTCATCAGAACAGTTATTCATAGGCGTTCTCAACGTGAAAAAAAAATCTTTTCTGTCTTTTAAGAAGCAACAATAAAATGGCTTCGTTATGGACGCAATAGCGACATCTGATAGAAAAATCCGTAAAATAGTTTCGAAACAAATTCAGATTTCTGCTTTAATCTGAACCTTCTAAAAATTGCAAGGTATAACAGACGTTGATAAAGATGTTAATAGAGACATGAGGAATCTAAAATTTGCATTCCACGACATGTCTATCTAAAAGATAGAAAAGATTTATTTTTCACGTTGAGAACGCCTATGAATAACTGTTCTGATGAGACTTATTAAGTCGAAATACGTATCAACAGATACATAGACGCTTTGTGCGTGAAATCAAATCTTTGCTGTCTTTTTCATTTTATTCGGATCTACTCTGTATGAGTACAAGAAATAAATTGATTAAGGATTTCTGCTTAGTTGATAGACATGTCGTGGAATGCAAATTTTAGATTCCCCATGTCTCTATTAACATCTTTATCAACGTCTGTTATACCTTGCAATTTTTAGAAGGTTCAGATTAAAGCAGAAATCTGAATTTGTTTCGAAACTATTTTACGGATTTTTAAATCATATTTATTTTACAAAATTGTCACTAGGAAATAATTTGAAGGGATTTTGGTCGTTTATGAACACAACGGGCAAACTGTGTTGAGTTATGGTGGTGTTGAATCCAGTCACGGACCAGGTATTGTAAATTTTTTTTGCAGAATATCTTTCTACAGTCTATTCCACTCAAATATATGACATACGCAGTGACTCATTCACTCGGTCTTACTAACTTAACTGGTTTTGACATAACTATATCTGATATTTATATAAAATTATTAGAACTGGATGTGAGTTAGGGTCCTGGTTCTGATGGATTGCCTGCCAGCTTTCGCAATAATTGTTGTTTTATATTATCCAGATCCCTTTTTCACATTTTTAACCTATCCTTAAGTAAGACTGAATTTCCAGAATGCTTGAAAAATAGTTTTTTAAAACCTATTTTTAAAGCTGAAAATAATTAATTGGTAAATAACTACAGGCTCATTAGTATAATTAGTGTAATACCAAAGATATTTGAATGCTTTTAGTGAGATTAAGGTTAATTCAAGAGTACCCCAGAGTTCTCATTTGGGACCCCTGTGGTTTGACATATTCATCAATGATATACACCACTGTTTCTAGCACAGTTGACCTCTTCTTTTTGCCGACGATCTTAAATTCTACACAATTTCAATAATACAGAAGATTGTGTTAATCTTCAACACGATCTTGATCGGTTGAGTGAGTGGTGTATGTTGAATGCCATGGTCCTGAATGTATCCAAGTGTTATGCTGTTTCATTTGGACGATCGAGCGACCCAATAGAATATAATTATAATATACAAAACATTCTTGTTGACTGGGTTACCGAAATTTGTGATCTGGAAATTAATTTAGACTCTAAACTTTTATTTGCATCAACGGACAATGGACATTTTGATAAAAAGATACAGGGTAATTCTTCGGGAATTCCAGTTAGATGTGTTAAAAAAACTTAACCTTTAGATGTTTTAGAGAGAAAGAAAAAGAAGAAAAAGTTTTCTTCTCCCTCCCTCTTAAGTAATCTGCCACACAGTCCTTTCATCTTCTTCTCAAATTTCCTTTACCTTTCTTTCCCTCATTTCTAACAGCTCTATCATTTGTCCCACATAGTTCTCACTTTCACATCGTGACCAAACCACTGCAATCTTTGTTCTTGAACTTTTTAAGATTACAGTCACTCTGGATCATTCGCTTATGACGTAGTTTCTGGTCTTCTCCCTTATAGTCTTATCCAACATCAACCGCAATATTTTGCATCCCAGCTACCTCCATCTTCTTTTCTTGAACCTTCTTTATAGGCTACACCTCACCGCTGTACACCCACGCAGGCCTCACCACACTATTGTACATTTTTCTTTTCAGCCTTTTCCCTATTTTTCGATCATCAAGTACCCAGGTCATTCGCTTTCAGTAAAACCACCTAGCCTGTATCCTGTGGGCAATTTCTCGATCTAGTGTCCTAGTTGTAGTAGTGATCTAGTTTTACCCAAGCAATTAGATGTCCCCAACCATTTTTGTATATCCTAACTACATATACGTCGTTTTCGATCTGTTAACCATAAGTGCCGTCCACATTACTTTGCCCTCCTTTACTACATCATCCGCACTTTATCATCCGCAATGATAATTGACCAAGAAACATATCCCTTAACTGTGCTGTCAGTACGTCCATAACAAGATTGTACAAATAAGGACTCAGTGAAGAGCCCTGATACAAACCAAACGTCACTGGAAAACTTTGGGTCAATCCGACATAAGTCTTTATTTTGGTGCACTTTTCCTCATACATATCCTTTAGGAGGCTTATATACTTCTCAACAACGTTCCTATTATATACTTCATACTATAAATACCAAAACTAGTTCTGTTCTCTTCATATTTCTCTATCAACTGTCCCACAGCAAACAAGCTATTTGTTGTCCTCCTCCTTTTAACCTTCACTCTGCAGTTGTCTTCCAAATTTTCATTGTGAACGACATTAATTTTATCCCTCTATAGTTCTTACAGTCCTGAATGTCCCATTTATCTTTGTACAGTCATAGCATCACGCTTGCCCTCCACGCATTGAGCATTCTTTCTTCCTCATATTAGGAAAGGAAAGGTATTATTGGATCTTACATCGGAACACTATAGCGATGTTGTATAACCTTTTCATCTCTTCGGGTGTTTTTAACTCTTTATACAGCTTCTTAACATTATTATATGGAGTTGAAAGCTGGACGTTCACCAAATCGCTATTAAATACACTTCATGCTTTTGAAATATAGGTGTATCAAAGGCTGCTACGCATAAACGAGGTTGACAGAATGACAAATGAAGAGGTATTATAACGTTTAAAAAATAATGTGAAGTACTGTGAAAAGGTGAAAAGGGGGGTCCCGATCGAACAAAAACATCATGGATTCGTAACGTACGTGAGTGAGAATGAACATAATTATGATAGCCGATATGATAACCAACGTTCAGTAAAGGACATGGTACAAAGAGAAGAAGAAGCTGTGATTCAAATATTTATCCAGTTCCTTCTTCGCGTCAGTTAGTTTTTTATAATAATACAACAATATAGTTAATACATAATAATAAATAAGGTTTTAAATAATATAGAATGTTTTAAAACCTACTTAACAAACTAAATACTACAACTAAATAAGTAAAAAACAAATAATCGAATTTCCTATTAATTTATTACTTTCGTATGTACCTGTATAGTTGCATGAAAACTGTGTTATTCGTAAAAATTCATCATACTTTGAAACAAAACTTGCGACAACATCTGGAATTGATGGATTAGCTGCCAAAAAGTTTGTTAATAATGGAATAATCAAAAGTATCGTATATTTCATTGTTATTGGTTTTCCGAACTGGTTAGCCGAGATTTTAGTTCAGCTGAACGTTTTATTTAGAAAAGTGGTCTGCAAACAATATTATCTGTTTATGTAATGACTCGTCCATATACAGGAAGGCTTATTTACTAGCTTTAATGGTAATGAAGTATAATTTCAGTTGGAAATACGTTTCGATTTTCTATTCGAGAATCGTTCTCAAAATACAAATTAAACAAATTATGTTGTTAAAAAAACGTCAAAATAAACGTTTTTTCACCTGAAATTGTAGCTAAATCCCATTAAATATAGTAAATAATATTATTGCAATAGCTTCTGACTAGGAAGAGTTACTTTTATTGTTTGTATCTGTCATATCATTATAGAAAAAATTGTTAGCTTTTTTTATAATCTATCCGTCTGAAATAGTAATTAAAAATTTTAATAGTACTTTAAAACTCCATATCTGATGTTAACTTATGCTTTTGGTTTTTCCTCTCCAAGTTCTAGATACCGCAGATGCGTGAGGCCTTCACACTCTTATAAGACGTGTAGAGCCGTTTTTTTCTCTTCCCTTGTCCAGTCCACCTATAACTTGTCCGACCTAGATGCTTATCGTAATAGAGGACGTCCTCCAATAAGGTGGTCAGACGGTATCAAGCACATCCACCGGTATCAACTACATGGTGTCAAGATCGGGTGCAATGGAATTATTTACGGAAGTCCTATGTTCAGCAGTTGACTCAAAACGGCTAATGATGATGATTGTTCAGTCAGTAGCCCCACTATCACTAGTCTTTCCTTTCCATTGAGAATACAGCCGCGGCAAGTTATCCCTAGCGAGGCGACTAATGAGAAGGAATGGGAGGTGGAGAGCCATCGTTCGAGGTGTCGGGTTTGTAGAAACGCACGCAGGGCGTTTATGCGTTACGGTCACCGGTCTACACTCGTAGTATCCGAGACTAGTCCCTCGTAGGACCGCTCTACTTTCATTCCACAGAATAAAAGTGAAGTTGAAGTAGCTGCGTCCCTTATACACCCTTTCCTTATTAAGGGCGTGGGGTCCCCTAAGAGTGGGATAGAAGAGCTTGGGGGCTACCTTCTACGTGTGAGATTGAGCCTTGACCTGTGTCCACCTTTTCGGCCCCCCGGGGGGGGGGGGGATAACGGGCGGGTGTTTGTACCGCAATACAGGTACCTACTATGGTGAGGGTTTAGTCCCGCGATGCTCTTTGAAACGCGCCATCCTCAAAAGGTGTAAGACTCGTAGGGGTTAATGGCTGGCTAAACGTCGTATGAAGGAAGGCCAGGTAGACCTGGGTCCCGCCGGCATTTATTTGTCGAAGGAACACAAATTTCTTCATGTGGGTCAGTAAGTCAGCTGTGAATTTGCTGAAAGTCCCTTAATGCACTCTTGCTTGCCTTTCTCCTGGTGTATTTCTCCACCATTATAAAGACTTTTCTGGCACATGTTTATCAATGGTTGCTGTTTTGTGTATGGTCGCAACCCCAAAGCAGAGCTCTGGGCCAATTAATTACGTACAAACGCATTCTCGAGCCAGTTTATCAGCCTTCCCATTACCTACGTAGCCTTTGTGGCCTGAAACCCAGGCTAGTGTTAATATATTTCGACTTCTAACCTAAGAGGAACCCATACAGTTCCACATATTTCGCATCAATCTGCATAGAACTGAGGGCTCTTAGATCTACTTACTATCGGAGTAGCATAGTTCTGCATGAAATTAGATAGCATATGTTCCCAGGATTCATCGGATTTCTGTCCTTGCTCTTGTGCTATATATTATACCAGCCCCTATACATTCACAATTGTAAGAGTTATACCATTTTGAAATTCAGGATTGAATTAGAATCGTGAGGGGGTTAATCTTAATTAAAGTATCTCCTCTTTACCACCACAAAGACAATCATGAAGATTCCTGCCTTCTTCTGAGAGAAAGTTTGGCTAATCCCTATAACAAACAATGGTAGCAAGACAGATCACAAGGAAGATCAAAGTGATCAAACACAAAATTTAAATAAACATTTTATTTAAATAAATACACTTGCCTCTACGTTACAGTAAGTCCTGTTCAAAGTTGCTGAATCCGTTAATAACAAAGAAAGGAAAAAATTGTCCAAACAAAACACTTTACTTGTCCTGCTGTCTTCGTTGAATTGCTACTAGATGGAAAATTACTGATAGTAGGTATGAAATCAGGTCTCTTAGTAGTTTAACACATGGACGAGTATTGCACCATGCTTTGGAATCGAACCTGGTGGAATGGCAAAGCTAATCCCTCGGTGGAATGAATCTGGTGATAGACGAATGCTGTTCCATCTTTGAGATCGAGCCTGGTAGAATGGCAAAGCTAATCCCACTATTTTTGTCCCATTATACGAGACCCAAGTTACTGCAAACAGAGAAACGTTAAGTTCTCGACACAAAAAACCCGTAAGTGTCCAAGCTCTATGAAAAGATTTAAATTTCAGCAAATAAAGAACTTTCCATAGAGAAAAGTTGATTAAAAAAGTAAATGTATAAAAAAATGTATTAAGAAAAGGTTTTCAAATCAAACAAAAAAGGAATGCAACATTTTTTTCTACGGCGTACAGATTGTTGGTAAATCGATTATTTCCGGTCCCCCCTCGTTTCAGGGGGCAGGGGGTTACAGGTGAAAACCAAGGGGTAGAACTGGTAAGCTTTCTTGCATATTTTTTGGGGTCCCAAAATTGACATTGTCAAATTCAGCTTATTACAAAAAGAAAAACAATATATAATGAGCTAGTGGATGTTAAAGATGTAATAATAAACAATACTGCACTTGAGACAGTAGACGAGTATGTATACCTGGGACAATTAATAAATAAATCTGGCTCCTTATTTTCAGAAATCAAGAGAAGGATGAAATTGACTTAAACATGCTGTAAACATTCAAATCCAGATTGCCACGCCATCTAAAGAAAATAGCATGCGATCAGTGTATACTACCAATCAAGACATACGTCTAACTTGGACACCAAAAAAAGATATAATAGGTTTCCAAGAGGCGCCAAAAGACCAAAATAATAATAGCAAAACTCAAAGTCACTGAAAGGTCAATGGAGTTATGCATGTTAAGTAAAAGAATAGAATAAATCTGACAGAAAACCCAGGTCACTAATGTGATCCACAGAATCAAATTTTTAAAATGGAAGTGGAAGGGACATTTAGCGAGAAGAACTGACAGTAGACGGTCCACTAGAATTACATTGTGGTATCCAAGAGGCGCCAAGAAACCAAAACGAGGTCTTAACTTAAGATGGGATTATAACATAAAAAACAAGCATAACATGGCACAGAGAAGCGAATATTAGACAATCTACTACTACTACTAAGGATTTCCACAGTTTTCACTGTCTTCCTTAACTCAACCGTTTTCTCCAATTTTCCCTGTCATTCCAGTCTCCATCTCGCAGGGTTCTTTTCTCCATAGCCTCGTCGATTTCATCTCTGAATGACCTTCGGGGTCTTCCTCTCTTTCTTCTTCCAATCGGGCTCCATTCTGTGATTTTGTTTATCCAGCGTCCTCTGTCCGCTCTTCTGACGTGGCCGTACCAGGATAGTCTCTTCTCCTCTATATAGTCGATTATGTCTGATTGCACTCCCATTCTCCGCTTAATCTCTGCGTTTTCAATTTTGTCTCTTTTTGTAAGTCTACAGCTTCTCCTCAGGAACTCCATTTCTACTGCTCTTATTCTACCTCTATTTCTCTTGTTTATTGTCCAGTTTTCGGACCCATATGTCAGGATACTTCTTGTCAGGGTATTATATATTCTCTTTTTTGTCTTTATCGTAATGTTCTTATCCCACAACACTGAGTTTAGTTGTCTTATACAGTTTCTTGTTTGTCTCAGTCTGTTGTTTATATCTTCTTCTGTTGTTCCCTGGTTCGATATTATGGTTCCTAAATACTTGAATTTATCTGTTCCATTTATTTGTCTTCCCTCGTCTATCTCTAGGTTTCTCATATCCTTGTTTTCTGTTGTTAGGTATTCGGTTTTCTCTAAGTTTATTTCCATTCCGTTGTTTTTATATTCTTCTTCTAGTTTTCTGAGCATAAAGCTGAGATCTTCTTCATCTTGTGCGATGACTACTTGATCGTCGGCAAAACTTAAGGTGTATAGGTATTCGTCTCTTACTGGTATGCCCATTCCTTCGCACTTTCTCCTCCATGGTTTGAGTGTATTTTCCAAGAATATTTTAAACAGAGTAGGGGACGTAGCACAGCCTTGTAGAAGTCCTTTTGTCGTCTTAAATGGATTGTAGGCTTTATTTCCACATTTAATAGCTACTTTGTTTTCTTTGTATAGTGCTTTAACTGCTTTTATTAGTGTTTGTCGGATTCCGAGATCATTCATTGCTTCCCATAATTTGACTCTAGGTATTGAGTCATATGCTTTCTTTAGATCAACAAAGGCCAGATGGACTGGTCTACCTTTTGCCATTTTCTTCTCTATCAGTTGTTCTAATGTGTACGTATGATCTAGGCATGATTTTCCTACTGTGAACCCTGCTTGGTCTTCTCCAATTTTTCCTATTATTTCAGTTTCTAGTTTTTCCTTAATAATTTTCCCGTAAAGTCTACCTACCGACGATATTATACTAATTCCTCTATAGTTTTCACATTTTTTCCTGTTTCCTTTATTAGACAATCGTGGGCAGAAATTATGAAGGACTATGTAACGCAGGCTGCAAGAATAAATAATTCCAAACTATGGCCAGTAAACCCGGAAAACAATGTATGCTTAAGGCACTATATTATACAATATTAATTCAACACTTGTAACAGGTACAAGGATACGACAAATAGAAGAAAGACAGTATATTATATTGTCACACTATGTGACACCATGTTAAACAAAATTAAAAAAATTACATTTTTAAAATTTAAATAAACTGTAAACGATTTTTTTTTTAATAAAATTGCATGTCTTGGAACTTTATCTACACGTAAATTATGTCCTTTTAGACCAATTTTGCATTCCAAAGAGCTTAAATTACCGCTGCAAATATATTCTAATATGCTGCTATAATTTTATTTTGTGGTAGACACGAAAACGAGTTTTATTTCCAAATAAAGTGGTTAAAAAAAAATAGAATATATCTACTACATATTTAATAAAAACGTATATTTTTACTCCTTTAACGCTATTATTTTAACCCTATACTTTCATAATTCTTCTTCTTTTGGTGCCTATTCGTTGCGAATATTGGCGATCATTCTGTCTATAATTATTTTATTAACTGATGCTTTAAATAAATTAGTTGTTGTTGTGAAGAACCATTTCCTCAGGTTTTTTAACCATAATATTCTTCTTCTCCCAATTCCTCGCTTTCCGCATACTTTGCCTTGAAGGATTATTTTCAGTAATCTGTATTTAATGCCGTTTCTCATTATACGTCCTAGATATTCTAACTTTCTCCTTTTAATGGTATACATCACCTATCTTTCTTTACCATCCTTCGTAGTACAGTCTCGTTGGTTATCTTGTCCGTCATGATAATAACTTTCATACTTTAAACTTTCATAAAAAATTTACGCAAGATTTGATTTGAATAGAAAACACTGTTTTTTTTTGTTTAGATTTTATTTTTTTATTAAATTATAAAGTACATAGGATAGGGTTATGTATGAAATAGCACATCATGCAAATAGCTCTTTTATTTTTCTATAACCATTTTACATAAGTTTGGCTGAATTTCATTAATCCAGCGTTGAATTTCCTCCGTCAATGCACGGGTGATATGTATGTTAGTGTTCGTTTACTCTATCCAAGCGATTCTGTTGCTGCATTAATTATGATATTTTTGAGTTTTTCCTCAATGTGCCCTGTAGCACTCCTGCCGATGTATGCATAAAATCTCCCCTCGCTATGTTAATCGGTCTACTTGAGAAGTATTCCTTCAGTATGTTTTGTAGGTATGGGGATCCATCCAATTTCTCCAGTATTCCAGTTATTAGTTGAAGGCATTTTTTATGTCCAGAAACAAGGCCACCAACCACTTACTCCTACATGGGCCAGTTAATTCCGTGATCCAACGGACTGCGTCTATTGCAGTTTTCCCTTTCCTAAAACCATACTGAAATATTGATAATAATGGGAGACCTCAATGCAAAAGTGGGAAAAGGTAGATCTGAGAATATCATTGGAGAACATGGATTAGGTCAGCGAAATGAAAGAGGCGATAAGCTGTTTCAATTTTGCCAAGAACAGAATATTACTATTATGAATACATGGTTCAAATTACCTGCGCGCAGACTATATACATGGAGATCGCCACAAGGCAATGATAAAAATTGAATTGCGTCGGAAACCAAATAGATTATATCATGATCAACCAGAGATACCGAAATAGCATACAAAGCGCAAAAACTTACCCCGGTGCAGATGTCCCTTCCGACCACACCTTGCTCGTCGCCAAATTCAAAAACACGTTGAAAAGCATAAAAAGAAGGAGGCCACTTTAAATACACGAATCAAAGAGGCAAGAAACCATGGATAACTAATGAAATATTAGAAATGATGAATGTGAAATGACAACACAAGAACAAAAACTGGAATAAATATAAAGAAATACAAAGACTAATAAGAAAAAAGATAGTGGAAGCAACAGCACAGTGGCTTGTAGAAACTGCGAAGAGATAGAAGACCTACAGAATAAACATGATGATATACTTCTCCATAAGAAAATTAAAGAAATGTGTGGGATCAGAAACGCTAGGCAGTGTGGTACAATAACAAGCACGGATAATAGAGTCCCGACCACAATAGAAGAAATAAGCGTTCAATGGCGAACATACATACAAAACCTATTCTCAGACGATAGAACAATAAATATTGATAGACAAACAAACATCGAAAATAACGACTTGCCCATCTTAACCTCAGAAATAAAATACGCCTTAAAAAATATGAAAACCGGAAAAGCCTCTGGACCTGACTACGTTTATAGTGAAATTATACAACTTTTGGAAGAAGACAATTTAGAACTATTATCAAGACTCTTCAACAGTATATACAAGACTGGTACAATTCCACAAGATTGGTTAACGTCTACGTTTGTGCCTATACCCAAATCAAACTACGCAAAAAAACGTAACGACTTTCGAGTAATAAGTCTCATGCCTCATATTCTGAAGCTATTTCTAAAAATTATCCATAACAGAATTTACAAAAAATGCGAAGAAGATATGGGCCCGGAACAATTTGGCTTTCGAAACGGTATGGGAACTCGAGAAGCTTTGTTTAATTTCATTCTTCTCATGCAAAAGTATCGGGAAAAAACAAAAAGATGTCTACTTGTGCTTTATAGATTATGAAAAGGCTTTTGACAAAGTCAAACACGATCAGCTAATAGAATGCTTGCAAAAAAAGAACCTGGATCCAAACGACATTAATACAATACGTGAACTCTACTGGAACCAAAACGTCTCTGTCAGAACTAAAATAGGTGATACTGAAACCATAAACATCCATAGAGAAGTTAGACACTGTTGTATACTATCACCATTATTATTCAACTTGTAGTCAGAGGACATCTTTGCACATGCTCTAGGTGAAACACAAGGAGGAATAAAAGTCAATGGAAAAATCGTGAACAATATCAGGTATGCCGATGATACAGCACTGATTGCTGGCAGTGAAGAAGAATTACAAATTCTGTTAACCAAAGTAGTGCGAGAAGGAGAGCTATACGGCCTTAAGGTAAATGTAAAAAAAACCAAAACAAGTAATTTCAAAAAAACACACACAAGTTATAAACATACTAATCAACAACAATCTAGTTGAACAAGTAAAAAAGATTAAGTACCTAGGCTGTTGGATACATGAAACCTTAGACCAAGAACAAGAGGTTAAATGTAGAATAGAACAGGCAAGAAACACCTTCTTAAAGATGCGACCGATTTCTCACTACCCGTAATCTTGATTTGTCCCTACCGATACCGCATGATAAAGTGTTATGTATATAGTGTACTATTGCGTGGAAGCTTGGACGTTAACAGTCAGCTCGTTACGACGTTTAGAGAGCTTTGAGATGTAGGTATTTCGTCGTATGCTGAAAATTTTCCGACCGCGTTAGAAATGAAGAAGTTTGGAGGCGTATGAATAGAGAACGTGAACTCACAGAAATTGTCAAGAAGCTTAAAACGTCTTATCTTGGACACATATTTAGACACGACAGGTATAACTTCAGCTTATTATAGAAGGAAAAATAGAAGGCAGACGCGGCCCGGGTAGACGACAAATGACCTGGCTGCGCAAAATCAAAGATTGGACAGGATTAGACTTTCAAAGTTTAATAAGGAAAGCCCAAAATAGGGAAGACTTTGCAGAGGTCATCGCCAACCTTCGCTTAGAAGACGGCACCTAAAGAAGAAGAAGAAACCTATACTGACTTTCAGACAAGCCACCTTTTATCTATGACTTCTTTTTCTAGTCTCAAAAGTATTTCAAAGAAGGAAATAAAAAAATATGGCAATTTAAAATAAAATTGATTTAACATACTGTTAAACAAAAAGTCGCTAAAGGAAGTGTAATGTGTGATACCGGTTTTCTAACGTAAATGTCGTGTTGAACTCGTTTGCTTTGTCTTTACTACACAAAGCGTCGTATAAATAAGATCAAGTATAAAAAATCTAAAAATTGGTGTTATATAACGTTAAATTACTTTTTTACAAGCGCTGTTTACGTATAGACAACTTTTTTTTATTTAGAAAGCTATTGAAGGCCAAATAATTATTGCTACTATTTTATAGTTATTTAAATTAACTGTATCACTTAAAAGGCAACTCCTTACTTATTAATCCGTTATTTTATATCCTATGTGGGTAGGATGTTTGCGGAAAGTGCAGTGAGATATTTTCATACTCCGCAATCTTGTTTTATTTGACATGAGTCATGATATCCGCAGAAAATGTATTTTCGACATTTCGCATTTCGTTACACTTAAGTAAAATTAAATCTTATTCTATTTTGTTCATCTTTGTAGATGTGTACTGATTATGAATATTATTGACATTCTTTCAGAGTTCTTACTACATTAACTCTGGTTCTTTACATTTTTTTCCGAATTGTTTGTAGTGAACTTAAGACAATTTTATCTAGTAGTTTATTCACTGTATTAATCCATATAGTTGGTGATAGCCCCTTACCTCTCTTATCCTCTCATTTTCTCTGGATCATTCATCATTATTCTTGGCACTATAACCCGTGGTGGGTTTTGGCCAATTTCACAAGTTGTCTCAAGTCTTCTCTTCTTTTCATCACATTTCTTTGTTTACTGCCCTGCATTGCTCTCAAATCCTCCTCTAATTCCTTCAACTATCACTTTCTTCCTCCTAAATCCTTCCATCCTTTCGTACAAAATATTTCTCTGATGAATCTCCAAGGGCGATCTTTTCAGGTATTCATCCCTAAGCAATCGTTTTATCTTTACAACACCTTTACCCTCCTACCAACACTTGAAGTTAAAATTTAGTTCTAATTCTCTACCAGACAGCTTCTCTTACTGGTCACTAGATCAAGGGATTCTTCTTTTAAACATTTGAAGAGAAGACTCGTCTGTTGTTTATGTACAGGTTTCAGCTAAAAAAGTGATTACTAGTCTTATCGAAGTCTTTTATAATTTAATTTTAGTTTTTTTTGGATAGCAATGAGGACCTTAATATTTTTATATTACCAAAGTAAGTGCAGTTTTCTATCATAAATCGGTTTGACGGCTCCTAACTTACTTTATCGTATTGACAATTAAAACAGGCAAAATAAAGCGGACTATAAATAAATATGCAAAAGAAAAAACTAACACAGTCAAAAACTATGAGAAACAGATGCACAGTTGAATTAGGGAAGTTCATACCGAGACTCTAAACAAATCAAGCGGACGATTAAATGGTTTTCCGTTATCACCGTGCGACCGGTTTTCGAATGGAACAGTTAAATGTTAATGTGAAGTGATTAAAAAGCAATAAAATAATAATATACTTAAAAATCATAAACTCATCAAATTTTTGTAAATTCAAAAACAAGTCATTAAATTATTTATAATGTCTCCAACGAGGAACGGATCAGAATTTGACAACTATATAATTAGCGAATAAATACAAAATGTTAACAGTCAGTTAATACCAATCCAGTATCAATTAAACCAAATATATTTTTACCCACTAATGCAGATCCCAAACAACCCACAGGCTCAACCAAAAATCAACAATTTACAGGGTTATCCACAAATCTCCTTACAAATATCAGGTTTGTACAATATGCATATAAACCAATCCACAACAACTTCCACCAATATGGTATTTTCACCAAATTAAGAACAATATATAAATCAATAAATGCCCTACAACACCACGTTATAAGTAACATAAATAGCCAGCCCTACTACAGAATGTCATCAACAAGCGATGACGAACCAGAAACTGCGAATGCGTCAACAGAAAACTCATGGCAAGTAGTTAAAGCTACCAAACGTAGAAAAATCAAATGTGGTAACAGACAAAAAAGATGATACCATTACGCTATCGAACAAATATAATACCCTAACGGATACCCAATATAATGAAACCAATCAAAATGAAACAGCGCCAAGAATACCTAAACCACCGCGAATATTTGTTTAAGTTGTAGGGAACTTCCTAGAAATGAGAAAAAAAATTTCAGAAATATCTGAAGCTGAACAATACGAAACCAGGACCATGGCAAATATTATAGTCAAAATATATAGCGACCCACAAATATACAAAAAATTATCAAGATATATGATAGAGAACAACATTATTCATCACACATATCAACCAAAAGAAGAAAGGCTACAGAGTCATAATTAGGTATTTTCACCATTCACATGCAACAGAAGATATCAAAGAAGAACTGACAAAACTAGGTCACAAGGTAAGAAACATTATTAATGCTAAACATATGATTACAAAAGAGCCGGTAAGTATGTTTTTTGTTAACTTTGAACCATCAGACAATAACAAAGATATTTATAGAATTCAGAAAATACAACACTGCAATATACAAATTGAACCAGCCATTTTATGGCCATTCAAAAACATATTGCAATAGAATGTAATCCTTTCTCTTCTAGATCTTCCTGCAGCTCTTCTCCAAAAATCCATTTCCGTCGCTTTCAGCCTTGCCAGTGTTCTTTCTTTCAGTGGCCATACCTCACAGTTGTACAAAGTGATACTTTTTACTATAGTCTCATATATCCTCTTTTTATTTTCTTTGCTGATGGATTGGTCCCATAAAATGCTATTTAACATTGTGATGGCATTTCTCCCTGACGTATTTCTCTCACTTATCGCTTTGTCTAATGTTCCATCTTGTGAAATAGTGATACCCAGATATCTGTAGTCACAACAATGCTTTATCGTGGTGTTATCGTCTAATATGAGATCTTTTTGTTCTACTCCAATGCACAGGTATTCGGTTTTCTGTTTATTTACTTCTAGACCCCATATATCATACTCTTCAATTCATTTTCGTGCCATATAGTTTAAATCGTCATAATCTTGAGCCATTATTACTTGATCGTCTGCAAAGTTGAGCGTATATACCATGGTGTTGGTGAGCGGTATCCCCATTCTCCTGCATTTTTGTTTCCATCTTTTTAAAGCACTTTCGAGGTATATTTTAAATAAAGTGGGGGACAGACAAAATCCTTGCTTTAATCCTTTTGATATTATAAATCCTGTTGTTATTTGTGTCCCTGCTTTTATTTTTGTTATTGGTTGGTTATATAGCACTTTGACGGCTTTTACTATTAATTCTTTATTAATATTCGTGCTTTCCATTGATTGCCACAGCTTCTTCAGTGGAACGCTGTCGTAGGCTTTCCGTATGTCGATGAACAGCATATGAATCTCTTGATTCCATCATCTTGATTTTATCACCCTTTTTATGTATAGTACTGAGGTATGATATCTTCCATTCCGTAGGGATTTCGCTTGTGTTTATGCATTCTTGAAATAGTTGTCGAAGACATTCGTACAATTTGTTCGTTTCGTACTTAAACAATTCTCCAGGTATATCCTCTGGTCCGGGTGCTTTGTTCCTCTTCAGCTGTTTACACACATTTTTAATTTCCCCTGTTGCTACTCTTATTTGCGAGCCAACTATTGAAATTCTATCTTTGTTTTTATTTCTATGTTCCTGAAATTCGACTCTATTCTCTACCAAAAGTCCTTTGAAATACTCTTCCCAGTCTTCCGGTTTTATGGTCTGTAATACTTCTTTATTCTTTTCTTTTCCCAATTTTTTCATCAGTTTCCAATTTTCTGCGCTTCTGGTTCCTTCTAGATAAGTATTTATTCGTTGGCAGTTTGTTTCCCAAGACTCGTTCTTCTTCTTTGAGATTTCCCTTCGTACTTCTGCTTGTTTTTCTTTATATTTTTGCCTTGTAATGATTGGAAGCTTAAATATTGTTGGTATAGTTGTCTTTTACATTTTATTTCTTCCTCTATTTTGTTATCCCACCAGTATGGTTTGTTTACCTTGGGTTTTTGTGTAGTATCACATTGCTTCAAATGTTCATGTAACTTGTCGATATTCTTAGGGGCGGATATTTGTAGCTTCTCATCCAATCTATTTTTGAATGTCTTGGGTACTTTCTTCATCTAGGCTTTTGATGTTGTATCTTCGTTCCTGTATCTTTTCTGTCTTGTTTATGTCTATATGTGTTTTTCTCTGTTGTCTTCGGATTGGGAAGTGTATTTTTGAACGTAATAAATAGTGATCGCTACCGCATGTTGCGCTTCTCTGGACTCTTACATCTTGTACTCTCAGTCGAGTTTTTTGTTTTGTTACAATATAATCGATTATTGATTTTATGTTTCGTGTTTCTTGAATCCATGTATAGCTGTGTATCAGTTTATATGAAAAGTATCCATTTAAGATTCTAAGTTGATTCTGGTTGCATAAATCTATGAATCTTTCACCATATAATATTTAGTTACTATTTATAAATAATTCAACTAAATAATCTAATTGAAAAAATACACCAGCATCTCGTGGGAGTTATCTCTAATAAAAATTCCATTGTTATCTTCCATCTATACATATTTAAGTAATTTGAAATGAGAGTAAAAGTGAATTAGGTTAAGCTATTGTTTAACGAAACAGTGACAATGCGAATTAATAAATTATTGTTTCCAGGGTACATTTACCAACAACTCCCACAATAAATTACCTTGTCCTTGATACATTTGTGTAATGAATAGGATATGTAGTTAATTTCCTATTCAAACCGGTTTTGCGGCTGTATGATCGGATTTGCTCTCGATGGAAATGCATATTTAAGAAATATGAGTAAAAGGTTACAATTAAACCAGTTATTTTAACGTATTTTGTATTGTGTGACTTTAACGGGTTATTTTTCTTCTTCTTCAAGTGCCCTGTCCGTTGCGAACGTTGGCTATTAACATGGCAATTTTGATCTTATTTGCGGCGCTTCTGAATAGTTCGACCGATGTGAGCCCGAACCACTTCCTCAGATTTTGGAGCCACGAGTGTCTTCTCCTGCCTGGCCCTCGCTTACTGTCTATTTTTCCCTGGACAATCAATTGCAGTAGACGGTACTTATCGTGTCTCAATATGTGGCCTAGATATTCAAGCTTTCTTTGTTTAATTGTACTCACGATTTCTTTCTCCTTTCCGATTCTTTGGATTACCTCTGTGTTGGTGACATGTTCGGTCCAGGATATACGAAGAATGCGTCGGTACACCCACATTTCGAATGCTTCTAGTTTTCTCGTAAGCGTCTCCGTCAGCGTCCAGGCCTCCACACCATACAGTAAGATCGGAAAAATGTAGCATTTAACTAGACGTAGTTTTAGGGGAAGAGACAAATCCCTGCTTATGAGGAGCTTTTTCATATTGCTAAATGCTGCTCTAGCTCGTTCTATTCTCGCCTTAATTTCTGTGGCCTGTTCCCATTTTGCATTTACGTTGGTGCCAAGGTACACATAAGATTCTACATGGTCAATTAGTATGTTACTTATCCGTAACTGTCGAGCAGGCTGTTGCTTCCTGCTTATCAGCATCCACTTTGTCTTCTTGAAGTTGAGGCTCAGGCCGTATTCCTCACTAACTGAATAAACTCTTTCCATTACCTGCTGTAATTCGTCTATGGTACTGGCAAGGATCACCGTGTCGTCGGCATATCTTATATTGTTTGTTAACTCGCCGTTTATTTTTATGCCCTCATTTGCATTTTCCATACATTTATTAAATATTTCTTCAGAATAAATATTGAATAGGAGTGGGGATAATATACAACCCTGACGGACACCTCTTTTGATCTGCACACTTTTAGTGAGTTCGTTGCCAATTTTTGCTCTTGCTGTTTGACCCCAGTATAGGTTTGCCACAATTCGAATGTCCTTGTCGTCAATACCTGTCTTTCGCAGAATATCTATCAATTGTTCATGATTGACATTGTCAAATGCTTTTCTAAAATCCACAAAGCACAAATACACGTCCTTATCAACGTCTCTACACCGCTGTATAAGCACCTGGAGAGCGAAAATTGCTTCTCTAGTTCCAAGTGCTTTCCGAAAGCCAAACTGCGATCTATCAATATTTGACTCACATTTATCATATATTCTTCTATGAATGATCTTAGTGAACGCTTTAGTGACATGATTAATCAAGCTTATAAGCCGGTAGTCATCACAGATCTGGGCCTTTGGTTTCTTCGGGATTGTAATAAATGTTGACTGCAGCCAGTTCTCCGGGATTTTACCGCTATTATATATGTTGTTAAAAAGTTCAACTAGATTATCAAGGAACTGTTTGTCTGATTTACATAGGATCTTTAATATTTCGCAGGGTACATTGTCCGGACCTGCTGACTTATTGTTTTTTAGTGCTGCAATGGCATCTTCTATCTCCGATTTAAGGATTGAAGGTCCTGTTTCTCCTTCTCCATATAGGTGATCATCAGTCCTGTCAGATGCAAATAATTTTTCTATGTATGATTTCCATGTTTCTAAGATCGTTGATGGCTCCGAGATAAGATTTCCATCGCCATCTTTTATGCTGTTGGGTGACTTATTGAATTTCCTCTTGTTTGTCATTGATTTTATTTTTTTGTGCATATTGTAACTGTCGTATTTTCGTTCGTATTGTTCTATTTCCCTGCATTCGTTGGAAAACCATTTTTCTTTGGCTTCTCGAATTTTCGTTCTTATGATTTTGTGGATCTGCTGATATTTTTCTTCATTTTTATTCTTGAATTTACGTCTTTCATCCATCATATCCATTATCTCATCAGACATCCATTCGTTCTTCTTTCGTCTGTCACGCTTTAATAGAGTCGCGCATGTTGTTTGGATTGCTTCCCTCGATTTATCCCATCTCTCTATTATGTCCGACGTGTTCTCGTTAATGTCGTTTATTTTCTTTCCTAGTTGTTCTCGTACTTTTATTTCGGTTTTTGGGTTTTTGGGTTATTTTTATAATAGCTAATACTATCAATATTATCGTCATGTATTATCTAGTAGAAATAAGAGCTAAACGATAATCTTTAGTTCGTGGAGCATAACAATTGTTTTTAAATCGTTTGACCATTGTGCTTGCTAGTGATCGCATAGAGCAGCGTTTCCCAAACTTATTTTTCCATGGCCCGGTTATTTTGTGCTTATCCTTCGTGAGCCACTAATTTCTTTTGCATACCCTGGTGTGTGTGTGTACAAGAAAACATATTTAAATATTTATTATAGTTTTATATATTTTAATAAAAAATCATCAGCTCAAACAAAAATGTAATAAAACAAAATAAAAATCAAATACACTCGCGATCATAAAATCCGGGTCATCTTGAAAATTTCAAGTTTCTTCAATATTTTTGCCTCTGGTGCAGTAATAACCTTTTTTTTGGGTAATTTATTTTTTATTTGTCATCAATGTTTGTTTTGAAAGAAAAAAAAATGGTTTTTTATTGTTTTTATTGAAAAAAACAGAAAACAAATCAAATTATTGATAAAACAGACATACGAAAAAATATGGAAAATACAGAACGTGGTAAAAAATCAGTGAAATTTCAATGACCAATATCGTGTATTGCCTCCCCTTGCTCTAATAACCTCTTGCAGACGACGGGGCATACTCTCATATTTTCTCCGGATTACATGTTGTGGTATGTTATTCCACTCACTCACTAACAGATCCTTAAGCTCCTGTGCGTTGTTATGAGGAGGTGTATGGGTTTGAATACGTTTTTTCAAATGGTCCCAGAGATGTTCGATGGGATTCAGGTCCGGAGACCTAGCTGGCCAGGCTACTCTCGTAATTCCTACTTCGTCCAAGCATTACATACTGATCCTGGGAACGTACGATCGCACGTTGTCCTGCATAAAAACGGCGTTTTCTCCAAGCCCTGCCATGTTGGGCATAACATGTTCTTCCGGAATCTCCGTAATATACCTTCGTGCAGTTAGGGACCCATTTTCGATGAAGGGTAATTCTGTGTGGAAGTCGGAAGATATACCTCCCCAAGCCATGACCGAGCCTCCACCAAATGGCATTCTAGGAGCAATGCAAGATTGTGAATATCGTTCACCGGTTCTTCTCCAAACTCTTACACGTCTATCGGATCCAGTTAGGCAGAAACGGGATTCATCTGAGAATAACACTTTGCTACAATCGTTAATTCCCCAACGCGCGTATTGTCGAGCAAAAGCTTGTCGTGCAACTCAAGGCACCCGGCGAAGTGGCGGTCTTCTAGCCATTACCCGAGAAGATAGTCAAGAAGAACGGAGTCTTCTTTTGACTGTTGCAACACTAAAATTGCGATTTCGTATTTCCTCTAGACGATTTTGATGCATAACCGCTGTTGAGGTCCGGTTTCGTAAAGACTGAAACACAAGGAAACGGTCATCTAGTGCCGTGGTCGTTGTTCTTCGTCCAGAGCCAGGTCGCCTGGTTAGCAAACTTGCCTCCTGAAAGCGTTGAAGCACTCGTTGAACCGTAGAAAGGCTTACGCCAACAGTTCTTGTGACTTTCCGTTGAGTGTGACCGTCTTCCACAAGTGCAACAATTTGTGCCATTTCAACAGTCAAAGGCATTTTTGTCAAAAAATAAACACTAATAATGGCACTAATAAACACTAATGGTGGCAATAATAAACGTTTGTCCGTTGCATTTGAACAGAAAGTCGAAGCACAAACGAGACATTTAAAACAAGCGGAGTTACAGGTAGCGTCCATTTTGGGAAGTGTGCACTTTACCGCGCAATTGGCACTATTGGAATTCTTTGTTACAAAGGAAACCGCAACAATTCTCAAAAACATGCATTAGTTTGTATTTGTGTTATTATTATTTACGATAAAGCTCGTTAAAAATGAAATATCGGTGATTTTCAAGGTGACCCGGATTTTATGATCGCGAGTGTACTTTAGTAATGAAAAGTATGCAGTTGTTTCTAGTTAACTAAAAACTTTGGAGGAAAAGATGTTAATTTTAAACTCAGATCCGGTTCTACTTCCAAATGGTTCCTATATTTATTTTTGAGGAAAACCAGTGTTGAAAACCCTGCCTCACATTTATAGGTCGTAACAAAAGTAATTAGAAACTTTATCGCTTTTTCTGCTAAAACTGGGTACTCCTGGCGACAAGAGAGCCAAAAATCTATCAGTGGTATTTTGTCAAATATGTCTTTGAGTGCCCTATCACACGATAGTTCAATTATAGACTCAATATCTAAATCCGGAAGTCCTGTCTCGGATTCTACGAGTACGTCAATTGTAAATGGATTCCTTATCTTCATGCTTTGATGCAGTTGATGGGGGGAAAATATTCCTTTAGATTTGCCTCCAGTCCTAGCAGGTGTTCCTTGAATGCCGCTGAAATCTCATCCGGCAATGAATTCACGTTATACTCTTTTTGTAGTTCGGTTAGCTTTGTAATTTTGCTGCTTCCGCGCGACGTTTCCACAAATTATGTTTATTGTTGCAGCTTCCTCCTCCTCTTGTCTTATATATATATATATATATATATATATATATATATATATATATATATATATATATATATATATATATATATATATATATATATATATATATACAGTGCTAGTCAAAAGTCCGTTCCCCCTCGTATCTTTTGAACGAATATTGTTATAATCGTGAAATTTGGAGGGAGGTAATAAACAGACGTAGGCTTCTCAACTAGTCATAACAAATAATGTAATAGTGACAGATGACGTTAGATCGCCACTGTGACAGATAATTTTAAATGGGACCTTATGGCAAGTGATACCTCTTGAAAGGTATTGAAAATACCTATTCGGTTATAATAATTTTGTTTGAGTTTAAGCTCATTTTGATGAATAAATTAAATCAATACTAAAATTGTAGCTTCTCATTTAATTAATAAATATTTAACAACCAGATCTTATATAAAGTGTTCAAAATATGCTCCATCTACTTCCTGACAATAATGCATTCTATTTCTGAACTCTTGCCGTACTCGTTCAAATGTGTCGGGGGAAATTGCTCTACATTCTTCAACAATTCGTTGTTTCAAAATGCCAATATTGTCGGGTGCTTTAGCTAACTTTATATTTTAAGTATCCCCACCGAAAAAAAAACTAATGGTGTGAAGTCCGGTGACCGAGCTGACCATTCTATCGTACCTCATCGTCCAATCCATCTACCACTATATTCCTCATCTAGGTAACGTCTTACTGCACCACAATGGTGTGCCGGGGCACCATCGTGTTAAAACGTTGTTTTAAAGTTGCCGAATTCATCTGGATTATCCTCCAAAATATCAAGTATTAACAGTTTAATTACATTTTGTAACATCTCCAGATACACTTCACCGGTTAAGTTAGTATTGAGAAAAACAGGCCCAACTATGTGGCTTCCCAAAATAACTGCCCAAACATTTAGTTTTTTTTGGAAATTGAGTATATGTTTCACGAAAGACGTAAGGGTTTGTGTCACTCCAATACCTCACATTGTGTGTGTTAACATTTCCATTGAAAAAAAGTACTCGTCACTAAATCAAATTGTTTTTATGTATTCGGGCTGTTGGTTAATTTTATTGGACATATTTTTACAGAATTCTAGTCTTTGGTCGGGGTCATCATCTGAAAGTTAATGCACAATTTTTAATTTGTATGGATGACATTTGTTTTCAGCCAACACTCGGTATACCGTTTTTTGGCTGATTTCATAGATAGATGCAACTTAGGATGTAGAAGAAGTAGGGTTCACTACCATTTCTGAAATTATGTCTGTTTTTTGTCATCACTAATTGTTAGTCGACCAGATCGTTTGACATCTTGAACACTACCTGTTTGTTTAAACTTCCGAAGAAGCTTCCTCAAATAAGCTCTCGATGTAGGGCGATCGGGGTACCTCTTATTAAAAAGAGGTTCGGCTGCATGGGAATTGTTTCCACATTCACTAATTATTAACACAGCTGCTACTTTGTCGGCTACAGTACGTACCATTCTGCCTTTGTAAAAAATTAAACGTCTCGTTAAACAATAATTAAAATAAATATTATTTAAGAACAACTAACTAAAAACAACTTGACTAAACTTGAATTGACCAAACTAAGCAGAAACAGAAACTAAATATTAAGCTATAAACGCTTTTGCAAACTAAAAAAACTAGAGAATTGACAAACGTCACCTTTTTTGAAAAATAACCAAAGCTGGACGTTAGAATTTTTATTAATTAAATCCCAAAATAGAATTTTAGTATTTTAGTAATTTAATTTATTCGTCAAAATCATCTTAAATCCAAACAAAATTAGTATGATTGAATAAGTATATAAAAATGATTGTAGTTTCGCATTTAATTAATAAATATTCTAACGTTCGCCTCTGATTAATTGTCAAAAAAGTTGACGTTGACGTAAAAACGTCAGTATTAGTGTTAAGATAATATGGATTCAATGCCAAGTACTAATGGTAATTATCCTTCTCCACTTAAAAAACGCCGAGTAGATTTGGGTCATTTATCATTAAATGAAAAATAATGGATTATAAAGATGTACAAACAAATAAAAATTGATAATCCTGGAATAAAAATAACAGCCATGGTAGCAAAAATAAAACATGCAACAGGTTAGTTTTGCAGAAAATAGTTATTGTTAAAATCAAGACTTACTAAAGTAATGTGCTAATTTTAGGTGTTGCCAATTCAACTATTTACAAAACAATTAAGGAATATAAGCAGACTGGATCAGTGATAAACAAGATGTCCTAAACAATATGTATGAACATAAGTCTGCACCTGTATATTTGAAAAATGGGCAATCCCATAAAAACTGGTTATATTCCTATAAAGTAGCATACAATATTTGTTGTTTAAGTTAATGCGCTGATGAAATAATGTAAAATTTTATTGGATTTTGGATATAATTTTATCACGAATATATCGCTTTCGTATACGTTCCGGACAATTTTCGTCTACAATGTGATAAATAAATTCTAAAAATTCTTCATAACAATCCAACATTTTTTTATTGTGATTAGAAAAACAAATATATATATATATATATATATATATATATATATATATATACATATATATATCTTCTTCTTCTTCTTCTAATGGCGCTACAACCCTTTGTGAGTCTTGGCCTGCTTAACAATGTTCTTCCATTCTGCCCTGTCGGATACTTTCCTTCGCCACTGCCTGATGTTCATGGTTTTAAGATCCCTCTCTACGTCGTCTATGCATCTTTTACGGGGCCTTCCTCTTGTTCTGTTTCCTTGGGGCTTCCATCTCTGGACTACTTTTACAGCTCGATTATCTGGCATTCTTTCTAGGTGACCAAGCCAGTTTAGTCTTTGTGACTTTACAAATCTGACAATATCTGCGCTCTGCATTAGTTCATCCAGCTCGTGATTCATTTTAATTCTCCACGAACCATCGCTGCATTGGGTTGGTCCAAATATCTTCCTTAGTATTTTGCGCTCAAATATTCTCAGTTGATTTTCATCAGTGGTTGAGAGGGTCCACGTTTCACATCCATATGTGACCACTGGTCTAATTACTGTTTTGTAGATTCTCAGCTTAGACTCACGATTCAGTAACTTACTTTTCATTAAGTCTTTGTATGCATAAAAGCACTTATTACCGCTAAGAATCCGTGCTTGTATTTCTTGACTGATGTTGTTGTTGTCATTTACTATTTAGCCTAGGTAGGGAAAAGTGGAGGCATATTTGTAGGTATGGTTGTCTACCTTCAGATTCTCATGTTCATTCGATTTTGTGCACTCCATATATTTTGTTTTGCTTTTATTAATATATAGACCAAACGTAGCAGCTTCTCGTTTCAGTTCTATTACTTTTTCGCTTAATACACTTTTGTTGCGGCTTATTATGGCAACATCATCCGCATATGCGCATATTTGCATAGATCTTGTATTAATACAGCCGTTTATATCCAGTTTTCTAACAACAGCTTCTAAAGTTAGATTAAAAAGTGTTGTTGATAAGGCATCCCCTTGTCTAACTCCATTTTCAATATCAAAGGCCTGCGTCATATCTCCATCTATTCTCACCATAGCTTTGGAACCCTCCAGAGTCATTCGTATAAGTTTAACCAACTTATTGGGTATCCCTAACATAGATAGTTGCTTTAACATCTTTTGTCGATCTACTCCATCAAACGCCTGTTTGAAATCGATATACAAGTTGTAAATAGATATGTTATATTCAACACATTTTTCATGTATACCTCTTAACATTTGTATTTGGTCAATAGTTGACCTCTTTGGTCTGAAGCCACATTGGTATTCACCAATAATCTCCTCCGAAAACGATTCCAGGCGGCTATATATAATTCCTGATAATATCTTGTAGATGACATTTAAAACTGTTATGCCCCTATAATTTTTGCAGAGTCGTTTGTCTCCCCCTTTGTACATAGGAAGTATGATTCCCACTTTCCAATCTTCTGGGATGACTTCTAGTGTCCATATGCGGTCGATTAGTTTATGGATACGCCTCCATAGCGCATGTCCACCATTCTTTATCAGTTCTGCAGTTATTCCATCTGTGCCAGGTGCTTTGTTATTTTTTAAATGTTTTGTGACGTTTATCGTTTCTTCCAATGTTGGTTGCTTAACTAGTTGTTCTGCTGTGTGGTGAATTATCTCTTCATCTTCGTTTTGTTCTTTTTCTGGGTTTAACAGCTCTTGAAAATGCTCCTTCCACCTTTTCATTATTTCCTCTTTCTCGCTGATAATTGCCCCATTTTTGTCCTTGCAAACTGTTGATCTTGTTATGTATCCTTGGGTGCATTGCTTGATTTCCTTGTAAAATTTTCTAGCCTCTCTTCTGTTATTATAATCTGTAATTTGTTGTATTTTTCTATTCAACATTTCTCTCTTTTTCCTTCTGCATATTTTCTTTGCATCTTTTCTGAGTTCTTCATATGCCTTTCTATTCGATCGGGAATCCCTTTGTAGACATTTTTGTCTAGCTATATTTTTGCTATTTATTACTTGTTGGCAATCTTGGTCAAACCATTCCTTGTTTCTTTGGCTTGAGGTTTCACCTAATGTTTCCTTTGCCATATTTGTAATTGTCGTTTTGATGATATTCCATTCTTCTTCAATGTTGTTTTGTTCTCCTCTTTCATTTAATATTACTTTTATTTTCTGCTGGTACTCATTCTTCTTTTTAGGATTTTTAAACATATATGTATTCCCTTTTCTTTGTTTGGCGCCTTTCTCTTTTCTTACCATTGATATTCTTTGTTTTATCTTCGATATAACCAAGAAATGGTCCGAATCGCAATTTGCGCCTCTATATGTTCTAACATCTGTTACGGAGGTTGCCCACCGCTTAGATATTAATATGTGATCAATTTGATTAAATTTATTAGTACCAGGTATCATCCAGGTTCCTTTATGAATATTTTTATGAGGAAAACACGTACTAACAACTCTTAGTTTGTTTGCCATTGCCAACTGTGCCACTCTCATACCGTTGTTGCTGGTAATATCATGTAAACTATGCTTACCAAAGGATTCTGCATATATTTTCTCTTTTCCCAGCTTCGCGTTCATATCACCCAGAACTATAACTGCATCTCTCTTCGGTGCGTTTTCACATTTTACTTGTAGTTGGTCATAGAATTGGTCGGTTACTAGTTCATCTGCTGCTTCTGTTGGGGCATGGATATTAATAATTGTAACATTATGAAATTTTCCCCTTAGACGTATTTTGCATATTCTTTCATTAACTGGAGTAAAACCCAATACTGACCTGCGGCATTTATGCTTTACGATAAAACCCACTCCAAAGTCTCCTTGTCTTTCTGCTCCACAGTAGTACATACTGTATTCTTTTTTATTTATGCAACCATGCCCTTTAAATCTGATTTCTTGGAGAGCGATTTTCTTCTACAATGTGATAAATAAACTCTAAAAATTCTTCATAACAATCCAACATTTTTTTATTGTGATTAGAAAAACAAATATATATATATATATATATATATATATATTTATATATATATATATATATATATATATATATATATATATATATATATATATATATATATATATATATATATATATATATATATATATTGGAAGTACTGGATTACCGCAAGGCCGAGATAATCAACCAAAAAAGAAGATGTATTTGGTGACTTTTCTAGTAACTTTCTTGGGTGTGAATCTTTATTTTTAGTTTACTCCTCCCGGTTAAAAAACAAACCATAGTAACATGCGTAGATAAATGTGAACCGTATTGGTAATAATATTTTACGCACGATTTACCATTTTCTGTAGACATTTGTTAAAAAAGACTTTGAATTCGACTTTCGCTTAATTCAAGAACTATTGCTTCAGACAAAAATAATAGTATTGAAAACTTACCTATTTCATATGTAGCCAAGCCTAACAAGTTTGTTGTATTATTATCGACCTTATGCAATGTACATGAAATTTCTGGTGAAGACCAAAAGTTTGAACCAAAGATTATTTTGGATTACAACAAAACCAAAAGTGGAGTTGATATTTTAGATAAATTGATCCGAGAGTACACATGTAAAAGAGCAACAAAAAGATGGCCCTTAGGTATATTTTTAAAAAAAATTTGGATATTGCATGCTACAATGCTTTCGTTCTATGGAATATGAAAAATCCGGAATGGAACACCCAAGTAAATATAAAACATCGCAGAAAACTATTTCTGGATGAGCTTGGAAAACAATTAACCTCACCCAATATAAAACGAAGAGCTGAAGCAATACAAGAAGAACCCACCGGGTACCATAAATTGGTTATCGCTGCAATAGAGACCACCGGTGTTAGTGTAAAGAAGCAAATAGAAATGCCACAATCTGCAACAAAACGAGGTCGTTGTTATTCTTGTAGGGGTAGTGACAATAAATATTCAAAAAGGTGTGACATATGTAAATGATTTGTTTGTAATACTCATTCAAAACGCGAAGGAGTCCATATTGTCAAAATTAAATGCAACTAATACCAAAAAGACCAAGGATGGTGAACCATCTTAAAAAATTTAAATAAAATAATTTAGGACTATAATTCTTATGTTTCTTTGTTTTTTATTGAATTAAAGATACTGTTTAATAATAGTGACTATTTAAAACATCCTTATAAATAAAATGAGAATGGGTCACGCTTGACCCATTATTGTAATCTAAGTAAGTAAAATAATCTCCGTACTCCGAAGGTTAATATTGTATTTTGTATTTTGGCCGAATCCCACCAGCCGCAATCCTGGCTGTAGCCAGAGTCGCAGTAGTGTGCGTTAGGTCTTAACCCCTTAATCTATCCAACATTCCCTTATGTAAAACTTCAAAATAAAAATGGAATTCTTGTTGACTAAATGGCAGCTAAAAAACAATTTTCTCTTGCTATGAATTCTCATATCGTTGAAAAAGAGTTTTTGTGTTCCCAAATTTAAAAGAAACTTGTGAAGGTAAAGAAATGGCCATTAAAATTAAATTAGTATACAAAAAAGGAGACAAAAGATGGTGGTATCATGACCTTGATGAAATTTTAACTAAATATATGGAATTTGAACTACATTTAATATGAAAAAAATTATGAAAAGAAAATGAAGATTATAGTGATGAAGTCAAATGGGGATATAATTAAGAGATTATTATTGGTATGTGAAGAAACAGTCAAAGAATTATTTTGATACATGAGAATACATTTATATATAAAAATTTATAAAAATTATTCCTACCAAGCAAATTATAGTCCTTTGTCAACTAAAACTTAATATTCCTCCTTTTTCCAGTTAAACAATAAATAAAACCACTAACTTAAACTCAAAGAGAAATTACATTGTTAGAAGTCATCGCTTGCCACCGTAAAAGTTAACTTAAATTAACAGCTCGATTCTTAAAATCAAAATGGTTGGAGAGGTGACAATTTTGTCAGATTGTCGGGTACACGTAAACTCATCACCAATTATCATAAATGCCCTCGTAGATAATACAGACTCATCACTGCGATAAAACCAGGGATTTTAAGATAGACCCACTTTATAGCCTCTATAAAATTATTAGACACTCCAAGGTATAGCAAACTGATCACCAGCATCCTTTAGAGATAGGTAAACTCATCACCGCAGATAGGTAAAAACATCACCAGCATTTTGCACCAAGACGCTAGTTTCTAATGCGCAAGATTGCCTTTTATCTGTTACACTTTTTGTTTATGTGGTAATCTGTTAAATTCGGAAAAAGTTTTAAAATAATTGCTTTAAAATTTAACTGATATATTTATTTATATCCGGTTTCTCCTGGTAAGTGGTCCATTAGGAAGAAATTTTTATTTTTGCATGGTTTTGGTAGCTAAATATACAGCGATGAGTGCGTTAAGAACCGGCAAAATAACGCAAAAGATAGAAAACATAATACGTTGTGAAATAAAAAGAGATGAAAGTAGTAGAGTTGGAAAATTATCGATAGAAACCTCTAAATTGACATTACATTATATTAGGACTATCGATAGTTTCCCACCTTTAGACGTTAGCTTATGAGCTAGTTGACTGCAGTCATAATATTACAAGTATGACGTCGAACATTAACATTTTGTAAATTTCGCATAAAGTAAAAACTGATTGAAGGCAATAAAGCAAATGTAAATAAACAGTTCAATTAGTAGTAATTTGATAATTAATTCTGTGTTGACGAATACAGAATAACAAGCTATGCTAATTCTGTATTGAGAAGAGTGTATGCGACGTCTCAAATCATAGTTTATTATTGATCAATATTTTAATTTTGGATAAAAAAATACTCCTACTTAAACTGTTTTTACTTACATTACGTGATACGTATTACTATGACTGAAGTCAACCAGATCGTAAGCTAACGTCTAAAGGTGGGAAATTTTCGATAATTCTAATGTATTGTAAAGTAAATTATGGGTTTATATCGATAATTTCTCACCTCTACCACTTTCATCTCTTTTTATTTCACAACGTATTATGTTTTCTATCTTTTGCGTTATTTTGCCGGTTCTTAAGGCACTCAACCCTGTATATGAATAGAATATATATCAATAGAATCAATTATATCAATAGAATTTAGTGGAATTTTCTAATACCAATCAATGCATTGCAGTTACATTTAATACGGTTTGCACACATTTCATGGTCTGTACCTGACATGGGGTGCAGTGAAAATAAAGAAAACAAACAAAAAAAAAAGAACTAAAGAAATATAACAAACAAAATTATAAAATTAGTATTTTGAAGTTTATCAGGGAAATATGCCAAATTCTAACCTAGTACATCAAGAAAAATTTGATAAAGAAACGGCTCTGTTATTGCAGCTTATTGAAGTGATGCCAGAGGAAACTAGATCTTTGCGATACCATTTTTATTTTGATAACCTATTCACATCCATCGATATTCTTTAATTTTTAAAAGAGAATGGTTATGAAGCAACAGGGACAGTTAGAGAAAATATACTAACAAAGAATTGTCCACTCCGGACCACACAGACCAACAAGTAATGGTTACACGCTGGATGGATAATTCTGTAGTTACTGTAGCATCAACTGTTCATGGAGTTTCTCCAGTAGCGAATGCAAGCCGCTACTCATCGACTGAAAAAAAAAAGAAAATAGGAATTCCTAGACCTAATTGTATTGGAAAATACAATACATTTATGGGGGATACCGATCAAATGGATGCGAATACAAATGTTTATAGAGTTGGAATTAGAGGCAAGAAATGGTGGTGGCCCATCTTTACTTGACTACTAGATACATCTACCCAGAATTCGTCGACAATATACAGAAAACATCACCCAATTGCAACCAAATGAATTTTCGAAGAAAAATAGCACAAGTTTATTTAAAAAGATTTCAAAACGTACCTAGAGCTGCTGGATGACTATCCACATATTCACCTAAAAGTAGGATTGCTGTCGATATTAGGTACGATCACAGTGATTACTATGTTGAATTGGTTTCGAATAATAAAAGAAGACATTGGGCTGGCAATCCCGCACAATCAAGCGTTGTAAAAACACAATGCGGTAAATGCAATTTAGGGTTGTGTATTCAGTGCTTTAGTGACTTTTACAAACAAAATTGAAGATTTGTAAGCAATTTTAATATTTTCATAATTATTGTAAACAATAAAAATAAATCTTTTAAATATTTGTTTACTTTAGTAGTATAGGGGACTACTGTGTCCCCTATACTACTAAAGTAAATATCCATCTTATGTAAGTACTTATCCGTCTGGTAATATTATTATTACCAGACGGATATTTAAAATATTAGTTATCTACAATATTTGGACACCCATATTATTGAAAAAATTGAAAACTACAGCAAGTTCCACTATTTTAAAAGTCAGTACTTAATAGGTTAAATTCGGGTACGTTTTTATAAAAAATCGAATTTTTCCAATTATTTGCAACTTTTCTAAGGTAAAATTTTTCGTTGTCACGACCTGCTGTAATAAAAACTAACAAACTTGATATGAAGGAGAAAATCACGGATATTGACTTAAAAACATTAAATCTTAAGGTCATAATTAACACCCTTAGGGCACCAGTAGCCCTTATGCCAAAATTTTTAAGAATAGAATCAGTACTCTTCTATCCATTCGTAAAATGGTAAATATAGACAAATTTTTTACAAAAGAAATTTTTTTCCAAAAGAAAATTCTCACGAAAAGTTCTTTCCAGGTTTGTTTTAGTCGGATTTAATTTGGTAAAAATTAGTTAACAAGTTTCCTTTTATTTTATAACCAGGGCTCGTATTTTCGAATTCATTCGAGCATATTTCGCACTCGAATGTTAGGACATTTTTAGACAATTAGTTTAGTGCGGCAACATAGAGCCTGTCACATGTCTGTGCGTTTTATGTTTAAGATCACACAATCTAATGGGATCAAGTCGGCAATTGACAATTTGACATTAATCAAGTAATTTCCAAGAAGACGCCACGTTTTTTTAGTATTTCACAAATTCACATGTTGTAATAATTAGTTTGTACAAAAAGTTAATAAATAATTCTATTTACTCACACAAAATATAATTTACAGTCCACACCATTAATTAATATTATCTACCATAAGATAATCCAACATATTTTGGTCCTTCGAGCCGGATAGTGTGAGTAAAATAGAATCCATAGTTGTAACTAGAGGCTGTTCAGAGGTCGAAGACAGTCCCATTTACCATTTAGAGGATCCAAATCCATCAGTACATATGAGTTTGTTCCATTTCTATTATCTTTAAGATTTGATCAAACAGTGTATTTGAATTTAAATTACCATAAACAGATTTTTCCATATTTTGATTGTACAACGCCATAGATTATCAATCAGCTAGTATTAGTATTCTAGCAAGGTATTTCTAATTATTATTCTTAAGTGTTGTTTTTGAAAGATTGTCATAAATCTTAAAAATGAGTAGCTTAGCCAACAATATAAGAATCAGAGGTTCTTATAAAGCCTAACTAACAAGTTTAGAGAACTTTGTAAGTGTATTAAAAAATGCTACACCATCTAGCAAACCTGAAATATCAGAAGTTCAGTTAAGACATGACTCTGGTAGCAATTTGTTAGTTGAATTTGATCAGATCCAACTACAAATTGAGATTGCTACCAGTGAAGATAAACTACAAGAACAAGTTGATGAAAGAGATGCTTTTGAAAATAGGTATTTTAAAGCAATTAGTTTTTTAAAAGATTACATTAACACTAATACAGTAATTAATACATTGCCTCCTAGTTCTACACCACATGTAGACTCATTAAATCATATCTTGATGCCAAAAATGAAAATACCTGTTTTTGAAGGTGATTTTGAACAGTGGTTGGAATTCAAAGCCACATTTACCAGTGTAGTTCATTCAAATACCACACTTCCAGATACTCATAAATTTCAGCTCTTGAGACAATCTGTGGATGGATATGCCAAACGTATTGTTGATAAAATTAAATTCTCAGGAAATTATTATCAGACTGCATGGGATGCACTCTGTATGCGGTATGATAATAAAAAATTATTAGTCAATAAACATATTAAAGCCATTTTCAATTTAGATTCCATCCAAAAGGAATCACCTAAACATTTAAGGCATTTATTAGATAGTGTCTCAGATAGCATGTCATCCATGGACAGTTTACAAATTACAAAAAGTAGTTTAACTGACCTTTTATTGATTTATATTATTTCCAATAAATTAGATAAACAAAGTTATAGAGAATGGAATGAATGTCCTATTAAAGAAGAGCTTCCTACTTCAACTGAATTTTTTAATTTTCTAAAAGTAAAAGTAGACACTTTGGAAGAAATTCAAGACCAAAGTAGTCAAAAACCTAATAACAATTATAGTAAAAATTCTGGTTTTAATTATAAACATGCAAACCGTGATAGTCGAGGTGAATATCAAAAAAGAGTTTTCCAAGTTAATGTTGCAGAAAAAAAGTCTTGCGTTTTGTGTAAAGGTAACCATTTAATATATTCATGTATTGAATTCCTAAAATTAGATACAAAAAATAGATTGTCTAAAGTCATTAATTTAAAGTTGTGTCATAATTGTTTGAGACATGGACATAAAGCTACTGAATGTACTTTAAGACCATGCATAAAATGTAATTCCAAACATAACTCATTAATACATTTTGAAAATAGTCAGCAACATTCAACTGACAATGCTTTAAAATCTCCATTAGATTCATCATCAGTTAACTGTGTACAAAGTGATGAGTTGCCACCAACGGTAACCCATCAGTTTTCTGCACAAACAATGAATATTAAACATAGCCAAGTTCTTTTATCAACAGTGGTTTTTAATGTTAAATCCAATAATCATGAATTAATTCCATGTAGAGCAATTTTAGATAGTGGTGCTCAAACAAACTTAATAAAAGAAAGTTTTTGTAAAAAATTAAATATGTCCATGACTCCTATTAACCTAGCCATTAGTGGTATAAATCAAACAGTATCAAGTATTACCAAAAAATGTCAAATTACAATATGTTCCAGAGTTAATAATTTTAGTATTTCATCCATATTTTATGCTGTGCCAGCTATTTCAAATCAAATTCCTTCAACCAGTTTTGATATTAAAAACTTTAATATCCCATGCAATATTCAATTATCTGATCCTTTGTTTAATGAATCTGGTAGCATTGATGCTATTATTGGTGCCCATCTATTTTGGGACCTCCTTTGTGATGGAAAAATCAACCTAGGAAAAGGTTTGCCAAGTTTACAAAATACTAAATTGGGTTGGATAGTAAACGGAGCTGTCCCCTATGAGACAACTCATGCAGTGTGTCATTTCACTAGAACTATAGCCGAAGATGAGCAGTTAAAACTATTTTGGGAAATTGATTCAATCCCAGATCCCATACCACCATCAAAAGATGATATTTGCTGTGAGCAAATATTTGAAACCACTACCACTAGATCAGAAAATGGACACTTTATTGTTCAGCTTCCATTTAAGTTTTCACCTGAATTATTATTAGACTCCTTACATACAGCAATTAGCAGATTTTTGTTGCTAGAAAAAAGATTTTCGAGAGATAAGGAACTTAATGATTTGTATAAATAATTCATTAAGGAATATCAAGAACTAGGACATATGGTTAAAGTTAACCCCACTGTTAGCTTACATCCTTCTAGAAAATCATATTTTTTACCCCACCATGGAGCACTAAAAGAAACCAGTCTTACCACAAAACTAAGAGTAGTTTATGATGGTTCATGTCCCACTACATCTGGATGGTCTCCTAATAAAATATACAGGACCAAAAATCCAAAAGTACACATATGTGGTGTCTGCAGACGTGTCAAAAATGTATCGACAAGTAATTGTCCATGAAGAAAATAGACCACTACAACAAATTGTCTGGAGAGACAATCCAACAGATAATATTAATGTGTATCAATTAAATACTGTAACCTATGGCCAAAAATCAGCTCCATTCTTGGCAATGAGATGCATGCGTCAGTTAACCTTTGAACATGAATCTCAGTTTCTTTTAGCTGCAAAATCCATATTAGAAGACTTTTATGTAAATGATCTGTTCACAGGATCAAACAATTTACAAGATTTACAAATGAGATGTAATGATATTTTTAAAATTTTAGAATCTGGAAAATTTATTTTGAGAAAATGGATTTCCAATAATCCTGAAACCATTCTTAACATTAATTGTAATGATATTTCCAACAATGTTATTAACATAGGAGATTCTGATAGTTTTAAAACTCTTGGAATCCAATGGATGAGTCAACAAGATATTCTTTGCTTCAAAATTTCTCTTACTGAAAATTCCAATCATTTATTTACTAAACGCCAAATATTATCTATTATTTCCAAAATTTATGATCCTTTAGGTCTGTTAAGTCCAGTCATATTAATTGTTAAACTAATAATTCAAAATCAATTTCGACTTCAAAAACTATGGGATGAAATAATCCCTCCAGAATTAAATAACAGTTGGACCCTCAACATAATCAACTACCATGTCTAAATAAATTACACGTTCCAAGACCAGTACTTGGATCAGGTCATAAAATTACAAGCATCCATTGCTTTTGTGATGCTTCAATGCATACTTATGCAAGTTGTATTTATATATGCAGCATAGATCCAGAAAGCAGATACCATTCTCACATTCTGTGTTCAAAAACAAAGGTCGCTTCTATCAAATCAATAACAATACCTAAACTTGAATTGTGTGCAGCTTTGTTAGGTTCCCAATTAATTGACAAGGTCACCAAATCTTTATCCATTCTAAATATGCCGATGTACATGTGGTCTGACTCAAAAATTGTATTAAGTTGGCTAAAACTGGAACCTAGCCAGTTACAAGTATTTGTTGCCAACAGGGTAACAAAAATACAATCACTCACTAGTAGTTATAGTTGGCATTATGTCAATACAAAGGAAAATCCCGCAGATAAAGCTAGTCGTGAAATCATTCCTGAATCCTTTCTTGAATCACAACTGTGGTTCCAGGGACCGCAGTTTTTAAGACAACATCCTGATTTGTGGCCTAATGATTCAACTGATGAAGTACTTGAATTACCAGAGCTTAAACGATCTGTTCCAGTATCACTTCATTCCACTGTTCAGAACAGCTGGATTACTAATTTTATTACCAGATTTTCCAATTTGCATAAAATGAAAACAGTTTTTTTATATGTAATGCGTTTTATCAGAAATATTAAAAATAAGACAACAGCCCCAAGCTTACTTTTAACTGTCCATGAAACCAATGATTCATTTCTGCTATTAATCAAACTTGTGCAGGCAGAATCCTTTCATGATGAAGTTTTATGTTTGTTAAATGATAAACCATTGAGCAAAAAATCCAGATTGCTTCATTTGTCTCCCATGTTAGATAAAGGATTACTTAAAGTAGGTGGTAGACTTATGCATTCAACATTGCCAGAAAATGTAAAAACTCCAATCCTATTGCCGAAATTTCATGTATTAACCAAGTTAATTTGTACACACTACCATGTCAGTAATTTGCATCCTGGACCACAGCTTCTATTGTCATTAATCAGACAACAATATTGGCCTATTTCTGGCAAGGTATTAGTAAAGCAAATTGTAAGACAATGTGTTAAATGTTTTCGTGTGAAACCTCCTCACAATTGTGTAAAAATGGGACCTTTACCCAATGAACGCATTATTCCTGCCTACCTTTTTGAAAATTTAGGACTTGATTATGCAGGTCCATTTCCGTTAAAAGAAAAAAAAGGTCGGGGAAGTAAGATTTTAAAATGTTATGTTTGTGTATATGTTTGTTTTGTAACAAAAGCTGTACACTTGGAATTACTCACTGATATGACAACTGAATGTTTTCTTGCATGTTTTAAGAGATTTTTATCACGAAGAGGAATTCCTACCAATGTTTACTCTGACAATGGTGCAACCTTTAGAGCCGCTAGTAAAGAGTTGAGGTCTATCAAAACTTTTTTATATGAAAACCAAAATAAAATTAATGATTTTGCTTTAACAAAAAATATAATTTGGCATTTTTCCCCACCTTATAGCCCAAATTTTGGGGGTTTATGGGAATCAGCAGTGAAACAAATGAAGTTTCATATGAAAAGAACGCTTAAGAATATAAATTTGACATATGAGGAATTTCTAACCTTGCTTACCCAAATTAAATGTATTTTAAATTCGAGACCATTGTTTGCCAAATCAGAAGATCCATCTGACTTGGAACCAATAACTCCTTCCCACTTTTTGACATTACGTCCTTTAGTCTCCATTCCTGAACCAAATCTCTTACCTATCCCAGTGAATCGACTAAGCAGATTCCAACATGTTCAACAGCTTCATCAGAGATTTTGGAACCGCTTTTCCAAAGAATATATCAGCCAGCTACACCAATCCTACAAATGGCACCCCAGTTCTACCAAAAAACATTGTACCCGGATCCTTAGTTATCATCCGTGATACCAATCTACCTCCATGCAGATGGATTATGGGAAGAATAATTAAATTATTTCCTGGTAAAGATGGAGAAAAGCAAGTAGCTGAAATCAAAACTTCCAATGGACTCATCACCAGATCTACACGACATTTGTTTTCACTGCCAATAGAAGATTAATAGTGTCGCAGTGATTTATCTCGGGACTAAGTTTTCTTTGCTTTAATATTTACTTTTTTCCTACTATATTTTGAAGCATACTTCAACGCCGGGAGTATGTTAGGACATTTTTAGACAATTAGTTTAGTGCGGCAACATAGAGCCTGTCACATGTCTGTGCGTTTTATGTTTAAGATCACACAATCTAATGGGATCAAGTCGGCAATTGACAATTTGACATTAAACAAGTAATTTTCAAGAAGACGCCACGTCATTAATTAATATTATCTACCATAAGATAATCCAACACTCGAAATTAGAAGAAATTCGCTCAAAATCCAGTTTTTGTATTTTTGAATACTGCGTGTACGAATTTTTTCGTATATGGCGACTCGAATGAGCCTGAACCATTCAAATTTCGATGCTAGTATACGATCAAAGTAATTGTTGTTATTTCAGTTGTCACTGGGCCCGTGTACGACAGATATGATTTTAGCTGATAGTTTTTAATCGTTATTGTATATATGTAGCAATAATACAATATTTTTACATTGAACTTTGTTTTTATGGATGGTTTAAATAATTTTTTAATAGAAAGGAATATAGTTAATGCCCTTGCAGAGCTGGAAATATTAGCGGCACGGAGAGGCAGAGTTTACCATCCCTTCCTTAACCGTCTATTCGGATAGGACTAGTCGGAAGTACAATTTCAAAAATTGTACAGATTAACAAAGTGTTTTCAATGGGAAAGTTAGGAAATTGAGTGAATGAACGAACGGTTAGAAAATTGTCATAGATCTAAAGGAAGTGTAGGAGTTAATTGTTTTTCGTATTCAACCAATTGTCTGGCTATGACTAATTGGCTTAGTTCCAGTGCCATAAAACAAAACACACACACAATTGTCTGGCTAAATAGGTCTTGAACCTAAAGCCAAAAAAAAAAAACAAAGAACCTCACAATGCTATTGATAGAGATTTTAGAGATGCGCTGATTCTGATTAACTTTCTTTAATAATAGTTTTCGATATTGTTAAAAATAAATGTACTTCACTCTTGAATAATATTCATCCTTTTTGACAAACCACGAATACAACTGAAAAAAAATATTTGATCATTATTTTTAAGTTTTAAGATCATGCAGAACTTCTTATAAAGAACAACTTTCCAATTGACTCTTTCGCCTAAATATCTCTTCTAATCTCGTCTTAATTTCTCATTCTAATAATTAGATGTTTTTTTTGTTATTTGCTGCGGTTAATCGTAGGCGCTCTTCATTATCCTCCTGTGCTATATCTAATCTGCTTAACCTCACACATTTTCAATATCTAGAAGGTAGAAAACACACTTTTTCTTCCCCCTTTGATCTGTTGATGTACTTGGGGTATGTGATAATGTCTTTATCTCTTCTTCTCTTCTCATGGCGCCGTCTCCTTTCGAAGGGTGGCGATCCAAACGGCAATTGTAGTTTTGGAACTTTCTTTTTTTGAATTACACTGACTATTGATATGTGCTCCCAAATATTTTATGGAATTTACTTGTTCTATTATTTAACCCTTGGCATACACATGTACGTTTATTGGTGTCTGTGAAAATACTAAAGTTTTAGTTTTAGAAACGTTTAGATGTAAACCGAACATTTCGCTGTGGTGAACTACCGCATTTATTATATATTTTGTAGTTCTTGTGCGTTGCTTGCTATTAAGACGGTATCATCAGCATATCTGATGTTGTCTATGCTGATTCCGTTAATCTTAATTCCGCCTTGGACCTCGTCTAATGCTTCTCTGAATATAGATTCCGAATATAAATTAAACAATAGCGGTGATAAGACGCAACCCTGCCTCACTTCTCGTCGGATTTGTATATCTTCGGATGTTGTGTGCTCTATTTCAATTGTTGCCGTTTGGTGCCAGTATAGTTCTAAGATAATTCGCAAGTCTTGTTCGTCAACTCCAGTTGTTCTCAGAATTTAGATCATCTTTTGATGGTTAACGCAGTCAAATGCTTTTCGATAGTCAATAAAACATGCATATACATCTACATTCATGTCTCTGCATCGTTGCGTTAACACATTTAAAGCAAAAAGATTCGTGTTCCCAATCCGTTTCGAAATCCGAATTGAGTATCACTCATCTGGAACTAGCACTTCTTGTAAATTCGTGTATGGATAATTCTGAGAAAAGTTTTAAGGTCATGAGACATCAAGCTTAATATTCGATACTCATCCCATTGTGTGGAATTCATTTTTTTTTTTGGTAATGTTATGAATGTTGATTTTAGCCAGTTTGTTGGTATTTTACCCGTGTCATATAACCTATTGAATAGTGCTGTTATTAAGTCTAGGCTTTTACTTTCGTTATCTGCAATTAGTTTTAGTATTTCGACATTTATATTGTCTGGACCGGTGGCTTTTCCATCTTTCCGAGACTTTACTGCGTGGATCACTTCTTTTTTGGTTATTTCTGGGCCTTTTTCATTTATTCGATTATCTGTGGATGGTGGCGAACAAGGTCTATCGTCGTCAAAAAGAGTTTGTATGTATTCTTTCCATCTCTCTAGTTTGTCTTTTGTACCCATAATTATTTCGTTATTATCATTTTTTAATATTGTTGCTTGTCTCTTTTTGTGTATATCTGTCATTTCTTTTACTTTTTTATGAATATTAAAGGTGTCGTATTTTTCATGAAATTGTTCAATTTCTAGACATTTCGTTGACATCCAGTTTTCTTTCGCCTCCTCGCACTTTTTTCTAATCATGGACGTATAAACATAGATGGACCCAGCAATAAGATACCTTAAACACACACTGTTTTGAAGCTTCGATATTCCTGGACAAGAGGGTAAAGGGGAGTAAAACGGGTATCGATAGACTGTGATACTTCCTCAATGAGCATAAGCGTGCTTGAATTTTTACTCGCGGGGATAATTATTCAGACGGTAATAATTGGAAGTAGTAATAATGTATAAAAACACGTTTTTATAGAAAAAATAAAATACAATTTTATTTGCTTTAAAATTAATACAATAAAATATAGTTGAGCTCAAGTTAATTTTTTAATAGGTATCAAGTAATCCTACGATAAAAAAACAATTAAAAAAAATACATTTGTCAACTTTAAGTACATACCTATATTTATTGATAATGTGTTAAAACATATTTTTTCAAATTGTGACAAATTTGTTTTAATACAATATGAATAGATTCCTCGTAGTAAGGGTTTCTGCTACAAAATTATTTATTGATCATTCCAAAGCTCTTGCTGGCATTTGACATAAAATTATTTGCAAATATACCTACTTATTAAAAAGTAGGCGTGAAAATGTATAAATTATTGGAAAGCTATTTACCGAACAGAAATATTAAAGTAAAAATGGTAAATAGACATAATAGAATATGTTGGTATAGAAATAAATTTTTATTGATTGCGAAATAAAACAGTCTTAGTAAGAACGCTTCTTATGCGCACGGTGTTAGCATCTAAAGTAGTCCTCGTTTCATGATGAATTCCAATTTTAAAATATTTCTCAAGAACCAATTTTAAAAGTTGCATAGAGTGACCATCGATTGCATCTTCATCATACATATGGTCACCAAAATGCTCATAGATTGATTTTGCGACATTTTTTATGGTTTTATTAATCAAAATATTCATAAGGTTTTTAACTCGTCTGTTGTAGATATTTATAGTTTTATTAAAAAATCTGAAATATTTTTCAGCTTCCTTACAAGTTTAAATAACCAAAAAGGATGCTTTTGAAAGGTTTTTATACTGTTTTCTCTGTTGAAGTTTAGAGTAAGTTTCATCATTAATCAATATTATTTGGAAACCTACATAGAAAAATAAATGAGTTTTATTCATTTCACTAATTTATTGTTAATTCATGAGAAATATTAAATTAAAAAGCTACTAAACAGATCTTTTTAATCAGATGATGTCTACTTACAATTTAAAAATATCTATACTAATTTCATGAACTAATATCTTGTTCAATACATTAATTGATATGAATAAACCCAATGGTACGCCTATGAAAGACATATTTTAAAATGTAAACACACAGGCTTCCTCAGTTCGTCATCTTAAATAATGTAAACAAACAGTACGTACAAATTAAATGAGACATTGGGATGTAAACATTTCGTTTTTTTGCAAATGCAAAACTGTAGCACCATTATTATAATTTATTTATTTCACTATTTACAAATATCACTTAAAATACAGCCAAAATATCGAAAAACAACATGGACTTCCTCATCTTGGGTAAAAAGTAAATAAACATGGACATGACATGGAACAGCATTTGAAGTTTAACGTAGAGCCATAAGACAGAGAAATGTAAACACCGTTGCCATTAATAAATAGGTTTCAGTGCTTCTACATATAAAATAATTGGTTGATATCTGTTATACGCTATTATTAAATGATATGCACACTATGTGCACAATTGATGTTTTAATTACAATTAAATATATTAATATAAGTAATAAATTATTATTTTGGTTTGATAGCACCTGTAGAGTATAAAATAAATATAGTAATATTTTCAGCGATACGTGAATAAGATATTTTAATAAAAAAATGTGACAACATTTGAAGGTGCTGAGAATGTGACCTAGTCAAATAATTTTGGCTTCACATTTTTATGTAAATAACTGAGTCCATCTGTGTTTATACGTCCATGTTTCTAATAATTTTGTTGATTCGCTTGTATTCTATTGGGCTTGTTTTATGTTTTCGTCTTACGTCCATGAGGTCCATGATCTCTTGGACTGTTAACGTTAACCAATCTTTTTTTTTTGTTGCGTTTTATGAATCCGATGTCTTCTTCTTGTATCTTTGTTATTTGTGTTTCTAGAGCAGTCCATGTTACTTCAATGTCTTGTAAGGGGCTGTGCAAATCTGAACAGTCCTCTGGAGGGTTAGGAAAGGGATGGTATACTCTGCCTTTTCGTTCCGCTAATATTTCCCCCTCTGTAAGGGCATTAACTATATTTATTTCTATTAAAAAAATTATTTAAACCAGCTATCGAATCGATTCAATCCTCGATTCGACACGGTAGCACTTACTGTATATTTCTAATAACACTAGTGGTTGATCGTTGATCCAACAAAAAATGTTTAACTCAATTTTTCTTTGAAACATGATATTTGACGATACTTACTTATACTCCTAATTTTAATTATCTTAAACTATCGACATTTTTAAACACTTTAATTTGCAAATAAATCTGTATCTTATCTACAAAATAATAAAATCTATTTCTGGAATTTTTTTTATGTTCACGTGCCCAAATTTAGTTGCAAAAATTGGATTTTACATTTTTATTACTCAAAATACCGTTGTCAAGGGTAACAGCTCTAGTTTGCGCGCAAGAAAATATTATTACATTTCATCATTTCCGTTGATAAAAATAGATCATTTGTAGATGTGGAAGAATTTCAGTTCACGTAATATGTGTACATGACACAAAGAAAAGGTCGACTGAGAACCACGCCAATATTTTTTCATGCATTTCTCATACTCGGAGGTCAATGAGTCATAAAAATAGTTACTTCTGCAATTGCCTTCCTTTGCTTCTTTGTTTGAACGTTTTTCGTTAAAGAGGGATTGGTCGTAATATTTTTTCTATTTAATAATACCCTGTCACAAACAAATATGACCATACAATGTGTTTTATGTGGAGCTGACACTGTTTATTTAAAAGAACAACTATAAAATATAATACTTTAAGGAGTGTCCCAAATTTTAATTTTCCTCTAATATATGAACATACAAGCGATAAACACTTTTACCAATTTTATCAATCTGATTAATCAAGGAAACGTTAAAGGAACTTATAAAAAAGTATGTAACAGGGGTCGTATTTTCGAATTCAATCAAATTATTTCGTTATATGAGTTCTAGAAAAATTTTACCAAGGGGGCAATACGCAACTGACATCGTTATGTGTCCTTTATTGAGTTCTACAGATATAGAGGTTGCCTGAATGTTGATTTCACACACTTTATTTATTTCGTGATGTTTTATGTTACTTTCTAATGATTAACGCAGTTCCACCATGACCTTTTCCCATTGGGTGTGGTGTGACATAGGTGCAAAAATCTGGCATACTATAATGGCTCTTGTTTGTCATATAAGCTTCAGAGACCATCATGATATCAAGATTATTTAATTTTATAAATGCCCTAATCTCCTCACTATGGTTTGTGAAGCCGTTTGCGTTCCAATATCCAATTTTAATTTTGGGATTGAACATTAAGTTTTGATAACATCGTTATGAGAAGGTCGAACATTTTATTCATTCTCTCCATAAGTTTTTGGACAATTAATTTTAAACTGTTACTTGTTTCTGTTGTAATCAGTTTTTCCTGTGTAGTATTTGAGATAAATGCGATAGTATAATTTGGTCCCTCAACAGCGTTTGCATACCTAACAGATGGGAGACGAGTATTTGAGGAACTTGGCGGGCAATGAGATTGTATTTTCTCCCTCAACTTTGGAAATTGTTTTCTTTGGAGCTCTCTGTAAACCAAACAGCCTCTGTAGTTGGCATTATGATTCTCTTGGCAATTTGTGCACTTCACATCTTTAATTCGTGTTGGGTTTGGACATTCGGATGACTAGTGATTGGCTGTACATTTTACGCTTCGAGGCATTCTGTTGCAGTATTGTGTGTCCGAAATGTTAACACCTGTGGCATTGCGGAATTTCTCTTTTGGGATGTGGTGGTTCAACTTCAACTATTGAGTTAAGTAGTTAATTGACTTTATAAATGTCTTTATTGTTTGCATTAGCAACCAATTCTACGTGGAAAAGTGATAGTTGCTTTTTATCCACTTTTCGTTTTATGTTGGAGATATTTTTGACTGAATGTCCTAGTTCTTCGAGTGCCCTTTTAATTTCATTAATTTCTGTTGAGGGGTGAATATTGCGGATAACCACTCGAAATCCACGGTCCTGTTTTATTTGATATGTGTGAAACTGCGTTTTTTTTGCTGGTAAACTTTTAATAATATCCGAATAGTTTTAAGGTGAATCTACTTGGAGTTTAATTTGGTTATCCCTAAGACATTTAATGGTATATAGATTTGGTATTTTTTCATCAAGCAGTTCGCGTAGCAGTTTTATATATTCAACATTCCGAATGAATATTGGTGGAGGTTTTTTGGATTCGGCATGTTTATTTTCTTCTTGTATATCATCAGAAGCTAAAGAGCTATATCTATTTATTCTATAAATGAATATCTTGAGGACAAACTGCAATAGCTTCATATTTTACTTGTAAAAATGTTATTTTATATATTTTATGTTTTGTCAATTTTTTTTTACACTGTGAATATTGTATTATACACATTAATGTTTTTTATACCAAATTCTGTAGTGACGTATCCTATACATTTATTTTGAATGTCTTAAAGGATCAATAAAGATGACTATGACTATGACTATGACTATTGGTCGTTGGCATGGTTTCTGCAACCAATAATCCTGAATAGTAGTTTGCGTCTTAATTCTATGCGGAGGGCTATCTTCTGATCGCTGACGCTTCTTATTTGGAATTAACGTCCAACCTGTATCATCATCACGCTGACGAGTTTGTTCAGGAAATACTGTTTGTTCTGTTTTTGAGCGACGGTGGAGGAGTTCTTGCCAGATCGGACTTTCTTATAGGTGGATTCTCATATGCTGCATCTTTTAACGTGGGAGGATAACTCTGAATATTATCTGAATTTGGAATTTGATTTTCCCATTCCATTTTAGCTATTTATTTAACATGTATTTTACAAAAATATTTTTTATGTATTTTTTTTTTTGTTGGTTTGCTTTACGATAGGAGAATGAATCTAGATCGACTCTTCGGAGATCAATTCTCATCTTAAAGCTACTTAGTTTTTATACATCCAGTAATAGGTACTTCCCTTTCTATATTATTTTTTTGAAGTCTGGCAACATATTATAGACGTCTTTTATATACATTAGTTTTGTTTTAAACAGAGGTTCGACGCATCCAGTATATACTTGTTTTTAATAATTTTATTTAGTTTAAATTTCGACTACATAATTAAATTACTATTAAAATTCAATATCTTATCATATTGGTAGAAATAATAGTTGAAATTATATAAAAAATAGTTTTTTATTACCTCTGAAGAAATATAAGTCGTAATACCAAGAGAAACTTATGTAAGGTAAACCCATGATAACTAGACTGAATCTACATTCTTAAATGTATCAATACGAAATGTGGTTTTCATCAGCTAATATTTCATGTACCGTTTTAATATTTTAATACAATATGAAATAACGATTTTTATTGCAACATGCGTACCTACATATTTTACAAAACCGTTGCTTTAAAATTTATATTAATTTATTTATAAGGACTTTATATATTATATTTCCTTTATTTACACCACATGGAAATTTGGCAGCAATTGACGTTTAAGACGTTTACTATAAGAGTTACACGTATACGATAAGACCTGGTTGTTAAATATTTATTAATTAAATGAGAAGGTACAATTTTAGTATTTATTTAATTTATTCATCAAAATGAGCTTAAACTCAAACAAAATTATTATGACTGAATAGGTATTTCTAATACATTTCAAATGCGGTATCACTTGCCATAAGGTCCCATTTAAAATTATCTGTCACAGTGGCGCTGTAACGTCATCTGTCACTATTACGTCAGCTGTTATGACTAGTTGAGAAGCCTACGTCTGTTTATTACCTCCCTCCAAATTTCACTATTATAACAATAACCGTTCATAAGATACGAGGGGGGAACGGACTTTTGACTAGCACTGTATAATAGATATAATATTTAGATATTTGGATATAATCTTGGTGTGTGTTGGTTTTCTATACACTGTATCGTTCTTTGAGATTAAAACATCTAGGAAATGTAGTGTAATTCGTTATCCAGGGTAAATGTTATTGTCTCTACTTAATTGTTTATATCATCCAGGAATGTGTCCAACAATTCTACATATCTTCACTATACTATGGGTTTTAAATTTTGTTTAAAAAGAATATTTGTTTCAAAATCTTCCATTAATATATTGGCTAATAGTGGAAATAAACTAGAGCCCATTGCTAGACCAAAATTTTGTTTATAGAATTCATTATTTAGTTGAAAATAGGTATTATGAGTACATAATGTCAATAACTCCATTATAGTTGATACGTTTAGTCTTGTTCTAGCTGCCAATGTATCATTATTCTTTAATTTTGTTTTGATTATATTTAAACTCTTAATAAATGGCACATTTGTAAATAAACTATTTATGTCAAAAATTACTAAAATGATATTTGAATTAAATTCAATATTCTATAATTTATTTAGATTAGATTAGATTATGTGAGGTCGTTAAGGCCATGCGGCCTCACCGCACTTCGACCTATGGAGATCTTTTGTGCATACCTTAATCTAGTTAAACTCTAGAATGAAAATACTTCTGATGAAGTTGATTAGCTTCCTAGGTGACTTGTTTCCTATGTCAGAGGACGCCAGACTGACCTCTCCTAGGAATTTTAGTCGTTTGCAGAACAGTGCTACGCAGTTGCCTAGTATATGTTCTGCCGTTTCTTTTTCATTGTGACAGGAACGACAGTTCTCACTTCTGATTTGCCCATCTTCTAGAGATGATATCTCAGAGGGCAGTGACCAGTGAGAAGGCCAGTGACCATTTTGATATCTTTTTTGGTGTTTTTTTATGACCACTTCAAAGGGTGTTTCAAAGTCGAATTTTACTGGCATAGCATCTGTCGGCATGTCCTTAGAATCCAATGGAATTTCTTCTAAGATTTTCAAGTGGCCAACTAGATCTCCAGGTTTAATTATTTGTGTCTGTCGCAGTTTTAAGACGGTAGTTACTGCCTCCTTCCTTATGCAGAACTGCAAGGGAGGAAGGTTCAGCATCGCCTCTAGAGCTGCAGTAGGACATGTTGACATTGCCACTGTGATTCCCAGACAAGCTAGCCGCTGCACTTTTTGCAGCTTGGCGTTAGCTGTTGTTTGTTGTGTTTTTGGCCACCATACGAATGATGCGGCCTAATTATTGTTTCATATGACCAGAGAGTCATTTTCGGTTGTAGGCCCCAAGTCTTTAAAACGTCTTGCGGCAGGTTCAACTTGCCACCAAAGCTTTGGATAAAATTTTTTCAATATGACTATTCCAGGTGAGTTTTTGATCCAGGGTTACTCCCAGATATTTTACTTACTTGGAATAGTCTAATGTGATGCCATTCATAGTTGGAGCCTGTAAATTGTATTTACGTCTCCTTGTGAAAGGTATCAAAGTCATTTTACTGGGGTTGACACTTAAGCCCTCTTTCGAGCACCAACTTTTAATTTCGTTAAGAGCAGTTTGCATGAGACTAGATATAGTCTGGTCATTGCTTGCCCCTAATTGTAACAACTAGGTCATCTGCGTAACCTTGGGTTATAAAATCAGAATCATGCAACTTAGTGAGAAGGTCATCCATAACCAAAGACCACAGCAGAGGCGATAATACTCCCCCTTGAGGGCACCACTTTACCGCTGTCACAGTCACAGATTCTCCTCCAATACCAGCAGTGATGATTCTCGTTTTTAGCATTGACTGAATCCATTGTATTAATGAGACTTCAATGCTCTTCTTTTATAATTCTATAATCCTTCCATAATTTATTATTAACTAAAATTATATTAACTATTATTTATTAAAAACGTTGTGTATTTTTTATAAATATGTCATTTTAATCTTCTTTGATAATTTGTTAAATATATTCTGGTTCTATATATTATGTTTTCCACAGGCTTCCTTGGATCTTTTGTTAATTTTGTATAGGGTTCGTTTGTTATTGTCTTTAATTTTGTTTTCATATTGAATTTTATACATTATCACAGTTGCATTCCTCTTTATTTAAATAATTTGCATTCTAATCCCTAGACTTAAAAAGAAGAAAAAAAGAAAGGAAAAATGTCTGGTTCCCAAAATTGGACAGGAAATGGAGCTGAAAAAATGGCAAAACCTTGCAATTTTTTCGTCCAGCATCGATTTGTACAAAAATTTGGGATTAGGCTTATTTCAGACTCTAGTTCCTTTTCTAGATTGAACTGTTGTACGCTTTTAGTTTTTAAAAATGGAAAACTACTCCTAATTGTAAAAGATTATAAAAGAACATTTTAAACATTAATATGGTCAACATTTGGATTTTATTAGTAAAATAATGATTGTTTTATGCTTCAACTAGGAATTAATAGGAATAATTAATATGCTTCAACTAGGAATTAATATCATAATATTTCAACCCTTAAAACCACCCTTGTTGTAGCTATATATAAAAAATGTATTTATCCTAAGAGAATGATTTCGTCTTACATAAAGGCTATAGCGGGATAAGATGGTCAAAATTGCACCATGCTCGATTCAGTTTTGGGTCTGGCCATTCGAAAGGACATAATTAAAAACTCACTCAGTTAAATTTTCAAGGCCCTAGGTGCCTCTAGGAGTTCGCTATGGGAAAAAACGTATTTAAAAAAAAAAGATATACATGGCGTTGGTAGTTGCGCCGCGTAATGTCAACTACCGTGCGGCGCAACTATCAACGCCATGTTTTCTGTTACAATCAGGCTCCCTGGATATGCGGGATGTAGGGCTAAGACATAAACGCCAAAACAGTTAAGTAAATATAAAATATAAAATAAAAGAATAATGATATAAGCATGGGTATAACGCTCTTGTATCTAAGCGGAAGAGTAAGGCATGGACGAGCTTGGTACGAGCTTATGAATGTATATAACAAGGATCTCAAAAGTCATGGAACTATATAGATATGCGTCTGTGTATAAATGTATGTACATTGTGATATAATATCACGTATATAGATATATTCGCTAGCTTAATATTCCACAACTTTTGAGTGTACAAGTGCGTTCTAATTCACGATTCATTTTTCGGAATCTTTTGAGGTTATGTAGTAAAAACATGGAGAAAACGGGGTTTTTCGGTTTTTGGAGCATCCTGTAGGAAAAAAATAATAGTTTTAATAGCTTATTTCGATTGTAAAGATAAGAATACATATAAAAATAGCATTAATTTATGTGTATGTTGTTGAGGTTATGAGTCAAAAACTTCAGAAAAATGCCAAAAAAGCAGTTCTTCGATTTTTAGGCATTTTCCACGTTGAAAATGATAATAATATCTATGTCATTCGAAAGAACGGGAAAAAACCCATAAAAAAAACATTATTTTAAAGTTGACCAAAAATTTCCGACAGAACCTAAAATATCACTGAAAATTTCAAATATTTTTCCTGGGCTCAATTTTCAAGCTAAAAATCTGAAAAAAATCAGGCTGTTTTGTATTATTAAAATACGCTTTCATGAATTTTTTCAGATTTTGCAGCAATACAGCGTCTAAAAAAATTTTTTTTTTTTAATACGTTTTTTCCCATAGCGAACTCCCAGAGGCACCTAGGGAATTGAAAATTTAACTGAGTGAGTTTTTAATTATGTCCTTTCGAATGGCCAGACCCAAAACTGAATCAAGCATGGTGCAATTTTGACCAACTTATCCCGCTATAGCCTTTGTATAAAAATTTGGGATTAGGATCATCTCACCATGTACTTCATATTTATAGGGGTATAAACTACCCCTTATTGTCAAAAATTATATAAAAACATTGTAAACCTTAATATTGGTAAAATTTAATTTTGATTGGTTAAATAATGATTGTTTTAGGCTTTAGAATATAATATCATAATATTTCAACCCTTAAAAACCACCCTTAATAACATTGCAATTTTTATAAGAAATTTAATAGATCTATACAGAAAAAAAAGTAGAATTACGTACAAAAACATTTATTTACACAAAAATACGGAACATAATACGGAAAGTGGATTATATTATAACGTATTGCTGCCGAAAAAGCGGTTCTATGGTATTATATACATTGAAAATGCTCTATTACACTCCCAAGCGGGCTATTCGAATTTTTGGAAAAAAAAAATTCGTTTTATAAACATAGTTCCTTCATTTTTGGTGATAAAAGGTTTTTTTAAAAATGAAGTTTTAGATGAAGAATGAATAGAGTTTTTTGAAGAGTTATAAGACTATGTAAATTAAATTCCGTAAGATCCCTCAGTTTTTAAGTGGGGTGAGTTAAAAAGGCTCAAATAATGGGGTGTTTGCTCGTAAATAGAGGTTTTAAACAGCTATACCTCGCTAAATATTAACTGTGAAGAAAATATATGCATAGGGAAAATTTATTTATTAAAAAAGCGACAATTTAGTATCATAATTTTTTTCGTATCTCTAGCATTTTGGAGATATTTTGAAGAAAAGGGTAAAAAATACAAAATTGGAAAAAACAATTTATCTTTAAACTCGAATTTGTCTAAAATTAGGCCTTTTAAATAGATCAAACTTCTTTGGTGTATTAATAATCTCCTCGATTCTCCTCGAAAAATGCAAAGCTTTTTCGTTATTTGGCTTTGAATATTTCAAATTATGCATACGAAGAAAAAAGCTAACCTTTAACATGCCGTATCTCGGTTTGTATTGGTCGTAGAAAAATTATAAAAAAACGGATTTTGTTCTTTTTTCTTTGTTTTTTTTTTATTGAAATGCATATTTTTCGAGTTATTCTCAAAAAAACCCTCTAAAAAAGGCAATTTTTTCGTCGAAAAACTATTACTTTCAACCGCGAATAACTCGAAAAATATTAGTTCCACGAAGAAAACGTAAGGAACATTCTATTCTTAGAATTCCTTGTTTCATTGATTTCCATAGTTAAAATGTAATGAAAAATTCTCACCCCGAGATGGGGTGGCAACCACCCCCAAGGTTTTAGCGTACAGCGGCATGATATTTAAAATGATCCTTGGGCCATTCACTATATTCTGGGAAAATTTCAAGTAAACCATGCTGGATGAAAAAATTGCTAGCCAAAATGCTTCATTTCCTGGCCTAAAAGTAGATGCGAAGTTTATGACAATTTATAAGGTGAATTCTGTATTCGTAGACACTACAAACTATGAAGTAAAAAATGCCCAAGTGGTAAAAGTAAAAGATAAAACTAAACAAATTAATAAGGGAAACGAAAAGCTTCAGAGCCTATTTAGTTGCAACTAAATGAATCACAAAATACTAATAGCCCAGTGTGGTTATGCAAAAATCATCAATTTCACGGCAAAATTTTTTGCAGATATCTGAAGCTTTTAAAACATAGGTGGAGGTTACTAGATGATGAATAGATGAAAAAGTACTCGTATTTTTACCTTGCGTTTTTTTTTAAACAATAATTTATGGTCACAATCTAATTTTTTGTCTATAAGTTTTTCCCTTATATTTTACATATACAATATTTATATCATTTTTTTATATCAAGAATATCTTTATTTTCCCGTTTTTTAAATTAATATTGATAAATAATTTACGGAGATATTAGCAAGGATCTACAAGCAGTTTTTTTGCACTAGTTTATAAATTTTATTATTTTTTTATTAACAAAATAAAATGTTGTTAATACGAAGTTAAATGTGTCGATAGCAATTAAAGTAAATTGTATACTCACGCTTAATCAAGCCATTAAGAGCGTTGAGTTTTCTTACAAGCTCTCTCTGATGACGGGAAGACCCAGAAACACGTGTCAGGGAGTGGTAAGAAGCTCAAATTAAATCGAAACGCAACCATTTTCGCATGTTGTTAATACATTTAAACATCGAGGAATTACCGTCTTTTAAATTTGTGCGAAATTACCCCCCGATCGCTCAAATAGTTTAAAAGTTATTTAATTTATTTATCCCCGAGGCTAAATATTTAAACTATTGAACTTGGTCTATTAATGATGCTAGACACATTTAGCAAATTTTATAGGATTCTTTAAGACTTAAACTATCTCAGAAGTTAAATGTATATTGCGTTTTCATCCAAATTATTTACAAAATAAACGTTTGAAAAATGTATATTTTTTACTTATAAACAATTGTAATAACTTCTATATTTTTTAAGCTACAGACTTGTACGAACAACCATTGGATAGCTGGTAAAAAAACTCATATTAAAAAAAAAACGTCTTTGACCAATACGAACGAAGTTAGGGACTTTTTAAAAAAATCATATCTCCATTGTTATAAACATTAAGAAGCAAAATTTGCACAAATTTTGAATGAAAATCGAAACTTTATATTGAAACTTATATATAAAATTCATCCAATTTTTCGAAACTTACAGCCCTTCGAAACGAAGGTACTTTCGAAAGATCGACATAGGAAATTGGAGGGGATAACTGTTTCAGCTCCGTTTTTTTTTTCGAGATCGGAACTTCAAACTGAAACTCGGAAAAAATTATCTCGGCTTCCATTGCAGCTAGAAGCCTCTTTTTTAATTTGGGGTAGTTCGTCGAAATATGAATAACTACATAGTTTTCACTGGCCGGGAAATATGGGAAACCTCGGAAAAATTGAGTCCCGTAAAAACTTACTTTTTTTAATTTGGCTGGAATAGTCTGTCGCAGTATTAATAATGATAACATAATTTTCACCCACCCCGGAAATCTCGAAAAATCCCGGAAAATCAACCTTTTTTTTTCATTTTATATCAATAATGTAATAATACTAACGTATTTTATAAATTAAATTTCAGGTATTTTTTTACACATTATATTATTATATTCCTTAAATTAATTATAATTATGTTGATTTTTCAAGATTTCCGGGGGAGAGGAGGTGAAAATTATGTCATCATTATTAATACTGCGACAGACTATTCCAGCCAAATTTAAAAAAAAAGTAAGTTTTTACGGTGAATTTCAAATGGACTCAATTTTTCTCAGATTTTCCGGCCAGTGAAACCTATGTAGTTATTCATATTTCGACGAGCTACCCCAGATTAAAAAAAAGAGGCTTCTAGCTGCAATGGAAGCCGAGATAGTGTAAATTTTTCGTACGTGTTTCAATTTGAAGTTCTGACATCGAAAAAAAAAACAGAGCTGAAACAGTTATTCTCCATTGTCCTATGTCGATCTTTCGAAAGTACCTTCGTTTCGAAGGGCTGTAAGTTTCGAAAAATGGGATGAATTTTATAGCTATACATTTCAGTATAATGTTTAGATTTTTATTCAAAATTTGTGTAAATTTTACTTCTTAATGTTTATAAACAATGGAGATATGATATTTTAAAAAATAGTCCCTAACTTCGTTCCTATTGGTCATAGAAGGTTTTTTTTTGTGAGTTTTTTACCAGCTATCCAATGGTTGTACGTACAAGACTGTAGCTTGAAAAATATAGAAGTTATTACAATTGTTTATAAGTAAAAAACATACCCCTTTTTTAAACGTTTATTTTGTAAATAATTTCGACGAAAACGCAATATGCATTTAACTTCTGAGATAGTTTAAGTCTTAAAAAATCCTATGAAATTTGCTAAATGTATCTAGCATCATTAATAGAGCAAGTTCAATAGTTTAAATATTTAGCCTCAGGGATAAACAAATTAAATAACTTTTAAACTATTTGAACGATCGGGGAAAATTTCGCACAAATTTAAAAGACGGTAATTTCTCGATGTTCAAATGTATTAATAACATTTTATTTTGTTAATAAAAAAATTAATAAAATCTATAAATTAGTGCAAAAACACTGCTTTTTTGCAAGTATCTCCGTAAATTATTTATCAATTTGAATTTAAAAAACGGAGAAATAAAGATATTCTTGATATAAAATAATGATATAAATATTGTTCATGTAAAATATAAGGGAAAAAACTTATAGATAAAAAATCAAATTGTGACCATAAATTATTGTTTAAAAAAAACGCAAGGTAAAAATACGAGTACTTTTTCATCTATTCATCATCTAGTAACCTCCACCTATGTTTTAAAAGCTTCAGATATCCGCAAAAAATTTTTCGACATTTTTTTTAACCAGACTTTGCTATAATGTATTTATTTCAAATTTACCAACACTGACATCGATACACAAAAATTTGTAGACTAAGATAAAAATGTATATTAGTTATGAGGAATCTACACTCAATAAAATTAAAAATTAAGAATACATGAAATAGATAGGCTCCATTAAAAGTAATATGAAAAACTTGTATCATTTATAAAAGAAGAGATATAAGTAAAATCATAGTTTGTTCAATACAAGCATAATTTATTGAAATTATTGTTGGGAGATAACTTTAATGTGGAAATAAATAATAAAGTTACTCAACGAACCCAAAGTGATCAACAAGAAATCCAAATGCTACTTATGCTCAGTACAATCAGGTGCACTTAGATCGTTTTTATTTACTTTAAATTGCACTTTGCTCAATTTAAATGTGTTTCAAGGCTTTAAAGAGATATTCTCTCTTTATTCTGATAGCCAGGTTGTGTCCATATATAGCAAATGCATAAGGTCACTTTATCAAGATGATTTAAACACTAAAAACAAAAATGCAATAAAATGTCCTCACAATAAAATAACTGATTTTACTGAAACACTATGGGAAAATAACTACGAAAGTAAAAGTGCACAGCCTTCGTTATTGGTAGGTTCTGCCCCAAACAGACGTCGTCAACAATAAGGATATCGTCTTTCTTAAGTTGTATATTTTGCAGTATGGGTCTGGCCCAAGAAAATTATTTTCACAAAGTATTTATCTTACTACTGGTTATCTTTTTTTCTTTTTTTTTTACTTGATAAGGATATTGATGTTTAGATAGTTACTTAATTTTTTAAAATTACAATTAGGTCCTAAAACTTGTGATATATTGTCAGGTATTGAATGTGTCTCTTTTTCGTTGGTCTTGTATAAACTTGTGTGTGCTGTATAAAGCTTTATTGTTCTTTACACTTGTAGCGTCAATGATTGACTGAGGGCCCCTTAAGGGCAACTGTCATACACCTTGACTTATGGTGGCGTTGCCAGTACAATGTTGTCAGGTGCATTACAAGTGAAAAGTAAAAATATACGAACAGGTGTATTTAGGACGATCTACCATAATATGTGCTACAGACATTCCGTAGTTATAATACTCACATAAAGGGTGATTTTATTTTGAGATGATGTACCCATGAGTTATTCTGCTGTGCCCTATAGACAAAGGAGACTTTAACGTATACCTGACGCTCAATGCTTGTTTTTCACCATAAATTTGTTGTAGGCTAGTATGTAGAAATAATTGTGACTGGTGGCATTCATTTTTCCACATACTTAGCACTTTTTATTTAACGAAACGCTTGAAATCGGAGACCGACACAATATTCACTAACACCGACGACGCATTTTGTATTGCTCCACGTGCACGATGATCAGCTTTTTCTTTGGCTTGAAATTCAAATTAAATTAACTTGCTGTTTTGCTTCATTTAGAAGATGTAACTGTTCTTGTATTAGACAGCCTTTAGAGTTTATTCCAGGAATCCCCATATTGGATTTTGACAATTAAAATCCCCTACAATTATTTTTGGAGTTGGAATCTGATCCAATAAATCTGTAAGATGTATTTCTGTGATTATATGGTTTGGAGGTAAATATATGCTGCAAATATTTATTTTTTTTTGGAAATAAGACTGTCGCCGCTACGACTTTCAAATTACTATTAATTTTTAACATCTCTCATTGGTAATTTTGACTTATATACGTAATAACAACTCCTCCGCTGGCTATATATGCATTTCTTTGGTTTTTATAAAACCATGTGTAATTTTAGTAAACATATAATAGATGGTAAGATTTCTGAACATAAATGTTTAAACACTTCAAAGTGAGCATAAAAGATGTAAATATTCCTCTGAACAGACAATCCCTTTATAATAATGGTTCTTATTCTTATGAGGATTCTAAAGAGATGTCAGAGTCTCAAGCAAGCAAGCGATTTAATTAAACCCAGTTAGTGAGAGATGTTCATCTCTAAGAATTACGTTCGGGTATAACAATTCATTAGAGCGAGGTGTATTAACTCGAGCTAAAACAGGAGTCACTCCACCGCGCTCCAATGCTCCAGACCATCATGTTCCCCTCTATGGTACTCTGATGCGCGATAGGGGCACAACTATCAGATTGCCCGGGTTTTTTTAAGGTTTTTGTTAATATTTTTTTTGTGGCTTTCGCCGATATTTTATGGTAGTTTTTTGATTTTTTTTGGTGGCCGAATCCGTTTTTTCTGTTTTTTGTAGTTTCTTTTTGTAGGATGTCCTAAAACATAAAATAATAATTAGTGTATACTTTTAATAATTATCAATTTACCTGGGCCTACACTGTACTTGCGTTTGTCCGTAATTTTATAGAGCTACGAAATATCCGTTTTGTGTGTTGTTATTTTTGTTTTTTGTTATATTTTCTCTCTGGTGACTTTTATTTCCTCTCCGGTATTTTATTGGTTTTATCTCTGGTTTCGTTTATTTTATTCCACTATCTGTTGTTTAGGTCTTTTGTGCTTCCATCGGTGGAAAGCGTCGTATCTCATGGTCTCTCGAATTATGTGACTTGGATGGTTCTCTAGTTCCGAGAACTTCGTCCTTGCTTTTTCTTTCATAATTTCAGTCACTCTAATTTGCTGTAATTCTCTAAATAGTAATCTTGCTGCAACGTATCTCGGTACGTATATATGTTAGTATAGGAAGAATTATACTATTTATTAGTCTTATTTTTGTTTTTTTCCTGCTAGTCCTCTTAATGACGTTTTAGCTATGTTCGCTCTTTGTATTGTGACTTCTACGTGTTTATTAAATAGTAAGCCTTTATCCATGATTACTCTTAAATATTTTGCTTCGCTCTTCCACTTGATGGGGTTATTTTGCACTGTCACTTATTCCTCTGGTTGTTGGTGCCTCTTTTTGAAGAGTACTGTCTGCGTTTTTTCGGAGTTTAATGCGATTTTCCATTTTAAACTCCACTCTTCGATATCGTCTAGCGCTGTTTGCAGGTTGTTTACCGCAATGTCTATGTTTCTGTGTTTGACCGCTATTGCTTTGTCATCGGCATATAGACTTAATAAAATGCCTGGTCTTCTAGGTACGTCGGCTGTGTATATTGTGTATAGCAAAGGTGACAGGACCGCTCCCTGTGGTACTCCAGCCTCCAGGTTCCCGAGTTCGGATGTGACTTGTCCTATACGAACTCTGAAACTACGGTTGCTCAAATACGAAGAGATTAGTCTCGTCATTGCCCCGTTGTAACCGTATCTTCTCATTTTATAAATTAGTCCTTAATGCCACACTCTGCCGAAAGCTTTGCTTACGTCTACGAAGGCAGCTCCTGTATATTGTTTGTCGTTAATTCCAGCTGCTATGTACTCTGTTAATCTGAGTACTTGTAGATCTCTAGAGTGCTCTGATCTGAAGCCGAATTGCGCTTCTGGTATTATGTCTAGTCTCTGTTTCGGCTTGGAGTCTGCTGAGTATGACTCTCTCTACAATCTTACTGATTGCAGGCAGTAAGCTTATTCGCTTGTAATTTTGCAGAAATGTGCTGTCTTTTCCTGACTTTAATAACATTATGACATGGGCCTCTTTCTATCTGATAGGAAATTTCTTGAATCTTAGCATTGCATTTCTTATATTTGTTAGATATACTATGGCTCTCGGCGGTAAGTATTTTAGAACCCTGTTTGTTATTTGGTTTAGTCTTTGTACTTTTTTCGGCAAGCTATTTTTAATTAGCTCATTTAACTCCTCCGATAATGTAGCAAGGATGTTTTCATTTGGATCCTCGGGTCTTTCTCTTTGTCCTTCGACTTCTTCTATGAAGTTGATGTCCTCGTCTGGGTGGCAACTTAGTGTACACTCTCTCTTTAGTGTACAGAGAGCATTCCTCATTACCTCTGCTTCTTCCTCAATGGTGTATACTATTCCATTTTCTCCGTGAAGTGGAGGGATTGGTTTTCTATTATTTTTGAGTATTCTGTGTCAAAGTCTACTGCTAGTGATATTGCTATCGGTATTGCATAGATGTATTTTCAACAATATTCCTAAGAAGTCGACATCGTCTGTATACATCGTAACCAAGCTAATAAAGTCTTTATGTTCATATGAGTTTCTTTGTTTTAGTCTCTACCTTTTCGGGTGTGGAAAAAGGTTGATCCGATACTTCTTCAGCGGGGTGTATCTAAATGTATCTAAATATTTTCATTTGGCACTTACAGTATCAGTTTTTAGTGAAGCATGGGATATTTTCTTTTTTATTTGTTGTTTTGTTGATTCTGATATTTCAGATGTTAAAATTTGTCTTTTTATTGCTGTGTGTACTTTTGTGTTAGTATTATTAGTATATGATTCTGGTAGGCTTTGTGATTTGGAGATATTTGATAGTGAACTAGTTGAAAAAGTAGAAGAAGTACCGGATTTATTAGCAGTTGGGGTTTCTGTTGCAACGATTTTTTGAGCTCTTTGATTATTTTCTCTTTTAAATATTTTAACATTAGTAGATTGAGATAGTTGGTTAGGATTTTTCATATTGGTTAATTCGGTAGTACGATTTTCATCTTTCTATCCAATGGTATTACATTTAGAACAATTTAGACCATCTAAGGAGAGATAGATTCTGTAAGGGATATTATCATCGAAATAGGAATTGAATTTGGGACAGGGATATTAATTTTTAGGGCAACAAATACTTAACGTCTAAAGCTTAATATATGACTATATTCGGATTCAGGCTTGCGAACTTTCAGGAAAGTTATTTTGGTAACTGTAATAACCTCCAATTTTTTGAGCTCTTCTTCGATTATAGAGTTTGGAATGCCTTGGCACACATTTGATATCACTAGTCTACTAACAGGAGTGATTAATCTTCCAATTTCTATATAATTTTCTTGTATTAAAACGGATTTATGATTCTGCCGTAAATTTTTTACGATTTTAGTGTTACTAAGGTGAAGATGATATTTTTTGGTTGTAGTAAAATTTCTATTGTTGTTATATATTTCTATATTTTTATATCTGGTACTTATAATAAATCAATTGCTTATTTTTTAGATGGTAAATTGAAATTGCTTACGACACTGAAGTAGGTTAATGTTGGAGATGTTGTAGATGAGTTTGGTGTTGAAGATGTTGATATTTGTTTGGTGACTTCTGTATTAGTTTCTAATTTGCTATCCATTTTTAACAATGTTATTTTTTTCATTAGCAAGTTTAAAAGTAAGACCCACTACTGATTTTTGACAATTAGTTTGACATATCGGCTTTTTTAAAACCTAAAAATGGATCCTTTGTTTATGTTAATGCGATATGTTTCAAATCGTTTATAAGGATTGAATAAAAACTACTTACAACTTTTCTTCGCTCTACTTACAAATCACTTCTATTTCACTCTAAGTAACAAACCTGCTTTTAGTAGTTGGCATAAACCAACAAAAAACACGCGGAACTGAAATTATTGACAGTTCTTTCAATAAAATATTTTGACAGTCCTCTAGTTATATCATGAATGTGTTGCTTGTGTGAGTCCATTTTAAAAGAGGTAAAAAAGAAATAAATTAGACTTACTCACAATCAGTTTAATTTTACTACCTAAGACGACCGGTTTCGCTTTCTAAAATTTGCAAAGCATCATCAGGTCAGTGGTACAAAGTAAATTAAATGCTGAAATTATAAAAAGCCCATATTAGGGTGCTGTCTTATAAGGATAAAGATCAAAAAAGTTATAGATCAAAAAAAGGTTTTAGTAATTATGCCAATATTACATGTCTGTGTTAATTAATATACATAAATTGCATTAGCAGACAGAGTAACAACCCACAAATTGGCACGAGAAAAAATCTGTTGAATTGTAATAAATTAGAAATAAACAAAATACTACTTACATTCCGGCACAAGAGTTATTATATAATGATTGGTGATTCATAGTTCAAACTATCCCTTATTACTGATAATGAGTGATCTTCGGTCAATGTTGTAACTGTCTAACAACTTAGGAGGAAGTTTCTTGAGGGGAGGGATGTTAACAGATGATATAGGAGTAAGGTATATGTTATTGTTTGTTGAAAGAAAATGTGATGTTTTATATTATTTAAATTATTAAAGTTATTTATATTTATTGAAGAGATATATTTTGAAATGTGTGTTAAATTATTGAAAAATTTTTTTAAGGAAAGAGGACAGTTATATTTCATTCATTGTCATATACCTGTCCTCTTTCCTTAAAAAAATTTTTCAATAATTTAACACACATTTCAAAATATATCTCTTCAACGAATATAAATAACTTTAATAATTTAAATAATATAAAACATCACATTTTCTTTCAACAAACAATAACATATACCTTACTCCTATATCATCTGTTAACATCCCTCCCCTCAAGAAACTTCCTCCTAAGTTGGACAGTTACAACATTGACCGAAGATCACTCATTATCAGTAATAAGGGATAGTTTGAACGATTAATCACCAATCACTATATAATAACTCTTGTGCTGGAATGTAAGTAGTATTTTGTTTATTTCTAATTTATTACAATTCAACAGATTTTTTCTCTTACCAATTTGTGGGTTGTTACTCTGTCTGCTAATGCAATTTATGCATATTAATTAACACAGACATGGAATATTGGCATAATTACTAAAACCTTTTTTTGATCTATAACTTTTTTGATCTTTATCCTTATAAGACAGCACCCTAATATGGGCTGTTTATAATTTCAGCATTTAATTTAATTTGTACCACTGACCTGATGATGCTTTGCAAATTTTAGAAAGCGAAACCGGTCGTCTTAGGTAGTAAAATTAAACTGATTGTGAGTAAGTCTAATTTATTTCTTTTTTACCTCTTTCCTCTAGTTATCTTTGATTATAAATTATTAGATGTTTAGTCTTAAAAGAAATATTTTATACTTGAAGGCTAGAATTGCTAAAAGGGCTATGTGCCAAAACGGATTTTTTTACGGAAGCGAAAAAACTTGTGAAAGAAATAAATACTTTTTTTTACACACATAAAAAAACTCTTATGATTATGAAAATATTCACACAGTTTTTTTATTTATCTTAAAAAAAGATTTTGTGAGCAACAATTTCTAATAATAAAATATTAGATATATGACAACTTTTCCTAACTTACTTATGGTGTTTTTTTCAGATTTTCTGCTCTCATTGCTTCTTGGATTAAATATTTCCATGGTATATTTGCTCATGTGCGTTTTGTAGTAATTTTTTAAATTCATTCTCTCTCCTGTTGCCGACAAGAATGTAGCGTAGAATAATTTTTAAATAATTTTAAACTGTTTGTCCTTGTTTTAGTATAATGTTATGTACAATTTATGTTTAATTTCATGTGTATTACATTCTGCGCTTGCTGGATATTGGACTTGATTATTAAAATTGTGCCCGATATTTGCCTTTAATTTTTCAAAATTTTTATATTTGTTTGTAGTTTGTATATTGTTTATGCAGTCCATTTCTCTCATACATTCTGGGATAGTTGTAGCTTTATTTAATTGATTTTTTGATATGGCTGCGAGAGGCATGCCCAAATATTTCAACTGTATCACTTGTTCAATGCTTTGTCATCAATTACGATTTTCCATATTACAGGATCTTTAGTAAACGTTGTGCGCTTCTTTTGTTTGTCGATATGATTATGTACTGTTCCGCAATTTGGTACAACCAATAAACTTTCCTTTGCAACTCATCTTCTGTTCCAACCATTTTTTTGCATCACTTGCGTAGCAAACCATGCTTATCATATTGTTCCTTAGTGTTTTCTATTATAGATATTTTTTTTTATTCTAATCTATTGTTTTTGAGTAATTCTGCCTGCTTCTGTTTTCTTGAATTGTACCTTTACATTGTCTCACATATTGTCTCATGCTATCTTCTTCTTCTTCTTTAGCTTTTCCCTTTTCAGAGGTCACTGTTCCTTACTCTTTATCGCCACTTATTTCTGTTCATCTTCTTTACTTAAACCTTTCTCTCTCTCAAGTCTTCTGCCACACAGTCCCTCAACTTATAAGATCTCTATCCTTTGTTCCACATAGTTTTTATCTCTATCCTTCGTCTCACATAGTTTTCTTCTCTACATCGGACATGACCAAACCATTGCAGTTTTTGTTCCTGAATCTTTTTTGAGATTGTAGTTACCCCAGTTGTTTCCCTATCCAAGTCGTTTCCGATCCTGTCCCTCCTAGTCTTACCCAACATCTACCGTAACATTTTCAGTCCAGCTACCTCCCTCTTCTTTTCCTGTATCTTCTTTACAGGCCACACTTTACCGCCATACACCAACGCAGGTCTCACCACACTCTTGTATATCTTTCTTTTCAGCCCTTTCCCGATTTTTCGATCATAAAGTACCCCGTTCATTCGCTTCCAGTTAAACCAACCAGCCTGTATCCCGTGGGCAATTTCTCGATCTAGTGTCCCATTTTCCGTCATGTAGGAGCCAAGGTATTTAAATTCTCTTACTCGTCCTAGCTTTTCTCCAAGCAATTCATCTTCCTCCCAACCACATATACTCCATTTTCGACCTGCTAACCTTAAGTCCTCCCTCCTCAATAGCTCTTCTTCAACACTCCAACTTCTCCTCCAACATTTGTTTGTTCTCCTTCACTAACACGATATCATCAGCAAGAAGCATTGACCAAGGAGCCCCTTCCCTTACTTTCCCTGTTAGTACAACCATAACAAGATTAAACAGGTAAGGACTCAGTGAAGAGACTTGATGTAAACCAATCGTCACTGAAAAACTTTCGGTCAATCCGACAGCAGTCCTTACTTTGGTGTACGCTCACTTATACAGATTCAGCCTTTCATCCTTTCTTTTCAGCTGCCTTGCGTAGATACGTAGCGAGCTGGTCGTGTCTTTTTATTCGGTGCCAATGTGATGCGGGGCACTTCTGCAAAACGTGACTAAGGCTCCCGTTACGTTCGCATCCCTTTCGGCACCTCCGTTCGTGTGGTGGATTTGAAGGGATGCCTCTAGTTGGCAGTAGATTTCCTCGCAGCTGAATTGCCTTGACAAAATCTCTCCCCGACCAGTAAGACGGTGGATTGCTTATCCAGACTGAGCTTTCGGAGTGTGAAGAGCCCTGGCTAAGCTCGTTTCCACGATAGCCGTCCTTAAGTTTCTGGCTCAATTCACGTGCGATAGATGCTGAATTGCCAGACGATGTTCTTGTCAATTTAAGGATCTTCTCCCAGAGACGTGACATATATAAGTAGACTGAGGGCTAAATACGTCGAGTCAGTAGCTGAGCTGATTAATTTAGTCAGTCTTCTTCTCATGATAGCCGGGACGTGCATGGCCATGGTCATGACGCCCAGGCCACCCTCTTTTGTGGGAGGGTGGATGTAAGCATCTGCGTACGTACGATTGAGGGACAGAAAATTCCGAATGGCTATACGCACGGACCTGTCAAAGCCCTTAAACGTCTTCATGGTGATGGTTGGACTCTGCAACTTGTCGATATACTTCGGAAGCAAGTATGTTTTAAGTCACTCAAGCATGAATACGCCAGTCGATTGTATTCTTGAGCCTTTTCCGTGATTTGTCTTATAACAATAGAGCGCCTGTATATGATATTCCGCTTCGAAAGCCTTGTTGTTTATCCTTAATTCTCTTATTTAGTAATTTGGTTAAAATTTTTGGTCGTTAATTTTAGCACGGTGTTGAATAGATTGTTTCCTCTACAGTATCATAGGTAGATAATCAATTTATGTTATGAATATTATGCAGTCTACATAACAGAAAAATAATATCATTTGTAAAGCTGGTATAATAGTTTAACAATACGTGCAAGAGGTAAAACATGACAATATCTACAACAAAAATGAAAACAAAAAAATGGCTGAAAAATATAGGCACTGAAAACCTTTTACTATCAAAATATGATTAGAAATATTAAGGATACAATTTTAGAAGACAAGTAAATGAACAGTACTAAAAACATGTTATAAGGACGTTATAAGTAGCTAAAGAACGAAAGGACAGCAAATTTTTAATATAGTTTCTTCTCCATTGTTGATTTTTTCAAATAATATTAATCCCAGTTAAGATTGTAAGTTTAACAAACAAAAAGTTTGTTATATATTTACATTTTACCTGACTTCTTACTTATTTATGTTTCAATAGATGTTCAATATGTCCTTTAGCGGCTATTCACTTACTAGGCAATTCAGCTATAAGAGTTTGTTTGATGTTCGGTATTTTTTGCCAATCTCTATTTCTACATCACATGTAATAAAAAATAATTAAAATGAACCAATGAATAAATAATCCCACACTATGTACGGCTCTGGTGATTCCACCGTGGAAATAAGAGTATTATATTTTGTAAGTTCATGGTTACATAGGGTGTGGTGATGATATAAATTCGATATAATTTTGGCCGGTGGTCACAGTGAACTTGAACACCACAAAAACAACATGTTCGTAAAACTGGTAAGTCCTCATTTCAACTGTTTAGTGAAGCTTGACGATTGTTTTGAGAAAAAAGTGTTTCACGGCTTACTTAAGACGGTTACTTAATAGTGTATGTGGTTATTAGTGCAGTGCGATACCGATTTGGAATTTTTGTGATCTAAATACTTGCTGAGCTACAATGGAACTTTTTTGAGAATACATTTTTCATTTCAGGGCATTGGTTTTCTTCAAAACTAATTTGGCATTTTATGATTTTGTATTAATTCCATCTTTACATAGAAAGTTCAAGAGATACTTTTTTGTTGTCAAAATAGCTATTTCTTTCAAAAAATTACTTATATTTAATTCATGCAATTTTCACAAATTATTTTTGTCTATATTCCTATTATATGTTTTTTAAAAAGTTTTAAATACGTTTTAAATTTCTGTTTTTTATATCCTAGTTTAATTTTTGTATATTCATTGTCTCTCTATTTGAAAACTATCTTTGTCCTTGTTTTGATCCAATTAATTTTCAGTTTTTAAATTCTATATAAAATTATTTTAAATTTTTAAATCATTTTATATAAAATTATTGACTAAGTCCTTAATAATATAAGACTTACACCCTAATACATAAAATAAGTATCTTTAAACATAAAATATGAAAAATATTATATTTTTAATACAGTAAAACTAATAAAAGTAGAAGAATTGCTTTCCTTGGTCTCTTATACGTATAAAAGACTGAAGAACTTCGAAACTAATATTCTATTGGTAAAGATAGGACAGATGATTGCACATTTTCCAATAAACGAGAAACTGCTGTTGGCATTGATAAACAAAACCTCATGAAAAAAAAAAACATTTCCAACTTTTAGTTATTTTTCTCTTTGACTATTATTTTATCGGCTTATTTTCAGTGTAATATACCTAGTAATTATTTTCAATCCAGTAAATCACAATAATCCATGGTGGTTGTTTTCCTTGTTTTCCTCGTCGTTAGGCGCTACGCTGTAATTTACTTGTTAAGTAGTTGTTTAGAAAATTTTAAAATAGATACATATGTAATATTATCTATTATTGCACACACAAAATTTACACCTTGGTAAGTTTTAATGCTACTAAAATATAACATGTTCCTATTTGCTCAGTTCATGTCTAAACAGTGTACAATATATTGGACAAACATTCAAAATCTCTAACCTTTTCTATCAATCTATCTGCTTATTAAAAATTAAGTCAATCAGTGTTCTTTATGTTTTTTTTAAGAGAAATTTGCATGATTTTATTTATTGGAAACATCCGCCTCTTCTCGGATTATATAAAGAACGCTTTCGTATGACAAAGTTGTTAAAATTGCATCGATAATATCTCTGACGTGATTTAATATTCCTTAAAATTTTTATTTCTAAATTTGAATTATTTCGTATTTATATTAACCCCATTATAAGTATTAAAATATAATTCCATTATTTGTGGGATATTTATTATTCGTTCTAGTATTCAAACACAATTTACAGATTAAAACAATTTAAATTTTGATTTAAATATTTATGTATACCAATATGTTTCTTTTTTAGGCTGTACTCGCTTGCTCTTTGGCCGTAGCATCAGCGGCCTACAATGGTCCCTTGGCAGGAGGCCAACCTGCAGCTCTCTACCCCGCGGGAGTGGACCCTAAAGCTTGTCCCAATTTCCCTGACTGTTCAAATCCAGCTGTAGCTGTCAATCAAGTACCCGAACAAGTCGTGCCACAATATTCTCAATACCAAGCTCAACCTCAATACCAACCACAATACCAACCTCAATACCAACCACAATACCAACCCCAACCTCAACAATACCAATCCCAATACCAACCTCAAGCTCAATTCGCCCCACAACAATACAATCCCGTTGTACCTCAACAATACGCTCAAGCTCAACAGCAACAACAATATGCTCCTGATGTACAAAACGCTTTAGACCGTGGTGAATATATCGGTGATGGAGATTATCACGGTGAAGGCCTTGCTGAATCTCTAGCTCCTGGATATGCTGGTAGGTTATGTTAAAGCTTGTTGTATAAGTAGTAGTTACTAACAAATGTCATTTTTTATTATTTGCCCTTTGATTTATTTACCTTCCTAGTTTTTGATTTTTCGTTAGATACAATTATTACCCAACCATCCCAATCTACATATATTTCCTTTTGAAACTTTGTATTTTTTCTTTTAATCCATACCTACTCCATTCCATATTTTTTTCCCAAATATTTTCCTAAGGATGCTAGGAAGTTCTTCCCAGTCTTTAACAATGATTTATTTTAATTTATTCATTGTCTACATTTGTACTTAGTAGTTTGTTCAAAGCAAAGACGCAACGATTGCCAGTCATAATTCTCTTTTGGATTCTTCTCGCATATCAGATCTCCTGGTAAATGGAGCTCATGGGTTTTAAAATCTTTCTACCTCCTTAACTTTGTATATTTATGTGTGTGTGTGTGTGTGGTAAGAGAGAAAGAGAGAGAGATAGAGAGAGAGAGAGAAGATAGCTTGAAAGCAGGTACTTTAGCCTTTAGATTTTTATTTGTTATTCTCTAGTGATCTATCAAATTTGTTACGTATATAACTGTTTCATTTAAATAATAATGTTTATCTGTTTTATGTAGTCGATCAGTTAGTTAATTATTCTAATCACATGGAAACTTGGTAAATTATAATAGGTAATTGGAAAACACATTTGCTCGTATATTTTTCCTTCTACGGTTGTCATTGTTAGGTATTACCTTGTACAAACCAGTCTCTGTTCCATATATCACTGTCTAACACTCTTTTATATATAAAAGAGCTACTTGAAGATGACGAAAGAATGGAGACAATAGAACCAAGAGGTAGAAATGGACCTACTATTACCAAAGGGAGATTTTAAAAAGTACTAAAACTTATAAAATAAATTATGAAGCCATGGGACCGGATGAAATAACTACAGAAATCCTAAGACTACTAGAAATACATTGATATACCAGTAGAATTGTTTAACGAAATTTACTATATCGGAGAATTCCGAAAAAAGTCTAATACTCAATCCCAATACCCAAAAAAACCCAACAAAATGAAATATGAAGAATATAGAACAATCAGCTTAAAGAACCAGGTTTTAAAAACCAACTGGGATTTAGAAAAGGTTTCGGAACTAGAGATGCATTATTTACTATACAACCAATCACAGAATGGTATCGAGATGTCAACTGTGACAAAGGCTTGCCAACATATTACGGAATACAGAAATATATGATCAGGATGTGAGAATCATTACAAATTTATGACGATATCATAAAGCCTTAAAACGAGTAGATCAACAAAAATCTAAAGAGATACCTATAAGAAGAGAAGTAAGATAAAGATGTGTACTATTCTAAGGCATATCAATTAATGGAACAATAATGAATATCTCAAATATGCAAAGGATACAATACTGCTTAGGGACAGTAGAGAAAGGCTCACATCAGCAACTGCCTCATCATTTTATCACCAGTGAACACATTTTTGTTATTTTTTCTCGTATACCATAATAGTTTAATCATTGAGAAACCCGTTTGAGAGTTCTTCGTTAGATTTTTTATATATTCTTATTTCAAGAAATATAAAAGGCAAAGTGTATATTTGTATAATTTATGACAGTATACTATTCTAATAGGTATATATCCAATAAAATATTAATGAAATTGATCGTAAAGCTCTTTGTTCCTGATATATTTAAAAGAAAAGTAAAAAGGCAATGGTTACTTATATTTCAATTTAATATTTAGTTCTAGATTGATTTCTATTTAGCAATGGCATTCAGGGCGAGCCAGGCCCACGTTTTGCCAACACCTAGTTTATATATAATTTTCACAACAAATTCATGGTTATACAAAAGTAGGTGTAGCTGTTTTATTATTTTTAAAACAATTTTCAAAAGTAAAATATTTCAGTACTTACAATGTTAAAACATTGAATTTTTTTACAAAAGAGAAACACATGTAAAAAAATACGTTTTACAGTCTAATACTAATAATTGTAATCTACAAATCTAGTTAGTAGTCGTAATCTTCGGCAATCACCATTAACATTTTTATGTTCTTTAGATATTTCAAAACAAAAGAAAATTTTGCTTTTCTTGTATGAAAAAAAAAATCTACGACATATCCGTACTTCGTTTCATCTGATGATTATTCTCTCTTCTTGTACCTTCATCCCTATGCTCGGTCGGCTTGCTTAATTGTATTTTCCTACAATTTTCTGTCTCGATTCATACTAATATTAATCCTCTTTGCACATATAAATAATCTAATCATCTCCCAGCATGTTTACTTCGGACTCCTCCTATACAACAAATTCTACTCCATTCAGTACCTCGAAACTCAGCAACTGAACAGACCCTAACCATATTATTATATGTTTTCTCACTTTTCTACCTTATTTTATCTTTTTTTTGTCACACCTCTAACTCATCTAAGCATTTTCGGCACATCATCGACACCTCTAACTCATCTAAGCATTTTCGGCACATCATCGGTATTCATCGTTTTTAAACTGTTAATATTGAGCGCCTTACATGATAGGTGACCTTATGATGGTTTTATAGAAGTTGCCTTTCAGTTTCATTGGAATCACACTCTCATACAATATACTACTCGTTTGCTTCCATTTTATCCACAACGCTCTCTCCTGAATGTATACACATCTTCTTTTTGTATATATGGAATTCTCAGCATCTGTCTATATATATATATATACGTTTTAAAGGCATCTATTCCTTTTTCTGTTTCAGAGTCCATTGTCCAACTTTCACAGCCATCATCTCAGCCAACATCTGATCATTCGAATTCTGAGCTCTAGCCTAAGGTCTGATCTTGTAAAAAATGGTTTCATGTTGATGAGTGTTTTCCTCGCTTGTTCGATTCTTGATAGGATTTCTTTTTTTTTGGTCTCTCCTCATCATCTCCTCTAAGAAGGTTGGCAACCATCATGGCAATCCGCACTTTCGACACCGCTACTCTAAAGAGGTCAGCGGAAGTGCAGTTAAACCAAGCTCTCAAATTATTCAACCAAGAGTCAACCAGCGTCTTCTTCCGCGACTCCTTCTACCCTGTATTCTTCCTTGCATTATTAATTGCAACAAGTTATAACGCTCGCCCCTTATGACATGTCCCAGATATTGCAGTTTTCTGACTTTAATTGTATCTAAAACTTCTTTATCTTTTCCCATTCTTCTCAACACCTCGACATTCGTGACTCTATCCACCCAACTTATTCTTAATATCCTTCTGTAGGCTCATAACTCGAAGGCTTCCAATCTGTCCGAAACATCTTTCTTTAAAGTCCAAGCCTCCAACCCATAAAATAATACCGAGAACACGTAGCATCTCAGAAATCTTATCTTATCTCTCGTATTCTTTCCTTAATCTCTTCTGTGTACTCATTATTTTCGTTAATTACTGTACCCAGATATTTATATTTCTCAACTTTTTTAATTTGTTTAACCTTTTTTAAATTTTTTAAATATTTTTCCGTTGTTCTGAGCTTTTTCTGCATAACTATTTTCTTCTTTTGTTAAATTTTAGCCTTTTTCATTTATTCGATCATCCGTGGATGGTGGAGAACAAGGTCTATCATCGTCAAAAAGTGTCTGAATGTATTCTTTCCATCTCTCCAATTTGTCATCTGTACCTATAATTATCTCGTTATTGTTATTTCCTAATATTGTTTCTTTTCCCTTTCTGTGTCTACCTGTCATTTCTTTCACTTTTTTATAGACATTAAAGGTGTTGTAACTTTCCTGAAGTTGTTCAATTTCTAGGCATTTGATTGACACCCAGTTTTCTTTAGCTTCTCTGCAAGTAGATACACATATACTTCCTCATTATTTCCTAATACTGACCGTAGATACTTATACTATTACTTTTCACAATAATTTTACTATCCAATGTTATCATCTTATTTGTAGCAGTAACTACACATTTAAATAAACATTGCAGATTCTCTGTTTTTGTCCTATTAACTTTTAAACCTTTTCTTGAAACGCTTGTGTCTGTTGTTTTAGTTTTTGCACTAATTGTATTTCAATATTTTCGTATCAATAATACGTCATCAGTATGGATTAAATACCAAGGAATGTCACTTGCTATTACCTGACATTTACCTGTTAACTGATCTAACACTAATGAGAATAAATTAGTATGATGCAATCCTACCTTTACATGAATATATCGGTCTCTACAGCACGTGGTTGTTACTCCATCATATATATTTCTCACAATCTTCACTTACTTACTCTTTGTAATACGTTTCCACATTGGCCCTGCAGTTCTTTTAATATCGTCGCTCCAGCTCATTTGCGGTCTTCCTCGTGGTCTTTTGGCTTTATATGGCCGCCAATTCCCGATTTCTTTATTCCATCGGCCATCCTTAGGACGTTCGTTATGTCCAGCCTATTTCTATTTTAGTTTAGCTGCCTCTTCGATAGCATATTTTACTTTTGCCTTTTTTTTACCTAACCTTCTGTCTTACTGAATATTTAATACCATACCATATAGTATGGTATTATATTTAATACCATACCATATTAACTACCATAAGCCTCTCGAGGGACCTTGTCATATGCTTTCTCAAATCAATGAATTCCATATTTTTCTTTATTTCCACATTTTTCATCACCGGCCTTATATTGAAAATTGCATCTGTTGTTCATATGCATTGCATACATTCAAATTAATTTTCAGACTAAAGTTATATTCATAGGTCAAGAATTATTATAGAGTTCGAGTTAGTGATGAATGTAAACCAAAAAATACAATTAATTTGTTAGCCAATTTGTTCTTGTCTTTTTTTACCGACAATACTTCTTCAGGGGTATATTCTACCTAACTGTTTTAGCTTTCGTTATTTAGGACCTGATATATCCTTACAATACTTGGACCATATGTTACAATACTGTACTGAGGAGATGGTTTGACCACTCATCCACAGAAATCTTTCGTGCAGCAGTTTCCAAAGCTAAATTGCCATTTGAATCCCCAACCTTCGGAAGGAGACGGCGCAATAAGAAGAAGATGTCCTTCTTAAAATTGTGAAATCGTATTGTTGTCTATATGTGTGTCTACCTGTCTGCCTGACTGTCTGTCTTGGTAACTTGCTAAATAGGTTCTTTTTGGTCCAATGAGGAACCCCCTATTGAATTCAAGGTCAATGAATCAAAGACTACCAAAGTTACAAATAACTCCGGATAGCATTTTTGAATTGGTATGCGGTTCATTTATGACATAAATACATTCAAATTTTTTACATTCTGCCAGATCCTTTGATCCTCTTTGTGGTGGTATACTTTTTGTAGTTCTTGAGAAATGTCCTGCTTTGTTTTTTATTGGTGGCGATTACTGCTAATGTATTCATTAGTACAACTGATTTTTTGTCAACTTTTTTATTTAATAATGTATTTTTTCATCGCTTTTTGACATCCTTTTTGTGCGTAAGTATTTTATTCTCTTTATCTTCGTTATATCGAATTTGATTAAAATCTTTCGGTTTCTTTGCTCTATGTCTGGCTGTTTTATATATTTTTCTTTCATCCCCTTTGCTAATAAATTCATTGTACAGTTTTTTAAAAGCACCTGCTGTATTTTTGAAGCTATTTTCGCTTTTTTTTTTGAAGACTTTATAAAGTCACTCATCACTCTTTACACAGTTTTCACTTCCCTTTCATTTTTTCTTGCACTTCGTTTGAACACCATATCTCCTCATTGTTAAACTTAGTTTCTGGAATACTGCTTTTCATCTCCTTTTACCTTTTTATGAGTTGAATAAAAATTCAAAATTAACTTTTATATATTTTTTAAATTTTCAGTATAATGACATAGTTAATAATTTATTTTCACTTGAAAGCCCTTTTGCACTCTTGTTCTCATCTTCTGTCGTTATAATATCCATTGCCATTTTCTACTGGTTTCTTTTGGAAATATGGATGTATCGATTTCTGTAGTTTATATTTTATATGAAAGCTATTTACACCTTCCAAATATCAATGACTTATGTCATGATCATCATCATAAGTAGCTCGACAATCCGTTGTAGATCTTGGCCTGCTCACAAAAGAGTCACCACTCCTGTCAATACATCTCCTTTGAGGTCGTCCTCTGCTTCTTGTGTCCTCTGGTTTTGAAAATGTCAATCTCTTCGTATTCGTGATCTGACATCCTAGCAATGTATCCAGCCCATCTAAGTCTCTGCACTTTAACGAATTTCACAATATCTGGATCGGTGTATAAGTGATATAGTTCAAAGTTGTATCTTCGACGTCATAGCCCATTTTCATTTACGGTCCCAAAAATCTTTCTAAGAATTTTTCTCTCAAAAATACCACAAAGTCTTTTATCATTTTGAGATACCACGTTTCAGCCCCATATATCAAAACCGGTCTTGTTAAGGTCTTGTATATATTGAACTTTACTGCATGTTTTATATTTTTATTTTTTAAATGTTTCTGGAGACCGTGAACAGTTCTGCCTGCTATTGCTATGGGTCTTTTTATTTCGTTGCTTGTCGTGTTTGTTGAGTTTACTAGCGATCCAAGATATGTGAATTCTTTGACTTGCTCAAAGATATGGTTGTTAATTTGAATTCTCTGTTGGATATTTCGGGGATTTTTAGAAACCAACATATATTTGGTTTTTTCCTCGTTTACCACAAGTCCTAATTCACTTGCCGCGTCCGCAAGCCTTGTAAAACACTGCACCATGTCTCTTATACGTCAGCCGACTATAACTATATCGTCAGCGAATGCGGGCATTTGCGCCGATCTATTAAAAATAGTTCCATTCATTCTAATATTTAATTGTCTGATTGCATTTTCCAAGGTAATATTAAAGAGGAGACACGCCAGCGCATCCCCCTGTCTTTGACCATTATTAATGTCAAAGAACGTAGAGTTTTCTTCTTCAATTCTAACGCATGAGCTTACGTTTTGCATTATTAGTTGGGTCCACTTAACCAACTTAGGTGGGATCCCAAAGTCTATCATTGCATTATATAATCGAGTTCTTATATTTTTAACAAAAAATATGTAAAAATTATTTTCACTGTACATATTATATGATAAACTGTTTATGTTTTAGGTGCTCCACAACCAGCTGCTTACAACCCAGCTCCAGTAGCTTCCCAATATGCTCAAGCAGCTTACAACCCAGCTCAATACAACCAAGCTGGAGCACATGCTCAACCTGCTCAAATTCCAGCTGGAGTAGATGCCAGATCCTGCCCTAACTATCCTTTCTGTCATTAGTAGCTGTATAAAGTTTTGTATTTTATTTTCCCACTACCAAGTACGACTGCCAGCTGACAACATGTTGTTGGATATACTTTTAGTTGTAAGGTATATGTTTCCTCCTTGTAGATAATCTCTTGTGTAAATTATTTTATACAATTTTAATAAAATATATAATAACAAACATTATGATATATATTTTGTACCAAAAAACTGCTCAAACCTTTTAAAAAACGAAGAATCAGGCGAATGTACTTAAGTTTCTTTTGTGTTTTAGCCTTGGTTTAGAACCTTTAGCCACGTAATTAAATACAAATATTAATACTCATTCATTCAGGATTGTATAGGGAAGACACTTTTTACGCTCAGGGGTTCATCAAAGCGACTTTATTATAACATACAATACATAAACCACGGTTAGATAGGTGGGCAACAAATAAATGCACTTACAAAGGAAATGTCCATTCAAATAATCAATTTTTCATTCATACCTTTAATTTAATTTTTACAGAAATACCATAATCAATTAAAAAATTTTTTTATTATCTTCACGTAGTACATTTAAGTTTAATGGCGTCTTTAAACCTGCTTTTAGCACAATATAATTAGCTCCGTTCAATCAGGATTCAGACCATATCGAAGCGCTATGGACAATTTAGTATTGCTACAAAACCATATAACCGAGAATTTCAATAAGCAACATGATACAGTTGAGGCGGCCATCGATATTGAAAACGCCTTCGATCTTATTCCAAAGAATGTAATATTACAGAAACTTATCGATAATAATATTACAGGCAATATTTACACGTTCATAAAGAACTTCTTAAATCACCGTAAATTTAAAGTTGCAATAAACGGTAATGAGTCAAATGTTTTTGAACAGCTCAATGGTGTACCTCAAGGCTCTGTTTTAAGTCCAATTCTGTTTAACTTAGCAATTAATGATATCTCAAAAGAAGTTCGCCAACCGGTAAAAGCTCTGCTGTACGCTGATGATCTACTTATTTACTGTAGTGGAGCAAGCATATCCAGTACATCAAATCTTATTCAAAATGCTGTAAACAACGTATATTCTTGGTCCACACAACACGGCATCAAACTTTCCAGCTCAAAATCTAGGATACTAAGATTTACCAAAAAGCAAAGCGTTCAAAACCCGGAAATATATCTAAACGATGTTCCTTTACCTACAGTAAATAATCATAAAATCTTGGGCCTAATATTCGATCAGAAGTTAAACTGGAAAATACACTTAAAAAAACTAAAGGACAACTGTGCTGGTAAACTAAATATATTAACTTGCACATCATCAATGGGGAGCTGAAGAAAATATGTTATTGAGAATCTATACAACTCTTATTCGCTCTAGATTAGATTATGGATGCATGCTCTACATGACCGCCTGTAATACTTATCTTAAATCCCTAAACTCAATACAAACGACCTCCTTACGTATATGTCTAGGTGCATTTCGATCTAGCCCCGCCGAAAGCATGTGCGTTGAAGCTTTGGAACCTCCTCTTTTCATACGACGTCAGCTTTTACTCTCTTCCTATTTCACTAGGAGTTCACTTGCAGTTTCACATACGCAATGGGATCACATATGTTAAATTCTTCAATCAATACATGTGAGTGCTTTAGTGAATTTTTTGCTATTGAATCCGCAATACTATTATCCAATATATCTGAATGTTCCTCAACTCATACGAATTTAACATCATATGATGAGGCTGATAATTGTAGTAACTGTTGACAAATTTTTAATAGGAATATATTGCTGTTAATTGTGATTTTAAAGTTTTGTAATGCATTTAATACTGATAATGAATCAGTGCACACGGCAATTTTGTTCCACTGGTTTTCACAACACCATTCAAGCGCTTTATATATAGCATGCTTCAGCGTTAAAGGTGCTGGATTGATTATTTAGAGTAAATACTTTATTAATCTTTATTTTTGGTACAAAATAAGCACTGGTTGTATATGTATATGTTAGTAATTTTGACTCATCTGTATAGATTGCAATGTAATCTGAATAGTCAAATAAGATCTATATATATATATAGATATACATATATAAATATCTATACATATATAAATGTTTGTAGATAGAAAACTTTTCATGTCAGGTGTCAGTGTCATTTATTAACTTAAGTTAATTACAATTTACAAATGCTTTTGCAAGTGGTGGGAAAATTTTTTTTAAGAAGAATGTAGTTGTGAAATCAGCTGTATTTAATTGATTAATTATTTGCTTTCCATATAGTTATATAGGAAGTATTTGCTTTCCATATATTCTCTGCCTAATAAGAGTGGGTTTTCAGAGGCTAGAACCAGTTTTGCTTCATTTGGAATGCGTTTTATCAACCCTAACAGAATTTTCAAAGCTTTAAATTGAATTATATCAAGTTAACGTATATTATTACGCTAGCTGCACCATATACTAAACAGCCGTAATCTATAATAGATCTTATATGGGCTCAATAAAAATTCAATGCAATATTTTGATCTGCACCCCACGATCTCTTACAAAGTATTTGAAGTAAATGAATTCCTTTTTCGCAGCGATTAATTATGTAGTTAATATGTTGAGTCCAAAGCAGTTGTCTGTCAATTATTACACCAAGGTATTTGAATTCCAAAACATTTGATCAATTTCTTTGACCTCTCAAATCATTTTAAACCACAAACGTAAAAGTTGCTGTAGACAAGATAAATAATCTTTTGAGGGGTCTCCTTTCATTATGGCTGTCATATTATTTACATTCTAGGAAAATCCTCTTTAAACTTAGTAACTCACGATCAGATTATGGTGATATTGATATTGGGTTTCCTCAGGGTTTAATATTGGGGCCATCAATATTCCTATGATTTTATAACATATTTATGTATGCAGATGATACAATATTGCTACATCTGTTTAAAGAGGAATTAACTGTTCAACCGAAGTTATATCAGAAGATTTTACAGTGGTGTAAAAAATGCTTTAATTGTTAATGCTAAAAAAACCACAAGCATGCAATTCTACTATAGATCAAAATCAAGTTACCAGTTTTTTTATAAAAGTAAACGATAGCATGGTTCATTTTACAACTTCCACTAAACTTTTAGGTTTGTATCTTGATAGTAAAATGAGCTGGGTAAAATGAGAATTTCAAATTAATCATGTTTGCAAAAGAATAAATAGTAGTTATTAAGGAATATTGCAAATAAAAAGTTTTCTTAAAATGGAACAGTTATTAAATGTTTATTATGCAATTGTTTATTCACACTTGGCCTTCAATATAAATCTTTGGGATCGTGCTGTGAATGCTGCAAGAATGTTTGTCTCTTAGAAAAGGATAATTCGGTTAATTTTTAATTTGTCATACAGGCATTCATGTCGACAATATTTGAACAAATACATTTTAACAGTACCTTTTATATATATTTTTAAATCTATACTAGGTACATGTAAAAGTCAATATACTGTACCAAAACATAATACAGCACGGTTTGAAAAATCCCAGTATTATATGGATATAAGACTTTTCAAACATCTTCCCAACAGTATTAAATCTGAAACAAATTTAAATAAAGTTCGAGGCAAATTAAAATCTTTTCTATTCTATATATATATTTTTTACTCGACTTGTCCTATACCATGTAAATGATCTTTAAGGATGAATAAATTATTATTAATATTATTATTGGTATGGCGTTGCTCTGTAAGGATACAGCATAATCTTTAATAGGTTGTTATCTAGAAAAAAATACTACGGCTCACTTTTGGTACGAAATAGTGAGGTCATTTAATAAAGTCCAGCTATCAAAGTTGTACATTATATGTTTTAGTTCAGAAATACATTCGATGCATGTTTTCTTCTGTGAATAGATGACAATATCATCAGCATATTGTAAACAAGCAATGTTGAGAGACCATAAATTTTGGTCAAAGTAAACATTCTATATAAGATTAACTGAAAGAAGTAACTGAAAATTTAAATGAATATTTTATATCCTGTCTTTTTGTTCTACTAGGCTTTCTCTCTAAGCGCTTATCTGCACTTTTTCAGTATTTAATCTAATTATATTTCAGTATTTCCAACTAAAACCACATCATCAGTATACATTAGACACCAAACAATCAAGTGTTTCTGTTATCTGAATGACATTAAAATAAAAACTGCACTCAATAGCATTCCTATACAGTTCTACTCTCTGGTGAAATTTATCCGTTTTCCATACTTATCCTAATACTAGTTTTTACTCCATAATTGTATAATATACAAGCATAACCAAATTCGTCCATAAGTATTTAGAGATACGTATATTATTTAAAATATATTAATTAGATAAAACATGTAAAAAATTTTGAGAATTGAAGTTTTATTGCAAAATTTATCAAAAAATAAGTGGGTATTTAAAACATACACAACAAAAATAAAAAATAAAAAAAAACTTCACTTATTTCTAGTACAGACTACTACTTCTTCTTCTAGTGCAACCATTGTAAATCCACTCTATATTTCGCTGTTCTTAAATGTGTCTATCCGTTTAACCCAGTCCAGTCACATAGCCAGGAAGTCAGGATATTTATTTTCCGTCAACCAGGACCCGTTTTCCTTCGATTTTACCTTTCATAATCAGCTGCAACAATCTGTAAGTATCATTTCTAAATATGTATCCCAAATATGCTGTCTATTTCATTTCATGTTGATCAAAAATTCTCTGTCTCTTCCCATTCTGTGCAACAACATGTCGTTCGTAATATGATATGTACATTGTATTTTTAAAAGTCTCCTAAAACGCCATATTTCTTCCAGCTTCCAGCTGTCTCATTAAGTCAACATTAACAGTACAAATTTCGACGTCATAAAGAATAATACACTGGATATAACATTTTACCCTCCAATATCGGATTTGCGGAGTGAATCTTTAGTTATTCAGAAATTTCCTCATCTTCAAAAATTTTATTTTTTTAGTGAAGTTAGCTTCTCAGAAATAGCAAAGTTGCTAAGACGAAGAGGAAGAGAATGGAACGGTGTAAGTTAGCCTTGCTCGTCGTTCAATCGTCGTTGAATCGTATGATTCCTATTTTGAAATCATCTCGCCATTCATCTCTGTTGTTTGTAATACGTTTCCACATTGACCCTATCTGCGGTCTTCCTCGTGGTCTTTTGGCTTCATATGGCTGCCAATTCCCGATTTCTTTATTCCATCGGCCATCCGTAAGACGTTCGTTATGTCCAGCCCATTTCCATTTCAGTTTAGCTGCCAATTCGACAGCATCTTTTACTTTTGTTCTATTACGAATATTTTCATTGGTTTTATGGTCTATGAGTGAGATACCCAGCATCTGTCGTTCCATAGCTCTCTGAGTTTTTCTGATCTTCTTCATGTTTATTTTAGTGAATGTCCAGATTTGAGCTCCATATGTAAGTACAGGTAGGATACAGGAATTAAATACTTTGGTTCGCAGTCTTTGAGGTATATTTTTATTTTTACATTTAACATTTTGACCCAGATATGTATATTTATCTACGTGTTCTATTTCTGTCCGTTCGATGTTTATCAATGTAATACAATATCGATGGTAGTTAAAGCTACCAGTGTTACAAAGAATTGATCAACCATTAAAAATTCACATCTTATGATAGCCTGACATATTTCTTGACAACTATTTAGCGTCAGCTTACGTTATCTTAGTATCCGATTATCCGATATTCGAGTCTTGCACTCCACAGACAGTACTGTCTCTAATAAGACTATCTTTTAAATTACTAAAATTGCAATATTTGGCAAGCTTTTTTAAATCTATTCTTGAACTCTGCAGTTAAATATGTGTCTCATGACAATCTCATTTGACTGGGGTATACAATACTGTTCCAATATATCAAGCAATTTAGTATAATCACTATTTATTGTATCAACTACTTCTAAGGTATTGTAAATCTCCAAAGCATCCGGCCCTATTGTATGTAACAATATTGCAACCTTACTTTCGGCTGACATTTTATCATTTTCTTTTATACTTAAAGCTAGCATACATATATTAAACTGTTGTTTCCATCTAATAAAATTTTCTCTCCGGTCATCATCTAAGCTTAAAGCTTCTGGAAGTTTCAGATTGCTGGCCACTTTTTTTCTTTTCTTCCAAAATATTGTCACCCAAAGTTCTGTATATCCGCAGCGCCATGTAAAGTTGTTGTTTTAAACTTAATGGACGCAAATAAAACATTTTGTTAGTGAACATTTATTTGCCTTATAATCCCCATTACAATAATGATCTTGTCCCCTGTCACCTCTCTGTTGTCAATCATAACAAAGATCTTGATGGTTTCTAGGGCAACAACTAACAATAACCACGAAAAAAGCCACAGCTACCTAAGGAAAGGAATGCCAAACGTATAAGCCATTTAAAACTAGTATTGAATGAGGTTAATATGCGAGTGAATAGTAAAAAAGGTAAAAAATATATTGGCATAGCTTGTAACAAGGAAAAAAAAACAATGAAATACTAATAAAATTGTATCTAGCCAACATTAATTATACTGCATGCATTTTTTTCATTTCATCAATACTCTGTAAAATATCATCATCATCATTTTCAGCATATTCTACCACTTATGGTGTAGCCTTCCTTACATATTCATTCTTCATATCTGCCCACGATTGCCTAAAATTCGCTTTTCTGTGCCATGTTGTACCACTTGTTTCCTTATGTCATAGTCCCATCTTAAATGTGGACGTCTTCTTGGTCTCTTGACGCGTCTTGGATACCACAATGTAATTCTAGTGGACCACCTATTGTCAGTTCTTCTCGCTAAATGTCCCGCTCACTGCCATTTTAAGGATTTAATTCTATGAATGACATCAGTAACCTTGGTTTACTGTCTAATGCATTCTATTCTTTTTCGATCTGTAAAATATACAAAATTTTATCTAGCCAACAATAATTCTACTGCATGCATCTCTTCTATTTCCTCATTACTCTGTAATACCGACCCTAAGTACTTAAAATTATTATTTTTCGCAATCATTTCATCATCTAAAGATATTATTTTATTTTTAGTAATGCCATCTTTAAATCGACATTCCAAATACTCTGTTTTTGTTCTACTAAGTTTTAAATCTTTTTTCGAACTTGTCGCCACTGTTCCAGTATTTTTTCTAAATCGCTTTTTCTATTTTCTACTAAAACTACATCGTCAACATACATTAAGCACCAGGGAATCTTACTCTGTAGTTTTGCTGTTATCTCATCCAAAACTAATGAAAATAAATAAGGACTTCGAAAGGTAGTACCGAGCCTTGGTGCAATCCTACTTTCACATGGAATTTATCAGTCTCTTTCACACTTGTCCTAACACCAGTTGTTACTCCCTAATACATATCTCTCACAATCTTAGTGCTCACCACAGAATTTCTCGAGAAACTCTATCATATGCTTTCTCAAGATCAAAGAATAATGAGCGTTTGTTTCATTATTCCTGTATTTTTCCACCAACTGCTTTATAATGAAAATTGCATCTGTTTGTTATCTGCCTTGCATAAAGTCATACTAATTATCGGATACTTTAGTTTTTTAACGCATCCGTCTATCAATTACTCTCCCATATTTTCTCATATTTTTATGGTGTAACTAAGTATGTAGTTTTATCCACACTTTACCAGGAATATCATCTGGTCCAACTACTTTTCCTTTCTTTATTTTTCGAAGTGCTTGAACCACTTCCTCATTTGTTATTTTGGTGACGGTTGCTGTTACTGCTTTCAATGACTCAACTGGTTGTCTGTTAAATTGTTCAATTAATAAACTGTCAAAGTGCTCTTCCTTCTATTTTTGTCATTCTTTTTGTGGATTAGTATTTTTAAATTAGTATTAGAATAATATAGTAATCACAATTTTGTCATCACAAAATATTATCATATTGGAAATTGAGAAAGAGAGAATAAGAGAATAAATGATTAAACCATTTAAAGCACTAAACTGTTATAAGATCTTTATGAAAACAAAACAACTAATATTTCTTAATGAGAGTTGATATCTGAGATATTAATTCTCAAACCTTGCATTACTTTGATTCAGATATATTTATTATGTAAAGTGATTACTAGGTAAATTAAATACTATATTTTTTTAACACCTTACACATTTTATGAGGAAGCAGGAAACTATATGTACACTTATAAAGGAGGAGGTGCGAGAAACGTATTTCCGCATAGTTGTTTATTCACAAGTAAATAAATTGTAATGGATCTTGAAATATTTTAAGGTGTAGTCTAAGTATTTCTTTATCTCATCAGCAGTAAAACTATTATGTTCGATTTATAGTTTCGCCATGATCTGTGAATTATAAATTAACGTTACAGTTTGTCGAGTGCAAAGTCATCAAGGACTGTATTTTTGTGTTTTCTTTTGAGATACAAATTAAATAATGGATTTTATATTTTCAAGCTTAATAGAAAGATAGTTTATAAAAGGTATCTTAATTCTAAGTAGTGGTAATTGGTAATGTTTCAATACGAGTGAAACTCTTTTGAAAATTCTTTCAAAGAATTACCTCCTTTTAAATGTAGTTGCATTGGGTTTTTCGATTAACCTTGGGTAAGCCTTTACGTGTCAAGTTCGAAGCTACCATACATTTCAATCCTTATAAAAAACTTTTTTTGCACATAGTAACAAAAAACACCACTATGTTACTAGCAAAGTTTTTTAATATTCTAACTCTACAATTCTAAGTTACGGTAAGATCAATAATGTTTTAATAGATAATATATGGTAGCTAATTATAATTTATTCTCTTTCAGCCCTGAAGAAGCCAAATTAATTCTCTTTGGCGAAAACGTTCGGCGAAACAATTGATACACATTAGAGTATTTCTTGCAGATTTCCCCAATATTTAAGAGTTTACTATATATATATATATATATATATATATATATATATATATATATATATATATATATATATATATATATATATTTGAAGTCACTTTCTTGTCTCCAAAAAGTGTTGACTGTTGCAGATTCTTTGCTACAGTCTCTGTAGCCCAAGTCCATGAAATAGCCCCAATGTATGCAGGTGGCCCTTAACTTGCGCACATCCAGTAAAAAAGCCTGTTATGCCTCTGAGCTGATTCCTGCTTGTTTTCCGCAGTACTTCAGCTTTATTAGCACATATCCGTTCAATATACATCTCGCCATGTGTCATGTGTTTGACCGGATATATTTACTAGCTGATGTTCTTCTGGTAAATGCATCAGCTCTTTTTGCAATATATTCGCTGATGACCTCCAACTCATACCAGTGTAATACTTTATGTTCTGCCATTCCAATCAACGATTCCCTAATCTTGTATATATGGTAATACTGCGGGGAGCGTGCTGTCAGCGTGCGTAAAAAAATGAACTACTCATATTATTGGAGAATTTCAATGCCAGAATAGAAGATGAAAAACAGGGAAAACAGATTTTAACTGTCAAATCCATCTCTAAAATTGTGTCGAGTAAAAAACTAATTTTATTGGCCAATACTGTGAAAGATTCACAACAGGACAAAACAGAACAGGCGTAAAACAAGGAATCAATAAGTTAAAAAAATCGGCAAGCACCAGGAGAAGACAAATAAGAAATAAGCTCTTAAAGTATGGAGGTTATTACCTTGTACAACAACTGCAACGACTAATACAAGAAATAAGAACCACTAACAGAATTTCAGATGAATGGAAGAGAGCGATCATGCTGATGTTCTTAAGAAGAGGAGACAAGAAAGGCCTTAATAATTAACTAGCAATAAATATTTTAAATACAATACCCAAATGAACAACAATAATAATAGCAACAAAAATAAAGTAAATAATATCTCTCCGAGACAGCAAGGGTTTGGGGCTGGAAGATCGTGCAGGGATGCAGTTTTCATAATAAGGCAGATAGAAGCGATAATACAAGAAACCAACATATTCGCTGGATAAATTTTATGAAGGCTTTAGATAGATTAAGAACTAAAGACGTAATACATTTATTATATGTAATAGGGGAACACCTCTAGAGTTCGTAAAAGCGATTAAGATATAAAGACAACATAGCGATGGTAAGGTCCGAAAGAAAACCATGGTAACTTATTAAGTATAAAACAGGCATTAGATAAGGAGATTCGCTAAGCCCTTAAATATTTAAAACGATAATCGACAAAATCATAAAGAAAGTCAAAAAAGAAAAGGATATACAATGAAAGGAAAGAATATACAGATAATACGTTGGGCCGACAACGCCATAACAAAAGCGGCGAATAAAGATAACCTCTCTCTCTTCAATGACGCTACAGCCCAAATCTAGTGTTGGCCTTCTCCAAACTATGCCTCAAACCTTGCCGGTCACGTGCCGATCTTCTCCAGGTTCTCACGTCTAGCAAATTTTGCGCTTCCGCTGCATCTTCAACCTCCCACCTTTTCCGTGGCCTTCTTTTTGGTCTAGCGCCCTGCATTTTACTATCTAGGGCTCTTTTTAACAATCTTACAGTCTCCATTCTCACTAAATGACCAGCCCATCGAAGTCTATGAAGTTTAACGAATTCTGAGATCGGTGCCTCTTTGAACCGTTGGTAAAGTTCATGGTGATACCTGATCTCCATACTCCGTTTTCTTAATAGGTCCAAATGATGCTAATGTCATCGGCATATGCGGCAATCTGTATTAATTTATTTATTTGCTAGGAGAAAAAAGATAACCTACAGAAATTAATTAAACAGTTCGAAGATACAATGCTCATTATACTTATTGTATATAGTGATTTTCACCGAGAAAATCGACACAATTTTACTAAAAGGCATTTAGAAAAACTTTGAACTACATCTTTGATATTTAATTCAAAGTAAATCTAACTACATTTAAAGGGTTTTATCCACATATTTAATGGCTTTAAACATCTAAATCCAGATAGCACTGATGATGGAATACTTATTCCAAAAACGTTCTAATATGTAGCCCGAGAGGATTTTAATATTAATATGCCTATTATAAAGGAATTTTTTTTTAATTTTTGTGACACATGGTATACAGCTAACTACAGGAATTTAGTTTCCTTGTGCATGTTCAGTAAAACTTCTTGAAAATTTTATAGCTGAATACATGTAATATTGTCCCTACTGCCACGAGAAATTAAATTTTTTGTGCATTTTTAGAAAGGTTTAATAATAATTTTCAAAAAAGCAACAATTGAACAAACATAACTTTATAAACTTTCATTATAAAGAATTTTATTACTTAAAATCAAGTAGCAATCTTACATTGTTTATATATTGTTTATAAGTAAAAAATGATGTTTAATCTACTGCATGTTTTGTTTATTACATATTATTATCACCAAATTTATCAAAAGTAGTTATTCGATACCTGTATCAAAGAGTGTCACGAAAAAGGCTTTTTATTTGCTAACATCTCTGGTCTATAAGTCGATAGTGATGAACACCAAGAAGATGTAAACTGGTTATAAATAACAAAATAATAGAACAAGTGATGGAAGTGGAACTTGGGAATCAAATTGTCGAGCTACGGGAAAGTGAAAGAAGAAGTACAAAAAGAAGTGAATAAGGCGAACAGAGCAGCAGAATATCTAAACAACACAATCTGGTGGAACAAATTCGTCACAATGGAAACGAAAACTATGGTATACAAATAAACAATAAGGCTAAAAATAACAGTCAATGAGATGTGTAATATAAGAAATAAACCTATTGATAAAAAGAAGAAAAATAGAATGGAATCAACATATATAAATATTGACAAACAACAGAACAGTAAAAGTAGAAAGAGATAGAAAAACCGAAGTACAACACAAAATGAGCTCATCAATAAAGCAGAAAGGAGAAGATGAAGAAGAAGAAGAAGATATGTATGATTCTTCTCTGATTATTATAATCTAATCGATCTAATTGTTCTACTAGCTAGACTGCTACTAGCACTCAATTGTCATTTGTTTTATTTTTAAATGTTTATCTATATATATATATATATATATATATATATATATATATATATATATATATATATATATATATATATATATATATATATAAGTTCTCAATGTCTTAATTTTAAAGGAAAACTCTAGGTCATATATACTCTTTTATTACTTTTTATTATTAATCGATACATTGTTCTAAAACACTTAGTTTTAATTACTTTTTATTTCGCTAGTAATTATTTCAATAACTATTACCGTTCGACTTATACAGCAAAGTAATTCAAACAATGAATATAACAGAAAAATACCAATCTAAGATAAGGTCACAGTCTCATAATATGTTAGAATAAGGAAAGCCTCACCTACAGCAGGTATTTCAGTTTTTTTATCAGATATAAGACACTTTTTTTCAATGGCTGAATGCTTGCCATGGCAATGAAGTACAAAACCTTGGAAGCACTGTGACAGTAAACTAATTACTCGGAAAATATTTCTGTCCCACCCATTTAAACGCAGGTTTTTACCCCTTTTTACAGTGAGATACTCGTTGTAAATATGAAACTATACTTTATCGTTTGATGGAATTAAAGAAAATTTGTAGTTACTCAAAAAATAAGATGGCGAATAAGGAAGTTTAAATTTTTAAATATTTTTTTGTATAAAATATAGTAATAAAATATTATCAATCCTCTCGTAACCCCCTAATGTTCGTGTTATATAATACAATAAACTTACTTAGAACAATTATGTAAAAAATTCCAATTAAAAAGCCGAATAGTATAAGCTCATATTGTTTGTAAAGAGGCACTAGAAGACATTAATAAAGTCATATCAATTAACGGAACACTAGTGAATAATCTCAGATATGCAGAAGATACAATACTGCTTACGGACATCCGAGGAGGGCTGCAAATTTCGGATGATAGCACTACGCAGTATTGTGAGAGGTATGGAATGGCACTAAACACAAAAAAAAACTAAAATCATAATTGTCAATAAAAACAAGATTGAAGACGAAACAATCTACGTTAAAGAAACAGCTTTAGAGAAAGTACCCTACTTGGGGTGTGAGCTAAACGAACAATGGTACCGTAGCATTAAAATAAAACAACGAACTGAGTTAGCCAGAGGCGCTTTCAATAAGATGAAAGCATTTAGCAATTATTGAATGGAAAACTGGAAATAGAAATTAGAACTAGAATCTTGAGATGCTACGTATTCTCTACCCTTTTATATGGAGTTGAAGCCTGGACGCAACTGAAAAAAGACGTGCCAGCTTTAAGATGTGGCGTTATTGAAGAATGTGGAAAATATCATGGATACAATGATATTTTCCGTGCAACAAATACGGAAGTATTAAGAAAGATAAAAAAAGAAAAAGAAATACTCAACACTATAAAGGAGAGAAAAAGCTACTTTGATCATATACTAAGAAATGAAAAATATGAGTTGATGCGATTGGTTACAAGGGAAAATGGAAGGTGAACCACATCCTCGTTCAAAAATACAAAGCAGTAGAGTGGAAAATCAACAATAGAACTCTTCAGAACTGCTGCAGACAGAATAAAATGGGCCGTGATGATCTCCAATATCATTAACGGATGAGGCACACGAAGAAAAAGAAGAATTGTTTGTATTATATATATATATATATATATATATATATATATATATATATATATATATATATATATATATATATATTGTTTGTACCTATAACTTTGTAGATAAAAAATCCGACATTATGTTATTATTTCTGTTTACAGGATATTGTACCCTATTTGCAAATGGCCGGTTAAGTGGTCAGACTGGGAAAATCATGGGTCTGTGTTGGAAAATCAAAAAAAATCAAAAAACGATAATGGATTACGACTGATAAAATTAGCAGCAGCACTAAATATGACAGTCGCCAGCACCTATTTTCAACACAACAACATACACATGGTAACCTGGACCTCTCCTGGATGGAAGAATAACGAATCACATTGGTCCGATTGGCATATTGGAATACTTTGCACCATACACAAAAAAGGAGATATCTTTGAATGCTCTAACCAGAGAGGAATTACACTGCTAAATGCAGCGTATAAAATATTTTCCACAGTACTATATCACCGTATGGCACCATATGCAGAACGGATAGCAGAAAAATACCAGGCTAGTTTCAGAGGTGGTAAATCGACAATTCATCAGATTACAACAGTGAAACATATTTTAGAAAAAACACTGGAATATGGCATTGATAATCATTACATATTTATAGGCCTCAAAGCAAAGCTAGCAAAGTACAGGGTTGTACAGCCAGAATGATGATGAGCAACTTGAATTTCCTTCCAAGCAACCAATACGTTTTTATAAATTTAATGGAAAATTTTGTGTGTTATACATTTAAGTTGAGTGTCTAAGGTCATATCCAGATATGTTGTCGTGTCTAATCAAGTAATGATGCAAGTATTTATATGAGATTTATGTTCATTTAATTTTATCTTTCACCCATCCGTTTACTGTTATCTGTCACCAGTTTATTTTTTTTCAAGCTTTTTTAGGTTTTGGTAAAGTTTCTCTGATAATCCGATCAACTTTTACAATCGTTTTGTCACCAGCGAAAGTGGTCACCTGCTTATCGAGAAATTAAGGTATGCTGGCATGTGGTACGCCTGCATTATTCTTCTTCATTTCTAAGAATGCTCCGTCGTATTTGACGGTGATTGTCAGTTAGATATATTATCAACAAATGGTTTTGGTAATATTTTAGCATTTTTTATAATAAATCAGTATGTCAGACTTTGTCCAATGGTTGTGAAATGTCTATGAAAATGGCTGACAATCGTGGAACTATTGTTTTTGAAACCCAAGTAATGTGGTGAAATTAAATTTTTTCTTTCAATAACAGGATTCACAGGTCTTTTTAACAATTGGTTCTCAAACAGTTTTTATATAATTGATAATAGTGATACCGTTATGTAAGAGGGGACTTTATTTAGTGTCTTTCCTATCTTTTGAATTATTATAACTGCAGCCACTGTTTACAATTTGGTAAAAACTTAAGACAACATAATAGATTAAGTAAGTTTGTTATTTTAACTGTTGCTTTTTTTGTTGGCAATTTTTTTTCAATTTCTCCTTCTGCGAGATCATGCCCTGTCGCTTTTTTGGGTTAATGTTTGTCTGGAATTTCTTTAGCTTCTTCATTAGGGATTACTAACCTGATGTTTATCTTCATTACTTTGCTGATTTTAGTCAAATTGGAAGATCTTCTATAGATACGTGGCAAAAAATACCAGCTTTCTCTTGCTTATCTCTTTACCACCTATTTTCTGTTGTTCTAAGTTGTTCTAACAGGTATACAATGAACGCATAGTTTTTTTAACTGTCTGGTCGCTTTTCATAGTAAATTACTTTCTTTTCCATTTGTTAATTTTACTAGGTATTTATTAATTGATTCTTATTTATGTGATTCAATTTCCCCTTCTTAGTTTTTGTGTGACTCTATTTAGTTTATCCTTGTCATCATGTTAAGTACCATTTTTGTCACAATTTTCTCTTTTTAGCTATCTATTGTTTTTGTGATTTATCTAGTTAATCTCCCGTCTTTGTCTGTGGTTAGTCTTGAATACATATGATATTTTAATCATTACATTCTCCGCCTAATAAAAATTTTACTCCCTAAATTTCCTAATTAGAAAAAAGTCTTTTTTGAAAATTAAGCTATTATGAATAATGCAAGCATTAACAGGGACTGACAGGTGTGAAAAGATAAGTCAAATTTCAGAAATTTTATATGAACTTTGAATATCTCTCAGTCAAACATTTCGGATATTAGAAAATAGTCTCATTTTCATCCTTAGTAAAAAATATGGGAAGCAAGTGATTATCAAGTCTCCTGTGCTCTAAATAAAAGAAAGCTTTCTTATAGTACGGATAACAATTTCACCTGACTACACAGGTCAGTTCTAAAAAATATGTAGATACCAATTTCAGTATCTGGTATTCTCTCATCCCTCTATAGAATCTGCATGGATTCTCCTTCGATATTCTACGTGGAAATGATTGTGCAGGCTGTTGTTCTTTACTTTCTCTAGTATGAGTAGATTTTTTATGCCGTACATAAACCTAGGACGATGTACTTCTGGTAGCGATTCCAATATAATACTTTTTAATTCTACGGCGGACTTCTTGTCTTCTTGTTTACATGTAGTCCTCTATCGGCGTCCGGTTTGGAGTCCCTAATTGTACCTCGCTCCACTCTGAGTAGGTTATTCTGTTTCTTAATACGGAGTAATGACCTTTAGATTGCAAACAGTAGTTTCTTAAAGTTAGCAACACAAAAATTTTAGATTTAGGGAGTTCCTCAAGGTAAACAACTATCCACTCCATTTTTTTTAAATCCTTTGTGATGTCAAATACTCTTTCATATAAACTCAAAGTACCCGTCGATCAGTTTTATCAGTGCATATTTTATGGGACGTATGTCATTCTCGAATACCATTCGATCAAGAAATTTTTTGTATGACTGCTGTACTGCTGTAGCAATTTTGTATTTCGTCACGACAAATTTTTGAGAAGGAAGTTGCAGCTTTGCTCTTATTTCTTATTTTGTGTTTGGGAGAACTCTGGTAAAAGACTATTCCCATGTTTCTGAGATTTTTTTACTTTCTCTTCTTTATTCTTCTTAATATTACTTTTAAAAGCATTGGCTAGGTTTTTGGATACTGCTTGGAGTTCCCCTTTTAAATTTTTGTTAATTTGATCCATTCTAGTAAAAAGGGTGCGGTCTGGTGTCTTGGTTGACCACTGCAGTAGACTTAGCAGTAGGCAGTGATTGGTAAACTCGTTATTACCGTGATGATTTGAGAACAGTACAATACGCCTTTACCTTGCGTGTTACTGATCTCTTGATCCCCTGGTAACAACCTGTCTCAAACTGCTCAAACCGCATCATCCTACATCACAATGGACAAAATAAATGTTGAAATTATCTACAGATGAAAAATAAAAAAGAGTGGAAAATGGAAAATAATCCTTGAATAACATTTAATAGGTAAATAAAAGGAAATTTAAGAGATACACTGAAATAGAAGAATGTGTATCACAATAAAAGGAACTGGCGTGCGAAATATAGCGAATCAACGTTGATTAAAGGCTATGATATTGTTGCATAGTAGATAGAAGAGACAGGCATACGTATTGCAATTTACGTTTTATCAAATCTATACTAATTGATAATATCACCCTCTATACACTAATCTATATTCACTTCTACCATGTGTGGGATCGGTATTAAAAATATTGTTACTGTTACATATCTAGAGGAGGGTGTGGTGTGGTTGTATATATAACCGATAATTGTCTCTTTCCTTCACACTATTTTTGAAATAATCAGCAACATGTTCGTAAAACTGGTAAGTAGTGTTTTTAACACAAAAGGACAGTTATGTGATAAGTGATTTTCGTGATTATTTAGTGAGTGCCAACACTGGATATAAGTGCTATTACTAAAAAGGACTAGGGGTGGTTTTGGGTTTGACGATGATATTGGTTGTGGATCCGAGTGAATTGATTTTCATAACGTTTTTAATCTAATATCGTAGTTTTTCACAAAATTTACACAAGAGGTTAAGGAAATTCTGACTAACAATTAGTAAATCGGTCAAGGCAAATGAAAATAGCTTCAACAATTTGCACATATAATAACTGTTGTAACGGTATCTGATTTTTAACATAGTAAACAAAATTAAAACAAACCTTAACCAAATTTAGACTAAAAAGTAAACGATTTGCAATTGACAAAATAGAAGTATATGAAGTGTAATTTCATTCAGTGTTTAAGTTATTTGCACGATCGATTAATATCTTAAACACTAGATTAATATAACTAAAATCAATGGGTATAATGTAGAATGCATTAAAAACTTGGTTAACTGTAGTAGCTAAGTAGGTTTTTGTTTTGTATAAGACAATCGGTCATTACCACTGGACTATTATTCATTTATTTATTATATGAACATAATAATTTCAAATTAATTTGCACTCTTTAATAGCATGTTTCGTCTAACAATAATATATCATAAACTTTTTTATTTTATAGTATACTTCGTTGATATATGGCATCTAACAATTTTCTAATACATCTTTAGTATTTTTTGTTAATTATTTAGAGGAAAGTCGCCTAATGTTAAGTACTCTTTTTTAATTCGTTTTTTTTTTTTGGTCAAAAAAACATTTTGAATTAATTTTTTTTACTTAAAATGTGCTGTAACCTCATTAAAAACAACTTATCCATACTAAAATATTTATTTCATCATTAAACAATGTAAGTATTAGGCAAAAGTAAAAAATGACATTTTTTTAAATTAAAAAAACGTTCCTAAAATTAGATACCCTATCCAAAATTAGGAACCCATTTCTCAACACAAACATCACACACGTAAGTGTTCTTTTTATTACTACCAGCTCACTGTTCATGTGATCATCTGAAGCAACTTTAACACTACCCACTTTTCTCCATGTTGGCCCTTTAAATAATGTTCAGTGCAGAAAATACACTCTGCCTCACTTTCTTGATCGGTATCTTTTATTTTTGACCATCGTCTTCTTTTTAGTTTTCCTTAAAACTTTTAATTTTGGCAACTATTCTTTATTTTTAAGTGATTCTCTTCTTTTTTTTTTTCTTTAATGCTAGCTTTTTTGCAGAACTGGTTTTACGTCTTCTGATTGAAGTAGGTTAACTAACTGGAGGATGGTTAAGGTGAAAAGTCTTGAACTTTTACAATGTTTGTAAGTGATTAATTTTCACACTGCTACCCATTTGATGTTTCGAAAGGTTTGTTTCAATAGACAGTTGAATTGAGCTAATGGTATGCGAATGGCAAAGTCTTATCAGAAGTTTGATGTCGAGGCGGAGTTCTGATAAGCAGGGCAGAATTACGAGCATATTTTATAGCGTCCTACATTGCAACAAGGATTAGTCTTTAACCAATTTTGGATTTCTCTTGAATGGTATGTCGTTAATGGGGACATAAAATACAAAACTAACGGTTGGATTTTATGTGATGTATGTGGAGGGATGCATACAATAGAAATATAATTTTTTCTAGCTAAGTCTATAACGTCCAGATTACGTGTATGGCTATAATGACCGTCAAGAATGATCAAAACGGGATCTTCTTCTGATGGTTTTACATGATTGATAAAATGTTTTATCCATCGAGTAAAGATGTGCCTCTGTATCCATCCTGGTGGGTGACAATCAGTAATTGACTCAGCTGGAGCTCGAGCTAATAGGTCGGATGAAGGAATCCTCCTGCAGCATTCATGCATGTAACTACAGTTACTAGTGCCCCTCTTTGTGCAGTAGTTACGGCTCCTACTTCTTTTTTTTCAGGGTGATGATCCTAGCAATCTTGGATTGGACGGTGATGATACCTGTTTCGTCAACATTATACAATCTTTAGAGGGTCGAAATTTATCTGCTCCATAGCTGGTTCTAGGATATCAAAAAAACGGTTATTATTTTCTGGGCTAAAACCTTACACTTTTTTTACAAATTAATTGGGATGCCGTCTGAGGAAATTTGTAAGCCACTTTTTACCGGCATTACTATCTCTTTCCGAAAAGGGATGGAAAAAGTTGTTTCTGATAGCAAGGTGGTATGCTAATTTCTGAATATCTGCAACTACTAGATCATAATATCTTCTGTCCATTTCCAAACAGTACTGTACCAAATCTTCTTTCATTTCTAAGATATCGTCAACGTCAGTGTTTAGTGAGAACATCTAAGATTACTCCAAGTTCAGTTTTCAACTCAAAGTAATCTTAGATTTTCTCACTGAACACTGCTGACTCAAATATTATCATTTTAAAATAGACATATTCTGCAAAATTGCGTAGGTATTGTATTTTGCGTGTTTTCACAGCCGGTTGAGCTGTGAGTTGTAAGTTCTGATCCCACAAAAAGAGTACCAGCTGCTTCTTTAGCAAGACTATTAGGAATCTCGTTACCAGTATTTCTGTTTTGCCCTGTTACCCATAATATAGTTTTCGCTGGTTTTTTCGTTTTCGGGAAGCGTTGTGTTTTACACCAATTCTACTGCAGCCAATTTGCTTATTTTATATCTCTTAATTACTAATATAAAAGACTGTTTCTAACAGTAAACTGCGTGGTTTTTTCGAGAAACTCTATAAACACCAGAGAAATCTTTTATTTATCTCCAGTATATCCAGATCTCTTGTATCACGAAGAAAACAAAAATTTCGATATTAAGAGTAGGTTCTGCTACAGCTGCCTTTCTCTACTGAAGTTTTACCTGTAAGATTCTGATTAAGGTTATTGAGAGTTATGTGGCGTAGATACAAACCCTGCAACCGAAGTCACCTCTCTACTTGTTTCCCTTACACATTTGTAGCTCATATATAAATTATTTTCGGGGTCATTTCTCTTTCCTTTTGTCCCGGATCTATTTTATCCCCCCAAGTTGGGACAAAATGCTTTTAGATATATCAATGACTCGTACCGTGCCAAGGCTACAGAGTCATCAGCTCTCTGAGGCATCTCCTAGATCCTAACAAAAAAATGAAAGTAAAATCCAGGCTGCCAAGATGAGATTTATGAGAAGTGTTTGCAAATTTCAGAATTTGCAAAACAACTGGACATACCATCTAGACAGAATGAAAGACGTCCAAAACCATCTTAAAACTACAAATCGAAAGAATGTTCCAAGATGGGAAGATCTAAGAAGAGTTGGAACGGAACAGGCCACAGGTCCTAACCCGCGAACGCTGTTGATGATGGTGATAAAACATTCAGTGAAAAACATGCCACAAGAAAATAGTTTCCGAGCTATAGGTACTAATAGTATCCCTAAGTATTCTCATAGATATTTTTATTACTTCATCTTTTGTCTTCTACATTGTTCTTCTTTAAATGCCATGTCCTTATATAACATCAAAAATAATTTCACCATCTACATACTATAGTTAGCGACGTTATTAATTTGATTATTACTTGAAATAATTAGTATCTTTCATTTTGGGTAACAGGCCGAAATGTTCTATTTTCATCTTCAATATCGTGTTTGACAAGCATTTCTGTATAGGTCTACATTGGTGTTTAAATCTCTTGCACATGTCATCAGTTATAGTCCATGCCTTCCTGCTGAGTCTTTTACCACTTCATATCTTTATATAGAGTGAAATCAGATCTGTGATGCACAGATTAATACATAGTCAGCGACATATAACCCAAGCGTAGAGTGTTATCAATAGAAAACTAATGAGAATAAGCTTTGACAATAATTCAAAATTAATATACCATTCAGGAAGACTAAAAGGAAGGTATATACAAGCGGAAACTACTTGGTACACTGATGGCTAAAAAAACATCGGAGGTTGTAGACGCCGGTGTAGTAGGGATAAAGCAAGTGATACTTTCCCGGTAAGTCTACCTAAGGATGTCACAACTTTCCACGTGGAAATAACGGTAATCCATCACTGCGTGGAAGAAGTAAAAAGGCAGAAAAAGACACACCGTTCAATTGCCATCTTCACAGATAGCCAGCCAGCTCATAAGGCAATCATTTCTGTAGCGGTTAATTCTAAGCTAGTACGGAATTGTCCTAGATGACCTAAATAAATTAGGAGACTATAGTAAGGTTACGGTATCCTGGATACTAGGGCACGAGCGTTATAAGGGCAATGAAAAAGCAGATGAAATGGCCAGACAAGGCTCATTAATGTCATTCATTGAACCGGAATCCTTCTGCGGCGTCGCAAAGGCAGTAAAAAGAACGGCTATAAGAAAGTGGGAAGATCACAAATCTCTGGAATGGTGGAGGAACTGATCAGTAAAAAGACAGGCGAAACAGTTCATTATAGAACATTCACCAAAATTTATAGCAAACCTAATAAGGAAAGACAGGAAAAAAGTCAAAGCCATAGTATGCTGATAGGGGACTGTAAACTGAATAGGCAGTGCAGCTGATGGGATTAGCAGATGATGGTATATGCAGATTCTGTCACTCAGAGAAAGAAACAGCAGAGCACATTTTGTGTCAGTGCGACAGTCTAACAAATTCCAGGTTTTTTACATTAGGTGAAGAAATCCCATCGGCAAAGAACAACATGGAAGGTTCGGTCCAAAATCCACCTTATTGAATGTATCTATCTATAGTCCATGCCGTAATATCGTATACAAGAATAGTAAAGATATAATATAGGAATAAACATCCAACGTGAAATGTTCATATTATGTCTTGTGTTGTTAATAGTTTCTTTAATTTATAAAAAACCTGTCTCGCCTGCTTAATTTTTTATATGCCTTGAATACTATTCCAATATACATGCAAATAGAAACCAAGGTATATATAAGGTATTCTCCACTCGATAAAATCAATAGCAGTTGGAACCAGCTAGTTTTCGGAAAACACCATACAATCACCAAAGGATGTCCGGTTTCTAATTGCTTAAACCTATTTTCCAAGAATAATTTAAATAATATGGGAGATATAGCATATCTTTACTATAACCCACTGTTTATTTTTATGGATTTTAAGTTTGTGTGTAGTATAATCTATAAAAAGTCTACAGAATACAAAAAACCTCTTGTCCTCACTTTCATAGATTTTCATAAAGCGTTTGACACGATCAAAGTAGACAGCCTTATAGAAGCATAAATGACAGCAGAATTGACCATAGGTATAGTGAACTTATTTACAATATCTACAAAAATACCACTATGACTGTTAAGATACACAATAAAACCCGACCAATAAAACTAAAACGGGGGATAAGGCAAGGAGATACATTGTCACTGAAATTATTCATAAAGGCATTAGAGTATGTATTTAAGATGATCAATTGGGACCACAGAGAAGTAACACTAGACGGCGAAAAGCTTAATCATCTACGTTTCGCAGATGACATTATCCTTATCACAGATAGTTTATTAGAAGCCACAGATTTTAAATTAATTGAACGTTGCATGTTCGAAGGTGGGCCCCAGAATGAACTTGACCAAAACCAAGTTTATGACAAATATGGTCCCCAATAACCATTTAACTATTCAAGACAAATTGGCATATGAATTGGTAAAGAAACATACGTATTTGGACCATGAAATAAGAATCAGCAAGGATAACCAAACATGCGAAATCCAAAGACGACTTATTTTAGCCTGGGCAGCCTTTGGAAAACTGCAAGACACACTTAGGGCCAACATACCAATTAGCCTCAAAAGAAAAGTATTTGGCCAGTGCGTATTACTGGTCATGACCTATGGGGCGGAAACTATGACTCTAATCAAGACTACAGCTTTGAAATTGAAAGTAGCACAGAGACGAATGTAACGGTCTATGCTGGGAGTGACGTTGCGGGGCCGAATAAGGAACGAAAATCTGCGAAAAACGACGAGTATTACTGATGTTGTGGAATGCATAGCTGAACTGAAATGGAACTGGGCATGCCATGTAGCGAGAATGCACGACTTACGATGGACGAGCAAAATTACAAATTGGAGGCCGAGAGCAGACAAACGTAGTAGAGGGAGACCACTACACGTTGGACTAACGTCATCAGGCGTATCACCAAAAATTGACAACAAAGAACACAAAATTGTAAAGAATGGAGGAGTTTAAGGAAGGCCTATGCCCAGCAGTGGACGTGATAAATGAAGGCCAGATGATGATGTTGATGGTGATGTGTAGTTTAATGGTAGTTACAACTTCTCTGTAAATATTTTTCAAGAAATTCGTATATTTTGAATTTATCTTACAGTTTTCCAGAGTTTAATTCTTGTTCACATTTCCAAGAAATCGAATACTTTATCATACTCTACAAATGCCAGGCTTACATCACAGTTGTTTTCTTCCGTTTGCTCCATAATATTTCGCAATGGCTTTGTGACCTATTGTACTGAGTTGCTTTTGAAAAAATCTTCTTTCTCTGAAACTTGATATAGCTCACACTTGTTGATTAGTCTGTTTGTAATAATAATTGTATTAACCTATTAGACTAATTGCTCTATAATTTTGAAGATATTGTCTGTTTCCTCGTAAAATATAATTGCTTTCTTTAAATTTTGAGGTATTTTCAATTCTTCGCGACATTCATCTAATTTTACATTTTTTTACATTAAAACATTTTTAATTTTTAATCAGTAGATCTCCCCTAGATTTTATCTGATAATATTTGAACCTTTTTCAATTTAGATTGAAAATTTTCAATCTAAATTGAAAAAGGTTCAAAGGTTTTTTCAATTTCAGAAAATCATTTCTGAGATAGCTTTCATTTATTCAACATACTGTTAGTAAATAATTTTGTTAATTATCTTCGAAGATGTTAAAAAATTACATCAGTGTCATAAGTGTACCATTTTTCGACATTTATAACCGTTTAATACACTTACCGCATCAGTGCTGAAAATTTAAAATAACCCTGCTCTAAAACATATTCTTCATTGCCCAGTTGTTTGGGTCAAGTACACGTTCAAGAGTAAAGCTTTTAATTAATTCTGTTTTAAAGTAGTGTAATTGACTGACGTCAATATCAAACAGAAAGAAAGTCGACTTACCAACACAAACCATAAATTAAAACATAACTGCTGCATATATGTTTAATAAATTGCTGCAATTAAACGGCTGTGTAAAGAGACACGCATAATGAATAATAATTATATCAATCATTTAATGTTATGTTTCAACGACACAACTAACTTAACCCTTAACTTGGTAAAAGGTTAAATTTGAATCTAAAAATCTGAAAATTGGTATGTTTGCTGTTTGGCCATCATACAAATATTCTATAACAACAAAAAAAAATATGACATCTATATGTCAAAAATTTGGATTGTATACCAGAGTACACATCGCCAAATAGACCGAAAAAAAGGTTTGTATAGCATATCATACATTGCCAAATTATGAAAGACAAGTAATATGGATAAGAACTATCAAAATTTAATCAAAACTATTTGTTCATGTGAACAACCATAAAACAATTCCTGTTATGCACTAAACATAGTCCAATATTACACTTGTTACAAAATAAGGCAGTTTGTCCCTTCTCGCCATTTCTGCACCTGCCCATTGCACCGTATACTAGAAAATGATCCAGATGATCTAATCTGATATCATCTTGGGGTCTAGGCTTTACCGGGTTTTTAATTTTTTGGAAGGTAGTGGTAGCTGCTCATTGCTGGGACGCCCTCTTTTTATTTTGTCAGCCTGCAGTAGACTTTTGCCAAGTTTAATTCTAAATTGTTTCAAAGAAATGACTGTTTTTTATCTTCTTGTAGAATACTTGCAACACGTTTATATAGTAGCCAAGCATTATTAATAGATATATCTATAATTTGAGAAAAATCTCATATACCATCTGTGTTTTGAAGCGTATTCTATATAGAGCAATCAATATGTCTACAAAATCCATACAACCCATATAACCGTTATAGTGTTTTAGTAACTATGGGCATGGAATATGGATTTTCCTGTTTTCATTTTGGAGAATCTTTGTATGGTTGCTATTGGAATGCAGGCTACATAAGAACTACATAAGGTTACGTATTTGTTATCTTACCACTTTACAACGACAATGCTACTATTATTCTATACTCTTTGGTCAAAAGAACGTCTTCCATCTTTTTTCATTTTCTTACCAGATTTAAGTGGTCAACCCCGTAGTCTGTCTTTCGTAACAGTTCCCAAAGCAAGTATTCCAAATTCACTTTGAAGATGTATAATAAGTTCTAAACTTGTAAAATAATTACCGAAATAAACCGTCGATAAAGGTTTGTTTTGGATTGTTGAACATAGTGCTAAAACACATTTTGCCCTAAATCCCAAACATTTTGAAACCCTATTTTTTTGGTGTGTTCTTCACATATTGTCTTCCCGAGCCTGCCTTTTTCCCCTTGTATGGGACCATAATTTCATCCACTGAATATCTAGACTATGATTCAATTGAAAAACAGTTTCTTCGTACACGGTCTAAAATAGGCCTTATTTGAAATATCTGTCAGTATTCAACTCCTCATTGTTGACAAAATGTAGGCTGCGTAGTATTGCTTGATACCTATTTAGTGACATTACATTTTGCAATAAGTTCATATCGCGTCTCTTGAGACCAATAGTCCGTGTACGTCGGCATGTCAACAATCCCCATTAAAATTTTGATTAGTAAGAAATCGTGCATCTCATCTATACTTGTGTTTACACATTTGTGAAATGTTTGTGTCAAATACAGGTTAGTTTGTTCTACAATTAATTCAGCAATGTCTGGACTAAAAAAGGTTTTAAAGGTGTTTTGCTTGCAAAGGTGTTTTTATATTTTGGGGTTTTGTAAAATCATTACTTTGTTCTGTGGTTACCTCATATTCAAAATTATCAGTCGTCCAATTGAATCTTTTTCCCCTTCCGTTTTATTGAAGAAATTGTTAGTTTTTGGACTACCGGAGAAAATTGTGGCACAACTGAGGGAGTAGCTGCTGCTAGTCTTCGTTTACTGACTGAAACAGGTAATATTTCTACAGCTTCTTCTACATCTTCTTCAGTAGTTATATTTTCTTCAACATCATTTGTTTCTTCTGTGAATTCTTTCAAAAAATTACGAGATAATACCTCTTGTTCGTCATCACTACTACTGTCTGGGTGGCTTTCAGCACCAACTGGAGGCAAAAGAGCCATTATTTTATCCATTGTCTTTTTTTTAGACTTTAAAAAAATGAATGTCAAATAAGCTATATCGGGCGGTGTATACTATACAATACAAAAAGTTTTGATTCGATTTGATGAAAAAATATTAACAGTACACCAAAAATTTGTTTATACCAGTGGCGCACCTAGGGGGGGAAAACCTATTCGCACCTATTCCGACACTGTTACTTACACGCTCAACTACTTATCAATAATACACCAGTGGACCGAGTAAAACAGTATAACTATCTTGGAACAACAGTAAATGAACAATGGGATCACTCACAGGAAATAAAATGTAGAATAGAGAAGGCTAGGAGTGCATTCAATAACATGGCCAAACTCTTTAAAAGCCACAATCTTAATCTGGAGATAAAAGTAAGGCTCCTACGATGTTATATCTTCTCAATATTGTATTACGGAGTTGAATCCTGGACACTAACTGAAGCAATGGAGAAAAAACTTGAAGCCTTCGAGATGTGGCTATACAGGCGAATTCTAAGGATATCATGGACAGACAAGATAACCAATGAGACCGTATTACGAAGAGTGGGCAAAGAAAGAGAGGTGATGTATACCATTAAAAGGAGAAAGTTGGAATATCTCGGACATATAATGAGAAACAGCACTAAATACAGATTACTGAAGGTAATCCTACAGGGTAAAGTATTCGGAAAGCGAGGAATTGGGAGAAGGAGAATATCATGGTTGAAGAACCTGAGGAAATGGTTCTCCACAACAACAACGAATCTATTTAAAGCATCAGTCAATAAAATAATTATAGCCAGAATGATTGCCAATATTCGGAACGAATAGGCACTGAAAGAAGAAGAAGTTACTTACACATTTTAAGGACTCAAAATGGAGGTAACATCATAAAAAAAAATTTGGTGTCCAACCAAAACCCCCCCAGAGGCAAATTCTAGGTGCGCTACTAGTTTATACATAAACAGTATAATGCCTCAAAAATAAGTTGCCAAAAAATGAGCACTGTATAATAAAAAACAATAAACTGATGTAAAAACTTACCACTTGTTGGTTGGAACAACACGCTTGCTCAGCCATTTTGTCGAGACTGTATCTAATCCATACCGTCAGAACTAAATGCGCGAAATTAAGAACTTTCGGGCCAATTTCCGGTCGGCTACATATTTTGACAAGGAAAGAGAGATTCTCTTTCCTTGTCTAAGGCTACATACGGTAGTGTATACTTAACTATACAGTGGCAAGACTGGGTTTCAAATACTATTGATTGTCAAATAAAAAATTTAAAATTTTATGTATATTATAACAAAAGTTGCCAAGTTAAGGGTTAAAACCTAAAAATTAAATCTCTAGTTGACTGTTGTTAATTTGTTTTACTTCTATATTTCATTTCCTTCGTCTAAGGTTTCATTTTTAATGCCTAACTACATTATCCTTACATTTTATCTATGTTTCCTAGTTTCTTCATGTTTCAGTGTCTTTTGTATACTTTTAGTAGGAGTTATATTATATAATGTCTTCACTACATTTAGAAATATTCGCAGTTATTTTTTTGTTAATGCGTTAATTGTTATTTCTTTATTGTATTTTTGTGAATTCTAGTTTTTTGATTTTGTTTAGATAGTGTTTTTTCATAAGGTATATTAGATATTACCATATACTACTAAATGCCAGATCTGCCTTGCAAAAAATGATGAATGACAGCTTCATTCAAATTCTACCTTGTAGGCGAGTGCCTTTTGTCGAAAAAGGTCGATTTCATACCCACAAGCTGAAATTTATTTTAATCTAAATTTTAATTTGAACCTATTTATTTCTAACAATGTTTAAACAAATTATAAAAAATTACTTTTTACGCTATAAGAGCACTTTTATTAATAATTTGCGTTATTTTAAGACGAAAGTTATTATAATGATTTATTTGTAAAATGCTTACTTTAAACGCAAAATGCGAATAATGAATTAAGAATGCCGAAAAAAAAAACAATTTTGCCGTTTTTCGGGGCCATTTTTCAATTCCATTTTGATTTTATGTGTCAAAAGTTTAAAATATCCATAAACAAATTGATATATCGTGAAACTAGTTTTAAACGAAAGAATATGATGCTACAATATTACAGTAAAAAGTTTACCTAAAGTTTACCACGGGAACCTGCTTATTATAAACGAAAGAATAAATTGGTTTCAATAAAAAAAAATTTTTATTTGTTGAAAAATTGTTATAAATAAGCAGGTTCCCGTGGTAAATTTTGTGTAATTTTTTTATTGTTAAATTGAAACATTATATTCTTTTGATTAAAGAAAGACTCAACTTGTGGGTAAAAAATAATCAATGTGTTTGGAACGTTACAGTTCAGACGTTCAAGTCTATTTATTATATTCCGAATCCCAACGATATCTCAATTTGTTTATGGATTTTTTAAACTTTATATTTTTAAACATCATTTCTTCATTTATTTTTTGCAACATCTGGATTTTGTAGGATTTAAATGAATGCTTATGTAATACACATAACATTTAAGAATAACATATATCAATTATGTGTACAGCTCTACGTGAGGATGTATGTGGATCTTGAACTAAACTATGCATTGAATCTGAAGTTTTCTAAAGCTTTTGGTCTAACTGTTTGAATGCCATCTTTTACTCGTCTAGTTTTCTCAAAGCGCTTTAAAATTTTTGTACCGTCGCCTTATGAATAGGAGAATGGTTTTTGATCGTTGAACAGGTTGGCTACTTCACTATAAGATCATTTCTATCGCCGTAGCCCTCATCATTAAAACAGTAGTTCGCTCTTTTTCATTAAAAACCATCTTTATTGTAGAGCTTTTGAAAACACATAAAACAACTGCCAGTTAGTACAATGTATTTTAAAAAACTTTTCAATAAACGTAAAGCCGTTACTAGCTTTATGAATTAATGTAAAAATTACACCACTCTATATTTACTGTATAACCTACTTTAAAACTATTTTGCACCGAGAAGTTTTATGTATTTGAGACCTTCGTGACTAGACACATACACTTGCATTATATACAGTTAAACTCGTATGGAAGTGAGGATTCAAATAATAATAAAATATACAGAGTGCTGTAATTAACAAACCATAGTGACTAATAATATCAGAAAAATGGTAAATATGGCAACATTGCAAGCATCAAATTTCCAGACTTTTGGCCCACTCTCGATATAGATATATAATAATACAAAAATATATATAATCGTTGTTGTATATTTAAGAATTAAGTTTTATGTTTAGAGTAGAATCTAAGTTGTATTTTAGACATTACTGTTTGTGTTAGTCTGTATGCAGCTTAAGATCATGAACTTTAGTGTGTAGACAGCTTAAGCTGACAGCTGACAGAGAACAATGATGGCCGCTAGTTAGAGCCCGTAATGTAAGTTTATATGCTTTAAAAAAAAAGAAAATAAAGTTACATTACGGGCTCTAACTAGCGGCCATCATTGTTCTCTGTCAGCTGTCAGCTTAAGCTGTCTACACACTAAAGTTCATGATCTTAAGCTGCATACAGACTAACACAAACAGTAATGTCTAAAATACAACTTAGATTCTACTCTAAACATAAAACTTAATTCTTAAATATACAACAATTGTGACATCAATTTATAATGTACGTAACTAAATAGTGGTATAGAGGAAATAAACGCGTGGACCAAAAGAAGAAAAGTGGAATGGAATCAACACATCGAAAGAATGACAGAAAATAGAATAGTACGAATAGCAAGAGACAAATCGCCAAATGGAAGAAGATCATTGGGACGACCGAGGAAAAGATAAAAACCGAAGTAAAACAGGCATTAAGCCTATTTATAAAGTAGGAAGAAGAAGAAGAAGTAACTAAATAGAAACGTTAATGAAAGAATAAATAATAGAAACATGAGTGCTACATAGCAAATTGTATAAAACCATGGAAGAATTTTACATTCCCGATAAACTATAAAGACTGGTAAGGGCTAAAGTGCGTGAAGTTATTTGCAATGTAGAATTACAAAGTGAACCAACACAGGTGTTTAATACACATATTGGTCTGTGTAATATCTTAAATAAATCATCACAAATTATGAATTTATGAAAAAAGTCAAAATGATAAACACAACAACAATGAGTCAACACCCAACAACGGAGCCAAAAACATCAGTCATTAATTCAGCGGTTATAATTTTAACTAATGAAGTGGACAAATTACACTGGATATACCTGGAAGTGCTCCACTGAAAATTATACTACCGAAGAGATAAACCGCAGAATTTGCACGGCCAACAGATGCTATTTTGGACTCAATCTCCTTGTTAAATTCACAATCAGATCGAGAAATACAAAAATAAAACTCTACAAAACAATAATACGCCCAGTCCCAACATATGGTTCAGAGACCTGGACTCTAACAAAAAATAATGAAAACATGTTAGAATGTTTCGAAAGAAAAGTACACTAGAGTGTAGAGAAGAAGATAGAACTTCGAACTTTTTAGAATATACCAGGAACCTGATATCGCAAAACATATTAAGATAGGACGTCTGAGAAGAATAGGGCATGTAATGCGGATGGAACAAAATGAATCAAATAGAAAAACGATACTTGAGAGGCCCATTGGTCAGAGAAGAAGAGGAAGATCCAGAACAAGGTTCCTTGATAACATCGATGAAGACATGAGAAATATGGGAATACGAGTTTGGCGAAAAGGGCAAAGAAAGAGAGAAATTCTTGAGGAGGCTAGGAACCACGCAGATAATGAGTGGACAAATTCACATACTTAGACTATATGATAACCAATGAGAAATTAATTACGGAAGAAATGAAACGAAAAATAATTTTAACAAACAAGTGCTATTTTTGAACTGAATTTACAAATAAAAGTAAAAACTTAAGAAAGATAACAAAAACGACCGATCAAAAACATAGAGCTCCAAGGCAGGTGAAAAAAGAAAAGAAGAATCCTTAGAGAAATATTCTGTGGCATCTGTGAAAACGGTATTTGCAAGATTTGCAACAAGGAAGATCACAGCAAAACAACTCTCCTTGAGTGGACGAATTGTTATATCAAAATCTAGGGAAAGTAGACGGAGAGGTAGACCAAATCTTAAATAAATGGAAGTATGGTGTAAAACGAACATGCTAAGTGGCTCTAGCAATTAATAGACTTAAACGTATATATACTTGGGAAGGTCGAAGCTCTATTATAGGGTTGTAGCACAATTAATGATAATAATGAATCATCATCATCATTGGTGCTACAGCCCTAAAAAAGAGCCACGACCTTCCCAAGTCTATTACGCCAGTCAGTTCTATCCATTGCCAACTGTTGCCAGTTTGCTGCGCCTATTTGTCTACCATCCTCATCTACACCATCCCTCCATCTGAGTTTTGGTCTACCCCTTTTTCTACTTCCCACAGGTTGTGACATAAGGATTCTTCTAGGAGGATTGTTCTGCTGTGATCTTGCCAGATGTCCTGCCCATCTTAGTCTTCCTATTTTTATAAAGGATACTACGTCTTTACCACCAAATATATGTTTATAAATGATAATAATGAATAGAAACACAAAATATATTTTTTATTTATTTTTAATTGGTTTACTTTTTCAGGCCGTATTAGCTTGCTCTTTGGCAGTAGCCACAGCTGTCTGGAATGGTCCCTTAGCCGGTGGCCAGCCAGCACATCTCTACCCCGCAGGAGTCAGCCCACAAGCGTGCCCAAATTTCCCCAACTGCGCTAATCCCGCCGTAGCTGCCAACCCACAAGCCCCAACTGCTCAACAATGGGGAGCTCCACAACAACAATGGAATGCCCAACCTCAACCACAGTGGAACCAATGGAACAACAACAATAACAACCAATGGAACCAAGTGAGTTATTTTTCAATATCTTCTAAATTATTTTATAGTTCTATAGAATTCCATAATTTCAATTTTGAATTCCTTTATTAGCAAAATAGTATATTCTCGAAAACATCTAAATGTTATAAATTCAATTATGGTTTTACTGACAATATCAATTTTTTTTAGATACAAATTTGGACTATACCTAATGAATTTTTATCTCTTTATATCACCTAAGCCTCTTATTTAATCTTACTTGGTCACTTTTATTCAAAGTCTTCTTTTAACTTCTACTGCTACATTCTCCTATAATCATGTTTTTTACCTTCTTAAGGTAATTCCATCATTTCTACATAGTCGTACTACGTTATGTACTTTTAGTTTTAATTACTAAAATATTGTGATATATGAAGGTGTATTTCACAGTCTGATAAGTACTCGTCATCTTGAAAGCAATAGAAATCGATCACGACATGATACCCTGTTATGAGTATCAGCCATCAACCAGCTTTTTACCTACATTCAAAAATACTAAAGGCAGGCGGTATTGGTTCGTCCTAACTAGTATACTCACTATTTTAACTATTATGGAATATTTTTTGTCATATATTACTAATTAGTGCCTCTAGGACTTCATTTTAAATTGACAGTAATTTACTTTTCAAACATTCAGATTCCAGTAGAAGTCTTAATACTTTCTTCGATTATTTTGTATGTTTCAATTGTGTACTTGACTTATATTATATTATCTTAGTTTATAGATTTCTTTTTAAAGATTTAGGCTTTGGATTTAATTTGATATACCAATTTAAATTGACGTTTCAGGGACAATACAACCCAGCTCCAGTTCCACAACAATGGGGAAACGATGCTACATCTAGACTTAACAAAGGAGAATACATTGGTGATGGAGATTACCACGGTGAAGGTCTTGTTGAAGCTCGTGCTCCAGGTTATGGTTAGTATTGAGGTCTAATATTTAAAGGAATAATGCATGTTTATTTTCTACTAAGAGATATTTATATTTTAGCTTCGTCTGAATTACCTGACACATAAACTGTTCTCAATATCTTTTTGGAATTAAACCACGAATTATAAAATAAACACTATTTAATTGACGTTTTAACTTCTGAATTTATTATTCAAAGTATTAGTTTCTTTGACTTTTAATAGAAACTATTAAATTTACGGTCGGATAACTCAAATAGTAGAGTGTTCGACTACCGCTCGGAAGGACCAGGTTTGATAAGTGGCACCGACGAGCATATCGAGATATTTTTTTAATATCTAAAGGCTTCAGGTTGACTCATAATGACTAAAACGATAAACTGGGTAAACCAGTGATCCTAACAGGCAGGTGAAAGATAGCACTGGCTCTGTTTTCTTCGTTGTTCATTGTACGCCTAAGAAATGGCAGATTATCCTGCTTTACTCGTATGCTGCTCTATTGATTTTAAGGGATACTATTTTTGTTATAAAAAATTAAACAACAAAGTCGCTTTATTTAAAAAAATATATTTTCAAATAACTTCCTATAGGAAAGTATAAACATAAAAATAAAAAGTTTGTTTTATAAATAGTAGTTTATTTCCAAGAATAATTCTCTAAAATCTGAACTAATATCTTCCCATCTATTGGAAATTTACTATATAATAGCTTAATAAAAACAAGACTTTAAATTCTGAAATCAAATGTAAAACTCCGGTTATCTTAGCTGTTTGTTGTATCCCTTTAAGCGGTGCGAAAATATTTGTAGAGCAAAGAAGAGCAAATCGCTCATCCTTCTTTTTCCTCAGCTTTTCCCTTTTCAGAGGTCGCTGTTTCTTACTTTTCGTCGCCACTTGGATAGTCCTTCCATCTTCTCCTCAGTTTTCCTCTACCACTCCTTCCGCCAACTTCTAACAATTCTATCTTTCATCTTACATAGTTTACACCTCTACGTCTGACATGATCAAATCATTACAGTCTTTGTTTTTAAATATTTTTTGAGACTGTACTCACTCCGGCTCTTTTCCTAATCAAGTCGTTTCTGATCCTGTCTCTTCTAGTCCTACCCAACATCCACCGTAATATTTTCATTCCAGCTGCCTCCATCTTCTTTTTCTAAATCTTCTTTATAGGCCACACTTCATCGCCGTACAACAACGCAGGTCTCATCACACTCTCGTATATCTTTCCTTTTAGCCGTTCCCTGATTTTTCGATAACAAATTAGCCCGATCATTCGCTTCCTGTTAAAACATTCAGCCTGTATCCTGAGGGAAATTTCTCGACCTAGTGTTCCATTTTCCGTTATCTAGGAGCTTCATTCTTCTATTATACTACCATTCTTCTACCTCCCAACCACATATACTCCGTTTTTAACCTGCTAACGTTAAGTCCTCTTATCTTCAATGGCCGTTCTCCAATACACCAACTTCTTCTTTAACATTTCTTTACTCTCCTCTACCAACACGACATCATCAAGGGCCCTTCACAATTCTCCTTTCCTGTTTTTTTTTTTGTGGCAAACATTTCTCTGTTTTGAGGAAGTATTTGTTGCCATCATATTATATTGTTGGCAAAACTCTAGCAGATTTTCTCCTCTTCCATTATATTCTCCCAGGCTGCATTCCCTACAATATTTTGGAACTTGTCTCTTCCTATTTTGGTATTGAAGTCTTCTTTGTTAATTTTACGAGTTTTTGTAGATCTTCATACCATTACTAAAGTATGTCATCTAGTTTATCTGCAGTTGGTGCATGAACCTGAATAATAATAACATTTAATGAAGAACTCCTTATTTGCAACAGCATTACTCTGTCAGAGAGTGGTATCTGTGAAACTACGTAACTCAATTCATCGTTTATTATTACTCTGACTCCATTAAAATGGTTGGGATCATTATTTCCCGACTAGTTAAATGTTTTGTTCAAAATTTTTTTGTTTATTAGTTAGGCCATCGTATTTTACTTAAACTCAGAATATCTATATTTTGTGTGTTCATTTCTTAGCACACATTTGCTAGCTTTTCAGTGTCATACAGGCTTTTAATGTTCTAAGTCGCTATCTTGACATCATTGTTTACTCTAATTTTGTTTTATGTTCCTTCCGACGATTCTTAGCACCCCCTGAACATTTAAATTCTGTCGGGGACTGGGGACCATTTGTTTTGTTCCATTTACCACCATAACTTTATTGGAAAAAAATAATAAGGTGGTTTCCCATTGCATTTCTCATGTTTTCTGTGGGGATTTTCTCCCTTATTCTCCCGATCTTCTTCCTTGATTTTTTCCCTGTAGTATGAGTTTCAAAATTTCATATTTTGGTCCTCTCATCACGTGGCCTAGGTATTCCAGTTTTTTTGTTTGTATAGTACTGATTAGTGCTGTTTCTTTACCAACCCTCTCCAGTACTTTTTTATTTGTAATTCTATCAGTCCATGATATGATTAATACTCTGTGGTATGACCAGAGTTCGAAAACCTCGATTCTTCTTAAATTGCATTTTTTTATTTTGAAGTCTCAGCTCCATCGAATGGTACTTAGTCTAATTTTCAAATTAAGATTTCTGCACGTTAGGAGTGGCTTCATTCGTATAAATGCTGATCAGACCATCTCTATTCGCCTGTTCTGCAGTATGATCATTGGTTTCATTGATCAAAGTTTCCAAGTACTTTCCTTCCAAATGTGAATGACAAAATGACAAATTTAAACAGAAAACATTGGTTCTCTTACCATGGTAACTAACTAGGCGGTATCATGGAGAAATTTTTGTGTACTGATTATTAAATTATGATATGTAATTCTAAAAATTAATTAGTTGTTAAGCATTAACCTGCATCAAAACAAATTACCTTTTAGATAAATCGTTTATGTTTCAACACCTATCGTTTATCGTTTTTAGAAAACCAAAACTTGATTGCTCAATGGGACAACCCCAACCAAGGAGCCCCCAACCAATGGAACAACGGCGGTATTCCACAAAACGCTCAACAAGCTCATGGTGTAGGTCAAATCCCAGCTGGAGTTGACGCTCACTCCTGCCCCAACTACCCATTCTGTTCTTAAGCGAGCTAGACAATCAGGCTGACAACATGTTGCCAATATTTATATAGTTTAATTTTGTATCTCGACTTAAAAAATAGCTGTGCCGATATTTGCTGTGTTTATAAGTGATAGTTCGAAAAACATATTTTTCTGGTCATAATGTTGCAACTGAGTAGATGTGTAATGTAAAATATATAGCATAGTTGTAAATATAAGTAAAATGGTAATATTTGCCAATAATCAATAAATCAGATACATTTGCACAAGAATCGTTAATTTTACTATTAGTTTCTAATGAGTTGCATAGTTATGGATTCGTCGTCCAGAAATGTTGTCGTTTTTAATGTAAATTGGTTAAAAATAAGTTATCTTTATAATTTACTGCGTTGAATATTCTCATTAAACGTAGAGATACCACAATAATTTTGTACCTCTTCAGAAAATATAATACTTTTGATAACTGTCAAAAATATTTAAAGGTATAAATTTTTAATAAAATTTATTCCCCAAAAGATTCATTTTGTATTAATCCCTTTTCTCTCTCTTATATAGGGTGTATTGCGAATTGTCTCCTTTTTACAACACAAGTAGCGGGCCAGATGTTGGAACTGGCTAAGTATGTAGACTTGGATTAAATAATTCTTCGTGGAAACAATTTCTAGTCGAAGTCGAACTGGTATAATAATGCTTGTTGAATTTAAGGCACTTTATTTCATGTTACACTTCAGTTACAAAAGATTGTTTTTTACAAAAGTATTTAACTAACACTAAACTATTTTTTTTTCTGCTGTGTACGAAGGTTTACTTAGAGCACATGTATTTTTGCACAATTCTGGAGAGAACGAAGTTGGTGCGAGTGAGAACTATACTACTTGAGGCTTGAAGACGAAGTCTTGAGTGTAAACTGTATGGCACGAGGACCGGTGGTGAAGTCTGAGAGAGGAGTCTTCAAGTAATTACTGTCCGGTAATGTCTGAATGTGAACTATTCGGCCCGAGGACCAGTGGTGAAGTCTCTTAATGCTGCTTTGATTCAACCTTTTATAGGGAAACACAACCGCCAATTTTATAACGGGTTTAACGAACTTTTAATGTCCCAAATGGTAAGTTCTAAAAAGCCACTTTTTTTTATACATTTACGAAGAAACTGCATAATGATAAAAACAATAAAACTAAAAGATTTATTGCCCCTTTACCAGTTCCGAGAACGAATAAATATTAGTGACCCAGTTCTAGGTAGACAAAAAACTTCGGGCAAAAAACATTCATGACCAGTTGTGGTCATAAAAATAATAATTTTGTGAATACATATAATGAGAGGAGGAGAATTGGCGGTAAAATAATATCAAAGTGTGTTTGGATACCAAAAGAAACAACCTGTCTTTAACGGAAAACGAACGAGACAACAAACTCATTTTATTTAGTTGAGATATATCCAAAATTAGTAATTGTAACAAAATAATGAGAGATTATTGGTGGTATGTTAAGACTTTAGGGTGTGTTAAAAGAAGCGGGACGGTCGAATATATCGCGAAATTCACATCGGATCAAAAAACTGAGAAACACATGTTCAAGATTTTTTTAATATTGAATTTATTCATACACCATCCTAAATTACCTAGGTGTGGGGCGGGGAACAATATTGAATTCTTAAATGGGAACCCCCTTTTTTATTGCAGATCTGGATTCCTTGTGAAAAAATAAGTAACATTTATTTAAGACATTTTTTCGAATTGTTGATAGGTACTATAATCGATAAAAAAAAACGATTTATAGTGATACCCTAGAAAATTATGAAAATGGTCTAATATCTCAATAAATACACTTCCAAACACAATACCAAAAAATATATGTTAATTATTTTTCAAAAATCTATTGATTGACATCAAATACGACCACCAAATGGGGGCAACTTTAAATCTTAAATAGGAAACTCCATTTTTTTACAGATTCGGATTGTACATAAAAAAGTAAACCAGTTTTATTTAAAAAAATTTCCGATTCGTAATAGATGGCGCTGTAATCGCAGAAAAACTAATACAGAACTAATGTGTATTTTAAAATGGACATTAATGTTTGTATTTTGAGAACTATTTCCGAAGTGGAGATTGAAACGTCAATAAACTTATTTTAACCTTCAATTGTGGCTTATTCTAATTAAAATAGTAATTACTTTAAAATGCCACAAGAAAATAGTTTCAGAACTATATGTAAAATAAAGAAGCTGTTACGTTATATAAGACGTAACACGATTATGTGTATATCTACCTACCATCTTGGTCCTGACTAAGGCGAGTAGCATTGCGTGATGGTGGTAGTTCATCAAAACCTAAACAAATATTTTTCTAAGAATTACAAATACTCATAAATCCTATTTTTTACCTCAATCTTCGTAGTCGCTAATATCTTCTATCCTGTCAGATACATCTTGTTCAAGAAAGACATTCCTCTGGCCACTTCCAAAATATTCTGGTCTTCATCATTAGAGTCCATAAGAGCTGCTAAAAATTTTTCTCAGTTAGTTTCTGGGAATGATCATCACCAATCCAGAGAGCATAGCAGCGACATGGAAACAATATTGTGAAATGTTGTTTCATAGTGATCATGAAGACGTGAATCCAGAAGAAATAAATGACGAAAAGGAACCACATATTTTAAAATCGGAAATAGAAATCGCAAGAAAAAAATAAAAACTGGAAAATCTCAAGGAGAACAAATTCTCAATCTCAGACAAATTATAGAAAAATCTAGACAATTTAATCTAGAAACATATTTGTGCTTCGTAGACTACTCGAAAGCATTCGATAATGTAAAGTGGCATAAAATGTTTGGAATACTGAGAGAAATGGGTACCCCCGAACATCTAATATACCTACTGAAAAAACTGTATATCAAGAACACAGCAAACGTAAGAGTCAACACCATATACTCTGATAATTTTAAACTAAAAGCCGGTGTTCGTCAACGTGGGAGAGATAATACATCAAAAGATGTATTACCTCTCCCGCGTTATTCAATATATATAGCGAGCATATCATGTGCATTGTATTCGACGGATGGCAAGGAGGAATATCAGTCGGAGACCGAAAAATCAGCAATCTTCGTTTGCTAATGCAAAAGCAATGCTAACGACACTTTAGTACTAGCATGATCAACAAATGGCCTTGAATACATCATGAACAGACTAGATACTATTAGTCGTGAATATGGACTTAAAATTAATGTACAGAAGACCAAGGTAACGATAATCGATCGAATTCGAAATAACCAGCCGAAAATACGAAACGTAGCGGGGTTTGAAGTGGTAAGCCGTTCAAATTACTTAGGTTCTGTTATTACAAACAATGGTAGATGCAAAGAAATGATACGTCGACGCCTTACAATGGCCAGATCAGTAACGGTCAAACTTACTAAAATCTGGACAGATACGGACATAACCAGGAACACGAAACTGCGCCTAGTACGGGCGCTTATCATTCCTATCGCTACCTATGCGTCAGAAACTTGGACCATTAGAAAGTCCGACTCACGACGTATAATGGCCTTTGAAATGTGGGTATATCGTAGAATGATGCGCATACCCTGGACAGCATTTCTCACAAATGTCTTAATATTGACAGAACTCGACATCAATACTAGGTTTACCACAATCATCAACCAAAATATATTGAGGTACTTTGGACACATTACCAGACGAATGGAAGACATGGAGAGGTTGGTGGTTAAAGCAAGGTAGATGGTAAAAGAACTCGAGGAAGGTCGCCACTCCGATGGTCAGATCAAATAAAGTGCACTAGGGGTTACTCTCTGTCTGGGGCAGCACATCGCGCCCAGGAGAAAGAAGAATCGATAGCAACCATTCGTCAAATACCATAACGTTACCACATCCTTACGAAGGATAAAGGATAGAGGGGAGAAGGAGTTTCTGAGGATTCACGTAATTATGCTTACGTTTTATTAACCTTAAGGAATCCAAAACATTCTCCGACATCGCAAAAAGTGAGAAATACAAAAACAAAACGACAAACTCTTTTTATTACTTCCACTACAAGCTCACATAAATACGTTTATCGCAGAGAAGTGCTCAAACAGTACTGACTCTTACACTGCAATGTGTTTTCGGCCACGATAGGGGCCATGCTCACTTCATTTAGATCTTCTGAAGTCCCTATCTGTGCCGTGCGCACTTATAATCATGTAGCAACCTGATAAGTTTCTAAATCATTTAGAAACGTCGTTATTCTATCTAATAGATACATAGACACAAATTAAATAAGAACTTTCTATCTTTAAGATCTCTATCTCTATGAACTATCGTTATGACAGTAACCATTTTTCTATTTTAATATCTGACTAACAATATTTTATAAAATGGAACATTTCTAATACCAACTAGGATGGCTTTCAATTATATACTGAAAGCAAACTAAATCAGCTTCAGTTATTGGAAGAGGTAGATGAAAATATTGCCGCTTTCAATAACTGTATAATCTCCGGTGCTAAAGCAAATATATTGGACAAATACCAATTTCGTCGTCTCGTAAAGTAACACCTTAGAGGAATGAAAGATATTCTCTGGCTATACAACAAAGTAAGGCAGCATTAAACAAATACAGCAGAGACAGTAGTAAAGCAAATCTAATCAAACTGAGAGTCAAATCTAAGTATGTAATTAAACAAAGCAAAAAAAGACTTTTGGGAAAAACATGTCTCATCCATAAAAAGGTACTGACACTCTTTCTAATAAAATTTGGAAAAAAATTAAACACATGACAGGAAAGAAATCTTATTCAAAAATGTCTGCCATACTTACTCAAAACAGCACAGTCACTTGTAGTCAACAAATTGTTAACACCATAGTTGAAAATTTTCATAAGAAAGCAACAAATAGACTTACTTTAAATAGGCAGCTTTTCATGTCTACTAATCTAAACTCCAGTTTATCTGATAGCAGAAAATTATCAAAACAAGAATTATGAAAAACATTGTACTGTTGTAAAAATTCAGCTGCCCAGATAATATTCCCTTTATCTTTATTAAAAATCTTTCTAGGCCTAGTCTAGCTAAACTGCTTGAAATTTACAAGTTAATATGGACCAAAACATAATTTCCAACTTTGTGGCAAAAATCCATAATTATACTTGTTAAAAAACAAGGCAAACCTTCAACTGATCCAAATTCCTACAGACCAATTTCTGTTACATGTACAATGTGCAAACTTATGGAGAAAATGATCAATAAAAGACTCTGTGGTACCTAGAAAAATATAAAATAATAAATTTGGCACAATCAGGTTTTAGATTGTATAGGGCTCTTATTATATCTAAACTCAAGGAGTATAGTATATCTGGAAATATATCCTCATTTAATAATTAATTTCTAACAAATAGAACCTTTAACTTGAGAAAAAATGGCAAAATCTCTAGGATTTTCAAACAAACTAATGGCGTTCCCCAAGGGTCGGTATTGAGTCAGACACTCTTTATACTTGTTTTAAACGATATATGTAAAAAAATTGAGCTTCCAGTTAAGTTTGCACGCTACGCAGATGATTTAATAATTTTCTGCCGAGGCAAAGACACTGTTACCACTTGCAAACTGCTTCAGAATGCTACTGACCAATTGCTTGAATGGACTTCAATAAGTGGATTTAACTTTTCTGTTGGAAAGACAAAAATCATTAAGTTTTCTCGCAGAACAGCCAGTACTATAATTCCTAAATTTACCATAAATGGTACTTGTTTACCTGCAGTTAAAGAGTATACGGCTTTTAGGAATCATATTCGACAGTTAACTTACTTGGAAATGCCATTTAAAAGATCTCAAAACTAAGTGCATGAAAAATCTTAATATATTAAAAACTCTGTCCAATTATCATTGGGGTGCAGACGAAGACTCCTTGATTGAGATTTATAGATGTCTTATTCGTTCTAAAATAGATTACTGCAGTTTCATTTATATGTCAGCTAGCCCATAAGATTTAAAACTTCTTAATTCTGTATACAACACTACACTTCGAATCTGCCTTGGAGCCTTCAGGTCAAACCCCGCAGAGAGTTTATACAGAGAAGCTAATGAACTTTCCCTCTGGCTACGTGGCCTGCAACTCCTTTTAAAATTTCGTCTTGAATCTCAGCTAAAACCGAAAATCCAGCCTATAAATTACTAAGTAATGACCTTTTAAACTTTCCTTCTCCTATTAAACTTTAATCTATGCCACAGTATATCTCACCACATCTGAATAATATCGATCTTTCAGCCACAACTCCAATACTAATATCACCTAAACCTCCCTGGAATAAATTGATAGCAGATTTTAATCTCTCGTTAACCAATTATGATAAGCATCAGACAAATCCACAATTTCTAAGGCAAACCTTTAAAGAATTTATTGCTAACAACAGATTAGACCAAATTGTACACACACATGCTTTAAAGAATCCTATAGCCGTTGGATGTTCTGTAACTTTAAACACAGATTTAATTATATATTGTAATCTCCCGCTCTTCTGCTGCATTAATATCGCTGAATCATTCTCTATTCTCCAAGCTATAAACTTACTATCCCCAGAATATAAAAAAGTAGCAATATGTACAGACTCTTTAGCATCTACCTATTCTCTCACGGTACATCCTTTGGGTGTACAGTAGTAAATCCTGCGAATTATATATGGTCCTTGCAGTGACAGCGTGACAAATGAATGGAGGAGCAGATACAACAATGAAATAGAGACTCTCTTCGGGAAAGGAAACATCGTAAGATAGATAAAAGCCAATAGATTAAGATGGGCAGGCCACGTGGTACGGAGTGATGACGACAGACTGACTAGCAATGTGTTTTGGGAAAGACCAGATGGTAGAAGATCGACAGGAAGGCCTAGAAAAAGGTGGAAAGACGCAGTCAGGGAAGACCTGGAGAAGATGGAAGTAAGGCCATGAGAAATAATAGCACAGGATCGGAATCAATGGAAGGCAATAGTAAACGCGGCAAAAACTCACGAAGAGTTGTAAAAGCCAATGATGATGATGATGACATCCTTTGGGTCAAGCTATTCAAAACTCTTTCGATAGTTTAATCTCACTGGAAGTATCCATAACCATAATCTGGATTCTGTCTCATGTAGGGATCTCTGCTAACGAACTATCCGACATTTTTGCAAAACAAGCCGTGTCTTCTAATATAGAGACTGAAAACATACAACTACATACAGATTTACAGTCGTATTTTAAAAATAACATCCAAATATCTTGGCAAGATCACTGAAATAAAATTCCTTCCAAGCTTCGTGATATTCATCGAACCGTTAAAAAGCTTGAGTTTCCTTCCATGACACGAAAAAACAAAAACCCTAATTCGTCAACTTGGAATCGACCATACAAGACTAACTCATAAACATTTAATGACTTGCCAAGATGAACCTACACGTACACACTGTGGTAAGATTCTATGTATTAAACATATTCTCTTAGACTGTCCCTATTTCAAAAACAACAGAAAAAAGAATCTTTTGAGTCGAAACCAAAATATTCTCAGCTCACCAGATCAATTCCAAAACCTTATTAATTTCCTCTATAAAACCAGGCTTTACCAGTAGAAACGTAGTTTAGAATTTAATAATTAATAATTGTACCAATATTTACAGAAACTGAAGAATATGTACAGAAACAAGTATGGCGCTTCATAAGACAACAAAGAAGCGAAATGAAAGAACTAGTTGAAATAGAACATATACAAGAGGATACATGGGTGGCCTTTCTGACAGAAACGCTTAAAAAACAAAACGAAGAACTTTTACCAGAAACACCAAATACAGTAACTGAGGAAAAGACCAAAATCTCCCAAAACGATGTGAAAGAAGGAATAAATAAATTAAAAAACAGAAAGTCACCAGGAGAAGATCAAATATCAAATGAGCTCTTAAAATATGGAGGTGATCACCTTGTACAACAACTGCAACTTCTTATTAATAAAATAATCACCACGAACAGAATACCAGAGGAATGGAGGGGAGCGATCATGGTGATGTTCCTCTGCAAGAGGAACAGCAAGGATTTCGGACAGGAAGATCATGCACGGATGCAGTTTTTGTAATAAGACAAATAAAAGAAAAGTCACTGATATAGTGAGAATTTGGGACGCGATATATTTATTATATGAAAAGGAAATATCACTGGATTTAGTAAAAACCATTGAGAATATGTATAAAGATAACATAGCTATGGTGAGATGTAAAGGAAAACTATCTTCTTCTTTAGGTACCATCTCAGCTACGGAGGTTGGCAATCATTATAGCTATTTTAATTTTTGAGGCAGTAGCTCTAAAAAGTTGTTTTGAGCTGCATCCAAACCATTCTCTCAGGTTCTTGAGCCATGAAATTCGTCTTCTTCCGATGCTTCTTCTGCCATCTATCTTTCCTTGCATTATGAGTCGCAGGATGCCATACTTCTCGCTCCGCATCACATGTCCGAGATACTGGAGCTTTCTTTCTTTAATTGTTAGTTCAACTTCCTTCTCTTTACCTATTCTTCTCAGTACTTCATTGTTCGTAACTCTATCTATCCAGGAAACCCTCATAATTCTTCTATAGGTCCACATTGCAAAGGCGTTAAGTCGTCTCATTGTGTCTAGATTTAACGTCCATGATTCCACTCCATAGTATAGTACACTGTATACATAACATTTGGTTAGGCGTACTTTAAGAGCTAATGTTAAAATCTTTGCCGCATAGGACCTTTTTCATTTTCATAAAATTAGAACGCGCTTTTTCGATTCTGACTTTGATTTTTGCAAAGTCAGAATCGAAAAAGCACGTTCTAATTTTAGAATTAATTAATTCTTTTAATAGCTATGGTAAGATGTAAAGGAAAACTATTGCAACCTATCAAATATGAAACTGGCATTAGACAAGGAGATTCGCAGAGCCCATTAATATTTAATCTGATAATGGATGAAATCATAAATAAAGTTAAAAAAAAAAGAGGATATAGAATGTTAGAATAGGAAATAAGGATAATATGCTATGCCACCGACGCCATAATAACAGCCGAAAATGAAGATGACCTACAAAGATTAATTAAAGAATTCGAATATACGGCACTCATATACAACATTGAGATCTCAACAGAGAAAACTAAAACGATAGTGATATCAGCGGAACCCAGACGATGTAAACTAGTTGTAAATAACAAAATAATAGAACTAGTGACTACTGGAAACAACAGAAATTAAAGTCTTACGAAAAATAACAAACCAAACTCTAAGAGACAGAGTAAGAAGTGAGGAAATACGAGCGAGGTGTGGTATAGAGGAAATAAACGCGTGGACCAAAAGAAGAAAAGTGGAATGGAATCAACACATCGAAAGAATGACAGAAAATAGAATAGTACGAATAGCAAGAGACAAATCGCCAAATGGAAGAAGATCATTGGGACCACCGAGGAAAAGATGGTCAGACAACGTCAATTGAGGCTAAAAACCGAAGTAAAACAGACATTAAGCCTATTTATAAAGTTGGAAGAAGAAGACCAATATTTAATATACTTCTTTATCGATTGTAATGTTGCTGTATTTTCTTGTAATGTAATGTAATAAAATTGTACCCGTGTCAGTGACCTACACTGCCGAGACACGTAAAGCTAAATAAAAAAAAATTCTATAAATTTTTGTTTGTTTCGAATTTCCGTTATATTCCATATTCCCCTAACCGATATGTTCCAGTTTTTAGACATCAAAAAAAAAATACGAACTCATTGTATATACGCCATGTATTCAGTGATTAGACGACACTCTGGGCTTGAGACTAGGAGTGATAATGGTAGAACCCCAACTCACTCATTGAAAACTGCTGAAAAATTCTAAGAGTTTTGATACGATATACGATCAGAGCCACAGCAGCTCATCTCAACTCCACGTCTTCTTATCAGCTTTTAGACGCTTGCCAACAAGAAAAGTCGAAACAAAAATACTCATTGATATAACGAGAAAAATTTAATCAAAAAATTTTCTTAGAGTGAGTTTTTAAAAAACAATCCTTGCTTATAGTAGCAAAATTATTGAATATTTTAATAAAGCATCAGACAAAAATAGTATGTATGTGGACCATACTGAGTGTCAATTAAGATAAAAAAAATTTATACTTTCTTAAAGTATTTAAGCAATTAGCCTTTACATACTATAAGAAATCTATATTCATTGTCATTTGTGGGATAGGTAATAACATTTTTTCACTATCACATATATAGAGAAGGGTGTGGTGTCTGTATATATACACCACATTTGTGTCTTTCGAACACACTATTTTTATTTAGTTGGCAACATGTTCGTAAAACTGGTAAGTTGCGCTTTTATATTAATGAACAACTTTGTGATAAGTGATTTTCGTGATAACCTAGTGAGTGCCAATATTGGATTAAGTGCAAATACTAAGAGGACTAAGGGTGATTTTGGGTTGGACAATTATCATTCTGGTGATGCAAATAAGTAAAAAAATTAAATTCAGTTAATTAATTTGTTACAAATAATCTCCAAACTCATTAAAATCTTCATCGCAGTTACCTGTGATTATTAATATTCTTCGTATCATCTTTACCATATCTTTTTCTTACTCTAAATGTACTACGTGGTTTTCATTTCGATCTATTGCAACTTAATTGTTTATAAAATTATTATTAAGGTTTGTTCCGATACTCCAAAATCGCTATCTAATGGGTTATTGTCGGAATTCCATATTTGAAATATTAGTGTCTAGATTGATAGACATAAAGTGGGAAGCAACTTACATTATATAAGTACACCTTGTTTTGTGCTTGCTTTATCTCTATAAATAATGTTGGTAGCTTAAAAAGTATTCTTAACCGTAGGTATATATACTTAATATAAATATATGTGTTATATAAACACCCGAAAACTGCCTTTCTTGACTGACCTACCATAACTTTTCTTAACCATTCAGAATAATTATCAATTAATATATTTTAAATTTACATTTATATCACGACAATATGGTATACGAATGTACGAGATTTTATACGATGCACTATACCGAATGGTCTATCAGGATACCGGATTACTTTTTTTCACTTTTTTACTTTTGTATTTTTTATTCTTTGCACGTTTTGAGAATAATTTTTATATAATATAAATATCGAAAATTTTTATTTCCAACCTTTGTACATCTATCAAGCAGAATCGTGTGCTTTGTATTTATTTAATTCTGTTCTAAAGTTATTTTCTTGTAGCATTTTAATAATCATTTAATTTGGTGTAGTTCAATTTCTTATTTTATCAATTCTGTTATTTTACGTTTGGCATATATTTCTTCAAATTATGCCTTCCATCTTTTTATTCGTTCAGCACATGGTGGCACCCTAATTCTTTCTCCAAATAATGATTTCTGTCCTATAACAAAATATGATTTTATGTTGAATGAAGCCTTTTGAATGAAGTTTTCATTGGTTTATAACAAGAATCTCAATCTATACATTCCTTGTATAGAATTTGTATTCTCTAAATTTGCTAGATCGCCTGCCCAATAAAAGCAGAAGAATTCTATGCGGTGACTTGAATATTAATTTGGCTGTTGCTTGCGCTACCCAATTATCCTTGGTCAATATGTTCAAACCGTATGGTTTCACAATGCACGTCAATTCTCCTACAAGAATTGCTAAAACAACATCTACCATAATTGATTACATTGTCTGAGATTTCTCACTTTTGATGTATGCTCTACAATTATTAATGCAGGACTATGTGATCATGAAGCAGTATATACCAAGTTTAACACTCTCAACAAACCATCCTCAAAAACCCAACCTTTAGGTAGGATTTTTTCCGCTCAGAACTTTCGTAAATTCCAAAATTTGTGCTTGACTTCTGTAGACGTGGACTATAATTTCAGTGATTTTTTAGATAGGCTTGTGTGTGTTTTCAATAAGGCATTTCCTTTAATTACCATTAAGTTAAAACATCACAAACCCTGGACTACCAAAGGTATCTGCATATCAGCCAAGAATATGCGTCCACTACTGTACATCAAGAAATTTACTACCAACGTCTTTGTCACTCAATATATCTCCAAGTACAGAGGAACCTATCTAAAACTTATCAAAACAGCTAAAAAATGTACTATCAAAATCGTCTGGGAAGCTCTTCGAATCTTCGAAATAAAACTATTAAATTTACATAATAAATAATACAAAGCCAGAATTATTCCTCTTTATAAGGGTGGTGAAAAATCGAATGTCTGCAACTATAGACCTATTGCTCTACTATAGGTCCTGTCTAAAATTATTAAGAAACTTACAAAAGCCATTTCTCGTTGAAAACAACGTTGTATCACAAAGTCAATTCGGCTTTTTATCTAATAAATTTACCAGTAATGCTATGTTTTCTATACTACATGAGGTCTATCAAGCACTAAACAATAATCTTTGCACTGCTACTGTTTTTTGTGACTATGCCAAAGCTTTTGATTATGTAAATCACATTTTTATAAAAAAACTAAATTTCTACGGAATTCGAGATATTTCTTTGAATCGGTTCCAACCTTACTTGAGGAATAGTAAACAATTAGTTAGAGCAAATGATACTGACTTTAGTCACAAAGTTTTGTATGTAGAGTACCGTAAGGTTCAGTATTGGGTGCTCTACTTTTCCTCATCTTTATAAATGACAATCACTGAAAGACAAAAAAATATGCATTAAAATAACAGTTGACCTACCCAAAACGAACGCCTATGACCGGTTTCAGTAATTCGCAATTAATCGAATCGATTCAACTCTGGATGATAAATAATCGTACCAGTTTTTGTTTTTCTAACTAGAAGTTTTCTGGAGGTATTAAAAAAAAACTAATTACAAGACGCCATCTTCAAAGAGCTCTAGCTCCCTTAGGAAGCATTGTCGGACTAGGTGAATTGGATTAAATTGTCTCAAAATTATTTGAGGAATTTCCGGTCTTCGTTTGTCAGGAGAGTTTCTGGACGCCCTGTATACAGAGGGAAGAGTTAAAATCCCGTGATTTTTGAAGTAGCTTCTGCAATGTGTTATTCTACTGAGGCCAAAAAGATACCGTATTGCTCTTTTTTATAATTTAAAAAGAACAGCAGACTGGGCAGCTGTACTAGAAGAATGACCATATCGAAGATGAGACTTGAACAAAGAAAACATGTCATTTGGGAAGATGCTAAATTGATTTTCTTCGAAACAGATCTTATTGCATAGCAGGCTGAGGGTAGTTTCTTACTTAACAAATCGATATGAAGGGACCATTTAAGGTTGCTGTCTATAAAAATACCAAGAAATTTTACAGAATTACCGATACTGATCTGCTATTAAGAAGCAAGGGTTGAAGAGCTCCTTTATAGGATAATGCTACTGTCTTATCCACGTTAAAAGAGAGTAAATTAGAGTCGGACCAGGTTTTTATTTTTAGTAGACCGGAAGTTATAGTTGCATGAAGAGGTGCAATATTAGAGTTCCTCCAAGTAATACTGGTATTATCAGCAAAAAGAAAAAATTTTTCATCGATTTTTAAGTTAGTGATGTCATTTATAAAGATAAGAAAAAGTAGAGCACTCAATACTGAACCTTGTGGTACTACACATACAATGCTTTTGTGACTAGAGTCAGTATCATTTGCTCTAACTAGTTGTTTCCTATTCCCCAAGTAAGATTGGAACCAATTCAAAAAAATACCTCGAATTCCGAAGAAATTTAGTGTTTTTATCAAAATGTAGTGATTTGCACAATCAAAAACTTTGGTATAGTCACAGAAAATAGTGGCAGTGTAAAAATTATTATTTAGTGCTTGATAGACCCCATGTAGTATAGAAAACATAGAATCACTGGTACATTTATTAGATAAAAAGCCAAACTGACTTTGTAATCAATTTTTTTTTTTTTTTTTCGACGAGAAGTGAGATAAATCTGGGTTTTATAAGTCTCTCAATAATTTTGGATAGGATCGGTAGTAAGGTCATAGGTCTATAGCTGCAGACATTAGATTTTTTATCACCCTTATGAAGAGGAATAATAAAGTTGCTGTCTATAAAAATACCAAGAAATTTTACAGAATTACCGATACTGATGTGCTATTAAGAAGAGCAAGTGTTGAAGAGCTCCTTTATAGGATAATGCTACTGTCTTATCCACGTTAAAAGAGAGTAAATTAGAGTCGAAGCAGATTTTTATTTTTAATAGATCAGAAGTTATAGTTGCATAAAGAGTTGCAATATTAAAGTTCCTCCAGGTAATACTGGTATAATCAGCAAAAAGAAAAAATTTTTCATCGATTTTTAAGTTAGTGATGTCATTTATAAAGATAAGAAAAAGTAGAAGACCCAATACTGAACCTTGTGGTACTACACATACAATGCTTTTGTGACTAGAGTCAGTATCATTTGCTCTAACTAGTTGTTTCCTATTCCCCAAGTAAGATTGGAACCAATTCAAAAAAAAAATACCTCGAATTCCGTAGAAATTTAGTTTTTTATCAAAATGTAGTAATTTACACAACCAAAAACTTTGGTATATTCACAGAAAACAGTGTCAGTGTAAAAATTATTATTTAGTGCTTGATAGACCCCATGTAGTACAGAAAACATAGCATCACTGGTACATTTATTAGATAAAAAGCCGAACTGACTTTGTAATCAAATTTTTTTTTTCGACGAGAAGTGAGATAAATCTGGGTTTTATAAGTCTCTCAATAATTTTGGATAGGACCGGTAGTAAGGTAATAGGTCTATAGCTGCAGACATTAGATTTTTTATCACCCTTATGAAGAGGAATAATAATAGCTTTTTTTATGCACTCTGGAAATATACGTTTTTCAAAGGTATCAGTTATTAGTAAGACCAGTACTTTCAACACATTTTTTAGGAGATTTAAGAAAATGTTTATGTATAGTCCATCTAAACCAGACCAGACCACATGAAGATTTGCTTTTGATACTATTGATTGTTTGGATCAGTTCAGATTTATCAACTGGTCTTATAAAGAATGAATTGAAAACCTTTTTTGAATTGGGGATATAGGAAAAAGGATCTTGTTGTGACAAAATAGTTGATGTTATATTTTTACTCACATTAACAAAGTCTTCATTTAGATTTTCAGGGATTGGAAGAGCACATGTTTGAGCTGTGTTAGTTTTATTTCGAAGATCGTTTATTATAGACCAAGTTTCTTTTGCAACATTTTTAGAGCTCCCCAGACGATTTTGATAGTACATTTTTTTTAGCTGTTTTGATAAGTTTTAGATAGGTTATTCTTGGCTGATAACCCTTTGGTAGTCCAGGGTTTGTGATGTTTTGACTTAATTATAATTAAAGGAAATGCTTTATTGAAAATACAGGCAAGCCTATCTAAAAAATTACTAAAATATTAGTTCACGTCCACAGAGGGACAAGCACAAATTTTGGAATTTACGAAAGTTCTTAGCGGAAAAAATTCTACCTAAACGTTGAGTTTTCGAGGATGGTTTGTTAAGAGTATTAAACTTGGTATATACTGCTTCATGATCAGATAGGCCTCCATTAATAATTCTAGAGCGTACATCAAGGGCTGAAAAACCTGAGACAATGTTATCAATTATGGTAGATGTTGTTTTATTAATTCTTGTAGGAGAATTAACGTGCATTGTAAAACCATACGATTCAAATATATTGACCAAGGATAATTGGGTAGCATGTTATGTTAAAGTAAAAATGTACTAAGAATATTTTTAAAGATAAATTAATTTAACAATTTAATATGTAGGTACCCTATACCTATATAAATTAAACTGCTATTTAAACCTCTCACATGATCGCAGATTCAGATAACCCTGCACTCAAAATTGTATTAATTATATCTTTATAAAAATCTATAGGTCAAGTGTATACGTTCAATAACCAACGACTTGTACTAAGGCAACTAATTATTCTCAAAACCAATCTCGAAACATGAAGAATTTTTTTTTCTACAGCAATATGTAAATTTAAATATGAATGTTTCTTAAATATTCAAGATACTAATACAGTCATAAAGTAATTGCAAGCAAATTATGCGACGAATAACTGGATTAATCGTGACATGTCGTTTTCCTTAGAATTAATAAGAGTAAAATGCGGAAATCAAATATTAATTGAACGTAAATTATTACGGTGCTTTTTTTAATACTTTTGTGCGACTCAGTTTTTTCTAATATATTAATAAAGTTGTATAACACCAGTTTTTATTGTCTTTTTATAAAACTAAAAGTGTTTTAACATTTTACATGACAAATTGAATCTTTAATTATATGCGTATTTGACCCAATTTATACTAAGAGATATAATATGCCTGTATTTTAGATTGGCTCATGAATTTTAGAATTGGTTTTTTCTTTGCTTTTGAAAAAATTTATTTAATTTTTTTTACGAATAGAAATTAAAGATTTCATTATTTAGCCGTCTGGTTAAGCAAAAATCATCGATTTCACGGCAAAAATTTTCGCAGATATCTGAAGCTTTTAAGACATAGGTGGGGATTACTAGATGACGAATAGATGAAAAAGTACTAGTATTTTTACCTTGCGTTTTTGTAAACAATAATTTATGGGCACAATTTTTTTTTCCTTATATTTTACATAAACAATATTTATATCTTTTTTATATCAAGAATATCTTTATTTTCCCGTTTTTTAAAATAAAATTGATAAATAATTTACGGAGATATTTCCAAAAAAGCAGTTTTTTTGCACTAATTTATAAATTTTATTAATTTTTTATTAACAAAATAAAATGTTATTAATACATTTGAACATCGAGGAATTACCGTCTTTTAAATTTGTGCGAAATTTCCCCCCGACGGTCAAATAGTTTAAAAGTTATTTAATTTATTTATCCCTGAGGCTAAATATTTAAACTATTGAACTTGCTCTATTAATGATGCTAGACACATTTAGCAAGTTTCATAGGATTATTTTTAAGACTTAAACTATCTCAGAAGTTAAATGCATATTGCGTTTTAATCGAAATTATTTACAAAATAAACGTTTGAAAAAGGGGTATGTTTTTTACTCATAAACAATTGTAATAACTTCTATATTTTTCAGGCTACAGACTTGTAGTACAACCATCGAATAGCTGGTAAAAAAACTCGAATTTAAAAAAAAAAAGCTTTCTATGACCAATAGGAACGAAGTTAGAGACTATTTTTAAAAAAATCATATCTCCATTGTTTATAAACATTAAGAAGTTAAATTTGCATAAATTTGGAATGAAAATCAAAACTTTATATTGAAACTTACAGCTATAAAATTCATCCAATTTTTCGAAACTTACAGCCCTTTGAAACGAAGGTACTTTCGAAAGATCGACATAGGAAAGTGGAAGGGATAACTGTGTCAGCTCCATTTTTTTTCGAGATCGGAACTTCAAATTGAAACACGTGTAGGAAAAATTTACATTATCTCGGCTTCCATTGCAGCTAGAAGCCTCTTTTTTTACTCTGGGGTAGCTCATCGATATATGAATTACATAGTTTTCACTGGCCGGGAAATATGGGAACCCTCGGAAAAATTGAGTGAATTTGAAATTCACCGTAAAAACTTATTTTTTTTTAATTTGGCTGAAATAGTCTGTCGCAGTATTAATAATGATGACATTTTATTTATTTTATATTAATTATAATATTAATTAAATTTAAGATAATTTTAAGTTTTCAGATAATTAAATTACAAGGGAATTTTCCGAGATTTCCGGGGAGGGGGGCTGGTGAAAATTATGTCATCATTATTAATACTGCAACAGACTATTCCAGCCAAATTAAAAAAAAAAAAGTAAGTTTTTGCGGTGAATTTCAAATGGACTCAATTTTTCCGAGGTTTCCCATATTTCCCGGCCAGTGAAAAACTATGTAGTTATTCATATTTCGACGAGCTACGACAGATTAAAAAAAAGAGGCTTCTAGCTGCAATGGTAGCCGAGATAATGTAAATTTTTCCTACGTGCTAAAAATTTAAAGTTCCGATCTCGAAAAAAAACGGAGCTGAAACAGTTATCTTCTCCAATTTCCTATGTCAATATTTCGAAATTGCCTGATGAATTTTATAGCTGTAAGTTTCAATATAAAGTTTAGATTTTCATTCAAAATTTGTGCAAATTTTACTTCTTAATGTTTATAAACAATGGAGATTGGATTTTTTTAAAAATAGTCCCTAACTTCGTTCCTATTGGTCATAGAAGGTTTTCTTTTAATGTGAGTTTTTCTACCAGCTGTCCAATGGTTGTACATACAAGTCTGTAGCTTGAAAAATATAGAAGTTATTACAATTGTTTAAAAGTAAAAAAACATACCCCTTTTTCAAACGTTTATTTTGTAAATAATTTCGATGAAAACGCAATATGCATTTAACTTCTGAAATAGTTTAAGTCTTAACGGATCCTATAAAATTTGCTAACTATGTCTAGCATCATTAATAGAGCAAGTTCAATAGTTTAAATATTTAGCCTCAGGGATAAATAAATTAAATAACTTTTAAACTATTCGGGGGGAAATTTCGCACAAATTTAAAAGACGGTAATTCCTCGATTTTCAAAAGATATTAATAACATTTTATTTTGTTAATAAAAAAATTTATAAATTAGTGCAAAAAAACTGCTTTTTTGCAAATATCTCCGTAAATTATTTATCAATTTTAATTTAAAAAACGGGAAAATAAAGATATTCTTGATATAAAAAATGATATAAATATGGTTTATGTAAAATATAAGGGAAAAAACTCAGATTGTGACCATAAATTATTGTTTAAAAAAAACGCAATTTAAAAATACGAGTACTTTTTCAATTATTCGTCTCCCACCTATGTCTTAAAAGCTTCAGATGTCTGCGAAAAATGTTTCGACCTTTTTTTTAACCAGACTGGGCTAATTTGTAAGCATACAAATATATCAGATAAAATAAATAATATACTGTAAACCAGATGAATATGATCGGAGACCATAAACGTGATCTTTTTCCTCTGGAACTGAAACCATTTGTGAGTTTTAGCTTGCTTAACTATGTTCTTCCATTCTACCCTATCGGATACTTTCCTTCTAGACTGTCTTATGTTCATAGTTTTAAGTTCCTCCCCTAACATCCATCTATCTTTTAAAATACCCACGTCTTGTTCATGTTTGAATTACTTTTATAGCTCGATTTTGAGGATTTTGCAAAACAAATGAAATAATCGTAAGGAGAATAACAGAAAAAACATTGATGCACAAAGCAAGGAACAGTGAAATCACAGACATATAGGAGTGGATAGCAAACATAGATTACTGTGTGTAAGATAAAAAAGAAATGGGCACAAACACATTACAGGATAGCAGAAATACATTGTTGTCGTCCAACGTCTTCATTTTGATATCAATACAGCATATATGTCATTTTCGATAATTTTCTTGTTATTATTGAGGTTATTTAGTAACTTTTATATTCTTTTGTGAGAATTTGACGATTTTGTTGTCTTTCTCAATAGTGCATACCTATAAGTTGTTGTTTAGTCCTACAAACTTGTGTTTTGTCAGTTAGTATGCGGTAATAGTGTTACGTTTTTCTATGGGTTCAAAGATTAAGTAAAGTATAGGTAATTAAACTAATTAAAATGGCGCCGCAGCTGTTTTTATACACGAACAGATGTTCTAGATATCGCCAGCGAAGTCATGAACGTCGAGTCATCGCTTTCAACATGAAATTCCAGGAAAATATCACGAATAAATCATTGATAGAACGCCAGGTACTATTTTCGAGATATTACAGGACGTAATTACAGTCACATAACAATAGTATTAGATAATTAAGTACCTTTATATTTTCGAGACTTCATGTTCCGTTTTTTTGCTTCATGATAAAATTTACTTGGTTCGTTTTTATTTTTTTTTTCTATTTCTTGTACCTTTCTGCTGACAGTGGCCGATCTAGACATTTGCCTTGGGGAGAGACTTCCAACTTGGGGGGGGGGGGGACTTCCAACGTGGGGGAAACTTTCAACTTCGAATGAACACCAACCCAGAGACAAAAAAGAAGAACCAACGCAAATTCAAATTAATAATAATAGTTATTTTAAAGATACTTAAATAAATTAAATAAAAAAATAATTATATTCTTCAAATGACAAAAATTTATATCCTTGTTTATATTCTGACATAACAGCTATACGAATTAAGAAACATATGAAAGAAAAATATCTCGCTACATTAATATACACATCATAAAAAAGTTATACATTCCGGAGTTGGAGTGAATGGATTCCTTGAGGGGGAAAGTGATTTTCAGGAGTACTTAAATTTAAAGAGCTTTCTGATATCTGATATTTTGTAGTTTTTAATATAAATAAGACTAACGAACTGGGGCCTGATAATGAGGCAAATATTGTAACCCTTGAATCCAGTAACCCAAAATTTACTATCATTAAATAATAAAAACTACTTAAAATTGTGAGACTTGACTCATTTCCCATATACTGGGAATTATATTCTTATACAGTGACTGTTGGGATTGTATACACTACCAAGTTTAAATTTTTGCGGCATATATCATCTCTCCCCACTTGTTGAGTTTGTTAGTTTCCTTTACTGCGTCGTTGTTCTCTGACAATTACACCAATTACAGCCTGTCCGTTGGCTTTAATGGCGACTGGCAATTAATATCACATGACAAGCCTTAAATTTTTAATTTATATTATTTATTTATTTATATATATATATATATATATATATATATATATGATAAATTATTTTGTTAGATACTAACAATAAGACTGTTTTAATAAAATTTTGTTGGATTCAATACCAACTAGATAATTGGTATTATTTTTCTTTTCTTGTTTATCTTTTTACTGTGAAATGTCAACATATTTTTCTGTCACAATTACGGTAGTTTTACATTAGACTTCTATTAAAAAGCTTGATTTTTCATTAGGTCGTATTAGCTTGCTCTTTGGTAGTAGCCAAAGCTACCTGGAATGGTCCCTTAGCCGGTGGCCAGCCAGCACATCAATTCCCCGCAGGAGTTAGTCCACAAGCCTGTCCAAATTTCCCTAACTGTGCTAATCCCTCAGTAGCTGCTAATCCACAAGCTCCAGCTGCTCAACAATGGGGAGCTCCTCAACCACAATGGAATGCCCAACCTCAACAACAATGGAACAACAACAATCAATGGAATCAAGTAAGAAACATTAATATTATTAGATTAATAGTCAAGCGAAAAATTGCTATATTATAGGCGATATATTTTTTCATGGTCTTTTAGTGTCTGGCTCACACCATTGTTTACTTAACTCTAGATTGTTTTATCTTCTGAAATAATCCAAAACTTATTTTTTTTGTACCTGTAGTTGGTTTTTGTTTCTGAACTTGCATTTTTTTCTTTTGACTATTGATTTCAAAGCATAGTTTTAAATTTCTGCTTAACTATTCTCATAAATTTTAGTAAGCAAACCTTATAAGACTTCCATCCATTACGACGATGTTTCTATTGGCATTATTAAGTTTTCTGTGGTTTTTACAGCTTTCAAAATAAGCTTTAGACATGAAAACTAACTAGAAAAAAACAGAAGAATACGATTTTGCCACCAACTTTTTGATATCAATATAGCAATATAGTTTTGATATCAACTTAGCTTGTTACTCTCTATCTCTCTCTTTCTTTCTCTCTTTTCTCTCTCTCTCTCTCATTGTTTCCTCATTACTGAGTGTCGTGATTTTCTACCATTCGAGCAACTATCTTTTCCATCAGCTTCTATCCTTGGCTGTTCTCATGGATTCAGGGAATGTCTTGCCACTGGCTTTCTACACTTCTGTCCACGACATCCGAAGCATCAGCGGCGGATACAAGGAGAGGCGATGGGGCGATCGTCTTATAGAGATGTTCTTTCAGACCCAACTTTTTATGTTTTCTAGGAGGTTCTTTGAAATGGCTCCAGCAGTAGACAGAATAATAGGTATTGTCTAACTACGTTCTATTCTCCATTCTCTTTGTGTTTGAATTTCCGATTTCTGTACTTGGCGATCTTTTCATTATATTTTACACGCAGATGTAGATTATATACAGATGTCCCTTCTGTTTCAGTGAACATCTTTCCTAATGTTAACCAATAGTTCTACGCTGTATTGTCGACATAATCCTGACTGACTTCATTGGGATGTCTTGGGATATAAAATAGATGTCTCAGCCTGCTTCCGAAAATAAGTTCTTAAATTAGCGCTAATATTGTTTATTCTACTGCACTAGGAAGATGGTGTTTTTGTGCCTATGTGAAGTGTGTTCGTATTTTTCGCTAAAGATTTTCTAGAGGTATCTGTTTTAAGCCACTTAACAATACCAAATGAATAGCTAAATGCGAAGCATGCGCAGGTGTTTGCAGGTTTAAACAAATTTTTACTGTTAAGGTGTGAATGAAGTGTTTTACCCTTCATATAAACTCCGTAGTTTTCTATATTACCGTGTTAGAACTATGAAACATTTCAAAAATCAAAATAACAAATTATGGTCAGTTTTGACATTTTGGATACTTAACGGCCACACCATACTGTCACCTAAATATTTTTTTTCGATTTATACAGACATTTTGGTTAGATATTATTAGGTATCTATTAATGTAAAGATTTGGAAATCAATGACTATACTACAAGTTATTTAATTGTATTGTAACAAGTTTTCATTTGTTTCAGGGCCAATACAACCCAGCTCCAGTTCCACAACAGTGGGGAAATGATGCTCAATCTAGACTCAACAAAGGAGACTATATTGGTGATGGAGATTATCACGGCGAAGGGCTTGTTGAAGCTCGTGCTCCAGGTTATGGTTAGTACAACTAGCATAAAAAATTTTAATATATTAACTATTATAATTATTAATTAACAATGTAGCATACAAAACTTTCTAACATCCATTAGGAAGGTAAAGTAAATATTAAAATGATCCATTTTGAAAAAGCTTTTCATTTCGCGAGTTTATTCTATACTATATTTGTTGTTTTCTGTTTTCAGAAAACCAAAACTTGATTGCCCAATGGGACAACCCCAACCAAGGAGCCCCCAACCAAGGAGCCCCCAACCAATGGAACAACGGAGGTATTCCACAAAATGCCCACCAAGCACATGGTGTAGGTCAAATTCCAGCTGGAGTAGATGCTCACGCCTGCCCCAACTATCCTTTCTGTTCTTAACAAGCTAGATAACCAGGCTGACAACATGTTGCCTATATTTGAATAGTTTAATTGTACATCTCGTTGTAAAAATTAGAAAATATTACGACTAGGTATTTACCATCAAATGCAAATTACCTATTTTGTAATTATAATCAAAAGTTACTCTGTTAAAATTTGTAATTATTAATAAAAAAGACTTAATTAAAAAATTAATTGTTAAAATCTTACTTCAAAACACCCAATTATTTATCAATGCGTGATGGTTTATTTTACATAATCCTACATAATTTTATATAATGAAGAAACTAGACAAATAATCAAACTATGGGAATCAATGAAGAAGACGTATAATATAAGCAATCGATTAATTAAAGCTATCAAGGAGATATATTAGAATACAACAATCAGAAGAAAAACCGGAAATAAGTTATAATAATGCTAATAATATACAATCGCACAACACAGTAACTGCATAACTGTAGATTCCTGGGATCAAAATATTGAGGTTTAACCCAAATTATTTGAGTAAAATGTGGCTTCTTGCTAAGTTACAGGATGTTTTATTTAAAAATTTAGAAACTATTATTGTACCCAGTACTTTAAAACTATTTGACATATCCTTATCATATTTGGTAGAGTAGGTACTATACACCATAGACGTATATATTAACATAGACTGAGCAGTCTGTAGAGCTAAGTGACGACACCATCTTGTAAGTATAGCAACGTCTCTTTTGGTGAGGGAGAGAGATTAAAGAGTTGCAATGCGTTAGAGAGAGATCTAACAACCTCAAGACATCTTGTCGCCAGTACGCGCGGTCGGTATGCTCGGTCTGTGTATGTTAATATACAGTGTAGGTAAAAGTTTATGGTCGGTATGGTAAAATTTAACAGGATATCTAACGCAGATATAAAATCATATTTTCAGCGAACAGACAAAGATAACAATCATATTTCCCCTTGGTCTCCCCTCCATATTTCGTATTGCCAATCATTTGCCCAGTAGTAAGACGATTAGTTCCGATTAGTTTCGATTAGTTCCGATTAGTTCCGATCTGGTTCCTATCCTAAGAAACTAGAGGTGGGTCGTTGACATTTTTATCGGAACCGTTTTTCGTAAACTGTAACTAGTTGATTGTTTATCAGTAGTTTCAAATAAGCGAGTACACAAAAAACATATTGACTATTATATTGAAAGAAGCTAACGAAGGATATATTTATTATTAAACAATACAAATAGTACTTACATTTACATGACACATTATTAAATCGCGAATCGTCTAAATTGACATTTAAAAACATATGTTTTTCCACTTTTCTTGTTGTTTCTTCTTTTGTTTAAAATTAAACCAGATTTTGAACATGTGTTCACAATGAAGAGATTTTGTTACACTACTACAATATTTTATGAATATAGTGGTTAAGTTAGGATATACATGGCGATGGTTTTTCCACCACTGTAATGGACAGTTCCAATCACCGTTCGAAATTGTTTGTGAGAAATATCATCAGACAAATACATGTCGACTTCTTTTATATCTCTAGATACAGGTGTATGTTTAGATGAGTCATGTCTAATAAATTCATCAAAAATACACCATGGACTTAAGTCATCTTTATCAGTTTCTTTTTCTTGTACTGGTTGATTTTCACTAGTACAATCTTCTTTTTCTTTTTTTATAGAAGTAACCAGCTTCTTAACTTTCTTTTGTTTTTTATAACTAGGTATTCTGATTAATGAATGAGTTTCGATTTACGATTGATCTGCATTTTCGATTTCAAATCTTTATTGATAGTTCGTCAAAGGATTTATTTATTGTAAATATTCAATTATGAATTATTTTTCTTAGTCAAAATGATTGACATAGTATAAGAATAATAATTTTATTTTCAAAAAATGCGCATTTGTAGAAGATGCAGCTTTTATGGTCCACTTTCTAAATATTGCAATGATTGAAACTTCTCCTGACGCATTTCTGTCCGTTTCGACTACTTCTACTACAAGTACTGACATACTGCCACCGCCACCCAAGCGTCAAAAGGTGATGGATACTTCCATTAATAAAAATATTAGTTTAGAACAAAAGAAACAAATAGATATGGATTTAATAAACCTATGCAAAGACTCGTTTCATCCGTTTTCCATAGTTGAAGAACGAGCTTTTAAAAAGTTTGCAGGGTGGATTCCTGGATATAAACCACCAACAAGAAAAACTTGTTCATTACGTCAGGCTCATTACTTCAGGAATGTTATACCAAAACTAAGCAAATTATTAGATAACAAGTTGTTAAAGAAGTAGAAAATATCTGTATTACTACTGACCTTTGGACATATGGAGTAACTGAGAGTTACATCGCATTAACAGGACAATATTTAACCGAAAATTTAGAATTTAAAACGATTTTATTAGGCTGCTGCCATTTTTCTGGAAACCATAATTCAGAAAAGATCGCTTTTGAAATTAGTGAAATTATTTCACTAATTTCAAATTTCAGTTTCTAAAAAAACACATTTCAAAAAAAGTACCTTATCTTTAGAAAGGCTTTTAAAGTATCAATTACAACATAACAAAGTTCCCAAACGGCCAATCCAAGACGTGGAAACTAGGTAGAACTTCACCTATTACATGTTAAAAAGAATGACCGAGTTAGAAGAGGCAATCCGTTCCACTTTTGTATTAGTTAATACAGACTTAGACTTGGACCAAATCTAAATAATGAAGACTGGATTATTTGTTCTCAATTTTCCCAAATTTTACGGCCTTTTAAAGAAATAACAAGTACAATGAGTGGCCAAAAATACTTGAAGGGTAGTTCAGTGATTGTTATGGTACGCTGCCTTCAAGAATCTTGCAATAAAATTTTAGCAAACGGTAACCTTACATCCATAGTATCCGACGTAGTACAATTACTAATATCGGGTTGTATTGTTTAGTTTATTTTTCAAGTTAAAATAAATATATTCTTCATTAGTTTCTTTCACTTCAATAAATATACACATAAACGATAATATCCATTATGTTTGTTTATGTAGGTACTCTCTTACTTGAAACTACTGTCAAACAATCATAGTTATTGTTTACAAAAATCGGTTAAGTTGCGTTAAGAGCGTAGGCGCAAAATTTCAGGCCAATGCTTTTTAAATGTATTAATTTTTTACGAATCCTGAGAAAACTAACAAATATTTTTAAAAAATTTAAACGCAGAATGAAAGGTGACATTATTGCCGAGGGCCGAAATAAACAAAATTTTTTTTTGAATGAGATACTTAAAATTCAAAATCACACTAAATTTTCTCTTTTTTCGCCCCTGTAACTTATTAAAATAAACATTATAGAAGTTTTTAGAGACTTTCGGCCCTCGGTAATAATGTATTCTTTCATTCTGCGTTTAAATTTTTCAAAAATATTTATTAGTTTTCTCCAGATTCGAAAAAACAAGAATGCCCACCTCTACTCGTTCGTTACCTGTGTTCGTACTTTGATTCGGTGCTTTGACTATGTGACATGAGACGTTGCCAAATAATTTCGTATGAAAGTTTATTTATTGTGGAGTTATATGCATTTTATTATTTTCATTCGAAATAGGGCACAATGTGACTTTAAAATAAGCTTATTTTGATGTTTAGATTTTTAATTCGGAAATCGTACTTAAAATACGAAACATTAATAAATTTTATTTACATAAAACGATTTCCGAAGTGGAAATCAAAATGTTAAATTAAACTTATTGTAAAGAAAAATTGTAGCAAATTTAAAATAAAAAACAGTAAGCTGCCATTTAAATGAATTCGCCCAAATTTGATTATCTTAGAACGTTGTTAAAATGCTAAAAAGACAACAGGTCAAATAAAACCAATAAGTTTGGCAACATTGAACTTCTCCTCTTTTCTTAGTTCCACTAATACTATTTCGACGATATAATGGGCTGACCTACCAAATTATGTTAAATAAACGTTTCTGGCTACTATCAGAGGCGTAAGACAGAGAAAAGTCAATGGTTGACTCTTTCTAAATTCTACACCACTGGCGGAATTGTTATTTTAGCACCATTTTTCAATTCTCTAAAAAACTTTCTACGCAAATAATATACTTTTTATTCATAACGATAAAGTCATTAGTTTTCGAGATATTTGAAGTTAAAAATGAAGAGAAGAGAGATGAGAGTTGGTAATAATCCTGAACTAAGCACTCGACGTTTATCAGCAATGAATGAAGTCAGCCACTGTTCAGTTTGTTTTTCGAGTACTGAAAAAAGAAAATCTACGACCTTACCACTTTACAACCATACAAAATAATACCTAGAGATGATCATTTACGATGGAATTTGGCTTAGTTGATGATAAATTAAAAAACCAGTTCCGTGGTCGCCTAGAACAGCCGAATGTAACCCCTTAGATTTTTATTTTTGGGGGCATATGAAATCATCGGTATACCTACTCACAATAATTAAATAATCGTCCAGCACTATGGCAGCAAATAGTAAATGCCGCTAATTTTATTGCCAATCAGCCACACATATTTTTTAAACTTAGATCATTTAACGAAAGAATTGATAAGCTTATTGATGTAAATGGGCATCATATTAAACATTTGTTATAAAAGGTTTAGTTAAACTGTGTTTTTTGATATTTTCGTGTTATCAAAATTGTTCATTTATTAAGATTATAACAAAACGGTTCTTTTTAGAACCACAATTTGTTTTTAAATGTTGACTGCATCTATTCGTGATATTGAAATTTCAATAAATAACATTATGTTTTCAAAATTTCATATGCGTAATAAATTCAATGATATTGATACCTATTTAAGAAACCGGAGTATGGAGAAGTACGAGGCGTGTTTTTTAAGTAAGTACCGTTTTGGAATTAAAAAAAAGACGTGCAAAGATATGGCAATAATTTTATTTTTACATGAAAGCCTGTACCTTAATCTACTTTTCTACATAATTTCCGTGAATATTGAGGCACTTGTCATAACGTGGCACCAGTTTTTGAATACCCTCCTGATAAAATTCTGCCGCCTGACTTGTTAACCACTGCATCACAAATGTTTTGACTTCGTTATCGTCTTGAAGACGCTGACCGCCCAGGTGTTTCTTCAAGTGCTGGAACAAATGGTAGTCGCTGGGCGCCAGATCAGGGCTGTATGGGGGATGATCTAGAGTTTCCCATTTAAATGATTTGATGAGATCTTTGGTCTGATTAGCCACATGTGGACGGGCATTGTCATGCAGCAAAACGATACCCTTACTCAACTTGCCACGTCTTTTGTTCTGGATTGCACGACGCAGATTTTTCAATGTCTCACAATAAGACGCTGCATTGATTGTCTCATTACGAGGCAGAAACTCCACTAGCAATACTCCTTTTAATAATAATAATAATAATAATAATAAAGGTCTTTATTTTTCCTTCAAATTCATACAATACACAAAATATATAATTTATATATGCATAAAATACAATAAGAAAGAAAAAATGCCGAAGATCAGTTGGTGCTGATTTCAAGAAATCAGTACCTCTGCTTTTCATCTTAAGCAAGAGAGAAAAAAATATATATAATATATTTTTTTTGCATGTTATGTAACAATCAATTAAAAACCATAACCAATAAAAACATTTAACATTTAAATATTGTCCAAAAACTATGGCACAGTTTATACATACTTCATAACAGGTCATCAAATAGTTGCACATGTGTTACTCACTTAGCAATTTAGATTTAAGAGATTTCTTAAAAGATATAATCGATTTTAATTTTAATTCTTTAGCTAATCCATTATATACTTTTGATATTTGATATGTAAATGAATTTTTGAATTGTTCTGTACGATGTGGCGGAGCTGTAATTGTATTTTTATATCTTGTATTAACATTATGTATGTCAGTTCTGTATATAATTTTTTTAAAAAGATATGCTGGTAGAGAGTTTTTGATAATTTTGTGGAAAAAACAAGCAGCATGTAGAAATCTTCTCTGTTCCATTTTACATTTAAAACCATTTTACATGTTTTAATTTGTGAGAAATAGGCTGGTGTCTTCTTACACCACAGATCAGACGAAGACACGAATTTTGAACCACCTGAATTCTTCTCCTATCATCTGAACTAATACAAGGCCCATACACAACATCTCCATAGTTAAATTTTGATAGTACCAGATTTTCGCACAATATTCTTTTTACTTTGTATGACAGATAGCGGCGATTATGGTAAATTGTTCTTAAACTGAGAAATGCTTTACTCACACAGGTGTTAATATGTTTTGTAAATTTGAGGTGATTATCTAAAGTTAAACCTAGATTTTTTGCACTAGTTACAGGTTTAATGATTTCATTATTAACAACTATTTCAATGATGTTACTCATTTCCAAACACACCCTGTTTGGACCAAAAACCACCAGATTAGTTTTTTTAGAGTTTATATTTAATGCATGATTTCTTGCCCAAGCAATCAATGATTTAATATCTTGATTAACAATCTCAATAGCACTTGCTCTGTCAACCGGGTAAAATGAGTGGTAAATTTGTGTATCATCTGCATAGAGATGAAATTTACAGGTATTCAAGGAGGTACCAATATTGGTGGTGTATAAAGTAAATAAGATTGGGCCTAAGATTGAGCCCTGAGGTACACCTGACAAAATGTTTAGAAAATCAGAGCTTCTTTTGTCTACTTTGACGCTCTGTTTCCTGTGATGCAAGTATGACTTAACCATATTCAATGCATCTATGGAAAAGCCGATTGACTTCAAAATTGCACAGAGTAGTGAATGATTGAGAGTGTCGAATGCCTTAGAGAAATCGATCAAAACTAAAATGGTAACCTTACCCACATCTCTTTCTCTCAAAATGTCATCAGTTATTTTAAGGAGTGCTGTTTCACAGTTGTGAAATGGCCTAAACCCGGACTGAAAATCAGTTAAGATATTATTGTTAGAAATATAATCACCAAGCTGCATTTGCATAATGCGTTCTAACACTTTTGATAAAGTAGGCAGAATACTAATAGGTCTAAGATCCTTATATTCGGTTGGATTGTTACATTTAGGTATGGGTCTAATTAATGCTTTTTTCCATTCATCTGGAAAATAGTTACTCGAGAGGCAACAATTCATTATATGCGTTATATAAGGAATGATTAATGGGCAACATTGAAGCAACATTTTTAAGTTTAAACCGTCTGAACCTAGAGCATTAAATTTAATAGTATATAACAATTTTTGCACTAGATCACAAGATACTGGAGTAAAGGTAAATTGTTCGCGATTAGGTACAGTATTTAAATAATTGTCAATTGTATTTTGATTGATTGTTAGATGTGGGATGCATGATGTGTAGTACTGATTAATCTCATAGGGTTCTTTTAATGTTTCTGGAATTGTGTGTTCTGTCTTACCAATATTAATGAGTTGTAAATTTTTCCAAGTATTTTTTATCCCACCCACATAAAGTTTGTGTTGAAAGAAAGCTTTTTTTTTCATTCTCACATGCTAATGTTGTATAATTTCTAATCATTTTCTGTCCCAAAAAACTGTGCACATGATTTTCCGGGCAGAAATTGTTTGCTTAAACTTCACTCTTTTGGGTGATGATGAATGTCGCCATTCCATGGATTGTTGTTTCGATTCTGGTGTGACGTATGCCACCCACGTTTCGTCACCAGTAACAATTTGGTCTAAAAAATCTTCACCTTCACTGTGGTACCGCTCAAGGAAAGTCAATGCACTGCCTAAACGTTGGGTTTTGTGCAAATCCGTCAACATTTTTGGAAATCAACGTGAACACAATTTCCGGTAATTCAAGTTCTCGGTAACAATGCGATACAAAACACTACGAGAATACTGAGGAAAGCAGTCGGACAATGATGAAATTGTAAAGCGTCTGTTTTCTCTTACCTTTTCGTCCACTTTCTGCACCAAATTTTCATTAACGACCGAAGGACGCCCACTCCGTTCTTCATCATGCACATTTGTGAGGCCATCTTTAAATGCTCTCTCCCCCAATTGTTACCATTCCATTACTCATAATGTTTTGTCCGTAAACTTCAACGATCTCACGATGAATATCGATCGATTTTACGCCTTTAGCACTAAGAAATCGTATAACAGCCCGTACTTCACAATTAGCGTGACTCACGATTGTTGGAGGCATCTTAAACACTGGAGTAAACAAGTATACAATGAAGAATCAGACTGTAATGGCGTCAGTGCGTAGACAAGAGATGTAGGTAACCAGCGCTCATGCGCGGAACGCCGACCGTAGCGCTGCGGCGGCGGAATCGCAAAACGGTACTTACTTAAAAAACATGCCTCGTAGTTACAACCATGAACTCTGCCAACTGTTCAAAAAAGCACCGTTCTCCGATGGTTCTCACAAATCGTTAAACTTCAAAGACTTCGATGGGCTGATCTTGTAGTAAGAATGGGAGACCGAAAGATTACCAAAAAGAGCACTAGATAGTAAAATGCAGGGCGCAAAACCAAAAGGAAGGCCACGGCGGGTGGATGAAATGACGTGAGAACCTGGAGAAGATCGGCACGGGACCGTCAAAATTAAAGTGCCATTGGAGAGAGATAATAAATGCAATCCTATGACCCAAAAACACCAAAAAATTAATATATTAATCAAAATATTGTACCACTTCATTTTTAACTTTAAATATCTCAAAAAATAATGACTTATCGTTACGAATGAAGAGTAGGTATATTTGCGTGAAAAGTATTGGAAAATCAAAAAATTGCCCTAAAATAGCAATTCCGCCAATGGCGTAGAATTTGAGAAGGGTCAACTATGCATTTTCCCCTGTCGTACGCCTCTGGTAGTAGTCAGAAACGTTTATTTAACATAATTTCGTAGGGTGTACAGTACATACACTTTCTGCCAAGTATGACAAAGATATGTTAAACAGTTTTAAAGTACTGGGTACAAATAATTTTTAAATTTTTAAATAAAACACCCTGTAACTCAGTAAGGAGCCAGCCACCTTTTATTTAAGTGATTTGGGTTCAATCGTAATATTTTAAGCCCATGAATCTAAAGTTAAAATATTTCCAATTGTTAATAAAACACGCTGTACATATTACAATCTAATAATGCCCAGATAATGATGGTGCAGGAAAAAGGTGAGGATGAAAAGGTGGGGCAGATTGATACTAAAAAATTTATTGGCATATTTTATGCAATAAAAAGCAATAAATAATATGTGATTCGTGATTGTCACAAATAATTAAAATGGGGTTGTCATTAGAGCATGCTCTTTCCTAGACTTCCTTCTGGAGCAACATTTAATTTTGAAAAAGATCTTGCAAGAAACGAAATTCAGAAGTGGCTGCTCAGGAATCATCAAAAGAAATGGAGAGCCACTCGAGGGCAAATCCAGACTAAGAAAATAATCAATAACATAGACAAAAAACTCTCGGTTTTATTTTTTATGAACCTCGATAAACAAGAGATTAAAACAGTCACTGAAATGGTGACTGGACATTATGGTTTAAGAAAACACCTATAGAAAATAGGTTAGGTGAATGAAACATGTTGCAAAAAATAAGAAATGGGATAAGAGGCTGCCATACAAATCCTATGCAATTATAATCTGCTGGGTAGTATGATGCAGAAATTCACTGAGGCTTCAACCAGAAGAGATCCTTAACATTCCAATGAGAAAACTGTTGGCCTTTATTGGAGCCACAGAATTTATTGGAGTGTAATGAAAAAAAAAAAACAGGGCTTAGTACAATTTCTATGACTAGGTGCCAGAGATTTAAAGTTTCTTACCAGAACTAAGGAGTTCGTGACACAGAATGTAATATTAAATTTAATAACAGTATATCTTAGCCATTACCACTTGTATCGTTACTCTTCATTGTAGTTCTATTTACTGTTTAAGGTATTCTCAAAATATTCAAATTTCTCAACTCTCGTCTTATAGTTGGTTGCTTATTATGAACTGGGCTGGCATATGGGACTGTACTAATTATCAACTTCAGTCTTGCTTTGTTAATATTAACAACCTACTCCTCCCCCACTATTATTATTCAATATTTCTTGTAGCTCCTCCATGTTGTCTGCTATTACATCGTCACCATAGTGTAGAGGATATTAATTTATAGAGGATCCATTTATTTTGTTACATTATTCATTCCGATGTATATGTTGAAAATCTTTTTCTACATGTTGCGAGAAGAGGATGAAGCCCTGTCTGATGCCCTCCCACATTCCAAATTTTTTAAGAATAATCCCCATTTATTTATTATCAAAACCAATCTTCAATATCTGTAATAATCGTTAATGTCATAGCATTGTTAAAGTTACTGTGTTTTCCATCCTCTTCACATTTATTACAAATCTGTTTGTGAATCAGTGTTTCAAAATACCTTCAGTATGTAATATCGTTAAAATAATTTGGTAGTGATCTTCACATTGACTAATATTTTGCATCTTTGGAACTGCAACAAAGGTTGACTTCAACCAACCTGATAGTAGTAGATAGATAGAGTATGTTGCTTAACAGTTTGCATATTATGTATTTAATATCAGAATACTTTTGTTTCCACATTTGTTATCCAGTCAGAGTTTGATTATTCTTTACTGAGATCTTGAGATTGTATATTCCACTTCCAATTTTACTATTGGCAGTCCAACTAAGTCATGTTTTTGTAATTCATTCAACATAAAACACTCTTAATAATAATACGCCGGCAACAACTGCGTACAACTAATAGTAAGAAGAAAAGATCAGATGCCTTTGGGCTTACAGGAAAGAAGGCTCACACGAAGAAATAGTGGATGGGGTATATCAAATTTAATGGTGATATTATACCAAATTAAAAATAATTAATAAAGAAGCTAAACTAAAATTATGACTAAGATGATTATAAAACACTAAACTAAGAATAAAACAAAACTAAATAAATAATAAAAGAAGAATATGACACAATAGCACAGACTAGACAATAGGCTCAATATCAATGGAACAAACAAAAAATAAATAAATAAAGGATGTTGTTTCTCAGTAAGGAAATGTCACTGAACTGACTTAAGAATAAGGCGCGATATTTGAATATGTTGGTGTTATCAGTATTATCACTGAAAATCATATGATTTTATCATGCGGAATAGATACCGTCCTATTCACCTGTGACAAGCTATGACGAGCAGCATGACAGTGCTTATGACAAAATCATATGACAAATCACGCAGTGTTAACATGGAAATTTGACTTCATGACCAAATCATATGGCAAATCACATGTCGACATGACAATCATATAGTGTAAAGTCGACTTTAGTAATTTCATCCAACTGTTCCCTTGTTCAGTTTATTTATATTGAAAAATCAAATTATATTTACTTACTTTACTTCTGACAATTTAATAAATCTATATTTTACTTGCATGTACATATGCATCTGAACATGCAATTGATTTACAATTCGACGTTGGTTAATTATCACCTGTAACACAAGTAATGCAGTACAAGGGTGTAGAACAGAAAGTACACATTTGAATAAAACTCAACATAAAATATAGGAACTTTAATCATACATTTCCAAATAAATTTAACATAAATCTACAAAGAACTGATGATCAAACATTTACAAACGAATATTAAATACTACATAGGAAACAAAAACATTAAATCTTAAAAATACTCAGAACATGGTAACTAAAATAACACATTTCTACTGGGTTCCTGTGGATCCAAAACCTCCTTCACCACGGGCAGTATCAGTCAACTCCTAAAAATTAAATAATAATCACTATCACTATCTTTGAAGTGCTCTAAGCACTTTCAAGAAAAAATAAAATGTTAGTAATTATATGTATAATACTTGAAAAGTTTAAGAAAAATGTGTTAATAATTATGACCAGTTCATATAATAGGTAAATGATACATGACAAATATTTTAATATCTCAAAATAATTTTTTTGCAAAAGAAAATAAATTTAGGAAAAATATTGCAGTAAATTACTATTTAATATTCTTTTTCATCTACAAAGCTTGTCTAATAAAATATCAAACTGATCTTCAGAAATACTTTTTTACTGTTGCCTTAGTAGTAACACCTATTACACAAAACATTAATTAAAATGGCAACCTCCACGGGAAACTAATTACTGTTTGATACTGTTGACTGTAAAATTAAATCCGATGTGTTTTCTCAAATTGTGTTAAAATAGGATTGTTGTATGTTATTAAATTAAATAATAATTATCTTATATATGCCTTACAGTAGCCTAAAGTGAAAGCTTGTCAATTGTAAGACTTATTAGAAATAATATAATTGTAATTACATAACAACTGTATAAGTATGTAATCTAATAGTGCCTTAAAAGTTAATAGCATGCTTCTTAGGACTAGTTAATATACCTGATTTAAACTGTATCATTTTTATTTATAGTAAAACAGATCAGATCTGATTCTACACTCATCAAGTATTATTTATAATTGAAATTTTTGTAGTTTCAAATGTTATTTTTAATTTAGAATTTACCACTCAGAATATGGGTGTACTTATGTTAACATGTGCTGATTAAATGAATAAAATTCAATAACAAAACCGCAGGCACCATGTTTATACAATTAGGTAAATGACATTAAATATTGAATTAAAAATCATACCTTTACTTCTTCAAGTTCAGGATAAAATATTCTTTCACAGATCAGCTGAGCAATTCTATCTCCACTCTTTACTTCAAAATCATTATCAGAATGGTTGAAGAGAACAACCTTCAGTAGACCACGGTAATCTTCATCAACTACTCCAGCTGTTGAAGAGAAAAGTTAATAAATAAATTGTTAATGACTTCTTGTTAAAACCACGTCAAAGCTTTTTATGGTGATAAATGTGGAGTATGACTAAACAAAAAATGTATAAGGTGCTCCCACTAAGATGTAAAAAAAACTTACCCAAAGATATAAAATTAATAAGTTAATGCAAAATAAAAAACCAGATCGATAAAAATAAGTAAAAAATAGAAGGCACATGTTTACATAAAAAACACAAATAACAGATTTAATAAAACCATTATGTTAGAAGGAAATAAAAGTAAAACGTGATTGGGAGCAGAGAAAAATACTCTGAAAATTTATGTAGAAAATATGGTAAATAACTGCAAAAGGAAAAAATTCTAAATCGACTAAAAGATTTTCAAATTCAGCTTTTTTACAATTTTATAATTATAACAACCACCAGTTTGAAAATATAGCTGGGCAGTTACTACAACAGACCAAATGACAGTGTCATTTCATCTTCCTATACAATCTATAGCATACATACAGCGGGATTATATAGAATACAGAAAGCTCTTGAACTCACACCAAAAAGCATCAAACACATAGCCATATGCACCGACTCACTGTCATGCATTTACTCACTGAGAACCTCAAGCTCACAACATCCAATAGTCAACGAGGTACGCAATCACTGTCATCAGCTATTAACTTCAGGCACTTCAGTCTCCATAATTTGGGTCCTTTCATCTGTAGATGTCACTGGTAATGAAAAAGCTGTCCAATCAGCGAAAAAAGCTAACTCTCAATTTTCCACTCGACAGAATACATCAAGACCTAAAATATCTCTTTAAGCAATCGGTATTGGAAAATTCGCAAGATCAATGGTATAAAAGCACACCCAAATTACCCTATACAAAAAAGAGGAGACAAAGCAATAATCAGAAAAAAAAAAGAATGGGTCACATTCGACTCATTCCTAGTTACCTCATGAGTTCTGGAAATCCACCAGTTTGAGAACATTGTGACAACACATGCCTTTCCATCCAGTATTGCATTACTTGAATGCAATACTTTCACTTCCATCTGATGTCAGCATAATATTAGTAGTACCCTTAGTGATATATGTAATTCACCTGGTTTAATGAACTCTTTAATTAGTTTTTTCAGAGACCACAACTTATATAATTTGATATAAGATATTTAAAAATTTTGTATACATACAGTATATGCAACAGTACCTAAACTTGTAAAATTTTAACTAATATTGTTGTTATTTCCCATGTCAATGACAATTAGTTGTCAAGACATGTAAATTTAAATAAAAAGAAAGTGTCGAAATACCTGTATGTATGACAAATTATGTTTTTTTACAAAAGGAATTTTAATAGAGTATCTAAAAATAGAATACTGTAGATTCATGTATGAGAGAATAACAACTAATGTTAGAACAGGTGTGGGAGAGACTGATAAATTTCATGTGAAACTAGGATTGTATCAGGACTCAGTGCTTAGTCCTTACTTTTGGAATAGATAATACGGAAACTACAGGGTTAACATTCCCTGGTGCTTAATGTAAGATGATGCAGTGCTTCCAATAGTGGAAGATTCCAATGAAATAGAAAACTCTATAAAACTGCCATAAGATCAGCTACGATGTACAGAACTGAATGTTGGGCAGCTAAAAAGAAAGAGGAACAACAATGCTGAGATGCTAAACACCCACTACAAAGAAATACTGATTTGCTGGTTTCTGGAAGGAGTAGCAGAGGAAGACCAAAGAAAACCTTCAGTGAAACGCTTAGGCGGGACCTGTTGGTAAAGGAGAGAGATGTTAGTACAATCCAAGAGAGAAAGTATGGAGAAATGTATTGTAATTAGGGACGTGGGCCCCATGTATGAAAGGCAAAGGGGATAATAATCTACAAATATAATACTGGAGGTAATGTTACAAATCTTATGTTTAATATTACAGGAACTTTATCATCCCTATGTTCAAATGAGGTTTTTGATATTGGTGTATGTACCTACAGTCTAAGTAATACCATACAATGATAATTTTACAAATATCTCGGAAATAAACCATAAAACGTTATTAGTGCAGAGTTTCGTTATTAATAGAAAATCAAAAAGATCTTAATAAAAACAGAATAGTACCTATATATAAAGTTTAATTTTCTTACCTCCAACATCAATGAAGTTCTTTACAGCTAAACCAGATCTTGGAGCAATTCTTCCATAGCAACCTTCTGGTAGTTCAATTTTCAGGCCTGTATCAACTAGGGCTTTGCCTCTAGCCGGTACCACAACATCATGTGCACTTTTTAAGTCATAACCAGCAGCTTTTACAGAACCCTTGGTTGGAGGATACGCTTCTTCCAATACTTTAGTGTATTTAAGTAAAATATTGGCTCCATTTGCTGAAGGCATAATTGTAATGTTATTCGATAATAACCAAAAGCTCCCGGACAAAAGACGCTAACAAATGAAGAAGTAACGAATTTGCCGGGTTGATATATATAAGACCGCCAAAATTTTGGCGGTATTTTTTTTTTTTTTGACGGACCGGACATTCTTTCCGTTACAGCGCGGAAATTTGAAAATATTTAAACATCATCTGAACTACAACAATCAAAACTGAACAGAAAAGTCCTTATTGTAAATAAATTTTAATTTAGCAAAAATTAATTACTAAATCAATTAACATACCAAAACCACAGATCGAACATACGCGTTTCATATTTTCTTTATTAATTTTAGTTTCTTGAGACTGCATTGAGTATTATTTACATTAGTAGACATATGGGTGATATGGAACCATAACTATGATAATCATTTTAATCATAGATTCGTTATTCACTTTAAAACATTTTTATTTTTAAAGTATTTTTTAAAAAGTAGGTTATAAGTTTTTGACGTTTGGTTGTTATCTAATAATAGGGCGCGTTCAGCAGGCGGAGCTGCTCCACAACTGTTGAGTAAATGTCTGCAAAATGAAACCGCTACCGCTCCGCTACTTCCGGAGCGGCCTGTCAAATTTGGTAGCGTAAAAATGTATCGCTACCTCCATCCAACATGTTGAGAGAAATGTCATTCATGACATTTCTGTACTAAAATTGAGGGTTAGGTGTTTGTTTGTTTTTTCTTTTACGTTTTTACTTCCAGCCATATATTACGTTATTATATGGACATATCCATTGAATTTATTTAACTTGTTTAGAGGTATTTCTTGATTGGATTTCTAATTCCTTTCCAGCTGTTTCCTAATAACAAAAAGGTGATCCATTATTTATCTTTACAATTTAATGACTGTTTGGTTCCATTCCTTCATGTTTTGTTCATACTTTCTTTTCACTTCATATATTAGCTATTAAAAATGTTTACGTCGAAATTGATCATTACTTATAGTTAATGTTATCTAAAAAGAAAACTCTGAAAACTTTTGTTTTCTACATCTCTATAACTTTTATTATAATTTCTTCCCACTACAGCTATTTCAGCATTTTGTCTTTCTCAATTGACAAACAAATGTCTGTTTTACACTTTATAGTCTCTGAACAAATAAAGGAGGGGAAAGCTGTATGTCTCAAATTGGTCATTCAGAATTATATCTGTATATTTTAATACATCTCACTGCCATGAGAAGCATAATGTGATACACGGGTAATACGATTTTACAGCCGCGAGAATCAAATATCGAATACACACGCATTTGTAATGCTCACACATCACAAATTATGAAAGCTCTGAGAAGCAATTGTGGTCTCTCATATCAAAGTATCATTAATGCAGTTTAAACGTAGACGGCTGTAAGCAACAGAAACTATATTTGGCCTCTGAAATATGTGAACCAATGTTTGATTCTCACAGCCTGAAAAGTGGGTTACTGATAAAAACTACTTAAGTCAACTATTATATATTTATTTTTTAACGAAAACTATTATTTAAATACATTGTTATTTTAATAAGAAATTAACAAAAACTTTATATATTAAAAAAATATTGTTTTCATTACACTATTTAGTTTCTCTTGTTTTTTTTTAACTCATTTTCACAGTATAAAGAATTGCACAGAGTACACAGTGAAATCAACAAACACCTACGGGCTAACAGTTGGAAATAAATAATATTCATTTAGAGCAAAATTGTATTTTTCTGTAAAATGGCCTATATTGTGGAAATGGACATATAATTGTAATAAACGATATTACATTGATAAACACGGTCGCATGAATCATATGGACTTGTTTTTGTGTGAATCGGCATTTGATGTACACTGCTGTAATATACGATATCAGTCAACAAGGCTGCGTGAATCATATAGTGATTCTCACCTCTAACTAACACAAATTAAGGTTTTTTTTTTAAAGAAATGTGTAGATATATACTTAGATTTTAATTTTGTGTGTATATAGAGTTAAAAAGATATACAGCCAGAAGGGTCCTTTTTTTTCACTATGGTGCAGTGTGAGGGTTCATAAATTTCTTAATATAAGGATTTGAAATTGTTCACTAAATGAATTATTATGATATAAAAGGTGAAGTGTGCATGTAGACTCTGTTTTTTGTTGTTGAAAGCTCTTTTGTGTTCTGGTATACATTTGTTTAAGGTTCTACCAGTTTAACAGATGTAATATTGTATGTTGGGTTTTTGATTAAGTTTGTTATACCCCACTGTATAAATGTTTTTTATGTTGGCTCTGGTGCTTATTATATTTGCTTAAGTAATTGTTTGTTCTGAAAGCTGGTGTTATTCCTCTCTGTTTCTGGTTTTTTAGTTCTGTTGTTATCATGCCTATAGATGTAATTATTGTTTCAATTCGTTGATGGTTTTATTACTTACATATCAAAGTCTTTCTTTCAGGCACTATATAGCTTTCCTTATTTAGATGATAATTGTGTGTAATGTTTAATCTAATTGTCAACTATCTAATATGTTGTTTCCAAGTAAGTGAAAATTTACTATATATTTACTGACGATTTAAAATGCTTTAAAATAAACAAATGCCAGGCCGAAGTCTGCAAAAGGATATTGATCGCCTCTAAGTGGAGCACACAAAATGGTATTTGGATGCGTCAAAATGTCATAGTTTTCATTTGCACCTTCCTCATCCCCCAATAATATTCGAATATAGTAAACACAATTTAACCATATATTCTACTTTTGAAACCAAGGATCTAGGTGTGAACCTTGACTCTAACTATAAATCACACATTTCCACAACAATACAGAAATCTATGAAGCTACTTGGATTTGTGAAGAGAACCATCAAAGATTTTTCTTACATCTCTGCTATTTGATCTCCTTCTCCATGGTTAGATCCCTTTTCATTTACTGGTCTACAGTTTTGTCCCCCTATTACATTGCATCTAAACTGAAACTTAAGACTGTCCAATTTTCTGTCATGCCATTGTATGGATGCATGTATACTGTGAATATGTTGCATTAGAATGTATACTGAACTTCCCTTGAGGTATATAGAAATCAAAGAGACTTAATAGTTCTATTTAAAATTATCAACAGCCTGTGCACCTGCTTCAAACTTCTCTCCAAAATATTTGTTTATTATTCTCCAATATTGCAACTAGGTATGTGCAGACTTTTTATATTCTTTTCATAGATTCAATTACTCTTATAACAGCTTTACTCCCAGAACTCTTCTATTAGCTAACTCTTCAAAGAAGCTCCAAATTTTTAATCTATCAGTTTTCCCCTTCAAAAGTGATAATTCTGATCCAACTTTGTAATACTTTCGACTTCAGCTTTTGTATTGTGTTTAGTGTTACATTATCTGCATGCATTAGATAACTTAATACCATTATACCTTGTGACTTTTTCTGAATTGATTTGTTATCTTATTTTGTGACTGTATATGTTATTTTTTTTTGTAATCATACTATTCATATATTCTTCTTCCAAATCAGTTTATTGTATTAACTACATTTATAGCACTGTAAATAAAACTTGTAAAATGTTGTAAATATAATGATATATTTTTAGTAGCTTTTGTTTTATTAAAATTAATTATTTTACAGAGGAAAGTGTGTTTATAAGCCAAATAAGAAAAGTTTGTAAATATAACATAAATATTAATGAACCAAAATATATACAAGTATCATCATTCTATTTGCCTTTTCGCCACATTAATAGATGTTCCACTTTTTATCTAAAGGAATTGTAGGGTATTGAATTGAAATGGGTATAACTCCTAAATTTCCTAGTTGCTGAGTAATTACCTAAAATATTTATATGTAGTTTTCAAAGAACTAATAATCTTTACGAAAACCTACTTCATCACATTCCCTACTTATGCGAAAATGCTTTACAAAAAGATCTCCCATATATTATTGGTGAATGGTTTCCTCATAAAAATTTTGATTAGGAGGCACTTGAGCTCTCTCAACATTATTTAGCTCTAATTCTTCATTTTGTGTCAACTGATCCACAACATTTCCAATTAGCTGGATATTATTTTCCTCGTCCGCAAGTTCTTCCACTAATACTCTAATTATGTCATTCCTTTCTATATTCCTATTATATGAATGTGACGTAAAGTTAAATATTTAAAAGTCAAGCTAAATTGGTAATCTACTGACAAACGTAAACAAAGAACAAAAATATTTAATTTTTAAAATGACAAATTATTTGACATTGACAGATAAGGTAGCGGTAGCGGAATCCAGCAGGTTTTGACTTATGACATTTGGTCCAGCGCTAACCGATGGATTCGGAAGTAGCGGAGCGGTAGCTGCTCCGTCTGCTGAACGCGCCCATAGTAAAGACAAGTTTACTAATCTGTCTCACAGAATAGTAACTCTGTCTTGTCACAGCATCTACGCTGTGGTCTTGTTTCGTTTTGATCGTTTGTGTCACGTCAGTGTCAGTCAAGGTGTCAAAACTGTCAAATTAAACATGGCCGACGAAGTACAACTTGCACAAGATGCCGAAGCCGGTGGAGATACAATTTTTGGCAAAATATTAAGGAAAGAAATTCCATGTAACTTCATTTATGAGGATAATTTGGTAATAATTTATATTCACCTTCTTGTAACTACTTTACCCAATATTTTTGTACCTGCGCTGTGTAACCGGTAAAACTTATATATTTAGGGATTCTACAGTATTCACTGCCTTCCCTCGCTCAACCGTTTCCATCTCTCTCTGTTGTTCCATTCTCCATCGTTTAGTCCTCTCTTACTCATGGCGTCGTCTACTTCGTTCCTCCAGGATTTTCGGGGTCGTCCTCTTTTCCTCCTTCCTATGGGGCTCCATTCGGTTATTCTCTTTATCCATCTGTTGTCGCTAGTTCTTCTTACATGTCCATACCACTTTAGTCTTTTTTGTTCTATATATGTTAGTATGTCTGTTTCTATTGATGTTCTTTGCTTTATTTGGTCATTACTTCTCCTATCCATTCTTGTTAAAACAAAGTAAAACTAAAACTCGGTAAAACTTTACAAGGTCAAATTAGCAAACTGGATGGAAATTGAAAAACAAGAACTATGTTTATTCATTGTGGGCAATGCCACAGTTATATTGCACGATAATCGCTCATTTATTTCCATGGGATTACACCTAAAACAGCCCGTAAATCTAACATTATATGGGACCTATCTTTTTTAGTTAGTAAAAAAAATATTAATGCTTTCACAATTCACTGTGGTATTTAGTCTACTTCCTCTTTTAGAAAAGGGTATTTTATTCCTATTACTATATTGAACAGTCTAGAGAAGGTATATTTGAACTACTACAAAATAACCTTATCTATTATTATGATTAACAATTTCCCCCATAACTAGATTTTTGTTGTTGTTTTAAATATAACAAAAAAAATATACCTTTAGAAAGCAACTCTAATGAAATTAGTTCTGAATTATAAACTTATTTGTATGTTACCCAGTTTAAAATAGTTTTTTTCCATAGTAACTAACTTCATGAATTGAAGTACAATAAACAATAATTTTCTATTTTTAGTGTGTTGCTTTTGATGATGTTAACCCACAAGCGCCAGTTCACTTTCTTGTAATTCCCAGGAAATCTATTCCACAGTTATCAAAAGCTGAAGACAGTGATGAAGCTTTATTGGGTCATCTTTTAGTAGTTGCAAGGAAAATTGCACAGAAAAGGAATTTAAAAAATGGTTTTAGAATTGTAATCAATGATGGTCCTATAGGTGCCCAATCAGTTTACCATCTTCATATACATGTTTTGTCTGGAAGACAAATGCAATGGCCACCAGGCTAATTTTTCTGTTTTGTATAAATTGGTGGTTAATTAGTGGAAATAAACTTTAAACCAGCAAAGCTTTTTTAATTTTTTAAAAACATTTTGAAGTAAATACTTCTTATCGCTCGCTATGATGTTTTTGCACAGGCCTGAAATAATATTCAGTATGACACAAAATATCGAGACGCATGTATAGTCAGTTCGCGATTCCCAGTCTGAACTGTAGTGAATTTAGTAATTATTTTTTTGCCAAGTTAGTTACTTTTTGACAGACTAGAAGTGGCTGGAAATTTCTATACAAACAAGCACACATACTCATAGACAATATTAAAAGTAAACAAATCAAATAGTAAATAAAATAGAGCTTTACGAATTACCAACAATCAATATTTATTTATTTGCACCATATAATAAATACTTACGTTAAATTATAACAACAGAAATATATTTTTTAAATATACACTACCCAAAATTTTATGGGTTTAATATACACTTCTAGTATTTATAATAATTCTTTTTTCAATGAAAGAAGTCTGTAATAAAAGTTTATTTAAGCTGTTAGTACTGTGAGCTAGGAACTTTTGTGTTGTAGGTTTCCAGCTATGAATCTGTCTAAATATGCCCGAGCTGAGCAAATGGACCTTAGTAACTGTAGTATACAGTAATATACATACATATATACTTATAGTCTAAGATACCACTGCAGGATCACTACTTTCATAAGATAGTTAATCACTCACGTTTTTACATACATCTAAAATTAGGAGAATACTTTAATAATAGCATGCTAGTCAAAAAGTGGCCATAAATTAATTCCAGTGGCCAGTTAATTCAATAATTTAAAAATTTTATTTCGTTCATTGAAGCAAAGGTTCTATGGTGGCATTGTATTAACAAAACTAAACAACACAATATATAGACAGTACAACTAACAAAATATAGACATTAAATGAGAAGTAAAATATTAAAAGAATATCTCACTAAAAGATTTGTTTCGTAACAATGATCAAAATTTAATAGAAGTCATAAATGTCATCTGATTAACTCTCGTTTTAAATAATTTCATATAAATACAACTATTATTTTTAAACATATTATTTAGTTTATACAGTAATTAAATTTAATATCAAATGATATTTATTTATATTTTACTATTAATAAATGGTCTGAATTTGAGTTTTGTCATAACTGAACAACATAACATATGCTTTGTTAATAGGTAACAGGTGGCGTTAGGAGGAAACAATCATGTATTGAATTTGTTTGAAATATAAAAAAAATAAAATTATTTTATTTAATTTTAAATATTAAAAATACAGAAAGCAGGTTGATTGCTGAAGATACAATGATAATGGCGGATGTCGGTATGACAGCCGTTGACATCATCCTACATCAAAATGGGTGGCAGGATTATAATTTTTGACAAAAATTTTATTTTGTTCATTTATTTTTAAATAAAATACGCTGCTCATGACGTATTTTTGTTTTTTTATACTACATTAAAGCTAATTTTTTTCTTAATATAATTTTTATAATACTTACATTTTTGTGATAAATTATTAATTTGTATCCTACGAAACCCTAACCCTAAAATGGGGTTCCTTTGAAACACTAAAATTATTTGTTAAATAATATTAAATGTGTTTTCTATTACAAGGAATTTTGCTATAAATGTGTTTTATTTTTATTCATTAAGCTTGGGAACATTTTGACAGTCATTATCGCAAACATATAAATTATTTGTTATATTAGATATTTAATCTAAAGAAAGAAAGAACAAATTGAGCTAGTTATTACTATGGACTAAACACGAACCTGAAAAAACTAAATTTATTTGTTGGAATTTCAAATAATTTATATATATATATAATATATATATATATATATATATATATATATATATATATATATATATATATATATATATATATATATATATATATATATATATATATATATATATATATATATGGTCATGAATTTAAATTTTGGTTAACATCCAAATAACTCTGTTTCCATCTAAGATAGCCAGTCTCTAAATAGTGCCTAAAGAAGACGTTTTTTGTTGTAAATATTGCATACCTCTTTCTCTTGGTCATTCATCAGCTACCCTCCTATCCAAATATCCTTAACAACTGTTGTAAATGTAGCATAAAAGAATTCCACAGTGTTTTTAAGTTTTTAAGATACTTGCAAATCTCGTAAGCTCCGGTATATTATTTAATAAGTATGGATTTCAATAAAAATGTTGGTAAAAATAAACATCAAATAAATTAACGGCTATATATTTTTGGAAAGTGAAATACATTCAATTTGGTAGTTGCCTCAATAAAAACTATATCTATACAATAATAATAATAATTAAAACTAATTTTAATATAGTACAAAGAAGAGCTCAACATGGAACTGATTAATAAACTCATAAGCTTACAATACAAAAAAATGCACTTATTTAGAAAAGAAAACTGCAAAACATTTACAAAAAAGTGCAACATCATATCACACAGGTTAACATCCAAAACTGAACAAAATATTAGGCAATATATAATACAGGTTGGTTCATCATATAAAATTCGAAATTTGGATAAAATTTATTTTAAAACAAAAAAATGCTGTATGTCTTTAGTATAACCGTTTATCACTAAAGTAAATTACCAAATTAAAAAAAAGTCAATCAAAGTTTTGGAAACACACATTAGTATACAGGCTGCCCAAATCCACTTTGTCTCTGACCTTGATGCGCAGTGATTTTTCATCGACCAGACTCTGGTCTTTCTTGCTATGCTTTCTCTTCTTGATTTGTGCATTTTACGGCTGAACTGAAATTGGGCTGTCTGTACTAGGTTTAAGACAGGCCTTGACGCGCCGTCGACTTTCTACGAACTTACTTCGTTGACTATGTTTTTGGGAACATTTAAAAAGCATCATCTACGATCATCCTGAGGCTAGAGCCCAAAATTTGGATGAATTAAAAATTCGAATAAGGGAAGTCTCCAATTCTGTTGCAGCAGGAACTCTTTCATCTGCCCGCAGAAGTTTTCATGGCAGATTTGGATACCGCTCAGCCGTAGGTCAAATATTTGAATCATTTCTGTAGGGCATAAAGAATTATTTCCAATTATCCAATACACAATCTTACTCTTTAGTCCTTCGGTTCAGTCTTTTATTGTTAGATCTAGCTCTTTATTTTCATGTACTACAGTTCCTTCCTCTATGTAATGTGTCATAAATAAAATCCTGGTTTAGGTACCATAAGCTTTAAATGGTAGAAAAATTATTAAACTGATTAGAAGTCCTTTGATTTTTAATATTATTATTGCATTAAGACTCCTAGATACTCTACAAAACTGTAATTCTATAAATAGATATCGACCTCTGCAGAATATTCTAGGTCACACTTCAGTAAAATGGCGTAACTGTCCCGTAACTCCAAAATAGTATCAATTTCCGAAGAGAACAACACTTCTAGAGGCGTCAAAAACTTGTCTATACCCACTGATACTGATTGAGAGTCTTCTGATATTTACTCAGTCTCACATAAGGACAAAGATTAATAGGTTAAAAACAATCTGTAAACAAAAACGTTACGACGTCCTCCCATAAATCTTTCGAATTTCAAACATTCCAATTAGTCATGTGAGAATTTTTTTTTTCTGAACAGGAGTATACTCTTAAAACTATTTGTGGCCCAGAACATGATAAAATGTACATATTCATCTTTATGCCATTACCGGGCTGTGGTTATTTTAAAAATTCAATTAAGATAGTGAAATCGAAAATCTAGAAACCAAACCGATTTGTTCAACATGTATAAAGATGTTAAAGAAGCTACCGGGTTATATAAAAGTAAAGTTTACTGGATTATTGACAGATCAATCAGGGAAAGTTAACCTTGATACAAAAGAAACAGATGAAATATATTCCGAAATGTTAAAACTACTTCTAGAAGGACAGACACTCAATGTTGTAGTGACAATGTGGATATAGATGACTAATCTACCGAAGGTCAAAATTTCGAAAGAATGATCAGTCTACCTTTGTGATACAACCTAACAAGTAAATGCGAAATTTTGTAACGAACAGCACAATCAGTCTTATGAGTCAAAAATATTTTTGAAAATCGTTCATACCCGTATTTACAGAAAGTGCGTAGAGGACATGGACAATACAGTTTGATTTCAAAAGTGGAATGGGTACAGGTGAGGCTTTGTTCACCGATTTGTTTATCGATTAAAAGTAGGTTTTCACAGCGGTTCAACAAGGAAAACGCAATTAGTATGGTACACTTGGTCCAAAAAAAGGCCTAACCCCGACATCGAAAGTAAAGTTTTCCTCCAACACCAAATTGTTCTATAAAAAGATATACAACTTTGAGCGTCGGGTTTGTGGGGAAGGGGGAAGAGAAGTCGGTAAATCAGAAGTTTTTTACGTTTTTCGTCAATATTTCTTAAACTAAATCAAACTCTCGGGATCCACAGAGGATTGTCGAGCCAAAGATGATGATGATGATTAAAACATTAAAACACCTGAACTCTCTTACTTAGTTATAGAACATGAAAACGTAAACTGTAATAAAGTGTTTGAAGTCGGAATCCTGGCTTTGAAAGACATTGAAAACAAAACATTCAATGAGATACATTTCAAAAGAAAGTTAGCTGTTAAGTCCCTAGCATCTATAACCAGGTCGATGAAAATTAACACCACCACGGTATATGTAAACCCAAACACTCTCTTAAATCGGATGGTGCGCATACTACGGTGTGATGAGAGACTTGAAGAAATATTTTAATATGAACTTTGTGCGTATCCTCCATATTTTTTCGGCGAATCTGGTTGATGAGAAAAGGAAGCAAATTTTCAATGGTTACTGTTTTGGTTCCAAACACAAAAGAATCATCATGTACTCTAGATTCAGGAAAAATGAACACACCAATAGACTTAAAAACACTGTTAAACAGAGGATCAGTTTTTGTGATTTTCTAATCCCATTGCACAATGAGATATCAGATGGAGCCACACCTCTTTCACTATGCAGGCTGACCATGCTTGGTAGGGGGCTACGTTCATTACGTAATAACTAAACCCCTGTCATCGATCCGTGCCTGTACTTGCGATCGGTTGAGCATCGTCCTCCGATGAACTGTTGTCCGATCGACCACAGGTATGACTCTTTATGGAGTGATGTTTCGCCAGATATATTCGCCTGAGAATCCGCCTTCTTATCCCGCTTTTACTAACGTTCACACCAAATAAGTGCCTATAATCGAGAATCAAAATTGTGGGCAGTAAATTTTTAAAAGTAATTGTCACGTTCCAGCTTACGTTAGTACGTTCCAACGTACAGCTATTGTAGGTTTTCCAATGGCGTACGAAAAATTTCATAAGAAGTTACGACAAAGCTACATACTTGTATTGAAGAAATACCTATTTATAATATGTATCACGTTAATGTAGGAATATGATTATTATTGACATTTGGGTTAATTACAACATATAATTTTAGGTTAGGTAATAGTTAAACCTCCCTAAAACCGCGATCGTCGATGAAAGCAGGTAGCTAAGAGATTCAGTTGTTTAGTTATCGAAGTAAATATGACATGACTCACATAAAGACATTGTAAATATTTTCTATTTTTTATACAGTAATTTTTTTCGACAGCGAAGACGGGAAGTTGTAAAATTTTATTACATCTTTCGTTGTGAGAAAAAATTCTGAAATTGGTCATTATTTCATTTATTGGTCAAACTATTTCTTTAAATTATCGAAGCAGTGAACATGTATATTAGTGTTGTGAGCAATATTGAAAGCGATAGCAGTCAAAGTAAACGATGCCCAAATTTTTCGACGGTAGAAAAAGTTATTATATATATAACGTGTATTGTGGACTTCGTCAAAGGAATAAAAGTATGTAGGTCAACGATGTAGTAACTCTGTCTAGTGATTTGACTGAAGTGTCGACGAGAACTGTATACAGAATTCTAAAAAATTTTTAACAAAGTGAAGGCAAATCGGATAATGTACCTCTTGAAAACATTGAAACCAGAGGAAGAAAACGCATCCAGCTTGAAGATGACACCAAATATGCTATTCGGAGAAAAATCCATGCTTTCTTTTTTCGGAACGAAATACCAATCTTAAAGAAAGTCGAAATAAATTCCGATGATTTAATACCCAAAATATCACGACATGTTTTATTGCGGAAAAGTATACAATTTAGATGAACCCTGGCTGAATCAAGTTCATAATGTCTCAAAGGTGTGGCAAGATTATAAAATTAAAAGTCGTCGACAAGCCTTCATCGAAGGGCTTTCAACAGGTTTAAAAACACCAGTGGGTAAAGGACAGAGGCCCATATAGGCATCAATTCGGATTTTTTGGACGACGGCATGTTATTATTCGAATCCAAGAAAAACAATGATTATTATGAGGAAATAGAAGCTCAAAGATTCGAAGGTTGGCTTTCAAAGATTCTACCAAACCTTGAAGCAAATTCTGGACAATGCGTCATACCATAGTCGACGGTTGAAGCCAACATCAACAACTATCCGGCGAAAAGGTGACATCATCAACTGGCTCTCCTTGAGCCCCTCGTTGATTCCTTTCTACTGGTCCTAAGAACACGACGTTGCCATATATAAATGTTTTCATATATAAATATCATGTTTTCATATATAAATGTCATGTTTTCTATGTATAAATATTGTACTATACATAAATTACATTACAATTACATACATTTTATTATATAACTCAACAAATACAAAACGATTACTAATCGATAAGTGTGCTGCATGTGAATGATTAAAATATAAATTGATAGAATATCTATCATCACAAACTGGCATACATAAGACATTCACAAACATGTAATTAACATTCACAGACATATTACAAGTAAATATAAAATTCAATTGATAAAACCCTACAGAAAAGAACGTAGATCCCATACGAAGGAATTAGTTGAAAATCCCATACGTCATTTTGTTACAAAGTAACACTATTCGCTGATGTCGTATCACCATTCCGATTTATTTTCTCATTACAATAAAGCCTCTCACAATCGAAAATCTATTTTCCAAACCAAGTGTCCCAAGAACTGAAATGATTGCTTTATAATAAACATCTGGATCTACAACCAAGAAATTTAATGAAAAATATCAACATTAAAATATTAATAATAGTAAATATATTTTAGTTTTACTTAAAATCTTGATTTCATCAAGAGACACTAAAAGGCACATAAAAAATTTACTTACTACTAAACATACTAATGAACCAGCTTGTATATTCTATATAAATATTATTTTGCAACGTCCAGAATATTGTCAATGACAATACTAATAACTTAACAAATAAAATATCAATTTTAAATAAGATAACAAAAAAATTACAAAATTATCGTAGACATAATGTCTATTTACAATGTTTCATACAACGGCTAAGTTGGCTAGGCCAGTATTATATTTATATTGATCCACATAACCCACAAAAATATTTCATTTCCATAGAAAAAAATAGTTCTTTTGTAAGATTGTTGTATTTGAAGGCTTAAAAATAGTACTTTCTCAGAAGAATTGATATTTTTTACAAAGTGTGTACCAGAAATCTTTAGAATCATCTTCAATTAAAAATAAATGAGTAGAAATAAAAAAATGAGATTAGAATAAAATATCACATAATCCAAATAGTAGTCGACATCAAAATTAATATGATAGTTTTGCATACCGTCGTTGAAATGTATAAACTTGCGCTAGTGTTACTCCCATTTTGGTGATTTAGGCGTCAAATTCATTATTTTTATGATACACTTCTCCAAGAAATTAACGCACCACTTCAATAAATCAATTTTATTTGTAAACAGGCAAAAAATAAAAAATAAAACTTCACCAGATTTATTCTACATTTTATTATTAATTATAACAATTTGTCTAACCATCAGAAAATGTTGAAGTACAGGAGAAAAAAAAAATAAAACGGAAAATTCTAAAAAAATAATGATAACAAAAGTAAACTAAAATATGAAAAAAGTCTTAATAACGAGTGTTTCCACCTCTACTACGTATAACAGCCTCTCATCGTTGGCCCATACTTAACATTAATTGTCGTATTTCATTTTGGTCTAGTTCTCTCCAAATCTGGATCAGTCTCTCTCCCACTTCCTGTAAGTTGTTTGGTTGGTTCGGTGTGGCTCTTAACCGCCTACCAAGGATATCCCAGAGATTTTCCATCGGATTTAAATCCGGACTATGTGCTGGGCATTCCATAGTGTTAATTTCTACCTCCTCTAGATAATTTCTGACGATCTGTGCAGAGTGAGGTGTGGCATTAACTTGCATTAGTAAGAAATTTTCACCGATATGAGGAGCGAATGGTACTACATGTTGCTCCAGGATCTCTAATATGTACCTTTCAGCTGTAACAGTTCCATTTTGTATGACCACTTACTAGGTCCGTACGTGCTGTCAAAGAAATACCACCCCACACCATAAGGGATCCTCCACCAAAAAATGTGGTGTGTGAGAAGTTACACTGAGCATATCGTTCGTTGGGTCGTCGCAACACACGAACACGTCTGTCGTTATTGTACGAACAAAATCGGGATTCATCAGTAAATAGAACTCGTTCCCAGTCAGCCTTTAACCAATTAACGTGTTCTCTGGCAAAATGTAGTCTCCCCCTTTGTAGTGTTAAGTTGTATTCCCTAAGTCAGTGACGAACAGTTTCAGTACTAATTTGTATAGCATGCGCGTCTCGAAGCTGAATTTGTAGGCTTCGATGTGTTACAAAACGTTGTCGAAGAGCAGAAATTCTTAAAAATCGATATTGAATTGGGGTAGTTACCCGGTTTCGTCCTTGCCCTGGTCTGCGAATATGATCGCTTGTTTCGAGGAATCTTTCTAACACCCGTGAGACGGATGTGTGTGACAGATTAAAACGACGACCAATTCTTCGGTAACAAGTAATAAATTCGTGAACACTTGGAAATTAGGATATTTATAGAATTAGTACATTTTTTGCTTCTTTTTGTTTTGTTCCAAAAAAAAAACTATAGCGATAAAAAAACAGTCAATAAATATAGAGTGTACGAATAGCATACACAAGGGGTTTGCAAAATATAACATTACAATGGAAATTTTTATTAACGCTAATAAAATATTTTAATATTTCAAAGTGGTGCGTTAATTTCTTGGAGAAGTGTATATAATTCCATTGGCATACAAATCTTCCCAATGATATATGTGACTACCACACATTTGTTTAGAAATATAATAATTCGCGATATTTTAATGCCGATATTTATGCTGATACCTCTGGTAGTTAGAGAGTAAAAAAATCTAAAATCATAATATTCAAAACTGTAAAGATTTCTTGTGCTTCCGAAAACTCTTATAGAATTACTCATTTAAATCATACCAACAACCCTACAACTATGTAAATAAGTTGTGTATTAAATAATCCTCCGTTTATGGTACATATGCTAAATAATTTAATAGTCAATGAAATATATACTGTACTCTGTATGGAAAAATATAACAATTTAATTTTTAATACTATAATTTGTAAATATAATAATTTATCAACAAAACCTAAGATTAAAAGAAAATATTTGCTTATAAAATGGTTGCATTACCAATTCATGTAAATTCCATAGCCTACTCTAATTACGATTTTCCTCGATGACTCAGTAAGTATAGTGTGCCTCACTGAAATCTCACTACCGCATTTGACAATCCATAATCGAGTATCAAAAATTTAAACCATTGGTTGAAATATACAGAAATAAAAATATTTATTTCGAGTGAAGAATAAAATATGTCCAAATTGAAATGGAATGCAAAGTACTCGTTCAAATTATTATTCTAAACAAGAAAATTATGAATACTTTCAAATTCGCGAACAATCTGTAAGAAAATTGTCAAATATTTCAATAAGCTTATCAGTAATTGTATAGTATGCGTAAGAAAAACGTAGAAAACGCCAGGGAATTCAACAAACCAACCGATTTATGCTACATTTTTTACATGAAAACGTTCGACTGTGTGTGATGGCAGCAACTATGGAGTATCCTCGAAGAAATCAAGAAGAAAACAAGAGGATGCAACAGAGATGCGTACTGAGCCCCATGCTCTTCAACATATATTGATTAACATCAATGGTAGCAAAATTAGTAACCTTTAGTTCACTGATGATAACATCCTCTACAAGATTCAAATAATTTAAATATTAAGAAAATCTATAACATCGAAACGGTTAAGACTTTCACTTAGTCCGTTTCTTAATAACAAACCAAGGGAGACACAGTAAAGAAACAAGAATAAGAATTGTACTGGCCAAGAAAGCCATGACAAAACCTAACAAACATCTGGAAAAAGTCATTGTATAATGCTAATACCAAAGTACGGATAGTTAAAAGCATGGCATTCCCTATATTCCTATACGTATCTGAAAGTTGGACATTAAAACAAACAGACAAAAAAATTGATGCCTTTGAGATGTATTGCCGGCGTTGAATGACAAGAGTGTTTTGGATTGAGAAAACCAATGTCGCAATCCTATAACAGATCCAAATAAAGAGACTACATACCATAGTAGCTGAAAATATTACCAAGTTCTTCGTCCACGTTATTAGAAAAAATGGTTTTGAAATACTTACAGTGGGGGACATGGACTACGGGAAAAGTCGTGGAAGATCGCCAACCAGAGATACAAAAACTTATGAGAGAAACTCACAATCAAAACAAATGGAACACTCAGTACAACAGATTTCAACAGAAATTATGATGCTTGAAAATAGCTGCAGAGGAAGAAGGAACAGAGAGCAAACGTTTTTATTTTGAGGTACGTGATACGATATCGCTCATGATACGATTGGAATCAATCATACAGTACGTTAAGTTTTAAATTATATGTACACCCTATAAATGGCAACACTGCGTGCTGTCGACTTTCCACGAACCTCCGTTGCCTCGTCGCCAATAATTTGTCATTATACAGTGGTTGTTTAAAGCAATAACAGCGTAGATTTTTAATTTATTTTTGTAACCAAAATGTCTGTTTATACGATCGCAGAAAAGGTTCAAATAATAAAATGGTTTTATGGTGGTAATTCTGGACAACAGTGTGTACATTTATTTTCTGTGTTTTTTGAAGGGAGACCAATTCCTTGCGTACAGACAGTTCATAATATTGTTAAAAATTTTGAAAGTTGTTATTTCCTCAAAAATTGCAGAAAATGTAGAGGCCTGAGGGCAACTTGAATAGTAGAGTATACCTCGATTTGTTACAGAATCATGTTCTTCCCGCTATTCTCAATCTTCCTGATGTAAATCTGGAGAATGTTTGGTTCCATCAAGACAGCTGTTCAGTTCACAACGCTCGAATAATTAGGTAGTACTTAAACAATGCTTTCCCGAATCGAGTTATCAGTGGAACAGGCGGTATTAAGTGGCCTGCGCGATCTCCAGATCTTACACCCATGGACTTCTTTCTTTGGGGACATTTAAAAAGCATCATCTACGATCATCTTGAGGCTATAGCCTAAAATTTGGATGAATTTAAAAACCAAATAAGAGAAGTCTCCAATTCTGATACAGCAGAAACTCTTTCATCTGTCCGCAGAAGTTTTTATGACAGATTGGGACACTGTGTTCAGCCGTAGGTCAAATATTTGAATAATCTCTGTAGGGTATAAATAATTATTTCTTATTTTATTAGGAATTATTTTTTATGTTCAATGAGAGTATATTTTTTGTTTTATCTTTTTAAAGAAATGCGCTTTTATTTTTAATTCAACCACAAAAAATTATTCACATTTTTAAAAATGGATACAAATGCAACGCCTTATAAAGGTCAGTGTATTTTTATCGAGTTTATGTTATAAAGGCGGGTACACATATGCGAGCAGAACTGTTCGCGAACCGTTTGTGAACGCTATATTCGTTAATTTGTAGGAACCGCGCACTGTCGGTTTTTGGGACGAACACAAAGAATGTTCGCAGTTAAATTTGGACGGTGTTCGAGACTATACATTGTTTCTGCTAAGTGTGCGATGAGATCATTCGGTTAAACAAAATGGCTGAACGAGCGCGGCTTATTCAAAAGTAACGAGAGAAATTAGTAACAGATAATGTAAACAAAATACCGAAATGTTTAGAATAACGAAGTAAATTAATTCTCGGTTTGTTATTTGATACTTAGGGTATTGGATAGTCTGAACATAAACATATTTTCAACGAACTCTTCGCGAACAGCTCACGAGCAGTTCGCAAACAGTTCGGCTCGCATATGTGTACCCACCTTAAGAAATGAACGGCGTATACGTAAAGGTGGGTACACATATGCGAGCCGAACGGTATACGTACCGTACGCGTACAGATCCTTGAAAAATATTCTACATCGTACTGATCGCATACTTATCTCGATCCATTGAAAAGGGACAAACCAACAACGAACACACATGTGCGAAATGATTCATTTTATTTATAATTTGGGTACTGATTTATGTTCCTGTTTTTGCTTGTTTAATAAAAATATGTACAATAATCAGTTTACTGTTTTCTCACGTCTCTCTAGGAAGGAACACGTCATTCACACAATGTCGATTTGATGACACAATAAAAATGTTCGCTGCGTCTAGTAAGCGCCGTCCAAACTGAAAGACGAGCTTCCTTTGAAGTCGTGAAATAAACCGCAACAATTTGGTTCGCGACGAGTCACGATGAAACAGCACGCAAGCTTTTTTTTCTGCCGTACACATTACCGAATATAGCGTTCGCATACCGTATGTATACCGTTTGGCTCGTATATGTGTACCGACCTTAAGGAAAACAAAAATCGACGGACGGAGATGCATATCCCATGCGTTGTGGTTTTCTCGTTTTCTGTCTAGGAGTTGGAGGTGATCGGAGAATTTACCTCGTACGAGGCAATGTTGCCGATTTTAGCGCTTTATGTAGTTTGTAATATCTAATCCAAAACTTAACGTACTGTATCAACGGCATTCGTTAGCTGGCGAATCTGCAAGGTTGTGGATACTGTTATTAGATATTCAGACAGACTAGCACCCGCCAATGTTTCATGTCGTAACTAAACATATTATTGTTCTCTAAAAATCAATAGTTTTATGTTCCATATATTCTAACCAATATTTTAAAATTCTTATACTTGATGGATAGCATTTTGGATATCAAGAGATATACTTTTTCCACATTTATATAAAACCTCTTTGCGTCTTTCCACAGTGAAAAGATTAACTGATTCACAATGATCAACTGGCAGTGTGTGTTATTTGATAAACGTAACAAATCTTTATTATAATCTTATTTGTATTAGTTATGAAAATTATTGCAATTTTATCAATAAAAATATAATAAAACATTTTTTCCATATTGTAAATGTACCTTTGTTATGGCGATAAATAATCAAATTATTTAACATATGCCAATGACACTTTTATCAAAGATATCGAAACACAAATAATACAATGGCAATAATTTAAAACTACCAAAACACAGAGATAGTCTTCTATTTTTAAAACAGTAGCTCTTAATATTATTACTTACAATAGGAAAAAACACTCAACTCTCACAACTTTAAAATCGATTCACAGCTAAAACAAAAAGAAAAAAGGAAATAAAAAAGTAATCGGTAACATTTTGAATTGACATTATACAGCAATATAATAGAAATTGTACTTTATTTTTCAAAAAATTTAAGTAAAAATTCTTTATAAAAGGTATATAAATTAAAAACCCAAACGGGCTATGTCATGAAGACAAAACGTTTTCGGAAACCATGATTCATCATCAATGTCTAGGTGTACATGTTTTGAGCCACTAAATATCAGGGTAAAAACCCGTTAAAATTTATCTGTTACAATTTGGTTTACATTATTTGGTATTATATTTTAAGATGTTAGAGTTACCAGTGGATATGGTAACATGGCGACGTATGACTCCACATGAAGTTGCTGGTCCTGAGACGAGGGAGGTCTCAGGACTAGCAACTTCATGTGGAGTCATACGTAGGTAGTACCGTTGAGAGCGCATCTCCTTGTCTTACTCCATTTTTTATTTTAATTATTTTATCAGGTATAAATACCTGATATTGCATAATTGCAAATACTCCAAGCGTGGCCTTGCTTACATATCCACAACAAAACTGACTAATATCGGCATAGACAAGGATGATTATTAAAAGAGTAAATAATGAAATTTGGAGAGTTGTTAACTTAAAGTCAAGCTAGTAAGTCGGTAATTGTATTCAAGTTGTGAGACGTAATTAATACATCATACAATAAGTAATGTCATCTAGTAGTTATCCCGCTGTAAATAGAGAATAAATATTTTACATCACAGTTTAATATATTAATCAACCTCTCCCAAGTTAAGATGTACTTCCATATAGCCCAGTCTGGTTAAAAAAAAGGTCGAAAAATGTTTCGCAGATATCTGAAACTTTTAAGACATAGGTGGGGTTACTCGATGACGAATATATGAAAAGGTACTCGTATTTTTACCATGCGTTTTTTTTTTAAACAATAATTTATGGTCACAATTTGATTTTTTGTCTATAAATTTTTTGCCTTATATTTTAAGTAAACAATATTTAAATCATTTTTTTTATATAAAGAATACCTTTATTTTCCCGGTTTTTCAATTAAAATTGATAAATAATTTACGGAGATATTTGCAAAAAAGCAGTTTTTTTGCACTAATTTATACATTTTATTAATTTTTTTCTTAACAAAATAAAATGTTATTAATACATTTAATCGTCGAGGAATTACCGTCTTTTAAATTTATGCGAAATTTCCCCCGATCCGTCAAATAGTTTAAAAGTTATTTAATTTATTTATCCCTGAGGCTAATTATTTAAACTATTGAACTTGCCCTATGCATGATGCTAGACACATTTAGCAAATTTCATAGGATTCTTTAAGACTTAAACTATCTCCGAAATTAAATGCATAGTGCGTTTCATCGAAATTATTTACAAAATAAACGTTTGAAAAAGAGGTATGTTTTTTACTTATAAACAATTGTAATAACTTCTATATTTTTCAAGCTACAGAACTGTACGTACAACCATTGGATAGCTGGTAAAAAACTCACATTAAAAAAAAACTTCTATGACCAAGAGGAACGAAGTTAGCGACTATTTTAAAAAAAAAATCGTATCTCCATTGTTTATAAACATTAAGAAGTAAAATTTGCACAAATTTTGAATAAAAATCTAAACTTTATATAGAAACTTATAGCTACAAAATTCATTTAATTTTTCGAAACTTACAGCCCTTCGAATCGAAGGTACTTTCGAAAGATCGACATAGGAAAGTGGAGATGAAAACTGTTTCAGCTCCGTTTTTTTTCGACATCGGAACTTCAAATTGAAACACGTAGGAAAATTTTACATTATCTCGCTCGGCTTCCGTTGCAACTGAAAGCCTCTTTTTTTATTCTGGGATAGCTCGTCAAAATATGAATAACTGCATAGTTTTCACTGGCCGAAAAAAAAAATTGAGTATGAAATTCAACGTAAAAACTACGTAATAATAATAATGATGACATAATTTTCACCCCCCCCCCCCCGAGATTTATAATACTTATATATTTAAATTCAATTTCGGGTAATTTTTTACACATTATATTCCTTATATTTATTATAATTGTTTGTATTTTTTTGTAATTAACAATACTGATTTTTATTCTATTTTTCGTACAAATATGATATACAATATTAATCTAATTAAAAAGTTAAAATTTGGTTAATACATTCTACTTCACTGTCAGCTCTGAACCTTTTTCTCCTCTACTTCTTCCTCAGTACAACTTATGGTTGTTCGTACAATTCAAACCAAGTTTTCTGCAGCCACATCTAGTAGTTTTGCAACCTGTACATTGGCATGTAATGTGCTTTAATGTCTCTTCGGAAATTAAATTATCTAGAGTATAAATTGGTTCAAAACCAGTGGCACTTTGTCTCCAACCATAGGCACAAGCATCTAACTTATTACCTAACCTTATCTTAAAACTTATTTGTAATTGATGGTAAACCCGAAGATCATGTTGTTTGGCTGCACCTTCAGTTCGTGGCAGAGTTTCTAGTTTAAAAGATATTTACCGATATTTCTGCTGAATTGTAAGTATCTTAAATCATTTAAAGAAAGTGTATCGTTGTGTTTTTTTATAATTATTTGTTATAATTAATTTATTCATTCAATAGTTTTAAATATTACTTACAATTTTCAATCAAAAAATAATTAAATACGTTTAGTTAAAACTTTTTTGTTCAGAATACACAAAATATGTTAATCAAAGAAGTATAAGTATATTGCTTTCTAAAGCCACTACACTGACATTGACGAAATTCGATCTTTCGAAAGTACCTTTGTTTCGAAAGGCTGTAAGTTTCGAAAAATTGGATGAATTTTATAGATATAAGTTTCAATATAAAGTTTAGATTTTCATTCAAAATTTGTGCAAATTTTACTTCTTAATGTTTATTAACAATGGAGACATGATTTTTTTAAAAATAGTCGCTAACTTCGTTCCTATTGGTCATAGAAGGTTTTTTCTTTTTTTTTTTTAATGTGTTTTTTTACCAGCTATCCAATGGTTGTACGTACAAGTCTGTAGCTTGAAAAATATAGAAGTTATTACAATTGTTTATAAGTAAAAAACATACCTCTTTTTCAAACGTTTATTTTGTAAATAATTTCGATGAAAACGCAATATACATTTAACTTCTTTAAGATAGTTTAAGGCTTAAAGAATCCTGTAAAATTTGCTAAATGTGTCTCTAGCATCATTCATAGGGCAAGTTCAATAGTTTAAATAATTAGCCTCAGGGATAAATAAATTAAGTAACCTTTAAACTATTTGACCGATCGGGGGGAAATTTCGCACAAAGTTAAAAGACGGTAATTCCTCGATGTTCAAATGTATTAATAACATTTTATTTTGTTAATAAAAAATTAATAAAATCTATAAATTAGTGCAAAAAAAACTGCTTTTTTGCAAAAATCTCCGTAAATTATTTATCAATTTTAATTGAAAAAAACGGGAAAATAAAGATATTATTGATAAAAAAAAATGATATAAATATTGGTTATTTAAAATATAAGGGAAAAAATTTATAGACAAAAAATCAAATTGAGACCATAAATTATTGTTTAAAAAAAAACGCAAGGTAAAAATACGAATACCTTTTCATCTATTCGTCATCTAGTAACCCTCACCTATATCTTAAAAGCTTCACATATCTGCGAAAAATTTTGCCGTGAAATCTATGATTTTTGCATAACCAGACTGGGCTCATATGTAACAGCGCCAGGAGACGATGTATTTCAGTTATGCATCCAGATGAATTTTATGATGAATAACTATTTATTTTATTATAATGCCGAACAACGTTATCTTATAATTTTTTCGTTGTGATATTTCACAACATATAGTTTTCTATTATTTAATTAATAAATTGGACAAAAATCTTTTGTATATATTCTTAAATCCATGTTGAAATCTATAAAAGTACATAACGTTTATATTGCTTGATAATGTCAAATAATATATTAATAAAAATAAATACGTACTTTCTGTCAAACAACCGACAGAGCAAAACTTAAACAATTACGACATCGAACTACATGGTAACCTGGGTGATCCCATTTGAGTCAGTACTCGATCTAACCACTGTAAAGGTCCGTTCAAGTGTAGCTCTATCCAACAAGGTGTTGACGTTACGGTTTGTCTCCTAAAATATACAAAAAAAGTTGAATAAAAAGAATAGTTCCTTAGTGGTTGATGCGGGTATATTTGTTTAAATAAAAAAAAAAAGAATAGTTACACAAATTCATTCATTTTACAATGTTGTCAATATGTGGATGATCACAGTACTATTGGGTATTTTTAGTATGATATCTAAAAAATCAGAAAATAATTGACACAACAATTAGATGACGGAAAGGATAAGGGAATGATTTTTGGTGAGGTATGATATAGTGTCCCAAAAATTTTTATTCAAATGAAGAAAAAGTTTATCTTGCATTTTACAAAAAAAAAACTATTCTTGATAAAAAGCTCAGCATAGAAGGAAAACAAAAATAATTATTTGATTAAAATCTAATATTTAACGAACAATAGATAATTGTAATGTTATTACAATACGATTAAGAGACTTTCATTTTCAAAGATCCTACTTGGAAAACTTGATTGGCCGGCACAAACATTAATCTTTATGCCGTCCAAAAAATTTTTATTTAATTATATTAATTTATACATCTTGACACAACAGCTGAAGACAAAATATACAGTATAAAAAAATAAAAAATAATAATAACATCTTGATATGCAGTTTGAATGGAAGATTATCTTGAAAGTCAGAAGTACCAGTGAATGTATTCCTTAAGGGGGAAGGTGATTCTCAGAAGTACCTTAATTTATAGAACTTTTTGTAACTTCTGTTGTAAATTATGTTCAGACATAACTTTAACATTGTATATATGGATATAAGACATATCAGTCGAAAGTTGATACATTTTTGGCGGTGTTGGATTTAGGGAGGGGTAGAAATATAGATGTTAGCAAATCTTGGGGAATTTTGAAAATTTTGTATATATTAGTGAAGATTTTTGCAAGGACATGTAAGTTGTCTTCTTCTAAAAGCTTTAAAATTTCACTGTGTATGAAAACCCACCAATGTCTTTTAATTGTATCTCTTTATAGTGCATTCAACACATATTTACATAATACCCATCCTTTTCTGACAAATGGAAGCGAAACAGTCTGAAAGAAAACTTACAGAAAAGTTCGCTTTACAATTTTCAAAATATTATTCATTTTTTATGACACTATAAGTAGATTATAAAATAGAAATATTTTAATGTAAATCTAAAATATTCCATTATGTACGTTATAATAACCCTTTTGTGATTGCTTATAATCTTTTTGTTCTTTGTACACTGTAACTTTATATTGTAACTGTGTTAATGACCATAGTGTCAAGACACATTAAACCCAAATAGAAAAAATTCCCAAAGCAATCTATTTAATTTTTTTCGGATCAATATTTACTAAATGAATCTTACCTATATTCTGCTCCCCATCCTTTGACAAATGACATTCTTATCGTACACATTCTTGTTAACTGATAAACTGCCTCAAATCCCTGACTAACTGATTGTGATAACAACGCCGCAAATTCCTGATTATTGAAAATTTTTAAATTGCATCCTAAAAATAAAACCATACAATAGTACTTAAATTGTTTTCTTGTGACATGTTCAAATGAAATACTGTATTTATTTGGGATTAAACCACAAATTGATTGTAATTAAAATTGCATTTTACATTTGTTTTTGACGTTTCGTTTAATTGTTCAATTAATAAACAACAACAGGTTATAACAACTCCTTATGTCAAAATAATTATTTTGAAAACGATTTCCGGAGTGGAAATCGAAACGTCAAAAACAAACCTAAAATGTAATTTTCATTATAATAAATTGTGGTTAAATCCCATATATACAATATTTACCCATATAATGGTAAACATTTAATTTTTTTTAATAAACATCCCATTTAATTTGCAATCTGTAAATTTTACAATAGGCAAATGTTAATGACAGTAACAAAACATTTAGGAAAACTCTCCAGTGACAGTTTCCTTTTGCTTATCTAAGGTTGGGTTTGGGAAAGTTAACTACTACACAAACTAATCTACACTATGGAAGACTATGGAAGAGTACTAAGGCTTCAAAAACTGACAGACACATCACATGGAAGATGCCTTCTTAACTTTCGCTGGGCAGGACGTCTCATCAGCCAATGCGTTGGGGTGATTTTCTATGCATTCATCATACTTCTGGAAGAAGTAGGATATTTTTTCTTTGACATATTTCAATTTAAGATCACGAGCAATAACACCGTTAGTTACGTACCATGGACCGTTTACGATAATCCCAAGTACTTGGAACTGGAAGCTTTGTAATATTTCGATATTTGAGTGGGATGCTGTCCCCCATAATTGAATTCCGTAGTTCCATATCGGATTTAGGACGACTTTGTATATTAGCAATTTATAACTATTTATTACCTAATATCCAGTACAATTTGCTACGTTTTAAGCCCAGTTGGTTTCTCTTGGCAAATATATGTATCCTTTCAAGTTAATCGTCGGTCCAGACGGATTCCCAGATATTTTGCATCTTCTTTTTGTTGCAAGAACTGACCATTTAATGCCACAGTTGGACAGGCACCTCTTCGGGTATAGGTGACATGGATACATTTAATTTCATTTGCTTTAATTCTCCAGGTTTTTAGCCAAGAGGAAATAAAATCCAAGTGAGTCGAAGATTTGAGAAGCAATGACAGGATCTTTTTGAGATGCTATAATTGCGGTATCATCTGCATATGTTTATATTTTTGCGGAAGATAAGCTGTGTAAATGATATAAAGGATCGAACCAATTACACTCCTCTGAGACACGACAGACTTTATTAGGTGTAAAGTTGTGGTTGTGTCTTGAGACCTTACTTAAAAGTGTCTATTTTGAAGACAGGATTTGAGAATAAAGAAAATATTGTTTGGTAAGTTTTTTCAGATTTTGTATAATTGTCCATCGTGCCAAACTTTGTCTAAACTTGGGCGATATTTACAAAGGAATTGGAATTATAATTATGAGACGCCATAAAGATGTTGCCAAGTGTAGTAAACAGTTGCTCATATTTTTCGCTAGTTATCGAGTGCTTTGGTGGGCTATATATTGCAGAAACTGTCAGTGAACCATGACAGTCCTCTATGCTTTGTAATCTTGAAAATAACATTTAATTTGTACCAAAATAAATAACAATACATAAATTTTTATAAATTAAAAACAATAAATAATTCGCTTGAAGTATATATGTCAAAAAATATAAGTGGCGGATTTTTTCTGAATAGCAATGCTTGAGCTCATATATACTTCTTTGAATGTATGATGCAGTTTACCTGATATAGCAATGTAAACTCAACTGTACTTTACATATATGAGAAATTAACATTGATAGTGTTAGCTTTCTCCTATACTTACGTTCGTATTCATAGTCCGACTCCAGCGCGTCGCTGGCTGTTCACCACCATATCTATGTTTCATAGTCGACCTACAGCCTGGTTGACGCAAGCGTAAAGCATCTCTCTCCGAACAGTCGCTGGCATGTCGTTGGGTACGCGCCAGTCGCTTTCACAGTCATCTCACACTCGAATGACGCATGCCCTGTTTAGAGATTTTCGAAGGTTCGCCAGAGAAGGTATATGCATGCTCTGGCGATTCGCCCGTCAATTTTAAATACGTTTGCGATGGACGATTTACATCAATATGTAGTTAACCGAGAAATAAATGAACAAAACGATATATTACAAGTACCCAGAAGATATATAAGGGACATGCAAAATCCATTACACTTTTATAATGATAATGAATTTCGAAAAAGGTATAGATTTCGAAAACAAACAGTTATTGAAATAATGTTGCCAGTAATAAATGATGAAATGATGAAAATTAATCGACGTGGATTACCGTTTCCACCCATTTTATGTCTTTTAGTTGCCTTGAGATTTTATGCTACTGGAAATTTTCAGGTAGGATAAATTAAAGAATATATTTTCAGAACATGATATATGTATATATATATATATATATATATATATATATATATATATATATATATAATGGTAGATCGTAGTATAGTTAATTTTAACTTAATTTTTAGATTGTAACTGGAGATCTTAGAGGATTTTCACAACCCAAGGTTTCGAGATGCATTTTTAAAATTTCCCGCCTACTTGCTCAGCTATTACCTACATATATAAAATTTCCTGAAGGTCTCGAAAACCAGAGAAAGAACCAAAGGCTGTTTTACGATATTGCCAATTTTCCCAAAGTAACAGGGTGTATAGAGTGTACCCACATACCAATAAAAAGTCCTGGAGGGAATATGGCCGAGGTATATAGAAACAGGAAAAAATATTTTTCAATAAACGTCCAAGTAGTGGGTGGACCCAATTTAGAAATTTTCGATGTTGTAGCTCGTTGGCCTGGAAGAGAACATGATTCGATGATCTTCAATAATAGTTCAGTGAAACACCGTTTCGAGAATGGCAGTTTAACAGGATTTCTTCTTGGAGATAGTGGCTATGCATGTTTACCGTATTTAATGACGCCTCTTTTAAATCCTGGAATTGAACAAGAAGTAAGGTATTACAGATCTCATATTAGAACGAGAAATACCGTTGAGAGATTGTTTGGATTGTGGAAAAAAAGATTTTGTTGTTTGAGTCGGGGTTTAAATAATAAATTGGAAAGAGTTCCAGAAATAATTGTGGCATGTGCAGTTCTTCACAATATTCGGATCAAAGTGAATGATGTAAATGATGAACAAGATAATGTGGAAGAAGAACTAGATGATAATGAACCTCACATACCGAATCAAGCTCAAAATATTGGACAGATTGTACGAAGAAGACTTATTGAACAACATTTTAATTGATTTCAATTTTATATTACACCGTTTGGCGCTCTTTCACTTAGCTGTGTTGAAGTAATTAATAAATAAATACAATTCTCCCTTTCTAAAATTCCAAATTTTCCTGCTCAATACTACTTAAAATTCCATACAAACCTATCACTTTTTCCATTATAATATCAATAAATAAAAAACAAATCAAGAAAAACAAATGTATGTACGAGTAATTATAACATATCAATGTGTATAAAATAGAAAATCAAATTAGAAATTGTTAGTGGGACATCAGCTAACAATTAAAAGGTCTTTAGAAAATAAAATTTTTATTTAAACTAATATACTGAATGCAATCTATCTGTTGGTTGAATGGTATTTGCGAAAACAATATCCTATGCATAGTCCAGGTTTTTTTTTGTCACAATCAGCACACTCGTAAATTGTGTTTTTTCAAATTTTATCCATGCAACATATTCTACATCGTTTTTTGTCACGTACTGGTTATATTTCAATATTGATAATGGTCTGACAACATTCCATCCTCTCTTGGTTGTGTGTTCAGTCAAAGTATTGGCAAATTCAGAAGATCCTTTTTCCCTCCTCGTAGATTCGCCACTGACTACTCAACGCTTAGCTACTCTTCATACAATTTGTATTATCTTGTAAAAAAAACCAAGCATTTGCAAGAAAATTGCACTTTCATATAAAAAAGTTATTTATCTCGTACTTTTTTATGCAAGGCGCAATATTTAATTACTTAATATTATTATTAATATTAAAAAACAATATTAAAAGCTTTAATACTATTACCCATATTAAAAACTTTAATATATTATACATTGTAATATTAATATGAATGAGTAGAAACGATTACATTTAAATTTGGCAAATTGTAACTCCAGTCGACTAGTTCACAAGTACGATTGCTGTAGATCCTTGTCATCAAATACGTCTATGTTTTCATATCGAGTAGTAAGTAACCGATCGCCCACTAGCGGTTCTCCGAAGATTGACTATGAAACAGGGGATGAAATCTCGATGGAGTGTTCGCTAACTGAAGAACCGCCGGCGACTCTTCCTGGCGACGCACTATGAATACCAGTGTTAGTGTTACACTCTGTTGATGATTAAATAGATGACTTTGTTCTTTGAATTTAATGGACTGTATTAAGCTAGTTTTCGCTGTTTATACAATAATCTGCTGTTTCTGGCTTGAATTGTAACCGACTGCAAATTCACTGTGTAGACACAACCAAAATTCACTGAACTATGTGATGCTTTATTTGAATTGTTCTTCACTCTGTCATATCAACACCCTTACTGACTAAAATACATGTTTAGACCATAGCTTAACTAGCAGACATGCGCTGCCCGGCTCATAGTAGAGTCCCTCATTTAATTACAATTAGTAAGAAAATTAAATTAAATCTTATGTACATAATTGATACTCAACATAGTCGTTTAAAAAATGTAAATATATTACCTGGTGGTATTTTACAAACTGTAGCAGGATGCCAACCATATCTTTGATTACAATTTGGAGATTGTACAAAAATACTGGAATCACTCAAACATTCAGCAAACACTTCTCCACCTATAAAAATATTTATAATTATGTAACACAATAAATTTAACTCATTTTAATTTTATTAATTTTATTTACTTTCATTGTTTCTTATATGCAAAAAATATGTTACTAAATTATATCTTGATCTATTGAAATACATGTGGATATTACTAGGTAAAACCTTAAATCTTATTATAATAGAAACAATATGAATAGAGATGGAAATACTGTAGGCACTAGCAGATTTCAAATTACGACACAGACCGCTCAGTTGATTGAGAACCGCTGAACTGTTTATTCGAATAGTTTCATTGCAGAAGCGATTCTCGACAATGACAAGTTTTGTGTAACAACTCAATTTTTATTAATAGTGATCTTGAATTTTGTATGCCTTATAGACCAGACCTGCATGCCATTATAACATTATATAAAGAAATATGTAAAATTTACTATTGATTCTTAGAAATAACGGACATGCCGTATTAATACTCCCACCATATCAGCCAGATTTAAATCCGATAAAACTTGTTGGGCAACACTAAACAATTATGTCTTAACAAGAAACATCTATTTCACTTTTAATTCTATTCAAAAATTGTCGGATGAGTTCTTTGACATATTTTCCGTAGAAGAGTGGAAAAAATTGTAGACAAAGTGAAAATTATTGAGGATGATTTCATTACAAACGAACCATTACTTGATGCTGCACAAAATCATGAGTTATTAATTCAGGTCAAGATTCTGATAGCGATGAGAGAAGATATATTCTCCGGCAAAGGCACTGATGACAACGCTGAGGATTTGATTTAATTCCAAATTCTATTTTTTATTATAAGTCAGACCTTTTTATAATCTATATTATTGTGTACGGCAGACGAAGGGAATTACAGTTCTCAGGCAAATGTAATTAGTTTCAAATCATCACAATACATTTATTTTATCATTAAATAACATTGTTAAATAATTATTCGAAATTTACAAATTTTAAATATTTAAATGCAACTCGTTATACAGTCATTATTTTGCAAAACAATAATTCATGTAAACAACATTTCCGCACATACAAAAAGAAATCAGTCAATGCAACTCTCTAATTTCAGCTACATACGAATTCTACATCCCTCCTCTGGTTTGCGCGCAGCTCACATCTATTGCTATCCTGGATGCTATACAAGCTATACCAGAGCGATGCATCGCACCGAGACAGTGAAAAACAATTCTCAACCAATCGATCGAATTTCCTTAAAAATTAAGCTATAAAACAAAAATTGGTGCTAGTGGTTCTTAAAAATTTTAATTCTTATTGCATAAAGTAATATCAATATTACCAAAAATAGTATTGTTTGGGCGAAAATATCAAATAGAATGTAAAAAGTTTGTTATAAAAATTAAGATGAGAAACAATAAAAACAGAAACATCACACTTTTGTATAGTTAGTAAAAGTTGAATTTTTTTTGGTAAGATAAAACCGTTAACAATATGAAACAAGTATGTGCCAATTCTGAGTAAAGCGAGGTTATTATGATTATAACTATTGTCATACCACTATCCTATAAATAATAAACAGATATTGCAAATAAAATCACTTACCTATATAATACAGTCTTACTCCCTTTCCTATATGCCGTCTAGTTTGTTCTACTACTGTATTACGATTTACGTTTGACAGCAAGCCCAAACAAAATCTGCAAATAAAAGTTATTATATGAAAGGGGAGAAAATTTTTATCGGTGCGCAAATTATTTTTCTATGCGATTTTTATTTTGCACGCAAAGTTATGGATTGAAATCGAATCGATAGTTTGTTCCACAACTAAATATGCATCTAAAAATATCAAAAATAAATCGGAAGTCAACAAAAATTTTCACCGGAAGTGAAAAATGTTTATGACGAAAGTGAACCAAGACATGTTTTTAGAAGAAATTTTGCACACTGATCACGAATCCGTTGTCAAAATAAGTGTGCTTATCGACGCCTGTGAGTTACACACTGTGAGGTGTTCTAGAAGGATGTATATTGTCACTTCTTACATATACATGTTATATAACATGTACTCAGAGGCAATTTTCTAAGAATCCCTAGAATACACGGAAGCAGGAGTACTATGAAATGGCGAATGAGTAAACAATATCAGATATGTCGAAGACAAGGATTACAGCTTTTAATGAACAAAGTAGCCGAAATTAGTAAGAAGTATGACCTAGAAGTTGACATAAAAAAAAACAGAAGTCATTATAATTAGCTAGTAAGAATTCGAGAAGTACAATTTACCATCAATGAGAAAATAGTAAAACAAGTATCAATATACACTAATTTGGATTAGGATTAGAGTATTAAATGAACAGTGGGAACATTCCCAGGAATTAAAATTAAGAATTTAAACAGTCAGAGTCGCTTTTTCGTCCAAATGTCCAATTATTTAAAATACATTTTTAAATTTGAAATTGAAACTCAGAATGCTATGATGCTACATATTCTCCAAATTGTTATATGGAGTACAGTCTTGGACCTTGACTGACAGAATAATAAAGAGGCTGGAAACATTTGAGATGTGAACTTATATAAGAATTCTTAAAATTTCATGCATGGACAAAATAGCAAACATAGAAGTATTACAAAAACTTATTAAAGAAAGAGAAATAATTTACATAGAAAATTGGAATATTTGGATCACATAAAGACATTTCATTGTGAAGAAAAAGTTCTTCCTGCCGATGGCCAGTAAAATTTCATCCCAAATTATAAGAGCTGCTATTTCATGTATGTATAACTATAGCGAACCAGCTTTCGAACGAAAATGACGCAATAAAAAGGTTATGACATTTCATTTTCTGATTTTGTTGCCCAGTACTTGGATTATTGAATAAATAAAAAAAATACCTTTCAGAATTGCTGGGATCTGTGAAACCATCTACAGTTATTGAAGGTTGACTTGCATGAAAGGTCTCTCCTACCCTTGTATTCAGTTCGTAGTAACTGATACTGCACCAGAAAGCTGGTTCACAGTAAAGCACTGGTTGAGCATCAACTGGAGGACTAGGGGTGATTCTTGACATACCTGAAACAAATATCTATTGTTTAGGATATTTACGTTAACTACATGAGTTGTTGAATTAAGACTTTTAAATTAGCATTTTTATTATGTATGAAATAAATAAATTATACTTACTCATGTTGTCATTTGGATCAATAGGATCTCCGTCTTCTGACATATATCCAGGAGGGGGTGTTTCTGTCGGAGGAACTACACTGTGAGGTGATTCCATATTTGTTGGAGTAGGACATATGCCTACAGTATCCATGTAAGTGGTGGGGTGCTGCAGGTGCAATCTAACAAATAAATCAAGAGTTAGATTCTTCCTTTAATTATTAGATAATAAATATAGGCGAACAACAGCTACCTCTAAAGTAACTAACCACAAACATTAACTGTTTGGTGAAAATATAACAATAAATAAATATTTAATATTACTTACCCTACTAACGTATTAGTATTGTGGTGAGGAAAAGAAGTATTCTCTGGAACCGAAGTGCTCAGATCCTCAAGAGAATGGGGAAATAAATTATTTTCATCACCTAATGTATGACGAGGTACTAAAATTGCAGGTAATGCTGAAAATAAATACTATTAGTCATAAAAATAAGAGAAAAGAGATGATTTTAAAATTGAAATACAATAGAGACTAGACTTGAAGTTAATGTAATGTTTATGATTCTCTTTTCCATAAAATATGCAAAGGTGAATGTTATCTTGTCACTAGAGATGTGTAGTTCACCATCGAAATAGTTCAAATGAACGATTCTTTTAACTGAACTAATTAAACTAGTTCATTAATTTTCATGGAACTAGTTCAATGCGAACGATTTGCATTATAAATTGTGTCTCAACTTCTAAAGAAGAAAATAATGAATGAATGAGATCATATATTTATTATTTTGTGAATGGGATGGACTGACTAGTTTAAAAAAAGAAATGCCGATTAGCCCCAGATAACAGATAATATTTCTTATGAATGTGAGAATAACATAAACAGTCTTATCTTAATGTCATAATGGTTCGGATCTTATGCCCATGCATTGGCTTGGATGTTGCCATGCTGTGTTGTTTCTCGTATTGTAATTTTGAAATAAAAATTTTTAGTTGTGGTTAAAATGATTGATGCATTTACATAAAATATAATTTTATGTAAAAGTGAAAATGAAAATGTGTTATTTAATGTTCCTAGAAAATTCACTGATTTTTTTTTGTAAAGGTTCTTTTAGAAATAACCTAATTATAGATACCTATGAGTTTAAATATACGTAAATATAAAAATAAATCATATGTGAACCATATTTATATTTAAAACGGGTAATAAAAAACAAATCTTAAATTTCGGTCCTACAAATAGTTCTTTCGCGAACTAGTTCACTGAACTAGTTCATTTTTGTGAAATAGTTCTCTTGAACTAGTTCGTCTAAAAGAACTAATAAGCACACCTCTACTTGTCACAACTAAGCACATCTAGAAGCACAAACTACACAAATTATCAGATGCTACAGCATCTTAACAGAACTAAATGAACATTGTGCAAAAACCATTATTAAAAGTTACCCTTAAGAGGATTACCTATAAAGTACTGTATAATGTAGATATTCCTGACTAGTAGATACATATGAGTTCAATTTGCCATTTGATTGAAAGTAATTTATTAAAAACGTAAAACAAAGATAATGGAGAAGAATATAACGATAGGTACAACTACATAAGAATTTTCCCAGAACTTTGATCCAGTCAGGTATTTAAAAGTTCTTTAAGTAGTACGGTTTCTATGACAAAGAACTACACATTTCCTTTATTGAATTAGGTGATGGTTCTTAATTGATAACAATTACGAGTCAACTACTTACAAACATTTATAATAACTTTTTTGATATTGCCAAGAAAAAAATCATTTTTCATACTTGAAAAGTTAGCATTTTTATGCACACATGCAAATCTGGCTTTTTCAATTAAAAATAAAAAGATATAATTAAAAATAAAGGATATGTCACTCACTGGTAAACTTTCACATTTTTTTTGTTAATATTAAATATTCTATGCGGTTTTTTTTTGAATTTGTCTTTATGCTGTTTAATTAAAATGCATTATCCATTAAAACTTAAAGTTTATACTGGACTTTTGTTGTTGTTCTTTAAAATTGAATTTTCTTTACCAATATAAAGTTGGGCCAACTTATATGGGAAGGGGCTCGTATAATATATGTGTATCAGTCACAACTTTTACAAGTTTAATTTCTACTTTATTTTTAAATTTTGTTAACTTATATGGTACTGCACTTTTCCCAAAACATACACACCCACTTGCCTATGTTGACCTCTTTGTTTTGCTCATATATGTGTACTTGGGGTACTACTATATGGGGATACAACAATGGAAGATTGGTGAAGGTGGAGAGAGTTATAGAGTCAAGAAATAAAAAGAAAAGATATTATGTGTACATGTACTTAAATTTTAAATCATTTATTATCATTTTATGTTCAAAACATAACTTTAATATTTTTACACATTTTCAGCTTACTGGTACCTAATTTTTTAAATTGCCTATACTATTGAATCAACACCTCTAGCACTGGTGCGTTTGTTCCATATGTATTTAATACATTCCTCTGTGATATTTACATTTACAGATGTGTGCTAACACCATCTCAATCCATACACAATAACCTCTTCCCTTTTTTTTTCAAATCCAGTCCACATATACACTGCCACAATTTTTTCCATACACACATACTGGTTACAATTATTAATACTAGTCTATCTTAGAATTTTATTTTCAGACTATACTTTTACCATACCATCCAGACACCCCTTTTTTTCTATCTGAACCTTCATATGTTGATGATACAGATGTACTTGTATTTCACATAGAGATGTACATTAACACTATTACACCCTCCCTGCACTCATTTACAATTCGCTTAAATAGGCAACCATACATACCTTACATATTATCTATTTGAATCTTGTTTGCAATACCATCTATCTTCTATACCATCAAAATTACACAAACCAAATACACAACTCATATGTATCAGTGTAATAAAATTTAATAATTTTACACGATAATTTAATTGATCACATGAGGTCATTGCACTTGTGGAAGATTTATCTTATCATTAATTTATCAACTAGACTATTCTTTTTAATAATAGAACTGTATTGCAAAATTAACTTTAATTTACACTCCAATAAACATTAATTGCATTTAAACTTAAAAAGGGATAATTCCACTCATTTTAAAAACAGTTCAATGCACAACGTGAAACAGTTATACTCAAAGAATAAAATACTGTAAACAAGTTGAGACTTGCTGCCGGCTCCAATTACCTTAAATATTTTATGTGATCTAAACATCAGTAATGTTTAGCTCAAATCGCATGGAAAAGTTGTGAAAAGTTGCTTAATAAAATAAAAAAAAATAGATATTCTTCGTCAGTTTACTGTTATACACAGTTATTTGTCCATACTGTAAAATTTGAAGATTTTATCATATTTCACAATGTTTTACCAATAACACCCAACTCCTAGAAACGATTATTTATGTGTGGAATCATCATCCTCAAATGCAGGAGACAGTCCAGTCTTGCATTAATAGCATGCCTTGCAGAATTAAAGCTTTGATAGCGGCTAAAGGTGGGTCAACTAAATACTGACTATTACTAACATTAATTTCACTATTCTGTAAAACTTAAACTTCTGCTTTTCTAAATGAATGTTGTTTTATTTCTGTCAAATAAATAGGTAATTGGTTGTATAATATAAAAATAAGAAAAATCAATTTAAAATAATAAAACGGTACAATATCACTAGGTTAATTTTACATGAAATCTTGCAGTGTGTCTAATAATTTAGCCAGGGACTGAAAATATAAATTTGGTTAATTTAATATGAAATAACATTGGTTATTATTAACTTCTTTTATAATCTAAATTTTTAGATGTAATTTGATTAAGTTAGGTTAGGTTTTATTTTGATATTAAAAAATTAAAATTCAATATATTTACCCCACAAAAATCAATAGCAACTCATATGTAGTATACTCTTATTAAAATTTAAATTCAATATATTTACTCTGCAAAAAAAACAAATGTATATGGGGCAACATTAAACCTATGTGGAATATTTTATATTATTCACAAACCTGCTGGATTTTTTTTCAAATGAAAGAATTCAGGCCATTTTACAATATTGTATATTTTTGTATAATTGACCAGGGAAAAACAATTGGTATCTACAATTGGTTTATACATTTTATATAACTAAGGCTATTTCGTATTTTGATAACATTATTCTCTTCCTAATTTTCAATTTCCTACTTTTTATAAATTTTTTTTTTATTTTTTTAACATTTGTACACTTTCGTATGTTTTTGTAATAAAAAACAGTCAAATTTTGCATTTTGTTCATTTTTCTGACTAAGTCCAAAAAATTCACATTTTTAGCGACCCTTATTCATTTAAACAAATAATGATACAGCTAGTGACAAGGACAACAGGAGAAGAAATATTATAAGAATTTAGTGTAGTTGGTATATAAATTGTTCTTTTTAAAAATCTACAAAGCCCGCTAAGTATATAAAGGTAACAAATCATGTATAAGCAAATCCAAATAAGTCTTACCCGGTGTCTCAATTCTTGTGTAATGGTATGGATTAACACAAACCTCCTCCTTTTTTAAAGCATACCCATATTCACAATGATCTAAAGACCTTAGCTCATGGTGTGACTGAAGTTCAGGCCACCTCCATAAACGACAATAAATAACATGAGGTAATCCCTTACGCTGTTGCTGCAGGTTCCCTATCTCTGCATTGGGACGGACCCTAAAAAATGAATAACCAATAAATTATACTATAAAATACTATGTTTCTGTTTCAAAAGATTTGAACTCACAATAATTAGATATACACTATATCCAGCTCTCAAGGTAGATAAAATGATAGATAATATATTGGCAAATATTTTGTTTCAAGTTTTGGTATTTCAACTGATTTTTAATTATTTTTGACATTTGATCAGTGCTAAATATCATATAAGTATCAAAAATAATTTCATAAGCAATAGGAGAAGAAGATAATGTATTACACAATGCTGGAGTAACTGATACCTACTGATTATATTGAAGACTATTGAACAACAGTTAAATAAACTACAAACATAAAAAAAATATTATGGAAAAGTGGATTTACAGTAATATAAAAATCTAGTGAAGTGATAATGAATCTAAAAATATGAAAATTCAATTGGGGAACATAATATGGGGAAACTTGAAAGGGAGCTAAAATTCCATATCATAGCAGGGAATATCCTATTAACAATAAAAACACTTGACAGCTACATATTTTTCCCAATCACTTTAAATAATATAAGTAATTTGCCTAAAATTAAATTTTATTTGTCCTTAATTGTTTCCAAGGCTAATAGAGTCATAAATATTTAATTTTGTATATATTATGTCTAAAACAATATTTTAAATTATTATATAGAACTATTATTAATCTCAAATGAAATTAATAAAACAGAGACTAATTATTAATTAATTCGCATTAGCAAAACAACAAAAACCATTTCAATTTCAAGGAAGTGGTGCAAGTTTAGATCAAGGTCCAGGACATTTGGCAGACATTTAGGGTAGGTCACAAGCCAGACATAGTGAGGTGAGGGGGAAGCAAATCCATAATATGTAATGATGAGAACAATCGAATGATTTCCGCTATCGAATGTCCGTTCAGTGAACTACAGCAATGATCGATGATTTGTTTTGGAATGTTTTTCATATGAAAAAATAACATTTTCAAAGTGAACTGGAATAAACCAGACGTTCGAATTGATTATTTTTCAATCGGCATGCCTAATGCACCGTCATAACTCGCAGCAGCCAATAAACAAGAATAGATTGTTCTCAATTTCATTTATCGCTATAGTGAAAATTATTGTTTGCTTTCAATTTTAAAATAATTTAAAAGTTTAAATAAGTATAAATTATTGGAACAGTTAGTAAATGTCAAATTATTCGATAGTTTTTATCGAAATATTCGATAGTATCTATTCGATGGTTTCTATTACTAAATAATATGACCTTAAACTTTATTTAGCAACTAAAAGAAAAACATTTGAAGTAGGCTCACCTGGGTATAGTTACACACTTAGTATTGGGATTTTGAGACGAAATAGCGCGTTCTAACTCTTCCAATGCACCTGATTTTTTTAATTTTTTCACCAAACTTTTTACTGCTTTCTCACACCATTTGTCATCGGCGTCTGTGCCTTTTTTCCAGCCTAACAGTCGTTTAACCACCGGTGGTGTAAAAGAAGGTAACATTCCGTTCATCACAAAACTTCATTAAAACTGAACTTGATTAATACACAAAAAATCTTTTAATAATTCAAAAATATTTATAAAATTCTATTGCTCATCAATGAGCGATTGCCATATTGTTTTTTGACAGATGAACGTCGGTAATTTGGGCATCGTTCAATGCTGCCACGTTTAAATGCTAAAAATATGAACAGTCCATCCAAACAAAGAATGATTTTCATTTACATTCAAAAAATAAAACTTGCTTGAATTTACTTAAATGCAAATATTGATGATATTAACAGTATATTACCTAATCTCAATATAATAAAACCAATTTTATTAGTTACAAAAAACAATTGTTTACAGTGGAACTGGGCCAATATCTATTATAAAAGAATATAAAAATGTTGAAAAGGAAAAGGATCTGAAACTGTTTTCTTGTGACAAGTTTTAGATCAAATTGGTATTACCACACCACCCACCGCCTAAACATTTACAGATTAACATCATTCATAATTTCATTTTAGAATTTTTAAAAACTATTTGAGGATTGGAAATGGAAACGTCAAAACAAATGTAAAATTAATTCTCATAACAATCAATTGTTATGAGAATTATTATAAATCATATTAAATAATATTTAATAAAAATGTTGCTTTTTATCATAATAGAAAAATTTCAATATTAACGAATAAAATATATTGATAGAAATTTATTTTAAAAACAGATTATTTGACAAATATCTAATAAAAGAAAATTATAATAAATAGTTACAAATATAAATATTTATAGCAACTGATATAATTAATAATGCAATAAATGAAATTTATTCATCCCAATATTTTTTACCTAACTATGGCGCATTCTATGACATAATTTTCTGTGTATTGTTAAATTAAATATCATGTTCACTAAATAGAGTTGAAAAGGATATGAGAGAACAAATATTAAAAATTTAAATACTTGGTTTACAAAAAACGAAAGGTCTTACAGTCTTCTGAAAATTTGGTGACAGCGGCAATACTGTAACTTTCTGATGCAAACTGCGACATCTGAAAAAACACTATCTTTTATTTTTGGCAAGAATTTGGCATCTTCTGTCTTTTACTAACTACTAACCCTATTTCGACAAACATCCAGAATCACACACAGGCTTGTTTTATGTATTCTGACATGTTAATATATTCAGCAAAATATGATTTTTTACATTAGATATTCCTTGGAAAGAATTTACTGTAAATTTTCTTTAGTTAAAAAAGCAGTTTTGTTAAATTTTCAAGGAACTATAAATATTTTACCACAAGAGTATCATTTTTGATAATTAAAAATTAGATCTTATTTAATTTCTTCCAATTTTAATTTATTTTAAAGGTAATTTTTCTTTAATGTATAAAAGAATCTATTAGGCCTCATAATTTTTTATACCTCTTAAAATTTATGAAATAATTTACTGATGATACTGCTAGGTGATACAGACAATTTTCCGTATCTAACTGATAAACCAAAAGTAATAGAAGAAGAAAATATGAATAGGTTAAACTATCATGTCAAGTTTGACATTAGGTTTGTTTTCAAACTAAATAATAACAAACTAACACATGATAAAATTAAAATAGAGAATATAATCACTACCATAAAACAAAAGAATTAAATAGGTAATTAATTAAAGATGGAACATCAACCAAATATTTATAGAAAGATGCTAGCAGCAGCGGTTTCCAGTATTTTATTAGAATATGGTGTTGATACTGTGGATAAAGAATGTTTAGGAACTCTTACTGAAATGATGCAAGCTTGTAAGTTTGTAATTTTGGAATCATCATGTTTTGTTCTACTTGGTAATACTAGTCATAATTCATGATTCAAATATAACTTCAATTAATTTATGTGAATAGTTATACATTTCAGATTAACCATTAGTACTGAGTTATTTACCCTCATAAGAGGTATATTTGCAAGTCAGTGGTATTAGTAAGTCTGGTAAGATATCAGCAATTGTACTATTAGTCTATACTACATAATATACCAGTTTGTGTCTCATTAGCTTGGTTGAAACTTTCCCAATAACTTTTTTGTATTTAATAAATGATTTATTTGGTCTTGGCATTTCCGAAGGCATTTTATGAAAGCACCATATTAGCTACATCCTGTACCACAATCCACTTGTAGTGTGTGATCATCTCTTACTTTTTTTTTACCAATTTATTGGTCTATTGTATCCTATGTGAAATTCTTCTTCTTGTAATTCATTCCCCTATCAGAGGTTGGTTATCATTACAGGAATTGATATTTTCTTGGCAGTCATTCTGAAAAGTTCTACTGAGCTGCAATTATACCACTCTAGAAGTTTCTTTCGCTAGAAAATTCTTCTGTAGCCTATGCTCCTTTTACCTTTAATCTTTCCTTGCATGATAAGTTTAGTATTTCATACTTATCACCAGGTTATAAAGCCTAAATATTCTACTTTTTTCAATTTAATGGTTCATACGACTTCTTAATCCTTTTAAACTGATCTCAGCACTTCAGCATTTTTAACTTGTTAAATTATCCATCTGTAGCACCACATTTAAAATATTTCCAAATTCTTTATATGTTATATTTTTAGTTCCCAGGTTACCATACCTTCCAATGAATTAGAGAATATGTAACGCCTTAGGTTTCTTATATGTAGTTCCATAGTTCTGTGACTATACTAGAGCCCAAAATAACATTATATTTTTTTATTCTATGGGATCATTAAAGTCCATAATACATTCATCATAATCAAATGTTCAATCTGAAATGTTAATAAACCATTTATTTTCACCTTTTTTTTACTGTATTAGGTATTACATGCAAAATTGTCCTGTAAGTAATATGTTGCACAATTTACAATAATTCCCTACTTGAGATCAAACATGTACAGTTTTACTAAAATGTTTTTTAGTTATTACAGAGCTTGCTTCAATGTCTAGAAATTACTGTGAACTCTCAGGACGTGTAGATCCAGTCCTAGGTGATATAGTTTTAGGATTTGTAGAAATGGGTAAGTTTAGAAAATATTCATATCAAATTTTAATACTCATGACAATGACTCCTATCTAGTAAGCACTTGGTCACACTTAGAAGAATCTGTCAAATGCCTACAAGCACTTTTAATTCTCTTAGCGACAGATTCCAATGCAAACAAATGATTTGATTTTGTATATTCCAATTGACGTTTTGAACACATAATTCAAAAACAACTATAAGTGCTTATAGGAAGTTATAGGATTTAAAGGGAAAACGATTTATTAATTACAATTAAGACTGTATAAACAAACACTCATAGTATGTCTTTTTGTTTGCAATTCAGTGTTTCTTTCTTGAAGATTCTGAGATGTTTGCAAGTATACCTATATAAAAACTTTTTTGTTCGAATATATAAATGTAAGACGGCAAATTAAAACTTTATACAGGATGGAATTTGAAATATGTGTATAAAAGGTATGTATATTCTAAATAGACCCTTTCAGGCTACACCACAGAATGTTTTCGGACCAATAAGTCCAACTCTGTTGTTTCAGTTGCTACCTAGGACCCATAGAGAGACCTTGTCTCAGGGTCAGCAATTATCGGGAATCCTGCGTTACTATGCAGTGAATCTGTTTAAAACTTTATTATCATTTGAGTTTATTAACAAATATGTAATAATTAACACATTTAATATCATTTACTGGATTTTTACCCACATATTTAGTGGCTTCACTCATGTATACATGGCAACTGCACTGATGATGGACTTATTAGTCCAAAAACGTTCTGTGATGTAGCCCGAAAGGGTCTTTTTTGAATTAAAACCTTATACAGAACGAGACTATAAAAATGCTACAAGATACCTACTCGGACAAAGTCTTAGCAGACATTAATAGCGACAAAACTTTGTCAAACATAACAAGAGATAAAGTTACATGGAAAGTTTTGTACGAATCAGACTTTTTTTGGAAGAAGCACCATAAAAAATGTGCTTATAGGAAAAGAAGAAATAGTTTGTTAGAGGAGGCGATAATTAAGAGAAATTCGAATACTGAGAAGGGAAGGTACTAATATTTTTTTATCTGGACTAAACATGGATTAATGAATGACATTTTGTAAGAAAAGTTTGGCAATATAAACAGGTTATAAATGTTTATATAACATTGAATGATAACAATAATCTTGAAAGATCTAAGTGAAACACTGTGTATAATATAATCTACATATCAGGAAGCATTTTATGTATCATAGGATACCACCAACTTGTATAATCTCTATATTTAATAAACATGGATTAATGAATGACATTTTGTAAGAAAAGTTTGGCAAGATAAACAGGTTATAAATGTTTATATAACATTGAATGATAACAATAATCTTGAAAGATCTAAGTGAAACACTGTGTATAATATAATCTACATATCAGGAAGCATTTTATGTATCATAGAATACCACCAACTTGTATTATCTCTATATTTTATATGTTGGAAATAAAGCTCAATGATTTTAAAATTCAATTTCTTTTTAAGGTTTTAATTTTAACACATTGGAAAGTTACGTTAAAGGTTCCAATCATAGTATTTTGCCATCACTTCAACAACAACAACCTCAAAAACAGTTGAATATGTTAGCAGCTGGTAGCAAACAACCATTACCGTCTCATATTCCCCAACATTTTCCACCGTTTCCAGATCCACATGCTTATGTTAGAACTCCTGTAAGTATACATTTTGCTCATAAAAATATCTAATATTATAAAAACAGGTATTAAAACTCACGCAATAATCCACAACAGTGGAAAATATGAACAAATGATCAAAGTATTGTACAGGTCGATTTTTAAAATAATCATAGTATACTATAGCATCAATGTTTCAAAATTTACGTGATCACTATTCAGGTGACAGTCATAACTTTGGTTTTTTTTTAAATGGGAAAGTACATCATGTGGCACCTCATTTAACAGCTTTTGAAATACTGATTTCAAAAATGTGTAATACTTTGGTTCGAATATTTACAAAATTTAAATTATGGGAGAAAGAGTTTCAATGTACCTACATATCTCTAGATCTGGTCAAAAAACTTACCTTATAATCTTTTTTCGTTGCATAGCAACTAAATTATTTTTTGACAGCTATCATAAATACATAGTATTAATAACTTCAGTTTTGTTGCTATTTTAAAAGAAATTTGTTTATTGTGAGTTTTAAAAAATTGTACAACCTCGTAATTTAAAAGAAAAATGTGAAATGGTCACAATTTATGGTGAAGCTCGCCGAAATTACCGCGAGTCGGTAAGTATTTTTAATGAACGCTATCCTGACCGTCCACTAGACAGGCACTATTTTAAGTCAGTTGTAAGCAAATTATTTGAGACTGGTAGTGTTCAAAATAAGAAAGGGACAGGAAGAAAACGTCTGACTGAAGATAAACAGGTTTCCGTGTTAAATGAGTTTGTCGTTAATCCGTATACTTCTACTAAAACTGTTGCTCACTTTTGTGAAGTAGATCAGAAAACAATTTTAAAGATTCTGAAGAGAAATAAATTTCATCCTTACAAAATAAAAATGGTTCAAGAATTAACAGAGGATGACACAGATAGAAGGATGGAATATTGCGAAACCATGATAAATAATATTGTACAGAATCCTAATTATCTTCAACACATTCGTTTTAGTGACGAAGCTACATTTTTTTTAAAGGTCACGTTCGTCGTCAAAATGTTAGAGGCTGGTCCCATGAAAATCCCAGATTATTTCGAGAAGTTCGAGAAGGTCACACGCAATTTCCACAAAAGCTAAATGTTCTAGCAGGCATATTAGGCTACAATACATTTACCTAATATGCCTGATATTAGGTAACTGTATTGTAGGCCCAATGTTTATTAACGGTAGTTTAAATGTTCAGGTCTCGGTCTCCAACATATTTACCTAAATATATTGGAGACCGAGATAACGCTGGCACTCAATTATATAATTACAAATCATCCGCAAGAGTTCCTTCGAAACGTCATATTTCAGCAAGACGGAGCTACGCCCCACTATGCCGTTAGGGTGCGAAGTTATCTAGATAATGTTTTTCCGGCAAAATGGAATGGATGGATATTATAGCATCAATTTTTCGAATTTTACGCGATTACTCATCAGGTGACAGTCATAACTTTGATTTTTTTAAAGGGAAAAGTACATCATATGTACGATGGGGACATATACAGTGGCAATCAAGATCTCCTGACTTAACTCCATTAAATTTTTTTCTATGGCGATACCTAGGCTCGCGTCTCTTCGGCATCGTGTTACGAACTACTTTCCATACGATTTCCTCCAGACGTTTATTGTTTTATCTGTCGCCTTCTTTAATGGTCAGTTTTGGATAGATATGTGAAGTTTGACTAACTGTTTTGTGTTCCAAGGCAATAGCGAGCGCTACATCTAAAACTCCTCTAGCTCTCTAGTTCACTCTCTCTCAATGTCCGTTTTGGATAGTTCCGTGAAGTTCGACTAACTGTTTTGTGTTCCAAGGCAATGGCGAGCGCTTCATCTAAAACTTTCGGTCTTGCTAGTCGTAAAACTTTCTCTAGTTCACTGTCTCTAAACCGATTGATGAAGGTATTTACAGCAATTATTTCTAAAATGTCTGGTCAACATCTGCTTCAAATACTTGCAAATTCTCACTTGCTCGTTGAATTCTACTTCTCATATATGCTTTGTAGACTTGTTGTACATAGATGGCCATCTCCATAGCGTTTTTCTAGTCTAGCGAACAAGGTCTGGTAACATTTTTCTCTTAGGAATCGATCTTAGGATATCCGCAGCATCACTTCGTAAAGCAGCAGTCAAGGAAACAGCCTTTTCTTGTTCGGTCCAATGATTGGCTGTCGCAATATCTTCAAATTGTCTAAGGTATATGGACCAAGAAGACTTCCTATCAAATGGTGGCAATTTGAATCTCGTATGCTGTGTCGTTTCGTCTCTCGGTGATTCTTCTTTGACTACAGAATCTAAAACTACTGCATTAATTGGTGGTAGCACTTTCGTATTGGTTATCATGCCCTTTGTGTGTGTGTAGTTTCATTTTATGACTAGAGACATAATCTATTAGCCTATCATGTTTTGAGTTATTAATTAATTTTTTTTTTAACAATGTTATAGAGAGAACCCGTAACAACAATAAAATCTTATCTTCTATTGACTTAAATATAAGTACGTACCTACGTTAATTTTTTTTTTATTATTATATTTTTTTTATTTATTTTTTTTTTATTTTTTTTTTAATTTTTTTTTTTTATTTTTTATTTTTTTTTTATTATTTTTTTTCTTAATTTTTTTTTTACTGGAAGGAAAAGGAAAATATATGGTTTTGCTGATTTATTACATACGCCTAGGGGTCTATCAAGGCGATTTGCACAACACAAAATTAGACCACGGATAGAGAGGTTAACAACTGGGTTAAAACAAAGGACTTATATAACTAACTTTTTATGTTTGAAATATATACACTGTTACCATAATACATTTAGAAATTCAATTTCATTTCACGTATGTGGCGAAAGATTATTTCATATATATGCAAGTTATTGGTTTTTATTAAATCTGATAAATTAAAAGGTCTTTTAATACTAATTTTTTCCTTATTGATATACTCGTATATTTTTATTATAAATTGGTTCATGCCCTTTAATTGTTTGATTTTTTTCTACGTCGTCTACATTTTTCTGTAGCTTATAGAATGTTTAAAAAACTCTTCAAATTTCTCATTGTTTTTTCTAAATACTTCTTTAATTAAAAAAACTTTTACTTAAAAGATAATTTATAAAAGTTATATATATATTCTAAAAATGCCCTTTCGGGTTACATCATATAACGTTTTCGGACTATTAAGTCCATCATCAGTGCAGTTACCAGGCATAAATGAGTGAAGCCACTAAATATGTGGATAAAAACCCTTTAAATGATGTTAACTTAGTTAATTAATACATATTTGTTGATAAATTTAAATTATGTTAGTTTTAAACAGATTTACTTCATTTAGTTTAACACATTTTACTTATATTTTTTATTAAATAAGAAAAAAGAATTAAGTAGAAAGCTGAATTAAATTAGTGAAAAGAAATAAGTTCCTATTGTTTAAATAAAATGTTAACGATATAATTAATCAAATCAAAACTAATTTTGATTTACATTTCAGACACATAAACAACCAATTATTGATTATGAATCTGTAAGAGAAAAAGCAGCCATTCAAAAAAGAGATATTGAGAAGGCCTTAACAAAGTTCCTTGCCAAAACTAATACTACACATAATTTGTTTGACACAGATGAGGCTAATATTTTTCCATGTAAGTATCATCATAACAAATTATACTAATATAAGATGAGCGTCATAATATTGTTGTGTCACTCCTGATTGCGGTCTTGTAGCGTATCCAGAACTCTTGAAGTAATGAATTAACAACGTTTACCATATTATCATCATTCGGATTCACATTCACATTCTTGCAATTCCTTTGGGGTGAAAGAACAGTTGGCGATGTACCCGGCACGTTATTTTCGAGGTTATCTATAACGAAACACAAAAACAATAATTTCCTTCTTTCCTAATAATACAGGGGAACATAAGTATAACCCCACACCTGATTCTGTAGAAGGATGTCTCAAAAATAAAAAATAATAGACACTGTTATTCACATAACTTTATTCCTACTTCGTGTCTATCTGTCTATGCTCTATCAGTGGTCATTACACCTTGACAGAGCGTCAAATTCAAAACAAAGGCGGTAACAATAAGAAGCCTACAATAGGAAATTTTGACTTAGCGAGCAATTATGGATCAAACACCAACAAAACAACCAAAATAATAATTACTTCCCCTTTTAAATAAACAACATAACTTTCTCCTCCAATTTAAACAATGTTTCTTAAACTTAAAACATATTCTTAAAAAAACTATACCACCATCATAAATTGCTACCGCCAACTTCTCAGGTCGATATGCAGCAGTAACGCTCTCATGCTCTCAACCCATGGTTCCTAGACTTATAGTTCGTCCCAAACCCTTCTTTTAGTGCGTCATAGTTGATCGAATTCTCTCTAATACATTAAGCTATAAGTGACAGAAAAAAACGTGAGTCTGTGATTATTATACATAGAACTTGGAAAATTATTTATCGTAAAGCTAATTCTAGTTACGGATGTATAATTGGTTGGAGTTTAGAATACGCTAAATAGATATCCAATCAATGATGCGCATAAATATAATTTGACGCAGAAGGTCTCGATCTTGACAGTACTTTCACAACGTTAACTGATAAAATAATTGTCATTCCAGGTTAGTATTATCAGAAATTTTACAGTGAAAATTTAATTTTGTATTTATTGTCATTAAAATATTTTAAATATGCCGAGATATATCGAGAAAGAACAAAGACTAATATTAAAATTATTAAATTATTTTCAATTAGATAAAGAGGGATTACGATCCTGCAACTGTCAAATTTAACTAAAATGACATGCAAAAATTCTCGACATTCTTAAAATCCTATATTATGTCAAAATTAGTGACGCACTGAAAGAAGGGTTTGGGACAGACTGTACTACGGTTGCCTACTCCGACTAACCAATGAACATTAAGCCCGAAATTACGTCACGAGAGTACAGTAATTTGAATCATAACATTGGTAATCGGCATTGGTAATAATTTTCTGTCTTTGATGTATGGAAAATATTAAAGATAGTTATGAAATAACGATGTTTAGTGGATTATAATTGGAAAACTGTTGATATGTAGGTAGTTTGGTACTTAAAATTAATCAGAATAAAGTCCTAGATTTACGTAAATCTAGGACTTCAATCTCCATTTTACACTGAAAATTTCATTCCATCCATCAATACTGGATTAACTATTGAATAAATTACCGGTCCTTAGAGGTCAGCTAGCTAGGATTCTCCGAGTTAGAATAACTTGTATAATTTAATGTAAGAATTTAAATAATAGGTAATAAATTTTAATTGGTAAAAAACGTAACTAGTTTATCGCATTTCCAGTAGATATAAATATACACTACATAATTATTTTTTTTTAAATATTTCTTCTTGATTGATCATTTAAGTCTTCATCTTATTTTCTTTTGGCACTGGTAACCTGGCTATTGAAGCATTTTTTAAAATACTTGATCCGCAAGAATATCCTTTGTCTGCAGTATGTTTTTACGAGACAAAGGGGTGTATTTGAACCTTGACTGGAAACATACTCTGCAGTTCGATGTATAATTTTCTTACCCCGATTTAGGTTTTCAACATGAAAATTTTGGAAATATTTTTCCATCGTCATTACTTGGTCTACCCATTCCTATGATGCATTTATGAGTCCACCAAATGATAAATGTTGTACCCAGGATGGTACAGAATAATTGTGAACATTTCTATTTTGTTCCTCATCGGTATGTCTTCCTAAATTTGTGAATTGATTTTATATTTAAATGCTATGAAACCAGCGATATATATCAACCCATTTGTTTCGGCTTCTTTTGTTATATTAGCTATTTGTGACATGTCTGAACTACTGCTACTTTTGCACACCATTTTAGTGACAGTATCAATTACTAGAGCCAATAAGCTATTTTGTTCTTCCAAAATGTTAATTCCATAAGGTCGTTTAAATGTAGTTGTAGCAGATGTAAAGGAATTCATTAAATCAAACCAGCTATTAATAAGCTCTATAAACTCCTTAAGTTTTTGTGCTGCGATTTTTTTTATCTCTGACTGCATCTTGAAAATAATGTTTATTTAAGCAAAACACACACAACTGTAACAATAAGACTGTTGCAGTTGTGTGAGATAGTAATTCTGCAGCAAGTGCAACGTTTTGTCTCCGCATTTGTTTTTTACCTCTAAATGTTGTAACGTTAGGCACCAATTTGTAACGTTCCAACGAACATTCATTGGGTGCCAATTTATAATCCTTCGAGGCTCAATTTGTAACATCCCAACGTTGAGCTGCTGTTGTCAACTTGTAACCGCAAACCTTAGTTTGCTGCTACAATCCGACTAACATCACTAACAACGTTGGAGTGACAAATCGTTTCCCGTTGGGACCAATTTTTAACGTCATAACCCCTAATGTATCAATTGCAAAATTGCTACATTAGACGTTATACGAAACACTCCCTGGCTAGCTCACTCAGGACGTGAATATGGCCTACTCTGGAGCAACACACGCAAACAAGTAAAAAGAAGAAACAATACACAGTTAAATTAACACATGTTTATTAAAATATTAAAAAAAAAGGGAGAAAAATACATGTTTAAATATTAGGTATATTGAATTTAAATAAAAATTATTCGACTTCTTGCTACGGTGTTACATTATAGTAAGGAAAAATGCTTGTCACCCAATCCTAGGTTTTATCCTGGTCTTTTCTGCTATGGTTGTTAGCAAGCCATGTTGTTAGTTGTGGATTTTCTTGCCCTGGAGTCAACTCTCCTATTGGAATGATAGTGCCATTCTCAGGCCGGTTGGTCTTCTGAATGTTAATATAAATTGACCCGCACCTGAGAAATGTATCCCGGAGGTTGACTAAAATGAAGAAAAACACACCTTGCTTCAGAAAATGGTGAAACCAAAATGAGAGACCTTGCTTGGGGGATGAATAGGTGACCAATCAAATTTAACAAAATTTTATCATTATTCACCCAAGCAAGTCGAGAAACAATTCTTATTTATGTAGCAAATAAGTAAAAGTAAGGATATATAATCTTTTTAAGCAAATGGTAATTACTTTTTACTACTGAAATATTCTAATATTAATTACAAAGCGGATTCGGTAAAAATGACAAGATATATTTATTGAAAAGTTAGATAATTTAGAATTTAGAAACATTTCTATATAGAAATGGTAGTTTGTCAAAAGTTAATTATTATTAAAATCAAAAGATATTATTAAGGATTTAAATTTAATATTTAAAACTGTAAAAATATTCGTAAAACTTTTACATACTATGTATATTAAAGAAACTATATATTTCTTATCGCTAATTTTTTATTATAAGAAATAAAAAAAAACACAAGAAATATTCACAAAAATATGTACCTACTTACATATGATAATCATAAATAATGAGATTAGACTTTTCAAAGTTAAAATTATAAAAAGATTTTTATATAACAGGTAGAATCAGGAAACCGATAAAATATATTAAACTCTTACCTCCTAATTCAGGAGACGACACAACAATTGGTTATTATACTTTTACAAAAGTTATGAAGAAAATCGACATTTTTAGAAATAAAAGCCATTATATCGACTTTTGTATCGAACGGGAAGGGGGAAATGTCAACAAAAAGGAGTCTTTGTCACTAGCATTAAACTAAACAGAGAATAAAGATGGCACCTCTCGTTCCAAAGTAACAGAAATAGAGATGAAAATAAAATTCATTCTTTAGAAACTTGAGTAAAAGATAAAAATGATGATTATTAAGAAAATAGGAAAGGTAGATACTGAAATATATATATATATATATACATATATACATATATATATATATATATATATATATATATATATATATATATATATACATACATACATATATATAAAGAAGATAGATTTGGACGCCAACTGGTTTTTATACCAAATACCAGTAAAAATGAAAAGAGAATAATGAATCAATTAAGTAACAACATAATTCTGATACAATCTATATCTGAGAAAATATATAGAAAAATAAGAGATACAATGGAGGATATAGAAGAATATGAATTATGACAGAAGATATGGAAATTGGAGAATAGAATTAACGAAATATATTAACATAAGAAAGAAAGCAGGCAATGTAGCAGTTATAACGCTACACACTTCCACCACCCAGTAGAAAAATTTCGAAAGTACCTTGAGAAATTTTTCTCATCACTAAACTCATTATATGTTATGATCATCAAAATAATAATAAAGGTAATCTTTACCAAATAATAAAGTTATCTAGATACCTAGATATAGGTATAGTAACTTGTAAGTTTAGGTACTATTATTTAAACAAAATAAAGTGAAAATGGTTAACTTGTGATAAGATATAAAAATTAATATACTTATATTAACCTAAGTCAAAAAAAATAAATGACTATCACCCAACGAATTATAGTATCCGTTAAACTAAAATTTTAACTACATAATTATAAACTATGTATTACAGTATTGTAATACTATATACACTAAATGACTTTAGAGTGAGCACTCTGGGTATTATTTCATCCCCAACGAATTATAGTATTCGTCACACTAAAATTGTAAGGTAAATAATCCTATGCTATACCTTATAGCAATTCCTTACAAGGCTTTAGAGTTAATACTCAGGATAATATTTTATCCCAACGAATTATAGTATTCGTCACACTAAAATTATGAGGCAAATATTTATGTGCTATACATTGTAGCAGCATGTAACAGGGCTTTAGAGTTAATACTCAGGGAAATATTTTATCCCAACGAATTATAGTATTCGTCACACTAAAATTGGTCGTAGACCAAGAGGGAGAAAAGCTACGTTAAGGGTTATCCGCAATCTTTGGTACTGTACATCGATTATACACTGGGCCGATTGAAATCATGTTGGTATGAACGCAGTAGCTCATAATCCATGGTTAAACCTCGAAAGCGCTCCTCAGAGACGACAGTCCTGTGTACTATGAACCCCCCCGACGCCATACCCTAAAGACAACCTTACCATTAAAGGAAGATCCAGTGGTATAAATGTACATCTCCACCACAGTTCGGTCCCATATATATGTAATTACATAAATATCATACAAAAACAACTAATATGGGGACGATGTATCTATCACTCATGGAGATAAACATCGTTAGAAAGACATTCTTTCAAGAATGTTAGTTCTTAAGGGAAGTTGATTTTAAACCAAGGTAATTATGATATTAGCAATATCACTAGATATGCATATAATCATTAAGTTATAAAAGATAAGATATCATAATCATCAGTAATGCAGTAGGTATATAAATCCAAATATTAGTTATCATAATCCTAATCTAGATTTTAGTTGCATATATTGCATGAGATAGTATGAGTAGAACATTATAAGCAGTTAAGAAAGATAAGGTAAACATCAAAATATAAAAGAAATAAGTAAAAATTTAGTAAGACAAATCTAGACATCTATTAAGTATAAAATTTACACAAGATGAAAAGAAAACTGCACAAAATTATACTCAGTTGAACTGAAGAAGAAAAATTAGTCATAAATATACTTTGATTTAAATCCAAACGTTATGCACCTGTTAGAATAATAAAGTAATCTATACAGAAAAATTGTACAGAGCAAAGTTATACAAGAGGGTATAAAAAACAAAACCTTTCCATTGTCATTTCAAAGAGACACAACCCTACACCAGATTTCTAAATAGTAGTATGCATAAGGTTAAATCTACCTTGTAAATGCAATAAAAAAATTTCATTAAAATATAACACTCAGGAAAAAGAAAATTCATTGTAGTTATGCATTGATGAGGGCAATCATTGTGAACTAAATCAGAGAAACTTATTATGACTAAACTTCAATAGACAGTATGGTCTGGAAACAATTACATTGTTTATTAAAGATAAGAAGATAATGAGAATGAATGTTCGGCATATTGCATATGCATATTTATGGACTAAGGCAAGTCAATAAAACAGCAAATTGACATTAAGCTAGTATAAGATAAAGTAATTTTTGTACCAAATAGTATCAAAAATTAAAGGTAGGTAAATATCAAGATAATTAAGTAACACAAGTAATTTTGATTGTCAGATAAAGATAAGTATATTCTTCACAATACCTAGTAAGTCAAAGTTCTACACAAAAGACATTAAAGATACTGCATAAAATTTGGCTTACTTATGATAAAGGAAAATACAAAGCAAAGATAAGATAAGTTGTGGTAATATCATATAAAATTGCTATAACACTAAACACTATCCAGGGATCTACACAAAAGAAATAGAACTAGAACTGCATAAATATAGACGTATGTATTTAAAATGTTAAAGACAATTCAAATGCAATCAAAAACTTCAAAGCTTCATAATCTTACACCAGAGGTTTCTATAAAAGAAGATATATGCATAAGATTACTTTCACTCCAAAAGATAAAGAATTATGCCTAACGCAACACCCCTAATGGGTAAATGGAAAATATTAACGCCCTTGTTAATAGTTTTCCTGCAGTGACCTCAAGTCCCGCGAAGATAAATCATCCTAGGCAATTTTTATGTGCTTGTCCGAACAAATCTCATATTTGAACCCACTCAACGGAAAAACAAGACACTTGCACTAGGTATGAAAATTAGACATAAGTTATTACCGCAATAGTTTTAATAACACCATAAAGGTAATACAAGTAGCTAACTTGCAAAGGTAAGAGATAATGTGTTATTAAACGAAGATAAAGATAAGTAAATAACAATCAAACTTGTGAAAGGCAGTAGATAAATTTTCTAGCAAAGGTTCTCATAACTAAATATTTTATTGAAAAGTCCATAAATAACGAAGATATTTGTTAACGCAGGTAATAAAAATATGTATAAGCTTAACAAAAGAGATAAGAAGATAATTTAAAATATATGCAATACAAGATATATGTAAGTTTAAATTACACTTAAAGGTAAGATATAATAGTATAACTGCAAGTTTTACTCAAAAGATATATTTTTAATATGCATTACTGATTTTCATCGTCACTAGAATCAGTGACATCTAATTTGATATCCCTGACATGAAAATTTCCAAGATCATTTCCATCTAGATCCTTTAAATTGTAGACTAATTTAGACAAAACTTTATTGACAATACAGGGGACAAATTTTGGCGCTAGTTTTGCAGAGAAATCATCGACAGCTTTTGATAGGACAAAATTTTTCTTCCAGACTTTATCACCAACGTGATATTTGACATCACGTCTACGAAGGTTATACCTGCTAGAATTCGTCGCATAAGAGTGACGTATTCTCTTTTGCACTTCTTTGAAAATAGAAGACATATTTTCTAGTGGTCTTGGGTCGAATAGCTTGTTATTAATATTAATGACATTGCTTGCTTTGTCTTCTATTGCACCAAAGAAGGAACCGTCCAAAGGGATATTTCTGGCAAAAGTTAGAAACGAAGGACTAAATTGTGTAACTTCGTGTTTGGCTAGGCGAATAGCCTGGGCAATCTTAAAGATTTCTTTGTCCCAATCTTTATGATTATCATGTATAAAAGAACGAATAGCTGTTACGATAGTTTTGTTAACTCTCTCAGTAGGATTTATTTGAGGAAAATATCTCGCATTATACCAAATTTTTTGTACTTTATATTTATTCATTAAATTTTTGAAATCATTGGAAACGAACTGTTTCCCATTATCAACTGCGAAAATTTGTGGTACCCCAAAGATAAGAAAAACTTGATTTTCAATAAATTTAACAATAGCTGTAGAGGTAGCATTTGCCATTGGATGGACAAAAATAAATTTCGTGAACCAGTCGACAACAACTAAAAGAAAACGATTTCCATTTTTAGATCTAGGATAAGGGCCTAATAAGTCAGCAGATAAAAACTGAAATGGAAAATTAATATCTCTGTACTTTCCCATTAAACCAGCAGGAGGTACATTTCCTGGTTTACTAGCAGCACAGATTTTGCACTTACTGATATAGTTTGCGACATAAAGTCTCATTCTAGGCCAGTAATACAATTCCGTGATTCTAGAGAGCGTTTTATATACTCCTAGGTGAGCAGCTGTAGGATCATCATGAAAGAGTTTCAAAATATCTTTTCTGTGAGGAGACGGAACGAAAATTTTCCATTCTGGGGAAGGATCTGAAAACTTATTCCTTGAAAAGATATGCTTGTAAAGAACATTACCATGAACTTTAAAAGCAGGAAATTGATCTGGATTATTTTGTACTTTTTGTACCATATTATCATACCAAGTATCTGTTTTAAGATTAGATAAATCTAAAAGAGAAATTTCAGGATTTTGTTCAGGTATTCTAGAAAGGGAATCAGCCACAACATTTAAAGAACCACTACGGTGAATGACAGTGAACTTGTGACAGGATAGTTTCATTATCCATCTGGCAATTCTAGGAGAAGGGTTTTTCATGGAATATAACCACTGTAAGGATGAGTGATCAGTAATCACAGTGAAGTTTTCACTTCCTTCAATATAATACCTAAATTTTTCAATAGATAATAAAATAGCCAGCAGTTCTTTCTCAGTAGTAGTGTACTTACGTTGAGCTTTAGAGAGAGTTTTACTAAAGAAAGCTATAGGATGCTCTAAACCATCTTCTTTTTGAAATAATACACCCCCAACACCAGTGTCACTTGCATCACAAGCAAGGTAAAAATGCTTGTCAAAGTCTGGACTAGCAAGAACAGGAGCAGATGTTAGTGCCTGTTTAATCTGACTGAAAGCTAAGTTAGCTTCTGGAGTCCAAACAATAGACTGTCCTTTCTTTTTACCCTTGAGTAAATCAGAAATGGGAGTACAAATGGATGCAAAATTATTCAAAAATCGACGGTAATAACCTATCAATCCGATAAGTCTACGAATTTGAGTAGTAGTTTTTGGAACTGGATATTCCAAAATAGCTTCTACTTTAGCTGGGTCAGTTCTTAACCCTTGTTGATCTACAACAAAACCAAGAAATTTAAGAGAAGGTCTACAAAACTGACACTTTTCAAAATTGACTGTAAGATTTGCATATTTAAGTCTCTTAAACAACATTTTAAGAATTTTGATATGACAATCAAAGTCAGGAGTAACAACAATAATATCATCAAGATAATAGAAAACATAAGGCTCCAGTAAAGGACCTATAACTGAATCCATAACTCTGCACATAGCTTGTGCACTATTATTTAAGCCAAAAGGTAATACATTAAAACAGAACAAACCTCTATTTTGAACTGTAAATGCAGTCTTTAATTTGGATTGATCATCCAAAGGTATCTGATAAAAAGCTTGTTTTAAATCGATTGACGAAATAAATTTAGCATCTCTTACTTTAGATATGATTGAATCTATTAAAGGCATGGGGTAACTATCAGGAACTGTTATCGAATTAAGTTTTCGACCATCAAAACAAACTCTATAGGAACTATCTTTCTTCGGAACCAACCACAAAGGAGACAACCAAGGTGTACTGGTTGTTAATGGTTCGATGACTTTCAACTTAAGCATCTCATCAACTCCTTCGTTGAGAATTTTCTGCATAGCAGGCGAAAGAGGATATTGTCTTTGCCTAATTGGTTTCGCATCACCAGTGTCTATATGGTGAGTATACAAGTGGGTTCTACCAATAGAATCTGTTGGGCCTATTTCCTTAAACAGTTTGACTACCGAATGTAGTTGTGAAAGCTGATGGGTGGATAAATTCTCTGAACTTACTATAGTATTAACAACACAAGTTGACAGTTTAGCTGTACTATACGAAAAATTTGTGAAATCCAAAGAAATTCTAAACAATTTCATAAAATCCATACCTAAAATCATTTTATGTGAGATCGAAGGAACCACTAAAACTTTTAACTTTTGTGTGCTACCAGATAAGGTAACAGGTAAAAACACATAACCTAAGCTACTTTGGACATTACCATCAGCAGTAGTTAGCTGTACTGAAACATCATAGTGAAGATGCAAATTCAGCTTCTTAAGAAGAAATAAGGCTGGAGAGCCAATAATAGAGACATTACTACCAGAGTCTACAAGTGCAGATATTGTTTCACTGCCAATATTTATTGAAATATATGGTCGATTATCCTGTGTACGAATATCGAGAAAAGGATTAGTTCTACATAAAGTATCAGACGTTGAAATCAACGGAAAAGAAATATTCGCAGGATTTAAAGAAACATTGTGCGTTGTATCTATGGGAGTTTTGTCTATAGGTAAAGGATTAAAATCACAATTAGAATCAGAAGTTTTAGCTCGCGTTTTAATAATAGGTGGTAGTTGAAATGTTACTCTGCTTGTCCTTTGTTTGAAGTTTTCTTCAAATTTTTTCCTGGTATGTTCTTCCCTTTTAGGTTTGATGCAGACATTTGACTGCAATGAGGTTGATTCCTGTCCGCTATCGAACAACCTCGCGCTTCGTTTTTTGAACATTTGGGGCAATGTGCCTTAATAACGTTCTTAAAACCGCAACCATAACAAAATTTATTTTTCTGGTACCTGCACTGAGGATACACATGACCTCGTTTGTTGCAATTCCAACAAATTTCATCAAGTGAATTTGTTTCATATGAAAATTTCTTATTATTATTAAAGTGGGGTATAGATAACGCAGACTCAATTCTTTTACAGTAAGAGGTAAGATCAGATACAGTGTCTATATCGTGCAAAGCCAAAGCTTTGATGTAGTCTGGCAAAAGACCACGTCTAATTTCAGATACTTTATCTTTCTCTGAAACGGCAGAAGGTAAACGGAAGAAAAGAGCTTCAAAATTAGAGATAAATGTAGATACAGGTTCTCGAAAAGATTGCCTTGTAGAACGAATTTGTTCCCACAAATTCCTCTCATAATCTGCCGGAAGATAAGTTTCCTTTAAAGCGGCAACTAAGTCAGACCATGACTGAAATGTCTTTTTAAGAAGATGATTATGCCACCAAGTGAAAGCATTGCCATCAAACAGATCTCCTGCAGAAAGAAACAGGTCATCATTAGAACAATTCCTGGAGATTTTAAGCGTCTCAATTTGTTCAAGAAAAGGAATCAAAGGCTGTTTGCCGGAAAACTTTTGAATTCCCCATTTATAAATGGGCACAGACTTCACTACTGAAGATGCAGTATGTGATTCTACCCTAACTGGAGTAGATTCTGAAGGAAGATTAAGTTTTTCCACAAGCACACCCTCAATTGACAATAATTTACTCCGTAACTGTCTTTTAACTGTTTCCTGCGTTGAAGAAGTGGTCTTCAGACGAGATACACGGCCAGACAAATGAGTTAAACGAGAACAAATACATTTGTACCTATAATCAGACTTACTACCTGAAAATTCATCGATGATACTAGATAAATCAGCAAGAGTAGCCAAGGCCTGATTATGGTCTTGCTCAAATTCAAGAGGGACAACTGTTTCAGAGAAGCTTCTGTCTGATGCTTCCTGAGACAAAATTCCACTAAGGACTCTTCTTTTCTCATCGACAGTAGAAGGAACCTCAAGATCTCTAATAATTAACTCATAGGTTAACTCATCAGTTTTCAAATGCTTAGGGTTGATGGTAGCCATTTTGTAAGATTATTTAAAAAACAATAATTTATGTAAACCAACAAGTAACCAAATCAACTTTAAAAATAAAGATAATTAAATTTACGAAAATAATATAAAACTACTATTTTATATTTAATTAAGTTTTAACACTACCCAACAACACATGAACTTGTCAAGGTTAATGATAACCAGCAGACAAAAAAGGTTGGTGATCAAAAAAAAACTATCAGTAAAAATTAGATAAAAAAAATAAGTATAAAAAAGTAAGTAAGATAGAAAATAGATATTTTTACTGAAATTTAATAAATTTACTACTCAAAATAGGAAGAGAAATGTTAAAGATAATAATAGCAAGAAAATATAAAAGTATTGTTTCAACTAAATACAAGAATGTATGCATTACTCAGAGTATATTACGTTGGTGCGCCAATTTGTAACGTTAGGCACCAATTTGTAACGTTCCAACGAACATTCATTGGGTGCCAATTTATAATCCTTCGAGGCTCAATTTGTAACATCCCAACGTTGAGCTGCTGTTGTCAACTTGTAACCGCAAACCTTAGTTTGCTGCTACAATCCGACTAACATCACTAACAACGTTGGAGTGACAAATCGTTTCCCGTTGGGACCAATTTTTAACGTCATAACCCCTAATGTATCAATTGCAAAATTGCTACATTAGACGTTATACGAAACACTCCCTGGCTAGCTCACTCAGGACGTGAATATGGCCTACTCTGGAGCAACACACGCAAACAAGTAAAAAGAAGAAACAATACACAGTTAAATTAACACATGTTTATTAAAATATTAAAAAAAAAAGGGAGAAAAATACATGTTTAAATATTAGGTATATTGAATTTAAATAAAAATTATTCGACTTCTTGCTACGGTGTTACATTATAGTAAGGAAAAATGCTTGTCACCCAATCCTAGGTTTTATCCTGGTCTTTTCTGCTATGGTTGTTAGCAAGCCATGTTGTTAGTTGTGGATTTTCTTGCCCTGGAGTCAACTCTCCTATTGGAATGATAGTGCCATTCTCAGGCCGGTTGGTCTTCTGAATGTTAATATAAATTGACCCGCACCTGAGAAATGTATCCCGGAGGTTGACTAAAATGAAGAAAAACACACCTTGCTTCAGAAAATGGTGAAACCAAAATGAGAGACCTTGCTTGGGGGATGAATAGGTGACCAATCAAATTTAACAAAATTTTATCATTATTCACCCAAGCAAGTCGAGAAACAATTTTTATTTATGTAGCAAATAAGTAAAAGTAAGGATATATAATCTTTTTAAGCAAATGGTAATTACTTTTTACTACTGAAATATTCTAATATTAATTACAAAGCGGATTCGGTAAAAATGACAAGATATATTTATTGAAAAGTTAGATAATTTAGAATTTAGAAACATTTCTATATAGAAATGGTAGTTTGTCAAAAGTTAATTATTATTAAAATCAAAAGATATTATTAAGGATTTAAATTTAATATTTAAAACTGTAAAAATATTCGTAAAACTTTTACATACTATGTATATTAAAGAAACTATATATTTCTTATCGCTAATTTTTTATTATAAGAAATAAAAAAAAACACAAGAAATATTCACAAAAATATGTACCTACTTACATATGATAATCATAAATAATGAGATTAGACTTTTCAAAGTTAAAATTATAAAAAGATTTTTATATAACAGGTAGAATCAGGAAACCGATAAAATATATTAAACTCTTACCTCCTAATTCAGGAGACGACACAACAATTGGTTATTATACTTTTACAAAAGTTATGAAGAAAATCGACATTTTTAGAAATAAAAGCCATTATATCGACTTTTGTATCGAACGGGAAGGGGGAAATGTCAACAAAAAGGAGTCTTTGTCACTAGCATTAAACTAAACAGAGAATAAAGATGGCACCTCTCGTTCCAAAGTAACAGAAATAGAGATGAAAATAAAATTCATTCTTTAGAAACTTGAGTAAAAGATAAAAATGATGATTATTAAGAAAATAGGAAAGGTAGATACTGAAATATATATATATATATACATATATACATATATATATATATATATATATATATATACATACATACATATATATAAAGAAGATAGATTTGGACGCCAACTGGTATTTATACCAAATACCAGTAAAAATGAAAAGAGAATAATGAATCAATTAAGTAACAACATAATTCTGATACAATCTATATCTGAGAAAATATATAGAAAAATAAGAGATACAATGGAGGATATAGAAGAATATGAATTATGACAGAAGATATGGAAATTGGAGAATAGAATTAACGAAATATATTAACATAAGAAAGAAAGCAGGCAATGTAGCAGTTATAACGCTACAATGTTCTGAAGTCAACTTATATATGAAACTTATTTCTGTTGTTGCAGCTTCAATTAGTTCTTTTAACAAATCTTTTTTCAATACACTTCCATCTTCAAGTTCAAATCCTGTGTCGATTAACCAGTTTCTTGGTAATTTTAGGAGATGGGGAGCATCAGCAAACATGTAGATATTTGCTTTTGTGACTGGATGTGTAAAATGTGTGATGTCAACTGAAATATTTAATTTTTTTAAAGTCCCCGATTGCCTCCCTCGCAATCAGACACGCATGCAACTACATTATATTCTACATTGTGCAACTCAGTAATTATGGTAGACAAAATATTGTCAGTCATACTTGTATCAAAACCAATGTAGACTGTTTGCTTCCATTTATGACTACTTGTTTTTGATTTTCCAGCAATATACATCACCTGAAGTACATCTTGTAGGAGACGAAATCTAAGATTAATGTGTGCAGCCCATTTTTGTAAAGTTGATATTCCAGGTAATGGGTATTTAAGGGTATTTTTTAGATATAGGTAACATCTTTTACTAAAATATCTTATTGTGAAAGCTTTTGAAATTTCTTCTGTCATCCAACATGCTCTTTTTTTCACAATAATTTCAATTTCGTTTTTACTAAACATGACCAAAGCGTTTCAAAATCGTTTACTCACTTTCAATGTCTTTTTCTTTAATTATTTTATTTAATTCTACAATCTTCGTTCTGGTAGTACACAAATCTTGTTCATTTTCTTCTAATTTCTCTTTTAGTTTTTTGTTTTCTTTAAGTAAGTCCTCGTATTTTCGTTTCGAAATATCTACCTCCGATTCTTTACTTGTACCGGATACATACGACAAATCAATGGTTACAAGATTAGTTTTTTCCCTTTTATGTGAATTCACCTCTAATAAGTCTTCAATGATAGCTGTTTGTGTTTTCATTGCTATTCTTTTATCTCTTCTTGGTCTAGGTTCACATTCTGTTTGTTTTTGAAACATCTTGAGATTTTAAGTTTTTACTTTGAATTGCTACAAAATAGTGATAATAATAAACAGAATTTCATTAAGTCAACAACAATTACGAGCATACAATTCATCCACAAAATCATCCTTCTTGAAATGATTATACATACTCTAGCAGTTTTTATATTTATTTTAATTTTGTATTTTTGGGAAACGTGGAAAATGCTATTTGTTGATCAGAATCAGTACTTCTTGTTTTTATAAAAATTATTTTTACAAGTGGCCACACTACAACCTGTGCCTGGCATTCTAAAATTTCATCAAAAAGATATTCTCATGTAAGGTACTCTACAAGAGGCACGATGTACAACTAGAATAAATAACTTTTCTTCGTTAATTCAAAATAAGTTTTTACAGGAAACAACCCCAAAATTTTAAATACAAAAATATGAAGTAAACTAAGATATTTAAGAAACCATAAATAATAAAGACAATAATAAACTTAAAGATAATTACCACGAACAAACTGTGATAATAAATGGGTTTATATTCGTGTGTACTCTGGTGACTTAAGTCAAGCATATAACTCTCCACACCCAAGTCGGAGTTGGAACCGTAGTAGAGGTAATGTATTTTAACAAGAGCTATGAGTCATGCCGATGCAGTACACAAGTTTACCTGTTCTTTACAAGGTCATAGCTCTTGCCAAAATCCATTACCTATAAGTCTACGAACCGTGCTCTCAACCCAAAGCAACTTCGACGCAAGCCAATCTTGACAGAACGACCAATTTAAGAATTTTCATTTACGTTCGGTAATATAAATTGCCTATCTTTTAGTAATTAAAAAAATTGAGTACGCTTTTTTATTGGGGATTCCTATTGCAACAACGTTTTATTAATGTATAAACGTGTTGGGACGTTACAAGTACCTACTTATTCCATATTTCTAAAATATCTTTATTTTTAGTGATTGCTTGTGTTCCTGTATATCCACCATATCTCAGTGCTCTTCTTCCACAAGATCAAATTTTCGACGCAGAAGATTTGGATATTGACCCTAAGAGTCAAATTCTACAACAGCAGAAGAATCACGATAAAGCGAAAAATAATGTGAAACAAGAAAAGAAAGATGACGAGGAACCAGATAATTTAAATGAATCTAGAACAAGTGAGGACAATGCAAACAGTTCGAATTATATAGATAATCCATACCTGGCTGCAACTAAACTACCGGGAGGACACAATATGGAGATAATATGAGATAAAATTGATTTTTTAATTAAGCGGAAAAGTGGTTTTTAAGTTTGTATAGTTGTGGAATATATTTATATTTAATTTGACTTTTTATTCTAAATTCATATTTCGAAAACGAACAATTTTCAATATAGTTTAATTACATAATATCGACATCCCCCATCGAACAAGGCCTTAACTCAAAAATTTTGATTAAAAATCCTTTATAAAAGGTATATCATTTAAATACCCAATCGGGCTATATCACAAAACGTTTTCGAAATCCATATTCCATTATCAGTGCACTAGGTAGATATACATGTATTGAGCCACTAAATATGTGGGTAAAAACCCGTTAAAAATTGTTTTTTTTTTAATTTAGCTTACATTATATGGTGGTAAATAGTATGATGATGTTAAAGTTACCAGTGGATTTGGTAACATGGCGACGTATGACTCCACGTGAAGTTGCTGGTCCTGAGACGATGTATCTACGAGGACTTGATGAAAGCAACCTCAAGTCCTCGTAGACACATCGTCTCAGGACCAGCAACTTCACGTGGAGTCATACGTCGCCATGTTACCAAATCCACATTAGTGTCAGGAACATTTGAAAAATATTTGACTAGCTCTCAATGTATCACACAAGACTTAATTGGTGTATTTTGAAATAGGCAGCAAAGAGTACTTATATTTACAAAAAAAAAACAGCTTGAAAGGTTTATAGAGAACAATAAACTTATAGACAAAGAAGAACAGTTACATATATGGGAAATTGACATAGAATATTGACATGGAGAAAGCAAGTTTTGATATAAATTCGTTTGGAGAAAGCAAGTTTTGAAACAATTCTTTTTGTTTGTAGATGAAATTTTACAATTTTTGTTTTTGCTGATCTTAATTGAATAACAGTAATTAGTTTGATAGTGGTACAACAGATCTTATAGCTTGCAATGCCGGTAAAGTTCTTGAAAGATTGTGCCTATAATCCCGAATTAGAAATAGCTTGCTACAAAAAATGCATAGAATATTTTTTAAATATTTTTTTTTTGTTTTAATAAAATAATAAGTATTGGTTTAAAAAATATTGTTGAAAAAATAGAAAACCTTAATTTAGTTAAAAAAGTGTACAGGAAAATTTGTTAATGGTTTATCGTCATACATGCAACGAGCACTTTTGAACTGAATAGACCAAAGATATTGAAAAGTGAGGTGATGAAAAAGATCAAACGAAAGATGGGAAAGCAACAGAATGCGATGAAATACCAGTTGCATTCTTGAAAGTTTTCAACGAGACAAACCTGAATGTAATGTTAAAACTAATCAATAAGATAACGATACCGGTCAAATTCTATCGGAGTAGTTGAAATCTACATTTGTGACACTTCCCAAGAAATCAAGAAAAGTTCTAATACGTGCAGTGAATATCGCCTAAGTTTAATAAGCCACACCCTTAAAGTGTTCTTGCGTATTATCCATTCCAGAATACGAACAAAATTATAAAAAGGTAAAGGTATAACACAGTCCAAATTTAGACGCGCTTTTAGCATGCGAGAACCCCTTTTGTAATTCAAGTTTTGGTTCAAAAATGCCTGGATCAACAAAATAATATTTACGCCAGCTTTATCGACTATGAGAAAGCGTTCGACACCATGAAACATGACAAACTTATAGAACTATTACATTTTTCAGGATTTGACAAAGGACATCCAGATTATTAAAAATCTGTATTGGAATCAAACAGACCACATAAGTATGGATATGTGGTGGGTAAAAACATAACCATTTCTAAGGGGGTTAGACAGGGTTGTATTCTTTCGTCCCTACTATTCAACCTATACATGGAAAAAATATTTGTACAGGCTCTGGAAGAGTACAATGAAGGAATCAAGACGAATGGCGTATCAATAAGTAATCATCGATATGCAGATGATACTGTTATACTGGTCGATAGCATCAAAGATTTACAGATGATGCTCAATAGACAAATACAGGCAATCAATTTGGACTTAAGATCAACAGAAAGAAAACCAAATTTATGATGATTAGTAAGAAGAACATCTAAAATATCGATCTGCATATTGAAACCGAACGTATTGAAAGAGTACACCGATTCAAATATCTGGGATATATAGTAAATGTTAAGTGGGACCCTGATGTAGAGATTAATCCGAATTGAAATTGCAAGATTGCAAGCGTTAGCATCCGATGGCGCGCCAACAAATGTTACGTACTCTCTACGCTACTTACGTAGTAGAGCGATGGACGTTAAAAGTAGCAACTATACAAAAATTAAGGGCTTTGATTCATACTGAGCATACCTTGAACAGACATTATGACCAATATAGAGGTATTAAGATGAATGGGTGTAAAGAGATGGAATTGTTAATAACTGTTAAAAGCAAGAAAACGTCATATCTGGATCATGTGTTTCGTAGTGATAATACACACTGCTAGGGTAAGTGTGTATAAGAGCACGCATGTGTATAAGAGTACGCACCTATATTTTTAATATACCTATATATTGCCATCTATTAAAGTAATTTTTACTTGAAGGCATTCTAAATATATTCCTACTGCACGGTCATAAACAGAAATCTGCATTATCGTCCTAGTTTTGTCAATATGGTCGCTGCAAATAGTTACCGTTCAGATTTATATTTTGTGTGTTCACAATTTAGTCAATTGAGAGGTAAGCAAACCATCAGTTTTGTATAAAATAATTTTAGACTGCATTTATATGAAATAGTGATTGCTTTAAAAAAAACTGAGCTGTAAATATATTTGTTTTCTTAATAAACGCTTTAAAATTACAAAATGCATATATGTATAAGAGTAAGCAGTTACCGATACACAGTTGGGTAGTCTTAAACAATTTTTTTTTAAACTTTGATAAAATAAAGATAGATATCGAGCACAGTTTAATTATCTAAATCTTGCCCAAGTACTTTCGCTCACTAGAGCATCTTCAGAGGCATTTCGTCAATTTTGGGCTATCCAACAATCGCAGAATGTCATAAACATAAAGTTAAACATAACACTACACTAAACAAGGACAAGCAGTTTAAAATTATTTAAAAAAAAAAGTCGAAGCTACATTCTGGTCGGCAATAGGAGAAAGAATGTTAGGTGTTTATTGAAAATGAAGCAACACTGTTTTTTGATTTTACTATTGTGTAAATAAATAAATTTTGATTTGCGGTAATTAGTTTTAAAGTTTTATTTTCTTTATTAATTTCTTTACTATACACCAAACAAATGGTGATGGTCCAAAAGCTATTTTGTTAATAGTAATCTTTCTATTTGTAAATACAAATCTATAGATGATTATACAATTTCAAAAATATAAACAAAAAACCTTTGATTTATTGTTTCACGCCGTTTTATTTTGCATGTGTTAGTAGTGAATAATTGTTAATTTACAGGCACTTTAACGCAGATTTAAATTAAGTTTTGTGTATTATTTACACTGTTACTTCAGTTTATTTTCAGTCGTAATTTTAAGGTTCCGTTTTTGTCATAAAATTCTAGAAAATATTAGAATAAAATAAAAAACAGGTGGGTTTTACTCAGTTCATTTTTACTTCTTATTACACTTATTCTTGATTTTATTCAATATATATCAAATATTATTTATTTAACTGGGCCAAGAGTGTGGATGTTATAATACAAATATCAAGTATTGTATAAATATTTTTATTAAACGTAAACTTGAAACGTGAAGTGTCCTAATTCTTGAGGCACGAGGTGCTGAGCTAGCAACTCATTTGTGACTACAAGAATACAATTCTACATTGAATTAGAGAATTAGAATAAACTGAGACGCCGCTTAGTAAAGATGTATCTTTATTCTCCCTTAGCTACGTGGTGGAAAGCGCCCACCAAACTGGCATGGCAAGTGGCAAGTAGCAAGTAGCACGCGTCTAGCATGTTACTTAAAATGTAACCAATGCAAACAAATTATTCAGCGCACACCAAACTGACAGTGACAGTGGCGTCATGCAACTTGCTACGCCACGTCGTTAAAAATAAAGCTTGTTCTACTTTTTGCCACGTGCTACATGCATTTTGTATGTTTGTTTGTTGAATAATGTAAATATGGAAGACAGTCCAGAAATTAATATTTGTTTTGTCTCATTGATCGAGAAATTCCAGGTATCTAGGACAGCATAAGTCAGCCATTCAAAGATATTCATCAATAACTGTTTTGATTAGCCGATCTGTTTATTTCTTCAATGGCTAAAAACATGACATGTTTTTATTTTCAAGTTCAATTTTTATCTAGATATTTTAAAAATGGCCAGACTCTTAGAGTTTTATTTAGACCAGAGTCATACCTCACAAGCCGGTGTAAAACTAATCCGTTTATAAAATTGAGCCAATATATTTTTTAATAGCTCATCTATCTGACATTTTCGTAATAAAAAAGAAGCTTCATAAAAAGCTTTCGTTCTAAAAAAAATGTTGTTAGCTTGTATTGTACAACCATAACGTTTACAATAATAAAACTATTTGTTACGATGTTTATTAGAAAAAAAAAAAACGAATAAGGCAAAAGATGAGACCTAAAAACACTATACTTTTTTACTAGACTACCTTATTTTTATTTACCTATTTAGACATATGTATGCACAAAGCTGTAAAACACAGTGGTCATTCTGCCAAGGCTGATTAAAAAAATTACATGGTCTATTTCTTATTTCTAATGTACCGTTTGTTGGCTTGCGACACCTCCTTGGTGGTGTTGAATATTTATTGGCTATAATTTGTTCTTTCAGTTGAAATATGACGTTAATAAAAACTCCATTATGAACACGTATCAAAATGTGTAACACACAAATAGCTTAAATGATGCTATCAATTTTGTGAATATTGCAAAATATTGGCGTCTCCAATACTCTGAACATTGAAGTTAGAAAACCAAATGCATACTCAATAGATCTTTGCCCTCTAGAAAGTCTGTAATTAAATATTCGTTTGTCATTTGTTAATTGTCTTCTGGGATATCGTTTCATGACACGATCTGGAAGGGGAAAAGCTTTGTCTGCTATAAAATAGTAAGGACTTGCATTATCATTTTCTCCTGGCCACGGTTTAGGTTCGGGAAGATCAAGTTTGTCGCTAACTACTGCTTTTCCAAATGCACTTTCTTTGAATGCTCTGCCATCACTATTTCATCCATATTCCCCAATATCAACCGACAACAATATCCCTTCTGCGTCAGCCACAGCTAACAATACAATAAAAAAATATTCCTTGTACTTAAAGTATGCTGACCCAGATTTCGGGGGCTTTAATCCTGATATGCGTTCCATCAATAAAGCCACAGCAATTAAGCAAATTCCAAAGTTCCCAGTATCTACTCGCTGTTTTAAGCCATAATTCCCTTGATCGTTTGGTCGTTTATTTAGTCTGTAGTATTGTCCAAATTTCGCCGGATATATATTTAATTCTTTAAATACAATAAATACATTATGCCCTTTAATCTCTTTCCAATAAGAGTGTACCCAAAACTGATGTTGCGGACAAGTTTTGTTCTATTGTTTACGTTTAAAAGCGGTAGCATAACTTCATCCTCAGAGGACGAAATTATGAATTTTGAAAAAAGTAGCCTTTTTAATGTCATGCCACTTTAGTGTGCGTTACCGGCCACGCCAGTGCCATTCCCATGCTGTCACTGCCATGTTACATGTCACGCCAGTTTGGTGGGCGCTCTCGCTTACATCAATCACCTTAATAAGGGTCCTACAGGCGAATCCTTTAGCACAGTAAGGCAGGTTCCTCAGAACTCACGATAGATATGAGAATGGTCAATGTTGCCTTGGTAGCCTCGAAGTCCCGTTGACTTGTATAATATTTAATTGTAAGACTTACAATAAACCAATTGACTACAATGTGATCACTATAATATAATAAAAGGCTTCCAGAGAAGAAAAAAAAATTCCATTATTTGTTTTGTTTTAGGTACTCCTATTCGTGTCAGGCTGAAAAGAATTTCAGCGGATATTAGAAAAGATATAAGAAGATATAATACTAATGTAATTACTCAAACAGTAGAAAAGAACAAAGGTTTAAAGATAATGAAAAGAGAACTCACACAAAGTAAAAAAGAAATATACAAGCTGGAAGATAAAGACGGAAAGGCAACAACAGATAAACAAAACATTCTGAAAATAACTAGAGAGTTTTATAAAGACCTCTATACCAGCCAAAGATCACAAGAAAATTTACCGACACGAGTAAAGACTCTCATAAATCAGGGATCGGAAATACTTTTACCCATTACTGTGTCAGAAGTAAGATCAGCTTTAAAGGAAATGAAGAACCATCGATCGCCTGGTGACGATGGACTCGTTATTGAGGCAATAAAAGCAGGAGGAGAAATTCTATTAAAATCAGTAAGCGAACTGTTTAATAAATGCTTACATGCGGGTACGATTCCTAAAGACTGGAACAATGCAGTGATAGTCTTGTTACACAAAAAAGGTGATATTACTAAATTAGAAAATTATAGACCCATCAGCCTCTTGACACATATGTACAAACTCTTTATGAAAATCTTAACAAAGAGACTAACACCTAAACTTGATTTCTATCAGCCCAAAGAACAGGCAGGCTTTAGGAGAGGATATGGCACAAATGACCATTTGCACACCATAAAGATCTTAATTGAAAAATGCATCGAGTACAACATACCACTGGTTCTTGCATTTGTCGATTACGAGAAGGCTTTTGATACTGTAGAGTTTGATACCGTACTGGAAGCCCTAAATCAAAGCCGAATAGATTACAGGTACACGTCACTAATCAAAAACATCTACGAGAACGCTACATCAAGTATACGACTACACGAAGACACAGAAAAATTCAGCTTAGGTCGAGGAGTAAGACAAGGAGACAATATTTCACCAAAATTGTTCACGGCAGCTCTAGAGTCAATATTTAAGAACACCCAATGGCAAGATATGGGCATCAATATAGATGGAGAAAGATTAAATCATCTGAGGTTTGCAGATGATGTCGTATTAATCGCAGATAACTTACAGGATACAGTTTATATGCTACATTCGCTTAAAAGTCTGTCTGAAAGAGCAGGATTAAAGATAAACTTTGAGAAAACTAAACTTATGACAAATCTCGTAATGAGTGGAAATATAACTATTGACAATAATACCATACAACAAACAGACACTTACAAATATCTGGGACACGAGATCAAAATAAACAGAGACAATCAAACAAATGAAATACAGAGGCGAATAGGCCTGACATGGGCAGCATTTGGCAAACTAAGCCATATTCTAAAAAGTTCAATTCCCATGTGTCTCAAGCGAAAAGTTTATAACCAATGTGTTTTGCCTGTACAAACTTATGGAGCAGAGACTTTAACACTCACGCAGAAATCTGCGAATAAACTAAGAGTTACACAACGAGCCATGGAACGTGCAATGCTGAATGTGAGCCTCCGAGACCACATAACAAACCGACAAATCAGGCAAAGATCAGGAGTTCAAGACGTCATCGAAAGAACCACGAGACTTAAGTGGAACTGGGCAGGACACTTAGCCAGAACACAAGATGGACGATGGACAAGACGAATTATGGAATGGAGGCCCAGAAATTATAAAAGAAGCCGAGGACGACCACCGACTAGATGGACCGACGACATAAAAAGAGTAGCGGGAAACTGGCTACAAGCGGCCCAGTGTAGAGAACACTGGAAAGAACTGAGGGAGGCCTATGTCCAGCAGTGGACGGGATTGGCTGATTGATGATGATGATTCGTGTCAGGGCTTGTTTTGCAGTGTACGTCATAATGGGTCGTATTGTGATTATCTTATACATTTTAGTTTTCATGTATATATTAAGATGTTTATTTCTCAATATTAAGTCGTTTAGGATAGTCTATTTTATAGATTTTGTAGCTTGGCATCTTGCTTCATTTTCCTTGTTGCTTAAGTTGGGTATCTTTATCCCTAGATAATTAAAATGTATTGTTTGTTATATTACATTCTCGATTCTCGTCAGGTAACAATTTGTATAGTCTCGGTTCTTTAGAACTATATATATATATATATATATATATATATATATATATATATATATATATATATATATATATATATATAAATATATATATATATATATATATATATATATATATATATATATATATAATATATCTAGTATATATATTAAATATTCATATCTTCTATGTGTGAAGTTTAACTTGGTGCCATCTGACGTTATCAAATGATTTTCACGTTTCTTGGCAACCTACATACATTTTATATATAATAATTCCTTATTCTTCGAACAGCTTATATTAATATTAATTTCCTTGAAGCCAGGAGCTGAAGTAATCTAAGTTATGAAGTTTTCGAAAGTGTATTTGTGTTGCACCATACTAACGTGAATAATAAAATTTTATTGATTTACTTTACAACTTCTAACTTTATCGTAGCTTGTAAAAACTTTAACTGTATTTTTAATTATAAAATTAAGTTTTATTTTAAGATCCCATTATGATATTATGGGTTTGGAGCAGCGAAAATAATTTGCGGATGTGGAAAATTAGAAAATAGCCATAAATAATTTAAATAATAATGGCAAATGGTAATATAATTAGTTGTTATTTCCTATGCAGTAATGAGAATCAGAATACGTTTTTAGCACACTAAAGACATAAGAAGTTTATGACATTTAAGTAGATATTGCTACAAGTAATGTAATGTAATGGTATAAAAATATTCTAGGCTGCTTAGGAAAAAGAGGAATACAAGTCAGTATTTGGTTAAAAATGAGTTATGTATGTTAACATTGTCATAATAATGATCCACATCTGCTGGAAAAAACGGTATGCGTTATATTCAGTAAGTAAAGAGTTACAAATAATATATTTAATATTTAAATAAATTTACAGAACTCAAAAATATGCAAACATAATTTATTAAATAGTTAACAAACTATAAATATGATCACTATTAAATTTCATTTTCGAGGAAAAAGCTATTTTGACTTTATTACGACACGAATGTTTTCACGTCACAATATATTAGGATTTCCTTAGTTAAGAGAAATCCGTCTTTATGCTGGTACGAAATTAAATTTTGTAAATATTAATGCAGTTATTAACACAAACATTCTTCCTCGAACGACTGATGACGCTCCATATAAAACCAGCGGCTGGAATAAAGCTTTGTCTTCCTTGTATGTCGTCCAACCAACGACTCTTTCATCGCGATTCTGTTCCCTGAGCCAGAGTATAAGAGGTTGGAAATAATTTAGCATTGCATCTGCAGTTATTTTGTCCGTTTCCCCTCGTGTCAGGATTTTCATGACTTCTCTCCAATGTTTAGATCTGCCAACTCTCATCACTTCCCTGCAACAATTATATAATATGTTAAATATTACAGAAGGGTAGAAATTTATGTTGTATGTTAGTTAAAGTTACTTTCAGTGTATTTAAAATTTATATTTATATGGGATTAAGCCACAATTGATGGTAATTAAAATTACATTTTTAACTAGGTAGGTAACTAAAGTTTGACGTTTTGATTTCCACTCTGGAAATCGTTTTCAAAAGAGACTGTTTTTAAAAATTCTTGGAAATATAATGGTATAACAACGAGTTGTTGATAGGTTATGATAACTTTAATAATTTAAAAATTCTGGGAAATATAATAGTATAACCTGAAAGATCTTTTGTCTACACTTATATCTATGTTTGTGGCTTTTTGCTAGGCTTTACCGCCTGCTGTTCAGTGTTTTTTTTGTGAAGGTCTTGCAACAACAGGTACTTCAAACTTTTTTCTTACTGCGCATATCATAATCGCTCTCTCGAACTTTTTCAGTCCTTATGAAGTTTTATTGTGATTTTGCTGATTACTTTTCAGTAGTGACTCTTCATCCACCAGAACCAGTTTCAGTAGTGTCTCTTCATCCACCAGAACCAGTTTCATGGTTTGCTGATGACTGAGACTGATACGATAGTAGAGTAGAGTAGAGTATTTTTTAACTACATAACAGATACAAATATTGTTTGCAGTAAGTAAAAAAAAATACATAGTATATAATAAAAGAAATATAAAACGTAACTTAAATATATACAAAAAGAATTTATATTAAACAGAAAAAGATCTATGGCAAAGTTACGGTAAGCAGTCCAGTGGATGTTCTTCAATGAGTCATATATTCTTCTGAGCAGTAAAAACAATGTTTTAGAAGATATTTTTTTATAACTTTATCGAAACTATTACAGCTTAGCTGTTTAATACTTTTTGGTAAAATATTGTAATATTTATAATTAAGACAATTTTTTTTCTGAAAGACTTAATCTACAGCGATTTGTTCGTAGATGTGACAGTTTCGCGTATGGACATCAGACTGTTTTATTAAATGGACACGTTTTCTGTGAATTTCAGTTAAAATTTGAAATATCAACAGAGTAGGTAGCGGCATAATTTTGAATTTGATAAAGAAAGGTCGACAGTGTTCTAGATAACTAACCCCTGCTAAAATCCTAACAGTTTTCTTTTGCATTCTAAAAATTTGAAGTGCATGTGTTGAATTGCCCCATATGATTACACCATAGTTTAGGTGAGAGTGGAATAAAGAAAAATAAGTCATTACTAATGTTTCAAAGTTGACAATCCTTGCTAGTTCTCGAATATCAAATACTGAACTTATAGCTTTTTCTTAATTTGTTAGATATGAGCCAACCAGTTGAGTTGATTATCTATGGTTATTCCCAATAGTTTAACAGTCTCTTTGTTATTTGGATCATTGTGTAATTTACTTGCAGATATAACCAAATTTTGCATTTTATCAGACTTATTGCGTTTGAATCAAACCATGAGCTAGATTTAGTAGAAACTTCCTCATGAAACATTTTCAAATCATTATTTTTTCCTGATATAACGTATGTCGTATCATCTGCGAATTGTATGGTTTTGTACGGAGATATAAATTTAAGTAAATCATTGACATAAATAATAAACAAAAGAGGTCCTAAGACCTAACTTTGTGGGATGTTTTACGGATAGAAAATCGGAGAGATGACCTTTAGACACTACCGCCTGGTGTCTGCCATATAGATAAGAAGTTATAAGCTTAAGAAGGATACCTCTGATTCCATAGTAATTTAATTTGTGGAGCAAAATATCGAGTGAAACGCAATCAAAAGCCTTCGACAAGTCGCAAAGAGAAATTTCTATGCGATTGCCGCGTTCAAGCCCCTCAATCACCGCACTTATAACATTAAATACCGCATTCGTAGTAGAACGAGCACTTCCGAATCCATATTGTGAGTTGCAAAAGTAATTATTTGACTCAAAATATAAATAAAATTGTTTTTTAATAACCTTTTCAATCACTTTACCAAAAGTAGAAACAATGCTTATGGGTCTGTAATTGTTAGTTTTTGAGGAATCACCTTTTTTGTAGATTGGCAGTACTTTTGAGTATTTTAGTACTTCTGGAAATACTTCAGTTGATAGAATTAAATTAATAAGATGAGTGAAAGATGTTAAAACTATTTAGTAAGTTTCTTTTAAAATTTTGCTATTAATTTCGTGAACGTCCCTACAATTAGAATTAGTAATATACTTTATTATTTGAGAGACCTTTTCTTCTACAATGGGACGAAAAAAGGACTTGTTCGGAGAAGGATAATTTCTATAATTGAAGAGGACATCGACATTAATAGTGGGAAGAGATGTAATAACATTCTCTGTAATTGTAGTAAAACATTGATTTATTTCGTCTGGAGGTAGATCAGGTTGTAAAGAACTAGATCTTGTGCTGTTTCTTATGAAATTTACTATTTTTCAGCAGTATCTAGGTTTATTATTGGAATTAGTAATAAAATTACAGTAGGCTGACTTTGTAGCTACTAAATCTAGCTTATGGTTTGCTTCAAATGCAAAAAGTCTGATAAAATGCAAAATTTTGATAAAATGCGAAACACTATGATAACGACTGACGAAAAACTAAAACGATGGAAAGAGTATATGGAAGATCTCTTCGACGACGAAAGAGGAAACCCACAAGACTTGTCTTTTGAGGACAGAGAAACAAGTGTAGAAATTACTAAGGAAGAAATACTGTATGCACTAAAGAACACCAGAAACGGAAAAAGCCCGGAGCCAGATCAACTGCCTATTGATATCCTTAAAATAATAGAAAATGAGTACATTGATGTCCTCTTAAAGCTTTTTAATAAAATTTATCAATCGGGTGACATACCCAACGAATGGTTGACCTCAACATTCATTTATCTCCCAAAAAAGAAAAATGCTAGAGAATGCACCGACCACCGTACCATAAGCCTGATGTCTCACACACTTAAATTGTTTTTAAAGATCATTCATAAACGCATTTACAAAACATTTGATATGGATATTGAAGAAACTCAATTTGGATTCCGTAATGGCGTAGGTACCCGTGAAGCTCTATTTGCATTCAACGTACTAATCCAGAGATGCTTGGATGGGAACCAAGATATGTACGTCTGTTTCATAGACTACAACAAAGCTTTCGACAAAGTCCACCACAAAGAGCTAATGGACATCCTCAAAGCAAAACAACTACAACACAATGACCTTCGAATTATAACAAATCTATATTATAAACAGCAGGCACACGTACGCATTAATGAACACACATCAGAAGAGTTCGAAGTTAAAAGAGGAGTGCGACAGGGGTATGTATTGTCACCACTACTATTCAATGCATACTCTGAAGAAATTATGAAAAGAGCTCTTGAGGGAGAAACAGCAGGAATCAAGGTCAATGGAACACCAATTAACAACATTAGATATGCGGACGATACTATCATAATAACAGACAACCTCCAAGACCTCCAAAAGCTAATGAACAAGATAGTTGAGTATGGAGAAGAATATGGATTATCAATAAACACCAAGAAAACCAAATTTATGAGAATATCAAAAACCCAAAATAATGGTGAAAGCCTGACAATTAACGGTTGTACTTTAGAACAAGTTGAAAACTACCACTATCTTGGCACAATAATTAATCACACAAATGATTACTTCAAAGAAATCAAAATTCGAATAGAGAAAGCACGTACAAACTTCAATAAAATGAGAAAGGTACTTTGTGCAAGAGAATTAAAATTGGACTTGAGAGTTAGGCTGGCAAGGTGTTATATTTTCTCGACTCTGCTTTATGGGATAGAAGCACGGACACTTAACGCGTCGACTGGTAAAAAGTTGGAAGCATTTGAAATGTGGGTGTATAGAAGAATCCTGAAGATATCATGGACCGAGCATGTAACAAACAACGAAGTCATGAGAAGAATCAACAAAAGAATGGAAGTATTGGAAACCATCAAGACACGAAAGCTGCAATACCTTGGGCATATCATGCGTAATGAGAGATACAACCTACTTCAATTGATTATACAAGGGAAAATCCAGGGCAAGAGAAGTGTAGGAAGAAGAAGAATCTCATGGTTGCGTAACTTGAGGGAATGGTACGGACGCACATCAATTGAACTATTCAGAGCAGCAGCATCTAAGATCAGAATAGCCATGATGATTGCCAACCTCCGTCGCGGAGATGGCACGTGAAGAAGAAGACTTTGTAGCAATTTATAATTGCCGATTATATTGAAATTTGTGTTGTTTATGTACTTTAAACAAATCGGGATCCTTAGTAGCATCTGCAATGTGTTTAATAAGAGAAAGATTAGATCTGTAAGACCTTAATTCATTATTAAACCATTGCACAGGTGTTTTTTAGCAGTTTGTCGTAATTTTTTTAGTGGAAAATTCTTTAATATTAAATTGTTATAAGTTTCGGTAAGAAAGACTGTTAAAAAATCAGGATCATTATTAATATCATAGAAAAAGTCCATATTTGTACTAGCTAGCGCACATTTAAGCTTCTGTAAACCAGAAGAACTAATAAACCGTTGAAATGTTTGATTAGTGTCGACAACTATATGCTCAGAGTTAATAAATAAAAATTGAGATCGATGGTCAGAAAAACAAGATCCAAATACGCTCACACTCTGTAGATATTTTCTGAAAAATTTGTCATAATGTTGTCGATGCAACTACTGGACTGAGATGTGATTCTAGTATAATCGTTTATGGTAACTTCTAGACCAAAAGATATTAATAGATTTTGAATATCAAAAAAGGGTCAGATTCAATTTTAAAATTTATATTAGTTGATCCAAGTATGATCAGTTTGGCTGCTTTACTAATCAAGGACCTTATGACATTCTCAAAATTCACCAAAAACAAGTAAAAGTCACCCTTATCCGATCTGTATACAGTTAAAATATTGGTTTTTATTGAAGGTACATAAATTGCACAAAACTCAGAACTTTGCGCTACATTATATTCATTTAGATTAAGAGAAGAATACATAAGATTTGCTTTTACGTAAATTGCAAATCCGCCTTGTTTCTTTTTTACCCTACAAAAGAAATAAGCTAATAAAAAGCCGGAGATGCTAATAAATTTTAAATTTTCTTCACTTCTTAGAGCTCCGAAAAACATATGACGTCATATAAATTTTGATCCGCAAGAAAAGCATTGATCATATCGACTTTATTTGATATACACTGCAAATTAACATGAAACATGCTTACCGTACCTTGTCGAATTAGTTTATTTTGATAAAAGTTTGTAGAAGTTTCTAGGTTTCTTCCTCCGTCTTTAAAAATTTGAAGTGCTGAAAATTTCTTTTAAAGTTAAGTCTCCTAACGGCAACTCCTCTGGGCCAAATATTAGGACTGTAGACTTCGTCTATCGAAAGGGAAAGATATCTTATATATTGAGTACGATAAGAAAGTGATCGTTATCTCCGGCAGACCTGCGTGCCGGGGGTCTGCCAAGTTAAATAAAACTAAAGCAAAAATATGAGCCTTCCATAACTTCACCTCAGTCGCGTTTACCTCACGATATAACATAATGATTCCCTCCACCACTTGTAAGTGATCTCACATTAAACAAAGTGAATTATAGGTATACACTCATAAATAGGTAAAACATACTGATGGCCAAAAAAATTGCTACACTTCGTATACGGTTATTCATTTGGATAATTTCATTCAAGTATTTCTTTGTAAGTCCTGTCTAAAAATATATAATTATGTGATAAATTTTGTACCTTGCTGTTTTCTTTAACTGAAGTTTTTTCTTTTATTTTCGCAAAAAACAAAAAAGATTCATTCAAGAAAGAAAGTTTATTTCTGTTTAATTTATTTGTAATTTTTAAATACTTTGGATTGTTTTTGCTTTAACCAAAAAATTTAAAATGCTAAGAGTTTGCGGTCGTCAGCAATTTCGTCAAAGCGATTTCGAAAAAGGACGCATTAAAGACATGAAATAGGTCGGTTTCAGTTTACGGAAAATTTCACGAAGAGTTAAAGTTAATCCATCAACTGTGTTATGTTTGGAGGAGGTGATCCAATGATGAGACTTATCGGCGTCGTAGAGAGTCTGGACGTCCTAGAATATTGCAAGGCCTTGATTTGCGTCATCGTAGACTCCTTGCTCTCAAAAATAGATGGAACAGTGTACATCAAGTAAGCGATGATTTAGTTAGTACTACAGGAAGGGTAGTCTGAAGAATAACAGTTAATCAAAGATTATCTGGAATTTGACTGAGAGCTTACCATCCGCTTTTGGTGTTACCTTTGACACCACAGTATAAGGCTCAACGCTTAGAATGGTGCAGAGCTCGGCATAACTGGAATGGCCAATGGAATTTTGTCTGCTTCAGTGATGAATTTAGGTTTTGTTAGGGTGGCTATGATAGACGCATAAGGGCAAGACGTTCTCGAGGTGAGAGACGAAATATAGACTTGGCTGCTGAAGCTCATACAGCAAGATAACTAAGCATTACGGTATGGGGTGCTATAAGTTTGGGAAGCAGATCATCTTTTGTTGTTATTAACAGTACTCTGACAGCCCTACGACATATTGATGAAGTACTGCAACGTATTTTACATCCCTACCTACAAACCATTCCAAATGCGATCTTTCAACAGGATAACGCAATACCTTATACTGCCCATGAAATCATGGAGTTCATACAAGGACCTGGTATAATGACTTTGGAGTGGCCATCAAGATCAGCTGATTTGTCACTCATCGAACATGTGTGGGATATGGTAGGTCGAAACCTAAATCGATTGCCGTCCTTCAGCAAACTTAGAACACCTGTAGCAAGCCATAAGAAGAATCTGGATGAGTATTTCGCAATATGATATAGATCACTTAATTCAATCAATGCCCCATAGAGTAACTGAGTCTATAGAAAATCAAAGAGGAGCCACTCATTATTAATTTTTTGACGAAAATAACGTTACAAATTTGTTTATAATGTTATGAAATAATAAAAATATTATAAAGTATAATTCTTTAAATAAATAATAAAAATAATGTTTTCTTTCTAGGTGTTGCATTTTTTTGGCCATCAGTACATGACAAAATTTACAAAACTCACATTAAAACCCTTCCAGCTTCTCTAGATCTGTAAACATCACATGTATGTAACGGTCCTACATGCCTACCCGCTCTACACATAGCTTCATATATTTGAAATTCTAATAACAAAGCCACGAAATATTTCATATAAGGTAAATCTGCTGGGACGTGTCGTTTGGTTCCTGCATCGAAATGGGCCTCCGATCTTGGTACTGGGGGTATAATTCCTTGATACCTTAATCTCAGATCCCACCAATCTGCATTCATTCGATTTACACCCAGTTCTGCAATCTGGTAGCGCCACTAAAACAAAAATTATTATATGTTCAAATAGGTGAAAAGAAATAAGAATAAGACTTACTCGTAATCTATTTATTCTACCATCAACGACCGATTTCGCATATTATAATTTGCTATGCATCTTCAGGTCAACGGTACATGGTAAACTAAATGCTGAAACTATAATAACCCCTATTAGAGTGCTGTCCGGTACAGAATATATAGCAAATATGCTAGTGTTATTTATTAAATGTGAATTTAAATGAATTAACTAAAAAATTAAGTGAAAAATGATTTAGTAAAATAAAATTAAATAAATATTACTTAAATGCCTATACAAGGATTATTATTAAATGTTTGAGAAAACATAATTTAAAAATCCGTTATGGTAAGCTGGTGACAGGTGATCATCGGCTTTACTGCAACTATTTAACGAGTAAAGGGATAGTTCTTGATGGGAATAGATATTAGCAACTAGGCTAGGAATATAGGTATTATGTAAATTGTTTGTTGAAAATTAAATGTGATGTTATATTATTTAAAAGTTATTTATATTTATTAAAGAGGTATATTTTGAATCATGTGTTATTTATTGAAATTATTTATCTAGAGCAGACAGCACTGTGACAAGATAGAATAAGATAGATGTTCTATTTTTGATGTAAGTTTGTGTGTGCAATTACTATAAATTGTAATTATCAAGTTAATGAAGATCCAATGTTGGACTGTATTTGGACAGAAAGAAATTATTGTGATGTCAAAAAATTTCAAAAATAAATTATAATATTGGCATATTTGCTATATATTTTGTACCAGACAGCACCCCAAATACGGGTTATTATATTTTCGGCATTTAGTTTACCACGAACCGTTGACCTGAAGATGCATAGCAAATTATGGTATGCGAAACCGGTCGTTGGTGGTAGAATAAATTGATTGTGAGCAAGTCTTCACTCACACAGGGAATATATTCAAGTTTTTATTATATATTCTATTAAAATTTGTTGTTCAATTCGCTGCAATACAAGGATATTCTTCTTCTTAAAGTGCCTATCCGTTCCGAATGTTGGCGATCATCACGGCTATCTTTACTTTGTTTATTCCAGTGCGGAACAGTTCAGTGGTGGTCGTGTTATACCACTTTCGTAAATTTTGAAGCCAGGAAATGCGTCTTCTTCCCGGTCCTCTCTTACCATTTACTTTCCCTTGGAGAATCAGCTGGAGAAGGTCGTAACGTTCTTGGTTTCTCATTACATGTCCTAGATATTCCAACTTTTTAGTTTTGACGGTCATGATAATTTCATATTCTTTCCCCATTCTACGCAGTACCTCCACATTAGTAACTCTGTCAACCCAGGATATACGTAAGATGCGCCTATAACACCACATTTCGAAAGCTTCGAGCCGATTCATAGATGCAACAGTCAGTATCCATGCTTTCATTCCGTAGAGCAGAACTGTGAATATGTAGCAGTTCAATAGACGGCATTTTGTTTTTAATGATATGTCTCGACTATTGAAAATGCTTCTTTCTTTCTTCTGGACTTCTAACGAATGCTGCTTTCGCTTTTATTATTCGCTGTTTAATTTCTGTTGAGTGGTCCCATTGGCTATTTAAATTGGTGCCTAGATATGTATATTGCTCGACTCTTTCAAGGATAAAATTCTAACAAGGATATTACTGTGGCATAATTAGTAGAAGCAAAGGACCGCGGTTCTTTTCTTATGTAAAAGTGGTTTCAGTTAAATTGGCTGCAACTTTGCAAAGCGGTAAAATTATCATTGCGCAAAGATACATAAATTAATTGTTTCTGAGCTACAGAGTTTTAAAGTGTCGGTTTTTCGTCCTTTTAAATAATACATATCTGTAAAATATACAACTATGGACTAAAAACCGAAATTTTAAAGCTTTGTTACTCAAAAACAATTGATTTCTGAGTCTTGGAGCGAAAAAGCTTTTGATCAGCATGACCAAAACTACGTCTTTGCAAAGTTTCAGCCAATTTAACTGAAACAACTTTAAAATAAGTAAATAGGAAAACGCCAGGAATATTTGTACGAATACGGCAACCAATAAGGCTAATAGTTGTAACTTGTGTCTCGTATCAGGGAGGTAATTTTGAACATTTTTTGTAGTTGTGAGTCTATTTAAAATTATACCAGTGATACTTTCTACTATTGTTCTGTTAATGTTATTGTATTAAATAATTCTTGAGAATGTATTAAAGGAATGAAAAGTACGTGTTCCACTTTTTTGCATTAAAACGGCACCTTACCTATACGAAAAGAGAAGAAAGACTTTTTGACAACAATTAAATGAAAATTTCAACAATGATTTTTATTTTTCAAAATCTCACTGGCGTATTATTTTCTTCATCAAATTGAAAACATTATCCGTATTTGTGCCAACTGTAAATATAAAATTCCTAATTGTATGTCAACTAACCAACTCTTAAAACCCACCAAATTTCATTTGCATATCTCAACCAGTTTCAGTGCAAAAAATAAATCGGTAGTTTCTAAGAAAATTTTCAACACCCCGTATCTCGAAAAAGAAAACATTTGGTGTCATACGTTTATATATTAAACTGTCATAATTTTTCATGCAGAATTACCCTCTGAAGTTAAGGTCACGTATTTACTAAAACTCTGTAAATTTTACAAATATGTATGTATTATTCAAAAGGACTAAAAATCGACACTTTGAACCTCTGTCACTTAGAAACAATTGATTGCTGAGTTTCAGCCAATTTAACTGATACCACTTTTACATAAGAAAAGTGCCGGGGTCCTTTATTTAACAAATTTCGATTTATTCGCGAGATATTTCATAACATCAGTGAATAAAATTAAGATAACTATGATGGTAACCAACGTTCTTAAAGGACATGGTAAATGAAGAAGAAGTGAAGTATAAAAGTAAGATATTTAGTTTCTTATGCCGGAAAATTGAGTCAAGTTGATAAGAGCAGTATTTTATCAGCCAGACAAAACCTTTATGACTTAGTTACTGTTTGAAAGAGTTAAAATGTATTGGCATATAACATATGAACATATATCATTGCGTAAAATATATCATTTAACAAAGAAAATGGCTATTAGATATATCAGTCGCCTAGATTCAAAACCCGACAAGTCACAATTTTTTCAAAACCTTTTTTATTAGATATAAGAATTTGAAATACATAAACCTACAAGTCCATAATACATTTATCAAGCAAATCCCGACATATCTGATAATTATAGGCTCCCAAAAATGTACCTTGGATACGCTTAGATGCAAATACCGACAGGTCCATTCTCGTTTTAAATGCAAAAGCCGACACTTCCAATCCGTCATTAGACGCTTAGTATTTTATTCGCCACCTGATTTCGGTTGACAACGTGTTAGCCAAGCAGATCAGTTTAGTTTATGCTTTTAAGTAAGTTGTTTGCAGTGTGTGTAATAAATTGCTAAAATAATGGATTCATTGGCAACTTTAAATACTGTTGGACAGTTTATTAATGTAAAACAGTGTGATGTGACAAAGGCTCGAAAAAGAGCGAAGGTCGAAACAAGAAGAGAAAAGGCAAAGCGTGCAAGATATAACCTATAATATTACAATAAATTAGTACATTATTTGTGATGAAATAATTATTTTTAGGTATGCTGCCAAAACATTACCTGTATACCCCACTTGCGGCCATAAGGGAAAGCCATATCAACCATTTCAATGTACATCTCATCTGTTCATGAACGATGTAAGAGACTTTCATTCAGCGTTTTATCAAAATAAGGATAAAAGGGGACAAGACATGTTCATTTTACGCCACATTGACTCACATATCCCGGTAAGACAAAGGAAACGAACAGCCAACAAAAATAAACCAAAATTTTGTAGTTTATCCTACAAATTGAAGAGAAGTGACAGCCTAATTGTTCCTGTATGTCGAACAGCTTTCCAAGGTATTCTGGGAATTAAAAAAGATAGAATTTTAAACATTATGAAAAACTGCAAGAAGCATTCGCTTATTCCTACCGAAAGAAGGGGCGGAGATCGAATTGGACAAAAAAAAACGTAAAGGTAAAAAACGATCTATAAAAAAATTCATCGAGTCCCTAAAATGTGCGGAATCTCATTATTGCCGTTCAAAAACATTCAACAGAATTTATTTGCCTGCCGAATTAAGTATCTCAAAATTATGGAGAATATACAACGACAAAATGGCCCAAAACGAAGACTTTAAAGTCAAAGAATGTTTCTTTAGAGATTATTTTAACAAAAATTTTAACGTTGGCTTTGGAACTCCGAAGACAGATTTGTGTTCAACTTGTTTACAGTACAAATCCAGCATAAAAAGCGAGACTGACGAAGCAAAAAAAAACTAGTCTGGAAGCACAACAACGTCTCCACAAAGTAAGATGTGAGAGTTTCTATAGACTTCTTTAAGAAGAAAGAGACGACATGGTCACATTTTCATTTGATTGTCAGAAGAATTTGGCGCTACCAAAACTTCCGGATCAGTCGGCTTATTTCAGTATGCAACTTAATTTTTATCACCTAACTGTAGTTTGTGGATCTTCAAAAAGTAAATTAACTCCAGTAAATGTTACGTCATAATATGTTTGGACGGAGTTGGACCATCACAGAAGTTCAAACGAAATATCGTCGTTCTTGCACCACTTCCTTTAAAATTTTAATTTTGTGGATAATGTACGTGTTCTTCGGCTTATTTGCGATGGGTGTGGAGCACAGAATAAAAATTCCACGGTCATCACCATGCTGAGCTCTTGGCTTCAGTTTGAAGCTCCAAGACAAATAAAGGAAATAGAGATAGTGTTTCCCGTTGTGGGGCATTCTTATATTCCCCCTGATCGTGTGTTTGGACAAATTGAAAAAATTTATAAAAAACACACGGTAATTGTTCATCCTGATGAATATGTAAAGTTAATCAAAAAGTTTGCCACTGTTTACAGAGCTGGAACTGGTGTGGCAATTAAGGACTGGAAGGCTGAAACTCAAAAAGTAATAAAACAACCAGGCTATTGGTATTTTAAGTTCCAACCGTCAAAGACAGTAATCATTACAAGAGGACAAACAGTACCACTTATAAGGGGTGAGGCATGTTACAAAACTGACTTAGGCGCACCCAAAAGCTTATGCAAAAGAGGGAAAAAAGTCTCAAATTAGTCCAAGAACACTGAAGGCTGGGATAGCGATTAAAGAAGATAAGAAAAAAAGTATTACTAAGCTATTGGAGAAACACTACGGAAAGGGATGGCAAGATAGAGATGAACTGGTCTTTTTCAAAGAAGTATTCCACGAAGCTATAGAGGAGGGACAAGGCAGTGAGGCAAACGAAGAGGAAGATAATTGCGAAGCAGAAACAGTTAGCTTTGCAATATAAAATAGTGGATAAATGTTATCTTGCGTTGTTGAGTAATTAAACTTATTTTTCTAATAGATTTCGATTTTGTTTTCTTTTAAAATATTTAATTCATCTGCAAACCCCGACATGTCCAAAATATATCATACAATTACCTGTTTCTGGGGGCCCCTAGATTTTTTCAAAGTGTTTTTTTATGTATTATTATCAAAAACCTCAATTTTCTCAAAAAGTCGCTGCTTAATTTAATAGGATATAGATTTTACAAGTTTTTCTTCATTATCTCAAATCTCATTTACCTGGACTTGTCGGGTTTTGAATCTAGGCGACTGATATGGCAAATGCTTTTGAGCCCGTATGTCAACAAAATGTCAAAATTTATGATAAGACGCGACATTTTTCTTTCTTTCTGGAGGCAGTCTATTAAACATTCATCATACTGCAGGCAATAGGCTTATTTTATATGAGATTTAACGTTGTCCATCTCCAAACTTATGGAAATGCTTCACTATGGGCGAAGCAATGAAGCAATAACCATAAAAAATTTTTGCAGTAGGATGGATCTCAATAAAACTTTTTGCATTTAATTCGTATGAGTATCAGGAAATTTTGTGAATAAAAATGAAGATATGGAAATGAAAATTGCATTATTGAACAAGGAAAATACAGCTTACAAAGTGCAGTTCGAAGTGATGAAAAATGATAAATTTGTAATTCGGAAATAATTGACGGAAATGAGTTCATTATCACTACTCTGGGGTTTTTGGGGTCACTGAAGATGAATGTCATAACGGCGATTTTCTCCGAGACACCTGGGTCTCATCTCTTGAATTTTCTGGAAATTCGATACAAAATCAGTGCAACACTCATTACTCAGGGATTTTTGGGATCGCTGAACACTAATATCATATCGGCGATTGTGTAAGAGGAGCCCGATGACCAGGACGGGCCTCGCCTCCTGGAGTTTTGTAGAGTTTTGTCGATATAAAAATAGTGCAAATTATGTTACTCAGCGGTTTTTGGATCGCTGAATACTAGTATCACGTCGACGACGATGTGCAAGGTACCTAGTGCCCAGGACAGCCTCGGCTGTCTCTTGGAATTTGTGCATCGGAGACCATTACCGTTATAATATTCGTGATTATCGATCCCAAAATCACCCGAGTAACAAGTTTGCACTGATTTTGTATCGAATTATCACGTAACTCTAGAAAACGACGCCCTTCCTGGCACCAGGTGCCTCGCACATTATCACCGACATGACATTTATGATCAGCGACCCCAAAAACCCCCCGAATAACGAATGTGCACTGATATTGTATCGAATTTCCAAAAAACTAAAGAAGAGATACGTCGTTGCCACTAGGTGCCTCAAAGACCATTGCCGACATATTTTTAGTGTTCTAAGACCCCAAAAATCTCCAAGTAACGAGTTTGCACTGATTTGCACTGATTTTGTATCAAATTTCCACAAATTTCTAGAAGACGAGGTCCAGGTGTACCAGGTACCTCGTAGATTAACGCCGTCATGATATTCGTGTTCAGTAACCCCAAAAATCTCAGAGTAGTGATAATGAACTCATTTCCGTCAATTATTTCCGAATTACAAATTTATCATTTTTCATCACTTCGAAATGCACTTTGGAAAATGCATTTTCCTTGTGAATCCATAAAATTTTATCGAGATCCATCTTACTGCAATAATTTGGTAGATTTTGAGTTTTTTACTGCTTAATTGTCTTGCCTACTAATTAGCATTTTTGTTTTGCTTATTTTTATATTCTCCAAATAGCGACGCCCACTCATACACTTATGATTAAATAAACTAAAAATCAACTGGTACGTTGACATTTAATATTTTAAATTCTTAAATACAAACCTGATCTATTAAGAAAGCAAAGGGAGCATACGCAACTTTTTTCAATGCCATTAACATTAGGAAGTTGATGTTTGTTTCAATAGTGTCGGTGCTGTTATTAAACAGTCCGACTCTCCATAAATGCTTTGGATTAAAAACTGATAAAACTATAGCATTGGCAAGGCCCTCGTGAAAACCTAAAAATAAAACAAATACATTTAAGTACACATTTTTAAATATATATAAAATACACAGCCATGAAAATATAACAAATGCGAACGATGCAGCAAATGGTCTATACGGAATACAAAGTATTCAACGAACTTGTTCAACTATTCGCTCGTGAATCGCACTGGTACGCAGAATGAATATTGTTCCGGCAACAAATTTTATGGAACCATCTGAATTTTCACTTATCCACTTTGGCGAAGCATACACAATAAAAATGACCCCGGTAAGTGTCGGTAAGAATTTACTTCTGACATTTAACATTGTTGCCGTTAGCATTTACTTCAATTTGTAAATGAGTCACCTTCAATTGAAAATTGTTATAGTATAGTCGTATGACATACCTATAAAACAAAATATTATCTACCTGGATTGGCTCCTTCTCTGTATAAGTAGGGTTGGTCAGCATAGTATAGATAATATTCTACGTGGGCCATCTCATGATGAATTGTAACTAAATTTTTCATATCAACTTCTGTACACTGTTTAATCCTGTAAGTAAAATGAGACAAAGTTTTAGTCAAATTATTTTCAGTATAATTGTTTTAATTTCAGAAAGTCTATTTAACTCGAAGGCATAATATAATGGTTTGCAAGATTCTGCATTCGAAATTTGTTTAATACACAACAATGTGTTTCCGAGGCAAAGACTGTTTCATATAACTTTAAGTTGTAGAAACGTTTTATGAAAGGTTTATTTTGCGCATAATTACGGCTAGTGCGAATGACAGAAAACAATATCTTATAATATATTTTATAAGTTTATTAAGATGTAAAAGAAGCGCATTCAGAAAAATACAACAAAATAGAGGACTTGCAAAATAAATATATGATTACCTTAATTTGCATAAAAAAATACAGAACTAGCTGGAGTAAGAAATAAAAATAACTCAAAGATAGTGCTGTATAGAGAGGTAACTATTACGGAAAAATAAAAAGTATTACACCGATGAAAGGAACACATACAAGAATTATTTCAAGACTAGACACAATGGCAGTCAGAGCTGAGACGTAGGACCAAAGATTACTGCAGAGGTTATTCATGCAATAAGATCGATAAAAACCAATAAATCTTCTACTTCAGACCAAATACTAAGGTAATAAAGTTAAAAAATGATAAAAACACTTAAAGTCTTATTTAACTCTTGACAGTGAAAGTGAGTCTTGTCATTATTAATGTTTATTACTATGGTAAGAGAAGCCATTTTAATATTAGTTAAAAGCTTCAAATGTTATTTCTTTTAAACTAATTAAACTTTTCTTACTGATGAAACAAACATTATTCTTCTTCTTAGCCTTCTATCGTCCATGTTTGGACATAGGCCTCTCCCAACTCCTTCCATCGGTCTCTATCCTGAGCAACATATTTCCAATTTGTTCCGGCTATTCTTTTAATATCATCAACCCATCTCATCTGTGGTCTTCCTCTTGGTCGTTTACTTTCGTAAGGTCTCCAATGTTGTATTGTAGTATTCCAACGTTGGTCTTTTTGTCTAGCAGTGTGGCCCGCGAAGCTCCATTTAAGTTTGGCAATTTTTATTGCTATGTCCTCGACTTTTGTTTTGGATCTTACCCAGTCGTTCCTCTTTTTATCTGACAGTCGTATACCTTACATTGCTCTTTCCATTGTTCTTTCTGTTGTGGCTAGTTTATTCATGTTTGCCTTGGTTAGGGTCCAGGTTTGACACCCATATGTCAATATAGGAAGGATGCATTGGTTGAACACTTTGCTCCTCAAGTATTGGGGTATTTTGCGGTTTTTAAGTATCCAACTGAGTTTTCCAAATCCTGCCCATGCTAGTCTTGCCCTTCTAGTAATTTCCGCACTTTGGTTCATTATTAGGTACATATATTTAGTAATTTTTTGATTGATCGTTATATCAACTCTATGCTCATGTAGTTTGTTGTTAGTTTAAAAGTAAAATACCTTGGAGGTTTCCATTTAAAGGTGTCCAAAATCAGACTTACCAGTAACCAAAATGGTTACTTAATGCCATTCCCTCTTTCTGAACACACACTAGTATGTCAATATCGAGCTTGGTCATATTTCTTTTTAAATTTATCAATATTTCCTGCTTGGTATAGAGTTGCTCTTACACTCCATGTACTAATCTTTAGCTTTTGGTAAAAGGATATTGTTTTTCACGAGGATTTTGCATATCGACAACGTGGAAGGCCCCGTGGTGTATAATTCGCTGCCAAATATTAATTTTCGTGTTCCATGGTTAGTTAAGTTATCATGTGGTACTCTCTGGTTATTTTAGAAAATCCAGGGAATCTTTAATACAGCGGTTTCCCGTTGCTTATGTATCCTTATACATCCTTATTGACGTTGAAACAGTTCTCAAAAAACGCCTAATCATATCCTAAACAGTGAATCGAAAAACACCGAATAATCGAAAAATTCGACGTTGACACAGTCCTAGCATATTTTAAAATTGGTTACTAATAAAATGATAATGTTTAAACAAAATCCGCTGTATCAATGTTAAAATTTGGTCGTATTATATTATCTCGTTTGTATTGTATTTCCATTAAAAAACTTTTACCTATAATCTATGTTATTACAAAAATCCCATGCGCTTGCTGTACATTGAACTTTTCGCCCATTTGGTCTTTCAATTAAAGAATATCTCCAAAATTCAGGAGGCATAGGCTTCAATCCCATGGATGTAAAGAACTCTTCAGCCATTTGGAACATTCTATAAAACAAAAAAGTAAAATTAAATACAACAGATTAATCAATTTATCAAATGATATATTCAGCGTTATATCTTTTAGTTTTTATGCTTAGAGTTTCATGTCTTTCAGTTCAATTTTTAATTTCAACATCTTTCTTTATGCATCACAGGGGTATGGTTTAATTTCATTGCAGATATTATAAACAAATATAATCAGAAGAAAATTAAAAATGACAAGGGAAATACCAATATAAAGCAACGATTACAATTTGCTAAAAGGGTAAACAAAAGCACAAAAGAAAAAAATAAACACATTCAAAATTACAAATATCAGAATACACGTATGGTATTCCTATGTTACTCTCTATAGATTATATTTTACAGCTATTTAATTAAACATTTTGCTGAGCACCCTCCTTATCAATATAAAGACAACACATTTCTTTAAATTATGCTGCCAAATTTTCTTCCAACCCTAATAACATAAACTACGCACTTCTTTACAAAACATATTAACCTATTCATTGTCATAAAAATTAAAATATCCACCCCTTAAAGAACGTTTAACGAGATATGGTTTTGACCTGGAGCAGGTGACACATTCTTATTATACACAACGAGCTACACCTCTCTGGACTACTAATACTTCCACTACTGATATCCCTCAAGACCTATTCAAAGAGTATCACAAATCCCATAAAGATTAACAACCTATATCAAGAACGAATATCAGAATACACTCGTGATGACGACTTCTCACTCTCAGTTGTAGTTGTGTCTCAGTGTGTGAACAGTCAACATGTTTTCGAAAAAGCGTAAAGTGCTCTCGGTGGAAGAAAAGTTATCGATACTCAGACAATAGAAAAAGGTGAAAAGAAATCGGATGTCGTTCGCCGTACGGGGCTGTCTGAGTCAACTGTGGGAACGGTATAGAAGGACAGAAATAAGTGGATTGAAGCGGAAATGTGGGACAGTAGAACTAAGAAGTTGCGAAAAACTCAGCACGAAGATTTAGATCCCGCTATGTTTCAGTGGTTCCGGCAGCAGCGTATAAACCATATTCCAATTTCTGGGCTTGTGGTCAAAAGCTGAGTTTTGCAATTGAGCTTGTAATTGAGAATTTCAAGCCATCTGAGTATTGGCTGAACAAGTGGAAGTTGCGGCACAAGATCAATTACAGGCATATTAGCGGAGAGGCTCGCGATGTTAACAGAAACGTAACGGATGATTGGCTAGAAAACGTGTCGCCTGGACTGAAGGCACGATATGCGTCAGACGACATTTTTAATGCTGATGAGACAGGATTGTTTTTTAAAATGACACCAAATAGAACTTTAAAATTCAAATCGGAAAAGTACGGTGGTGGAAAGCTCTCTAAGGAATGCATTACGATTTTAGTAATGACGCATTAACATGACAGGTCCAGTGAAGAGAAAATTGTTAGTGATAGGTAACTCGAAAAACCCAAATTGCTTTAAAAACATCAAAAATCTACCCGCGGCCTACAAAGCAGACAAGAGTGCGCGGATTACTTTAGAAATTTTTGAAGAAACGACAAGAAAATGAGATGTCGAGCGTAAAGGGACAAATTCTACTGTGCGATCTTCAAAACATTGAACTTTGTTTCCTGCCAGCAAACACAACGAGTGTCCTTCAGCCCATGGACCAAAATGTTATTAAGAGTTTGAAAAGCCATTATAGGAGAAAACTCGTAATGAAATTGGTTGAGAACAATGTAGATCTCAAACTAAACTTTCTTGACGCCATCCTAATAATTAGTAAATTCTGGGACAAGGTGACGAGAACTACGATAAAACATTTTTTTAAACACGCAGGATGGCTGGAAGATCAAGGATTGACTGTGGATGAAGATGACCTGCCGTTAGCTATTTGGGCCAAACAGTTTGAAATTCCTCTCAACTACAGACCGGAAGAGATAACATATTTCGAAGACGTTGATGAAAATGGCATTTGGACTTTCTGATGAGGACATCCTACAAGCAGTTCGTGTAGAAGAAGAAGAAGAAAACAGTGACATGAAAGTGAAATCAGAGACATAACTAGTTACGACCCCTCAGCAGACCTTGGATGCGGCAAAAGTAATTAATCGGTTTTTCATCCACCAGGAAGACGATATGAGTGATGTGAAGATTCTATGCCTCTTCAGGACAAGGTCTGATAAGTTCTGTGGAAAAAGAAAAGGAAACAGACCAAGGTGACAGACTGTTCCGTTATTTTAGGCTAAATATAGAATGTAATCTTTTTTCATACCTTGATGAAAATACTGTACAGTACCATATTATTTTGTTACTGTACAGTATACATTTTTTAATTGTACAGCCATTTTTTATACTGTATTGCTATATGATTCTTTAATAAATCTATGTTGTGTAGAGTACATATAGTATTAATTCATTAATAATTGTTTTAATCAATTTTTTAAATTACAATAGGTCAGTTAGTACAGTATTATTATTACAGTAACGATTTTTGTCTCTCTCTCTCTGTATAACGATCTCTCCTTATAACGATGAAAATTCCTGGTCCTTTGCATATCGTTATAGAGAGAGAGAGGACTGTATTTAATATATATATATATATATATATATATATATATATATATATATATTTATATTTATATAAATACATTAAATACCAGAATAACTTTCGGCAAACCATGAGGGTTCAAGACAAAAAAAGAGAGATCAGCAATTTAAAATTCTTAATACAGTAAAGTCAAGGATTGATCATCAAACTCTGACAATTGCACTATGATAAAGTTACCGATTTCTGAACCAAAATATGTCTGCTAAACAATCCGTGCACTTTGGATACTTCAAATATCCAAAGTTATAACTCAAAGAGCGCTTTGTTAATATGGAAAATTATAATTTAATTCTGGCCTGTAACAAGTTAAGTGTTGTGAAACGTAGAAGTTCTAAATGAATTAAAATTTAATAGTTGAACCGCCGTATAGATCCTGCTGCTTTACAAGTAACCGAGAAACACTTTAGGTGAAGTTGCTTATGCTGTTTATTACATAATTTCACATTCTTTAATTTGTCTTAGTAGTGCAGGCGGTAGATTTTACACATTTAAAGTGCCTTTAACAGAATAATTTAATAGAAAGGGAAGCCAGGAGTGCTAAAATACATTTAGAACGAAATATAAACAGAAAGAAGATGGATATGAAAAACAAACCAAAAAAACAGCAATATTAAAACATATTTTCAATCACAAATTAAACCCTTTTTGTCTTCTCTATGTCAGGTCTTGTTTCTGGCGCGTCATTATTGGTCTGATGACTGTTTTGTAAATTCTGCCTTTCGTTTCTTTCCCGACATTTTTATTTCTCCATATTGTTTCATCCAGGCAGTCTGCGACTGTGTTTCCTCTATTCACTTGATCTTCCACTTTAGTTTCGAGCTTTCCGTAGCTAGATAATGTGATGCCTAGATATTTAAACTCCATCACTTGTTCTATTATCTGGCCTTCCAGCTCCAATTTACATCTTAGTAAATTTGCTACAAACTTCGATCCCTATTTGCTACTTGGATAAATATGTGTTGCTACAAACCATAATGCAGGGAAAAATACAGGGAAAACCAAGTATTGGAAGAAGACGCAGCTTCTGGCTCAACAATCTGAGAAAGTGGTATAATTGCAGTTCCGTCGACTTGTTCAGAGCTGCAATCTCAAAAGTAAAAATAGCTGTGATGATTACCAACCTTCTTAGAGGAGACGGTACCTAAAGAAGAAGACATTTGCTGTTGTAACCATGCATTTATTCAATTTATTCAAGTAAAGATGATTTACAACGTATGCTGCACCATGCGGGGTGCAGCAAACGTTGTAAATCATCTTTACTTTGAGAGATTAATATTGCGTCGTCTACATAGCAGATTATTTTAAGTTGTTTTTCTCCTATTTGATATCCTTTTTTAGTTTTTACTTTTTTTATTATTTCATCCATAATCAGGTTGAACAATAGAGGACTCAGGGAATCTCTATGTTTTTTCCCATTGCCAGCTTCAATAGGGTCGGTTAGTTCTTTTTCTACTTTTACTTTTACTGTGTTGTTTTGGTAGATATTTTGGATCGTTTTGATTACTCCTAGAGGTATCTCTCTTGCGTATAGTAAGTGGATAAGGTCTTTTAATTTGACCCTTCTTAAGGTCCACGAAATGGAGGTGCATGATCTTCCCGACCTAAAACCTTGTTGTTCTTCTGCTAGTGTTATAATTTCATTCAATTTATTTGTTATCACTTTGGTTGTTAATTTTAGTGTTGTGTTTAATAAATTAATTTCTCTGTAATTTTTCAGATCCGATTTGGCAACCTTTTTGAAGAGAGGTATTAAGATGCTTGATCTCCATTCTTGAGGAATTCTGTTTTGTTCTATTATTTTTTGGATTAGTTTTAATAGTTGTTTGATCAGATCTGGTCTTCCCTACTTTAGGAGTTCGTTCGGCATTCTGTCCTCTCCTGGTGATTTTCTATTTTTTCTTTTCCTCAATGCTTTTTTTACCTCTTCCTTCTCAATATTTATTTCTTCGTTTGTCTGGCGTTGGTGTTTCATTATCGTCACCTTTAGCAAATAGGGATCGAAAGTAGTCTACCCATGTTTACTTTTAAATGTGTTTCGTTTTTATTAGTTCGTTTATCTCTTTTCTTTGTCCTATTTATAATATTTCTTTTCATGTTCCGTAAAAGTCGTGTTCCATCTGTTTTAAGAAGCCCTGTCAGTGTTCCCTCTTTATTTGTCTAAGGTATTCGTTTCATTTCTGGTTAGTTTATAGTGATTGTATGCCTATTGTGTTTGTTGTGTTGTAACAGTCGTTACTTTTACTACTATTTATATTAAAGCCATTTCAGAGATGTAGTATGGGTTGCATAACTTTAAGTGTTCATTTGCTCATTAAGTGTGTATTTTTAATAATTTAAGTTGTCACTCTGATCTAAATTTGGTACCATTGCAAACCAGAGAGATGACAGGAGATTAGGGGGGAGTGGAAACTGGCTCTTGGTTAACAAACTGTGAATTAAAATTCACTCTGGATCGAGAGTTTGAAGTGGTACAAAGGTGGTAGTTAGCGAAAGAAAATCCAATTAATGCATAGAATTTCCTTCACTTCAAGAAGTTAAATGTTTTAAGTATAACCGTAACCATTTAATTGACGGTGTTCTCGGAAACTGGGGAGGCTGAAGTGAAATTTCTAGCACGGAATTGAGTAGCTATCTGGTAACTATTTTTTTTTATATTATAAAAACTAACTTTTTGTTCCCACATCCTTAAGGTATTCAGAATGACCTTGGGTCACGAATTCAAGCATAGTATGGCCGCTTACAATCATTCTGGCATAAATCTGATTAAAATTCTGAATTTTCCGTAAATCTCTAACATCTATTACAATTTCCACAGATATTTTAATGAACATTAGAGTATTTTATCCATATCCTATTATTCAGATTCATTATTTCATATTTTAATATAGTATTTTGTTCAAGGCCATTATATTTTTACTCTATGTGAAGCAAGGTCACGCTACATCCGATTGGATGTATTTTTTTTTTCATCTACTATAATTATCTTTTTGCTCCGGTTTCTTATGCTGAAAGAAACTTTCCTCACTTCTTTGATTTCTTTTTATTAATGTTGAGACTAGAAGTAACGGGGAATTGTTTTCAGCCACCTCCCATGGAATTATAAACTTCCCTCAGAACATCCGAGGGAGAGTACCACTTCAACTCTATAAGAATCAGGGTCATTGGGACAACCAAGGACAAGTATTGTCTACTCCACCCTCATTTTTTCTCCAGCCTGCACCTAGAGTTAGGGCAGGACAGTAACCATCGGAACTGAGCCAATTAGCACCAGCTCGGTGCTAATTTCGAACCTCAAGGAGGACTTCGCTGGGACACCGAAGCCATTCGGGAGTATCCTTCCAGACAACTGTTTCACCTAGGAGGACAGTTGGTTTTTGCTTCAGAACTATATATATATATCTTGGTTCACCAGTTATAGGTTTTTTTTATAACATATATATGTATATATATATATATATATATATATATATATTAATTAATATAACTCTCCTTGGTGTAAAGTATCGGTAAGTTTGAGCTCAAATTCTACCCAGAGATTATCTTCCATTGTTTTTTTGTATTAACCATTTATTTCATTATTAACTTTAATTATTTCATTATTTGTTTACTTAACTAATTTTTTTTATATTTCATCTTGCGTTATTAACTCTGGTTATTATCCCTTCAGGATAATAGATCGTTTCAATTGTTTAACTTGGCTTGTTCCCATTTATATATTACTTTGTTTATATTTGAATTTAGAGGTGTTTAACAATATTGTTGGTCATATTGTAGGTTAGTATAATATATTTACTTGGTTATACGTTCTTCCAACGTTAGCATTATTTTGTTTAGGGTTGTTTTTTAACCTAGATGTAGGTTGTACACTCTATATCAGAGTTATTCTGTGTAGTTTTCAACTTTTTGTTATAGTTGTTTTCAACATTTCTGTTAAAATATTATATTGTGAAATTTTCATATACTTTTTGGTAACTTAGGGATTGTCAAAATCTAAGAAGTTATATTTAATAAACTTGAATTTGTTTTGCATATAATTTTTTATTAATATTTCCTTACCTTTTTACATTTACAGCATTTTTGTTTATTACATCAACTTTAATTAATATTAGCAGTATACGATACCTGGAAGAGTGACCGTTACTCTTTTTAGAGTAGTATCCCTCTTCTGGCGCCCTCAATTTGTTTTCTTTGTTAATTTTCATTATATCTATTCATTTTTCACATCTTCTTTTCTATCCATCATACATATTTTCCTGATTTACTGTCTTTAAAAGGCATGCAAATTGGCCGTATCCATCCTTGAGTTTCTAGTGGTCATTCTCTTGCCTACATTGCTAGCCTAGCCACATTCCGTTCAATATTTTTTTCATACTTCTTTACTTAATTGTTATCTATTTTACTTCTATCAATTTTATCCCATATATTTAGACCACTCTTCTTATACATCTCTCCTCCTACACACCCCAGTTTTTTGCTACAGTGTTCTGTATTGTAAAAAGGCTTTCTTCTTTTCTTCACATTTTGTCTTCACTTCCCCTCTAAACCATGGTGTTTTATTTTTTGATATGTTAGTGTTCGTTACTTTTCTCATTCTAAGTAATTCTGTTGCTGCGTTATTAATGTTATTTTTGAGTTTTTCACAGCTTTCATCGATGTTATCGTTTTCTAATATTTCATTCCCAGCGATCTTCTTTGATATTCTTTTTCTGTATAAGTATTGCAGGATGGGTGGGAAGTATTTCAGGATGATTCTTATTTGACAAATACTAGGCTATGGTCGCTACCTACAACTGCTGAGTTTAGGCATCTTACGTCGATTATTTTCGATGGATGTGTATCTCTGTTGGTTATAACATAATCTATCATAGATCTTTGTCCACGGGTGTTAGTAAATGTATATTTGTGTTGGTCTTTGTGGTCAAAAAATGTGTTATTTATTCTTAGTTTGTTATATTACTTGATTGCCTATTCGAGTGTTAAAATCCCCTAATATTATCATCTTCCTTCTGACTTGATCTACTACTTGTTGTAATTGGTCATAAAACACTTCCCTTGTTGTTTGAGGCTTGTTATTTTCTGGACCGTATACTCCGATGATGTTCAGGTCTTCCTTCCCCACTCTTATCTTTGCTGTTATTATTCTTTCTGACATATGTTTTATTTTTAAGATTATAAAGTGGAGTTGAACGCTTTTGAGCACGTAGTCTAATTAAAGTAATACGTAAGTCATTGTTTGAAGTTACATCGAGTAATATTTATTAACTATCAATAAACTTTTATTCCACGACTTTGAATTTTTTCACATCGTCGATCGAGAAGTTGGACATAAGGACATGTGAATTTATATTCGAATTTATATTAAGGCGGGTACACATTTGCGAGCAGAACTGTTCGCGAACCGTTTGTGAACGCTATATTCGTTAATGTGTACGGCAGAAAAAACCGCTTGCGTACTGTTTCATCGTGACTCGTCGCGAACCAAATTGTTGCGGTTTATTTCACGACTTCAAAGGAAGCTCGGCTTTCAGTTTGGACGGCGCTTACTAGACGCAGCGAACATTTTTATTGTGTCATCAAATCGACATTGTGTGAATGACGTGTTCCTTCCTAGAGAGACGTGAGAAAACAGTAAACTGATTATTGTCATGGACGTATAAATAAAGATAAAATCTTTATTTATACGTCGATGATTACTGTACATAATTTTATTTTTGTTAAACAAGCAAAAACAGGAACATAAATCAGTACCCAAATTATAAATAAAATGAATCATTTCGCACATGTGTGTTCGTTGTTGGTTTGTCGCTTTCCATGAATCGAGATAAGTATGCGATTAGTACGATGTAGAATATTTTTCAAGGATCTGTACGCGTACTGTACGTATACCGTTCGGCTCGCATATGTGTACCCACCTTTACATTCGAATTTATACATTGGTCCTTTGAGCCGCATTTATATTCGAATTTATGCAACATATGAAAAAGTGCCTTATTTCAGTTACCCAGAAACTAATTTATTCAAGTTTTATGGCTGTGACAGTCAGGTTTCTGGAAGACATTGTAGAAATGAAGAACTTTATTGTATAAAAATTATTATTTTTCACTAAAATTAATTAAATTTATCACATTAATACATTAATAGCATTTAACACAATATTATCGGCTTTAAATGGTAGTTTTTGTTTTAGTATTAATTAAATAAACTTTAAAAGTCATACCTGAGTGGTGTAAAGCCTTGTCTTAAAATTTCATCGGTAACATCCAAATCAGAATAATCACGATACGGTAGAACGATGTCAGCAATATTAGTCCAATCTTGACCCCATAAATTTCCCAGGATATGGGCCGGCAAGGGACCATCTGGTCTTATTATTTGATCTCCATATCTTTGTAGAAGTCGTTTACGTACGAACGTTAGCAGTTCTTTGTAAAGTGGTAGAAGTTTATGCAAGGATTCTGTTAAGTCATCTTCTAAGTTTATATCTTCATACATGTATCTCATCTCCTCTCCGTAATCACTAAATCCTAAAATTAGTTTTAAAAATATTATACTTATTTTATATTCAACGAAGCTATTTAAAGCTTGAAATAGTATTGCTTAAAATACTAAAACAATACGAAACACCTCGATCCAGTTGACAGAAAATATTCTTCATTATTATATTTATAATCATAAATCGTAGAGCAGTTTATAAAAAATCGCAAGTATATAATTTTTCCTAGAGTACCCCGTTAAGATAGGCAAAATGCACTCACTGCCAGAATTGATATTTTTTTTTCATTTTTTACGTTCTATATGATGAAAAAATAAGGCTTAGCCTTCTATATGATAGAAAAATTTCAAAAAATTCATACCTTTTTTCAAAAATCTAATCTATTTTTATAGACCCATAGGTTGACTTGCTGTGGGGTGGATCGAAAAATCGAAGTTTCGAAAACTGTTTGAAATAGTACGCAAAAGTTGCCCATTGCTATTACAAACCTAATCTTTATTTGTGATTTTTATAAAAATGTTTATCTTCTGCCCCCTACCGAGGGTTAAAATAAATAAAAAATACGAACTTATGATTTTAATTGAAAAGTTAAGTACTAAGTACATGTTATTATTATAAAAAGGATATCCAATTAAAATATCTTTGAAATATGTCCTTTTTATTCCCCCGCTCAATCCCTACCCTCCCTTAATTTTGATTATTTATTGTTTGTAGTCTTTTTTTTTTACTCAAATTTTGGCATATCTTTGCGCGTTTCAATTTTTGCCTTACCGCTTGAAGCCGAATTAGAAATGAGTACTGTGTAACCTAAAAATAAAGAGCCTGGCTCTTAAACTAATAAAACATGCTCTTCGAGTGCGGTTTTTCTGTGGGGCTTGCCTTCAGTATTTTCGACAACGAAGGTTTTATCTTCCCTTCCGTCAAAATACATGACCTTCAAACTTTCGGGAAAGTTTTGCATAAAACCTTTTCTTGATTGCTATCTTGCTCTTCTCAGTTTATTGCTGTCTATTACGTTTTTCGTGTTAGCCACAGCTGCAGCCGATCTGTCCGATAGTCCATAGCGGCCACAGACTTTGGCCAAGGTAGGAAGTTTGAAATACTTTTGAAATACTTACAAACATTACTGAAAGTCGCAGCAGCTCCGCAGATGAGATTAGACTAAACAAACTAGGACCGCCAGGACCGGGTTTCTGTAAATAATGACAACTTTTTTTTTTCGTTTTTCAAAAACCTCTAGAGGAGAGAGGATGTAATTTTATTCAAAAGTCATAATAATACTTTTTTATAACCTTCACAAAGGTAATTGTTGGTGGATATTCCAAGTCATTTTGTCAATTTTTTAAAAATTTTGCGATTATCCATCCACCCTGTAGGTAACCTAAAAATCAAACAAACGGTTAACAAACGGTTAAGAAAACCGTTTGTTTTATGGTTGCTACAGATCCAATGTTTTTTATTTTATCTGTTTAGTCAAAACCTATATCTCTGATTTTTTCAGATTTTTTTTGCATAGCGCGCCATCTTCAAAAATCCAAAAAACTGATACTTTGAAGGTTTTTTGGGAGATTTTTTCAATTTTTATAGACTTCAAAATAGATCGAATCAAGGTTTTTTTATAGGTTCTATATTATCTAAATTAATGAGATCTTTATGATATTCAAACATTGGGCGAAACATCTTTAAACCACCCAAAACACATAGTTTTTCACGGCTCTTAAGGGTTTTGGCGAGGTTAAACATATTTTCTGACATCGACACAACCCAAATCAATTTTCTCATATTTTTACTTTTTATGTTAAATTAATCAATTTAAACATTTCAAAAAATTCACACGCCTAGTATAGGTTTTGTCAAAAATTGTCTATTTTTATAGACACGTAGGTTGAGTGTCTCTAAAAAAATGCATTTTTTTAGAGAAATTCATAAGAGCTTATAACTTTTTTTGGCAATGGTTGTAAGTCCAATTTAATTTATTTTGTGTATTTGATCAAAAACTATATTTCTAGTGATTTTCTTTGTTTTATAGACTTCAAAATATATAAAATAATACAAAAAAAAAACAGTTCGACTGATGTCTCGTGATTTAACTGTCAAAATTTAATTCGCGAAAATTGCCAGGCAGCAAACTTTCATATTAGTCAAAAATATTGCCGGCAAAATTTTCTCTCTTATGATATTATATACGATAATATTACATATTATATAACACTATTCTATATATTTACTTTAAAAAATATACCATTCAATCTAGAAGCTTGGTTTGCCAACTCCAAATATCGCATAAACTTATTTTTCATAGGTGGTCCCATTTTGTTATGTACTTCTCTCCATATGTGTGCCAACTCTATGGGATTTCTCGATCTAGCCATTATTGTATGGACGTCGTCAAGATCCAAATCACAGTAACTTATTTCGTTGGCAAAAAAATCTGCCCTGTAGGGACATATTCTTGTTGTAGCGTAAATATCTTTCATTTCAGATATTAGATGATATATCTAAAAAAAAATTATAATTAATAACGAATATAGTATCATAGTTATCTCCGCGGTTCATTGGCCGCAAACTCACACAGCTCGAAAACGCCCCGACGAATCGTGACGTATGAGGTCTTGTTGAAAGCAGCAGAGAATAACTAGTACAATGACGAAAAAAACTCCATCTATTCAGAGCACTGCTGATTGATTCCAATACAGGTTAGCTATTATTTTTAGGTCTCTTCCATCAATCCCTGTCCTCTTCAGCACTTCCATCATTTTTTTTATGCCTGACTATATCGAAAGCCTTCTTGTAGTCAATCAGGCATACAAAACATCACAGCCTCGTTATTAATGAACGTATTATTACATACGAGATTAATATATATATATATATATATATATATATATATATATATATATATATATATACATATATATATATATATATATATATATATATATATATATATATATATATATATATATATATAATGTTCACCTTCTGCCCCTACTCTCCCTTCAGTCCTTTCCCAAGTTACTGTTCTCCTATTCTAACTTGTCTGTACCGTACTGATCACGACCGAATAGTCAGAAATACGTATTTACAGTTGCCTTCCATCTTGTTTACTCATTTTGTTTTTTTTTCCTTGTTGCGAGATATGCCAATACTTTTTACCTTAGTTTTACGATTTACTCGCATTAACCTTTTCTTTTTATATTAACCGTTTTAAAAATTTGCGTATTCTTCTTCTTATTGCGCCGTCTTCGTTCGAATTTTGGCGATATCTTTTTTAAACGCTTCCCTATCTTTTGCTATGTGAAATATCTGTTCAACACTGAGGTTAGTCCAATCTCTGATATTCCTCAGCCAAGATTTCTTCTTTATTCCCAAGCTTTTTCTTTCTTTTACTCTTCCTGGCATGATGACGCGTAGAAGAGAGTATTTATCGTTTCGAATTATGTGGCCCATATACGATGTTTTTCTTATTTGAATTGTGTTCATAAGCTTTCTGCCATGTCCAATTCATCTCAACACTTCTTCGTTTGAGACTTTTTCACTCCAAGGAATTTTAATACGTTTGTATAGCCACATTTCGAATGCCCCAAAGTTTCTTACGGATTGGGCTTTCAGCTTCTACCCCATATAGCAGTTGCGACCATACATAACATTCGACGAATATCAATCAATTCAACTTATTTGATAATATTGACTTTACAAATCTTGATCTAACTGTGAGTTTATAATTGCTCAGAGGTATTTATGCTTGTAGACACTCTCTTATGGTTTACCCTTCAATGTCAGATGTATATTGCCAACAGGGGTTTTTAAGATCACCATGTATTTGGTTTTATCTATATTAATTGTTAGTCCCATCTTTTTGCTTTCTATTTTAATGATTTCTATAAGAATTTGTAAATCGTCTATCTTTTCTGCCTTGATTGCGGTATCGTCTGCAAATCTTATGTTATTAATGATGCTGCCTCAAATCCTTACACCTTCAGATCTTTCTTATAGTGCCTCCTGAAATAATAGCTGAAAGTACACATTAAATAATTATGGCGACAGCACACATCAGTGTCTGACTCCTCTTTGGTAGCTGTAGCTTTTTCCGTGGATGTGTTAGTTATTGCTCTAACAACTCAGGGTCTTTTAACATTATTGCCACAAACTGCTTTTATTGCAGCTGTTAGGATCCTTTCCAAAGTTAATTTTCTCCCATTCTATCTTGACTGCACCATACTAATGACGACCAAATAGTCAGAAATACCTATTTACGTTTGCCTTTTTTACGGTATATTGTTTTTTCCCGTTTTGCGAGATATGCCAATACTTTTTACCTCAGTTTTACTATTTACTCGCACTTTAACTAATTTTTCCGTGTTTGTTACGTGTGGTATCCATGATATTCTTTACATTCTTCAACAACACTAAATCTCAAAGCTGACAATTCTTTTTTCAGTTGCGTCCGTAATTGTCCAGGCTTCAACTCCATATAAAAGGGCAGATAATACGTAGCATCTGAATACTCTAGTTCGACTTTTTATTACCAATTTCCCATTAAATAATATTGCTTTCATTTTGTTGAATGCGCTTCTGGCTACCACAATGTGTCGTGTTACTTCAAGGTTACGGCCCCATTGTTCATTTAACTCATATCCCAAGTAATTGTATCTGGGTACTTTCTCTAAAGCTTTTTCTTTAACGTAGATTGTTTCGCCTTCAATCTTGTTCTTAGTGACAATCATGATTTTTCAACAAGTCCTCGTAGACACTTTGTCTCAGAACTAGCAACCTCCAGTGGAGTATTACGTTGCCATGTTATCAATTCCAATTGTAACTTAACCATCATAGCATATACGATCCAATAATGTAACTTAAATTCAAATTAAAAACATTTAACGTAATGTAAATATTTTACCCAAATATTTATTGGCTCAAAACATGTACACTTAGACACACTGATGATGGATATAGATTCCGAAAACGTTTTGTGATGTAGCCCGATTGAGTGTTATGTGGATACCTTTTATAAAGGATTTTTAAATAAATTTTTTTATGATTTTTGTTTTTTTTTGTGTTCAACGCCATTCCATACCTGTCGCAGTAATTAGCCAAAATTTTGCAGCTCTTCTCTGTGGAGTATTATATCGTCTGCATTTTAAGATTATTCACTTCTTCTTCTTCAGCTACCATCTCCGCTACGGAGGTTGGCAATCATCATAGCTATTTTAATTTTTGAGGCAGTAGCTCTAAAAAGTTGTTTTGAGCTACATCCAAACCATTCTCTCAGGTTTTTGAGTCATGAAATTCGTCTTCTTCCGATGCTTCTTCTGCCATCTATCTTTCGTTGCATTATGAGTCGCAGGATGCCATACTTCTCGCCCGCATCACATGTCCGAGATACTGTAGCTTTCTTTCTTTAATTGTAAGTTCAACTTCCCTCTCTTTACCTATTCTTCTCAATACTTCATTGTTTCTATAGATCCACATTTTAAAGGCGTTAAGTCGTCTCATTGTGTCTAGATTTAACGTCCATGATTTCACTCCATAGTATAGTACACTGTATACGTAACATTTCGTTAGGCGTACTTTAAGAGCTAATGTTAAATATTTGCCACATAGGACCTTTTTCATTTTTATAAAATTAGAACGTGCTTTTTCGATTCTGACTTTGATTTCTGCAGTGTAGTCATTATTTTCTGTTATAAGTGTTTCTAGGTAAGTGTACTTTTTTACCCTTTCGATCTGCTGGCCTTCTACTGTCAAGATTTCGTTAGTATTATGGTTGTTTTTACAAATTTTCATAAACTTCGTCTTTTTGATAATGAGCGAGAGTCCGTACTCTCTACTACACATTACTATTTTACTTATGAGTCTTTCCAGGTCTTGTAAACTATCGGCTATTATTACTGTATCATCTGCATATCTGATGTTGTTAACTAAGACTCCATTTACTGTTATGCCGACTGTTTCATCAACGACGATAGTATGCAGCCTTGCCTGACTCCTCTCTTTATTTCCATTTCTTCAGATGTCTCTTTTTCAATTCGTACTATTGCTCGCTGATTGTAATAAAGGTTTGTTATTAGCCTTAAATCTCTTTCATCTAGGTTTTTATTTTTTAGAATTTCCATGAGCCGGTCATGTCTTACTTTATCAAACGCTTTATTGTAGTCTATAAAACAGACGTAAAGAGGACGTAAACATCCAAACATCTCTGCGTCAGCACGTTGAAGGAGAATAGTGCCTCTCTGGTACCCATACCATTGCGGAACCCATATTGTGTGTCACTAATATCCAGCTCCAGTTTAGTGTGAATTCTGGCGTGGATAATTTTCAACAGAATTTTCAAGGTATGTGACATTAAGCTTATGGTTCGATAGTCACTGCACTATTTGGCATTCACTTTCTTTGGCAAACACACAAATGCTGATGTCAACATTTCTCTAGGGATGATTCCCGTAGTATAGATAGCGTTGCACAGTTCTACTATTATGTCTAGGTTTTTCTCATTCACCAACTTTGATAGCTCGCTTGGTAATTCATCTGGACCAGCAGATTTATTGGTTTTCATTGAGTTTAATGCCTGACTAACCTCTGATTTGGTTATATCTGGGCCTACATCTCCCGTTTGGCTATCTACAGATGTACTAGCTTCTCTCTGGTCATGAAATAATTCCTCGATGTACTCTTTCCATCGTCGTAGTTTTTGTTCTGTCTCCAATATAATCATTTTATTAATTATTCACATTCATATTTATTATTATTAATTATTCACTAGTGTTCCATTAATTGATATGCCTTATGCCTTGATTGATGTCTTCGAGTGCGTCTTTGAACATCTCTCCTGAGCACTAGAGGAGAGAGTATACATCCATAGGTATCTCTTTAAATTTATGTTGGCGTACTCGTATTATGGCTTTCTGATATCCGTATAAATTTGTAATGATTCTTACATCCTAATTATCTATTTCTATCTTCCGTAATATATGTACTTGCAAGCCTTCTGTGTTGTATTTAATACAAATATGTAATTTTAAAATGAAATTTTATTCTTTATTTCCTAAATTTCACAAAAACACGTCAACATTCTCATTTTATGGGTGTAGTACAGAAAAACTGGCTACTTAATGTTCTAACAAACCTGTTAATTACTTCTATCATGGATATTGGTACTGAATCATACATTTTTGTTGGATTTGATAACAGCAACAAATCAGAAAACTTATAATGGGCAGTGCTAGAGTAGATATGAGTTAACGAAAACCACCTTCTCTGCGGGTATCCAATTAAAACATTAGTACAGTACAGTGGGTGTATCAAATAAATTAATTTATAGTACCGCCTAAATAACTGAATTTTAAGGGGAGCGAATTAGGTTTTATTATTTTAAGATGTTTTTATGTTTTACAGTCATTCTAAGGTAAAAATAAAAAAATACTTCTTTCTTTCTTTCTCCCCTTCCTTTTACCCTATGAGGGTGTCGGATCTAAAAAAAAAAAAAAAAAAAAAATAAAAATAAAAAAATACAGAAAATCAAATAATTTCTGATACTCTGTGATAATAAATTACTAAGCGAAATATAATGAAAGAAACTTGTTACTTAATTGCATTTGAGGTACAGATGATGCAATATCATCGAGTTAGATTCTAACTCGATGTGTAATATATAAAAATTTGGAATTATTATTTCTATATGCTAGAGGTAAATGACATTGTTTTCACTTTTTTGATAAAATGAGTTAATATAATTTTCCTCGTCCATTATATATTCTATGTTGTGTCAAAAGATGGTAATTGTTGCGTGAATGGTTGCTTAGTTATGTCATTTAAAATAAGTCTTCCTCCTATGTATGGACTATCTAAGCGTCACAATGGGTGAGGGTTTTAAAAACCTTTCCAAACATTTCGAATTTCTGTATTTGTCATATAAGAAGTTGGAAATATTGGTTTTTTATTTGTTTGAAGAATAAATAAGGACTTTTGGTTATGATTATGTGCGATTGGTATTATTTGTTGTTCGTGAATTTTTGAGGTAAGAATATCAAAAGATTATTTCAAGGTATTTTGTTGTTGTTTTTATCGGGGTTATTTCAAAATTAACCAATAAATCATTGAATTTATTTACGAAGGTAAAAAATATTTAAATTATGTTTAATGTAATCTTGTTAAACTGCTAGTGATTTTATGCTCTATAAGACTAAATATATTTGTTTTCTCGTAGTAATAGTTAATAATAGTTTTGTTGTCATTACTGAAAAATTCAGTAATACTGGATATCTTTAACACATGTTTGCTAGCCATTATATGTCCAGATATATCACAAACTGGACATAGACGTTAATGATACAATTTGGTTTTCGCAAAGGCCTAGGAACGCGTTAAGCTCTTTATTCACTTAATATACTGATACAAAGATGCCTGGACATCAATCAAGATATACACGCATGTTTTATTGACTATAATAAAGCATTCGATAAAGTGCGATATAAACAATTAATGAATGTTCTGAAATCAAAGAAGATTGACTACAACGACCTCAGGATCATATCAAATTTATATTTGATTAATTTGTTTGTGAATGATTAATTTACGAAACTGTAGGGTAGATCGGGGCTAGTTGTGACAGGGGCATGTTGTGATAAATAGTTTTATAGACTAACCATAGGTAGCAGCGTCGCCCGGTTACCCAGAATTCCACGTCCGCATGTCCTCAGTCTGTTTGTGTAGTTTGGTTGTGATGCTATGCGTTTCTGCCGCTTTATAAAATTATATGTCATTTCGTTGTAACGAAGTAAAATTTTGCTGTTGTCTTTGAATTGTTATTTCACTTTCAAACCACAAGGTAAGAAACTTATTCTAGTTGTAGTAGATAGTTTGTTTATTTCTCTCTAGTAAGACACAGTTTGGTTTCTATACGACGTGTCAAGGTCTGTGCAAGTGGCTTTATGTAAAATGGCGTACGGTGGGGCTAGTTGTGACGAAAGGCTTGGGGCAGATTGTGACAGTGTCACAACATGCCCCTACTAATTTTAATGCATGTTTATGGGTTTGTTACAGATAATGGTGAGAAATTATAAAAGGAAAACGGAACGTGGTCGGAGTAATATAAACAGTTACGAGTCGGCTTCGTTAGATGTTAAGTCTGGATCGTGTAGTTTAAGGCAAGCAGCTGAAAAATATGGCGTTAACCGGATGTCCTTACTTAGATATATAAAAAAACAACAAACCAATCCAGATGGAGTGGTAGAAATGGGTTACAAAAGACCTCGAATGATATTTTCACAACAACAAGAAGAAGAGCTCTGTGAATATGCTGTTCAGGCAGCGAAAATATTTTATGGTATTAGCCTAAAAGAAATGAAAAGTTTAGCTTTTGAATTTGCTATAGCGAACAAAGTTCTTGTGCCTGAGAATTGGGTAGCAACAAAACACGCCAGTAATGATTGGTTTACAAAGTTCATGCAACGTAACAATAATGTGTCTATTCGTGTTCCTGAGGCTACCAGCTTAAGTCGGAGTACAAGTTTCAACAAGCACAATGTCGGACTCTTTTTTGATAACCTCGAATTAGTATTAAGTCAAAACCATTTTACAGCTAATGATATTTGGAATATAGACGAGACAGGGACTGGGACTGTCCAAAAACCGGTAAAAATCATAGCGAAGAAAGGCGAGAAAAGAGTTGGTGGTGTCACTTCAGCTGAGAGGGGGACCAATGTTACTATGGTTCTTGCTATTAACGCAGAGGGTAACTCAGTTCCTCCTATGTTCGTTTTTCCACGTAAGTTTTACAAGGAGCATTTTGTACGTGATGGGCCAGTAGGTTGTTGTGGTACTGCTAACCCAAGTGGCTGGATAACAGGCCCGGACTTTTTGTTTTTTATGAAGCATTTTGTAAAAAAAGTAAGGTGCTCAAAGAAATCACCGGTTTTAGTTCTGTTAGACAACCACAGTGCTCACCTATATATCGAAGTCCTTGACTATTGTACAGAGCACGGTATTACTCTCTTATCGTTCCCTCCCCATACAACAAATAGACTTCAACCACTGGATGTTTCCGTTTTTGGTCCATTTAAGAAGTTTTTAAACGACGCCATGTGTGGATGGATGAAATCTCATCCTGGAAACACAGTCTCAATTTATGACATCCCAAGTATAGTGAAAACAGCATTACCTAAAGCTGTAACACCAACAAATGTTCAGGCAGGATTTCGTTCTACAGGAATATGGGAATTCAATAGAAACATTTTTAATGAAGAAGACTTTCTGTGTTCTTCGGTGACCGACCGACCTTTGAATAGGCCTATTGACATCGTAGATGGTAATGAGGAAGCCAGTGCTGGGCAGCTTAAAGAGTTTCAGCATCTCGATGAACCTGAACCGTCGTCATATTATGCTAACCAGCCAGGACCCTCCCATACCTATCAACCAGGACCATATCAACAAGGATCATCGCAGGCCAACCTACCAGGATCATTCCATGCCGAAGTTCTGCCTGTCAGCCCTATGGATATAAGACCTCTGCCAAAAGCTGGTCCTCGAAAAAATAAAAAACGCAAGAGCTTAACATCTGCAATTTTGACTAGCACACCTGTCAAGGAGACAATTCGCAGTGAAGAGTTAAAGAGGAAGGAAACAATAAAGTGCAAAGAGGATAAAATAAAGAAAAAATTATTTGACTCAAAACAACTGTTGCCTAAGAAAAAAGCAGCGCCAAAGAAAGAGACCGCAACAAGAAAAAGAGAAGACAGCTCAGAAGAAGAGGAAGAAGATTACTTTTGCTTAGTTTGTATGGGACCATATAAAAAGTCTAGGTTAGGAGAAGACTGGGTGCAATGTATGGAATGCAAGAGGTGGGCTCATGTAAAGTGCACAAAAGATGATCTTTATTATGTTTGTATAAACTGCCACTCTTCAGAACTACAAGTAGAATCAGCACAAATTGACGATAGCGATTAAGTTTTTTATTTTACTTTAAATTCACTAGATGTTTTTCTACACATTTGTTTCTTACATAAACATTTATCAAACATTTATGTATCTATACTTAACTATAAAATAAATTTATTATGGAAACTTTGTTATTATTCTCCAACTAAAGTTTATTATATTTAAAAATATTTACTGTCACAACCTGCCCCAAGTTCGTCACAACTTACCCCAAATTGGGGCAAATTGTGACAATATGTGCATTTTGTAAAACTATTTACATACTGTAAGGTATTGCTTAAAAATTGCTGATGTTCCCAAATAATGATTCCCAATTAAAAATAGTACCTCATTAAAGTAATCTAACAGCCCTAAAAATTACGAAAAAAATGTTAAAAATTATTTTGTCCAAAGTGGCACAACTAGCCCCAGTCTACCCTACTCTTAGCCGAAAATATTGAAGATCTTCAGAGACTGGTGACCTGAATAGCGGAGTATGTCAAAGAGTACGGTCTAACAATGAACGTCAAGAAGACGAAATTTATGGGCATATCGAAAACTCGAGAAATCGAGAATAACGAGAAAGAAATAACGAGAATCTTCTAATAAACGAAACCAACGTCGAACAAGTGGACAAATATGCATACCTGGGAACAATGATTAACTCCACAAATGATTACATTTAGGAGATAAAAATCAGAATAGAAAAGGCTAGAGCAAATTTCAACAAAATGAGAAGAGTGCTATGTACAAGGGATTTAAAATTGGAACTAAGAGTTCCATCGCCATTGAGCGACATCAATTAAAAAACTGGAATCATTCGAGCTGTGGGTGTATAGAAGAATTTTGAAAATATCGTGGACAGAACACGTCACAAACAAATAGGTTCTGAGAAGGATGAATAAAGAATGAGAAATTTTAAATACAAAAAAATTGGAATATCTCGGTCATATTACACATAGAGAGAAATACACCTTGCTCCAACTGATTATGCAGGGAAAGATCCAAGGAACGAGAAGCATAGGAAGGCGTAGAATGTCATGGCTGCGCAACCTGAGAGAGTGGTACGGATGTACATCAAATGAACTTTTCAGAGCTGCCGTCTCAAAAGTCCGAATAGCTATGATGATTGCCGACCTCCGCCGCGGAGATGGCACTTAAAGAAGAAGAAAAAGATATGCCCAGATCTAAAAAAACAACTTAAAAACGATTACAAAAAAAGAATAAAACATTAATTTAAATATTTTTCTTCGTAAACAAATTCAATGATTTATTGATTTATTTTTAAATAACCCTGATACAAACAAGAACAAAATATCTTGAAATACATTAAAAAAATAATTAAAGTTTTAATCAAACAATAACATAACCTTAAAATATGAACATTCATAGTAAATATCTTAATATTTTGATATTCTTACCTCACAAATTCACGAACAACAAATAATATCAATTGGACAGAATGAACGTTCATAACCAAAAGTCCTATTTATTCTTCAAACAATTAAAAAAACCAATATTTCCAACTTCTTATGGGAGAAATACACACAAATTAGAAATGTTTGGAAAGGTTTTTAAAATCCCCGCTCATTGTGACGTCAGACTAAGGTAGTATTTTTTATTAGGTAGTTTTTAGTATTGGGTAGTAAAACGTAATATTTCCACAGAAATATTGTTTGGCGCGTGCTTGATACCACAATATTAAGTCAGTGGCAAATAGTCGCACTTCCAACATGATTGTTTTGTTGACGTTTAAAAAAATGGGCTCAAGAGAAAAATAATTGGTACAAATTGCATAGCAAAAACTTAAATGTTTATGGTAAGTGTATGCCTTTTACTGATAACTTAAAATCTAGCATTATTGTGATAAAACCAAAGTTTGGTTGGGGTTGTCACACACCTTTTTCTTAATCCATAATTCTAACTGGAACGTTTATTTTCATATGTAATATTTTTAAAATAGTTAAAAATGTTCAAAAATATTTATTTTATTTTATGTATTATTTTTATAGTTGCTTATTATTTAACGTTGTTGAAAACGTGTGCTGTTGGAGTTACGACTTTTTACCATAAAGCTTCATTTTTTTTAGAATGTATTAAACCCTCTACATTAAAACAACATGTCAACACATACAATGCTGATGTAGGAGGACCATCGTCCAGCAAATTTCAACATCATGAGTGTGCCTCTGATTTCTCGGTTGATGTTGACCCATTCGCAAATTCGAGCGATGAAAACCCTAACTTCATACCATCACCAGGTTCGCACCAAGCTTGAATAAATGATTAAGAGACATGAAGCTCTTTTTTCACTTAATATACTTATACAAAGATGCCTAGACGTCAATCCAGATATATATATATATATATATATATATATATATATATATGCTTGTTTTATTGACTATATTAAAGCATTCGATAAAGTATGATATATACAATTATAATGAATGTCTTGAAATAAAAGAAGATATACTGCAGTAACCTCAGGATTATATCGCTACTATAAGCAGCGAGCAAAATGTGAGACAGAGATGTGTATTGTCGCCAATTCTTAATGCTTTAATGCTACTCGAAAGAGATCCAAAAAAAGCAGTTGAGGGTGAAACAGTTGAAATAAAAGTAAATGGAGTTTCCATTAACAAACTTAGATATGCGGATATTTCGGCTAAATTGAAGATCAGAGACTGGTGACCAGATAAGCGGAGTATGATGAGAGAGAATACGGTTTAACAGTAAACGTAAAGAAGATAAAATTTATGAGAATACCGAAAACCCAAAAAAAAAACAGAACCAATGTCGAACTAATGGACACATATGTATATCTTGGAACAATGATAAATTCCACAAATGATAATTTCCAGGATATCAAAATCAGAATAGAAAAGGCTAAAGGAAATTTTAACAAAATTATAACAGTGCTCTGCACAAGAACAATTTAAAGTTAGAGCTAAGATTTAGGTTGGCGAGGTGCTACGGTTTCTCGACTTTTTTTTAAGGCATGGATCTTGAATGCGACATTAATGAAAAAATTGGACTCATTCGAGTTGTGGGAGTACAGAAGAATGTTGAAAATATCGTGGACAGAACACGTCGCATAAAGAGCTTCTGAGACGGATGAATAAAGAAATGGAAATCTTAAAAACAGTCAAAACAATAAAATTAGAATATCTCGGACATTTTACTCGTGGAGAGAGATATAACTTGCTTCAACTAATTATGCAAGCAAAGGTTAAAGAAAGAAGAAGATTAGGTAGTCAAAAAATATCATGGCTGGACAGCCTGAGGGAATGATACGTATGTACATCAATTGACCTTTTCAGTGCAGCCGTCTCTAAAAACGGCTGCTCGGAAGTCGGCGAGTGTTTTATTAACTATAATTCTGCTTTTGTAAGCTGTACTTTTTTTTAATAGCACATGATGACTTAATAAATAGCAAATATAATTATTATAACACGACAGTATTATAAAAGTAGTTGTTATTATATATAATGATAACATGCCCACAATAATATTTATGAATCATACGAATATTAAAAACGGGTAGGAGATGAATCATATCTCCTATTAGTTCGTTAAATAGCAATTATATAATATTATTAACATCAATTTCTAAGAATTATTACACTGATGAACAAAATTAGAGGAAGGCAAGGAAAAAAACCAATTATATATATAACTTTATTTGACAAGGAGTGTGGGCTTTCACAATCAGTATTTTGTAAATGGACATTGTTATCGGAGTTTACAAAACTGTCTTCAGGAATTGTCTGTTTCTGATCTTTAGTTTATCCTATCATTACTAAATAATAAATACTCTCTTCTACATGTCGTTATGCAGGGAAGAGTGGAGGGAAGAAATGGTTTGGGAAGAAAGAAGAAATCTTGGCAGAGGAATATCAGAGATTGGACTAACCTTCTTAGCCTTCTCTCGGTCAGTTTTGGACATAGGTCTCCTCCAACTCCTTCCATCGATATCTATCCTGAGCAACATACTTCAAAATTTGTTCCGGCTATTCTTTGGATGTCGTCCACCCATCTTATCTGTGGTCTTCTTCTTCGTCATCTACCGTTGTAAAGTGTCCAATGTCGTATTGTGGCGTTCCAACGTTAGTCTTTTTGTCTAGCAATGTGACCTGCGAAGCTTCATTTGAGTTTATTCCAAGTTCCTAACTTCTAACTAAGTTCCGAGTTCCGAGTTCCTAACCTTAGTATATTTCACGTTGCAAAAGATGGGAAAGCGTTTATAGAAGTGATCGCAAACCTTCGTTAGAAGGCGGCAAAATAAGAAGAAGACCTTTAGTTGGCAATTTTGACAGACACTATGAGAGAGAGCGGACTTAGACATGGTCTCGTATTGTTGCCATGATGTTGATGATCTTCTCCGAGTATCTGCGGTTTATGTAGCCATAGCGTACCTCCCGGGGGCTAAGGGTTTGTCCAAATCGCGCCATTGAAATGTTCTATTCGTTTAGAGACAAATTTTGTATTTTTTGTTATTGAGCGTTTTGAGTATTTTCTTCTAAAGGCCAAGGACAAAATTTTATAGGTTTGGGATGGTCTTATGGAAGTTATTTTTGAACTGCTGTTACATGGAAGAGGTATAATAACAGTTCTCCATACTTTTATTCGACATACCCCTAATTCAGCAGCTATCACCTTCATGCTTGTTTCTCTACTGCCAAAGAACAAAGAATTGTATTTACCTTGTGAATGCGATCAGTTTTATTTAGGTGAAACATCAAAGCCATTAAATATTAGAATAAGTGAACATCAATCTTATATTAAAAATAGAGAATTTAATAGATCTCAAATATGTAAACACATATGGGAAGATAAACATAGGGTTCAACGGAAGTATAGTCCTAAAAAAAAACAGATATTAAAAAGAAAAAAAAATAAGAAGCGGCTCTAATTATGCTAAATGAGACCAATTGTGTCGTAAATTCCTCAGCAAAATGCAGTAGGATCAGGTTACTCATATTAAAAGAGGACGTTAATAAAAGAAAAACACCGCAATTAGTAAGACAGTAATATATCGAGGATACATCATTTATATTTTTTAAATAACATACACATAAAATCAGAATTTGGTGTTTATTGAGAGTAAACTAAATGTAAGACCAAATACTTACCATGTCGAGATAGTATTATGAGGTTTTTTCCTGGTTTTTTCCTCATGATTTACTATGGAATCACGAATAGGAGAATTTTACTGTCATCATGGCAAGTGGTTGTCTTTTTAACGACGAATCCACATGCTATGATTTTTTTTGACAGATATTCTAAAGTTAAAGTTGATTTCATGAAATTTAATGAACTATCTTACAATAAAGTTGTCCCAGGAACGCAACTTAGCAATATTGGCAATATTTTAAAGTCGTCTACTTTAAAATGTATAATATATGTCTGAATTGTCATTATAAATTAGTCAGATAAAATTAAATTATGAGAAGAATTTTTCACCAAGTAACAAAAAACAAAATTTGTTTAATTTACTAATGTTTGTATTTTGAGAACGATTTTCGAAGTGGAAATTAAAACGTCAGTAAACTTATTTTAACCTTCAATTGTGGCTTATTCCCATTAAAATAGTAATAACTTTAAAATGACACAAGAAAATAACTTCAGAACAATTTCAGAAAAAAATTGTATACCGTTTTGGAGCAATATTAAAAAATTCGGATTTATTTTTGTAACTTTAATACCACATAACTATCTAGGTGCACTTTTGTATATGGGTATGTTAGGCCAAATCGTATTATTTTTATCCCTAAAAATCCTAAAAATCGTGGTGTAATTTATGACCAATATTTTTCTAACACTTGGCACCTTGGAAATAGAAATATGCCCTTTTTTATAACAATAGCTTAGTTAATTAAATACAGCATTGTCTAGTCTAAAAATACATGAATATAGACGATTGATTCTTCAACAATTTGCATTTAAGTTTAAATTAAATATATAATTTTACATTTTGTGTTTGAGTTATGGACAGCCGTGGTAGCAGAATGTTTTGAGCGTTAATCTTCAACCAAAAATTTAGGATTGCTACTTGCCCGAGGCTCCGCAGTACTTCGAATATAATAAGCTGTAGTTTGCAAAAATATTTAATTATTCTTAAATAGTAACCAGACATTTACATACAATTTTTTTTAAAATACATATTACTCAAAAACAGAAATAAGTTCCAACCGGTAATGAGAGCGTATTCCAGTTAATTGTAATGTAATAAATAAATTATAGAAACAATGCCAACCTAACCTCGTTATATTTGTCATCGGGTAAACTTGCTCTTGTATTTGTAGTTAACATCTTTAATTGTCTTCTGATATCAGGATCATTTATTTGGGTCCAATCGAAAACAGCTGCTCTTTTCCATACCAGTTTATCGAATTTAGCTTTGAGCGTTTGTTCTTCAATCATTTTTCTTTTTTGTAGATCCGTCATATTTGTAGCATAGTGCCACTGGGCCAAGTTGACACGAAAACATACTTCTGATCCTTCGATATCGTAGTCTTTTAAAAAATCCGTTGCTTCTGGAACGTTGGTATTTTTTCCCTGAAAATAAAATGATGTAGATATAATTGACAAATTTTAAAAATTGAAGTGCATTATCAAAACAGACTTTAATGCCTTACTGGGGTTGAAACAAATACATACCAACAACCCTATGTTACAGACTATAAAAAACGAACTAGAAACATTCCGATCATTAGGAAAGCAAGCTCTTGCACCGATCTAAAGAACTTGGATAAAATTTATTGTACTAATACATGAAAAAATCAGAGCAGTCTGCCCAAAAATTAATGCTGTCTAAGATTGGCCATACTGTCTTAATACACAAATACTTAACAACAAAAAAACTACTACCAACTTGCTCCAGCTGCTCTGATCTACTGACCGTTAAACATATCTTGCTTGATTGTCCGCAATCCTGAAAGAAAGAAGATCTCACGAAATCACAGATGATGATCTCACAGTTCTCACCAAAAAAATCTCAACAGTGTTAACCTATTTAAAAGACATGAAGTTATATAATTCTATTTAATGAAATATTTCTTGTGTTTTTTATATCCACTATTAACCATGCGCGGTTGATGTGGTTTTGTATTTAAATAAAAAAAGTTTAAAAATATTACTCAATTGTATGATTATGTCTTTTCGGTTATGAATATATTTAACAGAAACTAAGAACACTCCTTACAAAGGCACAAAAACATCATCCATCATGTAAAGGCACAAAACATTGCAGTAGAGAGAACAATATTACAGCAGTATCAAGGGAGAAGAGAACTTATTGACATAGATGATCAACTAAATAAACAAGTTGCTAATTTAAAAATCTATTTGCAGACGCAGGTTGAGGCATCTACTTTACATCGCGCAATTTGAGCAGTAGATGTCACAGAGCCGCTTAAACTGAAGGAACAAGAAATGCGCATAAACCACCTGTCTAAGCAAGAAAAAATGCTCACTTGAACGAGTAAACCTCTGCATGGGAGGCATCTTAATAAGATGAGTCAAGAATATGTCGACAAAACAGCGTCGAACTAATGGTTGGCACCGAGAAGAATGCTTCCCAAGACAGAGGGTTCCTCATTTTCCATTCAGTCAGGATTTGGTTACTAATGGGGACTGGGGAACTAAACATTACCTGAAATATATTGTTAAAGACCCTTAGATTAAAAACGATAAGTACCGACATTTATTTCAATCCCAAGAATTCATCCAACATCTTACCGGGGTCTGACAAGCGTTTGTTTTGTCGGAACTGATAAAAAAAAAACGCTATGACTTAGTAGGAAAGATTATTCAGTACAAGAACTAGTTAGAAAACTGGAACTTCTTCAAACTGACCATATCCCTTATTATCAATATATCTCTGACATAATGCTTGAAGATGACAACTACAAGCTGTACTGGGACCGCACTGTGGTCACAGACCAAACAGTAGCACATAATAGACTGATTCTTATACTAAAAATTACACACTAGACGATAAATGTAGAAGATGTCACCAATTTCCGTAAACAATGTAGATGGAATATGAACGCCTGGCTAGTGCAGAGTATACAGATAGGCACAATATAGCAGCTTCAAAAGTCCACCAATAAATCATTATTCTGCCATTTATTATGTCACCCACAAAAGTCATACTATCTTCCTTTACACACAACCTACATAAACTCAATATATGCATAGAAATACTCTCAACCATCGAACAAGAGGTAAATACCATGTAACTTAATCCGAAAATTCGTTAACCTACCTCAATAAAAAAGAAACCTCCCATTTACTTGGTACCCACCCATAAAAAGGAGCGTAAACCAGGGAAACCTAAGACGACGATTATTTTTATATTGTGAGGTCGATTTCCGAAATGGTAATCGAAACATCAAAATTAAACTTATGAAATTGTGGCTTATTTCTAAGAAAAATAGTAAACTAAAATTTTGTTTGTTTGCAATAAGTTGGTAGCGTCTTCAATGCCATCACGTTCCTTAAACTCGCGTTAAATAAAATACACTTAAATTGTTTTCATCAATTAATGTTAAATGCCACAACGTGAACTCATCACGAAATCATTTTGTCCTTTACAAATTAATTTGCTTTTACAATGTCAAAAATTAAGCACCTAACATCTTAGAATATACAGTTAAAGGTGCAGTTTCGCTTTTACGGTATTTAGGTATAAACAATGAGGGACAATTTGACCCATAATCGGTGAATCGTATCGAAATGGAGGAAGAGTCATCAGTGAAAACTTTTTTAGGCATGTCACTTAGAACAAGCAAATGGTAATAAATCCAAATAAATCAGTACCTATATGGAATTATTGCGAATATGGCGTAATTTTAATAGAGTAAATTTTTTAATGAGGTGTTTATTTAAATATTATATTGAATGCAATATAATTAACTTTAAATTACGGTGGTCTGCAAAATAAAATGTTCTTATTGTTTTCATGCAGGATAACGTTATGTTTGGTGCTTGAAACGCAGAATTTACCATGGAAGTAAATACAGCACATACATTTTTTATATAATGTTTATTTAATAAAAAAACAATATTATTTAAGTAACAACAACTATAAAAAACGTTTTACAGTTTAAGTTTTACAGTAAAAAATACTATTTTTTCAGACACAGGTCAAGAAAGTTGTAATGATAAAATCCAAGTTATTTTGTAATTTTCTTTCATCGCTTCAATTGAAGAAATCGACCAACAAAAACTGACAAGCAGTGATGCTGACCATTTCCTATTGAACCGTCTTTCAATGTACAATATATCCTGGTGAATCTAAGTGCTAATATAAAAACTGAAATTTGTGTAAAATATTGCATCCTAAGATTCGTAAGCAAAAAGAAGTTCTTGAATGATTCGCGTCACTGATTCGGGGAAATTTAGTTTTAAGATACTGAACGCCTTTACCATTTTTGTTCATAACTTTTACGAAATTTTTCATGAGCGCCAACTTTATGTGAAGTGATGGCAGGAAAATTTTACGTAATGTTTATCTCCAAAAGGAAACTGAATTCCTGTAGTTGGCTGTATATCACGAATCACAAAAAAATTTTATTTAAAAAAATTCCTTTATAAATAGTATACTAATATAAAAACGTTTCTATAATAACAAATGAGTAGCTAAGCGCGGAACAGGCGTACGTATTTAATGCTGTTTTTTTACCATTAAGATATGACTGATTTAGTATTCCCTTCCTCTTCGTACTGTGGCAACCGTAGCTAAATGGCTATGTCACTGGTTTAACAAGCTGAAAAGCCCGGGTTCGAATCCTATCACCGACAAATTTTTCTATTTCTAATTTGACTGAGCTGCCACCGTGCTTCGGAGGGCACGTAAAGTCGTCGGTCTTGGCTATAAAAGTAGTCGTTAAGTCATGTTAGGGGCGCTTGCGCGACATGGAATCCCCAAGACTGGACATTAGCTAGAAGATTACACGAACTTAGTTGCTTATTGTTCGTACGAACTTGAAGTTAGTTAGGTTTTCATTTGTTTATGGTCAATTTTTCGCAGATGCTTTACTCTGAGATACTTCTACATATCATTTTCACCCATTGCCAAAACATCGAGGCATCTTGCATATCGGAACCTCCGGGCTAAACCTTCTGACTATATTTAGAACACGGCACTTGTCTAATTCAAAATGCATACTGATATAATTTGAGAAAGTAAAATATGGAAATTTCATTTCAACAGAAAAAACGCAGTAAAGTATCGATTATCCGAACGTCGATCAACCTAACAACCGCTTATCCGAACTTACGACTTGTCGCGTAAACACTCGATTAAAACTGCCTAAATGTAAGCGTCTTCTCCTCTCTATGAACGATAGTACAAAATTAATAAACGGTTAGAGGAAGGTGAATCTGCAACCAAGTTATCCAATAAATACTAAGTTCGTAAGTCTACCATTAGGGATATAAAAAAAGACAAGTATAAGTAACTTAATCTCCCTTTGATTCTTCTTATGGATCCACAAGTCGCAAAATGATATAACAATGGTTTAGATGAAGTTGTATATAAGTTGTTTACTCAACATCTGATTCTATGTTAAAAAGCAGTTCAATTTAACTAAAAACTTGTAGGAGTGTCAAATTTTCAAGCAAGCACAAGCTGGTTAAAACGATTTAAGCCGAGACATGGCATTCGTATGTCTAAATACAAAAACAAAATCTGTCTGCTTCGTTTAAAATCAAACTAGGGTAGTATCTGAATGAAGAAAATTACGCCCTCGAGAACGTTTACGATGCAGACGAAACTGGGCTCAATTGGAAAGCTTTGCTACGAAAAACTGCATTCCGTCGTGAATTAGCAGCACCTAGATCTAAAATAAGCAAGGATAATATTATCATTGTCTTAGTTTTTATTAATGCTACTGACAGTTGTAGATTGCCCATGTTTGTCATTGGTAAAAGCAAGAAACGATGTGATGCCTATCGTTTACACTATGCAAAAGTGTGTTTAGATAGATAGTACAATTTTCATGGAATAGTTTATTGAAATTTATGTACTCTTTGTTAACGCCCATCAGATAAAAAGTAGTTAAGTAGAGAAAACAATATTGCTTCTTTATAACACCCCAACTCATCCATCCTGTGACATCTTAAATGAAAAGATGATTTTATAAATGCCATGTTTCTTTCACCTAACGTGATTTCATTGTGACAGCCCATGAATCGAGGCATTATTGAGAATTTTAAACGGCATGATAGAAAATAATTGTCACGTACCTACGTTATTTTGTAAAAAAGATGGATACGAAGAAAACTTAATAGAAGAAATCATAAAAAGATTGATTCGAAAGACGCTTTCTCTATGATCGGAGCAGCGTGGAACAATGTAAAAGAGCAGAACTTGAAAAAAGCGTGAAAGTTTTGCGTTTAGTAGAAAATCCTGAAAGTAAACAGTTAAATGAAAAACAGGAAGATATGTCTGAAATGATAAATATATTAACAAAACTAAATTGTGTCGAATGTGCTGAAGAAGTTCAACAATTTATGGATTTCAACGATGATTATGCCGGCTATCAAATTATGCAAGACATCGAAATTTTAGTTGGCTAATAAAATTAACATCATCGATAGCACTTCATATCTGAAAGTTCAGATAATGAAGATAAAAACATAGTGGGAGCTTCAGGAGTGTTTACTTGCTTAGATACTGCCCTGCGTTGGTTTGAAACACAAGCTGTGAGCGACTATTATCAAGTATCTGTCGAAAAATAAAGTTTTGTTGACACTTTTCTGTTTAATTCGGGACTTTTTTGTTTAATTCCTATTTGTTATTAAAGATGTAAATATGGATTCCATTTACTTGTGGCTAAAAATGTATGGCTATATCAATACGGTTCAACAGTTCGAATAATCGACGTTCTACTGTATATACATTATGTTTTGCAGTATTGCAGTTGATCAAGTGGTATTAACACAAGAATATGAGAACTTAGAATATATCACCGTAAACTATTTAAAGAATACAAAGAGAGGACCTGAAAGTAAATATAAATAAAACTGGATATATAAGTGTCTTCTTCTTGTAGTGCCTATCCGTTTTGGACGTTAGCTATCATCATGATAATTTGTATTTTGCAAACTGCTGCTCTGAAAAAACTTGTGGTTGTTGTGCTGAACCACGTACGTAGATTTTTTAGCCAGGAAATCCTTCGCCTTCCTGTTCCTCGTTTTCCTTCTACTTTTCCTTGAAGAATTAATTGCAGCAAACCATACCTTTCGCTTATATACATATATACATGTTTAGGAGGAAGAACAGAAGATCTGATACGTAATGATGGAGAACATACAATATAACCAAACGTAAAAATATTTGGGCATGACGCTGATAGATGATGGGATCCTAGATAAAACAATAATACAGAAATACGCAACAAAGAAAAGCCACAAAAATGGGTTCTGTGGGGCAAAAATATTTTCAAAGAAAACAATAAAACGATATATCAAGCAAATATACCAAGTTTTGTCACATATTAGTTTGGTCACTAAAAATCAAAACAGAAAAACATTTTCTGGCCTCGAAAATTGATTTCTGGATGTCAGGTAGAAGATCACGAAGAGAAAGAGTTACCAATGAGGATATCAACAGATCTACGAGCATTGAAAATACAATGATTGATCACACAGAATACAAACAAATGAAGTGAAGGCATTCCTTCTTATGTTATTAGCCTTCTATCGTCCAATTTTAGACATATGCCTCTACCAACTCTTTTCATCGATCTCTATCCTGAGCAACTTACTTTTAATTTGTTCCGGCTATTCCTTTTATGTCGTCTACTCATTTCGTCCGTGGTCTTCCCCAAGGACTACAATGTTGCATTGTGGCGTTCGAACGTTGGTCTTTTTGTCTAGAAGTAGGACCTGCGAAGCCCCATTTGAGTTTGGCAATTTTTGTTGTGATATCCTTAACTTTTGCTTTTGATCTTACTCAGTCGTTCCTCTTTTTATCTGACAGTCGTATACCTAACATTGCTTTTTCCATCTCCCTTTGTGTTGGGGCTAGTTAATTCATATTTGCATTGGTTAGGGTCCAGGTTTGATATCCATATGTCATGATAGGAAGATTGCACTAGTTGAACACTTTGCTCCTCAAGTATTGAGGTATTTTGCGGTTTTTAAGTATCAAAATGAGTTTTCTAAATCTTGCCCATGCAAGTCTTAGTCTTCTAGTGATTTCTGCACTTTGGTTCTCTTTGTCAAGTGTCAGAATTTGGCCTAGGTAGACATATTTCTGGAGTTGTTCTATCTCACTACCATTTATACGTCTGGAGTCGTCTGTGTTTGTCATTGTTGTTGTTTTTGCCATATATATTTTAAGGCCTACTTATCGGGAGCTGTCTGCGAGTTCCTTCATCATAATTTGTAATTCCTCGAATGTGCTCGCTATAGTCACGGTATCGTCAGCGAATTTGAGGTGGTTTAACTTATTGCCATTAACGTTGATGCCATATGTTAACCAATTTGTATTTTTGAAGACGTGTTCTAGGAATAGATTAACAATTTTTGGAAATATTACGTCGCCTTTTATAACTCTTTTGGCGACGGAATTTGTATTTTCGTCTTGTTGTAATATAGTAGTTGCATTTTCACATATACTATGTATTAGTTGCCTATATCTCGAATCCATTCTACAATTATTTGTAGCTTGTTCTATAGCCCACATCTTGATACGATCAAATGCCTTTTCATAGTCTGCGAAGGCAAGAAATACGGGTAGTTGGTACTCATTTGCCTTCTCTATCAGTATTATCATTGCCAGCAGATGGTCTGATGTACTATATTCTTCGCGAAAGCCAGCCTGTTCAATCAGTTGGTAACTGTCTATTTTGTAAGTGTAAGTTTGTACAAAAGTAAAGGCAATTAACAAAGTCAAATTATCAAACCTTATCCACTTATTGTACGCAAGAGAGATACTTCTAGAAATAATCAAAACGATCAAAAATATCTACCAGAAGAACTCACTAACACAATTAAAGCTGGGTATAAGATAAGATAAGGGGATTCCCTGAGTCGTCTATTGTTCTACTTGATTATGGATGAAATAATAAAACAAGTAAGGATACTACATGAGAGAAAAATAGCTTAAGATAATCTGCTATGCAAACGACACAATGCAAATCGCTTAAAGTGAAGATTATTTTCATGCTGCACCAATTTAATATAACCGACAGAAAATTTCACATGACCATGTTCCCAAAGGACAAAATGCATGGTTATAATACACTGATTTGTAGATTATTATTCACTATTATATATTTAAATATCGTCACACACTATTCCCGTGTTCGACCAATAGGTTTTAACGGGTAATGAATCAATGTTTTTTTGGTTTCTCAGTGAAAAAGTGTAAAATTATTATGTAACTTTATAAAAATGGTACTAATTATAATTATTTTTTGTAAAGTCAAGGCAATCAACATTACTATTATTATAACAGCAAATCTAGTAAGATGTAAGTTCTAGCAGGAAGGTCAAATAGCAGAAAAAGTGATGGAGATAAATATCTAGGCATCACATTATCTAGCTACGGAAAGCTCGAAACTGAAGAGGAAGATCAAGTAAATAGAGCAAACAAAGCCGCAGGTTGCCTGAATGAAACAATATGGACAAACGAAAATATAGGGAAAGAAATGAAAGTCAGAATTTATCAAACCATTACACAAAAAATTGGAGAAAAGAGAAAACTTAGAAAGACATGGCAAAACAATCGAACACCGACCAATAAAGCTGCCTTTAACAAAGCAGCAAAAGACCTAAAAAATGCTAAGTGATCTAAAAAATACATTAACTGCAAAATATATTACAGGTTTATCGCCATTAGAAGCCACAGATTACACCCACCCTTTGGAAAGCTACCAGAAAATTGTTACGACCACAACAACATATACCACACTATCAAAACGAGTAACGGACATTGGGCACGCACTGATGACGAAAAGGCAAATATATTTTTCGAACACTTGGAAACTATCTTTACTCCAAATCCCTGTAAGGTACAACCAGAGGAAGAGAAAAATATTAATAGATATTTGGACTGCCCATACCAGATGTCTCTGCCTATTAAACCTTTTCGAAAAATTAAAATTATTGACACAAATCTTAATACTAATAAAAAGAAAGCTCCTGGTTATAAACTGATTACTGGATTCGTCTTATGTCAATTACCACAAAATGCGATCCTCTAATTAACACTTAAGTTATTTTAATCTATAAAATAGGTAAACCTTTAGAATCCGTAACTTCATATGGACCCATTAGTTTATTACCAATTCTTGCTAAAATTGTTAAGAAACTAACAATAAAGAAATTGAGTTTTTTCCTTGAAGAAAACTAATTAGTTCCTGACTACCAATTTGGTATCCAAGCTTTTGATAAAGTGTGGCATACGGGCTTGCTGTATAAAATTAAACAACAACTATCATCTGAATACTATAGGATATTCAAATCCTACATAACACACAGATATTTCCAGATAAAATACGGTTCAACAGTAACAGCATTGAGATCTATAAATTCTGTCGTACCACAAGGTAGTGTGCTTGGTTCACTCTTATATCTATTATACATGGCTGATCTACTCAAATCTGATCAGTGTTTCTTAAAAATATTTGCTGATGACACCGTCATCCTCTCGTCTCAAACAAATTCAATCGAAGCATCTAGAAGGTTACAAGTCCACTTAAACACCATTCAGATGTGGTTAAGAAAATGGCGAATTAAGGTTAAAGAAAGTAAATCAAACCATGTTACTTTTACAACTAAACAGCTGACATGTCCATCTGTACAACTAAACAATCAAGATATGGCATATAGGCATTTAAAGCCGTTAGAAATGCACACAAATTCTAGTGCCATAAACCTACTGGATAACAGCAGAGAAGTGAGAAAACTTAACATTGACACAAACCCTTGGACTTACCAGATAGATTTTCATAAGTAAATTGTTTAGAATATAAATTTTTTTTTTTAAAATAATTTTAGTTAAATTTAATAAGGAAGGTATTCTTTGCTGATATTAATTTTTGTGTTTGAATTATCAAATTTGATTATTGTCCAAAGAGGACAGATTGCAAATCTTTACTTTGAAAATTAAAAAAAATAATAAAAAAAAGAATTTCCCAAACAGACTAACAATGATATACATGCGGAAAGACACAGTGGAGATAAAATCCCTTAGAAAAATTGAGAGTAAGACAGTGTGAGCCAGAGCTAGAAGTCCAAATACAAGATGGAGCTGCAAAATGGATAAAATCAAGGACTAAAAAAATAAGAAAAAAGTAAAATGAAAGGATCATATAAGCCGAATGACAATAAATAGAGTAATAAAAACACTAAAGGCATATTCAAAAACAGACAGCCATGTTTACATATAACTTTATCTTCCTAACTATGTTAAAATTTAGCGCTTTTATAAAACTGTTATTACCGAACAAAAAACAAAAATGGAAAATAATTGGAGTGTGGAATAATACTATCGAATTTCAATAAAGATATCTTACCAAAAGAAAGGGCACATCTTCACTGTAACTATAAAATATCCCGTAACCGACCACTAAAATTGCCACCTTAAATGCACCATTCATTGTTGAAGCCTCATATCTAACACAACATACAACAAATACTGTCGTTATTAAAATGTATTATTATGATCACATAGCGATGCCAGCAAAATTACGGCCTAGCAAAAATAAGACACAACTAAATTGTCTTGACTTTGAGGAAGTAGCGTGACAAATGACTCTTCAGGTATACCCCACGGAGCGTAACGCGGTGTCGTTAAGAATATACACTTATCCATACACGTTAATGTCGAGAATTCTTTCCACCAGGATTGTTACGCACGTGCCCACTCTCTACTAGAATAATTTCACCAAATGACCTATAAATACTGATTTGTTTTGTTTAAGAGAGTAAATGTGAAGACGAACAATGAAACTAAGCGGTTATGCAAATTGCTAACAATGATTTGGAGGGTAAATCCGAGAATATGTATGATTAATTTGTAATTAAGGTCATATTATTAAACTCTGTACTTGAACGGAATGTAAATTACATATTAGATGAATGCAGAATTTATTAATGAAAGAGAAATTAATTAAAAATTGTTTTTTAGTTCGATGAAGTCAAAAGTGAAATCGTATAATTATGACATGTATATCGTATCCACCAAAGAATTGAATACATTCATTTTTAGATCTAGAAAAATATTCATAATGGTAATATTTAGAATATTTACATCTATCTCTGTAAGGAATGGATGATATACCCAGATATTTTGAGGTGATATTTTAGATACCAGTAACTTGTAAGGCGATCATCAAGAAAAAAGAAATATTTATGGAACTGTTATAAACGCATATGATAGGAGCACCAGACACACGTAATTTTGTTTTAAAAATATTTTGATTTAATATTAGAGGATACGACCCTGACTAATAATTCATAACCAATGCTTTTTACATGCTATTCTTTTGTTTTGGTTTTTTTACTTTTCAGTAAATAAAAATCAGCTTTTAGTCCATGTTGTGAGACCGCCCGGCTAAAAAAAATGTTTCTTCTTCAAAAATGTCTCGTTTAAATAAATCTGAAGGGTGCCAACGGAAATTTTTGGACAGAAATTGTTTAAACATTGTATTCGTGCGACAGAGACGCGCCATATAGTGAGGCGCGTCTGCTTAAAAATCGGGTGGACGTCCATAAGTAACAATAGAAAAACAACGTTTTCGATTTTAAAACAAGACAAAGCGTATTTAAAATAAGCTCAGATTACTCTTCAAAATCTTGAAACTGAATGTTTAAACTTCAATTTAGGCACTTGGCAATCTCAAAAATAATAATTTACATACAAGTTTTTAAGCCTTGAAAATGCGTATTTTCGCATTTTTGCAAAACTCTGTCAACTTTAGAGAAAGATGAAAATAGACCTACTCTGTTTAGAATGACGCAAGAAATCTAAAAAAATATTTTCCGAAGCCAAAAAAGATGATTTTTGGAATTTTGTTTAAAAAAACTGTTTAAACAATTTCTGCCTAGGAATTTAGAATGGAATCCTTTAGATTTATTTAAAGGGGACATTGTTGAACAAGAATCCGCAAAGAAACCGAATCAGAAACTCAGAAACATTTTTCCTACAGCAGCGGTAAATTTATATATATATATATATATATATATATATATATATATATATATATATATATATATATATATATATATATATATATATATACAGTTGTGGTAAATACTATTTAAATGGGAATAAGTTGCAATTAAAGCATAAAGTAAGTTTATTGAGTAAGTTTATTATTAATTTTGTTTTTTTGTTACTTTTTTGAAAAATTCTTTTAATAATTTAATTTTATCTGATACATTTATATTAATAATTTAGACATACATTATACATTTTAAAGTAGACGATTTTAAAATAATATTGCCAATATTGTTGAGTTGCGCTCCTGGGACGACTTTACTTGTAAAATAGTTCATTCGATTACATGAAATCAACTTTAACTTGAGAATATCCGTCAGAAAAAAATGATAGCATGTAATTCGTCTTTAAACAAAACCACATGCCATAATGACAGTAAAATTCTCCTGTTAGTATCTCCATAGTAAATTATGAGGGAAAAACCGGGAAAAAAAACCTCATAATACTATCCCGACATGGTAAGTATTTGGTCGTACATTTAGTTTACCTTCAATAAACACCAAATTCTGATTTTATATGTTTGTTATTTAAAAAACATAAATGATGTATCCTCAATATGTAACTGACTTACGAATACTGGTATTTTCCTTTTAATAACTTCCTCTTTTAATATGGATAACCAGATCCTACTACATTTTGCCGAGGAATTTGCGACACAATTGGTCTCATTTATCATAATTAGAGCCGCTTCTTTGATTTTTCTCTTTTTACCATCCGTTTCTTTTAGGACTATACTTGAATCATTCCATTGAACCCTATGTTCATTATCCCATGCGTGTTTACATATTTGAGATCTATCAAATTCTCTATTTTTAATATAAGATTGATGTTCACTTATTCTAACATTTAATGGCCCTGATGTTTCACCTACATAAAACTGATCGCATTCACAAGGTATTTTATAAATACAATTCTTTGTCCTTTCTTGTTTATTGCTAGGTTTGGTTTTAGACAAAATAGATCTCAATGTGTTTGTTGTTTTGAATGTTGTTGAAATGTTGAATTTATTTCCTACCCTTTTAAGTTTTTCTTTTAATGCCTTTATGTATGGTATTGTTATCTTCCTCGTATTATTCCTTGTGTATGCTGTAGGATCTCGTTCTAAGTTGTTCTGTTCTATTCGGTCGATTTTTGAAAATTCCTTATTTATAAACGATAAAGGATAATCATTTTTTAATAAAACAAATGTTTTTCCTCCAAGAACGAATTTTCGTTAGAACAAGCAATTTTGGCTCTATCATATAAGGATTTAATGATTCCCTGTTTAATATTAATATTGTGATTTGATTTGAAATTTAAATATCTGTTGGTGTGTGTTGGTTTTCTATACACCTGAGTCTCATATCCAGTATCGTTCTTAAATATTAAAACATTCAGGAAAAGTATTGTATTATTATATTCCTTTTCCATGGTAAATGTTATTGTCTCTTCTTTATCGTTTATATCATTCAAGAATGTGTCCAACAACTCTGATCCATAACGCCATATTGAGAATACATCATCTAGTACCATCTGAGTAAAATCTGAGTTTCATTATAAAATAAACCCTAAAACTCCGAGATTAATTATTATAAGTATAACATCGTATTATATGTTTGGCTATTCCACATATTAATATGTTATAAAATATTAAAGGAAATAGCAGGGAATCACAGATGGCGTGAAGGTAAACCAGAAGAACAAACGTTTGTTGGCATATTACATCCCCCGTTAATTTTAGTTTTAGTTGGATTATATTTAACATATCAAAACAGTACAAATAGTTAGATATTTTATTTTGAGAACTGTATTTTAATAATACATTTTAATCGGAGATTTGAAACGAAACAAACTAGAATTGTTTCCCTACCACGCAAAATATAGTCTTTAAACAATTTTGTATTTATATGTTTTTTCTTTTTATACTACTTTTCTTTTTACTTTTTATAAATACAATTTAATAGAAGTATATAAATTGTCTATCTAACAAAACGCATGCATAAGTAAAATATCCAAGGGAAGTCTTCAACCCATCGAAATCTTGCCTATTATTGTCAACCCCATTTCGAACTTTCAATCACTTGAAGAAGTCTGAAAGTCATTCGGATGTTACTTGAGTTGTTAATATTTCAAAGTATGAGTTGGATATAACGATAACGTCCCTCGTATAGGTCTGTGAAACGTGATGTATCAGTCACAAACATCTTTGTAATGGATCCCTTATATGGTGACTTTCGCTGACGATGCTGTCTCATTATTTCTTCTCCGTCAATTTTCATTTCCACCTTTTCCAGAACGAGAGTATTCGAATATTCACGTGTATGTCAAAGAAACAATTAGATTTTTTACTTTTTTGCGTCTTCTTTTGTTCTGAATTTTTCGCTTCATTTGAATACACGAGGTGGGTTTATAAAGTTCCGAATACGTTAAACAGATCGATATTTTTATACAAGTAAATAACAATCAAAGCAAATGAAAAATATAGTAAAGATTTGATTTCACGCACAAAGCGTCTATGTATCTGTTGATACGTATTTCGACTTAATAAGTCTCATCAGAACAGTAATTCATAGCCGTTCTCAACGTGAAAAATAAATCTTTTCTGTCTTATTAGAAGCAACAATAAAATGGCTTCGTTATGGACGCAATAGCGACATCTGATAGAAAAATCGGTAAGATAGTTTCGAAACAAATTCAGATTTCTGCTTTAATCTGAACCTTCTAAAATTGCAAAGTATAACAGACGCTGATAAAGATGTTAATAGAGACATGGGGAATCTAAAATTTGCATTCCACGACATGTCTATCAACTAAGCAGAAATCCTTAACGAATTTGTTTCTTGTACTCATACAGAGTAGATCCGAATAAAATGAAAAAGACAGCAAAGATTTGATTTCACGCACAAAGCGTCTATGTATCTGTTGATACGTATTTGATAAGACTTATTAAGTCGAAATACGTATCAACAGATACATAGACGCTTTGTGCGTGAAATCAAATCTTTGCTGTCTTTTTCATTTTATTCGGATCTACTCTGTATGAGTACAAGAAACAAATTCGTTAAGGATTTCTGCTTAGTTGATAGACATGTCGTGGAATGCAAATTTTAGATTCCCCATGTCTCTATTAACATCTTTATCAGCGTCTGTTATACCTTGCAATTTTAGAAGGTTCAGATTAAAGCAGAAATCTGAATTTGTTTCAAAACTATCTTACCGATTTAACAATCAAAGCATTTATTTATGTTATATATTTACACTGACTAAAATTTATATAATATTGCAAACATTTTTTTTTGATTTAAAACACTTATACCACATCAACCACGCAGGGTTATTAGTGGGATTATAAACTAATATGTATCGGACCGGGTTGTAAATAATAACAACAGTATAGAAAATACTACCAACTTTAATTACCACTCCAAAACGTAATGCAAAATAACAATATACATTAATTAAACCCTCAACGCGTCTATCTTCCTGAGTTTCTCCGAAGCTGATTGTGACATAACCGCACTGCATGGTTGCCAATACATCACACTCCTCCCTCCTGGATAAATCTACTTATCATAGTCCTAGAAATACCTTGGAATTTTGTTTCCGTCGAGGTTGATGGTGTAACTTCGTCTGTTGTTTCTTGATCACACACACGGGTTCTGATTTGGTCAGAATGACGACGTAAAATTTGAACTTTGGGGTTCATCAGGGGTTTGAACTTTGTAGCTTAACGGTCCAGTGGTTTCAATTATTTTGGAAGGAAGCCACTTTTGACCACCTGGAGCAAATGGCCTTCCAAATACAGTTTCGTTTTCTTGAAAACATCTGGGTACTGTTTTGTAAGAATCTTTCATCTCTTGCTTAGATAACATCTCTTTTCCAAAGTCGGGCTGTAAACCGATCAAATAATGAGCCCAATTTTCGCCCCATTAATATTTATGATGGGCATCTCCCTGTTGTACAATGGTGGGTAATGTGCTTAGTAAGGAGATATCTGTGCAATGTTAACTGTATTTTAGTTTCTTCATTGCTATCTGTCATTTTTTTTGTGTATTTTTTACATTTTGTACCATGCGTTCCGCTTGCCCGTTACTACTTGGATGGTACGGTGCAACCAATGCTTGTCTAATAAGGTTTTTCTTTAAAAAATCTTGGAACTCAGCTGACGTAAAACAAGTTTCGTTATCTGATACTACGACATCTGGGATGCCATAAGTGGCAAATAAACCACGTAATACATCATCTATAGTCACAACACTAGAGGTATTTGGAACGATTTTAACCTCCAACCACTTCGAGTACGAGTCTATGATAATCAGAAACATTTTGCCCTTAAATGGACCGGCAAAATCGAGGTGTATTCTTGTCCATGGAGCTCTGGCCCACTCACACGCTTTGCCCGCGTGGGTTCGAATCCCATCCTCGTCGCCAAATAATATGTATCGGACCGGGTTGTAAATAATAACAACAGTATAGGAAATACTACCGACTTTAACTACCACTCCAAAACGTAATGCAAAATAACAATATACATTAATTAAACCCTCGTCGCGTCTGTCTTCCTGAGTTTTTCCCCAGCTGATTGTGACGTAACCGCACTGCATGGTTGCCAATACATCACACAAACACAATAGTTTTAATATAATTATGTACATTAAATAGTATAATACAATTTTATATCTCTTAAATAATTTAATGTGTTTAAATTTATATCTATCAGAATGGATTTGAGGTTGTCTGAAATTCCATGCATTCTTCTTTGATTTTGGAAACATGGGCAGTCAAGCAGGAAGTGTGTCACTGTCAATGAAGTGGAACAGTTATTGCAAATTGGTGGTGGATCTTTTCTAATTAAACATTTGTGTGTGACAGCAGTATGACCAATTCTTCAACGGTTTATAATTACTTGATTTCGTCTACTTTTGGAGTTATTAGAGCTGTTCACCTTTGGGCATATTGGGTTTAATTTGGTTGCTAAATTTTCCCAGTAATTTTGCGAAATGTTATTGCAATGAACTTTAATCAGATATTTCATGTCGCTATAAGGATATTTTGTAATTTTTGTAGTATCTTCTAAGTTGATACGGCTTGTAGTTGCTAGTTGATCTGCTTTTTCATTTCCTCAGATTCCAGTGTGCGATGGTACCCGAATGAAAGCTGTGACCTTTCCCACGGAATGAAGTGTTTCTAATTCCACAACTCCATTGTGGCCGATCAATAAAAGGGATATACTGTATTGATCTTATAAGAATCATATAAAATAGCAAAAATCGCGCCACGTTTATTTATTTAACACCTTTATAAAAACTGAAATCATTTGCGACAAAACACAAAAATTGCATACGATAGCTGCTCTTTTTACCTTTAAATCTTGATTTTTGTCAATAGGATATTCGGATCAAAAGATATTTAATTTTTACCGTCGAGCTGATACCAATTTTATTGATCATTCGCCAATCGCTTCAATCGTTCTTTCTGAGGGAACGGTTCATTCTACACAAAAAATGCTATTAAATATTTTTGTCAATATCCAAATTATCTTAGCTACATTTTTTATTAAATATAACATGTAACATTTTTTTCTTTGGCGTAAAGATTATTGGTAAATCGATTTTTTTCCGTTTTCTTCCCTCTACGTGGGGAGTTTTAGAGGAAAGCTCGGGGCTAAAAGTGGTAAACTTTTATGCATCTTTTTTAGCGTCCTTGACATTTTCGCAAAATTCAGCTTGTTCGTATAATTTTTAAAGGTTCAGTGGTATTTTTGTCTCTGACGACTGGAGTATTTAGAATTATTGACTTTTTCTTACCAAGATTTGACTTTTAGTGATTATCATCTCTTTCCAAGTCCGAGGTAATAGCTGCTGTAAATAACTATTTACTGAATGTAATGTGAATTAAATAGCTGCTGTAAATAACTATTTAGGCCACATTAGACCTACAATAAATGAGCTACTAACTTGTAATATCGAAATAAGCATGCAAATCGGGCAAGAAACAAAATTGCAAAATAACTTTCGTTGTCGCAAATACTTTTTTCCTAGTTAGACCTTGTGGATATTTTAAAATACTTCTCGTACCGATAATATGCATATTTTATCCTGCTTGCTTATCAATAAAATTATATAAAATCGTTTTCTTATTACGTTTGGGGTATATTCTTGACATGTCTTTATTAAGAAACATTTATTTTACTGAATTGAATGAATATTGGAAAATTTATTTAAAAGAAAAACCTAACAATCGACGTAAAAGAACAAATTGTTGCATTTATACATTTCGGTGTGATTGGAAAACATTTATTTATGTGAGTTATGGACTGGTAAATTGTAGAATAAATTATTTAGCATAGAAACAAGCAGAATAATGAATACTGAGTACAGTGAAAAACTTCATCAATAGTTCACAAAGAATCGAGAGGTAAAAAGGGATTTATTAATGAATCTCCATTTATTTTACTAGTCGAAACAATTTTGTGTTGCTGCGCTTCTCCGGAATGTGGTAAAATTGTTACAGTTACAGAGACAAACATATTGGGAATAGGGATGGCAAAAAAAAATTATACATCGATATATCGTATCATGCGATACATCGAATGAAGATATCGATGTACAATATTATGTACATATTGTATATATATATATATATATATATATATATATATATATATATATATATATATATATATATATATATATATATATATATATATTGTTGTGATCTGCTTTATGATGTTTTATTATTAATTAACACTAATTTAATTAATCCAATTATTTAATTAATTAATTCACTAATTTATGCAGAGTCATACAAATCAATTACTATTAAAAATTCTCAGGGTGCCTTCTTAATTTTACTTTAATCAGTTTACTTTATATATCTCTTCTAGTGGGTTCAGTATCTCCTAGTTGCTCATAATCGGGATAGAACAGGAAACGGAACTAACATTAAAACAACATAAATATGCACACAAATTATTATTTATTTTTAATAAGCAATATTAATAAATAACTTTTGTGGGCAATTATCTTTCCCAACAAACTCCTATACACTAAATTTAATTTTAATTACAAACTATCTATTGATCTGTTTTATAATAATATCTACTAAAAAAATGACCATATAAAAATATAATTTATTCACAAAAAAATAACTCTTTGAAACTTAGTTCGTATGCTTATATTTGATTTTATGTTTAGAATATCTTAAAGTTTTCTTTCATTCAAATTATTTGACTGACCTTTATTTTTTACACCAATGATGTCTCCTCTCGATCAAAACCACAGTTCCTTCCTTGATTGATTATGTCCGGCTACCATCAAATCTTTCCCGTTCTCAGCATCGATCCAAACCGCATACCAGCAAACTACTCCTCCGAAAACACAAGCCCAAACCTCTTTTGACCGGTACTCTTTATTCACAAATTCTCCTTTCTTTCTCAATTATATCTCGTGGACTATGCAGACTCAAAAGAGGTATTAACCTTCTCGATTTTGATCTGCTCTCAGCTTCCACCTTTTTCACTAACAAACGAAAACACTGGTACTCAGATTGACTACACGAAAACACGACTTCTCTTCTGGTCTGCCGGTAACATAATCATTTTTTCAATCTCTCCCAGACAACCTTCTCAACTCTCTCATTCCCACCATTCCTTTTTAACCAATCGTAAGCATTCATCTTTCCCACTTATTTTCGATTTAGAAAATTTCCAACATGATATTTAAAACAAATAAACTACTTTCACTCAAATTACTTTTCAGAAACCATTAACAATTTTGCCTTTTTCAACAGAAATAAGTTTCCAAATTCTTGTTATCTCATATCTAAATCTAATTCTTATTTACTTTCGAAAAATGCCCACCGCAAAATACAATTACAAGTTTATTCTTAAATCTATAATTATACGGGTTCCATTGTCCTTTCACTATTCACTCAGTCTTTCACGGAAAAACTCGTCAGGGTCCCGTCACAGAACAATGTTTTCTCTTATTCTAACTATTACAAATAAGTACAGGGTTGTATTTTAACTTATATGCCCGCGGTATATTAAAATAATAAAAAAACTCTTTATTCTATTTCTGATCGATAAACTGATCCATAACAATATATATATATATATATATATATATATATTATATATTCAATTCTTGTGAAATTTAAAGATATTACTTTGGATAATCGTTTGCCTTTTAAACGATTCCTTGTTTTGGTGGCAATTGCTCCGGCTCCTTTTAGAATTCACTAGGAATGTTAGTGGCTACAACACAATGGCTATTTTTGTGCTACCTTATATAATTTGTGGAATAATCTCGTCATTTATTCCCATAAATCGAATGGAAAGCTTTTTAGATTCCTAACGAGAAGATCCAGATATTGAGTTAGCACATCGCTTGATTCTGAAAGCTATTCGTTTGACGTTAAGTGAGCTATTTTTTATGATAGGTCCACATATCTACACCTTCTTGCTCTTCACCGGATTTTTGACCTTCAGTTGATGCCTTCGTCAAGATGTTGATTCGTCTACAAGTTTAATATAATGAAACTCCTAGAGGAGCGCATTACATTTGCAAGCGCTACCAAATCCTGAAAGTGTATGGTTTCAAACCTTGCATTCAGTATTTTTCCAATTGCTGGAATGATGGATTGTTCAACCGTCCCAAATTTTTTCAATTTTCTTCAATTTCTTTTTATTTTGTTCAACTTTTGTGCAAGTTTTGATCTTCTTGACACTACTGGTATAAAAAAACTGTCAGTGGACGTATGTGACATAATGAGATCCGTTAGACTGTTTCATAATTTCTTCGAGTGAATATAAAACTTTTGTTTATATCTTTTAACTCATCAATTTCATTTAAGGTCAACATTGTTGATGAATCGATTGTGGAATAAAGTATCTGTCTAATCGTGGAGCCGAGTTCTAAAAGTCCTTCCAACATAGCACTTCCAACATCACAAAACACAAAACTTGAATTTGGTGTTGACCTTGACAGCGACAGCTCAGAAGACACATAGTTGACATAGCAGATATGAGTTTTTAAAAAATAGTCCCTAACTTCGTTCCTATTGGTCATATAAGGTTTTTTTTTTAATGTGAGTTTTTTACCAGCTATCCAAAGGTTGTACGTACATGTCTGTAGGTTGAAAAATATAGAAGTTATTACAATTGGTTATAAGTAAAAAACATACCTCTTTTTCAAACGTTTATTTTGTAAATAATTTCGAAGAAAACGCAATTTGCTAAATGTGTCTAGCATCATTAATAGAGCAAGTTAAATAATTAAAATATTTAGCCTCAGAGATTAACAAATTAAATAACTTTTAAACTATTTGACCGATCGGGGGGAAATTTCGCACAAATTTAAAAGACGGTAATTCCTCGATGTTCAAATGTATTCATAACATTTTATTTTGTTAATAAAAAATTAATAAAATTTATAAATTAGTGCACACAAACTGCTTTTTTGCAAATATCGCAAATTTAAATTAAAAAAAAACGGGAAAATAAAGATATTCTTGATATAAATATTGTTTATGTAAAATATAAGGTAAAAAACTTATAGACATAAAATCAAATTGTGACCATAATTTATTGTTTAAAAAAACGCAAGTTTTTACATCTATTCGTCATCTATAGTTTATTTTTATGAACGAGAGAGTAATTAGCATAATTTTAACTGGTAGCTCCGACCACTCCATGGGCGTGCTCAAGATTAATTGAAAAATTACTTTGAATAATTGTAAAAAATAAATTAATTATTTCAGTGTTATAAAGTGTTATGTGTATGTAAACAAAAGTGACCTCTTTTATCACACACTATATTAGAACTGACTGGCCTACATTAAAAAGGGTTTTAAAAAATTCACATTTTTTTTAATTTTTAAAAATTACAAAAGAGAAAAAGAGTTTTTAAAACCGTCTAAGGTATGTTAAATAGATGAATAAAAATATTAATATAAAACTTACAGCTACTTGTTACAAATCCAAATCAGATTCAGAAGATGAACTTTCAGAACCAAGATTTATAATAACTGGCTCGATCATTTTATCAGTAATATTGTCCAGCTTCCACATTTTTTCCTCTTCTTTAATAGTGTGATTTACTGCCTTTTCCCAGTTTTCAGGTTTTACATTATTTACGGCCTCCAAAAACAACTGTTTAACATCATGAATTTTAAAAGTGGTATTTTTTCTTGAAACTTCACTCTTTATCTGTGCCCATACCAGTTCAATCGGGTTTAATTCACAATGATATGGTGGGGATCTAAGTACTGTCATTCCACGATTTTTGGCAATTTCAGCAATTTCGTATTTTTTAAATTTTTCTTTATGAAGGGCACACAACAAATAAAGTTCCTTTCTTATAGATCCGGGATGGTACGTAATATTTTTTGAACTCAGCCAATTCTGCAAGTCTTTTTTTAACCACTTGGTTGTGGGCAGTCCTTCTATAAGTCTGGAGTGATAACTTGCATTATCCATTACTATTACACAGTTCTTAGGAAGAAGATCTATCATTTGTTCGAACCATTCTTGAAAGACATCAGCGTTCATGTCTTCATGGTAGTCACCGGTACGAGTTGATTCAAAAGTTAATAAACCACCTTCAACAAAACCGTCTGAACTGCCAATGTGTACTATTATCAGCCTGCGTCCCTTTCCTGATGGAGGGTTTAAACCAGTAGATAAGTTATTTACAAAAGCGTGCCTTTGACTTGTAACAGTTTCATCCTGCCAAAATTTATTTGGTGTATGACCCTCGTTGATCCATGTTTCATCAAGATAAAATATTTTTCTTTTTTGGTTTCTCATTTCCTTTATGGTTCTTAGAAAATGTCTTCTCCATATGACAATATCGCTTCTTTCTAATAAAATAGACTTTCTGGGATTCTTTTTCCAGCGGAAGCCTATTTCTTTTAAAAGTTTCCATAACGTACTTCGACTCATTTCTGGGTAATCCTTATTATCTCGAACTGAGACAAGAACTTTATCCAATGTTGGAAATTCTTGTCTAAAGAAGAATTCATGCACTTTCCGTCGAAGTCCTTCTTTAAAATGATATTCTATTTGAAATTTTGGTTTCCCTGGAGCATTACGTGGCATTTTAAAACTACCACATTTCTCTTCTTTAATAACTCTGTAAATCGTAGATTTCCCAACACCAAGTGTACTGCTAACTAACTCAACGGTCTCATCAACACTTTCACATAAACGTTTGTCTGTAAATGATTTAAAACAATTAAATATTAATGTTTTTTCATTAACTGTTAGAGGACCAATTTTTCGGCGTTTACACGGCACTTCCAAATTTTCCATAACACTAGTATACACAATAAAATGCACCTTGCAACTGAAGTACCTACTTTTAGTGAACTGTTAAGAATTTTGAATACGCCACTTGGACCTTCCTACAAAATGGAAAAACCCACTATCACATTTTCTGTGGAATAAGTTTAGAAGGTAATTATCTAGTCAATTACTGTCGTAGATTCCTGGAATTAAAGAATTAAATGTTTGATTGTTGAAACCCTTACTTCGTGGAATGCACTCATTTCAGATAAAATAAAACGTTTTATTTTATCTAAAGAATTAAACTTTATTTTGCAAATAGGTAGGTACTTATTAAACTTTTATTGGTTATATATAACCAATAAAATAAACATCTTACATTTCTTGCAAATTCATTAGTACCTGTTAACATCCATCACTCCGACACTGGCAACCTTATTTAGGGATTAGTAACCCTCACAACTATTGTATTCTATTCTGCTCCAACCTTTATACCTGGTGGTCATACTCAATTTAAAATTGTTTTCCTATATACTTCTGTAAACTTGTTGACAAATATCTGTTTTTCATTGAGTCACCCGTATCAACAGTTTAGGGATTTGCATACATAATTTATTGTTTTATTACTCTCTCATACATAAAAATACACTATAGTAACCTATGTCTTAAAAGCTTCAGATATCTGCGAAAAATTTTGCAGTGAAATCGATGATTTTTGCATAACCAGACTGGGCTAATTAGACTAAAAAGGAAATGCGGAAAATACTCAGCACATATACACAAATTAGGAATACTGACTTCTCCAGTATGCTCTTGCGACAATGTTTCTATAAGACTAAACCATATTTTCGGTGATTGCAATATTAATTGACTAAAGACCACTTAAATTGTACCTTAACGGACATAATATGTGTATTTTCCAATAAGTATTTAATATCTACTAAGCTTACATTCAAATGAAAATGTTTAACTTATTGATGGAAGGTTTGTAATAAACAAAGACAAAAATATAATCAAAAAATATAGTGTTTAATTAGAAAATTACGATAAAAGAAAAGTCTGGTGCTGAAGGACTTGTTTTGTAGCAATTTTCTCCTCAACCACACACAAAAACCAATAAAATGTCCAATTCGGCACGTAATACGCCAAAATAATCTCTACAATTATGATTTTATTTTGTGGTGTTGATTTCCTGCTCTGAATCCATTTATGTAGTATCTTTATTTCATTTCGTTCGCTGTTTTCATGTCAAAACGATACCACATTTAACCGAATTAAATGGCAAGCTTTAAGGGTTGCAGTTATAAAACTGATTTCTAAACCGATGGGTTTGATTTATTCTGCGCTAACATTTCTGTATAAAAATTTTTTCACAACCAATTCACCTATAAAAAATAAAAGTATCGTCAACAAACAAAGCATTTGGAGTACGTCGGTTCTCGTTAAAATATGGCTCTTTGATGTGCAGTAAAAAGTTGGCAATTTTATCAATGACGTAGAGTGTGTTTTGACACAGAAATGTGCGCCACAAATAAAAACGCAAATCGCCCCAGGTTAAATAAAATGTACTGATGTTTATTGAGTTTAAATCACATTTTAGAAAATAAATATCTGTGTGATTATAGTATATAAAGTAAAAACGATAACAAATAAATAAACACTATTGAATTATATAAGATACATTTTTCCATTAACTTTTTTTTTTTATTTTCAAAAAGCCGCATCAACCGTAAAAGGTTATTAGCGGCATCTGATAGAAAAATCGGTAAGATAGTTTCGAAACAAATGAATAGATGAATAGACATGTCGTGGAATGCAAATTTTAGATTCCCCATGTCTCTTTTAACACCTTTATCATCGTCTGGTCATGCCTTGCAATTTTTAGAAGGCTCCAGATTAAAGCAGAAATCTGAATTTGTTTCGAAACTATCTTACCGATTTTTCTATCAGATGTCGCTATTGCGTCCATAACGAAGCCATGTTATTGTTGCTTCTAATAATACAAAGAAGATTATTTTTCACGTTAAGAACGGCTATGAATAACTATTCTAATGAGACCTATTAAGTCGAAATACGTATCAATAGATACATAGACGCTTTGAACGTGAAATCAAATCTTTGCTGTCTTTTTCATTTCAGTTTACATTTTTGTTTTGTAAGTAATGAAGCATAGATTTTATGTTTTGGATGAGTGTTGGATAGACTTGTTTGATGCTTTGGAGTACAGATAATGAATCTGAGATAAACAGAAGATTAGTATCTGTATATTTTTGACAAAATTCAAGTGCTTTTAAAATTGCAATAGCTTCACCAGTAAATACTCTGCAAAAAGTAGGTATTCGTATAGCATATTCGATATCATCTGTTAAAAAGGCTGCGGCACAGCCATTTTTGGTTTTTGATGCGTCGGTGAAAATCTTAACATAATTGTCATATTTTGATAGAATTTCTTTATATAATGTACGAACGAGGGTAAGATTTGTGATATTCTTTGGGTAAGCTACTAGAGATGTATTAATAGTAGGAGTATTAATTGTCCAGGGGGGTTCAGTTGGGTATGTAGATAGCGAGTATGTCAACAAATTGGTATTATATCCACAATTCATTACAAGTTCTTTAAAGGTTAAATATCTTGATTGTCTGTTACTTTTGTGAGTGGTGTTATTTGTATGTAGGAGTAGGTAGTTAGGGTTGTTAATATTACTATATAGTTTAGCAGCATATCTTAGTGTGGTATATTGTCTTCTTATAAACATTGTGGTTTCATTTAGTGCAGCTTGAAGACTTGCCACCGGACTAGTACGGAAGGCACCCAGCACAAGTCTCAAAGATGCACTTTGGATAACGTCTAAGACTTTAAGAATCTTTTTACTAGCAGTAGAATAGCACATTGCACCGTAATCTAATTTACTACGGATGAGTGATTTATATAAATATAGCAGAGTAGTTGTATCAGCACCCCAATTTCTGTTAGAAAGTATTTTAAGGAGGTTTATTTTTGGATGACAGGATAAGGCTAATTTTTTAATATGGTCTGTTCATTTCAAATGACTGTCGAATCTCACATTAACTTATCTTGGTTTAACATTCTACTGGCGTTGTTGTATTTTATTTTTTCTCTATACTGAAATGCTGAGACAAGCGTCACGAAATTAGCACTACAAAATGCAGTCGTCACGAGTACCGCCATGAAATAGCGGGTATTAACATCAATTCACTATTCTCGATCAATTTGTTTCTATTAATCATAATATTTGCTATCAGCAGTTATAAATTAATAACTATACACTGTGTCCGTAAAGTATGGAACAAATTCTTTTTTAGCTAAACAGAGCATTTTAAGAAATAATCCTTAAACCCGTTGATTTTTGATTTTAATTTACCGTATTTTAAAATAATATTCTAATATACAGGGTGAATTACTTTCGAGTAATGACGTCACCGTCATTTTTTTTTAATGGAACACCTCCATTTGTCTCAATTTTCGGATTACTCTAGCTAAGCTGATTCCAAAAATGTATCACATGTTGATTCAAATTGGTACAGGGTGGACAAAAATACAATAGTTTTGTGTGTGTTCATAAAGTAACGCGTTAGTTAAATTAACAATACAGTTCTGCTACATATATGGGAATGTTGACAGCTTCCCTTAAGCAGCTGTTGTGAACTGCTTAAATCCTCTTCTTTGTAGTATTACAGGCGTGTGCCTATGCGACAGATGCGTATGTAAGTGTCGGAAGAATGATACTGATTATTAATTTCATTTTGGTTGTTATCCTTAATTTTCTTTTTCTGCATGTGAGTCCTCTTACGGATGCTTTGGCCATGTTGACTTTTTGCACTGTGGCGTCTACGTGCTTTTTAAATGTAAGTCCTTTATCCATGATGACTCCCAATTATTTGGCCTTGCTTTTTCACTCGATGGGATTGTTCTGTACAGTACGTTGTTCCTCTGGTTGCTAATTCGTTTTGAATAGTACCGGTTGCGTTTTATCGGAGTTTTCCATCTAATACTCTACTTCTCGATTTCTTCCAACGCGGTTTGCAAGTTATTTACTGCTATGTCTACATTTCGGTGCTTTCACTGTGCGAAATCTGCTTTCACCGCGTTTGAACCCTAATATTAACAGCGCAACAACGGGCAATTACTGCACTTTAGTGGCAGCCGTAGCTCAGCGGCTATGTTACTGGCTTAACAAGCTAGACGGCCCGGGTTCAAATACCGGCACCGACAAAATTTTCAAATATCTAATTTATCTGAGCTGCCACCGTGCTTCGGAGGGCACGTTAAGCCGCCGTAGTCGTTAAGTCATGTTAGGGGCGCTTGCGCGACCTGAAAACCCTAACACTAGACCTTGGCCAGAAGGTTACACGAACTTTACTTTACTTTACTGCACTTTAAAAAGAGGAATATAATTCATAAAGAAATATTATACATAATAATTTGTATTATTTATGATATTTCATTTCATGAATTTGTTAAGATAGGACATTGGTAAAAATTCGAAAAAGTTTATTGTTTGAAAATTATGATTCCTAATTTCTCTTTTATTTAATATTTCATTTATAATACAAAGTAGTAATATATAGTAGTAATAAAAAGTAAACTTTTTCTTGAGCAATAAATCTCTCGTGAACTTTCAAAGAGTGCTGAGGTAGGTCTTGCATAAAAAACTAGAAGTGTAATCATTTACTTAGCGGAAAATGGGTGAAAAATTTTCAAGTGAGGAACATTCACCTTTTACATTTTTGTGATTTATTGAAGCCGTCTGTGGCATTTTAATCCGGAAACATGTTTACCTAATACATATAACAAAAAGATTTGTGCTGGCATTGCAGAAAGGTAAGAGGAACATTACAAAGTCGGCGAAACGCAAACTATGCCGGCAGAACCTACATAGTGAGTTATTTGCGAAACTGAAATCCTTTTCCAGTGTTTTATGATATGTTTTTTGTTGGCTTTTGTGTTCAGGAGCTCCAAACTTGCTGAGCGGGCAATTAAAACTGGGTAATTACGGCTCCGAGACGTAGGTAGGTATAAAGCAGGAGCGTAACTTTGACATTTCTAATTTACCAGATTATGTTTCCATTTAAGTTTACTGCATATATATTATTAAGATAAAGTTTAAGAGTGTTAAATACTTTTTGTATAAAATATACTAATCTATAAAGTGCAGCGATAGATAAAGTCCTTCACAAAACGAAAATATTAAGTTAATTTAAAATAAGTAAGATATGTTGTGAGATTCCAATAGAACACTTTGTATAATTGCATCGCGTAATTTGTTAATTTATCGTTTATTTGATTTACTTATTTAACATATATAAGCGAAAAAGCATAAACTATTTAGTATCTGTCAGTAAAGAAATTCGTGTTATAGCTGGATGGTAAACTAACTTATGAACTCAAACTGTATAGCATTTAATTATAAAAAGTGAAAATAACCTTACAAATTGTATATTATGTGTCCACGCTTTTATGCATCTTTCAATTCTTAGTTAAAATGTCTGTGGTTGCGCACTAGCCGGAACCGGAAAATGTCACTCTGTGGTACTCGTCCCAGTGGCTCTGTCAGCTCTGCAAATATGCAATATATAAACAGCATACGCGTATTACGTTAAGTTGTGGCGTAAACATTCTTCCCCCATTACAACTAGTCACTTTTAAACACTGGAAGGAAGAGAACAAATGCTCTGGAAACTCCTCTTAATAATTGCCGTGGCAGTTTTGATAGTTGCCACTCTGGATATTCCATCTGTACCCATGTGCAGTTTCAGAATTCTACCTAATGGCCATCGTGTCGGCGAAGTACACTCGTCTTTGATTAATACTAGCGAATTTTCCAAAAGTTCTTCCTTGTTGGCTCTTCACTTGGTGCGACGTTGTAACTGGGTGATATAGTTCATCTTCCAGCGGTTCCAAAAGTGTTGGGTGACTTTTTGTAGAAGCTGGTATCTATTCAGTAGTCTATTCAGATTAATATCAGTCACATCTTGATTGGGACAGCGACTATAGGTCTTTCAATAATAAAGTGAGCTAAAGTTATTGGAGTAAGGTCATTAGGATCGACACTTAAAGGACAGAGGGGACGAGAATTTAAAATTGCCTCTATCTGCGAGAGAATAGTAGTGAATTCCTCGAAAAGTGAATTAACGTTTGTTAAAACTCGTTTTAAGTGATGCTTTGCGCTCTTTTCCCCTGCCTCCCAGAATGCGGTAAATAGGGAGGTATAAAACTCTAATCTATATATTGTGAATAAGTCTCATTTACAATTGTCTCTCTATTCTGATTAAAGAATTGTTTCAATTCGCGTTGCGCGCCTATAAAATTTGACCCGTCGTTTGAAAATCTTTTTGAAGGTCTCCCTCGCCTGGAGACGAAACAATGCAGAGTTTGAATAAAGGCTTGTGAAGACCGGCTATGACATTCTGTCTGCTCAAAGCCTTTGAATAAGTATTTTAACCTATATTATACAAGGACTAATGAGATCAAGAGGCTCGAAAATTTTGGATATTACAGATAAAATAGAACGCTTACTCAAAGCATTGGATTAGCATTGATGCAGTATAAAAGTAGATCGTCTCGGCAAGACCAATTTAAACCTAAAGTATTAATTGTATTGTCTTCAGAAAAGGTAAATATTTCGTGTTTGGATTCCTAGGACGCTATGTTGGATAAATATTCGGGATTATTTGAGCACCATTTTTTAAGTGAGAATCCACCTGATTCCAAAGTTTCAGATATTGATTGACAAATGTATCGTGCTTGTGTATCTATTCAGCTAGAAGCTCTAGTCAAACGATCGTCCACACAGAAGTCACATTTAATGATATCTGCAATTTCTGGCTTCTTGTCTTAAATTTCCTCTGCAGGACTGAATAAACAACGAATGGTAAGATAGCTTGCTGCAGATTGCCAATAAGTAACAGTTTTTAGTGTATATGTTGTCAAATTGTTATTGGGATTTTCGCGCCAAAGTACCTTTTGCAATTGCCTTTGCTCTGGAATAATTAGTACCTGTCTATACATTTTTGCTATATTCGAAGATATGACGTAATTGTATTTCCGAAATTTCAGTGTTATTGATAACAAATAATCTTGTAAAACATTTCCAAGAGCTTGTAAATTATTTATTGAAAGACCTCTTGTTGTGGATGCTGAAGCATCAAAAACTACTTTTAATTTTGTGGTTATACTAGATTCCCTTGTAACACCGTGATGAGGGGGAAAATATTCGAAATTATGGCCTTTCACTTCTTCAGTAATTGTTAAATGATAGAAATATATGTACTCTAACCTGATCTACACACAGCAACTATACTTAGACAACACTAGAAGAAACTCTGAATTGTAAAAGTAATCAAACAGAGCAAATAGGGAAAAGCACCATGCCCAGATGACATATACATAGAGGCTCTAACAATGTGGTGTGAAGATAATATAGACGCCTTGGTAGATCTTTTTAATGACATTTATGGGTCCGGTCAAATACCACAGGATTGGCTTCAATCAACCTTTATACCAATCCCAAAAAAGCCAAACGCTAATAGTTGCGACTAATTCCGAATGATTAGCTTATTGAGTCAGGTACTAAAACTCTTCTTAAAGATAATTCACACAAAAATATACAACAGATGTGAAAGAGACGTTAACCCCACACAGTTCGGGTTCAGACAAGGATTTGGCACAAGAAAGGCACTTTACAGCTTAACTGTCCTACTTCAGAAATGCAAAGATCAGCAAAAAGATGTCTTTCTATGCTTTGTAGATTACCAGAAAGCATTCGATTGTGTTAATCATTCAGAATTAGTAAGATTGCTCCAGGAACGTTCGATAGATGAGAATGACCTTAAAATCATAAAGAACCTTTATATGAATCAAGTGTGTCAGAATCTGTGAGAGTAGGACTGGGATCTACATCATATTTCTCAATCAAAAAAGGTGTACGTGTAAGAAAGGAAAAAAGGGTTGTGTTCTGTCACCCCTCCATTTTAATCTTTACTCTCAAATGATTTTCGATAGAGCCTTAAGTGACACTGAAGATGGAATTAAAATCAACGGACAGATTATTAGTAATCTTCGCTATGCTGATGATATAGTCATTATAGCTGATAGCCAAGAAGCGCTACAACGACTAATATATAGAATAAACACTGAAGAAGAACGACTGGGCTTGAAGATTAATAAAGACAAGAGGTAATGGTGGTTAGCAGAACATGAAATATGCAATTAAATATAAGAGTAAACAATAAGGACATCCAAAAGGTCCCCAAGTTCAGATATCTCGGTAGTTGGATAACTGAAGATCTAGATCCAGACATAGAGATACGTAGCAGGATTGAGCAATCCAGAACAGCATTTACTAATATGAGAACCTTGCTAATCAACAACAGCCTTAACTATGTCGAAGTATTAAATCGAATGGGCAGAGAACGAGAATTGCTGCCAATAATAAAAAGAAAAAAAACTGATTATCTGGGTCATGTATTTCGAAATTCTAAGTACCAGTTCTTAAAGCTTATTATGGAAGAGGAGATAGAAGAAAAACGAGGCATCGGAAGAAAGAAATACTCATGGCTTAAAAACATAAGGGATTGGACAAACCTCGATGCCCATGCACTCTTTAGAGCCACACAAGACCGAGAGGAGCATGCCAGAATTGTCGCCAGCATCCACTAATTGGATAGGGCACCATAAAAAGAAGAAAATGAATTCCTTGTGTCGTTTGTGTAGTATAGGATCTCGTTTGAATTTGTGCTCTAGAGTATAGAAAAGATTTTCTGCTTGAAGTTTAGAATTTCCTAAAACTGACGGGTTTTGCATTAATGGCATGCTTACTATCAATCGACCTGAAGAATCTCTGAGAGTACTATTCTTGAAAAGGCTTTCACAAAATTGTTCAGTTTCGGACAATAGTCTGAAGCTTGAAAGTTCCTCTGCTTCTCAGAATTTAGCTAGTTAATCCAATAGTTCCTGATTTATGCTTAAATTGCAGGATTTGTTTTTTATAGATTCATTAACACCAAAGGAAACTATCCATCCCAACGACGTTTCAACTAATAGCGGCTTATTTTTTCCAAGTGAATTATCTTTTGTTCTCAAGATTGATCAACTTAAATTAGTATATCGATTGGGGCCGGTGTATTGAAGCAAGGATCTGCCAAAATAATATCACTTGGAATTGAACATTTTGCTTGTACATTTATTTGGTATCCTGGTAGTGTTCTAGTAATTTGATTAAAAACATAACAATCTAAATCAGTTTTAAAGTTGCTATGCCTTGATCTTATTGATATTTTACATTTTTTATTGACCTTTAAAGTATTGTTTGATATGCCAAAAATAGATAAGTCTGTTTTCTGAGTGTTAATACCTAACCTCTCTTGTAAACTAGATGGTATAAAGGATGTCTGAGAACCACAGTCCAAGAGTGCCCTAACTTTATGAAGCTTGTTTAATTTATCAGCTCCTAATACATAGGCTGTAAATAAAATTATTTGATTAGCTACTGAGTTCACCGTATCACTATTTAAAGAAACACTTTCCGTTTTTGATGTTATAGAATCTGCATTTTCAGAGCTAGAGTTAGCTGTGTCGTTTTTATCATGCAAAATTGTATTGTGCTATTTTTTGGATTCTTTGCATGGCCCTAGCCTACATTTTCTTGTGAAATGCCCAGATCTTAAACAATTGTAACATAGATTTGATTTTCTTACAAAGTCCCTTTTGTGCACTAAACTCAAATGTAAAAAATCAGGACATGTATAAATTGTGTGATCCTTCTTGGAATAACTGCATAGTTGGTTAGTGTTAAAACTAGAAGCAACTAAGGACCTACCCGTATTGTATGGCAACCTTTGTTTATTGTGAGTATAATTGCTCCTAGAATCTATTTTATTAATTGAACCATTATTTTTTGATCCTAATGTATCACAAAAATTAGCACGACCGTGTAAGAACTCTAAGAATTGTGTTGAAGTGTTAAGTTAAAATTATAATGCCTATAAATCATTTCAAAAAAGGAAAGAAAATTGCAGACAAAGATAAATACACCAATTTGTACATAAGACAAATATTTACTGATCTCAGAAGTGGACGGACTCTTTCAGAATTCTATGAGTATAAATATACAAATATCTTAAAATTCAGAGCAAAGTATGCAAAAGAATAATTTGCCATACAACGTAACTAGTTACTTGTTGATAAGTTTTCATCTTTACCTTATTTCAATATATATTTTTTAAAATATATTTGTGTACGCCAATGATGCTGATTCAGAGTGGAAATTTTCTACTAAAATTTTGGTAGACATCGTAGAAATGGAGGGAAAATTTATTTATGTCAATTATATGATGCCTGTGTAATTAATGAACAATTGGTTTCTTTATGCAAATACTTCATTATAATTTGTAGCTCGATTGTTTGAGAAAATACCGAGGGTGGATTTATGGGAGTGGGAAAGGGTCTATAAAGATTTTTGAGAAAGAGATATATGTGGTTTAGTACTGTCAATAGAGTGGGTTCGATAGACTTTACTTTGCCAAAGTTGTTTAAAATATATGTACAGGGTGGTCTTTTATTAGTATACTACAGGGGTAGAGGTAGGAAATTTTTCTGGATAGTCCTAACAGGGGAAATAAATCAATCCCTGCCGTCCACTGATTCCAGATGTTTGTTGACCAGGAAATTTAGTACCTGCAAAAGGTTAATTATCCAGGATCACAGATGAAGTCTACAATGGCATCCTTGGCTGAGAAGAAAGTCTTCACAACGGTTTGGAGAGGGGAAGTAGCAGCCCTCTGGTATTAGGGCTTTGTATAAAATGAAACCTGGAAATTGGCAGCTGCTTTTGCAGTATTTGTATTGAGAGAAAGTCACGTAAACCATAACGAACAATATACAGTGTGGAAACCACATATGGAATACAATTGTTTGTGTCCTTATTTTAGAAAATAATAAAAAACGATGAGATACCTTAACATTTAAATTTAAATGTCCGCTTTTTAAACATACATTTGAATGTACAGAGTGATCCACGCAAGTCTGGCATAGTCCATAATCTGTATTTTAATGAAACACCCTGTATATTTTTATGTTTTTAAAAGATTCTTAACAACCTGATTTCAACGAACTATATCATGTAGGGTCTATTATGAATAATACAAGGTAAAATTTGTAATTAAGTATAATTTTCTTCAAGACAATTAATTCATAGAACACCCGAGGTAATTGATAGGATTACATTAAAAATACTCAAAACGTTCTCCACCTTGTTGTTGGCAATAACACAGTCTCCTATAAAACTCGTCCCGAACTTTGTTTAAAGTTTGCGGCGAAATATTCCCTATTTCTGTAGTTATCCTTTCTTTGAGGTCTTCAATGCTAGTTGGTTGTGTTGCATATGCTTGAGATAACCCCACAGAAAAAAATCCAAAGGCGTAAGATCTGGCGACCTAGCTGGCCACTCAATAGTACCCCTTCGTCCAATTCATTTATTGAAGAAGATTTCATTCAAGTAATTTCTCACCATTAAAGCATAATGGGGTGTTGCACCGTTCTGCTGGAACCAGACAGTTTCATGCGGTAGGGTCGGATCTATTGGATTGGGATATAAGTGAGTCAACTGAGGAAGAACATCGTCTCTTAGCATGATTAAATATTTTTTCGCTATCAAATTACCATCTACAAATATAGGACCAATAATATGATCTCCTATAATACCTGCCCAAACATTCAACTTTTGAGGATACTGAGTGTGTGTCTCGCGCATCCAATGAGGATTCTCCGCTGACCAATATCTACAGTTTTGTCGGTTTAGCTTTCCGTTTAATGTAAATGTTGATTCATCAGAAAAAAGAATTGTGTCAAGAGTTATTTCATTTGTGTTAATTTTATTCATCATTCTTTCGCAGAAATCCATTCTACGATCTGGATCGTCTTCTGTTAGCTCCTGCACAAAAGTCAATTTATATGGATGAAGTTTTTCTTTATGGAGACACCTTAGGACAGTTGTGTGATTCACATTATTTTGACGTGCAATTTGACGTGAACTTCACGTTGGATTCTCTGCGGCACTTAACAAAATATTCACTTTCACCCTATCTTCAATGAAGTTCGGTTTTCTTTTTAATATTTTGACATGTCCAAGTTCTCTGAATTGTGCATAAATTTTAGACACAGTACCTTGTGCAATATTAGGCAACTCAGGATACCTCTGATTAAATAAGATTGCTACTTCAACTTGACTTCTACAATTCTCCCCGTAACCGATCATCATTAAAATCTCAATTCAGTGGGTCTCAGTTAAATATTTCATTTTTATTTCTGCAAGAAATTAGCTTATACCTAATTAAAAATTTATTATTTTAATGTAAAACGTCAACACACCAACAACTGATTAATAACAATCCGCATTATTTACCGATTTAGTTTAATTAGCAGACTATCTAGAGTCTAGACAGTTTTTACCTATTCATGACAAAAATGGTTAACACGGTTGCTAAACAGAAATTTTCCCCAATATACTGACACTTAGAGTAGAAGTCTATTGTCTGTATTTAGCTAATTTAAAATAATACCATAACACGTGATAAATTATTAATTTCAAAATTTCACCTTGTATTATTTATTATACACCCTACATGATATAATTCGTTGAAATCAGGTTGTTAAGAATCTTTTAAAAAACATAAAAATATACAGGGTGTTTCATTAAAAATAAGAATTTTTCACTATGCCAGACTTGCGTGGATCACCCTGTACATTTAAATTTATGTTTAAAAAGCGCACATTTAAATTTAAAAGTTAACGTGTCCCAGAGTTTTTTATTATTTTCTATAATAAGGACACAAACAATTTTATTCCATAAGTGGTTTCCACACTGTATAACAGTACCTAAACAGCGTCTGCAGATTGGTGTAGGAACCCAAGGGAATAACTACTACACTATTTTTCCCAATATCATTATGGCTGAGAACCTAGATGAGGACCTCGAGTACGAGCGCCTCGAGTTTATATGAACCAGGAAAGATACATATTGTAATAAATAAGATGAGAAGACTGTATATATCGGTTTGGGGTATTAGTGAAATGATGTGACACGGATCTGTCCAATGCAATGTGGATAATCATAAAGTATATTATTTAGGAGAAGACAGCAATTATCATCGTAATGGTGTAGAATTCATAGTCTCTAGGAGGGTCATTATTGCGGACAGTGCTGAGGGTTTACAACGACTTTTGAATGTCATAACCAGAGAGGGAGATAGCTTGGGACTAAATATAAACACAAATAAAACAAAAGTAATGGCTGTTACACGTGAACCAAATGTCGACATTAATATTTGTATCTATAACAAACATATGGAACCAGTACAAAGATTCCAGTATCTTGGTTGCTGGATAACAAACGATCTTGACCACGAGGTCGAAATACGTGCTCGTATAGAATATGCTAGGTCCGCATTTCAACGAATGAAAAAAGTCCTAATAAACTCTACGTTATCGTTGGATATTCGATACCAATTTGTAAAACCGTTTATTTATTCCATATTGCTATACGGAGTGGAAACATGGACTCTCGGTATTACAAGTATGAGGCGTATAGAAGCCTTTGAGATGTGGGTTTTTCGAAGGATGCTGAAGATCTCTTGGACAGAGCACGTGACCAACAACGAGGTGCTAAGAAGAATGGGTACTGAGAGAGAACTCCTAAATATTGTAAAAAACAGAAAAACGAGTTATCTAGGACATATTTACAGAGGAGAAAAATACAACTTCCTACGACTTATAATGGAAGGGAAAGTGGAGGGAAGAAGAGGTCCAGGAAGAAGAAAATGCTCCTGGTTGAAGAATGTAAGAGACTGGACAGGCATGGACACACATTCGATACTAAGAACAGCTCAAGATAGAGAGCAATTTGCTGTAGTTATAGCCAACCTTCAGTAATGGAGAAGGCATCTTAAGAAGAAGGAGGGTTAGCAAATATGTAAGCGCTGTATGCCAAGTATCTGAACGAGTGTTACTGATACAGTTGAACGTGAAACTCAGAAACATAAATTTAATACAAGTGTATGTACCGACAGCGGAAAGTAAACTACAAGAACTTGAAAAGTTCTATGTAAATGTAAAAACTGTTACCGACTAGAGAACTCACCATTCTGATGGGTGACCTTAATGGTAGGATTAGACAAAGTATCATTAATGGATGGACTGAGCGATGAAAGGGGAGACTATTTCGCAGATTCTTGCAAAGAATTGAATAATTTATGCATAATTAATAAATTTTTCAAACTAAAAAACTTTTCCTGGTGCCGATGTTCCATTTGACTACAGTCTGTTGTTGGCAGAATTAAAATTAAATCCCAAGCTGATAAAATAACAGCGAACTTTTAACAAACTGGATATGGATTTTATTAGAAACAACAGTCAGGTGAATGCAAACAATTTAGATAGCAAAATCAAAATGATTATCAACAAAACAGCTCAACTTCAAAAGATAACAATTGAAAAAAGCAACAGTAGATCAACGATAAGATTTTGAAACTACTGGACAAAAGACTCTAATTTTAAAATAAAATCGTCGAAATATATAAACGAATTAATAAGAAGATACGGACTAAAATACGAGCTGCAAAAGAAACATATTTCGAAAATAAATGCTTGGAAATTACAGAGTTACAGGGAAAGCACGATAATTTCGTTGATATAGACGGCAAACTGATTATAACTGATTTGGATAAAATAGACAGATGGAAAGAATATATTTAAGGACTGTTTAATGATGAAAGACCCTATCTTAAAATTAAAGAAGTAGTGACAGGACCTGACTTAACTATGGACGAAATTGAACGAGCAATAAGATTAGAAGAGACCAGAACAGTGACGGGGCGGGATGAAATACCGAATGAAATAATAAAGGTCTTTAAAAGTTCAGGTAGAAGATCTCTCCTTCGTTTTTTTATTAAAATATATAAAGCTGGCTATATACCAACGGATTGGATACTGTGGACTTTTGTGACGATACTTAAAAAAGCCAATGTAAAAAGATGTAGTAACTACCGAACCCGCAGGTTGATGAGCCATGTTTTAAAAATATTTCTTCGAATTTTCCACTCAAGGATGTACCAAAAAATAGAACAACTTAGTCACACGCACTGTGGGTTCTGCAATAACCTTGGAACCAGAGAAGCACTATAAGTATTCAGGTTATGGTACAGAGATGCAGATATGTCAGCCATCCAGTTTATATGTAGTATCAAAATTATTGGCATCAATATCAATAATTTGAGGTACGCGGATGATAAGGTGTTAATTTTAAATAGTTACAAAGAACATCTATTTATAGGATTACCACAACGTGTGATGAATATCGGCTGAAGCTAAACACCACAAAGAGAAAGGAAATGGTTGTCAATAAATTGTCAATACAACCCGAAGTGGTAATAGCTTATGAAGAGCCACTGGAGAGAATCAACAGTACCACTTATCTTGGTTGTAATCTAAATAAGAAGTGGGATATAAGCAAAGGAATTAAAATTATCTATTTTTTATATGGTGTCGAAGATTGGACTTTAACGATTACACTTCTAAGAAAACTTAAAGTCTTTAAAATCTGGGTATATTGGAGAATTCTGCGAATAAGTCGGGTTGATAAAGTTCGTAAAAAGGTTGTTTTGCAGCGGATGGGAAAATTGACGGAAGTGCTCAAAACAGTCAAAAATCGCAAATTGGAATATTTTGACCATCTTATACGTCACTCAGAAAGACATAATATAATTTATTTAATAGTAAAAGGCGAGGTAGATAGAAGAAGAGAGCCAGGTCGAAGACGAACGTCATGGCTTAAAAACTTAAAATAATGGTTTAACACATCCTCCGCATCCCTTTTCCGAGCTGTTGCTAACAAAATTAGTATAGCCAATTTGATAGCGAAACGCATGACAATTGAGCAGGACACAAGAAGAAGACACAATAAACCACAAACTATAGGTAAATCCCTAAAAACAGGCCTACTAACTACGTCCAAGAAATAAAGTTGTCTTTGGCAACAAAAAAAAATCAAATATTTTACTCATTTTAGAAAATCATAGTACTAGTAGAATATTTGTAAAAATCCCGCAATACACAATTTATACTACACAAACCACCCAAAACAATATGGTCACGCTGGGCAACCTATTGAACACTTTGCAGTTGAACTTTATGCTACAGAGAAAATACATAGTACTACTGTAAGTCTAAAACTAAACCAATGATCAGTAACAGTAGTGACGATCCACTCTTCATCAGGGCATACCATTTAATTTAAAAAGTATGACGAATATCTTCTTTCGCTGGCGGTTTCAATTTATAGTAGTAGGGGAATAAAGTTTTAAATACATAGCTTGGGGTTAAAGACTTACCACTTCTAAAGGACGCAATCTTCTTAGGATTAAACAACAGTATAATATAACCTCAATCAGAAATCAACAAAAATAGGTCTACAAATGAATTATAATAAAACGAAAATTATGACCAACCAACCAGAAGAACTAATAATTACAATTGCACAAACAACTATAGAACAAGTAAAAGAATATGTATGTTTTGGACAACTAGTTAAATTAAAAAAAAAAAAATATAAACGGAGAAATAAAGAGAAGAATACGGTTGGCTTGGGTATCCTTCGAAAAACTTTTCTATATACTAAAAAATAGAAAATAACCCCAATATTTAAAAACAAGAGTCTTCAACCAATGTATACTTCCTGTTCTTTCTGTTCAAAGACCCAAAGAGCCATGGAAAGGCAAATGCTGAACATCAGGCTATCAGACAAGAAAAGAAATACTTGGATCCGCAACAAAACAAAAGTGACCGATGTATTAACGCAGATAGCAAAACTTAAGTGGAAGTTTGCTGGACATACCATAAGACAGAAAGACGACAGATGGAATAAGATGGTTATACACTGGAGACCATATAGTTACAAACGAAAAAGAGGAAGGCCACAAATGAGATGGTCAGATAACTTGAAGAAACAAGCAGGCCCGAAGTGGATACAAACTGCCTATAATAGAGAGACGTGGAAGAAGGAAGTTAAGGTCTATGTCCAAAATTGGACAGCAAGAGCTGTATAGATAGATAGATAATATAACCTATCGTTTAATAGGTGAACTGACTTACTGACCAACAGACCAAACTAAATACCTGATTTGTTAAACGTCGCCGTTACTAGGGGAATATCCTAGATCTAATGTAAAATAGAATGAAATATCGATTTGTTGTCAGAACACAGCACCATTATATTGTATTACATTATATTATATCATGTTATAGCTCTACCTTAAAGAAAACTTTGCCCAAGTTATGCACTAAGTACACCAACTAGGATGAATTTCAAAAAGTACTAAACAACAGCACCGACCTAAACCAAAAACCAAAAAACTGTCTCAACCAAGGCTGCTGTATAGCACCTACATGATGCAGTATAGGTATCCCAATCGAAGACGAGAGATTGTACACGATACACTTCGCTAACGACCAAGCCATTCCAGCTGAAGACGAGAGTAATATAGCCTATATGCTTAGAAAACTAGAAAAGGGTACACAAAGTAGGGCCTTACAATTTATATACAAAAACCGAGTACCTCCTTAGGGGCAGGAGAAAAACCAGACAGCCTACAAATTGAAATGGGAACTATAAAATTAACTAAAACCTTTAAATACTTGGGAGTCCAAATAACATTAAAAGCAAGGAGTAAAGAAAAAACATATTCTAGAATTGGTCAAACAATATCAGTCACTAGACAGCTACACGGAATATTGAGGAATATTAAAATAACAAAATAAAATAAAAGAAAAATTTATAAAACAATAATAGAAAGTATTGGGTACGGCGCCGAACTTTGGGAAATCAATCAAAGAAACAAATCAAAACTTAAGGCCATGGAAATGAACTATTAGAGACGATGTTACCAGCTTACTAGACTTGATAGGATACAAAAGACTAAACTGGCATAGACACCTGCAGATAATGCCTGACAATAGATGGCCAAAAAAGATAGAAAAAAGGAATCCGCCCACTAGAAGAAAACGAGGTAGGCCAAGACGGTCATAGAGAGAAGATGTAGAAGATGCAATGATTGTCAGAGATTTAAAAATCTCTTAAAAATATTACAAAACCCTGTTCAAAACCTTTTTTGGTCTTCCGGTTGTTTATATATAGTGTCTTCCTTGATAAATTTCTTTTAACAGTTAAAAAATATTGAAACGCTCATTTCAACAAAAGAAAACAATACAATTGTAACCACTACATTTTTGGTTAAATCAATATGCTTTACCATTTCTTTTTATATAGAACATTATGTTTTCCACGTAATTAAATGCTCTCTGACACAGCAGTTATCGTCAAAAACCCTCTGGCTAAGATAATTGGCAAGCAGTTTTCAAGGCGGAAATAATAATTAGCGGTGCTTCAAAATTTGCTGATCAATAAATAAATACGTTTTGAGGTAATGGCACCGCAGGCTTTCTCCGTAGCACTAAGAGCGCACGAAATAAAAATAAAAAAGGCTTTTAAAATACTGAATGCAGAAATCCCTTTGGTATATATGCCAACAACAAGGGGTTAAGAAAGGGTTTCCTAGAAAAGCCGCGCCGCTATCAAGTGGCAAATATTATGCGACACGTCCTCAGAGACGGCCTTTTTTACGGTAATCAAAAGTTGTATCTCACAGGAGGCTAACTAAAGTTTAGTAGGTGTAGAATGGATAAACTGTTAGTTTATCCATTCTTATCTAAAGATAAAATTATTGTTATGTTTTAAGTGAAATATCAAGTTTAGAGCTATATATGTAGAGTACTCTGTTTTCTTATTTGTTCCCCTCTTAGCGCTACAACTATTTGTAGGGTTTTCTTATAATGTTACTATATTCTGCCCTCTCAGCTACTTTCCCTTATAATCCAGTCGTCAGAGAGTTGACTCCCAAAAATCATACGAACAAGCTGAATTTTGCTGAGAATATTAATTTTGGGACCTCAAAAAAAAAAACAAAAAAGTTTACCACTTTTACCCCCGGGCTTCCCCCTAAAACCCCTCTCGTAGGGGGGTAAAAACGTAAAATAATCGATTTACCAAGAATCTGTACACAGTAGAAAAAAATGTTTCAAATAAAAAATGGAACTGATTTATTTATCGTATGGCAATTACAACATTACAAAATTACAAACACTATTAATATAGGTACTCGTATATGACAAACTTTAAATAGTTATAAACAAACATCAAGTGTATTAATATAATCAATTGACTCTAAAGTTGCAAACAGAAAGTCTTCAGGGCTACCATTGTAGGATCTTGAGGGACACTCTTCAATAATGTGGTCGATGCTTTAGTTCTCCCCACAGTCACATTGAGGACACCGGTTCTTTCCCCATTTATGTAGCATGTATGCACATCTGCCATGTCTGGTTCGGATCCTATTTAGAGTGGATCATGTTTTGCGTGGAAGATCAAAACCTGATGGCTTGTGGGTAATGCAGAGCATGTTATTTTGCCATGCGTTCTATTCTTGGGACTATGAATTCGTGATGTTGAACTCTTCATGTATCATTCTTGCCGTTTTAATTGGTGGTTTTCTAGAACGGAGACGGGTATTTCGTGCATCTTCGGTATCTTGGTGGATCGGCAGGTTTGTGTAGACATGGACTGTGAAGCCAAACTGGAGCACAATATTCAGCGGTCGAGAAAACAAGGGCTAGGGCAGTAGAGCGGAGAGTGGAAGCCGATGCTCCCCAGGTGGTACCGCAGAGCTTCTGTATAATGTTATTTCTTGTACTCAACTTTTGAGCAGTTTTTGTTAAATGCTCTTTAAATGATAGCGTTCCTTCTAGTGTTACGCCCAGGTACTTCGGTGTTTTATTGTGGGTAAGTGTGATATTTTCAAACTGTATGTTGAGTTCCTTTCCAGCAAGTTTATTGTTCAGGTGAAAGCAGAAGTGAAACTTCTGGATGCATTTGATTGGAGTCGCCACTTGCGAAAATATTTGCCCAATATATATAAGACTGCCGTCAGAACTTCTTCAGACGTTTCTAGTGTTCTGCATCGTGTAGTGAGGGCCCAGTCATCGGCGTATCCGAACTTTCTTGATTGTGTTTCCGGCATATCTGCTAGGTATAAGCTAAATAGTAGTGGAGAGAGCACTGACCCCTGTGGTAGGCCATTCTTAAGTTTCTTTGGTGGGCTGATATCTCTGCTCATCACTACTTGAAACATTCGGTCGTTGAGCATGCTATCTATTAGGCGTGCTATTGGTTTACAGGGGATTGCACGGAGCATTTTGTATATAAGGCCCTCTCTCCATACTATATCATAAGCTGCCGAGAGATCAATAAATGCCGCTGAAGTTTTAAGTCTTCTTTGGAAACCCGCTTCGATGTAGGTGGTGAGTCACATTACCTGCTCCGCGTAGCTTCGTTCTGGTCGAAAACCCGCTTGTTCGACTGGGATCACCTGGAACAGTTCTGTACTGATTCTATTATATATAAGCCTCTCCAATAGTTTGTAGATGGCAGAGACAAGTGCAATTGGTCTGTATTTTTTTAGGTTGTCGGCGGGTTTGCTGGCTTTAGTATGGCTATTATCTTAGAGCGCTTTAGTTCTTGTGGAATATTTCCAGTTACCATGATATCTGTGAAAAATCGAACCATCCAAACTTTTGTATAATTGCCACAATTTATTAGGAATTCAGGGTGAATATTATCAAATCCTGGTTCTTTTGCTAGCTTAACGTCTTTAAGAGCCTCTGATATGTCTTCGCTGGTAAAGGGGAGGGAATGCTCTGTTTCTGTGGCTACATGTTTTAAAGTTTTAAGTTCTCTCTTTTCGTAGATGGTATGTGCTTTATCCTTTGGTGCCCTGGATGTTTTTACTACATGTGATGCTACGGCATCTGGCTTTACGGCTACCTCTCGGCGTTTCGTACGGACACCACTCCCTAATTTTCTTAGTAATAACCATGCCTGTCGGCTTGATTTCTGGAAGTTTAGACTTGCTACTGTTTCGGTCCACTTTTGACTTCTAGCGGCATCTAGGCTGTACAGTAGTTCATCCTCTATTTCTTGGTCGCCAGTTGCAAGAAAGCTTTCATATAATTCCTCGCTATTTTCCCACCAGCCAGGGATATATTCTTTGCAATAGCCTCTTGGTATGTGTTTTTTGGTTACACTTAGCACGGCACCAACAAATCTGTGATAGTTTTTGATATTAGATGTAATCCACTCTATGCATTTATCCAGATCCGCAGAGAAGTCAATCCAGTTGGCCTTTTTAAAATCCTATCTTGGACGTGGAATAGAACTAATTAAAGGGATTTGCGTCCCTACTTCTATTATTACTGGTCGATGTTGGCTATGTTGGAACTTAGTTAGAACTCTTCGTAAAGCCCCTAGAGGTAAGTCTTTGTTGTCGGTCGAGACGAAGCATAGGTCGGCGTTGTATTCCCGCCTCCATGCCGCGGATCTGAAGGTTGGTCGATCTTTGGCATCAAACAAAAGGTACAGGCGTTTATCTTCTGCCCATTTTATTAAAGCAATATCTTCTTTGACATATGTGGCTGTGCCGTATGTTCGGTGGTTAGTTGCGCCTAATAGTTTATAGCCCGGTATTTTGCTCCTTTTTTGTAGTTGCTTCTCTGTTTCGCAGTGGGTTTTCTGTATAGCAACTAAGTCAATGTTGTCATCTTTTAACAGTTCTGATAAAAACTGATTAGTCTGGTTGTGCGGTCCTCACAAGGGCCGTTTATTTTGTTTATCATCTTTCGTTGGTAGTGTTGTTTGGTCAGGAGATCCTAAGGATTGTCTGACTGCTAGTATGTGCTAGTTCATTTAGCGTTACCCAAGGTGCACGTGTAGTATTCTACTACGGACGCAAACTAGCTCTACACCCCAAATGTAGCTGAGATAATTTCAGACAAAAATATTTATAAGCATTTTTTATGTAGAGTAAACCGTTCTCTTAGAAACAACACTTGAAGCAACCGTCGATTTTCCATGTCAGTTACTCGCTACTAGTGTAATTAAAAATAAAAAAAATTAAATGTTTTAGATCGTGTGTTGTGTGCAAGTTTAAATTCAGCGTTTTTTAAGCATATTTCAAATGCCTCACATTTGTTGCTAAAAGTTAAAACTAAAATTTCATACCACAGGTTTTTAAGGTTAGGCTCTAGTAATCAAAACTTTATAGTGGCTAGTTAATAAAAGGGATATATTGTATTGATTTTGTGAGAATCATAAAAAATGGCAAAAATCGCGCTACGTTTTTTATTTAACACCTGTATAAAATCTGAGTTCATTTGCGCAAAACACAAAAAAGTGCATACGAAAGATAACCTCTTTTGATTTTTGTCGATAAGTCACTTGATTCAAAAATATCGAATTTTTACCGTCGAGCTGATATAAATTTTAATAAACATTGATATCGCGCGCGTAACTGACATGTAAGATCGACGGTCGCTTCAAGCGTTTTTTCTAAGAGAACGATTCATTCTACAAAAGAAAATGCTTATAAACATTTTTGTTTAAAATTATCTCAGCTATATTTTTTCATTTGAAATATTTTTTTCTACAGTGTGCAGATTCTTGGTAAATCGATTTTTTTGCGTTTTTACCCCCTGCGAGGGGGGTTTTAGGGAACAGCCCAGGGGGAAAAGTGGTAAACTTTTTGCGTATTTTTTGGGGTCCCAAAATTAAGACGCTCAGCAAAATTCAGCTTGTTTGTATGAGTTTTAGAGCTTTAGTTGCATTTCAATGGCGATGGTTTTCGCATATCTCTATCCATCATTCATTATATTTTACGGAGTTATATTATTGTTTTTATCCTTATGTATTTTTCTCCTAATCTAAATGTGTAGCATTTGTAAATTCCTTGATATATATTGAAATCCCGTCGTATATGTATTAAAACACCAAAGTATTTCAATTCCTCTCAGCGTAGCCGAGTTAAAATAAACCATTTTAGAGTTTGTTATTATTACACAGATGGTTATTTCCTCGGTATCCTTTGATCGTTAAGCCCCTCGATACTGCGTTTTAAATAAATATTCCCGTTTAGTGTTTTGTTTATACCAAGTTAAGCGATCGATTTTTAACAATTTACTCACTCTCGCTGAGGCGTTGTCAGAGACAACTGCTTCCAGCGTTTAGTCCAAATTTTTCTTCAAATTTGTAATATCTTCGTTGTTCGTCCTTTTTTCATGGGGAAATGTGTAGCAGTGTGAAGTTAATAGTTACAGTTTAAAGTTTTAAGTGAGGTTTAGAATAATCGTTGTTTCCATCCTCGTTTTAATTATCCCTGGTTGTCGTTCCAGACCATAGAAGCAGTCCTTTTGTTCGTGTGGCAGAGAGTTTAACTCCAGTTCTACCCCCGAAATTTTAGTAATTCCAGTTCTAACCCCAGAAATTTGGTTTAGTGGTTTTTAAACATTAGCTTGGACAAACATCGTGACATGAGATTTTTATATAAAAAGATACTTTTATAGACTTTTACGTTAACAATTTCCATTAAATAAGTTCACTTCTTAACTTTTGTTTGATTATTTCAACATGGAGAAATTATATTGCACCGCAATTAAGATGAATTTATTGCTGACCAATCAGGTATTATAAAGGTATATTCCTTTTTAAAATCCAGTCAAAATTGATCTGTACAGGGTGTTTCAAAAAGGCATGTCATAAATTAAATCACGCATTCCGAGGACAAAAATAAATTGATTGAATCCAACTTACCTTAGTACAAAAGTGTACATAAAAAGTTACAGCCCTTTGAAGTTACAAAATAAAAATTGTTTTTTGCATTATCTCCTAAACTACTTGACATTTTGTAATAAAAATAGACACGTTACTTTCTTGTGCTGAAAGCATTTTTCATACAAAAGAAACAACAAATCTAAGCGCACAGAAAAATTTTAAGGGGGTGTGCAGCCCTAAATCCCCCCAAACTTTTTGATCCCCTATGTATTTTGTGGCATCATTAGTTTAACACATTATTTTTAAAACTTTTTTGCCTCTTATCACTTTTTCGAAAACCTAGTTTTTTCCTAGGTGGCCATAAAATCAATTACTTTCTACGGATACAATAATTACAAACAGTTCCATCAATAATAGTCAATAATTTGAAGCTATCATTTATTGTGTGAATAAGATTAATATTAAAAATTTTGATATTACAATGGCCTACACATTTCAAGAAATGGCAGATATGCATTTAACTTTGGTTAAGTTGGATCAGATTAATTTATGATTTCAATAAACTATCGGGAATATCGTAGGTGAATGTCAAGGAAATAGTGCAGCAGCCGCAAGGCGTTATGCAGTAAAATACCCCAATCGAAATACATCCGATAGACGATTATTTCTGACCATTGATTGTCATTTACGGGAAACGGGTACATTCCAACTGCAAGTTGCTGGCAATAGTGGTCGTCCAATAATGATTCAACTGATGAAGACATTTTAGAAATCATTGAAGAAGTCCCTGGAACAAGTACAAGGGTAATAGCTGCTCAACTAAATGTTCCTCACGTAAGGGTTTGGAGACGTTTGAAGGATCAGCTGCTATCACTTATCAACGGTTCAAGAGTTATTGGTTGAAGATTATCCTAAAAGGATTGGATTTTGCGATTGGTTGTTAATGGAAAACACTCGAAATGTTAATTTTATTAGAAATATTTTGTTTACCCACGAGGCTACCATCAGTAGAAATGGAATAACAAACCATTATAACGAGCACATTTGGGCCGACAAAAATCCTCACGCCAAAAAAACGACTCATCAACAAAGGACTTTCAAAGTTAATGTTTGGGCACTAGTTTGGACTTTTGCTTTTAGGGGTTTATGAAAGAGAAAGTGTATTCTATAACAATAGAGGACGAACAACAATTGAGGGTTAGAATAATTAAAGCTTCAAATCAATTTCGTCAGAAAAATATGATTTTTCAGCTCATTCGGTTTTCCTTATTAAAACGATACCGAATGTGTATTGAAGAAAATGGGGGTCATTTTGAACATTTATTGTAATATCATATTTATAAAGGTTATAGACATTTTTTGTATTTGTTAATTCATTTAAGCCATTTATTTAGTTGCACGTAATTTTTTAAAGGTTAATGAAAAGGTCCGTAACTCAATAAAAACTGTTTTTTGAAAAAAGTGATAGGTGGCAAAAAATTTTTAAAAATAATGTGTTAAACTAATGATGCCACAAAGTTCATTTGATTTAAACGTACTCAAGAGTTTGAGGGGATTTAGGGCTGCACACCCCCTTTAAAATTTTTCTGTGCGCTTAGATTTTGTTGTTTCTTTTTTATGAAAAATTCTTTCAGAACAAGAAAGTACCGTGTCCATTTTTATTACAAAATGTCAAGTAGTTTAGGAGATAATGCAAAAAAACAATTTTTATTTTGTAACTTCAAAGGGCTGTAACTTTTTTTTTGTACACTTTTGTACTAAGGTTAGTTGGATTCAATCAATTTATCTTTGTCCCCGGGATGCGTGATTTAATTTATAACATACCTTTTTAAAACACCTTGTATATGAGAAAAAAACTTTGTGTTTCTTAGACGTCTATGATGTGTTTAGTTTACTAAAATAATTAAGATAAACAAAACATTTGTAAAATAAGCATTTTTATTAAAGATCCTAAACTGTAAAAAAAATTAAAAACAAAGCAAAATACTTTTAATAATCTGAAATTTAGTTAATGGACTTTAATAACTTGCCACTTACATTGTTGTCACATTAATTAGGTAACCGAATCAATTAATCGTTTTTTAAAACTATTATCTCTCACAAAAATCCTGTTTATGTCAATTTACATATTTACCGAAATTGTTTTCAACTATTTTGTTAACATCGCGTGCACAGCTTTACGCACAACTGATGGTAGCGCAATTTTAAAACTGGAAATTTCGTTCAACTATGAAAAACTCTCATTCGAGTTCTATTCAACTTTTAATGATTAATTAAAATCGGTCAACTAAATTTGATATGTGAAAATGCTTCCCGACGACGCTTTATCAATTTGTGTACGAAAAAATCAAAAGCAAAAAGCAGGTACAAAAAGGTAAACGAGCACTGAAATTTAAATTAAATATTAAATTTTTTGTGCTATGATTCTTTTAGACAATTATTCTAAAACAAATATTGTATTGTTTTTATATAAAATGGCAGGAATGAAAATGCAAACAAATATTTTAAATACATCAGTCTCCTTAGTTATACTAAAACGGCCTATGAGGTGGTCCTTAAGTAATTGTACAAACGAAAACTGTAAATTCTACACTTTAAAATATTACGATTTAAGCCAAATTGCTTTAATCAAATGTTGATATTAAGAGAGATACTGGGTGTTAAAGAGCAAATTTAAAATTCTATTTTTCGCTATAACTTTCATGTTTGTAAAGATTTATGCATAAAAATTTACAACTGGGTACTTTTAAATATGAGAAATTATAATTTGATGCACACTTTGATGTAGCTGATAGAGCGCGCCACATATGCCACATGTGTGGCATACATTTGCACTTAACTTTTTTGCTCTTTAAGTTACCTGTATTTGTGACAAAAAATATTAAAGATACATTATTTTAACAAAAAAAAGGTATACTTGTTAATAACTTCAAAACCTAACAGTTTTCATGATAATCGCATTTTACAAATCAGCTCCATAATTCTGGTTTAAGGCAATTACTCCAGGCAACGAAGGAAAAATAGACAAAAACATTAATAAATCTAAATTTTGGTATAAAATACGTTTAACTAAAGTTAATAGTTAACGAAATATTAAATAAAATAAATAGATCAGCAGGATAATTAATAATAGGATTTGACAAAAATAGAATAATAGGATTGTACATCAAACATTTTACGTTTTATGTTAAATTAAAGTTATAATCAAAACATTTTGTTTAGAAAGCAAATTAGGAAATAGTTAAACTAAATAACATAACTTTTTGTCAAAGTAAGTGTTCGATATGTCCACCATTTTCTTTAATTCATTTGTCAATATATTAAATAAAAGATCGTCTCATATTAAATAGCATCATTGTTTCTAAAGAAACTGCTGCAGTATTTATTTCTTCTCATAGTTGGTGGCAAATGTTTATGGGATTCTTATAGACACGTTGTTTTAATACGCCCCATACACCAAAATCAAGCGGATTAAATTCTGGGCTACGTGGTGGCTATATTGTATAATGGATGAATATACTCTTTTGGATACATATACAAACCTTATGGTATATTATGGAACTATATCTTATTTGTCGCAGAGGTTAAATAATGTATTAAATTATGGTGTATTTGATTCATTGGTTACTTATATAAACACGGAATGACCTATCGATGACATTACTTATTTATATGATTACGTTACAGCTTACGAGTAACTATAATTACATCTAGAACAAATGGTCTATTATGATTAACTAACGAACTAATATTATGCTGAATAAATTACCTGTGTGTTTACTATATTTATAACAATATCGGTTATTAGGCCAACGATGATGTTTTTGTAAAAATGCTGAGTCTTTAAGGTTAGATTGGTAGCAAAAGTATTATGAAACAAGACATATACGTATTATTCAATACCTGAGCTTTAGTTTTTAATTGTCCTAATAAAAATGGGTAAACAATTTACGTAGTGAACAATAAGTACTCTTTTGGGATTTTTTATAAATTAAATAATTATATCAATATCTCACCACATTGCCAAGAAATATGACTGCCACGATCAATCCAACGTTCAGAACAGTTATATTTAAGTATGTTATTACTGCCTTCTCTTTAGAATGTGGTGGTGTACCATCTTGCATAAACCACATATTTTGGGTTTTCAGCATTTTACAATAGGGAAAAAGTAATACAACGCCAGTAGGTATAGAAATTTAAGAAGCGATAGAAAAACGGAACTTGTAATCATGATGACGGCCAACGTCTGAATACGGACACGGCATCTAAAGAAGAAGATGAAGAATATTTTCTTCAATAAGACATTTAGCAGCCATAACAAAAATTTTGTAATGTTACATTATCATCTTTGAGTTGTTGTAATAAGAATAAACTGTGAATTATGCTTATCTACAGGTATTCAGTGCTTTACCACACAAATATTATAACTATTATGCAGCTGACTTATAAAATGCGAATATCTCGAAAACGTTTAAATTTTGAGGTTACTAACAAGTATACATTTTCCTTGTAAAAATAATGTATCTTTAATATTTTTTAACACAAATAGAGCTAACTTAAAGAGCAAAAAAGTGAAGCGCAAATCTATGCCACACATGTGGCGCCCTCTATCAGTTACATTAAAGTTTGTATAAAATTATAATTTATCCTGCCTTAAAGCATCCAATTTTAAATTTTTGCCCAAAAATATTTACAAACGTAAAAGTTATAGCGAAAAATAGAATTTTAAATTTCCACTTTAACACCCTGTATCTTTCTTAATATCAATATTTTATTAAAGCAAGTTGTCTTAAATCATAATATTTTAAAGTGTAGAATTTACGGTTTTCGTTTGTACAATTACTTAAGGACCACCCTGTATACGTCCCAAAAAGACCACCCAACTGTCAACAACATTGGGCCCGATAGTCGGTGTGTTGGCAGACAAAAATAGTTGTCATGTCGCTGTTGTACAACCAAATCGGTCGGTCCGACAGTCAAGTACAATTATTTTTGTAGGTCAACAAGCCTACGCACACACCAACCGTTGGGTTTAACGTTGTCGGTCACGACAGTTGATTGGTCTTGTCGGGACGTGTGTAAGCCATTTAAAACAGCTTTGACAGACTAAATCCTCTAAACCGATGGCCATACAAAGTTCCAATCATGATATATCCGACCAAGTTCTTGAATGAAATCTTTTATTAAGCGGTTTCTGTTTTTAAATTTAAATAAAACAAATTGTAAGTAAGTGATGTATTATCGATGCTATTAGGTTAGCGGTTTACCCCTATAAGCAGAGCATGCAAAAAAAAAACAGGTGTGGCAGTCCAGTGGGACTGCCGGTAGAAGTTATACTTCTATACACGCGTTCGCTGTTAAAAATTTATATAGGAGTCAATCTGCACAATCATTACATATGTAATACTATAGGTAAGAGAGAGCAGAAAGAGAAAAAGAATTAGTTATATAGGTATATGGTACATCGTTTGCTATATATAAATATTTGACCTGTAATAGGAGTATAGTAAATGAAGGATTGTATCAATATTTTAATGAAAATATATATTTTAATTTTTATATATGTATAAAAGGAGTTGAATGCAAAAAAAAATTTACACATACTCTGCAGTAAAATTCATTGTTAATTTTGTTATTAATATAAAAATTACAATAAAATAAATAGACTGCAACATAATTCAATATAATAATACAATATAAATTAAAATGTAATATTCATAAGTAGTTAAAACTGCCAATATACATAACTTACTTTACGAAGATAAAAATAAAAAAACCAACAACTCGGATTATGTTGTAAATTTTCATTTTATTTTAAAATTTATGTTTTTTGCGTATATTACATATATTTAATAAGATTAACGTGAGGTTTTTAAATATTTCAAAAATAAAAAAGGAAATTCATAATTGGGATTCGAACTCACAACCACCAGCGTATGAATCAAACACGTAAAGGATTTGCCAATTAGACATGACACTAACGGATTTCAAAATTGACAGTCCTCGGTAAAACAGTGATTATTTTGAAATACCAAAGCCTAAAATAATTATAAACGTTTAATTTTAAATAATACAAAACATATCACATAAATAATAATATTAATACATATTATATTATATATAATAATATATATATATATATATATATATATATATACATATATATATATATATATATATATATATATATATATATATATATATATATATATATATATATATATATATATATATATATATATATATATATATATATATATATATATATATAAACTAAGGTACACTCGAAGAGTGGTGGGTTTTTCGGTCAAAGTGGAGAAATAAAAGACAAAGACGATGGCTACTTCATCTATTTATTGAAGACGTTTCGCTTTCTGCTCAGAAAGCATCATCAGTTCATCTAAAAAGAACAATATGAAACCAAACATCCATAGAGAAGTTATAACCAAAGTGTGTTACCTTACAAAGACATGTAGCAGTCAGTGATGTAAAAAATATGAAAAAGCTTACAAAGCTGGACATTCAGAGTTAACGTTGTATATAACAATTAATTGAAACTAGGTAAAGTTTGCAATTTGACAAAATTAGCACAGCAAAAGAACATGTGATAAAAATATCACATGTTCTTTTGCTGTGCTATTTTTATCACATGTTCTTTTGCTGTGCTAATTTTGTCAAATTGCAAACTTTACCTAGTTTCAATTAATTGTTATATACAACGTTAACTCTGAATGTCCAGCTTTGTAAGCTTTTTCATATTTTTTACATCACTGACTGCTACATGTCTTTGTAAGGTAACACACTTTGGTTATAACTTCTCTATGGATGTTTGGTTTCATATTGTTCTTTTTAGATGAACTGATGATGCTTTCTGAGCAGAAAGCGAAACGTCTTCAATAAATAGATGAAGTAGCCATCGTCTTTGTCTTTTATTTCTCCACTTTGACCGAAAAACCCACCACTCTTCGAGTGTACCTTAGTTTATATTGGATTGACGGTCGTACTCCTTTTCTCGATATATATATATATATATATATATATATATATATATATATAATATTAAATACAAAAGGAACATTTTTATTCTCGAGAGAGGAAGAGAGAGAAAATATATCTTCTGTCTCTCTCTTACTCATTATCTTGCATATGTAATGGTTTCACAGATTCACTCTCATGCAAATTTCCAACGCCGACCGTGCGTATAGAAGTAACTTCAAAAATTATTTTTTTTTATATATTTGAAAACCTGCATTTTTTACAAATATAAAAGAAAAAAGTTGACAAAAACATTTTCGGACGAAGTTAGTTCCCTTTTTTTTAATTGATAGCAGCTTTGTTTATAACAACTAAGAGATCTTATTAGGGTTATCCAGAAGAACATGCCCTAAAGTTTTAATGTGCTAAATTAAAAAGAAAGGATTTTAATGAAATCGTCTACAAAGCTTCAAAAATGTGGTCATCAAAATAGGACAGCTTTGAGCAGTGGAGGGGGAAGGACCTGTTAACTGAATCTTTGGTTCTTATTAATGGATTTCGACGTTTCTTTTTTAATCTGTAGGTACTTTTTGCGTAAATTACGAATATATATTATTTAAATATTTTGAATTGTTAAATAAACCATATAATTTGTTTAAACATTTTTTCACGCAAAAAGTACATACAAATTAAAAAAAACGTCGAAATCAATAAACAAGAACCAGAGATACAGTTAATAGCTCCTTCGATTTTGAGGACTCCATATTTGAAGCTTTGTGAACGATTCCATTAACATGTAATTTTTTTTAAGTTTTGCATATTAACACTATAAGGCATATTCTTTCGTACGACCCTAATAAGATCTCTTAGGTGTTATAAACAAAGCTGCTATCAAAAAAAGGGACTAACTTGGTCCCAAATTGTTCTAGGTCATTTTTTTTTCTTTAACCTCTGTAAAAAAATGCAGGCTTTCTAAATATGAAAAAGGAATTTTTTTGCAGGCAATAGTTAAAAAGTTATTTTTATTGTTTATAAGCCAAAAATCTACATTTTCAAAGTTATTTTGCCATATTTAAAATAATTTTTTTTAAATAATATTAATAGAATGAATCTTTTTCATTCAGCAGCTACCCGTACGATTACTATAACTACATAATTTTCTGACTTATATTGTTGCAAAGGAATTAAATTTGGGATAAAAAAATTATATCTAAACTATTTAACCGACCGATTTGAAATTTTGATCATACAGCACCGCAAGACCCAAAATTATATGTAAAATAAAGGTTATATGTTTATTTAAAAAAAACTATTAACATTAATAAAAAACCGAAACTTTTGACTTATTTTGGAACTTTCTTAGCAACAAATAAGGATAGAAACATTAAAAACAAAGGTCAATTTGAAGGTTTTTCTCTCCTACTCTCAAATGTGTTTCAAATGCTTCATTTTTTTCTGATAGACGAAAAAAACCACAAACTTACCATTTTTTAACTTAAATTTGTTAATAATAACTAATTAAGTGAAAAATTTGATTTCAGGAAACATATAGGTTCTTGTTATAGAGGTCCATACTATTCAAAACAACTGTCATTTGCCTAACCGGACGAGTGTCACGAAAAAAATCTTATTTCCCTGAGGTAAAGTCCGTTCAACAATTCTGTTACATTCGCCATAAAAATAATAATAAGATTTAAAAAATCATCATTAGTAAATTCTATACTTGGCATTATTTACTATCAAATACACACTGGTAAAGAAAACTATCAAAACAATACATTGTGGCTTGGAATAAAAAGGGCGGTTGTCCATTTTTCTGTATATTAGGTTAATATCATTTCTATAGTAAGGACATAATATAGTTTCATTTAAAAAACTAAGATGTCCATATTTATTACAGTTTTTAACTTTTGCAAAACAAAAAGGCGTAAATAAATACTTCAATTTACTTCAAAATATTAGTAGTTGTGCCTTGTTTCTTTGATGCTTTGTAGAGTATTCTTTGGATGCAGTGAAGTTAGATGGCCCAATTTAGGCCAGTGCGAAATAGAAAACCACACAATATACTACTGTGGAGATACTACAACAAGAAACAAAAACGGAGTGGCTATAATAGTAAATAAAGAAGTTAACAAATTTGTACTTAGTTTTATAGGAATATCAGATAGAGTTGCAGTGCTCAAAATCAATGCTAAACCAGTTAACGTGAACATTATTCAAGCATATGCTCCAACTTCGGAGAGCTCAGAGCAGGAAATAGAAATATTCTATGAACAATTAAAAGAATCCCTAAAACATACCAAAAAACAAGAAGTGAATCTCCTGCTAGGAGATTTTAACGCCAAAGTAGGCTAAGGAGGGGTTGGCAATACTGTGGGACACTTTGGGCTAGGAACGCGAAATGATAGAGGAGACCGCCTTGTTCAGTTCTGCCAGGAAAGGGATAGTGCAATAATGAACACCTTTTTCCAATTACCACCCCGAAGACTCTACACCTGGAAATCTCCAGCTACCTGTCCAAAAAAAATGATTAGAAACCAGATTGACTAAATCATCATCAACAAACGATTTCAGAATTCCGTAAAATCCGCAAAAATATATCTGGGAGCAGATGTTCCATCAGACCATAATGTTTACTAGGACGTTTCAAACTCCACACACATGAAAAAAGTCCATAAAAGAAAAGCACGAAAACGTCCGGACATCCAGAAGTTGAAAGATAAAACCACAAGACAAGAAGTCAAAGAGAAGATCAACAACAAAATAAACAGCATTTTAATCTCAGATATTAATCAAGAAAATATAAGTGTGGATGATATGTGGAATAAAATCAAAAATATCTGTAATTCAGTGGTAGATAATAAACTTAAACCAGAAAACAATATAAAGAAACAGCCATGGATGAGACAAGAAATATTACAGCTAATGGAAGAACAAAGAAAACACAGAAATAAGAATGAGGAAAGGTACAAAGAAATAAACAAAATCATTAAGAAAAAGATTAAAGAAGCAAAAGAATCATGTCTATAAGATCAATGCATAGAAATAGAATTAAGAAAAACTTAACGGGAAGAAACGACTCACGACGTCATAACCTAATACTAGATGAGCACAACAATCTGCTGTACGAAAATGAGAGAATACTTGAGAGATGGAGGGAATACATGGAAGAATTATTCAAGGAAGAGCAAGAGACAGAAGTCAGTGTTTTTGGATGTTCGGGACCAGAAATAACGCTCAGTGAAGTAACATATACAATAAAAACACTAAAAAGCAACAAAACACCTGGACCTTATAACATATAAGCTGAATTATTGAAACTATTTGAAAACAACCAACTCTAACATAACGAGCCTACTGAACAAAATCTATGAAACTGCAGAATTTCCTACAGATTGGCTAGTTTCCACCTTAATCCCTCTTCCCAAAAAGGCAAATGCCACCAGATGCTCTGATTACAGAATTATAAGCTTAATGAGCCATGCACTCAAAATCCTTCTTTCTGTTATTCACTCTCGCATATATAGAAAACTTCAAAACAACATTAGCAGTGTTCAGTTTGGGTTTAGAAGCGGACTGGGAACGCGAGAGGCCCTATTTTCCATACAAGTATTGATACAAAGAGCTTGAGACGTAAATTGCGAAGTCTACGCATGCGCTTTATAGACTTTGAAAAAGCATTTGACAAGGTGCAACATAAAAAATTATTTCAGATACTGAAAGAATCTAGTAGTGATGACAAAGATTTACGCTTAATTAAAAATTTATACTTACAGCAAAGGGCAACTGTACGAGTAGACAACAAAACCTTACAAGAATTCACGATAAAACGAGGAGTACGTCAGGGCTGCATTTTATCACCGACGTGGTTCAATACTTACTTGAAAATGCTGTTCAGGGATGCTATTGATTGTTTAAGAGAAGGTATAAAAATCAACAATTAAAACAACATTAAAACAATTTAAAATATGCGGACGATACGGTTTTGATTGCTGATAATGCGGAGGATCTGCAAACATTAATAGACCGTGTAGTGGAAGCCTGTGACAGATACGGCATGAAATTAAACTGTAAGAAGACCAAAATTCTTGAAGTAAATAAAAACGACGTAATACAGCACCAATTCACAGCTAATAATGAACTCTTGAAAATAATCGACAAAATTACATACCTTGGATGCAGCCTAAATAAGGAATGGGACCACTCACAGAAAATAAGATGTCGTATAGAAATGCGAGAGCTGTCTTCAATCTTGTATGCCATCTTGTTCTTGTTGTTTTGTTTGTCCATTTGTTCCAGGAGATTCATGTAAGTACCTCTTTGTCTCATTTTTGTAGTTGCCCCAATCCAACCCCCTTGCCATTCACTTATCCACGACCCAGCTACTCCAAGGCTGAGAGCTGTTCGCATAAGTTTCGTTTATTTTGCTTGCCCTATCTCCACCCCCAGTAACTTCTGTCTCCAATTTTCAACTCCCCATAGTAATACCCCATGTGGTAGGCAAAATATTTCGTTAAAACTTTGGTGATTTATTCTCAGATGTCGCTATAGCGTTCATAATGAAGCCATTTTATTGTTGCTTCTTTTGACTGAAAATATTTGATTTTACTTTTAGAGCTTCTGTACCAGTCGCTCTGATGATTCCTGGTAGGATGAAATACGTATAAGCGAATATAAAGAGGCACTTTATATGAAATCGAATCTTAACTTTTTTTTTATTTCGGTTTACTCTTTGTGAGTACAAGAAACCAATTCGCCAAAGATTGTTGCTTAGATGAGATGATAGGTTGTGAAATGCAACTTTTAGATACCCCATACCTCTTTTAAACCTTCATCATCGTGTTTTTTGCCTTGCAATTTATAGAAGGCACACATTAAAACAAAAATCTTAATTTTGGTTTTGTCAAAGAAATCTGTGGTGCTTTAAAATAAAAATATTCAATTTAAAACAAAGTTGATGTCTACTTCCGGTATAACCGGGAGCGTAACATTCAGGAAAGCGTTATATCTCATCCAAAACGTCAGCTTCGGAATTTTAGATTTAACATAACTGTATCCGCCATTACTTTTAATCAAAACTTGCCGCGCCTCACCCTGTATAGCAAATCATTTTATATATTTTTTTATTATCCACTACGTTCAAAACTAGATAAAAATAAAAGAAATAAAAACAATACAAAAACAAGATTTTCACAAGGTATATTTTTCTTCCATAACAATTTAGTTTTATTTTAGCTTTATTCATCCCTTCAATTTAATTTCATTTCCCGTTTTCTGAACTTACATATCTACAAATTACCGGATAACTAGATCTAAACGCAGACTTTGTACCATAAATATTTAAAGTAATACTTAAACTGTTCTCTCTGTTTTCTCGAATTAAAATAGAATAGGTAGCAAGCAGTAAGGCCATATTTGCAATATTTGTAAGATCTGTAAGAGGAAATATCAAGGGCTTTGTAAACAGGATACGGCAGACAAATGAAAGCGAGAAAAAACAAGCAATAGAAACAAAGTGTTTCGTGTCAGTTACTGTTGTTAAAAGACGTCAAAGTCATCTCGCTAAGTGCCGTCCTATGTGTATATGCTTGTTTTCCCTTAGGTCTTTTAGCCATTATAAACATTTCGGAGCTGATGCTAGTGCAACTCTGATTTTCCTTTGTTTTAAGCCGTATTTCATACACGGATAGTCCGATTTAATTGTTCTAATGTTTTCTGAAAGTTACAACACGTTGGAATTAGTTAAAATGATAGAAAACATCTCTACAATTGTTTTAGGACTTTAAAAGGTTTTTGGAATTAATGCTGCGATAATAGCAATGGCATTAAAATAATTGTCAGACTTTAGCATTCGGGAAATTATACCACGAACAGCTTTATGTAAGTTTGTAAAAATACGCTGTTAACTAAGGAAATCATACACACAGGTTAATACAATTTTTTTATCTGTAAAATAATATTATATATGTATTCATATACATTATATATACATAAAGATTATTTAATTAGTATAAGGTACCATCAGTAAAAACATAATTTTTTGAGTTATTCATTTTTATTTTCAAAATTATTAACACATAGATATTAACTTTTTAAGTTATTAGCTCATCATTTTACAAACATAATGTCTTGTAAACTTGCATATAAAGAGTAGGTAACGTTCTTTTGGGAATTAACTAATAGAACTTTTCAAGTTTCAGCAGACCAAAAGACATCTAGGATGCAAGATGTTCAAGAAGGAATACCTCAGCGTAGTATCCTATCCTCCATTTTATACAATATTTTTGTTTAAGACTTACCAACAGAAAAGAGGATAGAAGAATCGTCCAGACGTTAGAAAACCACTTGGAGAGGATCTCAGAATTCACGGATAAATCGTCGGTATACTACGAAAACCAGGTAAATGACAAATTTTAAAATATTGAGTTAAGTATACCAAAATTCTCAGCTTTTTCCGCTCTACATACAGGTAAAACCCAATAAATGATACGACTTACCATACAGCAGATAATTTGTGTAATAAACAAATAAGTTACACCTAATCAACTTTTCATTTTCAAATAAAACAATATATCGCTACTTACTTCCATAAAATTAAAGTTCTGTTGCATGTAAAACAAAGTAAGCCCACATATATTATTATGCCGGACAACAATATATTTGTACTACTGCATACCATATTCAGTAAAAAGGTGATAGATTTTACGTGTATGATTTATTAAAATTTCTCTTTCATATCGACTAGTAAAAACCTTTAAGTACACTTACTTCATTCTACCTGAAAACGGGTTGAGTTAAAATTTAGAAATGGTTACTAAGCTAAACTCATAAATGATCTTTATAACACATACACAGATAGAATAACTGAAGACAGCAGTTCAATTCTTGATGATTCTGAGAACAATATAGTCTCAATGATAGAATCCATTTTTGATAGTGACTTTTCAGATGTAGACCCCACATATCAGCCAAGTGAAGAGGGATCGCTCTCTCTAGGAAGTCTATATGATTTACACACTTTGATAGCCTAAATGATGAGAAAAAAGGTACTGAAATAGCTAGTTGGATATTAAATCTACTTCTTGACAAAGTATGGAAAGACGTACGTCCACTAAAAAGTTGGAGAAAAGCTAACCCTAAAGATTGGGTAATAAATGTCGCAAAAAGGAGGCGTGCTGAGGGTTTGCCTTATAAGAAAAAAAAAGACCATAGACCAGCAATGCCAAAACCAGTTAATTGTTCAGAGTGCTTTTACAAATGTGCCAGTTATTTCAGCGAAGATTACAGACAAAGACTATGTCGTGATTATTGAAAGTTAGAATATATAGGCCAGAAACATTTTCTTATTGCACGTATTAAAACGGAGCCACCAAAGAGAGTCGTTGCAGTTTGTTTGAGTTTTAAAAAATCACGTGCATTTTCCAAAAAGTGTTACTTTTCTTTGAATGGTCAAGACATACAGGTATGTGAGAAATTTCTTTGTAACACACTTTGTATATCAGCGTCGTTAATACAAGATGTTGTAAGAAAAACTGATATTCAAGGCTGTTATGCAGATATACTGATAAAAGAGGCAAGCATACACCGCCAAATAAAACAAGCAGTAAAACCCGAAAAATCGTGAAGGCTCATATTGAATCTTTTCCAACCATGGGCCCACATTATATTCGCCAAAGTTCAAAGCGTAGATATTTGGACAAATATTTAACTATAAGAAAAATGTACCAACTTTTTATAAATGACTATGAGCAGAAGAAACTGGAAGGTGTTAGCGAAATTACATATCGAAGAATATTTTCTAACGACTATAATTTAAGCTTTTTTGTTGCTAAAAAAATTAATGTTTAGTTTGTAATAAATATGATAGGGCTAATCCAACTGACAAATCGGATTTAGAAGACAGTTACAGAGAACATCAGAAAAGAAAAGAAATATGTAATCTTAAAAAACAAAATAATAAGAAAATATCTAATGAACAACGGGATTTTGTTTCAGTTACTTTCGATCTACAGGCTGTACTACAAATTCCAAGTGGATTGACTGGAAAACTATATTATTCTCGAAAATTATGTGTCTACAATTTGTGTGTATATGAAGCCGCATTACCAAATGCAGCTTACTGTTTTGACTGGTCAGAAATTAACGGTAGACAAGGAAGTTCTGAAATAGAAAGCATTATACTCCACTACTTATCAAAATGTGTTCCAGAATATGTAAGTAAAATAAGTTTATTTTCTGATACCTGCAGAGGACAGAATCCGTTTAAATATTATTAAACGCAAATTTTTAGAGTCTGGACATTCCTACATGGAAGTTGACTCTATGCAGAGTAGTAACGAAACCGCTAAAAAACACAGATCTATCTATGGGACGCCAGATTACTTGTCTGTTTTTCAAAATGCGAGGAAATAAAAATATCAAGGTTGATGATAAAAAAGTATGTATAGAACCATACAAATGTAAAGAATTTAAATACTACGACTTTTATAATTTAAAAAACTTATCACATACTTTAATTAAAAACCGGACAAAAGACCAAAACGGCGAAAAAATAATGTGGTTGAAGATAAAAAGAATGAGATTGGTGAAAGAAGAGACAAACAGGATCTATTTTAATTATGACATATCAACAAGCTTCAATTATTTCCTTACTAATACTGCACGGCAGTCAACAAGAAAAAAGCACGCCAAGTTATCAACTAATTCAAGCAATCTTGAAGAACTTAAGCGACTTTATGATGCACATTTGCCAATTAGCATAGCAAAAAAGAGAGATTTGGTACAGCTATGTGATAAGGGAGTGATACCGGAGGAATATCACGGGTGGTATCGTAATTTGAAAACGGGAAATGATGTAACAGACATCTTGCCAGAGCCTGCTTTCAGTGACGAATCGGACGAGGAAGCCTCATAATAATAATATTGTTATTATTATATTTGAAATAAATTTGATTTTTTCTATAAAACTGCCTGTCATTCATATAAATAATAACTATAACTACACACAGCTGTTAATAAAATTTTCAGGGAAAACCAGTTAAATGTCCTAAATATCGACTAATACCTTAAAACATTGCTATTACCTAGTAAAAGCCTCATATCTCGATCACAAAACTGGACAATATTATACTTGGTTTATTATACTTGTGTTAAATATGTTATTTGAACAGTAATTGATTTATTTAGATTTACAGGTAAAACCAGGTAAGTGATAGCATTTCCAACTTAAATTTAGGATTAGTCAGATAGGTGTCTCAACTTTTTCAAACTAATGATAGAATATCATTTCAGATATATGCATCTTTCACTAGAATACCTAATATCAAAAACAAGCTGACTGCTTAATTCACAATATAAAACTAAACTTTAAAAACGTTTTTTCTCGATTTCGGTATTCCGACATTTACCTGGTTTTCGCAGTATACCGACGAAATGGAAAATCAAGATAAATGCTAAAGGAGATAAAATTCATGATCTAACTTTACACAGCAGACCAGCACACCAGAACTCGACCTTACGATGAGAGAATACGTCATCCACTCGGAACTAACAGAAGACTAAACTTCACGAAGCACGTTCAAGAAACCAAGGTAAAGGCAACTATAGCTAAAAAGCTAATACTGTCTTATATTTTCAGGACAGATCCCTAACGAAGGCCAAGAAGATCCAATTATACCATGCCTGCGTTAGGTCGGTGATGTTGTATGCAGTTCCAGTATGGAGTTTTACCGCAGAAACCAACTGGGGGAAGCTGGAGAGATCAGAGACGTCATGCTATCGACTAATCGACATCGGGGCGACACGAGAAGATAAAGTTTCAAATGCAACCATACAGGAAAGGCCCCAGTACACACCACTGAGGGAGGTGCCTGAGAACAGGACAATATATTTCTTTTACCAAGCCACAAGAAGACCCCTAAAAACAAGAGACAGAAACCGTATACAGAGGATGTATGTACAGGACGAAACATAGGCTGATCAATTATCCGATTAGCAAGTAGTCAGGTGGTTGCAACGTCGACCAAACAGGAAAGTAGGTACGGTACCAAAATAATCTACAGAACCCTACAGATACCTACAGAAGAAGATGTCAAGGAGTCAGCGACAGGAACAACCAAATACCCGAAGAATGACGAAGACATCAGTAGAATGAAGATCAAATTTTTAAGTTGAAATATCTTAAGTTACAATGTTATATTATAATGGCAATAAATGTTTTTATTTTTATTTTTTTATTTATTTTGGGAATTTACATCGAAATCAGATTTCTAAATACAGGTTGTTTACAAATGATACGCAATTTCTTTAAAATTTAAAACGCGCAAAGTCAATAATTTTAAATAAAACATATTGTATTTTATAATTCTAGTAAAAAAACAAGTCAATCATCTTTCAAATAGTATTAGGGTTCCCGATATCTAAAATTATTACTTTGGGAGATAATTGTGATTTAATGTAAAGGTGAGATATTTATTTTTTTTTTTTTAGAAAATACATCAGCATTCACCATAACGGTTATTAGCAGCGGCTACAGAATTACAAAATTAAAATGTACAAAATATTCCTAAAGATTTTAAAAAATGTAGAATATTAATCACTAAAAAAATGGGGAATTAAAGAAACTACATTATTAAATATTTATAAGTTACTCGTTAGATTAAAAATAGATTATGGGGCAATTGGTCAACTATACACCAAGAACCCTATTGCCATACTTGCCAAGAAAGAACTTGCTGCCTTGATAGAATCTGGTTCCGGAGTTAAATATATGTGGGTTCCATCTCACATTGGAATACAAGATAATGAAAAAGCAGATCTTCAAGCAAGAGAAGCTACCAATAACGACCATGCTATAATAGTGTCAAAGACTATCTCCAGTGACATAAAACAGTTCTTCAAAGAAAAAGTGATCCGTGCGTGGCAAAATAAGTTGGATTTATCGGTATCTAAATCAAAAGTAATTAAATCGACAGTGAAAATATGGCACCAGTAGACATAAAAAGAGCTCACCAAGTTAAAATTTCTCGACTTCGATTAGGTCATACCAATATTACTCATAAGTATTTAATGACTATGAAAGACATTCCAGTGTGTGAATATTGTCAAGTTAACATTACTGTTAAACACCTCCTAACTAAATGTGGAAAATATACAGTAAACAGACAGAATAACAATATTTCCAGTGATTAAAAAATAGTGTTAGGTGAACATTTAACTACCAAAAACTTAATTAGCTTTCTTAAAGACACATCTCACTGAAATCACTAAAAAATAAGTGCCCAATAAATTAGTTATACTGTTAGATATGTTAAATACAACACAATATTTGGCAAAATAAAAGCATACAATTAAAACAGGGTTAACGGTAACCGGTAAAACCGGTTTTTTACTCCGCAAATATCCGGTTTTTCCGGTTGTTTTTTGTCTCTGTTATAACTCGTTTTTTCTTTTTAAAGTAAATTTAAAAATTAAAAAACTGAATAATTTATTTCTGGAAACAATAATCAATTCAGAGAAAAAATGGGGAAATTTTTCTCCCCCACATACATGGTTCCCTTCAAAGGTTTGCGCTAATGTACCCTTACATGGCTGCAATATTGGTAGATCCCTCAACTAAAAAGCACCGATAATGATTTCTGGTGCAGACATAGAATTGATCAATGAAATTGTAATCATTTTATTACCTCGTTCTCTTCAACGAAGTTTTTTTGTTCCCAATACATTACTGCTAGCCTTGTAATTCCCCTTGCATCCATCATCGATCTCTATCTTGGAAAGTCTTTAAAAAACCTCTCCACAAAATATAGTTCAGCCCAAAGGCTATGCCACAAACTGGTAACTAGCCTTCAAGAGAGAGATACCAAGCTTTTACAAAACCCTCTGCTGTGCCATGCTACAGTTATGGACACAAGGTTCAAAAATATATGAATACTTTGATAGCGGGCAAAGCCACATCCAATTTAGGCTCAGAAGTCAAGAAGTACCTTACCGACTTTCTAGATGTACCTTGCTTTATGCTCTTTCCAGAGTGAAGAGGGTAAAGTGGGTTAAAAATAAATTCAAATCCCCTTTGATCTTCACACGACCTATAGTTGGTGAACAGTGATTCCAGTTCAGGTTCCCTGGAAACACATATTCAAAGTTCTTTTCCAAATGAACTCACTCACTCTTTACCTGCAGAGCGGAACCTGTACGCTAGATTTGGCTTTTATAGCCAAAAAACACATGCCGATGGTCGGAAGTTCGGTGGCATTAGAGAGATTGGTGTTATCGTTAAACGATATTGTGTCGGATGAGAGAAGGCACTTACGAACGACCAACATATATTATATGAAAATACTGGCAAACATAATGCTAAATCTATTTTATATAATGTAACCTATTCGTAACCTATTTTATTTACTTTTTTTACTTAAATTATTACTTACTTTTAATTATTTTATTTAATCAATATTATATTACGCCATGTTATATTTAATAATAAATAAATATAATTATTAAAATAATTTATTTAAACTTTGTTTATATATATATGTATGTATATATATATATATATATATATATATATATATATATATATATATATATATATATATATATATCAAGTGGTGATTCAAGATGCAGTCTATTTGGCCTACAAGACAAAGAAAACTCTTTGACTTACTGTCAATCTTACGAATTTATTTTAATTCTTTTTCAAGACATCTGTTAATAAATAAATATAAAAATTATTTAATTATAATTATTAATTTTTTACTTACTAGTAGTGAGATTATATATAAAAATTTTAAAAAAATGTTTTCTTAAAATAACTATATTGTCTTTATAAAAATAAATATTATTTATATAATTGAAAATTTTTCATATATGTGTAATGGTGTTTGTAAAGTGAAACTATTCTGTAATTTTACGACTAGTAAGTAAGAAAATTCATAATTATACTAAATAATTTTTATATTTATTTGTTAACAGATGTCTTAAAAAAGAATTAAAATAAATTCGAAAGCTTGACAGTAAATCAAAGAGATTTATATATACCGCCATCCCTATTTCACATGTAGGAGGATCACTTTTAGACGATAAATATGAATGAGTAATCTCGAATGAGCATCCAATTCGTAATCTCGTTATCACCAATTGTTCTCTTCTGTTCCCAGTTGAGGCTTCCCAAGCTATAATATCATTTTTAAGTTGTTTAAGTGATGTTTGAGAAGATTTCCATTCGTTTTTTTTACTTGCACAAAATTTATTCTTAATAAAATTCTGCGTATCACTCGCGGAATTTCGATACTAATGTGGGATGGAATCCATATAAATCTGATACTTCTATAATTTTCTTAATCCCGCATGAGTTTTAGTTTTATCAGTTTCTCAATTGGATCTTTGGGATAGATCTGTTTAAGGGTTTGAAGGGAGCTTAGTGAGTAATTTAAGATAACTGAGTTAGCGATGTCATTAGAATTTATATGCATGATAGCTCTAAGCACTACATAGAGCTCAGTAGGAAAAATCGTAAAGTAGGTTGGGAGACGAAATAGATATGTATCGCTTGGGGTAACGAACGCAGCGCCTACTCCTTTATCAAACTTAAATACATCTGTAGAAATTTTATAACAATGCTCGTAATGCTGACAGAAAATTAAATCTAAATTATGCTTGATCTCTGCGTGGCTATTAATATTTTTGTCAAATTGGGTTAGGCCAGTATTTATATTTGGAGTATTAATTATCCAAGTTAAGGGGCTTGTAATATTGATTGGAAAAATATTTAGGAATTCGATGTTGAGACATCTTAGGCAACACCTTACTCGTTCAGAGTAAGGTTTGTTTTTGGTACTATTGGTAAAGATATTTATATATTTATTAGTAAACGTGTTAAATCCATGTTTGTTTAAATTTGAAGCTATTGAAGTTGTACCTATGTGATAATGTAAAGGAAATTCGGCGATGATATAATAAAAGTTCCCACTTTCACAATATAAACTTTCTACAGGTACTGTGTTATGTATAGAGTCTGGCTGTTTTAACAATGTATTTATTTACTGGCACTTTTACAAAGTCACAGAAATGGATCGTTTAGGAATAAACAATGAAGATTACGTAAATTTACTTTTCATATACTAGAATATATACTTTATTTTAAACAAGAAGTTAAAAAAGTAAAGCACACATTTTTTGGTTTAATTCCACATCCATAAATTATAACAATATAAAACAACTGTTCAAAATTTTGTACTTGAACTTCCAAGAATTTATAAAACCTTTTTATCACGCCTTCGTTTGTTGTACCCACAATCATTGCTACAGGGGAGAATTAACTGCATTGCGAACTCTTAAATTTACAATCTGCCTTTCTTGTAAGGGAGTGGGAATATACTTCATTTTTTATTTAGCCCCATATAAAAAAAATTAGAGGTGTTATGTCTAGTGGTCGAGGGGGCTACCGAAAAAGGCCCTTGTTGGCTATACACCAATCTTCAAATGTCTCATCTAAAAATTGATTTACTATTCTGGAATATTGGTTTACCATTTATAAAATGAGGAGGAGCTCTATCGTGAAGAAAAATTATTTTTCTAAACCTTTGCACTGACAAGCGATCTAAATAATTGGCTTTTAATTATTTTAAAATATTGAGATATCTTTTACCCATAGTTATAAAAAAATACAAAATAAACTAAAAAATAAAACTATTTAATCGGAATTTCTAATAGTTTAAGTTACCATCATAAATGATATTAACTCCCATCGCTCTGGAAAACTACATACTCTTGTTAAATTTTGATTTACTTCGTTCCGGTAATGTGAATTGTGCCTGTTACATGGTACACATTCCGTTCATTAAAATTTTGATTCGTCACATGAAACGCATATCTGCGATTCCCCAATTCTTTAACAGCTTCGGAAACGGATGGATATTAAATATGAACAAATCATTGGTTGGTATGAAGGAGATTGTTTGCCCAATAGAATTTCGGATATATTGCTGAAGGTAAGCTTACATGTTCTTTTTATAAATGCTGTAATCTTTTATTAATTAATTCAAATTCAAATATATAAGTACGATACACATTGAATATTAACTAAAGAAAAAAAAAAAAAGGAGAAATCAAATGATTTCTACCTAGCGAAACCGAATTCAAATTTTTACCACTGTGTTTCCTAAAAATTTGCGAACCAAACAGCTGGATAAATTACTCGGCAAGGGAATCTAAAATTGCATTCCACATGCCGTTCATCCTGGTCAAAATTCGTAGTGAATTCAGTTTCTGGTACTCAAAACGAAGTAAGTAATAAAACATAATGACGGTATTAGATTTTTGTTTTGATACAGGGCAGCAACAACCGCTTATACGTATTTCGACCTCTTTAGGTCTCGTCAGAACGGTATAGCCATGCTCTGAACCAAAACAAAAATCTCTCCCGTCCTAGAAAATAGTTATCAAAATAACTATATACGAACGTAACTACGTCATCTAAAAACAAAAAGAGAAATCAAATGATTTCTACCTAGCGAAACCGAATTCAAATTTTTACCACTGTGTTTCCTAAAAATTTGCGAAACAAACAGCTGGATAAATTACTCGGCAAGGGAATCTAAAATTACATTCCACATGCCGTTCATCCTGGTCAAAATTTGTAGTGAATTTAGTTTCTGGTACTCCTAACGAAGTAAGTAATAAAACATGAATATTAACTATTTACATATCATACATAGCAATTCTAGTCTCGAGAAGAGCCCGAGAAAAAAGAACAAATATTTTTATTTATTATTGATAAAAAATTATGTTCACTCAATATACTTAAATACTCAAAAGACTCCGGTGCCATATTTTTGATATTAATATTAATATCACCCAATAAAATATGATATTTACGAACAGAATTTTTAGTGATCTCTAAATATTTATCTAGACCAATACAAAAATGCTCTTCATCTGTCGATGGTGGTCTGTAAATTAATGTTAATATTGTATTTTGATTATATTTACCTAATATAGTTATCTCTAATACCTTAAATACACTAATGTTTACAATCTTCCACGTAAATCTTAAATTCTTTTTTATGTATACAACAACACCATTATTTTGATCTATAAAGGGTGTTTTTTAGAGGTATAGAAATGTAAGTTGGTAACACTTTTGTAACTATTGGCCATTTTGACAGCTTTCCAGTGAATTATGTTAAGTTTGGTTTGGCATAACGCCTGAACAGCGCTTCTATATTGTACAAATCTAGTTTGAAAATTGTGGTTCTGTTCGAAATACGTATCGCACACTAGGTCCATTTTATGGTCAATATCTATCCGAGCTAGTAATTCGATTAACTATGGAATATGTTTGCATCATATTTACTCTAATTGATAATATGCATCCACAGACACGTCATACAGTGCGTAAAGAAGTTGTTGCTGCTGTAGAGCGTAGCATACAGGAAGACCCGAATCAGTCTATCTGCTATCGTGCACAACGGTTGGATACGTGTCCATCGACTTTATGGAAGATTTTGCGGAAAGATCTTGCCTTGCTTGCTTACAAAATCCAACTCATGCAAGAATTGAAGATACACCTAGCAAGGCGTAGATTCGTATATTCGGTGAGTGGATGCAAAACGAGATGGTCGTAGATTCCGATTTTCATAAGCGAAATTTTTTAACGATGAAGCTTACTTTTGGTTGAATGGCTACGTCAAAAAACAAAACTGCCCTATTTAAAGTTAAGATAATCCTCAAATGTAAATTGAAAAATTATCACATTCAGAAAAATTGAATGTTTGGTGTGCTTTATGGCTTGGTGGAATCATTGGACCATACTTTTTTAAAAACGATCCTGGCCAGAACGTTACAGTCAATGGTGACCGCTATAGAGCCATGATTTCTGCCTTCTTCATTCCTCAACTGAACAACCATGATGTGCAGGAGATGGCATTTCAATAAGATGACGCAACATGTCATATAGCTCGTGTCACAATTGATTTATTGAAGAAAACGTTTGGTAACCGCATAGTTTCACGTTTTGGACTGTGAATTCGCCGGGATATTCCTAATATACATCGACAAATATTGGAAACAGTAATCGAAAATTGAACCTTCAGATTAGACTACGTCAGAGCCAGCCATGACGGTCATATAACAGAAATCTTGTTTAAATTATAATAACAGAAGATTATCAGGAATAAAAGAAAATAAAGATATATCAGGAATAATCCAAGTTTCCGTTAAACATTTAAAGTCAAAATCAAGTGTCATCTGCTGTATATTTAATCGTAACTGATCTAGATTTGTATTAAGGCTTCTAATATTGTGGTGTAAAGTGGTAAAGTTTTCATTATTTTTACCTTTATAAAAATATGAAGTTAACTTCTTAAAATCTTCAATATAGATTAGTAGTATTGATGCTACAGAAGGAGAAATGTTGAAATCGCTAGTTAACGAAGGAATACTCATCTACCACTCTATCTATACCGCTATATGAAATAAATCAAAATGACCAGGTGACTAGGGTACTTAAATCCATATTCCATTATATGAAAAAGGACGATGCGATAAGTATTCTACATTGTTGCTGCAGCCCCAGGCGAGTAAAATCTTTGCATCTTGTTTCTAATGACGAAACGTGTGTTAAATTGCGTAGCAAAATAATCGGTGAACTAATTTTGAACTGAATATTATGTGGTGGTATCCCTGGTATATGGGATATCCAGAATATTAAAAAATTTTGTTGAATAATTTACGAGTTTTTCTTCATTAGCAATACTGTCGATTGATTTAATATAAACAGCAGATCATCCGGTAACTACTGTTAAAACCGGAAAGTCATTTCATCAACATTAATATTTTTTGCTCCCAAAACTATTGTTTAACCAATTATTTAGTATAATTATTAATATTAATTTAGTATAATAATAATTATTAGTATGTCCACCAGATGGAAGAGGAATGCATAAAAACCAACCCAAAATTGCTGAACAGTTAAAAGATATTGTTCACGATCACATAAGCAGTTTTTCAGTATATACCAGCCACTATTCCCGTTAAAAATCTTCTAGGCATTATCTTAGCCTCGATTTGAATATTCCGAGTATGTGTAGACTTTATGCTGAAAACTGCAAAGAAATGTAAGTTGCTTCGATTAAAGAATTTCAGTACAGAAAAATATTTAATGAGAAATTTAATCTTACTTTTCATCATCCTGCAAATATTGCATGTGCGAAGTATGATCGATTAAATCTTTGCGTTAAGTCATATTGTAATAAAACAAACTTTACAGAAAATGAGGTGCACGAAAAGATTACAATAGAACAAGATTTAAATACCTATTTGGAAATGTCTCAACGCTACTATGAAAATAAAGAGAAAGATAAAGAAAGAAGTAAATTAGATCCAAGTTATGTGACTGATCCAAGATATTTGATTTGGAAAAATGTTTGCCGACCCCCTTCATGAGAAATGGTGTATGGTTTTACAAAAGATAACTGTGGGTCTACAATCTAACTCATTATAAAACAGATCATATTGGCAATGAAGAGATTTGTTTTTTATGGAACTTGAACTAGAAAGACATTAAAACTCTTAATTTCTACAGTGATTCATGTTCTGAATTTTCAAAAAATTTCAAAAAGCTAAAAAAATTGCTATGGAAATCGAGGTGCCACATGACTGGACAAATTTTATTAAAACAGTTTACAGAAAAAAACAAACTTAACGTAATTGAGGTTGGCCAAGAACAATTTTTAAATTATGGCGATGCCCTAAAAAAAGATTTAGTGTACAAAAAAAAATGAAGAAAGGGATTTGGTACCGTGGATGCAAATCAAACAAAGTTTTAAAAAATCTTCCATATCAGTTTTTGTATAAAACGGACTTGTTAAGGGTGATTTTAAAAAAGTGGATCTCAGAAGAGGATCCATGCGAAATCGAGATAGTCTTACATTTTCTGAGCAGGTAAAACCTTTAAACCTTGAACAACTACCAATAGCCAACCAAAAATATGATGATTTGGTGCAGTTGTTGCCGTAAATTCTTCTTCTTTTGGCATCATAACCCTGGATGGGTCTTTGCCTGTCTGGCTATGTCCTTCCATTCAGATCTCCCTTGTGCCCTTCTTCTCCATTGTCTTATGTTCATTGTTTTCAGATCGTCTTCCACGTCATCCAACCATCTCGTTCTGGGCGGCCTTCCTTTTTTTCGCCTTCCTATGGGCTTCCATTGTAACATTTTCTTTGTTGTTTTTGCATCGTTTTGTCTCGGCACATGTCCCAGCCATGACAGTCTTTGACTTTTCACAAATCTTACAATGTCATAACCTTCATTTATCTCATTAACCTCGTGGTTTCTCCTGATTCTCCATGTGCCATCTTCCTCTTGTACCGGGCCATATACTTTCCTCAGTATTTTTCTCTCGAATGTCCTGAGTTGGGCTTCATCTTTTTTCGTCATTACCCAAGTTTCACATCCATAGATTACTACGGGTCTAATCAGTGTTCTGTAGATAGTCCTTAAATTAGTGATCATAATAAAACGTATTTTAAACAGTTAAAACGTTCCTTAACATTAGATGCCGATAACTATCCTGATTTAGAGGAAGAAATAGAGTAAAACTACAAATATTTTGTGTTTTGAGGAAACTATGTTATTTTTTAAATACTTGCATGAATTTTGCAAAATAAATATTTTATTTCAGGGCCAATCTCCAAGAAAAATTACTATTTCTTAATTTTTAAAGGGCCAAACTCCTTCAAAATTTAAACTTACTAATCATTTGACAACACAATACTTAGTAATAAAAAACACTACTTTTACTTGAAATTTTGTTATTAGTAATCAAAAATCTGTTTTACCTAAATTTAAAATTGACATTTTACTTTTCCTGAAACTTAAATTGCTTGTTACTCAAAACAACGATAATAGAGTTTGGCCCTTTTAATACTTAGTTCCAGATATATGACGTTACGTATGAGAATTTTGACGTTTTTTGAAATATACATTGATTATTTACAAATATACTTTCCAAAATAATAGTATGATTACAAAATAATAAAAATATGAGCTGCTGAGAATTATTATGCAAGGAAGGATCCAAGGAAGAAGAAGCATAGGAAGAAGACGCATCTCCTGGCTAAGGAACCTTAGAGAATGGTTTAACTGTAGTTCACTACAACTTTTCAGAGCAGCAGCCAACAAAGTGACCATAGCCGTTATGATATTCAACCTCCGATAGGAGATGGAACTTTAAGAAGAAGAAAATAATAGTTTCTTAAATAGACATCCTTATTAAAATACGGTAAAAAACATTTATTTCGTATTTTTGATGGCCGATGGAGTGTGAACAAAAAGGTTAAAAGGGAAAAGGGCTTTTGGAATAGTTAAGTAATTTACTTACCAGTTTGGTATTGTATTAGTACTATTGTTATTAATCAGAAAATAAATTTAAATGCCACCTAAATCGTTTGATACATTCTTTCTCAATAATATTTTTGTTTCCTGGAAAGACATTAGCAATATTGATAGATTGTTATTATAAAGTTTTAATTGATAAGTCGAAACGCAAATAATAAAGACTCTTTGTGACACGTTTTTTAAAAATGTTAAAAAAAACTAAGATTCTACAAAAGAGAGCTTTCGAACAAATATTATGTTCAATAATTTTGCAAATAATATGTAATAGAATTCTTGTGCTAACACTACAACTAATTTTATTTAAAAATTATATTTTATTTTCTTATCTAACTAGGTATATTGTAAAAAAACAACGCAATACTATAAATAACTCAACAAAGGATAGCTTCCTTACAAAAAATATGTCTAATCGAAAGCCCCAAACTTTTCAAGTTAACTATTTTTTCGGAACGATCCATCCGATATCATTCTTACAAGTCACAGCGAAAAAAGAAACTTTTTAAAGTCGACACTTGCCCGGCTCATTCGTCTTATCTAAGTGTTTTCCGATGGCTTCCGCGCTAAAAAAAACTGATGAGATTAGACCTCGGGGCACTCCACTGATGATTCCGAGCTCCAAACAATATTTACGACTTGTGTCATTATTGGTTTTTGTTCTTTGGGTAAAATGTTCCTTTTTCTATTTTCATCTAAATTCATTTAGTGTCGTCCCCAGCTAAATGGTTAGACGAGTGCAGAATAATTGCCATTCGACTTCATTAGTTGATATCCTTAATGGAAAACAATTTCTGGAAGCTTTTCAAATAAATTGGGAAACATCGGAAGATGATCGAACATGATGGTTTCTTTTTCTCGTCTTCTGTATTAATATCTACGAGGAAAGGTTACTAAAAACTTTCTTAAATAGAGAAAAATTCTCAAATACCGAAAGTTACTATTTTTCTTACGGACTCCTTTGCGTTTAATTTTTAACAAAAAACTGTCGCTAGAGAACTACTAACACATTTTCTTAGTCATTTTGCTATTACTAGTAAAATTTACGTTTAAATACTTTAAGTAACATCTAAAGAATATATAATTTTTATCTTCGTAGATGTCATTGCTCCAGTAATACTATGAATGAAAAATAATAGGCCAGTAAAGAAAACAAAAAGCTGACAAAAATATGTGATGGTATGTTTTTTAAAATTATCTAACAAAAAGTTGTCGCCTATCTGTTTACATATTATGTTAATATTATAGAAAAGATTCGTTCTACATCCACCGTACAATTAATCGGAGCGTGTTTAAAATTAGAACCCAACATGTTGAATATCTTTGGTGGTGTAATAATTCTTAGGAATGAACTTAAAAACTAAAAGCAATTATTTTAAAATCAACTACAATACTGAAACATAAATAAATTGTACTCATTAGTAAAAGAAATTATTCTGTAAGTCCCTCCTTTTTGAACCTAGCAAGTTCTCTTAGAAGCTCCTACAAAAAAAAATGTATATATCAGTGAAGAGATATGAATAAAATCATTGCTAATAAATATAAAGTGTCAAAAGTAATTCTTCCTTGGCAATAGACACTATTTTTAAATGAAAAATATACACACAACCAAAATTATATGAAATCATCTGGTATTTCTTATTATTTCAAGCGAATTTTAAAAAACCAACATACGAAGTGAAACAATATTTATTTTAAAGCAATTTAATCACTAATACATAATAATTAAAGAAAATGGTAAACTCTTGAAATAATAAACTAAAACCACTTGTTTTCAGGTTAATAACATACAAACTTTCAATGTGAAAGGACTAATGTTTAAATTGTTTTTATTTATTTGTGTTTTTTTAGTAGTCATGTAACCACCCCTAACCCTTATGCAAGCTTCAATTTGCGTGGGCATGCTACTAAACAAATTGTCAATATTTTGTCGTGGCAGGTTGTTCCATTCTTCAAGAGCAGTTTGTACTAGCAGTGCAGTGTTTGGTGGATTCGCCCGGTGAGCTCTAATTATTCTTTTAAGCGTATCCCACAATTGCTCTATAGGGTTAAGGTCGGGTGAGCAAGCAGATTCAAGGAAGTCTATAAAACACTCTGCTGGTATTTGCAGGCGCATTATCATGCATGAAACTTAAATTTTTTCCATTTCACCTCTCCAGACCCTAACTACAGTTTCTAGAACCAAATCAAAATACCTACGAGCCGTCAAAGTTGGTTGGATGAAAAGTAAAGAAGTTTTTTTACTAATGATAATGACTCCTCAGAATATGACACTTTCTCCTTTATGTCTGTCAACAGATCTGGTAATTTTCGTTTTTGCTTGTCTACTTCGCTCTCTAAGTACACGCATTCGTCGATCATCTGATTTTTCACAAATCCTAGATTCGACTGAAAATAGCACATTTGGCCTATTTCTAATGTTCCAGTTTTGGCGATATAGGCGATCCAAGAATTAGCCGATGAACTGCTCCATAGCCTAAATGCAGCAAGACAACAAAAATGGAGGGAAACTGTAGAAAGTCTTAATTTTCAAACATCAAGTAGGCAAGCATGGACGCTACTAAGAAAATTGGGAAGCGGAACTCCTATAACAAGGAACAAAACAACAATTAACCCAAACTCTATTGCCTCACATCTGTTATCGACGTCTAGGGCCCCAAAAGACAAGCCACACACAATCAACGTAAAATGAGAGCTTAAAAAAAAATTCCAATCTACAGAAACCGAATACTCCCGCCCTTTCACTTGCGAAGAAGTCACTATAGCTCTCAAGGATGTAAAGCCAGGAAAAGCCTCAGGTTTTGACAATATTCATCTCGAATTGTTAATTAACAGCGGCAAATATGCGAGAGAATGGATGGCCCACTTTTTCACAGATATGAAGATCGGTACCATACCACAGGAACTCAAACGCTCGAAGGTCATTGCCATATTAAAACCAGGGAAACAAAATGATAACAGCCCTAAGTACTAGAGACCAATAGTTTTGCCATCGGCGACGTTCAAGCTCCTAGAACGACTTATCTACAACAGAATTAGTCAAAAGATACTTAAATCAATAACGGTTGATCAGGAAGGTTTCCGACCAAAAAGAAGCTGCGCAGATCAGGTCCTCATTTACCACATTTATTGAGACAGAGTTCTAGTCTGGAGAGAAGGCATGATATACAAGCTCATCCGTACAATCTCCTGTAAATCCACTGCTCGAATAATCAACAGCATACTAGCCGACCGAACGATTCAAGTAGTCATGAGAACCGACATCAGCACTCCAAGAAAACTGAAGAATGGACTGACTCAGGGATCTGTCCTAGCTCCTCTCCTCTTTATCCTGTACAACGCTGATATTCCAGAAACAAGATCAAGGAAGTTTGATTACGTCGATGACTGGGTCCTTGCAATAAGGTGTAAGTCATTTGAAGAAACAGAAGAAATCCTCACGGCGGACACAGAGTGGGAAAGTATTTCCGTAAATGGAGGCTCCAACCAAACGCTGCCAAAATAGAGGTTTCCAGTTTCCACCTAAATAACAAGCTTGCCGGAAGAACATCGACATCCAATTCGAAAACACCACACCCGCCTACAATAAAACACCAAAGTACCTTGGGGTGAGTCTTGACAGAACCCTATTTTTCAAGGAACATCTGTCAAAAACAGCGGAAAACTTAAATCCAGAAACAACATCATCCAGAAGCTGTGCGGCAAAACATGGGGAGCATCGGCTTCCACCTTGCGATCAGCTGCCTTGACTTTTCAACCGCGGAATACTGCTTTTTAGCCTGGCTTAACAGCCCACTTATACACAAAGTAGATGCCCAATTGAACAATATAATGAGAATGATTGCTGGCGTTATCAAATCCACCCCTACGCAATGGCTCCCAGTAGTGAACCACATTATACCACCCAAACTATGGCGCATACACTCCCTCACTAGTGAGTACAGAAAAACGAGATCCTGCCAATTCATCAAGATATAGATTCTGCCAACGGTAACCGTCTACGCTTCAGACGACCGCCAATAAAAACAGCTGCTGTGGAAAATGAGGTTAACGTAAGGACCACTTGGACTCGAGAATAGATGGAACAACAAAATAGCAGCTTACCCTGCATCACACAAAAACCACCAGGTTTTTACTTACCAGGGAACAAATGGACTATGCTGAACCGAATCAGAACCCAACACGGCAGATGCTGTTACCTGATGCACAAATGGGGTAAACGACCATCCCCACTCTGTGGCTGCGGACAACCACAACCCATCTCTCACATCACAGAACAGTGTCCCACAAGATCCTATCATGGCAGGCCAGACGATTTTCTAAAGGCGACTCCAGAGTCAATAGACTATATAAATAAGTTAGATGTTCGTTTGTAAACATATGTATTATGTTTTATACAAAATATATGTAAATTTAAATGTAAATGTGTCAAGTGCCATACGATAAATACATTTAAAAAATAGCTTACAGAAAATACACGGATCTGCACCGACGGAAAATTAGCCCGACGAGGAAGCTGAATCATTTTCAAAGATCTAACAACAGCAAGAAAATAAGAGAAAGCACACTTCGTCATAGTCACAGGACATTTTAATGCAAAAATCCGAACAAAAGAAGAGAGAAACTTATAATATATGGGTCGCTTTGAGCTGGACAACAGGAACGAAAGGAATGAGACGTTGTACAACTATTTAAACAATGGAAATTTATTTTGCCTCAATACTTTCTTTAAAATACCTAAACAACCTAATAAAAATTCTCTATTTTCGACTACGAAATCTAATGTCTATTTCGTTTCTGATCTAAATAAGTCACGCAATATTCTCTCTGTGTTGTATACATTATCACAGCAAATAATCTGTTACTACTCACCTTTGGTAACGTGGTCCTTATGGGCGTCCTCGAAAACTTTTTTACTACCCTGCTCAGTTGATTGTAAAGATCCAGAAGAGAAATTAACGATAAGCCTTCCGTTATTTTCACTGCCATCTCTAAAGTTTTTTCTAATTCCGAATGGGAAATTTCTATCGATTTGCTATTAGATGTACTGCCACCTACTACAAATTAAATCATAGCTAAGCATTTTTTTCTATACTATTAAACAAAAATCATTTACCTGATTCATTCAATGCTTCATCGACATCATCAAAATCTAATGGGTTGTCTAATAGTTCGGAAGGGCTTCAGATATCACTCGTCTTCTTTTTGGGGATCTGCAAATACATATCAAAATAAAATTTGTTGCAATTACACCTACTTTGGTAAAATAGACTGGGAAACTAGTTTAAATTAAGAAACTACGATACAAGAAATACAGTATAAAGTGGATACGTTGCTAATATAATTTGTGACTTGGAATCTACGTAATAAAATTAAATCCACATTTAACAGCAATCATAAAAACCAAGTTTTAATTGAGTTCAGTACGGACATTCAAAACATTTACAAATATATATCTTAAATGTGATTGAGTCGTGCGAATACAATAATTTAGATATATAAGTGAATTAAGAACAGGAAAGATATTGCATTGCATACAAAGGAAATCTTTGAAAATAATTGCGTCAAGAAATCACAACAAATTAGGCGAAATTTTTTCATGAATCGTGTTTAGAAGATAAAGAAATTTTACATAAATTATATTCATTAAATACTTACTGTAAATGACCAGACATGTCTGCTTTCATCCTACTATTCATATCACAGTTAACAGTGAGCGGGGCAGTGGAATTGCCAGATGTTCTTCCGGTGGGAGTGTCTTTTATTCCTGAAGTGGCATTATCACTAGTTCTGGCAGGATGATATTGGGCTGTTTTGGTTTCCGTTTCATCATTAGACTCATCTGATGTTACTGCTTTGTCTTCATTCTAAAATGATTTTATTTATATATTACGTAATATGGTCTAGTTAACATAAAAACGATACTCTCAACACTACTCTTTTCTGTTCCAAATTTTCACAAGATTTATTGAGAAACTAAGGACAACTACTTTGGAGACAATTCAGAAACATATACTTCCACATATCAGCTTGATGATCTAGGCTCTGAAATCATCAGTTGTCAGTGTATCAGAAATACATGACCCAGCTGATTCATCGGTCTGGAACAGTTAGTTAACTTATATCTCATTATTTTCATTATTACTACTGACATTTTATTAAATCAGTCTGGAAACCTATTTCCAAACTCTCCTAGGGATACAAGAAAATGAAGAGCATATGGACATGCATCATATTGAGGGAGACATAGAAAATATAGAACATATAGACAGAATAACCTAGCGAGGAAGCTCAATGTTGGTTTGGGCTCGTATAAGTTCCGATGCCCGTACTGAAAGTTTTTGTGGATGTAGGTTCTATTACAGGAGCAAGGTATATATCAGCCATTTTATATGAGCATGTAGTACCTTTGCGCCATTCATAGGAAGTTATTTTATTTTTATAGACGATAACACATGTCCCCACCGTTTTGTAATCGTCAGTTAATACTTAGAATACGTCGTGATTGTCTGTGTGAATTGGCCAGCTTATATCCCCGACCTCAATCCAATCGAACATCTCTGGGACACACTGGGAAGATGAATTTAAGTTCGGCTACCCCGCCCAAACAACTTGCTTCAGACAATATGGGACGAATTGGACCAACTTCATGTTCAAAATGTAATTACAACAGTGCCAAGAGGTATGCAAGATGTTATAAGGACCCGATAAGGAATATTAGGTATTAACAAATAAAAAACATGATTCTGTTATAACTATTTTTTATTAACAAAGCTACTTTCCATTTTTGCAATATTCGAATAATGCCATATGTTTTTATAAATAAATGTTTTTATAAAAAGTTGTCGCCTATCTGTTTACATATTATGTTTATATTATAGAAAAGATTCGTTCTACATCCACCGTACAATTAATCGGATCGTGTTGAAAATTATTTAAAACTTCAGCCCCTACATTTAATTTAATCTTTCATCATTAAAACTTTCATAATATACATTCCACTTAAAATATTTGCAACCTTAGATAGAAATATGAAACCAGTGTTTTTATCAAAGACTGAATTAAATTTATTTAAAAAGTCTTCGCCAATTTGACCATTAACAAATTTGCAAGATAGTTCAAATTGTTTTATTAGTTTAACTGCTTCAATTAAAAATAAACTTGATTTTTAAACAATTTTTTGGGACGTGTAATCTGTCAGCTAATTCCAGTATTACTGGCGACCTTATTTAAAGCATGTGCTAAGAAAGTTGCATGAATGTACTAAAAGTGGATAAACATGTTTTAAATTGTTTTCTACTTTAACCATATAAGTTGCAGCGTCTAAAAGAAATAGCAAAAATTGTTTGTTGGGAACAGCTAAAGAAAGAAAAATTTTGCTAAACTTCCCTGCAAAAACATTGAAACTTTTAATGCGTTGGTTTTATCCAACTGCTTATTTTACGTGACGTGGAGGTATTTTAAAAGTGCGATCACTTTAACGGGTTACAACTTTTTACACCTTCTCTGCATATGCCATCTATAGATCATGCCATCAAAGTCTTCATTTATAATCTGTTAAATTAATTTTTAGTTAATAAACAATAGAAATATGATTATAATAAAAAAATGCTATCTTGCTTCCTATTGGTCATAGGTTTTCTTTTGTAAACACTGTATTTTTTCACTATCTTTGTCACTATCTTTATCTCTATCTATTTACAAGCCCATTACATAAACCATATCAAGGTTATTATAAATGTTTATAAGCTAAAAAATCAACTTTCTTTTAAACCGTTTTTAATTACAATTTTGATAAACTTATATAGGTATCTTAATATTGAAGCCTCGAAGTTGTTCTGAAGCTATTGAACAAGATGAAGATTTGTTTTTCAATGTGATATCAAATTCTGATTTTGATCGAATTATTTTTAGTAGACATATAGTATATGACAATTTAAATGAGACACAAAAAATATACATTTAAATAAATTTAATATTCTTTTAGAAAAAAACAATATACATACTTTAGATAACCTTAATAGAAATAACTAGCGGACCAACTCGACATCGAGTTTTTTAAATGAAATTTTTATTTTGCGAGAAAAATTAAGAGAGCAATACAAACAATATAAGCAAGAATATACATAACATTCATCAATAATAATGCAAGTAAAAAAAAAGTGATTATGGAAGTCGACCTCAAAACCGGAATGCAATTTTTAGTTCATCAAATGTCGACATGGATATGATTTAGCAGTTAATTTTGCATGCTGATCACGAATCCGGTGTCAGATTTGTTCTATCTTGACGTTTTATGCGCGTTTCGGGTCACTTCCGGTGTCGGATCGCAAAAGGAAGTACATATTTAGATTCGTCTCGACAAGACCTTACGATCCATATATACATTGTGGGGTCTAAAACTTAAAGTAAATTTTAACTTCCGGTCATCTCAAAACCGGAAGTGAATTTTTGTACCAAAAGTATATCTTGACAATCTCATACGTAATACTAATAATATTCCGAAAAAATATTTTAATTATCTAATATGGTTTTTGAGTAAAGTGGTGGACAAGAAAAGGGCTTAGCGTTTTAGTATATAAGATGACATATTAGCGACAGTTATCAATCTATCAAATAGACATTTAAATGCAACGGAGAGTTTAATATCCTCAAAGGGTCTAAACTTTGCCTGTACTCATCCATTTATTTCAAAATTGGACATAAATATCGCAGTGGAGGAAATATGTCAATATTTACCAACCCACGAAAAAGAAGAATAGACTATTATGCAAACTTGAACTGGAAAAGTCTATTAAAATTAAACAAAACATAAGCAAAGAGGAACTGAAGGCTATAAGAACTCTAAAAAATGACGACTCCATAGTTTTCCTCCAGCAGACAAGGGGAGCAACTGTCATAATGGATAAAATTCAATATAGAATCAATATCAAATTCAATCAACAAACAGACCTTATACAATATTAACAAAGGATCCAAAAAAGCCTTATCAAACAAGATTAGTTAAACCTCATTATAGTAAGACCCCCCATTTTTATGGAGTACCGCAAAGTTCATAAAACGAATATACCACTTTGCAGACCTATTTGCAGTACATAACTTCTTCTTTCGGCGAACTGTCAAAATTTTTATTAAATATATACACATGCAATGACAACATTTTTTAAATAAATTGTCTAATTTATCGAATATTGAATTAAATTCAAATAATAATTTTTTCCTGGTTTTTTTCTCATAACTTAGCATGGAATCACTAACAGGAGAATTTTACTGTCATCGCGACATGTGGTTGTATTTTTAAAGACTATTCACATGCTATGATTTTTATTGACGGATACTCTCAAGTTAAAATTGATTGCATGTGATCGAATGAACTATCTTACAATAAAGTCGCCCCAGGAACGCAACTCAGCAATACTGGCAATATAATTTTGAAGTCATCTACTTTAAAATGTATAATATATGCCTGAATTGTCAATATAAATGAGTCAGATAAAATTAAATTATTAGAAGAAGTAACAAAATACAAAAATGTTTGTATTTTGAGAACGATTTCCGAAGTGAAAATTGAAACGTCAATAAACTTATTTTAAACTTCAATTGTAGCGTATTTACAATAAAATAGTAGTTACTTGAAGCCTCAAAAAATCGATTGCGGCCTGCCAAATACCTCTAGAGTCACTGTTTGGGCAAGTAAAGTTGTTTAAATAATCGGCTATCCGGGATAAACATCGAATAATTTACAAACTATTTGGTAGATCTAGAGATTATGTAAACCATTTATTGCCATAATTTTAAATAGTTATATATTACATCTCAATATTCAAAACACAAAGTTATTAAAATTTATAAATTACTGCAAAAATAAGGGGTTTCTGCAGTTACGTCATTTTTTTAAGCATTTTAATTTTAAAACTAACAAATTAAAGAACTTTTTAATACATGTAACTTTTATTTAAACCATTTTTCTCTAAAATGTATAAGATGTTTTATAGACAAAAAGCGATTTTTTCACTTTTATAATTTTTAAAAAAAAAACAAGCAAAACGATTTTTTAAATATTTGTCATCAGCTATTCATCGTATACTTTTCCAAATTTTCAAAAGGCTATGTATGTACTCGTATATAAGATGTTTACGAGAAATCGATGATTTTTTCACAGATTGACTGAAGTATAACTAGTGTCTGAACCTCGACAGTAGAAAGCTGATAATGAAAAAGTGAAGTACTAAAGAAACAAACCTGTCAACAGAAAGGTAGAATCTAATTATTTACTTATTACGGGTCAATCAAAGGGTGGCAATGTGCCACTTTTGCAAGACTTCAAAATGTTAAAAATATCTCATCCCAACCTATATTCCCTACCCAGACAAATTTATGGATTACAAAGAAAAAGTAGATTGTGATATAAATTAATGACATTCCAGCCTTGGTAGAAAGTAATATCAAGAGAATTAACCCTGAAATACTTTTGCCTAACTTAGAGAAAAATAAAAAGGAAGGAATTGAAAAAAACTGCTATTAAACCTAACAGATATTGACAGAGATGAGGAATAACAGTACATTTAATATACTTCGGTGGAACTCCCAATCTATAAATAAACATAAATCCAGTTTACTTAATTTACTTATGAATAATATTTTTAATGTTATTTTGTTGAATGAAATATGGCTTCCTTAAAATAAAAATCCAGTTTTAACAGGATACAACGCTATCAGAAACGATAAATCTGATGGTTACAAAGTAGTAATATAATAGTACAAATAGTAATTTTTATAGAGCAAATTAAAATGCTAATTGTTTGCATTTATAAATTACCACAATAAAAGTCACTTTTAGACTTCTAAATAAATCGAATTCCGTCTGTCAATTATGGGTTCAAAATAATAGAATAGGAAAGTTTTTCTGTACTTATCCCTTTCATGTATTTAAAGTGGGAATTTTAAATAATAATAATAAACCCATTTTATTTGTTGAAACTTATTCTGGGGTGAGCACTTATTAATATTTTTGGTTCTTTTCGTAGTTTCGTAGTTGATAATTTTTTATAATCTCATTTTAATATTTTTTCAACCGTTTTCGTGTACACCTTCATGTTCCACGTTGGTCGCCAAAGTGTAACAGTGGAGTTACTATGGATCGTTGGGTGTTCATTGTTCAACAATAAAATGACATCTTAATCGTGTAACTATAAAACGATACTAAAGATGCCAGTTTTATTGTTGCGGCTTCGACTAGCTCTGTGTCAGGTATAGGTAGGTCTTATCTTGAAAAACTATACGATGATAAATTTAACAGGGACAAATAAAAGATTATATTAACTACTTGTAATCATATTTATTAAATATAAGGAAACCACAAAAAAACAAATCTTGCCAAAGCTGTACAATATTAATAGAAATGTAAAACAATATTTTTTTATGGCAATTATATTTATACACTGTCTCTTCTGGAGGTTAAGTGTAATCTTCTAAAAGTAGTAAGTCTTCTAAATGTAGTCGTCCCTATGGAATTAAGGTTTCACATCTATACATAATTAACTTTTAATGAATTTACGTTTGCTGATTTTGTAAGGTACAAATATTGTGTCTCATCCTGAAAAAGCATGAAAAAACTGCAAATTTTCTGCAATGAAGTTGTCATATATAAAACTTGGAGGACAGTATAATTGATACGACTTACACCCTTTTAAAAGGTTTAAAAGGGTAATCATTACTTTTTAAATCCTTTTTAAAGACTCTAAGCAGTTTGACTGCGTTTTATCGAAAACGGTTGAAATTATCATCTTTAGACAAGAGTACCAATTTTACGTAAAAATGATGTTTCTCTATGACAAAACGTAAAATTGTAAATAAAATACCATTTCTTGTCTAAGATTATGCCTCTGTGCCAATTTTGATAGCAATTTATAAATATACAGGGAAACTATTAGCAAAAAACGAAAAACAAAAATTAACTTTAACGCCCTGTATCTTTTTTCTCAGCAACATTTTATTAAGGCATATTTGGCCCAATAGCCATATTTTGGTCCAAATAACCTGTCCTTAGTCTATGTCCCAATAGTTATGACTCACCCTGTATAATAATACCTTTAAAAAGACCTTTTAAAAGAAAATCATTCCTATTTCAAAAGCCAACGAGTGAACATCAGGCTTCTACTAATAGTATTTTTAATAAAAACTTGTTAGTTTAATGTGATTGTTTATCAAGTAAATATTGGTAAGTCGATATTACTTAAATACTTTCGACAAATAAAATTGGGCCAGTCGTTTCTGGCCATACTTAATATTTTGACATCCAAAATTTTAAAATTAAATTATGGCATCATCATCACAAACAGCTCAATCTAGCTTCGCTGCAGTAACCAAAATCCCTCAGAAAAAATCTATAACAGCAACAGCATGTCCCAGTAGAACTCAAGCCATTGTTATGAACGCTATCCCAGACGTAGTGCTATTTGATTACATAAAAGCAATCGGCAATCGGCGACAGCGCTCAACAAGAGATAATCTGGTAATACTCCCAACCCATATCTACAACGCAATAAATTGCAAGCAACATTTGATAGCAACTTTCTTTGATATAGAAGGCGCATTTGATACCATCTCTAGAAATGCAATCCTTGACAAACTTTTTAAATGTAACCTAACTGGCAACATATACGCATTTATCAAAAACTTCCTAACATCTAGATTGGGTTATTCCTAACATCAGGGTTTCTGTCAATAACTTCCTTTCTTCTCCGCACATCCAACATGATGAAGTTCCTCAAGGTTCAGTTTTAAGCACATCCTTATTCATTCTTTCGATTAGCAAGTTAAGTGAAAATATAGCTCCATCAATCAATTATATGCCGATGACCTAATAATGTACTGTCATGGTAAATTCAACGCAACTACTAGTAAAATTCTACAATTAGGAGTAAATGACCTACAAAGCAAAGTAGCTTCTCTAGGAATTAACCTTTCCCACTCTAAATCCAAAGTTATTAAATTTAGCAGAAGAATGAGTTCTTTTGATCCTGAAATCACTATTAACAACTTCAAATTTGATTCAAGATTAACCTGGAAACAACACAGGAACTTAAAGGAGTTTGTCTAAAAAGGTTAAATATAATCAAAACAATCAAAACACTCTCACATCATCATTGGGGTGCGAAAGCACCTACGTTACTGAAAGATTACAGATCACTAATCCGCTCCAAGCTCGACTATGGATGTTTCGTCTATATGTCTGGTACTAAATCAATCTTAAATTCACTAAATACAGTATACAACACGGCTATTCGTCTATGTCTTGGAGTATTTCGTTCTAGTCCGGCAGAAAGTCTTTACTGTCAAGCTAATGAACCTCCTCTATGGCTTAGGCGAGAAAACCTTCTTCTCTCCTATGCTGCTGCAATTTCTTCCAATCCGTCTAATCTAGTATATCATTTAATTACATCATCACACCAACACCATAACAACCCTTCATGTAACTTAATTATACATCCTATTCCTAGCCTTCTACAACTGTTACTAAAAGATATAAATTTGTCTGAAACCAGAAATCTACCATTATTCAATAATCTCGACTCGAGAAAAGTCAACAGCTCAACAAAATATAAATGTTATATTACAAGTTTTTATAATTTTCTCTTTAAGTTAAATGTTAACTACATTAATTTATATGCTATTACCATGTAAATCGTAACTCGTGCTAATGACCATAGTTGTCACATGCAAGTTAATTTAAATAATAAAAAAAAATAAAATCAGTACCATTGGCCAGATTTCTCATGCCAGAAAATTTGAATAAAGTAAAGTTTTTAAATTTGTTGTGAAATCAAATAATTAAAATATTTATTATATTTTTATAAAAGATCTCGATTTGAGAAGAGATACTTAAATATTATGAACGGTTTTATTATTTCTTCTTTAGTCATTCATATTTTTAATATGGTAATCATCATTAAAACTACGGGTTATATTGTTGATTTTTATATAAAGCAAAATATTTTACTTTTTCAATTTGTCGAGACATCCTTTATTTTCCTACTTCGCGCTGTTTCCACAGCTTGCTTTCTAAATGCCAAACTGAAATATTATTCTTAACCAAGAATAAACTGCAGCGTTTAATTTTATTTCGAACATAACAAATTCCTTACAATGGGTGGAAACCATAGAACAAGTGGGGTGAATAATGAGCTTTGCAAGAAAATTAAATACTGCGGTCTTTTTATTTGAAGAGCAGCGACAGATAGTATGCTCTTCCAGCAATGCAAAAGGACCGTTAAAATTTTGATAACATAAATTAAAATATTATTAGACGAACAAATTTTATTTACTTCAATATATTTTTGCAAAATTACTTGAAACAGTAAACGCATATTAAGGATTTAAAATAAATGACACAAACGAAATTAAAATTCTAATCTAAATTTACAAAAATTCATTAGTACAGTTAAATTTAGATTGCAGAATATTTTACCGTTGCACATCATGCAGGATTTTGAAGCCACTTTAAAGCGATCTTTTAATTATATTTTTGGAGATGTTAAGATAAAGAACACTAACAAATATGAAAGATTATACTCTAACCACACTCCTAAAGTAAATAAGCTATTTAATGACAACAGTAAATTGTTTAAAAATATATCTTCTGTTAATATTCCCACAAATGTTTCTGACTTCCTGTCTCTGGGTCCAAAATTTGGGGTTTCTTGTCCAAAATCAGATTTTAAGTTAGATAATTTTTTAGATGATGTAGAAAATATAATAGATGAAATACCGGATACATCTAAAGACTTATTAAGAGCAAAAGTTACTAATGCCATTACGAACTACTTAAATCATTTCGACAAAGAACATTCTAGTGTTTTAAATAAAATATTTAAAGAAACTCAACAATTCTTAAAATCACATCCAGATCTTTATATTTTACAATCAGATAAGGGACGGTGTACAGTAGCAATGAACAAAACCGAATATATTGTCCGAAACTTTACTGCTTACCAAAAATCCATAAAAAAGGTATACCACTTAGACCTATTGTAAGCTCTATAAATTCGGTAACTTATGACTTATCCAAATTTCTTGCTAACATTCTTAAAGATGCTTTTGACGAAGTGAACAACTCTAATGTAAAGGATACATTTTCATTTGTTAATAATGTCAGAGAGTTGATTTTGCCGAAAGATTATGTTTTAATTTCGTTAGATGTCATATCGTTATTTACTAATATACCAATAGATCTGGTCAGTAATATAATACAGTCAAAATGGAATCTCATTCAAAATTGCACAACAAATTCTAAGGATCGTTTTTTATTACTTCTGAATTATGTTTTTGAGAACACCTTAAATTCTATCGACAAATATTTGGAGCACCTATGGGTAGTCCACTCAGCCCCATAATAGCAACCATCATTTTGAACCATTTGCTGGATGTCATTATTCCATAATTACCTTTCCCTTTACCTTTCATTAAAAAAATTGTAGACGATCTTATATGTTCTGTTCCTACATTTTCAAACATTTTCAATAAATTTAACAAATATATCCAATTTACTTTAGAGATTGTAAATGATTGTTCGATATCATTTCTGGACACCAAATTAATAAGAACTGAACAAAACAAAATATTGATAGATTGGTATCAAAAGCCAACACGCCCTGGAAGATATTTAAACTTTTTTTCAAATCATCCTACTCATCAAAAGTTTAATACAGTGATTGCAATGAAGAATAGGGTAAGGCATATTAGTAATGATAAATTTATAAACAGAAACTTAAATTTGCTGTTAAACATCTTTGAAAATAATGAATACCCAAAACATATCCTTAAACAATTGATATTTAACTCAGACATTTTTGACGGTCCCACTGATATCGGAGCAATACAAACAATCCAATATAAAAAACTACCATTAATAACACAGTAACACCTTCTGTGACTAGTTTATTTAAACAATTCACCAACATTAAAATTGTCCAATATAATTTATTAGAAAACCGACAACTGTTTTCTAAAGTAAAAGACAAGACACCAACTGTAAATAAAACTAATGTTATCTACAAACTGCCTTGTTTAGATTGCTGGAGCTGTTATGTTGGCCAAACTTCTTAATGGCTAAAACAAAGGGTCACACAGCACAAAAGTGACTGCACTAAAAAGAAGAATACATGTGTGGCAGTTGAGCATTACTTAAAAACTGGGCATCAATTTGACTACTCAAATGTCAGGGTTCTACAGCAAGATAATAATTACAAAAAAAAAGATTGTTTTTAGAAATGTGTCATATTAATGGAGAAAAATATGCAGTAAATTACAAGGCAGACACGGGACAGTTGAGCAATATATACTGTAATATTCTTAGTATGTTAAAATAGTTTTTCTGTTTACAACTATATTTTAAATCACCCTGTATATTTTTAAAGTGTAATTTTATTGTGTTTAAATTGTTTCTTGGTTGTTTTTGTTTGCTCTTTATATTTATTTACTAGTAACCTAGGTGGTTTTAACCAATATTGTTTTTTACAAGAACATTTTTAAATATTTTAAACTCTAAATCTGTAAGTAATTCATTGTTTATTCTCACCTTATATTTATACCAATTTTAACCATATTTTAGTTGTCTCTTGATGAAGCTGACAATCATCAATCAGCCTTGAGTTGTCCATTGTTGAACATAGGCCTCCTCTAGACTTTTCCATCTGCTTCTGTTCTGCGCCTCTGCTTTCCAATTGGTCACGATTCTTTTGAGGTCGTCGGTCCATCGCGTTGGGGGTCTTCCTCGGCTTCGCTTGTCAGCCCGTGGTCTTCACTCAAGCAATTTTTTTGTCCAACTGTCGTCTTTCATTCTTGCAACATGTCCTGCCCATCTCCATTTTTGCCTTGTAATATGTTCGATAATGTCTTCCACTCCGGTTCGTCTACGAACTTCCTCGTTTCTTATTCTATTTCTTAAGCTTATTCCAAGCATTGATCTCTCCATCTTTCGTTGTGTCCTTCTCAATTTTTCGGCTGATGTTTTTGTGAGAGTTAAGGTTTCTGCTCCGTATGTGAGGACTGGTAGAACGCACTGGTTAAAAGCTTTTCTTTTTAAATGGATCGGTATATTTGTTTTAAATACGTCTCTCATTTTTCCGAATGCAGCCCAACCCAGACTTATTCTTCTGAGTAGCTCGCATGTTTGGTTATCTCGCGTTAACCTTATTTCGTGACCCAAATACACATATTTTTCCACAAGTTCTATGGGCGACTTTTCGATTTCTATTAGCTCATTGTAGACGAGATTGGTCATCATTTTTGTTTTTCCATAGTTTATTTTTAAACCGACTTTCTGGGTTACTTGCTGTAGTTGTTGTAGCATAACTCTGGCTTCTCCTAAGTTGTCTGTTATGAGAACAATATCATCGGCAAATCTGAGATGATTGAATATATTTCCATCGATGCTAATACCCTTTGATTCCCACTCTAGCCGTTTAAATGCGTACTCCATAACTGTTATAAATAGTTTTGGCGACGAGGTATCTTCCTGCCGCACCTCTCTGCCAATTTTTATCTTCTCAGTCATGCAATGGAGGTTAAGCTGACGAACAATCAGCGAAATATAGAGAAATAAAAGAAAAAATAGTTTTTCTCAAATAACAGACCGCATACCCGATACACCACTACAATATATATATATATATATATATATATATATATATATATATATATATATATATATATATATATATATATATATATATATTTTGTTATTTCCAGACCGTGAATTTGTAAAGACTAATTCAACGTATATTAGACAAACACACCAATACCTGCATAGAAGAGTTGTTGTACACAAATATAGTGTACAGACCGATGCATTAAACACAACAGCCCTAGTCAAATATTCTCTAGAAATAGCTATTCTTTTGATTTTGAACATTCTACAGATTTTGAAAAAAGAACAAAATTATAACAAAAGATGCATATTGGAGATGATTCACATAAAAAAAGGTCCACATCTTTTCCAACTAATGTTGGTAGCCAATTGTTTTGGCTTTGACTAGCTCCAGTCTCTCTAGTATAGGTACGCCTTAATCTTAATATGCAAATCTGACCAAAGAGAAATGGCAGGAACAACTAAAAACTGATATTACATAATCATGCAATCTGTAAAAAGAAGAGAAATGTTCAAAGCAATGAAATAGCTAGGAATAACAAATCAGTTGATAAATTTAACAAAACTAACTCTTGAAAAAGTTAAATGTAGAGTACGAATTCAGGGGGAACTGTCTGAACCTTCTAAAACAAATAACAAGCTGCGGCAGGGAGACCTTCTCTCCTGTATACTGTTCAATCTGGCTCTGGAAAAAGTAATACATATGTCACAAATCACAACCATTGGTTCAATATATAATAAATCAGTGCAAATCCTTGCCTATGCTAATGATATCAATATTGTTGGGAGAACGGAAAACGCTGTACCAGAGAAGTATGTAGCATTAAAAGAATCAGCTATAAAAGTGGGTTTATTAATAAACACCAACAACACAAAGTATATGAAATAAGCTCGCAACCACATATCCTACGACCACTTGTTATAGAAAACGATGTTATCAGCAAAGAACGAATTTGTATACCTGGGAGCGATCTTAACACTAAAAATGATACTACCGAAGAGATAAACCGCAGAATTTGTACGAGCAACAGATGCTATTTTGGGCTTAATATCCTCCTTAAATCCACAATTGTATCGAGAAATACAGAAATAAAACTCTACAAAACAATAATGCACCCAGTCCTAACATATGGTTCAGAGACTTGAACTCTAATAAAAAGTAATAAAAAATGTTTCGAAAGAAAAAAGTATTAAGACTATGAAACAGGGAATGACAATGGAGTGTGGAAAAGACGATACAACTTCGAACTTTATTAAATATACCAGGAACCAGATGTCGTAAAACATATTAAGATAGGACGTCTGAGATGGATAGGGCATGTAATGATGATCCAGTTAGAAAAACGCTCCCAGAACAAGGTTCCCTAATAACATTAATAAAGACATGAGAGATATGAAAATACGTGCTGGCGGAGTAAGTCGATGGATAGAGACGACTGGAGAGAAATTCTTGAGGAGGCTAGGACCCATGCAGGGTTACAAAGCCAGAATGATGATGAACCTGAGATAGTGGTACGAGTTCACCTCAAATAAACTTTTCAGAGCAGCCGTCTCTAAAATCCGAATATCTATTATGATTGCCGGCAGAGAAAGCACTTGAATAATAAGAATAGACAGATTAATATGACTACAATCATCTATAAAATACTCTGTAGGTTAGATAATCGTACGTAAACGCAAAAACTGATATTTTGAAAACATAAAGGAGAATGTTTATAATATTTCATAAATAGAATAGAATAGAATAGAATAGAATAGAATAGAAATATGCTTTATTGTCACTGAAAATTATTGAACAATTTTATGGACAAAGCTAAAAAAAATCAGTCAAAAAGTACAAAAATTATAAAACAAAAACAAATATAATAAAAAAACAGAACAATACAATTTTAAATTAGTAAAATTATTGTATAACTTACATAATTTGTACAGACAATAACAAATAAGACAAATTGTAGCCACTGCTTGAGACACCCAAATGTAATTATAAACAATACTAATTTTGTTTGTTTGTTATACATTAAGTGTCAACTGAATAATATGGTCTTTCAGAGAGATAGATTTTTGTCATCTTACGAAACTTAATGAAAGATGTTGCTGATTTAATTTCTCTTGGAAGGTGATTATAAAGTTTTTTTGCACTATATAGAATAGAATTCTTTACTAGCCGAGTGGACGGGATCGGTAAATAAACGTTACAATCCGAATTTCTAATGGAGTAGCCATGATCAGGTCTATCGGGAAAATGTTTAGATGCTTGCGAATCAAACAAACTGTTTCCAAAATAAATCAAGAGGAAAGCGTCAAAATTCCGTGATTTTTGAAGTAGGTCTTGCAATGAGTTGTTTGTTTGAGACCAAATAGATACGAATTGCTCTTTTTTGCAACTTAAAAATAGAATCAAATTGGGCCGCTGTACTAGAACCTTAAAATGGAAGCCCATATCGAAGATGAGACTCGAACAATGAGAAATATGCCATTTTGACAGAAGATACATTTAGTTCCTTCGAAACAGATCTTATTGCAAAGCAAGCTGAGGCTAGTTTCTTCCTTAAGGAGTCAGTATGCAAGGACCATTTAAGATCGCTGTTGACAAGAATACCTAGAAATTTCACGGAATTAACGATACTGATTTGGCTCTCATTCAAAAGCAAGGGTTGAATGACTCCTTTATAAGATAATGCTACTGTCTTATCCACGTTAAAGCTAAGTAAGTTGGAGTCTGACCAAGCCTTGATTATAAGCAAATCAGCGGTTATAATTGAATGAAGCGTTGACATATTAGAGCTGCTCCAAGTAATACTGGTATCATCAGCAAATAGAAAAATTTTCCTTTTAATTTTCAAGTAAGTGATGTCATTATTGAAAAGTAAAAAAAGAATGGGACCTAATACTGAACCTTGCGGTACTCCACACTCAATGTCTTTACAACTAGAGTCGGTGTCTTTTATTCTAAAATTTTTCTATTTGGTTTAATTTTTTTATTTTTGTCAAAATTACAATTTAGGCTCAGGTACGCACCATTACCCCACTTGCCCCTATAAATCCAATGCAGAAAAGAAAACTATTTAATAAAAGTAGTTAGTTACTTTTGGCTTTTGGAAAAATTACTTGGTATTACAAACAGCTAGATTGTACGTAAACATACTGTATATTGTCTACAGTATACATTTGTTGATTGTTTAATAAACACAACAATAAAAATCACTAAGGAAAATTTTATATGAATCATAGTCATAAAATTAAGAGACACCTCCGCAATTTAAAATGTTTTATTACTAAATTCATCGCCTGCCTTCGTTGATAAATTACATTCTCACATTGCATGACCGCTTACCGTCCATGCCAATAACAAAGAGGCGATCTATCAAAAAAAAAAACATCCACACACAACGTTGTGGATAGAATAGAAGAGGTCGTCGAACATAACCGGATATTGTATCCCGTATTTTACACTCCGACATGCATCAATGTCACCGTGTCAGAAAATCTGTGCAGTCCCAATAAGCCGGGCCAGACGCTTAGAAAATAACAAAGTGTGGCTAATGATATCCTCTGTCAAGCTAGTCTTTCCCTTGTTATCCTTGGAGGTTAGGCAGGGTAAGGTCTAAGGTGAACATCGCTTCCTTTTTATTTCGCTGCTTAGATTTGACTTTATTCTTTGCTAAGCTCTGTTAAATTAAAAATCTAAATTGGAAAAATTATATACATTTTGTGGTAACACAGGATAATTTCAAGGAGTTTTATATTCCTTTATGTTTAGTAGTATTCGTTTTCGTAAGGCAGTATAAAAAGCTATAAATAAGTTTTTATTTATCAACACCCTATTTTATGAACATGCGCGTCCCACTAACTAACAGGGAAAATTTTATGTGTATACAGGACTATCAGACAAGTGTAAATAAGGTATTAACAAATACTAAGAACATGACAGCCGTAATTACCCACATATTTGTTGATTGAACATGAGACACTTACACATACATACTCGCACACATAAAGACACACATGCACACCAAAACAAAAACACACGTACTTATTTAAACACCTATACCATGCTTAATCGGCAAATCATCAGACATATCGTGAGATTTGTGTTGCAACTACTGCGTTCCCCAATCCCGGTATACGACATAACCCCATCGTGTACAGGGGATTCATGGCGTAGGGAAAAAGTTTACAAATTTTTTTTCTCAGAAAGAATATGTTGTGAATGGAGTGAATTGATCAGTAATGTTGAAGTCAGTACCTTGTTAACTTTCTTTAACTCTGGCAATTAAATTCTATTTTCGTCAACAGAGTTTGTATTGACAAAGTGATCAATAGATTGATATATAAAAAATCTGGTCCGTTCCACCATAAGTTCATATTGATGAGAAGTTCTGGCACTACTTCCCGAAAAGCCAAATCAGCTGGATTCTCTTTATTGCCAACATAAAACCACACAATTACCTGTGATAATTCCAAATCTTTGCAACACTATTTACAACGAAGCTTTGTAACTGGTTTCGTTGCTTTTTGATCTATAGAGCGTTCCACGTTAAGAAAATAACATTGTGCTTATGAAGATCAGTGTTGACAAAACTCTCAGGCAAGTGCTGCTATTAGATTGTCCATAATATACGATTCATTCTAATCAGAGCCGTATTCAGCACTGTGTAGCTGTAGTTTAATTGATGATAATTAATTTCACCAATAAAACGATATGTATAGTTGAATACAAAATAATGCATTATAAATACTTGTTTCTTTAATTGAAGGATATAGGTATATAATTATTATAGGACTAATAAAAATAGTTAATTTTTTCTATTGTTTAACATTACATATTTATAAACGCTTTAGATAAGATATAACTAAAAAAAGTGCAGCTTTAATTTTATTTTCATGTAAGCAATAACAACAATTACATACATAAAAATTTTTCCTTGTATACAAGGTGAATCACCACTAACGGAACGGAAGATTACAGCGAAAGGGTAAAAAAATTTTAAATTATTATTTTGCAAATTGATAAAAGCTATATTTTAAAATTATTTTTATTTAGCGAATGTCAAAAAACTGTCAAAGTGTTTAGACGCATTTCAAAGTTTCTCTTAAAAATTTAAATATTTAAACTATTATTTCTTTAGTTCTGAACGTGTAAATAGTGAATAATATTAAAATCAAAATCCTGTTCAAAGTTAAATGTGACAGTGTACTGAAAATCGTAGAATTCTGTGAGTACAAAACTGCATTATTAATAACCTTAAAATCAGAAGTTTAAAAGGCAAAATATTTTATCGATTTCAATTCAACTTATCGATTATTGACAACAACTTTTTGCTGGTTCTTGCTACTAACAAGTAATTAGGCTAGGCTGCTGTTTAATTTTATTAAGTGGCCAAGTCCGGCTTTAGATCCTCTGTGCCAATGTACGTAAATTCTCAGCGGGAAGATGGATGAACCGGAATCAGCTGCTACCTCACGAAATATACCCACTACGTCACATATATCTTACTCCAATGCATTAAATAGTTTCAAATATCCTTCAAAAGACCAAGGTATTATACTTTCAACCATACAAGGAATAAAAGTTTTCGAATATATAAAAGCTGTTGGATCAATAGTACAGCCCAAAAATGTTGTTTGGGCATCCAAAATATCAAACAACCGCATCTGCATCTACCTCTCCTCTAAATATGTAGTTGATCAATTTCTTAGCTCCCACAAATATATAAATATTGATGGTAACCAGATTGAAGTAAGAAGACTTATAACCCCCGCCCAGAGACTCATCATATCTAATGTATGTCCTACTATACCTAATAGCTTAATTGAAGAGCACTTAAAAACTATGGGTATAAAATCCGCCTCCAATATGACGTTTCTACGAGTAGGCATGCAAGACTCAGAATACAGCCACGTACTCAGCTTTAGGAGGCAAATGTTCATAAGTCCTTTAGAAAATGCATCAATTCCTGACTCATTTCTAATCTCATTCGACAATACATCATATCGACTATACATTTCCATAGATGGTTTAAACTGCTCCAGATGCAAGATTGTCGGACATCAAGATTCTGACTGTCCTTCTTTATCATCATCAAGCAACTCAATTAATCAAATGGAAACTGACCACCACGTGAATATACATAACTCTACCAATGAAAAATATAATCAGCTACAAGATCAACCACGAAACCAATACCAAGAAGATACCGAAACATTAATGGAACCAGAACCCAATACCATACAAAATCACGCATCAGCTACAAAAGACCAAACCACTTCCTCACAAACAAACAATGAATTACAAATCTTGAATCAACCAAAAATATTCCAAGATAATTCCTTAGTAATTGAAAGCGATAGAAAAAGCACTAAAATTACTCCTGCAACTAAAAGACAAATATCCTCTCCTGAAATTCTTGAAAATGACCTACCTCCTCCCGATACTCAAAAACCTAAGAAAAAGCCTAAAACCCAAGAAGATATTTCAATTATTCTAAATCAAATTAAAGAAAAAATTGAAAATAGAAACCCTTCCTTTACACTTACTTTTCATGAAATATGTGATTTTCTGGCAAATTCCCTTCACTCAAAACATCCTGAAGTCATTGTTAAAAATTATTCAAATGAAAGCCAAGAAATAAAAGAAATTTTAAACTTTATATATTCCCAAATACAAAATAAAACTTTAAAAAACAATATCACCAGATTGAAGAAGAAACTGCTTTTCAACAGTCCTTCTTCTACTGACGAAACTGACCAAGAATCAAGTTCTCAACAATAAATAGTTAACACATAAAGAGTTAATGGCCAGCACATTCATATTACAGTGGAACCCCAACGGTTATTTTACACATATAGAATCCATTAAGCTTCTTATACACGAATATCTTCCTTTAGTCATATGCCTAGAAGAGACCCATTTCAAGCACCAAAGTGTGACATTAAAAAATTATGTTCCTTTTCTAAGAAACCGAGTTGCAGATCACTCAAGCGGCGGAACAGCAATTTTTGTAAGGGATGACATAGAGTCAACTGAAATACAACTACAAACAAATCTCGAAATAGTTGCAGTGTCAGTCACCCACAAAATGAAAATCAATATTTGCAATGTATACTTACCTCATCCTACTGATTTAGACATAACTGAACTAAGCAATGTTTTAAACCAAATTCCACACCCAAAAATAATATTAGGCGATTTTAACTGTCACAACAGTACTTGGGGAAGTAACAAAACCGACAAATGTGGCAATCTCCTAAATAATCTCATTGATAATTTAAATTTAGTCTTACTAAACACTGGCAAATCTACTAGGTTCAATTCATACAATGGTACATTTTCTGCCATAGATCTCTCTTTATGCAGTCCGTCGCTAGCTCCTTTATTATATTGGGACACATTGGGGTATTTATATGATAGTGATCACTTCCCTATCACGATAACCATAAACACTAATGATAAATCAACTTTTCCAATTCACCAGACATGGAAAATAAAGTCAGCTGACTGGAATTTATATCGAACACTGATAGAAGAACAAATAAACAAATATAATTTAACCAATAACGCAAACCAAAACCTGGAAATATTTAATAACATTATTATTTCTGCAGCAACAATCGCAGTGGGAAAAACAAAATCGAGTCAAAGGCAGCCAGTTCCTTGGTGGAATAACGAAATTGCACAAGCACTCACTTTGTCTAAACACGCTTTTAACGTTTACAAGAAACATAAAACTATCGAAAACCTTTTAAGGTTTAAAAATCTCAGAGCTCAAAGCAGACAATTAATCAAAAAAGCAAAACGAGAAAGTTGGAAAAAGTACGTTTCTTCAATAAATCCTTCCACTCCCTTAGGCAACATATGGAACAAAGTCCGTAGAATAAAAGGTACAAAATACTTTCGAGGTATAGATACTCTATCATATAATAACCAAATGCATTCAAACAAAGAAGATATTCCAGAAATACTAGCAGATATATACGAACGTAATTCTAGTGATTCTAATTACAGCCTATCCTTTCTAGAGCACAAAAAACTAACGGAGTCTTCAAATATACAAATCACAGAGAGTGGCAATCCAATAAACAAACCAGTAAGTCTTCAAGAATTAGAATTTTGTTTAAGTGCTAAAAATTCGAGTCCAGGACCTGATGATATCCACCCTCTTTTCTTACGAAATCTTCCTCTGAATGCAAAGCTAATATTAGTTGATATTTTTAATAATATTTTTATTCATCATGACTTTCCTGATCTATGGTCGCAAGCAACTATAATTCCAATCCTTAAATATAATAAACCAAAAGACGATCCAAATTCCTATCGTCCAATATCACTTACGTGTTGTACCTGCAAACTTTTAGAAAAAATCCTTAATTATCGTCTTAAATGGTACCTCGAAAACAATAACCTAATAAGTATCAGACAAAGTGGATTTCGTACGGGTAGATCCACAACAGACAATCTAATAACACTTGAATCAAGTATACATGAATCCTTTCTGCACAACCAAAAACTTATTGCCGTGTTTTTTGACATAAGAAAAGCGTTTGACACAACATGGAGACATCTTATACTAAAAACACTTCAAGAATGGGATGTTCAAGGGCACATGTTGTCCTTTATTAAGAATTTTCTAGAAACACGAACTTTTCGAGTCAGAACCAATGGATTTACATCCTCCAGACGAGTACTTCAAAACGGTACTCCACAAGGATCTACTCTAAGTCCTACTCTTTTTCTAGTTGCAATAAATAGTATTATACATCAAATAAAACTACCTGTATTTACTAGCCTATATGCAGATGACTTAGTCATTTATCTAAGAACAAACAATGTAACTCTGGGAACACATATACTGCAAACTACCTTACACACAATTGAAAGCTGGTCGCAAAACACGGGTTTTATATTCTCTAGTGAAAAGACACGTTATTTAATTTTTAGCAAAAGAAAAAATTATCCTAATGTTCAATTAACACTAAATGGAGTTGTTTTGAAACAAGCAGAAGAAATAAATTTCTTAGGACTTTCTTTTGAACGTAACTTAAACTGGGAAACCCACATCACCAATCTGCAACGTTCTTGCCAATCCAGAATTAATCTACTAAAGATGCTGTCAAATACCTCTTGGGGGGCAGATACAACAACCTTACTTACTCTATATAGATCACTAATACGAAGTAAACTAGACTACGGCTGTTTATGCTACGAAACTGCTAACAAAACATCTTTAAAAAAACTTGACTACATTCAAAATATGTGCTTGAGATTAGTTTTAGGTGCCACAAGAACTAGTCCAGTAAGTAGCTTACAAGTTTTGGCTAATGAACTGTCCTTAAGCCAACGAAGGCAACTCCTATCACTAAATTACGTTGCCAGAATTTCAGCAAACAACAGCAACGTAACCTACTCAACAATACTTTGCAGAACAAATATAACGTCCGATCTTTACAGAAACATTGCAATAAAAAAACTACCATTTCCCGAACGAATAAAACGTATTGGTCTTAATTTAGAACAGTTCAGTCTTACTATGCCTATTCATGTAAATGTTCCTCCTTGGATGATTAAACATCCAAAAATAGACACGTCTTTAAAAGAACTCCCGAAACATTCCACACATCCTTTCCTTATACAGCAAGCTTATAAAAATGTAATATCCAAATACCCAACAACCCATCAAATCTTCACTGATGCTTCCAAATGTCATGAAGGACATGCTGCAGCCTACATCTACGAAAACGTCAAGTCTACCATACGAATCCCAACAAATTGTTGTATATATACCGGAGAACTTACGGCAATTCATCAGGCCGTGAAAAAATGTTGTTCTATCAATGAAAGCAAATTTGTTATCATCACCGATTCAATGAGCGCATTACTTGGAATAAAACAGCTATATACAACTCACGCCATACTTCTCAAGATCAAAGAAGAGTTATCTTATCTACAGACTCAACAAAAAGATATTTCCTTTATCTGGGTACCTTCCCATATGGGAATAAGTGGTAATGAGGAAGTGGACTCTCTGGCAAGCAATGCAACCACCGACCAAAGTATTGCTATCATAAATCAAATGCCTTGGACTGATCACAAAGTAAATATCAAAGCCCACGTATACAGAGCGTGGCAAACTACTTGGGATCACACTGCTAATAAACTCAAAGAATGTCTAAGTCAAGTAGGAACCAAACTCATCTTACCAAATAATAGAAAAGACCAAGTCATCATTAACCGACTCCGAATAGGACATACTTTCCTTACACACAAGCATATCTTCAACCAGGAGGCTGCTCCGTTGTGTACCAAGTGCAATACTCAGTTGTCAGTGAAACATATAATTGTTGAGTGTCCAGTGTACCAGAACGAAAGAATCGCGTGTGCCCTTAGTGATAATTTAAAAAGTATACTAACGTCAAATTTACAGTCTTTATTAAGTTATCTTAAAATGACTAAACTATACACCAGATTGTAAAAAATATTTTTTTTATGCAACAATATGTATCTTACTGTTTGTGTATGTCCCCCCGCTAATAACCCTTAGTGGTTGATGCGGGTATATTTGTTTAAATAAAAAAAAAAAAAAAAAAAATTATTTTGAAATATACAGGGTGTCCCAACAAATTTCGGCGTATCAAACTTATATTTTTTTATCTTCTTATTATTCTTCCTCTTTATAAACAATCATGCTTGTTCATTGGCGGATTGATACCTGTATGAAAGGTTGTCACTCCATCTTTTTGCGCGGTCTGTCGATAATTCTTCTACCGATTAATGACTTATCTCTTGCTATTTTGACTACCCGTGTCTCCCTCATTCTGCTTATCTGCTTGCAAAGTTCTGTTTCCTACTTGCAAGTTCAATGTCAGAGTTATATTATATGAAATTCTTCTCACTATTACCTAATTTTCACTTTTGTCGGACTATTATTTACAGCCTTTTCGGATTTGGCACTTTGTGTCCGCCGATTTGCACACTATCACATAATTTATCTCACTGCATATTATCACTTTCATAACTGTCACTGTCATTCGTCACATTTATTACCACAGGATCAATATCGTCTATCAACCCGTCAATAACCCAAAATTTTTGCTCTTCCTTAATAGAAAGTTTACAATAGTTTACATTTCTTATTAATTGTTCCATAGCCGTGGTCTTAAACTCTGTGTTGTGTGAGGCAATATGTCTTTTTATGTATTTTTCTTTGTATGTGTTTACAATTTCCATAAGCTCTGATTTTAAATAATCTTCTTCAAAAAATATATCTTTCTCTAGCAACTATGTCTTATTTTATTCTTTATTGAAGGCTTGTGTCAGAATTACTTCTTCTCTCCTTGAATGGTACGAAGCGTTGTCCATTACCACAACAGTTTTCTCTGGAAGATTAGGAAGCAGCTTTTTCTTAAACCATTGTTCAAATATAGGACCATTCATCTCATCATGATAGTCCGCTGAGTTTTTTTAGCTAAAAACCAAAAAGCAGCACCTTCTACAAAGCATAAGTCGCTACCCGCATGCACTATAACAAATCGGGGGCCTCGTTGTGTCGGCTGTTTTAGGCTTGTCGACAACCCTTTAACAAACGCATCCCTGGTTGAAGTCACTTAGAGGTCCTTCCATTCTTAGGAAACACTATGTCCAACATTCACTCAAGTTTCATCCAAATAAACGACAGTGTCTCCTTGAGAACGAAATGTTTTTATCTCACGCAAATACTGATATCTCCATTTTAAAATATTGGGCCGTTCAATCATGCTTGACTTTACTCTTCGTTTGCAAAAAACATTTCATGGAGTATTCTCCACATTGTTGTGCGTGGCATGTTTGCTAAATCGTATGTCTTTTTTAACAAGTGCAAAAACTTTACAATGAGTAAATTTATTTTTTACAATGAGTAAATATAATTTATATTGCCAAATTTAAAATTTTGTTAAATATTTTTTTTATTTAATAATAAAAATGAAGATTTATTTATTATTCACAGATACCTGAAAAAATGTAAGAAGTATAATTATGGAAACTTTAACTAAAAATGTAATATTTTATTGGTTTTATAAATGAATTATAGAGAAATAATATAATTATAAATTTTGCTTAGATTTTGAATTTCTGATCGTCTGTTTAAATTATTATTACTTTTAACAGCAAAATGCTGTTAAAAGAGGATTTACAATCACTTGTTATCTGGTTAGCTATTAAAAATAAAAATTATAAACAAAAATTGCCAATGAATATTTTTTAGAACATTAAACATGTTAATCAGGTCAGATTCTAAATCTACTGTTGATAATGCAAATAAAACCTAATTGATTTTGATTTAATTTGTCTTTGCGGGCGGGGCTAAAGTGTCTGACGTGGAATGATTTATGTATCCATTTTATATTCATTTCTTGGTGTTGCAACCCTGTAAAACGCGTTCTACTTTCTATTAATATGTTTTTAAAAGCTTTAAACTTCGAATATTATTTTAATTTATCATATCTTTATATATATATTATTATTCTCGAGTTCTCTAAGAATTATTCTCAACTGCTTACATTTTATAAACTAATACAAAGTTAAAGAGATCCATCAAAAATTTATCGATAAAGTACGTACTAAAACGTATTCGTTGTAAAATTAAGTCGGTATTTGGAAGATAAAAAGTTTGGTTGAAATGCAACTTGTTTATTATGAAGTTACGAAAACAAGGTAAAGCTAGTCAGCATTCGGAATTAGGGACAGTTTACGGAAACGTTCTCTGGCGCCACGTAAAAGTGGCGACGTAAACACACTCATCAATAACAATATTACCTGCGATCTGTTATATCTGACGAAAACATATAAAACAGGCAATAAGTCGAGGTTGAATCTATTCGTTATCATATTTTGTTCCGATACGTTTTTGATAAATTTGAGATTTATGAAAATTACTAGTTCCAAAGAGCAATTAGCTAAAATTTTAATTTGATTATTTTTCCTCTAAAGCCAATGTCGTAGTTTCCAACAAAAGTTACATAGTGGACGATTTAGATCAGGGGTGTCAAACTCAAAAGATAACTTGGGCTGAATAAACAATGCTTAACTTTAGGTGAAGAGCAAAAAAAATCAATGTTAACAGAATTAAATACTCGTAATACAAAAATGTATACATAAACAAATAAATATATGTTCTGTAATACAGTGCTAGTTAAAAGTCCGATCCCCCCTCGTATCTTTTGAACGTTTATACTTTTACTAGTGAAATTTGAAGGGAGATAATAAACAGACGTAGGCTTTTTAATTTGTCATAACAAGTGACGTAATAGTGACAAATGACGTTACAGCGCCACTGTGACAGATAATTTTAAATAGGATCTTATGGCAAGTGATACCTCGTTTGAAAGGTATTGAAAATACCTATTTAACCACACTAATTTTATTCGAGTTTAAGCTCATTTTGATGAATAAATTAAATAAATAGTAAAATTGTAGTTTTGAATTTAATTAATAAATATTAAAACCTCCGCCTCTGGTTACTTGACTGAAAAGTTGACGTTTTTCAATTCTCTAACTGTTTTTACGTCAACGTCAACTTTTTTGACAATTAACCAGAGGCGAACGTTAGAATATTTATTAATTAAATGCAAAACTAAAATTATTTTAATATTCCTATTCAACCATACTAATTTTATTTGGATTTAAATTCTAAATTTCTATTAAAATTCTAGTTTGCCATTTAATTAATAAATTAACCTTTGGTTATTTGTAAAAAAAGTTGACATTTGTCAATTCTCTAGTTGTTCTTAGTTTGCAAAAGCGTTAATAGCTCAATATTTAGTTTCTGTTTCTGCTTAGTTTAGTCAATTCTCTAGTTATTTTTAGTTTGCAAACGCGTGTATACCTGAATATTTGGATTTTGTTTCTACTTAGTTTAGTTAATTCAAGTTTAGTCAAGTTGTTTTAGTTAGTTGTTCTTAGTTAGATTTAGTGAAGTTAATATTTAACGAGACGTTAAAATTTTTACAAAGGCAGAATGGTACGTACTGTAGCTGACAAAGTAGCAGCTGTGTTAATAATTGGTGAATGTGGAAATAATTTTCATGTAGCGATACGTCTTTTTAATGAGAGGTTACCCGATCGCCCTACATCGGAGATTATTTGAGGATGCTTCTTCGGAAGTTTAAATAAACAGGTAGTATTCAAGATGCCAAACAATCTGGTCGACTAAAAATTACCGATGACAAAAAAATTGACATAATTTCAGAAATGGTAGTGAACCTTACTTCTTCTACGCCACAAGTTGCATATATCTATAGAACCAATCAAAAGACAGTACACTGACTGTTGACTAAAAACAAATTTTATCCTTACAAATTAAAAATTGTCACCAACTTTCACATGATGACCCCGACCGACTAGAATTCTGTGAAAATATGTCCAATAAAAACACACTTTCGTGAAACGCATACTCAATTTCCAAAAAATAAATGTTTGGGCAGGTATTTATCGAAACCGCATAGTTGGGCCTGCTTTTCTCAATACTAACCTAACTAGTGAAGTGTATCTTGAAATGAACTGTTAATACTAATAATAAATTCTGGAGGATAACCCAGATGAAAACGGCAACTTGGAAATAACTTTTCAACAAGATGGTGCTCCTGCACACCATTATGGTGCAGTAAGACGTTACCTTGATGAGGAATATCGTGGTAGATAGATTGGACGACGAGGTACAATAGAATGGTTAGCTCGGTTACCAGACCTCACACCATTAATTTTGTTTTTGTGGGCATACTTTGAATCTTAAGTTTACGCTACACCACCCGACAATATTGACATTTTGAAACAAGTAATTGTTAAAGAATGTAGGGAAATTTTGCCCGACTCATTTGAACGAGTACGGCAAGAGTTTAGAAATAGGATGCATTACTGTCAAGAAGTAGATGGAGCACATTTTGAACACTTTCTATAAGAACTAGTTGCTAAATATTTATTAATTAAATGAAAAGCTACAATTTTAGTATTTATTTATCAAAATAAGCTTAAACTCAAATAAAATTAGTATAGTTAAATAGGTATTTTCAATACCTTTCAAACAAGGTATCACTTTCCATAAGGTCCCATTTAAAATTGTCTATCACAGTGGCGCTGTAACGTCATCTGTCACTATTACGTCACCTGTTATGACTAGTTGGGAAGCCTACGTCTGTTTATTACTTCCCTAAAAATTTCACTACTATAGCAATAACCGTTCAAAAGATACGAGGGGGAATGGACTTTTAAGTAACACTGTATAAAGTTAAATTATTGTTTACGTCCTAATACTTGACTTTTCATCTCTGCTGCTTTCTATCTGCCATCTTTCCTAGTTCGGGAGAAAATTTTGTTGACCGAGACCACTCTCAAAATTGACTAAAGGTGCGTATTATTAATACAGTTTCGAACAGAAGATTTATTTCCATTCATTACAGAAAACAATTGCTCGTACTGATAAGTACTTCCGAACAGAAATAATTTTATACACGAATTTTTGATTATTTTTACATATTGCCGGTAAATATGTGTAAAATTCACACCTATGATAGTTAAATGAATTTTGCCTTTAAATTTGAGTCGCACTGAATCTCAGTCAATTCCGTTAACATATTACTGGGTTGCGAATCGATATATATTAAGAAAATCGAAGAGAACCAACAAAATTGGTATTCCAAAGAGTTAAAAGCTTTAAACCTTGCTTCAAATTCTGTTCTAAGATTTGAAATTTGTTCTGCGTATTTCTGATATGATGCAGTTACATCTCAAACCAGATATGTTCTTGTTGCATGTTGGGAAGTGAGTTAAATCTTCATTTTTTCGTCAATTTTTCCAAAGCAATAGTTTATTTTTGAATGGTTTCGTTATGTTAAGTATGTTCGTAATGATCTGGTCCTTATCTTGTAGCAACAAATCGGATAAGCGTTTGGTTATATCAACGATAAAAGATAAATCTTGTAACCATATTTAATTGGAGAAAAAACTTGTATCTTAATTTTTAGTTTGTAAAAACTTATATATTTCTTTTTTTAAATCTTAAAATGGTTTGAGAATATTAGAGCAAGATAAACATTGTACCTCGTTATAGTAGGTTAAACCTGCATATATGTACTATCTATTTCACTAAGAAAGCAGTGAATTATCATTAAATTAAGCCTCAAGATTTTATAAAATTTATAACTTTTTTATTATGACAAAACATTCTCAATTCTGATCACCTTAGTGCATAATACTTCTTGATGTATAATGCAATCCCTATGATAAATTTTTGAACCATGATGTTTTTGTTATAGTAATGCTACGACGCTGTTGTTTTTTTTTCGTCATGGAAGGAGTGCCATCTGTAGTTACAGAATTTAATTTTGACAGAGGTAGATTGTACTTTTGCAGTTAAGATTACGTTAAGTGCAGTTATAAGGTTAAAACGCTATTAAATATATCATGTCCCGTAGCAGTACCATGCATCGATATTAGCTCCAATAATTCATCCAAAATAGTTAAATCCGTATCGCAACTACAAAGAAACACAGCTAATTGATCTATTCCACTAATACCTGTACTCTTATCCCAAGCAATGGAAAAACTTTCAAAACCCGATGATTTTGTTTTGATCTGATTACCTAAATTGGCAACCGCCAACTCATTGGTAATTCCTTCCGCCACTGTACATCGAGATAAAAAATTATATGAAAAGCCTTTAAATTTCCAGGACAAACAATTTCTACAGCTTTAATTAGAAACTTCTTATTAAAATCACCTTTTGTAAAAGGCTTAGAGTGTTTATTTATCAACTCGGACAAGACGTAACATGTATGTACCCCGTTTTCATTTTCTTGTAGTTATACAAGTAGTTATACATTATCATTATCAAGTTATAAAAACATTTTTAAATAAAATCAATCCAATGAGAACACTCCCTAATCTCTAACTAGAAATCCATGGAACTATAATTGCTTAAATCACATTTCTAAACCTCTCATTCAGTCCAACTAACATTACGGTTCCATAGTAAATTCACAAGTGTAAAGGAAGAGAATAAAGATTCATCACTTCAGTATTGAAAAATGGATTTCACTCTCACATATGTACTTGCTCAAAATAATTAATTGATGATTATACGAATTATTGTGTATATGTATGCGTTATCTGTAATTTTAATGATGAAACAAATCTGTAGATAGGTAGACACTTTAGCGCATTTCGAGCTTTGATCCCCTAAGGAATTTTAGGGTACACTCGGTATTTATACAAATAAATCTTCTTCTGCTTCCTCTTTTTATGCAGATATGACTCTGTTTATTTTTCAATGTGCCTTCAGTATCTACCAAAAACACACAATAAAAGTAAATGTAGAAGAAGAACTAACTAACCCAATTGAAGTTTGGTAAGACAGGGAAATTCTCTAAGCTATCTATTGTTCAACCTGATCATAGATAAAATAATAAAAAAAGTAAGTCAATCACTAAAAGACCAGGAAAACGATGGAATGACAACTTACTGGAGGCTGATTGAAAAACAAATATGCAGACATGAGTCATGTCTACATCAAGAGAAGAAAAAGAGGAAGAAAATAGGTAACGTGAACAAAACATGGTGTAAAAAATGTGAAATCAAAGAAAAAAATTCCATATACATCCTATGCCATTGTAATGTAGTGCAGAAACTCACTGTTTAACGGAGGATTGAACTAGAAAAGATCCTAAAAGTATCAATGATAAAACTGTTTACCTCTCATGAGGGTACCGGATATATTGGTATTTAATGAAAAAAAAAAAAAAAACGGGTGTGGCAGTCCAGTGGGACTGCCGGTGGAAGTTACACTTCTATCCACGCATTCGCCGTTACAAATTTATTTGGGAGTCAATCTGCACGTAATGATTGTGCAGATTGACTCCCAAATAAATATGTAATTCTATAGGTAAGACATAGCAGAAAGAGAAACAGAATTAATAACAACTTACTAACAATGAAGGATTGAATCAATATTTTGATGAAAATGTATATTTTTATTTTTATATATGTATGAAAGGAGTTGAATGCAAAAATTTTTTTACACATACTCTGCAGTAGTAGCATAGCAAAATGACAATAATATAAGTACCTAAAAAAATACACTACAATACAGTGCGAATTATGTTGCATTGTATGCATATAATAATTCAATACAAATTAAAATGCAATATCCATAAGTATTTAAAAATGACAATAATGTAATAATATTAATAAAAAAGTCCTCCCCGACTGGGAATCGAACCCCGGTCTCCCGCGTGACAGGCGGGGATACTGACTACTATACTACCGAGGACATGACACAAACGTATTTTAAAATTAACAGTTCTGGATCATACAGTGATTTATTGAGATTATTATTTTGAAATACAAAAGACTAATATAATTATGAACATTTAATAAATAATACAAAACATATCACATAAATATTATTATTAATAAATATTTTATTATATGTATATTATTATATGTATATATATCTTTATATAATAATAAATTATATATACAAAAGGAACATTTTTATATTCAAGAGAGGAAGAGAGAGAAAATATATCTTCTGTCTCTCTCTTACTCATTATCTTACATATGTAATGATTTCACAGGCTGTGAAACTTCAAAAAACAAGGCATCTAACAAAGGTCTTATAATTAAGTACCACAGATTTTAGTGTCTAGCTTGAACCAGAAAGAAGAAGTAGATTATTATGAGCTTAATAGATCATAATATACCTAGATTATAATAAATACAATCACTATACAATTTCACATTGTATATTAGTCATATGACCCAAATAACTATTGCAGTTAATTAGAACTACAAAAGATTTTCAATAAATTGTAAAATATATAAAAAATAAATTTTCGTAAATGGTTAACAAACTTCTACTTTTAACTGCAAAAGTCAAAGCTGTTAAAAGTTTTCAGGTAAATTGCTCTTTTGTAAATTTTTCATGTTTATACGAACTTTTAAATTACCTAATAGATTCTTTGAATGCCTTCGTAAAGATTTCTTAAGAATCATCTACGTTAACGAGCATTTTCCAGTCTAAAGAACATCTGTTCATAGATCAGAAAATGTTTAAGAAGGGAAGTATTAGAGTAATAAATCTGACTAATAGCGATGAAGCGATGTATAAAACTTTTTATTTGTTTATTATTTTCAGATAGTGACTGATGCCGGCGTAGCGTCTAACACAAGCGCCAATATTACTTTTTAGAGAAGGTGTTCCATTCAAGAAATAATAATGATACTAATTTTTTAAACTCTTTATTGTGTCATCTCTGTTATATTATCAACCTTGGACAATATTCGGAACAAAGAATTAAACCATAAACTTTCACAGCTAATAATCAGAAATATGTTAGATGTTGTTTTCAAAAGAGAAAGCGGGCTATAATTTTGCAGAGTCCCCTATTTTGTATCGTTTTTAATAATAAATGGGAATAACTTGGGAATGGGAAGAAAATCAAACAAGACGTGATAAAAACAACAGATGTTAATGACAAATGAAACATGGTACAGGAAACTTTAATAAAGGCAGGAGAAAAGCTACTGCAGACAAAAATAAGAAAAAAAAAACAGAGATGGATGACTTCAGAAATCTTAGATCTAATGGAGGAAAGAAGGAAACATAAAGGCAGAACATAAAGGAAACATAGAGGAAATCGAATAAGCAATACGAAACCCAAAAAAATGGAAAAACTGCAGGTTAAGACGAAATACCTGCGGAACTACTGAAATGTCTAGACGATGAAACTCTACCTGTACTTCTGGACCTATTTAATGAAGTATATAAAACTGGAAAAATCCCACAGGAATGGTTGGTGTCCATCTTTGTAGCAATACCAAAAACAGTATATGCCAAAGATTGTTCAGACTATAGGACAATATCACTAATAAGCCATACCCTCAAAATATTTCTAAAGGTGATTCATGGAAGATTATATAGAAAACTAGAAGATGATATGGATGATACTCAGTTTGGGTTCCGCAAGGGACTGGGAACGAGAGAGGCATTGTTTGCTTTTAATGTCCTTTCTCAAAGATGCTTAGATATAACCCTAGATATTTATTCCTGTTTCATTGACTTCGAGAAGGCATTCGACAGGGTCCGACATGAACAACTAATAGAAGTACTGAGAAACAAAGATATAGACAGACGAGACTTACGAATCATTATCAATCTGTATTGGAATCAAAAGGCCAATATAAATATAGAAGAACAAAAGTCCGAAAATATAGATATAAAGAGAGGAGTAAGACAGGGCTGTGTTCTGTCACCATTACTGTTTAACGTGTACAGTGAAGCCATATTCCAGGAAGCGATAGCGGATCTGGGTGATGGAATCTCTGTAAACGGAAGAATAGTAAATAACATAAAATTCGCTGATGACACCGTTATAATGGCAGACAACCTGGAATCGCTACAAGAATTGGTAAATAGAATTAACGAATATTGCATTAGATACGGACTAAAAATAAATAAGAGAAAAACTAAATTTATGATTGTCTCAAAAACGCAACATGGAAATGAAAGATTAATGATAGAGCAAACCCAAATAGAAAAAGTAGAGACATATAAATATCTGGGAACCTTGGTTGATGATAAAAATGACCAAAGCAGAGAAATCAAAGTCCGAATTGAAACTGCAAGGCAAGCATTTGTGAAAATGAAGACAATGCTTACCAACAGAGACCTTCAGTTGCATCTTAGATTGATGGCTCTAAGATGTTACATATTTTCTATCTTACTATACGGAATGGAAGCTTGGACATTGAAGAAACAACACATAAAAAAATAGAAGCGTTCGAAATGTGGTGTTACAGAAGAATATTAAAAATCCAGTGGGTTCAAAGGATTACCAATGCTGAGGTACTACGACGTCTAAATAAGGAGTTAGAAATTATGAACAGCATAAAAAGAAGAAAACTAGAATATTTGGGTCACATAACCAGAGGAGAAAAATATGAGCTGCTGAGAATTATTATGCAAGGAAGGATCCAAGGAAGAAGAAGCATAGGAAGAAGACGCATCTCCTGGCTGAAGAACCTTAGAGAATGGTTTAACTGTAGTTCACTACAACTTTTCAGAGCAGCAGCCAACAAAGTGACCATAGCCGTTATGATATCCAACCTCCGATAGGAGATGGAACTTTAAGAAGAAGAAGGGAATACTTTGACAATTTAAAACAAACGATTGAAAACGTTCCCGTTCAAAATGTTCTTAATATGACGAGTTTAATATCACAGATGCCCCAAACAAGTGCATCTACTGAAGAGTTACTAAATATCCTGAAAAAATATTGTAACTTAGGCAAACTATTTACTTAAGTACACAAACAATCTAGGCCTTTCTGCTCGTATCGGAGAGTTTGGGTGCGGTTCTTTCTAAAATCATAAAGCAGCTGATTGTAATATCTTTAATTAATTAAAATGAAATGGGCGGCATTTCTTAATAGGTTACCCTCGTAAGGAAACAAGTTCGGACAAAGAAATAAAATGGGAAATTTAAAACAAAACTATTTTTAACCTTTTATTAATTTGTAAGGAACAAGAAAGAAGTTATTGAAAAATTCTACTTTAAAAAGTTACGTCATCCAGAAAAGAAATTAACAAGTCTGTGTCTAAGATATTAATTACAAATGAGAAGTGCTTAAACTAAAATTAAAATCATATCGTGAAAAACAAACATTTTATATCTTGGCATTGGATTATGAATGAGAAATATATGAAAATAAAATTATACCTTATCCAAATTTCGAAATTCGTTCACATAAAAAAATACCTTTGCATATTAGGTAGAAAAAAGATTTTTATTGCAATTAAAAGATTAATAATAAATCACTTTACTGTTATTTAGTTCATAGATAATCTTCATTGTTCAATAAAAAAAATATAAAATGGGTACAACCTGAATTATCCAAATGCTGGTGTGGCATGTAGAAAGGGTATAATTTGTTTTTACCCTGTAGTCACTCGGTATGGCAGACACGTTCTACCACAGCAGGAACATAATATCCACCATAAAAAATATAGAGAATTGGGCGGCTAATCAAACGGGATATTTTTTAAATTTTTGGTTTCAGAACACATACCATAAATCCATAGCTATTTAGATAACCTCGGGGCAATAAACATAGTTCTAATAACTATTAGGGCTCCCGGTGAGGGTCTAAAATAAATATTTATTTGAAAATATATAAGAGAAAAGAAATTTTTTGGCTTACCTCGTCAAGAGACCATTCAAACAAAATTTGCGTCCTGTTTGTTGGACGTGCGCATAGCGGAAGCTAAGATGAATGGCCGTGGGTTTACGAACGCTACAATGTTGAGGCTACGATCGGAGCTATAAGGTACTATAGTAGTGTCCTTGAGGTAATTTAAATGCACTCGGCGGATATATGGCGTGAGCAACATTGATTTGATAAGATGGTCAAAAGTGCCCCCGCACCGATCAGCACCGCGACTTGTGCTTTCAATAAAGCATATAAAAACATGACTTTTTATACAAATTTTTAGCTTCTCAGGGCCCATAGAACCTCTTAAATCTAAAAAAGAAGCTTTTTCGACTTTATTTTTTTCTGGACGTAATTTTGCTTTAAAAAACCTAAAAAAATTCATGAACATGTATCTTTTGAATACAAAATAGACTAATTTTTTTCAAATTTGTTTATTGAAAATTGAGCTTAGGAAAAATTATTGAAATTTTCAATAATTTTTTAGGTTATGTTAATAATTTTTGGCTAACTTTTAAATAGTATTTTTTTATGTATTTATTTTCATTCTTTTAAATGGCCAAGGCATAGTTTTCAATTTCTCAGCGAAAAGCATCGAAAAATCAAAAAAACCGTTTTTTTATTCATTTATTTGCACATAACCGCAAAATTCAGTTGGCAATTCAACATTTTTCAACATTTTTTCTTCCACATTATCAAAATTCATTGTAAAAGTCCTTATTTAACTCTTTCATAAAGATAAAATTCTAAAATATCACGTTTTTTTATCCTTTCCGCACTTTTTTTTACCTTACCTCAAAATCAGATAGTTAGATGTATGCTTTTCCATTTATTTTCTTGCTATGAATCATCATTGTAAAAATAATTATTTTCAACTTACAAATTCTCAAATGGCGAAAAAATGGTGATTTTCTAATATTTTCTCACTTTATTGGCTCATAACCTTAAAATCTAGTAGCTAAATGATCGAATTTACGCGTATTTTTAATCGCACCCTCCAATTTTATTATACAACTTGTCGTTTTTTTATAAACACTTTTTTTGGCATGGTAACGGATCATGCCATTGCTGTTGTCGCCACTGCTTTCGTCTTAGTGTCGCCTTCGTATTGTTTTTGTGTCGCCTTCGTATCGCTTTCGTGTCGCCGTCGTATCGCTTTGACTGTGTTAGCCCATAGAGTACGATACGCGCGCCTATATGATATATGGCAATTATAATATTCAACTCTAAACTTCGATTTGACCAACTACTTCGAGAATTTCAATACGACTCGAGATTTTCGATATTAACTCGCAACGGATTTTAGGATAAAGGGATGATATATCCCATAGGCGTACTCTATCATAATTTAGTAACTTATTTATTTTGATAAACATTTGGCACTATATGTAGGCAATATGCATTATCAGCTAAGACAATTATTGTTGAGGAAGGGTCAGTCATAAAGCTATAGATTTGTTTCGAGTTTTGACAATGTAAGAAAAAAAAAAGGACAAGTGGTATAACAAAATTGAAGGGGGTGCGATGAAAAATACGCGGAAATTCGAAAATACGTTAGTTAAAAATGGTTGTTTTAACAATGATGATTCATAGCCCGTAAGAAAATAAATGAAAAAGCATACATCTAACTATCTGATTTTGAGATAAGGTAAAAAAAAGTGCGAAAAGAATAAAAAAACGTGGTATTTTCGAATTTTATTTTTAAATTAAATTAAAAATTATGCCTGGGCCATTTAGAAAAACGACAAAAAAATACATAAAAAAATTACTATTTAAAAGTTAGCTAAAAATTATTAACATAACTTAATTTTTTTAGATTTTAGATTTTTTAAAACAAAATTGCGTCCGGAAAAAAATAAAGTCGAAAAAAGCTTCTTTTTTAGATTTAAGAGGTTCTGTGGGCCCTGGAAAGCTAAAAATTTGTATGAAGTCATGTTTTTATATGCTTTATTAAAAGCACAAGTCGCGGCGCTGATCGGTGCGGAGGCACTTTTGACCATCTTATCCCGCTATAGCCTTTATGGGGTATTTGGGACTGACCAAGGGCAGCTCATGTTGCGAAAAGCCATGTTGCTCACTAGGGACACGATATAATTGAACCTCACATGGTTGGATTGATAAGTCAAGATTCAGTAATTAGTTTGTCACGTGTTTTTTACCACATTCTAGGCGACGCGATGGAAAAAAGGTGTTAATAGGGGACAACCTAGCACTGCATTTTAATCCAGACGTTCTGAGGAAATGTGAAGAAAATGATATATTATTTGCATGCTTGCCGTCCAACTCTACCAATATTATTTAAATATTGAATGTCGCATTCTTCAGGCCCTTAAAATAAATCTGAGGAAAAACTTAAACATCATGGAAAGTGCAAAATTCCAAAACCTCTGGTATTTCGGAAAATATATTTTCTAAGCTGTTAAAGCAAATATTTGAAAGGCTAACTAAAGTACCATAGTTTTGAAGCATGTCGCATTGCACCATTCAACCCCAATCGATTTTTGAAAAAAATACCATAAGACGCCATTAATTAAGTCCAGCTTAAATGCTCTTTTACTAACTTTTTGCAAGACTTTAGGACCAATTCCGGCTCTGAAAAATCTAGAGGTAAAAGAAAACTGTTAGCAGCTAAACCAGGTCAAAGTGCTACAGCATCTAAACCATCTGAGGAGTCCAGTGACGATGATGCAAACGAAAATGTTGAATTAGATGTCAGTAACAAAAATGTTGATATTAACAAAGATGAAGGGGACGTTGAATAAATTTGTCATACATTTGAAAATTCCTGCTGGTGAAATTTTTGTCTAGTTCTCGGAAAAAGACGGAAGTTCACTGTGTTTATAAGGTAAAGGTAATTTAAGAAGGAGAAGAAATCGAAGTCCAAGGCTTTAAATACATAGATACAAGGAGACAATTCGCGAAAAAATTAATATAAAAGAATGTTAAATCTAATTTTATTTTTCTTTTAATGTTCTGAATTACATTTTTAGTTCTTAAAATCAGTTTTTTTATAATTATAATAGTATAATAAAAATAGTGTGATCATTCTCAACTCTTTGTAAAAATTCTAATACCTGTTTTTAAGTAGACTTGAAATTGATCATATTCTATTTAAATGCTTTACTGTTTCGTGCTATAAAATCATTACGATCAATCTCACCCTATTCAGAGGCTTCAGATTGATCACCCTTTTTTATAAGATAAATGGATATTAACAATTTTAACAAAACTAGTATTAAGGCATTACTCTTTACAACCACTACAAAAATGTTTAAAATATAAAAAACATAAAGTCAGAATTGATCAATCTCACGCTATTTCACGGTACAATTTTTTTTATATATTGTATTGAAACAGTTTTTATTTGCATGTGGGTTTGTATGTAATGGTGTTATTTCCATGCTGGTTTCTATGTGTTAAAATATTCATGGTTATCCGTCTTTAGGGGGATGTTTAAATTGATTTGATTGTTTACTTGATAATTCCAATTTTTTTATTGTTGTGTAATATACAGCTCTTTACTGTTGTTGATATTTTTTACTTATGCTTATAACAACCGGTGAATGCTCGGAGGATAAGTCAATAGTATTAGTATATCTTTTTACAGTTCGCGGCCTTTAGTAATATTAAATCTAGAGCCTCAAATAGGTTTTTGCCATAAATAAACCTAGAACCAAGTGTATCAAATTTTTTTTAAATTTTGGTTGTTTAATTGAATCTTTTGCTGGACAATATATAGCTGAAAATGTTTATAGGTTAACTATATATGTGGCTTAAATACGTGCTTTTTAATACTGGGTTGTCTGGTAATGTTGGATGTTGTTTCTTATAATGATTGTTGTCCCATCGTCTGCAGTTCCATTTGGATGTGTTGTGTAATATATTTTATAGTTGTGAAATTTCATTCTTTTTGTATAACACCTATACGGTGTTTGTATACTGCTATCTGGTCACAAATAACCAATTGTCAGTTATTTTCTGATCTAACTTAATAAACAGCAAATACTTAAATCTGAGGGCTTACTTACCCTATGACTGACTCTGATTTTTTCCAGTGCAGCCTCGCGTCTAGGGTGATACCCAAGTATTTTGCTGATGTTGCATAAGGAACTTGGGTATTATTTATTCTAACTAGGAAATTTTTTATTTTTTTATTTGTAAAGTTAATGTGTGCAGATTTAGTCTCATTTAATTTTATTCGTCCTTTTCTGGTCCAGGTATGTATTGTATTTACTGGTAGTCGCTTTTTCACTAGTGTCTCCTATCCCTATCTTTTAGCTCTGGAATGTCACACATATACAATAGGTATACCCAAGAATGGACCTGACATAAATGTTCTTAGTTTATAGTTTAAACCCTCATGCCAGACTTTATTAAACGCCTCTGCTACATCCAAGAAGATTGTAGAGCAGATGTTTTCTGTCAATGTTTTTTTATTATATTCGTTATTTTGTGAACTTGATCTATAGTGGGATGATTATTTCTGAAACCAAATTGATGATTTGGTGTAAGATTTTTGTTTTCTATTAATGGTTTTAATCTTTTCAATAGAAGTTTTTCAAATGGTTTTGACATCATTGGAAGGAGTGATATTGGTCGAGAGGATGTCACTTCATTAGGAGGTTTAACTGGTTTGGCGATCATAATGACTTCTGCTACTTTCTAGAGTCTGGGAACATATCTCAATCTAAAAGCAGCATTTATTAGGCGTGTCAGCTTAACTATGGCTTTTCTAGGCAGATTTTTTAATAGTTCTCCTGTTATGAGATCATATTCTAATTCTTAGGATTTATATTCTCTTTTATCTCTGTTGATACTCCTATAAATCATGTCAATGTTATTCTTTTTTCGGTTTTGAATGGTTCTTCCCATCTTAGTTCTTCACCATCATTGTCGTTGGTTTGGAACGTGCTTTCTAAATGATCTGCAAATCGTTCTGCTTTCTGTTTGTTACTTCTAGCCCAGTTGCCGTTTTCCAACTTGATAGGAGGAGAATAAATAATTGGTCTCTTTATTTTTTTTTGTTGCCTTCCATAACGAATAAGCTGTATTCTGGTCAGCTTTAAATTACTTAAAAAGGAATCAATTGTTGAATTTTTTACATTGTGTATATCCCTTTTTTATTTTTTGTGTATTATTATTTGGACTAGTTTTGTCTCTTGGAGCTAAATACTGGAACATTTTTTGCTTTTCCTTACGTTTCTTAAATTTTATCAGCCTGGCGCAAGAAGGCTTTGGAATCAAGTATATGAGTAGGTAGAGCGTTTTCAACAATAATTGTCACGCGCCATTTGAGTATAAATAAAGACAACCGTCAGTTTTATTACGAGCAAGATATAATAATGACACGTGGAAAACCTACTGATCCAAAAGTTCGAGAAATTATTATTCATCAGTATCATAAAGGGAAAACAATGCTTGAAGTTTCTAGTAAATTAACAATAGGCACAACTAATGTGTTTAAATATTAAAAAATATGGTGAAACTACCAGGATTTATGTTAGCGGCAAAAGCTCAGGCCGTCCAAAAGCTGTTTCACAAAGGAGTGTAAGGCATTTGATTAGAATACGTAAGGAGAAAAGAAAGAAAAAATAGACTACGAGAAGTAACTGATAGAAGAAATAGAGAAACTGGGTAAATGTTTCCAGATAATCCTGTCGCAAATATCCACAAAAGCGGTCTTAGTTTTTATAAGGTATGTTTGATAGGTTCCTCTTTGCGATTTAAATTTTCTATTTTTTGATTTATTTGCGTAGGCCAAAAAAAAACCATTGTTGGCGGGAACTCAAAGAAGAAATCGTTACATTTGGGCTAAATCAAAACATAACTATGACAACCTTATCTATTGCGTGTGATTCGGGGAAAAACAGAAGTATTTCATAAGGATATTCTCAAAAGGACTGTAAAGTTTTCACAGGGCATCATGGTGTGGAGTTGTATGTCGGCCAAAGGTTTGGGAACTTTACATTTTATTGAGGCCATTGTAACTGTAGCCAAATATCAAGATATCTTTGAACGTTCGTTTCTACCAAGTGCGGATAAGATATATCCATCCGGAGATTTTATCTTTTATCATGACGGAGCCTCATACCATATATCTAAATCTACCAAAAAATGGATGTGAGAACATGAAAATACAGTTTTGTCACATCCTTCTAGTAGCCTGGATCATAATTCAATAGAGACACTTTGGAACAAAATGAAACAACGCCTAAAAAGTAACCCTCAGAGTACTTTGCCACAACTACGTGCTAAATTGCAAGAAATATGGGATAGTTTAACCCCTGAATTCTGTGAAGGCCTAGTTGATATACTGCCTAATAGGGTTCAGCCTGTAATTCAAGCTAAAGGCGACTTTGCGCCTTATTAATTTTCGTTTTAATTTTTTAAAATCCTCTTGTTCCAATATTTAGTTATCAGCATTTTTTGGCTATCACAATTAATTTAATAGCAATCAACAAAAAATATACCAAATTCCATCCATCATAAAAAATGTTGTTAATGTTATGTTTACAATAAAAACAATTAAAGTAAAATAATTTCGGTAAATTAGTATTTTATTCGCAAAATAACTGTTTACTCCAACATAATAGTTGTTAGATCTCGTATTCGCGTTCTTCTAGTCATTCTAAGTTATTGGATGATTTACAATTTTTTAAAAACTTTTAGCTCTTTAATGTTACAAAAACTATTAAAGATTAAATAAATAAATATGCAGGATACGTTGTGGCGCAATATAACGAACTTTGTGTTGCAGCGGTAAATTGGTTGGTTCGTAAAGTTATTGAGTTTCTGCAGATATCAATGGCCGAACCTAAGTCACGACTCCGGGGACATGCGGCTTACTACATCGAAAGAGGATTATCGGGAATACAATACGCTCGACCATGGTCGGCGAGAAGCAGGGACTGTGAATTACGACCAGAAATAAATTTTTTTCTTGAAAAAAGCTCAAAAGGAAATTAATGGTCATCCTTTGGTAATGGCAAATGAATATGAATGTTTACACCAAGAGAAATATATTGTTTCAAGACATAAAATTACTCTGAGAAAATACAGATAAAGTAAACTATACGTAAAAAGTAAAAGTTCAAATTGTTTTTTTGGGATATCTAATTTTCAGCGATAATAAAATTTTGTTTTTTCTTTAAAATTAAAAAAAAAAACTTTAATCTATTTTCGTGAGTTACAAACGAATAAATAATTAATTCCTAACAGGTGAGCTGCGAAATCTAACTCATTGTGAGTGATATTAAGCAAATCAAAAATGTAAGTTAAACTTTTAAAAAGGTAAAAAGAAGAGTTATTGCTACTAATATTTAAAAAAAGAAAAAATTAAAACATGTCGAGAGTGACTATACTAGATCAGAGGATGATAAAAGGAAGAAAAAGATAAACCAGAAAAAATATTTGGCAGAAGTAAAAAAAAAACAGCAAACATCAGATAATAAAAATGAATGAAACAAATAACCAGAATGAAATGATGGAATTATGGAGACTAGTTGATGATAAAATGAAAAACAGTGGCTTGAGGATATAAAAAATATTATGGGGAATATAATAGATGATATGAAGGAGAACAGGAATGGAATAGAGAATCGGAATAAAACCACCAGAAAATTCTGTTCCAAATGTGAAAAATAGGTTTGTGGTGACCATTTAAAATAAATCTGTATAAACTGCCATCAAAATAAGGTTATGTGAATATATTATCGTTTACTTGAAAATAAAGTGTTGTTGTAATAATTTTTTGGTTTTATCTTGATAAATACACTCTTCTGATTATATTTCCATAAAAAATTAACCAAAAGTAAAAAAAGACAAATAAAAAATGGGTGACATTTGTCCCCTACGCCACTAAATATGTCATGCTTAGTCACGTCCATGTTACGCCACTAATGGAGGGTTAAAAAAATTCAATTTAATAAAAAATTAAATTGTAAAATTAATATGCGAAATCTATTAAATCCATTTTATTGAAATCTGGTGGGCTATTTTATTACATTATCGAGATTTTCCAGACGAATTAGGAAGGTCTTATGTGCAATGTAAGTGTTTAAAAAATATTAAATAAAGAAAGGCTTGTTTCCTTTTTTTTATATTTATTGCTATTTGCCGCAATTGCAATAAATTAAAACATTTTTAATTAGCCGTATTTTATAAAAAATTCAATTGTTGCTATTTTATTTTTTAGGACTTTACTCCAAAATGAGTTGTTTTAAAGTTATAAGCAAACAAATTATCGATTATTATTATTCAGTAATAATAATTATAATCGAAACAAATCGATTATTATTACGGAAAATATCATCAACTATTTCTGCTAAAACCCGAATGCCACCTCTCAAGTTCAAACTTAGTCGTTTTTTCACAGATCTGCCCTGGTCTAAAATAGGTGCCACCTGGACTATAATATAAATAAATTTTCCTCAAGTTCAACAAACAAATAAAAGTGTATTTTATTTACTAAAAAGGTCCTCCACTATTTTAACCCAAGATTACTAGTGTTTGCATTTTTGGCGTATAAAATCTATCATTTGTACTTATGTATAATTTAATAGCAATATTGATTAATTTTAATTTAGAACTTGATTGACAGTTTCATCTTCCTTACGTGGTTTTTTTATATCCAATCGGCCAAAAAAGACTTGTATATTAAATAGTCTATATTAGTATAAACGATAACTATATTCAAACCCATTGACTATATTTGCATATTTAGAATTTCAACATAAAGTTTCTGACATGTATAGCTTTATATGTCATCTAGCTTAACATTTTTAGTGTGAGAAAAACATTTCATTCACCAATTTATTGTATTCCGAAGGTACAATCCACTTCATCAGTTTCCGTGATACAAAATCCTCCGGGCTTCAAATTTCCTTGAAAAGAGTCCCTTAAAATTAATTTTATTCCGTCCGACACATTTTGACAGTCACCTTAATCTAGTAACCAATAATAAGGTGAAATATCCTACGCGACTATCCAATTATATGACGGATAGGTTTCTTAATTTTTTACATATTTGTAATAAAAAGATAGCGCTATACACTACAACATAAAATATTTTATACATTTTGTTTTCTGTTAAATTATTAAAATGCACTAAAATTCTTAAGGTTAAAATTTTAAAATTACTGAAGTTTTCAAAGTACCACCCTCCGCCGTGCTGACTTTGCTGTCTTTTTTTAGTCTTTCTATCTTACCAGATGTATGGTAATCAATATTTTTTCAGGTTTTTTATTGCACTTAAAGCTGGTGTATATTTTATTTAATTCGTAACACTTCCAGGACTGACTAAATTTTGGAGATATCCAAAAGTTTTTCGACAAAAAAATATGATCAATAGTCTTATAATGGTGCCCAAAGTTTTTTAACTATCCGTAAAACCTTTGGTAGAACATGGGACAACCCCAATAGTGTTTTATATTGGGACCAATGTGTCCCATTATAAACGAATACGTTTTAAAGGTAATTTTATTGAAAAAAATATAAAATCATAAAAAAAATTATGATGTGGCAACATTATTGATTATTACAATGATGTCGCTCTTCACTTTGGCTTTGTATCTATCATGTTCTATAAGCTGCTTTACCAAAGGAACTAAAAAACTCAGTTAACTATTAACTCTTATTCACATCAACAATTTATAAAAAACTAATTGCACCATTTAGTAGATTTTCGGTCAAAATCATAAATATATATTTTGGTCCGAAAGGTCCACTCCTCCCATGAACTAATTATAGAACATGATGACTTCAGAACATTAAATTTCAGCACGTACCCCAATTTTTAGTTTCCTTTCCATAAGTTCTATAGATGTAATGTGGCAGTTAGACATTGGTAATACATTTTTTAAATATTGCCATCTAGTATTAAGTACCAAAGCTTGCAAAACTTGAAAATCAGACTTACCTCTTTACCTTTTCATGTTCATCTTTTCACTTCAAATTTTCAAATACAAGGCAAATTTAGTTCACTCAATAATTTTACAGATGTAAAAAACCTGTCAAAACAAAGGCACACATCAGAAGAACGTATTTTACTAGCTAGTTTTTTCACCACACGTTCACCTTATGTACCACCATCAGCTTTGGACTCTTACGACAGTAAATATGAGGTTATATTTGTATCCGGTAAAAGAGTCATACCTTTGCCACATTTTTATTTTACTTTTTGGTGGTTTTAGTAGAATATTCTGTTTTGGGGAAGACCTTCTCTTGAATTTAATCATAGTTTTATCAATATACTGATGAGATCTCTCTGTTCTGGCTTTTACAAAAGTATGCTTCAAACATAAAAGCACTTTATTCAAGTATGTAATAGATTTAAGATGCATTATTAGGTTTTTCAGGATCATTATAGTCCAGTTTTGATAACAAATAGCAACATCGTGATATAGACTTTTTTATAACTAGATTGCCAAGGGATTCATTATTCGACCAATAGTCTTTCGTGCTCGGTAAATTGTAGTAGCATATAATTATGATACAACCAAGAACGATGATTATTTCAAAGTCGTCAGTATCTTTATTCTTTTTAGAATTTTATTGTTGTGCAAGTCTTATATTAGTGTAGCGAACGATGTGCATAAATAAAGACTGGCGGAACAACTTAATACACATCCAACTCACTCGAACCTCATCCATCATCCAAAGTGAATACTTCTTGCCTTTGATTTGAAATATCGTGGTTTGTTTTGAACTTCGTGTATGGTAGTTTCCACATTACGAGACCAGACTGGTCATCATCTGGATCTGACTTCTTCCCCTCTTTTTCAGAATCGATCCTTTCGAGATCTATTTTAAAATCTTTCTCTTGCGAAAAATCTTCTTGTTGATCATTGGGTAGATATCCGAATCTAAGCCAGAAAAATGTTTTTCTGGTTTTGACAAGTTACTTAGCTCTTCAACGATGTTTGATTTAAAATTTTTACATTTACATTTTTTTACAAGTGTTAAAAAATCAACTTTATTTTGGCTGTGAGGTGGATAAACAGGACAAAACTAGACCCCATAAATATTTTGTGTAATATGCTGTAGATTGTTGAGTGTATGAGCCAACGTTTTTGGCCACATATCGTGTATAATTCTAATGGTGTGGAGGGAACCGACGGATCACGCTTCAGACAGTTACTTTTGTTTAAAAAATTCAATAGAGATAACAAGTAAGTCAAAACATACTTAAGGATATCCCAACTTGCCTTCAGCGGTCCGACCAAACACGCCTTGTCAAGAACCACCAATATATACTTACCCCACCAACATCCATAAAAATTAGTTACAGTACAAATCCTGAACCAGATCAAGAAGAAAATCATAATATACAAAATACTAGATATTTGGCCACAAAAAGGTAAATTGACAGGAGAGTGGAGAAGGCGCCGCAATGCTGAATTGGTTGACTCTCTATGGTACTGAAAATATCTTCAGAGATATAAAAGCTAACCGTATAAGATAGTCAGGTCATGTGGTAAGATCAGAGGAAGACAGAGTGCTAAAGACAGTGTTTTTTTGAGAGACCAGACGGTAAAAAATCAGTGGGCCATCCCCGAAAAAGAATGAAGAATGATCTGATGATGAAGCTGATTTATCTAGGATTCAGGTACGACAATGGGAAATGAAAGCGCAAGATCGTAGAAAATAAAAGGCTATAGTAGATGCGGCGAAGACTCACACCAAGTTGTAAAGCTAGTCAAGAAGAAGAAGATCATAGTTTTGAGGTAGCCACTGTACTTCATTTGTTAACTCAAGCTGACCCTAAGCTAAGTTGGTTCGTGATTTAAATGTATCTAAATAATAAGCGGAACTGTTAGTGTCGCGCCATAAGGATTGGAACTCACTTGGAGAAAGTACTAAATACTTAGGAATAAACAAAAGGAATTTCAAGGATTTTTTCGTCCAAGAAGGAAAGTTAGTGTATTGTAATATTTCGGCAGTAGTGAAGAATTTAGGCAATGATCTTACACCAGAAGAATGGCGTTTATTTATAGACTCATCCATAGTTATCTTTAAGTCTATTTAATTTCATAGTGATCATAAATATTCTTTAGTTCCTTTGGCCCATTTTGCAAACATTAAAGAGACATACGGCTTAATATGAAACTGATTTTAGAAAATATCTAATTTCATACAAATAGAAGTTGTGTGATGATCTTAAAGTACTTACGATATTTGGCTTGCAGGCTGGGTATACAAAGTTTTGTTGCTTCTTTTGTGAATGAAATAGCCCAGATCGCAAAAGCCATTTTAAAAAGTAATCATTGTCCTAGCGGAAATTCGTCTGAATTGGAAATATATCTTTATAGACTCATCCATAGTTATCTTTAAGTCTATTTAATTTCATAGTGATCATAAATATTCTTAAGTTCCTTTGGCCCATTTTGCAAACATTAAAGAGACATACGGTAATATGAAACTGATTTTAGAAAATATCTAATTTGATACAAATAGAAGTTGTGTGATGATCTTAAAGTACTTACGATATTTGGCTTGCAGGCTGGGTATACAAAGTTTTGTTGCTTCTTTTGTGATTGAAATAGCCCAGATCGCAAAAGCCATTATAAAAAGTAATCACTGTCCTAGCGGTAATTCGTCTTAATTGGAAATTAATCTAAAACAGTATACCTGCTACCACTGAATGCACAGTTAGGCTTGATGAAACACTTTGATCAAGATGGACAAGAATAAATAAGGCTTTTTGTACCGTTAAATGGGGTGAATTTGATCATTTTAAAATTATTCATTCAAAAATATAATAGTAAATTGTAAAATTCACTACATATTTTTTACTAATATGATTCAATGAGATCTATATTAAATATTTCTCCATAAAAAATTTTTTTAATTAGGATTTTAACTAAAAAATGCAAATAATGGATAAAAAATTTCATACCCTGAATGGGACGAAATTGATCACCCCTTTTTAAGTGAATGAAAATAGCATAATATGTAATGCCCGCCGAACATGTTTATCCCACGATATAATTAATTTTCAAAAAATGTAAGCATTTTGAAAAATGTGTACTGGGGCGAAATTGATCATTACAATTTAAACCACAATTTGATTTTCTACAGTATTATTTTATTCACACAAAAAAAACAAAAAATATGCTAATACGCCCTAAATTAGGTTTCACAAACAAAAGTTCATCAATCAATAATATTAAAAAAAACTGAACCAAAGAGCCATATTCATTAAAAACTAATATTTTCTAAAAATTTTAATCGTATTAAACAGGTTATGAGAAGTAAACTTTAATATGTATGCTTAAACCAAAGCATGAGAATATTGGGCTAGTACTGCAATGTAGGACACCAAAAAACATAATGTTAAACATCTTTGAACATACGTATATTCAGTTTAAAGTGATATTCTACCTCTGTGTCGCATCAACTCGTTTTTTAAACATACAAGCTGTTTCTGTTAAATTAGGGAATTCAGGATAAGGCAAAATGGCAATATTTTCACTCATTTCTACCGAAAATTTATCATGTTCGACCTTTACTTTACAGGCCTTCTTTATTACAGGCCTTCTTTACTTCATCCATAGATTAAGATCCTACAACGTCTAGGTCCTTATTATTGGCTTTTTGAATTTTAGCAATATGTCCATAGTATTGCTTCTTCCTCCTTCCTCCAAATACCTTTACTAACAGTAAAACTCCTTATTTGATGTCATCCTTGTTATAAGCAAAATATTCAACCCCATCATTATTGTCAGACTTTGTTAGACTATTGTCAGATATTGTCCACTTGCAAGTGGAGGTTGGCTGACTCGCTAGAAGGCACGTCACGGAGTTAACTGTGCACACGTAAGAGGAGAAAAAATGTCCGCGGACACTTCAGCTGCCTCCATGTTTGTAGAAATTATAAAAATGGAAAAATTAAAACCCGAACAAGTATATAACATGGATGAGACGGGTCTCAATTTTAAAATGCTTCCAGAAAAAACATTTTTGTATATATATTTAGGGATTCTACAGTATTCACTGCCTTCCCTCGCTCAACCGTTTCCATCTCTCTCTGTTGTTCCATTCTCCATCGTTTAGTCCTCTCTTACTCATGGCGTCGTCTACTTCGTTCCTCCAGGATTTTCGGGGTCATCCTCTTTTCCTCCTTCCTATGGGGCTCCATTCAGTTATTCTCTTTATCCATCTGCTGTCGCTAGCTCTTCTTACATGTCCATACCACCTTAGTCTTTTTTGTTCTATATATGTTAGTATGTCTGTTTCTATTGATGTTCTTTGCTTTATTTCGTCATTACTTCTCCTATCCGTTCTTGTTTTTGTGACGCCATGAAAAATCGGCTTCTGGATTTAAAAAGAATAAAGAGCGCATTTGAGTTGCTTGATTTTGTTCAAATGCAGTAGGAATACACAAAATTCCTTTTTTCGTTGTTGGTAAGTCTGCTAAACCGCGTGCATTTAAATATTTACATCCATCGTCCCTTCCCGTATTCTACAGGTCACAAAAATCAGCATGGATGAGCGCTAATCTATTTAAAGAATAGTTTGAACGTGAATCTGTTCCGAGAGTAACGCGCCATCTTAAGACCGTAAATCTTCCCACGAAAGCATTCCTACTAACATGCAAGACAGATGACATAAAAATTATCTTTCTTCCTTCTAATGTGACAAGCTTGGTGCAACCGATGTATCAAGGGGTGATTAAAAGCTTAAAAAGATGATACAGACTTAAATTACTGTCCGAAATTTTACAATGCGCCGAAAGTGAAGATCTCAATCTTATTGATATTATCTAAAAAATTAACTTAAAGGAGTAATTTAGATGTTAGCCTCCGCCTTCCAAGAAATTCCTGCTTCTACTTTCGTTAAGTCTTAGCGAAAACTTTGGGCCAACATTAAGGCACTTGTTGCGTGTCAACAATCACACAAAGAAGATAATTTTACCACCATTCTTCAAGATCTCCAAACATCAACCGAAAATTTCCAATTGCAAGCCGAAGATATTGAAGAACGGATGAACTGTGACAAGGAACTTGAAACCGAATTTTTGACAGACGACGAAATAATTACACTAGCAACACATAAACAGCCCTATGAAAATGAGGAGAGTGTTGATGATGGTGTTGACAGAGAGAAAAAGGTCAGCCACACCGAAGCCAGGGCTGCGATGGAGGTGGCATTGAAGTATATTGAACAACAACCTGGGTCATCTTCAATAGACGTCTTGGTTTTTAAAAAATGAAGAGATATAGCTTCTAAAATTCACTTAATGTGAAGAAACAAAAGAAAATTACCGATTTTTTTTAAACAAGGTTGTAAAATATTTAAATATGTATATATGTACATAGAAATAAATAGTATTTTTCAACGGTATACTCCGTGATCTTTATTAATATACACCTTTTTGTACATGTGTTTGATATACGTATGTATGTACTTGATTTTTCTCATGAAAATGCCTGCACATCGGATTAACCGGCCATTTGGTCAACCGGCCAGGCTCTGGTCCCAAGGTGGCCGGTTAAGAATAAGTCTACTGTACAATACATATGCCTTTTTATTTTCTCTTACCTAGTGTCACCTAACTTAAGTATTTATTTGTTTCTGTATAAACCTGGAAAAAATCTTGAATGTACTCTTAAAAAAATAGGCAATGCACTTAATCTTTTGTTCACTTCGGCCTGACGGTCTTGGTGAACACTTTTATATCACGTGTACTAAAAACTTATTTTTTAAACTTGTTACATAAACAGCTGTGACATTGTTAATTGTTTAAGTTACTACCACTACATAAACACTGTGTCAGTTTTTGTCTATATCGCTTGATCTTTTTGCGGTCTGTATTTATAAGAGATCTGCAAATAAAGCGCTACCTGTAATATTCTAAACGTTTCAACTTCCGAGTCCATTATGTAAGGCATGGCCAGCTTTAAGAACCTGGAAATTTTCAAGAAAAATAGAAGGGTCGCATCATTCTTACAAAGTCGCTTTTTGTATATCCAACCTCTTGGCTATGGCTTCACATAATACTCAACTTTCTTATAAAAATAACTTAAATGTGAAACGAATGAAAAAATAATACGCGGGATTATGTTTCCACTTTGACATCACTTACATTTTGCTTGATATTTACCAAAAGAGGTTAATTGAAGTGGAACAAAAAATAATGATGTCGATAACATGGGTATATTGTAAACATAAATTATGTATTAGTGTTTTTATTCGGTATTATACTTTTTGAGTGATTTTTTATGATGTTTTTTAAATAAATATTTAATCGTATTTACTCTATACATTTGAAAATTACCTATTATATCTAATAAGTTTCCATAAATTTGTTTAGGATTTTTGAATTTCACTAATTTTTTATTAATACAATAGTTTTGTTACTCATATATTAAATTATTATAATATATTAATTTTATTTGCCCTACTAAAGACAATCTAGCGATATAATAGAGAGCCATCGATTAAATCGTAATTAAGGCAGGTCTTGGAAATACCACACAAAGAGTTCAAAAGACAACCTAATTTGTTTATTATTGACCAAAATATCAGTTTTAGTTACTTGTGTAACATATATAGGGGAGTTGTTTGTCAGTAATGTAGTAAAATCCATAAACGGGGCAAGTCAACATTAAAACTAATTTGACTTTACATGATCTACTAAGAGCATTGTAAAAATTTTAAAGCATATGAAGGGTATAGATCCATAAAGAGCTAAGTCACCAAATGTTTATTTCGTACAAAACAAAGTTTAAATTTTTAAACCAGTTATTGACAAATTATTGATGGTTATCATGAACTCTGTTGATTAGATCAGTTACTTGAGTAATTAAAGAGACTCACACAGGAACTTAAACTTATGTTTATATTATGCAAAATATAACACAAGTCTTAATTGGATAAACCACCAAACATTATTGGCCTAAAGAGGTCAAATAAAAAAAAATAAGTTAAAATGACAGGTAGACAAAAGTTATTAATATGAAATAATTCTAATTCTTGGGCAGGTTATCAAAAAATTGTTTTGCTTCGTCATCACACAATCGTTTTAAATCTTGTAGGCATTTAAATTTTTTAGCCGAGGTTGATATCAAACCTAAAAATAATGTTGTTTAATAATAGTACCTATTTCATGACAATAATTTTTTTATACCTGAATAAGAATACGGAGAAGTTCAAATTCAGTTTTTAATAGCACAGCTTCCTTTCGCGTACTTTTTTTCCCTTCACTATTGCTGACTCCCATGCTCCTAGTAATATATTAGTTTACAATATTTCTTGATTTATTTCTAGTTATTGAATTTGACGGTAAGTGAAAAGACAGTTCTTCAAATAATCCGTTTTAGTATTAAAAATAATCCATGCTCAAAAGCAGGATTGATCTATTTCGCCAAACTGTCAAATGGCGATGGTTTTGCACCAGCATTTCTAAAAATTTCAATCCAATGTAAGGAATCTTAGCTCGCTGTTTGGAGTTTATTAAGCCCATATTTTTATCCGGTTCCATGCAAGAATGCCCACGAATAGGGAAAGTAACTTTAACATAATCAAGCCTACGTGTATTGTGGAAAATATAACGCAAAAAACGAAACATGATGTAATTTTTAGTTTGCTCCCCACAGGAGTCACATAATATTTCAAGCGATCGTCGCTTCTCCTTTTGCCAAGTGTTTCCGGGTAAATGTAAAACACACTTTTTGCTATAGATAGAATGTGGACATTTAAGTAATAAACGTTCTACTAGCTCCTATAGTAAACATAGTTTGTTGTTAGGTTTGGGACACTGAGATTTTTTCCAAAATCGAGACAAATAGCTTCGTGAGTTACAGAGGTTTGACTTTTTTTCTTCGAAGCCTTTTTTCTACTGCAAAATACGTTAATTTTTTTTGTGTACATCATTTTGTATTTTAAGCTGACATATTTTCTTTTACAAGTGTTAATTTTAAGCAAGATCGAAATTTTTAAAACATCAGACTGAAAATTTTATTTTTATAAAAAACTCATCGCAGAAAACTACATATATCGGTTCTGGGATATACAAAAGACTGCTAAATTTGGTATTAAAGTCTGTTCTGTACGACTCTTAAGATATTTTCATAGAAGGGTTTAACTTGCAACACATTTTGAACATATTTTTTATTTTCAGGTACCTAAGTAAAATTTTTTACTATGATTCACACCGTAGTGGCTTTTGATGCCTTTAGATGACTGTATACGTTCGTATATTACTGCAAGAACGTGGGATTCTAATTTTCTAGGATGGTTATAATTTTTTCCCTCTTTATCTTTAGGAGCGACTCCAGTCATTATTAGTGAATTTTGTAAGATATCTAATTTTGTTCTTATTCCATGAACAGACATTAAAGCTTGTATAAAATATTTATTTCTTTTAAGCTATTATCAGTGCTAAAACGTACCCTGTAATCATATGCAGCACTTCTCAAATTTGATTCGTTTGTATCTTTCGTAGGCCTTCTTCAGCGACTAGGGAATATCCACATAAGTATGAGTTCTGCTCATAAATCAAAGTCATTGTATTAAAATTCTTGAGTATAGTCTTCCTTACTTCAACATTTTGAAAACATTGTTTACGACAATTACAGGTTGCACTTACTTCGTTACACTGTAGTCTAATTTTAACTTGACATCACTCATTCTACCGTGCTTTTTTCTCTTTTTTGATTAATTCTATCTATCCACTACTTCAGTCTTATTTTCACTACTTTTGTTTTCTGCATTCATTGTTATTTACTTTTAAATCACTTTGAATACAATGGAAATATTAACTTCATCGATGAACCTAAATCTAAACTGCGCATATTAGATCAACGTCTGTCAGCTGTTTATATGGACTTTACCGTTTTAGGACCTGTCTAAAGAGGACTTGCCCCCTATTGGCGGTATATGCGTAAATAAGAATTAGCATTTCACAGGTGTAATACGGCCGGGAAAGACCACTGTCACCACTGTAATAAACGCTGTTATTATTTTAACATCTTCGTCTATAATGTTAAGTAATTCTTAACTCTGCGAGCGGAGGAAAGGCTTACTGGCCCAACTAGTCCGAACTGATGTGAATCCGCCCTCGCAGCTTTACTAGAGGGTAGGGATAAGGGGATGAAGGACGTTCAGATGCAGGCCCTGTAAAGAGTTAAAGGTTATTGGCTTACTTTAGAAGCCGGAGAGATGTACAAAGCGAAAAGTGTGTTCTCTTCTAGTCTCTACCTGAAACGGACCGGGAAAGAACAAAAGCCAATTTTCAAACATAGTATATATTAATAAATCGTAAATCTACAACTAATACAACACGATATACGAGATAGCTAATTAGTGTTTTATCAGATTTTTGCGAAGGGAGACGAGAAGAGACTTTACTAAAGAGTATAAAAGGCGGACAATCTACTATTATTTGTATTTCCCCAATTGGTTAGTATTTATGTTTAGTTACCTTAGTGTATTTAGGCCCTAGCTAAAGGATACGCTTGTAGTCCTAACTGGAACTCAGGAACAGTCTGAATGAACTCTAGGAGCACTGTACGCTATCACGATTCTAAGAGAGACGAAAATTTATATAATGATCTAAATAGTCTGCTATTACGTAATATACAAACATACTTACCAGTTGGTAATGATTACGACGCAAACAATTGAATATAACTTATAAAAAGACGTCTTTAAAAATACTATTCAAATTTACTTTAGGTATACCAAAACATGTGCTATCACTTTGAGAGCTAATTACTTACTGGCGCGAGTGGAAACTTTCTTGGTCGTTATAGTATCAGTAGCGCCACATACGGTAACAAGTAAGCAATAATTTGTATTATGATGTTTGAGTTAGAATCACTGTATCAATGGGCCCCCACTTCCCTACTTGGTGAATTCAAAAATAATATGTTTTACTTGTGTTCTAGAGCCTGGAAAATCGTGATCTTGCTTGTTTTTTTTTCAGTTTTAAATTTTTTATAACTCGAAAACATTCCTATACTACTTCAGCCCTAGCCCAACATCATTATCAGACAGGTCAGTAAATAGATTTTGAAATAGCAAAAACCATCGCTCCTATCGGCTCCTTAAAATCAAGAATTGTATGTGTAGCCATTGAAATTGAAAAACGCCCCAACAGCTTAAACATCCGAGATGACTGCGGGCAACACGGCGACCGCTGCTTAACGACCTCTCACGCTAACCGATCCCGCTCACACCATTTCCGCGCATACCGTTCCCGCACATACTAAGGGTATAAAAGCGGCTACACAGGGTAAGACCGGTCATCACTCGATACTGGGGAGTTGGTAGATAGAGACCTGAGAGCCGTTTGACGATTCTCGTATTTCTGGAGAACAAGATACTGGATACGTCACAAGTGAAGGGAATAGGCAGATTAAGACATCAAACTCGCACGGACCCATATCCCTCTTGATATGGATCCGTAACGTCGAGTTTAAATTCTCAACGCCATTCTTTGGAATAACTTAGTAATCTATTTATAATAAAAATCTGTAGTCTCATCCACAGCAAAGCAGATATAATCGTTCCCCACTAAAGTTTTTACTTTTTTTACGGTTTCCTTGTAAACGCAATTAACATAATTTTGTCGCAGAGTACTTGTGTATGTATGTTTTTTTGTTTGAGAAGCATATTTTCTGACTTAAAAATAAAATACACGTACGTACAAATTTATGATTCTAGAAAAAGTAAAAAGAGATATACCATATTTAAATTTTATATGTCAAAATACACTGAAGTATTAAGTTTCATCCAAATATCGAGATTGTTTCGAATAATACTTACAAAAACGAATATAAAGATAAAACTTTAACAGGTATTTCTGTAAAAACAACAACAGATATTTACAGATTTTACAAAGCAAAAAACTCAACTAAATTTCGCAATTTTAAGGAAATACCCTATGGATATGAATAATTTGTAAAATAAAACTTACCGTCTTTACACATGCTCTACAAAATAATTTATCATGCTCGAATGTTAAACAACTCTTTATATTCCTTTATTCATTCAGTTACGGTTGGTTTTGGCTTTGGAATTTTAATTTAATTCAGGAATATTTAACACAAATACCGTTACAATGCGTATATGAAAAGCAAAAATAAACGACTTAACAAACTAAACATGTACCTCTACAGTTTCAAAGGGGATTTACCTACAGACGAAATGACGCGGATGGGTAAATCCCAGAAAAATTTAAACAAGTTTACAGAATGAGGAAAAATATTGACAAATAAATATTAGCAAAAATGTCCATATAGTTAATATTGTTTGACTGTGTTTTATAGAGGGATATTTGTGCGTTTGAGGGGTCGATGTGAGTCCTGCCAGGAGAAGAAAGAGATATTGCGATTTAAAGACTCAAAGACGACACTAAAGTTTTTCTGTTACGGTGCTGACGGCGCTAATTAGTACAGTTAAAAAGTAAATTTTGTGAAAACTTGTGAATTGTGTTTGTGGAAAGAGTTCCAACTGTGGTAGCAGGCAAAAGAAAATGACAAAATAGGCAGGGCCGCCGCTACCATGTGTGCCAAGTGTGCATCGCACACGGGAAGCCAACAATAGGGGCATCCAAAAGCAGTCCACTGATGATAATACTTTTTTAAAACGAAAGTAACTTCAAATAATTAAATAGTAATGATTCAGATAATTCTGTGAACTCCAAACAATAATAATTATTCAGTTGATAATACTCAAATGCGTTTTATTTATCATGTATACTACTTTTTTTCATCCTTATCTTAAAAAAATGTCAGAAAATATTATTTATTGTCTGAGCTGCCGCCCTTTTGCAGGTACAGTCATAAAGCAGTTTCGGGAATACTTTTTAATTCAAAGCGGCTGGCGGCTTTCGGACTTCAGTTATTTGGGATTTCACACGTACATACTTTACAAGAGTTTAGGCAAGTGGTTGTAAAGTTTCTGTTATAATATTGTCCCTATGGTTATGTTTATAGATGGGTTATTATGTCTTATGTTCAGTCTTAGTTGAAAATTCGATGAATTTAGACACGCTTTTGATAAACGATTTTGTTTATAAAATACAGTAGTGTACCCGTTTATTTTGGACAGTAGGTACTGTATTTCGAAGTAACGTCGAGATCAGAGCAATTTTATTCGTATACGCGTTACGGCTACATATTATTTGGAGAAACATTATTTGGACAACTTATTTGAAGTGTTTTTGGATTTATTTTGTTAAATTCGCCCGGCTTCGTTCTTAAGTGATCAGTCCTAGTGATACTCTTGAATGTATTCACGAAAATAATCTTGTATCAACATTTCCCAACTATAATAGTACGTATATTCCTAACTCTACCTGTTACTGTAGCTACGGGTGAGCGGTCGTGTTCAAAACTTAAGATTATTAAAAACTATTTACGATCCTCAATGAAGCAGGATAGACTTTCTGCTTTAGCAATGTTATCTATAGAACATGAAGTGTGTGCGACATTGGACATTAAAGATATTGTCAAAAAGTTTTCCAAGATGAAAGCCCGAAAAGTGTGATTTTAGTTTTTTTATGTGTTTATGTTTCTATTTACGGTTTATTTTAATTAAATGGACGTTTAAATTAGGATATTAGGATATACATATTCTGAACGTTGGATCATGGTTATTAAATTAGGATAAAGGACGTTTAAATTAAATTAGGATATTAGGATGGGATATTAGGAATATTAGGATATATATTAGGATAATATATGGACGTTGGATCATGGAGATTAGTCTAGATGTTCAAGTAAGTATTTATCTATTTACAAATTATTATTGTTATATTATGCATCCTCTGCAAATTTATTTAAATAATAGTATGTATGTCTAAAGTGTTGGAAGGGGGGCGGCAAATATTAAGTTGCACACGGGCGGCCAATACCTTAGCGGCGGCCCTGAAAATAGGTGACATACTGTAAGTAAAAAACAGATGTATAGTTTGTATTTGACTAAGTAGATCAGTTAAAATATCTTCGTGGCTCAAGAGAAGGAGTTGTTTCTGGAATTAGTAGTTTGAGTGAGGAGTTGGGCAGATTGATGCAGTTGTAGAATTGTTTTATCAAAAACGATAGGCAGATGAGAGATCAGGCGTATTTGGAGAAACTGGGTAGTATGAGCGAGGTGGACAGGAGGAGAATAAGGTGGAGTCAGCTGTTTTGAAGATACAAGGTTAGTTTTCTCATTTAGAGATACTATCAACCACAACCATCTATTTAAATTAGAGTTATTTATTTTTAATTGTTTGTTTGTCTTAATTGAAAATTAAAGTAAATATAAAATGTTTGAGTCACTAGCAAAAAAGTAAATGAAAGAATAAAATAAGAGATCTTTGATTTGGATATAAGTTTATTTAATTTTTTATTGATAATTTTGGGTGTATGATTTGATGGATGTTTGATTTTTCATTATTCTCATAATCGTATATGGTATATTTTTTACTTGATATTCTGAAATTATAATACTTGATTTATTCTGAAAATATATAAAACTTACTTTATATTTTCATATTTTTTTTTGTAAATTTATTATCCTATTGTCTACTCTCTCATCAAGGGCAACAATAAAAAATACTTTGAATCCACGTTTTTTTTGTTAAATAGTAAGTAAAAGAGCCCTAAGATATCGTTTTAAAATATATTTGTTTTGTAAAGAAAAGCTCAAGTAGGGATAAGATCTAATAAATTATAAAAACATGCATTTGAGCAAATCATATCTATATATAAACACGTCAAAATTATTTCTTTTCAAGGATAAGTCGAAAAACAGTGGTTATAAATTAAAAAAAAGTGCAGTGAATACAAATCCACAAGTAAAACTGTAAGTACCCATAATAAATAGCGTAAACAACTAAAAAGTAAGCGAACATTTCAATTTGACAATTGACAGTTAAGATAAACGGCGAGGTTGCCGGATTGTGAGAGAAATCTGCGGAAGTAAGTGTGTCAAAAATAATTAAATAGTAAAAATAGTAACTCTTAATCTCTGAAATTGGATAAAAGCAAAGTCTGCCGAACCGTCGAGGTGAGAAAGCTTTTAACGCTATATTATAAAAAGATGAGTGAAAAATTAGATTGTATGGATAATAGACGTATAAGAATAAAACAAAAACTAATTGAAGTGCAAAATGATTTACAGCTCATGAAACGAGAAGTAAAGAAAGAAAAATATTATAGTATATGGAATAACAGAGGAAGGAGGTGAACAAGAAAATGATATGATAAATAGTATAAAAAATATGGCAATTAATATCCAAGTTCCACTAAATGATCACACAGACATAATAGATATAAAACGCGCCGGTAGCCGAAGAGATCCCCTACGACAGTTACTGAGACCTATACTACTGGAACTTAAAAGCGGTTCCAAAAGAACAGAAATATTGAAGCAATCGAAAAGACTAAAAGGAACTGACATTTATCTAAGTGAAGATTATTCCAAAGAGGAACAAGACTAGAGAAAAATACTGAAATAACACTTAAAAGAAGCAAGAGAAAGGGGTCAGAAGGCATCGCTTAATAATAATAAGCTCAAAATAGACAACAAAACATATACTGTGAAAAGCTTAGGATACAAGAAGACACAAAGCGAAACGATGAATACGAAACTAGCAAGGAAAAGAACAACGAATCAAACATAAGAAAAAGAGATAGAAAAAGAAAAACCAAGAGGACAAATAGAGGAAAAGTAGGAACCTGGATCGCTCAAACATTATTAAGACCAGGAAAAATGGAAGAGGTAGCAAGAGAAATGCAAAGATACAGAATAGACATACTAGGACTACAAGAAGTACGATGTAAAGAAGAAAATATCAAAAAGAAAAACTACACAATATACTACTCGGGAGAAAACAAGCAAGGGAAAAACGGCACAGCATTCATGGTTAACAATAAGATTAGGGACAAAATTATAGAATTTAAAGTGAAAAATAGGCGAATGTCATATATAAAAATAGAAAACAAACAAGCCAATATGACAATCATAAACATATATGCACCCACAGAAAATGCACCATAAAATGATAAAATTGAATCATATAAACAACTTTAAGAATTATATGAAAGGTTACCCAGAAATAATATAGAACTAATGGTTGGTGACTTCAATGCAAAAGTAGCCAAAGAAAACTAGTATAAGAAAGTAGCAGGGAAAGAAACCATTTATGACGAGACAAACGATAACGGAAAAAAATTATGCCAACTAGCAGCAATAACAAACAGTTACATTATAAGCACAAACTCCATGCACAGAAGAGAGCATAAAGTAACATTTTTGATACCTGGCACAACAGATGGCAATCAGATAGATCACACACTAATATCCAACAAATGGAAAGCAATAATGCACGATGTCAGATCATATAGAGAGGCAAACGCGAACACAGACCATTTTCTAGAAATAGGAGAAATCAAAATGATGATAATTAAAGCAGAGAGAACAAGACAAAACAAAAGAAGATGGAATCTGTAGAAGTTAACGAACAGGAACTATGAGAACAATATGAGACAACCCTAAAGGAAAATCTAACAGAAGCAAATAACGTAGAGGACATATGGAAAAATATAAAAGAATCCATTTTGAATGCAGCTGGAGAGGTGCTAGGACACAGGAAAATAAAGAAAAGTAAAGAGTGGTTTGATGCAGAATGCGAAATCAAAATCAAGCAGAAAAACCAAGCAAGAGATAAATGGATATCAATTAAAAAAGAACATCATCGAAACGAATATAAAGAAAAAAAGAAAGCAGCAGATAATTTTTGCAAGAACAAAAAAACTGTGGATGGAAAAGCTGTTAAAGGACCTAGAAAAGAATAGTAAAGACAGCGCCAAACTATTTGAATACCTAAAAGCTCAACAAAGAAAAGGCAGACCAGTAGTTAAGATTGACAATAGATTATAAGAAACACACTTTACAGAACTATATAGATGCAAAGAAAGCCCGAAAGAGAAAGTAGGCGCAATGGAAGACATTCATCATCATTCAATCTTCGCTTATCCACTGCTGGACATAGATCTCCCTCATAATTTTCCATCTATTTCGATCTTGTGCCTCTTGCATCCAATTCCTATGACAACGTTTTAGATCGTCAGTCCAACGTGTTGGTGGACGACCTCTGCTTCGGTAGGCATCATCTCTTGGTCTCCATTCCAGTATCCGCTTTGTCCATCTATTATCTGTCATTCGAGCCACGTGACCTGCCCAGTTCCATTTCAGTGTTGCTACTCTCTCTACTGCATCAGCCACTCCTGTTCTTTGTCGTAGCTGGCGATTTGGGATCTTGTCTCGTAGTGAAACGCCCAACATAGCACGCTCCATCGCCCTTTGACACACACGGATCTTTTGGAAGACATTACACATAATGAAATATGGATACCAACATATGATGAATATTTAGACATCATTCAAAAAATGAAACGGAAAAGAACACCCGGCCCAGATGAAATTCCCAACGAGCTTATTAAAAACGAAGGAAAAGTTATTAACAAGCATCTATAACCATCCATAACCAACCGCCTAACACATAAGCTCGATTTCTATCAACCTATCGAGCAGGCTGGATTCAGAAAACATTTTAGTACCATAGACCACTTGCACACCGTAAGAACACTGATAGAAAAATACACCGAGTATAATGTTCCAATTCATATGGCGTTCGTCGATTTCCATAAAGCATTCGATTCCATCGAATTATGGGCAGTGCTTGAATCTCTAGAAAATGCACGTATAGATTCAAGATACATTAACATAATTAAAAACATATATGAAAATGCCACCATGCAGATAAAGCTGGACGAAAGCACAAAAACTAATCCCATAAGACTACAACGGGGAGTAAGATAAGGAGATACCATCTCTCCCAAACTATTTACCCTCGCTCTAGAAGACATTTTTAAGAAACTAGAATGGAACAATAAGGGTATCAACGTCGACGGATCATACTTAAACCACTTGCGATTCGCAAATGACATAGTTTTAATAGCCGATAATATCCAAGAACTAAATGATATGTTACAACAATTAAATGCAGTTTCAGGAGCGGTTGGCTTAAAAATGAACTACAGCAAAACAAAAATACTGAGCCGAGACCAGACAAATATAACAATACAAAATCATACCATATAAAATGTTGAACATTATGTATATCTAGGTCATGTTATCAAACTAGGAAAACCAAATCAAGATGCTAAAATTAAAAGAAGAACACAACTGGCATGGGGCGCTTTCGGCAAATTAGCATATATCTTGAAAAACACCTCCATTCCTGTAAACTTAAAGAAAAAGGTGTATAACACATGCATACTACCAGTTTGTACTTACGGCTTGGAGACAGTAGCTCTTAACAAAAAATCTGCTAAAAAATTAGAAACAACGCAAAGAGCAATGGAACGAATCATGCTTGGAATATCACTAAGAGACAAGATTAGAAACACCGAGATAAGACGTAGAACGAAGATTAGAGATATTGTGGAAGAAATTGCAAAAATGAAATGGCGCTGGGCAGGTCACGTAGCCCGATATAATGACAACAGGTGGACAAGGAGAATTCTAGAATGGAGACCAAGGACGACAACAAGAAGCACGGGAAGACCTCAAAAAAGATGGGTAGATGACATAAGAACAGTGGCAGGCAAACAGTGGATTAGATTGGCGCAAGATAGAGAAAGATGGAAGCAATTGGGAGAGACCTACATTCAGGAGTGGATGGAAAATGGTTGACAAAGAAGAAGAAGATCTATAACCTAGTAGTTAGAATATGGGAAGCAGAAGAAATGCCTGAGGATTGAAAAGAAGGCAGAATTATACCAATATTTAAGAAAGGAGAAGTAACAAACTGTAACAACTATAGAGCAATATCTCTACTGAGCACAACATATAAAATTCTAACAGCCCTCATCAAGCAAAAACTCACTCAATTCACAGAAAAAAAAATTGGGGACTACCAGCAACGATTCAGAGAAGGCAGATCTACTACAGATGTGATCCACATAGTTACACAAACAATCGAAAAATGCCACGAATACAATATAGAACTCCACATCCTCTTCGAAGACTTCAGACAAGTCTTTGACTGTACTGGAAGAAATAAATTATTTATTGAAATGAAAAATCAATATATACCAGCAAAATTAATCAGATTAACAAAAATAACCCTGGATGAAGCTCGAGCTAAAGTAACAACAGAAGAAGGTAGCACAAAATCAATTGCAATAGAAACAGGAATGCGGCAAGGCGATTCCCTGTCAACCACATTATTCAACATAGCAGTAGAAGTAGAAGAAACAGTAAAGGCCAGCAAAATTAAAGGAACTATAGCCCACTCCTCTACACAAATAGTTGCATATGTAGATGATTTAGTTCTTATGGGAAGAGGCGAGGAAATATTATAAGAAGCAGTAACAATCCTGGCAAAAAAAGCACGAAAAAGAGGTCTAGAAATTAACGAAGGTAAAACAAAATATCTACTCTGCTCTAGAAGAGAAGATAACAGGACGAGGGAAATCAAAATAGAAAACTATACTTTTGAAAGAGTCCAACAATTTAAATATTTGGGAGTAATATTGAATGCCCAAAACAAGAGAAGTGAAGAAGTAACGGAACGAATACTAGCAGGCAACAAAACATACTGGATATATCATAGGCTCATGAAGGACAAGAACTTATCCAGAAATACAAATCTGATAATATACAGAGTTGCAATCAGACCAGTAGTTACGTACGCAGCTGAGACAATGTGCCTTACCGAAAAAGATGAAGAAAAATTGAGAATTTTCGAAAGGAAAATCCTCAGACGGATTATGAGCCTGAAAAGAATGGACAATCATATGTTCAATATTATGAAGGTACATATAAAAAGCTTTAATTTGAGCGATGCAGCATTATATTTGACCAAATAGTTTATGTAAAATTAACGATTAAAAGTACAAAAATGTCAATTTTTCATCATTTTTTTTATTTTTGAAATAACTTTCGTAAACATTCTTTTTTATGCAAAAATCATTATATTGTAGCTCTTTTAATTATAAATCGAATAAGACTTCATAAGATCTGTTCGATTATCATTTATTGCCACTAGAAATAATGTTGAACTGGGTACGGATATTTGGAGTGTACCATTTTCCAAACGATAAATATTTAAAAAAAATATTATTTATTTTCACTTAAGATCTGTTGATTAAAAAGTTTTGGATGAAGACAAGGCAGTGACCTTGAGTATTCCAGTTATGAAGTTGTTTTGAAATATTGTACTTCCAAGCTTTATTAAATGCACGTTCTAAATCAAATGATATAACAATACATTTTTGATTTGTAGCAAGAGCTTCATGTATCTTACTTTCCAAATTGTCTATGGTTGACCAATCTTTATGAAAGCCATTTTGCTCGCAAATTAAGAAATTGTAATTTTCTAAAACCCATAAGAGCTTGAAGTTAACAATAAATTCTAGTAATTTTCCTGCTGTCGATGTCAGAGATATGGGTCGATATGATTCTGGGTCATATTTAGGTTTGTCAGCTTTTAGTAGAGGAATGACTATTGCCTTTGACCTAATAGCTGGCCAGTGGTGGTGGAGCCAAATTTTGTTAAATATGTTCAAGAGATATGTTATGGCTGAAAGAGAAAGATGTTTCAGAAATAGTAAAGGAATATCATCAGGTTTAAGACTGGAATCCTTCAGGTTAAGAAAAAAGATAAAGAAAAATTGAGAATTTTCGAAAGGAAAATCCTCAGACGGATTATGAGCCTGAAAAGAATGGGCAACGGAGAAGTGAGAAGAAGAATGAACCATGATTTAAGAGACATAATGAAGGGAGAAGATATAGTTAGATTTAATAAAGCACAGAGGATGAGATGGATGGGACACATAGAGAGAAGGAAAAACGACCTACTGATTAAGAAGATCACCAGATGAAAACCAGCAACTGAAAGAACAAGGGGAAGACCCAGAGAGAGATGGGAGGATCAGGTCATGAGAGATATCAAAATTCTGGAAGTGAGAAACTGGTGGGAACTATGCACATATCGAAATGAGTGGAAGAAAATTGTAACGAAAATAAGTCATACAACAAACTTTGACAACATACAAGTGGAATGCGGAGTGATTCACCGCAATAAGCGAATCAGAGAGCTCTAAGTAAGAGCGGCAATCATTCCACCCGGAATGAAATCCGGACTCTACTGATGAAGATACTGTTTAACGAAAAATGGGGTAATTTTGCAAGGCAAAAATAAGAAATATAAACCGGTGTATGTATCCTGATTATAAAATTTGTTATAAATTAGGCAAATAGGTAATACTTCACTACTTAATTTATTTGCAAAATTAATACCATTTCTGTTAATTTGATCTAAAACTATTTTTTATAGATCGCTCGCGTTGATTTTTAACCTTCTCCTTTAACTTACTAAAATATAAGACAAATTGATTCGTACACGGCACAAATTTGTACATGAAGTATTTTTCCATATGTATTCTGAATGTTGACTTTATTTATTATTCAGTAAATATCAAATATTTCATTTCTCCGATAATACGAGTAAATTAACACCTTTTAGTTTATTTACGCTTAATTAGAATCATAGTATTTAAAAAATTAAACGTTTGATATCAGAACAAAGTTTATCTTTTCTATTAGTGTTGTTTCGGGTAAATGTGAAAACATATCGTTCTACTTGCTTAGAATAAACGGATATAATATTCTTTATATATGCTTATTTGATTGTGTATTTTTGTTACATATTTATAAATATTATTAAAGGTTAATAAAAATTAAAAATATTAAAACGAATCGAGATAAATCAAAATACCCCATTAAGAATTGTTAGAGGAGCTTTTAGATTTTTAGAACATCGCCTGTAGAAACTCTCCAATGTCTAACAGGAGAGTTACCGCTCCACTTAAGAAGAATGTATCTTAGTCTATATATTGCTACAAGAGTTCTCTCAAATTCAAATGATCCTGCCATATATAACAATGAAACTAATCGTTTCGCCGAACTCCTTGTAGATAAAAGTAAAAATATTCCCTTTTATGAAAAAATTCGACAGTATCTACATTCGTTATCAATTAAACTACCATCAATATCATTCCCAGTTAATATTAAGACACCTCCTCCCTTGACAATAAATCTTCCTTACATTAATCTTAGTCTATCTGTTTTTAATAAAGATGAAACAAACCATACCAATATACTTTTGTTCTTCCTCTCAATAATATCAAATTATAAAGATTATTTCTTCTTATATACCGACGCATTCAACTTCAGACAGCTTAGGAGCAGCCGTAATAGATTCTAATCAACACGACAAATTCAAATTATCAGCATTCAATACTGTTCACACGGCTGAGATTTATGCCATCCTACAAGCGTTAATAATTATAAAGAAGAACAACTTTAGTAAGGCAGTAGTTATCATGACTCTTGAAGCTCCATTCTGACAATACAGCAGCTGTACCCAAAACATCCAATAGGTTCTCTTGTGAAAACTGAATTAGATATTTTACCCAAAAATAAAACACTGACATCGTAATACTTTGGGCCCCATCACATATCGGTATTCGAGAAAACGAAGAAGCAAATTCCTGTGCTAGAGATGCAGCAAACAACAAAAATTCAACAATAGTGAGTGAAGTGGTTGTTAGTGATATTAAAACAGTGATTAATTGAAAAATCCAGTGTAAGTTGCAAAGTGAATGGGATAACTCCCAATCGGAATTAAAAGAAATTAAACCCTCTATAAAAACGTGGAGGAAACAAAACACAAGCAGGGCCAACCAGGTTGGAAATGATCGATTACGTTTACGTCATACACGTATAACGCATACATTTTTATTTGATGAAAAGAATCAACCGGTATGTGATAGATGTAAGACAACTCTAAATGTAACACACTTGTTAAACTGTTCAAAATATATTCAAGACAAATTCAACAACAATCTTTCCAACTATCTAAAAGCATTATTAGATGAAAACTGTACCATAAATAATATTATTAATTTTCTTAAAGAAACTCAACTTTTTCATATATTGTAAATTAATTAAGTATTGTAACTCAATGTAAAATGTCGCTAATAGCGGTTTGTAGTTGATGCGACTGATATTAAATATTAAAAAAAGGTTTGAATTAGCTTATATTTTTTCAGTAGCATAAGAAAAACAAAGTGAAAAGAAAAAACTAAAAACTTTTGTTGTTCAGTTATGTAATTGTATGAGTGTGGGGAAAAGATACGGTAAATCACTGATCGGGAGCCAACAGCAAAGTTGTGGTACGAGTGGGGAGGAAGTGCTAGGAAAAACGTGTGCTGAAGGGCCTCCTAGGGATAGAGAAACATGGTAATGGCACGACGAAGTGCAACAGAAGCCTATGAGAAGAGAGGTTAGAAAGACAGTTTTAAATGATAGAATTTTGAGCATATATACAAGGTAGCAAAGAGGAAAGCAAGGCGTTCTGTAGCTACTGCTAAGAAAATATCGTCGCTGTATAAAAGTTGGAAATACCCGAGGGGATGAAAAGGATATATAGCATTGCTAAAGCAAGGGATATGTCATCAAAAAGACTTTACTCACTTAACGCAGATTAAGAGAGCGAATGGAAGAGTGTTAATATTCGATGTTGAACTAAAGCAATGGATGGAATACTTGTCCTACATTTGATATCTGAATCCCTTCACCAATGTTTTTTAAATGATAAACTTGGTTTGCTCCTATTCCCTGCCTTCTATATTGCCTTTAAGGATCAGTTGTAGTATTTTACATCAATTTCTCCTCACTCTTTATTCCAGATAAAACATTTTTCGGTATTTAACGGTCCTGAATAAGACTGGTATATAACAGACTATTTCTAAAAAATATCTCGATTTAAGTTATTTATACTGCTTTAATAGGGATCAGAATAGTGTTAATTCAAAAGAACTACATATACAAACTGTGTTCTAGAATTAATGCTTATGCGGTCTTCTATTTAAAAGAAGTCGACGTATGGATGGCTACCTTTTGGTTAAATAGTACTAAGATAGATTATACAGGACTTTTTTGAAAAAATAATGAAGTAAAGTTTGCTAAAAATCTGATGTAGTCCAGTCATCAAAAGTAAGTATCTAAGGGTGACAATATCCCGTACGATAAAACGAAATAAAGGTTATGGAGTGAATGGTTGCGCAATACTGGGTCAAAGACGGCCGTCTAAACAGGACTACATTTGGAATTTGGGGTCTACAAAGAGTCGCAGTTAGAATTTAATAGAGTACATTGAAAGTCTTATTATCAATTCCATTATGCAATGTCGTATATAAACAATATAGCCCAAGTTGTAGAGAAAAAAGTGTAATAATTAGTAAATGTTTCAAATCAGCACAGCGTTATAAAAAGCAATGTCTCGAATAACCTCAAAGTACTTGTAACTTCGAATTGTTGGTTTTTTTAATTATTGAAGTTATACTTCTATACGCACGCTCCACGTTGGAAATTTGTACGGGAGTGAATCGGTGAAATCATTACATATGTAAGATAATGAGTACGAGAGAGACAGAAGATACATTTTCTCTCTCTTCCTCTCTCGAGAATAAAAATGTTCCTTTTGTATATATATTTAATATTATATATTATATTCCTATTATATATATATATATATATATATATATATATATATATATATATAATATAATATTTATTAATATTATTATTTATGTGATATGTTTTGTATTATTTATTAAATGTTTATAATTATTTCAGTCTTTTGTATTTCAAAATAATAATCTCAATAAATCACTGTATGACCGAGAACTGTCAATTTTGAAATACGTTTGTGTCATGTTCATACGCTGGTGTATGTGAGTTCGAATCTCACTATGAATTTACTTTTTTATTTTTGAAATATTTAAAAACCCCACGTTCATTTTATTAAATATATGTAATATACGAAAAAATGCTAAATTTTAAAATAAAATGAAAATTTACAACATAATCCGAGTTGTTGGTTTTTGAAGTTATACTTCTATACGCGCGTTCGACTTTGGAAATTTGCACGGGAGTGAATCCGAAATTTGCACGGGAGTAACAAGCCTCGTTAGGCATGTTAAATTATAAATTAAAACTTGTAAATATCTCAAGAAAGTTCAAATGTGTACTTATATACACAACAAACAACAATTAAATATTATATTTGTCAATGTCAGATAAATTGACAGTTGTATCACCAAACAATTTTTTTTTTAATAATATTGTTATTATGGTAAATTAAATATATGCGTAAGTAAGTTATGTATATTGTCATTTTTAAATACTTATGAATATTGCATCTTAGTTTTTATTGTATTATTATATTGAATTATGTTGCAGTGTATTGTATTGTATTTTTATATTAATAACAAAATAAACAATGAATTTTACTGCAGAGTACGTGTAAAAATTTTTTTAAATTTAATTCCTTTTATACATATATGAAAATAAAAATATATATTTTCATCAAAATATTGATTCAATCCTTTATTTACTTACTATACTCCTATTACAGGTCAAATGTTTATATACAGCAAACGATGCACAATATACCTGTATACCTAATTCTTTTTCTCTTTCTGCTCTCTCTTACCTATAGCATTACATATGTTATGATGCATATGTAATGATAATGTGCAGATTAACTCCCATATAAATTTGTAACGACGAACGCGTGTATAGAAGTATAACTTCGACCGGCAGTCCCACTGGACTGCCACACCCGTTTTTGTTTTTATTTATTGTATCAAATTATTATTTAGGTTAACATGAGTGCAATATTATGAAGGTACATTTAAAAAGCTTTAATTTGAGCGATGCAGCATTATATTTGACCAAATAGTTTATGTAAAATTAACGATTGAGAGTACAAAAATGTCAATTTTTCATCATTTTTTTTATTTTTGAAATAACTTTCGTAAACATTCTTTTTTATGCAAAAAGCATTATATTGTATCTCTTTTAATTATAGATCGAATAAGACTTCATAACATCTAATCGATTATCATTTATTGCCACTAGAAATAATGTTGAACTGAGTATGGATCCTTGGAGTGTACCATTTTCCAAACGATAAATATTTGGAAAAAATATTATTTATTTTCACTTAAGCTCTGTTAATTAAAAAGTTTTGGATGAAGACAAGGCAGTGACCTTGAGTATTCCAGTTATGAAGTTGTTTTGAAATATTGTACTTCCAAGCTTTATTAAATGCACGTTCTAAATCAAATGATATAACAATACATTTTTGATTTGTAGCAAGAGCTTCATGTATCTTACTTTCCAAGTTGTCTATGGTTGACCGATCTTTATGAAAGCCATTTTGCTCGCAAATTAAGAAATTTAAATTTTCTAAAACCCATAAGAGCCTGAAGTTAACAATAATTTCTAGTAATTTTCTTGATGTCGATGTCAGAGATATGGGTCGATATGATTCTGGGTCATATTTAGGTTTGTCAGCTTTTAGTCGAGGAATGACTATAGCCTTTGACCTAATAGCTGGCCATTGGTGGTGGAGCCAAATTTTGTTAAATATGTTTAAGAGATACGTAATGGCTAAAAGAGAAAGATGTTTCAGAAATAGTGAAGGAATATCATCAGGTTTAGGACTAGAATCGTTCAGGTTAAGAAGAGATGAGTTTATCTTTTGAAAAAAGATGGGATGGTTTAAATAATTATTTTTAAACGGATGAATGTGGTTTTGTTCGACGAATTCTTAGGCTTTAAGAAAATTGGCTGTATACTGTTGATTCGATGAGTCGCCTTGATAGATTCTCCCAAAAATGTTTGCAATACAACTACTTAATGTTATAAATTATTATTTTCTTTTAAACCCGTGAAATTGTGTGAAGTATGTAAACCAGATATCTTTCTAACTTTGTTCCAAATATCATAGAGAGAGAGAGAGAGAGAGAGAGAGAGAGAGAGAGAGAGAGAGAGAGAGAGAGAGAGAGAGAGAGAGAGAGTGAGAGAGAGAGAGAGAGAGGGTATTGCTATTAATTTTCGATACGTACTTATTCCATAAAATTTTTTTAACAGTTTTGACAGGTAACTGTGCCTTTGCTTTTAAAATTTTAAATTTTACTTTATTTTGCGGTGTTTTATGCTTTTTGTATGGGTTTAAGACTGATTTACTTCCACCGAGTTAGATTTACCAATAAATTTTTGGGCAGCGTTTAAGATAAGTTGATTAAACTGCTCTATAGTCTGTTATTTTTAAAGTCGAAATATTATTATCGATATATTCGAACAATTTTTGTCAATTTAGATTTCTTATTCTCCACTTAGATATAAATATGTCATTAAGAAAATTTATATTAAGTTGATATAAGATATCGGCAATACTTGTTCCTCTGGCAGGTGTGTGATCTTACCCCCATATGTTTTGAACATTAAAGTCGCCTAGAATTATACGAGGACGTGACAGGTGCTCTAATAACCTGCAAAGACTATCAGAATTTACTTGTATATCACAAAGAACGTAAACATTGCAAATAGACACTAAACTGGTAGTTGTGATTCTGACAGCAATAGCCTCCAAATCACTAACTATTGGAATTTGTACCGCCTCCATCGATTTGTTTACTATGGTCTGTTTTTTAACCAGGAGGAGTAATTCAAATTTTACGCGCCGTAATGCTTGTTTCTAATTGGTCCAATCGCAGGCAAGTTTACTCCACTAAATTATGACATTTTGACACTAATGACATTTGTGAAATTTTAAATTTCAAAATTTATATCGACGATTTTTTGTATTTTCTGTGTTATTCCTTACATTTTTAGATATTTCGTTTGTATTTATATAAAAACAGTTCTTTTCAGAAGACATATTAGTGTTATTAAGATAACAATATGGATTCAATTAATTTTTCTCCACCTAAAAAATGCCGAGTAGATGTCATTTATCTTCAAATGAGAAACAATGCATTATAAACATGTATAAACAAATCAAAATTGATAATTCTGGAATGAAAATAACATCCACGGTAGCAAAAATAAAACAGGCAACAGTTTAATTTTGCAGAATAGTTATAGTTAAAACCAAGACTTACTAAAGTAATGTGCTAATTTTAGGGTTGCGAATTCAACTATTTACCGAACAATGAAAGAATATAAGCTGACTGGAACAGTAAGTTGTTCTAAAAATATTGGCGGTCGACCTTTTATTCTTGCAACATACGATGAAAAAGTTAAAACATCTATACGCCAGATAGTACACAGCTTCTTTTTCAAGAATGAAATGTTTACATTAAATAAAATTTTAAGTGAAGTAAACAACCGCCCAGATCTTCCAAATATGTGTCGTTCATTATTATATAAATTCTTAAAGCAAATCAATTTTAAGTAAGTAAATATAGGTTAACCACAATTATATAGTAAATAAAACGTGCAACCTAAAAAATATATTATGTCTGAATTAGGGAATCAGTTAGAAGATAAAGAGCTTTAAAAATATTTACAAATAACTGAAAATATCGATTTTTTTCTATTTTCTTTGCTTATAAGTTTAAAACTATTCATTTTGGAGCAAAGTAGTACAAAAATAAAACAAAGGTAATGATTAAATTTCTTATTATACGAATAGAGGTTAAAAATGTCTTAATTTATTTCCCTTGCTGCAAAATAGCAATAAATACCATTAATTTATTAAACATTTTCATCAATCCATTAATACAATTAGTCCTAAAGATGCTTTAATGTTGTTAAAAATAAATTACATACAGTGCACTGATTCTAAACATGCCAGTGGGGGATGGCTTCTATGCATTGTATTATAATCAGTGTATAAGAGAGAAAGTTTTTAAGTTCAACGACAATATCCATAATCTCCCTTCTATGACCAGAAAGAGCTACAATTCATTTAATGGAGCCTGAATAATGAATATAAGTCTATACCTGTACATTTGAAAAATGGGCAATCCCATCAAAACTGGTTATATTCTTACAGTAGCATACAATATTTGTTGTTTAAGTTAATGCGCTGAAAAAATATTGTAAAGTTTGATTGGATTTTAGATATAATTTTATCACGAATATATGGGAATATATGGCTTTCCTATACGTTCCAGACGATTTTCTTTTACAATGTGATAAATAAACTCTAAAAATTCTTCAACTTCTTCGTAAAAGTCTAACATTTTTTTATTGTAATTAGAAAAACTAAATAATATATTGGAAGTGAATTGAAAAAAATTATTGTCTTGTCTTGTCTTGTTGTATTGATGGCTTTGCTGCAAGGCAATTGCCAGCCCGATTTGTGTGAGACCCCACTTTGTCTGGCTCTGGGCCATGCAGGAATCTCTGAAAACTTCACTGAACTACAGCTTTTCTCGTGGTGGCGCTTTTCTTGTTTCTATATAGCTTATAACTTCGCTATTATTGTATCGGCTTTCTGATCTACGGCAATAATATTGGAGGACAAATTAATATTACAACAAATGGGATAAGAGGCCAACACCAAAGCACTAAAACAGGCAGGATTATAGGATATATCGGGAAAATTGGATAGTTGAGCTTCAGAGTTTGATTTTATTATCTGATCTGATCTACGGCAATAATATTGGAGGACAAATTAATATTACAACAAATGGAATAAGAGGCCAACACCAAAGCACTAAAACAGGCAGGATTATAGGATATATCGGGGAAATTGGATAGTTGAGCTTCAGAGTTTGATTTTATTAATGTTAATGAAACGCATGATTATCTCTATAGTTTCATCTTCCGGAGAGGATAGAAGGTCAGTCATGGATAATGGTGATATTTTCTTTTTTGATACAAAGTACTTATATAAGTCCAAATTAGGAATATAGTTAATAGGGCACTCGAAAAATATGTGATTCAGGTTTTCTATCATGCCGCATTCACAGGCAGGGTCATCTTTTATATTAATTTTGAAAAGATGGGCATTAGTCAGGCAATGACCTGTACGCATTCTAATTATAGTTGTGATGTGTCTCCGATCTTTATAATTTAAATTGCCATACCATGTCTTATCGGTGAATGTTGATTGAACTCTAGCATACCCACGATGTCTGGATGAGACTAAGATTCTCCATTTATCTTTAAAAATGTTTAAAATATCCTGTTTTAAGAAATTTAAAATGTCTTTTATGTCATATACCATTTTTCTGGGAATATTAAGATCTGTTCCAATTTTGGCCAAATTATCTGCCTCTGAATTCCCAGGTATACCTGAGTGACCTGGTATCCAGGATAATTGGATATTATAACCATTCATGTTAGATGCAGCAATTAGCCTTTTTGTCGTAAGAACCCAATATTCAGAATTTGTTGCAAAAGAAGGATTACAGAGTTTTGTTATAGCCCCCTGTGAATCTGAGAAAATTATCACATTTTTAATTTTTTTATTAATGGCAGTTTTTACTGCATCATGTATGGCAATTATTTCTGCTTTGTAAATACTTAAATGGTTGGGAAGACGTGACGAAAATTTATAATTTAGGGATGGAATGAATATACCAAAACCAACTCTGTTGTCCCTCTTTGACGCATCAGAAAAAATTAAAGTATACTGAGATTTTAGACTATTAGTTTTGGCCTCAAAATTAATTCTTGACATAATGTCTCCTTTTTTACAATTACTGTTAAAAGACTTTAAAGGTTTATTGAGTATATGAAAATCAATTTCGTAACATGGAAAATTTGAACCTCTATATATTAACTTTAAATAGGGCCTATACTGTTGAAGTGCTTCCACTAGGTATGGTATTTTGTCTTTATTCCAATACTCCGGTCTATGGATTATTTTTAATAGAAAGTTGTTGATAAATTGAATAGTTGGATGATTTGTTACAACTAAGAATTTTGAAATTAATTTAAGGGCCAGTAGTTTTCTTCTATGTTCCAGATCTAATATAGATGCTTCTGCTAAAAGAGCAGCCCTGGGTGTGGAACGCATACATCCCATACATATACGCAATCCCTCATAAAACACCACATCCAATTTACTGAGAGCGGCCTTAGAACATGGTCTAAGAAACATTGATCCAAAATCAAGATGTGATTGGACTAGAGCAGAGAAGGCGATCAAAATTGTGTTTGGATCTGCACCCCACCATACCCTACACAGTGCTCTTAATACATTTAGTGATTTTTTTGCTTTACTTGTAATGTTAGTAATGTGTGGTGACCATTTCATGTTTTCTTGCAGTATAATACCCAAATATTTAACCTCTTTTTTAAAGGCAATGATTGCTTTATTAATATGTACGGGGGGTGGGATGGTATGTTTCCTCCCTCTAGTGAACCATACTGCCTCACATTTATCCATGGAAAGTGACAGGTTGTGTTCACGAAGGTGTGCATTTATGTGCTTTAAAGCATTATTGATATTATTTACCATGGCTGCTACACTTTTTCCTCTGACCATAACTGCCAAATCATCAGCATACCCTATGATAGATGCTTCTCCCAAATTTAAATCAAAAATATCCCTTAAGTAAATATTGAATAAAATAGTACTCAGAGGGGAGCCCTGTGGTATACCCGAGGTTGTTGGTACAGGACCCAGGAAGGAGCCGTCATTACCCCTACAATATAGTGATCGTTCTGTCAGAAGATTGAGAATTACGTTACACATTCGGATAGGCACTTCTAAGTTTTTGAGTTTACTATAGAGTTTATATATGTCAACATTATCGTATGCAGCTTTTATGTCTAAAAAAATTACGATGACTGACTCAGAGGATTGAAATGCAAGGTTAATGTAAGATGTGATGAATGTTATGTTGTCATATATACCTCTTCCTTTACGAAATCCAGTCTGATTATTTGAAAATTTTAAATTATGTTCCAATTGCCAGTCTAATCGATTCTTGATCATTATTTCTAGAATTTTGGCTCCACATGAAGACAGGACAATTGGTCTATAATTTTCTGGATTTGTCGGATCCCTATTTGGTTTTAAAAAACTAATAATATTAAATGTTTTCCATACGGCTGGTATTTCTCCACCCATTAAAATTTTATTATAACTATTAATAAGAATTTGTTTAGCTTTGAAAGGTAAAAATTGAAACATTTCATAAGATATATCATCCATACCAGGGGCAGATGATTTCTTTTTATTTAAGGCCAGGTTTAATTCATTTATGGAAAAGGGCTTTAAATTTTCATCTACATTGTCAAGAACAAAATTTGGATCTATATTTATGATTGACATTTTATTTAAAATAGATATTTTAAGATTATCTGGAATAGTAAGATTAAATCTTCCTGTTTTGAAGTTATTATTATTGAATTTCTTAATCTTGTTCCAAACATAAGCCATGCTAGAGTTCCTATTTAAAGTTTCACAAAAAAGCCTAAACTTTTCTTTTTTTTTATTATTTAATTTTTTTTTAGTTAATGCAATGGTTTTTTTTGCTAATATATAATTTTCCATAGATGGAACATTATTAAAATTTGCTATGGCTTTTTTCCTTTCCTTAACCCAGGATGTACAATCATTATCCCACCAGGCATTACCCCTTTTAATATGTATACCGGCCTGTTTAAACGGAATTACTTGATCAGCTACTGTGTTAATAATATACATTAGTTGATCATAACTTAAGTTATAATCTAAATCTTGAAGGTACATCAAAACTTTATTATGGTACGCTTCCCAGTCAGCTTTTTTAAAGTTTCTAATTTTATAAGGACTAGTCATGTTGTTGAATACCTCACAATTGCCATTATCATTAAGTAAAAGACGTACAGGAAAGTGATCACTGTTACCACAATCTTTAATAGTATCCCAATTAGCCTGTATAGCTAGATTCCCACTTACCATAGTCAAATCTACTGCACTTGGTATTGCCGTTGATAATTGAAATAGTGTTGGTGAACCATCGTTCATAATCACAAGATCATTATCAAATAGGAAATCATGAATTATTCCACCTCCTTTGTTGGGTGTAGCTTTATCCCATAAGGGATGATGAGAGTTAAAATCTCCCATAATTATAATGTTTTTAGGATTAAAGGAAATAAGATCATTTAAAATATTGTTATTTATATGCATATGTGAGTTGCAATAAAAATTAATTACTTGTAGATTACCTATTTCTATTATTATATATTGAATATGTTCTGAAGAAAAAGATTTAATTTTCTTAAATATTATATTATTTCTAATGCACGTTACTATCCCACCATACCCATCATCTCTATCCTGCCTAACTATGTTATATGAATTGAGCCTAAAATTGTCATTGGCCTTTAGCCAAGACTCATTTATTAAAAAAATATCAGGGTTTTCGTTGTAAATTAAGCTAATTAAATTACCCCTGTTTGAATTTATGCTTCTTAGATTCCAAAAAATTATCTTTAACTTAATTGTATCTGACCTAGTTGAAAAGAAAAGAAGGTTGTTTAGGACTCTGAGTCCGATTGGGAACCGGGGTCTATATTCATATTAAAATTTTGACTGAAGAGTATGTTTTTAATTACTCTTTTATTATTTTCTGAAGTATTCCAGATTGCATTAATAATACATCTAACTTCATCTGGATATGATGAAGGAGATTCTTGTGAATTATACGTATGAACTGCACTAGTAGTAGGCAACTGTGTATTTATATTGTTTTCAAGTTTTTTTGAGCAATTTGGTGAGTTGTTTTCATTTTGAGATCTTGAGTTGGGAAAAAGTAAATTTTCATTATGAGCCTTTTTATCATAGCCTTTGTGAATTATTCTTTTTTTTTTATTGTTTTCAGCCACAACTTGTTGAAAAGATCTTTTGATAGGGTCGGTTCTTACATGATGCGTACGTCTTTGTGAAGGTTGAATCAGGTTATCTTTATTATCATGAGTTTTTTCAGTTCTATTAAAGTTTTTAATGATAGGGAATTCGGAGGGGCGATATACAAATTCATCACGTGTCAAATAATTTTTTTTAACTATTTCGCTAGCATCATAGAAGGTTATATTTTCAAAAGACATGAGCTCTTTGATATTTTTTTGTCTTGTATACTCGGGACAGGTTTTATCGGTTGATTTATGGGGGTTTTTACAATAAAAACATTTAATTTCACAAGAAGAGTGAGCCTCCCCGTCCGATTTTTTTTCTTCAGCACAGGTAAAGCACCTCTCCTTGCCTTTACAATTTGTACGTGTATGGCCATACCTTAAACATCTAAAACACTGAGTTACTGGTGAAATATATACAGAAACAGGTCTTTCCAATCTATATACATTTATGGATTTGGGGAGACAAACTCCTTTAAATGTAAAGAGAACCGATCCAGTAGGTTCATATGTAGTTTCATTATTTTTAACTATTTTACGATTAAGTCTCTTAACTTGAAGAATTTCTGCTGAGCTGTCTGTTTTACAGCACTCTAACAGTTCTTTCTCTCCTAATTCGACATCAATTTGCCTAACTAATCCCTTACAAGTTACAAAATTGAATGGTATAAATATTTTATAGCCTTTATCAAGAAGAGTTTTATTTTTTACAAAATTATTGCTTGCAGCTTGAAAGTTAACAAATTCTACTGAGATTCTATTTAAGCCTTTGTTATTAATTTTTTTAATATCAGTTAGGTTTTGAATGCAAATATCTCTAGCAATTTTAATATTGTTAAATTTACCAATATTGAAACCCACTTTTTCAGTGGATTCCATATATACCAAAAAAGGCCCATTATCGTTTTGTGAATAAAAAACTGGCTCTTTTTTAAGGTTATTGGTATTACTGGTCGCATTATTAATAAAATTATCACCACTATCCATCTGATCTTGGCATTCTAGCCCTGTGTTGGGGGGGCCGCCCCCCCCTGTTACGCTCATACTACTTTAAACAATCAACCAGAAGAGATAAGCATGCAATCAGGAAAAACAAAAAAAATTAAGCCAATAAACAAACTATGCAAACTAACAAAATAAAGCTTATTTAGCTGTTATCAAGCTCAACTCACCTTTTAGAAACACACACCAAAAGAATATAGACGCTTACACACACTAACACAAAATTAGATGGAAAGGAATGAAAACACAGCCTCCCAAACTAAAGCTTATGTCGTGAAAGGAAAAAAAAAAAAAATTATTATTCAAACATAAACAAACAAAATTGGGTTAGAATCGATGTGTGAGGTTGTCCAATACTGATTACTGGATTACCGCAAGGCCGAGATAAGCAACCAAAAAAGAAGATGTATTTGGTGACTTTTCTAGTAACTTTCTTGGGTGTGAATCTGTCTTTTTAGTTTACTCCTCCTGGTTAAAAAACAGAGTATAGTATCGCTACAATATCGATAGCACGATTTGCATCTGTACGGTCTTTGCGTTTAGAACTGTACGATTGATTGGTCTTTAAGTTTGTCTCCTTTAAACAAATATAATCTTAAGAGTATTCAGATAAAAGAAGCTATAGCATATAAAGAGGATGGAAAAATCCATCAATGTACCAATAAAGAATCGAGTTGAATGTTGTTAACAGACTCGCAGTTGGAGGATACTGAACGATTGTCTACAGAGGAGTCACTGTCTTAGTCAGATAAATCTTTTCCTAAATGATTAAGCAGTTTCTTTTGAAGTTCTTTTTAAACTTGGTTTTTGTGGATCTATCATTTGCATATTAATAGCTGTATTTTAAAAGATGGAGAAAACTAACCATACCACTTGTAAATTCTTTGACGACGCTCATAGTATCAGGTGAGCCTTAGAAATTATCAATCATTAAGGTCAACTGATGATAATTTAAAACGAAAGAAGGTGGTGTATGAATATCAATAAAATATTTAAGGGTTTTCCGTGTAGATGAGCGGGGTTTTTATAATTTAGAAGATATGGGTTTTGTGAACAGATTTTGTGATGAATCTGTAGGAGGAGAAATTATCTTACCAAAACTACGTTTTATGGGGGTACTTGCATTGGCGCAAGTATTATCAGATTTTTTACTTAGTCGCTGTGGCTTTATTACATTTAGAAGTACTGGATCAAACTCATAAGTAGTGACAGAAGTTGAACTTGAAGTTTTATTTGTAAGATTGGCTGAAATATATGTTTCAGAAAAATGTGGTAATGTATTAGCTTTATCAGAGTTTTCTGCAATTTTATCTAATGAAAGAGGTGTTGATAGGTTAGAAGATATGGCTTTCGAGGTTTATGAAAACGATGTTGTCGCCAAATGAGGTTAATAGAAAATGTTGCTATAACCAGGAGTGTCGGTAATTTCTTAGTTATGGAGATTTGTAGGTGAACTTACAGTTCTAGCATTACTAGGATTAGTAAGACACTGGCTACCGATATGTCCTAAAAATTTGCATTTACGGCAGGTTTGACTATCCTGAGAAATGAAGATTCTTATGAAACTATTTTCGTAATGTACTGTAAACGAATCAGGTACAATAAAATTGTGTAGACTGAGATAGACTCGTCTTCGAAAACTCAGTATGTTGCTATATTCCGGTAAAATATAAGCCTCTCAGCTGGTGTTGAGTGCTCGACGTGCCTTTATAATTTGATCTTGAACCTCGATTGAGCCGTGGGAATTCATAAAATTCTCTAAAAGTTGCTTACCAGTTGCAGATTCTATTATTTGATAGACGGGAACAGCAAATAATATTTTTCGGTCCTATGATGCTTCCTAAAGGCATAAGGTAATCCTGAAGATGATCTCCATCGATTGCGATGAAAATTATAGATGACAAATCTTGTGTTAAGCGAAAAGATTTCAGTAAATGGCATGCATATTGAAGAAACCACCTCATATAAGTACTTAGGACATGAGATAGGCATAGGAAGAGATAATCAAACGTGCGAACTAAGCCGCCGCATAGGACTCACTTGGGTGGCATTCGGCAAGCTAAGCTATGTTCTTAAATCAGAACTGCCTATGTGTCTTAAAAGAAAAGTCTTTAATCAGTGCGTGTTGCCAGTACTTACATATGGTGCAGAGATATTAACACTAACCAAGAAAGAAAGAAATAAAATTTATGTTACCTAAAGAGCCATGGAACGATCGATGTTAGGCATTTCTCGTAGGGATCGGATCACGAACAAGGAAATAACACGGAGAACAGGAGTGACAGATGCCATAGAAAGAATTATGACCCTTAAGTGGAACTGGGCGGGGCACATAGCTAGAATGTCGGATAACAGATGGACACAGCGAATAATACAGTGGGGACCGAGTCAAGAAGCACATCGAAGTAGTGGTCGTCCACCAACAAGATGGTCTGATGACATAAAATGGATCGACAAAAATTGGATGCAAACAGCACAGAACTACATGAAAAAGACTGAGGGAGACCTATATCCAGCAGTGGATAGATCCGGGTTAAATGATGACGGTAATCCTGAAAATGATCTCCATCGATTGCGATGAAAATTATAGCTTGATCTTTTTTTGTAAATTGCTACTGGGCTAAAGTTGTAGAATATGACATAATTGTGGTAGATTGGTTTTGAATAGGGATGGAAATCGACTTATTATTTGACTCAATAGTATCGGATTTGTATACGAGTATAAATGACTTACAGTTTTCTTAACTACTGAACACTATTCTTAAATATCACCGTAAATTGCAAATTTTGTAGGACCGAAGGAACAAACTGTTTACTACTGTATCGTCAGGGACGGCCTTTTTTAACATCAGATATTAAAAGAAAAACATGTGAGGAAAAATAAGAATTGTTAATTGAGAAGTTTAAATCGTCGACGAAAATAGTTTAAATCATTGATCGTTTTAATATTTAGTTATATCATTTTTTGTAAAAAGTGCGAAATTTTTATTTAGGGATTCGGTTTCAAGTTAGATGGGTTGAGTTGTTAATAAAATATCAGGTTGAGGTTTTTAATCGATTCATGAATTTTAAGATAAACAGACTTAACAAAAAAAATTAAAAATTACATTAGAATTTCATTTTAAATTTTTGTTTAAATAATTATGGTATACAGTCAATACGTCCCAGAATGCGATGGAGAGATAACATCCAAGCAGACCTCCGGAAAATGATCATTCCATTTGACCCTAGGTTGATGGAAGACCGAATAAATTATAAAAAAGTTGTACAGTCATAGTTCAGGAAATGAAGCTCGAAAAAAGTTAAAACCTCGCAATTTTTTCGTCCTGCATGGATTGAGTTGAAATTTTAACAGAAGGTAGGTGATAGCCCAAGGATCAAAATCTATATCGAACCGAAGTGCGCTGAAGGGTTTTAGGGGTGAAAACTACCCCTAATTGTCAAAAATTATAAAATAACCTGAATACGGGGAAGATTTGGTTTGAATTAGTTAAATAATGATTATTTTATACTTTTGAATAGAGTTCCATCATATTTCAACACTTAAAAAGCAACCCTTGTTAGAGATTAATGTAAAAAATTACTAATTCTAAAAAAATGATTTCGCCTTGGATCGATTTGGATAAAAATTTGGATTTAAGCTCAACTCACCCTCTGCTTTATAGTTTATGTCATGCAGATAAACCCTGATTGTTCTTAGGGGTGAAAACTACCCCTAATTTTCAAAAATTGTAAAATAACATTACAAATCTTAAGATGAGTGAAATTTGGTTTGGATTAGTTAAATAGTGATTTTTTTATACTTTAAAATACAATTTCATAAATTTTTAACCCTTAAAAATCAATTGTTATGAGTGGTATAGGTGAAAACAATTTTTTGCCAAAATTTTGCAACTTTTCAACTTTTGAAAATCACCCTTTAAAACATTGCAGTTTTTATAAACTAATTTAATAGATATAAATTGAAAAAAGTAGAATTAAATACAAAAAAATTTATCAACATAAAAAGGCACCATATATTCTTATACATTTACATAAATAGTGAATACTAATAATTAATACATAAAAAAGTAATTAATACATAAAATATTAAAAATGTTTACATTTATAGGTAAAACAATTATAATATTAATTTGATTCGTCATCAATTACATCTTCATCGTGATCTATGTCATCCTCATCTTCTTCAATTATTGGTGGACTATTATTGCACCCTTCACCTGAGCACCCAGAACAAGTAGAGTTACAGTATAAGCCAACTTTTCTGCACCCACATGAAACGCCGCATCCTTTTTTGCATTGGCAAAAAATAATTTTCAAAAGTTCATCGGGTGCAGGTTGTTTGTTCATGCGTACGGGTAATAACAAACCATCTTTGGAATACCATCCCCAATCTGTTGCTCTGATATTTTCATTGCCAAGCCACTGTTGAATTTGGTAATAGCATTTTTTTGAATGCTCATCTAAGGCATCAACAGTGGGCAGAAGGGATGATAGCTTAACCGCACAGTTTTTCGTTGTAGCTTTGATGAACTGTTCGTACCGCATCTGCTCGAGAAAAGCTTCCAAATCTTTTATTTTTTTTAACTTGGTAAGCTGCGTGTCTTTAACAGTTCCGTACAACATTATTGCACAGTATCTGCCAGCATCTAAAATATCTTCAAGCTTAGCAGTACTACTGTAAAAAATTTCGGCATGTTCCCTCATGTCCGGTCTTTTTTGAAGAATATCAAAAATATTTTTTTTACCTTTATTGTAAAAAGCAGATACAGTATCACAGCCAGTAAAAGCATGGGAAAAAGCTATTAATTTTGAACTATCTGGGTACCCTATTTCCAAAAATTAATTGGTTTTTTTAACGTATTTTCTTCATTTTTAACGATAGAGTGTTTCTTCAAAAACGATTTTGTAGAAGTTTTTAAGAGCTACAAGGATCTGTGAATTAAATCTTTTTGGAACCCTTGGTTTTTAAATGGGGTAAGTTTAAAGGGCTCGAAAAAGATGGTGCTTGATCGTAAATCGATGCTTTAAACGGCTATATCTCGCCAAATATTCATTGTACAACAAATCTAAATAAAGGAAAATTTTAGTCATTAAAAATGCTAAAATTTAGTACATTTTTGTTTTTTTCATATATTCAGTTATTTCGGGGATATTTAAAAAAAGAAGGGTAAAAAATATGAAATTGTAAATCGTTTCTCGCTTTAAGCTGTACTTTTTCTAAAACTAAGCATTTTAAATGGGTCAAACTTCTTGGACGTATTAACAATACATGTACGATTTTAAGTATGGGGGTGGTTAGGGGGTTGTTTTCATCGATTTTTTCTTAAAAAAAATGAGGTATTGACCTTATTTTCATCATAACTCACTCAATTTTTGAGCTAGAGTCTTTTTTTTATGATAGGTCTATTTATGCTCTTTAAAAAAGGTTCTATGAGTTTTCTTCCAAAAATGCACCATTTTCCCGATATTTGACTTTATCTTTCAAATTTGGCATTTGAAGAAAACCGCTGAACCTATTATATCGCAAAAACATTTTAAAAAATGAATTTTATTTGTCTTTTTAAAAGCTACAAATTTGTTCTCTACAATTTTTTTGATAACATGCACCATTTTCGAGTTATTCGCGAAAAATCGATTAAAAACGTCGACTTTTTTGTCTAAAAGTTGTTACTTTCAATCGCGAATAACTTGAAAAATATCAGTTTTACAAAAAAAAATGTATAGAACATTTTTTGTTTAGAATCACTTTTTTAATCGAAACCTGTGGTTAAAACGTAAAAAAAAATTTTCACCCCCGAGATGAGGTGGCAACCACCCCCAAGGCTTTGGCGCACTTTGGTTCGGTATAGATTTTGATCCTTAGGCTATTACCTACCTTCTGTTAAAATTTCAAGTCAATCCACGCGGGACGAAAAAATTGCGAGGTGAAATGCTTCATTTCCTGGACTATAAGCCAAGATCCACCCAGGGTTGTAGCGCTACGTGATGATGATGATACAGCCAACCACTAGGAATTGTTCTTTTGTACATAACTAAAATGTTTTCAATGCGTTTTTAGGTTTAGGCCCCTCATTTTGGTCTTAAATTTTTTCCTGTTTCGCTGTTCATTGCGAATATAATCTATTTTGGGTCGGAATGTATCTTTAAATTACCTGTCCCCTCATCTGTGGTGTTGAAAAATTAATTATTTTTTATCAAGTTCCAAATTAAATACGTAAATTAATATAGAAAGCGTATATGTGTTGTAAGTAAGTAATTTTTCCATTCTTTAGTCGCTTTAATCACAGATAACTAACTGACTAAAAAAAATCCTTTCACAATTTCGAGTTTAATTATATTGACGTCCTTCAGCTAGCAGTCGATTGGTGATTATGAATATTCCACTGCTACAGTAGAGACTTCGGAGATATCTAATTTGCACATATAAAGCTATACAACCACCCGATAATCCAATTAGAGACTTGTATGTGCTTAACACGGACGAACGATTGTGACCATCACTTGAAGCTGTAAGGCAAAAGTATTAATTATCTATACATTGAAAGTTGCTACGTAACAGAAAAAAAAACCGCGTCATAGGAATTAAGTTTTTAAATTTTGTTAATAGCTATAAGTATTTTATATACGTTCTTATGATTAACTTTATTTATAACACATTAATCTACTTATAAAATAACTTTTTACGTGCATTAATTAGTCAATTTTTGAAATCAGCACACCGTTATAAAGAGCAATGTCTGGAGTAACCCATAAGTGTTTGCAACTCCCAACTGTGGCTTATAATTTTGATATGGCACTTTTTTTTTATTCAGAAAATCGCATAGACCAAATGGCTATTAGCGAAAAATTAATGGATTACATTAGGTACAATTGCTGCATTTCAATTTGGTTTATTAAATATTGTGGTACTTATTAATGCCTTTCAAGAAATTCAGAGTATTGTTAAAGTTACAGTCTGCACCTAGAGCTTCTAGAAGTGTTCCTGGTATCTTGTTGTTACTTCGTTGTTGATTGTAGAGAGGACATTCACATGGTATGTATGTGCATTATTGTTAGTCTCGTATTACACGTCTTACATCGCGGCGGTTCGCACTTTTTAATTAAGTAATCATGCGTTAACGTAGTATGTCCGAGTCTGGGGGGCGTTACTATTATTTATTGCCTTCTTGACGTAGGTAACACATTCCATGTCTCTATACTGGGTTTCACTTGTTTTAATTTTGAATTTGACACATTTCATTTATTTTTCCACGCACTTAAGATTGATTTTTTTTATATAAGCTTTTATATCCGTTGATACCGATGTGTTTACGATTTCGGAAACGTCACTCACTATCGCGTCTTTCGCACTATGGTCAGGAGTTTCGTTGCCTTTTATTTCTATATGGGATGGGATCCAGATGAAATTTATCTCATTATGATTGATATAAGCCTGAAGAAGGACCGTTTTAATTTTTTTTGAAGCGGGTTTTTTGGATACATTTGTAGGATGCTTTGTACGGCACTAAGTGAGTCTGTTAAGATAATATATTTGCAGTTTGTTGTCAGATGGATTAGTTATATGGCGCGATAGAGAGCATTCACTTCAGCTCTATATATAGTACTAACATTAGATAAATTAAATTTAAGGACCTTCTCTGGAGTTACTACAGACGCTCCCACACCTTTGGATGATTTTGAACCATCAGTGTATATCTGGGTATGATTTTTATAACGACTAAGGATTTTTCTAAAATGGGAAATAATGAAATCATGATTAGTGGAGTTTTTGTCAAATAACGTAAGTTCAAAGTTATATGATGATATGTTTTGAATCCAAGGTGGATTATGGTCATATGTGTATGGAAGACATTCAGGTATGACAATATCAAACAGATGCAAATGGTCTTTTATTCTTTTATAAAAAGGTTTAACAGAACGGTGATTTGCATTGAGGTTTAGAAAATTATCAGTAAAAGTATTTCTATAGACAGGATTTTTTGCATTATCCTTAATTTTTGTTGCATACTATCATTTGTTCTATCATTTAACGACAATTCGTTTGCTTCGCAAAGTAAACTTTCAATCGGTGTTGTACAAAAGGCTCTCAGAAATATTCTGAGTGCTGTGTTGTGAATAGTGTCCAGCTTTTTAAGTACTGATTTTGATGCTGAGTCGTAAGCTATAGCCGCGTAGTCTAGCTGTGATCGTATAATAGTTCTGTATATAATTAACAATGTACTTATGTCAACCCCAATTCTTGTGTGCTAGAATTTTTAGTAAATTTAATCTTCTGTAACATTTACATGTTAGATTATTGATATTATGTTCTTACCAATTCAACTTTCTGTCAAAAGTAACTCCTAGCAATTTTAGCGAATCTTTTTGTTGTAGTGATTGGTTGTATAGATATAATGAGATTGGTGTATTGATTTTGTTTTTAGAAAATACTGTATATTTAGTTTTAGTTATTGAAAAGATAAATCCAGTTTCCTGTGACCATTTTTCAATATCTAACAAGAAACTCTGTGCAAGTTGTGAGAGGTTGTTTAAGTTTTTGCTTTGACCAAATATTACGAAATCATCAGCATATAAGCGGCCTTTAAGTGAAAGTTTTAAATTTCGTAGACCATCATTTATGGCGATTATAAATAGCGTAAGACTTGTAACAGATCCATGAGAAATTTCATTGTCTAATTCCACTTTTGACGACAAGACATTTACTCTAACTCACATATACCTTTTATATAAGAAGTTTTTTATAAACGCAAGGCAGTGTCCTTTAATTTTTAAATCGTACAGTAATCTGATGATACGGTGGCGCCAATATATATCAAAGGCTCTTTCAATGTCGAAGAATATTCCAATACATTTTTGATTAAGGGAGAAGGCTTTATGTACACTGCTTTCTAGGTCTATAATATTGTCTAGAGTTGATCCATTTGGTCGGAAACCACTTATCTCTCCACGCTGTTGGAAATTTCTGTTCTGTCCAAATAATATTAAATATATTAGGTAGATGATTGTGTGCATTCTCAGGTAAATGCTTAAGACAAACCATTGGAATATTATCTGGACCCTCACTAGTCTCTTTAAATGAGTTGAATGCATCTTTGTATTCATTTATAATAAATTTGGAGTTTAAAGCATCTGTGTCATCTACAAACGGTATACTTACATTACATTCTTCGTTCTGTTTAAAGTTGATAAAATTATTATTATAATTGCTTGTATTAGATCTATTTTTATACGTATTAGCAAATTCTTCTGCTATTTCTAGTTCATCTGTGATTATTCTATTATCTTTCTTTAGTAGAGTGATTTTAGTAAAAGCCTAACGAGCAAAAAATCTATATTTGGAGATCAGACTAGGTACCATTCGCTGTTATATATTTTCAATATTATTATATGGAGCTGAGACTTAAACATTAAAAAATTGCAATTTAAAAAGAATTGAGGCTTTCGAACTCTGGTTATACCGCACAGTATTAAAAATATTATGGACTGATACAATTACAAATAAAGAAGTACTGGAAAGGGTTGGTAAAGAAACATAACTAATCACCATTATACAAACCAGAAAACTGGAATACCTAGGCCACGTGATGAGGGGACCAAAATATTAATTTTTGAGACTCATAATACAGGGAAAGATTCAAGGAATAAGATCTGTTGGCCGAAGGCAGAACTCATGGTTGAAGAATCTACGTGATTGGTATCAATGCAGATCGATTGATTTGTTTAGAGCAGCAAGTTCAAAAATAAAAATAGCCATTATGGTTGCCAAATCATAGAAGAAAAAGTATGGAATTAAATTATATAAGTTATGTACAGTAGATGGATATACTAAAAACATAATTGTTTATCGTGGGAAAATTACGACTATTAATGCAAATACTTCTCAGAGTAAACATATTGTGCATGATCTTTTTGAACACGTTACATGGTGGTGCAACAGAAGAGGTACAGTACCAAAACAGTACCTAAAAAAATGAAAAAGAAAGAAATTTGGGGTACACGGAACAACTCCTTACGTATAATAAAATATTAAAACTAATTACGTCATCACCGCTCGCCTACGGTCGGTAACTCATCGTGTTTGCGCCAAGCTACCGGTCTTGGGGGACTGGTAATGCACATTTTCGAGATTTATATATTTTGGGAACGCAGTCGACCTGTTAATGACTTTTCCACATATATATAATAATAATAAGTAGGTACATCGTATACATAAGTGGCTCTCAGCTTGCCAAAATATAAATAAAGCGCCAATTTCAACGTGTGAAATTTAAAGAAGGTCAAAAATAAAAAATTGTAATTAAACAAGCAAATAAGGTCATATATTAAAAATATTAAGAATAATAAATATAAAATATTTACGTGAGCACTAAATACTTTACAAAACACCTAAACTTAACAATTATTTATTATACACTAATATGTCTCATGTATTTTTATATTTACCGTCGTAAGATTCCACTTCTCCAAACAAAAATTTTTTCAACTTCTCCAAATTCATTTTAAGGCGCATTTCGAATAAGAATGTTCTTTTTTATTAAATGTTTATATTATATATATATATATATATATATATATATATATATATATATATATATATATATATATATATTATTTTTCAAATTATTTTCGACCGTACTGTTTTAACCTTTCGCTACCGAAGGGTCAAGTTGTTTTGTAGTTGACGGAGGGGGTACATTAACGGAGGGGGTACATTATGTACCCCATGCATTTTTATAGATTAAATATTAACATAATGCAATAATTTTAGTTAAAACATAATTAAAACAAATGCAAGTATTTTTTATTAAATATAAGTAACAATAAAAAAATATATGGTGTCTTGAAAAAATTAATTATCGTTTTTTTGATTAGCTTTACATTTTGTACATATTATTGTTTGAATTGTTGTGGTTGTTTGATGTTCAGCACAAATAAAGAATTTACAAGAATTGCACGTTTTTCTGCTTTTGCGGTCCTTCTTGGGTGGACAAAGTAAACATCGCCCTGAGGATTTCAAGATGGTGGCGTCGTTTTCGCGATTCTCCCTTGGTGGCGGTGGGCATAATTCGTACATCGCGTTTATAATTCGCTTATGGAATTTTTGTGGACTTTGTAGTCGCCTATCGACATGGGGCTTTTTAAGTTCTTGACCCAGGTTTAGTAAAAATTCTCTGCGTCTGTGAGAAGCTTCATACGCACGAATGGAATTCTTTGTCGTCCACAGTACGTGTGCATTCAGACCTGCCATGTCTAGAAGATTTTGAAACAAAACAAATGGCCATCTCTTAGAGGCTCTTTTCCAAGAATATTCATTTACCATCTTATCCATAGTATCTACAGCACCTTTTGTAGAATTGTAATGCAAGATTATGTCTGGCTTATAGTCCGTCTCTTCTCCGCTAATTTTATCGTCGTTATGTTCTGTACTCAATAAAACTACTGCCTTATTCTTTTTAGGAACGTAAAACGCCAGTGTTATTTCCTCAGTATAGGCAAAAACTGAGGACTTTTTTTGTCTAGAAATATTGGGTAGTAGGGCTGGAGGGATATCCTGCTTGTTTTTTCGAAGTGTTCGACATAATGTTATTTGTCGATCTAGGAGTTGTTTTGCCAAGGGAACACTGGTAAAGAAATTATCAGTAGTGATGCCATAACCAGTTTTTAGAAATGAGACCAAATCAAGTACTACTCTTTTGCCCTGGTCTTTTTCTGGTTTGTTACCATCTTTTCCAGTATAAATCTGAAGGTTAGCAGCATAGGTGATTGTTGCATCAACTAGAGCCCATAATTTGATGCCATACTTGGCTGGTTTTGATTTAATGTAGACTCTAAATGGACACTTACCTCTAAAACTTACAAGTTGTTCATCAACAGTTAGATGAGAGTGGCACTTAAAACTTTCTTTACAGTGTTCTACAAACTTTGTAAACACTTCCCTAAAAGCTGCTAGTTTGTCAGAACTTCTACGTTCTTCTCTAGTGTTCAAATCATCGAATCGCATAAGTGAAATTAAATCTAGAAATCGGTCGCGTGACATGGCAGCCGGAAAAATAGATCGACTGTACAAAGGGTTTCGACACCACAAAAAGTGCACTGGTTCCCTATTGGCTTTTAGCGCACCCGACGTAATCAAGAGTCCCAAGACCGCATAAATTTCCACTGAATCAGTGGGCAACCAGGTTCTTGTTTTATTAGGATTTTTCCCATTCCAATCCTGAAAGTATTTTTCCGCTTTCTGGTTTGTACATTTGACGATGATCTCTACAATTTTCTCATCTACAAATAATTTAAAGCAATCACTAATTTTAGCGACATTTTTAGATTTTTCTGTAAGCCATGGTTTTTCGAGCAAGTTTTTTGTGCGACATCTAGTTTGTCGTAAAGGACGATTTTTCCAAACTGTACTATTCTTGGAAATAAATGGGGAATCTACTGCCCCCAAAACTGGTTTATCAGAATCATTACTGTCGCTCTCAGATGACTAAAATATAATAAACTCAAGATAGAAATATCGTATATAAAACAAAAATAAAAATTACCTGCAGAATTTCAGGCTCATATTCCACTACTTCTAAATTATCATCTAATTCTGAATCATCCGATAAACTATCTCTTTCAGAAAGGTAATCATCATCACTTTCCTCTAACCACTGCACTGCAGTTTCACGATCCTGTTCTTTCCGAAGGTCTAACTTTATTTTTTTCGACATATCGGTAAATCGTGTAATCACAAATGGATAAATTAAAACGGTATGTTAGCACTAAGTCATCCACAGAACTGATTTGTGTGTTATTGCAAACAACAGGTTTGGTGCCGTGCGCAAAACGTCTGGTTTAGTCAGTGGCGTCGACCGCAATGAACTGTACCGTGGTTGACGGAGGGGGTACAACTTGTACCCCAAGCACAGTGCTGCACTTTTCATAGGTAAAAATATGTCAAATTGAAAACAAATGGTTGGATATGCTTTTACACATCCCAATGAAGAAGTAACTAGAACAGTTAAACAAAATTCCAACATTTTTAAAAATTATTTATGAAAAATCGAATTTGGGGTACAATCTGTACCCCCCTTCGGTAGCGGAAGGTTAAATATTGATTTATAGTATCAGCAATCGGTCTGTAGGTAATAAAACTCTATTTGTTCTATATCTCAATATTTCGTCACGATTTTGTGACTTCTTCAGGAGAAAACCGTAAATTTATTAGAATAAATATTATATGTAAACAAAGTGAATATTTCAATACTTACAACAATAAGAGTAAAAATTTAAATTTTTTTAAAATAATGTGAAATTTACCGCAGACCGATTGCTGATATTATAAATCAATATATATTAAGTATTTCATTAGAGATAATAACAAATATTTTTTTACTTTACCTCCTCAATATTTATAATCATCTGCTCTAATGTTTTATTATTAAGGTAAGGTAAAAAAATGATTTTTAGCATTCTAGAAGGTTTTTCTAGTCGCCATCGATCTCTATCTTTAACAAATCAACAAATTTTTTCTTGTACTTAAGTGTCTCTAATTATTTATTTACACCTGTGTATACCTTGTTCGTGCTATTTAAAATTTTCTGTAAACCTTTAAAAATCAATACAAAAAAAAAAGAAAAAAAGCAGAATAAATTAAGGAAGGTCATTTTTTTAAGCAAAAGAAGTTGCATAAGTTAGATAATAAACTATAGTAAATTTAACTATATTACTACTAGGCACTGCTACTAAAAAATACTATAAACAAACATTATTAGAAACAAATAAGCAAAGCCAAATTGCTTGGCTCATTGTTTCAGAAATTAGTCGAAAAATCAAACAGTTTAAAAATTTTGAAATTGGAAATTCTTCTGAATTTAAATCAAAATTAGTTATAATTTAAATTGGTCATATAGCCCAGTCTGGTTAAAAAAAAGGTGGAAAAATGTTTCGCAGATATCTGAAGTTTTTAAGACATAGGTGGGGGATACTAGATGATGAATAGATGAAAAGATACTCCTAGTTTTACCTTGCGTTTTTTTTAAGCAATAATTTATGGTCAAAATTTGATTTTTTGTCTATAAATTTTTTCCCTTATATTTTAAATAAACAATATTTATGTCATTTTTTTATGCCAAGAATATCTTTATTTTCCCGTTTTTTTAATTAAAATTGATAAATAAATTACAGAGATATTTGCAAAAAAGCAGTTTTTTTGCACTAATTTATAAATTTTATTAATTTTTTTATTAACAAAATAAAATGGTATTAATACATTTAAACATTAAGGAATTATCATCTTTTAGATTTATGCGAAATTTCTTCCCGATCAGTCAAATATTTTATAAGTTATTTAATTTGTTTATCCCTAAGGCTAATTATTTAAACTATTGAGCTTGCCCTATGCATGATGCTAAACACATTTAGCAAATTTCATAGGATTCTTTAAGACTTAGACTATCTCAGAAGTTAAATGCATATTGAGTTTTCATCGAAATTATTTACAAAATAAACGTTTGAAAAAGGGGTATATTTTTTACTTATAAACAATTGTAATAACTTCTATATTTTTCAAGCTACAGACTTGTACGTACAACCATTGGATAGCTGGTAAAAAAGCTCACATTAAAAAATAAAAAACCTTCTATGACCAATATAAACGAAGTAAGTGACTATTTTTAAAAAAAATCATATCTCCATTGTTTATAAACATTAAGAAGTAAAATTTGCACAAATTTTGAATGAAAATCTAAACTTTATATTGATACTTATAGCTATAAAATTTATCTAATTTTTCGAAACGACGGTACTTTCGAAAGATCGACATAGGAAAGTGGAGAGAATATCTGTTTCAGCTCCGTTTTTTTCTCGGCATCGGAACTTCAGATTGCAACACGTACGAAAAATTTACATTATCTCGGCTTCCTTTGCAGCTGCAAGCCTCTTTTTATTTATTCCGGGGTAGCTCGTCGAAATATGAATAACTACATAGTTTTCACTGGCCGGAAAATATGGGAAAACTCGGAAAAATTGAGTCCATTTGAAATTCACCATAAATACTTACTTTTTTTAATTTGCTCGAATAGTCTGTCGCAGTATTAATAATGATGACATAATTTTCACCCCCCATAAATCTCGGAAAATCCCGGAAAATCAACATATGTTTTTTCATTTTATATCAATGATGTAATAATACTTATATATTTTATAAATTAAATTTCAGGTAATTTTTTACACATTATATTATTATATTCCTTATATTAATTATAATTGTTTGTATTTTTATAATTAACAATATTGATTTTTATTCTATTTTTCTTACAAATATGATATACAATATTAATCTAATCGCCTTACTGCTTTGATAAAATAAGTCGATTTTTTCATCACTTGCCTTATAAATTTTACAATGTTTATTGAACTTTACTTTTTTTATTTTCTTTACATACATTGGTTTAAAAGTTAAAATTTGGTTCATTTATTCGACTTCAATGTCAGGTCTGAACCTTTTTGTTGCAGGTTGTTTGTCTTCACTTATTAAGTCAGTCTTTCCATACATTAACATATTAATGGGCGATCTTAATGCCAAGGTGGGTTAAGGTAAGGTAGGAGAACAAGTAGGAAAATATGGGCTTGGAAACAGAAATGACAGAGGAGATCGATTGATTCAATTTTGCCAAAGTGAAGACTTCGTAATAACAAATACCTTTTTCAAATTACCTCCTCGACGGTTATATACATAAACATCTCCACAACATACCAAACAAAAAATAGTGAAAAATCAAATAGACTACATTATGATAGCAAGAAGGTATCATAATGCTGTTAAATGTACTAAGACGTACCCAGGACCAGGAGCTGATATAGGCTCAGATCATAACCCGGTAGTTACTGTGATAGAGGCGAGACCAAAAAAGATTAGAAGACCACACAGAAAGGCACTAGATTTAAATAAAATTAGAAACAAAAATATACGACAAGAAACAGGAGAAGAAATAAATGAAAACCTCCGTTCAGTGCAGCAACAAATTAACGATACAAACAACGTTAACCAAAAATTAAAGTACATAAATACAGCTATACAAACAGCAGGAAAGAAACATCTTAGAAAACAACAACAAAGAATAAGGGGTGGAAGACACAAGATATACTAGACTTGATGGAACATAGAAGAAAGATGAAGAATTACCCAGACAAATACAAAGAAATAAATAAACACATAAAAAAGAGAATAAAAGAAGCCAAAGAGGAGTGGATTAAAGAACAATGTGAAGAAATGGAAACCTATGAGAAAAAGTACGATGCGTTCAATATGCACAAAAAAGTAAAAGAGATAACAGGGAGCATAAATAAATGCCAAATAGGTAAACTTAAAGACAAAGATGGAAATCTTATTGTAGAACTAGAGAATAAAATACAAAGATGGACAGAATACCCGAATGAATTATTTGAAGACGATCGAAACAACTTAACTCAGATAATCAATGCAACTGGGCCAGACATATTGAAAGAAGAAGTAGAATACGCAATAAGAAACGCTAAAAAATGGAAAAGCAAATGGACCTGATGAAATTCCTACAGAACTGTTGAAGCTTTTAAATGATAAATCCGTAACTATAATATTAAATTTTGCAGCGAGGAGCTAAAACAGTTTCCCCTCCACTTTCCTATGTCGATCTTTCGATAGTAACTTCGTTTCGAAAGGTTTTAAGTTTTGAAAAATTGGATGAATTTGATAGCTATAAAATTCAATATAAAGGTTAGATTTGCATTCAAAATTTTTACAAATTCTACTTCTTAATGTTTATAAACAATGGAGATATAATTAACAAAAAAATTGTCGCTAACTTCGTTCCTATTGTTCATAGAAGGTTTATTTTTTTTGTGAAATGTGAGTTTTTTTACCAGCTATCTAATGGTTGTACGTACAAGTCTGTAGCTTGAAAAATATAGAAGTTAATATAATTGTTTATAAGTAAAAAACATACCCCTTTTTCAAACGTTTATTTTGTAAATAATTTCGATGAAAACTCAATATTCATTTAACTTCTGAGATAGTATAAGTCTTAAAGAATCCTATAAAATTTGTTTAATGTATCTAGCATCATTCATAGGGCAAGATCAATGGTTTAAATAATTAGTCCCAGGGATAAACAAATTGAATAACTTTTAAACTGTTTGACCGATCAGGGGGAAATTTCGCACAAATTTAAAGGACTGTAATTCCTTAATGTTGAAATATATTAGTAACATTTTATTTTGTTAATAAAAAAGTTAATTAAATTTATACATTAGTGCAAAAAAAACTGCTTTTTTACAAATATCTCCGTAAATTATTTATCAATTTTAATTAAAAAAAACGGGAAAATAAAGATATTCTTGATATAAAAAAATGGTATAAATTATTGTTTAAAAAAAACGCAAGGTAAAAATAGGAGTATCTTTTTATCTATTCGTCATCTAGTAACCCCCACCTATGTCTTAAAAGCTTCAGATATCTGCGAAACATTTTGCCGTGAAATCGATGATTTTTGTATAACCAGACTGGGCTAATAAGTTTCTATATAAATTATCATTGATTTTCGGAAGAGGCCTTCTCCACGATTTTTTTGACCCTTTTCAGTTCCTGACTACTATATTCCATCAAAGCTTTGCGATAATCATCCCACTCACCTGATCTTTTGGTAAAATTAAATTTTCGTTTGCAAAGAAATTCTTTTAATTTACAAGGTGGTTATTTTATTAGGTACTTTCCTGTTGGAATCCCTTACTATCTCCGAACAATATTGTCTTCAAACGCTGACATTACAACCTCCTGAAATTTTTCGCGGTCATATCTATAGTCGAATTCACGAAAATAATGCAGTGCTGTCCTTACAGAAAGCGATGTTGCCGTTTAAAAACTATACACGTTCTAGATAGGCACGTACAACAATACGCTGGCCCTTATGTACGATATAAAACATTAAACCATGCATTCATATTAAACGTAAATTAAACAATTACAACTTCAAGACTTTTGCAAATCACACAAAATTTAATAAAAACATTTTCCTTGAAATTGTTTTTACTAAACGTTAAAACATATGAATACGTATTTATTATATTCTCTGCATTTTTGTAATAGTACCGCCATTGCGCATAATACCTATCTTGTTCCAATTCCACCTCTAAATTAAAACTGTGCCTTGTCTAATTGTTCTTCACATTTTTTATATATACGCTGTTGAATACCTTTGAGTAGTATTTTTAAAGTGTGGCTCATGAGGCTAATTAATCGGTATTCATCGCAATATTTAGGATAATTTTTCTTGGGTAAGGCTAAAAAGATAGATTTAAAGCATTCTTCAAGAATTTGACCGTTGTTGTAAGTGGTATATTTTATTAAATAATTTAGTTAGACAATTAATATTTTCGTCATTTGAGTTTTGTTTTATCTGGCAGTATAAATGTTAATGTTTGCTCACACTCATTCGTTACTTGTTCCATGGTTACATTCTCATCAGATATACTGCAAGTTGGTTTATCTAAAATAGAGTGGAAACAAATTCTTGTTGAATGTGGGCATTTAATTTCGTCTTGTGCTCTCAATTGCCGGCCTGATAATTAATTTATCCACAGTTCGTCCAGTATCCTCATTTGCAGAATCTTCGTCTGTCAAAACATGCAGGAGATCAATATCTCCTCTGCATATCAATGTATGCCATTTCTCACACTTTCTGAAGAGCCTAACTCCTTCAGAAATTAAAACAAAAAATGAGATCAAAATTGTCAACGAACAACTATATTTTTCACGCTAGGAATCCTAAGATTTCCTACATGACGAAACTATAATTTTCTTTTTCATATCTGTTTTAATCGTATATAACGACAAATAAAAATAAAAAATAAATAAATAAAAGCATCAATGCCCTTACAAGCCCGTTTATACGCTGACGACCTAGTGGTATCTATTAAAGGCAAAAATATCTCCTTAATGTCCTGTATTCTTCAAAACTTTTTAGATATTCTTGAAAATTGATCTCACCTTACAGGCTTTCAATATTCAATAGAAAAATCAATAGGAGTTGTATTCTCTTCAAGCTCCTTGTTACAATCCCCAACCCTTAGAATCTATGAGATACAGTTAGAGTTTAGAGACCATTACAAATTCTTAGGTTTAATCTTTGATTCAAACTTACATGGAAAGATCACATCTCACAACTCATCCTTTCCTGTAATTATGTAAAAGATTTTGTAATAAAAACTGGGGCTCAGACCAATCCACTTTACTTCTTAGAGTGAATTGTGAACTTTATAAAAGTCATGGATTAATTACAGGGGCTTTTCCAACTTCCCCGGTACCTAGCATTTATGCTCTTCTAGGAGAACCACAGCTACATCACCGCCGCATGTTCCACCAGTCGCTTATAATATTTCAAAACCAATATATCAAAATACTTTTACAAATTATGTTATCAAATTCCAAGATGTTCGCTATACTAAAAACCCATATTATGAAAGGATTCATACTTCAAAATCTAAACACTAATTTTCGGATGTTTGCTTCTCGGATATTACATATCCTGAGCCTTGGCTGATCGATTTATCAATCTGTGATACATCTCTGGCACATTTCAATAAATCCAGTACAAACAACTCCCTTATTCGGCTAAACTTCGAAGCCCTCTTAGAAAAGTACCCCGACTTCTATAAAATGTATACAGATGCATCCAAGTCCAAAGACGGAGTAAGGGCATCAATCGTTTCCTTAGAAAACAATATTCTTTTCCGTCTACCCCCCGTATGTAGCACATATTCAGCTGAGCTCGACGCTATATACCGTGCTGTGAAACTTTCTAACGAACTTACCTTCATAAAAGCCCTGATCAGATTCCCTTAGCTCTCTAAACTCATTAAAACATATTTTTCCAAAACATCCTTTTGAAAAGTTACTAAAATATCAGCTGTCCCAAGCTCATCAACATAAAAGAAGAGTTAAATTTTTGTGGGTACCCTCACAAATCGGAGTAACGAGAGACGAAGAAGCTGACAGGACTGCACGATAGGCAATTTTAAGCGATTGTTCGGAGCCTATAGATAAGTGTATTTTCAGTGTATTAAAAGCTTATTTTAAAAATAAAGTGTTGTGTTTGTGGCGAAATGAGTGGTCTTAAACTAATTGTAAGCTAAGTAAGATCAAGAGTAATGTTTCCCAGTGGATTCCGTCGTCGTGAACAAATTGTGCTTGCGCGTCTACGTCTAGGACATACCAAGTTAACACACTCTTACCTTTTCACAAAGAATAACCCACCCATATGTAATCATTGTAACGTTCGATTAAAAGTTGAACACTTTTTAACAAATTGTGTTAAATATGAACAAGAAAGACATCGTTACAATATCCCGAACTCTCTAGCAGAAGTTTCAGGTCCAGAGTGTTCCTATGATAGTCTAATTAAATATCTAAGATCTTTAAACATTTTCTATAATCAATCTGTAGTTATTTAATTTTGTTACATATATTTTGTTCCGTCGCTAATAACCTTTTGGTGAACTTTTTTCTCTAATAAAATAAAATCATCAATCTATACTGTAAACATTTTTTGGCTTCATAATAACCTAGAATTACATACTTGTAACACAAAAAAAAACACCGGTTTTGCGTACGCCTATTAACATTCGTTTCGGAAAATAACATTTAAACAGAACTATTAGCTAAACAAACACATATAATTGTTGTATAAAGGAAAAAGACATTGGTTTTATAATATAATAGGTTTTATAACCTGCTAATAGCCGAACTAAGACCGCACAAGAGAATTTTGTAAGGGTTTACAAACGTTACATATATGTAACGTCAGGTCTTAATGGGTGGTGGTATCTAAGGATTTTTTTAATTTGCTTAATATCCTTGAGGTTATATCAATAAATTGTATCAAGTATCAAATTTCATTATTATCGCTTTTTTTAGGATTCTTAAATTTTGTAAATGTTAATTTGTCAATCTTCACCAACAGCACCAAAGATATAAAATTTAATGATTTGCACGTAAATTCTGTATTAAATACAATTAACATTTCCAGTGAATCATTGAACAGGTCATTATTTCGTAAAATATGTTATTAAATAAACGTAGTAATTAATAAGTCAAACACTACAGCATAGAAATTTCTTTCTTTAAGGTTTGAGGATTGTACATAGAATATGTATCTTTGATCACACTAAATAAGTTCAATATACTTAATCCACAATTTTTCTTATATTTTTTGCAGTTCCCTTTAGTTCTACCATATTCCTCGGACTTTGCATAATCTTCTACATTAGTGTCGTTGCGGGATGTGGATGGCCTACAATAAACAAAACTTTAATAATACAAATTCTAATTTTATGTAAAATAAGAAACATGTAAGACTAGTGGTATTTGTACTAAGATTATCAGTTTAACCCTTAACTGGTCCGGCGTCGTCTGACAGACTATTCAATATTTTTAATTCTTTCTTATTGGCAATTAGCACCGCCCACATGCAAGTCATTCTATTTAATCCTTTAGCTATTGGAGCTTGACAAGTGGGCGTATTTGAGACGCCGACAAGTTTCTCTCAGTTCCTAAAAAGTTGCGACTACAGTTAGTTCGAGAGTAGTTTTTTTTGTGTGTCGAGCATTTTTAGAAATTATGGCCGGGCCATAAAAACAGGTTCGTTTCGGCGATGACGATTATGGGAAAACTCCTTTGAAGTGGTACCATGAGGAAAGTGACAGTGACAGTGATGAAGACGATATTTCGGAAAACCATAACATTCAATCTGAACACGATACATGTTCGGTGTTTTCTGGATCTGACGAGCCTGCAGATTGCGATGAATTAGCAGTTAGTGATAGTAACAAAACTATCATCATTCAATCTTCGCTTATCCACTGCTGGACATAGATCTCCCTCATAATTTTCCATCTATTTCGATCTTGTGCCTCTTGCATCCAATTCCTATGACAACGTTTTAGATCGTCAGTCCAACGTGTTGGTGGACGACCTCTGCTTCGGTAGGCATCATCTCTTGGTCTCCATTCCAGTATCCGCTTTGTCCATCTATTATCTGTCATTCGAGCCACGTGACCTGCCCAGTTCCATTTCAGTGTTGCTACTCTCTCTACTGCATCAGCCACTCCTGTTCTTTGTCGTAGCTGGCGATTTGGGATCTTGTCTCGTAGTAAAACAAAACTATGTTTATGGTGAAAATCAACACAAGTTGTGTACCTCAGAAGTTATCCCTTCATCTAAAATACGTAAACACAATATTGTAATAAAATTACCGATTCCAAAATCAAAAGCAAACATGCTGGCGGGGCTGCGATATCCTTGTCTATTTTGAATATGTTAGTTTTTTAAATAGTAAGGAATAATAAAACAAGGTAGGATTGTTCTTTATATTTAAAAATGGATGATTCTTCGGGTGGCGAAAAGCCACCCCCTGATAAAGGTGAAAATATGGAGGCAGTAAGTGCCCGTTTTGATTTAAATAATAGGTATAAATCCTCTGATAAAGGCCCGTTTTTTGTTTTTGTCGAGTCCATCGACCCAAATATTAAACGTTTATCACCAGTCCGAGTAGGTCATTATTTATTCATTAATAACTTTTTTAAGAAAGATGTTGTCGATATTAAACTCGTCGGTAGAAATAAAGTGAAAGTAATTTTTAATTCTTACACTTGTGCAAATAGTTTAGTCAATCACGACATAATTATTTCTAACAAATTTATTGCTTACATTCCGAATTTTTTTAATCACAAAAAAGGAATAATTAGACAAGTTGATACTTTTTTGGACGAAAATTATATGATGAATAATATTATTTCCGACCAAAAAATAACCGAGGTAAGACGTATGAAAAGAAAACTTATTGATTCAGATAATGAAACTATTTTGGTTCCTAGGCAAATGGTAATTTTAACATTTGAAGGAAATATTATTCCTCAATATATTATGTTAGATTTGGTAAGGTTTCAAGTTGAACAATACATATACCCTGTGGTACAGTGTTTAAATTGTTTTAAATTTGGTCATACTCTCAGACAGTGTAAGTCCACTTTCAGCTTATGCAAAAATTGTGGCAAAGAACACGAAGACAACTCCCGTTGTAATAACTCACAATACTGTCTTCACTGTAAAACAAACGATCATACGACTCTAACGAAACAATGCCCAGCTTATCAACATCAATATAATATTAAAAAAATAATGGCGATTGAGAATACTACATTTAAAGAAGCTGAGTTTTTAGCAAAAAATCCATCCTATGCCAAAATCACGACACATAATAAATTTGAATTGCTTAGTAACCTAAATAACTTTCCCCAACTCCCGACTGCGGCAAATGACCGTACAGTAAACAATTCATTCGTTCCTAAACCTAAACAAACTTCTAATCCTCTTAAACGAAAAGCCATATCCCCGACTCAATGTAAAACTGCCTTACAATTTCTTTCAACTTCTAAAACAAAATCACTGTCACATCCTATATTTCCTAACCCATATCGTAATGAGTTTATAGCATATAAAGAAAAAATACAATTACAAATTCTACAAGAAATTCCATTTGCTTTAGAAAGAATAATTAAACAAATTGACCCCAAACTAGTCTCAGTTGAATTCCAAAAAGTCACTCAAAATGAAATCAGAAATATACTTTCTTGTTTATCAGACAACGATAGTGATGGGGAATCATAGAACACTTAATATTCTTCAGTGGAACTGCCAATCTATTATAAAACAAAAGACTAATTTGCTTAATTTTCTAGAAAGTCATACAATTGATGTCATTCTTCTGAACGAAACTTGGTTGTCACAAAATAAAAATTTATATATTAAAGGTTTTAATAATGTTAGAGTTGATCGACGTGATGGCTATGGAGGCGTTGCTGTTTTAGTTGCAAACAACATTTCCTTTTCAGATATAAAATTCAAAACAAATTATAATCCAAATATAGAGGTTTGCGGTGTTTTTCTAGAACAAGTTAAATTATCAATAGTATGTGTTTACAAACCTCCTAAAATATATGTCTCATCCAAAGATTGGGAAAATTTATTTGGACAAATTAAAGGCAGAGTTTTAATTGGGGGCGACTTTAATAGTCATCACTGTAGGTGGGGTTCCATACAGGATAGTGCACAAGGTAATATTTTAGCTGACGCTTTAGACAATACTAATCTAATTTTACTCAATGACGGAAGACCAACCAAAATATCCAGACCAAACGAACGTCCTTCAATGATAGACTTAACATTAGTATCTCCTCATTTAACAGGCTTTACTACCTGGAATCCTCTAAATGACTCACTAGGTACAATCCACATCCCTATCCAAATCACCCTAGATTTGAAATATTCCCCAAGAACAATCCATACTTCCACAAAATGGAAAGAGTCTTCAGCGAACTGGTCTATATTTGAAAATTACTTAGAAAAATGCCTTCTAGACACTCATTCTATAGATGTTACATCTTTGGAAATGTTTAATAACTTAATAAAAACAATTAGCGAAGCTGCAGACTCTGCTATGATTACTCAAAAATCATTTCAACCAAAATCCGGTCTTCCCGTATGGTGGGACGACGAATGTAAAAATTTAATATCGTGTCGAAAAAAAGCTTTTCGAGAGTATAATATTGTCTCAAATCTTGAAAATTATCTAAAATTTAAACACATCCAAGCCAAATGAAAAGTTGCTTTTATGAAAAAACAAAAAACATCTTGGATCAACTTTGTAAATACTATCAATAAAAATACACCGCTCAACAAAATATGGAAATTTGTTAATAAAATGGCTAACAAAAATTATCATTCAAAGACACAACCAATTTCAACAGAGCTAATAGAAGAGTTACTTGACAAGTTCGCTCCACCATACGTTCAAGACCAATTAAAACACGTATCAATATGCAATTCCAGTAAATTTAAATTACTAGAAAATCCAATAAACATCCAAGAACTGGATGCAGCTATTAAAATATCAAAATCTACTGCGCCCGGGAAAGATTATATTACTTATTCCATAATTAACCACCTTCCCGATAAGGCAAAAAATCATTTATTAAAAATATTTAATGATTGGCTTTTGAAAGGAAATTACATTGACAAAATGAAAGAAACAATTATATGTCTTTTTATCAAACCCAACAAAGACAAAACTCTCTCATCGTCTTATCGACCCATTTCTCTATTGTCTTGTATAACAAAAACTTTCGAAAGAATTATCAAAAATCGTCTTAACTGGACAGTCGAACACTATAATCTTTTGCCAAGCCCTCAATACGGATTTCGATCTGGTCTGGGAACACTAGATGCAATAAGTCACTTAACAACAGATATCCAACTAAATTTTTCAAAAAATAAATATTTAGCATGTTTCTTTCTAGACCTTAAAGGCGCTTACGACTGTGTTAATTTAACAGTAATGCATTCAAAGTTATGCAAACTGGGGTTTTCCACAAATTTATCCGCTAATATAGTTAATCTTTTTAGCAACCGAACTTTATATATCAGAGACCACAGTAATCAGTTATATGGTCCACGAATAACTCATACAGGATTACCACAGGGGTCTGTATTAAGCCCAATTCTCTTCAACATATTTTCGGCAAGTATACACGACATTTTTGTTGATTCCATAAAATGTATACAGTACGCCGATGATATATGTATTTACTCCGTCCGTGATTCATATGACGATTGTGTGGAGGTCCTGGAACACATCATGAAACTAGTAGATAATTGGACTAAAGACCACGAACTTACTATATCCCCAGAAAAATCTGCCATTATGATATTTACAAGACATAGGTTACGTACGCCTGATAGTCTACACCTGTCAGGATATGATATACCCGTTGTCACTGAGTATAAATATCTTGGTATAATCCTAGACCCCAAATTACTATGGTCTAAACATGTCCAATATGTAAAAAAAAGATGTGAGAAAGGCATTAATCTTCTTAAATGTGTCACTTGCAGGAAATGGGGTGCTGATCCCAAAGTTGCATTGATGTTTTACAGGACCTACGTGCGATCAATTTTGGATTACGGATGTGTGTTATACGGATCAGCAAGCAAAACACATTTACTAAAAATAGATCGTATTCAGTTTAAAAGTTTGAGATTAACTTTGGGTGCTATGAAATCAACACCATGCCCCCTGTTACTTGCTGAAAGTAATGAAATGCCATTAGAATATCGTAGAAATTTATTAGCAACAAAACATGTATTAAAATTAAGGGCTAGAACAAGTGGCCTACTAAGTATGCTGTATGAATTATCCATTCAAAATCTAGTAAATAATTATTGGAGAATAAAAAATTCACCACCATTAGCAGATGCCTTTCTGGAAACCAATGATTTACCGGTTACACTTTCTACAAATTATATTAAACCATTTTATAAATTAGAATTTAATACAATCTTAAAAAAATTAAATATTATATTTCCCAAATATTCAGATTCACATCAAATAAATAACAAGCTGTTGAACTCCATATTGAGTGAATATACTAATAAAACTATAATTTACACAGATGGTTCTAAACTGAACGATGGGAAAGTAGGGTCTGCAGTGTATATTCCTTCCAAAGACAAATCACTTAAAATAAAGCTTCCTCCACATTGCTCTATTTACACTGCAGAAGCGGTAGCTATTAGGAAAGCTCTGGATTGGCTAGAGCACGCAAATTTGCAAAATGCTGTGATCATCTCAGACTCTAAGTCAATTCTTAGTGGACTTAATAATACTGAGTTAAACCATAAAACATGTGAGCTGATATGTGACATTAAACAAAAAATGAGAAACAAAGATATAACATTTATTTGGGCAAAAAGTCACTCCGGGATAAAAGGTAACGAAATAGTAGACGAGCTCGCTAAGGATTCTACTCATTCAGGTATACAAGAACATATTTACACAGTATCAGACCTAATCAATTTTTATACTAAAAAAATAAATTTTAACTGGCAAGACAGATGGAAAATATTGGCGAATACTTCAAATAATCATTATTACAAGATCCATCCTACGTTACCATCCCTAACAGAATTACCACACATATTCCATTATAATATATCTAAACGATCAGCAGCAATTATCACAAGATTAAAAACTAGTCACTGTGCTGTTCCTGCTCACCTGGCTAGATTAAACATTATAGAATCAGGAAAGTGTTTATGCGATAATATTTCCCAGTGTGATGTTAATCACATCCTGTTTGGATGTATTAAAAATAAAGCACTCTCATCTACGTTTTATGAAAACCTAGTTAAAAGTAATGTGCAACTTCCAGTAAACATAACCCACCTACTGTCATTGAATCAGAAATCTATATACGAACTCATATGTAATCACTTATATGCATCCGGATATATAATATAAATTTAGTACAATCAAGTTTTTAATTGATAAACATAACACAAATCATTTAAAAATCTGTGGCAAAAGGACTGGTTTCCATGCCAAACACACTATCATCATCATCATCACAAAGACAAAATTACGAGCAATGCGTGAGAAATATTCTGCTTATTCTATCCATCATTTTAGAAAATAGATGCTATTGAGTTAAGAGCATTTTGGGACTTCTTTTTACACTGCCATTTTCAATTTCAGTCACGAAAATATAGACCGTTTATTTGCAACAGATGGAAGTAAAAGATAAATCCTTAAAGTAGTCATAAGCAAGCAAAGATTTGCTGTTCTTTTAGTTGCTATTTGATTCGACAATCCTAAAGACAGGAAGGAATGCAAAAAAGATGATTCTACTGCAGCCATTTCATTTATATTTAATACTTTCATAGAAAATTGTCAAAGTGTATATGGACTTGGTCAATCTGCCACAGTTGATAAAATGCTTGTAAGTTTTCGAGGTAAATGTCGGTTTAAAATATACATGCCTAACAAACCGGCTAAATACGGACTCAAAATGTACCTAATGGTTATTTGTATAATGCTTATATCTATAGCGGAAAAGACATATGGATTTGGTATCAGTAACGAGTACAAAAAACTTCTAAAGTGTACACAAGCTGTGTTCATTTAGCTGAATCGCTTTTTGGTAGCAACTGAAAATCACAGCTGATAATTGGTATTCTTGATTAATATTGATTAATATTCAATTGGTACATATTTTGCGAAAGAAAAGTTTGACTTATGTGGGCACATTGAAAAAAAATCAGGCTAAAATATCTCCATTGTTTGTGCCCAACAGCAATAGAACTGAAGGGACAATAATCTATGGATTTAGAGAAGAATGTACCTTCATTTTTCATGTAGGAAAAGTAAGAAACACTACAGTAATTCTATCTTGAATGCATAAGAGACGTTATAGTGATTCCTCTACTAAGAAATCAGAAATTGTTTTTTATTATATTGAGAATAAGGAAGGTACAGATTCCCTAGATGAGAAAGGCTCCGAAAGCACGTCAAGCCGTCGATCCCGAAAATGACCCGTAACAATTTTTTTCCGCGTATTGGACATTTCTATAGCAAATTCATACATTCTACATCAGTGCTACAAAAAAAATCCAGTAATAATAGAAAAAAGTGTTTTTGCTTTGGAGTTGACTATGCAGTTAGTGCAAGATCACATGAAAAGACGAATGACACTGCCGAACATTCCACGTCAATTATGCATTACATTTAGTCAGATATTTGGAGTTCAAGAAAAACAAGAGGACAATAAGACGGATATTCTTATTTAAAAAAAAAACGCAAGAATTGCAGTTATTGTCCTAGTAGAAAGCGCAGGATAACAAAATACCTGCGCTTGCGTTGCAAAAATCCTGTTTGTTTGGGATGTACAAAACCACTATGTAAAAATTGCATATAAAAATTGCAAAGTTTGACTGGTGCTGTAAACACACCAGTGTGTAGTTTGAACATTCATTCGGGCAATACGTTTTTTTTCATGTTGTTTTTTATATTTTTTTTTTATTTACTTTACAAAACTATGTACTTTTTAACAAATATTTGTATGGATTTAAGTTTTGTTTAATATTTTTTTCTTAACCCAAATCTAATACGTTAATTTTTATATAAATATAACATATATGTTTGTAATATATATTTTTAATAAAAAAAAATCTTTTTGTGTGCTTTTTGCTTTCTTGGAAACAGTAGTCTTGCAGACGACGCTGGACCAGTTACGTTACTACTATAGTACCGGACCAGTTAAGGGTTAAGGCTAAGGCGAAGGGAACTGCTTTTTCAAAACATGAACTTATTTTTAAAAATATTTTCCAGGCGCAGTACAATATAGACGATTTCCAAATGGTTTATAAACCCTCCGTTAATTCGAAACACCATTAAGGACATTTCAAGTCAGTAATTGTCTCTCACAAAAATTATTGTATGTTTTCAATAATCTGTTCACATTATGTTCACACAAACATCACTGGCACAATAATTAAAAAACCTATCTTTTAGATGAACTCAGATATAATGATACCAGAACACGTATTTATTAAAAAAATTAACAAAATCAAATTATCTATGACAAAAATAATCTCTTATACTAGGGGAGATCAAATATAGGTAACTAAGGGACCAACAAATATTTATTGAACCGGATCAGAATCATATGGTTTGGTACAAAACTTGTAAGTAGCAGTAAGATAGTAGCAACAGAGATGAAATGCCTGCGAAGATGCTGCATGATGATGATCAGTTAATGAACTGATGAACAGTTGCTATCATCAAGTCCTCGTAGACACTTCGTCTCAGGACCAGCAACTTTATGTGGAGTCGTACATTGTCATGTTATCATATCCACTGGTAACTTAAACATTCTAATGTAAAAGACTAAATAATGTAAACTAAATTGTAAGATATAACTTTTAACGGGTTTTTACCCAGATATTTGGTGGCTCAAAACATGTACCTAGACAGTGATGATGGAATATGGATTCCGAAAACATTTTGTTTTCATGGCATAGCCTGTTTGGGTTTTTTAATTTATATACCTTTTATAAAGGATTTTAACAAACATTTTTTGTGATACATGGTATACAGCCAGCAACAGAAACTTAGTTTCCTTGTGGAAAAAAATAACAATACTCTGTTACGCAGACGGCGCAATATTGATAGCCCAAGATAAAGATAGTCTGCGAAGACTGGTCCAAAGATTTAACATAAGAGCAACAGAATTTAATAGGCCAATCTCATCTCAGAAAACTAAAACCATAGTAGTCAGCAAAGAACCAACCAGATGCAAAATAGAAATTGATGGCATAAGTATTGAACAAGTAATGGAAATAAAATACCTGGGAATTATACTGTCTAGCTATGGAGAGCGAAACAAAGAAGTAAGAGATAGTACAAAGACGCCACGCCAAGATAGTACAGCCACAACGCAAAGGCTACTGGAAACAGCAGAGATGAGAGTACTGAGAATAATTACAGGAAATCCGCTGAGAGATCGAAAGAGAAGTGAAGACATTAGAAGAAAATGTAAGGGTACAATGGTAATGGACACAAAATAGAAGAAAAAAATGGAATAACCACAAAAGCAGAATGAAGGAGAACCGTGTCGTCAAAATAGCAAGAGATAAGTCATCAATCGGCAGAAGTATCGGACGACCGCGCAAAAGATGGAGTGACAATCTTTCATAGAGGTATTATTCCGCCAATGAACAAGCAGAATTGCATATAAAGAAGAAGAAAAAGAAGCAGAAATTTCATTCTTGGTCCCAAGCTAATTGTTCTCTGAACCATTTAACACAATTACGTCGATGTTCAGGGATAACAGGTAGCACCCAATGTGGACGGAATGAAAAAAGGCCCAAACTGCAAATTCGAAGATAAATTGTTCGTAACCCAAAAATTGGCCTGCCATTTTCTACAAACCAATAATTTGAAATATACCTGACAGTAAAAAAACAGTCGCTTAGAGCCTAACCTTCTTCTTCTTCTTCCTTTGCCCTATCCGTTTCGGACGTTGGCTATTAACAAGGCTATTTTGACTTTGTTTACGGCACCTCTGAACAGTTCGGTCGATGTTAGTCCGAACCATTGTCGCAAGTTATGCATCCATGAGTGTCGTCTTCTTCCTGGTCCCCTCCTACTGTCGATTCTTCCTTGGACTATTAACTGTAGCAGCCGGTACTTAGTATGCCTCATGACATGTCCGAAGTACTCAAGCTTTCGTTTCTTTACGGTGAAGATTATTTCTTTGCTTTTGCCTATTCTCTGCATTACTTCCACGTTAGTGATGAGAGCCTAACCTTAGGTGACGATATTGACGTTCTGGTATTTTTCGGCGCCGCCCTCTTGATCTTAGTGGCCGGCATTTTTGATGCAGTACTCACTAACATCTTAATACAGCATCTTAACTTCTCTAAAGTCTATTCTTAATTTCCCGAAAAGAAAATCCGGCTTCTCTTAGGCCAATTATTTGCATCCTATCAAATCATTCAGTTGATGGAAATTTGCCCATTTTCATACCGTAGGAATTGCAAACCACTTTCAGATAAAACCAAAAACCGCACACCGCTAAAATTTAATTGATACTAAACGTAAAAGTTAAAAATTTTAGTACTTGACAAAATTAGAAAAAAAAAATCCTAATGCGATATTGTGGTGATAAGTAAAGCTGCAATTCTAATCATTTATTGTTTTTACCAAGATAAACCTGTATTTCAAATTTTATTAAAAAAAATGGGTGTTCGGATTTTCTGTCACTTAGTATATTATACATGTGTTATCAGACATTTTTTAAACCCTTTATTAATAAAATTTATTTTGTTTTATTTCTAAACCAAAAATTCTAAAAAAATTGATTAAGAAACAGTTTATTAACTACATGACAAATATGCTGTAATAAACGACTAATCAATTATTAACTGTTTGTTTAAAGTTCTAACAGTAATCGATTCAAATCTGTTTCAAGAACCTTAAACAATTTATTTTAATTAACAATAACATCCAACTTACGTTAACAAAATGTGTAATATGTCTCCAAGAACGCCATAATTTTCTGTAGTGTATTCAGCTGCCTCACATATTGCTCTTTGCAAGCACTTCTTCCCAGGATAACCATATCTGAAATTATATTGGTAATAAAGTACTTTATTAAAACTAAAAATTGCAATAAAACCAAATTGTGCTATATTGTATATTAAATACGGGAAGCGAAACAATCTTGGTCGATATGCAAATTCAGTTAGGAAAAATAATACCGTGTTCAAAAAGTAGCTTTTCTTATTAGCTCTGCATATTATTTTTTGCACTATCAAAGACTATATCTTCAACAGAGAAAAAGAAGAAAAAGGGGATGTATTACTTATTCCTACATAGACTGTACTTTAAGATAAATATTGGGAATATAAAAAAATAAGGGACAGCTATAAGCATTGACGGGGGCAGCATCAAAAACTTCTGCGTAACTTTTGATAGGAAAAATCACTAATGCAGAATTACAAATTGCCAATTAAATGAAAATAAGTGTAAACTTAACAATCCAGATATGAACACCTGCAGGAATTAAAACTATTAATACCTTACGCCCACTGATCTATTTAAAAACCATAAAAAATAACATTGATTTACACCCAAAAACAAATTATTAAAAATCTCATCACATACTTTTTTATATCTCGACTTTTAGTTTGTTGGTCATTAGAAGATAATTCGTACAAAAGTTTTAGTAACGTTTCCTTAAAAGGAGTGGGTTTATATGCAGTAAAAATTAGAATTGAGTGTTTTCCTTTTTTGGTATTATCTTTTTTTTTAAACAAAAATTATTAACCCAGGTGACAAATTTTTAAAGGCATTTATGTTTGAGTGAAAATGAAATTATTTTAGGTAGGCGAAATATATATTTCTGTGGCTTGGTTCTAAAAGGGCCAATGTCAAAATTCTTCGAAATTGAGTTTGGCCCTGATTCTTACTGAGAAAGATTAATACTTTATTGTGTAGAAAGATCTTAAGTCTATGGACTGTCATAAGCACTGTATGGAAATTCCACCAAGGCCAATGTAAATTACTAGAATGTTTCATATTTTATAAAAACGACCACAGTAGACATAGGTAAGGGTTTAAAGAGGTTGTTTCATTGTAGAATGGCCTAAGTCTACATCGCCCCTTCTAACTAAAAATATTTTCCTACTCTGTTGACACCGGAAAAGTAACCGAGTGAGCGCCGAATGTGGTACGCCCAAAATTCACTGTAGCTGAACTCATTAATTGACGTATGTTAAGTGTTTAAAACTATGTCTAATCGATGTAAAAGGATTGTCCAACTCGGTAAAGAGCTGAATATTCAAGAAAAAGGTAAGTTTATTAATGACTTTCTTTAAGATAACGTTTTTTGAGGTTATGTTTGCTAATCGGCATCGATCGACTTTGTAAAACTACGTTATGTATTTTTAGTTAGTATTAATAGAAATGCAGGACAGCACTGGCTGACGACTACAACTAAGCTGTTACTGTTTAGTTTATTTAATTAAAATTTAAATGCTATGAAAAGAACATGGAAAAGAAAATGTGAAGGCATGGGAGTACCGGTACGGAACGAATACCTATATACGTTAAGCTTTGCAGACGATCAAGTAGTGATTGAACAAGACCAAGACGACTTCAGCTACATGACGAAGAAACTACGAGAAGAATATACCAAGGCTGGCCTAGATATTAACCTCGCGAAAACAGAGTACCTATCTACAAGTGAAGAAGACATAGAAGATCTACAGATTGATGACAACTTAACAATCAAAGGACAGGATAAATTCAAATACTTAAGGTTTATAATCACGAAAAAGGCAACAACAGAGGAAGAAATTACACAACGATTAGGACAAACAAGAACAGCAATCCGACAACTTAACTCAGTATGGTGGGATAGACACCTAAATATGAAGACAAAAACACAGATTTATACAACATTAGTGCGAAGTATTATGACATATGGGGCTGAAAATTGGATCATAAACAAGAAAAACAGCAGTAAGATAGTAGCAACAGAGATGGAATGCCTAACAAGAATGGATAGGAGAAGTAATGACGAAATAAAGCAAAGAACATCAATGGAAACAGACATACTAACATATATAGAACAAAAAAGACTAAAGTAGTATGGACATGTAAGAAGAACTAGCGACAGCAGATGGATAAAGAGAATAACCCAATAGGAAGAAGAAAAGAGGACAACCCAGAAAATCCTGGAGGAACGAAGTAGACGACGCCATAAGTAAGTGAGGCCTAAAGGATGAAGAATGGGACAACAGAGAGAGGTGGAAACGGTTAAGAGAGGGAAGGCAGTGAATACTGTAGAATCCTTGAATATTTATATGAATAGCTTCGCGATACAGTTTCTATATACCATCATTTTGCGGAGAAGATACATTATTGTATTAAATCATATCATTAAGTCAGGGTATACACATCCATTTATCAACTTTCGCTGGCAAATCTGGTAAACCACAACTGGTGTCATCAGACCCAGTTAAGTCCAGCTGTTAAAACTCAAGATTGATTTTTGTTACCTCTCTTTTCAATTAACGAGAACACGAAAACGACAGCCAAAAATGTCTCCCTACAACGTTACTAAAAAACAACTACTCCTTCTACAAAAAAAAACACTGTGGACATTGAACCTAACTCTTTTTGAATCGAATGCTATAAGCAACTCAACCATTTGTTACTTATGGAATGAAACTCTTCAAGCCGTGGTGGTCAAGAAATTGCATCTTACAGCTTACTTGAAAAATCTTCCTGAGAGCATAAGAGAAATTATATTTTATAGTGAAAGTTGCCCAGGCCAAAAGAAAAATATGTATCTTGCTGTAATGTTTCTACTTAGTATTTAACACTTACGGAATGAAGGACGACATGTGACTATAACACATACGTTTTTGCTTTCAGGACACACCCATATGGAAGCTGATTCAATTCATGCAGCAATAGAAAAAACGAAAAGAGTAACTACTGCCAATATTGATATCCCTAGAGACTGGGCCAACTTGATAAGATTGGTTCCAAGAAAGTCTCTTATTATTGTCAACGAAATAGACCAGAACCAGTTTTTGAACTTCAAAGCAATGCTGACAAACTACTATCAACATAGAAAAGTCAATACCAATGAAGACCCAGTACCATGAAACAAGATAAGTATGCTACGTTCCAGCTGTGAAAAACCAGGGATATTGTTTTACCAAACATTATATGAGGTGGAATCTGCCTTTATGACTATTGACTTAGTTAGGAAGTATAGTACATTTCACAATCGACATTAAGACCACTTTTCACGCAGCCGTTGGGAACTCCAGCGAACAAACTACAACATCTTAGAGACTTGATGCCTTACATCGACCAGCTGATATAGATCACTCCTTGTGAATCCCAGAAAATGGTGGCCATCATCTTTCCGGCCTATAGGACAGTCTTCGCCTTCTTCGAAATAAGTTCGCCGAGTTGTTGTTTCATATTTTAACCTTATTTAGGCTTTTGCCTCTTAATCAGAAATTAGCTTATTAATTAGAAATTATATAAAATGTTTGTATAAAGTACAAGTATATAAAATGTACCAATCATGTTTGTTTGCAGTGCAATAGAAAAGTATGTAATAATTGTACTATAATGGATTTAATAGATTTGAAAAAAATCCTGGCCACTTCTTAATAATAGGTGGTGATTTCAACGCCAAAATAGGCACTAAGGAAGACCCCTCTGAAATAATATTGGGAAATTTTGGAAGCGAAGGCAGAAATGATAGAGGCAAACAACTACTGACTTTCCTTTTGGAAAACAATCTCTATCAAATGAACAGCTTCTTTAAAAAGAAAAAACACAGAAGATGGACATGGGAAAGTCCTGATGGAAAAACAAGGAACGAAATCGACTATTTCTTAACAAACAAAAAAGAATTATTTAAAGACGTAAATGTGCTAAACAAGTTCAGTACTAGCAGTGATCATAAGTTAGTAAGAGCTAAAATAACGATATCAACGGAAAAAGAAAGACTCAAAATGATAAATAAGAAACAACCAAAGAAATAGACAAAACCAACTAACATTCAGGAGTTCGAAAAATATATCGGTAATTCATTGAAAGATACAACAACAGCAGACATCAATATATTGAACAAACAAATAGTCAACACAATACAACAGGCTCAAACTAAATATTGTCCGACAAGCAAAAAAGATGAAGAACTGAGTCAACCCACGAAAATCCTTATAGAACTAAGGCGACAAATGAAAGGACATAACACTGCAAGCAAAGAAGCGATAAATCAAATAAATAAGACGATCACAAAGGCAATAAGAAAAGAAACTACAATGTAGAAAAAACAAAACAGGCAATAGAGCAAAATAAGAACATGAAAGTTTTGAAGAGGAGCGTACAAAAGGGGAAAATAGAAATTAACAAACTGAGAAACAGAACTGGAGAAGAAACAACGAACAGAGATGAAATATTAAGAATAGTCGAAGAGTTCTACACAAAGTTATATAGATCAAGAAAAAAAGATAACAATACGGAACCTCCAATTACACTAAACACTGGGGTATTAAACCAAGGATCAGATTTAATGCCCGATATAACAAAATCAGAAATCAAAGAAGCCCTGAAGAAAATGAAAAATAATCGAACCCCGGGTGAAGATGGAATAATATCAGAAGCACTAAAAATTGGAGGGGATGTATTACTTGAAAAAATTAAACAACTTTTCAATATCTGCCTTCACAGCGCCAATATTCCAACAGACTGGAACAACGCTACTATGATTCTATTACACAAAGCAGGAGACAAAGCAAATTTAGAGAATTACAGACCGATTAGCCTCCTCAGCCATATATATAAGTTGTTTACGCGAATACTAGTTAAGAGAATGGAAAGAAAATTAGAGACTTATCAACCAAGGAAACAAGCAGGATTCCGAAAAAGTTACGGAACAAATGACCATCTACAAAGTATAAAAACCCTAATAGAGAAAGCAGTGGAATACAACAAACCTCTAGTTCTAATATTTATCGATTTTCACAAAGCCTTTGACACAGTTGAGCTAAGCAAAATATTACAGTCGCTTAAAGAATGCAGGCTAGATTATAGATATACTAAATTATTATACAAAATATACCTGCAGGCAACAACCACTGTCAGATTACATACTAACAGTAATCGCATAAAAATAGAACGGGGGGTTAGACAAGGAGACCCAATGTCACCTAAACTTTTTAATACGGTGCTAGAACATGCTTTTAAGAATTTGGATTGGATGACAAAGGGAACAAAAATAGATGGAGAATATCTAAACAACTTACGTTTCGCCGATGATATACTTATAATAGCTGAAGATCTAGGTATGGCAAGAGAGATGGTACAGGAACTCGTTGTGGCTACAGAAAATGTAGGTTTAAATATAAATATCTCGAAAACAAAAATCATGACCATTTTGGTACCCAACCAGAACATCAGTATTGGTGGGAAAGAAATAGAACTCGTAGATAGATATAAATACCTGGGACATGAAATTATGATTGGCAGGGATAACCAGACTCAAGAACTGAAGAGAAGAATCGGCCTTGGGTGGGCAGCATTTGGAAAACTGAAAGAAACCTTTAAAAGTGAGCTGCCCACATGCCTAAAGAGAAAGGTATTTGATCAGTGCGTCCTCCCAGTCTTCACGTACGGAGCAGAAACACTTACCTTAACAAAAGCAGCAGCTACCAAACTGAGAGTCACGCAGAGAAGAATGGAGCGGTCCATGTTAGGAATACCTCTGCGAAACAGAATAACCAACGAAGACATCAGGAGAAGAACCGGAGTGACTGACATCATCGAGAAGATAGCCAGACTAAAATGGAGATGGGCAGGACACATAGCCAGAATGACAGATGGGCGATGGACAAAGAGGTTATTGGAATGGAGGCCAAGGGAAGACAATAGAAGCGTCGGTCGACCACCTACAAGATGGACTGACGATTTAAGAAGACTCAATAAAAACTGGATAAGAGCGGCGCAAGATAGACGGGGTTGGAAACATGAGGAAGAGGCCTATGTTCAGCAGTGGACTCTTGAGGCTGGATGATGGATGATGATGGTACTATAATGAAGTTCGAAGGTCTAAGTTTATAATTATAATTATTAAAAATCGTTCTGTTTACTTTAGTTCTGTTTTGTTTATGCTTTTGTAAGTATCACTGTGTTAAAACAAATTTTTTTTTCAGAATATTAGCATCAGCATTTGTTTTATTCAGAAAAATATAAATTTATGTCGCCAAAATAAAAATAAATATTTCTTTGTTGATATATTTACGCCGTGTCCCTGAGACCCAATGTTTTCCATTATGTACTAGAGATGTGTTTCGATTTAAGACTTAAAATATTTCCAAATCAGTATACTAATGAAAATGAATTGTACAAACCCTTTTATTTTTGATTCGAGCAACCGGTATATTAGTTGTCGAGTTGAAGCATATATCGGTGGATAATTAAGTAAACTTTGGTTTGAGGGTAAAGCGTAAGAACTTTCAAAATTCGCAGAAAAGAAAAGATCAGCCGGACCTCTTAGATCAATTGGTACTGCAATGGCCACAAACATCTGAAACAATATAAAATTTTAAAAGTTTATTGACGTTTCAATTTCCACTTCGGAAATCGTTCTCAAAATACAAAACATTATTGTAAAGTTATTAGAGTTATTGATTGCAATCTTATTATATACTTTGCAAGACTTGGTTAAATTGATAAATTATTTTATTAAATTGAAGTACAGTTAAACTTCTACATAACGGACACCAACGGGAAAAATAATTGTCCGTTATGAAGAGTTATCACTTCATCACGATTGAAATAAAAAATGAGTTTAGACTTGCTTGATTTTATACATTTTCGTACATATTTGTAGAAGCGTTAATAAAGCAAATAAAATACTAATTTACAAAAGAAAGGTATTTCTTCTTAAAAAAATCATCAACTTTGGTTTGTTTTTTGTTTTGATTAATATTTTTCATAATTGACATGATTTAGAATTACATTAGATTGATTTACTCTTGCATCACCTTTATATATAAAAAATAATTCTCTTAATTTTAGGTAAGCATCATTTAAATAACTTGCAGTCGTAGTAAGTTCTAGTTCATCGTCACTCTCATTGTTGGAAACATTGAACACCTGTTCGTCTTCTTTAAAATCCATGATATAAGGATACAAGATATAATATTGCCACGCACTAAACTCGTACATCTCGCGCATGACGTCACCTTGTGCTAAATTTTCAAAATGTATCCATGCTTGCGGATGAAGCGAACTGTTGAAATTCTAATATAATTTAGTAGATGTTTTATTTACTACGTGAATTTAAGCTTAAGTATTTAAACTAGTATATTGTAGAAAATAACACTTTTTCCATGAGAGTGAAGTTTGATGGAGCGCGCCATGACCGAATGCCACAAATTGCAAACTATGAAATTTGATTTTCACACACAAAGTATATATATATATATATATATATATATATATATATATATATATATATATATATATATATATATATATAAATGTAGAAGGTATCGGCGTAGCTCGCAACAAAGGAAAAAATATAATAAAATATGTGCATAAGACGGAAGGTAACCCTATAACTGACTATTGGTCGTCTTCACTATGGTGCAGTTTTAGGCCAATTATTATTTTGGCCCGTTTATCTTCTTCAGTATTAACCCTTAATTATTAAGTCATTAGAGTTAAAGTATACAGGACCATACCAGATATCAAAAAACACAGACTAGTTACGATAGCATATAATCTGTGCTAGTTAGGTATTTTTAACTACAAACTAACCGAATACTTTGACGAGTAGGTAATTCTTCCAAAACAGCATCCTTGGGGATAAAACAAGAAGCACCAGCCTTCGCACCATCATCAAAAGTGTTTCCACTATTGTTACAAAGTTCCGCTCTACAAAAACAAATATTTAGTAATGAAATCATTAGACATTATTATTTAGCACTTCAATATAATAAATATCACGTACCTATTTAATAAATCATCCACAAGTCTTTTTTGTTGTTTTTTATGTTGCCGGTTCGTTCTATCAAAATTCGCCTTCTCGTTCTGTTAATTTTTTTTTAGATAAATTTATTGACGGAACAGCGTCTTTTTAAAGAACGATGTTTTGCTGGTATATACCCCAGAAAAGAAATTTATGTTTTAAATTACGTTCATAATCACTTTCAATAAAGTGCTTAGAGCAAACACGAGCAAATTTAATATTAAAACTATCCTGGCGTTTACACAAATGTTTACAAACAGCTTGCATTTCCTTTTCTTTTGGAAAGCTATGAAATGCTGTACAAAACTCTTGCAAACATATTGTCAACGGCACAACCATACACTGCACACCTCATATTGCGAAAAATTTAAAGCCTTTAACACTCTCAAAATATTATTTTACTAAATATTGGCTATGAACCGTAAATGTAATATCAAAACACCATATGGCGAAATTTAGCACAAGCTGAGGTCACATAAGCCATGCCTACATGCGCGGTATCTTATCTGTTTGTATTTGTATCATGGTTAAAATCACTAACACAACTAGCTAAGTTTACTTCAGGATTTTTCGTCAATTGGGCTGCATCAATCTCTAGGTAGTTCAAAACATTTTAAAATCCATGACTTTTGCAAAAGGTTGACAATGGCAAATCATCTTCCAGATTTGTAGTTACAGATTTTCCACAATTTCTTCTCCATTATTATCGTTTTTTAAAAAACCACACCTAATAAAACACTTTTTTTTTGTTTGAAACATCCCTCAATGCTGCTACAATTCAAATTAAGGCGTTAGCAATCGTTCTAGACTTTTTTAGTTCAGCCCTTGATTACGTACATTTTATAGATGGTAATTCTTCCCATCAAAAACTTTTTATACAGGGATTTAAAGTTTTTAATTATTCCTTGGTCTAACGGTTGATAATGTGCTGTAGTATTAAATGGCAAAAATATTTTCAATATGTTAGATAACTGAATATCCAGATGGGATGTTGCGCTGTCTAGGAATAAGAGAGTTTCTTTTTTGACGTTGTATTTTTTTGTCAAATTTGTGCAGCCAATATGTTATGACACCTCTGGTAATCAAGGCCTTCTTGTTGTAGTACCAGTCGACTTGGACTTTATCAAGAATAAAATTTTTAAAACATCAGGGATTTTACTTTTACCAATTACCAAAGATTTTAGGTTTTTCTTTTTCGACATTTTTCGCACACAATAATACGGTCAGCCTTTTCTTAGTAGATTAAATCCCATTTTCTTCTTTTTCTTTGGCTTTTCCCATTATGAGTTCGCCGTTTTCGTCCTCCACAGCACTCTATTCTCCCAGTCACCTTCTCTGGGGTCTCTATCTATCATAGCATTTCCGACGTATGTTTTCCATCTTGTAGCAGGACTTCCTCTCCGTCTTCAGTGCACTTTTTATTACGAAATGTAAAAATTTTACTTGATAAGGCTCGATAATACAGACCAGTCTCGTCAGCATTATAAATATCGTCAAGTAAATAGCCACTTAATAAATTTGGCAGTTTTCATTGCCACTCTGAGACGACGTAAATGTTAACACTTTTATCTTCTCCAGAAAATGCTCTAAATTTAATGTTAAGCAAAACTTGTTAAGTCAACCATTGAAAGCTTTAAAATTCAAATTGAGTTATTTCGTCGCCTCTCAAGCTTTTTCTTTTATTATCTATCCGGATAATGGAATGTTTAGACTTCTCACTTTCCAAACCAATCGTACACTATAGTATAGATGGCAAAACCTTCAGTTTTAATCGTTTGTTTTTAGTTAAACATTTACACTTTCACTATACCACTTTTTTAAATCGGCCTTTATCTCTAAAATGTCACTAACTTGAATTTTTCCTATTTAAAACTTTTCGATCAAAACTCGAACACTATAATTTTTTTAGATGCTCCTATCAACAATATTTTTTCTTCTTAAAAACTTAAAAACTTTCTTTTATTAAAAGACAATGTTACCTTTAGATCAGAATACCGCAATTAAATTAGAAATGTACACAGTTCGTCAAACTTGGCTCTGTCTTTCAGTTTAAAGTCTAGCGATATGAAAAATAAAGAAAGAACGCATTCGGAGTAAAGAAGATAGCAAATGCGTTCGAATTTTAAAATTATTTTATTATGGAACTACGACTGGGGGAGGGTCAATTGAACTCAATAGGTATTGAAATTTAAATAATTAGGAGTAATTATTTAACGTAATAATATGTGAGGAAAATTATCGATTTTTATTGTTTTTAAAGATGAAATATATTAAAAAAATTGATATTTAGAAATCAAATTATTAGTAAAATCATTTCAAATTTTGTTTGCTTCCACATTAGAATATGTTTAGATTTATTTTATTTCAGTACGTTACATATATAAAATACACGTTTGTAGCAAGTCTTTTATTTCATCTTTTTTTGAAGCAGTCGTTATATTTTTTTCACTTTAAACATTGTGGTATGGGTCATTATCAATCACTGATACACTTTGTGGTGGTAAGTTCGGAATCAACATTTCCACTAGCCACTTTTTATAATTTTGAAAGTTCAACTGACTATGGTAATCACCAGTAGGAATTTTTTATAAACCCCATTTCTCCATGAACTATTATTAACCTCTGTCCTTTAGAGATAGGTTTAAGCAAACTATCGTGAGAATCATCATTCCAACTTTTATTGAATGTGTGACCAGAGTGGATGTATGTTTCGTTCATGTATACTATAGGACGATTTTCGTTTCTGTACCTCTTATACTTCGCAAAAAAGCTATCCTTTTTTGTTGGATGTCAGGTTTTTCCATAAGCAATTTTTTCTTTGTCTTGGAGTTTTTCGCCAACGGAAACCAATTTTATGTAATACTTTTCGTAACCTTTCATACGATCCTGTGTAATTAATTTCATTGACAAATTTCCTGTGTATGCCTCTCAACGTAGGAAATTTTTTTCGTGGACGTGAAAATTTATTACAAATCTCCGAAGAATTTCCTTATCCATATTATCCAACTTAGTTTTGGTCGCACTTTTTCATCTTTTACTATTGGAACGAATTTTTTATTTTATGGAACGAATCACTTTCACCATCTTCAACTGATCTCATTTCCTTTGAAATTTGCTTTACAGAACCAACACTAACACCAGTTGCGCGCGAAACACATTCTTGAATATTCGTTAGTTCTATTATCGGATGTTTAGCCTCTGCTTCTCGTTTCATAAAATATATCACATTTGCTATAATTTCACGAGATTGACCACTCAAAACTTTACGATGAACTTTTAATTTAAATCCCATTGTAACGGTACCGGATTAATAAGTCCTACACCAGTGTAATTGATATGCGTCTGATCTGTTTGCTTCTGCTAACATAATGGAACTCAGTATATTCGGGCTACTGACGGATCCTCCCCTCCAAATTTATATTCTTGTCAAAACTCAGAGACATTGGTATTCTTGACGATCTGTACATATGATGAATACATTCTAAACAGGGTTTTTCCAAACCAAACTCGACGTATCTAAAGTACCTAGTTTTATGACCATAAGTACCTACTTATATAATTAGTTTTATGGCTACAATTAGTAAAGTACATATTTAGATTTCCAGAGCCCCAATTTTATCTTTTATTTGCCTTTACCTGACTGTCCATTGTTGGCAGGTAAAATGAGAATAATTTCTTAGAAAAACTGAAGGCGAATTTTGTCAGGAGTCTGAGAAGAGTTTGCACTTTTCCTATTTACGCACAATATGAAATGTTCGGTACCCTAAAAACTGTCCGTTTAGCAGAGGTTTCCGTTGTGGAGAGGTGTCCGTTAACAGAAGTTTTATTGCATGGATAAATATAAATTTAAATCTCGAGGAGAGCTCATGACGGCAAATAATATCACACAAAAATATGAAAAGATAAATATGATACCAAAATAAATATTTGTAAATTAGGTCTCCAAAAATGGAAAACCTAGTATTGTAAGATCCGATATAAGAAAGACCTTCACCGATCTGTTTAATTAATTAAAATTATTTGATATTAGAACTTCGTATGTTAAAAAGTATAAAATGCAAAAGGTGACCGATATAATTTTGTCCAGACTGTAATAATTAATTTATAATTAATAATACTGTAAAGATATTTTATTCAGTACAAAAATATTATTATTTTAAACCATAAATATAAATAAAGTGATATAATGAATGCTCGAATAAATGAATTTTAATCAAATCAAAAGGCAGATATCGGGCACAGTTTTTATTAAATCCTGCCTAAGTACTTTCCCTCTCAGAGCATCTTCAGGGGCATTTCGTCAAATTGGGCTATCCAACAATATATATATAAAATGAATATCATTATAAGTACTTGGGCAAGATTTAATAATAAAAACTGTGCTCGATATCTGCCTTTTATTTGATTAAAATAAAAATTGTTGTACAATATTGATTCCAATCATTGATTTTTGTTCTACTTCTGATTCACCGGCACTAAATTTTCATTATTGCCCTTGCTTCATTTGCCATAATCTTCCGTCATTTCGAGAATGTCTTGCAGTTTCAAAGGCGTTTGGTTTTCAATAAATTATGATGGTTTTAAAGAATCATCTAAATGCCACCCACCGTTTTTAGTCCGGATTGCGGCTCAATTGAATTAAGTCACATGTAGTTAACAAAAATAATTCTTAAAATTTTTTGTTGTAAAAATTTCCAGAATGTAGGTATAGTGTTGTCAAGTCAGGATTAAAACTTTTAATTTTTTTAAAAAACTGTTCTTTGTCGTCTTTTGCAGCATAAGGTATATATTATAAAAATGCGATTTTTGCTTCATTTACTCTTTTGTAGTTATTCACGGCATACATTTTCGCGGTAAATCCTTCAACAACAGTCATTTTTTGATCAATGAATATGTCGGCCTCATCAGTTAACGTTGTAAAAACGGTTTTATACCTTTCATTTCAAAAAAATGGTCTTATTTTTCACTCATTATAAAATGATGCTGTGTAATCGCAACCTATATACGCGTGGAAAGCAGGTTAACTTTGACATAATTTTATTTGCTGAAGAACCTAGCCAATTTGCAAATTATGAGATTTTGTGCATATTTCCCAGTAAAATCACCAAAACATCAGAATCCGAAGCTCTAATAAAAATCTTTGATCCAGGTGTAATTTTATGAGCGTGAAAAACAATCAAGTTTTAATATAATTATTGTGAGCTTGATATGAGTTTTCAACGGTTAAAAATATTTTTTTGTCTCGGATAATTGTCAGCAAATTTTTAATACCACAATAATCAGCGATCCCAATAACTAACCAAAGTGTGTTCACCATTGGGTGTAGCTCCCTTTGACACTTTGTCACATTTCCAGTCTTTCAAACATATTGTTTATAATTATATTGATAATTTTTCGACTGTTCTAACAACCATTCAAATTTCGTCATTTTGTGTCATGTGGAACAATTTCACCCAATCATGTCAACATTAGACTGATAATTGCATTCAGTGCAATTTTCAATTCATATGACAACACGATCGAGTTTGACAACTTCATCCAAATAAATTTCAAAATGTCACGTTTTGTCAAGATTATAAATATTATGCGTGGTAATAGATCTTCTATAGTAGAGAACAGCAACGAATCTAATGTTAACTTAAATTTTAATAATTGTACTTTCACTAACTGTACTTTTAATAAATAAATGTTTCGTTATGTTGGGTTATGATTTTTTTTTCGAAAAATTATCCGCCGAATATCCCTCGGACATTGATGAATGCCTCATAATTTCATGACAAATTTCTCAAGCTCGTTGCTTGGTAACAGCACGAAGCCGAAGGCTTCGTGCTGTTACCAAGGAACGAGCTTTCGATTGTCATGAAATTATCTCGTCTGTTATCACTGTCCTAGGGATATTACTACAGATAACAAATTACAATAAATAAATGAAGTTAAAAAAAAATAATTAGCCAAAAAGCATACCAGTGCCTATTTAAAACCATAGTTTTTAAGGCTTTGCAAAAAATGTTTACGCCTAACTTGTTGCGATTCAGAAATTTTATATGGAAAATCGAATTCCTTTCGAGCTTGACGTTCAGAATCTTTGATTGAGGGTAACAAATAGCGGTCAAACATTAAATGGATTTCTACAGCATTTTTAGAACAAATTTTTTTAGTATTGATTCTGAAATTTTTTCAAATGCAGCAGATAGTTACCAATAAGGTGTAAGTAATAAAATCCATCTAATAGTTCTACGTTAATAAATGTGGCTCAGAATTTCGCTTTAATCTGAAATTCTGAATTTGGTTTCGAAAATTAGTTTACGGATTTTATTATCAGATGTCGCTATTTGCGTCTATACGAAGCCATGTTAGAGTTGCTTCCTAAGACAGAAAAGATTTATTTTCACGTTCAAAGCGACTGCGAAAGCCGTTCTGATGAGGCCTATTAGGCCGAAATACGTATAAGCGGATGCGCAGGCGCCCTGTACGTGAAATCAAATCTTGACTGTCTTTTCCTTTTTATTCCGGTATACTCTGTACGACTACTAGAAACCAATTCGCTAAGAATTTTGCTTAGTTGAGGAGATATGTTGTGGAATGCAATTTTTAGATTCCCCATGTCTCTAATAAATTTTGTGATATTTTGAGAAGTTTGATGACGTTGTTACGTTTGATAGGTCTGTCATATCTTCCAAGAGTTAGGAATTGAAATAAACCCCAATTTTTGTTGGCTGCCAGTTTCTGTGACGTTCAGCAGGAAATCGACAACCTTTTAGATATAGCTTTGAGAGTCGAAATATTAAACAACTTTTGGTAATCAATTGTATCACCAAAGGAATTCACCGTTTGTTTTATTCCCTTTATGATACTATCCAAGTTTTTTGTATCCATTCGAATTTTGCTTTTTTGCAAGAGTGTGAAGTATCATCTTTATTAGTTAATCCAATATTTTCTTTTACAGTTGATAATTTCTGTCGTCATGCGTTGGCTGAGTACTCATACTTTGTACTTACCGTTAGTGTTAAATCTCTTTGTTAAACCCACCAGTAGAATTTATAAAATTAAGTCATTTGTTAATTATTAATTAATTAGAGCCTGGACACAATTGTATCGAGCACCTCTTTTTTTTATATTTTTTAACCTCCTAAATTACATATCAAATAATTTTTATCCGTTAAACAGATAGATGAAGATCTTTGTTATATCGGAACCCCTACTATAGTGAACTGTTTTAATGCGTACTATTAACCGAGAGGGAAACTTTTTAAAACCGAGAGAGATTATTTATGGAGCTTTATTTAGATGATTTATTATTTTTCCAAATCTTTTTTCTTTGTGGCATCTTACTACAATTTACTATTTTTGTTGGGATACACACACCCACAATTTTACTTTAAAATAAGTTTATTTAAGGTTTCGATTTCTACTTCGGAAATCGTTCTCAAAATACAAACATTAATAAATTAAACAAATTTTTGTTTTTGTTTTGTTTGTTGAATAATTTAAATTGATCTGACTCATTCATATTAAAAACTCAGACATATTTTATACATTTTAAAGTAAATGACTTTAAAATGATATTATCGTTATTTTTGAGTTGCATTCCTGCGATGAATTTATTGGAAGATGCTTCATTCGATTAAATAAAATCAATTTTAACTTAAGCATACGCGTCAAAAAAATCATAGCATGCGATTTGTTTTTAAAAGACAACCACATGCAATGAAGACAGTTAAATCCTCCAGTTAGTGATCCCATAGTAAATCATGAGAAAAAACCAGGAAATCACCTCTGGATACTATCCCGAAATTGTAATTATTTGGTCTTACATTAAGTCTACTCTGAATATTAACACCAAACTCCAATTTTATGTTATGTATGTTATTTTAAAACATAAATTATGTATCCTGGATATATTATTGACTTACTAATAGTAATATTTTCTCTCTATTGATTTGATGTTATAATATGGGTAACCAAATTCTACTGCATTCTGGCGAGGAATTTGCAACACAATTGGTTTCATTTAACATAATTAGAGCCGCTTTCTTGATTTTTCTGTTTTTTATTTTTTGTTTTTTTCAGAACAATACTTTAATCGTTCCATTCAACTCTATGTTTATTTCCGATGCGTATTTACATATATTTGATATCTACCAAATTCTTTATTTCCAATATAAGACTGATGTTCATTTACTCTAATACTTAAAGGTCCTTATGTTTTACCTAAATAAAAATGTTCTCATTCACAAGGTATTTTATAAATACAATTCTTTGTTCTGTCTTATTCATTGTTAGGTTTAGTTTTAGATAATATCTCAATGTGTAACCTTAGAGAAAGTAAAAGTAAATTAACATCAAAATAAGAACAACAATCTAAGCGAGTACTGTGAGCTAATACATACCCAACTTTTACATACATCTCTTCTACAATAAGTTCCAGCCTCATACATGAAGTTTACAGTACCCTATTTGCACTACCTTAGTTTCAACGCAACAAAAAAGGGGCATCTTCCATAGACGGACTGTTTGGAGCTTTCTTAGAGCAGTCAGTGCAAACAGCTTTGGCAATCTGTTTGCAGTTTCAATGCAAAATTGTCATTTGCAATACACAGACCGTTGAAGCAGTTCGTATGCGATCGCATACGAATGCAGTAAAGAGCTGCTCAACGCATCCCACATGAACCGCTTGGAGCTATCTGCTCCGACTGCTCGAAGCATAGACACAAATAATTTTGTTCCTTATCACTGTATAAGGAGAAAACCTTATGCTGTGGCCTCGTCCTCCCACTCGCGCATATCGATTCGATCATTCATTTATCGTTGTATATCACACTACATAATACTACCTACTTTCAAGAAAAATGTCAAATAGAGCTGATTTGGATGATGACTTGTTTATAAATGAAATTAAAGTACAAGAATGTATATGGAATTATTGATGTAAAACTTACAGCGATAGGCTTCTTTGTAGTCTGTGAAAAGCTTAAAACGGATTTTGATTTTTGTTTACGTAACAAAAAAATGAGAAGTATTCTGTTTTTGTCTGAATCTATGTTGCAACTGATTGAATATTGATATTGATTGAATACGAGTGGTCGTATTGCAGTCGCCCACGACTTCAATCGTACAGCTGGTAGCAATCGGGTTGTAGTCGAGTCCAACTGCAACATGTTCGCTCTCGGCTCTTGTGCAGTTTGGTCTCGACTGCTCTAAGCAGGCTGTCTATGAAGACCCTAAACGAGGCCGTCATAACTTTTTCTGGTTCGGTCAAACTTAGTCGAAAATTTAACTAAGATTTGAATCGGCAATGCTATTGTTAATTTGTATTTATGAGCCTTAATAAGAAACTCCTAAGATTATTAAAGTTATATATTCATATACGTTCTTAATATTAATTTTATATAAAGATAACTAATTAATTTAATAATATTAATACAGGTTATTTACAAGAAATACATCACCAGCAAAAATTTTAAAATTTCTAAAACAAAAATACGGTAAAAAAGATTCTTATTGACTCTTTTACTTATTAACCTTCTTTGAGAGTAAAAAGTCAAGAAAATGTAGTGTTAGTGTTGTGAATCAATCGCTTAGGTATATTTTTCGAAATATATCCAACAGCTCTGATACCTAAGGCCATATTGAGGACAAATTGTCTACATATCTTTACCATACTGTGGGTTTTAAATTTTGTTTAGCAATAATATTTGTTTCGAAATATATCATAAATGTATTATCTAGTAATGAAGATAAAGCAGAGCCCATTTCTAGACCTTCTTCTTCTTTCAGTGCCTATTCGTTCCGAATATTGGCATTTCTAGACCAACATTTGTTTATTATAGAATTCTTTATTTAGTTGAAAATAGGTATTATCAGTACATATTGTCAATACCTCTATTAGAGCGGATACATTAAGTCTTGTTCTAGTTATCAATGTATCATCATTTTTTTATTTACAAATTCGCATCAACCTGAAGGTTATTAGCGAGAATCAGATTTTCAATATTAGATATATTATATATTAACAAAATTAATAGCTTTTAAGTAGTTTAACATATTTGTGAATGAACAATTTGCACCAAGTGCGTTCTCTAAGTTTATTGAGATACCATAATTGATTCTTGCTGTGGAGAAAACTGGACAGTCTACAACAACATGTTTCACCGAGAGTTTAACGTTACACTGCTCACATTTTGGTTCGGATTGTTTAGTAATTAAGAACTTGTGCGTGGCACTGGTATGACCTAATCTAAGACGAGTTATTGTCACTTGATCCCTTCTTTTAGTGGGGAAACATCTCCATGGTTTAATGTCCGGTTTAATATTCCGAAGAGTGGACACTGAAAATTCCCACCGGTTTTGCCACTCATTTAGGATCCGCGATTTAATAACACTTGAAACATTACTAGCTATCACGTATTTCACAATAATAGAGTCAGCTGAATTGACGGCTTCACGCGCACACTTATCTGCTTCTTCATTACCTCTAATACCATTATGTGATGGAATCCAAATAAAGATTACCTCCTTATTACAATTTTCTATCTCTATCAGATTTTGTTTTATTTTTTCAAGAATATGATTCGCTGGGTATATTCTTCCTATAGATTGTAGTGAGTTTAGTGAATCAGTCAAAATTATATATTTCTGATTTGGTGAGGATATAATATATGTGAGTGCCTCGTATATGGCATATAATTCTGCATTAAGAGTACTATAGTGTATTGGCAACTTATATTTTTGACACATATTAGAGGATATAACTGCTGCTCCCACGCCATCTGTTGATTTTGAAGCATCTGTATAAATTTTAGACAAATTTGTATACTTTGATAATAAGTTTTGCAGATTTTGATGTATTATACTATGGCTAGTAGTGTGTTTGTCCAATGATGTTAGGGTAGTTATTATTTTAGGTACTCCCAAAGTCCATGGTGCAGCAGGTTCAAAACTAACGGGAAAGCAGGGAGGTAAGGTGGTGTTCAGAGATGAGAGATCCATTTTGATTCGGTGGTAGAAAGGTTTATGTAGACGTGGTTTATTGGAGAAACATGTTGATAATCGGTTAAGGTGATCATATTTGAAGGTGTGGTTGTTAGGATTTGCATTTGATTGAATTGCATAGTTTAACTTTAAGTACATTCTTCTGTGACATAGTGATGGTTCAACTGCTTCACAATACAGGCTTTCTATTGGTGTGGTAATGTATCATCATTCTCTAATTTTGTTTTGAATATTTTTAAATATTATCTAATGGCACATTTGTAAATAAATTATTTATGTCAAACTTTAATAAAATATTATCTAAATTAAATTCAATATTCGATAATTTTTTTAAAGAATGTTGCGTATTCTTTATAAAGTCATTAATGTCGCCTTTGAAATTTAATGAAAAGAACGGAGTGTTACAGCTACCAGTGGTAATCGTACATTGCAATATAAAAGTGCCTACTAAATTAACCAAGCACACTCTTTAAATTCCCTGCAAAGTGTAGAAAAAAGTGCAGTTAATCAAATTAACAAACACTGTATTTAGATCCTATCCATAGATACCAAAATATTATAAAAACATACAAAACTTCTAGAACTTACTAGACTTTCACGCTAAATGCATACAAAGTTGAAGGGGCATATTATTATTGAAAATAGAAAATAATAATAAATATTTTTAAAAATACGCAAAGTAACAAAATTCTGTTAGAGAAAAAAGTATTTTTTATTATTATATGAATCTATGGCTTTATATAAACTCATAGTAAAAGTTAACGATAGTTTCATAGTAAATGGTTAGAGCTTAATAAGCATTTTTAAACTTTATCTTCCGTTAAGTCAGACTATTAGCTCAAAATAGGGTAATAACTCTTAACTATACTACTTACCCCAATATAAGGATTTCCTGTATTAGAATACGGAAACCTAATCGGGTTGGTAAACTGAAATCCCTGTGGCACAACTTTCCCCACGAGTATCACCAACACTAACAAACTACACAGGCAACGAAATTTCGTATTTTCAGTCATGATAGTTTCTGTTTTACTTGCAAGAGAATGACCTCACCTTACGTTAAAGAACTTATATGAGTGTAAACAAGATACAAAGTTTTCCAATAGGTGCTGCCATTCGGGTGTTAATGAAACAGTAAATCAGGAGAGTTTCACAGTGGTGTACATATAAAGGTATTTTCTAAAAAGAGTGTTAATTTTATATATGATTTCTGACCCTTAAAACGTCTGAAATTGGTTTGCAATATGTTTACTTAACCCATCAAGGACGGAGTTTAATTTTTTTTTAAATTAATATAATTTTAAAAAAAATTTTTAAATAAATTATTAGTTATGCTTAAAACAACAAGAAATAATTATGTTTTTTTTTCTCAAAACAGTATGCAGCCATATGGCAACGCTGATCTTCTGGAGGATCAAAAAATAAGCACATGCTAGAAAACATAAATTTTAATTAGTAATGTGAATATTAAATTAAAATCGTGTGTGAAAATTAACGTTGAACCTTGCATTCAGTATACATTGTGCGCATGGCGGATTTGCAGTTTTCAGCTGCACATCTCTTCTGTTTTCCATCAGGGGTGTTTGTTAATAAATGTCCTATATTGTTAAAATTGAATGTCATCGAAAACTCTGAAAAACGATCTACTGGAGATACTTAACCTTGGACGACCTCCTTGCCTTGCCGGATTCTGTACCCTTGACAAATATGTTTTCAAAGTATCTCGCTTGAATTAAAGCTGCGTCAAAGTATCACCTGATTTTCTTTTTAAATTCTAACTGTTTTGCACTAATCAGTCAATTAGCCAGGTAACAAAGCACCTAAACTATTTCTTTTCCACGGCGTCCTATACGATATCTGGATATGTTTTCGTCCATAAGATCACTGCCTCCAGTTGAGGAATTATATGTCGCAATAACTGGAGGTCTGCCTATGTGTACTTTCCTTGCACAGGTGAAACCCTATATGAGGTTGATGGGACGGTCACTATACTGTTATCTGCCCAACTTACCAATTTTATCCCGTTTTCCTGTTCAACTACTGAATCAAACTCACCACTTTTTATTTCATCTCGGCCTTTGACATCAAAGAGCAATTTTTCGGAAGACGATTATTAATAATGGTATCTGTAGCAGCATATCCCATTTGTTTTAGATGCCAAAGTAAACTTCTTCTTTCTCTTTATAAGCAATTCTGCTTGTTCATTGGCGGATAAATACCTCTATGGAAGGTTGTTACTCCATCTTTTGCGCGGTCGTCCGATACTTCTTCCGCCGATTGGTGACTTATCTCTTGCTATTTTGACGACAAAGGTCTCCTGAATTCTGCTTATGTAGTTATTTTATTCTTTTTTTCTATTTTGTGCCCATTCATTTATACACTGTACGTTACATTTTCTTCTACTGTCTTCACTTCTCTTTCGATCTCTCAGCGTATTTCGTGGTATTCTTCTCAGTATTCTCATCTCTGCCGTTTCCAGTAGCCTTTGCGTTGTGGCCGTGTCGGGTCTTGTTTCTCAGGCGTATGTTATTATTGGTCTTACACTGGCTTTATAAATTCTTGACTTCATCTCAGTGTCAATGTGTCTGTTTCGCCCTATAGTATTATTAAGATATCCTACCAGTCTATTTACTTTTTTTACTTAATCTCTCTCTTCTTTGTCCAGGTCTCCATAGCTAGACAGTGTAATTCCTAGGTATTTTAATTTCCATTACTTGTTCAATACTAATGCCATCAATTTCTAATTTACATCTGGTCGGTTCTTTGCTGACTACTATTGTTTTAGTTTTCTGAGATGAGATTGTCATATTCATTTTTTGGCTCTTATGATAAATCTGTTAAAGTAAACTCAAACCTATAAATAGATTGTCAAAGTACAGGGAGAAGCGTAATTTTTGTTTCTCTTTCGGCAATCTTTTTACCATGCAAATTACAGGAGAAGCTGCTTTACTAAACACTTTGGATGATATTTAGGACTAATGTTGCAATCAGTTCCTTGGTATGACATCAAATTTTCTAAATCGCTAGCTTTGGTATTTATATAAACCTACTGACTGACTGACTTAAAAGCATCAAATGGTTGATTAAACAGATTTCGTTATCGACACGATATTACTTTCAAGATAACATGTGTGGCGAATCCGGTGATGTTATTGTCAAAAACGTGAAATCTTGGAAAGAAAAGCTGTCTGCTATTTTAAAGGATTATGACCCAAAAGATGCATTTAATGCTGACGAGAATGATCTACTATCATGCATTGCTAATAGGAATATATGCATTGAAAAATGACACTGGAAGAAAAACGACAAAACAACGAATTACAATTTTGTTAGGTGCAAATATAGAAGGTCAAAAGAAGGAAGCAAAAATCCTCGATGTTTTAAGGGGGAACACATCGATAAGTTGCCTCTTGAATGGGTGTTCAATAAAAAGGTATGGATGACAGCAGACATTATGACGAGATAGCTTCATAAACACGAAGATAGAAAAGCGGAATAGAAAATTAAAGCTGTTTCTGGATAATTCTACATCTCACTCCAAGATTATCCTGTATAATGTTAAACTTATTTTTCTTCCACCAGAATTTTAAAATGATTTATAGAAACTATTTTATTAGGAGAATTTTGACTTGTATAGACAGTGGTTGTTTCCTTCAAAAGATTAAAGAAAAATTACCATAACCAACGCTATAATATGGGTACTTGGTGTACTTTGTCACCAATAACAATAAAAAAAGCTCTTCTAAGCAAGATTTATGTGTAATATAGATGCGAATGATTTTGAAGCAGACAATAATATTTTACTTGTACAACTATTTCCAACCATCAAAGACACATTAGTGGATTTTGAATAATTTGCCTTGATTGATAGTGATGTGCGATGTTCTATAGAACAGAAAGTGGAGAATTAACCATAACCGACTGTACTAAAGAATTAGCAGAAATAAATGAAACTATCCCTAACTCTGAACTCGAGAAGGAAGAACCTGAAGTTGATAGATAGATCTATCAGTCAAACATTCCGATACCACTTCAGCCCTAGCACAACATCATATTCAGACAGGCCACAAAATAGATTTCGAAAAAGCAAAAATCATCGCTCCCATCCGCTCCTTAAAATCGAGAATCATTCGTGAAGCCATCGAGATCGAAAAACGGCGTAATAGTTTAAACACGCGCGATGACGCTAAACGACTACCGGCAACATCGGTCAGCTCAGATCACGTCAGCGCATACCGTTCCCACGCATACGAATGGTATAAAAGCAGCCTCACAGGGTAAGACCGGTTGTCACTCGACACTGAGGAGTAGGCAGATTGAGACCTCAGTGCCGTTTGACGGTTCTTGTATTTATACAGAACAAGATACTGGTACGTCACGAGTGAGGGGAGTAGGCAGATTGAGACCCCGAACTCGAACGGATCCGTATCCTTCTTGAAAATGGCTCAAAATGGATGCCGAAACGTCGAGCTTTTTAAATTCTCAACGCGGTTCTTCCCGAGAACTCAGTAATTTTCATTTATTTTGGCCGTGGAAATACACCGCGGAAATTTATCCGAACATATATATATATATATATATATATATATATATATATATATATATATATATATACACAAGAATTACCTTTAAACGAATTTAAACTTTTGGTAAAAGTTATTATTTTTAAATTAGAACCACTTCGGTAAGGACAAATTTCTTGTGTCGAATATATGTTGTTTCCTAGCTGGGTATGATGTGATAACGATGTAGATGTTCCATTGTCTGATTTTTATACGTATGTAAGAAGGAAATTCGTAGACAATGGCACAATGTAGCTGAGAGTTTTCCATGCAGTTTTCATTCTGAATTCCGTTCTCTCGGCTGTCATCTCAGGATGACGACGTTTTCTAAATACGTTTCAGGAAAACGCCGACCGCCATTAGAAGATAATAGAAAGAATTTTCGCAGTCTTTGTTACTTTCGTTTCATAAATTCAATTTCTATGCCGGTATTTGCTTTTAGCTAGCACCTTTTTACGAGAATTATATGTTTGTGTTTTAAATGAAAATTCAGTTAATCGCTTTAAACACAAAATTGTTTTTTCTCCAATGCAATTTGATAAATTATTAATTAATTTTGTAAGATATAAAATAAAATGCATAACGTAATTCCTAGACTACATTAATGTTTCACTTCATTAAAATGAAATTGTAAATATTAATGTAAATATTATTCATGAATATTCCTGATTTAAAAAATGAAAAGAAAATATTAAATATACAAATATGAATTAAATCAGTCTTAAATATTGTAGAGAGAGCACGTCTGTTAAGACTTCCTTAAGCTATGGTTTGTTAGAACAGTGAGCGACGCATAACTCACAGTGAGTCGAACGCAGCGCACGTTCGTCAAAATCAAAGGAATGGTTCTCTATGATAACGGTTTGTTAGGTTCTGCTTAGTTGCGCGCACTGCAGAGCGATAGCAGTGTAGATCGATGGTGTGCGCTGGAATCAATTGCGATTTGATTTGGACACAAACGTTCAGCTGAGCTGACAGCGTACACATCCAAAGCGAAATTATAATTGTATTTTTATATAATTACTATTATTGTAATAATTAAGTGATCTCTAATAAATTTTCTCCCGAGGAATATGAAAGACTAGTGTAGTATTACAAAGTGTAAGACAGCTCCAAATAAATCCCTGGAAAGTCCAAAATATTCTCGAAACTTTTACCTCGTTTTGAAACAATCTTTTTCGACTGTTAATTTAAAAGCACCTTCTGTATTAAAACAATAAAAATTTCGTTTACATTTTTATTTCTTTTATTTAAATTTGACATTATCAACTCTTCTTCTTCCTGCCCTTCTTCAAGTAATTAGTGAAGAAGGTAAATTATTGCGTTAAGTTTGGAAGAATTCATTTTTTTAAACGTACCATTTTTAAGAGAACTAATTGTTAAAGTAAAACTAATTTATAAAATTAGTTTTACTGTTGCGCACTGTTCTAGCAAACCGTAGCTTTACACGGTCAATATTTTTGACGCAATATATAGTAAAACAACGGTAGCTCTCACACTCATCATCATCGCGTCACAACCTCAAAAGTCCACTGCTGAACATAGATCTCTACCTTGTGTTTCAGTTTTTGTTTTGTCTTCTTAAATCATCAGCCCATCGTATAGGTGGTTGACCGACACTTCTCTTGTCTCTTCTCTTGGTCTCCATTCCAATAACCTCTTTGTCCGTTGCCCATCTGTCATTCTAGCTATGTGTCCTGTCCATCTCCATTTTAGTCTGGCTCTCCTTTTGATGACGTCTGTCACCTTGGTTCTTCTCCTGATCTCTACGTTTTATATTTTGTTTCTCAGAGTTATTCTTAACGTGGATCGCTTCATTCTTCTCTATGTGACTCTCATTTTTGTATGTCAACGCTAGAAGGACGTATTTTATAAATAATTTTCTCTTCAAGCATGTGGGCAGCTCACTTTTAAAATTTTCTCTGTTTTTCATATGCTGCCCACCCAAGACCGATTCGTCTTTTCAGTTCATAGGTCTGATTATCCTTGCTAGTCATAATTTCATTTCCTAGGTATTTATATTTATCTATGAGTTGTACTTCTTGTTCACCAAGACTAATGTTCTGGTTGAGTATCAAATTTGTCAATATTTTTATTTTCGAGATGTTTATATTTAAACTTACATTTTCTGTAGCCACAACGAGTTCCTGTTATTTCTACGAGTTCCTGTTATTTCTAGCCATTCTTAGTTCCTCAGTTATTATAACTGTATCATCGGCGAAACATAAGTTGTTTAGATATTCTTCATGTATTTTTGTTCCCTTTGTCAGCCAATCCAAAGCATGTGGCAGGTCCTTAAAACATGTTACAGGACAGTATTAAAAAGTTTAGGTTACATTGGGTCTCCTTGTCCAACCTCGCGTTTTATTTTTATGAGATTATTATTATTATTATGTAATATAACAGTGGTTATTGCCTGTAGGTATATTTTGTATTACACATATGTCCAAAAGTTTGGAATATTGGAATATTTCATCTTTTTATCGATTTTTATATATAAATTCTTCTGAATAGTTAAACATAATTTTGTTTTAATTCTCAACAATACTAAATAAATCTTTAAACCAGATAAACGATAAGCAAAAAAATTATTTATTCTCTTGGAGTGAAAAACTTACAATGTACAACTTACATTTAAAAATAAATTAGTATAGAAAAAAATAATTTTTAATAAAACTAATAATTAGTATTTCCTCCATTTGTCTGTATTCATGCCTCTAGGCGATTTTTCATGCTGTCGATTAACTGGTCGAGCTGGGCTTGCGAAATTTTCTTCCATTCTTCACGAGCAGCATCTTTTAGTTCTCGAAGTGTAATATAGGGATTGTTTTGCTTCTTAATGCGTGTTTTGAGAATGTCCCAAGCATGTTCAATAAGTTTCATGTCGGGGGAATTCGAGGGCCACTGTAATGTAGATATTCCTTCTTCTTCCAGAAAATTGTGTACTGCTGCTGTTCGATGAGGAGGTGCGTTGTCATGCATAAACACAAATTCATCACCTACTGCCCCTCGGAATAGACGTACGACAGGATTTAAAACTTTCTCGATGTACACAGCACCAGTGGCTCTTCTCTCCAGAACCAGCAGTGGCGTCCGTGTACCACTCATAATAGCACCCCAAACCATAATATTGCCACCTTCAAATGGGACACGCGGTTGGGCTGTTTCTAGTCGGGCTTGTCTTTCTGGGGTCCTCCAAACCAGTGTTCTTCGCGAATCAGACAGCAAACCAATTTTTGACCCATCAGAGAACATCACGTTATTCCAGTTAGGCCCATGATACACCATTTCTATAGCTCATTGCAACCTTACTATTTTGTGTTGGTGGGTTAGTTTAGGAACACGTAGCGGTCTTCTACGATACAAATTTACCGCATTTAGTCTGCGTGTTATTGTTTGACGTGAAATATTCAGTCTTTGAAGCCTAGAAAGTTCTCTGGATATATCACCAGACTACAGAGTAGATTCCAGACGATTTCTGCGAGCTATCAATGTTATTTGCCCGTCTTGAGATGATGTTGTATATCGACTTCTACCACTTCTGGGACGATCCTTGACGTCATTTGTATCTTAGAATTTTTTTTTAATTTTCGATACAGCACTCTGAGTAACATCAACAATATTCGCGATATAACTTTGACTCAAGCCCTGTTGTAACCAAACAATTACTCTAGATATGTCAAAATGAGATATCACGTTTCTAGGCATTTTTAAACAGCTCAATTAAAATTTAAACAAAGACTGAAATAATGCGTAAATACGCTAATCAGTTAAATGTGACCAAAATCATACAAAAGCGAATCAAATTTTTTATCATTTTCATTTAAAAACGCTCTAGAATGAATATCAACAACAGTTTTAAAACCACCATAGGCGTAGATACATTATTTGTACGTATTCCAAACTTTTGGACATGTGTATATAATTGTGTATACCTATAGTCCAGCATGCATTTTTTAAGCGCCCTTAGTGTTTTGCTTAGCTCAACTGTTTCAAAGGCTTTGTAAAAATCCACAAATATTAGCACTATAAGTTTATTTTATTTTACTATTTTCTTTATTACGGTTTTTATGTTTGTGTGATGGTCATTAGTTTCGTAACTTTCTCGGAATCCTGCCTGTATTCTTGGTTGATAAATCTCTAATTTTCTTTTAACTAATATTCGCGTAAATAACTTCTAATATATATATATATATATATATATATATATATATATATATATATATATATATATATATATATATATATATATATATATATATCGAGGAAAGGAGTACGACCGTCAATCCAATATAAACTAAGGAACACTCGAAGAGTGGTGGGTTTTTCGGTCAAAGTGGAGAAATAAAAGACAAAGAAGCTACTTCATCTATTTATTGAAGACGTTTCGCTTTCTACTCAGAAAGCATCATCAGTTTATCTTAAAAAGACAATCAATGATATTAAATATGTGAAAAAGCCTAAAAAATTATTTTAAAAAACATTAAAAATATAAGTAGGTATCATTTATCAAAATATTATTTTTTTACCTGCGGCACCTAGTAAGCTAAAGACTGGTAACTTCATTTTACTTTTAAACATTATATTTTAATCTTAACCAATTCAATAATGTTACCTAAAGTCAAAATTAAATTTAACTGATAATGCATTGTTGGAAGTGCATCTCATGATCTTTCTAGTTCTCTACATATCAATTTTAATGTTTTTTACTTAAGTTTTTTACAATAATTTTTTATATACATGTATGATTATCACATGTTCTTTTGCTGTGCTATGTTTGTTAATTTGTAAACTGTACCTAGTTTCAATTAATTGTTTATACAACTTGATCTCTAAATGTCCATTGTCGTAAGTTTTTTCACACATTTAATATCATTGACTGCTACATGTCTTTTTAAGATGAACTGATCATGCTTTCTGAGTAGAAAGCGAAACGTCTTCAATAAATAGATGAAGTAGCCACCTTCTTTGTCTTTTATTTCTCCACTTTGACCAAAAAACCCACCGCTCTTCTTCGAGTGTTCCTTAGTATATATATATATATATATATATATATATATATATATATATATATATATATATATATATATATATATATATATATATAAGAATAAGAAAAAAGAAGTACTTGTGACTCGTTTGGAACAAATATATAACTGTTTTGGATGGGTTGGAGTCAATAATAGGGCTATCGGTTAACTATTTTTTTATTCTCGAGCTTTCAATTGTGTTTACAATTATTATCAAGAGCTAAAAAAGACAAAATACTTACAAGGTTGAACTAAAAAGAAAAAACAATTTTTGTTAACTTACCAAATAAAAATTAGTTTGGTAAGTAAAAATCACTGCTTACATGTTCAAAATATTTAATACAAAAATGTTTTTATCTAATAAATGTTTCTCTGAAAAATTTTTATAATTTTGAAAACATTTTTTTTAATATAAGAATAATTGAATTTATAAATAAGTTCAAATAGCAACCAATTACAAATAGCCTCAATGTCATAAATGCCAACATAAAATTTTTATTTATTTTTGACAATTAAAGAATGTTTAAACGAAGTTTTACTTTTTGGCAATATAATTGTCAAAAATAAAAATTTTATGTTGGCATTTATGACATTGAGGCTATTTGTAATTGGTTGCTATTTGAACTTATTTATAAATTCAATTATTCTTATATTAAAAAAAAATGTTTTCAAAATTATAAAAAAAATTTTTCAGAGAAACATTTATTAGATAAAAACAATTTTGTATTAAATATTTTAAACATGTAAGCAGTGATTTTTACTTACCAAACTAATTTTTATTTGGTAAGTTAACAAAAATTGTTTTTTCTTTTTAGTTCAACCTTGTAAGTATTTTGTCTTTTTTAGCTCTTGATAATAATTGTAAACACAATTGAAAGCTCGAGAATAAAAAAATAGTTAACCAATAGCCCTATTATTGACTCCAACCCATCCAAAACAGTTATATATATATATATATATATATATATATATATATATATATATATATATATATATATATATATATATATATATATATATATATATATATATATATATATATATATATATATATAACCTAGACCTACTACAAGAATTAATATTAAACTCAAAAGTCTTCCGGGACGAACCGCTTCGATTATCATTGCGCCGAGCTTTAGACATTATCTTTGATCTCTTCTTCAGGGCTTCCGAGAGCTCAGTTTCCCGAGTCTTTAGACACTACTATACTGATCACTAACGAATACATTACTGCCACTAAGAACATGGGACGGTTAATTTATACCGTCGATGGTGACGTGGTTTGGGTGGAGGTTGGCATGGGGATTAGCGTGGGGATTAGAGCGGGATTTAGCTCGGGGGTTAGCGCTAACATTTCTGACAGTAGGATTTTGATGAACGGGTAGAGCGGAGGATATTTTGGTCATGAGAGGTCTCCATGTCGAAGGTAAGCATATGCCTCTTTTATTGAGACAATTTGGTCTTTTTTCATTTTCTATGGCTTCTCGGATACCTCGTGGTTTATAGTAGCGGATGGGAGCTATGGTTCTGGAGTTTTCAAAATCAATTTTGTTACCTGTATGAAGATGGTGTTGACCTAGAGCTGAAATTGAATCGAAATTGCGAACAGATTCTGTTGAAATCGTTGAAATCGCCACCTATTATTAAGAAGTAATCAGGATTTTTCTTGATTGTACAGAATATTTGATCGCAGAAAATTTCAACTTCTTTGTCTGGGTGTCTTGTTCTAGGGGCGTACATTTGAACGTTTCTTAGGATATATCTTGCTCTTATTTCGGTGTTTAAGTAGACCACCCTTGTTGAGATTTGATTTATTGATACAATTTTGTTGGCATTTTTTGGTGAATAAAGGAATCGACTCCTACGACTTTGGATGCTTCTTCTCTTTTGTAGTACCATAAATGGCCTGATGAGAATGTGATAAGACTCTCTCCCGTTTTTCTTACTTCAGTGATATACACAATATCCCAATTCACTTTTGAGAGTTCTTCCTTCATTTCTTCGAATCTTTCCTCGGTATAGACTGACCGAACATTTTATGTGGCGATGTTAAAGGTTATCTCTTGAACATTTTAAGTAAGGTTGGCTTACATCAGTTTTTTTGGCATTTAAACACCGTGCTTGCCTAGCATATTAGTGAGTATTCATATTTATTTTACCGAGTAGCTGAGGATCGTTGGTCGATTCCTCTGGAGCCCCGCGTACAGAAACAATGAGATTTCATCCGGTGTCATGCATTCATTCATTTTTAAACACGATAGCTTCCACATTTATTTACGGATTTTTTGCATTCGGTTTTTTCCATATTCTTGTTGGGTAGAATGGGGAGGGAAAGAAGGTGTAGATAGGGATTTTAAAGGACGTGACATGGTTCCGGGGGAGCCCACACACTACTCAATCATATTGATTAATAAAGTGTTAGTTTTAATTTTGCAGTAAAGAAGGATGGATCTAGCGATTTTAATCATATCTGCTTTGGTGCTCAAGAAGAGGAAAACAAGAGAGCAAAGAACATTGTGGATAAAAAACTGGTTAAATAGACGTTCGAGTAATGGATACGGGGAATGGCTTCGAGGACTCCACAATAAGCCATATGACTACAAAATATTTTTAAGAATGAATGAACAACTATTTTAACATCTAGTGGCACTCGTTTCACCATTTTTAATAAAGCAGAATACGATTATGAGGAAAGCTATTTTACAGGAGGATCGACTTGCAGTCACATTAAGATTTCTAGCAATTGGCAACAGCTTATTAGATCTGAAAGTTTTGTTTTTTACTTTTGCAACAACCATACGTAAAACAGTTAAAGAGACCTTTAATATATTGTGTTTGAGTCTCAAAGATTGTATTTAGGTACAGAAACAATAAACTTTCGTTTAACAAAGAAATGAGGGGATGTCAAATCTATCCTGTTTGTTAATTTTTACCCAATTGTGGTGAAGATTTCCCATTTGCCCAAGCTAACTTAGTAAATTCTTTGTCGAGATCACTTTTATCACTTGGCTTACATTTCCGTTTTCTGTTGGTATTCACAGTCTCAACAATTGGTGTAGTAGAGGTTAATTCTGCCTCCTGTTCGAATTCCTAAAAAATTAAAAAGAAAAGTTATAAGAATAATATTATAATCTATTATAAAACTCAACATTTTTATTTAAGATGCCTCTATGTCCTAAGAAGTGAAAGGTTTTAGCTGAAGACTTCGCTACTTGCTGGAACTTCCCTTAATGTGTAGGCGCCATTGATAAGAAACAGGTGTCAATTGTTAAGCCTGCTACTTCAGATTTATTTTATTGCAATTATAAAGGAGCATTCAGTGTTGTATTTATGGCCGTAGTAAATGTCAATTATGAATTTATTTTGGCTAATTGTGAGTTAAATGAAAGTGTTTTGGACGGAGGTGTCCTTGGCTACACAAAATTTGGGAAAAAATTGCCTGAAGGCACTCTTGCTCTTCCCAATAAAGAAGAGTTGCTCAATTTAGCCGTGAAACTGCCATATATTTGTCTTTTTATATTTTATTTTTAAATATATTACACTCTTGTTACACTTATAATAATATAAGAGAGTTGGAATGATCTCATAAAAAATCTCGTTACATTTTCAGTTAATTTATAATTTTAATTAAATTAAATTTAATTTATAAATTTACTTCAAGAGGAATCCATAAGGGACCTATATCAGAGAAGACTGGACCAGAAGTTACAGGATTTCGGTTTCAGAAACGTCAAAGAAACGTACGAGCACGTCAAACACAGCATAAAAAGGCGGCATTAGAAGCTTTGGGAAAACTTGAGAAATGAAAAACCCAACAGAAAGTAAAAATAAACAAAGAAACCAAAAAATGTATTGAGGAGAAAAAAATTCTATTTATGAAAAGTATGAGCACCCAATCCCCAGAAGACACACAGAAGTACAAAGAGAAAAATAGAGAAGTAAAACGAAAAAGGGCAAAAGAAAATAATGAAGAATGGGAAGAAATATGTGCACAAATTGAACAATACATAGGAGGAACAAGGAATTCGGAATCCTGGAAAATACTGAAATCTTTAAGGAAGAATAACAACGAAAAGTTCCAAATACAATACATATCAGAAAAAGAGTGAGACGACTACTATAAAGAACTACTTACAGAAAACCGCCCAGATTTCATAGACAGACACAGAACAGGAACAACAACAAAATCAGAATGAAGAACAGATTGAGATAACATTAATCGAAGTAAAGAATGCCGTAAAAACTTTAAAGAACAAAAAATCAGGGGGACCAGGAGGAATCGTTAATGAACTAATTAAGTACGGAACGGACAAACTACACAGAACTATGCACGAAATGTTCAGCAACGCTATAAACCTGAACGAAATACCAGATGAATGGTCCAAAGCATATATAACCTCGATACATAAAAAGGGAGATAAGAAGAAATGCGGGAACTACAGAGGCATCAGTATGATAGCAAGTATGGGCAGGTTATATGGAAAAATACTGAAAGAAAAACTGGAAAAATCTATCTCAAATAAAATCTGAGAAGATCAGGCGGGGTTCACGGCAGGAAGATCTTGCATAGACCACATATATACACTCCAACAATTAATTGAAAAAAAAATGGCAAATAATAGACCAGTACACATGGCATTCATAGATTTAAAAAAGGCATATGACACGGTTTCCAGAAAACAACTATGGAACACGATGAAGGAAATCGGAATAACTCAGAGGTTAATAGAAGCCGTAAAAAACCTTAACAACAACAACACGGTAAGAGTTAAAACCGGCAATAAATACTCCAACGAATTTAAGACCACAAAAGTCTTATTGCAGGGATGCTCTACATCTCCGACACTGTTCAAGATATTCCTCGAACAAATATTAAAACCATGGAAAAGGAAATCTGAAGGGATGGGAATACCAATCCGAGACAACTTCTTGTACACATTAAGCTTTGCAGATGACCAAGTGGTAACGGCTCAAGATGAAGAAGATCTCTCCTATATGCTCCGAAAATTAGAAAAGGAATACACAAAAAATGGACTGTAAATTAATCTAGAAAAGACCGAATATTTAACAACAGAGCAAGAACCAGTGAGAAACGGAAATGGACGATAATAGGGAAATTAACGGTACTGACAAATTCAAATATTTAGGATTCACACTCTCAAAAAATGGAACCACCGAGCAAGAGATAACCAGCAGATTAGCATAGACAAGAACATGCATTAAACAAATGAACGGGGTACTGTGGAATGGACAGATTACCAGAAATACAAAGAAGAGAATTTATAACACCTTGGTAAGTATAATGACCTATGGAGCAGAGAATTGGGTAATAAATAAACGAAACAGGTCCAAAATCACAGCAACTGAAATGAAGTTCATGAGAAGAAGCTGCAGAGTGACAAAAATGGATCGCATCAGAAATGAGGAGATGAAACGAAGAATGGCAGTAGAACAAGACATAATCAGCTACATCGAAGAAAAACGTTTAATTTGGTATGGACATGTGAGAAGGACAGATCATACAAGGTGGATAGCAAAGATTTCGGATTGGAGCCCAATAGGAAGGAGGAAAAGAGGTAGACCCCGAAGATCATGGATGGATGAAGTGGACAAGGCAATGGAAAGACGAGACCTTAGAGATGGAGAATGGCAGAACAGAAAGAACTGGAGACGTTGGCTGAAAGAACGAAGGCGGCGACAGCTGTAAAAATCCTTATATAGATAGATATAGTTTTATTTTTCTCATGTAAGTATTAAATCCTTTTGCACTATTTTAAAGTTTTTTCTTTATGTAAAAGTATTAAAATATCATTTACGTTATTTGAAATCTATATTGCGCTCTGTGTAAAACTGTTTGCATTGAAAATATATTTTTATAAATTCATAAATAAGTAGTATAAACTTAAGATAGCAAGCATCTTACAATTAAATTGTGGAAAAAACCTCTGACTACCGGTGTAGACTTAAGTGTTGTAATTTTCATGAAGGCGAAAATATATAATGTAAACACTACAAGAAGTTTATTGGAATTCGTTTAAAGTATACAAATTGTAAAACTGTTCCATTCAAATAATGACTTTTAAATATTTGTTATTAAAGTGAAATTTTAGATAGTTATTGACAGTAGGAGATCCACATCTTGCAGAAATTATACAGTGGTGTAAAAAAGTTACAGAGATGTTGATCGTGAGATATGTATGTGAGTTTGTAAGGTCACGTCTATATTTTGATTTTTTAATTTAAGCAGAGAACAAAGATACTGTCTGCTCTACCAGCTTAGAAGACTGACGGGCTCACTTCATTGTTAGTACACTGGTTTAGCTTCATTTCTGTATACAGTACTACAATAACAATAAAACAGGTTGTTTCTTATATGGATGACGAAGGAAACGGTATGGCTGACAAAACAAGAAAGGAAGCATATATATCAAAACTCTTTCTGCACAATATCCCCCAAAATGATGTAAAATAAAAGTTAAAGCGGAATATTTGGGACAAATAGCAGGGATATTGGACTTCCAAAAACACAAATCTCAAAGCAATATAATTTAATGCTAGTAATTATTTATTCATATGGATACAAAATACGTTTAACCCAAATTTATCTTATTTTATTCTCTAAAAATTAAACCCACTGCTGCGATATTCCTTTTACTATCAAGCACATCCTCAAATAACGCCAGTACTATCATAGCATAGGCATATATTCAAATGTAGCACTCAACATGAGTTCAAATAAGTCCAAAATCATGAAATATTTTAGAAGGAGTAATTTAGGGGCATTAGTTTCGGGTAGGAATTCTTGGGTTATAAAGGAAAACATGAAAATTGAAGTTAAGCATGGTGGTCAGACAATATGCAAATAATAGTAAACAAGAAAAAACCTGTTTATCAAAAATGGATGTAAACGAGAAAGGAGGAAGATCACAATATGTATAAAAAATTAAAAAGCCGTTAAAAAAGAAGTAGAGATAAGCTTAAACGAATTGTGGTATCGAAAATTTGCAGAAAGTAGATAGTTATATGGGAGGAACAAGAAGTGGACAAGCGTGGAAGGCGATAAAGTCTCTCCGGTTGGAGGGAAAAGAACAACTTACCCAAAATAAATTTAAACCAGTGGAATTAGCAGTAGAGCATTATAAGAAACTATTGAAAGTGGATAGATTTGAGTTTTAGGGAACGGAGAGGAATAAATAACTAAACATACACAAGTAAGTGAAAAATCGATGGAAGATATAAGAGATGCACTTAATAAATCTAAAAATGGTATAGTCAGCAGGATATATATATATATATATACATATATGCGGTTTACGGTTGAGAGAGAGGCTGATAATATGATTCCTTTTTTAGACATGCTAATCCATCGTGGCAATGATGGCATGCTAAGGACGGAGTGGTATCGTAAACCTTGTTTTAGCGTTTTATAAACTTTCATTCTCAACATCCATCCAAGATGAAAACAAATTTGGTTTTGGCCCTGAAAACCAGGGTTATCAACTTGTCACACATCGAGTTCAGAGACAAGGGACTAAAAAAGCTGAGATCTATATTACAAGAGAACTCCTATCCTATAGGGCTGTTAAATAAACTCATTTTCGGTTCTCCTTTTCCTTCGAATTTTTTTGAAAACCAAAATTTTCATAACAATGAGGTCCGACAATTGACATTGACACAGAACACATCAGTGATACCATCTAAAATAACTTATGGTTGCCTACCCTACATTCCAGTTTTGGCACCGAAGCTAATGAACATCTTCAAAAATGTTAGTGATTTAAAAATTACAACCAAAAATGTGAAAACGGTATCGAAGTTATACACAAAAACAAAAGATCCTTTCATAATTCAGGAGTCATCGAATGTTGTTTATTCTATACCGTGTAATAATTGTAACAAAATATATATAGGAGAATCATCTCGTAATTTTCACAGTAGGGTGATCTCACATCGTAGCGATATAAAAACCAAAAAAATAAATGCATGTGCATTGACAGAACATGCATTAACGTTGAAACATTAATTTAATTTCGAGGATTCCTGTATTTTGGCAAAGGAAAAGAACCATTCAAAACGTGTTTTCTTGGAAATGTGTTTCATAAAATCGAGTACATCTTGCATCAATAAAAAGTCAGACATAGATAAACTGAGCAACATTTATTGTTACTTACTGGAAAAACATCCAAAATAAAATTAATATCTACCTGTACCCGTACCCACACAAATTACAGTTATATGCATAACATGTTGCATACCATTAAGACAGGTTTAAAAATTAAAATCACCTAAGATGGGCCTCTAGTATTTCTTAAAAAGAAATATGATATTAAGTACACCTAATTACTTTTTAATCATAGGATTTTTTCTTTTTGTTCTCTATGTGCCAGAGTTAAAACACACCAGTAAAATATGACAACAAAATTTTTACTATTTTTACCTAAATTTTAAAGAATTTTAAAATGTATTTTGTCCACTATTTTATATTTTATGTGAGTGTTATTAATGTTGAGTGTCTATGCCTTTATAAATAATCTCAACGACTAGTAAGTTGCACTTAAGATTTGTGATATTTTATAAATATTCACACTTTTTCTTATTACAGTGTCTTGAAAAAGGAATAAAACCATTCCGAAAGCTAGACAAAAAGTCATAAGAGTGTTTCATTAACATCCCGGCCAATTTTCTGACTGCAACCCTAATAAACTTTGTTGTTAGTTTATATTGACAGTCACGAATATCCAGTAATTCTTATATATATAAATATATATATATATATATATATTATATATATATATATATATATATATATATATATATATATATATATATATATATATATATATATATATATATATATATATATATATATATATATTGGTTTGAATTTGACAGGTTTGTCATAATCATAGGTAAACTACGTATGCTTTGTTTCTACGGTAAGAGGTGGCGTTAGGAATAAACATAATAATTTATTGAATTTGTTTAAAATAAAAAAATAAATAAATAATACAATTACTTTATTTAACTTCAAACATATTATTTAAATTTTAAAAATACAGAGAACATAGGATGTTTTTTAATATAAATTGTTATTTTTAAACATCTTGTTTAGTTTATATAATAATTAAATTTCCTATAAATTTACTGACAAAAACCGGTTGTATAGTTTTTTAGAATAGTTTGGTGAAATGACTCATCATAATCCTTATTCGAAGTTGTTTTCTACTTTTAGAGTTAACCGTTAATATATAGCAATATTTTATTTGAAATTCATATTTACGCGTGACATGAATTACCAACAATTTTTTAATTAAAGAAAAAAATTTAGCTGCGAGAGGGTTAATAAAATTTGTTATCTTATTTAGAAATTTACTTTTAAAATGCTCCTGTCGGAATTGTCAAATTAACTTTAATACAAAACATAATCTTAAATATTGGCACCGACAAAAAATTATAAGTAGGATTGGCTTTGAAATCATATAAATGTATAAGAACTTTTGGTCAATAAGTTGATTATTCTCGTCTAGCCCAGTCTGGTTAAAAAAAAGGTGGAAAAATGTTTCGCAGATATCTGAAGCTTTTAAGACATAGGTGGGGGATACTAGATGATGAATAGATGAAAAGGTACTCCTAGTTTTACCTTGCGTTTTTTTTAAGCAATAATTTATGGTCACAATTTGATTTTTTGTCTATAAATTTCTTCCCTTATACTTTAAATAAACAATATTTATGTCATTTTTCTATATCAAGAATATCTTTATTTTCCCGTTCTTTAAATTTAAATTGAAAAATAATTTACAGAGATATTTACAAAAAAGCAGTTTTTTTGCACTAATCTATAAATTTTATTAATTTTTTTATTAACAAAATAAAATGGTATTAATACATTTAAACATCAAGGAATTGCCATCTTTTAGATTTGTGCGAAATTTCCTCCCTATCGGTCAAATATTTTATAAGTTATTTAATTTGTTTATCCCTGAGGCTAATTATTTAAACTATTGAGCTTGCCCTAGGCATGATGCTAGACACATACAGCAAAATTCATAGGATTCTTTAAGACTTAGACTATCTCAGAAGTTAAATGCATATTGAGTTTTCATCGAAATTATTTACAAAATAAACGTTTAAAAAAGGGGTATGCTGTTTACTTATAAACAATTATAATAACTTCTATATTTTTCAAGCTACAGACTTGTACGTACAACCATTGGACAGCTGGTAAAAAAGCTCACATTAAAAAATAAAAAACCTTCTATGACCAATAGGAACGAAGTTAGTGACTACTTTTAAACAAATCATATCTTCATTGTTTATAAACATTAGGAAGTAAAATTTGCACAAATTTTGAATGAAAATCTAAACTTTATATTGAAACTTATAGCTATAAAATTTATCTAATTTTTCGAAACGACGGTACTTTCGAAAGATCGACATAGGAAAGTGGAGAAGATATCTGTTTCAGCTCCGTTTTTTTTTCGTCATCGTACTTCAAATTGCAACACGTAGGAAAAAATTTACATTATCTTGGCTTCCTTTGCAGCTGCAAGCCTCTTTTTTTTTATTCTGGGGTAGCTCGTCGAAATATGAATAACTACATAGTTTTCACTGGCCGGAAAATAGTGGAAAACTCGGAAAAATTGAGTCCATTTGAAATTCACAATAAATACTTACTTTTTTTTTAATTTGCTCGAATAGTCTGTCGCAGTATTAATAATGATGACATAATTTTCACCCCCCATAAATCTCGGAAAATCCCGGAAAATCAACGTATGTTCTTTCATTTTATATCAATGATGTAATAATACTTATATATTTTATAAATTAAATTTCAGGTAATTTTTTACACATTATATTATTATATGCCTTATATTAATTATAATTGTTTGTATTTTTATAATTAACAATATTGATTTTTATTCATTTTTCTTACAAATATGATATACAATATTAATCTAATCTGCCTTACTGCTTTGATTAAATAAGTCGATTTTTTCATCACTTGCCTTATTAAATTTGGCAATGTTTATTGAACTTTACTTTTTTTATTTTCTTTACATACATTGGTTTAAAAGTTAAAATTTGGTTCATTTATTCGACTTCACTATCAGGTCTGAACCTTTTTGTTGCATGTTGTTTGTCTTCACTTATTAAGTCAGTCTTTCCATACATTAACATATTAATGGGCGATCTTATTGCCATGGTGGGTCAAGGTAAGGTAGGAGAACAAGTAGGAAAATATGGGCTTGGAAACAGAAATGATAGAGGAGATCGATTGATTCAATTTTGCCAAAGTGAAGACTCCGTAATAATAAATACCTTTATCAAATTACCTCCTCGACGGTTATATACATGGACATCTCCACAACATACCAAAGAAAAAATAGTGAGAAATCAAATAGACTACATTATGATAGCAAGGAGGTATCATAATGCTGTTAAATATACTAAGACGTACCCAGGAGCTGATATAGGCTCAGATCATAACCCGGTAGTTACTGTGATAGAGGCGAGACCAAAAAAAATTAGAAGACCACACAGAAAGGCACTAGATTTAAATAAACTTAGAAACAAAAATATACGACAAGAAACAGGAGAAGAAATAAATGAAAACCTCCGTTCAGTGCAGCAACAAATTAACGATACAAACAACGTTAACCAAAAATTAAAGTACATAAATACAGCTATACAAACAGCAGGAAAAAAAAACATTTTACAAAAACAACAACAAACAATAAGGGGTGGATGACACAAGATATACTAGACTTGATGGAACAAAGAAAAAAGATAAATTATTACCCAGACAAATACAAAGAAATAAATAAACACATAAAAAAGAGAATAAAAGAAACCAAAGAGGAGTGGATTAAAGAACAATGTGAAGAAATGGAAACCTATGAGAAAAAGTACGATGCGTTCAATATGCATAAAAAAGTAAAAGAGATAACAGGAAGCATAAATAAATGCCAAATAGGTAAACTTAAAGACATAGATGGAAATCTTGTAGATCTAGAGAATAAAATAAAAAGATGGACAGAATACCTGAATGAATTATTTGAAGACGATAGAAACAACTTAACTCAGATAATCAATGCAACTGGGCCAGACATATTGAAAGAAGAAGTAGAATACGCAATAAGAAACGCTAAAAATGGAAAAGCAAATGGACCTGATGAAATTCCTACAGAACTGTTGAAGCTTTTGAATGATAAATCCGTAACCAAAATATTAAATTTTGCAGCGAGGAGCTAAAACAGTTTCCCCTCCACTTTCCTATGTCGAGCTTTCGAAAGTAACTTCGTTTCGAAAGGTTTTAAGTTTCGAAAAATTGGATGAATTTTATAGCTATAAAATTCAATATAAAGTTTAGATTTTCGTTCAAAATTTGTGCAAATTTTACGTCTTAATGTTAATAAATAATGGAGATATAATTTACAAAAAAATTGTCGCTAACTTCGTTCCTATTGTTCATAGAAGGTTTATTTTTTTTGTTAAATGTGAGTTTTTTTACCAGCTATCTAATGGTTGTACGTACGTACAAGTTCGTAGCTTGAAAAATATAGAAGTTATTACAATAGTTTATAAGTAAAAAACGTACCCCTTTTTCAAACGTTTATTTTGTAAATAATTTCGATGAAAACTCAATATTCATTTAACTTCTGAGATAGTATAAGTCTTAAAGAATCCTATGAAATTTGTTAAATGTGTCTAGCATCATTCATAGGGCAAGTTCAATGGTTTAAATAATTAGTCCCAGGGATAAACAAATTGAATAACTTTTAAACTATTTGACCGATCGGGGGGAAATTTCGCACAAATTTAAAGGACGGTAATTCCTCAATGTTGAAATGTATTAATAACATTTTATTTTGTTAATAAAAAAATTAATTAAATTTATAAATTAGTGCAAAAAAACTGCTTTTTTGCAAATATCTCCGTAAATTATTTATTAATTTTAATTGAAAAAACGAGAAAATAAAGATAATCTTGGTATAAAAAAATGGTATAAATATTGTTTATTTAAATTATAAAGGAAAAAACTTAGATAAAAGAAAAGATAATAGAAAAAAATAGATAAAAAATCAAATTCTGACCATAAATTATTGTTTAAAAAAAACGCAAGGTAAAAATAGGAGTATCTTTTTATCTATTCGTCATCTAGTAACCCCCACCTATGTCTTAAAAGCTTCAGATATCTGCGAAACATTTTGCCGTGAAATCGATGATTTTTGTATAACCAGACTGGGCTAGTCTAATAACCTTGCAGGTTGTCTTTTCTTATAAGTAGAAGTAAACTATTTGATATCTTTATCGATAATAAAACTCTATCGTCTCTTCGTTATAGCTCTTGTATCTCTTGACATTTTTGTTATCCAAGTTTCTTTATGTATATATATATATATATATCACTTTTATGTAGAATTACATAAACAAAAGTCAATTTTATGCGTTTTTTTAGTCATGTCATTTTAACTAGTTTTAAAAGTTTAATATATTGTCCACCCTGTTCATAATCATCATTAGTTTTAATTAACACTCGTACAAACTCATATAAGTTTTAATTGGAGTCATGCAATTTTTGTCTGTGACACCCCAGAGACTACAATGTAATGATTGATGTAACCCTTTCACCTTTGTTTGATGTGCCATTCAATCGAGTCGTAATGGTACTGATGCCAACTATATTAGATAACTCTGAAGGAAATGTCGCTATTAGTCTCTATTTGCAGCATCGAGCTGACATTCAATACAAAGGATACTATATTGCAACTGGGTCAATCGGCCAAATAAACAATGTTTCTTTTGATCGTACAATAAACCATTTTTATTGGGTGTGTTGTTTATAAACATCGCTGAATAGTGCATCAAAAAACACAAATTTAATTATTTTCATCATAAAAATAGTTCCATATCTAGTATGTTTTTAATTGATTTGAAATAAACTTAACCAAAAAAACGTTTATATCTACTAAAATTAAATAACTATTAACAAGAGAAACTAAAGAAAACTTACAACGAAGTAAAAACTTCGATGGTATATTTCTAAAAAATTTCCATATATATACAGGGATTCTACAGTATTCACTGCCTTCCCTCGCTTAACCGTTTCCATCTCTCTCTGTTGTCCCATTCTCCATCGTTTAGGCCTCTCTTACTCATGGCGTCGTCTACTTCGTTCCTCCAGGATTTTCGGGGTCGTCCTCTTTTCCTCCTTCCTATAGGGCTCCATTCGGTTATTCTCTTTATCCATCTGCTGTCGCTAGTTCTAAATAAGACTAAAGTGGTATGTCCATACCACTTTAGTCTTTTTTGTTCTATATATGTTTATATGTCTGTTTCTATTGATATTCTTTGCTTTATTTCGTCATAACTTCTTCTATTCATTCTTGTTACTCTGCAGCATCTTCGCAGGCATTCCATCTCTGTTGCTACTATCTTACCCGTGTTTTTCTTGTTTATGATCCAATTTTCAAAAATTATCCAAAAAGGTTAAAATTGCCTTCAAAATGTTTTCGGCTGAGTCGGACTATCATTAGTGACATATTTTGAGAGCAGTTTAAACTATTCACCTTTAAATTAAATGCAAAACATATTAAATTTTAAAAATGTGGTAATACGGAGTCAATGTTATAGAATATTTTTATCCATGCTCGAAAAATTGACAATTTGGTCCAACGGTTGAAACCAGCCAACTGGTTGACTTGGCCTTAGCTTGGACTAGCGTTGCCCAAACATTCTATTATTTTAATGGAATATTTTTACCTATTGTGTTAAAAATTTTTTGTAATATATGCAACACGGTAAGTAGTCATGGCCCTATTTGCAGTTTTTAAAGAATGTTTAGTCTATATACAAACGACAAAGTAAATCGAATCTCTAGTGAACATCAAATTCCAGAAAAAGTTGTTATGAGGTCCGAAGGTCAAAGAGGTTACGCCTGGTGAAGACGGTAATTATCTCATACCACTTATCCTCACCAATCATCTAATATAAGAGATAACGTTGTGGAGGCTTCACTTGTTTTTAATCTTGGATGACCTGAAAAATTTTCTTTTTTCTGCTTTACATTTTTCTTTGTGAAACTTCTAGAATTGCCTTTTTTCTAAAATGTGCGCCGGTCCAGCGAGCTAGTTACCAGATGCCTTGGGTAATGTTTTTAGATTTTTTTCTATTTTTTTCCAAACGTACTTTATTAACTAATCTATTCTAACTACTTTACTTGTCAGGTCCAGTGAGATGCCAACCGATTGAATCCCGTTTCCTACTATGTAACTACCTTTTTATGTTTCTTCCTTTACTCTTCGGGTTTATACCTTACTAGTTGGTGTCTGGATCTTCTGTGCCTTAACGGTCTGTTTTCATTGTAGTCCGTCAAGTTCCTTTGTCTTTCATTTTGATTGTTTTTTAGCTCGTTAAAGATTTTTTGATTTCTCTATATACGGGCCTTTCGTATACGTATGTGGAGATGTTTACAGCTTCTTTTATAATATAGTTTAGGCTATTTGGATCTACTTGCGATTGGTTTCTCAGGTTTGGTCCCAAGCTATTGATCCATATCTTAATGGTGCTGCTTCTGGCCAGTTTTCATCGTAGGCCGTCAGGTTTCTTAGTCTTTTATTTAGAAATTTTTTTAGTGGGGATAATAACAACCTCCCTTATAATATGGTTTTGAGCTACTTGAATATTCTTCCTGGTGGTTTTATAGGCTTGACCGCAACTCATTTATCCAAATATTAAGGGTGGTATAACAAGGACGTTTGCCTTTCTTTCCTTTTTAAGATCAACTGGCTATTTCCTCTTTGCTGGGACTTTCCTGAGTTAACTGAAATTTTGCATTTAATTATATAGCCTTAAGTAGTTTGAGTTCAGATAGAACATCTAGTATCTGAGCCTTACTGTATCTAAATAGGCTAATTTTATGAATGAGTCCTTCGTTCCATACTTTGTCAAATGCCTAAGTGACATTTAGGAATGCTATGGCATGTGTTTCTTCCTATTTAACTTCTCTGTGACATATTGAAATACACTTGGTACATTGCTGCAAGTAATGGCTTGCTGCAGTATTTAATTCTGAAAAATGTGCTTTTGGTATCATACCTACTGTTTCAGACTCTTCTTTTAACCTAGCTAGTATTATGCTTTCTGCAACCTTGCTTATTGATGATAGTAGCCTAATTCATCTGCAGTTTTAAGAGAATGTTCCATTTTTTCATGCTTTTAGAAGCATTACCATTTATGCTTCTTTCAATTTCTTAGAAAATCATAATAATCTGTAGGTATTATTTATGATTTGGGTAATTTACACGACCGTTTTTCCTGTCCCATTTCCGATCTGGTCCCAGTGGTTAATTTGTTTCTAGGTATTTAATTATTCTTTTTGCATCTTATGAGCAGGTGCGAGTTATTTATATTTTTTTTAGGTTTCTGTGGGTATGTTTGACTTACTCTATGAAATCTACATCTTAATCTGAATGGTAGTTTAACCTGAATTGTCTTTTCAAAAAATATTTTATCGTTTCGGCTTTTTCTTCCATCGTGTACACTATGGTGGAATAGGTTTCTTTTCATTTCTTAGTATCTTTAAGATTTTCCATATAGCCGGCTTGTTTGGGTCTAAATGTTGAACGAACTCATCCCAACATTTGCTTTTATGATCTTGCAGCTATTTTCTCAGTTCTTATTTAGGTGGTTTGCTTCTCTTCGTATTTATGGTTTTCTAGTCCTGTTTAGAATTTAGAATCTTAGAATTATCAGAAACATTTACTACAATCAAACGGCCAAAATCAAAATAGAAGACCAGTTAACTAATAAAATTGCAATAGAACGTGGAGTACGACAGGGCTGTATTTTGTCTACATTGTTGTTCAATATTTATTCTGAATGGGTATTTAAGGAAGCTTTAGACGGTTGTGCGAAAGGAATACTAATAAACGGTGAATGGTTGAATAACATTAGATATGCAGATGACACTATAGTTTTTGCCGATAATCTGAATGACTTACAGATATTAACAAATCGCATAACAGATGTCAGCAACAGATACGGACTAGCTCTTAACATAAAGAAAACCAAATTTATGACAATTAGTAAAAAACCAATACTAAACGCTCAACTTACAATCAACCAACAGAATATCGAAAGAGTCGAGCAATATACATATCTAGGCACCAATTTAAATAGCCAATGGGACCACTCAACAGAAATTAAACAGCGAATAATAAAAGCAAAAGCAGCATTCGTTAGAATGAGAACTATTTTCAACAGTCGAGACATATCATTAAAAACAAAATGCCGTCTATTGAACTGCTACATATTCACAGTTCTGCTCTACGGAATGGAAGCATGGACACTGACTGTTGCATATATGAATCGGCTCGAAGCTTTCGAAATGTGGTGTTATAGGCGCATCTTACGTATATCCTGGGTTGACAGAGTTACTAATGTGGAGGTCCTGCGTAGAATGGGGAAAGAATGTGAAATTCTCATGACCGTCAAAACTAAAAAGTTGGAATATCTAGGACATGTAATGAGAAATCAAGAACGTTACGGCCTTCTCCAGCTGATTCTCCAAGGTAAAGTAAATGGTAAGAGAGGACCGGGAAGAAGACGCATTTCCTGGCTTCAAAATTTACGAAAGTGGTATAACACGACTACCACTGAACTGTTCCGCGCTGCAATAAACAAAGTAAAGATAGCCGTGATGATCGCCAACATCCGGAACGGATAGGCACTTTAAAAAGAGAAGAGAGTCCTGTTTACCCTTCTTTCCCTGTTATTTTTTTATTTATCACTCCAGGACAGCATTTAAATATTCGTTTTGGACCAGAATTGATACTTATGGTTGAGTTTTATGCTTTTATAATGGTGTTTGTAAATGTGTTATCTGAATACAAACGTCAATTTTGTTTAGGTAGTACTATTCCTTTATTTACAATATAAATTATATAAATAGATATCGTTTTTTAATCACAGTAAGTTAATGTGCTTAGCTGTTAGTGGCCAGTTACCAATCAGAATGTTTTTCATTGTATCTCAAGAAATTTTTCTATTCACCTTTATTATTTGGATATTGCTCCTGAGGAGGCTATAAAAATTACTAGACCGAAATCGAAGTCAAATAGAATCGTTTGTAACAACTGCTATTCGTTCCTGGAACCAAATACCAGGAAGCAACAGTTTATTGTTATTGAAAAAGTCAGCAATAATAAAAAGATCAATGCCGTTATGGGGTGAATTTAGAGATACTGATAAATCGATATTTATTTTGTTTGAGTTATTGGGAACTAAATTTGCTAGGGTTCAATAAAATAATTTAAGTAAATATCAAATAAATTACTTAGTACGCCAGGAACAGGAAATACGTAAAGAAGTTAACAAGGAACTGACAGTAAAATGTTATTAGTAAAATTCTATTTATTTTCAGTACTCGCCAAGAATAAGCAGTAAAAACGAATTAATCTAATCAATTGATTAGCGAAACTATGCTAAATTAATATAAAATTTCGTCCTACTCGTTTAACATAAAAATAAACACAAATGTTTACCTAATGTGTTTATTTGGCTAAAAAATGTACTTTTCCTGGCACATTGTACACTGCAAGGATATAACATCAAGGTCAGAATTGGTCAAATGTAGGTGCTTGTTACACTTATTTCATTGTATAAGATTTTCTACATTGTATTCGAAACTTTCACTAAATATGTGTGTAAACATATGAAATTAACCTTTTTACTATGGCGAGTGTACACAGCAATGTTATTTCGACTGCATCTATTGTTCCTATAAATATTCTGTGGCTTGGTTCTAAAAGGGCCAATGCCAAAATTCTTCTAAATTGAGTTTGACCCTGATTCTTACTGAGAAAGATTAATACTTTATTGTGTAGAAAGGTCGTAAGTCTGTGGACTGTCATAAGCAATGTATGGAAATTCCACCAAAGCCAATGTAAATTACTAGAATGTTTCATATTTTATAAAAACGGCCACAGTAAATATAGACACGGGGTTAAAGAGGTTGTTTCATTGTCGAATGGCCCAAGTCTACATCGGCCCTTTTAACGAAAAATATATTCTTACTATGTTGACACCGGCCAAGTAATCGAGTGAGCATCACGTTGTTTGCTCAAAATTCACTGTAGCTGAATTCATCAGTTGACGTGTGTTAAGTGTTTAAAACTATGTCTGATCGATGTAAAAGAATTGTCGAACTCGGTAGAGAGCTGAATATTCAAGAAAAAGGTAAGTTTATTAATGACTTTCTTTAAGATAACGTTTTTTGAGGTTATGTCTACTAATCGGCATCGATCGACTTTGTAAAACTACGTTGTGTATTTTTTTTATTCATTTTAGTTAGTATTAATAGAAATGCAGGACAGCACTGGCTGACGACTATGTGCTAACAGGCTGTTATACTTATTTTTAAAACATGTTATTGTTACAACTAACCTGTTTAAACTAAACTGTTTAGTGTATTTAATTAAAATTTAATTGTTATGAATAGTTTCGCGATACAGTTTCTATATACCATCATTTTGCGGAGAAGATAGATTATGTATTAAATCATGTCATTTAGTCAGGGTATACAGATACATGTATATCAGCTTTCGCTAACTGGTGTCATCAGACCTACTTAAATCCAGCTGTTAGAACTCGAGATTGATTTTTGTTAACTTTCTTTTCAGGTAAATCTGAGAAAAATTTCCATTCACTGAGACACCATTCTATGTTCACCATGTAATTATGGGGGAGTATGCAATACATCGCAGCCTCAAGTAATTGAAACGCACAGTTTAACAGCTGTTTCTGATATCGCACAAGAAGAGCATAATGACGTGAATTAAAGCAGCTCGGATGAATTCATTTGCAGTTCCCACTCATCTGACTCTGATATGAGTTTTGATCATTTGGTGAGAAAAAAGAAGTACAGTAAACGAACAGAAGTCCATGTAACTGCAGACGTTATTGACTACATACCTTGAACAGCAAATGTAGAGAAAAGAAAAAACAAGAAGAAGGCTAATTAACGAGAAAACGAAAAAGACAGCCAGGAAAGTGGAAAAAATATATAAGAAAGAGTCTTAAAGCTGCAGAAAAACAGTATCATTCATCAAAAGGTAATCTTGTTCCTGCCAAGCATATAAGAGAATCTTGCAAAAGCACAAAAAAAATATATTGCTAATAGTATCGAGGAGGTAATAAAGAAGGTTCAGCGGTTAAGAAAATCAATAGAAGAGAGTAGAAAAAAGTACTCTAGAAAGTACTCTATTTTTTCACCAAAGGCTACAACAGCAGAATAGAAGTATGTAAAACAATGTATCTAAGCATTCTCGATTTAACCGAAAAGAAGATACGATTACTTGTTGAGAAAAAAAAAAAAGAATAGTGAGTCAGGAATATATACGGTGGATGAACGAGGAAAGCATACGAACCAACCAATAATATCATCTGAAGATAAAGAACGAATAAAGGCCCACATCAATATGTTCCCGACATATCAGAATCACTACTTACGCTCTCATACTAAAAAGCTTTATCTATTATCTGATCTTTCAATATCACAGATGCATCGCCTTTATATACAAAACTGTATTGATGATAAAATTGAGCCCAAAAGTTCATCAATTTACAGAAAGATTTTTGTGGAGGAATTTAATTTATCTTTTCACAAGCCAAGCAACGATAAATGTGACAAATATAGTCACCTCATCAAGACTGCTAGTGAAATAAAATGATGTAAGGTAGAAGAGGAACAAAAGCGACATTTGCATATAGCTAGCATGGCATATGAAGAAAAAACGTGTGACAGGAACAGATGTATGGATAACTCAGTTTTAGTTGTGGTTAACTTTAAAAATGTGTTTCTACACCGTCATTAAAAAACAACTACACCTTCTACAAAAGGAACCTATGGACGTTGAACTTAACTTTTTTTAAATCGAATGCTACAAGCAACCCAGCCACTTATTACTTATGAAATGAAATTTTTGCAAACCGTGGTGGTCAAGATATTTAGGTCCACCTGTCAAGGTGGACAGGTTATATTTACTCACTTAAAAAATCTTCCCGAGAGCATAAGAAAAATTATATTTTATAGTGACTGTTGCCCAGGCCAAAAAACATAAATATATATCTTGTTGTAATGTTCCTACTTAGTATTAAACACTTCCGGAATGAAGGACGACATGTGACTTTAACACATAAGGTTTTTGCATTCAGGACACACCCATATGGAAGCTGATTCGATTCATGTAGCCATAGAAAAAACAAAGAGATTAACTACTGCCAATATTGATATCCCTAGAGACTACGCCAACTTGATAAGATTGGTTCCAAGAAAGTCTCCTATTATTGACAACGAACATCCTTCTGAGGACTTCAACATTTGTTATTCGGTCTATCCAACTTATTTTTTATATTCTTCGGTAGGTCCACATCTCGAATGCTTTAAGTCGATCGTTCACCTTTTTCTTTAACGTCCAGGCCTTCACCCCATATAGTAGCAGTATCATCGGCATATCTGATGTTGTCTTTCGAATATAGATTGAACAATAAGGGAGAGAGTATGCAACCTTGCCTTACGCCTTTTTTTATCTCTACTTTCTCCAAAAGTTCTTTGCCTACCCTGACTTATGCTATTTGGTTAAAGTAGAGATGAGTTATTATTCTTAAGTCTTTTTTGTCAATGTCCTTATCTTTAAATAACTGTATAAGCCGGTTGTGTCGGACCTTATCGAACGCCTTATTGTAATCAATAAAAGAAACATAGAGTGGTTGGTTTACATCAATACATGAGGACGTTAAATCCAAATAATGCCTCTCGTGTACCCATGGCATTCCTAAATCTAAATTGGGTTTCAGTGATGTCTTGTTCCACTTTTCTGAAAATTCTTAAATGCATAATTTTTACAAATATTTTTAGTGTGTGACTCATGAGACCAATTATACGGTTTTCATTACATTCCTTTGCATTAGGTTTTTTGGTAATGTAATAAATGTTGATTTGAGCCAATCTCTCGGAGTAATACTCGTATTATATATAGTATTATATAAGTCTACTAATACATTGATCTGATCTTCTGATATTAATTTAATTATTTCATTTGGAATTGTGTAAGGCCCCGTAGTTTTATTAGATTTTGCCAGATTTATTGCATGTATTATTTCATCCTTAGTTATATTTGGACCTATATCATGTTCCTCGTAATCGTTCATTGTTGTGTCCTGTCATCCTCAAACAATTCTTGTACGTATTCTCTCCATCTGTTTATTTCATACTTATCAATAATTTTTTTAAATCCAAAAACGATTCAAACTATTTTTTATAATAATACGAAAGTTGCATACCATCTGCAAATAATTATTTCGTGCGAACTTAACCAACTTCAACGGCTTGTCTTCGACCTATGAAATCTTTCATACGAACGGTACATTCACATTCAAACAGTAACGAAGTTTATTGAGCGACACAGACAAATAGCTGTGTGTGCGGTTCTAGGCAAAATAATTAATAATTTTTATTTTCAGAGTTGACTTATAGTCGGTTCGCTATATTTACGCGGGTTTCGGATATATCAAAATTATGCTAATGACTCATTGATAACCAGTTGCAGTAAACGACTTCCCAGAAAATTAGGTAAAAACTGCATTAATGGTCATATTTTAAAATACATTAAAATAACATTAGGGCAGGTATAAATTTGTTACAATATTGCAGTTGAATTGATTCTTTGCCAGTGTTGACATTGTATGTTTGGTGGAAATATTTAAAAATGCCTAGACGTGTGTTAGATGTAGATAGTCTAATTTGTAGTGTACATAAGTATTTTACGGATGAAAAAGAAAATGGCGGTCCTTTAAAATCAGTAATGTCTGTTCAACAACGCGTATGTGATGCTCTAGGAATTAGTGAAACCAAACTAAGAGGAGTATTACAAAATCGCAATAATGAACGGCCGAAAGAAGATCACCGAAAAACTCGCCTATCATTGAAAACGAAAGATATTCCAGATGGAAAAAAAATTGAAATTCGTGATACCATTTATCGAATGCGAGCCAACAAGGAACATGTGACCTTAAATACAATTCTCTCGGAATTAAAAGATAGAAAATTTGACGAAATTGGCAGAACAAGTCTATGGCAAGTGATACATAATTTGGGTTTCAAATTTCAAAAGGAGGATAACAGAAAAGCCCTTTGTGAAAGAAGTTCTGTTGTGCATAAAAGAATTAACTTTCTAAGAAAATATTCTAAATTAAAAGAAGAAAGGGCAAATTTTATATATTTGGACGAAACATGGATATTTTCTAGGGGTGCAACCAAGAGAATATGGCAAGATGATAACGTAAAGTCTATCAAACATACCGATGGAGAAGGGAAGCGACATATAATTTTACATGCAGGAGAGAAATCGGGTTTTATAGAAGGTGCTGATTTAATATTTTCATCTAAATTAAAATCAAGTGACTATCACGATAATATGAACACAGAAATGTTTGTAAAATGGTTACATGAAAAACTTCTCCCAGATTTAAGTGAGTCCAGCGGAATTATTTTAGACAATGCACCTTACCATTCTGAAGTATTAAACAAAAGTCCAACTAATTCTTGGACTGTTAATAAAATTAAAGAATGGTTGACAAAGGAACATATACCATTTACATAACATATTTTAAAATCAGAATTATTACGCTTGGCAAATATCCACGCAAAACCAAAAACCTTTGTTGTGGATCAGATTATTGAAAGTTACGGTCATCAAGTTTTACGTCTGCCACCGTATCATTGCCAGTTTAATCCCATCGAATATATATGGGGAATAGCAAAACAATATTATGACAACCGTATTGGGCCTAACGGTTATAGCGACGACGCAGCTCGGGAAACTTGGCGAAACAGAAGTGTGGTGCAACTGTATATTCAAGTGCGAGAAACTAATAGAAGATTGGTGGACTCGTGAAAATAAAATAAACGAAATAAGTCCAATCATAATAACAATTAATGGTGATGACAGTGATGATGATGACGATTATGATATTTTTGATGATAATGACTGATTTTCATTTTTCTTGGCAAGTTAAATTTTTTTATTTTTCATTAGAAATTCTCTCCATGGAACAAATATACATAGACCATATTTTCTGTGTGAAGTGTAACATAAAATTATTATTAGGTTTATATTAGCCACATTAGACTCCATTAATGAAGTAATTCTCCTTATTATGCTGTCAATTATATAAAAGATTTTCCATTATTATTTAATTAAAAAAAGTAATGGATTATTTTTCATTTCATTTGACCAGTTGATATTTCCCCAAAGAGCAGTTAATTAAAACTGGGTACTTACAATAAAATTTTTAATCCGAAACCCGCGTAAATATAGCGAACCGACTTTAGAAGTTGATTTAGGTGTAGCCCGCCAAAAGGTAAAGCCTACGCTAGGGTTAAAGTTCATTTTAGAAGGATTGGCAGTTTTGTATATTAATTTTTATGTTATCAAAGGTTGTTAACATAACCTCTAGAATTCAAATTTTCATACAATTCCCTTGGGTTCATTAAAGGTATTACATGTTTCTCGAGACTTTTTATCTTATTATCATATCTAATTCTTTTACTTGGCGATTTGTTCTATTTAGTAGTTTATTAGTATTAAGTTTTTTCATTGTAGTAAAGTTTACTTAAAAATTAGTATTCTAGTGCTCCCTATATAAAGCATTTTTGCTTCTCTACTCAAAATTACAATGTACAAGAAGAATTATTGCGTGCAGGATATCTACAGCTTTATATGTATTAAAGGATTTTTATTTCAACCAACATATTTTTTACACATTAAAAGTTGAATCTGACAAGCTGTCAAAAATAATGATTACCAACGCAATTTTATGTACTAAACATTGTTAACATTATGAAACCCCTTTGAGAATTATTAAAAAAATAAAACGTAAACAAAAGTATCAGTGAGGCCAATGAAACAGCATGAATCCCTGTAAATTTCAGCTTGGCTTACACAATGGAAGGCTGCAGAATATCATTCGGCCCGTAAATTTATTAGGTTAGGTGGTGACACGGGCTAAGGCCCAGAAGACGTATCGCGACGAAGAAAAATACAATGGCCGCAAAATATTGTCAGCCTGGAGTTCTTTACGGGATGAATAGGATTACTTTGTATACAATATACGTCATCGCGGACTCGTTTTTCGGTTATATATTTTTTATACTTTTTTTAGAGAGGATTCGCTATGTCGGGTAAAGAGAGAATTGATCTCGTAAGTTGTTTTCTCTATAGGGCGTTCTAAAACCTTTTCATCTAATTTTTGTAAAAAGCTTTTTTGTTTTATACATTTTAAGCCCCACTCCTTTTGTCCCACTAAAGTTTGCATCAAAGCCTTTAAGTTTGATATTTATTTTAACGTGTGAAATATATTTTCTTTTGTTTCTCTAGCTTATTGTAGTATTATGTATGTAGGTATTTAGATATTTACCAACTGATATGATTTCCATTTTGTTGTGAAATGTTCACGAAAAAATTACGATTATAAAAAACGTCTCAACTTACTTACTTTTCTCAACAGACTTTTTTTTAAATTTTTGTATTATTAAATTTACAAATTTACAATATGCCACTGAAATCTATAAGTAAATGTGAATATTGTCGATACACGAGAGGAGCAATTATCCACTGATAACACTCTCAATAAAAACACTCACAAATTGAGTTATTGTTGGAATACATTTGAAAGTAATATTGAAATTAAAATCAAAAATTTAAGCTGAAATTAAAGAATAAAGTCTGTTGGCCAGTGTCTCTTTAATCTTCGTCTGACTTTTGGTTGGAGGCGTAGTTGCCTTGCTTTCTCTTTAGGGTGAGCTGGCAGGTGTTCTTGATAGTTTCTTGTTAGTCTGCTGATTTATTTTGCAACGAACGGTATACTAGAGTCGGCATGCAATGTTTTGATACTAACGTACCACGGTACGTTGAAAATCATCAAGTATCTTAGATTCGCTGAGTGATTTTGGTATTAGAGTTATTAACTAGACATAGTTGCACTCCATATGTCCATATGGGCTTTATTATACATATATATATATATATATATATATATATATATATATATATATATATATATATATATATATATAAATATATATATATATATATATATATATATATATATATATATATATATATATAATAATTTTATTATCTGTAAATGCTGCTTAAGGAGAATAGACAAAGAGAGGAAAATGGAAAATACAATAAAAGAAAGGAAATTGCAATATCTCGGACATGTGATGAGAGGAGACAGATACAACATCTTGAGACTCATAATTCAAGGAAAAGTAGAGGGTAGGAGAAGCGTAGGAAGAAGACATGTTTCCTGGTTGAAGAACCTAAGAGAGTGGTTTGGTTGTAGCTCAAGGTAATTGTTCAGAGCAGCTGCTTCGAAGATCAGAATAGTCATGATGATTGCCAACCTTCGTCGCGGAGGATTGCTATCGACACATTTAACTTCAATTAAAGAAGAAGAAATATCTGCGATTTTTGGCTTTTTAGACAATTCATTTGACGTATTTTTATATTGATATTTTTATATTTTATATATTGATATATTTTTTTACCAAGATGTGTGCTTTACAAGTGAGCTTTTCGTCAAGTGTCATTCTCAAGTATTTGACTTCTGTTTTTATTGGTAGTAATATATCGTTCAGTGTGATTCTCGGGCGCCTATGGTGTTTCTATTCGTGAATGTAATTTGATTAGACTTGGTGTGGTTAACTTTGATTTATCATCTATTCATCCAGTCTTGTAGTAAATTCATGTGTATTTAAAGGTTTCCTGATGCTACTTGAGGGCCATCATCGTTGGATATTCCAGCAGTGTCATCTGCGAACATGGCTACTGCGGTATTATTTGTTGTTGGGATATCAGCTGTTTATATGGGGTACAGCAGGGGACTAAGGACACTTTCTTGAGGGACACCAGATTTTATGAAATAGAAATGAGAGGTTTTTATAAGGAATCTGACTTGAAAGTAACGTTCTATGAGGTATGATCTTAATAATACATAGTGACGTAAGGGAAAATATGATGTAAGTTTATATAGAAGGCCGTCGTACCAACCACCAACGTAGGCCTTCTTCTTAGAGTGCCGTCTCCCTACGGAGGTTGACAATTATAATGGCTATTTTTAGTTTTAAACTTGCTGCTCTAAACAAATCAATCGATCTGCATTGATATCAATCACGTAGATTTTTCAACCATGAGTTCTGCCTTCGTCGTAGGCCTGTTTTACATCTAAGAAGAAGGCAGTGGTGCATATTTTTTCCTTTGATGCATACGTTAATCCTTTTAACAATCCTATGACACTGTTGTAGAAATATGGGAATAAGTGCTTAAACAATGGAGATAGAATTTTTAAAAAAATAGTCCCTAACTTCGTTCCTATTGCTCATAGGTTTTTTTTAAATGTGAGTTTTTTACCAGCTATCTAATGGTTGTACGTAAAAGTCTAGCTTGAAAAATATAGAAGTTATTACAATTGTTTATAAGTAAAAAACATAGTCCTTTTTCAAACGTTTATTTTGTAAATAATTTCGATGAAAACGCATATACATTTAACTTCTTAGATAGGTTAAGGCTTAAAGAATCCTATAAAATTTGCTAATTGTGTCTAGTATCATTAATAGAGCAAGTTCAATAGTTTAAATATTTAGCCTCAGGGATTAAAATATAAATAACTTTTAAACTATTTGACCGATCGGGGGAAAATTTCGCACTAATTTAAAAGACGGTAATTCCTCTATGTTCAAATGTAATAGTAATATTTTATTTTGTTAATAAAAAATTAATAAAATTTATAAACTAGTGCAAAAAACTGCTTTTTTGCAAATATCTCCGTACATTATTTATCAATTTTAATTAAAAAAACGGGAAAATAAAGATATTCTTGATATAAAAAAATGATACAAATATTATTTATGTAAAATATAAGGAAAAAAAAAACCAAAAAATCAAATCGTGACCATAAATTATTGTTAAAAAAAAAGCAAGGTAAAAAGTACTTTTTTATCTATTCGTCATCTAGTAACCTCCATCTATGTCTTAAAAGCTTCAGATATCTGTGAAAAATTTTGCCTTGAAATCGATGATTTTTTCATAACCAGACTGGGCTATATATATATATATATATATATATATATATATATATATATATATATATATATATATATATATATGGAAAAGGATAATGCGAGTGAATAATAAAAGTAAAAAGTAATGGCATGTCTCGCAAAACAGAAAACCAAAAATGGTATATCGATGGAAGGCAACCGTATATACGTATTTCTGACTATTGGTCGTCTTCAGTACGGTGCAGCCAAGTTAGAAAAGGAGCATATTAACTTGGGAAAGGATCACTACAGGAGCAATGAAACCAATTTGTGGCATTAGAGTTAGAAGACCCTGATGGTTTCCAGGGCAACAACTAACTTGGCTGCACCGTACTGAAGACGACCAATAGTCAGAAATACGTATATACGGTTGTCTTCCATCGACATACCATTTTTGGTTTTCTGTTTTGCGAGACATGCCATTACTTTTTACTTTTACTTATACTTATATATATATATATATATATATATATATATATATATATATATATATATATATATATATATATATATATATATATATATATATATATATATATATATATATATATCATCATCATAAGTGGCTCGACAATCCGTTGTGGATCTTGGCCTGCTCACAAAGAAGTCGCCACTCCTGTCGATTCCTGGCAACTTCCCTCCATCTTCTAACCCCTAGAATCTGTAGGTCTTCTTCCACATCATCAATCCATCTCATTCGTGGTCGTCCTCTGCTTCTTGTGCCCTCTGGTTGTGAAAATGTTAATCTCTTATATATATATATATATATATATATATATATATATATATATATATATATATATATATATATATATACATTGTGGTTATTCTTAAGCGAAATCGAAATTTTTTATACATTTTTAGAACAGTTATTATTTTCAAAAAATTGACTTTTTTGCACTATTTTACTAAGCTATTTTGGCACTCACTAAGCAACAGAAAGGGTCTACGGTCTATATCTTAAATTTTCTATGGGTTTCTGGTAAAATTGTCACTTTTCCATATAATTTATAGGTCTTGACCTAGCATTTTAAATCAAACAGCGATCATACAGTGTTTATATATTGTTAATAAGCAAATATGATGTTTAATCTTTTGTATATTTTGTTTCTTACATATTGTTATCACCAAGTTTAATAAAAGCAGTTGTAAGATACCTGTATCAACGATTGTGATGAGAAAATTGTTAGTTCCCTGGTTTACTGTAAGGATTTTAAAATTATACCGTCCAATTAAGGTTAAAAAAAGCATATTGTTCCACAGAAATCTTTTACTTTACTTTAGTAATTTTAGTATTTTTTTATTTTTTAGTAATTTTAGGCTAAAATTCTCCAGTCTGAGGAAGATTTCGTGATTTGTCGTATACAGTTTCGTCACATTTATTATTTAAATTTTAATACCACTTTAGCTTAGCCACTTAGATAACAAAAATCAACAAAAGGTCGTCAAAAATTTAAACCATTTTAAATTAATTTGGATAATCTCGACCTACTATGAGTTGAGCAATTAATACAACAAAAACCTTTTCTTATTATGTAATTGATTTTGGCTCTGCGTATTTTTACGGCGCCATTAGCTTTTAATTGTGTATCAAATGCTCACACCTTTTGACAGACCGAAAAGAAGACGGATTAACAGACAGAAAAGAAGAAGAAGACTTGACAAATAGCTCGACGATAAAAAGATTTGACAGGTGAAAGGATAGCTGACGCGGATAAATAGATTTGACAGACCAAGAAGAAGAAGAACTGACAGTTGACATGACAGACTAAAAAGAAGAAGAGGCGGCCATCTTGGTGGGGCAGGCCTCTGTGACGTCAGTGAACAGGACCTCTTTCTCATTGGTCGATGGGTTGGGTTTGTTATGTTGGGTTCCAGTATTTCTTGAGTCATCCAGGTCTTTGGCTTTTTTCTTTCTTTTGTAGAGTTTCGTTCTGTGTCTTTATAACAGAATCTTTGATTTTGCTCCACATACTCTTGATTTATACAAGTTGAAGCCTCAGCACATATTTTGTTTATCTTGAGAAACAGTATTTACCTTGGAACTTTTGGATTTTATTATCTTTTTAACCATCAGTTTTATTTTTAAGATAATCAGATTATGGTTTAATGGGACATCTACCCCAGGACGTTTATACTGGAATTTCTAAATCTTAGATTGGTTAATATAAAGTCGATCTGATATCTACTGTAATTTGTTTATTATCCTGTGATAACCTCCAGACCTACAGTCTACGGAGTCCTAATCGAAACCATGTGCTCATAATCACTAGGTTTTCTTCTTGACAAAATTGGACCAATCTGTCGCCACTAGCATTTGTTGTTCCTAAACCACACTTATTATATTGCCCAGTAGGCCTTTTTCTATTTTTGTATTTAAATTGCCCATTATTATTTAAATTTATTTTTTCGTGGTGTATTGTAAAAGTTGTTTAAGCTGTTCACAAAAATATTTCACCTTCTAATTTATTATATCTAGAAACAAAATTTACAACGGCTGTTTGGATTCTTCTGGAGATAATTATTACTCCGTATAGAGTATTAGTTTATAGTAGAGTATTATTTTCAGAGTAATATATCATTTTATCCATGACCAATGTTTTACCGGAACCAGGCCAGCGTATTTAGCTTATGCGTAATATTTCTAGGTTCAGTCTGTTCATTTCCTAAATCGTGTCGTGCGTCTTTTCTTGATCGAACAAGCTCCTCATATTCCATGTCCCAATATTTAAAAAGAATTTGTTCTCTATGTAGTTATTTGCCACATTCGAGTAAATTCTCCTCGCGGGGATTTTTAGCACCTCTCGACCATTAAAGTTCCGCCGTGGACTAGGGGCCATGTGATTGACCTTATTTTGCATGATTATTGTTCTAGCGGAATCTAACGATCTTTAATATAGTGGTTTTCTCTTGCCTTTTACATCCTTATGTCGTTGATCACATACAGATATCTGCCTTTTAGGCCAATTTCTCAACCCCAGGACAAAAAAGTGCCCCACCACTTACTAATTCATCTGCCCACCCGAAGCCTTTGGTCAGTTAGTGGTAATTGCTTATACCAGCAGTTAGCCAAGAAAGACTGATAGGAAAGAATAAAGATATTTTACTCAAGACAAGTTGAAAAAGACTAAAATGTGAAGGCCCTTATGATACGCCAATTGCGTTTATAAGCGTATGGGTATTAATATAGTTTGTTCCAGCTCATACTTTAAGGTGTTGACTAGACTGTGGGCTTGTTTAGCATGCCATAGCATGGAAGGTATGATCCACATCATTTATTTCTTTATAATATTGACACCCGAACTCCATAACCTGACCCCAATAGAAGCATACATGAAATAAAAAACAGCAAAATATTATCTCATGAATAAGATTTTCATTGACAAAAAGCTTTAAAATCTTATAAAAGTATGCATCGATCACCCTGTTTGTGAACCTCGGAATTGACAATAAAATACAAGTGGAACGACTGAAAACTTTTGGGTTGTTATATTTACTGGCGATCAAACGTTTGAGATATTCTTTATATTTTTACCTATGCTAATTCGAAAAGTTTAGGTTTGTCGTATACATATTGACGTGTTTTCTATTGTGTGGAAACTTTAACGTCGATTTTGGGATAAGGGTCATGAAAAATAAGATCGAGTTCCGCATCCGACTTTTAACTTTCTGATGCGTATCTCTGAATTGGCAAAAAATTTGTAGCTTTTTAGAATAGTAGGGTTCTAACAAAGGAAGCTTATAATAAAAAAATTGATCTTTACATTTATAGTATTACGCAAAAATAATTATTTAAAGTTTTGTATTAAAAGTTATTAGGATTTTAAAATCTAAATGGCCGACGAAAACAAGAAAATAGTCTTAAGTCCAGTGCACCCCTTAAATAGAGAGTGGTAATACAGTAGGACCTGATGGAATACCTGATGGTGGGAGTTTGAAAGGCTATACAAGAAAAAAGAGTTGATACTTTGTAGCAAATGGTAAGTAGAATATATAAGGAAGAAATGATGCCCAATTCACTGAGAAAGAATGTGCTGGTATTACTGTAAAAAGATAAAGTGGACATTCAGGACTGTGAAAACTATAGAGTAATAAAGACAATGTCGCACACAATAAAAATGTGGGAAAGAACTGTAGAGCAAAGTTTTAGGAGAGAGACATAGATAGGAGATCAGTATGAATTTATGCCAAGAAGGAGAACAACGAATGCCTTGAGGGCTTTGAGACAATTAATAGATCAATACGGCAAGAAGAAGAGAGAGCTACATTTTATTTGTAGATCTTGAGAAGGCGTACGACACAGCTTTCAGACCAGAGTTATGGAGATGTATGAGAGAGAAATGAGTTTCTGAGAAGTAGGTATATTAAAGGCTCTTTACACAGTTACTACCTGTTTAGTCTTGTTACATATGAACTGACAGAGAAAATAAGGGAGGAGCTTCTTGGACAATGCCCTTTGTTAATGATCGTATTAGTAGAGGAGAGCAAAGAAATGCTAAAGGCGAAGCTGGAGGGTAAGAGAAGAGCTATTGAACAGAGTTAGCAGGTCTAAAATGGAGTATATCTGATTAGACCAGGACGAGTAGAAGAATTTAAATATCTTAGCTTCTAGATTAGTACGCAAGACTGCATACCTTGGACACATACTAAGAAATAATAAATACAAACTTCTGCAGGTCATCATGCAGGGTAGAGTCGATGGCAAAAAGGGAATAGGTAGAAAGAGGAAGTCATGGCTGCGAAATATTCGAAACTGGACAAACATGACTGTAGACGAATTATTCCACGTAGCAAAAGACAGAGAAGCTTTTTAAAATGGGGTCGCCAACCTCCGTTAATGGGGACGGCATAGGAAGAAGAAGAAGCTTCTAGATAACAGAAAGTGGGACACTAAATCAAGAAATTACCCACAGGATTCAGGCTGGTTGGTTTAACTGGCAGCAAATGAGCGGGGTACTCTGTGATCGGAAAATCGTGGGAAGGCTTAAAGGAAAAATATACAGTACTGTGGTAAGATCTGCGTTAGTGTACGGTGGTGAAGTGTGGCCTGGAAAGAAGATTCAGGAAAAAAATATTGGGTATGACAAGAAAAGGCAAAATCAGTATACGGTCTCAGAAAGGCTTCAAGAAAAAAAACTGCAATGATTTGGTCATGCCTCAGACGTAGAAATAAACATTATGTGAGACGAATGATAGAGCTGTTAGAAGTTGATGAAAAGAAAGGTAGAGAAAAACCAAGAAGATAATGGAAGGACTATGTGGCAGAGGACTTTAGAGAAAAAGGTTTAGGTGAAGAAGACTCGATGGACAGAAATAAATGGCGACGAAGAGTAAGTAACAGCGACCCCTGAAAAGGGATAAGCTGGGAGAGAAGAAGAAGAACTATCCATTTGAAAACTTAATGTGGTTATGATGTTTAATATATAATACAACAAAAAATTAAATTACACGGTTTATGAGGGGGAGCGTTTGCCTCCATTGGCCAGCCTTGGAACCGCCGCTGCAAAAAAGACCAAAATGCATCGCTATAACAGCAAATCTACTAAGATGTAATTTGGAGCTGGACGGTCAGATAATTAAACCAGTTATGAAGTTTAAATATCTAGGCATCGCACTGTCTAGCTAGGGAAATCTCGAAACAGAAGTGAAAGATTTAGTGTGAATATACCAAAAAGAGCCGCAGGATGGAAACTCTTTGAATAATCGATAATAATACATCATGTGACAGAGCTAGAAATACATAAACTCCTGGACAAAATTAACGCACCACTTTAATTAATCTAAATATTTACAATATGAACACAAAATAAAATAAGTTACATTGAAATAATAGTAAACACCTACAAATAAGTCCAACATGACTTTATCATGACCTTAATTTGCCTTATTGTTTCTTTAAAAATTTGTTTTTGCCACAAATGCGTAAATAAGCTAGCATAACTCCAAATTGCAAAAAGAAAAAAATCAGTAAAGTAACACAATAAACTGCATCTGGGTCAACACTTATACCGTGTAGGCCCTCCTCTACTTCTTATGACTGCATTTATGCGTCGAGGCTTGCTTGATATCAAATTTTCAACAACAGCTTGCGGAATATTCTCTCATTCTTCAATAACGGCCTCAATGAGTTGGTTGTGATTGGCAATAGGGAGTCTACGACTTCAAATCTTTTTTTTGAGATAGTCCCATAGATGCTCTATATAATTCATGTCCAGACTGTTAGGTGGTCACTCTTATAATGGAATATCAACATCATTTAAGTAGGCAATAACATGTCGAGCCACATGAGGACGAGCGTTGTCTTGCATGAATAAAAAATTAGGTCCAAGAAACGGAGCAAAAGGCATTACATGTTCGACAATAATGTTGTCTAAGTAATAATGGGCATTCATAGACCTCGTACGTATGGGGACCAATTCCGTACGAGTTTCAAAACAAATTCCCCCCAAAACATTGCACCAAAGCCACCACCAAAAGGTACTTTAGGAGAGACATTGCAGCTGGCAAACCTATTTCCTTGACTTTGCCAGACACGCTCACGATCATCTGGAGCGTTTAGGCTTACTCTAGTCTCATTGGGGAAAAGAACTCATTTCCAATCATCGATGGTCCAATTTTGATGCAATCTTGCAAAATTCTATCTCTAAACCCTGTGTTCTCTGGTAAGCAAGAGTTTTTGGCCGGTTTCCTGTTGCTCAATTCTGCTTCATGTAAACATCTTCTAACTGTTCGAGATGATGTCGCGACATTTCGAACATGTGCTAGTTCATTTTTTAGCAAATTGCTGGTAACTCTCCTATTTCTGAGAGCACGTTGTCTCAAAAACGATCATCAATTTGATTAGTGCATCATTTTCGCCCTTACCCTGGTCTTCGATGGTACGACCTTGTTTCGTTAAATCGCCTCACCTTGCGACTGATCCTGGAATGATGTCTTCCTAACAAACCTGCAACATATCGAATTTAATATCCTTTATCTAGGAGAGTCGATGCTCGCACTGCCTCCTCCATTGACAAGTTTCTTTGGCTGTTCATTTTTTTTATTTTATTTTTATTCAAATGAACTTCTAAACATGCATGTGATTAAAAATATCACAATAAAAAAATTGTTTCTCACAAGCAGTTTGCTTTAATCGGCACTCGTTATGAAAAGTTTAACCCGCTTTTAGTCTAAAACGAAGTTTAATAAAAATTATTGTTAAAACAAGACTATTATTAGCTTACATAACAACTGTCACTGTCAAACAAGGTCCATAGGCAACTTGTCGTACAGTAAATTATCAATAAATAAAGATTATTGAAAAAAATATGAGTGGTGCGTTAATTTTGTCCAGGAGTTTATATACGACACAGATATACGGTGGAGAACATCAAGGACTAGGTAAAAAAATAGAAGAATAGGATAGGACGATCATATAAGTGTAGTGACAACAAACAGAGTAATAACTATGATTCTTCAAAAAGAAGATGATCAGTAGGAAGACTACGAAAACGATAGAACGACAGCTTACTGAACACATTAAAAAACAGACCGATTTATGTCCACATAAACAGAAGAAGAAGATTATTATTATTATTTCCCTTTGATATCTAGTTTGCATTTGTACAATTATTACTTAATTTTTTTTTCCAATCCAAGTAAATATCAATTACTATTTTTAGTGGGAACAGGCCACAAGTTTATTTTTGACGTGGCTTATTGCTTCAAAATAAGTAAATAATAAAAAAATATTATTTTAGAATTTTTCTATATACATTAGATTATTCTATATTATATTAGATTGATATAAATACATACGTATGTTATCATCTGAAAAGAGATAAAATGTAACATTTTTTTTAATAACAGATTGATTACGGCTGTCACCGCTTCTCTGCCCCCAATTTCCATCTTTTTCTGTCATATGCAGCTGCCTCTTCTAAGTCTCTTGCCGCCATTGCTTCATCAATATCGTTGCGCCAACTTCTCCGAGGTCGCCCTCCCTTTCTTCTTTCAGGAGGGATCCATTCCAGTACTCTTCTAGGCAGGCAAATTAATTGTTTTCTTTCTAAAATGTAACATACAACGTTATTAATTATAAAGTCGAAAATAATATAAAGAGTAAGAATAAAAATAATAAGAAATATTTTAATTTTGTTTTATTAAGGATTACTAAATAAAAATGTATGAATGTAATAAAGAACAAATTTTACTGATTTTAGCACAACAACTCCACAAGTTCTTTTAGAATCACATTTCATGAAACTACGTTTACAATCGAATATTTTACGATCCTACGTTTTATACATTGATCTTAAATTTCTCCGTTATCTTCAATGAGCGGTTTCTATCAAGGTTTTTGTTTAACCTCGTATAGTCGTACACACTAGTATTACATCGTAAAAATACAAATGGATGCTCCAGGTAATGATTAAATTTTGCAGAGTCTCAAGCCAATCCGAAACGTGATCTGAAAATGTAAGAAGTGCCGTATTGATGGGTTATTCTTGTGACACTTGCAGAGACGTGACTTTTTACGGGAGCCACTATACAACAATATCAAAAAGAAACAGAAAAAAACGGATGTCTTTACAGATCGAGACTCGTGACTGCCTTTTGCATGAACGAATTTTGATGGAAGTTCCTTGGCATGTTTAGTAAGGTCACGGTACGATTTTAAAATTGGAGCCTAAAGATTGAACATGACAGCTCCTGTTTACCTGTGTTTACAGTGTACGTTAAACTGCTTAGCTTGAGAATTTTTAAAAAAAGGAAATACGTACAAAACTAAAGAATGCTTTAAAGAATAAAGTTAAGAAACATATATAGTGGCTATTATTTAAAAAATAATCATAAAAAATAAAGTATCAGTGGCGTAGTCACTTGGCAATTCGGGCATACGGCTATAGACTGGACCACTCAAGGTGCATGGCTGTAGACTTATCACTTAAATGGACAAATTCTTATTATTTTTCATTTAAAAAAACTTTAGGATTTTTGGTAGATTAGTGGTACACCACCGAATCATTAGCCTCATGAACCACACACCCAAAATATTCTTAAACATCATCCATGCTCGCATATACAAGAAATTGGAGGAGGGTATTGCTGATGTACAATTTGGATTTCGCAGCGGTCTTAGCACAAGAGAAGCACTTTTTAGCATACAAGTATTGATACAACGAGCAAGAGATGTTTCTTTAGATTCTTCTTCTTAAAGTTCCATCTCCTATCGGAGGTTGGATATCATAACGGCTATGGTCACTTTGTTGGCTGCTGCTCTGCAAAGTTGTAGTGAACTACAGTTAAACCATTCTCTAAGGTTCTTCAGCTAGGAGATGCGTCTTCTTCCTATGCTTCTTCTTCCTTGGATCCTTCCTTGCATAATAATTCTCAGCAGCTCATATTTTTCTCCTCTGGTTATGTGACTCAAATATTCTAGTTTTCTTCTTTTTATGCTGTTCATAATTTCTAACTCCTTATTTAGACGTCGTAGTACCTCAGCATTGGTAATCCTTCGAACCCACTGGATTTTTAATATTCTTCTGTAACACCACATTTCGAGCGCTTCTATTTTTCTTATGTATTGTTTCTTCAATGTCCAAGCTTCCATTCCGTATAGTAAGATAGAAAATATGTAACATCTTAGAGCCCTCAATCTAAGATGCAACTGAAGGTCTCTGTTGGTAAACATTGTCTTCATTTTCACAAATGCAGTTTCAATTCGGACTTTGATTTCTCTGCTTTGGTCATTTTTGTCATCAACCTAGGTTCCCAGATATTTATATGTCTCTACTTTTTCTATTTGGGTTTGCTCTATCATTAATCTTTCATTTCCATGTTGCGTTTTTGAGACAATCATAAATTTAGTTTTTCTCTTGTTTATTTTTAGTCCGTATCTAATGCAATAATCGTTAATTCTATTTACCAATTCTTGTAGCGATGCCAGGGTGTCTGCCATTATAACGGTGTCATCAGCGAATATTATGTTTATTTATAATGTATTTACTATTTTTCCGTTTACAGAGATTCCATCACCCAGATCCGCTATCGCTTCCTGGAATATGGCTTCACTGTACACATTAAACAGTAATAGTGACAGAACATAGCCCTGTCTTACTCTTCTCTTTATATCTATATTTTCGGACTTTTGTTCTTCTATCTTTATATTGGCCTTTTGATTCCAATACAGACTGATAATGATTCGTAAGTCTCGTCTGTCTATATCTTTGTTTCTCAGTACTTCTATTAGTTTTTCATGTCGGACCCTGTCGAATGCCTTCTCGAAGTCGATGAAACAGGAATAAATATCTAGGTTCATATCTAAGCATCTTTGAGAGAGGACATTAAAAGCAAACAATGCCTCTCTCGTTCCCAGTCCCTTGCGGAACCCAAACTGAGTATCATCCATATCATCTTCTAGTTTTCTATATAATCTTCCATGAATCACCTTTAGAAATATTTTGAGGGTATGGCTTATTAGTGATATTGTCCTATAGTCTGAACAATTTTTGGAATATACTGTTTTTGGTATTGCTACAAAGGTGGACACCAACCATTCCTGTGGGATTTTTCCAGTTTTATATACTTCATTAAATAGGTCCAGAAGTACAGGTAGAGTTTCATCGTCTAGACATTTCAGTAGTTCCGCAGGTATTTCGTCTGGACCTACAGTTTTTCCGTTTTTTGCGTTTCGTATTGCTTGTTCGATTTCCTCTATTATGATCTCTGGCCCCGTTTCGCTGTCGATTTCTTCCGGTTCTTGTCGATTATCCTCAAACAGATCTGTTATGTATGTCTTCCATTTTTTTAATTTCTCTTTAATTTCTATAATGATTTTTCCATTTGCGTCTTTCAGAAGGGCATCTTTCTTTTTTCTCAGTGTATTTGTCATTTCCTTTATTTTCTTATGCATGTTAAAGCTATCATACTGTTTAGCATATGCCTCTATTTCATTGCATTGATTAGCAAGCCAGGTGGATTTGGCCTCTTTTATTTTCTTTCCTATCAATCTCTGTAGTTCCTTGTATTTTGCTTTACTCCTGCCTTTATGTTTTCTTCTTTCCTCCATTCGATCTAAGATTTCTAAAGTCATCCATCTCTGTTTTTTTCTTATTTTTGTCTGCAGTAGCTTTTCTTCTGACTTTATTAAAGTTTCCTGTACCATGTTCCATTTGTCGTTTTTATCACGTCTTGTTTGATTTTTTTTAAGTTATCATTTATTTCTTGTTTTAAGCTCTGGCGTATAGGTTCTTCCTTTATCTTCAAGACATCAAACCGTGGTATATTTGTTTGTTTTTGGATCTTCTTCAATTTTATCTGCATTACGCCTACTAATGGATTATGGTCCGAATTTATGTCAGCTCCGGGGTATGTTCTCAGAGACTTTATAGCGTTTTTATATCTAGATTTTATTAAAATGTAATCCATCTGGTTTCGAACAATGTTGTTTTCTGAATCCGCAGGTGATTTCCAAGTATAAAGTCTTCTTTTAGGTAATTTAAAATTTGTATTCATTATTACCATCTCCTAGCTTTGGCAGAATTCGACAAGTCTGTCCCCTCTTTTATTTCTTTCTCCCAAGCCAAATTCCCCCACACATCCGTCCACTTTTCCTTTTCCAACATTGGCGTTAAAATCTCCCATCACCAACAATATATCATCATTTTTTGTGGATCTTATGATTTCGTTCAATTGCATGTAGAACCTCTCTATCTCGGTCTCATCTTTGTCGGCAGTTGGTGCATATATTTGTACAATGTTTATCTTTTTAGAGAATGTCTGCAATTGAATCATCATCAATCTCTCTGAGTAGGGAGTAAGACCAACTACTGATTTATTTGTCGCTTTGTCTACAAGAATGGCAACTCCATATCGATGTCTTGGATCATTGTTACCAACGTAATACATCATGCCGTTGTTTGTGGCTAGTTTTCCTGAATCGGGCCATTGCACATCGCTGATACCGAATATATTTATCTTAAGGCGATCCATTTCAGCTATTAGGTTGTCCAGCTTACCTGGTTGATATAAACTCTTCACGTTCCATGTGGCCAGTCTTAGGGTTCGTCCTTTTTCTATTTTCTCTAAACCAATGATTTTCTTGGTTTCCTTCTGATTATGAGGGTTTCGCTTGCTGACGACCTGAGAGGCCTCATATTCCTCAAGTGTATCTCTCCTGTCGGATCTTGGTTTCCGACTGCCATGATCAGTAAGGTGTCTTTGGGTTTCTGCAAACGCCATTATGATTTTCTAGGAATGTCATTTGAGACCTTTAATACAGTGGTTTTCCGTTCCTTTCCGTATCCTTATGCCGTTGACTACTTAATAGTTACTCCGCGTTTGAAGTCGATTTCTCAACTCCAGGACAAAAGGGTGCCCTACCACTTACCAACTCATCCGCCCGAAGCCGTTGGTCAGTAAGTGTGGGATTGCTTATACCGGCAATCGCTCGGTAAAATTTTCGCCATATCTGGCTACCCTCACTTAGTTTAGCCTGCAGACCAATGCAGTTGCCCGAGGTGTGGCACGTGGAGCCATAAGTGAGAGTTAGCTGTCTTATGAGCACCAGTTATCAAGAACCATCTCCCGTCTATGAAGCTCGATGTGGTCGTTCCGATAAAAGGTGCTACCTCTATAACACAACTCTGCACCCCTTCTTCAGATGTCTTTGCCTTTTTCATTGACTTCGCAAGGCATTTCACAAAGTACAGCATGAGAGGCTTATTGAAACTTTGCGATTCGCAAACATCGATGACAAGGATATAAGAATAATAGCCAATCTCTATAGGAAACAAGTAGCCAAGATTCAAGTAGACAACCAATTATCCGATGAAGTCCCAATATAAAGAGGAGTACGACAAGGTTGCATACTCTCGCCTTTGCTGTTTAATGCGTACTCTGAACATATACTTCGAGAAGCTTTGGGAGAAACGACTGATGGCTTGATTGTTAACGGTGAAGTAATAAATAATCTGAGATATGAAGACGACACTGTCCTTGTTACGGATAGTGCTGAAGGATTACAAAGACTGATAGATCAAGTAGTTAACATCGGTAGAAAATATGGAATGAAACTTAATATAAAGGAGACAAAAATTATGATTATAAGCAAAGACCAAGATACAGATGCAAAGTTTATGGCAGACAATGATATATTGGATAGAATAGAAAAAATAACATACCTAGGATGCAACATCACAGACAGCTGGGATCACTCATACGAGATTAAATGTAGAATCGAAAAAGCAAGAAGTGTCTTCCAACAGATGAAGAAAAATCTCTGCAATTTAACCTTGAACGTACATCTACGACTCAAAATCTCTAATTGTTATGTGTTTTCTGTTATTATGTATGGAGCAGAGGCATGGACACTCACTGATGCGACTTGCAGACGGTTGCAGTCTTTCGAGATGTGGTGCTATCGTCGGATGCTCAGAATATCATATATGTACATCATATAACTAACGACACAGAAATGCAACGTTTACAAAAAGGACCTGAAGTCTTGGAATCCATTAAAGAAAGAAAATTAGCATACTTCGGACATATAGTGAGAAATAAAAATAAATACAGAATACTACTATTGATATAAGAAGGGAAAATAGAAGGAAATAGAGTACCAGGACGCCGCCGAATATCCTGGCTTAAGAATTTGAGACACTGGACAGGTATGACCACCACAGACCTATTTCTAACAGCTGCTAATAAAATATGATGGGTCATTGTGGTAGCCAAGATCCATAGAGGATAAGCACTGGCAGAAGAAGAAATAACGACCTACCTTTTAACCGAGTTTTATTACTTATATTATTACTTGATAATGAGGAAAAACCCCGCGTGATAAAATTTAACGAAACGCTGAATGCTGAAGAAAAAAATGCGATTTGCTGAAATATGTACCTATATAGGTATACATATAATATAAAGTATACAATAAATTTCACAGAATATTTAAGGTTTAGTATATTTTATTTGAATTTTTTATATAGCACTTTTTGTATGGCACTTAGCTTCCTTAAACTTTTATTGTCAAAGCTAACTTTTTGCTAGAAAATTTTAATCTATATGTATTTCTATTTTATCAATATTACAACGTACAAAATCTTATTTTGTTTGGTTTCCAAAGCACTCAAAGGTAGGTGCATTCATAAAAAAAAATCAAAACCTCTACAAATACACTGCCGTCGTAAGAAAGAGTGCTGTATCTGCATTTTTAAATTTGAGTTAAAACCACACTTTTATGGGTATTTCAGGTATGCGGAATCGACTGGTACATGTTAAAAAACCGTAGCTGCAAGTTTATCAAAATGCACATACGTTTTTGAAAATATGACGTTATTTTTCGATTTTATATCTTAAACAACCGTATTCAATAAATTTTGTTTATATTGCTGTATCTAGAACTTCCAGTTTGTGTCTTACAATTCATACATACATTATTAGAGACGTTTGTAGTTTAGAAAGTCTTACAGCGCGTTACAAGCTTTAAAAACCGCAACTGCATTCGCGCGAAGTAGTTACGACATTTTAAGCTACAATTTCATATTCGATTTCGGAGGTGTTTAGTAAATAATTCAGTAATTTAGTATTTATTTGATAGCCGTTTGATAACCGTAAGGTGCGTAGCGTTGTCAGTGCCTTTAAAACCACGTTCACTTGTTCTAATCTTCTTTTTGTGTTGTTTGGGCAACTTTTTCAGTATTTTGTTAAATAGTTTGTGTAATTTAAAAGTTACAATTATTCATCAGAAATATTGCTGGTAACTAACCACTTATTATTATAAAAATGAATTAGAGAATTAAGTTCTGTGCCTTTTTTGGGTCGCAAAAGTCATTAGTTAAGTTATTTTGATTATTAACTTTGGTAAAGTAAGTAGTTTGGTGTGTTTTTTTATTGCGAAAAATAAACTTGTATTTTATGTAACTATTTAAAGTCTGTTAGTATAACGAAGGTTTAACGTTGCGTCATAATAATGATCACATAACGAGTTTGGGGCATGGCTTTACTGTTAGCAGCTGTCAGACGCCATAACCTTAAGTGAAAAAATCAGCTGTTAGATCGCCGCCATTAATATCGATCTAGAATCGAACTACATTTAAGAGGTCAAAACTTTATTTCGTCTGGTTGGTAAACAAATAAAAAGCGAGAAAGGCAACCTATGACTTTCTTATTTTACAAAAACGAGTTATACAAAAAATAGTAAGTATAAAACCTGTTTTTTTTTCAGTTACTAACTTCGTTTAAGAATGCAGCGAGCTAGAAAGATACTGTGTCTCGCAAATGAAAATCAAGTTGAAGTTGCAGGTAATGTTCATAATATTCAAACTGTTATTACGAAAATTGAAACGCAAAAAAGACATGATCAACGGAAATTAATAATTTAATCGAAAAGGTCTACCATATATATCTTTTTTTAAATTGTCTGTCTCTTTCTTTGTTAGAACGGATCAAAAATAAAAAATAATAAATATATGGCTTACCAATATTTCACTTTGACTATCCCCTTCCGATTCCTGGGATTCCATTGAAAATGTTCCAGTGCGAACCTCTTCTTGATCTTGTGTAAATAACAGTAAGTCAAAATACCATAAGATGGGTTTATCTTTCAGTATATCAGTTCTCTTACTCTTCCTCATTTCTCTTAATTCACGTCGAAATCCAGCACGCAAGGAATATATTTTCTTTCTTATATACTTTACATCTGCATCTGGGCAAACTTCTTGGCATTTTTCAACCAATTCATCATATGCGTTTTCTCGCCAGTTGCCTGTTAGAATAGTCTTTACTTTTTATATTCCACAAGCATGGCTTCAACTTATATAACGAAATAAAACTTTCCCAAAATGCTTTATTATCCGCGAATGCCATTTTAGAAAATACACATTTACTACCTACCGTAGCAACTTGATACAATTTTAACAGGTACCTACTCCTCGTCTGGCATACAAATCCTTGAAACTATTCACACACATGCGTATATGTCCGGCTCGCTGTCCGTGCTCGTCGTCTTGACCCACGGACGACGAGCAAGAGACATACGCATAGATATACACATGCGGATCTGTCCGCCGGCGATATCCTCCGGACAAATACGCATTTGAAAAGAGCCCTTAAGAATCCGTACTTGTGTCCTTGACTGACGTTGTTGCTGTCATTTATCATTAAACCTAGGTATAGAAAGGTAAAGGCATCTTGTAGGTATGGTTGTCTACCTTTAGATTCTCATGTCGATTTGACTTTGTGTACTTCATATATTTTGTTTTCCTCTTATTTATATTTAGACCAAATGCAGCGGCTTCCCGTTTCAAATATATAGCTTTTTAAATGAATACCTCTCCATTGCGGTTTATTATAGCAACATCATCAGCATATGTGAATATTTGAGTGAATCTTGTATTAATATAGCCGTTCATATCTAGTTTTCTGATAATACCTTTCAAAGTTAGATTAAAAAGTCTTGTTGATAAGGCATGGGCTTGCCTAACTCCATTTTCAATATCAAATGGCTCTGTCATATCTCCATCTATTCTCACAATGGCTTTCAAATACTCCAAATTCATTTGTCTAAGTTTTACAAACTTTTTTGGTTGTTTTGACATAGATAGTTGCTTTAATTAACATTTTTTCTCCAGCAAAGGCCTGTTTGAAATCAATAGAAAAGTTGTAAATTTGTACGTTATATTCAGCACATTTTTTATAACATAAGTATTTGGTCTATAGTTGACCTCTTTGGCCTGAAACTACATTGGTATTAACTTATTATTTCTTCTGAAAAGAATTTAAGGCTGCTGTATATAATTCCTGTAATTTTTGCAGAGTCGAAATCAGTCAAGATAGTCTTTTTAAAATTAAGGAAAGTAATAACAAGAAGTTAGTATTTTATTTTATCTTGTTTAATTATATATTTCAATTGCTTATTATTAAATTTTTACATTATACCCTTTTTAATTTTTTTTAACTGGCTAAAATATGTGGTTGTCAAGTTCTGAGAAATCGCTTGCCCTTAATTCTTCCGAAAGCATAAACGCTTTTAAAATATTAAATTTCTTTTAACACTTATCTAAATTATGACATTTCAAAAGGGCGATGAAAATGCAATACAATAGCTTGAATTTATTACGGTGTCCTGCATCCGTTCAAAAAGTATTTCTGAACCACCGATATAGAAGGATCTTTCCCGACACAGACAAAACCTGGCAGTATGCAGTAATTAACAAGTATTCGAAATGGTGTACCAGTCTAGCGTCTAAGATGTCACTTTTCCCCTTTAAACGCGTCTACAGTAAGCAACTTGTTCTTCCAGCGTCGTGACGCCAAAAATGTTACCATAAGCTGCCTTTATCTTTCTACCATTTATCATATTCACAAGGTAAGTGAGTTTTCCTGAATTGACAATAAATTTATAAGTTAGGCCAAGTGTTTGGCCTATTTTACAATTACAGATATTCTATTTCATTATTTAATATTTAAATTAGGTATCTAGTTTCAATAGGTGCTACTTTAATTACATGGAATAGGGGTACATAAGCTAGAGGTTAAAAAATAGAAAACTATAGAAAAATGTGGACTACCGTTTAGACAAAGTGTGGTAAATATTAAGTCAAATAAATTAATTAAACCAATTAACATCACTGTAAATATACCTACTACGGTCCTGTTATAAAAATAGGACATAATAACTAGTAATCCATAATAGGCTAAATTAGAATCCAAGAGAAAATTGTTCGAGAAGAAGGAAAATATTGTGACTAAGAAATTTACATCAAGGGTGTAAAGTTAGCATACATTATCATGAAAACGTGTTGAAACAGTATTATAATAGTTCCAGTAAATCTGATGAGATAAATAAATGCATATAATAAATCTTTTCGTTTTTGACAAAAAATATGTTTCCATCCAAGAAATTTTTTTTTCTATTTTGTATTGTGTCATATTTATCATATTTTCTTATTTCTAATTTGAAATCTTGTCGTAATGTAAACTTTATTGCACAAAAGATCTTCAGCTTTAAACAGCATACTTTGAATAAATTATTTTTGTACCTCTTTGTTAACAAATTACCGTATTTTTCTTTTTATCTCACCTAATTATGGCTTGGTTTGGTTTTTTAAATTGTGTTACGTATATGTATAGTACAATCTAGAATACATTTAGAAAAACATGAGTGTATAAGAGACTTCTAAATTACAACAGCTACACTAGCCCAAAATAGTAAAGAGAAGCGAGTTCTTCGTGCGCAGTGGCAACATTTAAAAATGTAGGGAAAGCTTCATTTACTCTGAATTCACAAAGCAGTTAGTTGCATCATATTTGCCAGTTAATTGTGTCCAGTACGTTGTTCCATAAATATGGAAAATGTACAAAAACGACGATTTCTAAATCATCAGACGCAAGAAGTGGTTTATAATGTTTCAAAATTTACAAAAAATAAAGCAGAAAATGGACAGTTAACAGATCTAAGGAAAGTGCAAGAATGCATTGCTGCAATGACAGGTATTTATATAGGTAATATTGAATAATTATTATTTTTAACCTTATCTAATTTTAAGGTTTCGAAAGTCGATTCGAAAATTCTGTAAATCTTACTTCAAATATTTCAAATCCTCTAACTTGATTTATTCCAGTTAGATTTGTTCCACATATTATATATAAATGACCTTTACAGTTCCTAATATGCAATTAAAATATCAAAACTTCGAGTGTTGCAATATTATATTCGAATGAAGTTTTTATAAAAATCTCAAAATCTCTTAATGGTAGCTCTTCAGATCCCGTGGTAGAGTAGGTATCCCGTGGTAGCTCTTCAAATCGGTGCATTAAAATAAATAAATTTTTTCATAATGAATGACAGTCCTATTTTAAAACTTACATTTTAACGTAAAATTATATTTAGCTTATATTTTTAGAAAAAGATTTAAAAATTAAAGACTGTTCTAACAACCATTCAAATTTCGTCATTTTGTGTCATGTGGAACAATTTCACCCAATCATGTCAACATTAGACTGATAATAATTGCATTCAGTGCAATTTTCAATCCCTATCACAACACGATCAAGTTTGACAACTTCATCCAAATAAATTTCAAAATGTCACGTTTCGGCAATGAGAATGTTCAAAGTATAAATGCGCTAATCAAAGAAAAAATTCTTTCACTAACTGTACTTTTAATAAATAAATGTTTCGTTATGATTTTTTTTTTTCGAAAAATTATCCGCCGAATATCCCTCGGATATTGATGAATGCCTCATAATTTCATGACAAATTTCTCAAGCTCGTTGCTTGGTAACAGCACTCAGCCTTCGGCTTCGTGCTGTTACCAAGGAACAAGCTTTCGATTGTCATGAAATTATCTCGTCTGTTATCAATATCCTAGGGATATTACTACTGATAATTAAATTAAGCATAATACTTACCGTTTTTTTATAATTTTTTTACAAACCGTGCAACATAATGGTTGTCATAAATGATTTTAAACTCTGTTTTCCTATTAATCCACCTTTTCAGAAGAATTGCACTTTATTTTGATCTTTTCAAACACTTTTGATAAAGACTTAAACACAACTTTACTGATCCAAAGAATACACCAAACTGAATTAACTGAACTAACTAAGACAGGACGACAATTGCATTTTGTCTTTTGCTAATATAAATTCTGGTAAAACCATAGCTTTCGGGAAAAACCATATTGATTTATAATTTTATTTAATGCCAGTAACCGACTGATCGCTTTTTTTTAACTATTTTATCTACCTCCCTAAATTGCATACTTGCGTTCTCAGATATTTGTATATTTGTCAGAATATATCTAAAGAAAAGAATTTTCTTTAAAGTCCTAATACAGACTAATAGATTTTGATTCTTCCAACTTGGAACCAAGATACGAATGTATTCATTAATCTTAATTAGTGTTTTTAAATCAAACACGGTAATGCATACATTTAAAAATATCGAAACTGCGGAGACTAGCCCTGGTCTCCTCTACTATTTACTTTTTTACTTTTTTCTGATTTCAGTATCCCCTGTTAAGTAATCTGTAGACCCATTTTCCAAAGCTCGCTATTGTGTCCTTCAAAACACCTGAGAGCCGGTTTGCGTAGTGACCATTCTTAAATCTGAAATTCTTCGTCTAACTTAAATTCCAAAACGAAACTTTTCCTTGGGTTAATTTTTACGTTTCACAAAGCAGTACCTAACTCTTTTCATCCAGGTTTAATTTTCCTTACACCTCTTTGAGGTACGGAGAATGTAATTTTGTTCCCATCGTCCAACTAATTCGAGTCAGTTTCGTAAGGAAATAATTTAGGGTTTAAATACGAATCTTCGGTATAATATGTAGGGACATCCTGTATACAGCTTAAAAGTTTCCAGTTGACTCACTCCTATTTTTATTGTCACAATTCCTGGATATATTGATAGTGGCTATTTTAGATAGGGCATTTTTGTTTGTGTAAAACTTTGAACGATTTGTTTTGAACTGTGTCGAGTTATCCGGGAGTTTTTCTTAGCGAACTTCGGAAGTTGCCTGTCGAAGTTAGGAGTTATACGGGCAGACGAATCTCTGTTGGTGGAATCTACTGATGGCAAATATTTGCTTACAACTTGGAATTGCGTCCCTTGAGTGAAACAGGGAATAGGATGCTATTTGAATATCTAACGGCTGATCAAATATTAATTTTATAACAAAATAAATGATACATTGCACCGCTATATCCTAAATATGCATGCGGTTTTATGAAAATATTACGTCTTTGATGTCTTTATTGGCATTCCTGATCCAACATTATCGATATTTTTTATATCGACATTTATATTAAAGAAAAAATTGACTTTAAAAAGAAAATAAGGAACCGCAGTTAAATTTTTTATAAAAGATTTATTTATCAAAAAATTTTACCTGAAATAAGTTAGTTTTATTGATTTATTTTATTCATTTTTTATTTTTTAATAAAACACCACTTCTATTTCTAGACCAGGGAACTAACGATTTTCCCATGTATCATTCGCTGATACAGATCTCTAACAACTGGTTTTGATAAATTTGTTGATAACAATATAGAATAAACAAAATATGCCAAATATTTAACGTCATTTTTTAATTTTAAACAATATATTGATAATGTAAGATCACTATTGGATTTTAAATACTGAAGGTAAAGACCGGAAAATTATATGGAAAACTGGCCCAATTTTACTGAAAAGGCATAGAAAATTATTTGACAGGAGAACTTGTAAAGTTCTTTTTGTTAATTTGTTGCTTAATTCTTGCAAAAATAGCTTGAAAATTCGTTGTTTTGAAAGTTAATCATAACTTTTTTATTTCGCTTAATAATAGACACAATATTAGTAAAATTTAGATTTAAAAATATCAATATATTTTATAAGAGGTCAAAGAATGGAGGTAAAGGAACTAATAGAACCAAAACAGATAGAAAACGATACGTGGATTGACTACAAAAAACACCAGAAATTGCCACAAATGAAGAACTTAATATAAATGTACAGGAAGTTCGTAAAATACTTGAGAAGCTGAAGAACAGAAAAGCAGCAGGTAAAGACGGTATACCAAACAAATTACTGAAATATTGTGGAGCAACAACAACAGAATAATTAACAACATTAATTAATAAAATTATAAAACACAATAAAATACCGAAAGAATGGAGAACGAGCGAACTATGTAATTCTACTATTTAAAAAAGGAGATCAAAAACAGCCAAAAAACTACAGAGATTGTTAAATAATCTACAGAGATTGTTAAATTGTTAAGTAAGCTTGTTAAATACTACCTTTAAACTTACAACTAAAATTTAACTAATAAAAGTAGGTAAGTAAAAGTACTAATAAACCAGACGATAAATTTGTAGCATTTTTAAATTCTTTGGTCTATATTGAAATCACGTATGTATTAAAACTCCGAAGAATATTTTCAATGTGATTTTATTTCCTATCGTATGTGCTAAAATACCGAAAAAGTATTTCCAATCCTTTTTGCGTCGACTTTGATATAGTAAACACATTTAAAGTTTGTTTATAAATCACAGATACACATTTCTTCGGTATTCTATGATCGAGAGCCATTTTAGGATATTGTGCGTTAAATAAATATTCCCGTTTATATGTTTTGTTTATACCAAGTTGAGCGAATGAATTTTAAAGGGAATTACATCACTCTCGCTGAGGCCACTATCAGGGACAGTTGGTTTCAGTGTTAGTCGAAATTTTTCTTAAAATTTGTAACGTTTTGTGTTTTTTCGCCTTCTATCATGGGAAAATGTGTACTGTAGTAGCAGTGTTAAGTTTTATGTGAAGTTGAAATAAAGTTTGGAAGAATCTTTGAACAGTCAAGACGCAGTCAAGAGTAATCACTGTTTTTGTTTTATGTCGTCTCTCACCTAAGAGATTTGTGTTCCAGTTTTTTAAGAGGCTGAGTCTAAAATATGCGTATCAGTGAACAACTTCCAGCCTTAATTAGTTTGTCCTAAGAAGCCGTTTCAGAATATTTCCGCAGTTTGGAGATGAATTTGTTCGTGTGACAGAGAGTGTAAGTCCAGTTCCTAACCCCAGAAATTTAAAAAAAAATTTAGTGAAATCCAGGAAGGAAGAACCTTTTCTTTCATCCAGCAGGATGATTCTTCAAAGCAACGTCCTTATTTTAAATAGCTTGAGAACGTTCTTGTGCCTTTTCTTTTGTATTTATCCAGAAGATTCATGTAAGTACCCCTTTTGTTTAATTTTTGTACTTACCCCAATCCAACCCCTTGCCATTCATTTATCCACGACCCAGCTCTCAAATAAACCCTGAGTAGCCGTTCGCTTTGATTGCCCTATCTCCACCCCAATAATTTCTGTCCCCAATTTTTAACCCCTTATAATAATACCCTAGGTGGTAGGCAAAATAATCGTTAAAGTTTAGCAGATGAACAACAGGGTTTTCGCAGTAGAATATCGTGTACTGAGAAATAACTAGAGTATAGTAGACCAGCATTTCTGTGTCTGATTGACTTAAAGAAAGCGTTTGACAGGGTAAGATCCAAAGATGTAATTCATCTTCTGTATAATAGAGAAGTTCCCCTAAATATTATAAAAACTATCGACTCATTGAGCCCTATGATCTTCAAGTTATTCATAGATAAAATCATCAAAAGCGTAAACAAAGGAAGAGGATAGAGAATGAGAAACACAGAAAAAAAATACCGATACAATAAAAAAATTTAATATGACAATCTCATCTCAAAAGACTAAAACAATAGTAATTAGCAAAAAACAAACCAGATGTAAAATAGAAATTAATGGCATCATAAGTAATAGAATTAAAATACCTTGGAATTACACTTTTTAGCTATGGAGACTTGGACAAAGAAGTGAGAGATCAAGTACAAAAAGCAAATAGACCGGCAGGATGCCTTATTAACACTATATGGTGAAAAAAAAAACACATTAACACTGAGATAAAGTCTAGAATTGATAAAGATAGTGTAAGACCAATATTAACATATGCCTCAGAAACAAGACCCGACACAGCCACAATACAAAGACTAATGGAAAATGTAGAGATGAGAGTACTAAGAAGAATTAGAGGAAATACGCTGAGAGATCGAAAAAAAAAAAAAAGTGAAGACATTAGACGAAAATGTTACGTACATGTATAAATGAGATACGTAGCAGAAAGATTTCTCTTTGGAGAATAAAAACCAATCAGAGTGACTGACACAATGAAAGAAAAAGCTAGTACAAAGTTCGCAGAGATAGAGAATCACCCCAGTCACATACTGCGAGAGATAATGAGGTACGACGCATTCCACAGATGGAAGCACAAAAGACCCAAACATCAAATAGTAGACTAAAACAATAATACCAGAGAGAAAATCAACAATTACACCAGAGAGAAAACAAAATACCAGAGAGAAAATACTTAAAAAAACAACAACAATGAACAATGAAGACAGTTCGTAGCTCAAAACACTCGTGGACAATATACAACGTGGGCACGGTTGCCTTAAAGAGGACAAGGTCCGTATTGTTATATTGTTTCATATTTTTTATATATTTTTCATTGTCATAGTATAGATATTGCACTAATTTTGATTTTTGTTTCAGGGCTACCTAAAAAAAACCAAAAAACCGGCCTCGGCCACCAAAAATATTAAAAAAATATTAACAAAAACTGGCGCAAGCCACCAAAAAAAATAACAAAAACCCCTAAAAACCCATTGCACGTAGGGCCCAACCCCTTGAGCATCAAGTCGCCGAACTGAGCCTGGCTCAGAGCGGAGACTTGAGGCCCACGTAAGCAGTTTTAGTTCGCGGATAAGCCACATTAAGATAACAGGAATATAGCGACAATGCGCTGTCCTGAGTTTTGAATTCGGTTTCCTTTAACATGTTTCCTACATGTTGAAGTTATATTACCCAGGACCTCCACATGAAGAGCATTTGGCTGATGTTGTGCCCCTATCGCGCATCAGAGAGCTATAGGGGGAAAGGGATGGTCTGAAGCATTGGAGCGCGCTGGAGTGACTCCGGTTTTTACTCGAGTTAATACACCTCGCTCCAATGAATTGTTACACCCGAACGTAATTCTTAGGGGTGAACATTTCTCACAGGCTGGGTTTAATTAAATTGCTTGCTTGCTTTGCCAAGAAAGCAGACTTTTTAGTTTCATATTAACACTATAAATGTTTTTTTTTCTGCCATTTCCAAACTTCTATAATTATGACAATTAAAAAATAATATATATTGTAAAATGTTTAAAACTCGATACTAGAATGAAGTAGATAGTTACGTAAATTTTAAAAAGTGTTTTATACATTTTTATCTAAAAAGGAAAAATCCCAGCACCATATTTAATTCGATTAAATACAAACATCCCCCACTGTTTAGTTTTTATACACAATTTTATTTCGTCTACAAAATACTTAACTGAAATTTTAGAACGCCTCAACTTTTACCATTCATCTAAATTTGTAAAAGTAAAGCAAAAATGCATTTTAATGCACTTGCATAGCGGTAACCGCGGTCTAACGACACGCAAAAATAAGAACCTAATGGCTTCGCTGCCGTATTATTAAAAGGTTTTATAGGTAAATAGTCGCTGTTTATTTTAGTTTTATTCTCTTCTTCACAAGAATTCTATAAATAATAACAAAGCCACTTAAACAATAAGCGAATAGTTTAGAGTATATTATGTTTTATTGCTATGAAGTGCAAAAGTATCTTACTCACCTACTCACCTTAGCAACCTAGTTGCAAATGTGTAATGTAATTAGTAAATGTTTAAAGTGATCTTAATTTTGTTGAATACATATTTGGTACTGTTAAAAATAAAAACGGAATATTTTGGAAAATCATTGGTTTTTGGCGAAATAGACTTACAGATTCCGTGTCTGAAATCTAAGTATACTTGAAAAAGTATATAAAAAGTATAAAGTTTTATATAATAGTAGTCGGTGAAACTCTGATAGGTTTTCTTATTCTGCACAATATTAGTATAGTTTAGTGCTAATTCCTCAACTAGGTTGTTTTATTATTCTCATTAATAATTTCCCATTACTCATTTGACTACGGAATGGTTGGGTTGTTTCTGGGGAGCTCTTTTATCTATAAGTAATTAAGATAAGGGTATCATTTATCGTGAATGGTATCCTATGACTGGTTTTTACCGTCATTAAGTTATCGCGAAAGTAAATAACAAGTAAGTTATCTAATTTTATTTACTAATAAAAACGGATGCATGATGTTTCAACTAACTACACAAAATGAAGCGTATTTAGGGCATGCCAATCCAGCGTTTTTCAAGAGAATTGTCAGATTTCACGAAATGAACAGGTCAGGAAACATTCAATGCTTAAACTAAGTGAAACTGTTGTTGTTCTCGAAAGACAAATAGGACAGTTGCAGACACAATTTACAGTTTTGGCAACAAAAGTCAACAAGATAGAAGAAATAGAAAAAGAACCAACGAAAGAAGCAGAATACTCTATGAATGACGAGGAATTAGCCAAAGAGACGAAATGGATTAAAGTAAAAAAAAATTAAAAAAAAAAAACAAAAAATGGATACATCCCTTACACTACCTACCAAAACCTGTCTCAAGAGAAATGACAGACAAGAAAATCAAGATGTCACCTTAAGTGTTAGTAGACGGCATTAAATAATTCGATACCTTATACTTCTTCTTCTCCAAGTGCCATCTCCGCGACGGGGGTCGGCAATCATCATAGCTATTCGGACTTTTGAGACGGCTGCTCTGAAAAGTTCATTTGATGTACATCCGTACCACTCTCTCAGGTTGCGCAGCCATGACATTCTACGCCTCCCTATCCTTCTCTTTCCTTGGATCTTTCCCTGCATAATCAGTTGGAGCAAGGTGTATTTCTCTCCACGTGTAATATGTCCGAAATATTCTAATTTTCTTGTTTTTATTGTATCTTTGTTCATCCTTCCCAGAACCTCTTTGTTTGTGACGTGTTCTGTCCATGATATTTTCAGAATTCTTCTGTACACCCACAGCTCGAATGATTCCAGTTTTTTCATTGATGTCACATTCAAGGTCCAAGATTCCATTCCATAAAATAAAGTCGAAAAAACATAGCACCTCGCCAATCTAACTCTTAGTTCCAGTTTTAAATCCCTGGTACATAGCACTGTTCTCATTTTGTTGAAATTTGCTCTAGCCTTTTCTATTCTTATTTTGATCTCTTGATTGTAATCAATTGTGGAGTTAATCATTGTTCCCAGGTATGCATATTTGTCCACTTGTTCGACGTTGGTTCCGTTTATTAGACGATTCTCGTTATTTCTTTGAGTTTTCGATATTCTCATAAATTTCGTCTTCTTGACATTCATTGTTAGACCATACTCTTTTCCATACTCTGCTATTTTGGTCACCAGTCTCTGAAAATCTTCAATGTTTTCGGCTAAGATCACAGTGTCGTCCGCATATCTAATGGTGTTAATGGGAACTCCATTTACCTTTATTCCAGCTGTTTTACCATCAAGAGCTTTTTTCAGGACCTCTTCGGAATGGGCATTAAAAAGAATTGGCGACAATACGCATCCTTGTCTCACTCCACATCTAATTTCAATTTCTTCTGACAGCTGTTTGTTAACACGTACTTTTGCTCGCTGTTTATAGTATAAATTTGATATGATCCTGAGGTCGTTGTAGTTAATCTTCTTTGATATCAGAACATTCATTAATTGTTTATGTCGTACTTTATCGAATGCTTTATTATAGTCAATAAAACATTATAGTCAATAAAACTTTATACAAATATCTTTAATTAAAGAAAATTTTTTTCACTACAAAAACTGTTAATTGGGACGAAATAAAAATGAATGTTTAAGATTGTGAACAATATAGAAAATTATCAAAAGTTTTAAATGAGAAAAATTATTAATACCACTCATATGAAAATAAGCAGGACAGGCCTTTTAAAGTTATAGTAAAAAAATGTATGTAAATAACTCTTTTTCAGAGAAGGATATTTTTGAGGATCTACAAAACAGGGGCTACAAAGTGAGAAATGCTGCCAATAAACTTAAATGGCGAACCAAACAGCCATTAGACATGTTCAGATTAACCCTTAAACAAGATAAAGATGTTAATAAGATTATTGGGATTACGCACATTTAGGAATTAGAAGTGAAGATCCAGCTAGTTTAGAGCTCTAAATTGGTGCCACAATGTAAGAGATGCCAATTATATGGGCATACTTGGAAATACTGTGCCAGAGAACCAAGATGTGTTAAGTGTACAAAAAACATTTAACTAAAGATTGTGACAAGCCAAAAAACGCAGAACCAAAATGCGTTCATTGTGGTGAAAAGTACCCTGCTAACTACAGGGGGTATTTAGTAGCAAAAGAGATGCAAAGAATAAAAAACAGAAACACAAAAAAGGTCAACCTACCAAATCCTTCAGAAAGAAGAGTATCTAAAAATTAACAAAATGCTGCTGATTGTAAACAAACAGGAAGAGCTACTTTAAATAAGAAATATAGCGATGCATTAAATAGCAAGAATGCAAATGAAGTTATATACAAATACAAAGAATGCAAATACAGCTCCTACTAGGGTGCTATTTCCAAAATCAGAAATCGCTAGTAAAATTAGAAACATGCAATGGAATGCCAAACGGTGGCTACAACATTAGCAAGAGTTACAGGTTATCCTTGACATAGAGAAAATTGATATCTGCCTCATATCTAAGACACATTTCACAAATAAATCATACATAAAATTAAAAGGATATAAATTGTACCACACAATACATGCTGATAATGCAGCCAAAGGAGGTAGTGAAATCGTGATTAAAAATAATATATTTCATCACAAAGAGTTAGAGTATAAAACTGCACATGTAAGAGCAATTACGATATGTGTAAGAACTAAAAACTGTGATGTCAATATTAGTTCAATATATTGTCCGCCTAGGCACTCCATTAAAAAAGTACAATATAAAGAGTTCTTAAATACCTTAGGAAATATAATATACAGGGTGGTCCTTAAGTAATTGTACAAAAATACAAAAATAAACAGTAGAGTCTATTTTTTAAAATATTACGATTTAAGCCAAATTGCTTTTATAAAACGTTGATATTAAGAAATATACAGGGTGTTAAAGTGCAAATTTTAAATTTTATTTTTCGCTATAACTTTCATGTTTGTAAACATTTATGCATCAAAATTTACAACTGGGTACTTTTAAATATGAGAAATTATAATGTGATGCACATTTTGTATACAACGCTACAATATACTATACAACTATATATACAACTATACAATATAATACAACGCCAGTAGGTATAGAAACCTAAGGTATCTTAAATCGTAATATTTTAATGTGCAGAATTTACGGTTTGTGTTTGTACAATTACTTAAGGACCACCCTGTAGTAGGAGACTTCAATGCAAAGAATACTCATTGTAAAAGAATACTCATACAAAATTATTATTTGTTTACATTGCAGTGAAAGAAGATCCTTTCATATTACCTAAATATACTAATACCTCTTATGAAACGTGCGCATGTTAAAACCTTTAGCAATGAAATCGTATTTATCGACAGACCAGGTTCTTGTGATTATACAGTCTTAAATATTACAATTACGTAAGGATCAAGTAAGGTTCCATTCCCCTGGGCTATGTTATTCATACTTCTCAAAATGAAGAATGCACACCAATGCTTTTATGGTATGAAGTATAAGCTATTGGACAATGTGGTTTTTTCGATAAACGTCCGTCTGTAATTATAACAGACGATAGTATTGCCGTACCTAATGCTTTAAGTAAAGTATTCTCTTCATCAAAATTATTAATATGTTCTTTTTATCTTAATGTTACGCCAAATCGTTTTTGAAACTTCTTGATTACTGCTTCTAAGGAACTAATAAAAGCAACTGCAAAAACTGGGATTGGTATTTGCTACATAGACAATTTTTTATCAAAGCAGTGAATTTAAAGGTCGACAAATTAAGCGATTCCACATTTCACGTGACTTGTTCTGACAATACATTTGTATATTTAGTGCACTCCGACATCGAGAAATGTGATTAACTTGCAGGCCAAGGAGGTGTATTCTGTAAACATTTATGTGCCGTGGAGTTAAATGAGAAAATATATTTAAAAAACTCCCCTATACTCTTTTGAAGATCGTATTTGTTTATCAAAAGTAAGTCATGGTAGAGAAATTGACAAATCATTTTTTCAGAATGTGAACTAGTTTAGCAAATTTACAGATGAATTCTCAAGTACTTTGCGCACAAAAACAGACATATGAACAGTTTCTTTAAGAAGAAAAGATTTCTACGGAAATTTAGCCTTCTTCTGCCGATGAAAACTGTAATGAGGACATTGAGAAATTAGAGAATATTACAAAACTCGTTCATAAATATGGTTAATAATAATCCCAGCAAACATACAAGAAAATGCTAAATATAAAACAACAAAAAGATAGAGCTATTAGTAGCTCCTTTTGCATTTTTCGACTTTTCTTCATTATTGCCAAAACAAAAAAGACCTAGTGGCAGGAAAATAACTGTACAGACAAATAAAGTGAACAACTTGTATAGGAGTGTAAATTAGGGTTAAGTTGGTAATAACTTCATATTGGCATTTATCTTCTGTAATTTTTGGCTTTTTCTCTCTAAACTCGAAATGTTGAGAGACTTCAGTTTGGATACCTGAGGTGGCATAAAAAATGTATTTTTCTTCAATACTTTTTTTTCGCTTGTATGCTAGATAATTTGTTGGTAAGATTACCCATTCAATTAGATATTTCACTAATGTTTGAAGATTCATCCATCCCCATCTTAATCAGTTGAATTTGTGTCTTCGATTTGAACCTTGATAGTGTCATCAGAACAGCCGAAAAAAACTGACGATATATTAAAAATATCTTGTTCCATCTCCCTTATAGATTTTAAAACATTGTCAGGATTTAGCAGTGAGCCGAGGATTTAGCAACTGAGCTTCACCGAATGACGAAAGAAAGGAAGAACTTGAAGATATTTTATCTTAATAATCATAAGACTATTGAAACACAAAAAGTAACTGTAACTTAGTATTTTTATTGTAAAGCAACCAAAAGATGAATGTAAATCACGTATATTTTGTGGTTTTGAATTTTTTAAGTTTTATTTAAATGTAATCTCCTTACCTGTCAGTAAAAACGATTATGATGGGTAAAACTTATTCAGCACACTGTATAATATTAATAAAATCTAAAATAACGTTAGTATTTCCTTTTGTAATTTAGACTTCGGCAAATATGCAAATAAAAATGTAGAAAATATGCGCATAAATATGCACGTGTTTACCCGGAAATATGCAAATATTTTACAAAATATGCATACAAATAAATAAAAAAATCGTAAAATAGTAACAATTTTATTTAAAAAAAAAGTGTACGTAACTAAATATTTCCTACTATTCATTAAGATTTACATTTATTTTAAGTAAATACATCATTTTTAAGTATGAATAAACTTATTTAGAATTATGGTAACAATAAATGACCAAGTGGTGTTCAAAATTTTCTAACAAAAACTTGTGGCTTCTGTCTGAGTACATATATTTATATATGGAAAAACTTCGTTCAACATCAACTGATGTAACGGGAGCATTTTTCAAACTAACCAAAACATTTGGTTCTAAATTAATTGTTTCCGAAATATTTCCAGCTAGAACACTGACTACTTCAGGAAGAATATGGTAACCTTTATTTTTTTCCATAGAAGCTTCAAATTTTTTAAAAATATCTTTTCCAATATTACCTCTAACGTTCCGACAACATGACGCAAATTCTTTTATTAATGCTGTACTTTCGAACAATGACAGTTTTGGTGATTCTAACTGAGTAATTGTTTTTTGAACAAAACTAAAATTTGATTTTATAAATGAAAGTTCTTGTTGAAGCAAGTTACTCTGAAAAGTTTGTTTAGAATCCAAAAGAGATTGGGAACTTTCATCTGTTAACGTATCAATTATGTTCTTTATTTTAACAAAATGATCTGCATAAAAATTAGCTGCTTCTAACCATGTTCCCCATCATGTTAAAATAGATTGTGGTGGAAGAGGAATGTTAGGTAGCATTTCTTTATAAAGTTGAATTCTTATAGGAGATTTAAGAAATACTTTTTTGACACTGGATATCATGGTATTTACAAGAGGAAACTTTTTTCGTATTTCCTCTGCAACTCTGTTTAATCCATGCGCTACACAAGTAACATGTATTAAATCTGGGAAAAATATTTTTATATTTTGTCCTACTTTCACCATATAAGGAGCAGCATCCGATAAAATAAGCAGTAATTTATTAGAAGGAATAGTTGTCGGAAGAAAAAAAGTTGCTAATGTTTCTTGTATAAAACGCGAAATTGTTAAAGCATTTGTTTTCTCAAGTTGCTGGCATGAAATAAGATGAGATTTTGGTAAGGTATCTTCTTTAAGAACACCAATCAATAAATGAGCAATATACTTTCCTGAGGAATCAGTGGTTTCGTCTACAGATATGTAAAAATAATTATCTGCAATTTCTTCCTTAATATTAATTAACACCGACGAGTATAGCCCGTTCCCTTTATTTCTTCTTAGAGACCGATCACTTGGAACATTAAGTTTGCAATATTTTTTTAGAAACGAATTAAAATTTACATTTGCTAATTTTGAAAGCGGTATGTTTGCAGACACTAATGCGCGACACAAGTCTTCATTAAAAGTTTCTTGCTCATCTAATTTTTTTGAAGTAGATTGGAAACATTTAGCCATTGAAGTTTGATGTTTTCCTCCTATTTTTCCTTTTTTTGCAATGTGTGAAGCAGGTCTCACATGTTGGTCTATCTGAAATTTCTTCTCACATGCTATCTATAAATAAAAATAAAAACCTTTATTTTAACCCAACCTTTAAAATATAAAAATATACAAGGTGTTTTTGGTTAATCAAATAACTGGTTTGAAAAAAAAAACACTTGCTAAGTGTTTTAAATGCAGTATTAATCCACAAATTAGTTTTTGTTACTAACCATTAGTACATCATATAACTTATTTTAAAATTCAACAAAAGTTTTTTTTTTGTTAATTCAATTACAATAAAAATAATTGTGTTTTAGAATAGCTAACTTCATAAAAAAAAAGTAAAAGTGAAAAATTTTTCTAAATACACACCATTGTATTGTACCATGGACAATTTTTTCTCACTAAAGGAAGCTATTTTTCATTTAAAAACAACCTACGAGTACTAAATTTCAAGTAAATACGTTTATTGGTTTTAAAGTTATTGTTGTTATTAACTAAAAGAATTTAATTTTTTTTAATTTTAATACCCTGTATCTCGAAAAGTAAATAAGTTTGACCCCTCATTAACTATATCGTTTTGTTCAATTTTTCGAGAAGTATCTACAGTCAAACGTTGTGTCATTTGGAAACACCCTGTATGTATGAAATATTAGATATTTAATAGAAAATATTAGATACTTACAATTTTGCCACAGACTAAACAGTAGATTTTTCCCATATCCATAGACAGCTCTTTATAAGGTTTAATCCAAGTTGAAGCACTGGTTGTTTTAGGCATTATAAAATCACAATCTTCCTTTTTGTTACGCACAACGAGTGTTTACGCTTTGAATATCAAAACAAAAATGATTTACAAATCTGAGCATCAAATTAGAAATGTTTAGGTACCTAATTCAATAAACTGGGAGATTTTGGAAAATCCCTAAATTAGGAACAAAACTATTAGCCGTTTACCTGCTGTTAAGATACAATAAATTGTAGATAGATTTGGGGATTAGATCATAAAATGCAAATGAGCAAACCCTTAGCGATTATCCAATAACTGAATGCCTCAGTGACCGAGACTTTCTAAGAATGTTGAGGGCTACCTAAATTGATCTTCTTTGAAATTGTAAATGTTTTGTACCTGTAGAGATTACGTACTTAGATCATTTCTTGATTAAAATGACTACAAAATTTTATACAAGAATTGAAATAAATTGGTATGTTTAAAAATTTTCAAATACAGTATAAAAATCTGAACTTTTATGCACTTTATGCAAACTTTTATACAAATATGCCAAAATATGACATATTTGCATAAAATATGCACAATATGCAAAATATGCAATATGCATATTTGCCGAAGTCTAGTAATAATTATTATCCTATTTAAGGTAAACAAATCAATACGTTAAACAAATTAAATGTACGCCTCTCAAATTTCACGTTTACCAAAGCTTCCACTTTCGCTTTAATCAACCAGATAATGCTCGCAGTATAAAGAATTAGAAATTCAGTAAATGGATCATAGAGTTCCATTTAAGGATTAATAATTTATCAACATCTTGTTATCAATACCGTGAATAAAGCATAAGACAAAGTGCTGAGAAATGAATCGCAAATGACCGTGAGAACGGCTGCTTGGTTTCAAGCACTCTTTTTTTATCCCCAGATAGGCTTTAATTAGAAGGTAGAAGCACTTTGCGTTAAATGTGCAGAATGGATTTTGATTATTTCTACCGATTTTAATACGAAATTATTCTGGTAAGTGGTGGAAAAAATATTAAAAATATTAAATTAAATGCAATACAGTTCTTTAGAATAGGTAATAGATATTTATTATGAATATTTATTATATTTATTTTAAATTAGGATGATATACACCATATGCTAAGAAACATGGATCAAGAATATACTAAGTGAGCTTTATAAATTACCTATTTAATTAATTATCAATTAATTAAAAGGCATTCAAACTAAAAATACTAATAGTTACGGATATACTGGTGTTAGCATTACAAGATGTAGTGCCCTGTTGGTAGTCGTTATGTTTATAGTTTCTATCTTAACTTAACATATTCGTTAGATCTTCCGTTGTTGTTTGATATGTCTCATGTTAGTGTTTGGCTATTTGTTTATTTTGTGCTCAGTCAGAGGCCTTCTTTAGGTCAATAAAGCAAATTTACCAAATAGCATGTCTATTATCATTTATAGTGTCCTATAATATCTCGTTTGTCATTATACGTTCACTAATAATGAAGACATTTTTTTGCCAGCCCTTTTGCCAGTCGCCATGTTTGTTTTTTCTGTGTTAATAGTGATCGTTATACCGTTACATCGGTGTATATTTTATTTGCTATGTCACATATTAGGATTCGGCTAGTTGTATATTTTGTACTCAGTCAAAGGCCTTCTCTAAGTCAATAAATTCAAATTTTTCTTATAGTAAATCTATTTTTCAATTCACCGAATGATTGCCGGTATAAGCAATCCCCCACTTATGACCAACGGTTGCAGGCGGATGAGTTAATAAGTGAAAGGGCTCTCTTTTGTCCAAGGGTTGGGAAACTGGTCCTAAAGGCAGATGAATCGAAAAATAGGTCAACAGCGTAAGGATGCAGAAGGCAACGGGGATCCACTGCATTAAAGACTCATAGAGTACCTCTAGTAAAGTCATGAATGGCAAATGACAAGTAGAGTATTTACAGGACAAACTTACTGATTATAGAGCACGGTATCCAAGATCCGGCGGGGGAGGAATAACTGTAGATCACAGGTCCTCCCAGGTCATAAACCAGAGAAATGCCTGTGCACTTAAGACATTGAAAATAGCAACCTGGAATGTCAGAAGTCTATACGCAAGTGGTAAATTAGCGAACGTACTGCTTGAAATGGAAAACCTCCAAATTGATGTTTTAGGTATAAGAGACGTACAGTGGCCAGGTTCAGGCAAACAAATTACAAATAATGGAACCATGTATTATTCAGGTAACAACGACGTCAATCATCGCTATGGTGTTGATATGTTAGTTGCAAAAATGGTCAATTACTCTGTGAGAAGTTTTACTCCTTATTCTGATAGGATCTTATCAATAAAACTTTGGTCTAAAAAGGTATAGTAAATTTTATTCAAGTTTATGCTCCTACGGCAGATAAAGATGACGACGATATCGAACTATTTTACCATGATTTGAAACAAGTCTTAAAATAAATGAAGAAATATCACACTGCAATAGTAATGGGCGACTTCAATGCCAAAGTTGGCCAGGGAAGAGTGGATGGATATGTGGGGGAATATGGTCTAGGAAATAGAAATTAACGTGGTGACAGTTTGATATAATTTTGCTAAACGGAAGAATTTGTAATAGCTAATACACTTTTTAAGCTACCAAAAAGAAGATTGTATACATGGAAATCTCCCGGTGATACGACGAACAGAATAATCTAAAATCAAATTGACTTTATCCTCATTAGACACAGATTTCGTAATTCTATACTGTCTGCCAAAACTTACTCTGGAGCAGAGATCGATTCAGACCATAACCCCATAGTAGTCACATTACGAACTAAATTGAAACTGGTTAAAAAACCCAAAGTAGAATTGATATTAAGAGATGAAGGGAACCACAAACAAAGGAACAAACTGTAAAAATTCTTAATTAAAATCTACGTAATGATCAAGAACTGAATAAAAGTAGTTATAACATTGATCAGAAGTGGGAAAATATAAAAGTAGCTATAATTAAAACAGCAAATGAAAACTTAAAACCAAACAAAAGAAAACACAAAGACTGGATGATTGAAGAAATACTACTATTAATGAATGAAAGAAAAATCATTCAAAACAATAAATCCAATTAAACATAATGAAACTAATTGATTAATTAAAAAGAGAGTAAAAGAAGCTAAGGAGAGAATGTTACACGATTAATGCCAAGAACTAGAAAAAATTGAGAAAAATATGACTTTTGACTTTTTTTAACATGCTTAAAAGAATTAGAGAATCAACAGGAATGAAAAAAAAAACACTTCAAACTAGGCAACTAAGCTATGAAAGTTGTGCACTTATAACAGATATAAACCAAAAAATGCAGATATGAACACAATATATAGCACAACTTTTTGAAGACAAAGAGAGAACAGAAGCACCAAAAGAATTTAAGGATGATACTGGGCCTGACATTATACGAGAAGATATTAAATATGCAATGATACAAGCTAAAGGTGGTAAATCTCCCGGGTCTGATGAAGTTCTTATTGAATTAATTAAAATTGTGAATACTGAATCTATTGATCTTCTTTTGGATCTATTCAGTACCATATAGAACAGGTATAAAACCTGAAGAATGGCTCCAATCAACATTCATACTGCTACCCAAAAAAGCCAATGCAAAGGAGTGCAATAAACATCGCACCATAGCCTTAATGAGTCATGTCTTGAAATTGTTTTTAAAAGTAATTCACAATAGAATACATAAGAAATTAGATGTAGGCATAAGTAATACACAAATTCTTCTTCTTGCAGTACCGCCTCCTATCGGAGGTTGGCTAACATCACAGCAATCTTTACTTTGTTGGCTGCAGCTCTGAACAACTGTATTGAACTGCACCCATACAACTCCCGTAAATTTCGCAATCAGGAAATCCTCCTACGTCCTCCTCCTAGGAAATACACAAATGGGATTTAAGAAAGCAATGTTGGGCAATGACAGATTATATAGCAGCATCAACATATTTTCCGAACTTCGGATATTCTTTTTCTTTACTGGTGGACGCCCGCCGATATGTTTTGTTCCAAAGGTTTGATATTTCCAGCCACAGGTTTTCTTTTTTTATTCTGTTTTGGAGTACTTGATTCAGTTTCACTGTCACTAGAATCAGTTGGTTGGTACTTGTCCAAAAGATACGTGTCGCCAAACTCTTTTTTCGAAAAAAAAAACGAATTTCTTGCCAATAATTTTTTGTTGCTCTTTCTCGTACGACGGCACTGAGCCGCTCCAATTTAAGTACTGGCAAGAAAAACGCAAGCAACGGTGACGGCGCCTTCGCTTGTTAGATTTGCCGACACGTTATCCACATGAATAGACAAGTCAAGATGTTGACAAGTCGACTCTCATAGGCATTGTTCTGAAGCTATTTTCTTGTGGCATTTTAAATTAATTACTATTTAACTGGGAATAAGCCACAATTAAAGGTTAAAATACGTTTATTGACGTTTCAATTTCCACTTCGGAAATCGTTCTCAAAATACAAACATTAGTAAATTAAACAAATTTTGTTTTTTGTTACTTAGTGAAAAATTCTTCTAATAATTTAATTTTATCTGACTCATCTATATTGAAAATTCAGACATACCTTATACATTTTAAAGTAGACGACTTTAAAATGATATTGCCAATATTGTTAAGTTGCGTTCCTGGGACGACTTTACTTATAAGATAGTTCATTCGATTACATGAAATCAACTTTAACTTGAGAATATCCGTCAGAAAAGATCATAACATGTAATTCGTCTTTAAAAAGACAAATACATGCCATGATGACAGTAAAATTCTCCTGTTAGTGATTCCATAGTAAATTATGAGGGAAAAACCAGGAAAAAACCTCATAATACTATCCCGACATGGTAAGTATTTGATCGTGCATTTAGTTTACCTTCAATAAACACCAAATTCCGATTTTATATGTTTGTTATTTAAAAAACATAATATTCTCTATATGTTACTGACTTACCAATACTGGTATTTTCCTTTTAATAACTTCCTCTTTCAATATGGGTAACCAGATCCTACTACATTCTGCCGAGGAATTCGCGACACAATTGGTCTCATTTAGCATAATTAGAGCCGCTTCTTTGACTTTTCTCTTTTTACCATCCGTTTCTTTTTAGGACTATATTTGAATCATTCCATTGAACCCTAAGTTTATTATCCCATGCGTGTTTACAGATTTGAGATCTATCAAATTCTCTATTTTTAATATAGGATTGATGTTCACTTATTCTAACATTTAATGGTCTTGATGTTTCACCTAAATAAAACTGATCGCATTCACAAGGTATTTTATAAATGCAATTCTTTGTCCTTTCTTGTTCATTGTTAGGTTTGGTTTTGGACAAAATAGATCTCAACGTGTTTGTTGTTTTGAATGTTGTTGAAATGTTGAATTTATTTCTTATCCTTTTAAGCTTTTCCGATAATCCTTTTATGTATGGTATTGTTATTTTCCTCGTATTATTCCTTGCATATGCTGTAGGATCTCGTTCTAAGTTGTTTTGTTCTATTCGATCGATTGTCGAAAATTTCTTATTTATAAACGATAAAAGATAATCATTTTTTAATAAAACAGATGTTAACAAATGTTTTTCCTCCAAGAACGAATTTTCGTTAGAACAAGTTACCATGTCGGGATAGTATTATGAGGTTTTTTCCTGGTTTTTCCCTCATAATTTACTATGGAATCACTAACAGGAGAATTTTACTGTCATCATGGCATGTATTTGTCTTTTTAAAGACGAATTACATGTTATGATCTTTTCTGACGGATATTCTCAAGTTAAAGTTGATTTCATGTAATCGAATGAACTATCTTATAAGTAAAGTCGTCCCAGGAACGCAACTCAACAATATTGGCAATATCATTTTAAAGTCGTCGACTTTAAAATGTATAAGGCATGTCTGAATTTTCAATATAGATGAGTCAGATAAAATTAAATTATTAGAGGAATTTTTCACTAAGTAACAAAAAACAAAATTTGTTTAATTTACTAATGTTTGTATTTTGAGAACGATTTACGAAGTGGAAATTGAAACGTCAATAAACGTATTTTAACCTTTAATTGTGGCTTATTCCCATTTAAATAGTAATTAACTCATAGGCAAGTCCAACGTGGACGCACATTTTAAAAAATGAAATTTTAACCAAAATTCGCATTTTATAGTATTGGATTTTAATTTGAAAGTTATAGAAAGTAATCAAAATACTGGATATTTTCATTATGGTTAAACGTGTTAACAGTTAAAATTTTACCATTTTGTTTTCACTTTTAAGTGGTTATACTTATTTGTAGGTTGTCACTGATGATGATGCGATAGGATTCAAAACTTATAGATTTATTTTGGGTAATTTAAAAAAAATAATAAAAATTCTATACCATTTTACAAAAAGAAGTTTTTACTTCATTGTAATATCTTTTAATTTATGGGATACAGCCAACCACTGGGAATTTCCCTTTTAAATGTATAAAATTATTTAAAGGATTTAGGCTTATATACATATAATTAATGTAAATTGAACTCTTGTATACGTGTATACTAATAACCCTGCGTGGTTGATTTGGATTACCTATATGTTTCTAAATAAAAAAAAGACTCAATATACTCACTAATGTTGAAATAAAATAATTTTTAGAGCACATATTTTCCAAACATAGCACCTGCAATTGCGACTGCAAGAGATGCGACGAAATAGACCACGTTATAAGCGTTGTTCTGGCTGTAATCCGTCGTCGAATTCGTAGCTCGCATTTCCATTTGAAGCTGCCGAATCTGATCCCTTAGCGTCTGGTTTTCCAACTTCAGAAACGATTCTTGTTCCTTCTTAATGTCCTAAAGAAGTTCTTGAGCCACATTGTCGATTTCACTGGAAGTATTGATCGGTGTAGACACCAGTTTTGGAGAAAAGTCCTGGCGGTCTTCGTTCTTTTCCTCCGTTAAGTTAAAGACACATCTCAGTTTGGTGTCCATGAGATGCGCCGGTATTATATTCTTCCATATTTACTCCATATTTACATCTCCTGGTAGAGCGTACGCACTTTGGACCATGAATTTGTGCATGGTCGTATCAACGGCATCGTCAGATGGTTGAAAAGAAATTGTTATTTGACGTTTCTCGTTAGCATTGATAGTTCCAGAAGGAGGTCTTACACAGTACATTCTTGGAGCTGTTGTTTTGATTTTAAATATCACTCTCTTGTCTGAAGGGTTCGCTAGAGTCAGAGTGGAGGTGACTGGTTCATCGTATCGACCTTTAAAAACCAACTCATTGGGGGGGTCTATTTCTAGAACTTGCTCTAGTTTGGACGACATTATAAAAAAAGCTTTAAAAGTTTTTTTCAATAAACCTGTGATTTGTAGCAATCGAATAATTATGTCTAAATATTGGATTATGTTTATATTTTTTTATTTTCATGTGATAATGAATCAAAATCTAAAGTAAGGAAGGCCTATTTCATTGCGAGTCTTAATTACAATTTTTTTGGATGGCGCGCTGTATTCATGCTTATAACTAGACAGGAAAATAGAAAATTAATTAGTCCTTTCCGATCAAAAGTTGGTATCAGATTACAAATCTTGTACTTGATAAACTGCTTTCAATTGAGCGTCTCGCTGATCAGCATTCAATAAAACAACCATCGCATCAAAGGACGATCGCAGCGTTCGCATCCATCTAATACAGTGACAAGCACTCGTAAAATATTTTAATTTAAAGTTGAATGTTTAAAACAGTTGCCAGTTTGCTTTTACTTCGTCAGAGGAGGCTTTCACGAACAAGCAACTTTGATCGCGCAAATTCAAAGTGAAATTTCAATTTAAAATTGAGAGTGAACGCCAAAGACGCCATTGAGCGGTTTCATTTTGTCTATAACATCAGTGAAGTTCCGGTGCATGGGAACCGAGGGAAAACTCTATTTAATTTCCTTATGCCTCAGAAATACTTATAATTGCAAATTCATCAAAGAAACTCGTTGCTATAAAAACTATAATGAGTTGGAAAAATTTATTAATTATACCAATATAAGAGGTTTGTTTAACTGAAATGAATTTTTAATTAAACTGTTTTTTATTAGAATACACTCGGTGCATATATACCCATGTTTATTTATTTAACAGTGCTGCATTAACTACCTTTAATTTTAATTAGAAGATACTTTTATAAAGCAATAACTAAATAATTTAAAATAAATTTTCATAATGTGTAACATTACTAAAAGCTCATCTGTTTTGTTAACTCCAATTAAAATTACAATCCATCCAAAAATAAAAAATAATACGAAATTTGTTTGTTTAAATAGTAGTTAGAGTTTCGACTAATTAATCAGTACATACCATACGTTAAGTTTTATATTAGATATACACACTATAAAATGGCAACACTGCGCGCTGTCGACTTTTCACGAACCTCCGTTGCCCCGTCACTAATAATTTGTCATTATGCAGTGGTTGTTTAAAGCAATAAGAGCGTAGATTTTTAATTTATTTAAAAAACATGTCTGTTTATACATTTGCAGAAAAGGTTCAAATAATAAAATGGTTGTATGGTGGTAATTCTGGACAACAGTGTGTAGATTTATTTTCTGTGTTTTTTGAGGGGAGACCAATTCCTTGCGTACAGTCAGTTCATTATTTACTGATGAATCTTTTATTTCGTTAGTAGGAAGACACAATCCTTTCATTAAGAGGTATTGGGCGTGGGAAACCAGCACAGAAGTATTGTTTACTGAACTTAACGTCCTCAAAAAGTTAACGTCTGAACTGGCATTTTAGAAGACCACATAATAGGTCCATTTTTTATTGAGGTCAACTTGAATAGTAGAGTATACCTCGATTTGTTACAGAATCATGTTCTTCCCGCTATTCTCAATTTTTCTGATGTAAATCTGGAGAATGTTTGGTTCTATCAAGATGGCTGTTCAGTTCACAACGCTCGAATTTGACGTTTCGATTTCCACTTTGAAAATTGTTTTCACAATAATAAATAAATATAAAAGAAAATAAACCTTAAATTTTTCAAATGATACTTTTAATTAACCTAGTAGAGTAAAAAAGTGGTGTTTGTCAAAATTTTTAATTCATTACGCAGGTTGACATGATTTTTGGTGATTTTAATTTGACATGTGTCCTTAGTTAAGACACACTCACACATATGAGTTCATCCCAACCCCTATGGAACATGAGTGTACCACTGCTGGACAGTGGGACCCCCATGTCCGAAGATCAGACCGGTCTCGTTCTAAAAGAGCAAGTCATTTTGGCTCGGTACCTATCTGACCCCCAGGTTTTTCCACCACCCCTCATCTACGTCTGACATACGCAGAGGAGGCTTGAACTGTTACGTCGGGCGATTTAAGAAAAGAAACACCCTCCGTTTTCCATGACTTGTGGTTAGGCCACCTATCTGTAGGGGTAGCGTAGTGTAGCTTTTCTCCCTATTTACTTTACTGAGTTTATTATGGCTTTACTTTGGGCTCTGTGACCCTAGAAAAATGTGTGTCCGATCAGAGGGTCGACAGTAAACTGTCGGCCCCCTGTTCGGCTGTTGTGTGCTCGGTCACACAGTCGTCAATTTGGCAAAACAAGTTTTGGTCTCCTTGCCGACTAGGCGATCGATAGGCCTGGCCATCGAGCCCGTGCTTGTCGCACACGACCTCGATGCTCAGTTTTCGCGAGTTGCCTGTGGTAACTTAGTCCTGAAGGGCTAGTTCCTGAAGGGTCTTTTTGCCTTAGGGGCGTGCGTGAGGGGCCTCAGCCTTGTGCCTTTATTGATTAGGATTTTGTCCTGTTTATCTGATTTTGCTTTATTGTCCTATACAGATTTTTGTTAGTGGGTTTTTGGGTGAAATAATAATAGGGGTAGGGGTTTTTAATGGGTGGGTGGGTGGTATGTGCATTCCCAAGTGTATATTGCTCTCACACATCCCGTGTATATGTTTTTTGGGTTTTTTGGTTTTGTTTTTAACTGGTTAGTGAAATAAATATAACTGAAATAATAAAAAACATAAAAGAAAAATTTGGGGGGATTGGGTTGGGAGTTAGGGGTTTTTTTGGTGAGCTAAGCTCTTTTTTGTTTTTTGATTTTTTGTGTTTTTGTTTTTTTTGTGGGCCAATCTGCTAAGCCATAGATTAGGGCCTCTCATGTGAATATCTTTCTTTACGTTCAATTAGGGTTTCCCCTGTATCCAGCCAGCTGTTGTTTTGGCCGTCTATGTACTGTCCTTATATTAGGATCGTAGTTTGTCAACTCTCTTAGCGAACGGTTCGGATGGTTTCTGAGGTTTTCAAAAAGCTCATATGCATGTTCGACAATCATGTTTAGAACTCTATTTTGCTGCAAATCCCTATATACGTACCTTAGTGGTACATATTTAGGAATTTTAAGAGCCTCCGTGATCATGTAGTTCTGTACAGTTTCTATTTTCTTTCTGTTTGTTTTACATGCATGCCTCCACGCTGCTGAGGCGTGCTTAGTTAAGATGGTTACGCTGATTCTAAATATGAATTTGGTTTAAGCCCATCACCTCAAAATTTTTCACAAAATTGAAAAAACCTTAATGACAACACTACCGATGCCGTCAACTTGACGGCATCGGCACTTGTGTATTAAATTGACGTCATCGGCAGTTGTGTATTACATAAATAGAGTTAGTTAGTTGTTTGTAGTATCCAGTTGTATTTTGTTTTATGAGTGTTGATCACGCCATAATGTCATTAAGAAAGTGTAAGAAGAGTCCTAATTTATTCTATTACGTGTGTGGTGATTTAACAATAGGAAAGCATCAACGAAACATAACAGACTTTAAAAAGAAAGCTCGTCACGCTGACTTCGGTGTAAAGCTTGGTGATCAGGACAAACCTTGGACTCTACACAAAGTGTGCTTTCAGTGTGTCGAACTACTGAAAAAATGGACGAAAGGTATACGTAATTTTCTTAACCCTTCGACATTCCTATGGTATGGAGGGAACCAAACAACCATGGAGACGACTGCTAATTTTGCTCCTGCTATATCAAGGGTTTCAATTCAAAAAATAAACCCAAAATAAATATTCTGATTCACCTTCTGCTAAATGACCTATAACTAATGCACCAGAAATCCCTATTCTTCCACCTTTTCTGCACACCATCCAATAGGAATCATTAGATGAAAGTTTAGACGAAAAAAACCAATGAAGACGAATCCAATCCTGAGATGGACCAACCCCAAAAATTGATTTAATCTGAACTAAATGATTTAGTGAAAGGATGCTGAGCAAATCTTAGGATCACGACTGAAAGATCAAAATTGGCTCCAGGTACCACATTTTCGTGGTGCAGGCATCGTGAAAAAGAGTTTGCGGAATATTTTTCTCAAGAGGGCTCACTGGTGTATTGTCATAATATTCCTGAAGTAGTCATGAAATTGAGAGGTGAAAATTACAATTCCACATGGCGGTTATTTATTGATTCTTCTAAAAGAAGTCCAAAAAGTGTCTTGTTGCACAATGGTAATGCTTTTATGCCTTAGTGCCTGTTGCTCACTTCGTTCATCTTAAAGAAATATATGAGATCTTGATCTGTTGCTTAATAAAATAAAGCATAGCGAATATTGTTGGTAACCCTGTGGATATCTTAAACTAATATCTATGCTTTTGGGTCAGCAGTGTGGATTCACAAAGTATACATTTTTTTGTGTGGGTGAGACAGTCGAGTAAGAAACTTACATTCTGTTAAGAAAGAGTGACCACTCAGAGAAAGACTTGTACCGGGACAAAAAAATACGTGATACCACTAGCATATACTAGTTTACCCAAAATTAGTTCTTTTGTCTCCTCTTCACATAAATTTAGGATTGATGAAGCAGTTTGTCAAAGCTTTAAATAAACAAGGTGACTGAAAATGTAGTCAACATGGTCAAAAATTATAAAAACTGGGATGCAATATGAGCGTCAAGTTTCATTTTCTGGATTCCTACGTTGACCATTTTCCCGAAAATCTTGGAGCTGTCATCAAAGAGCGGGAAGAGTGGTTTTATCAAGATATAAAGGAGATGAAGAGACTTTACCAAAAAATATATAATATTAGAAAGATGGCTAATTACTGCTGGACGTTAAAGAGAGACTCGATGACAAAAATCTATAAAAAGAAGCCCACAAAACGTAATTTTCATGGAAAAAACGGTTTTATTAAAAAAAAAACAAATATTGACTAACGTAGGTTATGCTGAAGTATTTTTTTAAAAACAGCTTAATGTGGGAGTGTATTTTTGTATTAAATAAAGTTCCAATAAATATTATCTCAGTATTCTTGGCAATTTCTATGAAAAATTTCAAACACACTTTTCTTGAAAACTTGACGTGCTGGAAAAAGACTAAGTACAGATTCGTGATCAGCACATCCCATTTACTATAGGACACCTATTAAACTTACAACACTTTTTCTTGAAAAAAAAAATATAGGCCTGTGTTATTTAATTTGGTTTTGAGTAACTCAATTAAATAACTTGTTATTATTATTATTATTATTATTGATATTAACTAAGAATAAGTTTGCTGCTGCAAAACCATTATTTATCTTTTTATCACGATTAAACTATTGTTATGCCCTAATTTCAAGGTTATGTACTAATTAATGTTAACATCTTGAATCCATCGGCTAACAGCATGTATATTAATAATATATTCGTAGGCGTCACATCCCGCCCCGAAAAAGTGTTTCCATTTGTATCTCGCTGGCACGATGTAGAAACATTTCAAAGCCTTCACTTTTTGTCATTGTTATGAACATGTTCTGTAGACGGCTGTTGTAATTCGGCCAGCGCTCGGCCAGTTCCCTCTTTTTTATGTTGAGCATTTGAAACTAATGAGGCTTTGTAATTTGCTATTCTCCGCCGGAAATCCTCTCCATCCAACTACACCGTAGACTTTGAAAGAGGATTTTCATTAACTTCGCTTAGTCTCCGAGAAAATGATTAAGCGCCGGCTCAAGCTTATATAAAAAACCGTGACGGTCGTTTTTGTATTCACGGAAACCATCGCATATCAATATACTTCCAGTTCTTTTCAAACGGTGCCTAAATAAATGAAAGTTTACTCAAAGAACTGTGACGTTACGGATATTGAACTTTTCTTAATTTAGTTTCAATTGAGTATAAAATAAAAAAGACCAACTTAAAAACAATTTAGTATAGTCCAAAGTGTAACTGAAGAATTAGGGAGTAACAATTTGAAAATGTACGCCTATAAATATTGACTAAAGAGAATATTGACTAGGGAAATAATATTTTTTCGTCACACTGACTTGGCTAGCAAAACGACAGGAGTAGTGTGGACCTCTATAACAAAAACCTATGTTTCCTGTAGTCGATTTCTTGGACATAAGTAGTTATTAACAAATTAACGTCAAAAATGGTAAATTTTCAGTTTTTTTGTCTGTTAACAAAAAGCGATGCATTTTAAACAAATTTAATAGTAATAAAGTTTTTTATAAGCCGTATAAAAATACAGAAAAGACAGTTAAGATTTGATTTCAGTATTCGCTTATACATATTTCGTTTTGTTAGGACTCCTCACAGCGACTATGTAGAAGATTAGAGTAACAGAGAGACAAAGCTTTTACATAGTCCCTCTGAGGAATCCGGATAGGACGAAATGCAAGTAGTGAAAGCACTATACTAAAATCAAATCTTAACTTTTTTTTATTTACATATATTTCCTCACGTGTTAAGTACAAAAAATCAGTTCGCTACAGGCTCTTGTCTAGATAAATTGATATGTTGTGGAATGCAAATATAGATATCCCATGTCAGTCCATTTATCGTCTGTTTTGCTTTGATAATTGTAGAAGGCACAGATTTGGCCAATTATCTGAATTTTGGTTTCGAAAACTAAGAAATCTTCGGATTTCGACTGTTTGTTTTATATGTATAAAAACCTTCTAAATGGCGTCATTTACATGTTTTAATCCTTTTTGCTTCGTCAGAAATTTCGGTTTTTTATAAATATAAATAACTTTTTTTTAAAATAAACTTACAACTTTCATATTGCATATAATTTCGGGTCCAGTAGTGCATAAAATAACGTATGGTCCTAAAGTTTTGGGAAAAATTTCAAAAGCATATAACTCTGACTACAATAATCTTATATTTTTATTAAATTATTCAACAATTTAACTTAAATATCCTTATTATAAATTAAAATTCAAATGACAGACAAGGGACCATTATTTTCGATTTGCCTAATAATTCCCCTGACACGTTGCATCATCCTTTGGACGACCTCGGCGTCAATTTCTCTAATTTTTGTATATATGCAGCGTCTTAACTGTTCCTGATTTTGTGTTTCCCATCCGTTATTATAGAGTTTCCGACTTAATATTGCCCAGAACTCTTCAATTGGACGAGGCTGAGGTAGGTTGGGGGGATTGTCTGCTTTCGGTACAAAGGTAAAGTAAAGTTTCGACTTGTTGACGAAATGCACTCGCCTCCTTAACGCGCGGCAACATCTCGGAATTATCTCTAATTGATCCTCTGGGTATTTTGGAGCTTTCCTTCTTTTCCGGTAGATAATATTGTTACTCGATAGGGTCCTGTATACTGTAGTCTTTCCAACATGAAATCTTCTGGCCAGTTTTCGCTGTGAGACCCCAATTTTGTTCTTATCTGCTTCAATCAGTCTTGCCTCTCTTATATGGTTCAAAATCAGCGGTCGGCCACTTTTACGCAAGCTAACACATGGTATCCCTTCTTCACATTCTCTGATTGTGCGATAAATTGTCGATTTGCTTATGTTTTGATCTCGATAAATATTAACAATATCTCGTTTCGACATTCGCCCAACCATATTATAAACACCTCGACGAATATCAATTTTATAAGGCATTTTGCAGAGCACAACCCAAAATATTCTGCTTTGTTAATTAAATGTCAATAACTGATGACATTTCAATTCTATGGCCTTCTTTGTTAAATGCATTTTGCTTCTCAATCAGACCAGGTGAAATTTTTCCCAAAACTTTAGGACCATACGTTAGGAGCAAAATTACAAAACGATGGGTCAAACAGTTTAAGAGTTATCTTATTTTTTATCCCAAATTAATTTTTTTATGCAACAATACATATTGCATTATATATATATATATATATATATATATATATATATATATATATATATATATATATATATATATATATATATATATATAAGAAAAAAGAAGTACTTGTGACTCGTTTGGAACAAATATATAACTGTTTTGGATGGGTTGGAGTCAATAATAGGGCTATTGGTTAACTATTTTTTTATTCTCGAGCTTTCAATTGTGTTTACAATTATTATCAAGAGCTAAAAAAGACAAAATACTTACAAGGTTGAACTAAAAAGAAAAAACAATTTTTGTTAACTTACCAAATAAAAATTAGTTTGGTAAGTAAAAATCACTGTTTATATCCTATAGACAAATTTGAAAAAACGAATTTAGTATACAGCATTAGTTGTACTCAGTGTGAGGCTGAATATGTTGGTGAGACCGGAAGAAATCTTTCAAATCGCATTATTTCTCACAAAAGTGATTGCAGAATTAAAAAACCATCTTGTGCTTTGGCAGAACATGTAATCGATAAAGACCATATTATGGATTTTGATAACATTAAAATTTTATGTAGTGAAAGTAATAAATTTAAAAGGACTTTTTTGGAAATGGTTTGTATTAGCAAAAATGATAAGAGTTTAAACAAAAGATCTGAAATTCAAAATTTAAGTAAAATTTATAATTATATTCTTTCTTTATGATTTATATATAAAACTTGTAAAATGTCATATTTAATTCTCCATATATCTATCACATTCTTTCAGACATCTGTCAAGGGTGAATAAATCTTCTTCTTTTTGTTACTAAACAAAAAAGAATGTTTAAACGAAGTTTTACTTTTGGCAATATAATTGTCAAAAATAAAAATTTTATGTTGGCATTTATGACATTGAGGCTATTTGTAATTGGTTGCTATTTGAACTTATTTATAAATTCAATTATTTTTATATTAAAAAAATGTTTTCAAAATTATAGAAATTTTCGGAGAAACATTTGTTAGATCAAAACATTTTTATATTAAATATTTTGAACATGTAAACAGTGATTTTTACTTACCAAACTAATTTTTATTTGGTAAGTTAACAAAAATTGTTTTTTCTTTTTAGTTCAACCTTGTAAGTATTTTGTCTTTTTTAGCTCTTGATAATAATTGTAAACACAATTGAAAGCTCGAGAATAAAAAAATAGTTAACCAATAGCCCTATTATTGACTCCAACCCATCCAAAACAGTTATATATATATATATATATATATATATATATATATATATATATATATATATATATCGAGAAAAGGAGTACGACCGTCAATCCAAAATAAGCTAAGGTACACTTGAAGAGTGGTGGGTTTTCCGGTCAAAGTGGAGAAATAAAAGACAAAGAAGGTGGCTACTTCATCTATTTATTGAAAACGTTTCGCTTTCTGTTTAGAAAGCATCATCAGTTTATCTAAAAAGAACAATGTGAAAATACCAGACATCCAAAGAGAAAACATGTGCGTTACCTCAAAAAGACATGTAGCAGTCAACGATATTAAATTTATAAAAAAGCTTCCAATAATTGAACATTCAGAGATAAAGTTGTATAAACAATTAATTGAATATATATATATATATATATATATATATATATATATATATATATATATATATACAATACAACAATAACAATAATTATATGAACAGAAAAAGGATTATCCTTTCAACATTTAAAAAAAAAATTAAGAATAATGATTTTAAATATTACAAAATGATTATGCAATATTTAAAATTTTCATCATTTTTTTTATATTCAGAGAATAATCTTCTTCTTTCATAATAGAATTACTGTAACCACATCATTTTCTGACCCATGAAGAAAATAATTTGAGATCAACAAATTAAATAACTTTTAACCAATTTGGCCGATAGTTTTAAAATTTTGATCATATTTTTTTAAGCACTACAAAAACTAATATTTCATATAATATAAAGGTTAATTCCTCTGACCTATTTTGCAGCTTCGTAGGCAACAAATAAGGATAGAAAAATTTAAATATCGCCGCTTTTATTTGACTTATAAGTATGCTTGACTTTTTGTTGACAGACGAAAATAGAGAAAATGGACCATACTTTGACCAAAAAATCGACTGCAGCAAACATATAGGTTCTTGTTATAGGAGTCCATACAACTCAAAATAACAACTGTCGTTTGTCTAAAATAAAGGTATTTATGAAATCCGTAAAATTTATAATTCATGCCACTACGAATGGTACGTCAAGATAGTTTTCTTTATCATTTTTTTCTTAATTGTTTTTCTCTGAATCTCCATCTATTACGAGCTATCCTTGCCTGCGTTTTTTAACTGATTTTTCTTCTAGTGCAATTATCGATAGTATGTCTTCATCAATGCTTTTTACATTATTGCTTAATTGACGTGATCTCTATCTTAAACCATACATTGTGCTGTTACGTTTTCGTTTCTTATGTGTGTCCTGTAAGATTTGCCTAGTATACTTCTTAATATGTTCATTTATTTACTCGTAGCATATTTTTGTTATTTTGTCTCTTATTGTTTATTGTATTTTTCTCCTACTTTTTGTTCCATTTTACAACTATCCTACCTTGTCTAATATCACGGCAAAGGCTTCCCGATCTTCAAAGGCTATCTGAAAAAGTTGTCTTGCCGTCCAATCTCATATTGCAGTCGAATCTTTCTCAATCAGGAAGTTTACTTTCTGACTAAACTTCTTTCAACTTGTATTTGTGCCTTAATAATAAGCTGCAGTATTTCATATATTCGTCCCATCAATGTATGTCAAATGTAGATAAGTATGCGAGAGGAGTATTTGTTCAATACATATGTAGAGCACATTATGAACCTAGCACTAACGGACATAGACGAGGGAATACTTATAAACGGAGAACGATTCAACAACATAAGATACGCTGATGATACTGTTATTTTTGCAGACAGTCTTAACGGTCTGCAGACACTTGTTTCCAGGGTGGCAGAAGTAAGTAGCAGGTATGGGCTTGATTTTAACATCAAAAAAACCAAATACATGGTTATAAGCAAAAATAAGATACCGCCTGGTCAATTACTAGTTAACCAACAACCTATAACACAAATCACCAACTTTTGTTATCTGGGTGCAAACTTAAATGAACAGTGGGACCAATCGACGGAAATTAAGATAAGGATCGAGAAGGCAAGATCAGCTTTCGTCAAAATAAAATAAATCTTTAACAGCCACGATATAAAATTGACAATAAAAGTTCGTTTACTAAAATGCTACGTATTCTCCGTTCTTTTATATGTCGTGGAGTCATGGACCTCAACTGAAGCATCACTAAAGAGACTCGAAGTATTTGAGTTGTGGTGCTATAGACGCATGTTGAGGATTTCCTGGATAGACAGAGTTACCAACGAAGAAGTAGTACATATAATGGGTAAAGAGCGCGAATTAGTCATAACCATAAAACGTCGCAAACTAGAATACTTGGGCCATATAATGCGCAATGAAAAACGATACAACCTACTTCGGACCATAATTCAAGGTAAAGTGCATGAAAAAAGAGGTCCAGGACGAAGAAGAATATCCTGGCTGCATAACCTGCGAAAATGGTTTAACTTAACCACTACCGGACTTTTCAGGGCAGCAGTCAACAAAGTCAGAATAGCCATGTTAGTGTCCAACATCCGTAATGGATAGGCACCATAAGAAGAAGATGAGAGAGGGAGAACGATAGTGCAGTGGCACAGAGAATTGGCGAATGATATCGGAAAGGCAAGGTGGACGAAGAAGCCTAGTCCTGAACTGAGGCCCTGGTGGGAATGTTAGCTTATTAAACTAGACTACTTTCTGACGCAGTTTCTGACTGGATATATTTTTTTTGTCATCTTCACAAATAGAATAGGCAAATCTGTCTCGACAGACTGTATTGCTTGTAGGGTACCGGATGCTCCCTCCCACATTTTTAACTGCCGGAGATGAGCAAATGAGAGGGGAGACTTCGAGAGGCTAATGGGATTCGGGCTGGATGAAAGAAACATGGTAAACATAATGATGAGAGGAGAGAAATAATGGAGATAAGTAAACTGTCTGATCTCTAGTATGATGAAGAAGAAGGAGCAGGGGGATAGAGGAGAAAATTAAACCAGAGATCTGAAATTTTGTTTCTTTTTTCTCGAGAGCCAAGAACCGGGAAGTACCAAAATTAGTTTATGGCCTCACGGAAATATTTTCGTTTTTTTGGTTTCTATTGGTAATAGGCAATTCTTAAACAATTTTTTTCTGATTCACAGTGATAGGTATGGTTATTTCTAAGTTTTTCCTAATATAATATAGTAACGGTAATGTAATGTATGCCACTTTAGGACTGTGGGACATAATATAACATAAAGCTACTTACGATAGGTTTTATTAAGCTTTATAAGGATATATAAATTAACATTATTATTCGTGTTCACATGGAGTCCATAACCTAAGTGTGTTGTCATATAACAGCTGTCACTTGTGGTTCCGTTTACCAAGTGCAACGTTGCCAAGTATATGCGTATATGAGAACCATACTTAACAGGTAATATAGTAAATATTTAAAGTAACGGTTAATATAAAGATTTTAGTTGTTCATTGAGTGGCAAGGCCACCACTGAAACGGTGGTTAATATTTTATCCGGGACACGGTTATTCCGGCACTACTCTGGGGTTTTCTGGCCTAGTGTCCTATATATCTATCTAATTAGCCTTCTTCGGTCCATCTTTGGCCTTGGCCTCCATAATTCTTTTCCATTCTTTTCTGTCTGTCGCTGTAGTCATCCACCTAGAGCCCACGTGCTTCTTGATATCATCTGCCCATCTCGTTTGGGGCCTTCCTCTGCTTCGTTTATATTCCCACGGTTTCCAACCTATAAGAATTTTGTTCCATCGGTCTTCTTTTTGTCTTATATTGTGTCCGGCAAATCTCCATTTCAATTTTGCAACTTCTTGTCTAACATCCCTCATTTTTGTTTTCTCTCTTATCCACTCGTTTCTCTTTTTATCCATTAGTCTTATGTGCAGTATTTGTCTTTCCATTGCTCTTTGGGTTTTTATGATTTTGTCCATGTTTGCTTTTGTAAATGTTCACGTTTGGGAACCATAAGTGGGAACAGGGAGTACGCATTGATTGTATATTTTGGTCTTAAGATGCTGTGGATATCTTTTGTTTTTAGGAATGTAGCCTAGTTTGCCAAATGCCGCCCATGCCAGTCTAACTCGTCTTTATTGTATATTAAAATTAAATTTACATTTAATGAAAGTAATTAAAAAATTTCCATTATCACGCACTGTTTTTTCTTCTTTATCTTCCATAGTGTTAAAGTCATTACTGTCAAGAGAATCTGATGGATTTTTTATAAATCAGAAATTTATCATTCGATAAATTTTCGCAAGAAATTTAAGAATAAGCTTTATTCCATTTTGACGATCCTCACAATGAAATTTAAGCAATCTCTTACCTTTAAGCTGAGGAAGAAAAAAAAAAGAGGAAGTGCCCATCCTTAAATGTTTGTTTCTAAAACCAAGTTATTGATATGGAATCAGTTTGTTCTTTTTAAATATTAGTTTCATTCATATTAGGAGTTTATAGTTTTTATGTACATCATTTTTTCTATCAAAAACTCATTTTTAATTTATTCTAGAGCAATTCTAGATGATAAGTGGAAGCTATAAGGACATAGTCTAAAATTTATTCTAAATATTTTGGGCAAATACTCTCGATAAAATTTGTGAATTACATAAACAAAAATGCGAATTTAACAAAAATAACTTGAACAGCGAATTTTATCAAGTATAATGGCGGTGCAAATGGTGAGAAACGTGCTTCTTTCAGTTCCGCCATCAGGGGTTAATTAGAGGGAACGAAAGGAGAATGGATAGAAGCCAGTGCGAATATTAAAGTGAATATTTTATGAAGCTTTTTTGATTTATTGTTGTAATAATTCAAAAAGATAAATAAAGCTTTTCATCACCTAATCAATATAGATTGTAGTAATTCAGCCTTATTTTATATCTGCACATTTAAAAAAATTTTAAACCAGCAGTTTTTAAAATATATTGAGTAAATAATATATTTTATTTACTCAATATAATGTTTATGGAAAATAAACTCACAAAATAATCTTTGTTATAGAGAAAACAATATTTCACATAATTGTTAATAAAATGTTTTAATTGAATCAAAACAGATATAAAAATGTACTTTGAATAGTATTATATCGGTGTACTCTCTTAGTAGATTATTTATAGTGAAGTTTGGAGTGCCGATGATTTAGCGGAAATCTCAAATAATATTTTATGCATATCTCTTAATAGATTTTCAGAAAAATAAAAATTATTCTGAATCAAATGAACTTCTTGATATTCTTTTTGAACCAAGTGGATGGATGATATTTCGGAGAGGAAAACTATTTAGATCTCAACACGAGCTAAACAATATTTTGAAAGCTTGGATTGATAGGTAATAAAAATTAAGGAAAAATGAGCCCAATTAGGCATATGTTTTTAATAAATAAGGCAAAAATGTTAACGTATAGATATAGGCAACATATAGGCAATATAGACAAATAACTTAATATTATTATCTTAAACTATTATCTTAATATTAACTTACCACAAATGTATTTACACAATATAACATTATTAACATAACAAATTATAAATAATTGTTAATTAATAACTAAACATTGGAAATACTTTAAGTTGTATCATTAATAGCTATAACTAAATGATTTTCAATATTGTTGATCCTAAAGCTATGTCTTGGGTCACTTAAAATTCATTTGTATATTGAAAATAAACTATCGACATAAGTAATTGGAGCATATTTTAGGGCGGCTTATAAATCAGGCTTAATTTGTAATTCCTCGGAAAATGCCCCATTTAAAACTTTAGAAATATAATTTTACAGACTCACATAAACATAGGTCTTGTCGTTCTAATAAGATGATTGTGAGAAATTTATAATAATTGTTATTTTTTTAATTTAATTTAACGTGCATGTGACATCTACAACCATTAGCACGAGTTACAATGTACGGTTTACATGGTAATATAATATATATTACAAAATAATATAGTTAACATTTATCATAAAGAAAAAAAATTAAAACAGTTGACATAACATTTACATTTTGTTTAGCAGTTGACTTTTTTCGAGGAATTTGATCAATTTGTTTTTATGATCTATGCTGTCTAGGACCTCTTTCAAGATAGTACTGATACTGAGCTGTTGGCGTATTTTGACATTTAAAGGAGATTCCATATATGTCCGATTCGGAAAGTGGTATTACAGTGCTAAAATTTTGGTTGTGGAGATGATGTCATCAGATAGCCACGTGTTAGACAGCGGTGTCGTATACGCAATCTCCGTATGATTGCCATATGCTTCCAAAAAACTGGGGTAGGTAAATAGGTTCACTGAGAGTTTAATTTCATGCAGCGCTACAGTAACTTTATTTCATTGAATCTGAATTCTTCAGTCTAGCTTTTAGATCGTTGCAGATTTGTATATTGATAATGGTGTCCGTAGATGATAGGGCTTTTTTGTCAAGGCAATAGGCTCTTTCGTTACCACTAATTCCGACATGGGATAGTACCAATATCAGGGTGACTGTCGTATTTTGGTTTAAAAGAAGCTGATATAGTCATGAATATCTTGGACGAGAGGATGGTTGGTGGATATAGTATTAGTAAAGTGTATAGAGGAAAATTAATCAGTGCATATGGCTATGAATTCATTCGCTTGCTGTTAACCCATTAGCGCCGAGAAAAGAAAATTCTTTTTATATGCAATAATCTCATTTAAAACTACGTAAAAACAACTTATTTTTGTTAAATTTAAGCCAAAATAAAAAAAATTCCTTTTTTTTGAAAAAAAAAAGGTGGTAAAAAAACCACTAGGCGTTTGGCAAGATAAAATATTGAAACATTTCATTAATTTGTCCCATTTGTATGAAATGGTTTAAAACATGAAATGCAAAGCCCAACGTTGCATTTTGCACACATTGTACGCCCTTTTGAACTGCAAACTTTCATGGTGCACCTCTTTCTTTTGCCCTCAGGTACAGAGATAATCCAATGATCCTTGCAGTCAAACCTGACGCAGTCAGACACTCGAAAATTACTTCCTGCTGCTCTACCTATTTTTCCAGTTCTTTTAGCGGGGACTTTATATGTCGTTAAGTAGGTCTAAAAATTGAATGAATCGTAAACATTTTCTGAGTTCTGTATAAAAATACTTTTACCTGACAAATACTTCTTCTAAACTCTAAGAGACTAATATTCTTTTCGGATTTCCTACATATCGTCCAAGCATTTTGAAGAGCTGCGTCTATGAGGTACGTAAATATTGGCCAGTATCATTTTTTGGAACGTATGCCGGCTCGGTAACTGAAAAAAAAATTACCCATATATTTTCATTTTTATAAATATTGCTCTTTATTTCTTACCAAGATATATTACTGTCCATGAGATCAGTTCCTCCTATGCTGTTATTATACTGCGAAAGAAGATATGGCCTAGGTACTTGTATTGTCTTGCTATCCTTTTTGTAATATCTTTCCACCTTTTTGACCGACTGAACACCAAAACATGTGCTTGCAGCTGTTACAACTTTGTTGTCCCTTCAGCGAACATATTGAATACCAGTCTTCTTATTCAATGTTGAACAATATTCCCCTCGTGCCCTTTTTCCCATCTGTGGACAATTTCTAGGAATTCTATTATCCCTCACAGTACCCGTAACCTCGTACTCATTAGCTTTTATAGTACTTAACAAGTTTGTACTGGTAAATAAATTACCAACGAAAAACTTGTATCTCAGAGATCCTTTATCACCCAATTCTTCGATCATCTGTACCATGGGAGCTGCAGCTTTTCCGAAATATTTTTGATATTCTTCATTAGATCTAGGATTTTTTCCCTGACATACTTTAAAGTTTATCAAATATCCGCTAGGTATATTCATACACCACACCTTATAGCCAAACCTTATAGGCCTTCCTCTGATAAACTGTTTGCATCCATGATGCCCAAAGTAGCGTATCATCTATTCATCATAAGCTATATTTTCTTCTAGGACAAAATGCTATATGAACGACTTTTTTAACATATCTGTAAGTGATCTTAGTTTGTACATTTTGTCATTTTTATCTATATTATTATTGTCTGCAAAATGGAGTAAACGACAAATTTGTAAAAACCTGTCACGTCTCATGGCATCAGATACCAGAATATTTTGCATGTCAGGGCTTCTCTCCTAGTAGCTTCTTTTAGATGGTAGCTTATTATATCCGCTTACTAAGAGAATTGCCATAAAGACTTTCAATTCAGGAAGTGTCACGTTAGGGTTCGGTTAATTTATCAGTAGAGCATATTTTGTTGTTTCAGACACTATCATTTCTAGCAACTCATCAGTAACAAATAATTCAAACAGTTACACACAACTCATCTCTGAATATTTACTGTAATCCCCTTTTGGAAAGTTGCGCGGCGTATAATGAAGGTCTCCGTCAATATAAGTTGTAGGTTCTGGCAGATCAATTACCATTCGGGGATTTGTATTAGTTTTTATTTCATAAGAACTATTTAAGTTGTGTAACAAGAAAGGTATCGTAGAAGATGTAACAGTAATAAATAATGTCTCTTTGGGTAGTGATCACAGAATGGTTAGAGCTAAACTAAGGATTAAGTATAGCAAACGTAAAATTAACTTTAATAACACGATACAAATAGACACAGAAAAGCTAAAAGTCGATAAAGAAAAATATGCTAGCAAATTAAAAACCGCCCAAGCACTGAATCTAGAACAACTCAGCGTTAATAAAATTAACTCAGTTATAACAAAAGAACTATTGAATGCTAGCTCAGAAGTAGCAACCCGCCATAACAACAAAAAATCCAAAATAAGTGCAGAATCGAAGAATATGCTGAAACAACGAAAAGAGCTCCTGTCACTAAACAAAAGAAATACCACAGAATACAAAGAACTTAATCGAGCCATACGAAAACAGATAAAAGACGATATTAAAAAACATCAACAAGAACATGTAGAAAGAGTGATAGAGAAAAATCGAAGTCTGAAATATACCAAACCGAAATTAGGAAAGAAAAATATTATAACTATGAAAAATCAACAAGGCCAACTAGAAACAAGCAAAGCTCAGATATCAAACATAGTTGAAAACTTCTATACTGAGTTATACCGCTCAAGAAACGATCCCCCCGACTCTTCAAAGCAAAATCTGAAAAGACAAATAACAAACGTAAATTCTGAAGTAATGACCGAAATAAGCGAAGTAGAAATAGAAAATGCAATTAAAGAATTAAAAAGAAATAAAGCACCGGGTAGTGATGGAATTCTGGCAGAAATGTTGAAAGAAGGCGGAGAAGAAGTCTTCAGGTACCTAAAAATACTTTTTAATAAATGCCTATTTGAAGGAAACATACCAAAGGAATGGAATACTGCTAACACAATATTAATACACAAAAAAGGGGACAATACAGATCTGAAAAATTATCGTTCCAATATCACTACTATCGTCCGTTTATAAAACATTCACAAAAATAATTACAAATAGATTGACAACAAAGTTGGATGTATATCAACCAGTAGAGCAAGCCGGATTTAGAAAAGGGTTCAGTACATGTGACCATCTTCACACACTAAAGGTCCTAATAGAAAAAGTTAACGGATACAATTTACCAATCTGTTTAGCATTTATAGACTACGAGAAAGCTTTTGACAGCATAGAATTATGGGCTATTGAGGAAGCACTGGTCAACAGCAGAATAGATTCTAGATATAGGATATTAATACATAATATATATCAACACGCTGAAATGGTAGTCACGATGGATAACGGAATGAAAACGAGGCCAATAAAAATCAACCGAGGAGTAAGACAGGGAGACACCATATCTCCAAAACTATTTACTGCCGCACTTGAAGACATCTTTAAATCACTAAATTGGGAAACGAAGGGACTATCGATAAACGGAAAGTATTTAAACCATCTAAGATATGCAGGTGACGTAGTACTAATAGCCGACAGCTGGAAAGAACTGAAGACGATGATCGATGAGCTTCATATGGAATCCATAAAAAAAGGACTGAAAATGAATCTGAGTAAAACTAAGCTAATGTCGAATAAAGATGATCAACCGACGATAACCATCCAAGGAACAAAAGTGAAACATGTAGAAGAATACATATATCTGGGTCAGAATATCAAGGTAAACAAATAAAACCAAACTACCGAAATAAGCAGACGAGTAAGAATGGGATGGGCCGCATTTGGAAAACTCTCATACATACTGAAAGACAAAAAGATACCCCAAAACCTTCGAACCAAAGTGTTCGATTCTTGTATCCTTCCCGTTCTCACTTACGGAGCTCAAACCTGGACATTCACAAAAAAGAACATGGACAAGATTCGAAAAACTCAGCGAGCCATGGAACGACAGATGCTTGGTATCTCACTAATAGATCGGCAAACGAAAGAAGCAATCCGAAACAAAACAAAAGTAAAGGACGCCGCGAAACAAGCAGCTAAATTAAAATGGAAATGGGATGGACACAACGAACGTCTCGAAGATGGTAGATGGAACAAAGAAGTCGGAAAATGGCGACCGTACGATGCGAAGAGACCAAGAGGAAGACCTCAAATGCGCTGGAGCGACGATATCAAAAGAGTCGCAGGACCAATGTGGAAACGCCTAGCACACAACAGGGATGAATGGCGAGAAATGGGAGAGGCCTTTATTCGACAATTCGGATAGAAAAAGGGCTATAAAAAAAAAATTAAGTTCTGCAAATCTTTATCATAGCTTGCTTCTAGGTCTGATTGTACACCTCCTAGACGTTCAGAGTCTGCAAATACAACTTCCGCACCTGCATGAGGTTGACGAGGATTCAAGTTATCCGGGTCACCACCTTCGTCTTCGTCACGTGAATCCTCATCCGTAAGGAAATTTGATTCATGCGGCTCAATAAAAATGTCTGTTACGTCATCTTCTTCATATGCGATATCTAAAGCTTCCTGTAGTGTAATTACATCGAAATTATAAAAAGATATGTTTTGACTACATAACCGCCTAATGGGTTCATATGGGTGCAGCAATATTTACATCAATTTTTAACTGCCCCTTGTAATTTTGATACAAAAATATGCACACTACGTTATATTTTAAGATCTTTTAAAATAAGTAAAATTGATTTGATCCTAGTATTCCCAAAAAAAGGTACTGAAAATTTACTTACATAAATCGGATGTCCATTGTCAAATGTGTTTAAAAGGTTCCAGAATATCACTACACTATTTAAACAATAAGGTTCGTATTCTGTAATCGAGAAAATTAAGAATCGGATGTGGATTTAACTTCACACAGTGGTTGAACTTTGTAAACGGATTAACAGTAAATTTTTTGTCTTATTTGAGCTTGTAAAGCTGTTACCAGTTTACTATAATGGTTTTTTAAACTACGTTTTCTCAAATATCTAATAATAATCCTTGTATCGGTATGTAAATAATATTTATTAATTTTAAATTTTCGCTAAATCATTTTTTTACTTAATTTTTATTGAATTAATTTAAATTCATATTTAATAAATGTCACTCATATAATAATGGCATAATTGCTATATATTTTTATACCAGACAGCACCCTAATACGGGTTATAATTTTTTAGTATTTAGTTTACCATATACCGTTGACCTGAAGATGCATAGCAAGTTATAGTATGCGAAACCGGTCGTTGGTGGTAGAATAAATTGATTATAAGTATTATTCTTATTTCTTTGACCTAAATGTCTAAAATTTTTTAAAATGTGTGTTCTTTACTTTTTCTCATACGCAACAAAACTAAACTGCGATACAGCAACCGACTGTACAACTAATAATTATTTATTAGACAAGGTAGAAAGTTGGGGATTTTCCAATAGTTAAGCCTCCAGTACATTTTCCTAGGAATCAATTATAAATAAACCATTGATATTTTAAAATAACTAAAAATTTTATTATAGAAACGTTTAGTAATAGTAGTATGAATAATGTAATGGGTAGTAGCATAACATTTTATAAAAAAGGCAGAGAAAAAATTATGAAACAAGCCAAAATGTCCAAAAAATCACCTAGAATAGACAAAATAGACAAAAAAGACATTTTACCCATAATCCAAGCTTTAGTGATGAATAAATAAAAATTTTAATAAAGGATCATTTAAAACATTACATTTAGGAGATCTTACATTTTTTTCTACCACCAAAAATTTAATTTAAAGATTGAATCGTTTTCCTGGTGGTGTGTGATTAAACCGTTATTTCTGTTTTGCAATTTATAGTGTTTTGTAACTAGCTACTTACTTTTACACCTACATAGAATAAATATCCTTTCGCAAATACTATGTTGCATTCCCTATTTTACTTGATTTTTACAAGAATGCTTGTTCTAAATAAAGGCCTGAGTAAACGTTATAATTGACATACTTAAAGTATTTATTAAATTCGTAATACGTTCATTCTCTCTTAAACTCACTGTCTTATTCTAGTCCTAAGTTAATCGGCATTAGATATACTGATTTTTTATACAATTATAGTGTATTTTTATGTATGAGAGAGTAATAAAACAATAAATTATGTATGCAAATCCCTAAACTGTTGATACGGGTGACTCAATGAAAAACAGATATTTGTCAACAAGTTTACAGAAGTATATAGGAAAACAATTTTAAATTGAGTATGACCACCAGGTATAAAGGTTGGAGCAGAATAGAATACAATAGTTGTGAGGGTTACTAATCCCTAAATAAGGTTGCCAGTGTCGGAGTGATGGAGGTTAACAGGTACTAATGAATTTGCAAGAAATGTAAGATGTTTATTTTATTGGTTATATATAACCAATAAAAGTTTAATAAGTACCTACCTATTTGCAAAATAAAGTTTAATTCTTTAGATAAAATAAAACGTTTTATTTTATCTATTTGCAAAATAAAGTTTAATTCTTTGCCTATTTGCAAAATAAAGTTTAATTCTTTAGATAAAATAAAACGTTTTATTTTATCTGAAATGAGTGCATTCCACGAAGTAAGGGTTTCAACAATCAAACATTTAATTCTTTAATTCCAGGAATCTACGACAGTAATTGACTAGATAATTACCTTCTAAACTTATTCCACAGAAAATGTGATAGTGGGTTTTTCCATTTTGTATATAGGAAGGTCCAAGTGGCGTATTCAAAATTCTTAACAGTTCACTAAAAGTAGGTACTTCAGTTGCAAGGTGCAGTTTATTGTGTATACTAGTGTTATGGAAAATTTGGAAGTGCCGTGTAAACGCCGAAAAATTGGTCCTCTAACAGTTAATGAAAAAACATTAATATTTAATTGTTTTAAATCATTTACAGACAAACGTTTATGTGAAAGTGTTGATGAGACCGTTGAGTTAGTTAGCAGTACACTTGGTGTTGGGAAATCTACGATTTACAGAGTTATTAAAGAAGAGAAAGGTGGTAGTTTTCAAATGCCACGTAATGCTCCAGGGAAACCAAAATTTCAAATGGAATATCATTTTAAAGAAGGACTTAACCAGGATTACCAGGATTACCCAGAAATGAGTCGAAGTACGTTATGGAAACTTTTAAAAGAAATAGGCTTCCGCTGGAAAAAGAATCCCAGAAAGTCTATTTTATTAGAAAGAAGCGATATTGTCATATGGAGAAGACATTTTCTAAGAACCATAAAGGAAATGAGAAACCAAAAAAGAAAAATATTTTATCTTGATGAAACATGGATCAACGAGGGTCATACACCAAATAAATTTTGGCAGGATGAAACTGTTACAAGTCAAAGGCACGCTTTTGTAAATAACTTATCTACTGGTTTAAACCCACCATCAGGAAAGGGACGCAGGCTGATAATAGTACACATTGGCAGTTCAGACGGTTTTGTTGAAGGTGGTTTATTAACTTTTGAATCAACTCGTACCGGTGACTACCATAAAGACATGAACGCTGATGTCTTTCAAGAATGGTTCGAACAAATGATAGATCTTCTTCCTAAGAACTGTGTAATAGTAATGGATAATGCAAGTTATCACTCCAGACTTATAGAAGGACTGCCCACAACCAAGTGGTTAAATAAAGACTTGCAGAATTGGCTGAGTTCAAAGAATATTACGTACCATCCCGGATCTATAAGAAAGGAACTTTATTCGTTGTGTGCCCTTCATAAAGAAAAATTTAAAAAATACGAAATTGATGAAATTGCCAAAAATCGTGGAATGACAGTACTTAGATCCCACCATATCATTGTGAATTAAACCCGATTGAACTGGTATGGGCACAGATAAAGAGTGAAGTTTCAAGAAAAAATACCACTTTTAAAATTCATGATGTTAAACAGTTGTTTTTGGAGGCCGTAAATAATGTAAAACCTGAAAACTGGGAAAAGGCAGTAAATCACACTATTAAAGAAGAGGAAAAAATGTGGAAGCTGGACAATATTACTGATAAAATGATCGAGCCAGTTATTATAAATCTTGGTTCTGAAAGTTCATCTTCTGAATCTGATTTGGATTTGTAACAAGTAGCTGTAAGTTTTATATTAATATTTTTATTCATCTATTTAACATACCTTAGACGGTTTTAAAAACTCTTTTTCTCTTTTGTAATTTTTAAAAATTAAAAAAAATGTGAATTTTTTAAAACCCTTTTTAATGTAGGCCAGTCAGTTCTAATATAGTGTGTGATAAAAGAGGTCACTTTTGTTTACATACACATAACACTTTATAACACTGAAATAATTCATTTATTTTTTACAATTATTCAAAGTAATTTTTCAATTAATCTTGAGCACGCCCATGGAGTGGTCGGAGCTACCAGTTAAAATTATGCTAATTACTCTCTCGTTCATAAAAATAAACTATAGTTTTAGCACACTATAAGACATTTTAAGTTTTTACACAATATCGGCTTGTATATCTCGTTTACAAGTAGATTTATGTCGCTGGGTGTTTTTGTCTTATGAACCAGTATATTTTTATATATTTATAGCCTAATTCTTCTATTTTCTTTTCAGTATATTCTTTTCACTTTAATATGATATATTATGTCATCTCAAGATATATAATACTAGCTCCATACCCAAAGGTACGTGTTAATATGTGAAACTTCATAAAAGTATATTGGAGCCATAAATTCCTAATTACACTTGGCAAATTTGGAGCGATTGACAGTCTCGTATTGAGTTTCCTATATTAATAGGTTCATTCATCAAAAAAGAAGCTCCTCACGCTGATCCTATTCATCTATTCTAGTTAATTACGGAACCGAACAGGTCGACTGATTGCTCTCCGAAATTTGTGCCGGTCTCAAAGATGTAAGGCATCAGCCAGTCGGCAGGAAGAACACAAAACATAGGCGTGCAAATTTAAAAAAATAATTTATAATTATTTTGAATTTGCGTATTAGATGTGATGATTTAACACTTTGCGAACGGTGGTTTCATACATATACATCTAAAGGTCGTGGCATATTATCGTGCACGTTGCGTTTCCAGCACATAGCGTTTAGTTTCCGAAAAATATAATTTAAATGGTTTTAAATATGAACAACGCACACTGTCCGGAACATAGCGTTTCAGACACTTAACGTTTCCGTTCAGTATATTTGAAAACAATATTTTACTGATGCTGACGACTACGTAACGAGTCGTAACCGGTTGGTAAGGATAATGTGAATTAGATGTCCGTCGCTTTCCCCGGTTAATGTAAAAATTTGGCAGTTTCAGGAAAGGTTATTGATTTTTTTTGGCGGACACGCGTAGCATCTCTTTCATTCTGTCTTACTGCTGACTGCCCCTCATCGGTTATATTGTTTAAGTTGCCAGTCCAGTTTAACAAGAAAGTTTCTTCTTTGTTATTTCTTATGCCCAGCTTGTCCAGGTTACAATATATAACAACAGAAAAGTCATTTCACCCTCCAGTACACGCGGATTACATACGTAATCCATTGTATTTTATTATATTGCTATTCGAACTATACTGTATATAAATTTTCCTATCTCCTTATACCTTCAGGGCATAGTATAAGGAACAAAGGAACTGTTTTAGTATGCGACTGCCGCTTGATGTGTGTAGGTGTAACAAATATATTGTGTTTTGTTACCATTTTAATCCACGCGTGTACTTACGTAACCCCAAACTAAAAATTATATTTTGTATTCGGCAGTTAAGGTAATAATAGAAGTAAAGGTAAGTGTAGAAGAGGGTAAGCCTTCCCTCTTGTACAGCACGTCTCCAACACTTCAACTTTTTTTTCAAAAATGTCTTTGCTCTCCTCTACTAACACAATATCATCAGCAAAGAGCATTAATCAAGGAGCCCTCCCACCTACCTTCTTCGTCAGAACATACAAGGTTTGCAGGTCAAAAATAAAGTATATGTAATTGGGGGGAAGGGGAATGGTTGGGGACGTAGAATTGCTCGAAAAAACTATAGAATGAGTAAGAGAATTTAAATACCTTGGCTCTTACATAAAAGAAAATAGGACACTAGATCGAGAAATTGCCCAGAGGATACAGGCTGATTGGTTTAACTAGAAGCGAGTGAACGGGATAATTTGTGATTGAAACAACGAAGAAGGGCTAAAAGGAAAGATATACAAAAGTGTAATGAGACGTGCGTTGGTTTATAACGGAAGAGTGTTACCTGTAAAGAAAATGGACAAGGAAAAGAAGATGGAGGTAGCTTAAATAAAAATGTTACGGTGTATGTTGGGTAAGACTAGAAGGGACGGGATCAGAAACGACTTGAGTAGGGAAAGAGCTGGGGTAACTCCAGTCGCAAACAAATTCAAGAACAAAGACTGCAATGGTTTGGTCATGTCAGACGTAGAAATAAGAACTATGAGGGATGAAGTATAGAGGTGTTAGAAGTTGATTGAAGGAGAGGTAGAAGAAAATCAAGAAGAAGACATAAGGACTGTGTGGCAGAGGGTTTAAGAAAGGAAGGATTAGGTAAAGAAGACCCGATGGACAGAAATAAGTGGCAACGAAGAATAAGAAACAGCGACCCCCGAAAAGGGAAAAACTAAGGAAGAAGAAGAAGAAGACTTGGTAAAAACTCTAGAGGTAGTTCCCTTTTCTTTCATTTTAGTGTGCCTACCATCGTTATCTTTCCTTTCAAAAGGTCAACGGTCGAAGAATGACTTGTAAACCAATTATCGCATGTTAAGTTACGGTAAAGTGGGAAACCAGAGAGAAATAATAATTCTGGGGGATTTTAACTCGAGAGTAGGAAAATGATAATGGTAGACGACTAATTGAATTATGCCAACAACACCAGCTAAGAATATGGAACGGTTATTTCAAACATAGAGATATACATACTTGGCACCAAGACACTAGAAACATAAAATCTATTATCGACTATGTCATTACAAAACAAAACACTAAATTAAACATCCAGAACACTAGGACTTACAGGGGTAAGGAATGTGGATCTGACCATTATTTGGTTGCGGCTAAGACTCTGATTCCATTTAACCGACACATTGAAAGTATCAACACTCCAAAAAGAACTGATATAAATCTGAAAAGATATAATGTCAGAAGCCTACAAGAATATAGCACTAAAATCTTATACCAAAATAGATTAAATGAAAAACTACTCAAGGAATACCTAACTGCTGAAACCAACCAATTATACGAACATATAACTGACTGTATTCACCACGCAGCCCAAGAAGCTCTAGGCGAAGAAACCAGAACAGTCCACAGATCAGCGGAAAAAATCACTTAGAATACACAGCTTAAAAAGCAAAGAAATAAGAAATAGGAAGCGTACAAAAGATGGCTGAATACTAAGAATCTTAAAGATAAAGAAATATACAAAGAACAGCAAAGAATATTGAAAGATATGACAAGGAACAATAAAAATGAAACATGGGATGAAAAATGTAAAGGAGCTGACTGTTACATCGGAAGAGCGCGATCATCAGCGGCATGGAAATTAATAAAAACCCTGAAAACCGACAAATCAAATAAAAGTCGAATACAGCCCATGCAGATAGATACATGGAAAGATCATTACGCAAGGGAACTGAATGAAGACAGAGATATTTATAATACTGACTCACCTCAACGAATACGAGTACAAGGTGAATATGTAAAAATGGAAGAAGAACAAAAACAACAAGCGCTTAAATCGATAAAGAATAACAAAGCATCCGGGACGGAGAACATACCAGCAGAACTTCTAAAAAACGGAACACCAAAACTAATAAGCTATCTTAAAGTGCTATTCACAAGATACTTAAATGTGGAATCAATCCCGAATAGTTGGAAAGAAGCATGGATTATTCCAATTCACAAAAAAGGTCCAAAAGATATTTGCGGAAACTACAGATGTATCTCTGATACCCTAACACAACTGAATGAAAAGAAAGTTGCAAGAAACCAGGAAATACATCTTTTATTTGTGGATCTCACAAAATCATATCACACGATTCCTGTGAGAAAGCTGTGGCAGTCTCTTGAACGATCTTCAATAAATAGCACGATCATCAACGCAGTCAAACAATTATACAATAAAGCATCATCAAAAATCAAACTAAACAACACCTTATCAGAAGAATTTCCAGTAACAAAAGGCTTACGACAAGGATGCTGCCTCTCTCCAATACTATTTAAGATCTATTTAAATGAAGCACTAAAACACTGGAGAAGATCATGTTCAGGAATGGGGATCCAACTTGATGACGATACAACATTATACACTCTACATTTTGCGGACGACCAAGTAGTAGTGGCAGCAGAAAAGGAAGATTTAGAATTCATGACGAGACGGTTGTTTAAAACATATGAAGAATGGGGCCTCTTTCTAAATAGAAACAAAACGCAATACTTATGCATCGGAAAGAACTGTGAGGAATATATATATTTGGGAACAACAATCAACAAGAGTGGGCTCACCGAAAAAGAGATAGAGCAAAGAATCGTGAAAGGAAAAAGGGTGATAGGATGCCTAAAGCCGATGCTATGGTCAAAAGAACTATCATATCAAAGAAAGCATCTCCTCTTTAACTCCATCTTTAAAAGTATAGTGCTCTATGGATGCAAAACATGGCAACTTACTAAATCCCTTGAGCGACGCGTACTTGCATTGGAAATGGACTTCTGGAGAAGATCAGCTAGAAAATCAAGGCTTGGTAGAATACAAAATGACCATATTAGAAATATAATGGGAGTCAAGTCAACCATCATTGACGAAATTCAAAGGAGACAACTGATCTGGTATGGTCATGTGAAAAGAATAGACGTCGACAGGCTGCCAAACCAAATTTTAAAATGGACGCCAAGGGAAAAAAGGAAGAGAGGAAGGCCAAAACAATCCTGGCTGGGCGGCATTCAGAAGGCAATGTCGGAAAAAAACCTTCACCCTGGCGAATGGAATGACCGACGTAGCTGGAAACTGGGAACCGGAAGGCGGAGAACGCTATAAAAAACCGGGATAATAATAAATAAGTTACGGTTTTTACCTTTCTAAGTTTTAAGCAGGCGAAGGGTAATATTCGTTGGTGTTAGACTTTTTGTAGTACCATTTCGGTTGTTGACCACAGTACACCTCGAAAGTGAAGACATAAAAGGTTTTCGCGTCACACAATGCAAACATTTTTTAGCCATACTTTGCAGGTTTAGTTAAAATATATTGCACAAAGCTACATCTTCCTCTAAAAAGTATTAACATTTCATCGATAGTCATTTGTTCTTCTAAAGAATAGCTGTTGCTACAGTTTTTTATAAACGTATCAAGACTATACCGAATGACAGCAATTTTGTCGATATGTATCTACTCAAGTATATTTGTTGCCAAATCTAAAAGCGGCAAACAAATATAAAAACCGGTCGGAAGTAGGAGAGGAAATGATAATTAAAATAAATTCAAACAAAACCAATAGTCTTTAGTTGTAACCCATACCCGGATGCACAGATAGAAACAAGACACTAAGAAATTAAAATAAAACGCAGAATAGCAACGACTAAATCCACTCTTTTAATAATGAGAATATTTTGTTTTTATTGAGAGAGTAGCTCAATAGAAAAGTCGATTAAAAAGTCTACTTATTGATCAATATTTTTGTAGCATAGTAGTTACGTAGATATACATAATAAGTCAGTTTAATGAAAGTAAATCGTTATTAAAAAAACACCCCCTCAGTGACGGATATGTCAGAAGCAAGCAGGAGGGCGTTATAGTGTCGGCATCGCCTAGCGATTCCATTCAAAGAGATCGAAGGATAACAAGGAACGTCGACGGCGGCCCCACAAATTAGTTACCCTTTATATTTGCACGTTACGTCGCCATAATTCTATTGTTTCTCATAGAGACAAGTGAACTATAAGGGGTTGATGATCGGAGTACCGGTTAGATACAAATCGATTAACTAACGAATATAGGTTTCAAATTGGCGGTCGATGGTTGCTTTATTATTTGCGATAGGATAGATATGTTTAATTTGATATTATTAAATTATAAAAAAAAAATAAAATAAAAATCTTCTTATACGGCCAAAGACAAAAATACTTTTAATGCTTATCGAGAACTGAAAGTGCCAATTGCAATAAAACTAGTGATTTTGCCCATCACCATGTGACGGGGGATCCAATCAATTGCATTTACGATCACTCCACTTAATTTTTTCTGTCTTCCTCCTATTTGAGGCTAGGAGGAGTCGCTGAACTTTTTGCACAAAGCCATCTTATGAAATCGACCAACATATAACAGCAGCGTAATTCTAGTTTGGCAATTTATTTGTTGGCAAAACTCGAGTTTTGTATTATATTTTTAACTGATCACCAAATTCGCAGTCAATTTTTTAGGATCAGCAAATTATGTTATTATACTACTTATTATGTTACTTATCTATAAGATATATATATATATATATATATATATATATATATATTTATATATATATATATATATATATATATATATATATATATATATATAAGAATATATAAATTATGTTACTTATCTATAAGATAAATGTAAAGTTTATTTCGAAACACACCAAAATTTAATTAATAATTGTCAAAGAAATCCCAATAATGTTTTAGTACCTTTTGTGATTATACAATTTGGGGTGGCAAGAATAAATTAAATTATGTAAAAAAAATTAATAACGAATAAAAAAATAATACATGTTAAATGATTCTTCTCAGGTTTTTCCATAACACTTAAATATTATATAAGGTTAGCTCAAACATCTTCAACTTCAAAAAGTTAAGTAATGTCTTTATTTAGCATTTTGATCTTTTGCTAGGTTATACTCGTAGAATGTTGCTGTAGATTAGAACGGTTGAATCTTTTCAACCTTACAGCCACTTATCATCATCATATAACGGGGGTCCTACGGCGATTGCCGCTTCCCGCATTTCAGCCTCCATCTTTTCCTATCTCTCCAATCTCCCTCTTCTAAGCCTCTAGATTGCATTGTTTTTGTAATTTCTCTTCTCCAGGAATTTGGTGGTCTTCCCCTTTTCCTTCTTTCTGGCGGAACATACATTAAGGCTTTCTTTGGCCACAGTTCCTTCTCCATTCTCATGACGTGACCATACCATTGTAATTGCCTTCCTTGTATTCTATCTGAAAGAGTATCTCTAATTCCTGTACGGTTTCGTATTTCCTCATTCCTGATTCTTTCCATTCTCGATACTCGACATGACCTTCTAAGATAATCCATTTCCACAACGTCTACTTTATCTCGTTCATTCTTTGTCATCGTCCAACATTCGGCACCATATGTGGTAATTGGTTCTACAATTGCTCTGTATACGCGAAGTTTGGTATGCATCTTTATTTTATTAGACCACAGTAATGAATTCAGTATTCGGATGCATTTTTTCCCTTGGGTTATTCGGTTTTGTACATCTATCTTAACTCTGCCATCTGCTGATATGATGCTTCCTAGATATTTATACTGGTTGCAGCCTTTTATGACTGCGTTTTCAAGCCTCAGATCTGTGGTATTTCCTCCAATTTTCAAATATTCTGTTCTGCTTATGTTTACAGTAAGCCCCCATTTGGCATATTCCTCAAATAATTTTCGAATCATATAATTTATATCTTCCTCATCGGTTGCAACCACCACCTGATCATCTGCAAACAACAATGTATACAGAGTTTCTTGTCCCACTTCGATGCCCATAAATCTACATTTATTTCTCCAATTCCTTAATGCTTCTTGGACGTATATTTTAAAGAGTGTCGGTGACAAACAGCATCCTTGCTTTAGGCCTTTAGTGACTTTAAATTCATTTGAGGTTCTGGTTCCAATTTTTACACAACTAACTGCATTTTCGTACAATTTATATATCGCTCGGATATACGTCGAATCCAATCCGGACCTTTTGAGGACCTCAAACAGTTGCTTTAACGGGACACTATCATATGCTTTCTTAAGGTCTATAAATACCAAATGGGTCTCTCTACTTCTTTCGACACGCTTTTCAATTATTTGTCGTAGGATAAATATATTATCAAGGCAGGATCTCCCGGTACGAAAGCCACTTTGTTCTTTAATATCTTGTATCTGTCTTTCAACCCTCTTCTTTAATATTCTGCCGTACAACCGGCCCACAGAGCTCGTCACACTAACACCTCTATAATTGGAACAGTCTCTTTTATTCCCTCTCTTATATATGGAGCTTATATAAGATTTATTCCAATCTTTAGGAATTTCCTGGTCTCCACACATACATTTATTGAAAAGGTCTACTATTAATTCTAAAAGTGCAGTCGGCCCATATTTAACCAGCTCTATGGGAATGTCTCCAGCCCCTGCGGCTTTTCCGTTTTTAACCTCTTTTAAGGTTTCCGTCAATTCAGATAATGTTATTATAGAGATTTTCTGTCTTTCGTTTCTGTTGTCTATTAATTCCCTTATCTTTTCCCATCTGTACTCTGGTCTATCCTCTTTCAGCAGTTTCGTATAATATTCTTCCCATTCATTTAACTTTATGAGAGAAATGTTGTCTTCATTTTTCTCATTTTTCCTAAACTGTTTGAATGTTTTCGAAGCTTGCGCCACTTTTGTTCCACCCATAAATCTATCCAGTTCATCACACTTAGCCTCCCAGTTTATATTTTTCGCCTTATCCACGTCTTTTTTAACTTCTCTATTCCATTTAACGTATATTTCTCTGTCTTGAGGATCTTTGGATTGAAGCCATATGTGATATGCTTGTTTTTTCTTGAGAACTTTCTCTTCTAGTTCCGTTGACAACCATTTAGGTTTTCCTTTTTTCCGATTTTCAACTTTTCTTAGTGCTTTATTTGCCGCTTCATGAATATATTTTTTTTACAGCCACTTCCACTGGATAAAATAATGCCTAAACCTTCTCTTCCACACATAAAAAGTTATGTTGCATATCTGGTTCTAATATGAAACTTATTAGAGAAATTGGATTATTTAGTGGACTTCTTCTTCTTTACTTTATAATCAGAATCTCCTTGTAAGCACCCATTTGTATTATCTCTATTTAAACTTCTTATCAAGAATACAGAATTATTTATTCCTATCTGGTAGAAAACATATCCAAGAAGTATCACGAAATTGTTAGAATTTAAAATCGATATTTCATATATAGAAGATTCATTGAAAGTTTTGAAAATTTCCTACTACACAGCGGATATTTTGTATACTTACTTAAATAATAAATAAAGTAATATTATAAAAGATGTAATGAAGTTACCACAAAAGCTTCCAATGCTAACAGGCGATACCCGGCAAATGGGAGCACAATTCAGGTCCACATAGCTATCACGTGAAAAGACAGTGTCCTTGAAGGCAAAACATGGCGAGAAACCAACCGCTCATGCAATATGGCGGTAAGTTTAAAAAATATGAAAAAGTAGGCAAAAACCTTGTCTGTACGAACCATTAAATGAAAAAAAAAAATGTTTAAAAAACACCACCTTCCATTCAGGAAATGGCTCGGAGAAAAAGAACAAACAAGTAAGGTCAATCCCTACATCTCATATAAAAGTGTCTAAGTTATGGCTGGCTGGCCAGTCACAGGCGCAGATTTAATTCAACTCCCAACAGTCCAAGGTTCATAATAATTTGGAACTGAGAAATTAATGAGAATTCTATGAATCCAATTAATTAAAAAAAATTAATAAACTATTTCAGCAAAAACTATTTTATATATAAACTTAATAAATTAATTAATAAAATATTAATTGAATATCAATCTTAATTAAGTGAAGTAAAGTAAGAAAATGTTATATTATTTATTTGAATTTATTTAAATGTGAAAAATTATGTAAATACAAACCTTAGAAGACAATTTTAAAGTAAAAAACCGTTATCCTAATTCTGCACTATTAATGCATGATAGATTTGGCTCAAGTTACTTAATGTTAGTTATCTTATTCAGAGCGTTAGGATGTTTAATTATTGAACACATTTCCAAAAACTGCCTTTTATAGCCAGCCAGCCATAACTTAGACACTTTTATATGAGATGTAGGGATCGACTTCGCTTGTTCGTTCTTTTTTTCCGAGCAATTTCCTTAATGGAAGGTGGTGTTTTTTAAACATTTTTTTTCTTTCATTTAATGGTTCATACAGACAAGGTTTTCGCCTACTTTTTCATATTTTTTAAACTTACCGCCATAATGCATGAGCGGTTGGTAACTCGCCTTGTTGTGTGTCATGTTTTGCCTTCAAGGACACTGTCTTTTCACGTGATAGCGATATGGACCTGAATTTTGTTCCCATTTGCCGGGTATCTCCTGCTAGCATTGGAAGCTTTTGTGGTAACTTCATTACACCTTTTCTAATATTACTAATTAAACTCTTAATCTATTCAATAATGTTACCTAAAGTAAAAATAAAATTAAATTAATATTAAACAGTTGGAAGTGTGATCTTATGATCTTGTTAGTTCTAGGCAAATACTTATTTTTTACATAAGTTTTTTATACTTTTTTAAATTAAATGTACAAAAACCACATGTTCTTTTGCTGTGCTACGTTTGAATCAAATTATAAACTATATCTAGTTTCAATTTATTGTTTATACAACTAATTATTGATGTCCATTATCTTAATCTTCTTTACATTTTATACCATTGACTGCTACTTTCTTTTTGAGGTAACACATTTATATTGACTTGTCTATGGATGTTTGGTTTTTCATATTGTGCTTTATAGATGAACTGATGATGCTTTCTGATTAGAGAGCGAAACGTCTTCAATAAATAGATGGAGTAGCTAACTTCTTTGTCTTTTTTCTCCAACTTTTGACCGAAAACCCACCACTCTTCGAGTGATCCTTATTTATATTGGATTAACAGTCGTACTCATTTTTTCGATTAATATATATATATATATATATATATATATATATATATATATATATATATATATATATATATATATATATATATATATATAATTGAATGTATTTTATAGTTATTAAAAGAATTTGACAACCTAGGTAATATGTGCATATTTTTCATTTTGGAATCTGGTACTACTATTATTGAATCAATAGCACCAATATATCTTGAAAAAGGTTAATTTATCAATTTTTTAATTATCAAGATTATGAAAATATTCAATCCTTAAACTAAGTAAATAAAAATATGTATACACCTACTTTTATATTCATTTATTAACAACTATTTACAATATTTTCTCGAAATATGGATCTCTGTCGGTTTACTTAATCTTAACCTTTAAAAAAGTCTTTATCATTACAAATGTTCAATTCTGCATCAAATATTATATTCTCGCACTAAGTTTATAAACATTACACATCATACTGATCATACTCTTCGATTGCATTAAATCTTTTAATAACAATGTCTTTAACCTACACTAAACAAGAATATTTAGGTTATATTTTTGATTTCGCGATAACCTGCAACACAATAACTAACTACAATAAACACAATTTTTTTCCAGAAAACTTTTTATTCAGTATTTTATTTGACAAACTGTAACAAAAAATGTGTGTACTGTAACATAAGTATTTGGAGTAATGTAAAGGTAACAAAAAATTTAGAGCTGGCTAGCAGAAGGTGCCGGAGAGTGATTCCTTAACACTCAAAAGAGGATTCGGCCAATTTGCATGCCCTACAGAGACCCTGGAATAAGAAAATGAATGACAGGATACTTAAAAAAAAATAGAAATAACGTAAATGAAAGTAGTAAATTATGGAAGTTGCTCTAAAGTGTGAGTGGGCGCCAGGAAAGTATTAACATATACTTTCCAAGGTATCTTGTAAAGCTTTTTGCTGAAATAAAACGGGAAACAGGTATTAATTGAAATATTTAGTTTTCACCAAAAATTTAATCCCTATCCAAATATATACAGTCTAATTTTGCTTTTATAACTACCCAACACCAATTATGTACAGTCAACTTAATTATATACAAAAAAAAATAAATTCCCTGGTTATACACAACTGATACTTGATGATCTGAATTTACAAATACTAAAATAAGAAAATTTTAATGATATGAATTAAAAAAGGTAATTTATTTGCCTACTAGAAATATAACTCTTTACTTCGGCTTTCAACTACAATAAATGTTATAATAAAGTAATGAGGACACTATCCTGACGGGATAGATGTCCAAAGATTTAAATATATAATAATACAAAACGTATTATTATCGTAAATCGTACAAATGAGTTAAAAGGGAGGATTTAAAACCTCGACCTGTAGTTGACAATTAGTGTTTATATTATTTAGAATTGTTTAAAAAAAAATGACGGGTCTTTATTATTAAATGAAATAGTATTTAATGAAATAGAAATTTAATGAAATAGTATGATAATTCAGATATGACACGTTAGATGAAATGCATGAACACATATGAAAACCTGCCTGATTTCAGCGGCCTTAGAAGCTCTTGGAGAAGACGACCAAAGGAACACCCATCAGAATATCAAATTAAGGGAAGACACATTGAAATGCATAAAAGAAAAGAAAAAACTACACATAAAATACCTAAACACCAAAAAACAGGAAGACTTAGACCTATATAGAGCGAAAAACAGAGAGGTAAAGAAAAGAGTAACAAATGAAAAGAACGAACGATGGGAACAAGCATGCACAGAGATAGAACGACATATCGGAGGAACGAGGAATTCAGAATCATGGCGAATATTAAAAGCACTTCAACGAAATAAGACAGAGAAAACCCAGATCGGCAAAATTAGTGAAAACGAGTGGCAAGAATACTACGTAGAACTACTTACAAAAAACCGTCCCCAATTTCAGGAAGAGAATATAGAACATGCAGGAAATGGGGCATACGACCAGATAGAAATAAGCCTGGCAGAAGTTAAGAGAGCAATCAAGACATTAAAGAACAAAAAAGCCAAAGGACCCGGAGGAATACCAAACGAACTAATTAAAAACGGAACGGAAAAGTTATTCCGCATGCTACATAGAATGTTCGAAAGAGGACTAAATGGAGAAGAAATACCTGCGGAATGGACACAAGCATACATCACATCCATACATAAGAAAGGAAACAGGAAAAAATGTGAAAACTATAGAGGAATTAGTATAATATCGTCGGTAGGTAGACTTTACGGGAAAATTATTAAAGAAAAACTAGAAACTGAAATAAAAGGAAAAATTGGAGAAGACCAAGCAGGGTTCACAGTAGGAAAATCATGCCTAGATCATACGTACACATTAGAACAACTGATAGAGAAGAAAATGGCAAAAGGTAGACCGGTCCATCTGGCCTTTGTTGATCTAAAGAAAGCATATGACTCAATACCTAGAGTCAAATTATGGGAAGCAATGAATGATCTCGGAATCCGACAAACACTAATAAAAGCAGTTAAAGCACTATACAAAGAAAACAAAGTAGCTATTAAATGTGGAAATAAAGCCTACAATCCATTTAAGACGACAAAAGGACTTCTACAAGGCTGTGCTACGTCCCCTACTCTGTTTAAAATATTCTTGGAAAAGACACTCAAACCATGGAGGAGAAAGTGCGAAGGAATGGGCATACCAGTAAGAGACGAATACCTATACACCTTAAGTTTTGCCGACGATCAAGTAGTCATCGCACAAGATAAAGAAGATCTCAGCTTTATGCTCAGAAAACTAGAAGAAGAATATAAAAACAACGGAATGGAAATAAACTTAGAGAAAACCGAATACCTAACAACAGAAAACAAGGATATGAGAAACCTAGAGATAGACGAGGAAAGACAAATAAATGGAACAGATAAATTCAAGTATTTAGGAACCATAATATCGAACCAAGGAACAACAGAAGAAGATATAAATAACAGACCGAGACAAACAAGAAACTGTATAAGACAACTAAACTCAGTGTTGTGGGATAAGAACATTACGATAAAGACTAAAAAGGGAATATATAACACCCTGACAAGAAGTATCCTGACATATGGGTCCGAAAACTGGACAATAAACAAGAGAAATAGAGGTAGAATAAGAGCAGTAGAAATGGAGTTCCTGAGGAAAAGCTGTAGACTTACAAAAAGAGACAGAATTGAAAACGCAGAGATTAAGCGGAGAATGGGAGTGCAATCAGACATAATCGACTATATAGAGGAGAAGAGACTATCCTGGTACGGCCACGTCAGAAGAGCGGACAGAGGACGTTGGATAAACAAAATCACAGAATGGAGCCCGATTGGAAGAAGAAAGAGAGGAAGACCCCAAAGGTCATTCAGAGATGAAATCGACGAGGCTATGGAGAAAAGAACCCTGCGAGATGGAGACTGGAATGACAGAGAAAATTGAAGAAAACGGTTGAGTGAAGGAAGACAGTGAAAACTGTGGAAATCCTTAGTAGTAGTAGTAGTATGATTTAAGATGAACAATGTTCCACACGCTAAATAAGGGAGGTCTTTCCGGCTGGTTCCCTGAAGTGATCCGAGAATAGTCTTAGAGAGATCTGGACCTCTGACGGAACAGATAAGGGTGACAGGCAAATGCGTAAATTTAAAACGTAATTCTTGTTTTTCCTCTTAATAAATCACAAAAAAAATAAATTAAAAAAAATCCTTGACTCTGGATTTAACTTCTTAAGTAGGCTAAAAAGAACAATTGTATTATAGTTCCTCCTTACGGTTAATAAAAAGAAGGGAAAAAAACAAGGTTTATTAACAAATGAAATAACTTGTAAAGAGATTACAAAAAGTTGCTGGGAAGCTCGTATCAAAACAAGAAGCTCTAATGATTTTGTAGATAATATGACCTTCGCATGGTTTGACAATATTTTATGTAAAATAGATTGATCAAATAGATATTTTTTAACGAAAAGCTTGCTACGGATATATTTTTGAATGTAAAAGAACGATATGAGGCAGAATATTTTTACAGATAGTCTTAATAGATAATAGATAGTTTTAAACATGGATAATTATATGTTTTTAAGGCCGGAAAGTAAAATAGAAAATTGATATGATTTTATAACATTACTATATCTAAATCCAGAATGTTTCTTAATGAAATAATGTGATAAATGACAGATAGATATATCACTAACGAAGGAAAAATGACGATATTATAGAAGTTAAAATGGCTGATGGTTTTTACACTTTTTATTTATAATTGAATCAACTTACCGGCTAAGAGTGGCTATAAATCAAATAGTATACCCCACAAAACAACTAAAAACTCTCCATATTCTTCTTTTTCAACAAAAATTAATATTCTTAAAACAAATTTAGCCTTCTCTGGCCGCCTACCCTTCTTAGTTAACCGAACTTGTCTTAAAAAAAGTTCAACCCAGAAATAAACGCTAATTGCTAGCCGGATAGTCATGTCTCGCTATAACGTCGCAGGTGTCGCTGTTCAATACCAACTTAGAATTTAAAAATTAAGAAAATTATTAAGAGAATATGGATTTAAAAATTTTATTTAAAGTAAATAAATAATTATTGAAGTGACGGACTCGTAACAAAACATGTATTTTATATTTCATATGCCAAATAATTTGGCACTTCATATGGTCTCCGTTTTATAAAGATTAGATTCCCTCTTTTGTCTTTTTGCTCGATGGATGAACATCAGTATACCCTTCGTTGTTATGGAAACGAGAAAAATAAAAATTAATTTGAAATCTGTTACCTAAGACTAATTGTTATTACTGGTTGTATATTGCTTAAAAATGAGTTCTAGCATTGATTACTTAAATAGTAAAGCAGAATCGCGGTTAATATTGCAAAAATCAAAAGACGCTTATAAAAAAGAAAATGAAGTTCAATAAATGTATAGAAAAGCAAAAAGTAACAGATACAGATAAACGAGTTGTATTTGTTTACCTTCAGAAAATGTCGGAACAGTACAAGCCGTCGACTATAATATGGGCTATTCATTCAAAATTGCAAAGTATGTTGTGAAAAAACAAAGGGGTCAATTTTAAATCATTTGTGAAAGTGCGTGCATTAATGAAGGCAATTAGTAAGAGTGACTTGACCAAGAAGGCTTATGTATTTAAGGAAAACGATTTGCAAAAGTTTTTCACAGATGCTTTGGATATTAGGTATTTATCTTTGAAAGTGGTAGCTATTTGCGGTGTCTTTCTCTCTTGCAGAAGAAGTGAATTATGCGATTTACGTTTGGATAACATTAAGAAAGAAGGAAGCGTATTGCTTATTACTTTCCGACCATCTAAGACTGTTTTCCAGTTGCTGATAGCTATGCAATTAATTATGTGCGTTTGATGATGAATTATTTATTGCTGCGCCTCAAAAATGTAAGTACAGATCGAGTTTTCTTACGGTACGATAAAGGGAAGTGCACCAGTCAATTAGTAAGTAATAATACATTTGGATCATGTCCCTTGTGAATTGCACCTTATCTAAAATTAGACGATACTGAGAAATATACGGGACATGCGTTTCGATGTACGTATGGTACAATTATGACGAATAGTGACATGACATTAGATCAAATCCAACGACAAGTAGGATGGAAATCGGCAGTTGTGGCGACTGGTTACGTTGAAGAGAGTATTACCAATAATAAGAATGTTTCAAGCATTACTGGGAGTGCCAATATTGTAAGTATAACCCCATTGGTATCCAAGAATATCAGTAGTATTAATTTAAACAGCATGTCTTCTGATTTAAAAAACGGAAATATTAATATTTCAAACAATATCAACTGTACTTTTCACAAATAACTCTTTATCAAATGAGTCTGATATAACGAGCAGAACGAGCGAAGCGAGCGAGGCGAGTCACAGACGAGTTCTACCAATAACATTTTATCGCCAATCATAAAAAACATTTTAACGCTTAAAAACATTTTAATTTTAGACAAAATAAAACTATTATATGACAATGACAGTATTTCATAGAAAAATTTCATGTGAAATATGAAAATAGATTTAGATTTCCTTGGAAAATACATAATACCCATACCATAATACCCCACTCATAAAAATCTATACTAAGACGCAATCTGGGAAGCGGCATGTAATTTAAATAAAAAAAAAAATTAAAATATTTTATATTCGTACGCCCTTGAACCACTTTATATCAAACAATTCATAATTAAATTACTTTTTCACAAAATAATAAGTGAAACATATAAAAATGCTTTTCCTCCTGTCAGAATGCGAAAAAGGGACTTAGTAGCAGAAAATTAATCTATATAAAACAGGGCAATATTTCTTAATGATACGTAAGAGAGACAGTGTTACCCATCTCGTCGGATCGTTTCGCTAAATGCACTTTTCTCGTTTTCTTGGCATTAAGTAATTCTTTATAAAACAGTGATAAATGCCGCAGCCACATAAAAACAACTCGACCAGATGGCGGTTTTCTACTTCAGAAAGACATTTTTCACACAGTTTCTTTCAATCTAAATTGCTAAGCGCCTTCTGGATTACAGCTGCTTATGGTAAAGTTACTAAAATAGATTATTGTTTTATCAAGTACACAAAAATAAAACAATTTGTTTTAAAGTTATAGTAAGAGAAAAAGTACAGTTAAGATGAAAACAAGTACTGATTTTATTAATATTTAAAAAAAGATGTCACGTTTCAAATTAAACTTTCGTAATATTGTATCAATGAATTACGGTTAAATAAATTAAACTAAAAAGCAAATAAAACATGAAACATGAGATGGCATGACATGACTACATTGTAGTCTACACTCTTTTTATATAAAATACTAAAAAAAATCGTAACTATGGCCAGAATAAGCCTATACTCACAAAGAACGTAGTTACATACGTATGTAACTACATGCCCTGAACGGCATCATTTTAAGTTAACTTTACCGAAAACTTAAACACAACCATCAAATTATAGTGTTCGCTGCCGGTTGTCCAAAATTTAATAAAATATATTGTGTATAAGTCAAATAGAAACAGGGGAACATCATCAGAGATAAAAATTAAAAAATATGCATAGGGACCAAATAAAAACAAGAATTCTTTGATCATAATAGGCCCAAACAACCTTCGTCCTATATATGTAATGAACACTTACCAATCACATCAGATGAAGTAGAAAAAGCAATATTACAACAAAAAGATGGCAAAGCTCCTGGACCTGACAATACATATGCTGAACTCATAAAGCTATTTAACACCGGCGGTACTCAAAATATTCAATGATATATATATATATATATATATATATATATATATATATATATATATATAGGTATATATATATATATATATATATATATATTTAAACATCAATATTAACAGAAATATGCAATGACATATATTGAAACGGAGTAATAACAAGAGCATGGCTGAAGTCAACGTTTATTGCTCTACGAAAGAAAACAAAATTTATATTCTGCAATGATTTAGCGATAGTCAGAAGAGCACTTAACACACTAATTTTCAATATCACCCATGTTTTCATCACCACAGTGTCGTTTAGAGTAACATCTTCAGATAGTGACGATTCGCTTGGCTTTCTCTTACGTTTTTGTTTTTTTATAGGTTCTGAGCTTTTTTTAATCAAGGCGTCCTTCTTCATTTTAATAAAGTCTTGAGCAGTAATATCTCCAGTTATTTTTTACGAACTCTCTTTACTGCTGCTGCCAATACAGGCACGGGTATTACCTCATCAAGAGCCTTTCCGGGAGTTATATCTTCATCAGTAATTGATGACTTGTTTGGGCTACCGTGCAAAGATATTTTACCACTGATTCCAGAGGAACCTGGTTGAGGAGATTCTAATCTAACTGGAAAATTCATTGTTTTTGTTTCTGATGGGGTGTGTGTTAAAAATGCATATTCTGGGATTATTAATGGATTAATCGGATAAATTCCCGTGGATTTAAATGCAGAAGCCGCATTTTGGACAGTTGCTGAGTTTCCCCATGCTCAACATAAGAGTTTACCAAACTGGAGGCGTTTTAGAACCTTGTTTGTGTTATTTTGTACCATAAAACGGCATTCAGCATACAAATTGCTTTTAAGTAACTTAAAAAAAAGCACGATCCGGAGGCTGTAGGTAATGTATTGTGTGGGATGGCAAACAAAATAAGATTATTTCGTTTTGGTCTGGAGTAGATCCAGGTTGGTCATATGGGATGTGTGGCTATCTAATATTAATAAGGTTTTACCTGAAGGTTTTTCCGGCAAAAAGTGTATTTGTAACCATTCTAAGAAAATGTTACTGTTCACGTATGCTCATTTTTCCAACATCCTAATCATGGAACCCGGTAGCATACCATAATGCCACTCGTCTTTTTTATTTTTTCCCTTAAAAATGCAATATGGGGGACAAGAAAATCCCTTCTGCACTACATCAAGCTATTATACTGGTCGTTTCACCTTTTTCCCTAGGGATTACGCTAGGAACACATTTTGGACCTTTTTCTGCTAGAACTTGACCGGCTCTAGTATTCAGTTGTAATCCTGTTTAGTCTCGTTCGTCAGTACTAAATATGTGTCCGGGTTTATCATAAAAATTATATTCGGTCATAGTTCTCTCCAGATCAGAAAAGTAGTTTTTTGTGTCTAAATCAGAAAAGTAGTCGAAAAAAATCGACTGTTTTTTTGGACGTCCCTAAAGTTCGTGCAATTAAGGCATTCTCAGCTTTTTTATTTGAAATTTCAGGTCTTCGTTTCAAAAAGAGTTCTAACTGTTCTTTATCAGCTTTACCTAAAAGTAGACAATAAGTAACTCTTTTATCAGATTTATGAATTTAAAAATTTACCTTCCACCTACCATTAAATTTATTTAGGATTTCTAATCGCTGAGCTAAATTAAAGGTCATGATTCTTACTTTAGTTCTGGTTGGTGCAAAGCCTGGTTTTTGTAGTTTTTTTATATGGCTAACGATTTTAGCTTCAACAGCAGTTCCTAAAGAACAATACGGGCCCAATCGGTTCATCTTATCCATATTGTTTGTTTTTATTTGACGTTTAAAAGTCGTTTTGGGTATTCCAAATGCTGTGGCGGCTTCATTAATACCCATATCACCATTCTTTACAGCATCTACGGCATTGCATCACTTAGCTCCCTAGAGGTCCAGTTACCTCTCTTATGTGTTTTTTGTTTGCTAATAGATTTATTGGGCATAATCCTAAAACAAAACATACTGGTCCAGCTCTCCTCCTCGTAAGTGGACCATCTAACCTCAAATAGGAGGACAGATTGAACAGCATGTATTGTTTACAATAAGCAGACTACAGCAGTAGTTCTTACTCCATAGTACACATTTTAAATATAGTTCAATAATAAACTAACAAATAATCGGCCAAACTCACCTGTTTTTACAAAAAATGAAATTTAAAAAACTCAAATAAAATTATCTCACGTGGAAGTTTCAATTATCGTAAATAACCCTCCTACAAGTACGCACCGATGCGTTAGAACTGGCGTCTCTTAAGCAACTAACGTTAAACGATACAACAGAGTAGGATTGACTTGCCCTGTTGCCAAGCTTGGTCAGGTATACCTAGTGGACCGACTATCCTCCTGGTCCATCTCTCCTCACTTTACCCTACACTTTTCGACTTTTTGTCTTAAAATTCACTATTCTAGCGACTACAATGGTTTTATGATACACTTTTTCCACTCCTGAGTTAGGTGTAATCACTCCCAAGAAAAAACACATATTGGCATAGGGATTTGATCTTTGAGCTGTTTTTTAACTACTCTCAAAATTACAGTAAATCGATGCATATAAAAAATTTCAGTGGTTTTCTACTATTTTTACCATCTTACCCTGGACTAACAGTAGTTTAGGTACTCTTTTTTATTAAAAACTACCTTTATTGTAGAGCTTTTAAAAACACATAATACAACTGTCAGTTTTAGTTAATAACATAATTTATTTTACAAAACTTTTTACTAAACGTCAAGCTATTGTTATTTTTATGAATTAATGTAAAAAATCACAGCATTCGATCAGCGGCGGCCGGGCAGGTGAAGTAGGTGAAGGTGAGGTTCACCAAAAAAATATAATTAAATTGAGACAAATAAATAAAAAATGAAAACAACATTATTATATCTAAATTCTGAAATCAATTATTTATTCTCTTTTAATGAATCTAAAAATTAAAAAAGACAACTAGCTTTATTAGCGGTACGTACTTGACGGTCAAGTCCTGACCTGTGTCACTAGCCGTGTATAATAGGATTCAGGAAGAGGTGAATATAATTTTTGAAATGCAAAATCCATCTGCATCAGCGTTCACGGTTGCCATGGCAACGTGACGTCAGCCTATCGTTAGTGATAGCTGAGGAAACTGGTACGTGCAGTTCCGCTTAAAAATATATTATTCGTCTTCACCCACTGTTGGATGTGTATTTGGTATTCCTATTTTTCGGAAATTTCTCTAAGCGACAATATTTTGAAATTTAGTCCATTATATAGATATTTTTATATAGTATAGTGTATAGTATAGTATTTATTAGTTTACTTTAGTCACAATATTAATTTTATTTGTTTAGTGCACTTTATTAATACATTTCTCTGTGGTTTGTTTCGGACTTCGGATATAAAGTGTTCTCGTGGATTTCGTTTGAACAAAAATAATTTAAGAGAGAGACATGAATCCAATTAATGACTTCTTCTTCTTCTTCTTCCTATGCCGTCTCCAATAACGGAGGTTGGCGACCACATTTCTAAAAATTTCTCTGTCTTTTGCAACGTGGAATAAATCGTCTACAGTCATGTTTGTCCAGTCTCAAATATTTCGCAGCCATGATTTCCTCTTTCTACCTATTCTCTTTTTGCCATCGACTCTACCCTGCATGATGACCTGCAGAAGACTATATTAAATGGTGGCTAAATTAATGACTTGGTGTGTAATATATTAGAGACTCCATTTAGGCATTGGAAAAATGAAAATAAAAGGGATGTTCTTTTACATTGTCGACCAACCAGTATTTTAAACATCTGCGTCTGATCCAGAGTGGTCGGCTGCAATCAGCATCTGACTTACAGTGGGCGGCTGAATTGAAACTCACCAACCCCAGGCGTGGTGTTTTAATCGCCAAAAAACCCTCAATGAAATGTCGAGGTTCAGAACTAAAATAGCCCAGGCAAGCAGAACTGAACAAGAAAAACTGTTTTCAAGTTATTAGGGCCATAAACTCTAAAAAATTTTTTTAACGAATTTTTTGGGCGCGAAGTAGGTACTAGTCCTTTTGGCTCCGGCAAGCTTTCCTCATCTTCTTACTGAATTCCTTTAAAAATATTTGGAACTGAAAAGTTTTATTTATTTAAGACTTTAGTGACTAGATAAAATACCAATTAGATGGTAAAACTGACATTGAAGTGACGATTCCAATAATATTACAATATACAGAAGTGTTGTATTCAACATACCAATGTGAGTCGTGATATCAGAAAAATGGTAAATGTGGCAACATTGCAATCGTCAAATTGGAGCTCTCCATAATACAGAATAGGCGTATTCTGGTGTTTTTACAATTTGGGTTATCTATTTAAGATACAATTAGGCGTTTCCGGACTTTTAGTTCACTCAGTATATACAATATTATGTAGTTTGCAATGATACTTGTGTCATATCATAACATAACAGTGAACTTAACTACATCCATATGTAACCAAAGTGGCTAAATACTACATTTAAAATACTTTCGCAAAAATTTCATGTCATGAGATGTCCAAATCACAAATTGGAATGAAATGACAAGGTAAGTGTTAAAAATATAAGTGTTTTTTTTTATTATTTATTTATTTAAACTTACTAAAATTATTTAGACCTAAATTATATTAACCTAAATTATTATTTACAAGTGTTTTAAAAGTAACGTAAAATTTGTTTTGGTTAAACATTAGACTGTCGTAAGTTTCTATTCTCTTAAAGGAAAATATTGATCACGAAGCGAAGAAAACTTCGAAATTTCCGCAAACATTGTGTCTGCAATGACCATTAAGGAACTAACAGGAGTCTTGGAGAACGGGAGCAACTTCTAACTGGAGAAGTTCACCAAGTTATTGAATGTCCACTGTAGTTTACAGAGACACTGTCCGAGGACAATATGCTGTTAGCTTTCTACAAAAAAAAACTAAACTTTTCGTAAATATCACGAAAACTAATACAACGAACGTTTAAACTGCATAACGACAATTTAGACAATAAAAATAGCACATTTGAATGTTATCTATCTCTGTTATACGTATTATGCAGATATCTTTCTTTTTTAATATGTAGAAGGTAAATGCAAATAATTAATGGTGTTAATTTTAAATTTTGTTGTCATTATAACAGAAAATATAACAAATAAAAAACACAGTCAATGGATTTATTGAATAAATTAACAAGAAGAAACAAGGAAAATAGGAGAAATTTTATAAAGAAGGTGAGTTTGCAGCAAGTATGGTTATCGATTTCAGGATTAATAAAAATTAAGTCAAAGAGCAGTTTATGTATTTTGTTTATACAAAACTTTCCTAACTAGTTTAAAGATAATTCGTCTCCCCGTGGTTCACTGTGGATAGAACCTTGATCTCTGAACTAAATGAACTAGTAGAATGATTGCTGGCATTCAGATTATCTCATCGAGTTTATCTGTCTATTATACATATGAATAGACCAATGTAACAAAACGGTTAATACCACAATCATGACATTTGTTAAATCAAGGTAATTATAGGGAACGAATCAAAATGTTTAAAAATATGATTTGGAGTTTTCTAATATTTTTTCTGATTCGGAAGACATTTAGCGGCGTATGTAAAACAATCCAGAATGAATTAACAGAATCAATTAACATTTTGAATAACGTGATTAAATCTTAGATTTAGGAAACCATTTTTCTATCGCTAGAAGTAGATGAAACTATTTATATAACATGTAATTCACAATTATCAATTGTTGTTTGATACGTATTACATGGTAATATTTATAAGAGGTTTTTAGGTTTTACAGACGTGAGTAAAAGCCATAAGGTAGAATTATATTTTTGGTATTTTAAAGGGCAGATTAAAATTTTTTGATATGAAAAATAAGTTGGTAGGGCAAACTTATGACGGATCTACTGTGATGTCTGGTAAATTAAATGGTCTCTAGGCAAAAGTTAAAACTATTGCACCGCAAGCTTTATTTAGTCACTGTCATGCGCATAGAAAGAATTTATTTTTGCAGGAGTAAAAAATTTACAAATGTGTCTTTTTTTGACAGTTTCAGCGGATTTGCTTCATTTTTCTCAAGCTCGCCTAAACAGACGAATGTTTTAGAACTATTTGTTTAAAAAAAATGCCAACAGTTTGTCAGACGCGATGGAATTTTAAATCTCGGGTAGTTTTCACTCTAGCAGATTTTCGTGAACACCTTTTGGAAGTTTTTAATTTTATTATTGAAGGCGACGATTTTAAAAGTTACGACATCTCGATCCGTGAAGCAATCGGTTTGAAAACTTTAGTAAATGATTACTCTTTTAATATTCTTTTACATATTTTTAAGAAAGTGTTTACCCAAACCGATTTGATATTCAATGTTGCTCAAAATTAGTCAACTGATATTATTTATTTTAAAAATAGAATAACACAGCTGGTGCAAAATCTCAGAGATTTTCGTAATTTACGATGACGTTATAACCCATTTTGCTACTTCCAAACAACGTAGATTGGAGTTAATTTATAAACATGTTCATGTTCTAAATTTATAGAACTTTTTATTATAGAAAAAAAACAAAATGAAAAAAAAAAACAAAAAATCTCTTATGATTGTTATGTATGGTTTTCATGTACGGATATACTTGGCAACGTTGCACTTGGCAAACGGAACCTCAAGTGACAGCGGTGACATGACAACCACACATGACAAGGGACTTAGGTTATGGACTACATGTGAACTGAAATAATGTTAATTTATAAAATACTTATAAAGCTTAATAAATTAATAAAACCTATCGTAAGTAGCTTTATGTTATGTCCAACAGTCCTAAAGAGGAATACATTACATGGTGACAGCGGAAAAGTGACGATAGGTTAAGTTGTGTTAAAAGCCGGTGCATGTGAAAAAAACCTATAAAAACATATATGTAAGTAAAGGAGCTATACTGTGCTCGAATCAAGATGACAGATACTTGTAAAGGCTTAGAACCGTTTAGTTTCCAAGGAAATAATATTTTACACGAGTGGAAATTTTGGAAGCAAAAGTTCCAGTTAATTTTAACAGCCTCCGGCAAAAGTGAAAAACCAGACCACATAAAAATCGCTTTTCTCCTAAATCAGCTGGGAGATGAAGGGCTAAAGATATTCAATACCTTCGAGTATGAAAATGTTGGAGATGATCAGAAGTACAATGTTGTTTTGTGTAAGTTTGATACATACTGCAGCCCTCTTAAGAATTTAATTTATAAACATTTTAAGTTCTTTAAAAGAGATCAATTACAAAATGAAAGTATTGATCAGTTTGTAACTGCCTTCAAACAATTAACATCAACATGTGAGTTTAAAGAAAAGGATACTTTAATTTTGGACAGGATTGTTTTGGGTACACATGATCTACGAATTCAAGAAAAATTATTACAATGTGCTGATTTAAAACTAGCACAAGCTATAGACATCTGTAGGGCTACGGAAAATAGTGCTGTTACTCAACGTGAAATATCCAAAGAAAGTGAAAGTGTTAGTGTTGTGAAGAAAAGAAATGAAGAAAACAGACCTGGATCTACAGGACAGTCAAAGTATGGTTCAAAGTATGAGAAGAAGCAGTCCACAAGCCACAAAGTTACTAACAAAAATACAGGTAACCATTATATTCAGTGTTATAAATGTGGACTTCAGCATATTAGGGGTAAGTGTCCTGCATTTTTCAGATATTGTTCTTTGTGTAACAAAAAAGGACACTACCGTAAATTTTGTCCTATACTAACAACAAAGTCCATGAAATCAATCATAACAATAGTAGTTGTAGCAATTCTGATACTGATTTAACTGATAAACAGGTGCTAGTGTGGACTGTTAATGAAATTAATCCGAACTCTTCAGAATGGTTCCAAAAAATCATTATTAATGGTAAAGAGAGTATTTTAAAAGTTGATACTGAAAGTGAAGTCAATATATTGAACAGTAGTGATTTTAAAAATTTAAATATTGAATATAAAATGCTTGAAAATACTAATAGTTCATTATCTAGCTATACTGGACATGTTATTAATGTTGTTGGTAAAATTTATATACCTTGCTCTTTCAAGAACATATTTAAAGATTGTCTGTTCTATATTTTAGATAATGATTAACAAAAATCTCTATTAGGCCTAAAGGCAGCAAGAGACTTTCAAATTGTTTGTGATCAGCCTAGTGTTAGTATGATAGATAATGAAACAAATCATATTATAAATAGAATAGTTATAAGAGCATTTTTTCAGGTGTAGGAAAGGTCAACAGGTATTTTAATATAACTTTATCTAGTGATGCAGTGCCATTCATCAGTGGGACACGAAAAATTCCACTGGCTATAAGGAGCCAAGTTTAAGATAAACTTGATGATATGTTACGTAAAAACCTTATTGTACCAGTTAGTGAACCCACAGAATGGCAAAATCCTATTGTAGTTGTTCCGAAAAATAAGGGATCTGATATTAGAATATGTATGGATCCTGTGTATCTAAATAAATATGTTAAAAGAGAAAGGTTTCCAATTCCTACTCAAGATACTTTATTTGCTGAGCTTTCAGGGCTAATTATTTCACACTATTAGATGCATCATCTGCTTTTCTTCAGTTGCATTTAAATTATAAAAGTTCACTTTTACTACACCTTTTGGTCGTTATAGATATCTGAGATTACCATATGGCCTTACCTGTACACCTGAAATTTTTCAAAAATATATGTCCGAACTTTTAGATAGTATATCAGGAACAATAACATATTTTGATGATATTTTGGTTTTTGGATGTTCTAAAAATGAACATGATTAAAATTTGAAATGTGTTTTGGAAAAAATTAAACAGAGTGGCTTAACTTTGAATTTAGGAAAATCTAAATTTTGTCAAACAAAAGTGAAATTTTTAGGTCATCAGATTAGTTATATTGACATTTCACCTGATCATGATAAAACAGAAGTTATTACAAAAATGACACCACCAAGTATATCCGTACATGAAAACCATACATAACATGATACAAGAGACTGTAAAACAAATAAGACCATCAAAGATATTGATGTACCTTCAACATCTAATAGAACATAACCCATCAATGACATTAATGTACCTTCTACATCATACATTACTTCACCTGGTTTGAAAACCTCTAGAAGTGGTAGAGTCATTCGCCCTCCTGATAGATTTATCTATTGAAATATTTGAGGAACTTTCGTTTGGAACTGTCAAAGTTAAATTACGCATTTAAAAGTTCTCCGTGAATTTTTGTGATTTAAGAAGTCCTCAGTACAGTTGTGGCCTTTGTACGAGGAAGTTGTTTTGTCGTTCGAAGCACATTAACGTAGAAGACTAAGAAAAATATAAAAGTTCAGTGTAATTGAATTTATTTTACCCCCGTTGGGGGTTACTGTTTGGATACGATAAGTGTTTATAAGTGTAAGATAGATTCAAAGTGTTAAGTGTTAAGTTATTAAAAACTTGATATGGATTATGCGGGGAGACCACCAGACAAACCTCCAGATATTAGCCGGATGGAGGAAGATGTTAATATAGAAAAAATAAAATCCAATATAAACAACACCTGGGACGGTAACTCAAAAAACAACGGAGAAACTGTAAGTAGTAAAACTTCTAATAATTCTACAGAAAATGTAAGAGAACAATTTCTATATCAGAGCAGTGATACAGGTCCTTTTCATGTATATATAGAAAATAATACTCCTGATTTTAAAGTTAAGATAAATGCCATCAAAATCGGTGATATTATACTATCAAATTTTCCAAATTTGGATAACAAAATTACTAGTATTGATTCAATCGGCAAGAATAGAATCAGAATTAAATTAAAAGACTATCAATCGGCCAATTTTTTAATCAATCAAAAAACTTGCTCATTATTTACAAACAACAATTTTGATATTTACGTTCCAAAGTTTATACTACATAGACAGGGTATAATTAGAGATATAGATACTGAATTTTCTGAGGAATACATTAAAAATAAAATTAAACAATACGATATGCACTGCAAGTTTGAAGTAGCTTCAGTTAGAAGAATAAATAGAAAGGTAGAAAAACATATCGAAGATAAAACAGTAATAGACAAGGTTCCAACCAAATCATGTATTGTAAATTTTAAAGCTCAAACTCTTCCAAAATATATCATAATTAATTAAGTAATTAAAGAAGTCGAACCCTATGTTCAAAAAGTTTTATTATGTTTCTCTTGCCTTCGTTTTGGACATCTTGGATCTCAATGCAAAGCACGTCCCAGGTGCAATAAATGTCATGATTTTCATAACACAAAAGATTGTACAGTAAATATATATACTCCTAGCTGTTTCAGCTGCCAAGGTAATCATTTTACGACACACCTAAGTGCATGCCCTGAGTTCTCTAGGCAAAAACAAATCAAGAATACAATGCCATCATTAAATTTAAATTTCTTTGATGCCTGTAAACAAATACCGAAAAAATCATATGCCAATATCGCCGCCAGACATAATAGTTCTTCCTTGACAACCAACTCTAATACCAATGATCAGTCCTATCAAGTAACTTCAAATCAAACTGGTTCGTTCGCAAAAAAGTTCTCTTCACAAATGTTTTATACCAGCAGTAGTCCAGAAAACTCAAATTTAAAACGACAACGTCCAAGTACTCCCGATCCTTTGGAATCAGCTAGAAAAGAAATAATTTCCCCAATAAATATCCCTAGACAAAAAGGTGGTATTTATAATACCTCTAAATATACAGAGAATAGAAATACAACAAATTTGCAGACACAAGGAGTATCATTAGATTTAAATAATGTAATTTTAGAATTGGTTCTTAATATAATTAGTTCATTAAAACTCACTGAAAATTTAGATGCATCAAAAACAGAGATTATACAACAAATTAATAAATACTTAAGTACGGCATCGATCTTGCAAGAAGACTTACATGGACAAACGTCATCTTCTCAGACATAACTAGTCCTATAAATTTTTTACAATGGAACTGCCGCTCAGCAGTTTCTAATAAACCAAATTTAGAAGCCTTACTTATTCAAAAAAATGTGTATGTGGCCATGTTATCAGAAACATGGTTTAAACCAGAAAAATTCTATAACTTCGCTGGTTATAATTGCTTTAGATCTGATCGCCCAGATGGCTATGGAGGTACAGCAATTTTAATTAAAGATAAAATAATTGCAGAAGAAATAAATTTATTAGATAACTATAATTTTACTTACACATGCATGGCTGTTAAACTTTCTTGTATCAATAAACCTATACATATAATATCCATATACAAAGAACCACGTATTAGAGTAACAGTTGAAGAATGGATCCATTTTTTTCAACACATTCCTCCGCCATTCATCATTGGAGGGGACTTCAACGCTCACAATATGGCATGGGGATGCGAAACTAATGATACTCACGGTAAAGTTTTATTAGAGGCGATAGAACAATGTAATCTTATATACTTAAATGATGGTTCTCCAACTCTTGCACTGAGTTCCAGTCAATCAGCAATCGACATAACAATTTGCACCCAGGACATTATATCTAAATTAACTTGGTCTGTTATTCAAGATCCACATGGTTCTGACCATCTACCCTTGACCATCTCCTTCGAAAATTCCAAACAAGCAACACCACCTGGTAACAATACACAAAAAAGATGGAATCTAAATAAAGCAAATTGGAATCTGTATTCATCCAACTTTTCTTCAGAAATACTTCCTCAAACTTATGAAGAATTAGTCAATGAAATAAATAAATGCGCATCCATTGCTATTCCAAAAGTATCAAAAAACAAAATATACCCTACAAAAAACATTCCAAAACCATGGTGGGATAATAACTGTGAAACAGCTGCAAATAACCGTAAAACAGCCTATAGACGTTATAAAACAAATCCCAATATTCATAATTTAATTGAATACAAAAAATTGGATGCATTAGCAAAGAAAATTTTTAAAAATAGAAAAAAACAAAGTTGGATAAACTACTGCGAAAGCCTTAACTCCCACAGTCCAATCAGCGACGTCTGGAAGAAAGTACATCGCTACAAAAACCGAAAACAGTCCAATAAACTCCCGATAAACTGCGAAGCTGCATGGATAGAAGATTTCCACTTGAAAATTTCACCTCCTTGGGTACCAAATCAAATAAACGAAGTTACAGTCACCGTTTCCAGAGAATATTCAAATCTAGAAAAACCATTTGAATTGTGGGAATTAAATTATGGACTCGAACAAAATAATAATTCGTCTCCAGGGATGGACTGTATATCATACTCTATGTTATATTTTTTACCCACAGAATACAAATCATTATTATTACAAATTTTTAACAATATATGGCAAAATGAGAATTTAATTCCCAAAACATGGAAGGACTATATTGTATTACCTATAAAGAAGCCAGGAAAGCCAGATAACAACGTTGAGTCTTACAGACCTATATCTTTAAGTTCTTGTATACTAAAAACTCTAGAAAGATTAATCAAAAATCGGCTTGATTACTGTCTTGAATCCGAAGATATCCTTCCCAAATCTCAATATGGCTTCCGGAAATCCAGGTCTACACAGGATGCTCTCACTTCACTAGTTTCCTCTGTTCAGGTCAATTTCACAAATCAAGAATCAACAGCTGCAGCATTTATAGATGTAACCTCTGCATTTGATAACATAAATTTATATATTCTACATAAGAAATTGTTATATCTTGGAATGTCAGTTAAAATTTCAGATTTCATTATATCCTTGTACAAGAATAGATGGACTTACTTAAAAATAAATGAGGCACTTTTATCGCCAAGGCTAACGAATATAGGTATACCACAGGGTAGTATTTTAAGTCCACTTCTTTTTTCATTGTATAATATAGATATAAAACAGATAGTACCTCCACACTCTAATATATTGCAGTTTGCAGATGATGTTGTGTTGTATACCTCTCATACTACCCTTGACATTTGTAGACGTCAACTCAAATCTACACTAGATTGTGTAAAAAGTTATTACCATTCTCTAGGCTTATCAATATCAACTACAAAGACTGAAATTTGTTTTTTTTCCAAAAAACGCCAAACTCCCCAAGGTAACTTTAAATTAGGAAAAATAGAATTTCCAATCAAAAATTGTGTAAAATATCTAGGCACATATTTGGATCGTAAACTGTTATGGAAGGATCAAATTCATTCTATTATAAAAAAATCGGAAAACTCCATGAATATCCTTAGAGCATTTTGTAAAACCAATTGGGAAGCTGACCCGAATATTGCATTGCTATTTTATCGCTCAATGATTCGACCAATTTTCGATTATAGTTGTCATTTATATGGGTGTGCGCCAACAAAACATCTTAATAAAATTGAAACCCAGAAGAATAAATGTTTGAGGCTATGTCTTGGTTACTTAAAATCTACTCCTATTAGTATTATTGAAATTGAAGCTAAAGAGCCACCCCTTACACTACGCAGACAGTTTTGTACAGATAAGTTTGTAGCTAGAGCTATATCAAAAAACTCCAGCTATTTAAAAAATATTCGTTACTTGAATATATTAGACTTAAACCATAAATATTGGCGTAACAAAAAAACTCCCATATACGTTGAAAGTTATCGGAAACTAACAATATTTGAAGAACAATTGTATCAAAATAAAATACCACCAATTTATACACAACCTCCTAAGACTCTCTTCTCTAGGATAATAGAAACATATTATATGGATTCAAATCTTCCAGGAAGTATGATCAATAAAATAATTAAAGATAAGTGGCCTGCATTTCAATATATTTTTACTGACGGCTCTAAAATTCAAAATAAAACGGGTTGTGCAATATATCACTGGAATTCTGATTACAAAGAATCATGTCGATTGCCCAATGAAGCTTCAATATATACTGCCGAACTATCAGCTTTATTTCTTGCGTTAAAATATATAGCCTCTAATGGTATGAATAATTATATCATTCTGACTGATTGTAGAAGCATTATGGACAAACTCACTTCTATCAAAACCACAAAAAACCTAAACCATATTGAGATAGAAATAAAGAAGTTACATTATGATATTATTTCCGCAGGTAGCTCGATTATTATTTGTTGGGTAAAAGGACACTCTGGAATATTAGGAAATGAAGAAGTCGACAAATTAGCTAAATCTGCAGCTTTAACCAAACATAATATAAACAACATACTTCTTCCAGTAGCAGACATAGATAATATCAGTAGAAACAACTGCAAACAAAGATGGCAACGTTTATACAACCAAAGTACAACTGGAATAAACTTTAGAGCTTGCCAACCACTAATACCCAATGAGAGATGGTTCAAATATGAGACAAATAGGTTATTTATAAAAACAATAAACAGAATAAGATCAAACCACGCACTCACTCCTGCATACAAACACAGCATAGGTATTACTGATAACCCCTATTGCTCCTGTGGTAAAGTGGGAGATCTGCAGCACTTTATATTGGAGTGTGGACAGTACAAACAAAGTATCAAAATGATGTATGAAAAACTAATTGAAATTATAGCTAGTTTTAGGTATTCAAATCAAAACTTGTAAATATGTCAAAAATTGAATGTGTATACCAACATATTACTTTCTGTAAATTTATATTATAAATAGGCTTAGGTAATAAAATCAAAAATTGTAATTACTACAAATAGTCTGGCTAATTGGCTATGCCAAAGCCATTATACAATAAAAAAAAAAAAGAAATATTTGTGAATTATTGTTTTGTTATTTATGTACTTATGATATATTTTGTGAATTAATTTTTGTTTATTTTGTTTTTATTAAAGGGGACGTGATATGTATGGTTTTCATGTACGGATATACTTGGCAACGTTGCACTTGGCAAACGGAATCTCAAGTGACAGCGGTGACATGACAACCACACATGACAAGGGACTTAGGTTATGGACTACATGTGAACTGAAATAATGTTAATTTATACAATACTTATAAAGCTTAATAAATTAATAAAACCTATCGTGAGTAGCTTTATGTTATGTCCAACAGTCCTAAAGAGGAATACATTACAATGATGATTGAAACTCTTTTATTAGACAGTATACCTATCTGAGGAGACAAAAAAACCTTGCCGACCCTGTTTCTTAAGCCACTAGCCATGACTTAAAGTTGCCAATTTTACCGTGGGAAATTTAAAGAAGATAATATAAAGAAAATAAAGATAAATAATGATATAAGAAATTAAAATAATTAACTGAATAAGGTCATAATGTTAAAATATGACATAATATCCTATCACAAATACCATTCTCTAGAGAAAACAACTTCTTGACCGGAAATATAATATCAATTATTACAGACCACGGTATATAGACTTATATAATATTAATATATTGACCCGCAACCCTAATGTAAACTTACATATTCATCAAATAACATCGGCGGATGTGATAGGAACACGTCAAATCTAATTACGTCACAATTGAAGCAATAGATCGGTATTGCAACAATTAACAGAAACAGACACCTAATATAACAACGAACGGCATGTATCTACATCGAGCCAAGCCGTATTTCCTCTATGCGGACAAAGCTCAACTGATTATGGGCCAATATTTGACATAACGAGGTGGTGCCCGGCAGTGATTGTATTGATAAGGGCGTTCATGAACAACGAGATTCTGAAATTGGAAAAGATCGCTTTAACAAATAAAGCATGGCGTGAATTGGCTCATACGTATATTTCCTTTTGAACGCGTTTGTAATCAAATCATGAATGTCCAATAAATAATGCATTTTTTATTTGCAGGTTTAACTGGAGAATGAAATTGCCAATTAAAATTTTTAACGCGTAAAAATTACCTATATATTAAAAGGGAAATAGTTATGTTGCAAAAATATAGTAGATAATATTAATTGAAATTTAGGAATAAATATTTAAAATTCAATTAATAACAGAATACATTATGTTGTGAAAAAGTAGTATAATGAACATCAATCTAAACTTTAAACTTCCTTAAAATGACCATCTTACTGATTAGTGTTCACGTGAATATCGTAGAGTAAGGACGTATTCCGCCGAGTGCGATAGCAAAAAGTGACCATCGATAAGAACAATTAAAATCTAATTATTAAAATTCTAGTGGAGCAGCCAAATACCCTGTATAATGTCAACGGAAACATAATAACAGAACTAGAAGAACAGTTGAAGACATGGAAAAACTATATTGAAGAACTCTTTGCAGATGATAGACAACAATCTGAGCTAAGTAACACAAGGAGACGAAGGTCCAGAAATAACGGAAGAAGAAGTAATGTACGCACTAAAAAGAATAAAAAATGGTAAAGCCCCAGGTCCAGATGAAATACCAACGGAAATCCTTAAACTAATAGAAAAAGACTCGATTCACATTTTAGTTAAACTTTTCAATAGCATTTATACATCAGGAAAAATACCACAAGAATGGCTTTTATCCACCTTTGTTACTATACCAAAGAAGACAAATGCCAAACAATGCAGTGATTACCGTACAATCAGTCTGATGGGCCATGTACTGAAAATATTTCTGAAAATTATACACTCTAGAGTACACAGAAAACTGGAAATGGACATCAATAATACCCAGTTTGGATTCCGAAATGGACTTGGAACAAGAGAGGCGTTGTTTGCACTGAACGTTATGTCTCAAAGATGTCTTGACATAAATCAAGATGTATTCATGTGTTTCATAGATTACAACAAGGCCTTTGATAAAGTGCGGCATGATCACCTAATCAGACTCCTGACAGAAAAGAATTTAGATAAACGAGACATCCGAATAATAGCAAATATGTACTACAATCAGAAAGCAGTAGTGAGAGTAGAGAATAACACCACTGAAGAAATCGAAATAAAGCGAGGTGTGAGACAAGGGTGTATACTGTCACCAACCCTGTTTAATCTCTATTCCGAAGACGTAATGAATAGAACACTCTCTGAGCAATCCGTAGGTATTAAAATAAATGGTGTTAGATTAAACAATCTGAGATTTGCCGACGACACCGTTCTGATCGCAGAAACACTTGAAGAGCTACAGACATTGGTGAATAAGATAGCAGACTGCAGCGAAGAATATGGACTATCTTTGAACATAAAGAAAACTAAATTTATGGTAATATCGAAATCAACACAAAATGTCCAAAATTTATATTTACACAATGAAATTATCGATCGAGTTAGCAAATACAAATATTTAGGCACTTTTATAAATGAAGACAACGATAGCTCAGCAGAAATCAAAATAAGAATAGAAAAAGCCAGATCCATATTCACTAAAATGAAGAGAGTGTTCTGCGGAAGAGATTTGAGCCTTGAAATGAAACTTCGCCTGATGAGATGTTACGTACTTTCTGTGCTGTTCTACGGAATGGAGTCATGGACGTTGAAAAAGATTGATACCAAAAAATTAGAGGCATTTGAACTGTGGATGTATCGCAGAATCCCGAGAATATCATGGACCGAGAGAGTCACAAATGTCGAGGTCTTGAGAAGAATGAATAAAGAAAAGGAAGTCATATTTACGATCAAAAAACGAAAACTGCAATACTAGGGACACATTACAAGAGGCGAAAGATATGACCTGCTTCGAGTAATTATGCAAGGGAAAATAGCAGGAAAAAGGTCCATAGGAAGAAGACGAAACTCCTGGCTAAAGAATCTACGGGAATGGTATAGCTGTAGCAGCAACGAATTGTTTCGGTCAGCAGTTTCGAAAATACGTATAGCCCTGATGATCGCCAACCTTCGGAACGAAGATGGCACTTGAAGAAGAAGAAAATTCTAGTTATTAAAATAAACAGTAAAGTGGCAGTGGCGTACCGGGCGTGCATGATTTGGACGCTAAATTTAAAATTCGACACTGAAAAATAAAATTACCTGTTTCTGTATACATGATTTGGACGCTGGGTGTAATTGAAATGTAAATGGAAAGTCAGGTAATAAAATTCTAGAAATTAAGCTTGATAAGGATTATTTGTCACTTTGAAATAAATACGACATACATTTTACGAAATAGAATCGATCCATACAGTTAGTTTGATACTCATGTATTCTATTTCTAACGAACATAATTTTTTTTCTACTCATTGGATCTTTAAGTCTATTACTTTCACTATTACAGACACTATTAATTTTAATGTAAGTTTCAGTTTAAAAATTTTTTAAAACATCAATAAAATGGAAAATATTTGGATGAGCATGGTAAAAATTATCATTAAAACGCGAGTGGAACGATTCACAAGCATTAATTGTTAATTGTAAACTCTCACTCATCGCAGCCCACATCTCCGACGGAAATGTTGCGTGGTCGCCAATGTAGTTGTCCAATGAGTAGTCGGAAAACTTTTCAATTTTTGAATCATTTGGTTGAATAGCCATAAAATCATATATGAAAGATTCTTCGACTTCTGAGGGAGGTAAAAATGGCAGCCCAAAAATATATTTCAGCCATTTAGATATTTCACTGTCTGCCAATTTATATTCCCGAATTAAGCCACAACCACCGATATTACGATACCAAGCTTGCATAAGATGAAAACGGCACCCTTTAATGTGCACATTTGGAAATTCAAAACGCGCAGCATTGTGGATAGCAATTTCAAAATCGGAGAAAATGATTTTTGGATTAAATTTTAGACCAATTACTTCACATTTGCGTTTCAAAACATTAAATAGTTTTATATATGTTTGTTCCGATTTGTCGGAAAGTAAACAATAACACAATGGTATATAATGTCCATTGATAAATACATGTATGGTAAAAAATTGCTTGAAATATTGAGCACAGTAACTAAATGTACCGTCCATATAAATCGTTTCACTGCCGCACAGAAAACGCATGTTAGTGTTACACGAGAAGATGATAATGTTAGAACTTAGTTCAACCGCAAATATAAAATTCTCGTCTTTAAGTGTTTTGATATTCATAATATTTATCGCAGCAATAGTTTCTTCTTTACTTTTGGGCAGTTTCGGTTGAGCCATTCGCCGTTCACTGTATATTTGATTTCGTATTAAATTAACGTCTTTAACAGACATGTGGCTCAAGCAATCTACGTTTTGTTTCAACGCACTATGTATGATTTTGGAGGGCCTTTCGGTCAAATTATCCTTAGCCTGCCTTTTGGCACTGCTACGCACAATCTGTCTATTAAGCGTCTTGATATCACACTCGTGATTATGTTCTAGATTACTTCGGATCACTAACTTTTCTGGCCCTTTCGTGAATATCTTCGCTTTACACGACCGTTTTACGCACCTCCAATACGTTTCTCCCGATTTTAGTGCTTTATCTTGAGAAAAAGTAAAACTGTTCACTTTGAGCAAAATTTTACCACGATTACTTACTAACGTTGAAATTTCCATGTTCACTTTTCACTATTCTCTGACAAACTAATAACTAGTAACTAAGTAAATTTCAATGACCATCATTAAACCCTAATTATATCTAATATCTGATACCTGCGATAATCCTTCCGGTAGCGTCCAAAACAAGGGTACTTTTAAGACCCTCAGGTACTTCAGCATTGAAAACATGCCCGCCCGGCGTACCAAATTCTGTTTTCTACAATGAATAATTCACACACACACGGAACACAGACAATCAGAGTCTATTGTAGTATCAGCAGAAATTGCAGGTAAGCAGCACGTCCACTATTAAAAAACATTCAGGAACATGTACCCAACTCCCCAACAATATTCTTCACTAGAATACACATCCGAACATGCACCAAACCACATATATTGGCAACCTACAAATACTCCTATATCAAACATTTCACAAAATCAATTCGCTCTTCCACCACAACCACAACAATTTCCACTGCAACCCCAACCAATTTACTACAACCCAAGCACCCCATCTACTGTAGGGCAGGCCTCAAACAAAGCTAAAACTTGCAATTACACATTTAGAAAACTCGAATGTAGAGTCTAGCGAAGAGGACGATCAAGAAACGCAAAATAAAAACTCATGGCAAGTAGTCATACACATATGGAAGTAGACTCTGTCCATTTAGCAATTGAAACGAAACTCAGAAATCGTAGACAGGTTTCGTCCCTGCTGACTACAGAAGCATTATTAAAAGGGCACGAATTAATAATCCTTATAAAATAAAATATCTTAATTTTGACAATTTCTTTCAATATGGTACATCTATGTACCTATATTATTATTAGACCAGGATCGAAAAAGGAAATCCATGTGTCATTGACGTGGTCTGGTATCAAACACACCAGAAGGGATGATTAATTATAAACTTACCATAAATGGTAATTGGACTGAGCTTCCACAACGTACAAAAAAGAAGTTAGACACTGAATGCCCAAAATTGTACAGAGGCCCTTGCCCTATTGAAAAATCGAATTATGAATACCTTCAAGAATTAAAGCAGTTGATCCCTCAGGACTACCGCGACTTTTACACTAACCTTCCATACAAATAAAAAATTATTTAAATAATTTTTACTTTATTGTAGTAACATAAAAACACAATTAAAGAAAATTTAATTGTCGTTTTCCTTCCGTCAAAGTTTTTGTAAACACGAAAAAGTAGCCAATTTATGGTATGGATTCTTTTATCTTTTTTATTCAATACTTTATTTTTAAATACAATTATTAATGCACCAAATTATTCTATTGTATTATGCATTATCCTAACGATTTTTTTGTTTCTTCTTGCAAAATTTGACGTATGTCAAAAAGACAGCCAACATTAAAGTGTTAAGTTCGTATGTCAACCTAAATGACGTAATAATTTAAATTACTTAAAAAATAATTTACTTCATGTAAGCAGGTCGTGAGTCCATTTAAGTAAATAAAATTTCGAACGACTTTGTGAGGAATTGCAAAGATGGAAAAGTTTTTTGTCCTTCCTGAAAAGTTACATGAAATTGACATACGACTTTATGTCTAATTGCAGGTACCACAACGGTATATATCTTCTTTTCCAAAATTTGCAATCTTAAACTAAGATTCATATTGACATATAAAATTGTTGTAGCCTTTCAGCATGATCATGTAGGTATTTAGATATTCTCTGTCTGGCCACATTACAGTTGTTTATATAGAAATATATGTCGACAATTTTGTTTAAAGAGATTTTAACGATTAAACGTGCAACATCGAAAACATATGCGTATTGACCGCAATAGCCATCATAAATTTTCTCAGTAATTAATTGTAAACGCTGTTGCAATGAGTGTTTTATTTTATGTTATTTGGAAATTTACGTGATGCAATATTTTTGCATGTTTGATGTTTTAATTCAAATGAGGAGATATGGATTTTGCGTGCTTGTGTTTAGTAGAGACAAATAGTATAATTATTGTATACAGGGAATAGCGGCTGGACACTAATAATTTATTCATCGTTGTTGGACAATATTATGACAGTATTACGAAGTAAACAATAATAAATATGTTTGTCTTAATAAGGACCTAACTATAAACTTGTTGGTAAAACGTGAAGTAGGCCAAGGATACATTCTTTCTCCTTTTATTTCTAATATTTTCACAGAATTTTTCAATTATTATTTAAGAAATTACTTAAAAAATACAATGTGGTATATTTAATTATCTATCTACATAAAAGACTTAATGACGAGTCACACCGTTTGTCCAGTAAGGTAACGACGCCATCTAGGAAAGAAATATGAACTACCAAAATTTGACATTTCAATCATATTTTCTTCTTGAAACAATACGTTTAATTAATAATACTGTATTAATTACATATTAATATAAAATGATTCATAATAGTATTATTTTTAGGGTATAGTTTAACAAAAAATAATTTATCCTAGGATTATATTTGTCATTGGATGTTTCTATATGATGGAATTAGCTTTTCTGTCAACATAGAACAGAATACTTAGTCTACTGGACAGAGATAGAGAGAGAAGGCAAATATTTATTTTACCGAAGAGAAAGAAAAAGAAAAGGACGACAAAGGGTGCCAACTACTTTTTGAAAAAGAAGTAGTAAAAAGAAACTAAAAGTTTTTATAACAAACAAACAAAAATAAAATAAATTTTGAAAAATAAAATTTGAAAACCGTGGCTCCGTACATAGACGATAAGAAAGCTATGCTTCAACTCCCAGAGTTACAACATATATCATTTGATTTTTTAAAACTATTTTATTAAAATATAATTATAATCAAAATGAGGTAATTAAACCTAAATACAAAATAACATTGAAAATGTAAATGACGAATAAATTCAATTTTATATTTAACAAATTTTGAAAATTACTAAAATCATTAAACAAAATTTTTTAAGAAAAAATTAACATTTTTCAAACTTTAAAGAACTTAAATGTGTGATATGAAATTTTATTAACCCACATCTTCATTGTTGTTGGTCCTATTGGAGTGTGTCATACGTTAAATGAAAGAGAAGGATATCACAAATATATTAAGATAGAAAAAACAAAGCGACTACCAAAAGGGCACTATACATTGTCTTCATTAATAATAAACGTAAAGTTAAATACGAGAATTGTTGTAGGGCACTATGCATAAAAATAGTTTAACTTAAAGACAAATTTTGATTTATTGACCTAAAGAAGGCCCTGGCTGAGTACAAAATAAACAACTGAACGAATCCCAATCATGCGACATAGAAAATAAAAGGGGAGGGGAGGTAAAACAAGGCGACTACCAAAAGGGCACTACACAGTGTCTTAATTAATAATGAAAGTATAGCTACATACGAGATGTCATAGGGCACTATGTATAAAAATAGTTTAACTAAAAGACAAATTTTGATGTATTGACTTAAAGAAGGCCTCTGCCTGAATACAAAATAAACAACTGAACAAGTCCTAACATGCGACATAGCAAATGAAAGGGGAGGATATAGCGAATATATTCAGATAGCAAAAATAAACAAAGAGACTACAAAAAAAAAAGAAAAAAACTGAAAAAGGCCGCCGACTGATTACAAAATAAACAACTAGCCTAATACTAGCATAAAACTCATCAAATCAAACGACGTGGGACATATAGTACATATAATGTAGATAGTGTGCTACCAATATACATAACAGAGCTAACAGAGAAAATCAAACAGCCGAAATATTGAGACGAGTAAGAATGGGATGGGCAGCGTTCGGTAAACTTTCTTACGTTCTAAAAAATCAAACAATCCCTCTATACTTACCAAGCAAGGTATATAACTCCTGTATAATACCGGTGCTTACCTACGGAGCACAGACATAGACATTTACACAGGCCAATTTGGATAGGATAAGGAAGGCACAAAGAGCGATGGAGAGACAAATGTTGGGTATATCACTTAAATATAGAAAACGAATCCAGTGGATTAAAACCAGAACAAAGACAGTAGACGCGATAGAACAAGCAGCAAAACTGAAATGGAAATGGGCTGGACACAATGAACGTCTCCAAAACGGACGATGAAACAATGCCATTGGAAAGTGGCGTCCATACAATGCAAAGAGATCAAGAGGCAGACCACAGATGAGGTGGAAAGATGACATCAGGAAACAAGGAGGTCCCACATGGCAGAGAACAGCTCAAGATAGGGAAAGATGGAGAGAACTGGGGGAGACCTACATCGAACAATGAAAGGATAGAGAATAGGTTCAATATATATATATATATATATATATATATATATATATATATATATATATACCTATGTATATATATATATATATATATATAAAGCTTACTATTTTAAAAATTTAATGACTGACCTTGATGGCAATTGATTGAATGTCATGTCGCGCGTCGCATGAAATGGGCAAAGTTACTAGTGAATATATAAACCAAGAGAGAATAAAGAGGACAAAGAAAATTAGGCATAAAGAGAAGTACCGAAACAATTGGAAGCGCGGAAAAGAGTACTGCACCTAATCAAAAAGAAATACAAGAAAAACATCACAAACACCGATATAATCAATAAACAAATAAATAAAATACACTCGAGTGTTCTGGGAAAAATACTTTTATTTTTCAACATGTATGCCGCACAAATAACCCACCAGTCCAGACAAAAAAGAGGATTTTTTGATGATTTAGTGTAGTTATGTTTTTGTCATCCAGTACCAAAGTTAAATTGTGGCTTTGGAGTAACTCAAGTGCCGCAACACGTCAAGGTATTGACGTAAACCAAGTATTATACGTAACATTTCTCTCTGTTTCAGAAATTTTCTGAGTTAACATTTTTACGACAGAAAAATTGCTGTTGTCTAATCGAAAAGGTCCGCCAGGCTGAGTTCTAACGTAAACTCTCAAATTATTCCTATAAAAAGTTTTTGCATTGACCATTGCTAAAATTTTGAATCCATACTTAGCCGGCTTATTTGGAACATACTGCCCAGATTTGTATCAGCCATGAAATAATTCTAGTATTACATCAATCGTTACAAAGAGCATAGCCGGATAAGAATGTCTACATTTCCCCAAGGAAAACTTAACAAAAAACTTTGGGGTATTGTTCGGCATTACAAAAGATAAAGTTTTATCAAATTTTAGCAAAAAATATGACACATAACCTCAAAATTTCATTTGACGATATTTTTACCAAAAAAAAAGATACCAAAATTATTTTGAGCGTAACTTGATTAGTTTTAATTTTATTGGAGATTCGATTTAAAATTTGACAAATAAGAACCTACTTTCTATAAGCAACAACTCTGCTTCCTCTGGGTCTACAGACTTTGTAAGTACACAATTTGTTGGGTTTTTTGTAATCTATCTTTTTTCTTAATTTTTTTTAGTTATTTGTAAAAAACAGTCGAAAAACGTGGTTTTTATTTTGAAAAGTAAATGGTTTCTCTCGCAAATATCTCAAAAAGTATCGACTTGGTGAAAAAACTCTATAAATTAAAACGTGCTTAGAATTAGTCATATATGGCTTATTTCCTTCCTTTCACCACACAACTAAAAGCAACTGTGGACTCAATCAAAATTTTTAAACAAGTTCCTACATCCCTCGAAATTGTTGGTATCTGCTATCTATCTATATATAAACGTAAGCTCCAACAACTAGAATTTTAAACTTTTCAGAGATCAGCAATTTCGAGGAATGTAGAAACTTGTTCCTTGGAGCAATGCGACCAATTTGTGGCAATAATGTTTGGAGACTCTGAGGTTTCTAGAGCAACAACTACCTAATCCATGGAGGAAGCTAAATTACCTGAGGAAAGGAATGCCAAACGTTTAGAACGTTTAAAACAACAAGAAAAGGTTAATGCGAGTTAATAGCAAAATAAAGGTAGTAGGTATCGGCATAGCTCACAAGAAAGGACAAAAATATAATAAAATATATGTATAAGATCGAAGGCAACTATATACAAATTGAACGAATTTAAAACGGAACATACAATTTAATATATGTCTGTTTGAACTGCATTTGAAATAGTGGACCAATATAAAACTTGGACAAAAATAAATCCATACCCAGTGATAGACATTGTATAAAATATCGTTCAACTATCTGTCTCCTTTAAAGGAAAGAGGAGCTTGCCTTATAGTCGGAGAGATAGAGCCGAAATTTTGGAATGATCAGTAATATGACATTTCTCCATTGGAATATATTCATTGTAACTGGGTTAAGACTTTGCCTTACAGGCGGACGCCCCTCGTGGTACAGGGGGTGGCTATACAGGGATGAAGTTGTAAAAATTACGATCGATAATATGGCTGAAAATTTGCCCAGAGTAAGATCTTGGTATAACTAGACGAAATCCCAAAGCGCGGACGCGAGAGTGGATACATAAGGGGTGGCGGACAGGGGTGAAATTGCAATTTTTTGGGGAAAAATTAACGATAAGTAATATGTCCGCCATTTTTATGGCTCATTATTTAGCCCCTAAAAACTCTAAATCCAAAAGAGCGGACAGCTGGGTTGGTACAGAGGGCCATAAAACGGGGTCAAATGTACCACTTGCCTGCGCATTTTAGGCCTCGGTAACAATTTTCAAACTGATTTTATTATGATATTTTTATACCGATTGATTTGAAAATTTGTATGCTCACTTCTGTTACTATTCTGAAAAGCGTCAAGTAGAGTTTTCCTCAAAATTTTCCAAAAAAATTTTCGTAAATGACGATTTTCGTAATTTTTTGGGGTAAAATCTAATTTGTAGAATCCTTTCGATTTTCTGTCAGGTATACCATGATTTTTTTTCAAAAATTTTCAAACGATTTTTCCGATAAGAAAAAAAAGTTTAGAAAACTTTAAAAAAATTTCGTCATTTTTCTCACTCTCATTGATGTCATCACATTCATCATCTTTGTCACTTTCACTTTCAATAATATCACATTCATTATCTGCTTCATTTTCAATCACTACTTCTCGAACTGATTCTGGCATCTGAGGTCCACTAAACCATTTGAATTTATATGTTTCATCTTAAAAACTCCCAACCATGTTCTTCAACAATCAATTCTGTTGCTACTTTTTTATGAGCATTTGTCCAAATATTTGAAATATAATGGGCTCGCAGTAGATGTTGGTGTAATTCATCTTGACATGGTGGTAAGCTTGAAGCATCGAAATTTTTTAGTTTTTTTTTTAAGGCTCGTTTACATCATGCAACTTATACTGCCGGTTAAATAGTGAAAATCTGACATCGTTTACTTTTCTTTTTGGAATTGTTCTCGTCAGTCCTGTTCCATATAAGTGACATATGAAAGTTTCTAAGGTTTCAAAAACTTCATTACAATCGAAGTCAGTTTCACCAAGTTGGATAAAAGCATCTTGATACTTATTACATTTAGCGCATGCGTCTAGAATTACTGGTCTAAATGGAACGCGCATCATTATTATTTTAATATTTTAAAATAATAATGATGCAAAATTAATGTCCAAACATAATTTGTAAAATTATAATTAACTAATGAAAAAAAAATTCAATCAATTTAAAAGTTAAAAAAAATATTGAAAATATCTACAAAGTAAATTTCAAAACTTAAAAAATTGATAATTCCACTATTAAATTGATTTTTATTAATAATTATTTGTAAAATGTTTAAGGAATTCTACAAATTGAATTTTACCTATTGATAAATAGAAATAATATATTTTGTATTTGATTATTAATGTAATAATAAATCAAATTTTTCTTATATCTGAACAACCATTATTTATGCAATATAAATTTAAAAACCTTTTTATTGTAATAAAAAATAAGTAAAATTACTATTTGTTATACAAAAAATATTTATAAGTTAACATTATAAAATTACTTTAATTTAATAAAATATCAAATATCAAACATTTATTCAATTAAAAATTAATTCGTAAAATATTTATATTTAAGAAAAAAATGTGATTTGTAAAGTAAATATGACTTTAGTTTGAAAAAAAAAACATTATCATAATATCATTTTAAAACTACAAAATATTCTATAAAAGATTCAGACGATGACGTAGAGTTTTATCAAATGTTTTAGAAAAGTTTTTCAAAATTTTTTTTTCTTATCGGAAAAATCGTTTAAAAATTTTTGGAAAAAAATCATGGTATAACTTACAGAAAATCGAAAGGATTCTACAAATTAGATTTTAACTTTAAAAATTACGAAAATTTTCATTTAAGGAAATTTTTTTGGAAAATTTTGAGGAAAACTCTGCTTGACGCTTCTCAGAATAATAACAGAAGTGAGCATACAAATTTTCAAATCAATCGGTATAAAAATACCATAATAAAATCAGTTTGAAAATTGTTGCCGAGACCTAAAATGCGCAGGCAAGTGGTACATTTGACCCCTCTATGTACCAACCCAGCTGTCCGCCCTTTTGGATTTAGAGTTTTTAGGGGCTAAATAATGAGCCATGAAAATGGCGGACATATTACTTATCGTTAATTTTTCCCCAAAAAATTGCAACTTCACCCCTGTCCGCCACCCCTTATGTATCCACTCTCGCGTCCGCCCTTTGGGATTTCGTCTAGTTATACCAAGATCTTACTCTGGGCAAATTTTCAGCCATATTATCGATCGTTAATTTTTCCGAAAAAAATGACAACTTCATCCCTGTATAGCCACCCTCTGTACCACGAGGGGGTCCGCCTGTAAGGCAAAGTCTTAACCCAGTTACAATGAATATATTCCAATAGAGAAATGTCATATTACTGATCAGTTCAAAATTTCGGCTCTATCTCTTGGACTATAAGGAAGCGATAAGTGGTTTGACAGCATAATAACTGCTTGTGTAGTCTAGTTTTTTCAGTGATTCTAGGAAACCTATTTGGGTTGAGTTTTGATTTGTTCTTGAATGAATTCAGAATCCAGCAGCCCGCTGAAGTATTTAATTTTTATAATATAATTATTTGACAACCTTTTGTTGGCCAACCACCTAGAGCGGAGTTGAGCCGAAATACATTGATTTCGTATGTTCCGTTTTAAATTCGTTCAATCTGTATACGTATTTCTAACTACTGGTCGCCTGCAGCACGTGACAGCCAAGTTAGAAAAGAAGATGCTAACTAGGAAAAGAATCACTACAGAAACAATGCGACTAATTAGTGTGCGGCAATAATTTTTTATTATTTAAACGTTTTAGACGTTTGGTATTCCTTTTTTGAGGTAACTTAACTTCCTCTGTTGATGTGTTAGCTGTTGCTCTGGAAACCGTAGAGTCTTCTAACATTATTACCACAAATTAGTCGCACTGCTCCTGTAGTGATCTTTTCCCAAGTTAACATGCTCCTTTTCTAACTTGGCTACACCGAACTGAAGACAACCAGTAGTCAGAAATACGTATATACGGTTGCTTTCCATCTTATATACATATTTTATTATATTTTTTTCCCTTGTTGCGAGCTATGCCCATACCTAGTAACTTTATTTTGCTGTTAACCCGCATTAAACTTTTTTGTTATCATAATTATCATTCGTAATAGACATAATATATATATATATATATATATATATATATATATATATATATATATATATATATATATATATATATAGAAAAGAAAAGAAATTTAATCTTTGCAGATAAGTTAAATAGTAAACTCTTAAATATTGGGGAAATCTGCAAGAAAGACTCTAATGAGTATCAATTGTTTCGCCGAACGTTTTCGCCAAAGAGAATTAATTTGGCTTCTTCAGGGCTGAAAGAGAATAAATTATAATTAGCTACCATATATTATCTATTAAAACCTTATTGATCTTACCGTAACTTAGAATTGTAGAGTTAGAATATTAAAAAACTTTGCTAGTAACATAGTGGTGTTTTTTGTTACTATGTGCAAAAAAAGTTTTTTTAAGGTTTGAAATGTATGGTAGCTTTGAACTTAACACGCAAAGGTATACCCAAGGTTAATTGAAAAACCCAATGTAACTACATTTAAAAGGAGGTAATTTTTTGAATTGTCGGCAGTAACTAAATTTTTGATTTTTAGAAAGTTTAAAAGTGAGGTTCTGTTTTAGCTAGAACGCAAGCGCTGACAAATTCAGTAGTTCTTATGAATCTTTATGTCGTTAAGGTTCATTGGTAAAAAACGAATGAAATTAAATCCCAGTATAGGGAAATATTATTTTGATTTTCTTTATTTAATTATATTCTATTGTTCATGCATTATTATATCTTATTGAGATGTATCCAAGAAAAGCAAGGGAAAGTTATCTTTTTTAGTTAATGAAAATTAATTATAAAGGTAGGTTAGTTGTTAATGAATATATCAGTCAAATTAGTTATCTGTGATGTTGTATTGTTCTTGGTATCTGACTTAAGTAAGAAGTGGTATATATTGCCTTTTGTGTAGTGTAATACGTGATTTCAATAATTGAGATGTTTGACCGATGTAGGAATTGTTGCAAGAGAGACATGAAATGTTGTAGACAATGTTACTAAGCCTATCTATGGGAGTCTTATCTTTTATCTTAAAATAAAGATTATTAATTGTTAGGGCTGATCTACAAGCCGCATTAAGTTTAATGTTGTTATTATTATTACCAAAGCTATTTTCAACACTTTTCAGAATCCTTGTTAATCCCGGAGTGATATCTCTGAAATATGTATATCTATATATATATATATATATATATATATATATATATATATATATATATATATATATATGTATATATATATATATGTATATATATATATATATATATATATATATATATATATATATATATATATTGTCTATTACGAATAGATTAGAAATTGGAATTGCGTTCAGCATATTTCGCAAATACATCTTTGCCACAAAATCAATATTTACATCAAACAACTTCGTTGTACAAATCTCCCCTATCCAAACTATGTGTAATTTACCATACAAAATGTAGATATTCCAAACACAAAATACATTCGCTTCCATTAGGTAACAATACGGAAAACTCTGTGGAAAGCAACAGTGAGACGAACGTGAACACTTAGATTTCAATAATTAATTGGAAACAAATCTTTCTGTGGTTCAAAAGCTTTCATAAACTTGTACACAGTGTAATAGAAAACAGTTTTACGGTTCTCTTGTTGCAATGTTGAAATTGTTTGTATAATAAATATAAAGTTATGAAACACATTTTGCTACTCGACAAATCTACTGTTAATATTTTGTTAAATTAACAGGTCAACAAAACAAATTCGTAAGGTATTTATTTTCATAACGAATAACAAATAATATTTATATTAAGGCAATAATTGATTGTTTTTTTAAAAGCATCCCTAATAATAAATAATTATCGTATTGGCTTCTGATTTTAATCTTAATAGACCTGAGTGGGGTGCAGTTGAACCACAGACATCGATTTTTGATGATATTTTCAAAAATAATTTGTTTTATTTATTATTTTCTTACAGCTAAAGTTTCTTTAATATACAGTAAGTTTATATTTTATGCGGTGGATACGTTCCACACAAAAACACATGTAAAAAAAGATATTACTTGCCTTGAAACAGTAGGGATACGTTCTGTGTCTTTCTAAAATTACATAAATCCAACACAAAAACAAAAAAGTTTACAGAAATTAAAAGAAATAGGCTGCATGATAAATTACTTTGAATATCTGAAAGAAATTCATACAAAAGCTTAAAGAAGACTTGTATTCAAAATTTACTTAACCTTTAATATCCAAGCGTGACATATAAGTTACGCAATATTGTGTAATTTAAACAGCGTCCTCTAAGGAAACTTGTGATAGGATCGCATAGATGGTGTAAGTATTGTGCAATTTGACACTTCCTCTAATGCATGTTTACTAGTTTGCAGACATAGTGTGCGAAAGTTTTGTGCCTGTAAACATTTAAAATAAGCTGTCGATAAATATTTAGAAAAAATGGACATCAATCTAGAGTAAGTACATTTATTTTTTTTTAGCTCAAAAAGTAAGTTAAGCTTTACATAAAGGTATATAACCTACAACTTTCAAATTTTATTTAAATATTTCACTACCACTTAGTTCTGTGTAGCCCCAAAGTTCAGTATTACATATATGCAACGCTAGGATAATGTACTACCGTATTTCAGCAAAAATAAACATAAGACGTGATTTCATTCCCAGTGAATTATTTACTAAGATTTATAAATCATTGTTAACTGCCAGTTGGATAACTATGATCATTGATCAGATAACATGTATCAGGTATCAATTTCACAGTCGCTGTGTCATCACACATGTTTATAATATAATAAATATTACGATATTCTCGGCGATTTGAGGAACAACGGTTATTGCCATCTGGGGATTTACCAACAGAGAATATTAAGAAACTATTTTGTTTTTATGTAATACATAAACGCCTTTATGAGAATGTATTTCTTATTTGGCATTTAAGGGTTTTTTCCATTTTAGGCACGGTTTTACCCTTAAAGAAGCACTTCAAATAGCTTACGGTGATGTAGAGTTAGATTTAGATGCCATCTCCACAGTACCTCCAGAAGTAAACCTCTTCACAGACGAAGAATGTGGAGATGAAATTAATGATGGACATCTTGACCATTGGCCAGGGAGACAACTTCGTGCCCAAGCAGAGGTAAAACTTTTAAATAATGATAGAATTGACGCCACTGAAGCCAGCGCACCTAGAGATGAGCCATCAAAATGTTCATATTCTTGGTTAAAAGGAGGTGATTTTCAAAATCGTCTGGACACTTTTCCAACACCAAATTTTTATGATTATGAGAATTTAACACCTGTTGAATTGTTCGAGTTATTCTATGATGGCCCATTATTCCAATACTTAGAGTCGGAAACTAAAAAATATGCTCTTTTCAAAAATGTTGCCGACCCACATATATCACTTGAAGAACTGTAATGCTTGATTGGCATTTTGATTCTTAGTGGATACGATCCAAAACCAGGAAAGAGATATTACTGGGATTCAAAACCAGACATGGAGCAACGTTTTGTTAAAAATGCCATGAGGCGTAATCGATTTGAGCAAATTATGCAATTTGTAAATTGGGCAGACAATAATAGCCCAAACCCAAAGAATAAAGCATGGAAGGTCCGTTCCTTTTGTCACCTCGGGGGAGCAAATACGGGTCTATACACCTTCTGTTATCTCCGGGTGCTCTGTAGAGGGCTTCGAATATCGCAGTCGAGAGCTCCTCTACTCAAGTCCATTTACTGGGTATGGACTTGTAAATATTTAACTTCTGATGGCTTGTCTTGAAAAAGACAAGATATTTCTTACATGACAAAGGTACACCAACTCAAAATAAAGTATCAGGTCGTGGTCTTCTGAAGGCTTGTCTTGAAAAAGACTAGATATTTCTTACATGACAAAAATATAGGTCGAAATAAAACATCAGATTGTAGTTGAATAATATCTCAGCCACAGAGTATAATTGGAACAGCAGGAAGCAGCGCCCCAAGAGCACTAAGCTCTTGGAGGGCCCGTGAGGGACTGCGGACATCGAAATGCGTACTAGTCCACAGACTATGGCATTCGATGACATCCCCCCTCCTCTAGAGACTCTGCGGCTGGGAAAAATGTTTATTGATTAAAAAATACAAATGTGAAAATACACAAGAAAATAGGCATAAAAATACAAGTAAAATGTTCAAAAAGAAATTCACACAACACTGCACTACTTACAGGGGGAGATCGGTGGTGATGACAACATCTCAAGCTCCTACAGGTCCATCCTCGGTCGGCGTGCCAACTCCTCCAACAGGTTCGTCTTCTTCTCGGTCGTCCGGATCCCATCTGCCATATCCAACGGGGTTTCGGAGGGTACCAGTGTGCCGAAGCCTACGTGGTCGTCCAACCACTTTCGGTAGGGGGCAATGACTGGGTCTACTTCTGAACTTCCATCGGCATCTGGGGCTTCTAACTTCGAATAAGCCTGGCTCGTCAAAGGTGTCTGCACGTCGAAGGCATCAGGTCTGCAGAAGGCCTCGATGTCGGAGTGTTAGAGTATTGCTTTCTAACACTACGTGGTTCTCCCCATTCTTCTCTTGACTTCAACCCATGTTGAAGTTAATGGTGTGTTGCCTTCTGTGAATTCCAGCTGGGTCGTGGATTCGGATTTTAACCAAGTTGTCGGGCGCCATGTCACCTCGGGGGAACAAATAAGAGTCTAACCACCTTCTGTTATCTCCGGGTGCTCTGTAGAGGGCTTCGAATATCGCAGTCGAGAGCTCCTCTACCCAAGTCCATTTACTGGGTATGGACTTGTAAATATTTATCTTCTGATGGCTTGTCTTGAAAAAGACAAGATATTTCTTACATGACAAAGGTACACCAAGTCGAAATAAAGCATCAGGTCGTGGTCTTCTGGAGGCTTGTCTTGAAAAAGACAAGATATTTCTTACATGACAAAAATATAGGTCGAAATAAAACATCAGATTGTAGTTGAATAATATCTCAGCCACAGAGTATAATTGGAACAGCAGGAAGCAGCGCCCTAAGAGCACTAAGCTCTCGGAGGGCCCGTGAGGGACTGACCCGGCTGACCTGAAAATCGCCAATATTTATATGCGCTGTTCGAGCGATAAATAGGGATTTTCAGGTCAAGAGATAATGGGAAAATTCGAGGCGGGGCGATGCGCATCGAAATGCGTACTAGTCCACAGACTATGGCATTCGATGACACTTTATGGATTATTTACAAAATAAATTTATAAAGAACTTCATGCCAGAAGAAGAAATATGCTATGACGAATCTATGGTTAGATACTATAGAAAGCATTCTTGAAAACAGTTCATAAGGGGAAAGCCAATCAGATTTGGATTTAGAATGTGGTCGCTAAACACAAAAGACGGTTATCTAATTAATTTTGATATGTATCTGGTAAATAACCCAAAATCCAGCGAAGTAGATGAAACATTATATTGAAAAGCTACTGCTCCCTCCACTGCAAAACATGTTGAGTGAGTTACCCATCAATAAGAGGAACCTACCATATAAACTCTTTGTAGACAACTTGATTACTAGTGTTAACCTACTGTCCAATATGCGAGAAAATGGTATTTGGTGCACTGGTACCATTCCTGAAAATCGTTTACCTAAGGGTATACCTTTACCCTCTAAAACTGATTTTCAAAAACAGACAGATCGAGGTGATTGTAGTGGCGTTATTGAACATAAGAACGGTATAATTTTTGTACGTTGGTCTGACAATAATATTGTTACTGCTGCGTCTACCTCTTATGGCATTCAACCCATGACACACAAAAAAAGTTTTCTCAGAAAGAGAAGAAAATTATTCAAGTACCTCGTCCGTGTCTCATAGGAAAATATAACTTATCGATGGGAGGGACGGACTTGATGGATCAAAATATAGGAAGGTACAGGATTGTTATTAGATCCAAAAAATGGTGGTGGCCATTATTTACATGGATACTAGACGCATCATTGGAAAACGCTTGGCATATTTATAAAAAGACCGGCAATTCTATAAAACAAATCGATTTTCGCAGAGATATAGCCACCTTATATCTTATGAAGTATGGTATAGAAGCTAAAGGTGCAGGTCGACCAAAACCCTCAATTTCAAGCAGTCTTGGTAGTCGAACCAGCGACACCGTCAGGTTTGACAGACAAGATCACATCTTGATATATATTCCAAACAAGAAAAGACGACGGTGCGCATTTGAAAATTGCACTTCTGTTGTTAGAACCATATGTAGAAAGTGTGATTTGGGGTTGTGCATTGATTGTAATGAGCAGTTTCATACAAGATAATTCTCTATACATATGTAAAACATATTTTTTGTTTAAATATAGAATTTAATACAGCTTCCGCATGTTTTCTTATTTTGCTCCCTGTATGTTCTAGAGTGACATATATGTCACAGACAATAACTTTTTTTTTGAAAATAAGCTCAGAAACTCGACTAAAGACTAAAATACGAACAATAAATTACCATAAAATATATCATTTTTCAAAAAAATAATAATTCAGGATATTAAGGGTTAATTATATTTCATGGGTAAGTAGTAGGTACATATAGTTTTACATTTACAATTTTAATCATAATCGCTATCTGATAATGGTTTGCATCGTTTGCGAAGTGGTTCAAAATGATCTTCATTGTCATAAGAAACTGTTTCTGCAATAGTGATTTGCAGTAAAGGCAAAGAATTATCACAAACTTCATTCTCGTTCTGTGTAGCTTTTACTTTTCTGACAATGTAATCAGTAATTAAACTTTGCGATGATGATGCTTGTAGAATGATACTAGTTGATGATGCTTCTAGTTTTCTATGTAGCTCACGATATTCTGACATGCAGTTATGTAGCTCACGTTGAAGTTAAAGAAACGTTTAGAATTGGAGACATTAACAAAAAAACAACTTTTTAATTTACTGCAAAGTTGAAGACCTTCTCGAATTAATTTGGCAGTGAGGGGGGTTGGTTTTTCTTTCTCATCATTATTATCTTCTAGATCCACGACGCCATCTTAAGTTAGATCTAAAGTTTAATCAATTATATTGTGGTCACTTAATGTATCATCCACAAGCAATTCTTTTATATCATCGTGGCTGAAAATATTTAAGCCATCTCCGCCATTTTCATGTGCGAAATTAAATATTTCATTTGGTATTGTCGATGTTTGAACGGTTGCATTCCTTCATCCATCCATCAAACAATCAAAAATAGAAAATTGCTTCCATATGTCTTTTACTCTTGGCTTATTTTCTAGTTTACTTACGATAGATTTGTAAGTTGCCTTTACTTTGCAATTATACCTTGATCTAATGACTGAATAAAGCTTGTTTTATTGGGCGGAAGAAATACTGTTTGAACATTAGGATTTTCTAAGCGTCGATGACCTTATGACCTGCATTGTCAATAATTATTAAAATTTTAAAACCGAGAGATTTTTCCTTCCTACAGGCTTCTACGTCTAGCACGAAGCAATTATTAAACCATTCTGTAAAAATAACTGTTGTCACCCAGGCTTTTTTGTTAGCTATCCAATACACTGACAGCTGTTTTTAATCTTTGCTTTTTAAAGCACGTGGTCTAAGAGATTTATTTATTGAGAGCGGTTTCAACAACCGATCTCCTGATACATTGCTAAAAAGTCATAATGTTACTCGATCTTTACTTGTTTTATGTGTAAGTATGTGCTTTGCAATGTAAGTACAGTTGGCAATTTTTTCCAATACAGTTCTATTTAATCAGCGTTAGATAACTGATCGGCACACTAGTCGCCATCTTCAATTATTTTTGCTATCTCCTGTGGAAATATTTTTGCTGCTGCTTCATCTGATGTAGCACTCTCTTCTGTAATCTTGATATTATGAAGTGCATTTCTTTGTATAAACTCGGTTAGCCATCCTTTGCTAGTAATCCTAAACCCATTTACCCTAAGGTGTCGGGTGTAATGTCTTAAGTTGGTTGCATATAAAATTTTTCTCCATTGCTTCTTATTCTTTGCTTGGTTTCTTGCTTGTTCGTTGCGGATTATTCGTGTCTATAGGATTGAGGTTACATTATCATTTCATGTCTTCATTGGCCTGCCCCTTGGTCTCTTGAATTGTCTTCTGGCTTCCCATACTTTTTTAACTGGTCTTTCTTGATTCATTCTAAATATGTGTCCATACCATCTCAGTTGGGTTTCTTCGATTTTCTTAATACTTGGTTGGACCTTAAGATGTTCTCTGACTGCCTCATTTCTAATTCTGTCTAACCTGGTTATACCCATTATGAAGAGCTTTTTTCTGGATTAAATAACCATTTACAGGAATTCTTCTTTAAATTAGTTCCTCATTCCAAATTACAATTAATTTTTCTTTTGATTTATCAAATTAGTTTTGCAGTTGATTCGCCTTAATTAAAATGTTTTCCAATTGCCGTAAATCCTTCTCCTTTTCCTAAGCGATCTAAAATTGCAATTTTCCTTTCCAATAAAACTGATTGTCTTTGTGTGATGTTTTTTTTTTCTCCATTGGGCCAAATAAAATGTTAACAGAAGAAATGAAAAACAATTAGACTTACTATATTGAGATAGAAAAAACCTATTCTAATGAAAATTAAAACTTTACGACACTCCCTTGAAACGTTTCAATCTGAAAACCGTGCTGTTTATTATACTGGAACTTGGAATCAGTAAAATTTTAAACAACTTATTATAAAACGAAGCACCGCTAAGAGAAAAAATATTTTAAGACAATACCAGGTTATACTTTTCAATGCAAAACTCGTGATGATATCATAGAGACATCATGTAACAGTATTATGTAATAGTTAATATTTAATTATAAGAGATAATAATATAAATTTCTATAAAAGTTTTTGGATGAAATACAAATCGCACAACTTTAAAATCGCACAAAAATAATCAGCATAAAAAGAGACCTTACTATATTTATAACTTAGCGTACGTAAGTTTTGATAGATTACTGTACATTGCAAAAAGCTATAGTCAGTTTTGTTCTTTGGAGTTAAGGCGCAATATTTTGTATATATATTGAAAATCAAGTGGGGTACAAATAAACCCCAAATTGTTTAAATAAAGGGGATTCCCCGTATCTCGACCTCATTGCTCTCGGGGATACCCAATTTTTCTTCTGCTACTACGCAGACGTGTTTATTTCAATATATCAGTGTAGTCTTAGTTCTATTGTATTTACAGTAGTTACGTTTGTAGTGATTGTTGAGTACGTGATTTATAAAAATAAGTGAAACAACAAAGTTTCGAAATTCAAAAAAGGGTAATAAGAATAACCGAAAACAGAAAAGGGTTTACAATTTACACCATTTTACATTCTTCCAAGCTTTATTCGTTAAATTAAAATATACAATGTTGAATACCTCTCTACCTTGTGTTCCACATTTTACTTAACCTATATCTCTCTAAAAACTAAATCTTCTTTTTATATTATTAGTGTCTATATAATATACCTACTCTCTAATAAATATTTTAACGTAGAGTCGATATATATTTTAACAAACAGAGTACAGTTTAAGAAAAAGAAGGATAATTTTCAAAATCTAAAGGATGGTTATTTAACCTTTCTTCTGCAGCCTTAAGATATCCAACTTTGGACATAGGCCTTTCCCAAATCAATCCAGTGTTTTCTATTTTGCGTCACTTGCTTCCAGTTATGTCCTCTGATCTTCTTAATGTTATCAATCCATCTCATTTAACCCTTATAAGACTAAAATAATAGAGAAGTTCTCCGAAATTTTATAAAGACTATCTAAAAACATTACTAAAACACAACACTAAAAACAACACTAAAAACATCTACCAAAAAAGAAAATGGAAGGCAGAATAGATGAACAACTTACAAAACCTATAGAAATAGGCAGAGGAATAAAACAGTCGGAATCATTCATGCTCTTCAATTTAATCATGGATGAAATTATCAAAAGCGTTAACAAAGGAAGTGAATACATAATTGGGAAACAAAGAAGTAAGAATACTTTTTTACGCAGATGACGTAATATTGATAGCCCAATATGAAGAAAGTCTGCAAAGACTGTTCTACAAATTTAACATAAGAGCAAAATAATTTATCGACGAATATATAAAAGAAATATATATCGACGACTTGTTCGATGATAAAACAGGAGATTTGGAACACATAGAACTTACGTCAGAAAAAATAGGTCCATATATTACAAAAGAAAAAATATTACACTCATTAAAACGAAGTGGGAAAAGCCCTGAACCTGACATGCTTCCCATAGAAATCCTTAAAATTCTAGATGAGAAGCACATTGAAGTTTTAGTGACACTCTTGAAAACCAAATTTATAGTTCAGGCGTATTACCAAAGAGTGGTTAACGTCGATTTTCATTTGTTTCCTCAAAAATAAAAACGCAAGAGAATGCAGCGACTATCGTACCATTAGCTTGATGTCTCATGTGCTAAAGTTACTACTAAAAGTTATCCATAACCGAATATATCACAAACTGGTCATAGACGTTAATGATAAACTATTTGGTTTTCGCAAAAGCCTAGGAACGCGTGAAGCTGTTTTTTCACTTAATATATTCGTTAAATCGTTTTGTTCAAACCCTTGAGTCAACAAATTGGTCAGAGGTATTTAATACAATTTCTGCTGAGGATAAATCATTAGCTTTTTTAAATACTATTCAAAATTGCTTTCGGTCCCATTTTCCACTACTTAAATGTAAACCTAAAAAATGTACACGTTCGAATTGGTTTACGCAGGAACTGTACAATTTAAGGGATCAGCTAAAACTTTTAGAAACGATCTGTCAGCAAAATAGTAATCTTGGGCCAGTCCTTCACTTGGCAAAGGCAGAATATTCAATTAAATTAAAAGCAGCTAAAAGTAGTCACTTCATGAGACAGTTAAACGAATCATCAAATAAAATGAAATGTATTTGGCATTTAGTAAACTTAACAGTCGGGAAATAAAATAACTCAAAAGTACCTAGTGATGATAACAGTAATTTAGCGGACAAATTTAACCACCATTTTGTTGAAATGGCTCCAAAGTTACTTGCCGCTTTGGATTCTACTAAAATAGGTGGGTTTACATCAGTATCAAAAAACCGTAATAGTTGTTCTATGTTTTTATATCCAACTAACCCACAGGAAATAACTAGTATAGTCGAAAGTTTTAAATCCAAACACAGTTGTGGTTTTGATCAGATTTCCCCTAAGTTATTAAAACAATGCATTCATGCTCTCGAAGATCCACTGACGGATATTTGTAATGCCTCTTTTCAACAAGGAATATTTCCTTGTATGTTTAAACTATCTATTGTAATCCCTTTATTCAAAAGTGGTGATAAAGATGACCTTAACAACTATCGTCCCATGTCTCTTATCTGTGTTTTCAAAGATAATTGAAACTCTGGTTTATACTAGAATGAACGCATTCCTAAAAAAGCATAGTGTCTTGCATAATTTTCAACATGGTTTTATATCTTCTAAGTCTACAACTACAGCTCTTGCAAATTTCGTCAGCTTAGTGTTGGATGCTTTGGACAGACGAGAGAAGGCATGTGGTTTATTTCTCGATTTGTCCAAGGCTTTTGACACTTTGGATCATAATTTGTTGCTAATAAAACTTGAGGGTATTGGTATTGGTGGTGTAGTTCTAAAATGGTTTACTTCCTACCTAGAGAATACAAGACAAAAAGTAAAGATAACATCTAATGAACTTGTAAACGAATCAAACACATTGGATATCCATTATGGTATCCCTCAGGGTAGTGTATTGGGTCCTCTATTTTTTATAGTATTTATTAATGATATGGCTTTGTTAACTAATTCACTGACTGGGGTTAACATCATCAGTTATGCGGATGATACTAACATTCTAGTCACAGGAACGTCTGATCAAAATTTGCAAAATAAAACCACACAGATACTATCCACCATCAACAGTTATTTCTTATCCAACAAATTAGTTTTGAATAAAGAGAAATCAAAGTATATGATTTTCACGTCAAATAATTTATTAAACCATCAAGCCACTATAGAAACAGCAATAGATAAAACAGACTGCACGAAGTTGCTGGGGGTACTTCTAGACAGTAATTGTAAATGGTCAAACCACATTTCTAATTTGAATTCCAGATTAAGTAGCGCATGTTATGCATTGAGAATTCTTTTACGTCTCTTTCATACATCAGTATTAAAAACAGTATACTTTGCCCATTTTTACTCAATAGCCAAATATGGCATTGAAGTCTGGGGTTGTACCTCTGAATTAGAGCAGATATTCGTACTTCAGAAAAAAGCTATTAGGATAATGTATAAAATGAAATTTAGAGATTCTTGTAGAGGCATCTTTAGACAAAACAATATTCTTACAATTCCTGGTCTGTATATATTTTCGTGTATAATGTATTTACATAGCAAAATTTATGAATTTAATAAATTTCAATTTAACCATGTTTATTCAACAAGATTCAGAGACAATCACTTTATGCTTCCACAACATCGTTCTGTTTTGTTGGAAAGTAGCACACATTATGCAGCCATAAGTTTCTTTAACAAATTACCAATAGATATACGAATGAATTTACATCAGCCAAACTTTAGGAGGTGTGTACATCAATACATTTGTAAGCTAGAGCCATATTCTAAAAATAACTTTTAAGTATGTTTTATCGTGTTTATTAATTTATATATATACTTTTAAGATGTATTTCTGTAACTTTGACTTGTCTCATACATGTACTTTGTATAATGTGGTATGTGATCAATAAATTTGACTTGACTTGACTTGATATATTAATACAAAGATGCCTGGACGTCAATCAAGATATATATGCATGTTTTATTGACTATATTAAAGAATTCGATAAAGTAAGACATAAACAATTAATGAATGTCCTAAAATCAAAGAAGATTGACTACGACTACCTCAGGATCATATCAAATTTATATTATAAACAGCGAGTAAAAGTACGTGTTAACAAACAGCGGTCAGAAGAAATTGAAATTAGACGTTGAGTGAGACAGGCATGCGTATTGTCGCCAATTCTTTTTATTGCCTACTCCGAAAAGATCTTGAAAAACGTTCTTGAGGGTGAAACAGTTGGAATAAAGGTAAATGGAGTTCCCATTAACAACATTAGATATGCGGACGACATTGTGATCTTAGCCGAAATTATTGAAGATCTTCAGAGACTGGTGACCAATATAGCGGAGTATGGAAAAGAGTAAGATCTAACAATGAACGTTAAGTAGGCGAAATTTATGAGAATATCGAAAACTCAAAGAAATAACGAGAATCTTCTAATAAATGGAACTAACGTCGAACAAGTGGACAAATATGCATATCTGGGAACAATGATTAACTCCACAAATGATTACATTCAGGAGATCAAAATCAGAATAAAAAAGGCTAGAACAAATTTCAACAAAATGAGAAGAGTGCTATGTACAAGAAATTTAAAATTGGAACTAAGAGTTAGGTTGACGAGGTGCTATATGTTTTCGCCTTTGTTTTATGGAATGAAATCTTGGACCTTGAATGCGACATCAATGAAAAAACTGGAATCATTCGAGCTGTGGGTGTATAGAAGAATTCTAAAAATATCGTGGACAGAACACGTCACAAACAAAGAGGTTCTGAGAATGATGAATAAAGAAATAGAAATTTTAAATACAATTAAAACTAGAAAATTGGAATATCTCGGACATATTACACTTATAGAGAAATACACCTTGCTCCAACTGAATATGCAGGGAAGGATCCAAGGAAAGAGAAGCATAGGGAGGCGTAAAATGTCATGGCTGCGCAACCTGAGAGAGTGTACGGAGGTACATCAAATGAAATTCATAGCAATCGGTCTCAAAAGTCCGAATAGCTATGATGATTGCCGACCTCCGCCGCGAAGATGGCACTTAAAGAAAAAGAAAAGAATTTAATATAACAATCATATCTCAAAACATTCAAAGAACCAATCAGATGTAAAATAGAAATTGATGGCATCTGTATCCAACAAGTAATGAAAATAAAAGTCAGGATACCTTCATACCACTATATGGCGAAACAGACACATTTCCACTGAGATGAAGTCAAGAAAACCTGACATAGCCACAACATAAAGGCTACTAGACACGGCAGAGATGAGAGTGCTGAGAAGAACTGCAGGAAATTTGCTGAAATATCCAAAACGAAGTGAAGACAATAAAAGAAAATGTAACGTACAGTTACATTGAATAACGTAAATTGTTGTAAATGAATGGACACTAAATAGAAACAATGAACGGAGAATCCATATAAGCAGAATAGGGGAGACCCGTGTCGTCAAAATAGCAAGAGATACGTCACCAATTGGCAGAAGTATCGGACGATCGCGCAAAAGATGGAGTGACAACCTTCCATAGAGGTATTAATGCGCCAGTGAACAAGCAGAATAACTTATAAAGAGAAAAAAGAAGAAGACTAAAAATGTGACTAAACTGACTCTTCACGACTCACCATGACTGGAAGTATTTTTCTTAATTGATCAATTGGTACCCAAAGTTCTATCGTTAGTTTGTTAATAAATTAACAAAAAATTATGTATGTAACATATAATTTTCTTTGTTTAAATTCTAATCTGAGTTTTATTAATTAAGGTATAAGGGTATTAATTAAATACATAAACTATTTTTCATCTGATATTGGTATAATGTAACACATTAAAAATGTACCATTAAAGTACTTAAAAAAAAAGTGTTGCAGATTTTAGACTTTCAGTAAATGGAGTAAAACTCATTATTCAAGAATAGCAATTTGATTGTAAACAACAAGCTAATTTATCGAGATCGATTGACACCGGAATCGGGTTGGCTGTGGAATATCGATGACGCTATCAGTGGCAATTTCCGCTTTTTTCTGCAACTCTTGTGTTTGTCGTAGGAGAGAGACTCCAATAAAGACAAAACAGTTTATTCACCGTTAAATAAACTGCCAGTTTAATTCGAATAATTCACTGAAAACGGATAAGCAAGAGATCAATTGAATATTTTATATCTTGTGATAATCAATATCTTTAATTTAACATTAAAACTGCAAAAGTAATTAAATAATAGACAGGATTTTTTTGTCTCCACTTTATTTACAATCTGTTCTTAGCATAGGAACAATAAGTAAAATTTTTTGATAATATTGGTAACCCTTTCTTTACCAGCGACGTATATATACGGTTTGGGGAAAAGTGCCACTATTCCCAGTGACGTTTATATACGTTCTCGAGTGAAAACGTTTTTAATACCATGCCGTTTGTATACGGCATCAAATTTTTTTTTGCACCTCTGCCAGCCCCATTGCCGCATCTACCAGGCATTGTTACAGTGCCATCAGCCCCAATCCCGTATTGGTACGTTCGAACATGCATTGTGATAAACCAACTGCCGTATTGATACGGCAGCTTCTGATACACGGCGTTTCGGTAACCGTCGGGTTTTTGGTCTATTTTTAGTATGCGCCTTGTACCGCAAATATCACGTTAGCACGGACTACGCAGTATTCTGCTGTTACTGTTGCAGTGCAAATGTATTGTGAAATTTCAAGAAAATGTCTGATTCGAGAAGGCGCTCATGCGATACAGGTGGTATGTGTGGACTAACGCAAAAAGAATATGATGATATACTAGCATGCTTGGATTCCGATGAAGAACTTTTTGTAGAAAGTGATAGCGATTATGTACCAGATAGCGATGATTCAGAAGAGGAGGAGATTGTTAATATTATTTATGGAAATGATGAAGTTATTTCTGAAAATGAAGGTGCTGATAAGGACGAAGCCGAAGTTGTGGTTGCAAATACATCGAGAAATAAAAGCAAAAGAGCTTTAGCGGATGATTTTAGTATACAGTGGGATAAACAGCAATATGTTCCTGTCGTGTATATATCTGTGTCGTGCACAAATTCATGTGCCCATTTAGACAATATTGAGAATCATGCCAGGGAAATAGATTGTTTTCTTTCCTTTCTAAATCCAGGTACCGTTAATTTAATTATACACGAAACAAATAATTTTGCTGCAGCGAAGTTTGCAAAAATAAAAAGATTGATTGGTTGCCACTTACAGAAAATGAATTTTTTACATTTATCGCTGTGCTATTGCTCGCAGCACGCCATAAAAAGCCAAACTTACAGAAAATTGGTGAACAAACGATTTGTTATATATACCCATATTTTCTAGTGTAATGTCCCGGAATCGCTTTCAGTCTATACTGAGAATGTTACACTTCGCTGAAAATGCTGATCAACCTCAAGCGGATTCTTATTACAAGGTGCGAGGCGTTTTTTTGCAAGTAAAAAACTCATTTGCTAATAACTTGCCATTCCAAAATCTGGTAATCGACGAAAGTTTGGTTTTATTCAAAGGACAGCTGCAGTTTAAACAGTTTATAAAAACCAAACGCCATCAATTTGGAATAAAATTGTTTCTTCTATGTGACTGAGAACCGGGTTATGTGTTAGACTTTATCGTTTATGTAGGTAAAAACACCGAAATAAATGATTGTGAGGATATCGGCCTCTCAGGATCTGTGGTTGCCACTCTTATGAAACCCTACTTGGACAAAGGTCACTCGCTCTTTACTGATAAATGATACACGTCTACTAGTTTATCAAGTTACCTATTTGACCATAAAACTAACTCTTGTGGAACAGTCAGGGTCAACAGAAAACACATGCCTAATTTAGCAGAAAAACTACAAAAAGGTGCAACTTCCTCAATGTCGAGTTGCAATATATTGGCACTAAAATGGAAGGATCGAAGAGAGGTCACTATGCTTACTACCATGCACCAAGACAAAATGGTAGAATTGGCTAAAAAAGACAACAAGACAAACGAATTCATTAAAAAGCCAGCTTGTGTAATAGATTACAATATGAATATGGGAGCAGTCGACAGGATATGTTACTAAGTTCCAGAGCAAGCGTCAGGAAAATCGTAAAATGGTATAAAAAGCTCTTCTTTCACATATTGGACCTTTCTATTCTAAATGCACATGCAATATACCTTACACAACACCCAAAGAAAATACCATTGGCCCAGTTTCACTTGAATCTTATTCGTCAGTTTCTAGACAGGTATGTGGATCTAATCTTGAAATTATCTTGTTACAATGAGATGTTATTTTTAGGTATCATTTACCAAAACATACAACCGTAGTGCCTGTGCGAAACGTTTTTCGTCTTGTAGGTAGACATTTTCCTGATATTGTCCCCAACAACAAAGATCGTAGATGCACTGTTTGCTCAACAACAAAGACTCAAGCAAAACAACGGCGCGAATCAAGGTACATGTTTCGAGAATGTGACGTGGGTCTCTCCACACATCCTTGCTTTGGCATTTAACATACCCAGGAAAAATTCTAATGACTACTTTCGTATTCATTTCATATTTAGTTTATAGTTAGTTATTAAAAATACTTTCCTTTTATATTTTATTTAAACATTAAAGAGCATTTTCTGAGTTTTTATTTGCATTTAATAAGCAACCGTATATATACGTCGCTGGTACTGCTGGCACTTCAAAAACCCTGGGAACGGTGGCACTGCGTCGCTGATCAGGTGTGGTAAAGAAAGGGTTAAGGACATGTAGGAATTTTCTCCAGCGAGAAAATACTTTTAATAGTAGTTTACTTTACTACTTTTGATCGTTTTATTTGACGCATTTTATCCGTGGTTTCGTGTACATCACACACTAGCACATTACCATCATCAATGCCTTTGGGTTTGGATTTATCACTGTAATGTATTATTTCTATTTTAATTGATTATACCTACGACTTATAAGTCTCTCTCGATCTTACTTTGAAAAATTTTAAGGTTTGAGTTACTAACAGCATCACACAAGAGTTTTATTTCGTATTCCATATCGGCTATAGGGTTGATTTGTAGATTACCAATCTTATCCTTCTGTATCCTTCTTACAGCAAACTCCTTAATTATTGACATGTTTAATATCAATCATTTTAATTTTTGAAAAATAATAAAAAGTTTTTTAAGGCGTTTCACATTATTAGGTATAATAAATATTTTGATAAAGAAAAAAAAATGTTTGACTTTTTTTCCCCCAAATACAACAGGATATTTTTGGTTAAAACATAAACACGGTTTGAAAAACCATGGTCACGGCTGATATAACTTTTTCACATCATGACTGCAGGGATAAATGAATAAATAAAAAACAGTTTACAGTTTTCACGAGATACTTGTTTAGAGACAGCATTACAAGTAAAATCAGCAAAATTAGTATTGGATGAAATTAATAACCGTGAAGTTATCTAAAAGCTAAAAAAAAAAACCCATATAATAAGTACAGATGGTTTGACATCTATTTGGTTAATTAAAACACTTAAAGTAAGCGTAGGAAATTGCAGAGCTAGAAAAGGACATATAGAATGTATCACGAGAATAGGACCATGCATTTTATTTATATTTTTAATGATATGAAACCTAAAGGTAATTTTAGTTAATAAATACGTTTTACTTTTATTAAGTTACAAGTTATCCCTGCGCCTCCACCATTGTGGCAAGGCGAAGCTAGTAAGAGCGACCGGGGAGGTTCCTATTGTTAAGGAGAAGTCATTTGTCACAAGGGTAACACGGACTGCAGTTTCCTTTCACGTCACAGGCGATATCACGGCCTTCTATGCCTTATTGTGCCATCCGCATAGTTCCTCTTAGACGCCTACTCTTCTTCTTTGCCCTTTTCACAGCGTCATCGCTGCTTCTCAGCCGGTGTATCTCTAGGAAGTGCTCTGAATGAATACCACCCTGCGCGAAGCGGCTAGCGGTATTTAAGAGGTTATTTTAGGCGACATAAAACAGTGAAGGGTACGTTTATTTCTAATATAAAGAGACATGGTCTCAAACTAGGTTTTTCATTTATTTGTAATAGTTTTTACAAAATTGTTTTTAAATTTTGTTTTGTTATTTTTTGTTGTTCTTCATGTCTTTATTTAAAATTTTTGTTGTGATGAAAATTATATAATAACGTAATCGTGATTATGTAAAGTTCTTCTCAGAGCCTTCTTTCAGTGCGTCATTAATTATGACGTCATAATATACTGTATTGGATAGCCAAAGGTGAAAAGCTTATGGCATTAAACTAGAACTTTATTGCAAGGTGGATTAAATAGTAAACAATATTGTTTTTTAAATTTATAAATATGGAAGCATTTAAAAATGATAACAAAACGATTTGTTTTTTTTATAATAGTACATTATAATACAAGCATAGTTTTTTTTTAATGGCATAGACATTAGTCATTCAGCCAGTTGATTCTCCACTCAGATTCTCCAATCAGACAATGCACAACCCTATCCCTAATAGAAAACTAACGGATAATAGTTAATAGAAGAATATACGACAAGAAACTTACAATGTCACTTGCTTCTCGTCTAGGGACCCATCAAGACATTCTTAGTAGACAAACAAAACTGGACCACGGATAGGTGTTATAACATTTAGGGTAAACAAAGGATACAAATCTAAACTTCCACTTCTTCTTCTTCTTAAGGTGCCTTCTCCATTACTGACGGTTTGCTATAACTACAGCAAATTGCTCTCTATCTTGAGCTGTTTTTAGTATTGAATGTGTGTTTATGCCTGTCCAGTCTCTTACATTCTTCAACCAGGAGCATTTTCTTCTTTCTGGACCTCTTCTTCCTTCCACTTTCCCTTCCATTATAAGTCGTAGGAAGTTGTATTTTTCTCCTCTGTAAATATGTCCTAGATAACTCGTTTTTCTGTTTTTACAATATTTAGGAGTTCTCTCTCAGTACCCATTCTCCTTAGCACCTCGTTTGTTGGTCACGTACTCTGTCCAAGAGATCTTCAGCATCCTTCGAAACACCCACATCTTAAAGCTTCTATACGCCTCATACTTATAATTCCGTCAGTCCATGTTTCCCACTCCGTATAACAATATGGAATAAATAAATGTTTTTACAAATTGGTATCGGATATCCAACGATAACGTAGAGTTTATTAGGAATTTTTTTATTCGTTGAAATGCGGACCTAGCATATTCTATACGAGCACGTATTTCGACCTCGTGGTCAAGATCGTTTATTATCCAGAAACCAAGATACTGCATTCTTTGTACTGGTTCTATATGTTTGTTATAGATACAAATATTAATGTCGACATTTGGTGCACGTGTAACAGCCATTACTTTTGTTTTATTTGTGTTTATATTTAGTCCCAAGCTATCTCCCTCTCTGGTTATGACATTCAAAAGTCGTTGTAAACCCTTAGCACTGTCCGCAATAATGACGGTGTCGTCTGCGTATCTTAAGTTGTTTACGTATTTTCCTTCTTCAATATTTTCGAGGGCATTTTGAAAGATCTTTTCGGAATACATATTGAATAACAGTGGAGAAAGTACACAGCCCTGACGAACTCCTCTTTTTATTGGCAATTCTGCTGTCAGACGATTGTCTATTTGATCGACGCCATTTAATCCCAATATAGTTTTTTAATAAGTACTTACGTGTTATGGTCTATACCATGTTGTGTTAGGTTTCTATAAGTTCTGTGTGTTTTACTCGATCAAACAGAATAGTCGATAAAACAGAGAAACACGTCTTTTCGCTGATCTCGCTGATCTTCCACACAATCATGAAAAATTCCATGCTCGCGTACAAATTCTATAGAACTGTGCATATGTCTGACAAGAAATCTATAATGATATTATATATTTGTTGGGACCCTGTAGCCAGTAGCGACTGGATATTGAATGGAGCATACATATTAAATTTGATTAATTTTTTGTAAAGAGAGTTTGAATGCTGTTGAAACTTAGGACATTCAAAAAAATGTGATCAAGATTACGCAGTTTTCCGCAATGTTTGCAATTATCATCTTCAATCACATTTATTTTATATAAATGACTTGGATAGCACGCATGTCCAAAGCGTAGTCTATTTATGGTGGTTATATATTTACGTAGAGATTTAATTCTTAAACCGAGTAGTTTGTGGAATAACTGGTTGTTAAGTGGTGTATATTGTATGGTTTGTAAAGCAGTAAAAGATTCCATTGATCTTTCCATGTCGATAGCTGGTTTTTTTTTAAATCGTAATGGCATCTGATACACATAAAGAATATGACAATGAAGTGCCTAATATTATACTGGTTTTAGCTAAGTAATCTACATATTCATTATCTTTGAGTCCAATATGTGCCTTAACCCAAATAAATTTTATATTAAAGCCAGAGTCTGCTAAGTGCTTTAATTGATCATTTATTAAAAAATGTAAGAATTACTAAATGTTTTGGACAAAAAAGTGTTTTTATGTTCTGTAGAAGTAAAAGACAGTCTGAAAAAATTAACGATTTTTTAATATAAGATTATTTAACGAGTATTTAAAGAGCATTTATACTCGAGTAATCGAGTATGGCCAATGATACCGCCGAGAAAATTGAAAACTCATTGGAAAGTTTGTACTTAAATTCAGAACCTTCTGAGGGTAGAAAATAGGCACAGCCAGTCCCTTCTATTGATTTAAATGCGTCTGTGTATATAACTGTGGCATTACTACAAAAGTTCAAAACAGATCTCAGAATATTGTTGCTCATTTTGTTGTTACCACTGGGTATTATAACGTTAGTTTTATGAAAGAGAGCAAAGAAGTCTAAATTTTTGTCCACTTTGGCCAAATTTTTTGAAAAAATAGAGTTGTTCTGTAAAGCAGTTCACAAAGGTGGAGATGGCTTTTTAATCCAATATTTATGAGTAAGATCTAATTCGTTAAGTTGACGTATACTGGAAAATAATTTGGGATTTGTTGAGAGATCTTTGAGTACCCATTTTCCGCTTAATAAATTTCTTCTAATCGCAAGAGAAGGCTCAGAAGCTTCAACATGTAGGGGTTGTATAGGGGTAGATCTCATAGCACCTAAAGATGACCCCTTTTATATAGGCCCTCAAGGCAGAATTTTGAAAAATGTCAATTTTTCTTAGAAGATTTCTAGACGCAGAACCATAGAGAGTAGCACCATAATCTATAATGGATAGTATATAAGCCCTGTAAAACACTAAGGATGCTTTAACATCGCAACCTCACCACACTCTAGTTGTCATTCTAAGAAACACAAGCATAGTTAGTTCGTTTTCTAGTTATACAATTAAATAATTTGCCGTCTTTCTTGTAAACACAAAAAAAGACTGTTTTCCAAAATGTTTATTAGATAACTAATATAAATATTTCACGGCATATCAACTAACGATATATCTGAAAAAATAAACACCAAGTCGACATGAACTGTAAGAAAAAGTCGTGTGCAAAAAATTCCAGTTCACTTTGTTTTGTAGTAGATCAAAATTATTGCTCTTAATTTGTACACCATAATTTAAAATGCCTTTAAAATCATCAAATGGTGTTGCAGCTTTATATTTTAAAGAACAGTTAAAGTGGTAAAACGTACTTTGTTTTTTATTTTACAGTAACATAATCGGCATTAAGTTGTTTAGTATTGAAATAATAAATAATTTAGGACTACAACCTTTTTTGTTCTGTGGTACTATATTACTAGAAAACAGGACAATCGCCCTTTTGCTCTGATTGTATTAGTAAAAGAACCTTATCATCAGAACTTGACATTGTAGAAATAATATAAAACTTAAATTAAAAAGCAGTTAATCATCTTCGAAACATGAAGAATTGTCTTTGTTAACGAAAACTTTATTTGTTATTGTTTTCAAAGATTTATAAAAGGAATGGTAAATAGAAGGTACCCATTTAAGCAATTCCATTGGGTGGCTATATTTTGAACTATCAATTGGAATTAATTTTTCATTATTAATTTGGTCCAATATCTTTGGTATAAGATCATCGAGATAACTTCCAATTTTTACCGTTTCCTATTAATAAACGGACTTTGCAAATTTTTTAAAAAAATTGTTTTTAGCTTAATAATAAAAATAATAAAAAAAACAATAAGCGGTTTTAAAAAACTGCAGGTCCTTATAAACTGGGTCCATTCATGGGGTACAGAAATACTTATAGTAGCCAGTCTTTTCTTCTCTCTCAATTAGTGCATATATTGTGTAATTGACATAATTTTCACCCCCCCCCCCCCGGAAATATCGAAAAATTCCGGAAAATAATTATTTAATTTATAAAATATGTAAGTATTATTATATGATTGACATAAAATGAAAAAAAATATATATTAATTTTCTGGGATTTTATGTCATCATTATTATTATTCAGACTATTCGAGCCAAATTAAAAAAAAAATAAGTTTTTACGGTGAATTTCAAATGGACTCAATTTTTCCGAGGATTCCCACATTTTTCGGCCAGTGAAAACTATGTAGTTATTCATATTTCGACAGCTACCCCAGATTAAAAAAAGACGCTTCTAACTGCGATGGAAGCTGAGATAATGTAAATTTTTCTACGTGTTTTAATTTGAAGTTCCGATCTTGAAAAAAAAACGGAGCTGAAACAGTTATCCCCTCCACTTCCCTATGTCGATCTTTCAAAGTACTTTCGTTTCGAAGGGCTGTAAGTTTCGAAAAATTTGATGAATTTAATAGCTATAATTTCTAATATAAAGTTTCGATTTTCATTAAAAATTTGTGCAAATTTTACTTCTTAATGTTTATAAACAATGGAGATATGATTTTTTTAAAAATAGTCTCTACGTTCGTTCCTATTGGTCATAGAAGGTTTTTTTGCTGTAAGTTTTTTTACCGGCTATCCAATGGTTGTACGTACAAGTCTGTAGCTTGAAAAATATAGAAGTTATTACAGTTGTTTATAAGTAAAAAACATACCCCTTTTTCAAACGTTTATTTTGTAAATAATTTCGATGAAAACGCAATATGCATTTAACTTCTGAGATAGTTTAAGGCTTAAAGAATCCTATGAAATTTGCTAAAGGTGTCTAGCATCAATAATAGAGCAAGTTCAATAGTTTAAATATTTAGCCTCAGGGATAAACAAATTAAATAACTTTTAAAATATTTGACCGATCGTGGGGAAATTTCGCATAAATTTAAAAGACGGTAATTCCTCGATGTTCAAATGTATTAATAATATTTTATTTTGTTAATTAGGCACATAAATAAGCAATATATTATATATATTGCTTATGTAAAATATAAAGAAAAAAACATATAATAATATAAATATAAAGACAAAAAATCAAATTGTGACCATAAATTATTGTTAAAAAAAAGCAAGGTAAAAATACGAGTACTTTTTCATCTATTCGTCATCTAATAACCCCCACCTATGTCTTAAAAGCTTCAGATATCTGCGAAAAATTTTGCTGTGAAATCGATGATTTTTGCATAACCAGACTGGGCTATTAATAGATATTTGATGATTATTCTATAACATAAAATTTACAATTTTGTAAATACTAGAAGTATGGGATGCCGAAGAAATGCCTCAAGAATGGAATAAGTCGATTATAATTCCTATACACAAAAAGGGAGATAGAACTGAATGCGCAAACTATAGAGGAATATCCTTATTAGAAGTAATATATAAAGTACTCGCCATACTAATTAAAAAACGATTAGAAATATACATAGAGAAGAATCTAGGAGAATACCAGGGAGGATTTTGGAAAGGAAGATCAACAACCGATAAAATTTTTATGCTGAAGCAAATCCTGATCAATTGCTATGAATACAACATTTCAGCACAAGTACTTTTCATTGATAACAAAGCTGCCTACGATACAATAGACAGAAACAAGTTAATAGAAACACTAAAAGAATTCCAAGTGCCAGAAAAAATAATAAGATTGGTAAAAATGACAATTAGACAAACCATTTGTAACGGAACCGTCTCAGAAGAATTCAAGGTGAAAAAAGGTGTTCGCCAAGGAGACCCGTTGTCTACATTGCTATTCAATATAGTTCTAGAAAAAATTGTAAGGATTAGTGGGATAAATAGGTCCGGAATTATTTTATACAAGGAGCACCAATGCTTAGCATACGCTGATGATGTGGTTCTCATTGCAAGAAATAGAAAAGAACTATCAAATATAACAAAAAGACTGATTTGGGAAAGCTCCAAAAGGGGACTGAAAGTTAATATTAATAAATCGAAGTACATGGAGATCTCGAGCAAAAAAGGAATAAGCACCAGGGGATCCTATAAAATGGAGGTGGAGAATGGATCAGTTAGGAATTCGAGAAGGTGGATGAATATAGGTACTCTTATTGATCAGACATGTAAGGAAGAAACTGCAATCAACCTGAGACTGACCAAGAGCAACAGGTGTGCTGGAGCCATGAGCAAAATAATTAAGGCCAAACATATATCTCGTAATACAAAAATAAGAGTATACAAAACTATAATTAGACCCACAATGCTATACGCTGCCGAGACATGGACTATGAACAAAACCGTACAGAACACATTGGAAGCATGGGAAAGAAAGATACTTCGCAGAATATTTGGTGGAAAAGTAGTAGAGGGAAAATGGAGAAGACGAACTAATGCAGAAGTGTATCATTTGTATGCTAACCCTACAATAACAAAAGTGGTGAAAAAACGTAGACTAGAATGGCTCGGCCATCTAGAAAGAATGCAAGATAATAGACTAGTCAAGAATATTGCTTGGAGAGTACCTAAGGGCAAAAAAAAGAGAGGAAGACCAAGAAAGAAATGGAGAGATGTAGTGATGGAAGATGTCAGAGAGATGGGAATCAGAGATTGGAAGCTGTTAGCTAAGAATAGAAAACGATGGAAATTATCCATCCAGCAATGGGCCTTAAGGCCTGTTAACGCTGTACATACATACATACATACATGTCTTAAAAGCTTCAGATATCTGCGAAAAATTTTGCCGTGAAATCGATGATTTTTGCATAACCAGACTGGGCTATTAATAGATATTTAATGATTATTCTACAACATAAATTTTACAATTTTGTTGTTGATAATCTTATTGGCTCTTTAGCTAAGGTTATGTATTATGTCTCAGTTAATATGTTACAATTAATTAATTAACTTGATACAAAAATTTTACTCATCCAGTAGTAGCTTCTTAAAAATGTGCTAATAATTTTTTTCACTCCCACAGAATCACCAAGAAAAGCTTGTTTGTTTTTAAGTTTGTAAGCAAATGTTATTTTCACCCATTTATAATTTATTTATGTTAAAATTTTATATGTTTGGGTTTTGAAAATATTGGATTTTTTAAAATGCACCTGCACATTATTCATTTTTTTGTGCCTCACTGTTTTTCCATGAATTTATGCATGAATATATAAATATGCGAGCAATATAAATAAACTGTTGAAAGCTCCAATCAGTCAAATAAAAAAATAAATTTTAATTGTTTTACTGCCAATAATAATAGAATTTCGCGACAATATAAAAATGTTTTGTGTAGTTTACAGGAAACTCCACAAACCCTATAACAGTTACTAACTTGAAATTCATATAATTTTCAATTATTCTAGACGCATGTGTATATAATTGACAATCAAGCTGTCACAATGCAAGATGGTATCCCATTATCCATTTAGTTGATATTGTGTAGCATAACAGTAATATATCGGAGTGAAGCGTATATACATTTGGCGATATCTACAACTATACTCAGTTACCTACTATTACATTATCTGGAATTATCAGTATATATTGTGTCCCGTAACGAAGATGTTAATCTTAATCCCGACGGTATATATCGGATTTATCAGTCTTGGTTTAATCAGAGTTGATTTCTGAAGGTAAATACTTTTTGTTTTTAATTTAATTTTTGAACTAATTTACTCTGAGCGAATTTGTGAAATATGTTTGTATCCTTTAATAGTTTGGAAGAAGATTTGTGGTTCTAAAATTTATTGCAACATAAAAAATGGGTATATTGTGTTTTAAATTATCATTTTCATTGCCTCTGTTCGTAGAAATTTTTTTATTTCTATTTTTAAGTTTCTTTTTTTGTCTGCGAATTTTTTGTCTGTGAATTAATAATGTCTTTGATTATAGCATCTACAGAAAACCCACACAAACAGATCATGTCATACATTTTAATTCTAACCATCCCATTTCACACAAATTATCTCCATTCAACAGTTTTATTCATCGTTTAGAAACCATCCCATTATCTAACATTAACTACAACCAAGAACTAAACATAATCAAACAAATTGCTTTCAATAATGGCTATAACCCTGATATCATCCATAAACTCATTTATAAAAAAAACGCAAATTGCTTCAACAATCAGCTTACCCTAACATTACTTCAGATTCCCCATCTTACTTCTCATTACCATTTCACTGTCTAACACTCTCCGAATCAATCAAAAACACTATCCTGAATTCTGTTGAAAATAGAAGATTTCGTTTAAAGTTAACAATAAATTGAGTAGATCATTATGCAATAGTAAGGACTCTATTGACTTCAGCAAACGCAGTGGAGTTTATAAACTTGAATGTTCTGACTGTGATGCTACTTATATTGGTAGAACTTGTAGATCTCTAGTAACCAGGGCCATGGAACATTCTCAGTTAGAGAACACTTCTTCTTATTCCCATCATCTTAAATATCACAATCACACAATCAAGGTACCAGATGATATTTCTCTTCTTCATAACATCCCAGGTAGAGATTATCTCAAACTTGACCTTTTTGAGGATTTGGAAATAGTCAAGAAAAAGAAAAATAGTCCCAATTGTGTTAATCGTCACACCAGCATCAACAGAGACTTCATCCCACTTCATCGACAATTATTCTCCTGATCTAACTTTCTTTCTTTTAACTACACATCCAGTTTTACTTACTTCTACATTTCTTTCTATTTTCCCAAAGCTTAATATCACCCTATACAATCCGCCATACTTAACCCTATTCTTGTCACCATTAATACACTAACATCCCCCTTTTCCAATATCCAATTTCCCATCCTCTCCAATAACTACCATCTAACTAATCACACAGGTTTTCTTATAAATACTCACTTTACATCTATCAATCTCTTATCACAATCAGTTTCAGTATCCCCAGCTTACATCTTTACATTCATCTCTTATTTCCTTTTCTTTCTTTTTCTTTTATTTCTTTTTCCTCGATTCATCTTCCATAAATTTCAAATCAACTTTCATCTATACTTACTTCATACAAGGAAACAATTAGGTAATAACATTCTTTTTATCACCTTTAAATTGTTTTTAACAACTTTTTATGTAAGTAGTAAAAAACCAACGTGTTCTTTCTATATATTTAAATTTAACTTACTTGTTTTTTAATATTGGCATTTTTACTCTCTCTTTTAGTAAACTGATGACGGATTGATTCAATTCCGAAAAGATCTTCTTTAAATAAAAATTTTAAGCTTTTAATAAGCATTTTTTATACCATAATACACACGAACACCACGTGCTTTTCTTTTTTTGATCAAGAATAAATTAGAACAAAACAACAGAGTTAAACAGAAGAATATGACTAACACAGACAACCTACGAAGAGAAGTCTTCAGATCAGATATTCCTATGTCTTTGATCAGTGTGTATTCCCAGTTGTAACGTATGAAGTAGAATCATTCATAGACCAATCCATCTGTAGAAAAAATCATTGATTGCACGTAAAAATTTTATACAGATATTTGTAAGTTCTAAAAGGTATATGACAGGTAGCTAGAGATAATTTTTGCAGATTTATAAATGTCAATTGCTTTGTTGTATGCATAATGGGATGTAATATCTTCTTAGGGCTCTGTCCGTTCTGACCGTTGACGATCATTCTGGCTATGATGACTTTTTTGGTTGTTATATGGAATAGCTGTGTTGAGGTCTTTCTATACCATGCTCTCAGGTTAGCAAGCCAGGATATTCTTCTTTGTCCTGTGCCCCTTTTTCCTTCAATTTTACCTTGCAAAATGCATTGAAGTAGCTTATATCTGCCTTGATTTCTCATTATATGTCCCAAGTACTGCAGCTTACGGCCCTTCAAGATGTTGACCAAAACCGTGGTTGTGTTTATCGTCCATAATACTTCTTCATTGGTGACTTTGTCTGGCCAAGGTATCTTCAGGATCCTTCTGTATAACCATAGCTCAAAAGCCTGAAGTTTTGCTAGAGTTTCCGCCTTTAATGTCCACGTTTCTACTCCGTACAGAAGCACTGAGTACACGTAACTTTTAAGGAGTCTTATTTTTGTCTCTAGGGTAAGGTCATGGCTCTATAATACAGAGCTCATAGTCAAAAATGCACTTTTTGCCTTTCCAATGCAACATTTAATCTCTTGAGTATTGTCTCTTGACTCATTGATTATAGTTCCCATGTAGTTGTACTGTGAGACACGTTTAATTCTCATTTGGTTCACATACAGAGTTGCTCCAGATATGTATTTCTTGCTGATGATCATTAGCTTGGTTTTGCTGGTGTTTATATCCAGTCCATATGTTGTACTTGTTTCCGTTATTTTGTTCATTAAGTTTTGCAGCCCTACTATGGTATTGGAAAACACTATTGTATCATCTGCATACCGCAGATTATTGAGCTTGACTCTATTTATTGAGATGCCGTTTGATCTTTTAGAGCCTCTTTAAAAATGTGGTCTGAGTACAGATTGAATACCAGTGGTGAAATTATGCACGCATGTTTCACTCTTCTTAAGATTTTGACCTGATCTGTATATTCTCCATCTATTAGGATTGATTCCAATACAGGTTAGTGTTGGACTCTATCAAAAGCATTCTTGTAGTCAATAAAGCATGCATAAACATCACAGCTGACATCTCTACATTTCTGAAACAATACCTGCACGCTAAACTATGCTACCCTCGTATCAACGGCGTTCACAATTTCAAACTGATTAGGCGCAATTTGTTCCTCGCATTTCCAGTAAATTATTTTGTGGATGACATTTAAAAATAGCTTCAGCAGATAGCTCATTAGGCTTATGCTCCTATAGTCTTCACAAACTTTTGCTCCTGGTTTTTGAGGAATGATATAAACTCCGATTTAAGCCACTCTACTGGTATTTTTTCTGCCTGGTATATTTTATTAAACATTTCAGTTATTATTTTTATTTGTTCTGCATCTAATAGCTTTAGCAGTTCTGCAGGAATTTCATCAAGTCCCGGTGCGTTTTTATCCTTTATTTGGCTAACGGCTGCCGTTATTTTTTCTGGTAGGATTTCGGGACCTGAATTTTCTTTAATGGTGGGTTTTTGTATTATTCTAAGGGCAAGAAAAATTTTCTCTAAGTATTTTTTCCATACTTTCTTTTTATTTTCTTTAGTTATGACGAGATTGCCTTCATTATCTGGCTTTTTTCCGCTGTTACGTTTTCGGAACATTCCAGCTATTTCCTGCACCTTTCGATGAACATTGAAGTTATCATATCGACTCTGATACTTCTTTATTTCTTGGCATTGTTTTGTTTTTTGTTTCTTTTTGACTTTTTCGATCTTTCTTCTGACGATGGTATGTATTCTCTTATATTCTTAAAGATTTTCTCTGTTTTTTATTTCTGATCCATAAGTCCAAGTATGTCGTCGGTCATCCAAAATTTCCATTTCTCTATATTTTTCTTCAGGTGTTGTTCTTTTATTTCTTTCACTGTTTCTTATATGATGATCAGACTTTCTTTTATAGTTCCTGCATTTATGCATTTTAGCACTTTAGTATTCCTCTCTTTCTTGACATTGTTCTGTTTTTTGTTTTTCTTTGGCTTTTCTTATCTTTCTTCTGACGATGATATGTATTTTTTTATATTCTTAAACATTTTCTTTGTTTTTTTTTTTTGCTCCGATCCACAAGTTCAAGTATTTCATCGGTCATCCACGATTTCAATTTCTCTGTATATTTCCTCAGGTGTTGTTTTTTTATTTCTCTCAATGTTTGTTGTGTGATGGTGAGACTGTCCTCTATAGTTCCTGCATTTCTGCATTTTAGCACCTTTGTATTGAGGTTTTCACTCACCTTCAGTCGAACATTGATATTATTCCGTTCTCTAACATCATACTTCTTCTTCATCGACTTACTTGTAACCTTCTTCATTCTGACATTGAAATTACCTACAACTGGCAGATGATCAGAATTTATGTTTGCCCTCGGGTATGTTTTGACAGATGTACAGCTGTTTCTATACTTCTTATTTACTAGTACGTAATCTATTTGATTTCTTACAATCCTTCCAACAAAATCCTGTGGAGATTTCCACGTGTACAATTTCCTTGGGTGTAGCTTAAACCAGGTGTTCATTATTACTAATTGATTTGCTACCGCAAAAATCTCCAATGTATATTTCAGATCGTTCCGGTTTCCTAGTTCAAATGGTCCAACTGCAGATGATGTTTTGCTGGCCCCAACTTTGGCCTTGAAGTCACCCATGAAAATTGTTAGGTCTTCTGCTTTTTTAACCTTGTCACGACTTACTTATTGCTATGGTATAGTTCTTCTACCTCTTCTTCTATTCTTTATAAAGCTTATAAGATCATAAACCCATTGATATGCTATACAGAAGAATTGCCAACATGTTCGAGAGTGTGAAGTAAAAGTTTTCTAGAAACTCTAATATGGAGTGGTTATGTCAATATTTTCTGCATAAGAGTATTATTTTGACAAAGTAAAAGAGATGTTAATAATCAACTTGTGACTTACTTACAAAATTGAAAGCTATTATTTAGAAGACGCATTGCAACATTTTCGATACCAACTCGATGTGGTTTGTGCTATGATAGGTATGTTGGTTGCAACGGTTGCAATCATTGCAACCAATTCGATGTGGTTTGTGTTATAATAGAACAAAAATTCGGTTTTCAAAGTGCAATGTAGACTTACAGGCTCAAGTTTTTTGGTTTCATACCATACTCAAACTTAACAGTAGATTATACACCTGTTGTACCATATTTGAAAGTTTTTTTTTTTTAATTATTTGCAGTAATATTGTGGCTATAAAGATAAATGTTTTTGTTACCGTATATATCATATAAAACAGAAAATTATTAAAAAATATTTTACATTAAGTTTTAGACACATCTTGGTTAAGGGGAATAATGACTGGTTAATTCATTCAGACTATAAAAAATTCAGAGGAAATAGCTATTTAAAAAGTAAACTGCTTTGTTTGAACCAACAAAATATGACTCCACGTTAAAAAAGCAATATAAAAGATTAATAATAATGATCATTTATAATATTAGAACAATAAAATTAATATAAGAAAAAACTGGAAGTAATAAAAACACCCATAGTTTATGATTTTCACAATAAAAACGAGGAATGTAATTTGTCTCCATATACAGGGTGGTCCTTAAGTAATTGTACAAAAAGAAACAGTAGATTCCACATTTTAAAATATTACGATTTATGCCAATTTGCTTTAATAAAATGTTAATATTAAGAAAGATACACAGTGTTAAAGTGGGAATTTAAAATTTTATTTTTCTCTATAACTTTCATTTTTGTAAACATTTATGTACAAAAATTCACAACTGGGTGCTACTGAGGAAGAAAAATTGTAATTTGTCGCATTATGTGATGTAGCTAATACAGGGCGCCACATATGCCCTATAATTTGCATACATGTGCGCCTAATTTTTTGCTCTTCAAGTTTTTCAAGTTCTTCAATTTTAACACAAAAAAGCTATACCTGTTAATAACTTCAAAACTTAACAGTTTTCAAGATAATCGCATTTTACAAATCAGATGCATAATTATGATTTAACCCAACTACTCCAGGTAACGAAGGAAAAATAGACAAAAACATTAATACTTATGAATTTTGGTATCAAAATCCTTTAACTAAAGTTAATATTCAACGAAATACTAAAGAAAATAAATATCATTAGGGTAATAGGATAATAGGATTTGACAAAACATTTTACGTTTTATATTAAATAACAGTCATATTCAAAACATTTTATTCACAAATCAAAATAAAAAATGGTTAAACTAAATAACATTAAACTTTTAACATTAAACGACCAATCCACTGCCCTCGTATAGTGTGGTAGTGCATCATTTTGCATAAACCACATATTATGCATTTAAAAAGAGGTTTAAATCTTTGTATGTAGGTATATTTAAAAAACCCTTAAAAGGCTACATCAAAAAACACAAACGTTTTCCTAATAATAATTCCATCATCAGGTTAAAAAGCAGGTTAACATGCCTGAGCCACCAAAATATTACCAACTTTACAGTAGGTAAACTTTACAGGTAACAGTTACCAGCTGATGTCCGTTTGAAGAGGTTTACTCTCCGGACTTTGGAACTCACGTGAGGCATGGTTATGTGTTGCCTGAAGTTAAATCTAATAAAGTATTAAACATCACTCACTTTTAAACAACAACATTTACTTTTTTTGCTAACTTCAATTTTTTGTAAAGGGTTGTACCCTAATATTTTGGTGGCTCAGGCATGTTAACCTGCTTTTTAACCTGATGATGGAATTATTATTCCGAAAACGTTTGTGTTTTTTGATGTAGCCCTTTTAAGGGTTTTTTAAATATACCTACATTTAAAGATTTAAACCTCTTTTTGTGATACATGGCATACAGCCAGCTGCAGGAATTTATTTTCCTTATGGATTTTGAATTTAATTTAATGGCAAATCAATAACATCATTTTGTAAAAAATGTAAATAGTTCTCATCATTCAAATTACAAAGTAACTCGCATGGCCCTAAAAAATGATTACCATATATGCCACACGTTACGTTAATCATAAATTCATGTTGGAAATGCCTTTTATCGACGAAATAGTGGTCAAGATTTTGACTGTATCGGATATTATTTGCAAATTTGCAGCATAAAGGTAAATCTGCTAAAATAAAATTTTAAATTCCCACTTTAACACCCTGTATCTTTCTTAATATTAACATTTTATTACCACGATCATACGACTGAGATTTGGACATGCTTGTTACCCCAAACATTTATTTAAACTTAAGGTTTTCGATATTGATCAATGTGAATTTTGTACAGAAGAAGGAAACGTAGATCATATATTTTTCAGTTGCCTCAGAAATACTATAATTTCATCCAGGTTAATACATAATTTACATAAACACAATATATTAGCCCCTTGGAACCTTCAGTACTTATTATCACTAGACTCGAGAGCAGTGTATGATTCCTAAGTTATGTTTTTAAAAGATAGTAAAATAACCATGTAAATAATTATGCATTAGTTAATAACGTAACCTTTGTTTTTAACCCAATTGTTAAATTCCTTTCTTACCATGGCCTAGTGTTGTATGTTTAAAAAAAATACCTTGATGGGCCCCTAGGCGAGAAGAGAGTGACCCTGTTTACCTGTTTAATGTTTTGTATTTATTTTAATATAAACTCAGACAACCTTTTTTACCATGTTGAGTCTGGCTGAATGACTAAAAGCTATGCCAAAAAAAAAACATTTTCTTAAAGCAATTTGGCTTAAATCGTAATATTTTAAAGTTTAGAATCTGCTGTTCCTTTTTGTACATCTATGAATGCTTGCATTCAAATCAAACTAAAAATCATCTAGATTTGTTTTTCTTAAAACTAATAAAGCTCGTAAAATATAAAATGAGATTTAAATTTGATTTGTTTGATAAGACTGTAAAAAAACAATAGGAGAAAAATCAAGTGTTGGAAAAACATAAAACGTCGGAATCGGCGGCAACGGCAATTTCCACCTGGGTAAGGTACATCGGGGGGCCGTCAGACGGGGGAAGTCTTCGCCGGTGTGCCAAGGATTGGAGTAGAAGCGAAGGAACGCGTTCGAATTCCGACTAGAATAAGTCAAGTGGAAAACGCAGATAAAGTGAACTGCGCCGGGGAAAAGTTGCCAGATAATTTAATAACAAAGACGAAATTACCGTCAGAATACTTCACATCACTGCATTATAACGATAACGGCATTCCTGCTGCTGCCTTCTTGTCTTTTATTTCCATTTATAACCTTTACCAATTCCTTTTAGGCCAGTATTATACCACTACCAAATGACATATTCAGTTACAAAATAATTATTTATTCCATTAAGTGTACATATTCATTGCCAAAACTGACATCGAATAATTTTGCAAAACATATAGAAATATACCAACATAATAGTCATAAAGAGTGTTATAATACCTAGATAATAGTAATAATTTATATATTACCATGTTTATTGTTTACTGTTTACTCATTTAAATTTTTTTTAACAATTAATTCTCTCATTGTCTTTTTTTTCACAGTAGCTTTTACGAATTTTGTCTCCTTCTACATTTTTCTTGTACATTCCAGTTATGCTCTCTACATTGTTTTATTTTTTAAGGTAACTCTCTTTTCTATTTTCTATTCATTTACAACATCGTCCAAAGTGCCGTGATTATGCTTACAATAAGTAAGTCTGATGGGTCACGTGTTGAAGATCTTCCTGCAAGTTATACATAGCAGAATATACAGTAAGAGGAGAGAATAATTAACACTCATTACGAATTTAGGAGTAACTTAGGTACGAGAAAACCTTGTTCGGTATTATATTACTAATAAAGGGATGCAGAAATATAAATCAAAATGTATAATACATCTGCGCAATTTATTTTAAAAAAGCCTTTCCGATATAACACAGTGCTAGAAATATTGGAAAAAGCTGGATTAGACGATAAAGATTTAAGAATAATAATCACAAATTTACACTGACATCAAGTAGCAAGAATAGAAATTGAGTAAAAACTGTTGGATAAAATAAATATGAAAGGAGAATGAAACAAAGTTGTATATTTTTGCCTCGGCTCTTCAATTTGTATTTAAAAAATATTTAAGGAAGCCTTAAGGGAGACAACAGAAGGTAATATTGGAAATACTATAATCATGAACAAAATTAGTTATGCTGACGATACCTTAAGTGCAAATTGCAAATTGCAATGAGGGCCTTATAAATCTAATAAACCAGTAGAAGAAAATAGTAAATAGGAGAAGCAGCATACCCGAATGGCAGGACAAATGGGCAAACGAGCATAGGGCAGCCTGGACAAGGGTATTAATTCCAAATATTGTAGACTAGATGAAATGCGGCGACAGAGACACTAACTACTTTTTCACCCAGTTTCTAACAGGACACGGCTCTTTCAGGGCCTACCTAGAAACAATGGGGAAAGTAGCGGATGGAAAATGAGCAGAATGTGGAGTGTTTGATACAACCGAGCACTATACATTCGAGTGCAGAATTTTAAATGATGATAAAAATGAATTACACTGGAAGTTAGATAAGGTAAGCGAAAATATAATAATGCAGGTAGCAATGAGGGAAAATCCGAATACACGGCAATACTGGAGACAGTAACTCAAATCGTCAGAAAGAAGGAAATACTAGAGAGGAATCTGCAGCAAAAGTAAGAGAGGGAGGGGAGGAGAAAAAGAGAAGACGAGGTATTTATCTGATGCAACGGTCTGGAGAGGACCTACCGCATAAGTAGTCCGGTTGAGGGGGTGGAATTTAGTTGATTGGCAAGGAACTCTGGTTGCATCTGCGAGCACCACTGCATGCGGAACCTTTCACCCTGAATCCAACACACGCTAGAGCATCCTTTGCTGTCCCTAACGGAACACGGCCTGTACGGTCTTTAGAAGATTTACCACCTCCTTTGCATGAAAAAGGTTAACTGGAAGTTATGCTGAAGATGGGATGTTGGAATTAGTACCGGTATAAGTGTTCAATTTTTTACTCGCAAAAAACAATATTATATCTTTCGCTGTAGCGATATTCCCATAATTACCAATATTAATATCAAAATCATCTCTTAAACCAATCCTTGATAATAAATCCTTCTACTTATTTTATCCAAACCTGCGAGAAGTATAGAAATTCTTGGACAATCCTCAAGAAAAATCGCTCTCTTTTACCTTTTGATTCCCGTAGAGAACAGACATTCTTTTTTGCCTCTTTTAACTTTGTTCGTGTATAAGATAAATGTTTTTTCATTTCTAAAAGTTCTTTAAATAAGAAAGTTACAATCTTCATTTTTTTTCTTTTAAAATTTTGTTAAATAATTTTAGTAATTTTCAAAATTTGATAAATATAACATAGAATTTATTCAATATTAACTTTTTCATTATCTATTATCTTGTATTTATATTTAATTACCTCATTTTTTTATCCATATATTTCAAAAAACTATTTTCAAAAAATAAAATTCGGGATATGGCACTGTGCGGGTAACCGAGGAGTGAAATTATGGCTTTCATATCATCTACGCCCCGAGCGATAGTTTTTAAATTTCTTTTTTTATATTCGATTTGTTTTCTCTTCTAAAAGTTTTTAAGTAAGAAAGTTACAATCTTAATTTTTTTCTTTAAAAATTTTGTTAAATAGTTTGAGTAATTTTCAAAATTTGTTCAATATAATATAGAATTTATTCATTATTTACATTAATATAATTATCTTGTTTTTATTATTATCTTTATGTTAAATTACTTCATTATCATTATATTTTAAAAAACTAGTTAAAAAAAAAAACAACTGGGAGTTGGTACTCTGCGAGTGGCCGTGGAGTGAAACCATAGCTTTCATTTCGTCTATGCCCGGAGCGATGGCTTTTAAATTTATTTTATTATATTCGATTCGATTCGATTTTATTTATATGTATGTAAATTTATTTAATTTGTTTAATTTTATTTAATAGTACTTAATTTTATTTAATTTTGTAAATTTTTTTATTTTATTTAATTTTATTTAAATTTATTTGATTCTTTTTATTTAATTTTATTTGATTTTATTTAATTTTATTTAATTTTAATTTACGTAATTCTATTTTATTTTATTTTAATGTATTGTATTTCCTGTTAGTTATTTTATGTTATTTTATTATAAATTTTTTAATGCAGTTAAAAATATTTTAAAATCAAATTTAGCCAGTCGTTCTGAAGTTTTTATAAAAAATTTATAAACAAATAAAATGACGTTAGTTTATTTCTATAATAAGTGTTGAAATTGAATAAAATAAAGATGATTTTTTTAAATTGACATCAAATTGACTTTATTCGAAAGATAATCTTTTGCCATCATAATTTAAATATAATTTTTGGGATATGACCACCATGGCTGGCTCTGACGTAAACTAATCTGCAGGTTCAATTTTCGATCACTTTTTCCAATATATCGCCGTATATCGGCAAAAGCGTGGCGAATGTTCTCCTCCAAGTAATCAATCGTTTCATGCTTATCAGTGTAGACTAGTACAGTCCACATAACTAGTCTAGCAGTGTTATATCGTACGATCATGGAGGCCAATTTACGATGAAACTATGCGATTACCAAACAGTTCCTTTAATAAATCAATTGTAACAGGAGCTGTGTGACATGTTGCGTCGTTTTATTGAAACATCAGCTCCTGCACATCATGGTTGTTTAATAGAAGAATGGAAAAGGCAGCAATCATGGCTCTATAGCGGTCATCATTAACTGTTACGTTCTTTTCAGCATCGTTTTTAAAGAACTAGAATTCAATGATTCCACTAGACCAAAAAGCACACCAAACCGTCAGTTTTTCTAAATGTAATAGTTTCTCAACATACATTTGAGGATTATCTTAACTCCAAATAGGGCAGTTTTGCTTGTTGACGTAGCCATTTAATCCAAATTGAGCTTCATCGCTGAACAAAATTCGTTTATGAAAATCGGAATGAACGGCAATCTCGTTTTGGAATCACTCATCGAATCTACGAATCTACGTCTTGCTACGTAATTATGTACGTTTAATTATTGCATGAGTTGAATTTTGTAAGCACGCAAAGCAAGATCTTTCCGCAATATCTTCCGTAAAGTGGATGGATATGTATCCAACTGCTGTACAGATAGAGTGATTCGCGTCTTCCTGTATGCTACGCTCTACAGCAGCAAAAAGTTCTTGTGTACACACTATACTACGTGTCATGTGTAAACATGGTGCAAAAACGTTCGATGGTGAATAAAATCACTTGTTCTGATGGACTATTATGTTGAATATAAAATGGACATAGTGCGCGATACGTATTTCGAACAGAACCAAAGTTTCAAAGATTGTACATTTGTGCAAAGAATAACTTTGTACAATTTGGAAGCGTTGTTCAGGCGTCAGGCGTGTGGTACTTATGCTGTAAGTAAAAAAAAAGTACCCTTTATATTACTGAATATTGTGAGGTTACCGCTTCTCTTTCGATTTTTGAGTCACGCGATAAAGATGATTATGGGCCCATGCAAAGACTGTGCGATAAAAGGTATTCACTTCAAAAATTAAAAACTTTGTTTTATGTTCGTAGACATTCTTGTTTCTTAGCAATATGGAATAATAGATAATTATAGATTAAGGAAAGATTAGACATCATAAAGTGTAGACATTTGAGAATAAACATACGTTAATTAGAAAACAATGTAATACAATGCAAATACATAAATTATAAATGAACTATACTGCAACCTATAATATCGATTTAAAAGTAATAATATTAATTTCAATAAATAATTACTGGCCTATATTTCGTATTTGTACCCTTTACTGATTCTGTAATTTGCTATAGAAACGAAAGAATGATCAGATCGCAGTTACTCTGATGAAATTGAGCAATAGGTATTAAAAGTCTGAAGACGAAGGTAAGACCGTAATTTTAATTTTATATAAGCGGCAGTAATACCCCAGACAGTTTTACAGAGTGTTTAAAAGTTTATAGCGTATTTAAATAGATTAAAGATCGTCACAGAAGCCTTTGCATTTTATATCTTAGTGCGAGAAGAAAGTGATGATTAAATTGTTTTAACAAAAGCTACAAATTCAATATTATTTAATTAGAGTGCTCTAGTGAAACTGTTGGGCAGTAAAAGTAATAGTACAGTTCATCCCAAACCCTTCTTTCAGTGCGTCATAGTTGATCGAATTCTCTCTAACGCATTAAGCTAGAAGTGACAGATAAAAACGTAAGTCTGTGATTATTATACATAGAACTTAGAAAATTATGTATCGTTCACGGGTACTTGCATATTAAAGCGAATTCTACTTACGGATATATAATTGGTTGGAGTTTAAAATGCGCTAAATAGATATCCAATCAATGATGCGCATAAATATAATTTTGCGTAGATGGTCTCAATAGTGACAGTACTTTGACAATGTCAACCGATAAAATGATAATTGTCATTCCAGGTTAGTATTTTCAGACATTTTACAGTGAAAATTTAATCTTGTATTTATTGTCATGAAAATATTTTAAATATGCTAAAATATACCGAGAAAGAACAAAGCCTAATATTAAAATTATTAAATTATTTTCAATTAGAAAAAGAGGCTGGGACAACTTTATTACCAGTTTCTGCCGTTCGTGAAGTAAGTTATAAATTATTCTAAAAAATATTAATAGTAGTTTAAATACGTGTAGTTTTAGCATGTTGCCGACGCGTTAGGAGTTTCGTTACCAACAGTAAGACGATTGGCAAATGAAGGCATCCAAACAGATGCTCTATTCTATTGCAATGAGTACTTCAGTATGTGAAAATCTAGGACCTTCATTAACCAATAAATATGAACATGTAATTAGAACTCGTGTATACAGAATGTTTAGTGAAGGTTTGTATCAAAATATAGTTTGCCATAACCTACTGAAATATCACTAGCGTCTTTACATTATTTCGTGTTCATTTTAGGCCAACGTGTTACCCTTCATACTCTTCAAGAAAAACTGAAGGACATAGATGAAATTACCTTTTCTACTAGTTCACTGAGTAGGGTTTTAAAAGATATGAAATTCAGATGGTTAAACTGCAATATATCAAATCGAAAATATCTAATGGAACAATCACATGTGGCATATAAAAGATTACAGTTTTTAAAAGACTACAAAAAAAAATTAACATGATTTACACCAGTTACAACCAGTTTTTTTGGATGAGACCTGGATATATAGCAAGGGAGGATTCCGCAAGAGCTGGCAAGATGGCAGCATTAATGCTGTTAGAAAGAAGACCGGAGAAGGTGTACGATATATTGTACTCCATGCGGGTTGTAAAAATGGAATAATTGATAATTGCAGTCTAATTTTCAAAAGTGGAAAAACAACTGTAGATTATCATGATTCGATGAATGCAGAAAATTTAAAAAAATGGTTTGAATATCAACTTTTGCCAAATTTAGAAGAACCGTCGTTAATAATTATGGACAATGCACCTTACCACTCCAGTTTAGTGGAAAAAATACCAAATTCAAGTTGGACTAAATACTCTTTAGTAGAATGGTTAAAGGAGAGACATATACGTGTTTTAACAACCATGATGAAACTTGAATTATTGGAGATGGTGAGAAAACATTTACCAGATAAAGTTTTCAAGTATGCATTAAGATATATTTAATAAATGAGATTATATTTGTTTTATTCTACAGATTAGATGTCCTGGCACTTCAACATGATCATAGAGTATTGAGATTGCCTCCATGTCATTGCCAGTTTAACCCAATTGAGAATGTTTGGTTAGATTCTAAAAGATATTATGATGCAAAATAAGTTCTGCACGTACTGCAAATGAAAGTACTGTATTAGTTATTTGGAAAGAAGCATTAGAGCAGGTAATTCAAGCGTACTGAAATTCGTAGATAATAATTGGATAATAATTGTGGTTAAATTTTTAAGGTTACACCATGGAAAAATGGAAGCAATATGTAAGACATGCAGAAGATATCATTAATGAATACTGGGAGACAGCCAAAAAAAATGATGCCAGCCACATATCTCCAATAATTATTGATTTTAACGAATCAGATACTGAATCAGATTGTGAATTCAGGACTAATATTGAGAAAATATCTTAAACTATTACCGTTATGGATATTCATATGTACTAAAACGGTTCTTTTTAGAACCACATTTTATTGAAATGTAAGATATAATTGATGCCAGCCAAATATCTCCCGTAATCATTGATTTTAATGAATCAGGTTCTGAATCGGATTGTGGATTGTTTGAAATATAATATTCATTTTTGTTATTCATAAAAAAAGAAGGTAAACTTACATTCGATATCTTGTTTTTTAACTAAACTCTATTAACACTATTTCATCTGCATACCGAAACTGGTAGATTAACTCAAAAATCAACTGCTTTACTACTTAAACTATTTACATTGTTTTTTTAACTAAACTTCATAACACTCTTTCATTTGTACACCCAAGCTGGTAGAATAACTCACTAATTAAACTATTTCCACGATTTTATGATAAATCTTCACAAAATGAAACTATTGGCTGCCACAGAAACTTTCCGAAAATTACTTATCCGAATATAACTGATTTCAATCGATGCTATTTTATCACAGGAATGTTTGCTTTGATGCCTTGCAATTGTCAGTAAATTTTTTTTATCTCGCAGTCAACTCTTAAAAGATTCTATAGGAGGAAGCGTTATTTTAAATAAACAAACATTCCAATTCCATAGTGTTTGTAATAAATAATAATAAATCCATAAATAAATCTTAGCTAATTCAGCACTTTCCTTGGAATGTATAGACTAGCAATTATGACAAACTGCCGTTCCAATATAATGCGCAATACCATTTTTTATACAGGACGGGACCTCTAATATGTAAAGTAAAAAAAAATTTGAATTCTTAAAGTTTTTACTTTATATTTTAAAAAAATAACCTTTTCACATTTAGCCGATTACAATCCTGCAACTGTCAGATTTAACTAAAATGTCATGCAATAATTCTCGACATTCTTAAAATCCTATATGACGTCAAAATTAGTAACGCACTGAAAGAAGGGTTTGGGAGAGACTGTATACTTATTTACTAATAATACAATATGATATACGATAATTAATTGCTATATAACACATATATTTAGTTAAATATAGTATATAAATGATGTACTGGGTTAATGCAGATAGCAAAACAATAAAATACTACAAAGCGTTATTGAAACTTATATGTACGTAGATTATCAATGTAGATTAACGTGGATGGTTATCGCACCAAAAATGTTAATAGCTTAGGATTGATGGTATTGAGAGCAATAACCGGTCTTCATATTCACAATTCCCTGGCAATTGTGAATTCGTGAGGTCCGCAATTCACCTGGCACGTTTTTGCGCCCAAGGCTGAGGAAATTCTAACCTCACATTTTCCTCGTTTGTAAACTACAGTGTGTATATCGCTCTACGAAAATGGCTAATTTTACTGAGTTTTCTGGTGAATTTGATTCATATCATAATTCCGATAATAGTGATGTTGACCCACATTATCTGGTGGAAGAAGAAAGTGGCAACAAAAGAAGCAAAAAGTATGATTTAAACAACGATCAAAAAGAAGGTAATTTTATAAGTTTTAAAAATATAAAATAATGCTCATATAAAAATGTAATTGAAAATAAGGCGAACAAAGATAGTCGTTCAGGTTTAAATCGGGGATGTATTTCAAAGCATGTAACTGCAAACGTATCAAATGATAACTCAAGCAGCACAGCTGATGAAGGTAAGTTAATTAGTTTAGTTTTATATCTATGCACCACATTATGTTTTATTGTGGATGCAACTGCAGAAAGGCGCTTAGAAAAAAAAACTAAGAAACGCAAGAGCACTCAATCAGCTTGGAAAAAAAAATATTTGGAAATTATGGAAAGAATACACAACTAGTAGTGGTAAAACTATGGCAATAAAGAAACAAGGGTCTAGGTATGAATCTCGTAGCAGGTGCTTTAAAAAACTAACGGAAATGGAAAAATATGCAATATTTAATAAATTTTATGCAATGAAGAATAAGAACAGTCAATATAGTCATTTTTTCTTCGACGTTTCTGAAACCAAAATCTTGTAACTTCTAGTCCAGTCTTCCCTGGTATAGGTCCCTTATGGATTCCTCTTAAAGTAAATTTATGTTGAACTTTATTTCTTATTCTTTCTGTTGATTTTCTACTTGGTCTTTTCATGTTCTTTCTTCCTTCTAGTTTGGGTGTTCAACGTGTAGGGAAACCCCATTTGTGAAATTATTAATCAGTGGTCAGTGCCACATTCGGCTCCTCTCTTTACTCGTGTATCTCTAATTTTGATAGTACTACTTTTGCTGACAATAATGTAATCGAAAATGGATCTGATGTTTCCCGTTGTTTGTACATACGTATATTTATGTATGTCCTTATGTCTGAAAAAGCCATCAGTAATTTTCAGATTGTTCAGTTCGCACAGGTCAATTATTCTTTCTCCATTATCGTTTGTCACATCTTCTCCAAAACGGCCTATCGTGCTATCATTTCGTCGTTTCCCTGTTCTTCCATTAAGGTTCCCTGCTATTATTATTTCTTGTGTTGGTCTTACTTTTCCGATCTCTTCTTGTAAAGTATCCATGAACTGATGTTTTTCTGCTACCAGACTGTTATCCGTAGGGCCGTATTCTCCCAGTATCACGATTTGCCTGCTATAAATTTCCATGATGAGTTTTTCTTCTTTCTTTTTCCCGCTCCAACAGTAGAAGATGTCATCTCCAAATTGTGTACCATTTCCCTTTTTTTTGATCTCAGTTGTTACCAAGATATCAAGGTTCATCCTCTTAAATTCCTCTATTACCTCTTTGTACTTAGTTCGCCAATCTTGGATGTTAAAGTTGCTACACGTGATTTCCCTCTTTCTCTGTTTCTCTTTTTGACTGGCCGAAATTTAAGACTGGGCTTCTCTTACCAAAAGCAGAATTGCCCTCCCCCGTATCCGATGGGTGTGGATTACCACCCGCGGAACTTTATTATTATTTTTCATCCTGCTTCTTGTACTTTCGCCTTTTGTTGTTTTTGCATGTGCCAGGATGCTAAAGCCTGACGCCAAAACCTCCAATTTGGAGGACCTGCACTTTCAGCTGCACATTCTAGATCCGACGTTGTTTGCAGCCGCCCACTCTGGATCAGGCTGCGTGACTCTATACAAACCCTTAAATCCGGGGCGCCACTTCCGCCATCCTCGCCGTACCAAAGGTCTCCCTCTCCACCGTGACTGCCGTTGTGGTCTTCATCCGTAACCCTGGACAAGGGACCCTAAGCAGATACTAGTTTCCTGGGTCAGGAAACACCTGGAATCTGTGGGAGACAGGGAATGATTCATTTTTTCCTGATAGGACTATCCAAGGAATTCCAAGGAGTTCCTACCCACTACCCATAATGGAATTACATTTCCTTAATTCCGGGTGTTACAGTTATACCGCTGATACTTGGTCGTTAGAGCCTCGTTTGTGATAACAGGGTTCTCCAACGTCAAGGTGAGGTTGACATTTGAGTAGGAGAGGCTGTTTAAGACGCATCACTCCCCCAATAAACCCACAATAAATAATAGCTTACTTTTTAGTCCCTCCAAAAACATATACTGGAGAAATTAGACAAAACTATTATCAAACTAATAATATGTTATCAAAAAGAGACACATAGCTAATGACAAAAGACACAAAACGAAAGCTGGAAGTCTTCGAAAGAAAAACCCTAAGGAAGATATTTGGACCTATTAACAAAAAGAGAGTATGGCAATTCAGGTACAATCATGAACTCTACCAACTGTTCAAAGATACAAAAATCTTAGAAATTATTAAACTTTAGATACTTCGATAAGCTGGTCATGTAGTGTGAATGGGGACAGGAATATTGCCGAAAAGACCTCTTAAAGGAATAGTTTGGAGGAGGCTAAGGGTCGATTTGGGCCATTGGAGAGATAAAGAGATTTAGAGTATCTGTGGTACACTAAAAGAGGTCATTCAGGATAGAATAATTATTCAATATCGCGACAGGTTGGAAAGTCACAATGCCGTTATGCAATATTTTATATAATAAATTATAAAAAAAATAAAGCAATAATTTTTGTAATCAACTGAACCACATAATTAATGTCCACTAAAATTTTTCACTAATTCATTAACAAATTACTTGTGATTTGTTAATGCATCAGTGTATATAACGGGTATTCATTAGATTATCACAGAAACAATTAATTTCTTCAAACAATAAACGCTAGATGTTAATTACTATTTAAATTGGAATAAGCCACAATTAAAGGATAAAGTAAGTTTATTGACGTTTCAATTTCCACTTCCGAAATCGTTCTCAAAACACAAACATTAGTATTGTTTGTATTAGTATTTAAATAATAATTACTTTAAAATTCCACAAGAAAATAGCTTCAGAACAATAGCTAGATGTTAAATATATTTTAAAGATTATATCTCTACACTTAATATACTTTTTTTTAAGAAACGCCACTGACAAGCAAACGACGTTTTTGCAGTTCACATTGAGATACTCCAACGCTTCCTTACGAAGCCCTTATAACACTAATCAAATTTTGTGTCTTTTTTCGTCGGTTGAAAATTTTTATTACAGAATCAAACATCCCTACCTTGACAATAAATGAACAAGAGAATCTCAAAGAATAACCGTCTGGGAAATTTATTATTTACATTGAAATTAGATTTATTTATTGTGGATTTTCGAAATAAATGATACCTTCCTTAATAAAAGTGTCATCTCAGATACAAGTCAGAATTTAAATGTAATTTAGAAGATTAAATGCTTTTATCACGATAATGTGTTGGAGATTTTTTAAATTTTTATTATTTAATCAACGGTATTCAGTAACGTTGCCTGTGTAACCGGTAATTTTGGTCGACGCCTTTAAATTAAATTTTGAAATGTGAAAACACAAATTTTATTTTTTATTTATGAAAGACATTTATTGCTATATTAATTTTCATTATTTTTATTGGTTTTACTTAAAGTAGTAAATAAGATTTTTAAATCAGGAGATACATATTTATAAAAATAATAAAATAGATGCATTATTTGAATTAATGTGCATGTGTCATCTATGGTCATTAGCACGAGTTATAGTTTACAATTTAAATGATATACTATATTTAATATAAATTACAAATAATATGATTAAAATTTAACTTAAAAAAACATTTAACATTATTTGTATTTTGTTTAACAGTTGATTTTTCTCCAGAAATATTATTGATGAGGATCTCTTTGTTGATTTAGTCTGTTTGGGACATCTGTAAAAATAGAACTGACACTAAGCTGTTGGATTATTTTGGTATCAAAAGGACATTCGATAAATATATGTCTGATTCGAAGAGTCGTATTATAGTGCTGACATTTTGTTTGTGGTGGTGATGCCATCATATTTGCCATGTGTTATACGTGTATGTCCTATACGCAATCTCCATATGGTTGTCATATTTTTCCGATATAAACCGGGGCAGGAAAATTAGTTCACTAAGAAATTAATTTCATGCAGCGCTGGATGCATGATGTCCATGGATAATGCGGCTTTTTTTGGCAAGGCAATGGGCTTTTTTTGTTACCACTAATCCCAACATGCTCTGGTACTGACATCAGAGTGACTGTTGTATTATGGTTTATAAGAAGCTGATATGTATCATTAATATTTTGGACGAGAGGATCGTTGGTGGATATAGTATTAAAGAAATAAAGGAAAGTTAATCAGTGCATATGGCTATGTGTGTATTCGAATATTGTTGGGCATATTAAAAAATCCTTGAGATAGCTAGTAGTTTACCAATGTGGATACTAGACCTAGTAGAAATTTTATAGATTTCTATAAACGGTTGTATAGTACTTACAGGTCCTTACAGGTACTTACACGTCTCGTATGGCTGATAGGGAAAGTTCAAAAACAGTTTTCAAAATTGCAACCATGAATACTAGAACTCTACTTTCTGATGAAAGCTTTAAAGAAATGGAAAAAGAATTAGAAAAGATCAAATGGGACATCGTCGGAGTTGGTGAAGTGAGAAGGCGAGGTGAAGGCCTCGAGACCCTAAAATCCGGTCACTTGTTTTACTATCACGGAGAACAACGTTAGTCAGTAGGAGGCGTCGGATTCTTCATAAACAAACAGCTAGCAGTAACTCTAAAAACTGTCCAATCAGTATCCACTAAAGTTACATATGCCACGTTCAAAATAAATACTAGATATAATCTAAAAGTTATCCAAGTCTATGCTCCAACAACAGAATATACAGATGAGGAGATCGAAGTCTTTTATGATGATTTAAGCACAGCCATCACAAACAACCGTACACATTTCACAGTTATATGTGGAGACTTTAACGCCAAAATAGGAACAAAACTGGATCCAGCAGAAATTGCTCTTGGAAATTTTAGAAGTCAGGGACGGAACGACCGTGGCGACACTCTTTTAAACTTCTTACTAGAGAAAAGCCTATTCCTAATGAACAGTTACTACTACAAGAAACCTCACCGCAGATGGACGTGAAAAAGCCCAGATGGGAAGACGACAAACGAGATTGATTACTTTATCACTGATAAAAGATACATATTTACAGATGTGACAGTGCTAAATAAATTTGCGAAATCAAGTGACCATCGTATGGTGAGAGCCACCATTGTGTTAAATAACAAATATGAACGACACAATATGATAAAAAAGAAGCAAATAAACATATGGACACATCCAAACAACGAACAAAATTTTGAAGATCATATCGGTAAATTTCTTCAAGAAAAATCATCAACAAATGATATTAACGTCCTAAATGACATAATAGTAGAAGCAATAACAGAAGCTCAAAAGAAATGCTGCCCAAAAAACGCGAAGGAAGAAAAAAATAGTCTGGAAACACAGAAAAAAATGGAACAAAGAAGAATACTGAAAAGCGACGAAAACTCTAGTAACGACGATATAAATAAAATGAACAAGGAAGTATCAAGAGAAATCAGAAAAGACCTAAAAAAATACAAAGATGAGAAAATCATCAAAACTATTGAGGAAAATAAGAGTATTGAAAATAATAAGACGCAAACTCACAAATGGAAATAAACAAATAGTCAAACTCAAGGATAGAAATGGCACCATCACATCAAACATATAACATTTGTTACAAATTGTGGAATCATTCTATGAGACATTATATAGCAACCAATCGACTCTAGATATAGTTGAATATCATCAGAGGAAGGTTCAAAATCAGGGTTCCGAAAATATCCCAGAAATCTCCTTGGACCAAATTTACAAGGATATGAAGAAGATGAAGAATAACCAAGCTCCGGGGGAGGATGGTGTCGTCACGGAAGCGATAAAGATAGGAGGCTCAGTACTGATAACCAAAATTCAAAAGGTCTTTAATCTATGCCTATGGAATCAAAATATCCCAACAAAGTGGAATAATTCAATAACTGTACTCTTACACAAGAAGGGAGATATAGCAGACCTGGAAAGATACAGACCAATCAGTCTCCTTAATCAACTTTATAAATTATACACCCGAATAATAACGAACAGATTAGAGACAAAGCTGGATTTTTACCAACCTCGGGAACAAGCCGGTTTCCGCCCTAATTACGGCACAAACGATCACCTGCAGTGCCGAAAAACCCTGATAGAAAAAACTAACGAATATAACCGTTCCTTGGCATTGATATTTGTAGACTTTAAAAAGGCGTTTGATACAATGGAATTAACGTCCATCTTAAGAGCACTACAAGATTGCAGGGTCGACCACAGATATTGTAATATAGTTAAAAATATATATGAAAATGCCACAAGAACGATAAGTCTACATTCAGCAACTAATAAAATAAAGATAAAAAGGGGAGTCAGGCAAGGTGATACCATGTCACCAAAGCTGTTCATTACCGTTCTTGAGTATGCATTTAAAAGACTAACGTGGCAACAGAAAGGAATATCCATCGATGGAGAAAGATTAAACCATCTACGTCTTGCGGACGATATTGTGCTTCTGTCAGATAATCTGGGAGAGATCAAAGACATGCTCCAAGAACTGAATTACATACTACAAGAAACTGGGCTGGAGATAAATTTCCAGGAAACCAAAATGATGACCAATATGGTTCCCAGCAAAGAGATACAGATCAATAACAACAAGGTAGAATTAATCGATAAAATACTTGGGTCATGAAATCAGAATAACCAGAGACAACCAAACCTGCGAGTTAAATAGACGAATCACTTTGGGATGGGCGGCATATGGAGGGATGAGAGACATTTTTAAAACAAATACCCCAATTCACCTGAAAAGGAAGGCATTTAACCAATGCATCTTACCAGTCTTGACCTACGGAGCAGAGACCCTAACTTTAACGAAAGCTACTACCGAAAAACTGAGGTTAACACAAAGGCGAATGGAGAGATCAATGCTGGGCCTGACCTTGAAAGATCGCGTGAGAAATGAGGAGATACGCCGACGAACTGGCGTAGACGATATACTGCGAATCAATAAAAAAAAGTGGAGGTGGGCTGGACATGTTGCTAAAATGGAAGACGGAAGATGGACGAAGAGATTATTGGAGTGGAGACCAAGAGCCGACAAGTGAAGTCGAGGCAGACCACCCACCCGATAGACCGACGACCTAAGGAGAATAGAAACAAACTGGATTGCAGCAGCTAGAGATAGAGAGAACTGGAGACGTTTGGAGAAGGCCTATATCCAACAATGGATGTGAAAATGGGGCTGAATGATGATTATAGTACTTACAGAATATCCAACATTACTTTCAGTCTTTGACGCGTCAGTGTAAAGAACTATCTTATTTATATTTATTTTTGTTTATAAGTTCTATAGTAGAAGCCAAAATTAGAATGTAATGTTGCTCTTACGGCGCGCAGCGATACCAATCCTGTCGGCAGAGTGGTAGGTGTGTGGTAGTCTGGCGATAGACTGAAAAATCAGGACCTTACTCGCTTCATTTCCAACACATTTACGCAATAATTTAACCGAGAGAATTTACGCTTAAATAAGAGAATAAACAAAAAAAAAAAACAAATTATTTCTATAAAAAATGCCTGTATACATAAAATATCTAATACTTCGTAAATATATATATTTAAAAAATTCTGTTTGTTGTTTCTCTTTGGCTTCTCTTATTTTTCTTCTGATGATGATATGTATTCTCTTATATTCTTGGAGATTTTCTTCGTTTCTTTTTCTCTGATCCATAAGTTCAAGTATTTCATCGATCATCCACGATTTCCGTTTCTCTGTATCTTTCTTCAGGTGTTGTTTTTAATTTCTCTCATTGTTTCTTGTATCATGGTCAGACTTTCCTTTATAGTTCCTGCATTTTTGCATTTTAACACCTTGAATAGCCACAATCCAATTCAATGGTCATAGTGTAACAAGATAGTTTACACGCTTATTGTGTATTATCGACACAAAAATAACAAAAGAAGTCAAATTCTCCGTACTTAAAACATAATAAATGAGATAGCCAGTTTAACAATGTTACGAGATTTTGTGAAATAACCGTAAACAATATATTTTAAACCAAAGTCGTTAGAGTATACCAATAAATCAGAGCATATTATAGTATAGTAAAAGTAAGTAAAAAAAACGGGTGTGGCAATCCAGTGGCGGTGGAAGTTACACTTCTATACACGCATTCGCCGTTACAAATTTATTTGGGAGTCAATCTGCACAATCATTACATATGTAATTCTATAGGTAAGACATAGCAGAAAGAGAAACAGAATTAATAACAACTTACTAACAACGAAGGATTGAATCAATATTTTGATTAAAATGGATATTTTTATTTTCATATATGTATGAAAGGAGTTGAATGCAAAATTTATTTACACATACTCTGCAGTAAAATTCATTGTTTATTTTGTTATTAATATAATAATACAATACAAATTAAACTGCAATATTCATAAGTATTTAAAAATGACAATAACATACATAAAAGAATACACTACAATACAGTGCAACATAATTCCATATATAATAATACAATACAAATTAAAATACAATATCCATAAGTATTTAAAAATGACAATAATGTAATAATATTAATAAAAAAGTCCTCCCCGACTGGGAATCGAACCCCTGTCTCCTGCGTGACGGGCGGGAATACTGACTACTTCACTACCGAGGACATAACACGTATTCAAAATTGACAGTTCTGGATCATACAGTGATTTACTGAGATTATTATTTTAAAATACAAAAGAATAATATAATTATGAACATTTAATAAATAATACAAAACATATCACATAAATAATAATATTAATAAATATTTTATTATATGTATAATATTATATGTATATCTATCTTTATATATTATATATAATATTAAATTATATATACAAAAGGAACATTTTTATATTCGAGAGAGGAAGAGAGAGAAAATATATCTTCTGTCTCTCTTTTACTCATTATCTTGCATATGTAATGGTTTCACAGATTCACTCCCATACAAATTTCCAACGTGGAGCGCCTATAGAAGTATAACTTCAATAACTTCAAAAAATATAAAAACATGAAAATAAATAACTACATAATTTCCCAAACAGATACCATGTCCCAATTTTCGTTCAAAATGTACCAAATCAAAAACATTTTCTGTATTAATTTTTAAAAAAATTAATAAAGAACAAAAATCTTTTAGATATGAGCTCATTAGACTACTAATATTTAGATTAACGCAAAAAATGGGATATGTTAAATAAATTAAACCATAAATTTAACTAAATAAACTGTGTAGTAAACCAACTTGTCTATCATACTTAACTGTACAAATTCTTCTTCTTCTTCTTCTTCTAATGGCGCTACATCCCTTTGTGAGTCTTGGCCTGCTTAACAATGTTCTTCCATTCTGCCCTGTCGGATACTTTCCTTCGCCACTGCCTGATGTTCATGGTTTTAAGATCCCTCTCTACGTCGTCTATCCATCTTTTACGGGGCCTTCCTCTTGTTCTGTTTCCTTGGGGCTTCCATCTCTGGACTACTTTTACAGCTCGATTATCTGGCATTCTTTCTAGGTGACCAAGCCAGTTTAGTCTTTGTGACTTTACAAATCTGACAATATCTGCGCTCTGCATTAGTTCATCCAGTTCGTGGTTCATTTTAATTCTCCACGAACTATCGCTGCATTGGGTTGGTCCAAATATCTTCCTTAGTATTTTGCGCTCTGTACTGTACTAACTGTACAAATTAGTAAAACAAATATGTTACTGCATTTAGCGGCTTATTTATACTTTTTTATCTTTTAGAAAAAATTTTAAACATACCTACTCAAATAAAAACTATGTATAATTCATTATAATGATGGATCGTCGATTTTTTTACGAAAGGCATACTTATTATTTTCGTTCAAAAGGTAAACTTAATTTGTACGCTTTTCGATAATATTAAAAAAATATTTTCATATAACTTGAAAAAATATTTGCGGTAAATCAACCCAACTCAGATAAAACCAATTTTTTTATCGTCTGGCTGAAACATTTCGGGGCCGATTTGTGGTTACCACAATTTATATATATAAAATGTCTGCAAGGCTGGGTTAACGAGGTAATATCTAAGATAACGAAGTTCAAACAAACATCCTTCAATAAACTATTACCCAATAAGTGGATTTCTTTTCATTGAAAATGCCAGGTAAATTTAACGAAGAAGAAAAATGCTCAAAAAGTACCTACTCGTGTTTGCCTCTAAGAAATAATGAGTGCACATTGAATGGTGAACTAAGTAAATAAAGCCATTCTCATGAACGTACGTAATTTTTGAATAAAATGATTAGAAAAATGCAGGTTTTAAATTTATAAATATATTTAAATACTTTATTTAAAAAAATATATGATCATGATTTATTTTATTGAAATTATACCGATGTACATATATATATATATATATATATATATATATATATATATATATATATATATATATATATATATATATATATATATATATATATATATATATATATCGCACCTCCGCTAGAAAAAAATCACAACTCAAAAATCGCCATTATTGAGATGACCCTGCTACAAGTATTAAAATCAGTCGTACTTTCTTCCATAAAAGCGTCACTCTCATATTTGAACTATTTACCGCGAGATATGACACTTTTATTTTTTACAGGTTAGCTCAGCATGCATTCCGCTACAGTGTCAACTTTGACTTTATAATAGTCTACACGTAGTGCTTAATCCTGAAAAAGTCACATTTAGAATTGTAATAGTTTTTGTGTGAATTATTAGTCATATCTGATTATTGCAGTAAGTAAAATACTGTTCTTTTTTGTGTTGTGACGTTGTTTCGAAGTTGTAAACGAGGCAAGTACTTTTGCATGGTGCGGAAGAGTATTAAGACTGTTTTGCAAAACCGGCACTGAACCAGTACTGAACCGTTTAGCGTGCCTAAATAACGTGCCTTAAGTTTTTATTTTAGCTATAACAATGTCTCTTCTTTTTCATAAATCTCTGAAAGACATCTTTTAAAAGAGGAAAATGCTGCACTCCAGCAGTTCGCCAGAACAGAAAGACGAACTCCAAATCTCGGACTTCTTAAGCGATAATGATAGTGATTCCATAAAACATCCAAACTATGAATCAGATTCTAGTAGCTCTAGTTCGTCTTCCTCTTCTACACCAAGTGATAGTTCTAGCTCAAGCAGTAGTTGTAGTCCAGGTTGCAATGGTTTCTTGTCGAATTCATACAATGTAAGCCAGGTAGCTGACACTCTTTTTACATACTTTCAAGCAGTAAATACTCCAGCAGCAAGCATTAAAGTACCAGACGTTAAAGTTGCAGACACTCTAGCAGCAAACTTACAAGGATCAGGACCTGAAGTACCAGATACTCAACCAACCAGCAAACACTGATCCAGCAGACACCAAAATTGCTAGTCCTAAAAAAAGAGGAAAAAAGCGAGTAGCAGTGGCAGAAAATTGGTTAAGTAACAAAGCCAAGAAATTACGAAACTCTAGTCAAGCATATACCTCAAGATCTAAATCACAAAAACCTATTGTTGTCAGGAGTATCAGACCTGCTTGTGGAGATAAATGCCGGCTAAAATGCTCTAATAAAATAGACGAAAATACCAGGAAAGATATTTTTTAAAAATATTGGGCCCTGGAAAATATAAATCGAGAGAGGAATTTCATTCACAAATGCATGAAACCAGTCAAACCAGCGTACAGGTACAGCAGTGCAGAGAGGCCTAGACAATATAATGCATACTATTTTTATATAAATAATAATGAGCAAGTTCGCGTATGCAAATACTTTTTTATAGCTTCGCTAGATTTCAACAATCGAATTACAAATACGGTCGTTGACAAAGCTGAAAAAGGGTTCCTGGAAATAGACTTAAGAGGTAAACACAAAAACCATAAAAAAGTGGATCCAGCGATTAAAGACGGAGTTCGTGTGCACACTCGATCGATTCCTCGTATTGAGAGCCACTATCTTTGCAACCAAACCAATAGGGAATACATCGAAATATTTAACTGATATATTTTTTGACTATAAACAAAATTGCCAGGAAAACAATCTACGGTACACAAATTTAGTAATGTTCTCAAAAATTTTTAACACAGAGTTTAACATTAGTTTCTTTATAGCCAGAAAAGATCGCTGTGAGTTGTGTGATGCATTTGAAAATGCTATAGGAGAATCTAAAGAAATATTGGAACACAAATATGTATTACATTTGGAAGAAAAAGATTAATCGAGAAAAGAAAATTACCAAGAACAGACGAGGGCTAATCCCAATTACATTGTATCAGCCTATGACTTGCAAGCAGTTCTTTCTACGCCGCAAGAAACTGTATCTGTTTTTTATTATAAATCGAAGTTGAATTGCTACAACTTCACGGTGTCTAATTTAAAAACTGATTCAACGGAATGCTACTTTTGGCATCAAGGGCATGGAAATAGGGGGAGAGATGAAATAGGTTAATGTGTACTTAATTTCATAGAAGAAAACTGGGCAATTCTAATAATGAAGCTGGGCTTGACTTTGGTTTCTTTTCAGATAATTGTTGTGGCCAACAAAAAAATAGGCTTTTAAATGCTATGTTAATTTATGGTCTGGGTAAATACCCTAAAATACGGTTAATAACCCATAAATATTTGATAAGTGGACATAGTCAGAATGAAGGCGACTTTGTTCATTCAACTATTGAGAAGGCTATAAAGAAAAGTTTAAAATCTGGTCCTATCTATGTGCCAAGTCAGTATACACAAATCATTCGTTTGGCAAAAAAAAAGAAAGAACCTCTTCTTCTTCTTCCTACTTTATAAATAGGCAAAATGCCTGTTTTACTTTGGTTTTTAGCTTCAATTGACGTTGTCTGACCATCTTTTCCTCGGTCGTCCCAATGATCTTCTTCCATTTGGTGATTTGTCTCTTGCTATTCGTACTATTTTATTTTCTGTCATTCTTTCGATGTGTTGATTCCATTCCAGTTTTCTTCTTTTGGTCCACGCGTTTTTTCCTCTATACCACATCTCGCTCGTATTTCCTTACTTCTTACTCTGTCTCTTAGAGTTTGGTTTGTTATTTTTCGTAAGACTTTCATTTCTGTTGTTTCCAGCAGTCTTTGTGTTTTCGCCGTATCTGCTCTTGCTTCCGCTGTATACGTCATTATCGGTCTTATTGTTGATTTATATATCCTGGTTTTCCTTTTCGTTGTGAGGTATTTGTTTCTCCAGATTGTGTTGTTGAGACATCCTGCTGCTCTGTTTGCCATGTTCACTTGTTTTTGTACTTCTTCTTCCACTTTTCCGTAGCATGACAGTTTTATTCTTAAGTATTCAGTTTCCATCACTTGTTCTATGATTTTGTTATTTACGACTAGTTTACATCGTCTCGGTTCCGCTGATATTACTATCGCTTTAGTTTTCTCTGTTGAGATCTCCATGTTGTATATGAGCCTACTCTTTGTAGGTCATCTTCATTTTCGGCTGTTATTATGGCGTCGGCGTAGCATATTATCCTTATTTCCTTTTCTCCCATTCTATATCCTCTTCTTTTTTAACTTTCTTTATGATTTCATATATTATCAGATTAAATATAAATGGGCTCAGCGAATCTCCTTGTCTAATGCCTGTTTCATATTTGATAGGTTGCGATAGTTTTCCTTTACATCTTACCATAGCTATGTTATCTTTATATATATTCTCAATGGTTTTTACTAAATCCAGTGATATTCCCTTTTCATATAATAAATGTATCGCGTCCCGAATTCTCACTGTATCAACCACTTTCTTCAAATCTATCACATATATGCTGGTTTGTTGTATTCCAGCGACTTTTCTTTTATTTGTCTTATTACAAAAACTGCATCCGTGCATGATCTTCCTGTCCGAAATCCTTGCTGTTCCTCTTAAAAGAACCGTACCATTTAAATGGATTCGGTTTTTTGGATTTTTATTCGCTTAAAAAATTGTGTGACGATATAAGCATGACAAACATCAAATCTTTGAAGATTACTGAAGTTAAGGTTTTTGAGTTAAATCAAGGAAATCCTACCACCCTCTATTATAAAACTTCCTACAGAGATAAAGAGTTCAAGTAAGTAGATCTCTGCCGAAGAAAAAACAATACCATTCCAAATACCTTACAACAGGTCTACAAAAGTATACTTAGCATTGAAGGCATTAAGAAAAAAGATCTCTTGTATTTAGTAAAGAATAATCACATTCCCAGTTGTTATTCAGCATTCTATAACTCTTTGTAATAATAAATAAAAAAGTTTTTTTGTTTTTCTTTGTGTTTGCTTTATTATATTCTATTAACGTGATTTTTAAAATAATAATATCTTGTTTTAGAAAAGTGTCACAATGTTTCTATTTTTTACTATTAACTGCATAAATTGATTTTTCTCAGAAAAATAGTGCACCAATAACACTAAGCTAATATATTCCAGTTTACAATAAAATACCATACCAGCTTGTATTTAGAACTGACAAATACATGTCATGTTCAATCAAACTAAAATCTTTAACATCATTTTTCTTAAAACAACGTTTTTTGAATTGTGACTCTTTTTTAGCGGAGATGCGATATATATATATATATATATATATATATATATATATATATATATATATATATATATATATATATATATATACATCAAAGTTGAAAAATATCTTAAAAAGACGAGGATATCAACCATATTGTGGGATACACCGCTATTACATTCAAAAAGAGGTTAATCTTTTAATTTTATAGCCACGGCTCTTCAAATTAGCTCTTCTGTAGTTAACCGGTTTTGTACATGCTTTACGGATAATGAAAAATTCACAAAGAGTCTCGAATAAGTTAACGTAATTCCTGAATAGGTGAAATATTGCCAGACACACTAATATCCATCAGCTTTCCTGTATTGGTGTCTCTAGATGTACCGGCTAAAGTTGTTAAACTTATATCATCAACTGAGTTATTGTTATAAGTATTACTTGGAGTGTAAACAGAATCATTAAGTAACTTAAATAAACAGTTATCTAGATCGAAGTCGTAATTTTCCATATTTTTTTATGAAGAATCTGAAAATTGTTATTTTGAATAACTAATATAATAAAGGACATAAATCAAGATGTATTTATGTGTTTCATAGATTACAACAAGGCCTTTGATAAAGTGCGGCATGATCACCTAATCAGACTCCTGACAGAAAAGAATTTAGATAAGATTTATAATAGCAAATATGTACTACAATCAGAAAGCAGTAGTGAGAGTAGAGAATAATACCACTGAAGAAATTGAAATAAAGCCAGGTGTGAGACAAGGGTGTATACTGTCACCAACCCTGTTTAATCTCTAATGAATAGAACACTATCTGAGCAATCCGTAGGTATTAAAATAAATGGTGTTAGATTAAACAATCTGAGATTTGCCGACGACACCGTTCTGATCGCAGAAACACTTAAAGAGCTACAGACATTGGTGAATAAGATAGCAGACTACAGCGAAGAATATGGACTATCTTTGAACATAAAGAAAACTAAATTTATGGTAATATCGAGATCAACACAAAATGTCCAAAATTTATATTTACACAATGAAATTATCGATCGAGTTAGCAAATACAAATATTTAGGCACTTTTATAAATGAAGAGAATGATAGCTCAGCAGAAATCAAAATAAGAATAGAAAAAGCCAGATCCATATTCATATGGATCTTCATAAAATGAAGAGAGTGTTCTGCGGAAGAGATTTAGGCCTTGAAATGAAACTTCGCGTGATAAGATGTTACATACTTTCTGTGCTGTTCTACGGAATGGAGTCATGGACGTTGAAAAAAAAATATACCAAAAAATTAGAGGCATTTAAACTGTGGATGTATCGCAGAATCCTGAGAATATCATGGACCGAGAGAGTCACAAATGTCGAGGTCTTGAGAACAATAAATAAAGAAAAGGAAATCATATTTACGATACAATACAATAAACGAAAACTGCAATACTTGGGACACATTACAAGAGGCCAAAGATATGACCTGCTTCGAATAATTATGCAAGGGGAAATAGCAGGAAAAAGGTCCATAGAAAGAAGACGAAACTCCTGGCTAAAGAATCTACGGGAATGGTATAGCTGTAGCAGCAACGAATTGTTTCGGTCAGCAGTTTCGAAAATACGTATAGCCCTTATGATGGCCAACCTTCGGAACGAAGATAGCACTTGAAGAAGAAGATAATAAAGGATAATATAGCTTTTTTTCAAGTTCTAGAATACGTTTTTCACTGTTCACTTATTGTAAAATAAAATCAGGAACAGGAAACTAGTTTTTGTGCACATACACGATAATAAGTTGACAAAGAATGAACAAGCAAAGAATGACGGAGCCACGCTGGACAGTAAGAATCCACAAAAATACAAAGCCCATGGAGGACTCAGGAATAGCTAAAAACATTGAGAAAATAACAAAAAATATTTTAAAGAAAATGAATTGTATTTATAAAATACCTTGTAAATGCGATCAGTTTTATTTAGGTCAAACATCGAGGCCATTAAATGTTAGCATAAGTGGACATCAATCTTATATTAAAAATAGAGAATTTAATAAATCTCAAATATGTAAACACGCATGGGAAAATGGACATAGGGTTCAATGGAATAATTCAAGTATGAAGCAGATGGTAAAAAGAAAAAATCAAAGAAGTGGCTCTAATTATGCTAAATGAGACCAAAGGTGTCACAAATTTCTCGGCAGAATGCAGTAGGATCTGGTTACCCATATTATTAGAGGAAGCTAATAAAAAGAAAGTATGAGTGTTAGTAAGTCAGTGACATATCGAGGATAAATCATTTATATTTTTTAAATAACAAATATATAAAATCAGAATTTGGTGTTTATTGAGAGTAAACTAATAAGGTTTTTTTCCTGGTTTTTTTCTCATTTTTTACTATGGAACCAATAACAGGAGAATTTTACTGTCATCATGGCATGTGGTTGTCTTTTTAAAGAAGAATTACATGCTATGATATTTTTCTGACAAATATTTTCAAGTTAACGTTGATTTCATGTCTGTCATCGAATCTTACAATAAAGTCGTCCCAGGAACGCAACTCAGCAATATTAGTAATATAATTTTAAAGTTGTCTACTTTAAAATGTAATATATATATATATATATATATATATATATATATATATATATATATATATATATATATATATCTAAATTGTCAATATAAATACCTTAGATAAAATAAATTATTAGAAGTATTTTTCACCACTTAATCTAATTAATTAATTATAATACCACATAATGTATTAATGTTTGTATTTAGAGAAAGATTTCCAGTGGAAAGTGGAAATTGAAACGTCAATAAACTTATTTTTAACTTCAATTGTGGCTTATTTTCATTAAAATGATTTCACAAGACGATAGTTTCAGAACAATATTAAAGTGCAATATTTTTTCATCTGCTGCAGATTGGTGGCATCAACGCTTATAAAAAAAAGCTTGTACAAACAGCTTCGCTTTTTTACAAATCTTATATCAGATCCATTCTGGACTATGGATTTATACTTTAGGGATCGGCAAGTAAACAAATTTTAAATAAAATTGATGTATTTCAACGAACTGTTCTACGTACTTGAAGTCTACTCCAATAGCTCCATTGCATATTGAAGCTTTAGAACCTTCTTGAAATTTTAGACGAGATTATCTAATTGAAAAATGTGTACTGAAAATTTCTTTATATTCTGGCCTAAGCTCGCTAAATACCGACGATCCAACAAACAGTTACTGGATTCATAAAAATTCACCAACCCTTTGCACGGCCTTTAGAGCCATGTGTAACAATAAGTATACCAACAGTATTAGCAACCTTGATATTAACGACTATTTCGCATTTTTTAATGAAGCTGATATACACATACCAACATATTATAGTACTCCATTATTAAATTCATGCATCTTAAATTCTTATATAAAAAAATGGCCCATGGCAACTTTAATCTATACAGATGCATCCAAAACATCGGAAGGGACAGGATGTGCTTTCTACATTCCATCCAAGTCAATAGACAAAATGTTCAAACTACCTCTCAATTGCTCAATTTTTAGTGCTGAAGCACTTGCAATTCTTGAAGCTTTGAAATATTTCGACAGTTTAAACAATAATGCAGTTTTAATAATATATGATTCATTATCAGTCTTATTATCTCTCAAAAATACAGAGTTACCCAATTATAATTCTAATTCTTTTATTTACCAAATTAAGAACATGCTTGTTAACCTTAAAAATAAAAATAAAACTACGAGTTTTATTTGGGTAAAGGCTCATCTTGGTATAAAACATAATGAGCATGTTGATTCCATTGCAAAAGCTGCAATAACCTCGACAGCTAAAATTTTACCAGATGAGAGAATTTGTGTTACTGATACTTTTCTCATCTCTAAAAGAAATTAAACAGATCGTTGGAATACCTCCTGGCAAACTTTTTGCGACCACTCAATAACATAATACGTGCATATACAACCACACATCCCTAATTCCAGATGGTTTAAGAATTTCAATACCGCTCGTTAATATACAACAACTTTAATAAGATTGAGATTTGGCCACGCTTGTTATCCTGTTCATCTTGCTCAAATCAAAATATACAATTCAGACTTATGCGAAACTTGTCAACGACAAGGAGATCTTAACCACATCTTTAAGTGTTCCAAATATCTTCAGCATTCAGGAACTCTTTTAAACAACTTGCAAACTCTGCAAATATTTCCTCCATATCAAATAAATAACCTGTTGGCTACTAATAATAAAAAGTTTATGACTGTTTGATTAAATTTATACATAGTGCAAATGTGTATCTGTAGTCAATCTCAGCTAAGCTCGTTAACCTTTGTTTTAACCCAAGTGTTATTTACCTTTCTTTCCTTGACCTATTGCTAGTAATGTCTTAAACAAATGTCCTGATGGGTCTCTGGACGAGAAGTGAGTATCCCTGTTGTTCCTTATATTTGTTTTTTCTTGCTATAATTTTCTCTTTTTGTTTGATTCAGTTATAGGGATTTTATGAGGTTTTTTGACTAGAATAGATATACTTTTTGCACTAGCAATTAATAGTATAGATTATATACTTATGTATGTATACACTGTATATGTACACTTATGTATGCACTTATGTGTATATACATACACTTTTTTTTCTTTAGTATTAATTATATCAGAATATTGATTATAGTAATTTTTCTTTTATTATTTCTCAATACGTAATTGGCTAAATAGCTAAGTGCTAAAGCCACAAAAAAAAACGCTTATAAACATCCTATTTTTTGTCTTAATTATTTTTCTTGCTTTTATAATTCTTTCATATTATTTTTTCGAATGGGCCTAATCGTATATCAATGTTATGTATCAATGTAAAATATATATTTTTTATAATCAAAATGTATTCCTCTTTGATATTCCTTCTTAATAATAAAGAAATAAGCTAAAACTGTTGGGATACATTTGCACCCTGCTCGGTGTTTAATCTAAGTTTTTCACCATGAGTTTATGAAGGTTAAGTAGGCCTTGCTAGGCACACTTGTAAATTCATTACAATTTAAATAAAATAAAAGCGATTTTAACTTTATTTTCACCTACCAGATTTACCTTCAAATATATTTATATCAATATCGGTTTAGGTATGTGATGAGTAGCTATTTCATTTTCATTTATATTCGTATATATGTTCCGGTTGACAAATTTGTCCTCTCAAAAATTTGTTGTTATACGGAGATATTTTATTTGCGAAGATTTTTCAATTCCCTCATGCGTGTTATGGAGTTCTTATATCAATACATGGCAAATCCACGAAAAGTTGCCGTCAACGTCTCCACAACTGGTCTGACAACCGGAGATTAAGTTCCTTGTCACCAGGAGGATCAAGCTAAAGGAAGGGGGACGAGGGTGAGAGAGAGAGGAATTGGAGAGGATCAAAGATATTTACAAATCAGGCAATTATTGACAGAGTGTTAAGGTCTTGATTTATTTTGGCAATTACGGCGAATTTGATTTGATTGAAACACGGCGAGATACATAGGTAGGCAAGTGTTTTATTTATAAAAGTTAGTAAGGGCGTAAAAAAGTTATGTACAGTAAAATTTGTTTTAAAACCGTTTAAATTTAATTTATGTCATACTATTTTATTACTGTGTTTTTATTAATTAGCTACCAACTACATAATAGTATACTTTTTACTTGTGTGGGCATATAGTGTACAGGTTCTTATGGCACACACAGGCATAAAGACAAAAAAATTTATAACTTCTTAATAATAGTTATTATTAAAATAAGAAAATATAAAATTAAATTAATATAATTATGTTACATTTTTTAGTGGAATTCACATTGAACTGAAAATTCTGGAAAAATCTGGTAATAGACAGATAGACTGCCAGCATAAAATAGTTTCAAGTTATCAAATCAGTCCATCTAGTTGGTGGGCGTCCCCTGCTCCGTATTGCTTCTTGTCTTAGAGGGTTTTCAGACGAGGATACTGTATGCGAGATACTGTATGCGAGATACAGAATTTTCGATGGCGGCTGTATCGGATTCACGGGCATGCTCGTCAGTATGAAAATAGTAGCAGTACAGTGCGGTTATATTTTTGGGTTATGGATGTAGAAGAGTGTGTTATGCTGTGGTACATATTAAATAAAAAGAAACTGAGACGACGTAATTTGTGGGTTCATCCTATTGTAGAATTAAGAGAAACCAAGGGAACGTATAGTTTGCTGTATCAAGATTTATTGCAAGATCCATCGAAGTTTTTTAATTATTTTCGAATGTCTGTGAAGTCGTTTGAAGAACTTCACAAAATTTTGGAAATTCAATTGAGTAAAAAAGACACAACTATGCGTAGAATTATTTCATCAAAAGAACGGCTTCCTATGACTTTTTAAAGTTAAAGTCTATGACTTAAATTTAAAATAAATATGTGTACTTATCTCCAATTTGTAAATTGTTTACCTCACCCTAAATAAAAAATGACCGTATTCCTTTCACAATAATGTAGTTTGATATTCGTTAAATAATCAAAATTCCAATTAGCAAACTTTTAAAACTAAACTGTATACGCATGAAACAAAATACTAAACTATTCTACTATGTATTTATAATAACAACATGTTTATTTCTTACCATATTCATTTTGCTGTACTGCAGTCATGGCCTCAAAATTGTCGCTTAGAATTTTCGACCCAGCACTGCTGCTTTTTATTTCTATTGCAGTAATCTGGCGATGCTGTATCCCATAGACAGGGATTTGATTGTACCAAACAAATAAATTTGTCACTATCAAATACAGTACGCTCCATTATTTAACTATATTCAGAAAACACCGCCTTTCTTTCGTTGCTCATTCACAATTATTCGACAGAAAATCGCGCGTCTATGGAATGTGGTGCAAAAGTATTTGTGTCTGAAAGCGTTCATTTAACGTAATGTTTCTTCTGTATCTGGGATACGCATTCAGTCGTCGGCGACAGGAAAGTCCGAGATACTGAATTCGGTATCTCGCATACTGTATCTCTCGCGCGTCTCGTGTGAAAAGCTCCATTTGAGTCTATGTAATATCTGCGTCTCGGATACGCGTATCTCGGATACTGTATGCGAGATACTGTATGCGAGATACAGAATTTTCGATGGCGACTGTATCGGATTCATGGGCATGCTCGTCAGTATGAAAATAGTAGCAGTGCAGTGCGGTTATATTTTTGGAGTATGGATGTAGAAGAGTATGTTATGCTGTGGTACATATTAAATAAAAAGAAAAAGAAACTGAAAAGACGGCGTAATTTGTGGGTTCATCCTATTGTAGAATTAAGAGAAACCAAGGGAACGTATAACTATATTCAGAAAACACCGTCTTTCTTTCGTTGCTCATTCACAATTATTCGACAGAAAATCGCGCGTCTATGGAATGTGGTGCAAAAGTATTCGTGTCTGAAAGCGTTCATTTAACGTAATGTTTCTTCTGTATCTGGGATACGCATTCAGTCGTCGGCGACAGGAGGGTCCGAGATACTGAATTCGGTATCTCGCATACTGTATCCCTCGCGCGTCCCGTCTGAGAAGCTCCATTTGAGTCTATGTAATATCTGCGTCTCGGATACGCGTATCTCGGATACAGTATCCTCGTCTGAAAGGGGGCTAAGTCTCAACTTGATTTTATGTTTTTTTTTATCGATAGTCTCAATCTGGACACGTGTCCTGCCCAATTCCATTTTAGCGACGTAATTTTTTCGATCTCGTCTGTTGTTTTTATTCTACGACGTATTTCTTCGTTTGGGATTCCATCTAAGGAAATTAAAAAATAAAAAATCACCAGAAGAGGACCAAATACTGAAAAAACTCGTTAAGTACAGAGGACCAGATCTTACCAAACAACTATTAAAACTAATACAAAAAATAATAGAACAAAATAGATTTCCTCAAGAATGAAGATCGACCATCACAACACCAAAAATGGAAGGCAAATCGAACCCGGAAATTAAAGAGGAATTAATTTATTAAACACAACATCAAAATTAGCAACCCAAGGGATAACAATAAACTAAATAAAATTATAACACCAACAGAAAAACGACAGGGTTTTAAGTCGGAAAGATCATGCACCGACGCTATATTTATAATAAAGCAAGTACAAGAGAAATCATTACAATACAACAAACCGGTATACTATGTTTCGTAGACTTTAAGAAGGTATTTGACCCATATAAATTAAAAGACGTTATTTGCTTATTGTACGCAAGAGAGATACTTCTAGGAATAATCAAAACGATCAAAAATATCTACCAACACCACACAATAAAAGAAGAACTAACCGACCCTATTAAAGCTGGCAATAAAACAAAGACAGTGAGCTTCCCCGAGTCCTGTATTGTTTAACCTGAATATGGATAAAACAATAAAAAAAGTAAGAACTAAAAACAGATACTAAATAGGAAAAAAACAACTTAAAATAATCTGCTATGCAGTCGGCGCAATACTACTCTCTCAAGGTGACTATGATTTACAACATATGCTGCACCAATTTAATTTAACCGCCAGAAAATTTAACATGTTAATTTCCCCAAAAAGGACAAAACGTATGGTTATAACAGCAAATTTACTAAGATGTAAATTGGAGCTAGATGGTCAGATAATAGAACAAGTGATCTAGCTATGCAAAGCTCAAAACTGAAGTGGAAGATCATGAATAGAGCAGAGCCACAGGTTGCCTGAATGAAACAATATGGAGAAATAAAAATATCAGGAAGAAAATAAAATGCGAAATGTGAACAAAAAGTACCAAGGAAATTATTTTTTATGTAAAATGAAGATCGGCGTTTGGATCAGAAGGACAAATGACGATCTGACAACAACTAAGATGGCTTAAATACATACAGAGGATACCAGAAGGTAGATTACCGAAAATATGATTACCAAGTACAATGGGAGGACGTCAGAGAAGAACTCGACCCAGAACAAGTTAGAAAATGGCTGTAGAAAATGGTCAAAAAAACTTAACGTCACACATTGGAGAATAAATGCAATGGATAAGAAGGGATAAAGAAGAATAGTTATTCAAGCTATGAACTTACTAGGCTCGACTTGTTAATAATTATTTTTAGTATTGCTTTTCTTGAAAGCTGCTTTAATATTTTTCCTGTATATACTAATTTTTTGCCCAACATTTATATCTTTTATCATGGCGGCTATGGCCATATTCAAAATGGAAATGCTACTAATAAATTATCAGAAAAGTAACTATTTAAAACTGTAGGTAACCAAAAAACACCCAGTAGAAACTTACATTGTGTTCGAGATACTTGGAGTGAATCGACGTAATCCTATTTATATATTTGAGAACTCCATTTCTTGCTCGGCGTCGCATCAGGCGAAAATTCCAAAATAACACAAATAGAGCAATTATTGGTAGCGCTGTGAGTCTGTAATTTATTTTCGTCGGTAGCCATTATAGAAATCGGTTTTCGCTCAACTTAATTTGAATCAAATTAGCACCAAGTTTGTAAATTAGTTTTCTTACTTCTCTGGCTGAGTCGGCAAGTGAAGCGTAAGAATTTTCATTCTAATAGGATTAAATGGATAATTAACTATTGTTTGATAATTACATTCGTTTAGCTCATTTCTGATCACTACGCTGATATAGACTTTACAGCCCAATTTTGAAGAGCTTTTCATAATTTTCCTCTTCCGGTAAATTACCCAGTAAAAGTCGAGTGAGTTGATTTGAATCACTAACTACAATTGGAGAAATTTTTAATTGATTTTTTCATATCTGATCAACTTCGAAACTCCGCTGTCTTTTAGAAGAATTTATTTTAAAGCAATCAAAATCAATACCGAACATTTTAAGAGAATCTCCCTTTTGAGGACATAATCTAAAATTGTTTAAAAAAAAAAAAGAATAGGCTCATGTAGAATAACCATTTTCAATAATTAAACTTTCATCATGGTTGTTGAAACACGTATATATCCCCCTTTTTACCATTCTACTAAAAAGTGTTTAGTCCAACTTGAATTTGGTATTTTTTATACTAAACTGGAGTGGTAAGGTGCATTGTCCATAATTATTAACGACGGTTTTTCTAAATTTGGCAAAAGTTGATATTCAAACCATTTTGTAAAATTTTCTGCATTCATCGAATCATGATAATCTCCAGTTTTTTTTCCACTTTTGAAAATTGGACTGCAATCATCAATGAATCCATTTTTAGAACCCGCATGTACAACAATATATCGTACACCTTCTCCGGTCCTCTTTCTAACAGCATTAATGCTGCCATCTTGCCAACTCTTGCGGAATCCTCCCTTGCTGTATATCCAGGTCTCATCCAAGAAAACTGATTGTAATGGGTGTAAATAATGTTGATTTTTTTTGTATTCTTTTAAAAATCGTAATCTTTTATATGCCACATGTGATTGTTCCATTAGATATTTTCTATGTGATATATTGCAGTTTAACCATCTGAATTTCATATATTTTAAAACCCTACTCAGTGAACTAGTAGAAATGGTAATTTCTATGTTCTTCAGTTTTTCTTGAAGGGTATAACATGTCGGCCTGAAATAAACAAGAAAAAATGTAAAGACGCTAGTGATATTTCAGTAGGTTATGGCAAACTATATTTTGATACAAACCTTCACTAAACATTCTCTATACACGAGTTCTAATAACATGTTCATATTTATTGGTTAATAAAGGACTTAGATTATCACATACTGAAGTACTCATTTCAACAGAGTAGCTAGCATCTGTTTGAATGCCTTCATTTGCCAATCGTTTTACTGTTGGTAACGAACCCCCTAATGCTTCGACAACACGCTATATAGTATTTAAACTACTATTAATAAAAAAATTTATTAAAAATCCTTTGTAAAAAGTTTAAATTTTTAAAAACCCAAACGGGCTGTTTTAGACAAAACGTTTTCGGAATCCATTATTCCATCATCAGTGTCTAGGTGTACATGAATGTAGCCACTAAATACATGGGTAAAAACCCGTTAACAAAAATTTAGTTACATTTGTTTTACATTATATTATATAAATTGCTAGGATGCTAAAGTTACCGTTGGATTAGGTAACATGGTGACATATGACTCCATGTTGAAGTTGCAAGTCCTGAGACGGTGTGTCTACGAGGACTTAATGGAAGCAACTATTAATATTTTTTAGAATAATTTAAAACTTACTTCACGAATGGCAGAGACTGGTAATAAAGTTGTCCCAGCCTCTTTTTCTAATTGAAAATAATTTAATAATTTTAATATTGGTCTCTGTTTATTTTCGGTATATCTCGCCATATTTAAAATATTTTTATGGCAATAAATATAAAATTAAATTTTTACTCTAAAATGTCTAAAAATACTAACCTAGAATGACAATTATCATTTTATTAGTTGACATTGTGAAAGTACTGTCACGATCGAGACCATCTGCGTCAAATTATATTTATGTGCATCATTGATTGGATATCTATTTAGCGTATTCTAAAGTCCAACCAATTATACATCCGTAAATAGAATTCGCTTTAATATGCAAATATCCGTAAACCGTATATAGAACAAAAAAGACTAAAGTGGTATGGACATGTAAGAAGAGCTAGCGACAGCAGATGGATAAAAAGAATAACCGAATGGAGCCCCATAGGAAGGAGGAAAAGAGGACGACCCCGAAAATCCTGGACGAACGAAGTAGACGACGCCATGAGTAAGAGAGGACTAAACGATGGAGAATGGAACAACAGAGAGAGATGGAAACGGTTGAGCGAGGGAAGGCAGTGAATACTGTAGAATCCCTAAATATATATATATATATCCGTAAACGATAAATAATTTTCTAAGTTCTATGTATAATAATCACATACTCACGTTTTTTTGTTACTTCTAGCTTAATGCGTTAGAGAGAATTCGATCAACTATGACGCACTGGAAGAAGGGTTTGGGACGGACTATACTTATTTCTAATTACAAAAATTAAATGTTTTTCCGAAATTTGAAGAAAACTAAAAATATCGTGGAAAGTAATGAGTTTAGGTATAGGGACTGCTATATAAAAATAAAAGAGTATCATAAATACAACATTTTTAAAAATATACATATATGATGATCCTTTTAAAATAATTGAGAAAATCATAATTTTATTTTGTAGATCACCCTGTATATAAATTTTTTTTCAATGATGTTAATTAAACCCAATTTAAAAACTACAATATTTTGTTTACTTTATTATGTAAAAAAGATAATTGTTTATGCATTACTTTTTTATATACATGGTGTTGATTTCATATTGATTTCGAAATAAAATTGCTCATAAACTTGATATAGTAATCTTCTTCTTCATGTACCATGTCCTTTCAGAACGTTGGTTACCATCATAGCTTTCTTAATTTTATTCACTGCCACCCTGAATAGACTGCGTTTGTCTGCTATTTTTCCTTGCATGATATTTTGTAGCAACCTTTATTTGGGACCTCTCATTACATATCCGAAATACTTCAGCTTTCTCTGCTTGATGCTTTTTATGATCTCAGTAGTCTTGCCGAGACGTTCTAGTATTGTGGAGTTTCAAATCTTCACTACCCAGGAAACTTTTAAAATTCTTCTATAGCACCACATTTCGAAAGCCCCAAGGCGATTTAGATCGATTTTATTAACAGTCCAGGACTCGACACCATAAACTAAGACCGAGAACACGTAGCAGCGAAGTAGGCGGATCCTCATGCCATTTTTAGGTCTCTGTTACATAACACCTTGGACATTCTTCTAAAAGCCGCTCTAGCCTGCTCTATCCTAGATCTAATTTCGCCGTGACTTTCTGCGTTACAATTTAATTGCTGTCCAAGGTAAACGATTTTATCAACTTGCTCAAGTTTGGTATTATTTACATATATAGACGGTTTTATATGCTATTGTTTACTTATTACGTCTTTTAGAGCTTCGATCAATATAGAGTGCTTAACACGATCACATGCCTTTTGGAAGTCAATGAAACAACACTATATATCTACAGATATATCTCGACATCTTTGAGCAAGTACGTTCGTTCCAAACAGTGCCTCTTTCGTTCTAAACCCGTTACGGAAACCAAACTCTGTGTCATCCAGGTATTTCTCGCATTTATTGTAGATACGACCATGTATTACCTTCAGAAAAATTTTCAATAAGTGGTTTAACAAACTGATAGTTCTATAATCAGCACAGGTTTTTGCTATTGTCTTCTTAGGTAGAACTATAAAGAGTGAATTAGACCAACCATTAGGTAGTTGTCCGCTGGTATAAATGGTATTGAAAAACGAAGTTATACCATCTAAAACATTGCTCATTTATAAGCTTGTATATTTAAGTTGGAAATTTATCAAGACCAGTCGCTCTGCTATCTTTTGATGATTGTATGGCTTTTATAACCTTAGAGCGTGTTATTTGGGGTCCATCGCAGTTTGTAATTTTGGGAGGTGAACTACTCCTATCGTCTTCGAATGGGTTCGTGACGTAATTTTCCCATTTTTTTAAGTTGTCCTCTACTTAAAATATTACTTTACCATGTTCATCCTGTAGCAATGCAGTTTGTTTCTTATTGAAGATACAATCCGCTTGTTTCACTTTTTTAACGTGTCGTATCTGTTTTCAAGTTCTTCAATGTCATGACACTCTTTGGCTAGATGTTGGCTCTTTGCTTCTCGTATATAAAGTGTTTCATTGTTTTTCGCTAGTCGCCGTTGTTCCATCAAATCCAATATGTCATCTGTCATCCAAGAATGCTTTTTAAGCTTTGACTTGCCTTGTAAATTTCTCACACAGATTTGTTTTACTGTTGTGGCGATTTTATTTAAGCCCTCCTCGACATTTTCATCAATATTTTTCCAAATTAAATTTTCATTCAGTTGTGTTGGAACTAATTCCTTAACTTTCTTGTCTTGTAATTGGGCTGTATCAATATTTTTGCGAGACTTCTTTTTAATTACCCTTTTTAATTTTAATTGGGTTACAGCTACTATGGGATTGTGATCAGACCCAATGTCAGCACCTGGATAAGTTTTAACTGATTTGATGCAGTTTCTAAATCAATTTTTTATTAGAATGAAGTCGATTTGGTTCCTAATAATTTTGTCCTCTGACTCTGCATTTGACTTCCAGGTGTAGAGTCTTCTCGGTGGTAGTCTAAAGTGAGTATTCGATATAACGAAATCGTGTTCTTGACAGAACTGGACAAGTCGGTCTCCATGTTCGTTTCTCTTTCCCAAGCCATAATCCCCCACAATGTTCAAACAGCATTCTTTGCCGACTTTAGCGTTAAAATCTGCGAGGACTATGGTATTTTCTGCTGCTTTGATAAGATTTGAGCATCAGTACGATCTTTGTAAAATGCTTCTAATTTATCTTCATCACTGGATGATGTTGGGGCATAGACCTAAATTACATTGGTAAAGAACTGGCTTTGAACTAAATTTCATTAGCATTACTCTGTCAGATATGGGGATTTAAGTTAATACTGATTGAGCTAAGTGTTTTGCTACTACTATTGCAACTCCATTATAGTGATTGGTATCGGTATTTCCGGCATGGTACACTTGATAACCAACTACGTCACATACTCCTGATCCCGCCCACCGCATTTCACTTATTCCGAGGATGGTAATTTGTCATATTTTCATTTCTTTTATATAGTGATGCAAAACTTAATACTATAATAACAAGAAATATAAGAAGAATACAAATTTGAAAAATATATAGGGTGTCCCATTTAAAAAATTGTATGTTTGCTATACTACTTAGTTGTTATTCACCCTGTATAATTCCACATATTTTCCAAGTATGGAGAATATCATTGCTTACATTTTTTCTAAAATGGTTTTTTGGATTCTCTGTACCATAATGGAATTATCGACCGATGTCGCAATAAAAAACTCACCCTGTATATATATAATAATTTCTAATAAATAACAGTTTGCAGTTAAAAAAAAAACTTCTTATACCCAAAATACTAATACAAATATTTTGAGCTATTGCACCCCTGGTCCTAAAATTCCCGTACACGAATCAAAAGTAGAAACAATTCTCTGTTACTTTTAATGAATGTAATCAGTACGTGCAAACGAAAGTTCTAGCTCTGCCTGGAAAGAACAGATAATGCTCAGTTATGTAAATGTCTATTGTCTTTCATGGAAAGAGGTGAGAGTCAAGGTGTTGAATAAATTTTACCGCAGTTATCTCCTTCTTACCACTCTGTACTTGGTCGTATTACAACAACCAAAGCAAATATTTAACTTGTTAAAATCTTTTAACACGCTCCGATCACGATCTTTTACCTGCTACTTGTAATATTTCTCTTTTACATTTTCTCATCACAAGAGGATAATTTTTAAATCTGGCGGTTTTATAAGTATTATTGATGATGAAAAGATTGAATATTTAATTTTAACGAAACACATCAAATTACTGCTTTAATTATTTAAACAAGTTGTAGTATATAAGGAAGCAAACGTTTACTACGAAAAAATTAATTAATTTATTTATTAGTAAAATATAGAAGGGATAAATTTGATATAAAGTCTTCTTCTTCATGTGCCTTGTCCGTTCCGAACGTTGGCAATCAACATGGCTATTCTGACTTTGTTTACGGCAGATCTGAATAGTTCAGCAGATGATAATCCGAACCATTGCCGCAAGTTTTGGAGCCACGAGTGTCTTCTTCTCCCTGGACCCCTTCTGCTGTCTATTTTCCCTTGAACGATCAGTTGTAGTACTCTATATTTATTATGTCTCATAACGTGACCCAAGTATTCCAACTTTCTTTTCTTTATACTTATTCCTACCTCTCTCTCTTTACCTATCCGGCGTAGTACCTCTTCGTTGGTCACGTGCTCAGTCCAGGATATACGTAATATACGTCGGTAAGCCCACATTTCGAAGGCTTCTACTTTTTTCATCAATGTTGCGGTCATTGTCCACGCCTCCATTCCATATAACAAAACCGGGAATACATAACATTTCAGAAGTCGAATTTTGAGAGGTAGGGTGAGGCTTTTAGAGGTGAAAATTTGCTTCATGCTAGTGAACGATGCTCTTGCCTTTTCTACTCTTATACGTATTTCCTTCGCTTGATCCCAATTTGAGTTAACTGTTGTTCCCAAGTAGATGTACGAATCCATGTGTTCAATTCTTTCATTGTCTAATATCAGTTGCTGTGGTGGTTGTTGGGTTTTGCTTACTAACATCCATTTGGTTTTTGTGATATTTAGTCTGAGTCCGTATTGTGCACTTGTTTTTTGTATCTTACTCATTAGGCAACTCAGTTCCTCCATGCTCCATGCATATAAAGTCAGTTTTTCATTTCTTTCTCCCTTTTTTTTTAAAAACCTGATTAGTATTTCATAAATTTTGATCTAAATTATCGATTTAATATGTAACAATGGTACTTTAAAAAGGTTTAATATATTAATACCATACTTACTCACAATCAATTGATTGTTCATTGGACGAGCGGTTTCGAACACTCTTAAATGTTGGTTACTTAAATGCTGAAAATACAAATGGCTACTATTAGGGTACTATAAGGTACACTCATGGACAAAAATATCGAATATTTTGGAATTTTCTAATTTTTGTTTTTTCAAAATAAATTCTGGACAATCAAGTCGTTTATTGTAAAATAGAGTTTATTTTAACAATGTTTAATAAACAATTTTAAGTTTTTATGCCGAGAAAATTGCGAAAAAAATAAATGTTTAATATTAGGTAAATAAGAATATTTTACTCCAAACTTAAATGATAATTTAAAATGCTTAAACAAGTCGTTTTAACTAAACGAAGAGCATGATTTATTTTTTAACATATCCTTGGGAAATTGCATTCCATTCATGCTAACAGCAAGCCGAAGCTGCTCTATCGTATTTGGAACGGGATTTCTTTGTCGTATGCTGCGTTTTAGGTGACGCCACATGTGCTCCATTGAATTTAAATCCGGGCTTACCTGTGACCAATCCAATCTTCGAATTTAAAACTCATCAACATAATTACTCACTATGGCAGCAGCATGTGGTCGAGCATTATCGTGCATTAACGTGAATCTTTCATGTCCAATGTAACTCACATATGTTTTAAACGTAAGAATCACCTGTCATCCGTCCAATCACTGTTAAAAGTGCGGTACGTACCTCCCAACTAATACCTTCCCAAAGAATTATGTCATCAACTCCAAAACTAACAGTCTGGGCGAGACTGCAGCTGGCGAATCGTTCTCCAACTCTTCTGTAGAGGTAGATTTGACCATCTGGCTTCCGTAATAGGATTCCGGTCTCTTCAATGAAAAGAACGTTTTTCCAGTTGTCCATATTCCACTAAATATGTGTTCTTCTTCTTCTTTTTCCTTTGCCCTATCCGTTTCGGACGTTGGCTATTAACAAGGCTATTTTGACTTTGTTTACGGCACCTCTGAACAGTTCGGTCGATGTTAGTCCGAACCATTGTCGCAGGTTATGCATCCATGAGTGTCGTCTTCTTCCCGGTCCCCTCCTACTGTCGATTCTTCCTTGGACTATTAACTGTAGTAGCCGGTACTTAGTATGCCTCATGACATGTCCGAAGTACTCAAGGTTCCGTTTCTTTATGTGTTCTTACAAATTCCAATCGACGAGCTTTATGATCTTGGAGGAGACGTGGAAGTTTGACAGGGCGTCTGGGCTTTAACTTTGCTTCTTTTGATCTTCGTCTAACTGTTTGTGAACTCACATTAACTTGTCTAACATTTAATAGCTCGTTTCTGGGGTGCATCGATGTCAATGAACGATTTCGTGTAGAATTAAGAACCAAAAAACGGTCATCAATTGCGGTTGTGCACCTTGGGCGTCCTTGACCAGGCCTTCGTACAAAATTTTCTGTTTCGCGCTACTTTTTTAGAGTATTCGAAACTATAGATTCAGTTTTGCTGAGACGTCGTTCGATACCTTTTTGTGCATATCCTTCCTCGTACAAAATTACAATATGTGCTACTTCGGCTTCATCGCAGTGTAAAATTGATAGGATACTTGTTTTAAACTTAGTTAAATCAAGACAATATTTAATTAAACTTAATAATAAATTAAACTAAAAATAACCGAATTAGTATGATTTTTCCTTTACGTGAAGAAGGTTTTTTATGATGAAATGTACAAATGACACTAACCACTGAATAAACGTCAAAATAAACATCAAAATATCTCAAACCAGTTGAGTACATCAGCCTATGAGTATTATCAGTAATCTAAAATTAGTTTGAAATAATAGTGACTACAAAAAAATATTGTAAAATTCCAAAATTATTCGATATTTTTGTCCATGAGTGTATATAAGAGTATGCCAATATTAACTATGCATAGATTGAAAAAGTATAAAAATTTTGTACTTACATGCCGATACAAGGAATGTAGATATTTAGAAGCATACTTAGTTCACTGGATAAAACATAAATGGTAAATAAACAAAGAAACAATTCTAACACACACGTTAAGACACTACACATATTAAAATAATGAACATTCTGTACCATAACTGCATACCATCTAAAATTGGGAGAAGTGACTTGAGGATGACGTTTGAAATCAATTTTTGTGAAATCTTTTGGAGGTAAAAATTGACAATGTCAATATGAAGTAAGGTTAAATGTAACAGTTACTCTTCAGGTCAAGGTTCCTTGGTAACATCGATAAATGCATGAGAGATATTGAAATACGTGCAAGGGGGAGGAAGGCGATGAATAGGGACGACTGAAAAGAAATTTTTAAAGAGCGTATGATCCACGCAGGGTTGTAAAGCCAGAATAACGATAATGATGATGATTTGTAAATGAAATAGTACATATATTTTGATTTGACGAAAATTGCTACATTTTTTAACTATCTGTTTAATGAAATTTAGAATTTTAGTGCTACGAAATATTTGTAAACCTTATACTTAAACTCAAAAATTGTTTATTGCGACTCATATACTTTTTATTTTAAAGGTTTCTGTTAATATGCGATAAAAGTTGTTTTATCGATTTTAACACATATATTTTATTATTAATTATTTTTTACTTGGGAATTACCAAGTAGTGAAACAAAATAATTTTTTGTTATTTTTTAGTATTAGGAGTAGATCCATAAAACCAAGAAAGAACACTGTTACTTATTGTAATATATTAATTATTAAGTCTGAATAGTAGTGCTATATGTTTGCAGTGTTTAGTAAGCAAATAAACAAAGTTCGACAAAATTATTTTGTATTATAGATTCATCATATTTTTTTTGACTGATATTTTTTATTTTCTTTCATTTTTTTTTGTTTTCACAATTTTTTTTGTGGTATATATCTCGTGGTAACATCCTAATATTTCATAAGCCATAGTAATTCTACACCTACACCATATATATATATATATATATATATATATATATATATATATATATATATATATATATATATATATATATAAGTAAAAAGTAATGGCATGTCTCGCAAAACAGAAAACCAAAGAAAACCAAAAATGGTATATCGATGGAAGGCAACCGTATATACGTATTTCTGACTATTGGTCGTCTTCAGTACAACTAACACCAACCACGGAGGAAGCTACAGCTACCTGAGGAAAGGAATGCCAAACGTTGAAACGTTTAAAACAAATGGAAAAGGATAATGCGAGTGAATTATAGTTGTTGGCCTGGAAACCATCAGGGTCTTCTAACTCTAATGCCACAAATTGGTTGCATTGTTCCTGTATTGATCCTTTCCCAAGTTAATATGCTCCTTTTCTAACTTGGCTGCACCGTACTGAAGACGACCAATAGTCAGAAATACGTATATACGGTTGCCTTCCATCGATATACCATTTTTGGTTTTCTGTTTTGCGAGACAAGCCATTACTTTTTACTTTTATTATTCACTCGCATTATCCTTTTTCATTTGTTTTAAACGTTTCAACGTTTGGCATTCCTTTCCTCAGGTAGCTGTAGCTTCCTCCGTGGTTGGTGTTAGTTGTTGCCCTGGAAACCATCAGGGTCTTCTAACCCTAATGCCACAAATTGGTTGCATTGTTCCTGTATTGATCCTTTCCCAAGTTAATATGCTCCTTTTCTAACTTGGCTGCACCGTACTGAAGACGACCAATAGTCAGAAATACGTATATACGGTTGCCTTCCATCGATATACCATTTTTGGTTTTCTGTTTTGCGAGACATGCCATTACTTTTTACTTTTATTATTCACTCGCATTATCCTTTTTTATATATATATATATATATATATATATACATATATATATATATATATATATATATATATATATATATATATATATATATATATATATATATATATATATAAATACGTTAAAATTATCGGGTAAAGTGATCTGTAATAAAAATCTTTCTTTTTTCTGAGATACTCAATATTTCGCCATTTATTTAATAGCTTCCTCAGGAGTAAACTAAAACAATTTAAACATTACAAAAAATGGCGTACAAATACATTTTAAAACACTCACAGAATTTAAAAGATTTCGCAAATAAAAACTGACATTGAAGTATTTGAAATATTGAATGTCAAGATTAAATTGTCTTAAGCACGTTCGTTACAGCTATACGATAAAAAATTAAAATTATTTCAAATGTAAAAATAAAAATAACAATAAAAGAAACGTTAGAAGAATTATATTTCTTTGATGAATTATTAAGGTTAGTTGTTATTTAGATGAATGTTGGCTATTTTGAATATTTATAAATTTTGTTCAATATGTTACAATATATGTTACTTAAGTGTCCAGTGTCCATTTTATAATTTAAAGTGTTTTTATTTTTGTTAATGTAATACATCTCAAGAAATAATCTACTTTTGTAGTTATCAGTCTGTGCCAAAATGTGAGCTTTGTTATAATCTAGCATATGACCAGTGCTTTCATAGTGCTCAACCACTGCGCAAGTATTTTTTCCCAAGCGGCAATCACTTTTATGTTGTGTGATGCGTTGTTTTAGCCATTGTGATGTTTGACCAATGTAGCTATTTTGACATCCTAAACACGGTATTTCATAAACGACATTACTTTTATATAAGGTTGGTACTGGGTCTTTGATTTTTGAAAATAGTTGTTTGCTGTTCATGGTATTATATTTAGCTATACTAATATTAGGAACATTTTTGAATATGGATATGACAGAATGAGTTAGACCATTAATAAAGGGAAGTTTTTTATATTTGATTGATTTGTTGTTAGAATCATGGACGGGAACGTCATAGAAATTAGTGCCGTAAATCAGTTTTTTTTAAATTTGTTTAGGATATCCATTGTTACGAAAAATTTTGTATATTATGTCCAGATTTTTTTGTAAAAAGTTGTCATCAACAATGGACATTATCCTGTTTTTCATACCTATTACGGTATTATATTTTTGACGGGTGGTATGGTTTGAATAGTAATTTATATACCTGCCTGATGCTGTCGGCTTTTGGTACCAATCCAATGTCAAAATATTGTCATTTGTTCTTATTACTCTTGTGTCTAAAAATGGTATACTAAAATTTGTCTCAGTTTCAATTGTAAATGTAATAAGTGTTTAAATTGTTTTAGTTTACACCTGAGGAAGCTATTAAATAAATGGCGAAATATTGAGTATCTCAGAAAAAAGAAAGATTTTCATTACAGACCACTTTACCCGATAATTCGAACGTATTTATAAATTATTTGTTGGTCGAAATAATCACTTCTAATATATATATATATATAGTCTCTTTTACGTTTATGTTTATTTTGGGAACAATACGAGGTAAAAATCAAAACATTAAGACACCAATGAAGAAGTATTACGGAGGATGAACACAACAGCGGATTTGGTCAACATCTTGAGGGGCCGCAAGCTGCAGTACTTGGGACATATTATGAGATATCAGGCAGATATGAGCCACTCCAATGCATTTTGAAAGGTAAAATTGAAGAAAAAAGCGCCCCAGAATGAAGAAGAATATCCTGGCTTGCTAATCTGAGAGCAAGGTATAGAAAGACCTCAACACAGCAATTACGTATAGAAACCAACACATTCATCATCGCCAGAATGATCGCCAACGTTCGGAACGGACAGGTTTAGTGAAGAAGAAGAAGATGAACGTATTTTAAACTAAAATTGTGTTCCCAATTAAAATAGTAAATAATATTTACCAATTACGTTTATCGCATTTATTAAAAATATAGTTTAATAAAGTCTATATTTAAAGCGCGTATTTTATTAATTTCCTTAGATATTAGTGACAGGTTTTTGTAAAGAGTATTTAGATTTAATCTATAAAATCTCCTTGCGAATTCTAACAGCATGCTTTTAGAAGATTTTGTTTTCTCACAGCAAGAAAAATATCGGTTATTTTACATTGCTTCGTTTATCCTTAATTCCCAAAATGGTAGTCCTGTTAATTTTACGAGTTTCCCAGCAAACAGCCTGAAGTAAATTTATTTAACCCGACTAAACAAAGAAAAAGTATATAAGAAAGCAAAAAGGGGAAAATTTCATAACTTCAATTAAGATATAAGGACAATAGCCTTGGCTTTATGACTATTTATTAAAAAGAGAATATTTTTGAGGAAAATTTAATAATTGTATTTATTATTTTATTTATTAAAGCAAGCAAAATAAGTAGGTAATAATAAATGAAGCGTCCTCTAAGAGATTTATATTTTTTTTGTCATATGTATTTGTTAATTAAAATAGTTTTTATTTGGGGGATATATTTGCTATAGGTTTTAATTAATTACATGTATATCTACTGACCAATATTTACTAAACAAATAATTGAAGAGTGGTCGAGCTAAGTGATCTAAGTGCCAAAATTAAAATTTGCCAGAAATCAAAAAAAAAACTTAAACATTCAAAAAAATAAAACAAATATATAATTGTTTATCGAAATTCCACTTTATTAACGAGTACGAAAATATATATCAAATTTTTGGTGTTAATACACTAAAGAAACTTAGTAATTCACAGTAAATGAAGAAAAAATGAAAATGATCTAAGTCCACAGAAATAATATATGATTAAAAATCTAAAATAGAGGTGAAAAATGCTCTATTTTCCTGGTTAATGAATTCTAGCATGGCGCGAAGGTCTTTTCTCTTACTTTCATTTATTTGCTGAACACCAGGAAAGTGTAAGAGCTCCGTTGAATTTAACTTTTGAACATTGACACCTTTTTTCAATACACGACACTTCCTCCATCCCATTAAGTCACTGAAACTTTTCTTGTACAATACTGTTCCTGGATCTTCTTTCATTACACGTAACCACGATTGAGTAATGCCAAGTTTAAATGTATCTATACATTTTCATGATATTTTATCGAAATTAAAAAAAGTACATTCTTCCATATCTAACACTTTGTAAGCTCTGAAAAGTCTAGCATCCGCAATTACGGCTTTTACATCGTTTACTGTTTGAAGCTTGGAACGTTTTGCACGTTTCTCGATAAGAGCAAAATCTCTATCTGAAGATGAAAAGCTATGACCGAAAACTAAAAATTTATTATCAATGGTATTAAAATGTCCATTGGCCACTAAGAAAATGTATAATAAAATAAACATTCGGTTTTTCAATTGCCCTGCACAGTTGTCGCTCCATATACATTCGGTTCCCACAACGACCCAACTGTCCTTCATACCAGATGCACATTATCCTATCTGACGTATCTTGTACGTGTATTCCAAAATTATAGCATGATCATTGGCGACTGTAGTACATACTACTATGCGTCAATTTAGAAAGCGAAAATACTTTTTGTAGATCCAGGGTACAGGTATCGCTACCTGGAAGAGTAGTGCTCGTACTGTCTTCTTGAATAACATTAAAAGGTTTACCTGTTTTTCTATGATGTAATTCCAAATCAGTTTTACCTTTTCTGGATACATTAACGTCTTTGTCCTTGCTTCTTAAAAAAAGTAAATCACAAGTCTTGCAGGTGTCAACTCTAGGTTTTCTAAAAAAAAGATTCGGAAAATCCTTCATAAAAATTCTCCTATAAAATTTGTATGTTGTGGTACAGTCAGAATATTTTATTTTAAAAGCGTTGAATAGCTTATTAACATTGAAGTCTAGACTGAGATATTTTTTTTTACTTTTTGATCGACTGTAGTGGCTCTCGTCCCTCGGGAAGCTATTGATCGGATGATTTTTTATCATCTGTCTATCATGAAGAGTGTACATAAATTTTTAACACCTCCTCGTATATCCTTGAAGGTTGTGTGCCCCTTGTTTTTACGCCTAACAAGCGTAGTAATCTTTTGCGGACTTTTAGCAAATATTTCCAAGAACGTTTTTTTACAAACCCTTTTCACGTTGCCCTGCCCATCTGGAATTGCAAAATCTACGGTACACTATCGACTACTTTCTAATGAATCATCATAACTACCATAGCTGTAACGTTAAACTGGTAAAACAAGCAATAGTCTTATGAGATAATTGCCTTTCTCGTTGAATTCAAGGCCATGATATAAGTCGAAAAGCTTAATCTTCATATCAACCACGTCCTTACAGCTAAATTAACATTTGCATGTGATCTAAAATAGAAAAGTTTCATGATAATATCATATCAACAAAGCCAAAGTAACAATAAAAGAGTTTTAGGTTGTAATATCGAATAGCATTGGTAGCTATTCACAAGTAAGACTATCGTACGGCCTAAAATTTTAAGTGAAATATCTGTTAAAAATTTCGTACTAACCTTATGTTTTGGAACGGCTTTTCCAGGTTTTTGCAGCTTATAGTTTTGTGTAACATAGTTTTCACTCAATCTAGCCTCACTCTGTTTTTTCCTTATTGATTTCGTATTTTTTTTGTCGTCAAACGCACTAGAATCCATTGTATTTACGTTAAAACGCAAATACGTACACAATAATAATCGATACTATTGACAATACGTCAACCTATAAATACTGGCACTCAGATCAATTAGCAAAGTACATGATGCCGGACTTACAGGCGGCTCCAACTTTGGGCTTCGTTTGCAACCACTAGAGTGAAGTTGGCACTTAGATCTCATAGGGGAATATTGGCACAGGAACATTTAGGAAAAAAACAAAATTTATGTTATGGCACTTAGATCACTTAACTCGGCCACTCTTTAATTGATGTAAAAAATCAAAACTTAAGCATACTAGTACTATGTACATAATAGACATAATTGATGGTCCTTAATGTTGAAATAAATAAATAGACTGGTGATTACATATAAATATTATGCACCACATAGTATATGAATCTGATATTTCTGCGGTTAGTACAGTTAACTCTAAAGCTAAGATTACTACTAATACAATAATTAACATTAAACTTAACAGTATTTCGTGTTGAACCGCGTGGATTATCACTGCGCCGAGCTTTCGACATCCTCCCTGATGTCTTCTTCAGGGCGTCCAAGTGATTTGGTTGGAGGTTGGCGTTAGGTTGGCGCTAGGATTGGTGCAAAAATTGACGCGGGGATTACCGCGAAGTTGGCGCGAAAATCTCTGACGGCAGGATTTTGATCGGAGGGTGGGGAGGACGATATTTTCTTTATAAGAGGTCTCCATGTCTAAGGTAACCGGATGCCGTCATCTCTTTTATTGAGACAGTTTGGCGTTTTTTCAATTTTTATGGCTTCTCGGATAATTCTTGGTTTATGTAAGCAGGCGGGGGCTATGGTTCTGGAGATCCAAAAACGAATTTTGTGATCTGTATGAAGACGGTGGTGACCTAGAGCTAAAATTAAATCGGAATTGCAAATAAAAATGGAACGTTAGAACTTCACGATATAACTGTTATATCGTTCTATTGATTCCTATCAATTGAGCTTTTTAGGCTCTCCTAAAGCTATTTCTCCGAGACTCATAAGGTAAATTGCAGACTAATGGTTTGGAGAGCATTGAGGACCTATTACAATGCAAACTAACAGAAGTTTTGAATCATCACCTTTGTCTTTGTGGTGTTTAGCTTAAATATTTTACGTTTGCTTAAACATTTATTACTGTGTCGTATAATTGTATGTTTTCTATGTCATTGAGTTTATTAATAATTGTATTTATATTTATTCGTATAATTGCGTATAATTCACGTGCTGATTTTACCAAATCGTATAAATTGAATGTGTATTTTAATAACGAGTTTACTATTAAATTGCCTTTATTAACCTTTGTATTAAGTCCAATATAAATTCATATCTTTTTTGTCCGATTGCGTTTTGTTTGCCTTTATTAACAGTGTTGATTGATTTTACCACCAAATAATTGTATCTTTATACAGAGTGTGTCATAAGGAACTATATATACTGCTACTTCGTGTACAGACCTCTATGGAAATAACAAATTACCATTAAAAATTGTCTACTCCCATTGTTTATGAATATACCTACATTGTTAATGTAGGTGAATTGTGAATTTTGACTGAAATTTCATTTTGGTATAACTTTTGAAAGGTAAGCTCGATCTGTCTCATCTTTTGATCAAACGTAACACTACCTACTACATCCCAAGCAAGTAATTTATTTAAACTAGAAGAAAATTAAGTCCGGCTTTAAAAATTTCCAAAGTGCATAGGTGCATAAATATGCAAGCAATATGTAAGAGAAGCCCTGGACGTAGACGTATATCCTGGCTAACCAATCTTAGGAAGTGGATTGGTCTAACGTCAACTGATCTGCTGCTGAAGCTGCTTTGAATAGAATAAAATAGGTCAATGTGGTCGCCAACATCTCTAGAAGATAGGCACACTTAAAAGATAATTCTTTAACACAATATAATAAAATATTGTATACTTTGTAAAATAATATTAATTTGCTTATAGGGGGCTAAAAGGGGGCTGAATGATGATGGGCTTAGTGATAGGATAAGCAAAAAAATTTAAACGTTTGCGAACGGCTACTCGTGTTTTGGTTGGAGAGCAAGGTCGTGGATAAGGATACCTTTTTTTGGGGAGTACTGGGAAAACTATCTACAAAAACGAAATTAAAAAAGTACTTACAGACATGTCATGGGCAAATACTAAACAAGAAGATTTCTAAACTATTTAAAATTAGGACGCCGTTTAAAAAAATCTTCTTGATGCCAAGAAAGAAAGGTTTGGGGTTTTCCTTTTCTAAAAATTTTATCTTTTTAAAAAAATTTTTTTTAAACTCCTAGTTTAACACTTTGGCTACTGCGTGTACCATTTCTGGTACACAGTTGATGTCTAACAGAAACTGCGTGTACCAAATTTGGTCACATGAAGTGGTAATATTTCAAGCTGCGTGTACGTTTGGTGAACACAGTTCTGGTGGTTTTATATGCGCATCTAGGCTCCTACAGTTTACGGCTACATTTTGGGGAAGCAGTTTAAGACTTATTCAATATATGGCCGTATTATGACCAATTTTTTTAAATTCTGGCGAAGCAGTTTGAGACTCCTTCGGTAGATGGCATATTACTGACTTGCAGGCGTGATTCACTGTATTAGTTTGTACAACATTACTCTTGTGTATTTACGTTTCTAAAATTAGTAAATTGGCAAATAAAAAAGTGATGCTGAACTACTTGAAATAGCGGATAATTTGAGTGAAATGGAGTATGACTTTATTATTGAAGATGATGATGATTCGATAGATGATCCAAATTATCAAGATTCATGTTCTTCTTCCTTTAATTTAGATATTAGCAGTGATGGGCAAGAGTTAGAATTCGAATCTGATCTAGAATCTTTCAACAACGATTCTGAACCTGATAATTTTTTAAATACTAATATTATTCCTAATGCCATTTGAAATAATTGTGTAGGTAATATATAAATTAGTATTCACTTTTATGGTTTTAAGTTTTTTTTTACAATTTTGTAGGTAATTTGAATATATTTACTTTCACGACAAATTCAGGATTCTCCCAAAGTTTTTTTGCACAGGGGAAGGGCTTTTTGCATCCGATTCATTTTTATAAATTATTTATTGACAACGAAATCTTATCACTTATTGCCGAGGAAACCAACAGATATGCTGAACAAAAAATAATATTAGGAATTACAAATAAAACATTAACATAAACAACATTATTGGAACAATAGAGAAACACAAATCAATCCGAAATTTTTGGTTTCTTAGGTCTTCTAATTTGGATGGGTTGCATCGTAAACCCACTTTAAAAGATTATTTCAGCACGAATATGCTGTACAAAAATGTAATTGGAAAATTTGTTTACATGTCCAGGATAAGGTTTGAGCTCCTTTTGTCCAATTTGCACTTCTTAAACAACGAAATTGCCTCAGATGATAGGTTCAGAAAATTCTTTCTCTTGCAAAATTTGCTAATCAAAATCAGCATATGTTCCTGACAAGAATATGTGTATAGATCAGACAATGATTATTTTTAGAGGACGACTGAGCTTTGTCCCACTAACCCAAAAACAATCTAGATTTGACCCATGGGAGACACAAATTGGAAGCTGGACAAATCCAGAGAAATCAAATCAAATACCACAACTGGACTTCAGGTTATCCTGCATGATAACAATACGTGATTTTTTAAACTCGTCTGCTAATCTTCCAGTTAAAACCATGTCGGCTTACTTAGCCCTCAGAAGCTGTTATCAAATCCCTTGACACAGGATACATCTTAGAACAAACCAGTGAATAACTCATTACAAAGATTGCCACATAACATTTTGAGCTTAAATCATCCTTTTCTCAATACACACATGGAATTAAGCGAAAACTCTTGCAGTTTTTCAAAACTTCATGAAAACGAACAACATAGAAGTCCCGATGACTAAATTCGGACTCCTATATTAAAAGCGTCTGCTTGTTATGGTGAGATACCGAGAAGTGACATCATCCTTAAAAATTAGTATAAGCATAAACCAAAAGATTCTTGTTTATTTCCTGCGTAAATATCCAGGCGGAACCAAGGTCAATCGAAGGAGCAATTTGTTTATTATAAACAGACAATTTATTATAATTTCAAATGTTCACATTACTAATCATAGAGACGCAAAAATATTATTAATCTTTTTCGGTGTTTTATGATATAAGGGGTAAAACCAAAAGGTACAACTTTACAAAGAATCAGAAGTACTAAATTGGACTAATTAATATTTACTAAGCGCACAACGTCGGTCGAAAGATTGAATTATACTGTAAGTAATAAAAGAAGTCACTAAATATGAACACAAAAACACAGTATCTGCTAAAAAACCGCCAAAGTTCAATATTTTGTGGAAAAGATTTAAAAAATTTTAATAACTTTGATTTTTTTTAACACTTTTTGAAAATTGATAGATTTAGTGCTTTATAGTGCTTCATTTTCTCGCGTATTTTAAATAAAATAGATCTCAATGTTGTTGTTTTAAATATTGTTAAATCGTTGAATTTATTTTCTATCCTGTTTTTTTCTGATAGTCTTTTTATGTATGGCATTGATATTATCCTCGTGTCGTGTCTTGTAAATGTTATAGCATCCAATTTATGTTGGCTTGATCCATTTTTTATGTTCTTCAAAAGTTACTTATTTGTAAATGACAAAAAATATCATTTTTACTAAAATATGTTAATATTTCTTCTGAGAAAGAATTTTTAGTAGTAGAAGTAATTGGAGTTGTATCATGATATAATGATTTATTGTTTCAATTGTTATTACTTATGTCGTGATTTATACATAATATGAGTCTCATATCCAGTATTTTTTCTTAGAATAAAACATCTCGTATTGAGTATATTCCTTTTCATATATTGTAGATAATTTAAACTTCCTAAGGATTAAATTTAAAGGATAATTAGGAAGGGGTTTCTGTAAAAGATTTTATCCCAAGTTGAAACTTTGAAATCTGATGCACAGATGGTGTTAAAAGTGATATTAAATTATTAAAAAGTTAAATTCAGCTCTCGTAAAACCCAGTGCATCAGAACGAATTTCGGCGTCGACTACGTCGGCGTCTTAAGCGACGGCGAGGACGATGTCGACGTCGGCGTCGGTCTAACCTGTCTTCTGCCATTAAAATGCGAGGTTTATATAATTAAGTATTATTGCATAAAGTACGCGGACCAGAAAGTGGAGCCGTGATAATCACATTAAAATGCCGCATCAAATATTGGATTAAATTGCGAGCATAAGCAACCGTGGAAGACGAAAAGACAATTACAAGTTTGCTTTGCTAAGCCATCTTTACTTTACGAGTCTCACCTAGTTGACATAGACAGGGGCGCGGAATCTAGTTTTAAGAATATAACGTAGTTATAAAGTCTAGCATAGAGCATGCAGAAGTCCTTCGAAAGGACTTTTCGTTACAGGTTTGTTTACACTTAAAACAAACTGCGTACAATAAGACTACATAAACTATTTGGTATACAAAAGCAAGTCTACTGAATATTCATTTATACTAGAAAGTTGTGGCTACCTATATCGTAATTGTCGATGAACTGAGAAAACGAACAATACTTTATAGTTATAAATAGTTATTCCATTAGCAAAATACATTTTGCTCGTTTCCTCATTCCATCAACAATTACAATATTCCACTAGTACATGTACTTTTTAGATTTTGGTATATAAAAGTCTCGTAATGCAGCAGATATTATCGTAGCATTTACATTGTTGTCGAATGTTCTGCTTTTCTGAAAATCTAATGAACTTTATTATTTTAAATATACCACTCTATAAGTAATAGACATATAGGCGTATATAAGTATAATAATAGACAAGTATTGTGTGAAATCTCTAATGTTGTTTCAAAACGGTGGCATTTTTTTTAAAAATACATGAACAATAAAACGTCTGATACTCCGAGGCAATTTGAATTTTTAGATGAAACTTGGATTTTCGCTAAAGGAAATATGTCAAAATCATATTGGCAAGATGGCACCACGAAATGTTATTCTTCTAGTCGTTCCGGTAATGGTAAACGCTACATTATACTTCATGCTGGAAATGAGGGTTTTATTTCTGACGCTAGTTTAATTTTTTCGTCCACAAAGAATAGAGGTAATTACCATGGAAATTGAGTTTAGGTACCAGAGTACCTATCTACAAGTGAAGAAGACATATAAGATCTACAGATTGATGACAACGTAACAATCAAAGGAAAGGATAAATTCAAATACCTGGGGTTTATAATCACGAAAATGGCAACAACAGAGGAAGAAATTACACAAAGATTAGGACAAACAAGAACAGCAATCCGACAACTTAACTCAGTATGGTGGGATAGACACCTAAATATGAAGACAAAAACGCAGATTTATAAAACATTAGTGCAAAATATTGTGCCATATGGGGCTGAAAATTGGATTATAAACAAGAAAAACAGCAAAGATAGTAGCAGCAGAGATGAAATGCCTGCGAAGACGCTGCAGAGTAACAAAAATGGATATTAGAAATAAAGCAAAGAACATCAATAGAAACAGACATACTAATATAGAACAAAAAAGACTAAAGCGGTATGGATATGTAAGCTGAACTAGGGGCAGCAGATGGATAAAGAGAATAACCGAATGGAGCCCCATAGGAAGGAGGAAAGTAGGACGGTCCCCTAGATCCTGTAGGAACGACGTAGACGACGCTATGAGTAAGATAGGCCTAAACGATGGAGAATGGGACAACAGAGAGATGAAAACGGTTAAGCGAGGGAAGGCAGTGAATACTGTAGAATCCCTGAATATATATATATATATATATATATATATATATATATATATATATATATATATATATACATGTATATATACATATTTATATATATATATATATATATATATATATATATATAATATTATCAATACGTAATCTACATCTGATCCTTAAAGGCAAAATCCTTAATAAAAGGTCGTAGAGTTGTAGAAAGAAAACAGATTTCTTGGTTAAAAAACATTTGTGAATAGACTCTATATCAAAAATATATAATGCAGGACAATTATTTCATGTGGCAGAAGATCGAGAAGCATTCGCAATGGTGATCGCTAACGTCGGATAAATCTGATCTGGTACGTAAAGAAGAAGAATCTAAAGATTATTTCACCTTGCTATGTGGCTAGTTTTAATTACTACTATAAACGTATTTACTGTTGGTGGTCTGATAATGCCCAACACGTTCCAAAATTTTTAATCCTTGTCGATAACGTTTTATAAGGAATATATTAAAATTTTAAATCATAAGTTTTTACTTCATTGTAAGTTTTTTTATTAAGTTATTATAGTGTACAGCCAATCACTGGGATTTTTTCTTTTATTATTTAATGTTTAAATTGATAATTTATTTAAAAAAAATTATTATTTAAATAAATGATTTTGATTATTGTGACTATTTAATAGTAAAGCAAATCAAGTACTGTTAGGATTTTAGATTTTTGTTGCAAGTTTTTGGAGGTATCCAGACTATTGCTCCTTTCGACATAATTGTCGACCTACTTGTGAAGCGGAATGTAGGCAGGGAACAAACACTGCTTTTAATCTGCTTAACGCTGAATTTTTATGGAGGAATGGCACGAAAAGGAATTTGTGAAAATATCGTGTCTCCAGTTAATAGAAACTCTGGGTTTTCTAATTCAATATTCGATTATTATAAAACCAACAATACCAAGTCTCTGTTATTAGTACTGCAGATTAAAATCAAACAATTATGAAACATAATTTCGATTGGATGATTGCCCCTTATGTTTTTACAATTTTGGTTTAAAATGAGAATATAATTATACTTATTTCGATTTGCATTATACTCATTTTGATTTTGAGATAGTAGAAATGGCATTGTTCTGGTTTATAATTAAATAAGTTTTCTTTCTAGGTACAATATAATAATAATAGAAATAATATAATGTTTAGGTATATTATTTTTACTGGATATTAACTTTCATTTATTAATACTGACCATTCGAAAATTTTATTAGTTTAAGTACCTATCTTTAAAAACATGACAAAAAATACATAACGATATATAACGATACATAACGAAATAGAAGGCCAAGTCGGGACTTGGTCTTCTTTAATAAGCTTCTCTAATGATCTCGATTTACTGTTTTTTTCAGGAAGCCTTTTTTAAAGAGGTTTTTAACATTTTTATCCACTTTGCACTTTCATCTCTTTTTAGGTCTCCCTATAGGTTTTTTTCTTTGCATTCTAGCGACAAATACTTTCCTGAAGATTCTGTTCTCATTCATCTTAACCATGTGTCCTGCCCACCGTAATCGATGCAGTGTATTGTGTCCAAATTATTGTTTCGTTCTTTTCTAACGTCATGTATTTTATTTTGTGCTGGTTTATCTCTAGCCTCATTATCTTTGCTTATTTATCTAATTTTTAATTTCTTCTATAAGAATCATCTTTGTCTTTGGCATGCTCTTACTTAAAGTTATTTATGAAATTTGTTCTCCTTATTGTTGCTTCTAATATCAGGTTAAACAGTGTCGGAGAGATAAAGTCATCTAGTTTCACGCATTTGTTTACATTGGTCTCCTTAGAAGTTGTTCCGTTGAAAGTTATTTTTGCTGTGGTGTTCTTTAGACTCACTCTTAGCATATGTCTTAATTTTTCTGTGATTCCAAGATGCTTTAACTCTTTCTTCATTTTCTTCCGATGAATTATATCAAAAGCGCCTTTGAAATCTATAAATATTATCTACATCTCTTTGTTGTATTCTCTTAAATTGAATTATTTTCTCCACTGTATGTATAGAATTAATTGTCAATCTTCTTCTTCTTCTTCTTGTAGTGCCTATCCGTTTTGGATGTTTGCAACCATTATGGCAATCTGTATTTTGCAGACTGCGGCTCTGAAAAGATTTGTGGTTGTTGTATTGAACCACTTACGTAAATTTTGCAGCCAGCAAGTTCTTTACCTTCCTGATCTTCGTTTTCTTTCTACTTATCATTACATTGATACATTCTCCGTTAATTAGAATTCCGGCTTCAACATCTTCTACTTCTTCTTCCTCAGTGTATATGTTAGACAGCAAGGGTGGTAATATACATCCCTGTCGGACCCAGCGTTTGATTTTGATATCATTAGATTCTCCTACTTCTGTAAGGATAGACGATGTTTGATTTCAATAAAAATTGCTAATAATTCTTAGATAACAGGTGTTTATTCCAATATTTGTTAATATCTCCATCAGCTTGTCGTGTTTTACTGTATCAAATGCTTTACGGTAATCAATGGAGCATGCATAAATATTGCAATTTTCATCTCAACATCGTTGAAATAACACTTGTATGCTAAAGAGACTCTCTCTCGTACCCACTGCATTCCGAAAACCAAACTGTATAGTACGGCTGATTTTTTCTTCGCATAGTCTATGTTATATCTTTTAATGTATATTAACTTTAAAATAAGGCTCATTAAGCTGATGGCCCGGAAACTATTCCAGGATACGTATTTTGTTTTCTTTGGTACCTAGAGCAATAAACGTCTTCATGAAAAAAAAAGACTTCGGCCATGATCTTGGTATTATTCCGTTTAAATTATGTCATTGAATATTTTTATTAGTCGTTGAGTACCGCCGGTGTTAAATATCTTTATGAGTTCAGCATATGCAATATCAGGTCCAGGAGCTTTGCCATCTTTTTGTTGTGATATTGCTTCTTCCACTTCAGCTAATGTGATTGGTAAGTGGTCATTACACATGTAGGACGACGGTTGTTCGGGCCTATTATCATTAAAGAGTTCTTGTTTTTGAAACATATGCACATACTGCTTCATGATACTTAGCTTTTCTAAAAAAAATCAGTGTGGCTGTCTTCTTGATTTCATTATCTTTTAGTCTTCTCATATCACAAAGTTTGTTACTATTCTTTTTTATAACATTTTTAAATCTAAAACTAAATTTGTCAATAAGAGGAATATGATCTGACGTTACGTCAGCATCGTGGTAACTTTTAACTGGTAGTCATCCATTACGGAATTTCTTGTTCACCACTATGTAATAAATTTGATTTCTTATTATGTTTTTCGGTTGATCTTGAGGAGAGACCCAAGTATTACAAATTCTTTTTCCTTAACAAATAGTTTAAATCTTCCTCCCCTTTCATTGTTCTTCCCTAGACCGAAATCACCAATTAATTCACCGCGTTTCCCTTTACTAATTTTTGCATTCAAGTCACCCATAATAATAGTTATACAATATGTTCTTTTTTAATTTGTTTAAGTGAATTTATCAACAAGTCATAGAATTGCTCTACCTCTTCTTCTGGTTTATCGCTGGTTGGGACATATACTTGTAAAACATTTAATTTGACCACAATAGTATTCAGTTGAATCACAATCCAAAACGACTTTTCAAGATCCTTCCATTGTAAAAATGGATTGAGACAGGGAGATGGACTGCCGTATCTCTTATTTAACCTTGCACTAGAAAAAGTAATTCAAAAGTGCCATATTATTACGAATGGCACCATCTTTAATAAATCTGTACAAGTGGTCGGATATGCAGATGACATAGACATTCGGGGCGTCTGCATTGAGAATGGGATTAAAAATAAACGTACAGAAAACCAAGTATATGTATTGTACTAGATCAGGCAACCAGATACCTAAACTATTCATTGATGATCTGGAAAGGTGTGGACACATTCGTCTACCTGGGCTTGCTGCTGACTAAAGACAACAATATCAGCGAATAAATTAAAAAAATAATGGTGCTTGCCAATAAGTACTATTATGGCTTGAGGAAACAGATGGCCCCAAAACTACCCAGAAAAATTGAAGTTACCATATATAACACACTAATAAGACCAGTGTTAACATACGGGTTAGAAACGTGATCACTTACACAGAACGACCAAGAATTGCTTAAACGTTTCGAAAGAAAAATTCTAAGGAAAATATATGGAGGAGTCCAAGAACAGGCTTTGTAGGGTAGGCGCTACAACTTTGAGTTATACAGAAGTTTTGGGGAACCTGACGTTGTCAAATGTATTAAATTAGCACGCCTTCGATGGAAAGGACATGTAATTACTCGAGATGATGATGCAACGATCAGAAAAATTTTCGACTGAAGAGGACCAGTGGGAAGACGAGCCAGAGGAAGACCAAAACTTAGGTATCAAGATAATATAGAGGATGATCTAAAATCCATTGGAGTTAAAGCATGGGGAAGAGTTGCCAGAGACAGGGGCTAACGAAAGATTGTTCTAAAGAAGGCTTTGGCTCATAACGAGCTGTAATGCTTGATGATAGTATTCAGTTGGATTATTATTAATCTTTTAGAAACAGGTATAACATTTGTAACATATTGACGTAATTGAGGAGATACGATTACTCCAACCCGGTCGATCTTTCCGGTCTGAACTCTATCTGATATTTCCCTAATATTCGTTTATACTTAATCAGCGCATGATTTAAGTCTCATATTTAGTATGTTTGCTAGAATTGTTTTCTTCTTCTCTTCTTTTTATGTAGACATGACACTCTTTTTCAATGTGCCTTCAGTAAGTTGTCGTTCCATCGTTTTCGTAGTCATCCTACTGATCGCCTTCCTATAGGGGAACCGGTTCTCTTGCCGTCTTTACTACTCTATTTGTTACCATTTGGCTTATATGATCGTTCCATTCTACGTCGTTCTTGTACTCTTCTATTTCTTACCCAGTTTTTGATGTTCTCCACCTTGCATCTATGTCGTATATCTATACTTCTCATAGTGTTTTACAATTAATTTTTATATTTGCTGTTAGTGTTTTCACATTTGCTGTTTCTAACATCCATTTTGTCATCATAACATTTTAATTTCACATTTTAAATAGAAAAATTGCATCAGATGTGCAATGTAGTTTTATTAATTTTTATTATAATTGTGCATATGTCGATAGGTGTATGGATTGTTTTTTATAGTTCGGCTTATAAATTAAATTTAGGAGATTGGTTTATAGGACATTTAAACAGAATATGATGTAGACCTTCTATGGCACAACACTCATAGAACGGATCGTTTTTACTCTGATAAAAAAGATATGCAAAGGAGATGTGCACTGTCGGTTCTCATGTGTATAATTATGTCTCTTAGAGATCAGGGAATCTTAGATTTGGTTATGCGAGAAATACTGATAAAGACTATAAATAGTGGCTGATATGCTTGGACCCTTAGTGTCATTCGTACTTATAGTTAACGTGTATATCTGTGAATTTATTTGATACACATCAGCCCAAATTTAAGACACCACAAAAGAAGAGGAAGAGCAAAATCAAACAATTCTGATGAAGCTCTCGTGTTATACTCAATGCAAAGTTTGAAAGGCCACACAGCTAGAAAAATAAATATTATTTATCCAATATCGTTACTATATATATATATATATATATATATATATATATATATATATATATATATATATATATATATATATATATATATATATATATATGTATACATATATATATATATATATATATATATATATATATATATATATATGTATATATATATATATATATATATATATATATATATATATATATATATATATATATATATATATATTCGAAGTCGATTCATTACATTCATTAACAGAAGCTTAAACGAAAGACATTTAATTTTGTTATCTTAACTTTCATGACTTTTTTAAGCAAATGAGAAGATCACTCTATTAGTGAATTGCCATTTACGATGCTATGTCTATCCGAAAAGGGCATAAATTGTAAAATCTCCTACCTACAAATCTGTTCACAGTAAGTCCCTTTTTTGTGTAAAAGGCGATGTTCATTTGTCTATTACTCTGGATTTAAATCTCCCTTCCTCGTTTTGAATTTTCTTCGTTTTAACTCCGCGAATATCGCGATGCTCTTCCCCAATGAAAGACAGAGCCGTACTCAATAAAAATATTTAACATATAAAGAGTAAAAAACTCATGTTTGTAAACACTTTTAAGTTATTTTAGAAATAAGTTGATTATTTATGCTTTGCTTATTAGGTCTACCGTAAATTTTGGCGAATGTCCTGTAATGAACTGTTTAACCTGTCGTTGACCTGGTGAATTCCTCCACCATTCCAGAGATTTGTGTTTGTGAGCTACCCACTTCCTTGTAGCCGTTCTTGTAACTGACTTTTCAACGCCACAGAAAGGTTCCGGTCCAATGAATGGCGTTGATGAGCCTTGTTTGGCCATTTTGTCCTTATGACCGTCTACCTACCGTCTCCTAGTTTATTTAGGGCACACATACAATCCCATACTAGCTTAGAATTAACCTCTACAGAATTGAGTGCCTTAAGCACTGCCTAACTATCTGTGAAGATGGCAACTGAACTGGTCCCAATGATATTTTTAGCGTAATGTGCCAGTCATTCATGCAGTATTAGGGACAAAACCTTGTATTAAGCTTGTTGTATTACGAAGGGAAATCACTCCAAAGTTGGAAAAGTCAGGTACATATCCTTTTTTATGTATGGGGTGTATAATTCCTATATTTTATAAACTGAATTCATTTAAAAAAAATTATAGGAAAATCAAGAATTTATTTAAAACAAATTTAAAAGAATTTTGTTTTTGAAGTTTATTTATTGATAAAAATAATTAAGACAGCAAACCTAAGGTAAATATTTATAATAACAATTAATTTAAATTTAAATAATAGAACATTTAAAAAAAATTCCAATTGAAAGTAGTAGGATTTATTTGAAATTTTGCTTATATAAAACATATATACATTTAACTAACATAAAGGATTTATTTAAACAGGGTTTTTAGAAAATAAACACGTAGAAATGTAAAATTTAACTAACTAAATTTAATTACCTAAATATTTAAGGACTAAATATAACTAGTAGAAAACAAAATAAAACGAGACGGATGCGTTAGTTATAAAGCAATATAGAGAAAGGTCTCCTGAGAAAAGCTAGCCTCCGAAGGGTTGACTTGGGCGAAACTTTTAACGCTAAGACTTAGACTAAACGAGAACATCAAATTTTTTTAATTATTCGTAACTATTCACAATTACTGTAGTGGATAATACCCTGTAAATGTAACACTAGACATAGAGATAAACATAACAGTAAAATACTATTGAAATATAAGTAAAAGTAAATGTAATACAATCCAGGTATCAAAATCGAATGAACAGCAAAAGAAATAAACCAGAACACGATAACTCATCCGACGAGGAGGAAGCCTTCAAAAGAAGCAAAGATACGTTAAGAACACCTCCAAAGAATAACATAAAAAATCGCGAAATGGAAGAACTAAAGAAACTACTAGAAGAAATAAATATGGAGATTAAAACGGAAATAAAAGAGCTGAAAACAGAAATGAAGGAAGAAAATAAAGATATCAGAAGATGTATAAAAGAAGATAAAGAAGAGATGAAACAAAATAATGAAGAAATAAAAATTATAAAACTGGAAATAGAAAGGGTGAAGGAAAATGGACAAAAGAGAAAGAAGAACTGAAAAGAGAAAACGAACTAACCAAAACCGATAACAAAAAGATAACGGAAGAATTAAATGATCTAAAACTCTCATTGGAAATATTAGACAAAGAAAAAAGAAAAAAGAATATAATCATTAGTGGAGCTATAATAGACTCTGAAGACACAAAAACAATGAAAGAAGGAATGACTACTACGTCAGAAAATCATCTTGAAGTCAAAACTAATATTAAAAGAGTACAAAAAATAGGCACAAAAACATGCTTAATTGAACTAGAAAGCGAAGAAGAAAAAACAGCAATCTTAAGAAACAAATATAAACTTAAGAATGTGAAGATGGAAAAAATATGGATTACAGAGGATCTCACAAAAGGAGAGAGAGAAAATAAAAGCTTTAAGAAATAAAGCAAGCGAAATGGGGACAAATGGAAAAATGGTCATTATAGGATACAATAAAATCACAGTAGACGGCAAGGAATGGAGATAGTGCTATAAAGAAGAAAAAGTAGTGGAAATAGCGAGTTTAAAAACTACCAGAGCAACATAAAAGAACCAAGAAGCGGTCAAGCAACGAAAAGAGAAAGAAGAATTACAAAATAAACCGGACAATGATGATAAATGTTTAGTTTTAAGTAGTAATAGGAATAGGATTAGAAATGTAAATGATAAGTATCTCATTAGAAATATGACTTGTGCTAGGAATATGGGCATTAGGCATACTAACAGTAGTGATAATATTATAGTTAGGGAAAATATCAATAATTGGCATAGCATTAGTAATGAAGGTAGGGAAAAATTAAATATCAGCATTAAAATTAAAACCGGTAATAAAATAAATAACGGATATAATGTAAATACAAAAACCAGGGAGCATGAAATCAACGTTAACACCAATAATGGAGAAGAAGAATATAGTAATAAGGAAATAAATCTTAACAAACCAAATCATATAGGAATAGCGACATGAAATGTAACATCTCTGACCGGCAAGGAAATAGAAGCTAAGGAAGAAATGGAAAAAATGAAGGTACAAATAATGAGAATAAGCGAGACAAAAAAGATAGGGAAAGGACAGATCAATATCAATGAAAAATATAGTCTATATTATTCCGGAGTACCACAGGGTCATAGAGCAAAAGAAGGAGTCGGTATAATAGTGAATAAAAGGATATAATCAAGAATAACAAACTACGAAGCAGTAACATCTAAAATAATCACAGCCCAAATAGAACTAAAATACAAGATATGAATAAAACAAATATACGGATCAACAGAAGGTAATTAATAAGAGATAATGATATAATTCTAGAACGAACTCCAAAAAGCATTAGACAGATTAAGAGAGACAAGAGAAAACATAATAATCCTAGGCGATTGGAATTCAAGAGTAAGAAGGGGGATTCAAGGTTAACAGGGGATTAGGATGCATTGGACAATATGGGGAAGAAACATTAAACAGGAATGGAATTAAAATGCTGGAATTCTGCCAAACCAATGACCTGATAATAGGAAACACATTCAGTGAACAAACAATTAACGACAAATATACATTTTTGGCTGAAGAGAGAAATGCGAAAAGCTTAATCGACTGTATAGTCTATACGAGAAACCTAGAACAAAATATAAAAAACATCTTAACGGAAAAGGAACCGGAACTGTCGACACAACATAGGATGATCACTACAAAACTGAAGGATGAAAAAATGAAGGAAGTGGAAAAAAAAGAGTACAAGAAAGTAAATGTAAACAAACTAAAGATAGTAAGTGTGTGAGAATTTTACACGGAGGAAACTAACAAAAGACTGAGACAAATAGAGTGCAAAAAAGAAACATGGACAATAGAAGAAAGATGGAATACATACAGTGAAGTATTAAAGACAACAGCAACTGAAGTGTGTGGAATCAAAAAATATAATAAACAGTTGAAAAGGACAAGATGGTGGAACAAAGAAGTGAAGACAGAAATAAAAAAGAAGAAAATAGCATGGAAAAAATACATCGAAACGGGACTAGAAGAAGATAAAGAAAAATACTATAGGCAGAGACGATTGGTAAAAAAGACAGTCACACAAGCAAAAGCAGAAACATGGAAAGAATTTGGAGAAGAAATTCAGGAAGAATATATAATAAATAATAGAAACTTTTGGACGACAATACGATACATAAGGCAAGGAAAACGAAAAGAAATAAACGCAGTAAGAGATACTTCAAACCAAATACAAATACAAAGCGTCTATGCGAATACACCTATGGCAAGCGTCAGCTACAACACATTTTGCTCCTTCAGAGGAAATGTCCGCTGGACACAATTTGCCGCATCCCACATGGAAAGCGTTAAACAGACTAAGAACTGGCGTTTCACGTTATGCTAGTAACCTGAAGAAAAAATGGGGATACCAGGAGGACAATACCTGCGACTGTGGCGCGGTTCAAAATGGTCACCATCTACTATCATGCACAGGGATGAGGTAGACCTTCACAAAGGAAGACCTATTCTTAGCAAATGACAGGGCTATCTATGTGGCCAACCATTGAAAACAAAAAATTTAAAGCTGTTGGTGCTCCGGACATAGAAAGTAAGTAAGTAGTACATTTCTTTAGGGTTTTGAATAAAAGCATTGAATATCTCGTAGATAGTTACAGTACGGTTCATTTTCTTTCTCTCCTCTTGAGTCAGCTAAGCCAAATCTATCATTAAAGCTAAGATCACTCACTAATATTTCAAAGCGTAAAAATAGTTAATTTAAAAAAATGATCTAAAGATCGGTTGCCTGTAAAGTCGGTTTTACGGGCGAAGATTTTACGTGACAACGTCTTTTTCTCGGTAGAATATTTATTGATATGAATATTATTAAATTTCACAATAGGAACAAGGAATTGAATGAAAATAAGAATTGCACAAATTTTAACTATAGAAATATATTTTGTTTACTAAAACATTGTACATGTAAACTCAGTTTCTCAACTTTTGTGTCAATCTAACAATTAATCAATCAATCATAGTTTACGATAATGAAATATTAGTGTACAATTATTTACCTTTATTGTTGTAGTTGTTGTAAATGACGAATCTAAGCACTCCACATTTTCACTACAGACACAGCTGACGATACTTTAACCACACGTGTAAACTTGTATTATGACGCTTTCTCGGTTTTCCAACGCCAAGAACGCTGGAGAAAGACAGAGACACAAGCACGCACCGATTCAACGCGCCTAATTCTCTAGTGCTGCGCGCGCAGCGGACCGATCATGTTTGAGTGGGAGAGAGACGCAAGGCATTCGCCGGTCCGGCGGGCCTCTCTCTCGTTCGGTGACTCATCGTAACAGACGTGAGCGGGCGTTACACTTTTTCATGAGTGACTCCGAGCCACAACCTAATTTAAGACGTTGTCACGTCAAAAATTATAGGGTATATTAAATAAATATAGTTTTGTTATGCTATTGAGTACCTATATTGATAGTACGTTAATTTTAAGCATCTGGACCAGCAGATTTATTGGTTTTCATTGAGTTTAATGCCTCACTAACCTCTGATTTGGTTATCTCTGGGCCTACATCTCCCGTTTGGCTATCTACGGATGTAATAGCTTCTTTCTGATCATGAAATAATTCCTCGATGTACTCTTTCCATCATCGTAGTTTTTGTTCTGTCTCCAATATAATATTTCCATTTTTATCGAGCAACATATTCGAGGTTCTTCTACTTCCTACTCCGGCTAGTTCGTTGACTTTTGTATGTAAATTAAAGTTGTCATATCTGTTTTGCAGTTCTTCTATTTCTTTACATTTTTCAGAGAAGTAGGTTTCTTTAGCCTCCCTAATTTTTCTTCTTATTTGGTTTTGAAGCTGTTTATAGCGGATCGTATTGATGGTTTTGTTTTTTCTCCTTTTATTCATCAACTCTAGAATTTCCTCGGTCATCCACGCTTTTTTCTTACATTTGGTTGTTGTAAGTACTTTCTTACTTGACTCCAACATAGAGGCTGCTCTATGTATCCAGAATCTCTCCAAAAATGTATAATTAAGTTATGATGTGATCATGCTGAGTCCCAATATATACTCGATTGAGGGATATATTTAAGTCATTTTGCCAGAAATTCTTTTGAAAAATGGGAAAATATAGAGAAGAAAACTTCTAAAAAGGATATCGCGATAGTTCGTCACAACAATTGATGTTGGTGTAGGGCTTAAACGTTATCAAGCTATATATTAACTGTTTGCCAGAGCTCCTTTTCGATGATTTTTCTGGATCTTGTGTACCCAAGAAACTTGTCTAAATTGTTCTATAGTACCACATTTCGAAAGCCTCAAGGTGGTTTAGATCATTTTTATTCACAATCCAAGACTCGGCACAATAAAATAAGATCGAGAACACGTAGCAGCAAAGCAGGCTGATCCGCAATGCCAATTTTAGGTCTCGGTTACATAAAACCTTGAAAATCCTTCTAAAAGCGGCTCTGGCCTGCTCAATTCTGGATCTAATTTTACCGTGACTCTCTGCGTTACAATTTAACTGATGTCGAAGGTAAATAATTTGATCAACTTGGTCAAGTTTTCCGTATGTTCAAATATGATACACATATCAAAAGTTTCAAAAACTTTTAGGATTCCATAATTTTTATCTTCTTCTTCTTCTTCTTCCTTTGCCCTATCCGTTTTGGACGTTGGCTATTAACAAGGCTATTTTGACTTTGTTTACGGTACCTCTGAACAGTTCGGTCCATGTTAGTCCGAACCATCAAGCTTCCGTTTCTTTACGGTGAAGATTATTTCTTTGCTTTTGCCTATTCTCTGCATTACTTCCTTCCACGTTAGTGATGTGGTCTGTCCAGGATATCCGAAGAATACGGCGATATATCCACAGCTCAAAGGATTCTAGTTTCTTCAGGGTGGCTTCCAATGTGGTCCATGCCTCTGCTCCATAGAACAAGACCGGGAAGACATAACACTTGACCAGTCTTAATTTTAGTTCCATTGAGATTTTGCTTGTGAACCACTTTTTCATATTGTTGAACGCGTTTCGCGCTTTTTCAATTCGTGATCTTATTTCTGCTGACTGGTCCCATTTTGTGTTGACTGTGGTTCCAAGGTATGTGTATGTCTCCACTTGTTCTATTTTTCGGTTGTTTAATGTCAATTGCATCGGAGGTTGTCGTGTTCTGCTGATGAGCATGCACTTCGTTTTGGTTGTATTGAGTTCTAAACCATATTCTTGACTTGCTGTGTTTATGCTTTGCATGAGTCTTTGAAGCTCGTTGCAATCGTTTGCGATAATAACTGTGTCGTCAGCATATCTAATATTATTGATTACCTCTCCGTTTACTTTGATACCCTCCGAAACTTCTCCCAGTGCTTTTCTGAAGATTTGTTCAGAGTATATATTGAACAGGAGCGGCGAGAGGACGCATCCCTGTCGTACACTCTTTTTAATATCTATCTTCTCACTGTGTAAGTTGCCCATCTTTATCTCAGCACTTTGGTTTCAATAGAGACTGGTTATTATGCGCAGATCCTTGCCATCAATATGCATCTTCCTGAGTATTTCCATGAGTTTATCATGTTTGACCTTGTCAAACGCCTTGGAGAAGTCGATGAAGCACAAGTGGACGTCCTTGTGCATGTCTCTGCATCTTTGAATTAAAACTTGCAGACTGAAGATCGCCTCTATTGTGCCAAATGCGCTTCGGAATCCGAACTGTGACTCCGATATATTTGCTTCGGATTTGTTATATATTCTATTGTGTATGATTTTGGTGAAAACTTTGGTAATGTGATTTATCAAGCTTATTAAGCGGTGTTGATCACAGTGTTTTGCACTTGGTGTTTTAGGTATGGCTACAAAGGTCGATCGAAGCCATTCCTCCGGAATCTCCCCTTTGTCGTAAAAGGTGTTAAAAAGGCCTGTCAGAAAATCGAGGAAGTGGTCATCCGTTTCGCATAGGAGTTTTATGATCTCGCCCTGTATGTTGTCGGGACCTGGTGTTTTGTCGTTTTTTAGCGATGAAATGGCTTTTTCCACTTCAGACCTTAGTATTTTGGGTCCAGTCATGTCGTCATCTTGGTCCACTATCGCTCTGCGTTTATCGTTAAAAAGTCGTTCTACGTAATCTTTCCATGTGTCAATGAGCTTCAAGTCGTCTGATATAAGGTTACCGTCTGCGTTATTAGTGTCGAGTGGGGATTATTGGTTTTCTTTTTAGTAGTTAATTCTTTGATCTTTTTGTGCATGTTGTGGTAGTCATATCTTCTGTCGCACTCTTCGATTTCATCGCATTTCTCCTTCAGCCAGCGTTCCTTCGCTTCCTTTATCTTTGTTTTTATATTGTGACTTGTTTATTGATACTTCACTTGATTTTTGCATTTGTGTTGTCTTCTTTCTTCCATCATATCAAGGATTTTATCCGTCATCCATTCTTTCTTCTTTACGCGCTCCTGTAACAGAAGTGTCTTGTTTGTCATTTCAACAGCTCTTTTTATTTCTTCCCATTTAGCAACTGCGTCTTGTGCGGGTTTACTCAAGTTTCCAATGTTTCTTCTTAAGGATTCCTGTACTGGTTGTTTAATTTTGGGATCCTTTAATTTCCTAATGTTTATCTTGGTTTTGTTAGGCTTCCCTTCTATACATTTTAGTTTGATTCCCAGTTTACCCACCACTGGGTTGTGATCCGATTGAGCGTCAGCCCCGGGATAGGTTTTCACTGATGTGATTGAGTTTTTGAATCTTTCTGGTATGGCAATGAAGTCGATCTGGTTTCTTACATTTGTTTCTTTCGAGTCTGCTGGCGACTTCCAGGTGTAAAGTCTGCGAGGGGGCAGTTTAAAAAAAGTATTAGTTATCATTAGTTTTTGTTCCTGACAGAAGCGTATGAGACGTTCCCCTCTCTCGTTTCTAGTTTTTAAGCCGTGACCGCCCACAACGTTTGACACCTTACCTCTGCCGACCTTTGCATTGAAGTCGCCCATTATTAATGTCACTTCGCTTTTCTTGGTCATTCTCATCGAGGTCTCCAGTTGTTGGTAAAATTCTTCCACAATCTCGTCATCTTTGTCTGCTGTTGGCGCGTATACTTGTATGATATTTAAATTGAGTGGATATGCTTTCAGCTGATATAATTTTTATAGTTATTTTAAATATATTTGTATAAAAATAGTTATCTCATAAAATAAGGGAGAATCGTGACTACGAATCAAAGTCACAAAGTTGTTTAGAGAACCTGATCTAGTTAAATATTACTTCGAAAAATACTCCGTATTTCAGTCATATATGAGCTATTGCTTGTAAGTTATCTTTGCGAAGTTCGTAGTATGCTATTCTGTAATAACAGGTGATCACAATAGCTGCTCCGGTCCTCATTTTCTACATTGGAAACGTTTGATGTTTTGTGAGGTTTACGATCGAACATTTCAAAAATTGGTTTTCTTTAGTGGTACAGAGTTTGCCAGGATGGTAATTGATGAACATATTGAATATTCTTGGAGCAGAAAGTTTATTCTGCTCACCGAATAAATACCTAAGAGTTTTCAATAAACATTTCCACTGCTGCCTACGCTTAAATGTTTTTATTTAAAATTTAGTATAAAATCTTTTTCGTGGTAAATATCTGTTACATTCTGTTTTATTTCATTATATCTACATATCTGCTGCAAGCCTAATTTTAGTATAATTACTAAGAATTTAATTTGTGATAAAATGTTCACATTGATACTTACTTTTTCTTATTTTAAGCGAGAAAACGTAGCACTTTACCTACCAATTTTCTTTTTCTTCTTCTTCTTAGGCTTTTCCCATTATGAGTCGCCGTTTTCGTCCTCCACAGCACTCTATTCTCCCAGTCACCTTCTCTGAGGTCTCTATCTATCATAGCATTTCCGACGTATGTTTTCCATCTTGCAGCAGGTCTTCCTCTCCGTCTTCTTCCCGGCTGGTCCCAGATTAATATTCTTTTCGGCCACCTATGCTCTGGCATTCTTTGTACATGCCCGTACCACAGCAGGGCTCTGTTTTTCAACTTTTTTGTAATTGAGCATTTTACTTCCATTCTGTTCCATATTTCCTCCGTTCTTATTCTATCCGCTCTTGTGATTTGTAGATATCTTCTCATAAAGTCCAGTTCAACTGTTCTTATTTTATTTCGTATTGCTGTTGTCATTGGCCATACTTCCGCTCCATATAGGGTAATATTCATCACTATGCTTTGAAAGATCCTCTTTTTGTTTTCTTTGGTTAGAGTGTTGTTCCATATCAATCCATGAAGTGCTCTTGTGGCTTGTTTTCCCCGTGCTATTTTCATTTCTATATCTTTCATACAAGTACCATCTCGGCTAATCATTGACCCTAAATACTTAAAAGACTTACAAATCTTAATAGTCTCTTCTTCTAAACTTAAGTTCAAATCTGCAACATCGGGTCCAATACATAAGTATTCGGTCTTGCACATATTTATCTCCCCCTTCCCCGGGAGTCCCCAAAGTTCATATTCTTCCTTTAATTTTCTTATCATATATTCCATATCCTCCTTGTCATGTGCAAATATGACTTGATCATCTGCGAAAAGTAGTGAATGTAATATATTCTCTTGTACTAGTATGCCCATTGTTTCGCATTTTCTATACCATCTTTTCAAAGCCTGATCTATATATATGTTAAAAAGTGTAGGTGAGAGACCACATCCCTGTTTGAGGCCTTTTGTTGCGGTGATTGTTTTTGTTATTTCATTACCTAACTTTATTTGCACTTGTGTTTCTTTATACAGTCTTTGTGTTAGATTCTCCCATTTCTCTCTAACGCGCATTCTTCTCATTGCTTCCCCTAGTTGTTTCCTGGGCACGCTATCGTATGCTTTCTCTAAGTCGATAAAGGTTATATGTGTTTCAATGTTTTTTTCTTTGTTTTTTTCAATCAACTGTCATAATGAATATATTATCTAAACATGATCTGGCTTTTCGGAATTCGGCTTGTTCTTCGCTATAATGGACCAATTTTCTGGAGCAAGATTAATCGCTGTGAATTTTTTTGCATTCGATTCGGAAAAGTTTTCGGAAAGTTTATAAACAAAATATATGGTGGTAAAATGAAATTGGTACTCAGAAGTTGTTCAGGTCGTCGAATACTTCTTTTTCTTCTTCTTTTTCTTTTTATGTAGACACGACTGTCTATTTTTCAATGTGCTGTCAGTAGGTTGTTCCATAATTTTCGTGGTCTTCCTACTGATCGTCTTCCTATTGGGGAACCGTCTCTTGCCATTTTTCTACTCTATTTGTTTTCATGCGGCTTATATGATCGTTCCATTCTACTTTTCTATTTATTACTTAGTTCTTGATGTTCTCCACCTTGCATCTACGTCGTATATCTGTACTTCTAGCTCTGTCCCATAGTGTTTTACCATCAATTTTTTAAGTGTTTTTATCTCTGTTATTTCTAACATCCTTTTGTCCTCTGTGTAAGGTCATATTTCTGCCGCATATGTCATTATTAGTCTGATGACTATATTGTAAATTCTGCCTTTCATATCTTTCCCGATATTATTATTTCTCCATATTATTTCATTCAGGCAGCCTGCGGCTCTGTTTGCTCTCTTCACTTGATCTTCCACTTTAGTTTCGAGTTTTTCGTAGATAGATAATATGATGCCTAGATATTTAAACTCCATCACTTGTTCGATTATCTGACCTTTCAGCTCTAATTTACATCTTGGTAAATTTGCTGTTGTAACCATGCATTTTGTCTGTTTTGGGGAAATTACCATATTAAATTTTCTGACGGTTGTATTAAATTGGTGCAGCATACGTTGTAATTCATCTTCACTTTGAGACAGTAGTATTACGTGGTCTGCATAACAGATTATTTTAAGTTGTTTTTTTCCCATTTGGTATCCCTTTTTAGTCCATATTTTTTATTATTTCATCCATAATCAGTTTGAACAATGGAGGACTTAGACAATCTCCCTGTCTACCGCATTGCCAGCTTCAATAGTGTCGGTTAGTTCTTCTTCGACTTTTACTTATATTGTGTTGTTTTGGTAGATATTCTTGATCGTTTTGATTATTACTAGAGATACTTCTAGAGTCCTGTATTGCGTACAATAAGTAGATACCGTCCTTTAATTTGACCTGATCAAATGCTTTCTTAAGGTCCAAAAAACAGAGATATGCCTGTTTGTTGTATTCTAATGATTTTTCTTGCACTTGCCTTATTATAAATATAGCGTCGGTGCATGATCTTGCCGGCCTAAAACCTTGTTGTTCTTTTGCTAGTGTTATAATTTTATTCACTTTATTTTTCGTTATCACTGTGATTGTTAATTTTAGTGTTGTGTTTAAAAAATTAATTGTTCCGTAATTTTTCGGGTCCGACTTGATCGCTTAATCCAATGCTTGATCTTCATTCTTGAGGAATTCTGTTTTGTCTTCGAATACGAATACGATAACGAGAATAGCCCTTGAGTTACTCGGTGCCTAGGATTTACCTCGTCTTCTGGAGTATGCTAATTTTATTCCAAATCAGTCGACAGTCATAACTCAAGGTGGCTAAGGTTTTCGATGTGGCTAAATAAAATGTGATAACGTCAACGGTCATCGAGCTACGGTGCCCAGGGTGGACCTAGTTTCCTAGAGTTTTATGTTATTTTCACTTGAAGTCAGTCAAAAGTCATTACTTGGGGAGCTTTCGAGGTCGCTGAACACAAATATTAAGACGGCAATATTTCTTAGGTGCCCAGGATGAACCTCGTTTTCTGAATTTTATGTTATTATTTTTCACTTTTTTCTAGAAATGGTTACGTGCGGTTGTGAAGCTAAACAAAATGACTTCTTAACGACTTTTAGACGAAATTTCATCTGATGTAGCAGAGGATAGTGATGATGACCACCCAAAAGTTTAAAATGAGAATATTAATTCGAAACAAGATATGTCCGATGATGATGTGGATGTGTATTTTGATAATTAGTAGAACGACCCGCAAACCTTGTTTCATTGGACGTGACATTACTCGATGGAAAAACATTTGGATCAACACAAAAAGGTGCGAACCCGTGCTGACACTTTAGTAACACGTTTTCCAGGAGTAAAATGTAAAGCTAGGCACAAGAAAACAGCAATGAAAATAAGGAGCTTCTTTTTCACAAATAAGATGTTAACAAAATAGTATTCTACAAAAATCGACATAAAGAATTAAAACAAAAGGCAAACAGGCAAAAGCATCAAAATAGTTCGGAACTTTTCAGAACTAACAGTATAATCACAGAAATTTTTCGGTTAACCATGCTTATGAAAGGATTCAAACTATTACTTTAGAACTTGTGTTTCGACGATACTACCACAAGATTAGAGAGACAATCTGATGATAAACTGGCTGCCATACGGTAATTGTTTTAAGAGTTTAAGGCGAAATTAACAAAAGTAATTGTCTATTTTACAGTACGCCACAGTTAATGAGATATCATGGGCAATTAGATGCCGGTACAGATTCAGAGTGTATATACTATCCAAACCAAATAGAATATGTACTCTATAGCTAACGCTTAAATGTTCTTTACGACAAAAATTAAGATATATGTTGAAAAACAGCCAACGGGGCCGTATGAGCAGGATACGTCTCATATTTAACTAGTACTAAGATTATGTCAACTAATATAGGGAACTAAACGTAATGTAATGGTGAATAATTTTTTTACAAGCACTCTTTTAGTAGATAAACTTTTAAATAATCATAGACTCACGATAATTAGAACTATTACAAAAACAGACATTAAATTTCAGCTGACATGAAAATGAATAAGCCTAAAAAATCTATCACGTTTGCATATCAAGAAAAAGTAACTTTAGTTTTATTTCTTTCAAGAAAAAATAAGTTTGTTCTTTCCACAAGGCACCATAATAATGAAATATGTAGATGAAATGATTATAATAAGGCGAAAGTAGGTGTGGACTTGGTCAACAAATTGAGGGCAGCTTATAAATGTTCACGAATCACAAGACGTGGGCCGATGGTGATTTTCTATTAATTGTTAAATATAGCTGGTATCAACTTATTCGTTATATTTGACAATAATTCAACACAAAAAAGAGTACAAACAAGAAATTTTCAAGAGGATCTTGGGTACCAGCATTCGTGAGAAAGCGCATTAACCTTACCGGTGTACCAAAATAAATTAACCTGTAAATTCAGGCAATAATATATCATTACTGAGGGCAAAGAGCATCTCTCAAGAGCTAATACAAATAGTCGATGTTTCGTTTATTGCAATAAAAAAGCAGGAAGACTAGATTCAGATCGTTGTAAACATTTCATATTCGTAGAACATGTGACTTCCTTCTGTGAAAAATATACTCAATACGTCGATAAACTTATTAGATAAATTTTAACAATGTATAGATACATTTCCAATAGTTTTCTTATTTGTTTTATATTACTGATGCCGTTAAGAATTCCTGTACAATCTTGTTAACTAAATAAATATGGTATAACCATGACCAGTTCATTATAATTAAATTTGAGTTTGTTTTTATTTTGTTTCTTGTTTGTTTGTAATTGTTTAAGAAGCTTAATAAATTAAAAATAGGTATAATTTTTGTTTATCATGTTTATATCAAGAAGTAAACAAAATCCTACGCTTGCAAGTGTGTCAATAAAAACATTTTTTTATGTCGGTCTCTGAGACCGATGTTAGCTCTAATGTTTAGAAAACCTATGTTCGTTGCGAGAGATTTATGAAAATAAAATATTGGAGACATTGTTGTAGTCTAAACTTCATGGTAAAATAATAAGTGGTAAGATACGGGCAATACTGTGTATTGGGAAAACAATAATAATTGACACTATTACTATTGAAGCCAAGAGTTTAAGATGGTATGGAGATATAAGACATATGAATAGAGACAGGTGGTCAAAGAAAGTGATGGAATAGAGACCAGTACAGAGAAGAAGAAGGACACGCCCAAGAAAAGGGCATCAGATAAGCTATGACCGAAAGAAATCTAGGAAATCTTCTGATAGAAGATACTGAAAACTAAGATGTCAGAAACGACTACCATGCTGATTAACGCGCAATGTCTGTATATCTCGTATTGTCAGTAAGTTTGTACTGTCGTGTTGTTGTCACAGTATATTCCTGATCCATAAGTTTTACAAAAAAAGGCTACTATTTCCTTAGATTAATAAAACCGGCAGATACAACATCGACAAGTGCGTAGTCTGTACTTTTCCCCTTAATTCCCACTCCTTTGTCCTGCCAATCAAAATAAGCAGATAGAGTATTTTCCTCCAGCACTGTTTGCCAGCAGTAAGTTGTTCTCTGATTTAAATTGTTTACGTTGAATTATCTGATTTGCTGTAATTCGACTGTGTCACTGATTTTATTTTATAAAATGCCACAGTGTATAATTAAGAAATGTATTATTTAACTGCAAATTGCGTGAAAGATAAAAAGTCAGTTAACTGATTTAGGTGAATTTAGAATAAAAATAGATAAAAACTGTTAGCTATTTCGAATAAATCTGTAATTATGTCACCTCCGTTTAATAGCATTTATATTACTTTCATTTTTTTGCATTTCAAAAAATCAGATTTAATTTTCCAAGCATTTTTAGAAGATGGTCAGATGCTCAATGTGTCAATTGACCATCTGTTTACTGTTATCCAGCTAATCGAAAAAAAGTAGCATGAAATCAACCAATACATATCTCCTCGACGTGGGATTATGACAGTGTGCCACAACAAAAACTCTGGGAAGCTCTCGAGAAAACAAATATTAGTGTAACCTTAATCAAGGCTGTTCAAGACCTCTACAAGAACAACACAAGCAAAATAAAGAAAGGACAGGAGGTATCCAAGGGTTTCACTATCAGCAAAGGACTCAAACAAAGATGCTGCGTGTCTCCTACTTTCTTTAAGATCTACTCGGGGCAAGCAATGAGGACGTGGAAAAGAAAATGCCTCTAAACGACGCAATATTGTACACATTGAGTTTTGCAGACGACCAGATAGTGTTGGCTCAAGACTATAAAGAGCTCGAATATAATATGACCCCTTAAACTTATCAAAGAATACAAACTATGGGAGCTAGAAGTAAATATCAAGAAAACTAAATACATGTGTATTGGGGGAATTCAACAAAATCTAATCTTAAGAGAAATACAGCAAGAAATAAATCACTGTTGAAAATACAAATATTTAGGCATGCAATCAAAACAGTGTACTGTGGGACAAAACAATATCAAAAGAAAACAAACACAAAATCTATAACAGCATTATAAAAAGCATTTTTACATATGGAAGTGAGGTATGGCCACTGAAAGGAAAAAACTCAAAAGCATTAGAAGCAACAGAAATGAATTTCTGGAGAAGAGCGTCTGGAAAATCAAGATAAGACAGAGTCAGAAATGAAAGAATACAAGAAATTATGGATGTTAAGCACAACATAAGAGAGGACATAAGAATAAATTAACTAAGATGATATGGACATGTCCACAAAATGTTTAAACAGAGAATACCAAAGAAAGTATTGAACTAGACACCGCATGGAAGAAGAAAGCAAGGTAGACCGAAATTAAGTTGGAAAGAAGGAATCGATAAAGACTTAACGGAGAGGGGAGTTGAAGAAAACCTTTGAAACGACCGAGATAAATGGAGGCTGGAAACTAAAAGATGGCGTAGAACGTTATAAACTGGTTGATTTGATTTATTTTTATATTTCCATTGAAAAAAAAAACTATCACCAATATCTGTAAAACTTGAGAATACTGTAGGCTTTAAATATAACGTATAAGTACTCACATTAGTTTTAGTTAGTGTTTTAAATAAATTATTTAATAATTAAAGACTCTAAATCGTCGTTATTTTATTATTCCAAAATTGTCCTGAATACGTACCCGTCACACCTCCCACTCATTTGTCCCAACTAGAAATATTTGACAGCCTTTGCGCATCTGTTTGTTGCCTGAATGTTAAGGGAAGTGCGGGTATTGCCGCCCACTTAAGCAATTTGTTGAATTAAACAAAAACTATAAAAAACGAATATAAAAACATTTAAAACTACACTCTTTTTGCAATAATCGCATACAAAACTTTTGTGATTATCGTAACCACTGCATTCCTTATGCGCCCATTTATGGCAAACTCCGCATCTGTACCACATTTTAGATTTTCCATATTCACCACAATACATGCATTCTTCTTCTATGTCGCTGTTGGCATCATCGGAACTATGATCGTTGCAAATTTCCATTTCATCGTGGGATGAAGCACTTGAAGAACTATCGTCAAACTTGACTTTCCTCGTGGCGCGTTTTACCTTTTTGCTGAAGTTTTTGACAGGAAGTTTTTGCTTTCCTTTCTTCTGTAATTTTCTATTCTCTTTCTACTCCAGTTCTATTTTTTCTGGAGTTGCCGTCAAAATCTTTGAAATGCCTAATTTTCTACCCCTCTTTTTTAATTTATTTTCATTCACTACGCACAAGGGTGTCATTTGCTCAATATATATATCTCCTTGTCTCTCGTTTATAAGCTCCGATTTTGATGATGAAGTAGCGACATCTGCCTGAGCTTCGATGACTTTTGATGTACTTGGAATAACATCAGGTTCATTTATTTCCAAGACTGCATCTTTTGAAGGTACTCGATTTGGTTTGGAGGTATAGGGAGTAATATCAGCTTCAGGAAGTTGTAGTTCGACAGCGGGAATGTTAGAAAGGGTGGAAGGCAAAAAATCTTCATTCGTGAAAATATTCGGTCTATATGGAACAATACCACTTATTTCAAAGCCTTTTTGAGCTTTTTTCATGGTGGCTACATGAACGAATGCTCGATTGAAAATTTCCGATTATATCAAATGGTGTTATTTTTTGGTGAACATTTCCTCTCATTTAGAGAGAACATTCACTTGAATAGGCAGATTTTAGCGGCCCAAAGAATGTCAGATCTAGTGGCTGTAGCTTATGGGACGTGTGGGGCGGAAACGATAACATAATGATCCCATTTTCACGGCAAAATTCATATGCAGATAAAGAACAATGACTGCTGTGATTATCAAGCAAAAGCAATGCTGGGTTGTCCTTAGAAATAGATGCGTGTTAATTAAAATGCTTAAGCCAAATCAAGAATAAATCTTCATTCATCCAGCCTTTGGCCGAACATTCATATATGGCACCTACCAGTCCATTGCGTTTGAGTTGATCCGACAGTCGGATTCTAGGATAAATAAACATCGGTGGTATATATATCTCTGATGCACTTACTGAGCAGCACACAGTTATATTTCGACCTCTCTCCCAACTTACAGCTTTTCCCAGTTGTTTGACACCTTTTGGGGCTATAATTTTGGATGGCACCTGCACCGTGGTAATACCTGTCTCGTCGACATTAAATATACGGCAGGCTTGAAAGTTATATTTTGTTAAGACTATATTTAAATTTGTGAAAAAAAAAAACTACACTTTCAGCATTAAAACATGAAATTCTCCCTAAACTGGTTGCCTCGGGTTTCGTAGGCGATTCTTCGTAAATCAGTGGCCGTTAGACCATAAAACATCTTCGCCAGATAGATGCAGCGATCAGCCACTTGCTGTTCTTGTTCACTGGAAAATATAGGATTACGACGTAGTTGTGCTGCACAAGCATTGTTGGCATTTAGTCTATCTTTTAATGTAGAATATGGGATACCTGAAAAAAGAACATTAGAAAATGGATTAAAAAATAGAAATCCTATATTACCAAACTCTCTTGCACTTTGCCTTTTTACCTTTCCGTTTCTAACTGCATTTATAGCTTCCTAAAGTTGTTCTGCACTCCAAGTTGCCTTTTTCCGTGAATTCACCGTTGCCTTTGGCATTCTTTATCCTACATTAAAAATGTATAAATTAATGTTTAATACCGCTCACTGGAGGGTAATACCGCCCAAGTTGGGCGAAATTACCCGCCATCGCCATATTATAAGCAAAACAATTGTTAATCGTTATTTCTCAAAATATTGAAAGAATTAGTTTCGATCCATATATATATATATATATATATATATATATATATATATATATATATATATATATATATATATATATATATATCGGACCGGTCACTAATTAATAAAAAAATCAATAAATTAAATATAAAAATAAGTTACTTACAAATTATTTTACTTACAAACAACTAAACGTGCTTATGGCTGGCGATCTTGTTGCTCGCTTCTCTCGGTAGTATCGTGACGTCACTTCAACGTTGTCAAAGTTACTATTTCTCTACGTTTAACATATTGTATAGAGTGGGCGGTATTTGCCGCTGGGCGGTAATACCCGCATTTCCCCTATATCTTTCGTTTTATTTATTTAAGACTATTTCCACAAGATAAGATCAGAATGAAATGTTACGTGAGTGACATGCTTTGAAATTTAATTAATCGCTACTTGGACTCTTAAATTCAAAATATGACGTGCAAAATTAAAACTGTTTGAATTTACTGTATATCATAATTTTCGTTTTTTCGGTATTTAAGTATTAAGCTTATGCACCCATTGGCGATTTATTTGGTTTTATAAATGGTATAAATTGGTTAATTTTGCTTGATCTACATAGTAAAATAAATATACATTGAATGGAAATTTTTCTTATTGTCCGTATTTTTGAACTTTTACAAGGTTACAAATAAAATAGACCACACTAATAATAACATTTTATCGAACCCGTTTTTAAAAACACCACCAACAAAATAAATAATCTAGAGATATATGTTGATATGCTACATTTAGTTCGTTTACTTGAATGTTTGTTATCACACATTCCATGCTTGGATTGCCACAAATATTTTTTATTTGTTCGCTATCTCTCGATATTCTGTGTTTATATGGAAGTAGGAGAATTGCTTATTCAAGTCTTTCAAGAATTTCGCGTTATAACCGAATGTCCCTTAAAGACACAGAGGTAAGGTTTAATGTTTTTATAAGGGTTTGTAAACAAAATTTATCTATATTTTAGAAGCTAGCCACAAAATTATTATACTCAATGTTCCTTTTTATGTTCAATGTTCTCATTGAACTTTCTCGTTCAATGAGAATTTTCGCTAATAATATTTTTAATATTAGCGTCTCAACATTAATACGGTCACTGTCCTAAAGAAATTTTTTCATTTACTATTATACGTCCCCGTTTAAATTGCCCTATACGGCATTCGAGCGTTACGATAATGTTATTATATTACCTACGTCCTTCATTTTTGTGTGCCATGTTAGTTTTCGTTTTCGCAAGCGTTGACTATCGTCATAGTAACAAGCTGATGAAATGTTTCTTTATTGGAAGCTAGATGAAACAATTCCTCGACAGTTCGACCTGTCTATTGTCTAATGTTGGAGTTGCTTTCTTCCGACTCAGCGTTTATTTCGATTTTGCCCTGAATGATCAACCGGAGCAAGCGATATTTAGGTCATTTCATTATATGACTGAAGAAATGGACCTTTCTTTTTTAATTATGTTGATCAATTCTCGCTCTTTGTGCATAGTCTCTAGCACACGTTCGTTAGATGTGTGTGCTGTCGAACGCTTTTAATTTATTAAGTTTTTTTATTTTTGTCGTCCAAGTTTCACATCCATAGAACAAAGCGGTGCCATATCAGAATTATTCGACGTTGGCGATCACTATTGCGAAGGCTTCTAGATCTTCTGAAATATGGAATAATTGTCCTGCATTTGATATCTGTGTCCATTTACGAATGTTTTTGAACCAAGAAACTTGTTTTCTTCCTACACCTCTACGGCCCTCTATTTTGCCTTTAAGGATAGTTGTAATATTTTATATCGTGTTCCCCTTACTGTATGTCCCAGATAAGATATCGATGTTTACCAGTCTTTAGCAGTTCTCTATCTTTGTTGATGCTCCTTCGTACCTCTTCATTAGTTTTTCTTGCACTTAACCATAGTCCTCTTTATTCCCAGTGTAATGACAGCTAGCGGTAGTCGCATTTTCAACATCAAAAAGAGTCCCCGCATAGAATTGAGTATTACCTGAAATAACTAATTTGACAAGTTCTGTAACAGCTTCAAACTGTTTGGATTTTATTTTTATCTATTAACATATTGCTACATATTCATATTGCTACATATTCCTGTCATAGACTTTCTGGTTTGAATCGGTTTACCGCTTGTTAATTTGACGAATCTAGTTTTGGAAATACCCGTTACGGCAGTGATTCTCAACCTGTGGGGCGCGCCCTCCTAGAAGGGCGCCGTATTATTAATGGGAGGGGGAGAGGCGTGAGCCTATTCGAAAAAAAAAACATCAACAACATTGACTAATTTACTAAAATCAAAGCAAAACAAAATTCTTACAAAATAAAAAATAAAATACACATGAACACTGATATAACAGGTATTATAAAGAGCACTGAACACTAAATTATGAACAAGTTTAATAATAAATCAGTGACTTCCTTGAGCTTGTTTTGTAGAGCAAAGTTTATCGAAACGGGGTGTAATATTAGAAATAGACGTTCTCAGTTCTTTTTCTATATTTAGCTGCGATCTGTATTTAGTTTTCAAAGCAGCCACCGCAGAAAATACTGTTTCGCAAAGGTAGGATGTTGAAAACGGCAATAGGTTTAGATATTATAGGCAATGGAACGCTCTGGTTTTCAGTGCAGAAAACTCATCATTTACTCCTGTCCAAAATATAAAGAGGGATTTATTATTAAACTGTTTCTTGATTTCATCATTTGCCGTGAAGTCAATGAAGGTTTCTTCTTCGGCAGTAGAGAGCCCTTCCGGTGTAATTTGGAACGGATTCCTAACCCACTCGTAACTACGTATTAATTTGTCGTCGGCAAAAATATCTTTTAAAAGTTTTAGTCAGCATCGATAAATGACTTTCAATGGTTACAAAAACAACTTTTACGTGTTGTTCTTCAACCTTGTAAGTTTTAATACATTCACCCACATTTGCAAACATTTCTAGGTTTTTTTGCTTTAAATTTCTGCTCCACAATTCCATTTTATTACAAAAACCATTAACTTTATCACTCGTATCTAATATATGTCTATTGGCTCCTTGAAGCTGAATGTTCAAAATATTTAGTTTCTCGAATATGTCAACCAAGTAGCTCAATTTCATCAAAAATAAACTATCTCGAAACATCTCGGCTTCCGGTCTATTTCCTTCTTCTAGAAAAATAGCGATTTCATGACTTAATTTAAAAACACGTTGTAAAAATTTCCCACGTGATAATCATCTTGCCTCACAATAAAATAATAATGCTGAATGTAATGCACCCATGTCTTTACAAAGTGCAGACAAGATTCTGGTTTTCAAAGGTCCAATTTTTATGTAATTAACTACTGTTACCACCGTTGTTAGCACAATATTCAGGCCAGGAGACATTTCTTTGGATGCCAGAGCTTCTGTGTGGATCATACAGTATGTCCATATACACATTCGAGACTTTTGTTTCACAAGCGCTTGTAGACTATGAAATTTTACGGACATTACACGAGCACCATCTGTGCATATTCCGTCGCAATTCATTCACTCTATTTTTGCTTCATTTATATAATTGTTTAAGATAGCAAATAATGCGAGCGACGTTGCTTTCAGTTCTATTGATTTGCAAAAAAGTGTTTTTTTTTTTAATAGCTTTGGCTTGAAACCTTTAGCCACCAAAAAAGTAGTTCTTCTACTAATGATATGCCATCACAAAATCTAACGTAGGCAATAAAATGAGCATCTTTATTGCTATCTGTTGCCTCATCAAGCTGAATCGAAAACAGCTTGTCGTGCAACTTCCCGAGTAGCTGATCCTGTACGTCTTCAGCTATATCACAAATTCGACGGGCAACAGTATCATCTGATAGAGGTATAGACTCAAATTTTTTGGCAAAATTATCTCCAAACATAGTTTCTACAATTTGAATTGCAGCTGGCAAAATAAGCTCTTCACCAATGGTGTGAGGCTTTTTACATCTAGCTATTTGATGGGAGGTTTTATAAGAGGCAAGTAAAGCTTTTTCATTCACAGTCAAAGTTTTTTTTTTTAAATGATTTTTGTTTTTCATTTGATTTTAATTTTAACTCGAAGAATTCTCGGGATTGATTCATGCACTCACTATGAAGCGTTTCCAAATGTTTTTTAAGTTTATTTGGTTTGATGTTGTCGGCTGCTAAAATATTTGAGCAAATGATACATAGAGGCCGTTCCTCTTCATTTACTTCAGTAAACGGAAACCCAAAATTTAAGTAATCTTGAGAATATTTTCTTGATTTTATTTTTGGAACCACTCTCGCCTGTACACTTGTTGATGCTTTACTAGTATCGAATGCTCGCTTACGTCTATTTAAAAATTTATCCATGATTTTGTATCATTTTAAGTTTACTTACCTACTGCTTGGAATATTTTAATAACGTGAACTGCAATTAGTACACGCAAACTACAACATAAACATTCACAATAAATTTAACAGGTGCAGGACTGACTGGACTGACTAAACTGACTCGGCTAAGGTCTGGGTCTGAGGAGGAGAGAGGAGAACTCGGAACTTCTCGCGAAGAGAGACGATAGTTTCTGGATTGATGTTGCCACATATCAATAAATTTACTTATTCTCGGTAATTTGATATTTAAGGTTTTACTGTAAGTTAAGTGCAAGGGCGGATCCAGAGAGACTGGCTAAACAATTTGACAAATAAATATACGTTAATAACAATAAGGTCGCAAGAAATCCAGATTGTTTATTAATTAGTTGGTTATTTTTATCCAGACACCATAATAAACGTTAACTTTTATTTTTTTTTGGAAATTCATGTTTAGTCCATATACGATTATATATTATTAATACCATTTCTACAACTTAGTTAGGTAGGAGTTTCAGAAAAGACGCGGGTGTGTCATTGGGGCTAGGGGATGTGTTATTTTAATAATATACCATCTCTCTCAGTTGTCCGATTGTGGTAAGTGCATTTATAGGTTAAGTATTGTTTACTATATTAATAGGGATACTTGTTTTTGTTCTTTGTATGTTAAGAAATATTGTCGACAAAAGCATTTTAGATTATCTCAAAATTCGTAGGGGTGTTATTCGTAGGATATAGGCTAAAAGAGGGACATATTGACAGTTATAGATTTTGTGTTAAAGATGACTCAGACATTTCTGGGGGTAACTTTTATTTTATTTGCAAGCTGTGTGTTGGCAGATTATGGGATGTTGGAAGGAGAAGCTGTAGTAATTCCAGCAATATAAGTTTGGCAAGATATTTGTTACTTGAATATATATTGCTGAAGATGAGTAAAAATGATTTTATTGCAAAGCATTATGTCCTGTTTGCTTGCATTTAAAACAATTCCAGCTGCCTAAAAATAAAAATAGCCAAATTACTACTTCATCTTGTTCTATTTTGGGATTACTAAGTTCGAAAATTTATATATTTACAGGAGGAGAAATGTATATTTCTTTTGTTAAACTTGATATGTGACTGTACTTTGGATTAGTGGCTCCAATTCTTAGTGGAGTTATTGGCAATAATAATACTAAACGTAAATTTTGGTCGTGTGACATTCTCCTAAGAAATTGTGGGGCTTACGCAATCTTTCTGAGGGGGTAATTAATTGCCCAGCAACTAGACGAACGTTGTTAATTATGGTAGCTAACTTCTTATCTTTTAAATAAATACAAACTTGATTGTTAGATATACGTAAACAATATATTATATTGTTTGGGTTAACTACTGGTCTAATCTTAAAGAATTTTGTAACCAATTATTGGTGTAAAATCTATGGCTTAATCTATTTGGTAATTGAGTGGAGTTTTGATCTAACGCTGCTGGGTATAATTTAACCGTACTGTTAACATTCTGTGCAGTAATATTCGCATTTAAATAATTTTAAGTAAGGTTATATATTATTCGTTTTTTTTAGGTTTATTTTAAATCATTTAGACTAAATCTGCCTCTGGTGATAAAAAACTACAGTGGATAATGTGAGAAATAAATCCTAGGGACGTGCTGTTACATGGCTGTGCTAGTGGCCGGTTGTCCAAGTACCTTGCATGCAACTAAGCACTTGTCAGTTGGTTTCTCTTGTCGCAGTAAGCAAGTTGATGTTTGTTCTGTGTGAGTTGTAATTTTAACCAGCACGTAAATAAGCAATTATATAGTTGTGAACAGTGTTTTAATTACGGCTTTCGGTACATTAAAGATAAGGTTTCATAACTTGGAAGCTAAACATATATTGGAAGTTAACAAAAAAATACAGCTTTACAAAATAATCTATTCTAAATATTGCTGACTTCCAATGGGGTATTGGCAGTCTTTGACTGGTATAATCCCGCCAGCCACTGTCCTTACCCCAATTTTGAAATATATTATCTTGTATTTTTGTTTAAGTTTTATGACTATTTTAATATTGTTTTTTATATTTAAGATGCCATAACATCGCATTCACTCAGTTAGTAAGGCGCAATGGACGCCGAGCAGCTATCAATATCTATCAACGCCGTGTAAAATGAGAATTCTATCAGAACAGCTTCTAAGGATCATGCTATTTCTTTAAATATCCTTCAACAGATATTCATAAAGTCTATAACATGTCATACACGTCTAGGAAGAAAATCTGTCTTTACTTTAATTCAAGAAGCCAGCATAGTGAGTTTACAGTTTAGAAAAGTTGTTTTTCAAATTGCAGAAAAGCTGAATATTCATCACACATTTAGCTGTAGTAAAAGCTGGATAGCTGGTAAATATTGGCTAGAAGAATTTTTCAAAATAAATCCATACATTTCAGTGCGGAAACCTAAGGCAACAAGTCTTAACCGAATAAAGCCTTTAACAAGCTTGAGGTGAAGACATTTTTAAAAACCTTGAAATCAGGATGAAACAATTTTAGTTTACTCTTAAAATATTTGTAATATGAACTAAACAGGTATTACCCATTTGAGACACCAACAAAATTTTAGCAGCAAAAGGACAAAAGAGAATAGAAGTTGTAGTCTGGTGAAAGGGGACAAATCACTATTGTTATTTGTGCACTCAATTCTATAGAGAGTTATATTCTCCCTACTTTCATTTATGCAAGACAACGAACGGCTTCACTTCTGGTAGGGAGTGGACCACCGGGATCTCTTTAAAATGTTCCAAAAACGGAGGAACTAATGAGGAACTTTTTATTCAGTGGTTACAACATTTTAAAAAGTATGCCAACCCTAGTGAAACTGGACCAGTTTTACTAATTTTTAGACCAACGTGTTAGCCATATCACCCTAGAAGCTTACGACAATTGCAAAGAAAACTTCATAGCGATGCTGCCGCTGCCTCTCCATTTATCTTATCGCCTTCAATTTCTCGATGTCGTTTTCTTTGGACCTTTCAAGAAGGTATATAACAGGACAGGTAATCTTTTTATTAAGAGGCATCCAACCGAAGGATTACAGTTTATACGAATGCGCAACTCTTTAACAAATCATACACAAATGACATATTGTCATGGTTTCTAAATCAATCTCTGGATTCGTATGCACTGGAATACATGCGATAAAGTGCCATATATTTTCTCATGAGTGTGTTCCTCTAAAATCTAAAAAGGTGGCTGCAATGTCTCGATCTCATAGTTTACAAGAGGTGACGTTTTAAAATATTATCCTGCTGAATCAAAATCAAAATAATTTTTCTGAATCAAAACCAAATAATGCGAGAAAGATGCACTCACAAAAACGTCATGCAAAGATGATCTAGAAAAAAAAAATGAAAAACGTAAAGAGCGTTTAAAATTATTCATTTGATTCATCTGATGCTGAGGTAGACTGTCAAAATGAGAGTGATTTATGTCAGGAATCTAAAAATAGCGCCTCAGTACACTTCGATGACAGCAACCTTGAAGATAATCTACACAAAGCCTAGAAGAACTACAGCAAAAAAATTAACGTAGGTGACTTTCTTCTTGTGACAGTTACAAATAAAAAAAGCAAAGAAGAATTATCTGGCTGAAGTGGTTAAACATAGAAAAAACTCTATTTCAATAAAGTTTATGCGTTCATATCATTGCTATGTTTATTTATTTTTGTGATGTGTTAATATGTAATAATAAATGAAATTTAATGTATTATTGTTTTTATTGAGCTATTTTAATTTAAGACCGCCATTTTTTTATACCCTGACCGCCATTACCCAACATTATAGATAGGGTAATACCGGTCAATCAGCTGTTTTGGTTTTCATAACGAAAAACAACATTTAACAACAGGTTAATAGAATTTAATTATTAATTTTTTTTTGTTGTAATTATTATTACCATGAAAATTAAATTGGTACTTACAAATGATACGTAATGTGCTATGTTGACACTTCACGACTTTTTTCCAAAATTAGTTCTTATATATAAATTATAAACTAAATTAATTAGAAAATTATTGATGAATGTGTTTACTCGTCGATGGGTCGAACGGGACTCTCCAAACAATTGTTGATTTACTGAATTTTCTAATCCTTTAGTGTCTTTATTTTACTATATAAATTTCATAATATTTTATGTACATACCTTATGACACATTAAAATGATTTTGATACTTTCTTCTAATAAAGTTTTTTATTATCCAGGTCTATTACTCACACTTTTATTCACAACGGTCACATTTTGAAGATAAAAATATTCAGTAACCTTTTATTAAGAAGTTACCTGAGAAAAGTTTGAAATGGGAAGATTTCAAACAATACAACTTTGATGAATACAAAATGTAACGTCGCCGAAACTGACTGAATTAACTAAAAAGTTTGGAATTGACATTGTGATTAAAAGTAGTCGGCTGCAACTCTCTTCAGTTTAATTTAGGAAAAATGAAAAACGCTAGCCGGAAAAACATAATTAGTATTGGAATGTTGTCAAATTGCTTTAACTTTATGGTAAGTTTAATTTATTATTCTACAGTCTACTAGCTTTACAATGAAAATCTCTATTTTCAGATAACTTTACCGCAAATAACAAACAACAAAATAAAAAAAAAATAATAATAGTCTATTTACTTTATCTAGGAACTTTTATTCATTTTATTTATTTATTTATTTATAGTATGGCGTAGTTATAAGAAAGAGACGGTACCATTTTTCTAATATTTCAACAGCAGAATTGACATCCACTGCTGAAAGAATATTTGCAGATAAATCCTTCTACCACTGACGTGTACTTTCTGGAACATAGTTACTGCAGTGGTGTCAGGTTGAGACCTTGTAATTTCTATTTGGTATTGAAAACATTTATTAAAATAATAACAAATTATGTTAAATATTCGACATCAAGCGAATATTAAAATTCGACATCAAGCTATTAAAAGATCAACACACAGAACATAGTGTAAAGCGGTATATACAGAACAATTTGAATACCTTTATTCAATCGGATGTAATGGACCAGGAGCTAGAAAAGTTACATACAGTTTCAAAATACATACGAGAGAAATTTCTCAAACCACCAAAAATAAAGAAGAAATCGTGGATGACAAATGAGATTCTAGATATGATGGAAGAGAGGCGAAAGTTCAAAGATCAAGACGTGTCATTATACAAAAGAATCGATAAAAAGATCAAAAAAGCTATTAGAATAGCTAAGAATACACATCTAAGGAAACAGTGTGCGGAAATACAGCAATTGCATCATAAACACGATTCATTTAATATGCACAATTGCATCATAAACACGATTCATTTAATATGCACAAAAAAGTTAAAGAAGCCGCAGGATTATACAAACCTAGAAGAGTTGGGTGTTTGGCAGATAACCAAGGCAAACCACTGTTGACTGTGGAAGAAAAACTAGACACTTGGAAGGATTATGTGAAAGTAACTTTTGCAGATGAAAGGCAGAATACCATTGAAGACACTGAGTGCCAAACAGGACCCCCGATTACCATTGAAGAAGTCACGTCAGCTGTTAAAAGAACTGAAGATGGTAAAGCGGTAGGGCCTGACAAGTTTTGTGCAGAATTCCTAAAACTTATGGATGAACAGGGAATAAAATGGATAACAACTGTATTCAACAACATATACGTAACTGGAAAAATACCCCAAAGCAAAAGTGGGGTTAGATGATAGGGAAAGAATTATCTATAATTTATATTACAACCAAACAGCCAATATTAAAGTGGATGACCAATTGACAGAGGCAGTCTCCATAGATAGAGGAGTGAGGCAAGGATGCATTCTGTCCCCGGTGTTATTTAATATATACTCTGAATATATCTTCGAGCAAGCGCTAGGCGAACTACAAAGAAGGCGTATTAGTCAACGGAATACGTCTAAACAACATTAGATATGCCGACGACGCAGTAGTTTTTGCAGATAGTCTGGACGGTTTGCAAAGAATAATGTCGCGTATATCAGATATAAGTGGAGAACACGGACTTGATCTTAATACGAAGAAAACAAAGTACATAGTAGTCTTCTTCTTCTTAAAGTTCCATCCCCTATCGGAGGTTGTATATCATAACGGCTATGGTCACTTTGTTGGCTGCTGCTCTGAAAAGTTGTAGTGAACTACAGATAAACCATTCTCGAAGATTCTTCAGCCAGGAGATGCGTCTTCTTCCTATGCTTCTTCTTCCTTGGATCCTTCCTTGCATAATAATTCTCAGCAGCTCATATTTTTCTCCTCTGGTTATGTGATCCAAATATTCTAGTTTTCTTCTTTTTATGCTGTTCATAATTTCTAACTCCTTATTTAGACGTCGTAGTACCTCAGCATTGGTAATCCTTTGAATCCACTGGATTTTTAATATTCTTCTGTAACACTACATTTCGAACGCTTCTATTTTTCTTATGTGTTGTTTCTTCAATGTCCAAGTTTCCATTTCGTATAGTAAGATAGAAAATATGTAACATCTTAGAGCCCTCAATCTAAGATGCAACTGAAGGTCTCTGTTGGTAAGCATTGTCTTCATTTTCACAAACGCTTGCCTTGCAGTTTCAATTCGGACTTTGATTTCTCTGCTTTGGTTATTTTTGTCATCAACCCAGGTTCCCAGATATTTATATGTCTCTACTTTTTCTATTTGGGTTTACTCTATCATTAATCTTTCATTTCCATGTTGCGTTTTTAAGACAATCATAAATTTAGTTTTTCTCTTATTTATTTTTAGTTCGTATCTAATGCAATAATCGTTAATTCTATTTACCAATTCTTGTAGCGATTCCAGGGTGTCTGCCATTATAACGGTGTCATCAGCGAATCTTATGTTATTTACTATTCTTCCGTTTACAGAGATTCCATCACCCAGATCCGCTATCGCTTCCTGGAATATGGCTTCACTGTACACGTTAAACAGTAATGGTGACAGAACACAGCCCTGTCTTACTCCTCTATTTATATCTATATTTTTGGACTTTTGTTCTTCTATCTTTACATTGGCCTTTTGATTCCAATACAGATTGATAATGATTCGTAAGTCTCGTCTGTCTATATCTTTGTTTCTTAGTACTTCTATTAGTTTTTCATGTCGGACCCTGTCGAATGCCTTCTCGAAGTCGATGAAACAGGAATAAATATCTACATTGTAGTCAGTAAGCGCGAAATATTAAATACACAGCTTTTGGTTAACCAACATCCAATTGACAGAGTGGACAGCTACACATACCTTGGTACTAACATTAACAGCCAATCGGATCACCCCAGTGAAATAAAACAACGCATAGGAAAAGCGAGAACGGCGTTCATAATGATGAAGTCTCTTTTCAGAAGTCATGATTTACCACTTGCTACCAAAATCTCTATCATTAGATGCTATGTATTTTCTACGTTATTATACGGAGTAGAGGCCTGGACACTTTCCGAAGCTACTTTAAGAAAACTCGAGGCATTCGAGATGTGTTGTAATAGACGTATTTTAAAAATTTCATGGGTGGATCGTGTGACTAATGTTGAGGTCCTACGTAGAATAGGCAAGGAATGCGAGATTATTAACACCATCAAAGAGCGCAAACTAGAATATCTTGGCCATGTTATGAGGAATGAACAGAGATACGGCTTGTTGCAACTCATTCTTCAGGGCAAGGTATTTGGAAAGAGAGGACCAGGGAAAAGAAGAATATCTTGGCTTCAAAATCTGAGAAAGTGGTTTAATACATCGACAACCGGACTATTCAGAATAACAGAAAGCAAAGTTAGGATAGCCATGTTGATCGCCAACATCCGGAACGGATAGGCATCGTAAGAAGAAGAAGAAGATGTTAAAAATATAGACTTCTTTAATACAGTTTACATTAGTGAATGATTTTTTTTAATATTATTCTTCTAAATTGTTGGTAATCAAACATATAACGAATTACATGTCAAAATTTGCTGAACGATCAATCGGTCTACTAAACATATAATAATTTTTTATTCTTTAAAATGTTTATAAAATATTCATGGAAAATTAAAGCATAGTTTTTTATTCTTTAAAATGTTTGTAAAATATTCATGGAAAATTAAAGCATAGTTAGTCAAAATATGAAAAACCAAAATAAACCAAAAATTCACCCCTATATGATAATCTACAACACACAAAGTTTAGCAATATTGGGATTCAGGTAAAAAGTTAGATTGAATGAAAACCATGTCACCGCAAATGGAGAACTCTCGACTAATCTCTGTGCTTTTAACAAACTGATAATCAATAATACATTTTTCGACCATAAGCTTCAGTATAAATATACACCTGAAAACTCCAGGGTGTAGGAAATATATATGGAAATATATTGTAATTCCCTCTTAAGTATTAAAAGACGAAGTAATTTTTTAACTCCTCTTAGCGTCGCCGAGTAAAATAAACCATTTTTGGAGTTGTTTATATTTCCTCGGTATTCTTCGATTATTAAACCGCTTGATATATGCGTTTCAAATAAACATCCATTTAGATCGCTGAGAAGTTTTTTGATGAAAAGATAATTGCTCACAATTGTAAAGTTAATAGTAACAGTTTAATCAGTTTAATGGTCCCAGTTTTGTAAAAATGTGCCGCTGATTTGTTTCTACCTCACCTATGTTTGTCTCCGGCTGATCAACGTTCCAGACCATAGATGTAGTCCTTCTTGTTCGTGTGTAGCAGAAATCCCAGTTGTTTAGTGCATATTTTTCTGTGAAACCACGGTAACTTAATTGTTTTAAACTTTTGAATGAAAAATAAACATTAAAATAATACTTGCCTTCATAATTGCATAATTTAAAGGAATTGTAATAACTAATATATAGTAAATCTTAGGGTGTGGCTATCATCATCATCAACTAGCCTCTAACGTCTACTGTTAAACATAGGCCTCTCGCATGCTTTTCCACTTAGTCCGATTTTGCGCCATCTGAATCCAATTTGTAGTCACTCTTTTTATGTCATCTGTCCATCTTGTTGGGGGTCGACCTCTATTTCTGTTAGCTTGTATTCGGGGTCTCCATTCAAAAATTCTTTTTGTCTACCGGTCATCACCTGATCTTGTTACATGACCTGCCCAGTTCCAATTTAGTGTTGTTATCCTTTCAATAACGTCTGTTACTCCTGATCCTTTGCGTATAGTAGCATTGGGTATTCTATCACGTAGATAAATCCCTAACATTATTCTCTCCATTGCCCTTTCCGCAACTTGTAGTTTACTCACTGTTGTTCTTGTGAGTGTTAGGATTTCTGTACCGTAGGTCATCACTGGCAAAATACACTGATTAAATATTTTTTTTTCAGACACATTGCAATCTTAGACCTAAAAATACCCTTCATCTTTCCAAATGCAGCCCAAGCGAGGTTTATTCTTCTTTTCAGCTCGATTGTTTGGTTATCTCGACTTATTCTGATCTTATGGTCCAATTATTTATAGGAGTCAACTGGCTCAATATCTTTGTCTTCTACTGAGATGTTTTTGTTGTGGACTAAATCTGTCATAAATTGTGTTTTTGAAAAATTTATTTTAAGACCAACTCAAAGCTGTCTGCAATAAGAACGATATCATCTGCAGATTTAAGGTTATTTAAAAATTTTCCATGTACATTGATGCCCTTTTCGTTTCAATCTATTTTACTAGAATACGCTTGTAAAACAATAGATTGGGTGTGGCTATGCTGCCATTTTAATTGTTCTCTGTCGTCAAATTAAATGTTGACATGTGACAGCTAGCCTAATTATATTTGTGACATTATTTATTTTGTTTTTATTAAAAAATGTTAACCTTTATGATGTTTTCATTTAAAAAGATAATTCTTCAATTTTAATAATTTATTTCTGCCGCAGTAACATTTGTAAGTTTTGTAGAAACCGATTTTGTGAATACATAGGAGACATGTAAGTTTTTTTTTCTCTTTCATTATTTTGGTATAAATCCTTGTAATTACATATATTGTAATTACTTTTGTATTATCCGCATGTGTAGTTGTTTGTGTTGAGACAACAATAAATGGTTAAATAATATCATCATCAAAATCATATTTGTTTGTTTATTTTAGAAAAGTCTCCTAACCATTTTTGTATTTCTAATAATTATTTCAATGATTACAACTAGTTGTAGTAATCGTTATAATTTGGGACTTTGAAGCGGCGTCCATTTTAAATTGCTAGAGGTTCTACCTGTTGTTTATTTTGTTTGTCCATTTGTTCCATGAGATTCATGTCAGTACCCCTTTGTTTCATTTTTGTAGTTACCCAATCCAACCCCATTGCCATTCACTTATCCACGACCCAGCTCTCCAAAAAAACCCTGAGTGCCGTTCGCACAGTATCGTTTATTTTGCTTGCCCTATCTCCATCCCAGTAATTTCTGTCCCCAACTTTCAACCCCCACAGTAATACCCTTTGTGGTAGGCAAAATATTACGTTAGGAAGGGGCACAAATTTATGATTTTATAGTCACTAATAGAAAAATCCACCCAAACCAGATTCTAGATATCTGAACTTTAAACTCAGCAGACGCAGGGCGTGAACACAAAATAGTACTAGCAAAAATAAAAATAATATTAACACCAAAACATTCTTTACAGGAAATCACCGAGAAAAACATTCATTTAGAATCACTGTGAAACGATTCTACAAGAGAAATGTACCAAAGAATGCTAGCACAATAGATAGAGCTGAAACAATTAGATGATATCAATGATATAAACTTGAGCTGGAAGAAAATTAAAAACAACATTAAAGAAGCAGCAACAAAAGCTCTAGGAAAATTCAAAGTCATACTGAACAAAAGAAACAACAACAATGATGATGATGATGATGATAGTGTGTTTGGCATGGAAACTAGTCCTTTTGCCACAGATTTTTAAATGATATATGTTATGTTTATCAATTAAAAACTTGATTGTACTAAATTTATATTATATATCCGGATGCATATAAGTGATTACATATGAGTTCGTATATAGAATTCTGATTCAATGACAGTTGGTGATTTATGTTTACTGGAAGTTGCACATTACTTTTAACCAAGTTTTCATAAAACGTAGATGAGAGTGCTTTATTTTTAATACATCAAAACAGGATGTGATCGACATCACACTGGGAAATATTATCGCATAAACACTTTCCTGATTCTATAATGCTTAATCTAGCCAGGTGAGCAGAAACAGCATCCCGACTAGTTTTTAATCTTGTGATAGTTGCTGCTGATCGTTTAGATATATTATAATGTGTGGTAATTCTGTTGGGGATGGTAACGTAGGATGGATCTTGTAATAATGATTATTTGAAGTATTCGCCAATATTTTCCATCTGTCTTGCCAGTTAAAATTTATTTTTTTGTTATAAAAATTGATTAGGTCTGATACTGTGTAAATATGTTCTTGTATACCTGAATGAGTAGAATCCTTAGCGAGCTCGTCTACTATTTCATTACCTTTTATCCCGGATTGACTTTTTGCCCAAATACAAAACAACAATAGAATATTGTTCAGAAAAGAAATAAAAGAGAAATTTAAAAAAACAAGAGGCTTACACGAACTATAAAACATCAAATACTCCAGAATCCCAACACACCTATAGAAGAATACGAAATGAAACAAAGTAGTTGGTAAGAAAAACAAAAAATTAACACTGGGAACAGTTTACACAAAGGATGGAAAGCGACTTCTACTGTACACAAAAACAAATATGGAGATTCATAAGAAATCAACCGAAAGAAATGGCAGAATTAAAGGAATACAATAACATACCAGCAAACGAATGAGAAAGATACCTGACGGAACTGTTTAAAGGAAAGAAAAATAATAATCAACACAATAACGTACCTGAATTAAGACACGAAATAAAAATCAGTTTTTAGCATACAGAGATATCCATAAATTCACTCAAAAATAGAAAGTCACCAAGACCAGACAGAATAACCAATAAGCTTCTAAAACACGAAGGAGAAAGTATAACTCTAGAGACGACAAAACTTATACAAAAACTAATATTGCACTGCAAGATTGTTGGTACAAATGTTCAAAAAAGGAGATAAAGCAGAACCCAACAATTATAGAGGTATAAATCTACTGAACACCGTACTTAATTGGTTACAAAAACAAAGTGACTAAAAGTGATTGTTCTAAGGGAGTCCTGGATAAAATAAAGTTAGCTGAGTCCGAGATACATTGTATACCATTTGATTTTCTTCTGACGCGGATCGACAACTTTATGATCCTGAAGCTGTTCGGAAAGAGACAAACGATTTTGGATTTCGTTTCGATATATTTTAAACAAAGTTTGGAAAACAATTTTTTTGATCAGATGCTAAGTGGCTGTTTTCATCGGGAAGTTTATTTTTGTGTGATAGTACAAGGAGCTATTCAGATTTCAGGAACTTTTTCGCATCTCTTTTGGGGTCACAAATTTGATATTATCACCAAAATTCAGTTGGTTCGTATAATTTTTAGAGATTCAGTGGCATTTTCGTCTCTGACGACTGGAGTATAAGTAATATTGCCGCAACCAATTACAATAGAAAAACAAATTGTTCGACATTTAGAGCCAGCGAAATTTATAATGTTAATAAAACTATATTAATGGTCAGGGTAATACGGGTAATATAAAGTCGCTTAAATATTAATTAATAATTTCCATTTGTTGCAGGATATAAAATTGGTCTGGAGAGATAATATAGAAATACAATTGCTATTTTGATTTACACAATGTTAAATTTTCGTTAGTAATATTGAAAATTAACGAGCATTGAATAGTTCCGATAAACACTGACCTTATTAGTATCAATTGCTTTTAGTTTTATTGTAATCAATAAATTTCGTAGTCTAAATATATTCATAATTATAGGTAAATACCCTTGTCTATAGAGGAAAAGTTTAACAGTCACATGAACTTTGAAAATACGCCACTAATACTGACATAGATAACGATGACTGGACCTAACTTAACAAATTCCAGGTAGACCTCAATGTAAAACAAACTTTTTACATCCAAAGAAAAAAATTCCATTCATCCTAAGGCTCTACAATCCAATTTGAGCTCTGGCCTCCTTTAGCCAACCTCTTTATTCGTTAATGTCTATGGACATTCTCATCCACGATCGACTGCCAAGGAGATTCCTTGAGTCCTTATCCACATGATCCTCCCATCACTGTTTCGGTCTTCTTTTGAGTCTCTTTCTCTACATTCTGGCATTCAACAAGATTAAAATTAAAATGTTGATCATTATATTATATTTTATAATTTGATAAATTATTTAGACATGTCTGAGGGTAATACCTAGAAGTCAATATGATGCCTATTTAATATTGCCATATTTAATGGAGCATATACATATCCCGTAATTTATCGTTAAATAAGCAAAATATTTTAACTTGAGTATACCCTAGAAGTGTCATACTTTGCACCACTTGATATTTTAATATTATTTTACTACGAAATTCTTGCTGGTGCATAGTAATCCTATCTGATTTTAAACTTGGCACCATTTAAATGTAAAAAAATTTTGGTCGGCCCAGTTTTTTGAATATGAAACTACCTGCAGTTATGAAAGAACATTGCTACATTTTAAATGAACAAACTTTATTATAAGTCTATCTTACTATACAGCCCTTGCTCTATTTTGGACATAGGCCTCCTCTTCCTTCTTCCACGTCTCTCTATTTTAGGCAGTTTGTATCCACTTAGGGCCTGCGTGTTTCTTCAAGTGATCTGACCATCGCATTTGTGGCCTTCCTCTTTTTCGTTTGTAACTATATGGTCTCCAGTGTATAATCATCTTATTCCATCTGTCGTCTTTCTGTCTTATGGTATGTCCAGCGAACTTCCACTAAAGTTTTGCTATCTGCGTTAATACATCGGTCATTTTGTTTTGTTGCGGATCCAAGTATTTCTATTCTTGTCTGATAGCCAGATGTTCAGCATTTGCCTTTTCATTGCTCTTTGGATCTTTGCTATTTTTCCATGTTTTCCTTTGTAATTGTCCAAGTTTGAGAAATGTATGTGAGAACAGGTAATACTACCTGTTTATTATAAGTACAATAGTTAAAATACAAAGTTTAAATCTAATCTCACCACAATTTGTCGCATTCGGGAACAATGTAAAATCTTCGTCTGGAAATTTTCTTGAAAGAATTTATGGAGTCAATTACATTGTCCCACGAATACTATATTAAGTCACGTCTTTCTGGCCATTTCCAAAACTTTAACGATTTTGACATGACGTTGATCATCGCTCCTTCATTTTCTGTTGCTGATATGACTCCAGGGTAAACATGATCTTTATAGACAAATAAAACGTACTCACCAATATTTTTTTAACATGATCTAATGCAGAGTTTTTAACGTTTTCGGCAATATTTGTTCCAAGAGAACCTGAGGCGAGTTTTTCATTAAATTCGCTTTCTTCTTCCATCTCTTGCAGCTCATTTATTTTATAATCTGATGAATCCCTGTCTGGGATTCCGGGAGTGGAAAGTGGTCGTCCAAAGCAATATCGTTCTCTAAATCATTTACGACTTCTGACTCAACAGCTTGATAAAGTGTGAAAGTAGATGCTTTAGTTAGATCTTCTAAACTAATTTCAGAATGGGCAATACTTTGTCCTGCTGCAACATTTATTTTTATCTTCTAAATATCGAATGAAAGTGTTTTCGATATCTGACGAACTGGATTTATTATTATTTGTTGTATGACTATCAGTTATCACACTAGATTGCTGAGTTGTTTTTAACCGTTCCAAGAACGGTGTTATATCACAAGGAACGATACCACATTTCCTAAACCCGACTTTAATATCTCATCGTTATTCTTTTGTATTTTTTAATTAATGATCGTAAAAGCGTTGGAAAATGCTGTTTCTCAAGTACATTTGATCTACTCTCCACATGAGTTTCCTTATATTCAGATAAAATTTCCCTCTAGGCCTTTGTCATTGGGGCAAATAATGCAACATCTAGCGGTTGTGTAACGTGGGTGCTATTCGGAGCCAAATATATAAAATGAATGTCGTATTTTCGACACAAATCCAGGACTTCAACATTAATATGAGAAGACAAATTGTCTCTTAAAATGACCTCTTTCCCCTGAATTTTTTCAAGCCTGGGCAATAGAATAGTGTTAGACTAATTTTCAAATGTCTATGATTCGAACCAAGCAGATAAAGTATTTGTATAACGCGTACCAAAGGGGCCATTTTCAGTCCAGGTGTCCCACAAATGCTTGGATTTGCTTGGACCACATAAGGAGGTAGTAGCTCACCAGCTGCATTTCCACACATCATAACAGAAATGCTACTTTTTGAAGAGTTACAAATTCGTTCAGGATATTAAACATTACATTTAGTTTATACCTTTTTCTTGTCCGGGATCATCTGTTAAGTTCGTCTCGTCATAATTAAAAATAGCATGTGGTTCCACACTAGTTGTTTGTTTTAAATTTTGTATGTATTCGGCTATTTGGTCTGCATTGAGTGCTGCTCTACTTCTTTAAATGTTTGAGGCTATCCTTGCAGTAAGGTTCTTATGATGACTTGAAAATGATTTGACCCAATCCATACCAGGAGTATTATCCTTAAAGCGAGTTATTTTTTTTCCTTGGCGATTTAAATGAGTCTTGATTATTTGTCGTAATTTCATTCTAGTAACAGGAAATCCAGCATCACTAAGGCTATGAATGCATTGTACGAAGCACCTTTCCTCTTCATAAGAGAATATTGATGGATATCCAGGATTGATGGATATATATTACTAAAAAATTGATAATGATGGCGAACGGTTTCTGTATATATGATCAAAGCGGCGGCCAAATATTTAAATGCTGATTAGACTATAAAGATCGTTTCAAAACAATACATTTTTGCTCGTAGAGAAAGCCCAATTATATTATTTAGTTTACCTCATATTAACAATGAATCAGTGCCGATAGCAACGGAAAAGTAAAAGGACTTATCGTCTTTATTGTCTTTAATAGATCTCTTTTTAATGAATTTTATCAAAAGCTGAAAACAAAAAAGCAATGTCGCCAATGACCCTGACCCTGGAGGAATTAGATCCTGACCAAGATACACGACCTATTTCAAAATTAATGTTTTTTTAAACTGTAAAACTTTTTTTGTTAAATTTTAAATAAATAAATATTCTTTTTTATGTTTAAGTCATTAGAGACAAGTAAAATATAATTTACATATGCTAAAAAATTAAAACAAAGAGAAACAGTTCCAGTCACATGTAAAAGAAACCCTAGAACACACCTGGACAGTCGACCAGTCAAGCACGGAAATGTGGAAGAACTGCAAGGAGGCTCTGAAATTAGCAGCCGAAAGCACATTGGGAATATCCCGAACCCAATAAAGAAACGACTGGTTCGACCAAGACTGCAAAAAAATAACAGATGAGAAGAACGAGGTATTTAGGACCAAGCAACAACGAAAAACTAGAACAACAATAGATAGACACAAAAACTTAAGGAGAGAGGAAAAACGCATACACCGAAAAAAGAAACAAGACTCGGAAAATGACATATTATTAGAACGGCTCGAAAGCCATATGAGTCAAGGAGAACCAAGAAAGTTTCATATATCATCGAATAAATATTATTAGAAAAAAATTTAAACCAAGAATCAACTATTGTAATGATAAGGAAGGTAACTTACTTACCAACAAAAAAGATATCCTTTTACGATGGGTAGAACACTTTCGAGAGTTGCTGGAAGGGGAACCTACTAACAATATAGAGCTGGAATACCAAAATGAGGAACTCGTGGAACCCCCCTCGGTAGATGAAGTAAAAATATATATAGAAAAACTAAGGAACCATAGGTCCCCAGGTAGCGATGGTATCCCAGCAGAGTTATTTAAGTACGGTGGAGAGCAGCTCACCAAGGTGATGCGAGAAATTGTTTGTAGAATTTGGTCTGAGGAGCAAATGCCTGAAGAATGGAGCTTAGGCTTAATTTAGCAGTTACACAAAAAGGGAAACCAACTGAAATGCAATAATAACCGCGGAATAACTCTCCTAAATACAGCATACAAGATAGTGTCATATTGTCATATATTTTGCACGAGAAATTAAAGCCTTATACTGAAATGTTCCTAGGAGAATATCAGGCAGGATTCAGGCGTAGACGTTCAACCATTAACAAGATCTTTACACTACCAAAAATTCCTTGAAAAAGCGCAAGAGTTTAACATAGATATGTATCATATTTTTGTCGATTTTAAAGCAGCATATGACAGTGTCTTAAGACCAAGTCTGTACAACGCTATGAATGAGTTAGGAATTCCAGAAAAACTCATATGTTTGATAAAAGTGACAATTTCGAAGATGCTATCAGCAGTAAAAATTCAAAACGACTCGTCAACCCCATTTCAAATACATAGGGGGTTAGTCAGGGAGATGCGCTGGCGTGTCAGCTTTTTAATGTCGCCTTAGAAAAAGTTGTACGAGACGGTAATTTAGATAGCAGGAGAACAATATTTAATAGATCAGTCCAAATTGTAGCATATGCAGACGACGTGGACATTATAACAAGAACTAGGGCGAGAACTGCGGAAATCCTAACCAAGCTTGTAGCAGCAGCAGAACGAATCGGGTTACAGATAAATCAAAATAAAACCAAATTCATGGCGACTAACACAAACACAAGAGCTGGAAATGTTTGACACAAATTTAATCATCAATGACCAAAACTTCGAAGCAGTCAAAGAGTTCATATATCTAGGGACATCGGTTAACCCCAATAATAACACATCTGAGGAAATAAAAAGGCAAATAATAATTGCAAACAGGTGTTATCATGGTCTATCAAAGTACTTAGCTAACAAACGTCTGTCTCAAAAAACTCTTATAAGGCTGTATAAAACACTGATAGTCCCCGTTCTCACATATGGATCAGAGGCATGGACGCTCACGACAACAGATGAATCCGCTCTATCCATTTTTGAAAGAAAGGTGCTACGCAAGATATTCGGAGCGGTCTGTGAGAACGGAATATGGAGGCGTAGATATAACTTTGAACTGCAGAATATCTACAAGCATACGTTTGGTGGTAAATATATTACCACTATAATTAAGCGAAACCGCCTGCAGTGGGCAGAACATGTAGCCCGGGCCCCTGAGTCAAACATGATAAAAAAGATTCTAACAGCGCAACCCGTGGGAATGAGAAGACAAGATAACACAAGATGCCGAGAAGATCGGTGTCGGCAACTGGAAAATGCAAGCGAGGGACAGAATAGAATGGCGTAAAAATCTTGAGAAGCTCGACGCCCTCCTCTAAGGGATGTAGCACCAAGATGATGATGATGATGAAGTTATTAAACCAAAAAAAAATTACATGGATTCGCTTATTTTCATTAACCTATTGAGGTAAATAACTGGGTATCCTATATTAATTTTTTGTAAAGTTTTAGCATTATATCATACAGAATTGATATTTTACATATTGTCAAAACTGATAAGTCATCTCCTGAAAACCATGCAAAATTGACTAAATCACTTATTCACTGGAGAAACAGATATGTATAATTAAATAAAGTAATCTTAAAGTAAAGTAAACTAATATTCAAGTTATTTTAGCATCATACCCATCAAAGAGTTCTTTTAGAGAGTAATATTAGTGTCCATACATTATTTAGGAATGATACAAATTTACATTTTTTCTCATAAATATACGAATAGATTTTCCGTATCTTTTTCTGCACTTTTTCTCAGCCGCGTGAAAACGTTTTCAAGCGGACAAGGACTGGAAAATAGCACGGAAACGAGCGCCATTTCGAAGATCAAAGGAAATATTAAAATTTATACGTACCTCGGATACACGCGGCTGCAGAAATTTTTGTCCTCGAACTGCTTCAAAGACTCCATTCTATATTTTCTATCGTAAAAGCGTTATATTAAAATATATATGTAATATTAGCAAACGTTACTTTTAGATGACGGTAGGGTCAAATATTCTCGGAAATATTTTCCTTAGTTTTAAATATATCAAAATATATGTAATAAATAACCAACGACAAACTAAAAACAATAGTAGCATTAACTAAAACATATTATGGAATAATTGTGGAGAAATAAACTAGTTTTGGGAATTATTCATTTTAATTTACAAGTAAATTATACAACTCTTAGCAAAGCTAATTAAATTAGGATGCAATTTATAATTATTTGTTACATTAAAACATATTTGATACATACAGTGTATGTTAATATACAGGGTGGTTAAAAAAATTAAACTGTCGAATATGTCTTAAAATTTACTTCGGATCGAAGAACTAAAAATACATATTAAATATTTTAAAAAATCTATTAAATGACATCGAAGGTGACCCCACCCTACTTTCTGGGGCAAGTGGGGATTTAGTTTGAAGTCTTAAAAAAGAAAAAAAATCCGTTGTGGATCTTGGCCTGCTCACAAAGAAGTCGACACTCCTGTCGATTCCTGGCAACTTCCCTCTATCTTATAACCCTTAGAGTCTGTAGATCTTCATCAATATCATTATTCACATCATCAATCCATATCCTTCGTGGTCGTCCTCTACTTCTTGTGCCCTCTGCATTAGCCCTTATGCAAACTTCAATTAGCGTGGGCATGCTTCTAAACAGCTTGTTAATATTTTGTTTCAGTAGGTTGTTCCATTCTTTAATGTCCTACAATTGTTCTATAGGGTTAAGATCGAGTGAGTAAGAAAACCACTTCATAACAGTGATATCTTTTACTTCAAAGAAGTCTATAGTCACTCTGCTGGTATATGGAGGCCGCATTATGACCTATTAAAGTTGGTTGGAAGCAGAGATATGTAAGAGAGGGAATATGACACAAACGATATTTCTGTATCTACTAAATGGGACCACTTAATTTGACAGGATGTACTCTCCAATATGGCGACGGGCAGGTCCTGATTCAAATTAATTCAAACTGTATTTACGATTTACTGTTTAGTTTGGGAATAAGCATTGAGTTAGATTAATAATAGGGGTTTGAAATTAAATTACTTTCATTTTTAGTACTCTTCAAGTACACTTTAATATTAATTATAAAATTTATTACATACATAAAGTTTAAAAAAATGTACAAAATCAGTTAATGATATGGTTTTAAAATTATAACATTTACATACAAGTAAAAAACAACAATTAGCAAGTGCACTTACATAAGTTTATATACATTTAGATATGTTAGTTCCATGTACTATTAATATAAATTATATATTTATATATAATTATTTTATAAATTTATATAAAAAATATAAAAATTAGTTATTGTGTATAGGTAGGTAGTTAAAGAATTGTATCAAAGACATGCCGTGTTCTTTATCCTTTTTTAACTTATTGTGGTTTCTATGGAATTGTTATATCTGCATATAAAGATCCCTTTTCCAGTAATGCGAGCCTATGATAAGGGATATTATAGCTAGTGTCAGAGTCGCGGGATATTTTAAACGGTTGAAAATACTACTTTTTAGCTGTTGCAACTGTCAACAATAACTAACTCAACAGGCGATTTTCGATATTCACCGGCTTTTCGTTTATTTTCCGTAACATATAAAGTTTGAGACACTCATCCTATGTATAAAGCTGGTACAAAAACTAGCTCACAATATGATGATATATCGAGCCCTCGAATAAAAATTAGAAAAATGAAAGAGCTTTATTATATTGATGTTAACAATGTTTACAAGAATTTTTAAACAATATTTTTATTTTTTTTTTAACAATTTGAATTCCACTAAAGTGTCCACTAAATATTACCACTTTATTAATAAGAGGTCTCATACTGAGAGATTTGTCAGTCTTACTCTTGCACATATAGAACATCCTAATATCAATATAGCGGCTTGCTACAGCCTTTATTAGAAGTATTCTGTGATTATCTGAGAATTGTTGATCAATGCTATGACTAAGTAAATTTAAAAAGATGTCTTTGTTTATGTACCTCCGTAAAACTTTTGTAACTAAATCGTTGGTACTCATACAAGTTGGAGAAGGGATTTCTTTTAAAATTGTCTCAGCCATAAAGCATATATCAATTACACTTTCAGATGGATATTGCAATCCTTTTTTATTCTTTTTATCAATAAATGAAAATAAAAAGTTGTTCCGAGTGACACTTACTGAGGCTTACTGAGCTTAAACATTCACTACATACTAATCTTTTTTGTAAGTAAAACACAACATAACCAGCAATGTATGTAGTTATGCTTTTAGAGTATTGAGAGAAAGGATTGATATAGCTGTGATCATGAATTATATCTACTGACACATTAGTATCACAACTATTACTCAATCTATATTCTCTGTAAGTGATATTAATGTCATCGGTGGGATTGCATTTTAAAATATTTAAATCTTCTAAAGGAAAGCAGTTACCACTAAATTTATTCAGTTCAACATGCACCAAAATTTTTTTATAAGCTGACTGAAACTTCATTTTGTACACAAATAAAGTAGCTTTATTATAAAAAAAGCATAAATCATATTTTTAAACGCAAAAAACTGCTGTTGTTACATCAAGAAAAATGGCAAATAGTACATATTTAAAGAATGGCCAAAACAAAAATGTGATTAATTATTAACTAGTACTTTATACAAAATATCAAGAACCTTCTAGTTTATCTCTTTGTTCACACCTTCTTCTTCTTCAAGTGCCGTCTCCATCAATGGAGGTTAGCGGTTATGGTGGCAAACGTTTGTCTATCTTCAGCTGTTCTTAAGAGTTCCTCAAATCCAAGTCCTGTCCAGTTTCTGATATTACGTAACCAGGACAATTTTTTTCTTCCAATTCCTCGCTTTCCTTCTATTTTGCCTTTTATTATCAACTGAGGGATGTAGTATTTCTCGTTGCGCAACAAATGCCCTAAATAACTGGTTTTTCTTCTTTTGACTGTTCTCAATAGTTCTTTTTCTAAATTGAGTCTCGCTAGTACTTCTTCATTTGTTTTTCGTGCTGTCCAAGGAATTTTTAAAATTCTACGGTACACCCACATTTCAAATGCCTCGATTCTATTCAGGCTCTTTATTTTTAAAGTCCATGTTTCGACTCCGTAGAGAAGAACAGACCAGATAAAACATTTTACAAGTTTTAATCTCAATTTAATATTTATATGTGTATCGCAGAATAGAACGCGCATCTTAAAGAAACTATCCCTAGCTTGAGCAATTCTCGCTTTAATTTCTTGTTCTGGGTCCAGCTTGCAATTAATCCAACAGCCAAGGTATTTGTATTGGTTTACCTGTTCTAAAATATTCCCATTTATTTTTATAGGTAAGGGGATATTCTGTTTTCTTTGGATCACCATTACTTTTGTTTTTTTTTCGTTGATCTTCATTCCAAACTCTCGACAAGTATCCTTAAGGTGGTCTATAACCCTCTGTAAGTTTGTGTCTGTATCAGCCAGTAGGACAGTGTCATCTGCATATCTTATGCTAGATATTGGTTCTCCATTAATTTTTATTCCTGTGGAAAGGTTTTCCAAGGCTTGCTTGAATAGTAGTTCCGAGTAAAGATTGAACAGCATAGGGGATAGTATGCATCCTTGCCTTACTCCTTTATTTATACTAATATTTCTAGATGTATGATCGTCGATCCTAATCTTGGCACTCTGCCTCCAATATAAGTTCTTAATTAATCGGAGATCTTTGCTATCCAAGTTGATGCTCTGCAAGGAATTTAACATTTTATTATGGTTTACGCGATCAAATGCCTTTTCAAAGTCTACAAAACATAGAAAGACATCCTTTTGTTGGTCGTAACACTTCTGCAGCAGTACTTGTAATGAAAACAAGGCCTCTCTGGTCCCCATTCCGGCTCTGAATCCAAATTGATCGTATCCAACTTCTTTTTCACACCTTTTGTATACCCTATTGTGAAGTATTTTTAATAGAATTTTAAGCATTTGGCTCATAAGACTTATTAATCTAAAATCTGCGCATCGCCTGGAGTTAGCTTGTTTTGGAATGGGAATAAAAATAGATTCTAACCATTCCTCTGGTATTTCGCCAGTATCGTAGATTGTATTAAACAAAATTACTAACAAATCAATGTTATTACTTTCGATCAATTTAAGTATTTCAGGATAAACTTCATCAGGTCCAGGGCTTTTATTGGTCTTTAATTGTTTAATGGCATATTCCACTTCGACTTTTAGAATTGGTGGGCTTTCAGTGACATTATTTATTGTAATGTCTATTCTTTCATCTCGGAACAGCTGTTGTATAAATTTTTCCCATTCTTCTATTTTATCTTTGGTGTTATGAATTAACTCTCCGTTGTTATTTACCAGTGGGCAATGTTGTTTTTTGTGGATGAATGAAAATTCTTTCACCTTCTTGTACATATTAAAGTAATCATGTTCACACCTATACAAACGTATTTATTTGCAAATGAAAGCAAGTAAAATGTACAATTGAAGTTATATACTGTGTAATGTCCAGGTGTAATTATAATTATAATGTCCAATTTACTAAATTTTGAAGGTTCCCAGTTCCCACACTATTTACGAACTGTATCCAGGCATTTCTCCTTTCAACATCTTTAGGAAATCTACAACCACATAAACCAAATTAAAAAGATTACATGTTCTTTTTACACGCGGCATTACTAAAAACGAAAGTAATACCGCCCTGTACACTGTTTACAATTTCATACTAACCTATGAAAAGATATTCCAGTGGAGATTTTCTTATTATTACGAGTGTTATTTGGACATAAAATAAAAGAACACGATGTCATAATAGTTTTACTTTAAATAAACGTAAAAACCGTACAAAAATAAGCTCAGAATATTTTTAAAATTAAATTTCTATGCACAGAACTACTCGACACAAACAACAATCTGTCAGATACTCACCAATATGGCGAACCGATCCCATCTATTTCACTGTATGTCATATCCCCTGTCTTACATATCTCTGGTTGGAAGACAATTAAAACGCTGTTTTTACTGACCCTAATGCCTCCTCAGAGCACGACACTTCCTTTTTGATATCTGTAAACAGATCTGGTAATTTTAATTTTTGTTTGTCTTCCACCTTCCACGCCTCCTAAGTATTAGAAATCGTCAATTTTTGGTGTTTAAGACACCCATTTGAGCTATGAATCCTGAGCTGTCTAAATAACTGAGGAAATTATTTAGTTCTTGGGTACAAAGTTTTTTTCTTATCGTTTCAACTGAAACACTTACACCTGTAACTTTCAAAAGTTACCTTTAGAGCTATGGGTGAGACATTTTTGGGTATCTTTTATCTACTTAGAGAATAAGACGATCGTGGTGAGCTATTATTATTTTTTGGAGACTTTGTCTTAGTTCCGCTATTCCGCTATTCCCATCTGAGATATTCTTTGCTCTACAAGATCGATAATCTTTCTTCCTTGCACATGCGGTAACCCCACATAAGGCATATTTTTGTTTTTGAACACAATTGGACAATTCTGGAAAAACATAAGAGCAGGATAAACGCAATGGAGATGAGACATCTAAGAAGGATAGTTGGCAAGACAAAATGGGATAGATTAAGCAACGAGACTATTAGGAGAATGGCCAACCAGTAACCGATAATGAACAAAATAGCAAAGAGACAAATGAACTGGTATGGGCATCTGATGAGGATGCAATCCAATAGAATAACAAGAACAATTTATGAGGCAAAAAACATCGGAAAAAGAAAAAGGGGCTGACCAAGAAAAAAATGGATACAGCAAGTAGTAGAGGCGGGAAAACTTAAACAAAAATCACTCGAGGAATTGAAAATAATGGTAGGAAACAGAAAAGAATGGAAGAGGTGGGTAACTGAAAATTAAAATAGCTAGCCCAAATCCGACACCCTGTTAGGGTAAAAGGAGGGGGAGAAAGAAAAAAAGAAAGAACACAAAAATAAGTTGAACTATTTTTGTTTAATTTACAACTACAGAAAATAATCTATAACGTACCGTGTCTGTGATATCTGATTGTTTTATCGGTTAGTAGTATGTATATTGCTATTCCTATATATCAAAATGTGCAATTTTATGCTATAAAATCTCCTCCCAATATTGCAAGGTTTATACATTTAATAAAAACATAAGAAATATGTAGCATATATATGCATATGTATTTTGCATATAATCTAGTCTCTAGTTATGATTGTAATGTAAATTGTAATGTTATCTTTTTCTAAAGAACTTTCATTATCCGTCAATTGATTGTTCTTGAGTTTTGCGATGTTGAAGATTAATTTTTTAATTCTCTTATTATAATTCTGTTATTGTATATTGCTTTCCGGATACTTTTATTTTGAAATGCAACGTATAAAAAAATAAGCTACCACATGTTTATTCTTGTCCTATATGCCAAGTGTGCATAACCTACTACTCCAAATCCAAAGGTCATTTGTCGGGAGTGCATACGTTCATCTTAGTTTAAATAACTCGAAAGAACATCAACAGTATAAGATTTTGAACTAAAACTAAAGAATAACCATTTAAAATGCATACTAATATTGAAACTATGTTTATTTTAGCCCACTTAACTTTTTTTTTACTAAGCATTGTGGCATTTAACGTGTTAAAGCATGGTTTTAACTATGCTCCACTTTATTAACAGAGGACCAAATTAGCTCTTTTTTATTTTATCTGTAATGAATTGTATGACAAGCTGTAACGAATAACAATGAGTTTTTTTATAAAATTTATTGGATTATATAACATTATTGTTCACAGTAGTAATCAATAAAATAATTCGTCTTTAACGGTTGAGAACTCAATCAGTTCCTTCTTTGCATAATATTAATTCCTAAGAATTTTTATTGGCATTAGATTTAATGTAAAGATGGAAGTTTTACGGTTCGAAGACCAACAGATATCAGAATTTTATATTTCAGTTCCATTTTTGTGGAATGCAAAATTCATATTGGGAGAAAAATGCACGTAATAAAATTTTAAAAGAATTCTCTTTTATCAATCAATGCCAATAGGCAGAATATATCATATTACAATGAAACCGAATTCATGTATTAGTGAAATATTTGTCTGAATTGAGTGCAACTTTTTACCACTTTAAATAATTACTCAATGGATAAAACAGCAATTGTATACATTTACACACCAAAAATATGAATCGTAGTGTATTCAGAATTCGTATTTTTATTTTTAATTTTTTTAGTGAATTTTATCGATATTCTCAAATTTATTTTTTCCATAGCTAATGTGTTTCTATAACAACTGTTTTGAGTAGATAAGGTATCACTTTAACCGTAAGGGTAGATAAAGTGACACTTTAACAGCAAGAATAGATAAAATGTTTTCCGTCTTGGAATATGTGCATTAATGGCTTCAGTTTTATAAAGGCGCCAAGTATTCACTACACAAAAATCTATAAACTGCAGTATCACTTTGAGGATCCATTTTTTTGTTTTCGTGAATGTGCGATAATATTCCATATCTTGGTCTAAAATATCCACACCTTCAATGTTGGTATTGTAGTTGCGAATAAGCTTTGGCATGGAAACTAGAATATAAGTTTTATCTCAGCGATTCGCATTGACTGTATTTTCAGCTGATATACAGTTCGATACCGTTAGCCTAGATTTATTGTCTTTCTATTTATCAACAACTATGTCACCACACACAAATTGCTGTGATCCGCCTCGTTTCATACAACGGTCTTCTTAAAAAGGTATCTTTTTCCGTTCTCAGCTTCCTGGAGGAATTGACTGCGATAAGTGTAGAATCACAGCAACGGAAACCTAAAGTGATCTGTCAGGGAAGGGATATCTTGAACCTTAATATACCTTAAAGTTTATCATTAAATCGTAGCTTGTTGTAGCCACAAATACTTTTAAAACTTTTTTTTATTCAATAAAATTTACAAATTCAAATACATTAAGGATTAAAAACAACTGAAATTTTACAATTAACATTATTAGAAATATCTATTTTTGGAGCATCACAACTTATACTCGTTTGCTTAAACACTTGATTCGAGGTACTGGATTGATTTTCTGGTCCGCCAAGTATACACTTGGATACAGCAATCTTATTGCTTATTGACTCTTCAATTTAAGATTCTGCAACAGATGACGATTTCCATCCACCTTAACGTTTAGCTTTTAGTAGATCAGCTCCAGAATTTGCGAACATAGTAGCTAAAGAACGACGGAAACAATGCCCCGTGTACATTTCTGAATTTGCAAGTTTCAAAAAATCTGCAATCTTCTTGGGAATATTATATATAGTGTTAATCCCTACCGGTTGAGTAGTGCACTTTTGCTGTCGCTAATTTACAAAAAACTTACTGTGAGGTACGTTTTTGGGGCGCAAGGCAATATACTTTCTCACAATTTCCAAGAAACTCAGCCCACTTTTCTTGTCAGTAATACAAAACGACCTTTCCTGCTTGGTTTTAGTATCAGATAATAAAACAATTATCACCGATTTTCTGTCGTCCACGTTAAACACCTCTAAGTTGTACAATTCATCGGACCTAGTCGCTCCATGCACACCAAAAATAGCAATAACCTTCATCAACAAATAGACGTCATCAGGAGCTTCTGTCAGAAATTTAATAATGTCATCTGACTCCGGGATTTTGGACTTTTTAGCTTCGTATCCTCCACTCAGGTTTTTAGTAAGGTGGTTAACTTGCTGAATTTAGAAATGTCACTATCGTTCTCGCCGATAACCACTTACTGTTTTTTACCGCATCATTGATACAGCTACTGTTAATTCGCATGTTGTGTACCAATCACTACAGAAAAAAAACACGAAGAGGTTAAACTACACAAAGGAGTTGGCAAAGCAATTAGTTTTACCACATCTTCAGAGAAGACTCGAAAATCCCAGAATCCCGAAAGAATTGATGTTGTATTGAACGAATACGAGGACAATTTTTGCTAAACACAATCGCTGAATCAGACCAAACGTACGGATTGGACGAGATAGCACGAGAGAAGTACAGTTGTCTGTTATATCTGTTCAGATGTTTCATCATCACAAAATTCAATAAAGTACTACAACGGTTATAAAAGACGTTTGGCTAGCAAAAAGACATGTAAAATAAAATCAAGAGGATAGAAAAAAAAATACGACTGATTTCTGAACGAACAGCCCGCTTTGTAAAGGGTTTGTCAAACAAAAGAGAAAAATAAGAACACGAGAGGAATAAGAAAAGAAGTCAGTCATAGGGTCCATTTTAGGCCTAACACCGCAACAATGGAAGTTAAACAAGTGGAAATTTTAATAACAAAGGTGAGTAGAGATAGATCACAACAAAAGAAATGTGGCTAAATTAACAAACAACAGGTATTGAAAAATATAATAAAAGTTAAATAAAAATAATTTCCAATAATCAGTTAATACAAAAATGTAACACAATGTTAATAAATGATAAAGCTGATATGTTTTATGTATGACCAAAATATAATTTCAATCAAAATATATAATGTAATAAAAAAAAATAATTTGAAAGTTATTGCATTATAAATTGTAAAAGTGAGAAATCAATTAAAACAATTTACGCACAATATGATCAAATTTATTTATCTTAACCTTCGTCTTCCCGGGTGAGGTACACTTGTACCCCAGATACACATTATTTGTAATATTTTTGAAATTAGCGCCTGTTTCGTTTGGCTAATTTTATTTTGTGTCCATTAAGGTATTGCAAATAATATCCTATTCACAAAATCAGTAACGATGTTTCAAATTAAAAACAAATAAATTATGATCGGCTTGGGGTATATTGATACCCCGCGTGGGAATCTGTGTCATCTGTATTATCGATGGCTTTGCAAATTACTACGCGCATGTCGCAACTCTAAGAACAGAACATCGAACGAAATGCGATAGTTACACGTATTTAGTTTCCCTGTCCCGTTGTAGCGGTCAGTACTAGTATATTTTTACTTCGATTTTGTTATACAACAAGCCAGATATTATACTGCACTATAATCATACAAAAGGTGCAGTAGATACCACAGATAATATGATAAAGCAATACTCTGCTCGTAGGATATGCAACCGATGGCCAATGGCAGTGTTTGGCCAAATATTGGATATTTCTGGCCTGAACGCTTACATATTATGGTGTAACAAGTACCCGGATTCATCTAGAGAAAAAGATGATAGCCGTAATTCTTTACTAAATTTAGGAGAAGCTTTAGTAAAAGAAAATATTACCAGGCGATATAATGAGGGAGTACGATTGAGTAAGACGTTGACGCAGTACATGCAAGATGTTGTTCCAGAGTTGGCGCTGGTGAAGATGCAAATGAAAGCAGCTTGTGAACGATCTTCAAGTGGACGTTGCTACTTATGTAGTCGAAATAAAGATCGTAAATTAAGGCAATTTTGTAAGCAGTGTAAAAATTTTTTATGTGCAGAACGCCATATCAAGGAAGTAATTTGCACCCGATGCCAAGAAACTTCAGACTAGTTTTCAAAATGCATTTATTTTTTATTCCTACAGTTAATTTAATTAAATAATGAAAATTATTTTTTTGTTCGACATACCCTTTGATGTAAAAAAAATGTGTTAATTTAAGATTTATTTAATTTTCTTATAATAAAAATTAAATATACGCATTTTTTTCTCTGGGGTACAAATGAAACCCACATGGGAGTCCACGTTATTTTACCAACGTGGGAAGACGAAGGTTAAGTTAAAATAATGCAAAAAATCTGGTCGACGTGGACCAATGTTTTGTGTAAAACTAATTTAGGTCACTGTTTTAAAAATTGAAATGATAACGAAAAAATACAATTTTTTTAAATGTGAATAAATTAGGAAGTAATTAAAAATTACAAAAATGTAATTGCGTAACTCATTATTGTGGTCTGTACAAATAAAAGCACGTACCGTTTGAGTATGGTGCAATAATTTTACCTAGGGTAAAGAAATGATCCCTGAGCGTTGCGACGCAAGGGACTGAAGCATCTTGGTCAAACTGCAGATGTTTATAAACACACTCACAGGCATAGGTCGTCTTGATATATGTCTGTGCGTGTGTTTAGTACTCTAATACAGCTACAAGAAGCATACCCTATTAAATTAGGGTTTTAAAACGGTCACCCACAGCTTCGATACCAAATTGCGTATATAATTCCGCAGACATTTGAAATTGTAGTTTTTTCTTTGCTTTCAAGGCAATTAACAACAAGTGTATTTCTTTGAACATAAAAATAGATTACCATGTGTTGGTCAATTTGGAAATGAGGATTTACTGAATAGAAGAAAAATAATATACTTTAATTTTAAAGTAAATAAGTAATTATAATATATAAGTAAATAAGATCATATTATTATACAGCATTAATAATATTAAATATAAAATATGCAAATAAATACTAAATGCATTTTTTAACATATCGTCTATATAGAGGTAAAACTCACTAAGTGACATTTTAGCTCAAAACCATGTTTATATCAGTAAGTGACATTTAACATCTAAACTTTCGCGTGGTATAACTCACTAGGTGCTACGTCTAATAATAAGGCAGTTATAGAATGGTAAAAAACATTTAGTGCACTTTGTCTACATTTTGTTGGGAGGTAAAAGTCAGGTTGCACTTAATGATTTTTACCTCTATGGCAATACTTTTAACACGGGATTTTGTAGTTTGGCAGCTGCGTACTTAATTAGAGTTTGAGGTTAGGTTTTAGTCTCTGTGGTTGTGTGGAGTTGTTATTAAAATTATTAAAAGTGTAATATAGTGTAAATATATGCTGTCTCTTTGTAAGTTTGTGACTACGTTTATTTTAATTTTAATAAATCCCTAAATAATAGCCAAAATGAGAAAAACTTATGCAGACAAACTTTTTGATTCATCAAAACCTTCTACAAGTTCTGAGGTATGTAATATCAAGAGAAATAGTTTAAAATTACTTTAAAACAATTAAATTTTTATTTCAGAGATTTCCAAATCGTATTACACGAGTGTTTGCCAGTTCCAGAACTACTAAGATGCTCGAAAGTGTATTACATAAAGAAAATGAAGAACCAATGACACTAACAAAAAATGTAAATATCTACTTCCTACCTAGTGTTTAAATGTTTTTTTATAATAAGTTGTGTATGTAGTTACTGAATTGTGTATTTAATTTCCAGAATGTGCAGTCATTTCAACAAGGGATAAAAAATGATTTATTGTTAACTGAAATTAATTCCGGAAGCGTACAAACCAAGGTCAATGAGTTATTTGGTCACATTGAGGCTGAGAAGACTGTTCCAGATCAGGTCAAGAAACACATATTACTTATTATATTTGTTATCCAAGTAATCATCACAATAATTCAGCCCGATGTTGCGTCCACTGCTGAACATAGGCCTCCATAAAATTACTCCATTGGGTTATCATCATGCAGAGACTAATTAACTTTTGTATTTCAGGTGCTGAAAGAGGATGTTGTAATGGCAAGAGTTAAAAGACAACGAAGTACATTAAAAATCGTTCCGTATTCATCAAGCAGTGACAGTGATTTTTCGTCTTATGACATAGATATGGACTCCTGTTTCAGACCATCGAATTCACCTCTTTCTTCGACACCAGATATCTCCGATTTATTAGACTTCGCTGAAGCTACAGAAATTAATACCAAAAAATGTACATTAACAAGTAGGCGAAAACGAAATGAAAAGAACTGTAAAGTAAACATTACTAAAGAGAAACGTTCCAAATGTGAGCCATATTATAACAAATTTAAACAATGCAATGCAAAGGGTCCCAAATTTGTTGATTGTACAAATTGCAGATATAAATGCTCATTAAATTTTAATGAAAAGGATAGGAACACATTGTGTCAATCATATTGGTCTTTTAATGATTTTAAGAGGCAAAAAGATTTTATAATAAAAAATGTTACGCCAGTTAAACCAAAACGTTTAAAAAATAATGTTAACAACAAAACGGTTTCAAGATTGTACTTCCTTGAAAGTCCCTCAGGACGGCACAGAGTATGTGCCAAGTTTTTTGAGAGAACGCTATGCATTTCTAATGGTCCCATAAACACGGCCTTACAAGGAACCAATTCAACAGGTTGTTTTTTCAGTGAAGATAAAAGGGGTCGCAAAATCCCTGCAAACGCTACTAATGAAGAGTCTATCCAGTTGGTAAAAAAACATATTGAGTCATTCCCTGCTGTAGAGTCGCATTATACAAGGGCCACCAGTCAAAGACTTGATTTGGACTCTAAATTATCAATTAAAAAAATGTACAATCTCTATCTCGAAAGTCTAGCTGAAAATCAAAAGCCAGTCAGTCATTGGAAATACAGGCAAATTTTTGGTAATGACTATAATTACTCTATTTTCGTTCCTAAAAAAGATCAATGTGCAGCATGCAGTAAATATAACATGGCAGATACAACAAAAAAACAAGATTTAGAAATAGAATATTCAATGCACATAATAAGGAAGAATGAATGCCATGAAGCAAAAAATACAGACAAAAAGTTATCTCAAAACGACAAGACATTTAAAACAGCAACATTCGACCTTTAAAGTGTATTGCAACGTTCGACTATTAAAGTGTATTGGTAGCAACGAAATTGGATCTATTCTGTTAAAGTATATTACAAACTTCACAGTTCTGAAAATATCATTGTTTTCAGACACTTGTGGAGGTCAAAATAGAAACCAGCAAGTGGCTGCTGCACTTCTATATGCAGTGCATACTACGCACTTGGAATGCATGGAACAGAAATTTTTAGAGTCAGGACATAGTCATATGGAGTGCGACTCTATGCATTCGGCGATAGAGCATTCTAAGAAAAACCGAACAGCTTTTATCATGAACGATTGGCTGGAAATATTTAGGTTAGCACGACAGAAAAGATTACAGTAGGAGCCGTATGCAGTACGAGAACTTAAATATACAGATTTCTATGATCTAAATAATTTGGCACGAACAATAATAAAAAATAGAACGAAAGATGAAGACGGCTGCACAGTATCCTGGATAAAAATTAAATGCTTCAAATTTGTAAAAGAACATGCCGATGTGATTTTTTTTAGATATGACCATTCATCGCCGTATAAAAAATTAATTATTTCTTGTGGTCCAGGAAGAAGGAGTAATCGGGATATTTCAGAAATAAGGTTAAAATCTCTCTATAACGATTTACTCCCAATTTCAACTCCGAAGAAACGAGATCTAGTTAAACTTTGCAAAGACAATCTCATACCAGATGAAGTTCATCATTATTATAAAAGTTTACCAACAAGTACCTCTACAAATGACAACCTGCCAGAACCCAATTTTGATGAGGAATCAGAAGATTCAACATCAATTCATCCTTAAAATAAGTTTTTTTGTTATATTGTTGTGTTTAATTTTACAGGAATTTATTATAATTTGTAATAGTAAACGAAATAATAACATTTTTCATCACTTCCTGTCTAGTTACTTTATCCCTAAGTACCAATCAGGAATATGATAGTTTGAGGTAAAATTCATTAAGTACATTTAGCTTAATAATTTTAAAATTATTGAGTTCTGATCATTTCTTTTAAAACAGGATAGTAAAGTAACACCTAACCTCCATAAATAATATCACTTCTATCTATAATAATCATAAATAAAATTAAAAAGTGAAAAACGGACAAAATGTTAAATATCTCTGTTGTACTTATTTGTAGTTAGTGAGTTTTACCTCTATATAGACGATATATACTAATAATGTCCAATAATAATAATAATAACCTATAGTATTCAGAAACACCCATTTATCCAAAACAAAGTAACATTCAAAAGTTGATCAGAAATCAAATAAAAACCTATTTTCATATACCCCTAAAGGTTGCTCCAACGTAGGAAACAAAACAAACAAATTTAATTGAGATACATAAATTAACTTTTTTAGACACAATTTATACAAACAGAACGTAAAGCATTTAATGAAACTCCAAATTGCTGTTAAATGAGGTTACTTTTATGAACATTTTTCCTTTGGTGTGCTTTCAATTTTAAAAATAATTACAATTGAAATATTAATTTAATGTATTCTAAATATAATTTTAATCTAAATAAATTTGATAAATATTTTGAGGTTTAAAACTGCAACTTAATTAGATATCTACACATTTTTTTACTACATAATTAGGAAGTTGTTTGTTATAAACAGGCAAATTGACCATCTATCCATCTTCTATTTATTTTTCAATAATCTCTCTCAAATTGCTCCTTATTATAAATTTTATAAACTTTTATTTTTTTTTATTTAATAACCTTATGTTAAGGTTGACTGTGTACTTTTTTCGTGAAATCAGATTCCCAGGTCATCTGCAAAGCACTGAGCAAGATGTATGTGGTTACTAAGAATATCTATCAACCCATTCATGACCATATTTCACTAAAGAAGAAATAAGACTTCTTCTGTGGATAAGCTCTGACTACCTGTGCTGACACTGTAAAGTTTAGTTATATTGCGTAGATTACTCTGTTATTTAGTCCATCTACCTGCAGCTTATTTCATATATTCATTTTAGTGGAATCATTCTTGTACGTGCTTTGTAGTGATTGTTATCAAATGCACTCTGTATATCGAAAAATTCAATCAACGTCATCTTTTCGTTTTCTAGAACGTACCTTATCCTTTGTACAAGACGACGCAGTAATGTGTACCTTGCATTATGTTTTCTCATAACTGAACTGTTTGCATTCCTTGCATTATGTTCTTTCACGCATAAGTTGTATACTCTTATTTTTCATACATCCATCTAACTCTCATGTGGCATTGGCGACATCTTCAAGGGTTCGTGGTTCTTTTAGGAAAATGGCCATCAGGAGTATCCAGTATACTCTTTGGCAGCGAACCAGATGGTTTGAATTGTCTTTGTATGGCTTTGTTAAAAGCTCTGCAGTAATGGCGGACAATGTTTCTTTAAAATAGTGGCAAATCTAATTTGTCATTTTCATTTGAAATACTATATAGTTTCCACGCATTGACAAGTTTGTCATGTGCATTGTTTAGTGCATCTTGCCAGAGTTGTAAAACGTTGGCTTCGTCGGTGGTCTTACATGCATGTTTATCATAGTAGTTTTTAGTGATGCCCCACACCAATTCAATTGGATTGTACTGGCAGTGATATGGTGGTAGTCTTAGGACCTCATGACCATATTTTAGTGCCATTTGGTCAACGAGAAATTTTTTCTCAGTAATGTGTTCTTTGCACTTATTTAATAATTCAGCTTTTAAAACTAGATGTTCGTGTTCTATATTTTTCTCCGACAGCCACTTTCTTAAGTCTTCTTTTTTCCAGCTGCTTGTGGGAAACTTTTCCTCCTCTCTGGTATTATACGAAGCATTGTCTAAGACTATTAATGACGGATTTTCCAGATTTTTTAATAATTTTTCCTCAAACCAATGTTCAAAAATATCGGCGTCTATATTTCCGTGGTAATCATCTGTTTTTTGAAAAAAATATAAGACTAGCATTGGGTATAAAACCTTCCGCATTTCCTGCATGCAATATAATATATCTTTTGCCATTACTCGCACTAGTACTCGAATAGCATTTGGTAGAATCATCTTGCCAGAATGATTTGATATTATTTCCTTTCGCAAAAATCCATGTTTCGTCAAAAAACACAAATTGTCTGGCAAATTCGGAATTCTTGTTTTTTAAATAGTTTCTTATAAATTTCCACCTTTTTCCAACAACATTGGACAGCTCGGACAACACTACGATTATTGGTTTTTTTGTATCTAAAACTCATAGCTTTTAATACTTTTGATAAACTGGTCAAACCCATATCACAAAGTTCTCTGTCCTTTATTTTTTGAATAAGTGTCTTTCTTGTAACATGTTCTTTTGCTTTGTACATGTCATAAATGATATTTCTGATTGAGATTTTAATACCTTGTGGCAAGTTTCAATAAATTATCATCACAAAGCATTCAATTTGCGTTTTTTCACGATTTATAAAAAAATTGTTTTGGTAGCGCTGATTTATCCTCAAGTACTACAGCCGACCAGTAAGAGGTTCGGTACCACAAAGCAGGTAGAAAAGGGAAAGCATAACAGAGTGGCTGTAACTAGAGTCATAAATTATTTTTCGGGCGTTAATCCGAAATACGACAGGGTAAAACGACTTCACTATAACTGGCGCCTACTGTACCTTCTTTCCAACGACCTCTCATACGTCACAATCAAACGGGCCGTTCTACTCTCACCACAAAACTAGCAAAAAATTACCAGAATAGACCTTATAATTCGGTGGAGGCATTCAGTTGTAGCTTATTGGCGCATCCACTAAATCCTGCTCCATAATATGGAGCAGGATTTAGTGGATGCGCCAATAAGCTACAACTGAATGCCTCATATGTAGATTTTCTTGCATTTTTTAATAATACATTAACCCATTATCGAAAGATATGATGCAGCAATTTTACAGTAAAAAGTTTACCCAAATTTACCAGTAACCTGCTTATCTATAACATGTAAACAATTATTATAATTATATATTTCAAATTTATATTACGATAAAAAACAAAAATTTTAAATCATATTTTTACAATGTAGAATATTTTTTAATGTTCACAGCGGCAGTGTTTTAAGTAAGAAAAGAATAAATAAAAGATAAATTGTAAAAATTGTCTGTTTATCGCGATAACTACCAGTTTTTAAAAGTATTTAACCAACAAAAAGTAATTAGTAATTATTGTTTTGTAGAGTTTTTAACATCAAGAGCTGTAATATTATTCGGTAAGAAATTGTTTATTAATACCTTTCTAACCAAAACATTCAGCTGTGTTGACATTTTTTGTCACATTTGACATAAGCCAATCCTATCAAGGACTGGTTAGGCGAAGTATTAGCCAGGCAATCAGTAATACAGATATGCGCTACAATTGCTGCGTATCAGTCGAAACTTTATTGCAAGAAAACTAAAAATAATTACTTTTGACTACATAAGTAACAACTTAAATTAATGTTTTCCTACAGTTAGCAACATCATGTCTGGAAACAACATCATCAGTAATAATCCAAATTGATACGCAACTGGTACTAACAAGACAACAAGAGCTAAAGCTAACAAGAATTTCCAATAATCGGATATGCATCTACTTAACAAATCCTGAACTTATCGAACATATTTTAAAATATTACCCTACGATTTCAATCAACTCTGTAGAACTACCAGTAAGAAGACTGGTTACCCCAGTCAAAAACCAAAAGACTAATAATTTCCAACGTCTGTTCATCAATACCTTATGAAATTATAGAAAAACACCTTAAAGATCTAGGTTTTCAAATTGCTTCACCAGTGTCATATATTAAAATTGGAATCCCCGGTGGTGAATTTACGCATATTAAAAGCTTCAGAAGACAGGTATACGTTACTCCAACCACAGATAGCCTCGAAATTGAAACTTCATCAATAATTCCATTCGACAGTAATTCGTACAGAATATTTCTCTCCACCGACAAAATGACATGTTTTCTATGCAAAAAACATGGACATACAGCAAACTGTCAAAATCCTTCTAGCAATCCTCTCCTAAATGAACAAACGTCCCCAGCTGACTCCATTCCTGCTATCCCAATATCAAACAATATGGCACCACCAAACACAACACAAAATACGGTTCCCAGTAAACAGATAAAAACTGTCGATATATCCACCACTTCTATTGCCGCAAACAATGAATTTCTTCCTCCTACCACTGGTCAGAAACGAACTCGTTCTGACTTCAGCGATTCTAGCTTCCAAGAAAGAAACACATCTACTAACTTACCCATCAAAGACATAAAAATGCCTTCACCCGATGCAAAAGTGCATAAAAAGCTTAAAATTAAAAAATCCAAGAAACTCGCACCCGATCAATCTAAATTTACCGCCTCCTCTGTTCTCACAATCAATAATCTTTATCAAGAAAATTCAAACTCATTCTCTTTACCGGTTAAAAATTTTCTTGCCTTGCTGGAAAACTCATTCGGCAGTAATAACCCTCTTCAAGAAGCACAGCAGTTCACTCAAAATGTTTGATCACTACTCGACGACATGCTTAGAATATTCCCTTCACTGTAAGATAGAAAAATCAAGGATAGATTTACAAGAGTTTCTAAGAAAATTAAACAGCAACTTAATATAGACAATTCAAAAATTGGAAGCAAAACATCGCAATCTACAAATAATAATGAAGATGATCTAACCGACTCTTCTCTAACCTCTCAACGTTCTCAATGTTAAATATATTTTATTTCACGTTAGTGCAGTGGTACTACAATGGGTTCTACCCTCGCTTAGAACGCTTACAATAATTAATCAATAATACAAAAGCAACAAAAAATGTTGGAAGCCTTGACAGAATGCCGAATTGACTCTCGGTATATAAATATAATTAAACACATATACCAAAACGCAACAGCTAGTGTTAGAGTGGGTGATCGTCAAACCCAGAAATTCCCGATACAACGTGGAGTACGCCAGGGGGACATCATATCGCCGAAACTGTTCACTACGATTTTGGAATATATATGTAAAAGGGCAAAACTGACCGACAGGGGCATAAACATAAACGGAGAAAAGCTTAGCCATCTAAGGTTTGCAGATGATATTGTACTAATAGCTGATAGGATAGATGAGGCCAAAGAACTTTTAAATCAGCTCTACCTTTCCTCGCTAGAAGGGAGATTGAAAGTAAATATATCTAAAACCCAGATGATGACAAATCTTGTAGTCAGCGAAGATATATGCGTAGGAACAAGATCCATAGACCAGGTAATGGCCTATAAATACCTAGGTCATGAGATTCGCATAGGAAAAGATAACCAAACCGTTGAGCTTCTCCGTCATATAAGACTAACTTGGGCAGCCTTCGGCAAGCTGAACCATATTTTCAAATCGTCTGATATACCAATATGCCCAAAAAAAAAAAAACGTTTAATCAGTGTGTTTTGCCAGTGTTAACTTACGGTGCGGAAACGTTGACCATGACAAGGAGAACAGTTCAAAAGATCCGTGTGTGTCAAAGGGCGATGAAGCGTGCTATGTTGGGCGTTTCTCTACGAGACAAGATCCCAAATCACCAGCTACGACAAAGAACAGGAGTAGCTGATGCAGTAGAGAGAGTAGCAACACTGAAATGGAACTGGGCAGGTCACGTGGCTCGAATGACAGATAATAAATGGACAAAGCGGATACTGAAATGGAGACCAAGAGATGATGCTTACCGAAGCAGAGGTCGTCCACCAACACATTGGACTGACGATCTTAAACGTTGTCGTAGGAATTGGATGCAAGAGGCACAAGATCGAAATAGATGGAAAATTATGAGGGAAATCTATGTCCAGCAGTGGATAAGCGACGATTGAATGATGACAAAAGCAGATATCATCTGCCTTTAAGAAACCAATTTCAAATAAACTCATAGACGTGATCTTAAAAATTTTGAAGGTTACCATTTCCTTCGGACTACGTGTCTAATGATTTATTTTCTATACCATAGATCCTAACTACCAATTTAGAGGCCATAGCAATAACTGTCTGGTGTCCCGACCAAATAACCATATGCAGTACATATATTCCACCTAATTACAACTTAATTACTATTTAAATGAGAATAAGCCACAATTAAAGGTTAAATTACGTTTAATTGTGGCTTATTCCCATTGAAATAGTAATTACTTTAAAATGCCATAAGAAAATAGCGTCAGAATCATTACAACTTAACAGAAACCGAGTTTTTTTCTTGAAAGACATTCAGTTGTTGAACAGAATATGACCCCTTGTTTTCCATGTACTTTACCTTTAACTTATAACTTATTGATACAACTGTTGAATTATTTAGTCATAGGTTTTAAGCTTATAGATTAACTGTAGCAATTAGTAACTTGTGCTTTTTGTAATTATTGTACACAATATTGTTTGTGTTAATGGTCTTTGCAGCCGAGACACATTAATTTAAATAAAAAAAAAAACTTTATATTAGTGATATAGTAGTAAAATAACGGAAGTATTTTCATCACTTTCCTGGAAAAAGGAAATATTTTTAAAATTATTTATTTATATTTAGATAAATCCTATTTTATAATTAGAGTTAATAAGAAATGAGTAAAATAATTTTTAGATTTTTCTTAAATAGCCCTAAGAAATGCTGCATTTTATTTTAAAACGCAGCAAGAAACAACATTTGTTAAAGTTTTATTTGAAGTAAGGATATTATTTAGAAAGAATAATTCTAAAACGTTGACTTTGTGACCTACTTCCTTTGCCTCACTGTCCTGCGAGACACTTTAATAAAATGTGAAAGCCATTTATTTATTTTATGAACGTGATTCATTATTAGTTTTAGCTTTGGGCTTAGCTTTAGGTGAGTTTTGTTAGGTATTAAATTTATGACCTCTTTTTAGTTGTCAGTATAGAAAATGGTAAATATTAAAGGCTTCGGGGGAAATTTAATGTGACACTTTTATGGAAAGTAGGAACATGTAGTTATGATATGATAGTCATCTACGTGAAATAATTTATTGCAATAAATATGACATTCATAGATCTAGTCTTATTTGAATTGTGACTGGAGCTACTATACAACTTCTTTGTTGATGTGAAATATTGCATTGTTTTTGACGTTCATTTACTTTGTAATAACAAAATACTTACACAAAATATTACTCTTGTTTCACAAATATTTATGTTGTTATTTTAAATAATTCAACCCTCAGTTTTAAAAAAAAGTGTTTTATACTTACCAATTCTAAAAAATACAAACCTTTTATGAAATATTACACTGTTTGTTACACAGTTTACAATTGAAGAGCTTGGTGCAAAAACCGGCTAAAAACCATTTTTTCCAAAAATTAGATTATCGCTTATTTTGACTCAAAAAAATACTCCGCATCGTTTGCTGCATAAGCCGTCCACGTATAATGTATAGTTGGTTGTCTATCCTTACGTGACCCATTCTTGCGCCAAGCGGCTTGTAATTTTATTGAGAAAATCGATCCTACGGATCGCAAAAAGTGTCTAGGTGCTACCATAGTATAAAAAGAAACTTTGTGGTTAAACTGTGGTGCTACACATGACCGGTTTTTGCCCCCAACAGGTAGTGAGAGCTAACCCTACTTTTGTGTGGTATTGATACGAATATTAAACTTGTTAAAGATGAGTAGTTTTGAGAGTGTTTCTGAGAGCGAAAGTGATAATTTTGGTGATAATAGTGATAATGATTCTGATTATGTATTCAAAAGTAATACTGGCCGAAATAATACAGGGGGTAAGTTATTGGTTCTTTTTAGAATTTAGTTATTTATCCAAGGTTGTTTAATGGATTTTACAGAAGTAGAACCAGCTACTAGTTGTTTAGGAATCACAAGCAACAGACGTGAGTTCCAAAACAAGCATATAACTACAGAAAGCGATTCCACCAGCGACTCCTTTAGCAGCGAAAATAATGAAGGTAAGAATCATGCCTTTTTTAACCGTTCATAACTTCTAAACGGCTGAATCGAATTTCTTGAATCAGGACTAACAATAGGTAGATATTTTCCACTTTTCGACTTAATGATAATTTTAAATTAAAAAAACTAAAAAAAGCCTAGACGATATGGCTAAAAGAGGCTCTTTTTGATTTAAATGTGTTAACGCAACGATGCAGAGACATGAATGTAGATGTATATGCGTGTTTTATTGACTATCGAAAAGCATTTGACTGCGTTAACCATCAAAAGATTATCAAAATTCTGAGAACAACTGAAGTTGACGAACAAGACTTGCCAATTATCTCAGAACTATACTGGCACCAAACGGCAACAATTGAAATAGAGCACACAACATTCTAAGATATACAAATCCGTAGAGAAGTGAGACAGGGTAGCGTCTTATCCCCGCTACTGTTTAATTTATATTTGCAGTCTATATTAAAAGAGGCATTAAACGAGGTCCAAGGCGGAATTAAGATTAACGGAACCAGCATAAACAACATCAGATATGCTGATGATACCGTCTTAGTAGTAAGCAACGCACAAGAACTACAAAATATAATAAATGCGGTAGTTCACCACAGCGAAATGTTTGGTTTACATCTAAACGTTTCCAAAACTAAAACTTTAGTATTTTCAAAGACACCAATAAATGTACATGTGTATGCCAAGGATCAAATAATAGAACAGGTAAATTCCATAAAATATTTGGGAGTAAATATCAATAGTCAGTGTAATTCAAAAGAAGATATCCTGTCAAGAATCGAACAATCAAGGAAAGCATTCATGAGCATGAAAACATTTTTTACAAGATCAGACATTAGTCTGCAGCTTAGAATCCGAATGATCAGATGTTACGTTTTTTCTGTCTTATTGTATAGCTGTGAAAGTTGGACAATGGACTCTGAAATAGAAAAAATAATGGATGCCTTTGAGATGTATATATACAGACGAATGCTGAGAATTCCATGGGTGTAAAGAGTTACTAATGTTGAGGTACTTCATCGCATGTGTAAACAAAAAGAATTGCTAAGAATAATCAAAGAGAAAAAAATGCAATACTTGGGTCATGTATTGAGAGGCGAACAATACGAATTACTTCAAGTTATACTGGAAGGAAAAGTACAGGGCAAAAGATCAGTAGGAAGACGCCAGAACTCGTGGCTGAAAGACCTGAGGAGATGATTCGACCGCTCATCCGCAGAAATCTTTCGCGCAGCAGATTCCAAAACTACAATTGCCATTTGGATCGCCAACTTTCGAAACGAGACGGCGCCGTGAAAAGAAGAAGGGACAGGTTAGTAAATTGGATGGTATACAGCAGACTAGCGCTGTACTAATTAGTCGTCTTTTGCGATAAGTAGGAAAAGCTTGTTAAGGTATAGAATACTTGAACGTCAAGCCTATATAAGGAAAAACAGTAGCGAACCTAATTAGAACTAATTATAATAACGTAAGTAAGTCTTGTTTTTCTTTAATTTTTTCCACAAAGAGTTTTGTTTGTGTTTACTTGTATGTATTTGTTGAGTATAGTTGCAGTCTGCTGTGTTTTATGTGGAACAGAGCTTTCATATACTGGTATTTTTATTTATACTAATTAAAATATTGAACTATGTATAAGCGATATCATAATATAATATATAAGTGATATCAGTCCTCAATGGATTATAAATAGACTTCGGCAAATATGCATATTGCATATTTTGCATATTGTGCATATTTTATGCAAATATTTCATATTTTGGCATATTTGTATAAAAGTTTGCATAAAGTGCATAAAAGTTCAGATTTTTATACTGTATTTGAAAATTTTTAAACATACCAATTTATTTCAATTCTTGTATAAAATTTTGTAGTAATTTTAATCAAGAAATGATCTAAGTACGTAATCTCTACAGGTACAAAACATTTAAAATTTCAAAGAAGATCAATTTAAGTAGCCCTCAACATTCTTAGAAAGTCTCGGTCACTGAGGCATTCAGTTATTGGATAATCGCTAAGGGTTCGCTCATTTGCATTTTATGATCTAATCCCCAAATCTATCTACAATTTATTGTATCTTAACAGCAGGTAAACGGCTAATAGTTTTGTTCCTAATTTAGGGATTTTCCAAAATCTCCCAGTTTATTGAATTAGGTACCTAAACATTTCTAATTTGATGCTCAGATTTGTAAATCATTTTTGTTTTGATATTCAAAGCGTAAACACTCGTTGTGCGTAACAAAAAGGAAGATTGTGATTTTATAATGCCTAAAACAACCAGTGCTTCAACTTGGATTAAACCTTATAAAGAGCTGTCTATGGATATGGGAAAAATCTACTGTTCAGTCTGTGGCAAAATTGTAAGTATCTAATATTTTCTATTAAATATCTAATATTTCATACATACAGGGTGTTTCCAAATGACACTTACAACGTTTGACTCTAGATACTTCTCGAAAAATTGAACAAAACGATATAGTTAATGAGGGGTCAAACTTATTTACTTTTCGAGATACAGGGTGTTAAAATTAAAAAAAAATTAAATTCTTTTAGTTAATAACAACAATAACTTTAAAACCAATAAACGTATTTACTTGAAATTTAGTACTCGTAGGTTATTTTTAAATGAAAAATAGCTTCCTTTAGTGAGAAAAAATTGTCCATGGTACAATACAATGGTGTGTATTTAGAAAAAATTTTCACCTTTACTTTTTTTTATGAAGTCAGCTATTCTAAAACACAATTATTTTTCTTGTAATTGAATTAACAAAAAAAAAACTTTTGTTGAATTTTAAAATAAGTTATATGATGTACTAATGGTTAGTAACAAAAACTAATTTGTGGATTAATACTGCATTTAAAACACTTAGCGAGTGTTTTATTTTCCACACCAGTTATTTGATTAACCAAAAACACCTTGTATATTTTTATATTTTAAAGGTTGGGTTAAAATAAAGGTTTTTATTTTTATTTATAGATAGCATGTGAGAAGAAATTTCAGATAGACCAACATGTGAGAACTGCGTCACACATTGCAAAAAAAGGAAAAATAGGAGGAAAACATCAAACTTCAATGGCTAAATGTTTCCAATCTACTTCAAAAAAATTAGATGAGCAAGAAACTTTTAATAAAGACTTGTGTCGCGCATTAGTGTCTGCAAACATACCGCTTTCAAAATTAGCAAATGTAAATTTTAGTTCGTTTCTAAAAAAATATTGCAAACTTAATGTTCCAAGTGATCGGTCTCTAAGAAGAAATAATGTGAACGGGCTATACTCGTCGGTGTTAATTAATATTAAGGAAGAAATTGCAGATAATTATTTTTACATATCTGTAGACGAAACCACTGATTCCTCAGGAAAGTATATTGCTCATTTATTGATTGGTGTTCTTAAAGAAGATACCTTACCAAAATCTCATCTTATTTCATGCCAGCAACTTGAGAAAACAAATGCTTTAACAATTTCGCGTTTTATACAAGAAACATTAGCAACTTTTTTTCTTCCGACAACTATTCCTTTTAATAAATTACTGCTTATTTTATCGGATGCTGCTCCTTATATGGTGAAAGCAGGACAAAATTTAAAAATATTTTTCCCAGATTTAATACATGTTACTTGTGTAGCGCATGGATTAAACAGAGTTGCAGAGGAAATACGAAAAAAGTTTCCTCTTGTAAATACCATGATATCCAGTGTCAAAAAAGTATTTCTTAAATCTCCTATAAGAATTCAACTTTATAAAGAAATGCTACCTAACATTCCTCTTTCACCACAACCTATTTTAACGCGATGGGGAACATGGTTAGAAGCAGCTAATTTTTATGCAGATCATTTTGTTAAAATAAAGAACATAATTGATACGTTAACAGACGAAAGTTCCCAATCTCTTTTGGATTCTAAACAAACTTTTCAGAGTAACTTGCTTCAACAAGAACTTTCATTTATAAAATCAAATTTTAGTTTTGTTCAAAAAACAATTACTCAGTTAGAATCACCAAAACTGTCATTGTTCGAAAGTACAGCATTAATAAAAGAATTTGCGTCATGTTGTCGGAACGTTAGAGGTAATATTGGAAAAGATATTTTAAAAAAATTTAGAGCTACTATGGAAAAAAATAAAGGTTACCATATTCTTTCTGAAGTAGTCAGTGTTCTAGCTGGAAATATTTCGGAAACAATTAATTTAGAACCAAATGTTTTGGTTAGTTTGAAAAATGCTCCCGTTACATCAGTTGATGTTGAACGAAGTTTTTCCATATATAAATATATGTACTCAGACAGAAGCCACAAGTTTTTGTTAGAAAATTTTGAACACCACTTGGTCATTTATTGTTACCATAATTCTAAATAAGTTTATTCATACTTAAAAATGATGTAGTTACTTAAAATAAATGTAAATCTTAATGAATAGTAGGAAATATTTAGTTATGTACACTTTTTTTTTAAATAAAATTGTTACTATTTTACGATTTTTTTATTTATTTGTATGCATATTTTGTAAACTATTTGCATATTTTCGGGTAAACACGTGCATATTTATGCGCATATTTTCTACATTTTTATTTGCATATTTTCTACATTTTTATTTGCATATTTGCCGAAGTCTAATTATAAATCAAATCAAATATCTGAAAAGTTATCAGTCAGAAATTGATTTTCTAACTCTTCGTCTACGTATCAATGTTTCCATTACACTTTCTTATAAATTACTATAGAATGGACAAAATTACTTTATTGTGTTACTACTTTATGCTTGAAATTATGAACACCAACATGATTTCCATTTTTTAGTTGAGAAAATTTAGTCTGTTACGAAGAGCAATTTTAATATTCTATTAGAAGTGCTAAAAATCGTGCTATATTTTATATAGTGCGGTATATACATGTATGGCGTATCCTAGTAAATATACCTCGACTTTAAGAAGTTTACCGTGCGTCCTGAGATTAAACTTCGAAATATTAAAAGCATAAAACTTTAAAAGGGCTTTTAATAGTTTTCTCGTGTAGTAGAGTGCTTAATCCAGTTATTGGAATTTGCTTTCTGCCCGCTATTAGTATTCTATTAGTATGTTTAAAAGGAATTATATTTTTCTGCAAGAAATAACCAAATACTTTGAGTATTGCATAATTATCAATAGTTACTCTTACACAAAGTCTACTAAAAAAGCATATAGAATCCTTTTACTATTTTTATTGGGAATGAGCCATAATTTTACCTTAAAATACGTATATTTTGACGTTTTAATTTCCACTTCGGAAAATAATAAAAAAGAGCTTTAGAAAAAGTAGCTACAAAAAAATACTAAGTATTTATATTAATCTTATTTCTATTTTTAATTAAACTACTGTCATTATTAAAAAGCTTACAGTGAAGTAAATCTTCATTGATCTGAGTAGATCAATCTGCATTTTCGCCGTTAGTAATTCTTCTCCGTCACAGGTTGGTGTGTATTCTGTCTCGATTTGTAATTGAACTCCAATCCTTTCTGTCTCTCTGAATTAATTCTTCTGTCACTCTTCCTTGTACATTTCCAAACCGTTTTAATCTTTAGACCTTTATGTGTTAAATAATTTCTTCCCGGTTCATCTGACTTCTAGTTTCGCTATTAAGTAGCCTTCTAAATTCTCTGTCTTCTGTTTTCTTACTTCTCAGAAGTAAAGGTCGTGACTGGTCTAATTGCAGTTTTGTATATCATAATTTTGTTTTTTTTATCGTTATTTCTATTCCTTAGTAATTTTTGATATTTGCTTAATATTTTGTTGATACGATCTCATCAGATTGCTTGGATGTGCTTGGTTGTGGTTTGATATTTTGGATGTTCTGTTGATTTTCATAATTATAACTTCTTTTTCTTGTCTAAACATACAGAGAACTAGCATTATTGTCGGCTGCAAAGAAGGCATAGTCAGAAAGAGTATTGGGATCAAAATATCTGTAGCTTTAAATCCGTTGATAGAGTTTTTAAAGGTAGTAGATTTTAACCAGTAGAATTTTATTAAACTGATAGCGGGTGATACACCGTACAGGATGTTCTTTTATCCAAAGTTGGCAGGCATCATAGACGATATTTTTCACAGACTTAACTACAAACCTGAATATTTAAACCTAACTTAAATGACAAGCGTGGCCGTCTAATATTAATAGAACTTTGCCTTCAGGTTTCCTTAAAAGAAAACGATTTAGACACTTCATAAAAATAATGTTATTTACATATTTACATAGCAGAAGAGCATAAGTATCTAGGCATGATCCTAGATAAAAAAGTCTTGTGGTCCAGCCATATAAAGTAAGTAAAACAAAAGTACGAGCGTGGAATTAATCTTCTGCGTTTCGTTTTTCCGTAATTCGTTCCGTAATTCATTCTGAATTACGGTTGTATTCTTTACGGTTCAACATGCAAAACAAATCTATTAACTCTTGATAGAATACAATTTAAATCAATAAAAATTTGTCTAGGAGCTATGATGTCTTCACCAAACCAAGCAGTTCTAGCAGAAGCACAGGAACCACCTTTACACATACGTAGGCAAATGTTACCCAACAAACGTCTAATAACATACAGATTGTTTAATATAACCATGATTCACAAAATAGGTTTACTTTTGACAGAAAATTTAACAAATTCTTATTGAAGAATAAAAAATTCTCCTCCTCTTGCAGAATCTTTTATCAATACGAATTCATTTCAATCTTATATATTACAGCTACCAAAATTTCCTTTTTACATACAAGACTTTAAAGTTCTGATAGACAAACCAACCATTATAATGCCCTCTTATTCAGACTTGCCAATTTTAACTAATCTGATATTCAAATCCATACTAAGCAAATTAGGGGAAGATTTAACAATAATTTATACAGATGGTTCAAAAACTGTTGACAGTACTGGTTTCGCTTTTTTTGTTTCAAACGGCAATTATGTTGAGAAATATCGAATTCCTGAATGTTGTTCTATTTTTACAGCCGAGGCTGCTGCTATACAGAAAGCACTAACTTGGTATGTTCTGATATAATGGAATAATGGTTCTAATGGAATCTGATATTCAAATCCATACTAAGCAAATTAGGGGAAGATTTAACAATAATTTATACAGATGGTTCAAAAACGGTTGACAGTACTAGTTTCGCTTTTTTTGTTTCAAACAGCAATTATGTTGAGAAATATCGAATTCCTGAATGTTGTTCTATTTTTACAGCCGAGGCTCCTGCTATACAGAAAGCACTAAAATTGTGTGTGACTAATTATTGTGAGAACATCGTAAAAGTATCAGATTCTCAGGCAGTATTACAAGCTATTCGTAGCCATCTATTGGATAGTTTTCAAAACTCCATTATACTTGATATCAAAAAATTATTACATGATCTAAAATTTACAAAAAAAAACAGTTACTTTACTCTGGGTTAAAGGACACAATGGAGTAATTGGTAAGAAATTAGTGGATGGTACGGCAAAAAATACATCTGAGATATCCGAAATTACCAATTTTTACTACTTTAAAGATCTTTTTTCTATTATCAGGAGTATTGGCAGGGAAAGATGGATGTCAAAATATAAAGAGGTTCAGAAGACTTCAAGAAACCATTACTTTTCTATTCATCCATGCTTACCAAAAATATTCCCCATTTTAATTTTAACTATAATAAAGTACATTCTTCGTTAACAACCTGCTTAAAACTTAACTATGGCCTCTTTCCAGAGCATCTGCATAGGATTGGAATCTATGAAACTCCTTTCTGTCCTTGTGATGGTAAATCTGTCGGAGATTTGAACCACTTATTTTTCGATTGTCCTAATCATAGGGAACAGACTCGAAGCCTATATTTAGGTTTAATTGATCTCAATATTAGCCTACCAGTTAACATCAGCAATCTGTTATCTTATTCTGACAAATCTATATATAATATTCTAATCAAGTTTATAAACGATTCTAAAATAAAAATTTAAACATCCTTATAACAATTTTCTGCGGCAAAAAGATTTTTTGTCTAATGCCATCTCTCTCTCACACACACACATACATATTTTGATTTTATTGTCTACACATCACAGGTGTCTACACCTCATTGAGGTAATGATGAAAACATTTTTTAAACCTTAGCAGCTAATATAATTTCTTGATGACTATTTTCACTTATTACTTATTAAGTTAAAAACCTACCCAAGCTTGTTATAAAGTTTATAATCTTCCAAACATTTTTCTAACGATTCGAAATATTTTTTACCTCACCTTGATTCATTGCGTGAACGCGATTATGTAAAACACCTTTCTATTTCCTTAGTAACAAGTCAATTTCTAAATAACATAATTTTAGCAAACCTACCTCTCTTTGGTTAAAAGAGTATTTGATTCCAAATTAATTCACAAAGTGGTAACCTGTAGAGCAAACCTTTTTACGTCTTTTACTTCAAAATGTCATAAGTTATAGATGCATTTCTTATAGAAAAACCATTTTTAGCAGCTTGAACGACACGAAAAAATTTTTTTAACTCCAATAACCTCGAGATATACAAGGTTTTCTTATGTACTTATTTGGCATTCGAAAAAATACAGAAAAGGTACCTACCATGGCTCTCCTCCTCCTAAGTGCCTTCTCTGTTGAGGTTGGCGATCAATATGGCAAATTTCTCTTTGTTCTGGGCTTGATGAATTAATTCATTTCCTTTTGTGTGGGTCCAATCTCTGATGTTTCGTAGCCAAAATTTTTTCTTTCGTCCTATGCCTCTTTTACCTTTAATATTGCCTTCTAATATTACCTGGAGCTGCTCAAATTCCATATGGCGCATTATGTGTCCTAGATATGACGTCTTCCTAATTTTGATAGTATTGACCAGATGAGGGCGTGTGTTCATTGCTCTCAGTACTTCTTCATTCGTAGTTCTGCTGGTTCAGCTTATTCTTAGCATTCGGCGGTACATCCACATATCAAATGAATTTAATTTGTTGACATCATACGGTTTTAATGTCCAGGTCTCACACATAATACTTCAGTGTTCTCAATCTTATTGAGACTGATAGCTTGGGGTTACAGAGCATTTTACGCATATTCATGAAACCAGATCTTGCTATTTCAATGCGTCTTCTAATTTCTTTTGAGTGGTCTAGTTGACTATTTAGTTCTCTGCCCAGGTATATGACGCTTTGGGAACTCTGAAGGGTGATACCATTTATTTGTATGTTAGGTGTAACTTGTTCATGGGGGTTTGTGGAATACCAGAATTTTGGTTTTGGATAAGTTAATGTCCAAGCCCAGCCTGTGACTTTCTTCTGATAATATGTTTTTTAATATTTTTAGTTGGTCTTCTGTTTCTGCTATTACTACGGTATCATCGACATATCTTATATTGTTAATGATGATTCCATTGGCTCTGGCACCTTCAGGGCGATCTTCAAGAGAAGCTCTAATTCTATATTCCGCATATACATAATAGGGGGGATAAAATGCACCCTTGACGCACTCCTCGTTCTATGTTGATGTACTTGGTGTTTCCGTTCTCTGTTCGAACGCATCCTGTGTGGTTCCAGTATGTACTACTTATGATAGCTATGTCGTGTCCGTCCAACCCTACTTATTTTAGCACCTCGATCAATTTTCCGTGTTTGATGCGGTCAAACCCTCAAGATACCTTTCTGCTATCAGTGTCAATCCCATAATTGCTTCTCTATTGCCTGTACCCTTTCTAAAGCCATATTGAGAACGACTCAGGTATTCTTCACACTTATTTTGAATTTGGTATGGCCATCTTACCCAAAAGTAGACGAATCAAAATGAGACCACTCAAAACTACTTCATTTACCTTAATTTGGTTTTATCAGTGTATTGTGACAATAAAACAATGTAAAGCAATGTATGTTGTCACTTGGATTACTGACAGGCATGTGTCATCAAATGTAAGAAATTAAAACATGGCCATCTCACCTAGTACGGTCATATATCCTGGACTTACCCATTATAATCACCTAAATGAAGAACTTAAATATATAGAAAACCTCAACACAGAAAACGAATTCCGAGCATTCTATAAGAAGGTTAACATCAACAGAAAATAATTTAAGGCAACCACAAGACAATGCAAAAGTCAGAATAATAACTAACAACAAGGAAAGGTGTATTGAATAGATGGGTGGAGTAATTTAACCAAGCACTTAATATAAAGGAAGAAAAAGAAAACCTGGAAGACGAAGGAAATGAGTTAAGGGAAACAGACAAAAGGGAAGAGGAACCACCAACGATTCTTCAAGTTAAAGATGCAGTTAAAAAACTAGCCAAAAACAAATTACTCGGAATGGGTAATCTCCCAGCTAAACGATATACAGAAGGTGACAATAATACCATAAGGCATTACGGTAGGTTATAAAAGAAATATGAACACCGAAATCCGTCCCAAATGATTGGAATATTGGAATATTTTGCACCATACACACCAAGAGAGATATCTTTAAATGCTCTAACCACAGAGGAATTACTCAGTACTATATCACCTTATGGCACCATATGCACAATGGATAATAGGAAAATACCAGGCTAGTTTTATAAGTGGTAAATCAATAATTCATTGGGTTGCAACCCTGAAACAAATTTTGGAAAAAAACACAGGAATATGGCGTTGATACTCATTACATATGTACAGACTACAAAACGTCCTGCGACTCTGTAAATAAAAGAGAAATGTTTAAAGTAATGAAAGAGCTAGGAATACCAAATCAGTTGGTAAATTTAACAAAAATAACCCTTCAAAAAGTGGAATGTAGAGTACGACTTCAGGGGGAACTGTCTGAACCTTTTAAAACAAATAACAGGCTGCGCCAGGAAGACTCTCTCCTGTATACCTGTTTAATCTGGCTTTGGAAAAAGTGTAGCATGCAGAAAATTCCTTGAAAACTATCTTATACTCAAGTATAAAATTTATCCAGTACGTCTCTGGGCCAGGTATTAAATATTTCCTCAATTTTGTGTTTACAAAAACTTGTTTGAGACGCATTCACAAGAACTGGTAGTAAAATAATTCAAGTATTACGTCTTAGTTCTGCAATTCAGAAAAGCAAGTATGATTCAAGGGCAGATGCCGTGTTTAACCAGAATTTTGGGTTGTTTCTCGGCGAAAGCGGGGTAAGGGACGGGGTAAGCCGATATACAACATCGAAGGTTAGAGTGAATTCGAGTTAAGGTTGGAAGATTTGGTCAAACGGAACACACGTCGTTATGTAGTTTGCTAGAAGCCGGCAAATTTGTCGAAGAAAAAGTGATTTTTACTCAAAGTAATGTGTCAACGCTGAACGAGTAATCACTGTTTTTTGTTATATGCCATACCTCATATAAGAGTTTTCTAATTGGCGTTTTGCAACAATTTTAAAGATAACCACATATTGCCATTGTGTTCGTTGTACCTGTTCCAGTCTTTTAAGGAGGCGAGTTTTCCAAGGTTTGTGTTCCAGTGCTAGCTTCCACCCTCATTTTCTTATCACTGGTCGTCGTCCCAGTTCTACCCCCAGAAATTTTAGTAGGTCCAGTTTCCAACCTCAGAAATGTTAAGAAAAGAGATTTAGTGAAATTTAATTTTTTTGTGTTTAAATTTTAGAGTAAAGATGGACATTTTTTTCCTAATAATTGCTTTCGTTAAAATTTAAGAATTTGTAATAATTAAAATTATCTGTCTTAGGGCGTGGTTAGCTGTCATTTTAATTGTTCTTCGTTGTAAAATTAAATGTTGACATATGACAGCTAGCTTTATTATTTTGTGACATTAACTTGTTTTGCCACAGTTTATATCCCAGTATTTTTTGGTATACATTTATGTAGCTATTTATATCGTATATATTTTGTACCATTTAATATCTGTAACTGTTTGTGGTAAGACAGTAATAAATGTTTATGTTTAATTTATTTCTCTGAACCATTTTGTCTATATATTTTAGAAAAATCTCATAACCCCTTTTGTGTTTTTTTTTAGGAAGGAAGTCTCTTTTTTTTCTTTATCCAGCAAGACAAGGATCCTTCGAAGCGGCGTCCTTATGGTAAATAGCTAGAGGTCCTTCTTGTTGTGTTTTGTACATTTGACCAGGAGACTTATGTAAGTACTATCTTTTTGTTTCTTTTTTTGTAGTTGCCCCTATATAATCCCATAGTTTCATTCACTTATCCACGACCCAGCTACTCCAAATAAATCCTGAGTGCCGTTCGCATAAGTTTCGTTTATTTTGCTTGCCCTATACCCCAATGGTTTCTGTCCCCAATTTTCAACCCTCTAGAATAATACCCTATGGGGTAGGCAAAATATTTCGTTACAAAAGTAATACGTATGTAATAAATCACAATCACTGGTTGAATATATAATAAATCAGCGCAAATCCTGGCTTATGCTGATAATATCAATATTGTTGGGAAAACGGAAAACGCTGTACGAGAGGCGTATGTAGCATTAAAAGAATCAGCTACAAAAATGGGTTTAATAATAAATACCAACAAAACGAAGTATATAAAAATGAGAACGCAACCACAAATCCTACAAGCACTTGTTATAGAAAACGACGTCATGGAAGCAGTGAACGAATTTGTATATCTGGGAGCGCTCCTTAACACTGAAAATAATACTACCCTAGAGATAAACAGCAGAATTTTCTCTGGCAACAGATGCTATTTTGGGTTCAATCTCCTCCTTAAATTCACAATTATATCGAGGAATATAAAAATAAAACTCTACAAAACACTAATACGCCCAGGTATAACATATGGTTCAGAGACCTGGACTGTAACAAAAAATAATAAAACCATGTTAGGATGTTTCGATAGAAAAGTACTAAGACGAATCTATGGAGCAGTAAATGGCAATGGAGTATAGAGAAGATGATACAACTTCAAACTTTATAGAATATACCAGGAACCAGATATCGTAAAACATATTAAGATAGGACGTCTGAGGTGGATAGGGCATGTAATGTGGATGGAACAAAATGATCCAACTAGAAAAACGCTCCTTGATAGATCCATTGGTAATACAAGAAGAGAAAGATCCAGAACAAGGTTCCTTGATAACATCGATGAAGACATAAGAAATATGGGAATACGTGCTTGGCGAAGGAAGGCGATGGATAGGGACGACTAGAGTGAAATTCTTGAGGCAGCCAGGAACCACGCAGGATATACCCATTATATCAACTGAGTTTCGAAATACGTTTTTTCTGTATCTTTCGATGATATCCAATTACATTTCATTTTTTAGATACATACATTTTTTTGGTGGCAAATAAAAACAATTTGTCGTTAACAATCGTTATACAAAAGTCTGTTTCTTGGTATGAAAAGAAAGGAATAAAACAATCTCTTATAGCAACTGTTATTTCAAATTATTTTTTTTCTTTTTAAAAAGCATATTTATTAATGACATAAGTTTATTAGTACACTAATAAAAATCATCATAATTAAATATTATTAGATTTATATGAAGTAGTAATGAAAAAAGCGCCGTAATAAAGTTTTCACCTTTCCTTAAAGATGTAAATATGAATCGCAGGTCGGATACCATGTTACTTCGTTGACATAATATATGAACCGTAGCTCACTATACAAGACAGGAATCGCTGTAGATATTTTAGAATTCTTATTGCACTACATCAGGAAATGCGAACACGTTCGAGATAAAACAAAATTCAACTTCAGATATTCAGCATATTTTAGAATCTAGCATAGGCATATCTCTGGCTGAACACAACATCAGTGCATACTTCTCGTAACACGAACACGTTTGAAGAATCAATAAAAACTTGAAAAACAAAAGAAAGGGTATTATTATTTTTTATATCGTGTAATCTGATTTGCGTATAAAATAAAATTGATTCCTAAAAATAGTTTGGAAGTATTTACAAATTGCTGTTAATAATAGGTGTTATGAGTTTGATAATCAGAGACATAAGCCTGACAAAAATTTGATCTCGTTAAAAAAAGATCGGATAAGTGAGGAGATTATCGCGAAGCTCGGACTGAAAATAATAAAGAACTTAGGATAAAAATAAAATCCTGAAGAAGTCATTGCAAGGAGATAGAACCGACTTCTGAAATGTCAAGGCTTCAGAAAGTACTCAAAGGATCCTCAGACAAACATTTCTTTACTCCAAAAGAAGTCAGGTAAATACATTAGAATAGTGTACATAACCTGTAATAAGTTTTCTGTAAAGTATATAATTTAGAGTAAACTATTTTGAGTCTAAAACAAAACTAATACCACTAGACACATAGCAGCAAAGTTAACTGGATACCATGACTTCTGGTTTCAGTGAGAACTGGCGTGTGTCAAAAGATGTGACAAACCAGGATAAAAACAATTGGACAATAAATCGTTTAAGGTAAGTACCTTCTGTACAAGAAAATATATATAATACAACAGGCAAGCTTAGGATTGGTGTACATACCAAAATCATGGAGGCTTATAAGGGTGGCTTTTATACCCAAACCTGACAAAACTAGACAGGAAGAAGATAGGTCCCTAAGGCCAATAGGTCTGGTGACAATCGTGCTGAGAACGTTATTATAAAAACTCCCTGATAGGCGTATTAGAGATATGGTATTGGTTGAAAGGGGTAGCGGGTGGATACTTCTCTGCGATCCTGGCAGGGGACAAATCTACTTTAGGACTAGCACACCTGCCCACGCGAGCTCATGGATTTCTCCAAGAGAAACCATGTCCAAACCCAAAACATTCCCATATCCACCATTTCCTCCCTTCACTTCCAAAACAACTCGCCAACACGCACTAGCTAAGCGTTGCATTTTATTGGCTTAAAACCCTAAAAGTTATTTTCCATGAAATACAAAACTACTGAACAGCCCTCAGGCTTCGGCGTGGCGGCTCCAACACCCCCAAACAAGATAGCGGTTGGAACAGGTTTGGAGCAGAGGGTGCTTAGGCTTCCCTGGAAGAAATCAGTCTACTACAAAGAGCGACAAATGCATATTACTTCATAAAGCGTTAGAACTCTTATATTAGACAAGAAGGACTACAGGACCTAGAAACAGCGTTACATACCATGCCAACATATTAAACAATTAATATGGGCGACTTTATTGCGAAAATGGGGTTTAAACAAGATAATGCAGAATGTACGCATGCAAAGATTGCTAAACTTCTTAGGCGAGAAAATTTAGTTACGATGCACCCTTTTTTCGATAAAAAACCTCAGCGTAAATTGACATGGATCAGTTCAGATGACAGTGTCAAAAATAAAATAGATTATATCATAATAAACAGAAAAGAAATAATCAAAGACATCGAAGTACTAACAAATTTTCAATAGGAAGAGAAGACAGATTAATCCGAGCTAAAATACTAGTAATGTCAAATTGGAAAGAACAAAGATAATCCTAAAAACAAGAAAAAAGAAATGGATATCTCCAGAAAACAACGACCTGTATGAAGATAAACTAACCAGACATATACAAAACTTGCAAGACAAAATAGAAGATGTAGATCAAGCAAATGATGGCATTATAAAGGCTCTAAAATAAATGGAAAGGGAGTGCTGCCCGACCGTTCTGACTCGTAAGGAAAAACTAAGCCAAAATACCAAAGAGCTAATAGGTAAAAGAAGACAGCTGACGGAAAAATATGGCTCCAACTACACAAAAATAGAGAAAGCAAGTAAGGATATCCACCGGTCAATCCGAAAAGATGCAAGAGAAAACAGTATAAGAAAAATAACTAAAATAATTCAAGAAAACAAAAGTTTTAAAGTGTTGAGGCGACATGTTGTACAAACAACATAGGCAACAAAAATATGTACAATATAAAAAACAAAGATGACATTACTAATGATAAAACCAAAATCCTTGAAGTTGTCGAATCATTTTATCGCGAAATGTATAAGAGCACCAACGAAAAGCAAGATCAGCCCCTGCCCAAATTCACAAACCAGGGATCACAATTATTGCCAAAAATACCTCCACACGAAATTAAAACGGCACTTTTAGAAATAAAAGATAACAAATCCCCTGGTGATGACGGAGTAGGAAGCGATCAAACTAGATGGAAATAAAAGTATCCAGACTTTGGCCAAGCTTTTCACCGAATGCATCTACCAAGGAAAAACTCCTTCTTAATGGAATAATGCAGTTATTACTTTATATCTCAAGCAAGGAGACATAACAGATTTAAGAAACTACCATCCTATCAGTTTGCTTTCACACATATATAAACTTTTTTAAAAAATTATCAAAAAAGACTGGACGCCCAATTTAACTTCTACCAGCCTAGAGAACAAGCTGGATTTAGATCGGCATACAGCAATAACGACCACTTACTAGTGATAAAGAACCTGATAGAGAAGTTTGTAAAATACAACAAACCATTGGCACTGATATTTGTCGACTACAAGAAAGCATTCGATATCATAAGCCATCAGAAAATGTTAAAAGCATTGACAAAATGTCGAAGACTATCTGAACAAGAAACAATTAAATTTTGTATACAGCGAGGAGTACGGCAAGATGACACAGTCTCTCCAAAGCTATTCACGACGCTATTTATAACACACTTGTAAGAAGGCACATCTGAACGAGCATGGTATTAATATAATTGGAGAGAAGCTCAGTCATTTGAGATTTGCCGATGACATCGTCCTTATAGCCGATCGTATGGATGATGCAATAATATTGTTTGAAAAATTATATCACGCTTCCTTGGAGGTCGAACTAAAGATTAATATGAACAAGACGCAAATAATGACTAATCTGGTGCTAAATCGACTACATCGTATAAGTACGTAGGATATGAAATTCGGTTGGGCAGAAATAACCAGACATGTGAGCTCCAACTTCGCATAGGATTAGCCTGAGTAATTAAAGTATATATTTAAATCGGATCTACCCATATGCTTCAAAAGCAAAATCTTTGACCAATGTGTGTTACCTGTACTCACTTATGGAGCGGAAACATAAACAGTCACAAAAATGGTAGTTAATAAGATTCGCGTGACTCAGATGCTTATGGAGCTTCAGATGTTAGGTGTCTCTCTGAGAGACTGAATTACAAACGAGAAAATACGTAGTAGAACAAAAACAACAAACACTATCGAAAAAATCGCGTCGTAAAAATGGAATTGGGCAGGACACGTCGCCAGATTATTAGACAACCGATAAACAAAACGTATTTTAGAGTGAAGACCAAGGCAAGAAGCAATACGGAGCAGAGGAGGCCCACCAACTAGATGGACTGACGATCTAAAGCAGTAACTGAATGCAAGCCGCACAAGACATAGACAGATGGAAAGAGCTGAGGGAGACCGATGTCTAGCAGTCATGACAAGATGATTGGTTGAAAATGCGATACCTTAGGGACTGTATGCGTATCAAGCAAAACACTCTTCAGATACACCAAAGCACTATCTCATACCAAAAGAAGTACGTTCCCGGAAACTAAGAGGTGATATTGGGTGCAATTCTCTATATAAAGATATGGTTTGAAATAAATGCCGCTACAGAAAAGTGTCCCTAATAGTAGACGGAAATTGCTCTGATCATTGAAAACACGTTTACCCAAATAAGGATACTACAGTCCAAACTTAAGTCTGGTAGAGATATCTTAGTCGGGGTTTGACAGAGCTAGATGAGCAGATATTCGCGAGTGAGGTAAATAAGGGAACACGTAAAAGAAGAAAATCTTGGGCACCACCCTGTTTTTGAAGAAATAAGGAAATCTATTAAATACGAGAATAGAAGAAAAATAAGATAAGAATGATAACGGGAAAAATACAAAGCAATGAGAATGGAAAGCAAATAAAAAAACACCAATACGAGAATCATACATATGGTTACTAGAGGGGAATAAATTAGTAATAAGGAGTTTAATTATTCATGCAGTAAGTACTAAAATCATGACATATATATATACAATACACATATGCCGATAAATTAATAAATATACACAATAAATCAACTACCCATGTTCTGAAATAAAATAATAAATATTTACTCTAACAGTGTTATACTAGCGGACCAACTCGACATCGAGTTTTTTAAATGAAATTTTTATTTTGCGAGAAAAATTAAGAGATCAATACAAACAATATAAGCAAGAATATACATAACATTCATCAATAATAATGCAAGTAAAAAAAAAGTGATTATGGAAGTCGACCTCAAAACCGGAATGCAATTTTTATTTCATCAAATGTCGACATGGATATCATTTAGCAGTTAATTTTGCATCTTCTTCTTCTTCTACGGCACTACAGCCCAAAATGAGCCTTGGCCTCCTTTATTTTTTGCCTCCACCCTTGTCTGTCTGTGGCTGCTCTTCTCCATACACGGACTCCTAAAAGTGCTTGTGCGTCGCTGCTTACTGTGTCTTCCCAGCGCTTTCTTGGCTTTCCAACTGGTCTCTTTCCCTGCATTCTGGCGTTCAGTGCTCGTTTTGGTAGCCTATCCTCTCCCATTCGTATCACATGTCCGGCCCATTGCAATCTTTGTATTCTAATGAAGTCTGACAGGGGTGTTTCCTTATACAGTTGATAGAGCTCGTTGTTATATCGAATTCTGAAGATTCCGTTTTCCCTCACAGGTCCTAGTATTCTCCTCAGTACTTTTCTTTCGAATGTGTCGAGTTTGTTTTTGGATGTTTCTTTCAGGACCCATGCTTCGCTGCCATAACATGCTATTGGCCGAATTAAAGTTTTATAGATTCTCATCTTTGTATTTCGGTGGACACTTTTAGACCGAAATATATGGGAGAGGGCAAAATAAGCTTTGTTTGCCTGCGTTATCCTTTTTCGTATTTCTCCATCCTCTGCTCCATCGGCATATATTTCTACTCCCAGGTATGTAAACTTTCCAACCGTTTCAATGTCATCTTCATGCATAATGTTTTGTGGGATTATATTTCTTCTCGTCTGTACCATTATTTTTGTTTTTTTCTGTGTTAATTTCCAGACCTAGCCTTTTCGTTTGTGTTTTTAACTCTGCGTATGCTTCCTGTGCTCCTGTTGATGTTCTACTCATATTATTAATATCATCGGCGTAGGCAGCCAGTTGAACCGTTTTATTGGTCAGTAGGTTTTCTCGTCCAGTTTGCATTTGCCTAACCGCATACTCCAGTGCCAGGTTAAACAATGTTGGTGCCAGCCCATCTCCCTGCTTTAGTCCCTGCGAGATTTTGAAAAAGTCTGTCCGGTTGTTTTGTATTCGTACACATGCCTGAGTTTCATCCATTGTGGCTTTAATGAGTCTAATCAGCTTATGTGGTATTGCTAATTCTGCCAATATATAGTATAGTCTGTCCCTTTTGACTGAATCGTATGCCTGTTTGAAGTCTACAAACACGTTGTGAACATCAATGTCGTGTTCCCACGATTTGCTCAAGACCTGCTTGACTGTAAATATTTGATCCATTGTCGATCTTCCCCGTCTGAAGCCCGTCTGATATTCTCCAATAATATTTTCTGCTAGTGGTTGGAGTCGCTGGTTTATAATATACGTGAGGACTTTATACGCTGTACATAGTAGAGAAATTCCACGGTAGTTTTTGCACTGGAGTTTGTCTCCTTTTTTATAGATTGGGCATACTATACTTTTCTTCCATTCGTCGGGTATTTTCTCTTCTTGCCATATTTCTTTGATAAGCGCGTGGATATGACTTGATAGGTGGTTGCCACCTACCTTATACAGTTCTGCTGGAATCTCGTCAACTCCCGGGGCTTTATTGTTTTTCTGGGCCTTAATAGCTTCGAGAACTTCCTCCATGGTTGGAGCTTCTACTTCAACTTCGTTTTCTTCTATATGGTTCGTACCCATTTCATCTTCCATATCTACTTGTGTTCCAAGTAGGGTCTGAAAATAATGCTTCCAGGTTTCTGTGACTTTCTGTTGGTCACTGATTATTTGCCCACTTTCATCTTTGCATAGGCTTGTTTGAGGTTTATATCCACTTTTTATCTTTTTTAGGTATTCGTAAGCTCCTCTAGTTTCGTTTTTTTTTTTGAAATTTTGTTCCATTTCTTCTATTTGTCCATTTTCATAAGCTCTCTTTTTGTTTCTGCATATCTTGTCTGCTTTCCGTCTTGCGACTTCAAATGATGTTCGTCTTTCCCGTGTTCTTCTTGTTATGTACATTGTCACATCTAGTGTCCCTAATAGTAGACGGAAATTGCTCTGATCATTGAAAACACGTTTACCCAAATAAGGATACTACAGTCCAAACTTAAGTCTGGTAGAGATATCTTAGTCGGGGTTTGACAGAGCTAGATTAGCAGATATTCGCGAGTGAGGTAAATAAGGGAACACGTAAAAGAAGAAAATCTTGGGTACCACCCTGTTTTTGAAGAAATAAGGAAATCTATTAAATACGAGAATAGAAGAAAAATAAGATAAGAATGATAACGGAAAAAATACAAAGCAATGAGAATGGAAAGCAAATAAAAAAACACCAATACGAGAATCATACATATGGTTACTAGAGGGGAATAAATTAGTAATAAGGAGTTTAATTATTCATGCAGTAAGTACTAAAATCATGACATATATACAATACACATATGCCGATAAATTAATAAATATACACAATAAATCAACTACCCATGTTCTGAAATAAAATAATAAATATTTACTCTAACAGTGTTATACTAGCGGACCAACTCGACATCGAGTTTTTTAAATGAAATTTTTATTTTGCGAGAAAAATTAAGAGATCAATACAAACAATATAAGCAAGAATATACATAACATTCAGCAATAATAATGCAAGTAAAAAAAAAGTGATTATGGAAGTCGACCTCAAAACCGGAATGCAATTTTTATTTCATCAAATGTCGACATGGATATCATTTAGCAGTTAATTTTGCATGCTGATCACGAATCCGGTGTCAGATTTGCTCTATCTTGACGTTTTATGCGCGTTTCGGGTCACTTCCGGTGCCGGATCGCAACCGGAAGTACATATTTAGATTCGTCTCGACGAGACCTTTCGATCCATAGATACATTGTGGGGTCTAAAACTTAAAATAAATTTTAACTTCCGGTCATCTCAAAACCGGAAGTGAATTTTTCTACCAAAAATATATCTTGACAATCTCATATACTAATAATATTCCGAAAAAATATTTTAATTATCTAATATGGTTTTTGTGTAAAGTGGTGGACAAGAAAAGGGCTTAGCGTTTTAGTATAAAAAATATTTTAATTATCTAATATGGTTTTTGCGTAAAGTGGTGGACAAGAAAAGGGCTTAGCGTTTTAGTATATAAGATTGATAACTTAAAAAAAATAAGATCAAACAAAGTCAATTATAAATTATATATTGTATGTCTACCAGAAGCAATACCTATACGTAAATAGATACATAAAAAATGTAATACAAAAAATGCGAAATATAACTGTAACTATAATATTCTCAAGAGATTAAACAACATTTTTGAAAATGAATTAAGCAAATGATTGCTTTAAAAATTATCGTAAAATCTATAAATTAATAATTAGATAATCAAATTAATCAATTTAAAAAGTGTTGCACCTTAAGGATATTTAACAAAATATAGTGATCACAATTTTTTTAACACTAAACGTTATTGGTTTTTAAATACATGTAAATAAAATAGATATATACCTATAAATTATATAAAAAAATTTTGACCGTAAAGTATACCTTACAGTTTCACCATTAGCACGTGTCAGAGAGATGTGTAAAGGTAGAGATGCTAAAATCGCAACTATGAAGAATCAAATGAAGGTTATGTTAACCTTTACACGTAGCGTAGTTCAAAGGTAATACAGCGGCCGAATGTAACTAATCGGCGCAGAATATAACTAATCAGCAAGAGAATTTAATTAGTTAGAGGCGATATTAAATATACGGCAATAGGATGCAACTAATTAGCGGCAGAATGTAGGATGCAAGATGAATATAACTAATCAGCAAGAGAATTTAATTAGTTAGAGGCGATATTAAATATACGGCAATAGGATGCAACTAATTAGCGGTAGAATGTAGGATGCAAGATGCAATGGCAAACGAAAGTGACATATAAGTCTATAATTATTAATAAAGAATCCTTAGTAGCGGAACAGTTAGAAGAAATGATCTGAATTAACAACTTAAATCGAAGTTGATCTGATTTACTCGAAGGCTGGTAAACAAATAAAGTAACACTTTGCGATATTCGTATAAGAGCTTAAATGTTCTCTAAAGAGAGGAGTTTTTATGGCTCATGCTAGATAAGTCCTAATTATACTTTAAGAGAAAGAACCGTTTTGGGTGAAAGAACTTTCTTATCATTTATTTTTAAACTTGATTTTCGGAGAAGGTTTTAGAAAGCAAAAATTGAATATATCTATTATTATAATCTATATATCTAATCTTAGAGATTATATATAATCTATATAATAATATATCTGAAGTGAAGAGTTAGTAAATAGACAAAACATACAAGCTACTGACGGGAAGGGTCGTAGAAGTACCATCAGTTGCCTACGATAGGCCAATTAAAAAGCGAACCAAGCAATATTTGGGTACTTGTTAGCCATAGGCGCAGCTAAGAAATTTTCTTAGACGAAACAATTCACCGCCTTACAAAGAGAGATCACACGGGAGATTTGTCTATAAAGACTAGACGAAACAAGCTGTAGATAGATAGACTACATGCTGGGGAGCCCTGTGATATATTCAACGTTACTGGGGATACAGTGTCAGCACAAGTAGCCAGAGACTGTCCGCCGCGGAAGGTTTAATTTTTTTTTGTGAACATCTTAAATTAACAACTACAGGCATAATGTTCTTGGCTATACAAATAACCTAAAATTCTCAGTCAGCAGAAAATTTAACAGAAAAATGAGTTATCGAACAGGCTCTGAATGTACATGTAGACTAGATTTCACATAAAGTGATTAACATAGGTCCCAGAGGTGCAAATTTATGAAATTTACCAGGAGGATTTAAAATGAACTTAATCCTCTAAACCTAAATGGGGCACATCTAAATCTGGTTAGTAAAGTAAAATATCTTGGGGTTAAAATAGGCTTACTTAGCTTACTTGAAGTCAGTCGATAGAACAAATAACCAAGCAAGCGGTGACTACCTTAATCATACTGCCATAGGCACCAGGCACTCACGAAAATATGTGAGGTTTAAAATTATACATGTTATATTGAATTTATAATATAGTGTTTTATTAAGTATGCATCAGTGGTGTGGTATCTAAAGTTAGAGCAAAAAAGTGTCATTTCCAAACTCAGAAAGTGGCAAAAACGTGCTTGCTCCGGAATCATAAAAGCAATAAGGAACATACCAACGGCAGCTGTAGGGGTCTTACTGGATGCCCTCCTTTACACATATCGATAAGAGGGTAGGCAATAAGTGGATATTATTGACTCCGAGTTAAGCAACCTAATGGTTGTATCAGGATCTAGTATTATCATAAATAAAATTAGGGATAGCGAACGGATGATGACTTCTAATCATATGGTACCCAGATAAGAGGCTAAAGTACTTTTTGATATGGTTACTAGCTTACCGAAGTAATCGGGGAATATTTTGGTACAAAATTAGTCACCGGAAAAAGCTTGGATCCGAGGGAAACATACTATCTGTGCAAATATACCCGGTCATACATATGGCAGACTGTATATTGGACGGACGCGTCGTAATAGAGCTGAAATATAGCGAAAAGCGAGCATAAATCAGCTAAGTTGTAACTTGCTTTCTTACTAGACATGCGACAGTCAAGTAACACCTTTATACAATATCTGTTTTATGAAGATTTAAGCTGCAGATTATTTACCAGCGAAGCTGAAATAGTCAATGCATCTTCCATGACTGCGTTCGCAGACGTCAAACACTTTTTGTAGACTACAAGATAACCTCAAAAACATATATCACTCATCCATTAGACCTTTAGAAGCTGGTACGAGGTTCCAAAATTCTAGAATGGGCATGATAAAGGACTGGAAGATGTAAAATGAAATTTCCTTTCATGTAAAAAACATAAATTATATAAATTGCTATTTCTGCACATGTAAAGATCAATTGATAAATATATTTAAGTACTATTCGATTTAAATATAAACTCTAATTAATATTGTTATTTACTAAAATAAATTAAGTGTATTTTTTTAAATATATTATTGATTTGAAAACCCAACAATGCACCGCCGATCATGCCTTCTTAATCAGTTAAAAATATTTTGCATCATTTACTTCACAAAAGAATTTACTATATCCTATTATAGAATAAATTCGCTGATATTATCAATCTTCTTGCCTTCAATCTGCAAAAGTACAAAAAATTCGCTGCCTGTAATCCATCATATACTACATAATAATAAACCTTAAACTTATACAAGGTGAGGTTACATTAACATAATGGGCATAACACCAAATTTACTTTTTAAATAAAAATTGATCTTTCATTTATTTCGAAGTATTAGACATTTTTTACCAGTTATTTTAATATGATAAGCGATATCTTAAATTGTAATGTATTTTAACTTAAAACTATTAACCCTGGATTATTCGCACAGCAACTTGTTACATGAGCGGTCACGTAGAATACACGTGTGTACCAGGATAAATCAGGTCTAAAATATATACTTAATTGCCGTTTTAATATAAAACAAAGTTTTTTTTATATTAAACATTATATTTTGTTGATACATACATTTGAACAAATAATACATTTCAAAAATTTAAGTTGGATAAAATGTTAAGCAGATAATTTATCTTCTTCTGTTGCGCCTTTTTAAACAGACAGCCGGTGATTCTTTCTGATGTTCTTTACAGATCCAATTATTGCAGGAAACAATAGTCTTTAGTTCTTTTGTCTCTTTTTCGAAGATATATGGAGCATCGACCATTTCCTGATTTCACCCTCTTTGGTTGGGATGTAGTTATTTTTGCAGACGTAGTAGTAGTAGTAATAGTAGTAGTAGTAGTAGTAATGTAGTTCTTCTTCTGAGTGTTGTTCGGTTCCACAAATATTTAGTAGTAGTATAAATACACATATTTGCACCAATTGATTCGAAACATTAGGAGTGTAAAATCTCTTTTTAATCTGCGGCTTCATCAGGAGCAAAGCTAAGCTACGTAAAAAATCGCGCCGTACAACACTCAGGTTCGAGTTATCCATTTAAAGTAGTACTAAGGCATTTACTATAATATCAAAGAAAATAGTTAAGGGCTACCTTCTACTGTTTGTGGCGACATAAGAACCACAAATTGATCTGCAACATTCCCCCAACTTAAAGTCATTGTAATCTACTATCATTGTTGGTTTGCCAGTATCCTTGTCTATGCTGTCATCTGTATGGCTTGTGGATAGAACAAAGATATTTTTATTCTTTCTTGAGACAAAAGATAAAAGCGGGCAGTCTTTATTAAATGCAAACTGACTACTGAAGACTGGTCTTTCGATGGTGTTTATGATTTCATTCTGTAGTTGTATTGCTAGTGAAATGTTAGAAAACCAATTGTTCATCGGTATATTACGGTATGTTGATTTTATTACACTTACAAGTCGCTTGACAATGTCCGATGGGCTATTAGATAGTTGAAAGGGGCCTTTTGGTTAAATTCCTGCGTATATTTCGAGGTTTACAATAAACATGATACCTACGTCAACTAATGCAAGGTTATGGTTCAGATTAATATCTGCACCAAGGAAGATAAATTTTAATGATAAATTTTAAAATAACGCAACTTAGCAAAAAAGACTTTGTGGAATAAATTTCCCGTAGCTCTTAAAAAAAAAAAGATCCGGAGCAGAAACATAGTGACTTAATCTTCTGGAGTAATTTTAAAAGCCAGAGAAGCTTGGCAATTGTTTTTTATCCAGACTCCGTCATCAGCGAAATAGAATACACAAACAATAATATTCTAAAGTTTTGGACAAATTACAGTAGAAAAAGAGATGCCACCAGTACAAATATAGAAAAAAATAAAGCGCTTATTATTGGTCTTCTATATTTTGCTGGAATCTTGCGGTTATCACACTTACATTTGAGACATCAGTGGGCAAAGGAAGGAACCGGCGTAGAGATTTTTCGTCTTACAATGGAAATTAATCCATTTTCATTTTTGTTGCGAACTCTTCTTGATTTTGATCTTGATGATAGAGAGGAACGGAAACAGTAGGGTAAGCTGTCTACTATAAGAAAATTTTTTGATGGATTTGTTAAGCGCTGTAAAGCCAATTATGCTTTAAGTGAATTTGTGACAGTTAATGAAATGCTTCATTAACTCATTTCGCGGCAAATGTGGATTTCGGCAATATATACCGAATAAACCTGCAAAGTATAAAATCAAAATATTAGTGCTTTTTAATTCCACGTCATATTACACCTATAATCTAGAGGTGTATATTGGTGCTCAACTAGAAGGGCCCTATAAAGTTGAAAATAGCGGCACTTTAGTCATATAAAGATTAATTAAACCAATTTCTGGAACTGGAAGAAATGTAACTTTCGATAATAGGTTTACGTCGATACCTTAGTCCTTAGATTTGCTTAAAAAACACAAACTAACTGTTACGGGCACAATTCGCAAAAATAAAAAAAAATTGCTGAGATTTTTACCGCACAGTTAAAGGAGTATAAAGTTATTTCGAGCATTTTTGGTTTCAACGAAGACATGACTTTGGTATCCTACAAGCCCAAGCAAAACAAAATAGTTACATTATTGTCAACAATGCATTACAAAGATGAGATTGATTTCAAAAAGTTTCGGTGAGTACTATGAGTATTGTTATTTTGCCAGCAACGATATGGCTATTTATTCCAGATATATTCAAGAAAGTAAAAAATAACGTTCTAAAACTATTTTCTTGTGGCATTTTAAAGTAATTACTATTTAAATGGGAATAAGCCACAATTAAATAAAAATAATAAACGTACTTTAACCTTTAATTGTGGCTTTTTCCCATTTAAATAGTAAAAAATATTGTTACAGACCATCGACAACTTTTTTGTGATACACACTAACTTCCGTTTAGCTCATCAACGGTATCAACACCTCCCTTTGTTGCATTGTTAAATGATTACACCGCAACTTGAACGTCTTTGAGAAATGGTTATGTTACCAGTAACTATGAGAAGTCGTATATAGGAAATATTAGACATCCTGGAGTTATCTACGCAACATAGCCAATATGACGTTTTAGGCAGATGTCATTTTTGTTAGTCGAAAAAGAACAGAAAAACAAAGATCCTATGCTTACAGTGTCAAAAGTGTATAAAGTGTATATGCCGAGAATATACTTCCCAGCTTTGTACTGAATGCTACAAACGCCAACATTATGTAAAATTGTAACGTAAGGTTAAAATAAAAGATTTTTGAAATGAAAAAGACAGTAAAGATTCCATTTCACGTACAAATCGTCTATTTATCTGTTTATACGTATAACGCTTTAATAAAGCTCATCAGAACAGTTATTTATAGACGTTCTCAACGTGAAAAATAGATCTTTCCTGTCTTAAGAAGCAACAATAAAATGGCTTCGAAACGGACGCAATAGCGACATCTGATATTAAATCCGTAAAATAGTTTCGAAACACAATTCAGATAACTGCCTTAATCTGAGCCTTCTATAAATTGCAAGGCATAGCCAGACGTTGATAAAGATGTTAATAGAGACATGGGGAATCTAAAATTTGCATTCCACAACATGTCTCCTCAACTAAGCAGAAATCGTTGGCGAATTGGTTTCTTGTACTCATACAGATCCGAATAAAATGAAACATCTTTATTTTTTAACACATTCAGTGCCAACCAATTATTTTGGATGTTCGCCTGAGGCCGTAACTTAACATTGCTAAATAGTTGAATGTAAGAGTGTATTAAATATATTTAAACATTGGTTTATCATTTCATAGACTAAAATAGGGTTATGGAATAGTGTCACACGGTGTGTGCCGTCGGCAGTTCGAATAAAATTTTGTATGAAAGGCTGGTGGCACACGGTGTGCGTCGTTCATATATACTGAAATGTTTACACTAAAATGATACAACAGACACTGAACAGAAAATTTATTTAAAAAAGAGGTATTTCACACAAAAAAACAAACAAAATATAAAAATACAATATCTATAACTTTTTGTGATATTCTGCAAAGCAATTTTGTAAACACAGCCCTGGTTCTCCTTCGCATGAAGAACAATAATATTGGGTACACGTTCGAATCTTTTGTTTGCTGCATTCCCTACATCTTCTCCTATGCGTTCTGTCCAACTTACTCGGTAAATGCGTAGTGTCCAACTTGCGTGTAGGCGGTAAAGATTTTTCCGATAACAACGTTTTTATAACTTGCAAACGGTAATCATAATATGTAAGTTTTACGTTTGAAGCTCTTCTGAATAAAAGAAAACTGTTGAGAAACATAATAGACAAAAAATGTATTCCGAGCTTCTTGTACCATCTCAAAGTTTTCCTCTAACTTGAATAGCATGAAAGCATATGATCCTGGCGATCAATGCCAGACATATTTGCGTTTTATTTAGTTATAGCCTTTGGTTTCTGTACAATGTCTCCTCTTTTTGTTTGTATCTCTATCATTTCTTCCTCAAACTCCGTTGACAGAAATAGGACCTCTCTTTTATCTCGCCATTTACTAACTGCAATTCCCTCAAGATATTTGGTAACTGAATCGCCTTTCTTAATTTTTGCGTCAATAACGACTTTTGGATTTTTTTTTCTGCCTCTTCGGAGAGTACCGGTAACATAAGTTTTTTGATCAAGCAATTTCCGACATAAGGGAACACTATTATAAAAGTTGTCCATATATAAAGAATGTCCTTGAACCCTTTTATCAGTGACAATATTACTTTTTCAGTATGACCGTTGAGCACCACTGTATACATTGCATCGCAACACCATACCATCGGGTTCAGCTAATATATACAATTTTATGCCGAACTTGTGTCGTTTACCTTTTAAAAATTGGCGAAAAGACAGTCTTCCGCGCCACAGCATCATGGACTCATCTAATGATAACGATTTTGAAGGGTAAAATTTCATCCATTCGTTTATTAAAATAATCTTGAAGATTTCTGATTTTATGCAAACGATTACCATAACCAGGATCTCCCTCATGGCGTGCATTTGTTGAAAAGTAAAGGCACCTCATAATGACCATGAATCTATTTCTACTAATGTATTTTTGAAAACCAGGAATAGCAAACAGTTCATCTTTTTTCCAGTAGTCTTGTAACTGATTGAGTTGTACATTTCCCATTTGGAACCACATGCCAAAAAAATCTTTAACTCTGCTAGGGAAAGTGGTTTCCAATCGGTTATTCTGGATTAAGCTGAAGTGGTACGACTTAAAAAAAATTTCTCTGCGTAAATATTTGTTTGATCTACAATATGATTTAGTAATTCATCAGTTACAAGCAAACTGAAAAAATCATATGGATTATTACTCACAGGTGGTGGTACACGAAATCCAGGTACTCCAGTGAAATCAATTGTTTTCAAATCAGGAGTGTTATTCCTGTCTGGAAATAATAATCTTGTTTTAGTGATATCATCATCGTCGTCGCTAAAAACATTGTCAGGATCATTCACAATATCAGCCTCAACTCTATCGCTGTCAGCATTATCATCCTCCTCCGATTAAGAATCATCTGATGGAACTACTAGATCTTCCTCTGAACTTTCCTACAATGAATCTGCTAATTCTTGCAGCTGTTTACTCGACAATGGGATCTTCACATCACGTTCTCTACATACAGGCTTCGAATTAGACGGTCCTGCAACGTCACTATCCATAACTATATAAAAAAAAACAAAATTCCGAAACCGCTAATGCACGTATATATTTCAGAATATATCTGAACGGCCAACAAAAACAGAACTGACTCTAACAAAGGCCAGAGCCATACTACGCCGTCGGCCTGTGACGACAATAGCCGATGGCGCACGGTGTGTGCCGTCGGCAATGAAAGTGTTAATATATCCTAATTTAAACATATTAACATCTTTATCAACGTCTGGCTATGCCTTGCAATTTATAGAAGGCTCAGATTAAGGCAGTTATCTGAATTGTGTTTCGAAACTATTTTACGGATTTAATATCAGATGTCGCTATTGCGTCAGTTTCGAAGCCATTTTATTGTTGCTTCTTAAGACAGGAAAGATCTATTTTTCACGTTGAGAACGCCTATGAATAACTGTTCTAATGAGCTTTATTAAAGCGAAATACGTATAAACATATACATAGACGATTTGTACGTGAAATGGAATCTTTACTGTCTTTTTCATTTTATTCGTATCTACTCTGTATGAGTACAAGAAACCAATTAGCTAACGATTTCTGCCTAGTTGAGAAGACATGTCGTGAAATGCAAATTTTAGATTCCCCATGTCTCTATTAACATCTTTATCAACGTCTGGCTATGCCTTGCAATTTATAGAAGGCTCAGATTAAGGCAGTTATCTGAATTGTGTTTCGAAACTATTTTACGAAAAGATTTTTGGTTTATATTTAAGTTCTACTTGTTTTTTTTTATAAATTTAAAGCAAAACTATCTATACGGTCTATTTGACCATGTGCGTATCACAACTTTTTTTGCCGTGTATATAATAATACCGGGTTAAAGTCTGGTCTAGTCCGGGTTTGAGCTTCTTTTGAAGTTTTTGCATTTAGATCTAGGAAAGCTTTAATTATTAACTGTCTTTTAAGATTTATAAAATAAACAAAATTTACATGGTGATCTATTTGAACTTACAAAGTTCATATATTTCCAGAAAAGCGAAATATCTGACAATGTAAATACTACCTAATGATCGGCGATTTTACACAACTTTAACCAATGTAAATCTATGGTAATTGTGTAAGCTGTTTTATGATAATTTGGGCCATTTCATACTTTCAGTCATTTATATTTGATAAATTTTAAACTTTTTGGATTAGTAAAACGTAGCAAAAATAGTTAACTAAATTATAATTTTCCTAAATAAACTAAATCAATATTTTAGACAGAAGCAGTAAGGCAAATATTATTAATAATACCACCCTGTATTACATTCAAATAGAACACGTCCATAATGATGCCGTGAAAGCGTGGCACATTCTAAGTGAATTACGGAGATTGTGTTGGTGAGGCTCAAGAAGCGACGTCACCGTCGTCTCTAATTGATGTATTCAGATAGATGAAGAAATACGTTCCATGCATGTTAATAACAGCCTCTATAGGAGTCTCTTATACACCCTAAGGGTAACAGAAACTGAGTGAGTATGAGTCTCGGTTTATGACGCCAAATTTAATTGATTAGAATAATAAACTTGGAACTACATGTAATTTAATAAAAAATTTTAAATCTTTAGTGATGTAGTTTAATTATTTGTAAAACCAATTACATACTTATATCGTTTTGTCAATTTTATTGATAAAACAGATACGATTGTAACAACTGTGAAATTATCAATTACGAATGTTGTTGAAATTTATTAGTATTACAATTCTGGTAAGTTGTGTGTAAAGAAACGTAGATATCCAAATTAGAGGTCATGGATTTTGACAAGACCGACGACCTTGTAGTAGTTTGCGCAGAATTAATTGGTAACTATATACAGGATTTTCAAAGTGAGACTGAAAAAGACTTGCCCACTAGATGGTCCTGTAAAATGATTTTTATACCCCAACCGAGGTATTTTAAATATAAAATTTATTGCAATAATATAATTTAAAACACGAGTATATATATATATATATATATATATATATATATATATATATATATATATATATATATTATATTCCTATTTGACATGAGAAATAAAAAACTATATTCTTATTTTAAATTTAAATTAAAATAAAAAAAATTTCATGTTTCTCAACCACGAGCATATAAATTTTTAACGCCCTGTATATGAAGAGAGTGTTTCGCAGTTGTTTACTAGCCCCATGAACAATGTATTTCAAGCAAACAATTACAGACGATTAAGGTTGATAGTTTAAGAAAGTGTTCGTCGAAATGTTTATTAAAACCACGGACAATATGTTTTAGTTAAACAAAGGAGAAACCATTAAGTTTTTGAGATATGCGAATAGGAATCTCATTAGCCCGTACGGTACATAGTAGATAGCTAATATCTAACTTTGTATTAAGATTCTCAAAAATAGATAAGAATTTGATTATTTGTAGAAAATAGAATAAAGATACGGAATTTTATTTCTTTCTTGGAACTCCATAAAGACAAAAAGATACGTAAATTTGAAAATTTGTTTAGATTAAGGAGAGAGGTAGTTTTGAGTAAATAATGTGACATGACTGAAAGTTGGTTATGATTGGATGGAAAATTAATTGTGGGGGAACGATTTGGAAATCGAAGAATGAATGGGGAGAGTGTGGCAGTGTGTTTTGTTCGATCGAAAGGAGAAGTCCAGTTTGGAGTACAGTGTACTAAAAAAGAAAAGGCCGGTTTGTGTTTGATAAGTTACAAGCATCATCAAACAAATCGTGGAACGAGTAATAGGCCCAGTCGAGAGATGATATAAATCCTTGAGTCCAAAGTAACCAGTATTGTGTTAAGTGGTTCAAAAAGTTAAAAGATTGCATCAGGAGAAAGTCGGAACGAGTACGGTACGAAGCAGTAAAAGGAAAGAAGAACAAAATTTAGCAGAGGAGCAGAGACATTTTGGGGAAACGTGGACGAGTTTTCCTTTGACCGCAATACCAGCAAGTAAGAAAACGTGTTATGGGTGAAGACATTGTAGAATCATCAGCAAAGGTCAGTCGTTTTCTGTTATGATATGAATGTATTGTTGTTCGTGTTAAATACCACAGGGCATATGGAACTACATATTTCACTATTATAAAATCATCAAATTTTAATCAGTTTGTTTATTATAAATCATTGTAGTTGACTTTTTTTCAAGATACAATAATATTGATAAATAAATTTTTTTTTATATATCAAGCAAATTGAACATAGAGAACATTCTGTAATGCAGCAGTAGAGAGATTCACAGTTATTGATTTAAAAAAAAATTTGGAGACAAAAAGAAATAAGATTCTTTTTTTTGTAAATGTTTATATAAAATAATAAAGATATTTATATATGTGTATTATTTTGATTCTCTTTTGTCTATTCCTATAAGGAAACCACTGAGAAAAATTTGAAGCCACAAAAGTAAGTAGTGATAGGATCATTCAGATATATAGCTAGAAACTAAGAAATATGGACACAGAATGTCCTCCTCAATGATTGGAATATTGGAATACTTTGCACCATACACAAAAATGAGATATCTTTGAATGCTCTTACCACAAAGGAATTACGCTTTGAAATGCAGCGTATAAAACATTTTCCACAGTACTATGTCACCGTATGGCACCATATGCAGAACGGATATAGGAAAATACCATGCTAGTTTCAGATGTGGTAAATTCGACAATTCATCAGATTGAAACCATGAAACAAATTTTGGAAAAAACACTGGAATATGGCATTGAAGATACTTATCACATATTTATCACATATTTATTAAGTATAAAAAAAAAACACGCAACCACAAATCCTACGACCACTTGTTATAAAAAACGATGTCATCGAAGCAGTGAACGAATTTGTTTACCTGGGAGCGCTCCTTAACACTGAAAATAATACTACCGCAGAGATTAACCGCAGAATTTGCAGGGCCAACAGATTTCATTTTGGACTCAATCTCCTCCTTAAATCCACAATTAAATCGAGAAATACAAAAAATAAACTCCTCAAAACAATAATACGCGCAGTCCTAACATATGATTCAGAGACCTGGACTAACAATAAATAATCAAAACATGTTAGACAAAGTACTAAGATGAATTTATGGAGCAGTGAATGACAATGTGTGGAGAAGACGATACAACTTCAAACTTTAAAGAATGCAGCAGGAATCTGATATCGTAAAACATATTAAGATAGGACGTGTGAGGTGGATAGAACATGTAATGCGGATGGAACAAAATGTCTCAGCTTAAAAAACGCTCCTTAATAGACCCATTGGACAGAGCAGAAGAGGAAGACCCAGAACAAGGTTCCTTAATAACATCTATAAAGACATGAGAAATATGGGAAAACGTCATGTTTTGACAGTAAATATCTGAGAGTTTGTTTATAAAAAAGACAAAAACAATGTAAAAACTACATTTATCTAAATATCTAATGATAATTTTTTTCTTAAAGAAAACTTCTAATTTTTTTTTATTGTGTCAGACGGTAAATAAATTAAATATATTTATTAATCATTATCAAATTGTATTTATTTTAATAATTTACAACTATTTACATTGACAAGAGATCGACAATATAAAAAAACTACAGTGACGTCATCACTCGGAAAATTTTATTACCTATTTTTTCGAGCACTGCTTGACCTTTAATTAAAGGCACCCTCATCTAATTAGGTTTTAATGTAAAACTAGTTTGAATTCATTATTATTTGGAATTATAATTGTCACATTTATTCCTCAGTTGTACCCTATCATTTTCTCCTCCTTACACCAATCAGTGATTGAACGTGAATGTGTGTTTATAGGTATCCGCATCTGTCGTCGGGTCTCACAGTCACGCAAATGTGGGTGAATGCGGTGTACCGCAACCCTACATGTTTGTACTAGCTTACGTTCTCCATAGACCGCGCTATGTTTGTCATTATATTATTTGGATAATCCGATTTACATTTCTGTGTTATATTTACTCGAATAAATAATAAATTGGTTTTAACACAAAGAACTAATTTACTCAATTAACTAGTGGTTTTCGTATATAAATATATTATATTAATTACAATGCCATTACCAAAGAATTTACTTCGTTCAGGAAAATTGTTGAAATATTTAGTACATTTAAAAGTATACCTTTTTCTTCTTCATTGTTTCAATCGGCAAGTGTCTCTGCAATCTTCGGCATCTTCTAAAGGGTCTTTCAACCGTTTTAGGTCTCTTATCGCTTTATAGCAGAGATGCTGTTATGTTTACGCGAGCCTTGGTTTATCTTCTAAAGGTGGGTACACATATGCGAGCCGAACTGTTTGCGAACTGCTCGTGAGCTGTTCGCGAAGAGTTCGTTGAAAATATGTTTATGTTCAGGCTATCCAATACCCTAAGTATCTAATAACAAACCGAGAATTAATTTACTTCGTTATTCTAAACATTTCGGTATTTTGTTTAGATTATCTGTTATTAATTTCTCTCGTTACTTTTGAATAAGCCGCGCTCGTTCAGCAATTTTGTTTAACCGAATGATATCATCGCACACTTAGCAGAAACAATTTATAGACACAATTTATAGTTCTTCGAACATTCTTTGTGTTCGTCCCAAAAACCGACAGGCTGTGGTTCCTGACGAGCAACGAACGAACAGCTCGCAAGCGGTTCGTCCCGTCGTACAAATTAACGAATATAGCGTTCACAAACGGTTCGCGAACAGTTCTGCTCGCATATGTGTACCCGCCTTATAGTTCTGCGAACATTCTTTGTGTTCGTCCCAAAAACCGACATGCTGTGGTTCCTGACGAGCAACAAACGAACAGCTCGCTAGCGGTTCGTCCCGTCGTACAAATTAACGAATATAGCGTTCACAAACGGTTCGCGAACAGTTCTGCTCGCATATGTGTACCCGCCTTAACACCATACAGGGGACACCATTTTCCTACTCTCAGTTCATATCCAAAGCTCTCATTTTCCTTTGAGTATCCTGGATGGATTTACCGATGACGACCTTAAATTGAATACAAAAATGATTTTTATTAACGAATAGTAACTATAGTTCTCTGAAGAATAGGAGTTTGAGGCACGAGATCTGCTATCCGACACTCAAAAAAAATTATTATGCAAAAAACAATCCAACACAACTTAAGAACTACGACGAAAATAGAAGGATATAGACTTTAGGTAAAGAAAAATAACTATGAGAATAGGAATGTGAAGTATACAAGAAATCATAACAAAACTAAATTAAATACTTCCAGATATCGAAAGGCAAGGCATATATATATAATAATCTTAGGTGAAACAAATATATATATATATATATATATATATATATATATATATATATACAGATAACGAATTTGTTTTGTTGACCATAGGAATTAAGATTTATTGCAATCCCATCTCTACATTATATTTATTATAATGCTCTAAACCTATTTTTTGGATATTTTTTAGCCAACCAATTATTTTGAATATTTATACATGTTACGGTAAGTATGAATAATTATAAATTAATAATAAATCCGGAAGAGGGAGGTATATTGTTCACGTGTTCAGGTTCACGACATACATATAATGATTAGTGCAGATTAGTGCTAATAAATCTGTAGTCGGAAACGGTTACTATGTAAGTACACTTTTTTAGTTAAACGAGCGGTGTGACGGTTTGGGTGTTCTGTGCAAACTTAGTTACAATGAGTATTTTAGACTCCATGAAAGCAATATTTAACGATCAAATTATTACGTTTAAATCTGGAAAAGTAAAGAGCAATCATCAGTTATTTACAAGAGATGAGTATTATGCATTTTTAATGCTATAACAACCAAAGACAAGACTTCTCACAAATCACCTGAGGAATATTACGGTTATCACGGTATAATATTGTAAAAATTGGTAATCACGAGAAATCGTCGAGAAACACGTTGTGCCAGTAAAAAAGGAAAAAGTGCCTATTGCTCATTATGTCTTTATAGAGGAAACTTTTGATCAATTACGAGAATCACATTTCAGTTTGAAGTTGAATGAATGACGAAAGAACTTAAGATGAAATATAAGAACATCACTGTGGAGCTTGTCATGGTTTACCTAAACTTTGTGTATATTAACATGCAGCCAGAAACGGATATTGAGTACAAATTTATTATAGTATATCAAGACTACTTACCAAATTTGTCCAGCTCAGAGCATTAAAAACCAAGCGTGCCAAAGAAGTTGCTTACCATTCGTTGGGTGTGTTTGGAGTTCTGCACCATATTTGAAGCTCTACGCATTTTACACAGTGATAATGGTCGAGAATTTGCAAACAAGGTTATTAAAGAAGTGTGCAGTATATGGGATAAACTAAAAATTGTTCAAAACCCAGACACAGCCAGTCACAAGGTTTGTTAGAGAGATCGAATCAAGATTTCAAAAAAATATGGGCCACCTGGCTAAAAACAAACAAAACAAGTCAATCGTCAGGAGGCATAAAGTTCATCCAATTTATGAAAAATAAAACTTACCATTGCGGCATTAGTGTTAGTCCATACGAAGCACTATTCAGTTGTAAGGCTACAGTAGGATTTACAACATCCTTACCTGCTGGTACTTTATCCGAAATCAGATGCATAGAAGATTAAGAAAGAATATTGGCAGATCAGTCTAATGATGCTGATGATGGAGCAAAGCACCCTTGTAATAATTAAATATTGAAGATCTAGATAATACTAACAGCCTAATTAAATATAATGCGTGTGCGATAGTTGCTGTCAATGAAGAAGACAATACCAGTATTGGAGTTGAAGAAAATGAGGGAGACGAAGAAGATGGCACTGCAATTGACAAGTCTTAGGGAATGCGCCGGTAAAGATTTGAGTTTAGGAGGTTAAGAATTCCGTCACTGTAATATTGTAGTGGCCAATGCAATTCACAGCACAGCAAATGTAAAAAATCAAGCGTTCTTTGTAATTCTGAGTGCCACAGCAGCTTTTTCTGCAAAAGCAAGTAAAAAGTCTGGTAACTTAAAGCTAATGCGTGTGTACCAGTTTGTTTCTACTCATTACATAATCTAGTTTGGATTTTTGATTGATAAATTATGTTTAAGTGTTTAACTATAATAAGCAAATACGAGCTTGTTCATGTTTATTACATGTCTAGTTGGGTTTTTTTATTAACAAGTTCTGTTTAAATGTTAAACTGCAATACCAAATTTTATAAGTAAACAATAGCAAAGCCCAAAATGCGTTTTAATTACATTAACCAGGATTGTTTGGAAAGTATTAATAATAGCAGGTAAATCTAATTATAACACTCATTATTATATTGACCAACTGCTACGGTTAATATTAATATATATATATATATATATATATATATATATATATATATATATATATATATATATATATATATATATATATATATATATATATATATATATTGATTTATATTATCAGCAATCGGTCTGTAGGAAATAAAACTCTATTTGTTCTGTCTCAATATTTTGTCACGATTTTGTGACTTCTTCAGGAGAAAACTGTAAATTTACTAGAATAATTAATTATTATATGTAAACAAAGTGAATATTTAAATACTTTATAACTGTAAGAGTTAATACAAACTATATATATTATTTATATAAACTATAAATCAATATTTAAAACAGTACGGTCGAAAAATAATATATATATATATATATATATATATATATATATATATATATATATATATATATATACAGGGTGTTTCAAAAAGGTATGTGATAAATTAAATCAGGCATTCCGGGGACCAAAATAAATTGATTATTGAATCCAACTTACTTTAGTACAAAAGTGTACACAAAAAAAAGTTACAGCCTTTTTGAAGTTACAAAATAAAAATTGGTTTTTTTTGCATTATCTCCTAAACTACTTGACATTTATGTAATAAAAATGGACACGTTACTTCCTTGTTCTGAATGCATTTTTCATACAAAATCTAAGAGCACAGAAAAATTTTAAGGGGTGTGTGCAGTCCTAAATCCCCCAAACTTTTGAGTACGTTCACATCAAATGAATTTTTTGGCACATCATTACTTTAACACATTATTTTTAAAACCTTTTTGCCTCTTATCACTTTTTCGAAAAACTAGTTTTTTCCTGGTTGCCATAAAATTACAATTAGTTTCTATGTATACAATAATTACAAACAGTTCCATCAATAATAGTCAATAATTTGAAGCTATCATTTATTGTGTGAATAAGATTAATATAAAAAATTTTGATATTACAATGGCCTACACATTTCAGAAAATGGCAGATATGCATTTAACTTTGGGTAAGTTGGATCAGATTAAATTATGATTTCAATAAACTATTGGGAATATTGTAGGTGAATGTCAAGGAGATAGTGCAGCAGCCGCAAGGCGTTATGCAGTAAAATACCCCAATCGAAATACACCTGATAGACGATTATTTTTGACCATTGATCGTCGTTTACGGGAAACGGGTATATTCCAACCGCAAGAGGCTGGCAAGAGTAGTCGTCCAATAATGGATGTAACTGGTGAAGACATTTTTGAAATCATTGAAGAAGTCCCTGGAACAAGTACAAGGGAAATAGCTGCTCAACTAAATGTTCCTCGCGTAAGGGTTTGGAGGTGTTTGAAGGATCAGCTGCTTAAACCCTATTACTTAACAACTGTTCAAGAGTTATTGGTTAAAGATTATCCTAAAAAGATTGGATTTTGCGATTGGTTGTTAATGGAAAACACTCGAAATATTAATTTTATTAGAAATGTTTTGTTTACCGACGAGGCTACCTTCAGTAGAAATGGAATAACCAACCATCATCAAACGATTTACAAGAGTATTTTTTGGAAGAAGTGAATATTGCAATAAGGCAAAATATGTGGTTTCTACAAGATTGCGCTCCACCGCATTACAATAATGAATTTCAGGAATACCTTTACAGGTAGTATCCTGATCGGTGGATTTGAAGGGGTCGTGACACACTTATTTCTTGGCCACCCAGAAGTCCAGGTCTTAAACCCATTGACTTTTGCTTTTGGGGGTTTATGAAAGATAAAGTGTATTCTGTAACAATAGAGTACGAACAACAATTGAGGGTGAGAATAATTGGAGCTGCAAATCAATTTAGTCAGGAAAATACGACTATGATTTTTAAGCGCATTCGGTTTTCCTTATTAAAACGATACCGAATGTGTATTGAAGAAAATGGGGGTCATTGTGAACAGTTATTGTATTATCATATTTATAGAGGTTATAGACATTTTTTGTACGTTAATTCATTTAAGCCATTTATTTAGTTGCACGTAATTTTTTAAAGGTTAATGAAAAGGGACGTAACTCAATACAAACTGTTTAAAAAAAAAAGTGATAGGAAGCAAACAAATTTTAAAAATAATGTGTTAAACTAATGATGCCACAAAATTCATTTGATTTGAACGTACTCAAAAGTTTGGGGAAATTTAGGGCTGTACACCCCCTTAAAATGTTTGTGAGCGCTTAGATTTTGTTATTTCTTTTGTATAAAAAAATGACAGAACAAGAAAGTAACGTGTCCATTTTTATTACAAAATATCAAGTAGTTTAGGTTAGGTTCGATAATGCAAAAAAACAATTTTTATTTTCTAACTTCAAAGGGCTGTAACTTCTTTTGTATACACTTTTGTACAAAGGTAAATTGAATTCAATCAATTTATTTTTGTCCCCGGAATGCGTGATTTAATTTATGACACACCTTTTTGAAACACCCTGTATATACATATATACATATATATATATATATATATATATATATATATATATATATATATATATATATATATATATATATATATATATATATATATATATATATATATTCAAATAGAGATTGTCATGGTGTTACAAAACGACTTCTTTATGAACTTTCTAAATTAGGTTTATTTTAAAAAGGTCAAAATTTAGCTCATTGTTATTGCACGAATGAATCGCGTGACTTGTTGGTTTAAATTCATTAATAATGTAATGCACAGCATAAACGCCCGGATTTTAGGAAATATTTTAACAGCTTTGACACTTGTCCTTCGTTTGTTCTTTAATTGAGGTCGTAAATCTTGTAATATTACAAATAGAGCTTAAAAGTATTAAATACAGGTATGTCTTAGAACATTTTTAATTTACGTATAATAGTATTTAGAATACACTGGAAAGCCTAAAATTAAAAACCAAAGTAGGAATGCATTATTCGATATTTTTCTGTATTAAAGTATTAGAAAGAAAATATAAATTATGGCATTTAAAGGTGTATCAATATATTTAAAAGCTAGGATTAGTAACGCGTAAGAAACAGTCCAGGGAAATAAGATTTTTAAGGGAACCTAACAAGATAATGATAATGACCTAATAACAAAAACCTTTATGTTTACTGCAGATAATTTTTTTTGGACTTAATTGGTTATTAACAAATTAAGTTCAAAAAACGGTCAATTTTTTTTTCGTCTATCAGCAAAAAGTAAAGCATTTGATTTTTTTTTATTTGCGACAGCTTTGTTTATAGCAATTAGCAGATCTGATTAGCGTTATTAAAAAAAATATATTAAAGTTTTATTGTGCCAAAATAAAAAAAGATTGCCTGTCAACGGCACCGTATACTTGTCGTCTTTATACGCAATTCTGCTTGTTCATTGGAGGAAATATTCTATGGAAGGTTGTTACTCCATATTTTGCGCGGTCGTCCGATGCTTCTTCTGGCAATTGCTATTTCGACGACACGGATCTCCTCCATTCTGCTTATGTGGTTACTCCATTCTTTATTTATATTTTGTGTCGATTCGTTTATACACTGTACGTTACATTTTCTTAGAATGTCTTCACTTCTTTTTCGATCTCACAGCGTATTTTCTATAATTCTTCTCAGTGCTCTTATCTCTGTTATTTTCAGTAGCCTTTGCGTTGTGGCTATCTCGGGTTTTATTTTTGAGGCACACGTCATTATTGATCTTATACTGACTTTATAAATTCTTGACTTCATCTCAGTGTTAATGTGTCTGTTTCACAAATAGAGCAGGCTAGAGCGGCTTTCCAAGGCTTGTATGTTCAAGGTGTTATGTAACAAAGACCTAAAATTGGCATTGAAAATCCACCTACTTCGCTGCTATGTGTTCTCACAAGAAGAACCTCATGGTTTAAGAACTTGCGAGATTGGTATGGTGTTAATACAAGCATGCTATTTAGGGTGGCAGTGAAGAAAATTAAGATAGCTATGATGGTAACCAATGTTCTGAAAGGACATGGCACATGAAAAAGAAGAAAGCATCCTGTCAGTCTATTTGCTTTTTGTACTTGATCTCTCACTTCTTTGTCCAGGTCTCCATATCTAGACAGTGTAATTTCCAGGTATTTTATTTCCATTACTTGTTCAATATTGATGCCATCAATTTCTATTTTATATCTGGTTGGTTCTTTGCTCACTACTATTGTTTTAGTATTGTGAGATGAGATTGTCATATTAAATTCTTTTGCTATAATGTTAAATCGGTGGACCAGTATTTCCAAACTATCTTCATCTTGAGCTATCACTATTGCGTCGTCTGTTTAACAAAGTATTTTGATTTTTTTGTTTCCCATTCTGTATCCTCTTCCTTTGTTAACGGTTTTGATGATTTCATCCGTGATTGAATTGAAGAGCACAGGGCTCAATAAATCCTCTTGTCTTATTCCGCTGCCTATTTCTATAGGTTAGGGAAACTTCTCTATTGTTTAGAAGGAACCGTATACAAAGCTTCAAGATATGGTATTTAATATCACCCAGATTTGAAACTAACCATAACGATGAAGAAGAAAGAGCTGTATCTCTGGTTTTTGTTTATGCATTTCGACGTTTTTTTTTTTAATTCTAATGTACTTTTTGCGTAAATTACGTATAGGCATTAGTTAAATTATTAAATTATTTAATACATCATCTAATTTGTTTCTACAATTTTCTTTTAATTTTTATATTCTTTGAGTAATATTTTAGGTAATTTTTATTGTAAAACATAAATATTCACGATTAATGTATACTTACAATTGTTTTTAAAAATAGTATTGATTTATGTATTGCTTTGCATTTAAACAATCTCAAATCAACTAAGTTGTATTTCCTGTTAAACAAGTTATTATATAAATTAAGACCGAAGTCATCATTTGCAGAAAATATTTCAATGTATTGTTTTTTTTTAATTATTTAAAATTTTTATAAAATTTTATTTTAATAAGTTACAAAATTTTTACATTATATATCCTTATTCTAGCATTCCTTTTCGAGTTGGTCCATCTGAACTTATTTCTAAACTGACTACTATAATGTAAGCTATCTACTACATTCCATTTTTCTCACGTGTCCTCAGTGCATTCGGCTCATAAATTGCTGCAACGAAGTCCAAGCTTTTGTATAGCCAAATAGTCCAGAGAAATAAGATAGTCCCATGACTTTGAGCCCTCCAGGTATCTGACAGGTTTTTTGAGTTTTATAGACCTCGAACCTAGAACCAAAACCTCGCTACTTCCTGCAGGTGGAATTTTTAAATTTTTAAGAGTTTAATGTCAAAAATGCACAATTTTAAAAACTTTTATCTACCAGTAAAAAGTAAATCATCTTGAAAGTGCTTTATTATATAAATATTTTTTCAGTTTTAACAAATGTTAATAATTATTGTAAAAATATAAACATACTACCTTGGTATTGTGTAGAAAGTTGGCCTCCATAGTGATAAAAGTGAGGTTAGAAGTTCAGATTAATTAATCAATTAATTTAGAAGTACTTTAATTTGTTTTCACAAACATCTTTTTTTGACAATAGCATAAGTCGGAAAAACTTTAACTTATAAGAATACTACTGGTAGCATAAGCAAGATAAAGAGTTATTTTATCAAAAGAGTTTCAAAAATATGAGAAATAACCATCCTCAATAGTGCAAAATTTAATTGCAAAACATTGCAATTTTTTGAATATTTTTTTATTAGTCTTGAGAAAATTTTATCTTCATATTCAAAAAGCTGACATTTTAACACAAATTGAAAAATATAAAAAGTCTTACGGTAATTAGGGATACAGTCAGTCACTTTTTGTTAAATTTATAGCTTGTTTGTATATATATTTAGGGATTCTACAGTATTCACTGCCTTCCCTCGCTCAACCGTTTCCATCTCTCTCTGTTGTTCCATTCTCCATCGTTCAGTCCTCTCTTACTCATGGCGTCGTCTACTTCGTTCCTCCAGGATTTTCGGGGTCGTCCTCTTTTCCTCCTTCCTATGGGGCTCCATTCGGTTATTTTCTTTATCCATCTGCTGTCGCTAGTTCTTCTTACATGTCCATACCACTTTAGTCTTTTTTGTTCTATATATGTTAGTATGTCTGTTTCTATTGATGTTCTTTGCTTTATTTCGTCATTACTTCTCCTATCCATTCTTGTTACTCTGCAGCATCTTCGCAGGCATTCCATCTCTGTTGCTACTATCTTACTGCTGGTTTTCTTGTTTATGATCCAATTTTCAGCCCCATATGTCATAATACTTCGCACTAATGTTTTATAAATCTGCGTTTTTGTCTTCATATTTAGGTGTCTATCCCACCATACTGAGTTAAGTTGTCGGATTGCTGTTCTTGTTTGTCCTAATCTTTGTGTAATTTCTTCCTCTGTTGTTGCCTTTTTCGTGATTATAAACCCCAGGTATTTGAATTTATCCTTTCCTTTGATTGTTACGTTGTCATCAATCTGTAGATCTTCTATGTCTTCTTCACTTGTAGATAGGTACTCTGTTTTCGCGAGGTTAATATCTAGGCCAGCCTTGGTATATTCTTCTTGTAGTTTTTTCATCATGTAGCTGAGGTCGTCTTGGTCTTGTGCAATCACTACTTGATCGTCTGCAAAACTTAATGTATATAGGTATTCGTTCCGTACCGGTACTCCCATGCCTTCGCATTTTCTTTTCCATGTAGTCAAGGCTTTCTCTAAGTATATTTTGAATAGGGTTGGAGATGTGAAACAACCCTGCAGGAGCCCTTTTGTTGTGGTGAAGTCTCCTATGATTCTTGTTCCCATTTTAATGGACACTTTATTTTCTTTATACAGAGCTTTTGTAGCTTCTATGAGTTCCGTCTGTATTTCTAATTTGTACATTGCCTCCCATAGTTCTGACCTTGGTACAGAGTCATACGCCTTTCTCAGGTCCACAAATACTAAGTGTATATCTCTATTTTTTGCTTTTTTCTTTTCCAACAGTTGTTCCAGTGTGTATATGTGGTCTATGCATGATCTTCCTGCCGTGAAGCCTGCCTGATCCTCTCCGATTTTGCCTTTTATCGCTTGCTCTATCTTTTCTCGTAGTATCTTCCCATATAATCTTCCTATTGATGATATTACGCTTATTCCTCTGTAGTTTTCGCATCGTTTTCTATCTCCTTTCTTAAATATAGATGTCATATATGCCGCCGTCCATTCCTTTGGGAGCTGTTCTCCATTTATGGCTTTCTGAAATATCCATTGTATCATCCGGTGTAATTTTTTTGATCCGTATTTTATAAGCTCAGGTGAGATGCCTCCAGGTCCCGGTGCTTTCTTATTTTTGATTGCTTTTATGGCCGTTCTCATTTCCCTATCTGTTATTTCTATTTCTTGTTGTGGGAATCTGCTTCGTCTTCGCCTGTTTTCTTTTCCAATGAATTGTGGTCTTTGTTCTGTTAATAGTTCCTTGTAGTAGTCCTTCCATTCTTTGTCCTGTATATTTCCCAATTTAATTTTTTCTTTTGAGTTTTGTTTCAATCCTCTCAGTACTTTCCATGACTCCGAAGTTCTTGTACCTCCTATATATGTTTCAATATTTAAGCAGATTCTTTCCCATTCTTCATTCTTTTGCTGTGTTATTTGTTTTTTCACTTCTCTATCTTTTTCTCTATATTCTTTATAAACTTCATCGTTGTTTGTAGTCAGCCATTTTCTGTATAGTTGCTTTTTTTCTTGAATTATTCTTTTTGTTGGTTCATTTATTTCATAATAGTGCTGTTTATTTGTTATATGTTCTTTTTCCCCAAGGGCTTCGAATGCTGCTTGCTTTATACTCGCCTTTATATGCTCGTATATTTCTTCGATGTTGCCGTATCTGAATTCTATTAATTTTTGGTCTAGACGTTGTTGGTATAGTTCTCTTATTGATTGTTCTTGGAGTAGTTCTATATTGTATTGTTTTTCTCTTATAGTGTTCAACGGTTCTTCTGTGGAGGGGGTCTTGTTATGTTTCCAATTAATGCTCATTTTTGCTGTCAGTAGTCTATGGTCCGTTCCGCATTCTGCTCTTCTTTTGACTCGCACATCTTTGATCTTTATTGTGGTATCTTGTTTGATTATTATGTAGTCTATTATCGATTTCAGCTTTCGTGTTTCTTGCGTCCATGTATATTTATGAATATTTTTATGTCTGAAAAATCCGTTGGTGATTTTTAGGTTGTTTAGTTCGCATAATTCAATCAGGCGTTCTCCGTTATCGTTTTTTTCATCCTCTCCAAATCTCCCCACTACTTTATCGTTTTCTTTTCTTCCAGTTCTGCCGTTAAGGTCTCCTGTTATAATTATCTCCACGTTCTTTTTAATTAGCTCTATTTGATTTTGGAGTTGTTCCGTGAAATGTTCTTTTTCTACTCTCGGAGAATCGTCTGTTGGTGCATATACTCCGCGTATCACTGTCTCTTTACCGTATATGTCTATATGCATTTTAATTATTCTCTCGTTGATTGGTTCCCATGTTCTAACCCTGTTCTTCCACTTATTTTTGATTAGTATTCCCACTCCTGCCTTTGCTCTACATTCTTTATTAACTCCGCTCCAGCAGTGGATATGGTCTTCTATTGCTTCCGTTCCATTTCCTTTCTTTTTGGTTTCTGTTGTTACTAGTATGTCAATGTTGCTTTCTTTAAACTCTTTGATCACTTCCGTCGCCTTTTTGTTCCATCCTCTTGTATATTCCATGTTGCACATATGAATGTTCTATCTTTTCTTCGTTTCGATTTTTGGTTGAGCTTTGATAAGACTGGGTCTTCCGAACTCTTCGCAACATTGCCCCCCCCCCGTATCCGATGGGGCTCCCTCTATCAGAGGTGTGGATTTCCATCCGGGGATGTGTTTCCGTATTTGGCTTTTTCATCTTGCGATTTTCGTTCTTCTTACCCTTATGTTTTTCTGTGTGTTAGGTTGCTAATTCCTAACGCCACAACCCCCGTTTGGAGGACCTTTTCTTCAGCCGCCCATTCTGGATCAGACGCTGTTGGTTCTTCCGCCCTCTTGACCATTGTGACTTTTCCAGCCATCCTCTGCTCTCGAGACCGTTGACCGGTTTTCACCTGTACCCCAGGCAGGGACCCTAACAGGGTGCTATCAGCCGGGTCAGCTGAACCCTGTTTTTTTTTAGAGGTGTTACTCCTCTATCCCTCCTCTTTTATCCGGGCTTGGGACCGGCTGCATCGGTTATAGAGCTACTCAATTCACCCCACACCAATTCAGGTAGAGTTTAGCTTTTTTGTCTATAACAATTAAGAAAAGTAATTATTGGCGTTTGAATGAACAAAGACGGAAACGACGAAAGCTTCAGAATAATATTTTATCGCTATAAGTGTAAACATTGAATTTGTAATATGAAGCTTATATATTTTATAATCAGTTATTAACATGTACAAAAAACCGAAATTTCTGACTTATTTTGCCACTTTCTAAGCAATAAATAAGGATAGGAGCAGTTAAAATTACGCAATTTTGAAGGATTTTGTATTACTTATAGATTTCTTACTCCCACATTTGTTTCAAATGCTTCACTTTGTGCTGAAAGACAAAAAAGCAAAAATTAACTGTTTTTTGTCCTTAATTTTTCAATAACTAAATGCGATTGACTCCAGGAACCATATAGGTTCTTGTTATAGATGTACATACTACTCAAAACAACTGTATCACAAACAGGGTACTTTTGTGCTTATTTCCCTGAACTAAAAGGGATATTAATTCAGATTGTTTCCTAATCATAATAATAATACTACATTATAAAAGATTATATTCTCTGGTATAATATATCTCTGATATGTAGTATTATAACCATAATGCTTGAAATTAATTATAATCAGACTAAATAATCCTAGGAGTATAAAATTTAAGAAATTATTAGAAGTAGCAAGATCTTATAAAATATCAATGAGTATCTAACTGAATTAATAACGAGGTACGCTTAAAGTCTCTTAAACAATTCGAGTTTAACGACAAACCTACAAGAATTATATGCTGCATTGTCGTATATTGTTTACACTTAAAGAACTTAAAGATTTTAGCAAACAACTAGTTATTTTTAAATTTCGCAATTACAGTACGACAAGCGAAAAATTTCTGACAAGCGAGAAGTGGTGCCTTAATCAAATGTTATATTATTACGCAATTTATTTATTTTCTGACTGTCAAGCGGAAGAGATCGAGCTCCTAACGGTAAATTCAATGCAATATTGTCAAGTATTTAAATATTTCTTTGAAGCGGAAGGGGTTCATTTTGGAATTAAACTGGAAACTTTGGTGAAAAGAAAAATGTTTGGGATCCTATTCACGAGAAATTCTATTTAATGTGTTCATTTTTCTACATAAATTCAGATAGAATTTTAGTAGATCTGAAAAAAGTACGAAAGCGTGTGACTAATATAACGGGTAATAAATAAACAAATACATTAAATTAAACACAATACACCATTATAAAACATATCTCAACATTTATATACCTACATTTAATAATATTAAATTTAATTTGCTTTATTGACTATATATTATTTTACATCATAAAAGCAATAAATTCTGTGTTTTCTTCTTCACAAATTATGTTTACAGTCTATGCCATCTTACGGATTCCTAAAATATCAATGATTTATTTTTCCAATATCTACTATCTCTGTTCATCTTCTGTTTTCTCATATGAGTAACGAGCTGGTCATGTCGTTTAATTTTGTGCCAATGTGCCGCTCAACGTTTAATTTGGTATGGACGTATGTGAGAAGAATAGATCATACAAGGTGGATAGCAAAGATTTCGGATTGGAGCCCAATAGGAAGGAGGAAAAGAGGTAGACCCCGAAGATCATGGAGGGATGAAGTGGACGAGGCCATGGAAAGACGAAACTTTAGAGATGGAGAATGGCAGAACAGAAAGGAATGGAGACGTTGGCTGAAAGAATGAAGGCGGCAACAGCTGTAAAAATCCCTATATAGATAGATAGTGCCGCTCTGCATTTCTATAGAACGTAGTTTAAACTCTCCTTACGCTCGCATTCCATTCTGCACTTCGTGTGCTCGATTTAATGAGATATATAACGTTGGAAGTTAATTCTCCTCAGCTGAGCTTTTCTTATATAGTCTTAAATAGCCCCCTGACAAATAGAGCGATGGATTATTGATACGGGAAGAGCTTTTGCCGTATAAAGCACCCTAAACGAGACCGTTACCGCTATAGGCGCTATCGATGCCGAACTGCCAACTATTTTTTGTGTCCATTTCAGTATTTCTCCCAGAAAGCATCATGTAAGGCAGCGAAAGGGTAGCTTCGGTCGCTTCGGTGATTAAGCTGATCAGTTTTGTTAGTCTATTCTCATAAGAACTGAGACGTGTAAGGCCATGGCCATCACGCTTTTTCCATCCTTTTTTGTCAAAGTATGTATGTAAGCAACGGAGAACGAGCTCTTAAGTGTTAGAATTTTTCGCACAGCTCACACACCGCCCTGTCAACTTGCTTCAACACCTTTCATGTAGATTGTGGAACTCTGTATCTTATTAATATAAAATATATCTCGGCAGTAGTTAAGACTTCGAGACAGAAAGTTTTTGCGATGATTTAAGCTCAGATTTATGTATACAATTGGGCTATTTCTGCGACCCGTTGAAGGATATCCTGGTCTGATCAAGTGCAATATAACTTCTATGGTGGTATCCAACCAACATTATAGGTATTAGTTGCCAAATTATGCTATTTTTGACTAAGAGAACAGAACGTGTTGCACAATAAGAGTGCTTGTTACCACGGTTGAAGTTACCCGTAATAGCTACAATTTTACCAGCGCTTCGTTTTTCATAAAAAGATTAAAATTTATCCATCTGTAGCAGATTCAGAAAGCAGTATTAAATCGTCATCGTAAGCTAACACTAAGATCTTTCAGCTATCTGCAACTGGTAGGCCATGCCCATTCCCTTAAGCTTGCATATCAGCTCGTCAGCCATTATATTAGAAAGGTAGGGCGACAGGAGATCTCCTTGTTTAATGCCTCTGTGCATTCCGATGTTTTTGGTCGACTTATTGCCGGTGATGACGCTTGTACAACAGTTCATGTCTTCTTCCTTCTTGTAGTGCGTATCCGTTTGGAATGTTGGCGACCATCATGGCATTCTGTAAACTGCGGCTCTAAAAAGATTTGTGGTTGTTGTGTTGAACCACGTACGTAGATTTTTCAGCCAGGAAATTCTTCGCCTTCTGGTTCTTGTCTTCCTTCTACTTTTCCTTGAAGAATTAATTGGAGCAACCCATGTATTTCGCTGTTCCTCATGATGTGACCGAGGTATTCACTTTTGGATGTTTTTATTGTGGCTAAAAACTTTTCTTTTTGCATTGTTAATAAAACGTCTTGGTTAGTAACGTGGTCAGTATAGGATATATTAAGGATTCTTCGATAAAGCCACTTTCCACAAGCCTAAATTTTTTTACAGACAGCGTCTGTGAGGGTCCACAACTCAACTCCGTACATCAGTATAGGAAATATATAACATCGTAGTAACCTGGTTTTTTTTTGGGTACTGATAAATCGGAGCTTAGCTATTTTTTGAATTGCAGATCTTGCTTTCTCTATCCTACATTTTCATCATCATATTATATATTTTTTTTTTCTTAATGTTCATTGAAAGTCTATATGTCTGACTCACTTCTGTGATTCTATTCATTAACTCCTGGAGGGTTTCATAACTGTCAGCCAATACCGACTTCACCATTTTTTACTGCTTCTTGAAAGATTTCTTCAGAGTATATGTTAAACAGCAAGGGTGATAGTATACATCCTTGTCGGACCCCACGTTTGATTCTAATATCATCGAATTCTCCTGCCTCTAAAGTTCATGTACCAGCCCAGAATACTATGGGTATATACACTAGAAGCACCAGCATTTGTGCATACCTGTAAGCACCACCGGCGGTCAAAATGACGGATATTAGAATTTTCTATTGCCAGCCGTTTTTGTATTCTTTTTTATTTAATAAAAACCTATATTGAGTTAATAAATAATAATAAAAGACATATTTTATATATTTAAATAAATTATTTAATTATTTAAGTACAATTTATGCAGTAGCAAAATTTTTCAATTTTGCTTGTACATGACCCACACACAAATTTTTTACATATATGACAAATTTCAAATGTTTTATTTTTGTTGAAATTCCCTGTTTGACACTGCTTACGTTTATTATTTGGTGGTTTTTTTGTACCTCTTGGATTTGTATCCGTTGATGTTGTCCTGCCCTTAGTCATGTGATCTTCTCGCAATTCTTCTGCTAACTGAAGTAGGAAATCCTGCCTAGATATTTGACTGCCCGTAACTTTCTTATACAGAACCCAAGCATTTATTCCTGCCATATCTAAAATATTAAAAAAAACTTGCAACGGCCATCTTCTTAAAGCAGATTTGGTTGAATACAGTCTAGCCATCTGATCTACAACGTCTACTCCGTATTTTGTCTGGTTGTAGAAGATGATGGTTTCCGGTTTTTTCTTTTTATCTGTGCCCATTTTAATATCATTCGAGTGTAAAGAACTCAGCACTAGAACATTTTTGTTTACTTTTCCCTGGTACGCCGTTAGCGTCAAGTCTTCGTGTTTGAAAATTTTTGTTTTGTACAATTCCATCTTTTCATTTTTTACTGACGGTGGAATATCCTTTCTTGTTCGGTTGATTATTCCAACAATTCTGGTAGCCTTCTTTCGTAATTCTTTTGCCAACTTTATGGACGTAAAGAAATTATCCGTCGTGACATTTCTTCCTTTATTTATAAATGGTTCCATTAGACGGCTAACAACATGTTCCCCCAGAAGTTGATTGGCTGGTCGTTGTTCATCTTTCCCTAGGTAAGGAAATCCGTTCAATAAATATTTGGACTCGACATCAGCTGCAAGCCAGAATTTAATTCCAAACTTATCGGGTTTATTTGCCATGTACTGGGTAAAGCGGCATCTTGCCTTCGTGGAAAAAAGCTGTTCGTCGATAGTTATATTTTCGCCAGGTGTATAACATAATATACAATTCTCTATAAATGGGTTCCATATTCCCGACGCAAGTGCAAATTTATCTGTTGATAATCGCTCAGACCTGGTATTTCTCATATCAAAACGGATAAAACTCATTATTTGTGTAAATTTGTTTCTAGACATCGTCTCTTGAAAAAATTTTGGACCCCATGTACCAGACCACAGCATCTTTATGCTAACATTTCGTGCCATATAAGCTCTCCTAGCATACAGTAAGGATATAAATGCTTCGATTTCTTCAATAGAAATTTGCCAATTTTCATCTTTGAGTTTTCTTCTACCTTCAGCAACAGTACATGATTTTATGTTACGGAGTATGCATTCATCAATCAACAGCCGCCATGCACTAGCTGCAGAATCTCTAATAATGTTTCTCTTAGCATGAGGGGTTGGTCCAGCAGCTTCCTTTAGAACATTTTGACTGGTACGCCTTCCTAAAATGAACGAGATAAATTAGTATGCAGGTATATACTCATTTATTTATTTATTTAAATAAATGGCACCGTAATAAATAAAGAATGGAACAACAACCAAGAAATAAGAGCGCACATCGGAAAAGCTAGATCCACCTTCAACCAGATGGGGTCCTTCTTCAAGAGCCATAACCTCTCTTGGATTAAAAGTAAGGATGCTGCGATGCTACGTCCTCTCTGTTCTTTTTTATGGTGTTGAATAGTTGACCTTGACGAAGATATGCAGAAAATTGGAAGCATTCGAGCTGTGGCTAAATCGGAGAACACTTCAAATCCCGTGGACCACTATCAAATCTCGAAAGTTAATTTTCGAAAGATTTCGAAAACATTGTGCGAAAATAATCTAGATGCGCCCTTCTAAAGCCATCCTGCAAGGAAAAATATTTGGAAAACGGGGTCCAGGAAGAAGAACATCCTGCAGATAAGGTAAACATTGCCATGATTATCGCCAATATTCGTGACATCAAGAAGAATATGCTCAAAAATATTATACACCTAAGTGAATACATAAATGGAAGCTACTAATATAATATAGTTGCTTACCTGGTGTACTAGCATTGTTGTCAAGTAACTCCCATCCTATGGTATCTATGGAAGAATTATCTAAATTGCTTCTGCGAATTCCTCTTACCTGGTTGGTAATCATTTCTGAAGATGTATTGAAGTCTGCATTCGAAGTTGAAGCAGAAGTACTGGGCATCACCTCAATCTCAACTTCACCTTCAGAATCACTGCCCGATGAATGTTCTTGATCAACTGTATTAGGCATCTCTTCATCAGATAACTCTGCTACAGATTCATCTTCTGTAGACAAATTCTATAGAAAAATTCTATAGACACTCTGATAGTTCCTGCTGAGTGAAATATCGGCGAGACATGATGACAGCAGAAATAATAAAAATCACAATGTAAAATTAATCAAAATACAGATTAAACATGCAATTGCAAAGAGTATACTCAAACTACATAATAACAAATATTTTCGATGTATTTTATACATAAAATAAGTAAAAACTTCCCAGAAAAGTAGAACAAAAATTAGACTACCTCGTCATTAGGACCGCATTTTTCTAGGTAGACATCAACATAAATATATTCAAAATGTAATTATACTAAGTACCTGTAAAAGAGAAATTATAATCCTCAAGTAAATAATAAAGTCCCAAATCATAAATTTTGTAAAATAAATATGAATGAATAGTAATAGTAATACTCTAGACTAATGAGGGTCGAAAATAGAAAGCAGTCAAAATGACTGCTATATGGTAGTTCTAGGTATACGTTACCATATCTTAAAAAGTAATTACGATAAGTACCCGTAAAAGAGAAATTATAATCTTCAAATAGATCTAGGAAAAGTCATAAATTATCAAGTTTCTAAAACATTTATGAATAGGTAATACAGAGTCAAAAATGAAAAGCAGTCAAAATGACCGCTCTGGTGCTTCTAGTGTTAAGGTTTGCATGCTGTAAAGTCAGTATCCAATACAGTCGACTATTAAAGCCGACCAATTGCTTATATATTATATCGTTAACATTTCGTACACTACATTGTTTAACACTAGTTTGTCGAACTATAATTATCCCGACATAAAAAAGTTTAACCGTAGCTGTTAAAAGTAAATCCTGCCCTAGAAGTTAAATAGTAAACCGCCCCCTACACTTACACGTGTAATCGAAACAATTTACACACAAACATCTGCAATGTTTCTTATTGCACCCCTGTTCGTTACATCAATACGCTAGGAGTTAACGGCGTAGAAAATGTTCTGGAAGTAGAGCCCATATTTATCAAGGCTAATGGAAAAGTAACTCGAGATGATATTTACAGATTCTCCTCTGGTGAATGAATTGCAAATATTGAAGCTCTCAAAAATGTAGCGACCGTTGTTTGCAAGCAGTTTGTTGAAAACTCACTTGAACAAACTACACAAATAATCATTTAAACTGGTCATTTTTAAATGCTATAGCAAAGTTACATGGTCACTTATTTTCTTTATAATGGTTACCACAAATACTGGGTATAATTTTATAGGCATATTGTGGAACGTTTATATTTACTGATTAAATGGTCAATCATTAAAAAATAAAATAATTAAAATGTATTTTTATATTAGATAATTCGATGTCTACTTTTCTGTATATATATATATATATTATTTATATATATATATTATATATATATATATATATATATATATATATATATATATATATATATATATATATAGATATATACGAAGTAACAAGAAGTCCAGAGACCTCTCTCTGATAGTAAATTAGGTGAACCGCAAATTCAAAGCCTCTTACTAGAGACTTGTAACGACGCTAGAAGTATCTTTTTATTTGTGGTTCACCTAATTTGCGGTTCACCTAATTTACTATCAGAGAGAGGTCTCTGGACTTCTTGTTACTTCGTATAGATGTCGCTGCTAGCGTACCTGGCTGTTATTTTGGTTATAATAACCAAATACTAGACTGCATTTCATTTCAGTTGAACTTCCACAAGTGCTCCTGATGATGAGTTGAATAACTCGAAACACGTGTAGAGCAATGGTGGAGTTCCGATTGAAATGAAATGCAATCTTTTACTTTCATATATATGTATATATATATATATATATATATATATAGATATATATATATATATATATATATATATATATATATATATATATATATAGATATATATATATATATATATATATATATATATATATATATATATATATATATATATATATATTATTGTGATATTTAAAGTCTTGGTGCGCCAAGCAATAATTAGCTAATTAATTTTTTTTGATTAATTAAAATTATTTAAATGATATGATTATGACTCTATCACAATTTTTAATTCTTTTATCTCAGGGTTAAATTCGTGCTTCAATATCTATGCTATTACATGTGAAAGGTAAGGTCCAGAGAATACCGGAATAATAAAAAACACATATGATCTAACACTATATATTGAAATAAAAATAATGAAATAATTCACACTCAAAAGTTTTCAATAAACAAATCTCATATAAGGATTCTCAAAATTTTGTTCTCCGTACGTGAACAATCAAAAATTAATGGTACAAACAATATTAATTGAAATCTCAAAATCCCAAACTATTCTAACTCTCCTAATCCAAATATTTATATCCTTTCTAAATTACGTGTAAAAATTGTGTTATCAATAAAAGAAAAAACTGCAGAAAACAAAATTATCTCTCTCTGATGATGAGTGGTCCAAATCCTTGTTCCTTGTAGATTATATTATCTCCTCTCAACCGCTCCCTATGTAATCAGCAATCTTACATCAGATTGTTGCAAGTATATCGTCCTTAATGATCTCCTTCAAAAGCACAAATCATTCAAATTATGATAGCCTTTCTCCTCTCGATAAACTGAATCTCTCGTTGGCCCGAGTGAAAAATTGACTCTTGGAATATCTTCTCTTTACGATAAACTGAATCTCTCGTTGGCCTGAACAGTGACTCTTGGAATATAAGTAGAGAAATATGACTTACAATATTTTGTTGTTTCAGCTTCTGTCAGATACACTAACTCCACAAAAACTCACTAACATTCAACACTACTGCTTGCTACATTTCGGGAACCGACAGAGAACAAACACTGTTCTTTCTTGAAGACCTGGAAACCAACTGACCGCTATCTTTTCTCTCTCCTCAATCTCGCTAAACTTTCTCCCACACACTTATCCCACCTTTTTCAATCTCCGCCAATCACAACTCGTCACAATTCCCCCATTTCTTCATTTCGATAACAAACAAATTTTTACCTATAATTATAAATTTCCTAAAACTTATTTACAAATAATATTTTTCTATAAATCTTAAAACTAACAAAAACCTCTTTCTAAAATATCTTCTATTGTCTTTAATCGCTGCACTAATGCATTTGTAAAAACCCGTTTCACTTTGTCTTTTGTTTCACTTAAACTTATGCGGGTCACTCAAGTTTAACAAAGAAATGATTGATGTAAAGCTTACATTTTGTTTGGTACAGGTAATTCAAGGATTTAATAACTTTCCTTCTCCGAAATGTTTGTTGGATATTATCCTAAATTATTTTAATTTTTTTGTTGAACTTTGAAGTATTTTAAACAAACCAATATTTTCTTGATTTTACATATCATAACAAATCCCCGCCATTTGATCTGCCGAAAACTCTTTGTTAAATTTTAAAATGACAAAAGTTTTCCAGGATCAAATCATTTCACTATGTTATTAAAATCTACTTATGATACTGATAAATGTCGTGAATGTTAAAATACCCCGTATATTGCCTGTCTTTATACGGGATTGGATATATTTTCGTTTTAAATTTTTCCAAGTATTTTCCCTTCAAAGAAAGTTCATAATTTTTAGCCACTCGGTTTACTTTATTAACAAGATCTCCATGGTTTCTTAAAATCTTCTCTATGTTTTCTCCACAATTTATTTTTCTTTCATCCTCCTTTTGTTCATATGTGTTCACTGTCCATAATACTTCTTCACACAATTCTGGATTCTCGTCCATTAGTGCCATTTTTTCTTCTGTTTTCCTTTTATCCTCTAATTCCCTTTGGTATTCCGAGCACCATGTTTCTATTCCTTTCATTTCTCTGATGATACTTTCTTTTTCTTCCTGCTTCCATTCTGTTTTATCGTCGGTTGCCGACAATTCTTCTGTACCTTCTATTTCCTGTTTTTCTCTGGTCTCCATCTTATTTTCCTGCTTTCTTTTCGAACTCTTCTTCTTTTTCTTCCTTCTCTTTTTCTCTTCTGTTAGATCTTGTTCTTGTACTTTCGGTTTATTCTCTACAGTCATATCGATTTCTTTGTGTTTTTCCTGTGCATTGATCCTTCCAGAATTTGTTTTCCTATCTGTTTGCTTTTCTTCTCCTGTGTTGTCTGGTTCTACTCTGATTTCCATTTTATTTTCCGCAAAATTTATGGTGATATCTTTTTTCCTCAATTCATCAATTCCCGCTATCATATCATGATTTAAGTCTTCAATCACCACACATTTCATAATATGGAATTTGTTTCCCACTCTTATCTGTACTCCCAAACCTTCGTTTACTGTCGTCAAATTTTTATTGTTTGCACCCACTAAATCAACCCTAGGAATCTTATACACAAATCTGTCCAAATTTAATTCTTTTACTAGTTTTTTATTGATTAGCGATATCTCCGAGCCAGAATCAATCACAATTTTAATTGCTTTATGTTTTATAAATGCATCTAAAAATATTAGATTAGAATTAGAGATTTGTCTTTCGTTTCCTATCGCTACATGATTCATCTCCCTTCTATTTTGTTGTTGGAAGCTCTGGTTATTTCTATCATCCCTTTGTTCGTTAGTATTCCTATTCGGAGTATTTTGTGCATCTCTATTCCTGTTGTGATTTTCATATGTTCTATGTTGTGTGTCATTCCTGTTATCGTAATTTTGTTGTCTATTGTAATTATTGTAATTTCTCGGCCTATATTCGTTTGTTGATCTGGGATGTCGGTTTCTCTGGTCATAATTTGATGAATACTTTCTTTCCGGTCCATTATATTGGTCATGTTGTCTTCTATTTCTCATTTCTTTTCTTTTCGCTTCTTTTAATTGAAGGAATTGGCACAAACTATCAATATCTTGATAATTTCTCAAAATCACGTGGTCTTCCAACGTTTCCTCAAAATGTCTGCTGATCATTTCTACCAGCTGTTCGGTAGAATATTTGTATTCTAGATATTTTGAATTGTTATATATCTGCAAAGCATATCTTTCTTCAGATATTCCCATTTTTTCGTGATATTTTCCATTCTGTAGCTCTTGGTTGATTGCTCTCTGTATATTTTTCACCCAGAAATAGTTGAGAAATTTATTTTCAAAATCTGTCCAATTTTCAAACTCATCTTCCTTGCTTTCATACCATAACGCTGCTCCTTCTTTCAAATGGTTTCTAATTGTTTCTTTGCAATCGTCAAAATATCTAATATGTTGTAATTTGGTTTTCAAATTTTTAACAAACGGTACTGGGTGTGTTTTCCGAATATCCCCGCCAAACTGTATTTTTATGTCACCCGGACTTTGGATGAGTACTTCTCTCCTGTCTCCCATATCTCGTTGTTTTCTGATATCCTCAATTTGTTTTTCTATTTCTTTCTTGTCTTCTTGTAAAGCCATTTCAAATTTTGTTTCTAACTGTTCTAATTCCTTTTCCTGTACAGTCTTAATATCTTTCATTTTAGTTTCTATTTCTTCTCTCTGCATCTCTAGTTTCCTCTCTGTTTCTTCTCTGACTTTTTCTAAACAGACTTTTACCTCATTTTCATATTTGTCCAAACGCTTTTCCATTTTTCTATCATTTTCTTCTAATTTTTGTTCATAGTTTTCCAAGCGCTGCTCTATATTTCTGTTATTTAGTTCTATTGCTTGCCTTGTTTCCCGTTGGTTTTCTTCCATTGTTTGTTTTGTTTCTGCCATTGTTTGTTTTGTTTCATCCATTTTTTGTGATGTTTCTTGTTGGTTTCTATCCATTTTATCCATTTTCTTTGATGTTTCATTCATTGTTTGTGTCTGTATTTGCATCATTGCTAATAATTTTTCCAGCATTCCTGTTTCTTTTCTTTCCTCCATTATTGTGGCATTTCCTTCATTATCCGATCCTTCATCAATAATTGTTTCCTCTTCTATCTTATCCTCTTTCCTTTCTTGCGTTTTACTTTGACTCCTTGTGGTCGACATGTTGTTTCTTTTCGTTACTGTTTTTGTCCCCGCCAAATGTGAAATTTTACAACACTCTATATGTTTCAGAACACGATAATATTTCTCCCCAAATGTATTAAATTTTCACGACAAATATCAAATATGCAATCAGTAAAATTCAAATAATTCAAAATAAATATCAAATGTATGATTGGTAAAGAAAATAAAATCAAATAATTCAATAGCAGTAAATATCCACTAACTACGATCAATCAATAAATCAAATTTATATTCCCTGGAAAAATTGTCAAAATACTTTCAAATTCAAATTCCCTCAATGTTATATGTTTTTATCTCTGGATTACCTGTACTTATTCCAGATCTCTTTCCCTTCCTTCAAATGTAAAGCTGCGATATTTTCAAGCCCCACGTTTTGGAAGCCAGTTATTGTGATATTTAAAGTCTTGGTGCGCCAAGCAATAATTAGCTAATTAATTTTTTTTGATTAATTAAAATTATTTAAATGATATGATTATGACTCTATCACAATTTTTAATTCTTTTATCTCAGGGTTAAATTCGTGCTTCAATATCTATGCTATTACATGTGAAAGGTAAGGTCCAGAGAATACCGGAATAATAAAAAACACATATGATCTAACACTATATATTGAAATAAAAATAATGAAATAATTCACACTCAAAAGTTTTCAATAAACAAATCTCATATAAGGATTCTCAAAATTTTGTTCTCCGTACGTGAACAATCAAAAATTAATGGTACAAACAATATTAATTGAAATCTCAAAATCCCAAACTATTCTAACTCTCCTAATCCAAATATTTATATCCTTTCTAAATTACGTGTAAAAATTGTGTTATCAATAAAAGAAAAAACTGCAGAAAACAAAATTATCTCTCTCTGATGATGAGTGGTCCAAATCCTTGTTCCTTGTAGATTATATTATCTCCTCTCAACCGCTCCCTATGTAATCAGCAATCTTACATCAGATTGTTGCAAGTATATCGTCCTTAATGATCTCCTTCAAAAGCACAAATCATTCAAATTATGATAGCCTTTCTCCTCTCGATAAACTGAATCTCTCGTTGGCCCGAGTGAAAAATTGACTCTTGGAATATCTTCTCTTTACGATAAACTGAATCTCTCGTTGGCCTGAACAGTGACTCTTGGAATATAAGTAGAGAAATATGACTTACAATATTTTGTTGTTTCAGCTTCTGTCAGATACACTAACTCCACAAAAACTCACTAACATTCAACACTACTGCTTGCTACATTTCGGGAACCGACAGAGAACAAACACTGTTCTTTCTTGAAGACCTGGAAACCAACTGACCGCTATCTTTTCTCTCTCCTCAATCTCGCTAAACTTTCTCCCACACACTTATCCCACCTTTTTCAATCTCCGCCAATCACAACTCGTCACAATTCCCCCATTTCTTCATTTCGATAACAAACAAATTTTTACCTATAATTATAAATTTCCTAAAACTTATTTACAAATAATATTTTTCTATAAATCTTAAAACTAACAAAAACCTCTTTCTAAAATATCTTCTATTGTCTTTAATCGCTGCACTAATGCATTTGTAAAAACCCGTTTCACTTTGTCTTTTGTTTCACTTAAACTTATGCGGGTCACTCAAGTTTAACAAAGAAATGATTGATGTAAAGCTTACATTTTGTTTGGTACAGGTAATTCAAGGATTTAATAACTTTCCTTCTCCGAAATGTTTGTTGGATATTATCCTAAATTATTTTAATTTTTTTGTTGAACTTTGAAGTATTTTAAACAAACCAATATTTTCTTGATTTTACATATCATAACAATATATATATATATATATATATATATATATATATATATATATATATACATATATATATATATATATATATATATATATATATATATATATATATATATATATATATATATATATATAATTCACATCTATGAAAACTCCTTTAAACTATACCTCGTCTGTCTTACTTGACGCAACTACTTCAGCAAAATCGAATGCCAGCCCTATGATTTTTTTAAAGATGACAATTGACGTATGTCATTGACATTAGAAAATTAAGATTTTAATAATTATCTAAAAAATGTTGAATTCAAAAACATATTAAAAGAAGACATGTTTGAAAAACGTTCCAAATTTTAGTTTTTTTTATAAAAATTACTTTTCACAGCATCATAATGAATATGTTGAAAATTGACTGAAGGTCAAAGTAGGTTCATTCGACAATTTACCCCTAAAACAAATTATTTATATATAAAGAAAAAACTAGAGTGTTATTAATTTTTTCTGTAAATAATTTAATTTATTCCTGCCACCACAAATTGTATACCCAAAAGAGAGATTTAAATATTAGTGTGATTTATTTGATGACTAGTTAATAATTGGTGCGACCCGAAACAAATTTTACGTTTATCTTACACATAAGTAACCACAATGTAATTTGACGTGAAAAGACAGGTACATTTTATTTTATAAATAAATGTCTATGCTCCAAATAAATATCTGTCAGATAGGATAGTATTTATCTGAAAGTGAAAAGATTGGCCCTTTTATGCAAGAAGTTTATTATTTGAAACATTTAGTTTTTAACTCTTTTGAAAATATCTTAAAATATTGGCTGTGAATTTGGTGGTCGGTGAAAAATATAAATCAAAACTCGAGTTTTCCCAATAAATGAATTGCCAAACTAGAATTACGCTGTTTTTTTTTTTCGTTTCGATTCGATTTCATAAGGCGACTTTGGGCAAAAGTTCAGCGATTCTTCAAAAGTGACTTATCTGTTATGAAATTTGTACAATATACTAAAATATCATTTTGTTTATGTCCTAGCCGTAAATGTAAGGAAGTCAAAAAAAGTCCACGCTCTAGCGTTAAAAAGGTAGAAATCAGAAAAAATTGAGTGGGATGACTATAAATTACAAGTGATTATTTTGATACCCCCATCGCATAGTGAGACTGGCAAAATATTCTTCTTCTTCTTATATATATATATATATATATATATATATATATATATATATATATATATATATATATATATATATATTAAACTTAGAGCTAAGATTAATATTATTATAAAAATTAATATTAAACTCACCAGTCTTCCGGGTTGAACCGCGTCGATATCCATTTTGCCGAGCTTTCGACATCCTCTCTGATGTCTTCTTCAGGGCTTCCGAGGTCTCAGTCTCCCGAGCCCCCAGACACTACTACACTCACTAGTCACTTCTAGTTCACTCACTAGTTCACTACAGTAGTAGTGTAGTAGTGTCTGGGGGCTCGGGAGACTGAGACCTCGGAAGCCCTGAAGAAGACATCAGAGAGGATGTCGAAAGCTCGGCAAAATGGATATCGACGCGGTTCAACCCGGAAGACTGGTGAGTTTAATATTAATTTTTATAATAATATTAATCTTAGCTCTAAGTTTAATTGTACTAACCGCGGAAATCTTTCCGAACATATATATATATATATATATATATATATATATATATATATATATATATATATATATATATATATATATATATATATATATATATATATATTGTTATGATGTATTGTTTGTTTGAATGATGAGCAATGAGTATTTTAATAATATAGGGTTTTTATCGCGGTTCTCAAAGAATTAGTTTGTAAGTACTTTTTAAATTATCTTTATTATAACTATTATGAAACACACATTACATATATATATATATATATATATATCTAACCTAGCCAATGTAAATTTAAAATAAACTATCTTGAAATTGATATTCTTATAAAACTAATTAAATTCTATAGACAATGTAAAATTTAAACAAACTATCTTCAAAATTGAAACTGTTATGACATTAACTAAATTATATTAACAAAATTTTGTACCTTTCTTTCACTGAATGCCTAAATGAACTGTTTTCCACTATATAGATTCTAATCACCACTGAATGTCTTCGTACTTCGGTTATCCTTGTTTTTGTGAAATTACTTTTTCCAATTATCAGCTTCTACCAATTTAAGATATATTTTTCTTCACCAGCATTTATACACCACCAAGCAAACCAGCAAACAGCATTTATATTTATTCTTCTTTTCAATATACCAATATCCAATTATTATAAGTTGATTTATACTAATCTCCAATCATAATATAATTTAATTTCTTCCAATATACTTTTTTTTTATCTTCAATAATTATTTGTGTATAATTATAAATGTGCATTAAATTATATGCATAATTTTTAATCTTCATTTAACTTACTATATTAAACAATTGGACTATTTGTAACTGATTCACTGACTCCAACTAACTTTCATATTTCTTACTGAACTTTTCTGACTGACTTCTTGAAAATTCTGAACAATTTACTTCACTAACTAAATGTGTCTACTAACTTTCATAATGAACTGGCATGACTTCTGACTAAAAACTGCCATCTTGAATCCAAATCACGGGTATTTATATCTTTTTGGATATTCTAGAATCATCTGGTAAGAGATCATGTTCCAATTTGTTCTATTAAATACATGTCTGAATTTTCTGGAACAAACCATTTCGCAAACATGGCCATCTCCGGTGATCCAGAGAATTCCATTCTTTTCTATTAATAATTTTGTTGACATTTAGGCTTTTCAGATCAGAATATATAATTAAATTAGTAACTTAACATTCTAATTTAATAAACTACACATTTTAAACAACTATAACCCCACTTATATTCGTAAAATTTCTTAAAATGACACTTGGAGAGGAGGGTATAGTGTGTTGCCTAGTCACATGGCTCACTTAAATATATCTACAAAATCATAACTACTAAAATACAACTTTTTACAATTATTATATGCTAATTTCTTAAAATTGCCCTCACATAAATATATTTTTATAAAATTCTCTAGTATATAACTTATTTAAAATAATCAAATACTTTTTTATATCTAATATTATGTAGTATATAACTTATAAATTATTTTCTATAAACCCCAATCGTCACAATACCCCAAAATAATATTTAAAATAAATAATTTACTTATTATTTTTTTAAATATTAATTTTCTCATACCTTATTAAATTTAATAAATCAATTTTTTTTTTATTTAAAATGTGTTAAATACATCCCTGTTCGCTGTCTATATCAAAGCAGAGAACAACGGAGCACAGTTCGGCTATTCTATGGTCAAACTGTCATGGCAAATAAAGCAATGGATGCTTTATCAGAGAATAAAATATAACCTTAATTAAAAATATAATCTATATTGTTTTCTGTTTATTTATAGACAAAATCTAGGAATTATTTCCATTCAACAGGCTTTTATCCATATGAATTGGTAAGTTTTACACTTTTTATAAAGACATTTACACAATCAATTCTGTATCTAACCCCAAATTATGATTTTTAGGGTACCAAACAATTTCCATATGTACAAAATTCAACAAGTATGATGTCAAATTTATTCACAACAAAGAAATCTACCATCTATCTATGAAATGGATCTATCAGTAAGTTATTAGTGTTATTATATTTGTGTTAAAGGTATAGAAAACATTATTCAATCTCTTCATGATATTGAAAAATGTCGTTGATATGAAATATGCCTCTTAGTCTGTTCTCTGCATCTATTAACACATAACTATTTAGTCCATTCTGATTTTCAATTGTATATGGACCTTCAAACATTGGTTGTAATTTCTTACAACGGTTTTCTTTAACATTACTTTTTCTAAGTGAACGAATTAACACTAGGTCTCCTTTTTGAAATGTGATTGGTTTTTTTATATTTCGATTTTGTCTTCTGATATATTTTTTAGCTTTCCTCCTAATTCGGTTATTCACTTTCTGCATTACTTGTTCTAACATATCCTGATTATATTCACTAATCCACTTTCTGTTTCCTATATGGCCAAACATTAAATATTCTGGTACTTCCTCTGTATTCAAATTATGTGTATTATTTAAAAAATACTCTACTTGTGGTATATGTTGCTGCCAAGTTTCGTGTTGATTTTGGCACAGTATCCTTAAATATTTTATAACTTCTTTAATATATCTTTCTGCAGGATTTGCCTGAGGATGTCTGATACTTGTAAAATGAATGTTGATTCCCTTTTTCTCACAAAATGTCCGAAATTTTTGGTTGTTAAAATATGTAGCATTATCTATTATGCAATTTCTAAATGGTCCTATTTCTTCGAAAAATTGATTAATATATAATTTTAATGTTTTAACATTTGTTCTAGAGCAGGGATATAGTTTAATAAATTTTGTATATAAATCAACTATCACTAGTATATGCTTTTTTCCTGTTGGACTGAGAACTAAATTTGAAATAAAATCCATGGAAACAGTATTTAGTTTTTCATATACAACATTAGATTTATATGTGTTCTGGTTTTTGAAATTCTTTTCTTTGTTTAGTTGACATATTGGGCATTGGGTAGTAATTTCTTTTGCTATACTTATGTCATTCTTTGCAAAATAATTGTCCCTAAATAGCATCCATAGCTTTCTTGAACCAATATGCATATAATTGTTATGTAAACTTTTCAATATTTTCTTTGCTAAAGTTCTAGTTATTACATATACTTCTATGCCATTTATTATTTTATAATATACCCCATCTTTCCTAAGGACTTTTTGTTTTTCACTCAAATTGATCTGATCTCTTATAATTTCTTCTTTAGAATATAATCCAGTACTTTCTACTAATTGATTTAATCCAATTTTTATTGTTCGCTGCCCTTTTTGTGATGTATTTTCTAACCTTGATAAAGCATCTGCCACTATATTGGATTTTCCAGAAATGTATTTGATTTCAAATGAGTATTCACTCAATATTAGACTCCACCGATGTATTCTACTGTTTCCATATTTGTTATTTAATATAGATGTTAAAGCTTGGTGATCTGTTTCTATTGTAAATTCATTACCCAACAAATAAAATCTTAATTTTGTGACACAGTGTATTATACTTGCTAGTTCTAATTCTGAAACTGAGTAACCCTTTTCATGTGGCTTTGTAATTCTTGAAATGAATTGTATTGGGTATTCGACCCCATCATGTATTTGTAATAATACCCCTGATAATCTCTCTATTGATGCATCTGTTCTTAATATGAATGGCTGTGTGTAGTCAGGATAGTATATTTTCAAATTTGACAGAAAAATGTTTTTAATCTCTTGGAATGCTAGTTCTCTTCTCTGATCCCATCTCCATTTTACACCTTTTCTCAGTAGTTCAAGTAATGGAATTTCTTTTATACTTAGATCTGGTATCATCCTTTTATAATAATTAATTATTCCAATGAATCCTCTTAAAGTTCTTAAATTGTGTGGTGTTTTATATTCCTGAATGACTTGTGTCCGTTCTGGATCCATTTCGATTTCCTTAGTGTTAAGTTTATAACCTAGATAGGGTAAACATACCAGTTATTGGACAGTTAAGCTTTTTTTCAATTTCAAGTCGCTGCCGCTGGTGTAATTTTCAACGAATATTATTCTGCTATGCCACATCATAGTATACATATATGATATTTTAAGTTAACGGGTTTTAAATATTCCTAATATAACAGATTTTTTAGAAAACTTGAAAAGAACTGAACGGTTACGAAAAAGTTAGTTATTGGACAAAAAATTCAATTATTGGACACAAAATTTTCAGTTATTGGACACTGTCAAAGTAATGATTAAAAACAAATAAAAAGTTGAAATCAATGTTCAAAAACTTTTATTAAATCTACCTAGGTAATATAAATCACTTATATTTTTTCATTTCATTTTGGTACAGATTAAAAAGTTCTTCGACGTCCATGTCGTCATTTGAATTATTTTCTAACATATGGCCCACTTTTTTTCCATAATCTTCAAAATCTTCTTCACTTGCCATTTTTGGATTCTCACACATTTTGCTCTCAGTTCTTATTTGATGGTCTGTTCCGATTCCTTCTCAATTTTCTATTTCTCTAGGGTTTTTATAAACTTTGTTGTTGGTTTCATTACCTTGGCTACTTTCTATTTGTTTTGGTTCATCGCACAAATTGCTTTCATTTTTCTGAGCATTTATTTCATTATCTTTTTTATTGCCAAATTCTTTTGGTTCTTGATCGGAGTAATAATTATTCCTTTCTATTTTTTTCGGCTCCTCGCGTATTTTGAAGTTGAATTCTGTTTGATAATCTGTTTCGATATCCTCTTCGCTTTCTATTTTTTTTAATCTTTTACACATTCTATTGTCAAGTTCTTTTTCATTATACATTTCGCCGTCTTCTTCACTTTCTATTTCTGAAATAACGCCATCATCGCTTTCCTCAGTGTAACACATATGACACATGAATAAATCCTCATCATCTTTTTCAGGAACATGAACGTTATATTTTTTCGGAACACATCGTCGATGAATTCTTTTCTTGCAGCTATTACATGTTAGGTAATTATTTTTTACTGTTCGAACCTTGCACAGAAAACATGAATTATTTTTGTCGGTATCTCGGGCAGTAATTTTTAAAGCTTTTGCTGCTGCACTCTCTTCTCTTTTTCGTTTTCTCTCCAATTTCTCAGTTTCTAATTCTAATTTTAAGGCACGTTTCTTTTCAAAACTTTCTTGATACTCTCTTGATGTTATAGCAAATGAAACTTTTTCGGTATTACGTTTATTCTTTCTTGTTGATTTTTCTGGAACTATTAAGTAGTCACCTATACTTTTACTAGTAGATGGCAAACTATAGATAATGTCTTTACCAGGTTTTATGACAATATTTTGTGTTATATTAATTTTTTGGTCTTTTGAAACTTGATTTTCAGATGTATTTAATTCAGCATCTAAATTTATTTTAATTTCTGGTGCACCTGAAGGTTGCACAAGTGCAAGATTAGGTGGATCTAGTCCAGGTTCAGTCTTAGTCGAGTTCGATACCTGATTATTGAATGATCCTGGCATATCTCTCATGTCCAAGTCAACTTTTTTATTATCTGGCCACGAATCTGGTTTTTCAAAATTATTCCATATTTTGTATAAAGTCAAAAATTCTTCAGTAATGCCTTCCTTAACCAAAAGATCATCAAAAGATTGAAATCTTTTGATTAAATCTTCTCCAGCCAAACTGACGAATGTTGTATGGTCCATACTAGGGAGTAGCTTTTTTACCTAAAAATGTGTTATTAGCTTATAGGTAAATAAAAAAGTTTTTATAATATTACCTCAGGACGCTCTTTTTTATTTCCCAAACATTTGGTGTAATCAACTGCATCTGGATTGAAAGGGAATAAACCACACACACGAAATCCATTAATTAAAGTGTCCCTCTTAATATTATTCGCCACTACTTTTTCCAATAGTGGAGCAAATGTCATTTTATTTACAACTTCTCCAGGATTTTGTTCGTAAAATTCTCTGATGGCCTTTTTCCATCCCACTTTTACGGGCCTGAATACTGCAACATCACAAGGTTGAAGAATTCGGGTTGCATTCGGATATAAGGCTATAACTTCAATGTTCAGTTCATTGCAAAGTCTACTTAACTCATAAGTTAAATGAGACTTATGTCCATCTAAATATAATAACACAGGGAACTGTATATTATTTTTTAGCAAAAATGGATGAAATACATTTTTCACAGAATCATAAAACGTTTCTGCCGTCATCCACCCATTATCGGATCTTCCAATGCCCCAATCAGGATCTCTGACAGTCTGGCTTATTTTTTCTGGAAGTCGCTTGTAAGGATAAATGATCATAGGTGGACAAATTATTCCGGATGCAGAAAACGAAAACATGACAGTGATGCTTTCCTTAGATGATCCCTTTTCCACAGAATAAACATTTTTCGCGCCTTTTCTAGCAAAAACTTTTCCAGTTTCTGGGCAAATCTGAAAACCGGATTCGTCGCCATTGTAAATTCTTGAAGGGTCATTAATGATTAAATTTTTGGAAACAAGATAACTGTTTATATCTTTGAACCATTTTCGAATGTCTGCTTCCGAAACACAAGCGCTTGCACCACTTACTGCTTCACTTGTTCGCTGCACAGTTGTTGGATGTCTTTTTAAGAAAGCCTAAAATATAAAGTGCTATTTTAGTCACCTCTATTTTACAAATATCCTTTATTACCTATTACCTTTAACCAACTATCACCAGGTCTGTTGTTTTTAAAGGGATTAGGCCGTGGATTTTCAGTTAAAAATGTTTGAACACTATTTAAAATTTCCTCTCGTTTCCTAGGGAATCCTTTTGTTGCCAGATCTTCTATCCATCTGCAAAAATAAAATGTCATTTAACAGTTAAACATTTTACCTAACTAAATTAACTTTACTTTTCAAGATCAGACTCTTCTCTTGCCGAAAGAATTGGATTTGGACCGCATGTGTCTCTATGACCAGGATTTTTGATTTTAAATTCCAGCGTCGATTTAGGTACACCGTATTTTTTTACCGCATTTCTATATGACATATTGTTATTCTTGACTTCATTTAGCGCAGCTTCCATCGATTCCGCATTATATTCATTTTACTTGGGCATGATTGCAAACTAGAGACATAAAAAAACTGTGTAAATAAATGTTTCAGTTATAGGACAGATTGTAAACCAGTTATTGGACAGGTGTCCAATAACTGGCTACACTGCGAATATTGAAACCAAAATTGAAGTGCCAGAAACAGAGAAGACGCACGAATATTTCACTGTATAAACACAAAAACTGTATAAACTTTGCAAAATGCAGTTATTGGACAGATGTCCAATAACTGAAAATACTCATATGTTAGTTGTAGTTATTGGACACCCATCTAATACATAACCTAGACTTAAATATGGTGATTAAACCTTAAAAATACTTACTTTCACTCTACCACTAACTTGTATATTTATGAGGAGCACTGTGATACAATTTCACCACTAATTATAACACTAAAATTCACCTAAGGTTTCTTAAAATAGGGTTGAGAAAACCGTCTTTTTGGTGCATAACCAAAGAACTTTTCATTTGGCGGCAAAACAGAAACGTCAATCAAATGTTATTTACGTCAATATGGATACTAATAGTACAAGGCGACATCTGAACAAAACTTAGCTCACTACTGAATACAGAATTCTTGTTTTCAGTTAAAATAATTGGTACGTCCAATAACTGGCAGTGTCCAATAAATGGTATGTTTACCCTATATGACTTCTTTTTGAAAAAATGTACATTTTTCTTGATTTATTTTTAGTCCAACTTTGTCCAATCTATTTATTATAATTTTTAGGTGTTTCTTATGATCTTAAGCCGTTTTAGAAAAAATTAATATATCATCAATGTAGTGAATTACAAAATGTTCATATTGATCCAAAATATCATGAAGACATCTACATAGAGCACTGCAAGATGATTGAAGTCCAAATGGTACTACTTTAAATTGATATACTACTCCATCTATCTGAAATCCTGTATACTGTCTACTTTTTCTTTCTAGAGGTATTAACCAGAAACTATGCTGTAAATCGATTTTAGTGAAAAATGACATTCCTGTAATTCTTCCTAATATTCCATCTATACTCATTGGTGCTTCAAATTGCTTTTCAGTAATCTTGTTAATATTCCTTGCATCCAAACATAACCTGATTTCACCTGATCTTTTACGCACTACTACTATAGGGTTGATAAAACGTGTATCTGCCTTCTCAATGATTCCATCTTCTAACATATTATTAATTGTTTTATTTACTTCTTCTCTGTATTTATATGGTATTGGGTATGATTTTGTTTTAAAATCTTTTTCTTCTTTAACTTTTATACTATGGATATAATTTTGTGCAATTCTATTTTCTTTATTGACAAGTCCCTTGTGTTGCTGCAATATGGAAACGACTATTGATTTATATTCTTCAGGGCAATTAACTTTTATCACATCTTCTTCTTTACAAATAAAATTATTCTTCATTATGTACTCATTATTCCTTTCTTCCAATTTTACGCACTCCACCTCGTAGGCATCCATCTGCTTAAAATTTCCATTCCTTAAATATTCACTACAATAATTATTCTTTACATTCTTTTGGGACATTTCCCTATCATCAAAATACATTTCTTCTTCATAAACATCATTATTTTCTTTTAATAATATCCTATCAACTCTTATTCCTTCTTCCACCTCATCTTTCTGCATAAATTTAATTATTTGCCCTTCCAAAGTTACCATTTTTTTTTTCAAAATCTATCTTTACTTTCTTCTTTTCCAATTCATCATTTCCCATTAATATATCAACACATAAATCCTTGACAATAAATCCTTGCATATTAATTTCTTTATTAAGAATATTAATTTTAAAATTGGCTAGTTTATCAATTTCACCCAACTTCTTATTATTTGCACCAACAATTTTAATTTTTGGAATCTTTATTATATCTGATAGTTTTAATGTATTAAAAATAAAATTCTCCGAGACTAAAGTACTTTCTGAACCAGTATCTATCATAATTTTAATCATTTTATTGTTGGCCAAAGCATTTATATAAATTAAATTAATAGATTCAATAATTTTATCTTCATCTAGAGAAATAAATTCAGAAGGTTTTTCATAATAGCAATGGCCTAACTTGTAATTCAGAAAGTTTACTGCACAAAATTTTGATTATTAGAATTTTCAGATTGTATCTGACCACTTGGATCTGATGTCCTATGTCTTTCCCTACTATGACTTCTACTCACATTTTCTTGCCTTGTACTATTTCGTTCCCTGTCTTCGCAGCTCCTATTCCTTTATACACAATTTACCTGTCTGTTATAGTTAGGTCGCTCTGTATTTCTTCTATTGTTAAAATCTTGTCTATTATTATTAGTACTGTTATTAAAATGTTGTCTATTATAACTAGTATTGTTATTAAAATTCTGTCTATTTTGATTACTATTATTATTATTAAAATTTTGTAAACTATCAACATATCTATAATTATTATATGATTGTCTATATTGTTGATTATCATTTTTATTATATTGAAAGTTATTATTGTTTTTTCTGTTGTTATTATTACTTGTCATATTGCCTCTTTGTATTCTTTGAATAAAATTAACAAAACTATCTATTGTTTGAATATTTTGTACAGTTACTGTTTGCACAACATCTGCATCAAAATGTCTAGATACATTTAAGACTGTTTCATCCTCTCTAAGTGGTGGTTCCAAATATTTTGCAACTGTTATCAGTTTCAATGCATAATCTACCATATTTGATTTTAAATTTTGATTATACTTTCCAAAATATAGAATTTCTCTAAACTTGGCTTGCTCTAATTCACCCCAATAATAATTTAAAAATTTATTTTCAAATGTTTGAAAATTACCTAAATCATTCTCAATACTAGCAAACCAAGTTGCTGCATTGTCATTTAATGTCATTCTAATATAATCTTTAATATCATTAATATTATTCACAAATCTTAATTTATGTTTTAAACTATTTATGTATACTCTAGGATGCAAATTTTTTATATTACCAGAGAATTTAATCCCAGTCTCATTTGTTAAATTTAAGTAAGGTCTCCCTATGTCTCTCATTTGTGAAATATCATCTATTCTCTGTTCCACATTTCTTATTTGATTACTATTTATTTGGATATTTTGTTGTATATCGTCTAATTTTTCTTCTGTGTTTCTCCTGTCTTCGTTAATTTTTACTTCTAAGTTACATTTCTGCAACTCTATTTTCTGTTCTATATCTATCTTATTATCTTGAATAATCCTCTTTACTTCTGTCCTCTCATTTTCTATCCTTTTCTTGTAGTCATTCCGTATATTTCTTATTTCATTTGCTACTTTTTTCTCTGCAGCTTCCAGGTTTTTATCCATTTGTTTTTCTATTTGTTTTACAATTTTATTATTATTATCTTCTATTTTCTTTTCTAATTTTCTATAATTCTCTTCTAATTTCTGTTCCATTTTTTTCATGTCTTCTTTGACTTCTTTTGAATTCTCTTCCAATTTTTTTATGTCTTCTTTGACTTGTTTTGAATTCTCTTCCAATTTTTTTATGTCTTCTTTGACTTCTTTTGAATTCTCTTCCAATTTTTTTATGTCTTCTTTGATTTCTTTTGAATTCTCTTCCATTTTTTTTGTATTCTCTTCCATTTTTTTTGTATTCTCTTCCATTGTCTTGTTCATCTGCATCATTAATGAAATCAAAGCTGCCATATTAACATTTTCCTCTCTTTCTGGATTCATTTCTGCAGTATCTTGTGGAACTTGAACTAAACTCTCCTCTTGTATAGGTTGTGTTTCTACTTCCACATCTTCTTCATTCTTTTTGCTTCTTGTACCTTTCTTTCCTTGAGACATTTTGAGACTTTACTTGTTCAAATATAATTAAAAATAAAATCTATAATTTTTTCTTTCTACTGATAATTAATTTAATTATATGAGAGCACTTATCTTCCCAAACTAATTCTTTTAAATAGAGAGCCACCGCGTTGGGCGCCAAATTGTTATGATGTATTGTTTGTTTGAATGATGAGCAATGAGTATTTTAATAATATAGGGTTTTTATCGCGGTTCTCAAAGAATTAGTTTGTAAGTACTTTTTAAATTATCTTTATTATAACTATTATGAAACACACATTACATATATATATATCTAACCTAGCCAATGTAAATTTAAAATAAACTATCTTGAAATTGATATTCTTATAAAACTAATTAAATTCTATAGACAATGTAAAATTTAAACAAACTATCTTCAAAATTGAAACTGTTATGACATTAACTAAATTATATTAACACAATTTTGTACCTTTCTTTCACTGAATGCCTAAATGAACTGTTTTCCACTATATAGATTCTAATCACCACTGAATGTCTTCGTACTTCGGTTATCCTTGTTTTTGTGAAATTACTTTTTCCAATTATCAGCTTCTACCAATTTAAGATATATTTTTCTTCACCAGCATTTATACACCACCAAGCAAACCAGCAAACAGCATTTATATTTATTCTTCTTTTCAATATACCAATATCCAATTATTATAAGTTGATTTATACTAATCTCCAATCATAATATAATTTAATTTCTTCCAATATACTTTTTTTTTATCTTCAATAATTATTTGTGTATAATTATAAATGTGCATTAAATTATATGCATAATTTTTAATCTTCATTTAACTCACTATATTAAACAATTGGACTATTTGTAACTGATTCACTGACTCCAACTAACTTTCATATTTCTTACTGAACTTTTCTGACTGACTTCTTGAAAATTCTGAACAATTTACTTCACTAACTAAATGTGTCTACTAACTTTCATAATGAACTGGCATGACTTCTGACTAAAAACTGCCATCTTGAATCCAAATCACGGGTATTTATATCTTTTTGGATATTCTAGAATCATCTGGTAAGAGATCATGTTCCAATTTGTTCTATTAAATACATGTCTGAATTTTCTGGAACAAACCATTTCGCAAACATGGCCATCTCCGGTGATCCAGAGAATTCCATTCTTTTCTATTAATAATTTTGTTGACATTTAGGCTTTTCAGATCAGAATATATAATTAAATTAGTAACTTAACATTCTAATTTAATAAACTACACATTTTAAACAACTATAACCCCACTTATATTCGTAAAATTTCTTAAAATGACACTTGAAGAGGAGGGTATAGTGTGTTGCCTAGTCACATGGCTCACTTAAATATATCTACAAAATCATAACTACTAAAATACAACTTTTTACAATTATTATATGCTAATTTCTTAAAATTGCCCTCACATAAATATATTTTTATAAAATTCTCTAGTATATAACTTATTTAAAATAATCAAATACTTTTTTATATCTAATATTATGTAGTATATAACTTATAAATTATTTTCTATAAACCCCAATCGTCACAATATATCGCCTTCCGGCAACAATACCAGGACAACTCAAAAAAACGTGTTTCGAGAAAATCGAGTTTAAAGTTTTTGGAATTTTGTACAGCCATTTTATGCTTTGAGTTATATACGTTTTTGACTAAAACTATGTTCTTTGTTTCAGTTGATGTCAAAGATTGCTTTTCAGTTCATTTTAGCAATCTTGTGCTATCACTCGATTTAATAATTAGCAATTAATTGAAAAAATTTTGAGTTGTTCCAGTATTGTTGCCAGAATTATTTCATTATTATGAAATATCTACTCATTCTGATATCCCATTTAAAGAGTAACAGCATAAATAGAAATGATGAATAAAAAGTAGACGGTAGTTTAATAGTTTTATTAAAAAGTTATAATGTTCACAAAGAAATTTCAAGAGGCCAAGCATCAGAAAAATTGTGTGTATTATTAATTAATGGGGTACACAAACTTGGTAGCTAAACATAACACTAGGATCACTTCATTTGACTGCCTTATTAATTAATAAGTCTTTGTAAAAACTGTGATAGGTAGAGATAATGAGATTGTCAGAGACTAGAGACATCAAATCTTTTTTCTTGTTCTTAGATATTCCCACCGGTTTGTCATACGCCGCTTTTTTGGGCCAGTTTTTTATTACATTAATTTTATCAGTAGTAGTCAACTGGTTGCAATTCTTGCGCAATTTTAGCTTCTTTTGGTTATGTTCATCGAAAATATTAACAGTCTTGAAGTCATCTAAGTATGATAATTTGTAGAGGAATTCAAAAGGTTTTTCTCTGACAATTTTTACTATTTTGATGTCTGAGAATGAAAAGGTGTCAGAATCAATATTCTTATTAAAATTTTTGCCGATTTTTCCTGCCAAATCCTTGAAATCGATAAAATCGTTGAATGCAAATTCTATTACACGATACAGTGGAGATGTCTTTTTCGCACTTTTCATTAGCTGGTAGTACTGGGCCGGCACATAAATGGGTCCAGTTTTTCGAGTCCTCCTTAATTCCGCCTCAATCGTTGAATGAACCGAATCACCCTCGTTTTGAGTGTGCCCGGAGATCAAATATTTATGGGAGATGCTTTTTATATTACTGAACTGTGTAATGGCGTACATGTACATGCTCAACAAGAATTTATTTTTTTGTTGTCCGCAGCAGTTGTCGGTGAAGAAAATGAACTCTATATCTCCTTCTGCGCTCATAGCTCTCTCTTCAATAAATTTAAAAATGCATGTAGCTATTTCATTGGCACCTCTGTGGGCATCACCCTCGTGCCAGACATTACAAATAGCTTGTTTTGTTTTCAAGTCAAATACAGTTAGGTTGTACGTAGAGAGTTTCAACTTGTAGTAAAACGTTGAAACTTCTCCTTTAGGAGTAGGCAATGCTGCTTGTAAGTCGTATGTTGCTACGATAACATCTGCTGCCGATTGAGTTTTATCCATCTCTTTCTCTTTTCGAGCCAAGTCTTTTTCCTGATGATGTCGCTTGAGTTCTTCTGCATTCTTTTCTCGAAGTTCTTCATTGTAGTTTTGAAACGCTGTGCAAAATTGACACTGATCTTTTTTGGGCGTAAAAAATGACAAATTGTATTCTTGGTTGAAAATACGTGAAAACATCGTCTGATTTCCAAAATGTTTGCCTTGTTGTCTGCATTTCTCAACGTAATCACGATAGATTTGCGATATTGACTTACCTCCTTCGATAAAATGCCTTGTGGTGTTAGCTCTTGTATAGTGGCTATCCACTTTCGGGATTGAATCAATGTGTGCTCTCATGTCGTTCTTAATAGAAACATCAACTACTTTTCTATTAGTGTGTTTACCACGCCGGTCTGGCTGAACGAAACCAGCCTCGTTTTTAAGGAAACTCGTCGAAATTGCGCGTTTACTGATTCCCAATGTAGCCATAAAAAAAAATTTACATACTCTAAGTCGCAAATTATTCACTTCAAAATAGAAGGCATGATTCAATTTTCTAGAATTTTCTTTGGCATAACGATACTGAGGTTTTACTTCAGCTGAGTGACGAACCACAAAATCTCGCTGCTTTTCTATACTGCCAAGTTCCCAGTATCGATTGAATAAAGACATCCTTATTTCTTCTGAAATTTTTAAAGGACAGTTGTGTGGACAATTTCTGCAAGGAGGTTTTATGACTCTTGCTTTAACGATTTTATTAGATTTCCGTGAAGTGTATTCTTTGCCCGAATTACGAAGCTGTTTATTCTTGTTACTTTTCCATTCTGAAGGACAGGCAACTCGTTTTTTTCCTCTTTTTGTAGTGGCTCCGCCTTCGTTTTCTGGTGAAAAATTATTGACATCAACCAGAACTTCAGCTGCTGGGCAAATTTGATGATTTTGTTTGAGCCTACTTTCTTGGGATTGTCGGATCTCTTTCGCTTGCTTTTTGGTCGACTGGTTCATGTTAGCCTCATCCATTTCAACACTGTCTGGGGACGTAACGTAGTCCGATACATCGAAATCTGGATCTTTAATTGAGTCGTCATCTCCGAAAGGTTCGACAATATCACTAATTGTGGATTCGTTGTCTAGATTTTCAATCGTGTCTTCAGCATTGTTAGTGGGTTCAAAACGTGCTAAAGTATTTTTATTTGAACAAGGTGAGATTTGGGTGAACTTTTCGCATAATATGGCCAAGTCTTTATCAGTTATTATAGTCGAAAAGCGATCATATTCAAAAATAAAGGGGTTCCATACACTTACATTATCAATCGTGCGTGACGCTGGATTATTAGGTTCTGAATCTAGATTCTCCTTTTCATTTTGATTCTGTCTACATAATGATAGTAAAAGCCGACCTCGCCCACCAACATCAGAATGAGACGGTCCCTGAAAACAAATGAGCCGAAATGTAATTTTGAATATTACTCGTACATTACAGTTATTCTTAAGTTATTATGTTACGATATTCGTAAATTCGATATGATATTCGTAAGTAAAGATGTGTGACGTGCATTTTTTCACCCCCAAGTAAAATCAACCAACGGTACAAGCTCAACTTTAAAGTCGAGGGTTAGTAGAAACTAAATACAAATTTTTTATGCAATGCGGAGTTGACCCTGACAAAAATATACTCCAAAACGGTCATTTACTGGACTATTTCTGTGTATTTTAATTTTCAAATATTTATTTTATGCCTTAATCTCTGTCCGAAATTGTTCGCAAAATCGCACCAATCTGCTATCTATTCATAATTATAACACTGTTATTAAAAAGGTACCTACGTAAAATTCTTTAGTTATGACCAAAGTAAAGATATCACATAGTGAATAATTTAAAAATATACAATAATACTTACTTTGGAGCCTGAATAGAGGGACATCTCTAAAAACAATTCAAAAAGATGTGACAACTCAAAATGGATAACCGAAGTTAAGGCATGCACACTGAGACAATTCAAAAGGTTCACTGTTCGTGACACACTCTCTTCAAACGTCGGTAACAGAGTGACGGACTTCAGCGTTAGCCCACTACTCCCGCCGCGCTTACCTCCTACCAGTCTGAATGTAATAGTGGACCTAGCGCCCTCGCTCGGAGAGTATTGCACTTAAAAATGTCCCAGTCATCGCGGATTATAGAGCTTCAAATCCTCTATATTTTAGTGTAGACATCTCAAAAACGACCAATTTTGAGTTGTCCCGGTATTGTTGCCGGAAGGCGATATATATATATATATATATATATATATATATATATATATATATATATATATATATATATATATATATATATATATATATATATATATATATATATATATATATATATATTATGTTGTCATTCGGCTTATATAATCGTTCTATTCTACTTTTCTATTTCTTACCCAGTTCTTTTCATCTCTGCTGTTTCTAACATCCTTTTTTCCTCTCTGTGTCAGGTCTTGTTTCTGCCGCGTATGTCATTATTGGTCTGATGACTGTATTGTAAATTCTGCCTTTCGTTTCTTTTCAGACATTTTTATTTTTCCATATTGTTTTATTTAGGCAGCCTGCCGGCTGTTTGCTCTATTCACTTGATCTTCCACTTCGGTTTCGTGCTTTCCGTAGCTAGATAATGTGATGCCTAGATATTTAAACTCCATCACTTGTTCTATTATCTGACCTTCCAACTCCACTTAACATCCTAGTAAATTTGCTGTTGTAACAATGCATTTTTGGGGAAATTATCATGTTAAATTTTCTGCTGGTTATATTAAATTGGTGCATCATCCGTTGTAACTCCTCTTGATTTTGAGGGAGTAGTATTGCGTCGTCTGCATAGCAGATTATTTTAAGTTGGTTTTTTCCCATTTGGTATCCTTTTTAGTTCGTACTCTTTTTATTATTTCGTCCATAATCAGGTTGAACAATAGAGGACTCAAGTAATCTTCCTCTCTTATCACATTACCAGCTTTAATAGGGTCGGTTAGTTCTTCTTCTACTTTTACGTTTATTGTGTTGTTTTGGTAGATATTTTCGATCGTTTTGATTATATCTCTCTTGCATACAGTAAGTGACGGAACATAGATATGTCAGTTTGTTGTATTCTAATGATTTTTCTTGTACTTGCCTTATTATAAATATAGCGTCGGTGCATGATGTACCCGACCTAAAATCTTGTTTTTCTTCTGCTAGTGTTATAATTTTATTCAACCTATTTGTTATCACTTTGGTTGTTAATTTTAGTGTTATGTTTAATAAATTAATTTCTCTATGATTTTCCGGGTCCGATTTGTCTCCCTTTTTAAAGAGCGCTATTAGGATGCTTGATCTTCATTCTTGAGGAATTCTGTTTTGTTCTATTATTTTTTGGATTCGTTTTAGTAGTTGTTTGGTAAGATATGGTCCTATGTACTTTAGGAGTTCGTTTGGTATTCTGTCCCCTCCCTAGTGATTTTCTATTTATTAATTATCTTAGTGCTTCCTTTACCTCTTCCTCCTCAATATTTATTTCTTCGTTTGTCGTCACCTCTGGTATTGGTGGTTTATTGTCGTCAGTTTTAGAGATCGAAAGTAGACTACCCACGTTTTCTTCTGAATATATTTTGTTTTTATTAGTCCGGTCATCTCTTTTCTTTGTTCTCTGATCATTCTTCATGTTTCTTTTTGTGTTCTGTAGAAATCGTGTTTCATCTGTTTTGAGAAAATCTGCCAGTGTTCCTTTTTTATTTGTCTAACTAAAGTATTGTTGTAGTTGTATGCCTGTTGTGTTTGTTGTATTCTGTATTGTAAAAAGGCTTTCTTCTTTCCTTCACATTTTGTCTTCACTTCCTCTCTAAACCATGGTGTTTTCCTTTCCGATATGTTGGTGTTCGTTACTTTCCTCTTTCCAAGTGATTCTGTTGCTGCGTTAATAATGTTATTTTTAAGTATTTTTCAGCTTTCATCGATGTTATTGTTTTCTAATATTTCATTCCCAGCGATCTTCTCTGATATTCTTTTCCTGTATAAGTATTCCGTGAATTCCGTATTTAGTCCTTCGACTTTGATTTTTGTTTGTGTTGGCGCCGTTTTCTTGGGTGGGAATTATTTCAGGATGATTCTTATTTTACAGAATACCAGGCTATGGTCACTACCTACATTTGCTAAGTTGAGGCATGTTACGTCGATTATTTTCGATGGATGTATATCTCTGTTGGTTATAACATAATCTATCACAGATCTTTGTCCACGGGTATTATTAAATGTATATTTGTGTTGATCTTTGTGGTCAAAAAATGTCTTCTTTATTCTTAGTTCGGTATTCGTGCAGAAGTTGATTATCAGCCAATTGATGATCAACTGTCAAAATCACTATTTCAAATATATAGTTGACAGACCCATTTTTCCACTTGCTTAACACAATTGTTTTGTAAGGAATTTAAAGCAAATATTTTTTAGATGAATTGGTTAATGATGAAAACAAATAGCTTTTATTAATTTATGTTAAACTAAGCAGAGAAAAGTAAACCTTTTCCGGACACGGTTTTGTATTAAAGCTAATGTTAATTCATAAATAAAATATAATATAGAATATGTATATAGAATATAATAAAATAGGAATAAGAAAAAAAAAACAAAAACAGTATATCTTATAATTCTTCGTTTCAAACCCTAATTGCCCCCTTTGTGTATTTACTTTCCTACGAAACATTCTTTCATAAGAAAATCTTTGTTTCCAGATATAAATGATTTTTACAAAAGTACGCCTCGAGGCCTTTAACCAATTTCCACTGTCATGTCCGACGCTGCCTCTATTCAAAATGAAGTTTCGGAACTTTGAAAATTTTCAGGTTTTATGTTGCGTCTTCAGTAAACTTTGTTAATGTCTCATCAGGTATTCTTTTATAACAATGTTGTTTTGAATTAAATCAGACCGGGTCCTTGTTATATTTTAACAGCTTTTCTAAGTTGTCATTCCGTGCATACCCTCAGTTGTGCCCATTAAAATGTTTATTTCCCCCAGGAAAGTTATTTATATTTTCACAAGGTTTTTACTACGAGTTGTGTCAGTCTCCTACACCTAATATTTAAGTGGCAAATTGTATGAATGCTTTAAACTTTTTTTATCTTATTTTATAACTTTGAAAAGCGAGTATTAATTATTTCTTTTCCGAGTGTTTTAACAAGACCCTTCACGTTTTGGACGTTTGATAATAAAAGTAATTTTGAGATTTTCAGATATTTGAGTTAAACGGAGATCTTTTCGGTGTTATATGTAAATGCATAAATGAAATTTAAAAGTATGAAGTTTTCCGTAAGCACCATAAGCAAAGAAATTACATAGATATTGGAGAAAAAGGATATTTTCGACAAATAGGACCAATCAAATATTTTATTTATATTAAGACACGTCAAAGTAGATTTGAAAAACTCTCGTTTCTTTAAGTTGCTCAGTAAAACAGCAGTGAAGTAGCAGATTCACGTAAAAGGTAACAAGTTCGTTTCAGAAAGATATTTAGCACTGCTGATTATTTGCGACCAAATGAAATATTATAGGACATGCTTTATGACTATTATCTAATAAAATTTATCTACCAGCGTGGCCAAGCTCCTTGAAAGTGTGAGCCATTAAAAGTTGAAAAAACTATGCAAAAAACGCATAAAAAAATTATTTACAGCAACTAGATTTATTAAAAATATAAACAAAAGTACAAAATATATGTTTTTATCTACTCTTAAATAGTACATGGGGTAAATAGTAAATGTGATGACAATATTGACCTAATTTTTTTATCGTCCACCGACAGTTCTTCATTTTCATCTGTGTGACCAGGTCTTCTGGCCAAGTTCCCTTTAGTCTTTGTTCCTCCATTGTTGGTTGATATAATTCACTGAGAATTTGGATGTGATGCGTTGAATTAAGAATTTTGGACTTGTTGGCGTGAAGTGATATGACATCTTTTACGGTTGGTGCTCTTAGGTTATTGTGGATGATTGTATTGCTTACATACCAAGGGGCATTAGCTATCATAAGCAGTGTTCTTGATTGAAAGGTCTGCAAAATTTTTATCTTCAAAGTCTTGCTACAGCCCCAGAGTTCTAATCTGTAAGTTCTGCCAAGTAACCAATTCATTTACTCATTTTATATTGAGCTGAGTTTTTTGGCGTTAGTAGAAATAGATAGATAGATAGATGATTTATTGATAAGAATAGAATACCAAAGTATTTTTTAAAAGTCAAAGATAAAAAAATATATATGTCAGTATAGGTAATATACACATAAATATAAATATAAACATAAAACATAGATACAGTGTTTTAACTTATACTGTTGACAATTACAACAAATAATTAAAATTGGAAGTAAAATACTCCTCATATGTAAAAAAGGCATTCACTATAAGGTGGCTCTTAATTTTTGCCTTAATCTGATGAAAATTAAGAACTTTTATTCTGGCTGGCATTAACTTGTAGAATTTTATGGCTAAATACCTTAAACCATTTCTGGATCTCTCAAGTCGGCCAAATTCTGGTATAAGATTATTACTAAATCTGGTGGGATAATAATTGTGAAAATCTACATGCGCATTATATTGGCTAAGATTTTATTTAATGTGCAACAGACACTCGATAATGTATACACAAGGTAAAGTTAAAATTTTAAAAGCTCTAAAGGAGTTTCAACAGTATGCTTTATAACAGAGCTCAGAGATAATACGAACATACTTTCTTTGTTGTGCAAACACTTTATCAATATGACAAGACTGGCCCCAGGAGAGAATAGCATATTATGTCAGATGAGAATGGAAATTACTATGATATGCTATTAAAATTGTTTCCCTGAAAGTTACTTGTAGGTAAAAGGTTCCTGAAAAGTTTTCGGGAAAGCTTTTTCGACAGATTAAGTATATGTTGTTCACAGGTTCATTCTGCATCCAAATATATTCCCAGAAACTTCGCTTCAGTTAAAAATTGTGGTAGAACAACGTTTTCAACACAAGTGTTATTTCTTAAAGTAAACAAAGTAACACTTTGTGATTTAGGGTTGTTCAAAGAGAGACGGTTAGTTAAAAACCAATTGAATAGGTTTTTTTCAAATGTTTGGTAATCAAGGATATCGAATTCAGAAGGGTGATAGAAGGTAGTGTCATCAGCAAATAAAACAGTGTTAACTGTTTTATTTTGAGAGTACACTAGATCATTAATATAGATAAGAAATAATACTGGACCCAAAACCGAGCCTTGAGGGACACCAAACAACAGAGATTGTTTTCGAGAATCACACTGGTTAAAGTGAACATATCACGATTTAATAGATATGCATTAATTAGTTGAATAGCATCACTATGAAAATTATAATAATGAACTTTTCTAAGCAGAATACTATGTGTGACACAATCGAAAGCTTTAATAAGATCTAAAAACGATGCAAGAGTATCAAGATATTTTTCAAACCCTTCCAAAATATTGCTAGTGAAATGATCAATAGCTAAAGTTGTTGTTTTATTTTTTCGGAACCCGTACTGGTTTATGGCAAATAGTTTATTAGATTCAAATTGTAGAATAATTTGATTTTTTGAAAATTCGTTCATAAACTTTTGATAAGATGGGCAACCAAGAAATGTGTTGCTTTCAGGTGAGCTTTCGGACCAAATGCAACCCAAGATATTTCCCAACGTCCCTAGGAGGAATGGGGGCATTATTTAGACTAACTTGTGGACCAGTGCGTCTTTTTGTCGTAAATGTGATTTAAGCTGATTTTTCGTTTTTTAACTTTAATTTTACATTTTGTCAACCATTTCTCTAATGTATGCAAGTATTTTGCAGCTATTCAGATGCTTTGTCTGGGTCTTTGTTTCAAATTAAAATGGCCGTATCGGCGTCATCTGTAATAGATATATTACAGAAAGGGAACAAGGACACTTCCCCAGGGAACTCCGGATTGGATTCAGTGATAGGTGGAGAAATCATTATTGATTTTTTACTTAGAATGAACGTTCGTTAATATAGGACTACAGGATAAGGTACATATCGCTAAGCAGTTAAGATTTTAATTTATATAGCAAACCGTTGTGCCCGACTTTATCAAAAGCCTGCTGAATATCGAGAAATACTGAGGGACGCATAGTCTTTTCTTCCAAACTTTTCTTGTATTTATATTCTATGACACTGTTGGATTGTTGAATATTTTTGACGAAAACCAAACACATGTTTGGGTATTATGTTCTCGAGCCATAGAGTTTCGCTTATTCCATTTAGTATGAGTCTGTCAAATATCTTGGACATCAATGGTAACAAGCTTATCGCAGGAAAAGGAGAAGGTAATGTGGGCAATTTACTTGGCTTTTCAATCATGAGCATATTTTCACTGGATTGGAAAACGGTTTGACTGCAGCATTCCATTATAAATAATAGTAAGCATGAGAACTGCTTTCCTGGGTAGATGTTTTACTATTCTCTCATAGATTAAATCGTACCCTGGAGCGTTGTAAGAGTTGGTACTTATTGTTATTCTGTAAATCTCGGATGGGGTAAATGCTTTTATTGGAGGTGAGAGTTGGCAGGGTGCATATAAATATTCGCTTACTACATCATCATTTATGTTTTGACATAAGTTTGGAGTAAATATATTTTGTAAATAATATTCTGCAAATACATTAAATTTTTCATTGTCAGTCTGTGCCCAACTTCTATCAGGTTTTCTTATTGGAGGAATTAACAGTGTCGGTTTCTTGAATATGTTAGTTGCTTCTCATATAGAGTGGTCATAAGGAGAGACATTGATAATATAAAAACTGCTGTTCGTCTGTTTAACTGTGTCTTATCGAATGGATTTCGGGACCCTTTGCCATTTTGCACACGCTCTTTTTTTTTCGGTTAGAATTTGTTTGATATTTAATTGCAAATTGTTGTCTTCAGGAATATTCTTTTTTAACTTATACGAGTAAATTCTCAAGCAGCGTTTTGTAGTACAGCCATTAGCTTTTATACTGCAGACTCCAGCTCATTAGATATTTTTATTCGGTAATCTAACGTTAAATTCTGGTTAATGGTATTTTTAAATTGTTTTTCAGTTTGTTTTTTTTTTAGATAGTATTAATGGCTGTTAATTGTATAATATATTTGTGCTTAATGGCATTAATATTATGGCGCTATGGTCCGAATTTACGTAAAAACTAGGCTCTATTTTTGACGGCGTACTAGGTAAACCTTTAAATATTGCAAAATCTAGAAGATTCACAATTTTGTTGTTATCTGCTGGCCAATATGTTGGTTGTCCTGTGGATAGAAGAAATAATTGTTTTTTTGTAATGATCGATGTAGGTTTCTACCTTATGTTGTAGATAGTCGTGATTCCCATAGAGTATTTTTGGGATTTCAATTGACTGCTCCCAGAAATTGCGATTACAAAACATGTGTATTTAATTTAAATATTAAAAATTAAATACAATTATTTTTCTTTTTTAAATAATTAAATTTAATTTTAAGTAAAATGATTCATATTGTTACGACAAGTACGTTGTTCCAAATATGGAAATTATTCTACAAGAATTCTTTCTTAATTTAGCAGCCGCAAATAATTCTTAATTACATTAAAGCAAAATCGAGTGATGACACAATGGACAAGCTTGTCCAAACGAACATTGTCAAAATATAAACAAAAGGATGGCCTGTGACAGTTTTTTATTATGATTGACATTAGTGCATGAACATTAAAACATGGTAGATGTTGGAAGTGCTCCGCAAATGTGAACAGAAAATATTCCCAAAGATGTCAGAAGTGCAATTGATTTATTTGTAAGGATCATCGGATAACTATGCCTTGAATATACAACAAACAATTTGTAAAATTATAAATTCTTTAATATAATTTACCACAAATATTGAGTATTTTAAAACTTTTAAATTTATTTACTAAAATTTGTGTGTATTTCATATAAATAACTGTTTTTTTATTATTACACTGTTTGATGGAAAGCTTTGGGGTCACTATTGACCCTATTGTTACAAAATATCGAATATTATGAGGGATAAGGCAGCAGTAAAATTTAGTAATATGGGAAATAAAACATTGAGGGGTGAAAAACTTTACTCACTTAGGATTCCTAGTTACGTTTGAGAACAACGTTACAGAGAAAGTTAAGATGTGAATATCTATTGCCAATAAATATGTTATAGTTTGGTTCAAGATATAAGAAATTTGGCCGAAGGCTGGTGGGATGACCCAGTCGACCGCAGTATTATAATAATGAGCAACACCTATTAATGTTACTAATCCCTCAATTGTCTTTGCGATGGGTAGTAATAGTTTTGGAACAGCTTACTAGGACCGGGATTTATATTATTTACAGAACTGACCCGTTACCTATCAGTGCAAATAAATTATTAAAATTAAAATTTCTACACAATGCTTTGTATTAAAAAAAATTTGCTATACATGAATTTTCTTTGCTTTGCTTATTCATCTGATTTACTCATCTGAAATTAAGTTGCTTCGAATTAATTATTATTAACCACCACAAACATTTTTCATGTTCAACGAGCTCATTACTTGAATATTATGGAGTTAGAATATTATCTGTTTTATATCGTTTTCATTTTAAATAAAATGGACTTTCGACAATAAAGCTTTCTATCTTTAAGTAAAAGAAAATTAAAAAATCATTAGTAAGCATAATAGTTAAAGATAAAGTGTACCCCGTATTATTATTCTATAGCTTTATACATTATAATTATCGTGCTACTAGGCATTAAGGTATCATTTATTTATCTAAAAATGTATAGTATGGTATATATTATACCATGGTTTCATTAGGTAACTAAAATCATATAACATGACAAGAAAAAGAAAATGCCCAACTTTGGAAGAAAAATATTGTGACACATACACAAAGGCACAAACAAAAGTAGAATTTGGCTAAGAAGATACATTTTTAAATTATACAAAATATACCAGGATTCAGATATCGTTACATTCATTAAAATAGAACTGCTGCATTAGAAAGAATAGAAGAAGGAGAAATTCCAAACAAAATAGGTCAACAAGTGCCAGTAGGAAAAAGTACAAAAGGAAGACCGAAGCTGCGATAAATTGAACAAAAAGAAAATGATATAACTTTTAAAAAAAAATAGGAAAAAAAGCGCGAAAGAGATGATAATGGAGAAAAATCTTGAAAGAGACCAAGACAAGTTTTGTAGAGCCAATGATGATGATGATCGAAGCCGCATGAGAAATTAACGAAAATTAGCAAATTAGCCATCTGTGAAAATTACAGTTAAAGGCTCTATGCTCTTGATTTTCCAAATCTCAACACGAGCTTTAAAATTGTTTTTAAAGCAAAATGAGGAAGAAAAACAGAGCAGTAAAGGGTAGCAAACAAATAACAGAAAACTAGAAACTTGATTTTGAACCTGTTAGTGCCGGTTGTTTGAACGCTAATCAAAACTTGATTGTAATCAAATATTTAATTAAAATCAAATACGTTACATTTTGAGGTTATGTTGACTGCTTTATTTTATTCAATTTTATTATTTTGCGTTTTAATTTAAAATAAACCATAATTAAACTCTTTCTGTTGTTAATTTCATGTTTTTCTTTACAAATCAATGATAATAATAAACAATTTTTAATAATTTTGACAGCTGCTGTGACGGATTTGATTATAATTAAATATTTAATTACAATCAAATTTTGATTATCGTTTGAACAAGCGGCCCTAAGTGTTGTTCTAAGCGCATGCCAGTTTACGGCAAGTGGCATGAAACAAAATATCCACTATCTAATATCTGTATCTATTTAACGATTGAGTTTTATTAAACCATAAAAGTCTAAGACAAGACAAATTAATTGCTTTATTATTTTACTTTACAGGATATTGGGAAACGTATTTGCGTTGTTGTTTAAATTTTTTGTGTGACTCATTTTTGACTTACATGCGGACTCACTCATGTGCGGACCTAAAACAAAGAAAAAATACATTAAGGGAATAATCAACACATAATTTTAATATTTTGTAAAAAATGTTTTTGTCAACTTTTGTAATTAATTACGTCTTCAGCATTGAGCAAAACCACATTAAAGCGATTATTTTTACATGTTTTTGTCAGTTGTTCATATTTTCTCACTTCACCAATCTTTGGAGGATGGAGAAAGAACTGTAGAAACGCTCTTTGCCTTAAAATTAAAGTATTCATTCTTCTTGACTGTAGGGTGTTTTTATTCCTTTTTTTACGATCATTTTAAAAGATTTTTGTTAATATATAACAGAAATAAGTAATCCGCAATAGTACTACTACTGTATTCATTACATATTTATTTCTCTACATGCATTCGCTGCACAAGATTAAACTTTTTTTTTTGAAAAAGTTTACCGCATCCACCATAAGGTGATTAGGGAGAGATACAGTGTAGGTGTACAATTCTAATAGTTTAAATTTAATAATATAATCCTATACATTTTAAATATTCCAAGTCAGCATAATTTAAGTCTGTACCTAAGAGTTTATTGATATTGTTTGGAATATTGAATCTGTTGCGTTCGTTTACAAAAAGTGGACAGTCAATTAAAAAATGTTTAACACCGTTTGTTTCATCACAAATGTCACATTTAGGGGGATTATCTCTGGTAAAAAGGTACGAATGCGTATATCTTGTATGGCCTAAACGTAGACGAGTAATTATGGTTTGCAGTTTTCGGTTTCGAGTTCTAGGTAGCCATGGATAAACATTATCTTTAAATTTCCGTAGTGTTGTCTGTGAATAATTCCATTCTTGATTCCACTTACACGTGACTAAATCTTTTATAGGTGTTTTTGTATTTCCTGCGGGATTTCGACACTCCGTTACATCTGTTACGACACTTTTCGACACTTTACTTGCGCACTGGTCTGCAGCTTCGTTTCCATCAATACCAATATGAAATGGGATCCATATGAAGGTAATGCGTCTGGAATTTTCTTCAACTTTTTTAGTTCAGATTTTACCATTTTTTCTAGGGAGCTTTTAGAATACATATGACTTAAGGTTTGTCATGGTGTTTTGAACACCAAGGGAATCACTTAGAATCAAGCATTTTGGTATTTTATGATTGTTGATATGTTCAAGAACTTTGAGTATTGCATAAAGTTCAGCAGAGAAGATACTGAAATATTTGGGCAGTCTGAATTGAAATTGATTGTTAGACGTCACATATGCAGCACCAACTACTGTGTTGCATTTGGATGCATCTGTAAATATCCTGCCGCAATTTTCTCCATGTTTGTTTATGATTGAATTGAGGTTATTTTTAATAACAGCCGGATTTGTAGAATGCTTATTGAATACAGTAAGATTATAATTTATTTCGGTGGTATTGGTACACCAAGGTGGAGGATGGTTCAAATTTATTTGAAATATGTCTCGAAAATCTAGGTTTAAATATCTTAGATAGAATCGAATTCTCTCATAGAAAGGTTTGTGTGAATTAGATCTATTTTGACGTGTATGTTTGTTATTGAATGTATTATCAAAAATAGGTCTATTTCGATTGGATGCTATAGAAGTTGCATGTGTTAATGTTAAATAAATGCGACGGTGTAGTAAAGCTGGTTCTCCAGTTTCACTATATAAACTTTCTACCAGTGTTGTTCTAAATGCTCCTAGAGCAATTCTTAATGCGGTATTATGTATGCTATCTAATGGTTTTAGTGTTCTGTCGGATGCAGAAATATACGCAATATTTTAGATCTAATTAATGCTTTATATAGACTAATTAGTGTATCGTAATCAGAGCCCCAATCCCTGTTAGATAAATTTCGTAATATATTTAATTGTTTATTGCACGATGCGACAAGTTGATCTTTGTGTTTTTTCGAGGATAGTTTTTTGTCTAACCACATTCCCATGAATTTTATATCTGTTTTAAACATGAGCTCTGAATTAAAAAACTTTAATATTGGTTACTGAAAGCGTGTTTATTAGTGAATACCATTCCCACTGTTTTAGACACGGAAAATTTAAATCCTGTGTCGCAGGTCCATTCTTCCAGTTGTTTTAGAAAATTTTGTAAGAATTTCAAAATAAGTGAAGAATCTTTGCCCTTGATATAGACCACCAAATCGTCTGCGTAAAGACGAGCTTTTAAAGGTTTTTGTAAATTTTTAATTATATCATTTATGGCGATTAGGAATAATGTTGGGTTAATTATAGAACCTTGAGGGGTTCCATTTTCCTCAATATGTTCTTCGGAATATGAACTTTGGAATCTGTCTTGAAATGCTCTTTGTTGTAAAAAGTTTTAATAAATTCTAGAGAGTTTCCCCGGATATTCCATGAGTGCAGCTTTTTTAAAATATTATACCTCAATATTATATCAAAATATTGCTATACAGTGTATCGCTAGTGCTTCCTGGATATCACTTTCTCAATCTAGTATATTATCTATGCCTGATCGATTTTGTCTAACACCATTTTGCTCATTCGTTAGTAGATTTGAACTTTTAATTGTCCAGGTGAGCCTTGTATTGATAATTTTTTTAGTAATTTTCCCATGGAGCACGTCAAACTTATAGGTCTGTAAGATTCCGGGTCTAGACGGGGACATTGAGGTTTAAGAAATGGGAGAACAATAGACTTAGTCCAAATTGTGGGGTACTGGTGTTGCTGCGATATGAAATTAAATATCTGTAGCATAACTTTTATGGCTAAATTAGGAAGTTGCTTCAAAAAAATGGATGGTATCATCTGGTCCAGTACTAGTATCCTTCAAATCTCGAAGTGAATCATTCAATTCATGAAGCGTTAGAGGAAGATTTAGAGGATTATTATTAATTTCAAATGAAAGTATGATTTTCAAGAAAAACATGGTCATAGTTTTCATTGGAAGATATTTTTATATAATTTTGTGCCAATATGTTGGCAATTTCTTTTGGTGATGTAATTATTTGGTTATTTACTTTTAGGTTCAATACTGTGGGTGGCTGTTGAAAACCGGAAATTTTGCGAATTTTTTTTCAAACTTCAGTTATTGACGTGGAACTGTTAAGATTGAACTTGACTGCAGATTATTGGCATTTTTGCATCATTCGTGTCACCGATATAGGAATGTTTTTTTTTTAATAGATCGCCAAATCACATTGCTCTGGATAGGTTACGAATGCATTGACTGAAGGTATTACTTTCCAAAAATATGAATTTACAGTTAAAAGTCCATTTTAGTAAAAAGTAGATTTTAGTAAAATTATGACTTATGGAGTTTGTCAAAGAAGCAATTCAAATTAAGTTTTGGTTGCTGATTTTATTAAAGGTTAAAAACAAAAGAATCACAAACTTCGTTGATATATAAACGTTTACTTGATGAATTGAATTTAAATCAGGTTACATATAAGTCCGAGAGTAATCCTTGTGGGCGCTAATAATAAGAAATTAATGGGATTAATCAGTGAATAGGAGTCAAAGTTAAATTTGAAAGCAATTACTATTTTATGCACTTTGTGGTAATGGACAATATGATGTTTGATATGATTGTGGGAACAGACGGATTGGACAATAAAAAGGCTAACATAAACTTTCCGAAAAATATAAAAAAGTTGACAGGGACATGGTTGGAGTAAAAGTAAAAACTGCGAATGAAAATAAAGACGACAAAACAACGGACAAAGTGAACTTACTAATGGTCCAGGAATTTGAAAACGAAATGAGAGTGTCATCGAAGAAGATTGATATAAACGGAAAGCCTCGAGATTATAGATTATAGACAATTAATTTAAAGAAAGGTGGATAGGAGAATTGGGTAAAAAGAGAAATTTTTTAAACCGAATATGTAAATTAAGGTATAGAAGAAGTGGTTATTTTTAATGCAATAGAAGAATATCATCATTATAAAGTAAATGTGCGTGATTAGAATAATAAAATAGAGGCAGAAATAATAATAGAAAGATGTAATTCGCAATATATATATATCGCCGGTTGTAATGGTTGAGAAAAGTAATGGTCTAGTCAAACTAAATTAATATTTTGTACTTGGTATTGTATGATATATTTTTTAGAAACTACTGAAAATTATGTTATCCTAATGTTAATTTGCAATTGAGTGAAAATTGATATTTTAACTAACATAAAAATCAATTATTAAAAGTAAAGTAAACTTTTTATTCGAAATTCGAAATAAGCAATAATTTAAAAAGTATTAAACTTACCTATTACGGCCAAATAATTCTTTTAAAAAAGTATATTAACAAAAATACAATTGCGAATATTCCAAAGTAATAAATGCATGAATTTGCTTCTTCGGGCATTTCAAACTGCTTTAATTTTGATGTTTCTTATAACTTAACAATTTTTAGACTAAAACGTCACACGGACAGCTGTCGGTTATAGAAATTTGATTACAGCTAATGCTTTTCGGTATCACGTCAAGATATGCTTTCGTAAAGACTTGTTCCACACGAATAGCAACCCTCATGTCGTGTCGTCTTGAGAATGTCATTATAATGTCGCACAGGAAAATCTACATATTTTGTCTTTACCTAATTTAATTAATTTTAATTTTGGATTTTTAAATACCTTTTTTTTTCTATTTATTAGAATTTAGTTTTCTCATTCTGTATTCATTTAACTTAATTTTTATTTAACTATTGAAATAATACTAAATCAAGCTATAAAAACATTTAATAAATTATATTCTTCTTATATTGTTCTTATGTTCTTACAGTTATTATACATATATTGTTGTGAAATTGATTCCTTCTGGAATACTAATCTGCACTTTTATCTTATTAAAAAATTAAAATACACATTATTAATTCACAAAGATATCAACTTAAATCTTTCGTTTGTATGTCTGGAAAGCGCTGTCAAGAAAGTCCTAAAAGTTAGAAAAAAGAAATAGAAATTCTTATTTTTGTCAGAGTATTAGTCGTCCGCTTTTTCTTCTTGTGGTGCCTATCCGTTACGGATGTTGGCTACTAGCATGGCAATTCTAACTTTATTGACGCAGCTCGAAATAGTCCTGCACTGGTCAAGGAAAACCATTTTCGTAAGTTCTGGAGCCAAGATATTCTTCTTCTTCTTCTTGGTCCCCTCTTTCTGTAGGCCTTTCCCTGTAATATAAGTTGCAGCAGGTTATATCTATAATCGTTTCGCATTATATGTCCAAGATATTCTAGCTTGCGCTGTTTCAATGAAGATATAATTTCACATGGGTTATCCATCCGACGTAGAACCTCAATGTTTGTTATTCGGTCCACCCAGGAGATCCTCACTATTCGTCTATGACACCACATCTCAAAGGCTTCGAGTTTTTCCATGGATGCCTCGGTTAGTGTCCATGATTCAATCCCATAAGCAGCACTGTAAACACGTAGCATCTAAATAAACGGATTTTCGTTTTTAAGGGTAGGTCGTGGCTCTTAAATATCTTGCTCATTCTGACAAATGCTGACCTAATTTTTTCAATTGTTTGTTTTATCTCAATTGAATGGTTTCATTGGTCGGTTATGGTGGTTCCTAAATAGTAGTAATGGGACACTTGGAGTATTTGTTGCTGATCTACCAGTAATTGACTAGGTGGAATATGCTTCTTACTGATGACCATGTACTTTGTTTTCTTGATGTTAAAATCAAGCCCGTATTCTTGACTGATTCTCCACAATTGCGTTACTAGTGTCTGTAAACCTTCTAAACTGTCTGCAAAGAGGATGGTGTCGTCTGCATATCTGATGTTATTGAGGCGCTCACCATTTATAAGAATACCCTCTTCGATATGCTCTAAGGCCTGGCTCATGACGTGTTCCTAATAGACGTTAAATAATAGGGAATAGATTATGCAGCCCTGTCGTACTCCTCTCTTTATTGCAAATTTTGTTAGTTGGTCTTTCACCTGAATGGTTGCTGATTGATTGTATTATATGTTCTTGATTACTCAAAGGTCTTAGTTATCCAGATCAGTTGCCTTTAGTATATCAATGAGCTTATCGTGCTTAATTTTGTCGAAAGCTTTGTGGTAGTCGATAAAGCATACATAAATACCGTGGTTGACGTCTCTGCACCTTTAAAATAATACCTGAACCTCTTCTCTTGTACCCAAAGCATCTCTAAATCCAAACTGCGTTCATGAGATCTATGACTCGCATTTCTGATAAATTCTTCTGTGTATTATTTTTAACAAGGTCTTAATAATGTGGCTCATTAGACTAATAATACGATGCTCTTCGCATTTTTTTACATTAGGTTTTTTAGGTATAGCAATAAATGTATATTTTAACCAGCTATCTGGGTTTTTTCATAGATTTTATTGAACGTTGTCGTAAGCCATTTTACTCCTTCGTCTCCCTTGATTTTTAGAAATTCTGAATGAAAGTTGTCGGGCCCTGGTGCTTTACCTGCTTTGGTTGCTTTAATGGCAGCTTTGACTTCGTCTTAAGTGATTGGTGGTCCTGTGTCGTATTCCATAATTATTTGGTTGTTATCTCTGTCGTCATCGAATGTCTTCTCAACATATCTCTTCCATTCTTTGTTTGTTCAATGTCTATTACCGGGTCGCCATGATCATCAGTCATATGTCCTGATCTCCTGGGTTTGTACATTCTTGCTGCCTCTTTTACCTTCTTGTGAAAACTAAACGAGTCGTGTCTACTTTCCAATGATTCTATTTCTCTGCATTGATATTCCATCCATTTGGTTTTGGTTTCTCTAATAGTTTTGCTTATTTCTTTGTCAATTCGTTTATACTCTCATACTGTTTTTAGCTCTTCTTCTATTCTCCAATATTTAGGATTTTATCAGTAATCCACTCCTTTTTTTTAATCGTTGTTGGACGAAGATATTTATCTAGGATTGTCTGGTTAATTTGGTATAGTTTTGCCATTTCGTTATCTGGTTTATTAGGTTTGTCTGTATTTTTTAAATCTTTTTCTATATAGGTTTGTATCTGGTGTCTGGTGTCTTTATTTTTTAACGGTTTCCAATCGTATTTTCTTGCTTTTGCACTCTCTATCTTCTTCAGCTTTAGTCTGATGTTAACTACCAATGGGTTATGGTCCGATATCAGCACCAGGATATGTTTTGGCTGATGTTATTGAGTTTCTAAATCTTTTATTCACCATAATGTAATCAATTTGGTGACTGATGATGTGTTTCTGGGGTGTCTTGAGGTGATCTCCACGTATATAATCTCCTAACTGGTAGTTTAAAGAAAGTGTTAGTAATTACCAGTTGTTCTTTCACAGCAAAGGTAATCAGGCGATCTCCGAGTTCGTTTCGTTCCCTCAGTCGAAAGGATTCTACGGTTTCTCTACATCTACCCTTTTCCACTTTGGCATTAAAGTCTCCTATAAGCATTTTTGTTTCGTTTTTGTGAAGTTTTTTCAGAACACTCATTAGTTCTGAATAGAAAGTTTCGATCTCTTCGTCTGATTTGTCTGCAGTAGGTGCATATACGTGGATCATGTTGATCTTAACAGGAAAGAAAAGTAAGTAATAATTCTGGTGGTCATGTACTGTGCACTGTCCAGATTCAGTTCAGCGCATTTTACTTACACCCATTATATGGATAGCAAGTCTATCCATTTCCTTAATGGCATTGTGTGTCTTGCTCTCCTCGTACATTGTTCCCACATTCCACGTAGCGATCGTAATTGTTGATCTGTGGAGTTTTAAAGAACAGGGATTTCTCTGGTTGACGACCTGAGGGGCCCTGTTATCCTTGTTATATCTCCCCCTGCCGGACCTTGGTATCTTAGAACCATGGTCAGTAAACTGTGACGTATTAATACTGATACTTGCCATGCTAAGGGACTAGGGATGTTTAATTAGGTAGTTTCCCCTTGCTTTTCTCATCGCAGTGTAGGAACCATTAAAACTGCTTCAGTCATGCCTTCTAGTGTCCAATAATGAGCCGGTCCAGAATTCATTCCTATACGCCACAACTTGGTACTGAGAACGCTGCTTCCGTTTCTAGGAAAGGGGAACTAGGCTATCCTTATTTAATGGTGGTAATACTTGCCATGTCGCAATACTTTTCTTGGGTTATAGTATCATTTTATAAGGTATGATTTCCTAAGGCATACCCACTACATCCTCCAGTATCGCCGCTGCTTGGTCGGGGATTGCTTATTCAGTATATTCGCAACTAACCTTCATATTTGAAGGCCATCCACTATCCGCCACCTGTGACCCTGCTGGTAGCCTGCAGCTTAGCCTCAGCTAAATGAAAAAATAATACGGAAGTAATAAGAAGTAATACACCAAATATTACAGTTCTCCAGTTATCAGAGGCAAAAATGCCACTGAACCTCTAAAAATCCTACGAGCAAGCTGAATTTGACTGTCAGTTTTGGAACCCCACAAAAATATACAAAAAAGTTTACCACTCCTAACCCCGGCTTCTCCCTATATTACGATATAATTTGAATACCACATTGGATATTACTTATAGGGGGTTAAAAGTGGGGACTCAGCTACTACTGAGCTGGAGATACGGTAAGCAAATAAACCGAAAAGTTTGAAAACGGCCACTCTTGTTTTGGTTGGAGAGCTAATTTTAATTATTGTTAACTTTATTTAAAAGATGATTAATATGACAATTTGCTAATCCATAAATCATAATTTTATTTATTTATAATTTTTTAGTTTGTCATAAAGGCAAATTTTTTTTATTAATGAAAAATTGTTTATTTTTACTTTAAACAATTTTAATAAAAAATACCTGGTATCAGTGGCTGGTGTATTTCCTTTAAAAAAGTTTTTGGAATCGGAATTGAATCAAAAACACTGCAAACAACACACAACTGTGTCCTCACACAAACTGCAAATAGTGTGGGGTGACCATGGAACACAAAAATGGACGAAACTGGGGGAGTTGGACACTGTTTCGGGCTTCGGATTATCCTGGATGACAACAAACTGCAATCTTCAAAACTCTGCCACTCAATTCCTTCTTAAAACCATGTCAACCTCTCAAATGGTTGGAAACACCGTCTTACAAGTCCCTCAGATAGGTCACAGCAAAAATTATCGGTGATTAACTTAACAACAACTGCCGAATATCATTTTGAGCCCAAATTTACCTCTCAACCTCTCTAAAAAATATTCGGCTTTTAAGACTACACGCCGAATGCTATCTCTTCCAAATCTAAATCTCAACTCCTCTAACTGCAACTACTAATTCCTATCACCACTATACACTTAAATTTCCGATAATAAAAAACGAATAACGAAAAAACATTACGAATTTAAAAAAGAAAAATTCGGAGTAAACAATGACCTGACTCCTATTGTGGTCTATTGCAGGGTGACATCATAATCTCCCCGCATCACTTTCCTACCAACAATAGTTTAAGATTTATTTAGATCAGTCTTGGTTATCTCAGTAATACAACATTTAGCAACAAAATGTAGAGAAATTTACTGTTCTGGACGATGATAGTTAGAGATACGTTTAATATTCCTAATAATTTCGTACGGTTTAAAAATATTAACTTTGAAATAGAATATTTGTGTTTTTATTACTAAATAAAATGTATACCAAAAGTTGTAGAAAGACAATTGGCACCGTATTTTAGAATTATTGTTCATATATACATATTTGATAATTGAGGCGATATTGATTTATTATTATTCATGTTAATATTTTAGCAATAAATATTATTAAATATTTCAATTTGTAACATATTAATGTGCTTCAGCTTTAATTAAACGTACTTGTTTGAATAAAATGAATAGCTAATAATAATGCACTAGTAATAAATAAATAATTTAAAAAAATTAAAAAGTAATGTATGTTATGGCTTATACGACAATGATATGTCATTTATTCAATATTCGATTTAAATGTAGGTTTATTATTAAAACTTTATACAGTATATATCACAAAATTTCTGAAATATATGTTATTTAAAAATCAATACTAAATATAACAATTACTGTTTGGCACTATTTTCCAGAGAATCTGAATTTTATCAGCTTTTGAACAAAATAAAATGAAATTTCTGCGAGAGAATCATCGAGGAAATCGTATAAGGGTTGACTCTGAAATTAGTTATAAATAACAGATTTTCTTTGTTTAGCCACCACCAACTTTTACTGAACACATCGAACATTTATGACATTGTCAATGATAATTTTGATATAGATGTATAATTTTAACACGTTTTGAAAAAATTAAACAAAAAATAGTAGTTAATAAAAAACAAGCAAAACATAGTAAATATATATATATATATATATATATATATATATATATATATATATATACTGTTTTGAAAAAAATTGTATTTTGGACTTAAAAACTGCAAATCTTCACTTACTTTTACAGTTAAATGAAACTAATATTTACTATGTTTTGCTTGTTTTTTATTAAATACTTTTTTTTGTTTAATTTTTCCAAAACGTGTTAAAATTATACATGTATAGTATTTTTCATATAAAAATGCGTGCACGCCATTCAAAATTTACAAAGTCAGAACCCCACAGCGTTGCCAAAACATCAGAATAGTTAGTAAGTGAGGAATTTTTAAAATGTAAACTATTTGTTAAACTATTATATTAACAGTAAATACACTTAGTTTTGAGATTACTGCAACACACTTAAATACATTAGAAAACATTTTAATACAAAATTATATATTCTAAATTTTAAACTTACCACTTTTTTTTTTTTTTTTATTTAGAAATTACAGCCGCATCCACCATAATGGTTATTAGCGGCGGCTACAGAATTACAAAATTAGAGTTTATAAAATATTCCTATAGATTTTAAGAAATTTACGATATTAGTAACAGAAAAATTAGTGCCTAATAAATTACTTAAACTGTTAGGTATGTTAAATGTAAGACGAAAATGGGCAAATCTATGACATTCAATTAATAAATGGTTAACGGTTATTTGTACATTACATGTTTCACAAATAGGTGGATCACTTTTGGACAGTAAATATGAGTGAGTAAGTCTCGTGTGTCCAATTCCTAATCTAGTTATCACCAATTGTTCTCTTCTGTTCCTGGTTGAGGGTTGCCAAGCTGTAACGTCATTTTTAATTTGCTTCAGTGATGTTTGAGAAGATTGCCATTCGTTTTTCCACTTGCACAAAACTCGATTTTTTATAAAAGCTTTTATATCACTCGCGGTATTTCGATTCTCGGCTTTTTCTATATCGGCACATTTAGCAATTTCACTCGCGCACTGGTCCGCACTTTCGTTGCCAGCAATGCCAATATGGGATGGAATCCCTATAAATCTGATACTCCTAGAATTTTCTTGAGCCTTCATGAGTTCTAGTTTTATCAGTTTCTCAAGGGGACCTTTAGGATAGATCTGTTTAAGGGTTTGAAGGGCGCTTAGTGAGTCACTTAAGATAACAGAGTTAGGAATGTTATTAGAATTTATATGCATGATAGCTTTAAACATTGCATAGAGCTCAGCGGAGAAAATCGAAAAGAAGGTTGGAAGACGAAATTGATATGTATCGCTTGGAGTAACGAATGCAGCACCTACTCCTTTATCACACTTAGATGCATCTGTAAAGATTTTATAGCTATGTTCGTAATGCTGACGGAGAATTAGATCTAGATTATTCTTAATCTCTGCGTAACAGTTAATATGTTTGTTGTATTGGGTTAGACAAGTATTTAAATTTGGGGTATTAATTATCCAAGGAGAGGGGCTTTTAATATTGATTGGAAAAATATTTGGGAATTCTATATTAAGACATCTCAGGTAACACCGTACTCGCTCATAGTAAGGCTTATGTTTGGTACTATTGGTAAAGAGATTTATATATTTATTAGTGAACGTATTATTAAATAGAGGTTTGTTTACATTTGAGGCTATTGACGTTGCGTGTGAAAGTGTTAAGGAAATTCGGCGGTGATATAATGAAGGCTCCCCACTTTCAGAATATAAGCTTTCCACCGGTGACGTTCGAAATGCGCCAAGAGAGAGTCTAAGTGCTGTGTTGTGAATAGAGTCTAGTTGTTTTAACAATGTGGGGGAAGCAGAGGCGTAAGCGATTGATACATAATCAATTTTTGATCTAATTAGAGTTCTGTAGATTGTGAGTAAGGTAGAGAGGTCAGAGCCCCAAAATCTATTTGACAGTATTCTCATTAGGTTAAGTTTCTTATGACAAGTCGAAACTAATTGTCTAATTATGTTCTTTCCAAGTAAGTTGATTATCAAACCACATACCTAAGAATTTTACACATGATTTGAAGGATAGCGATGTATTGAAAAACTTGAGATTGGGATTATTTGAGAAGTTCTTTTTTGAGAATACCATACCAACGGTTTTTGTAACCGAGAATTGAAAACCAGTATCGCGAGACCACTTTTCGAGTTTTTGTAAGAAAGTTTGCAAAATTGTTGAAGTTAAATTAATATCTTTGCCTTTTACGTAAACCACCAAGTCATCTGCATATAAACGTGCTTTTAAAGGTTTTTTGAGGTTCTTGATTATGTCATTAATAGCAATTAAGAAAAGTGTAGGACTAATAATTGAGCCTTGAGGGATACCGTTTTCTTCCTCCTGCATTTCGGAATAGAAGTTGTTAACTCTTACACGAAAAGATCTGTTTTCTAGAAAGTTCTTGATAAAATGAAGGCAATTTCCACGAATGTTCCATGACTGTAACTTTTCTAAAATGTTGAATCTCCAACATGTATTAAATGCTTTTCTTAAGTCAAAGAATACTGCGATACAATGCTGTTTTGTTGTCAGAGATTCGTGAATATCACTTTCCAGGTCCAATATGTTGTCTATACCGGATCGGTTTTGTCGGAAACCATTTTGTTCGTTTATAAGTAAGTTCGAATTTTCTAGATGCCAAATCAGCCTTGAGTTAATAATTTTTTCTAGTAGCTTGCCCATTGCACAAGTTAGGCTTATCGGTCTATAGGAATTGGGATCTAGACGAGATTTTTGGCTTTTAAGAAATGGGAGAATGATAGATTTTGACCAAACAGATGGGTACTGGTGTCGCCGCCAAATGAAGTTAAATATTTGAAGCATGTAATTTTTAGCGGAAGTGGGTAGGTGCTTTAAGAAAATACTTGGGATATCGTCAGGCCCAGGACTTGTTTCTTTTAGATCGTTCAGTGAGTTGTTTAGTTCTTGTAACGTGAGAGGAGCGTTTAATGGAATGTTATAGTTTTCTAAATAGAGGTTAGACCTTTCGGCCTCTAGTTTATTTTCCAGAAATACAGGGTCAAAATTTTCATTGGAAGACATTTCTCTGTAGTTTTTAGCTAATGTATTAACAATTTCAAGAGGAGAGGTGACAATTTGATTACCTATTTTGAGACTAGATATTGGGGATGACTCCTTTATACCAGAAATTTTACGTATTTTCTTCCATACTTCTCTTACAGGAGTGGAGCTGTTAATGCTAGATACATATTGGGCCCAACTGGATTTTTTTGTTTGATTTATTAAACGTTTAGCTCTGGCCTTCATTTTTTTGTAGTTAATTTTATTTTCGAGTGTTTTATGCTTCTTAAATCTATTAAAAGCTGTTTTGCTGGCACGTACTGCTTCGTTACACTCCGAATTCCACCAAGGCACAGAAACATGATTTTTAATGGGCTTTGTTTTGCCGATGAAGAGCTCCGCACTCTGCAGAATGACACTATTAAAAGTACCTAAAGAATCGTTAATATTATCATTCAGTATAAGACTCTCCAAAGCCTTATCTATATAATTTTCAAAATCGATCCACTTAGCCGAATTTATATTCCATTTGGGCAAGAAGGATATTGGCAAGGCTGACCTGAGAGATTCTCAATGGTAATAGGGTGATGGTCGCTACCATAAGTATACTCGAGAACATTCCAAGAGAGACGCGGAGCAAGACCTGGATCACAGAGGCTTAAATCTATCACGGAGGATTCTCCAGTGCAGATGTTAAATCTTGTAGGTGAACCATCATTTAGAAAATTTAATTGAAGATCCTGCATTACCTTTTCTAAAAGTTTTCCTCTGTGATCAGTACGCTTAGATCCCCAAATAAAGTTATGACCGTTAAAATCACCTATGATGATTCGAGGAGAGGGTATCTGTTCGATAAGGCTTTTTAAATCTTCATATGTAGCTGAAGAACTAGATGGAAGGTAAATGTTACAAATAAAAATTGGAACGGGAGCGGTGATCTCTATAACTATAGTTTCAATGTTACTATTGACAGGAAAAACATTTGCAACCAAAGATTTTTTGACAAGTGTCATAACACCACCTGAAGAGAGATTATTGTCATGTACTCTATCTTTTCTAAAAATGTTAAAATATTTGGAATTATAGTTTTTTTGGGGGTTTAAATTTGTTTCTTGGAGACATATTATTTCGGTAGAGAATTCAGAAATAAGTTTTTGTAAGGTTGGGAGTCGATGGAAAAATCCATCTATATTCCATTGCAGTAGTTTAGTGAATTGTATTATATACGAAAAATATGAATTTACGGGTTAACCTGAGATGACGCGCCCTCGGATTCAGAGATGTCGTTACCCAAGTGTCGGAGGATTTTCTTTCTTAAGAAGGTGATATAACGTTTGGTTGATCTATCTTTTAATTGCGGATGAACTTTAGTTAACATATGAACTAATCCCAAAAGGTCAGAAGTAAACTCCTGAATTATGTTAGAAGGATCTTGCACGCCGCTAACATTGCTTAGAAGTAGATTTAATTGGTCAAAATTGAGAACAAATGTGGGTAAATGATTTTGGATAAAATCTTTGGCAGGTTCAAGGTCATATAATTTTGTTGATTTTATGTATGTATGCTCCTCGTTGCTTTTAAATTTCTTGGCTCTAGGTTTGGATGTAGGTACAGCAAATGATTTTTCTGTATGAGTTGTTTCTGGAGACGTAAGAACATCATTGATACTACGTTTTGGCTGAAGATCGATATTGATTACTTTGCAGCTTTCCAAGGTGTTAACTTCTTCTTGACCATTGGGATTGCTCAGATTATTTGCTAATTTTTCTTGGACGGAAATTTGTTCGTTTGATATGGATGTTGATGCAGGTTGAGGCATGATGTCAGGGGTGAAAGGAGTAGTAGATTGACTGTTATTAGAATCAATTAAATTTGTTGTTGATTCTAGTTTATCGGGACAGTTGGTGGCGATATGTCCAGACTTTTTGCAGTTATAACAGGCCATAGTTTCTTGAGATACGAATATTCGATATGTTGTATTATCGAAGTCTAAGGTGAATGAGTCGGGTAAGGAGATATTATGGGGACTGACATATATTTGTCTTCTGAAACTTAAAATATGATTATATTCCGGAAGGGTGGAACTTATTTTCAGAAAAGTGACAGGAGAGACCATATTAAGTCCAATACTTTGTAGATAATCAACTAACAGATTGTGTGGTATTGTTGGACATACGTTTGAAAAAACAATACGTTCCGCTGGTGAGATTAATCTTCTAGCTTGTACAATATTGTTCTGGATTTGTATGTGTCCATGGTTTTGCATGAATTCGTCCACGATTTTTTTGTTTGCAAGGTACATGCAAATCCGATTATTGGATAGTCGGGAGGAAAATATAATATTTTTGGGATGAATTAGGTTACCCAAAGGAATTAAGTAATCTTGCAGTCGAGTATTTTCTAAAGCGCTGAAGACAATTGCTTGGTGTTTTGAGGGAAATTGTGTAGAAGCTGCTGATGAATATGTTTTATTGGTATTTGTCTGTAATTGCGATACTTGTGGTATGTTAGAGAGACTCTGAATATTAGGTTCCATTTTTTATTTTAACACGGAACATGTGTTTAAAAATAATACGGACCTGCTTAGTAATCAAACAGGTAGTAAAACTGGAATAATATTTCTTGAGTCGTATCTTATTGATAATTGTTAAATTAAAAATCAACCAAAAACTGGTTGATCACGTTATATTAATGAAAACTAATATGATGTGTTCACTTACTGGTGTTTCATGTAATTGTCACTTAAATATTTATAAATAAACTGTTATAATTACTGCATAAAATTTGCAAATTTGTTGAGACCAAAATAAACACGCCTTTCGTTGTCTCATTCAGGGCCGAACTCCACTTACCACTTTTACAGCATTAATAATAAAAACGTCCCGCCATTATTTCTTGTTCAAAATAATCTATCTGATATGAAAGCCTATCAGCTTTCTACAGACTATTTAGTTGTTTTGTCATAGCAAAATCACAATACACAACAATAATTAGTTTTTAACGCTATTAATCTAAATTTAATATGTATTTATAAATACAATTTTATTAATATATAATATATTGTGATCAAATTGTGTAAGAAATCAAAACATAAACAAAATTCTTACTCTAAAAAAGCGGCAACACTTTAAACAATTTTACCACACGCTGAACTGTGAAAATTTGAAGTATTTTCGTACTAGTAAAGAGTAATTTCATAAAATTTATAATAATAATAATAACAAATGTTTTTGGTTATTTAATCAATATAATTCTAAAATTTCCAATATAATGATGATTACATTTTTCTGATTATTATACCATGTTGACGCCTATGAGAGATCAAGCAGTTACGTATGGGTTTCGTATTATTTACTGTGTTAGGAAAATTTGAACTCTAAAGTTGATGTTCTGGAAATTTTAAATATAAGTGACGTCACTCTATATAAATTGTGACGTGCACGCATTTTTATATGAAAAATACTATATATCAAAATTATCATTGACAATGTCATAAATGTTCGATGTGTACAGTCAAAGTTGGTGGTGGCTAAACAAAGAAAATGATTTATAACTAATTTCAGAGTCAACCCTTATACGATTTTCTCGATGATTCTCTCTCAAAAATTTCATTTTATTTTGTTCAAAAGCTGATAAAATTCAGATTCTCTGGAAAATAGTGCCAAACAGTAATTGTTATATTATATCGAATAAAAAATTAGTGAAATTAATCTGGGTAAAATAAAATAACGCATAAGAGAAAAGCTACGTTGATTAAACAAGAATACAATTCGTTTTCTTTCCATTTTTTACTGTATTTTTAAATTATTTTAGTCCCAATAAATTTTAATAAATTTTAGGGCTCTCCGCATTTTACCTCGACACCCTTGTTTAGTATATCGAGCCTGAAAGTTTGCCTCTTAAGTCGTCTGGCATTTGTCTTGCTTCCATTATCATATTAAACAATCGTGTAGGCTACTCAATATCGCAAAATCGTTTTATTAACACCTGAAACAACTTCAAGGTAATTTTGTCTGGCATTTATTGATTTTCGGTTAAATTTCTTCAAGCAGGTTATCTGTCTGTATTTTGGAATATTTTAAAAGTATTTCAAGCTGCATATTAAGGCCGTAATAGTAATATATTATACTCTGTTGCTAAAGTTCATATCATACCTATTTTATCTAGTTTCTAGATATAATCATTACTGAGAATTTTTACAGATCGGAGCTTACTTTCATTAACTTTTTAATTCACTATTAAACGCCCAATTAACCCAATATTAACAATAATATGTAGGTTCTATGTATGCCCAAGTATGGGTAAAAAATTTCCACCTCGAAAATTGCTAATATATTTATTGAGAGCTTTACAAATGTTACAAATGGATTAAACTTAATAATCTTATGTTTAATTAACACACCATTTTCTGAAATATTAATAGAAACGATATACAAACCTTACTAAACTAACGAACTATTAAAAAAACAGTCTTAACTAAAAAGGCTAATCTGACTTCCAATGTTTAACTGCAGCATCTTTGCAACTAAAACAGACATTGGATTTTTTCTGACACTGTGTTTGACGCAAGATCAACATTATTACCTCTGTGCCTAGCTTCTGGAGAAAACGAACCCTTTTATTACGTTTTTATATTTCATTGTGAGTAATTACGTGTCAATAAAGAAAATGCGTTTAAGGAAGCATTTTCAAATAATGTAAAGAATATTGATAATGACCACCTTTGTGTCGATCTTTTGGAACTGTATTATTTGGTGTATTGAGTCGACCACCATTGATCGCATTATGGAATAGATTTATGTCAGACTTATTTTTGGCATTCGTGCTTACCACGTCATCACCATGTTGTGTAGATAAAAAAAATTAGTATCTTTGTTGTCTTTATCCTAGGGATATAGCAGAGGAGGGTAACTGATGAAATTCCGGACTAGCAATCCGTAAAGGCAAACATATTTGAGTTTAGTATCCTATCTTGAGTTCCTTTGATAACGTCAGGTATATGTTTGCGGTTTTTTTTAATTGTACAAACCAAAGAAATTCCGAAATATTTGTATAGTTCTTCTGCTAACTCTATGGAAGTATAAGAGCGATCTGTAGTAACATTGCGACCTGTATGCTTTACTGGTTTAAGTAGGCGCTTCACAATACCTTTTGGTCCTCTAGACTCTGGTGTGGTGCTTTTCATCTTTCTAGAACAAACCTCCATTTTGAGAACATAACGAGATTTGTAATCTGTTACCATCAGAATCATAATCCCATACTTGCCTGGTTTATCTTTCATAAAAACTTTAAGGACGCCTTCCTCTAAACAGGGACAGCATTTCCTCAGTAACGACATTCATTCATGGAGTAAATTCCATTATTGGCGCTTCCAATAATGTTTGAAATATTCTTCTTATTGCTAGTACTCTCTTCAACGTAACCAGTCACCACAGCTGCCGATTTCCATCCTACTTGTCGTTGGATTTGATCTATTGTCATGTCACTGTTCGCCATAATTGTGGTGGACGTACGTGGACACGCATGTCCCGTGTATTTCTCAGGTCATCCAATTTTATATATCGCGGATAACCAAGATTATAGCCTGAAGAATACCGCAACTGGACAATCAACAAATGGAAAAACTGTTTATTTGGAGATCAGTCTAGATTTTCTATAAACAATTCCGATGGTCGTATTTTGGTTAGATGGGAACGAGGAAAGAAGTATAATAAACATTAAAGGGTGCCTATTACTGCTTTTGGGAAGGATACATTTACGTTTGGGATGGTATCTGTTATAATAACCGAACCGATTTAGTGGTTCTGATAGATGTTGTAACATTTACAAATTCTTTGAAATATATATTGAAATGCATTGTCCCCTCGTATTTGCTAAAGCAATCGAAAAATATTTTGGTTTACTTCATTTCCCATTCGTACGTATTAAAACACCGAATTCTTCCAATTCATCTTTACGTCGCCGAAGTTAATGGAAATCATTTTATAGTTTGTTTATATTTCAGAAGATGGGTATTTTGTCGGTATTCTTTGATCGAAGCCTCTTTTAGGATTCTAATTAAAACCTCTAAGAACAACAAATTTCTTTGAAATAAAGAAAAATAATCTAACACAATATAACCTCAAAATATGAAATTTGACAGTAAAATTAGACCAAATGTGATTCTCAACTCGAGTCTGTGTTTTGTGTTTCCGTCTAAAACATGGCGATCGCGTGCTGAAAAACTTCAAAGGCGGCATCTAAAAGTGGGCATTCTGATTGTTTCTTATTCTGTGGCCATAGTAACTAAATTAATTTAATTTTGTTCGTGATTAGTAAGTCGGGGGATTAGGAAATACACTTCTCCAAGAAATTAACGCACCACTTTGAAAAATTAAAATATTTTATTAGCGTTAACAAAAATTTCCATTGTAGTGTTATATTTTGCAAGCCCCATGTATATGCCATTCGTACACTCTATATTTATTTACTGTGTTTTATCGCTATAGTTTTTTTTATACCAAAACAAAAAGAAGCAAAAGATGTACTAATTCCATAAATATACTAATTTCCAAGTGTACACGAATTTTATTCGGCTACTGGTTAATTGTTGATTATTGTTAATTGTATATATTATGGAATTTAACGTAATTTAACCCGAGATGAATGTGCCCAAGTAGTGATACTGTCGGAAGAAGGTTGGAGTTGCTGAAGAATTGGTCGTCGGTTTAATGTGTCCCACACATCCGTCTCACGGGTGTTAGAAAGATTCCTCGAAAACAGGGGATCATACTTGCAGACTAGGGCAAGGACGAAACCGGGTAACTACCAATATTCAAGATCGATTTTTAAGAATTTCTGCTCTTTGACTACGTTTTGTAACACATCGAAGTCTACAAATTCAACTTCGAGACGTGCATACTATACAAATTAGTACTGAAACTTTTCGCCAGCGACTTAGGCAATACAACTTAACACCTAGGATTGCCGCCCAAGGTCCTCTATTAACTGCAGTGCATCGAAGGGGGAGATTACATTTTGCCAGAGAATACGTTAATTGGTTAGAGGCTGACTGGAAACAAGTGCTATTTACTGATGAATCCCGATTTTGTTTGTACAATAACGACAGACGTGTTCTTGTGTTGCGATGACCCAACAAACGATATGCTCAGTGTAACTTCTCACACACCACATTTTCTGATGGAGGATCCGTTATGGTGTGGGGTCGTATTTCTTTGACCGCACGTACGGACCTAGTGGTCATACAAAATGGAACTGTTACAGCTAAATGTTACATATTGGAGATCCTGGAGCAACATGTAGTACCATTCGCTCCTTATATAGGTGAAAATTTCTTACTAATGCAAGATAATGCCAGATCTCACGCTGCACAGATCGTCAGAAATTATCTAGAAAAGGTAGAAATTAACACTATGGAATGGCCAGCACATAGTCCGGATTTAAATCCGATTGATAATCTCTGGGATAGTAGACTTACAGGAAGTGGGAGAGAGGCTGATCCAGATTTGGAGAGAACTAGACCAAAATGAAATACGGCAATTAATTTTAAGTATGGGCTAACGATGTGAGGCTGTTATATATAGTAGAGATGGAAACACTCGTTATTAAGACTTTTTTCGTATTTTAGTTTACTTTTCTTATCATTATTTTTTTAGAATTTTCCGTTTTATTTTTTTTTTCTCCTGTACTTAAACATTTTCTTATGATTAGACACATTGTTATAATTACTAATAAAATGTAGAATAAATCTGGTGAAGTTTTATTTTTTATTCTTTGCCTGTTTACAAATAAAATTGATTTATTGAAGTGGTGCATTAATTTCTTGGAGAGGTATATTATTATAATTAAAATACATTTTTACAAACTCTGACTATTTCAGAAGTCAAATATTACTTTGATCCTTATCAATGTTGAGCACTGTAAATGCGTATATTTGCTCTGGTTTCTGGTCGCATATTATTACATTCCCGTATCTAGTAATAAGTAAGAGACATACTGTACCTACGATCAGCTGGCATAAAACTTCCGCACATTTATCCGCATACGTTTTAACCGTGCCTTATACACGAGAGACGAGAGACCCTATTCACGTTAACATAAAGCTCATAACACTGCGCAGTCTGTACGTTTCCCAGTTCAGGTGCAGCGCCCTTTAAAATGACTCACACATTTATTGTTTTAATGATATAAAACACGTTATTTACAATTAGTCACTGAGTGCATCATGCACTAATGACGAGTATTCGGGGTGGGTGGGTGTCGATGAGAGTTGAAAAAGGAAATGGGAGCGTATGTTGGCACATTTTGTTAATTAGCAAGTATGGAGAGTTTTATTTTTATTGTTCGTTTTGGGAAAACAGTTGAGATTTATTTATCTAAACGACTATTGTGTAACGTAAAGTTATTTAAAGCATAAACGCATGATTTTAGCTCCGAGCAGTATATAATTGCGGAAACTAAATTTGGTTATTGTGCTATAAATAAAACATACGATGATTTTTATTGAAAACACATTTAATATTTAAATACGGATAAAAACTTCAGTGTGTGTGTGAAACACGAATTAAAACAGAAAAAAATTGAAAAAAAAAGAGATGAAATTACTTCAGCCTTACTTCACATCATAATGACCACATTTACAATACTTCTAAAAGGAAGAAGAACAGTCACACTTTAACCTACAACTACATAGGAAATGTCACATCTCCCTCTCAAAATTTATTAAACAGCCAAAAGTAATTCATTTTAAGTCAATTTCCTCCTCAAATAATTAATGTAGTGCACCATTTACAAATTCCCTGTTTTAAATTAAATATTTGTTTTTTTTTTAATTTGAGTATTAATTAGTTTCTGTTTTGCCCCTTAAATATTTTTAATGTATTAAAAAATTTCTCTTTTTTACTGACATCACAATAAATTTTTTTTTTCTCTACTTAAAAAGACCCAGATCTGATCTTTATTTGTGTAATATACATAACTTGGATCATTTGCACGTCCAAGTTAACATCAAAATATTCAAATTAATGGGAAAATCCCAGTAGTTGGCTGTATACCATCGTTTATAAAAACATACAGAAGTTAAAATACTTCACCATTGTATTTATGTATATAAAAAAACATATAGTTAAAACTTTTACAAGTGTCGTCAAAATTTATACAGTAGCAGCATAATGTTTTCGATCGAATCAGATCTTCAGTGCCTTATTTACTTGAAGCTAACAATGAAATTTGTGGCTTCAAGAACTTTCCCAATAGTTTTCAATTATTGCAGTAAAGGCCAATGATCACTAGTCTCCAACTGACCATATTAAAGAATTAAATTTGTTTTTTTATACGTAGTTGGTTAGAAATACTTAGTTCTGTAAGAACGGAGAAAGCTAATAGGAATAGGTAGTTGATAGAATTAGCTAAACAAATTAAAGATAACGTCCTAGGTTATCCTTTTCACCAAAAACCATATGGTGTGTATCTGGAACAATTTACTGATCCAGAAGTATTATAATGCCAACATAATACAGCCAAAAATATTTACCAGAACAAGATAGACAAGGCAATGTAAAAAATGTTTTTTTATACATTTAATAAGATTCCTTCTGTATCTGTAAAGTAGGGAAGGCGAGTTAAGTTCCACAGGAGATATCTCGCTTATGTGGGCAGGTGTGGGCCAGGTCTCTCCGGACGTATACTCTTGTATTAACAATAACTCCGGGCATTCACATAGGACATGCTCTACAGTTTCGTCTTCTCGTTGACACTTCCTACATAGAGGTGTGTCTATTAGCCCCAGTGTGTGGAGGTATTTGCTTAGTTGGCAATGACCAGTTAAAAAACCAAGTGTCAAGTAGGTTTTTTCTGGTTATTCCCAACTACTTCTTTGATGCTGACTTTTCAAAGTTACTTAGTGTTACCCTGGCAAGTCTACATCCTTGTTCTTCTTCCTATCTTTTTACGGTTTGCGTATGGAAGTGACGTTTGACAATTTCCGTGATTGTTGTAGTTGACCAACCAAAAAGATCCGAGGTCCTAAGAGTCTTAGTCCTGACGCCTTCCTAGCCAATTGGTCAGCAATGCGGCTGCCATTATTCCTATCGTGTTCTTTAACCCACCTCAGGATGATGGTATTACCATCCAAAGCTTGTGTTAGTGACTCGTGACACTTCATTACTAACATTGATGTGACACGTGGTATATTCAAGGTTAGTAAGGCTTGTCTGCTATCTTTACAGATAATTCTAGTTTTCATAAGTCATTATTTTCTTACGTTCAGTGATCTGGAGTATATCCAGCTTTCTTACATTTTGGAGCCATCGGTGTATATGCAATAGATATTACTCCCTATACCGTCTTGTTTCGATTTTGTGGGGTTTGTCAAAGATAAACTTTAATTTAATTGAGTTGCAGCCTGCCTGTAGCAGAGATAGCGCATCCAGCTCTCCCCGCCAGAAACGAGTTTTCAATTACCTTAGTCTTATATCAAGGTTTGCACCAGCTGAGCTTAGTCGCATCATTATCATCAGCGACACCTCTTTGACATATATTTCTAGAGGCGTGACGCCAATAGTCAACTCCATTGCAGCAGTTGGTGTTGTTTTCATGGAACCTGCTATATTTATGCAAGTCATTCGCTGAATATGGTTTAGTTTGTTAATCGTTGTTGCCTGTAGCACTTTTGGAACCCAAGAAATAGCTCCGTAAGTTAGCCTCATAGGCAATATATGCTCGTTTAGCTCTACCATCTAAATAAAAGTTCCATGTTAACTTCTTGTCAAGGGTAATACCAAGGTACTTCACCTTGGTATTACCCTTGACAAGAAATTAACATGGAACTTTCACTTAGATGGTAGAGCTAAACGAGCATATTAATATTCACCTTTTTAGGATTTTTAGATAGTGAGTGTTCCTTGCACAAGGTTTCTATTAGTCGGAGAGCAACTTGCAAACTATCACACAGTGTGTTCTCAAACTTACCGCTTTGCAGGATACCAATATCGTCTGTGATATAGTGGAGAATACGGACTCTCTCTTAACATCAAAAAAACCAAATTCATGAAAATTAGCAAGAACAACAATACAAACGAAATATTAACGGTAGGCGGCCAGCAGATTAAGAGAGTAAAAAGATATACTTACTTGAGAACGATATCATAGAAAATAACGATTATACTGCAGAAATAAGTGTCAGAATTGAAAAAGCACGTGCCAACTTCGTGTAAATGAAAAAAAAACTATGCAGCAAAGATCTGACATTGGCCCTCAGAATAAGGCTAATTAAATATTATGTACACAGTGTACTCTACTATGGAGCTAAATCATGGACATTAAACCGGAATACAATAAATCGACTTGACGCGTTTGAAATGTTGACATTTAGAAGATTGTTAAGGATTCCATGGGTAGATAGAGTCACGAATACTGAAGTGTTAAGGAGAATAGGCAGAGAGAGGGAAATGGAAAATACAATAAAAGAAAGGAAATTGCAATATCTCGGACATGTGATGAGAGGCGAAAGATACAACATCTTGAGACTCATAATTCAAGGAAAAGTAGAGGGTAGGAGAAGCGTAGGAAGAAGACGCGTTTCCTGGTTAAAGAACCTGAGAGAGTGGTTTGGTTGCAGCTCAAGGCAATTGTTCAGAGCAGCTGCCTCGAAGGTCAGAATAGCCATGATGATTGCCAATCTTCGTCGCGGAGATGGCACTTAAAGAAGAAGAAGAATATCGTCTGCATAGGCTATTGTGTGGAACTCGTTGCTGCTAAGTTGGTCAACCAGGGTGTCTAGAACTATGTTCCAGAGGAGTAGTGATAGCACCTCTTCCTCTAACCCCCCCGTAACCATGCCTCTAATAGAAACGTCTTCTACATTTATGCTTATTGCTCTATTAGAGAGCATACTGAATATCCATTCGCTTAGAGCCGGGGGAACATTCCTGACGTTGAGCTGTTGGATGATGGTTGGGAATGTGGCTTTATCAAACGTTTTCTCAGTAATATTGAATATACCTAGGGTGGATTATTTATTGTTCAGCGATCTGTCAATTGTTCCCACTACATGATGCAGTGCAGAATCATTAGATCTTCCCGAAGAATATGCATGCTGATTTGGATGAAGTGGGTTATGGACTAGAACTTTATCCCTTATATACCTTTCGCATAGCCTTTCCATTGTCATTTCAAGAGAAAGGATGTTAGACTAATTGGGCGGAAAGCTTTGGTAGGGTGTAGTCCATCCTACCTGGTTTTGGTATGAAGACCACACGTAACTCTTTTCACTTCCTAGGAATATATCTTAGAGCCAAAGAGGCTCTGAATATTTCTACTAGGTGCGGCAGAAGGATATCCAGTGAAGCACAATATGGCCCATCTTACCGTAAATAAAAGTTTTCATTTAGTAGTAATTATTTATTTAATACTCTGGTATACTCTTTGTTTCTTTTGGAAAATAAGAACTTATATCATACTTATGTAAATAAAACATACAAGGTAAGTATGTAATTTTATCTTCTCTTTGGTATGTATTAATTGTTCAGAAAAAGTTAGAGGCATTTTCTTATGGTTCTCATAAATAATTCTTTTAACATCTAGGTTCCTCTGAGTTTTTTTTGTCGCTCTAAAATAAAACAAGGTAGCGCTCTTTATTTTCCTTTTCCTTTTTATACCAACTTCAGTCTACTTCCATTGATACGTTTTAATTAATGTATTTTTCTTTAAATACATATACCCCATACTGGATTTATATATTCATGTGCCAAAGCTTGCCGTTGAGTCCTTTACAACATTTAAATGTCAGTTTACAAGGTGGACATACTTGATCTTGGAAATTTTCATTTTATACCCACCTAAGTCTAAGGTTTGTTACAAAATTTAAAAAAATACCATTCTTCAACCTGTGTCCGACAAAAATGTACAAAGAATATCATAGTATTAAATTTGCTGTAGGCCCGCTCTATATTCTATTAAATCCCTATGTGTCCCTTCTTATTTTACGCTCCAGAGTGAAAAGACATTTCTGGCAAAGGGTAGAAGTCACCGCTAAACGATCTCCTCTATTGTGTCTTTGTCGAGTTTAAAGTTTTTAACGAGATTCTTGACTACTCCAGCTTCCACTTTGGTATTAAAATTAATCATTATGACTGTTATTTCGCCGTTATTTTATCAGCTTTTAGTGTTTTGGGTTTCCGTTATTTCCGCATTTTGCACCGTTGACCATCGCAGTCCTTTTACCTTTAAGGTCCATTTACTAGTCTTACGACCAAGAAACTGTGCTCCTGCTTACCAGATCGTGTGCCCAAAATTTTACTACTACCAATGACTCAGTTGTCGTTATATCCTTCTCTTAGGTTGTATTGTATCTATCTATTTAATTGTATCTTTCCTCCCCAATTCCATGTTCCAGATTTGTTCTTTACATCGCATCGTCTACTTTATTTCTAATCGATCTCGAAATCTTCGTCTCTTTACTTTTTCTGCTGGACTCAATTTTGTAATTTTGTTTATACAGACTAAGTAAATTTATATCTTAGTAATTCGAGGGAGTCCTCTTATTACTCTTCTTAAGCCTAATTATGGTGGTGCTGGTACGTCATTAAGTTGATGTTTTCAGTCTTCAGTTTCTCTAAAAGCTAGTTGTATGGACTAGTTTTACGCCAGTTATTTAAATTACCTCCTCAGACCACATTAACGAACACGTTTACGTCAGGAATCGAATATTAAATATTTTTTTATTTTATTAGTATTATCGAGCGTAGCTAGTAGCTCTTATATCTAACTGTTACATATTATGAGCCAAAAATAAGAATAGAGTTAATACGCTTTACATTTTTTTATTAAAAGTAAAATCACAATGTTACTCTTAAGAGGAAATTAATGATGTAAGCTACTTATTGTATTTTATAAAGGCACCGAAGGGACCCTTTGACGTGGCACAATTAATGTCGATATTCTAAGGATTTTATTCATCGAAGCGATTCTCTGAAATACTTTTTTATTAAAAGAGATAAATAAGAAAACGCCTCTCTCTGTGTATCTATCTAATTACAGAAAAAACGTTACAGTTTCCATCACTACGAAGTACATTTATTTTCCTCCATTTCCCTTTCCATCGTCTTCCACCTTGCCCTTTGAAAAAGGCTCTGAATTATGGAAGGCATTTTTCATCTAAGCAACACACATCAATTATTAATCTAATAGGAACAACATGCTGTTAAGTCCCAAAAAAGATGAAGGGCACTCTTCTCCTTCGTTTTAATTAACTTATGGTGATTTTGAATGGCATCACTTCTTGTGTTTGCTTTCTTTTCACAGAATATACATGGTCTTGTCAAGGTTATACAGTATTGATATTTTATAGGATTAGATTTTATTGTACTGTATTTAACTAAATTATAAAGGTTATAATTTTGCAATGTTTAGATACTTCTAATGACAATTAGAATTACAAAAGTAACTGACAATTTTTAAAGCTACCGATATTTTCTACTTAAATTTCGCTCTCCTGGCTACCATAATTGCAAATTCCTGTCCGACTTCAGCTATTTTTATCAGCTGTTCATAATTTATCCAGTATTGTTGGATGTTTCCTAGTCACGATAGTCTTTTCCTTTATAGTTCTTTCCTTTTTTTGCGATCTTGTATTTCACTATTAGTTAAACATAGCGTGCTCAATAAATCTAGGTATTTGGTGAATTTATAAAATTAATTAATAATTTATTCATGTAGAAGAGACATCTAGAAAAGAAAATCGAGAAGTTATGAATACTATAAAGAAAATCAACATATGAAGTCCAGTGCTAAGTAGACCAAGATACCCATCATAATGATGCCGATATATTTAAGGCTATGTTAAAGTATCGTTTTTTTCTTGACGGACTTTATAACTCACGGTGAGTCTTTGCCGTATTCATTATAGACCTTTATCTTCTACGACCTTGCGCTTCCATTTTCCATTATTATACTATAATCCTAGATAAATCGTCTTAAACATTATCCTTTCATCTTTTTCTGGGACGATCTACTGATCTTCTAGTGTCTGGTCTCTCAAAAAACACTGCCTTTACCACTCTGTGTTCCTCTAACCTTACTATATGACCTGCCGATCTTATTCGGTTAATGTTCATGTCTGACGATGTCTTCAGTACCATACAGTGTCACCAACTCAGCATTGTGGGGCCTTCTTCACTTTCCTATGAATTTATCTCTATGAGGACCAAATATCATTCTAAGAACCTTTATTTTAAATACCACCAGTTTATTTATTTTACTTTCCTATGTAACAGCTCAAAGAATAATTGATGTGTATAGTAGAGTGGAGCGAAAATGGGAACAAAAACTTTTTGAGACCAATCAGTGGACCTATATATGCAATAGCTGCCAATAATTTCTTGGTTACCAATTTGACATCAAATTTTAAACAAAATATGAGTCATATCCTTTTCCCAGCTCTTCGTTTATTTTCATGAAGTAGTCAAGTGCTTGCTTTCTTCATGAAAAAAATCCAAAACTCACCACGTGAAGTTGGCGGCAAATCGAGTTTTACCAACCACCATCCCTTTTTATCATGTTATATTTTAATTGTCTTTAAGAACCTGGCAAAACTAACTTTTTGTGTCAAATTTTGGTACTGAGACTTTGGAGACGATTCTGGATCTTATAAATTCATCTCTTGCCTCATACCAAATACTGATGCTAATGTTTCCATAACTAACTTAACACAGTGTTTTACGGCTTAAAAATGGCATAAACATTTTAAAATTTCTATTTCATTGGCGACATCGGAAATAATTTCTTGTAGTGCATTATCGAAAATTTTTGCTATCAGCGGCGTCTTTGTAATTGTTAATAACTACCAGTCAACCAGTTCAAAGTAATCATTTGCAATAAAGTTTAAATTGGAAATATTAAATTGACAAACTTAAATATAATTATGTTTTGCTTGTCTGCATTTTAGTCTCCTTCAAAGGCCTAATTCACTAATATATTTCCGATCGTCAGCTAGCGCTGCCAATGACAAATTTTTAGGGTGGCCGAAGTAACCTTTTTTGTAATATTGAATCAACCACCTTCTTAAGATCTTTAGACAAAAACTTGCTTTTTTTTATGCCAAAAAACCACCGTGTCGACATGAAGGTCGGATTTTAATTTCAAATCAAGTTGGTGCATAAACTTTTATAATGTATTCTGTTAGAACGTTTAAATTATACGATGGATTTTCCGTACAAATATACAATCTGAAGATCCTATCAGCAGTTGTTAACCATCTTGAATGTGTAAGTTTGCCTGTTAGTCGTTGTGTCAAGCTTGATGACATTGATTTTTTAGAAATTTCATTACAGATATCATAAAAAGATATTGTTAATCTATACCTAACACGTTACGGTCAATATCAGGGAAACCATAATCTATTTTTCTGAATTTTTCAGTAGGATGTTTTTTGCAGTTTTCCAATTTATGCTAATTTCTTTATAATATCCTTCTGGTCCATTACTTTTTCCATCTAAATACTGCAAGAGGTGTCGCAATGGTAGTTCATTAGTGTACATTAAACCAACAAACCACTGTAGAGGGTTTGAAAGTTTAAATTGTCTAAATATTCCATTTTTGTATCTAGTATTTATCGCTCTCCCATCGTATCCAATTGCATGAACTTGGAAATATCTATATTGCTTTCCTGGAATTCCAACAAACCTCTTTTATTATTCAAAGTACTTCCAGAAGATGGAATTATATGACCGAAATAGACGGCTATAAAACCAAGACGATATGTTCTTCTACGATTGTCTTTCCTGAAAGAATATTTCCTTCCCCTACTTAAGTTAAAGATCTATCCATTTTTCCAACGAAATATATTTCATACACACTAGTTAATTTTTTTCTCTCAAATGTTTGCGAGCTCTCACTCTTTTTCTTCCAATTTTACTTCCGTCTATTATTTTAGATTTGGTCTATTAATTTCATTGTTATGATTTCCATGTCTGAGTGTCCTGTTTGGTCACAAGCTTGTGCTTAAGAAGAAAGTTTCTTTCTCATTTGAGAACTGGAAGTTTGTTGTGAAATATCATGATTTCCGTAAAATTAAAGCTCAATAATATTGTAAGAGGAAACACTAGAGCTGGTGGAGATGGATCTTCCAAAGCACTCGATGGTACTTTCATCGTCTTTTGTTTCAAGTTTCATTATCGTCTTTTGTGAGTTTTTATTTTTCTATTTTTTTTGCCTCTAACTTTCCTTTTTTTCAACCTTTTTTCAATAATTTTATATGCCTTTACATCAATTTTGCCAATCACCGTTTCTCTTGAATTTCGCTGGTCAGTTAAAAAGCTCCTTTCATCTATGGGTAGTTTAATTTTGCAACCTAACTGCGTTGCAATTGGTTACCAATTTAAGGCAAATAAAAAGCCAGTAATTATAAAATTTTATAATCAAATTAAATTTGGTGTCGATGTTGTCGATCAAATAGCAAAGAAGTACGCGGTAAAAGCAAGTTCAAGACGGTGGCCGTGGCAAGGTTTCTATAATGCACAATTGGATTTTGCTAAAATCAATGTCTGATCTCTTTACAAAGCTATCACGGACAAGACAATTTTGTCACAAATTAATCTTGGATCTTGTAGAAGAACCAACTACGAGCTTAACCAACAAAACTTAATCGGAAAATCAAGAAAACGTATTCAATGCACCCAATTCTAGAGAAAAGAGAAAGAGAGAAAAAAAAAATACAAAACATCAGTTTGATATAACAAAACCAGTGATTTTTGCAAGAAAAAGAATTTTTGGCAAGTGTCCAATGATAGAAACAATTGTATGTAATCAATACTTCTCCTTTTTTATAAACAAGATATTTATTACGAATCCTTCAGTAACCGTGATTCTTAATAAATTTTTAGTTAATTAGAACACCTCGAAAGCAAGAAGTGGTCAAATTGACCACTTTCGTCCTTGCAGGTAGGTCGCTTCAGCCGTCTTTCTAGTGTTAAAAACTAACAGTTTTTTGTATTTTTGAGTATTTGAAACGTTAAAAAAAACGGGTGTGAGAAGTTATACTTCTATACACGCGTTCGTTGTTACAAGTTTATATGGAAATCAATCTGCACAATCATTACATATGTAATGCTATAGGTATAGTAGTTTTCATATAAAAATGCGTACACGTCATTCCAGATTTACGACGCAACGTCAGAACCGCACAGCGTTGCCAAAACATCAGAATAGTTAGTAAGTAATAAATTTTTAAAATGTCAACTATTTGTCAAACTATTATATTAACAGCAAATAAACTTAGTTTTAAGATTACTGCAACACACTTAAATATATAAGAAAACATTTTAATACAAAATTAGATATTCTAAATTTTAAACTTACCTCTTTTAGAGCATTATTAAAACAAACGTCCCGCCATTATCTCTTGTTCAAAATATTCTATCTTATATGAAAGCCTATCAGCTTTCTACAGACTATTTAGTTGTTTTGGCATAGCTTAATCACAATACACAACAATAATTAGTTTTTAACGCTATTATTCTAAATTTAATAATTTATAAATACAATTTATTAATATTTAATATATTATGATCAAATTGTGTAAGAAATCAAAACATAAACAAAATTCTTACTCTAAAAAGCGGCAACACTTTAAACAATTTTACCATATGCTGAAATGTCAAAAAATTTGACGTACTCCCGTACCAGTTGCGTACAATTGTCTAATATATTTAATTAAAATTTCAGCAAATTTTTATTATTAATAATAACAAATGTTTTTAGTTATTTAATCAATATATTTCTAAAATTCCCAATATAATTATGATTACATTTTTCTGATTATTATACCATTTTGACGCCTATGAAAGATCGAGCAGTTTCGTATGGGTTTCGTATTATTAGCTGTGTTGAAAATTTGAACTCTAACGTTGACGCATTTTTATATGAAAAATACTATAAGAGAGAGCAGAAAGAGAAAAAGAATTAAGTATACAGGTATATGGTGCATCGTTTGCTGTATATAAACATTTGACCTGTAATAGAAGTACAGTAAGTTAATTAAGGATTGAATCAATATTTTAATGAAAATATATATTTTTATATTCATATATGTATTAAAGGAGTTGAGTGCAAAAAAAAATTTTTACACATACTCTGCAGTAAAATCATTGTTAATTTTGTTAATATTATTAATACAAAAATACAATACAATACACTGCCACATAATTCAATATTATAATACAATACAAATTGAAATGCAATATTCATAAGTATTTAAAAATGACAATATACATAACTTACGCATATGTTTACATTTTTATTCTCGAGAGAGAAAGAGAGAGAAAATATATCTTTTGTCTCTCTCTCTTACCTATATCTTACATATGTAATGATTTTGCTGATTCACTCAATATATAAAAATACACACAATTGCGTATATTTAATAAGACTAACGTAGGGTTTTAAATATTTCAAAAATAGAAAAGGAAATTCATATTGGGATTCGAACTCACATATATCAGCGTATAAAGCAAACACGTAAGAAATTTGCCAATGAGATATGACGCTAACGTATTTCAAAATTGACAGTTCTCGATCATACAGTGATTTATTGTAATTATTATTTTGAAATACAAAAGCCCAAAATAATTATGAACATTTAATAAATAATACAAAACATATCACATAAATAATAATATTAATATACATTATATTATATATGTAATATTATATATATATATATATATATATATATATAATATTATATATATATATATATATATATGTATATATATATGTATATATATATATATATATATATATATATATATATATATATATATATTATATAACATGTATAATATTAAATATATATACAAAAGGAACATTTTTATTCCCGATAGAGAAATAGAGAAAAAATATATCTTCTGTCTCTCTCTTACTCATATCTTACATATGTAATGATTTCACCGATTCACTCCCGTGCAAATTTTCCATGTCAACCGCGCGTATAGAAGTATAACTTCAAAAATAACCTATTTTTTGATTAAATGTATTTATAAAAATTTGTTTTATTTTAATAAAAAATAATTTGTGCAAAAAAAAATATATTGCGTTAAAAAAATTGCCAAAAAAATTATCTTGACATGCCTTCCCGTGTAATCATGTAATTTTTAAACCACTTGTCCACTGGATGGTTTATAAACACAACAATTGGTAATATTTAAGTATATGTACCAATATAAAAAAAACCATGACTATAAGCATTAATGATAATAATATAAACTCATAAAGAAGGTTAAAAATAATAATGTTACAGCAAAGAGATCCACAAAATCGATTATTTTCACTCATCACAGTTAATTAAATGGGACTATAAAGCAAATTTCATTTCCTAACCGTTTGATGAATATTCATTTACTTTTTAAACCATGTTTACACTAATAATTATAAATTTGGATAATTATTTTACCTCTGTTGCATGAGTATTATTATGGTGATTAAATTAATTAACAGATATTTCAAATGCTTAATCATCACTGTAATTAATCAAATTTAACATCTGAATAATTAGATATGTAGAAAAAAAAAGCAATTTTGCATTTTTTACAAATTTAAAAAAAGAAAAAGTTAGCACCTTTTTTAAATTAACAGCTGTTTTTAATAATTAAGATATCTTATTAGCATTATTTGAAAAAACATACCTACCTACTTAAAAATTTGAATGTGCCAAATTCGAAAAAGATTGCCTTTTAGCGCCATCGTCCACATATCCTCAATATGTGGTCCTCAAAATCGGCCGGCTTTGAAACTAGCGGGTGCTTTGGAGGGGAGAGGAGCTGTTAACTGTATCTCAGGTTCTTATTTATGGATTTCTACGTTTGGTATAAAGGTCGAAGATCATAATAGAACTATTTGTCAATACCTTTCAATATTTGTTATTGATAATCAAAAAGATTGGGCGAACATGTAGCTAAACAAAGTAATTCGGGCATCGTTGTTTAGTAGTAGAGCGACAAGCCAGATGTGCTGATGATTAGTATTAAATTCGCTGACGAAATGGTGACAATGCAGAAGGCACGCAGAGATGCTGTAAAGCCAAAGAATATCATTGAATATAATAAATATAAAAGCTTCATTGATATATCAGATCAAATGAAAAGCTATAATTTGCAATTAATTAAAGGAATAAAATGGTACAGAAAATTATCGATGGAACTCTTGATTGATACAGCACGTATAAATGCCTATGTCCTGCATCAAAGCATTGCCAATGAAAGCATGACATTATCAATCTCAAGGAATAGGTAATTCGGGGTCTATTAGGAGATTTTATTGTCACACCAGTCATTATGGAAAATAGTCACAAACTCAGCGATATTGGTCGTGCAGGCAGAAGACGAGGTGTTACACAAAAATGAGAGAAGAGGAAGGAAAGCAAGTAGAACAAAAAAACAACCAGCAGCTCATTGATATGTGATGGCTGTAAAAAATCGTTGACATCTCAGAAGTACAGGCCAAGTATGGTTTCCAGACCATTTGACCAGGCTCGAAATGTCCCTGTGTATTTTAAATGGGATCGAGAAGCCGCTGTTGAACTACACAGCATTTTCTGATAACCTAGCGCGTAATGAGTGAGTCCGTGTTGGCCTCTCACGGCACTTAACCTTTTAAAATATATATGGGCTTTAAATTGAAACAAAATTATCATCAAAGAGCTTTAATTAAAAAAACTCATATTGCAGCACAACGAGCGTGTTTCTTACGTAAGTACAAGTGACAGGATGACATCATTTTCACATTTTAACCTCAAAGTTAGTAACCACCTTTAGAAGAAAAGCATAGGGTAGATTTTGAGGTATATTTTACCTACTGTCAAAATTTTAAGCGAAAACATTTATATAAAAATATTGCTGAGCAGAAAACCGTCATATTCTGGACTATAACATGCCGCATATAAAGATGGCATAAGAAAACAGCTTGAGAACAATACTCAATAATAAATACTTATTTTTGTTTTTGAGAACTGGCTTTGGCCGAGCCAATAACCTTGACACTTATTTTTAAAATTCTAGTTTTAAAATTTTTTATAAATTTATTTATTTTAAATAATATCTTAATGGCAACTAACTTTAATTGAAGTATTTTAAAAAACTAAGGAAAAAATAAAAAATATATGTTTTACCTATTTATTTGCTGACATATATTGAAAAAGACCAAACCGAACAGATTTTTTGCGGAAACCATCACCATTTGTTTGTAATGTTATTGATCGTCACTTTTATTAATAGGTTTAAAAATCTGGTGCAACAGTTGAATATTCATCCAATTCTCAATTGTTTGCCATTGTTTAGTCGAACAAAACGCAGTAATTGCAAAAGCCAATATTGTCAAAGTAAAAAGTAAAATGTGTAAAGATTCCACTTTCGACAATTCGACGTTGATATTTTTTACAAAGTTTTATAAAAATAAAAATATTAAATTAATTTCGTTTGTTAATAATTGTAAAATAAACAAAATTAAAAAAACAATTTTTTTTGTGATACTACATACTTGAACTTAGATGATATTTTATATGTGATTAAACCACTATTGATTTATTATTATTATTATCCAGATTTAGCCATATGGCTCACACTCCCTCTAAGGGGAAAATTCACTCATCCCAGATACCTACGGTATCAAAAGGATTGAGCTCTGGTGGGACTCTTTCCATGTTATCGAGCCCTATGTTGGAGTATCTCCCAAAAATTTTCGTACATATCTGGACGTCGCGAGGAGTACAGCTTTCTGTATGGCCTTATAGAGATGTTCATTTAGATCCAGCTGTTTTATGTTCTCTAGGAGGTTTTTGGGAATAACACCAGTAGTAGATAAAATAATGGGTACTGTCTGGGTACTTTCCATTCTCCATTGTCTCCTACTTTGTATTTCTAGATCTCTAACACGTAAATTATTGGTGTTGGGTATCGCCACATCAATAAGTGTTGTTTTTCTAGTAAGTTTATTAACTAGTATGAGATCCGGTCTATTATGCGTGACTGGTTGGTCTGTCTGTTTACGATCAAACGCATAAAATTGCAATATCTGGGACACGTTATGAGAAATCAGCACCGTTACTCCCTGCTGCAGTCTATATTGCAAGGTAAAGTCAAAGGTAAGCGAGGACCCGGTAGAAGGAAAATATATCATGGCTGCGGAATTTAAGAACATGGTTTAAGAAAACCTCAACGGAGCTGTTTCGAGCCGCAGCGAGCAAGGTCATGATTGCCAATATGATTTCCAACATCCGAAACGGATGGGAACCAGAAGAAGAAAAAGAAGGTTGGTCTGTGAGCACAGTGCGGTCCCAGTATAGCTTGTAGTTGTCATTTTTAAGCATTCTATCAGGGACGTATTGATAATTAGGAAGATGGTCGGTTTGGAGAAGTCCCAGTTTGTCAGCTAGTTCTTGGTGGATAATCTTTCCTACTGAGTCATGAAGTTCTTTATAATCAGTACCGACAAATGCCTGACAGCCACCGGTAAGATGTTTGATGGTTTCTTGGGCTTGGCATCCATATCGGCATTTGTCATTTTGGACTTGAGGATCTTTAACAATATATTTCAGGTAATTTTTAGTTGAAATAATCTGATCCTGAATGGCAAGTAGAAAACCTTCAGTATCGGGAAACATCTTTCCTGATGTCAACCAATAGTTCGACGCTGTATTGTCGACATATTCTTGGCTGATCTCATTGAGATGTCGCCCATGCAGAGGTTTACTCATCCAGGTGCGCATTTTTTTTTGCTGAATCAAGTGGTTTATGCGCATTTCTTGTTCCCTCAGTTTAAGCGGCGTCGTATCATCCACTGCGCAAATTGCTCGATGTAAAGTAGATGTCTCAGCCTGTACCTGAAAATAAGTTCTTAAATTAGCAATTTGTTTATCCAATTGCTCACCTATATCCTTAAGCTCTCTTTCCCCTTGATACCGCGGTAATGTTGTTTTCTCAACTGCACTGCGCGGATGATGTTTTTGTGCCTTTGTGAGAAGTGTTCTTACTTTCCGCTGAAGACCCTCTATATCCGTTTTTGACCACTTTATAATACCAAATGAGTAGCTAAGCGCGAACATTGCGATGCGTTGTGCCCTCCAAATTTAAAAATCTGGCAGGACCCTGGGCTACCTACCTTTCGGCATACGCCCGTTAACAAAACCTCTGCCCCTACGAGTCCGACACCAAAGTGAAGGTGCCACGCCACGTATACCAGATACGTCCCGTGGGGCTCCACCTTCCCCGTAGTACCTGTGTTGCGAGTACCTCACCTACCCGTTATCCCACCCACGGGCGGATAGGTTTGGCAGGCGGAGGAATTTTCACCTCGCGCGTAGACAGGTCGCCGCCGAGGATCTCTCCTCTACCACTCTTGGATCTCCCGGTGGGTACGTGCCGGGGCACCCACATTACGCCTGACACAAGGTCAGGAGAGGTATGTACGGGCCCAGCTCGTTCAACCTCACCAGGCTCTTTTGGAATGAGAGTAGAGTGGTCCCGTCTCGGATACTAGGAGTGTAGACCGGTGACCGTGTCGCCGAGGCGACCGTGTGCGTTTCTACAAACCCGACACCTCAAGCGACGGCTCTCCACCTCCCGATTCCTACCCATTAGTCGCCTCTTACGACAGGCAGGGCTTTCTGACCCCGGCCGTATTCTTATCTCCACGAGCCGGACGGAGGCTAAGCGCGGAACAGGCGTACGTATTTAATACCTTTATTTTAATGCCTAAATTTAATGGAAGACATTATTATTATTATATTACAAATAAGTGCAGAGGAGCGAACTGAGCTGATTTTATTGAGAAACAAATTTTACATTTATTTGCTTTCATATTTTAATTTTCAAACTTATAAATGTATATATAAACTGCCATGTAACGTGTATATCTCATTACAATCAATTATACACACAACCAAACTTATACACTCGCGATCATAAAATCCGGGTCACCTTGAAAATCACCGATATTTCATTTTTAACGAGCTTTATCGTAAATAATAATAACACAAATACAAACTAATGCATATTTCTGGGAATTGTTGTAGTCTTAGCGGTTTCCTTTGCAACAAAGAATTTCAATTATAGTGCCGATTTCGCGGGAAAGCGCACACTTCCCAAAATTAACGGTACCTGTAACTGTCGCTTGTTTTAAATGTCTCATTTGTGCTTCGACTTTCTGTTCAAACGCAACGAACAAACGTTTATTATTGCCACCATTAGTGTTTATTAGTGCCATTATTAGTGTTTATTATTGTTTATTTTTTGCCAAAAATACCCTTGACTGTTGTTGAAACGGCACAAAATGTTGCTCTTCTGAAAGACGGTCACACTGAACGGCAAGTCGCAAGAACTGTTGGCGTAAGCATTTCTACGGTTCAACGAGTGCTTCAACGCTTTCAGGAGAAGGGTTTGCTATCCAGACGACCTGGCTCTGGACGAAGAAGAATGACCACGGTACGAGATGACCGTTTTCTTGTGTTTCAGGCTTTACGAAACCGGACCTCAACTGCGATTATGCATCGAAATCGTCTACAGGAAGTACGAAATGGCAATGTTAGCGTTGCAAGAGTCAGGACAAGACTTCGTTCTTTTGGACTATCTTCTTGGTTAATGGCTACAGGACCGCCACTTCGCCTGGCGCATCGAGTTGCACGACTAGCTTTTGCTCGACAATACGCGCATTGGGGAATTAACGATTGGAGCAAAGAGTTATTCTCAGATGAATTCCGTTTCTGCCTAACTGGATCCGATGGACGTGTAAGAGTTTGGAGGAGAACCGGTGAATGATTTTCACAAGCTTGCATTGCTCCAAGAATGCCATTTGGTGGAGGCTCGGTCATGGTTTGGGAAGGTGTATCTTCCGACTTCCGCACAGAATTACCCTTCATCGAAAATGGGTCCTTAACTACACGAAGGGACATTACGCGGAGATTCTGGAAGAACATGTTATGCATACCATGGCAAGGCTTGCAGAAAACGTCGTTTTTATGCAGAACAACGCGCGAAAGCACGTTGCCACGATCAGTATGCAATACTTAGACGAGGTTGGAATTACGAGGTTACCCTGGCCAGCTAGCTCTCCGGACCTGAATCCCATCGAACATATCTGGTACGATTTGAAAAAAACGTATTCAACCCCTAACATCTCCTCCTAACAACGGACAGGAGCTTAAGGATCTGTTAGTGAGAGAGTGGAATAACATACCACAACATGTAATCCGGAGAAAAATTGAGAGTATGCCCCGTCGTCTGCAAGAGGTCATTAGAGCAAGTGGAGGCAATACACGATATTAGTCATTGAAATTTCACTGACATTTTACCACGTTCTGTATTTTCCCTTTTTTTTGTATGCCTGTTTTATCAACAATTTGGTTTGTTTTCTGCTTTTTCAATAAAAACAATAAAAAACCGTTTTTTTTTTCTTTCAAAACAAACATTGATGACAAATAAAAAATACGTTAACCTAAAAAAAAGGTTATTACTCCACCAGAGGCAAAAATATTCCAGAATCTTGAAATTTTCAAGGTGACCCGGATTTTATGATCGCGAGTGTATTATGGAATCACTATGTAATTCAAACCAATACATATTTATTTATTTTGAAAAAACTTGTTAGGTTGTTGCGAAGAATTAAGGTTTTTATTGAAAATACCCAAACCGACAAAACACAGATCACAGCTCAGAAGATTATAGATTACTTTTGCTATAGTTGTAAATTTAACAAAATTAAGTGAAAAAAAAAATTATTAAAAATCCTTTATAAAAAGTATATAATTTAAAATACCCAATCGGACTTTATCACAAAACGTTTTCGGAATCCACTTCGATAACCACTTAATTAAAAAGAACGTGAAATTTAAATTTTGACCAAGGTTAATACAAAATGTGGTTAGACTTACTAGGTGAGTATACATGTATTGAGCCACTAAATATGTGGGTAAAAACCCGATAAAATCTGTTGTTTAAATTTAGATTACACTATATTGTGATAAATTCTAAAATGTTAAAGTTACCAGTGGATTTGGTAACATGGCGACGTATGACTCCACGTGAAGTTGCGGTCCTGAGACGATGTGTCTACGAGGACATGATGAAAGCAACTGATGGAAATGACAATCTTGACAAGTTAGGACGGAAGTCCGAACAAAGCAGTCAGTGTAACTTTATGTGTTTGGTCCAATTAAGACAGAAGCCAACGCTATTTAAAAATGAAAAAGTTAAAATTAAAATAATGTAACAGTATCAACCATCAATGTTGTTGTTTAAAGTTATTAACACACATTTAGTTAATATATTATAATTGTAATATTGGCCGTATTCCAAATTTTATTGGCTGAATTATCTAACAGTATTCCAGACTTTATTGGCCGTATTCCAGACATTATTGGCCGTATTATGAAAATTTATTGACCATTGGAGGACTGGGAGGACACACAAGCAGCCCATTGATGCCATCGTTGCCTTTAGTATCACCCTCACTATATTTATTGTAAGCATAATTATATAAGCGAGAAAGCGAGATCGGCGTTCATATCGATGAAGTCTCTTTTCAGAAGTCACGATTTACCACTTGCTACCAAAATCTCTCTCATTAGATGCTATGTATTTTCTACGTTATTATACGAAGTAGAGGCATCGACACTTTCCGAAGCTACTTTAAGAAAACTCGAGGCATTCGAGAGTGTTACAGACGTATTTTAAAAATTTCATGGGTGGATCGTGTGACTAATGTTAAGGTCCTACGTAGAATAGGCAAGGAATGCGAGATTATTAACATTATCAAAGAGCGAAAACTAGAATATCTTGGCCATATTATGAGGAATGAACAGAGATACGGCTTGTTGCAACTCATTTTTCAGGGCAAGGTATTTGGAAAGAGAGGACCAGGGAAAAGAAGAGTATCTTGGCTTCAAAATCTGAGAAAGTGGTTTAGTACATTGACAACCGGACTATTCAGAATAGCAGCAAGCAAAGTTAGGATAGCCATATTAATCGCCAACATCCGGAACGGATAGGCATCGTAAGAAAAAGAAGATATTTATTGTTAAGCATTCGCAGGGTTGATTGTTTTCTGTTTTAAATAAATATGAGAAAGATAATTAGTTAGCGGCAGTCAACAGTAGAGAGAACACCCTTGTTACCAAACGACAGTAAACAGGGGAGAGAGAGCGTCCGTTCTCATCGATAGACAACAGGCAAGAGAAGTACGTCTGTTCCAAGCTATAGGTAACAGGCATGAGAGAATATTTCTTGTTTGCTATCTTACAACCGTCTGTATTTCTAATGGAGTGGGGTTAAATGTGTATAGGAACAGTTGAAGAATGAGAAATAATTGTAAAATTGTGGTAGAATTGTAGCTAGTAATACAGCGAAAAAATGACATGATTTTTCGCATGTGAAAAAAATTGAACACTACCAATGGAGTATCATGTGTTCAGAGAGCCATTAATTCTATCATTGAAAAAGAAAATCTACAAGGTATTTACAGTTATTTAGTTGGTAGTGCAAATCAAGATAGCCATTATTTAGATTTACAGAATTTTTTAAATTCTTTTAAAAAATATGGGTTAAATCAAAATAAATGTCACTACAATCAAAAAGTTATAAATATTTTAAGACATACAATAGAAAACTCTAAAATAAAACACAACACAAAAAATTTAAGCCTCTACTAAATTTACTAGTTCCTAATGATTCTAAAAGTCTTCAGATGGCACTTGGAATGTTTTCACATTACTCAAAATTTCCAATAGGTCCAGACTTACTATTTGTTTTTGAGTGGTTGAGAACTGATATAGCTAATGTACTCCTATGGAAAATTGATGAAAAAGAAATTCTTAATGTTGAAAGAGTATTTGAATTTGCTATTGCTGCCACGCGAGTTACGTGGCAACGTAACGTAAAAGCAACGAGTTAATCTGGAAAACTCGTTGCTTTTTTGTCACGTACTCTCACAGATTCTGAACGAAAACATTCTACAATTGAAAAAAAAGCATATGCTTGCATTGATGCTTAAAAAATTGAAGACATTATAGGAATATACAGTTAAAATATTTCAAACTATTAATAAAATACACTGATTATCTTCTATCAACTTCTAGAAATCTTTATTAATACAAAAATTGCAAAAAATATTTCTTTATGAGTTTATGATAAACGAATTAGCGTATGGTTAATAAAAAATAAAAATGAAAACGTATAAGAAACATTAAAAAAGTATATAACTGTTTAAAAATTTCATCGTTTTGTGTGTATATAATTAGTGACATACCACTAACACGCCATTTTAGAATATACTGGTAAAAGCTTGTAGTTTTAGCGCAATTTCTTTAACAACTTCTTACATAGTCGTTCAACTAAAAGCTACCGAACTCTGTAGACGCTTGTGAAAGTTTGTTATAGTGGCTACCCCTCTACAACTCTTTGATTTTTCGTCGGCACCCTTATATGTATAAGTACGGCCTTACAACGCTAATTAACGTTCGCACAAAGATGTCCTTTTAACGTTTTTCTCTTTATTGTTGAAAATTCGTATTAAATTTCAGGGAGTACCTAATTAAAATTTAAAGTGTAAGTTTAGTTTAATAAAATATTGAAGTTAGGAGAAAAATACTTCATTTTAAAGTTATTAAAATAAATCGTTGTCTAGAAGTATCGATCCATTTTGGGACACATTTGCCGCCTTAAAATTTGTTAAAAACTAAAGCAAAATTCTTGAACTATACTGTAAACATTGATTAGAAACACATCAATAAAATGTAGCAAGGTCTTATTCCTAATGTTGAAGTCAGTAATCAGAATATACCAATATTAATGTGTTAATATCAGGTCAAAGACACACCATCCATAATTAACTACATAAACATAGAAAAATCAGAATTTGGTATCAATCAGAGAGTACAACAACACCTGCCAGAATTTTACTCAGTATATGACATTAAAAACTTTTGTTGACACACACACATACACACACAATTTGTACAAACCCCAGCTCCAAGTGACATGTGTTCCAATGGAACAGTGGGACTCACATGTCTGAAGATCAAACCGATCACATTCCTTAATGGAGGGGTACCTATTTGATCCCCAAGCTATAACCAACCACCCCTCCTCATCACAGGACATAACAAATGAGGAGGATTTTGTACTGAGCGTTACTGAGCTTATCTTGGATGTTATGGGTAATGAAACAGGGTCCCCTGTTTTCTTTGTGTGGTTAGATCAACTAATTTTAGGGCTAGCTGTGTAACGTAATGTTTTGCCTACTACATATGGTATAATTATAGGGGTTTGAAAATTGAGGCTGAAGTTACTGGGGTGGAGGTAGGGCAAGCAAAATAAACGATACTGTGCGAACGGCACTTAGGGCTTATTTGGAGAGCTGGGTCGTGGATAAGTGAATGTCAAGGAGTTGGATTGGGGCAAACTACAAAAAAATGAAACAAAGGGGGTTCTTACATAAGTCTCTTGGACAAAAGGGCAAATAAAAACAACAAGAAAGACCTCTAGCTATTGAAAAAGGACGCCGCTTTGAAGAATCCTAATCTTGCTGGATAAAGGAAAAAAAAGCTCTTCCTTCCTAAAATAAAGAACACAAATAGGGGTTAGAAGACTTTTCTAAAATAAACAAAATGGTTCAGAAAGATAAATTAAAAATTTATTACTCTCTCAACACAAACAGTTACAAATACAGATAATACATAAAGACTATATTGATAGTCACAAAAGTAAATATAAAAATAACAAAGAATATGTCCTATTCATTTACAAGTATGAATTGTTACATAACTTACAAATGTTACTGGGCTATAAACTGTAACAAATAAAAAATTATCACAAGTAAAGAATTATCTTTAAAACTATTCATAAAGATCAACCTTTTCTAAAAACAAAACAAGCTAATGTCACAAAAATAGGAATCTCTCTGTCATATGTCAACATTGAATTTTATAACAGACAACAATTAAAATGACAGCATAGCCACACCTTAAGATTTAAAATTAATGTTAATTATTAAAATTTAAATCCTACGAAAGCAAATATTATTTATTGTTTATTTATTTTTTTGAAAGTTTAAAACAAACAAGTTACCTTGGTTTCACAAAACAACAATGCACTAGCACTTCTGGGGTTAAACTGGAATTATACTGGAATTATACTGGAATTATACTGAAATTTCTGCTATGCATGAACAAAAAGGACTGCTTCAAATGGTCTGAAACGTTATTTAGCCGGGGACAAACATAGGTGAGGTAGAAACAAATCAGCGGCACATTTTTACAAAACTGAAGAGAAACACAAGAAGAAAGAAACACAAGAACAATACAAATTTGACGAACAATTTGGAACCACACTGTAGGCCACTGTCTCTGGTCTCTGACAGCGACCCAAACGGGAGTGATCTAATAATCTTTTAAATTCATTCGCTTAACTTAGCATAAACAAAACATATAAACTGGAATATTTATTTGAAACCCAGAATATACTAAAAGCGGTTTAGATCAAAGAAAATACCAAGGAAAAACGCATCTGTAAAATATAAACAAACTCTAAAAATGTGTTTATATTATCTACTCGGCGACGCTAAGAGGAATATGAACGATTTCGAGAAACATGGAAAATATTCTTATTTTAGTTATTTTAATACATATATTTATAAGGGGATTTCAATTTAATACATATACGAGGGGATTTCAAAATAGATATCAAGGAAAATATAAGTGCTACAGTTGGACGAGCTTTGCTCCCTTTGACTGATTGAATTTATTATTTGACTTGACTTTGGACTTGTGTCCCAAAAGTGTGTTCCGGTCAGATATCCGGATTTTTGTGTGCTCGGTCACTCAGCCTCCGAATCGACAAAATAAATTTTGTTCTCCTTACCGGCTGAGTGCCCAAAAGGTCTGGCTACCGAGCTCACGCTTGTTCACGCAACCTCGATGCTCAGGTTTAGCGACTGTAGATTTGATTTGCGATTTGACATGCCTGAGGGGCTCTTTTACCTGAAGGGCGATAGCCTGAGGAGCGTCTGTATGTTTGTGCCTCAGAATTTACTTGATGTGATTGCATCGTTGACATAGCTGTTATAACAGAGGGTTGTTAGTAAAGATTAAGATGAAATAATAATAAAAAGAAAGTATCAATGGGTGTGGTGGGCACTCCCAGGAGTTATTGATATCCAGATTAAAATTCAAAACGTCAAAAAAAAAATGCATATTGTAATAATTATATTGTATGTTTTATTACAATTACTTGTGGGTTAATTCCATCTAAACGAATATTTAACTTAAGCATTTCATAAGAAAACACTTTCAGAACCTGATTACAAGAGATTTTACAAAAAATTGAGTAACAATAAGTAGATAAATAAATATTGCTACAAATCTAAGAAGCAACGGTATTAATAAAAAACTGAAACGGTTTATCTTGAAAATTCAACAAACCTTCTAAAAAAATTTAACCAACATGCAAATACTAACAACCAGAGTGCGTAGTCTCCAGTAGGAGTAAATAAATCTGTTAAAATAAAAAGAAGGTAAAAAATGGATGGCAAATGACACTATTCATAGTGACATGAAAGGTTGAATAGTAACATTTAAACATTACGAAGATAAAAAATACCGATATTTTGAAATAATCAGAAAAAACGTTATCATTTCATTAGAGAAATCCAATTGAAAAACTTAAATGTCTTGTAAAAATTGAGGGTAGCTAGACAATAAATCCGTAACTTGCAAATTGCAAGAATTATATTAACCTTCGGCTGTGCACGCCTTAAATAATTACATCATCAGGCGCACAGTAGCAATTTGATACCATGTAGTTTCTTATTATTTTCACACTTTTCTTTTTATTGATTAACTGCATCGATATTTATTTTGTCAAAAAATAAAAAAGGTTTGTTAATTTAACTAATTGAAATAAACTGCACAAAAAACTCAACTTTGAAAATTTATTTGATCACTACAATTTGTACATACAATTGTTGATTTCAAATGTCTTTTATAAGTGAATGCACTACATTTTGTACATTTTATAGACGTATATAACTTAATTTTTGAAGTTATACTTCTATACGCGCGTTCGACGTTGGAAATTTGTAGGGGAGTGAATCGGCAAAATCATTACATATGTAAGATATAGGTAAAAGAGAGACAGAAGATATATTCTCTTTCTCTTTCTCTCTCGAGAATGTATGACCGAGAACTGTCAATTTTTAAATACATTACTGTTATGTCTAATTGGCAAATTTTTTGCGTGTTTTGTTCATACGCTGGTATATGTGAGTTTAAATCCCAATACGAATTTCTTTTTTATCTTTGAAATATTTAAGAACCTCATGTTAATCTTATTAAATATATGTAATATACGCAAAAATGCGAAATTTTAAAATAAAATGAAAATTTACAACATAATCCGAGTTGTTGGTTTTTTATTTTTATCTTCCATAAACATTTTTTGAAGTTATACTTCTATACGCGCGTTCGACGTTGGAAATTTATACGGGAGTGAATTGGCAAAATCATTACATATGTAAGATATAGGTAAGAGAGAGACAGAAGATATATTTTCTCTCTCTTTCTCTTTCAAGAATAAAAATGTTCCTTTTTTAAATATATTTAATATTTATTATTATTATTATAATTTTTTAATTAATATTATTATCATGATAAATTAAATATATGCGTAAGTAAGTTATGTATATTATCATTTTTAAATCCTTATGAATATTGCATTTTAATTTTGTATTGTATTATTATATTGAATTATATTGCAGTGTATTGTATTGTATTTTTATATTAATAAATATTAGTAACAAAATAAACAATGAATTTTATTGTAAAGTATGTGTAAATTTTTTTTTTGCATTCAACCACTTTCATATATATATATATGAAAATAAAAATATACATTTTCATCAAAATATTGATTTGATCCTTCATTTACTATACTCCTACTACAGGTCAAATGTTGTTTATAGACAGCAAACGATGCACCATATACCTTTATACCTAATTCTGTTTCTCTTTCTGCTCGCTCTTACCTATAGCATTACATATGTAATGATTATGCAGATTGACTCCCATATAAATTTGTAACGGCGAACGCGTGTATAGAAGTATAACTTCTTGCCACACCCGTTTTTATTTTACTGTACCAATTGCAGCATCTAGGTACTACGTTTAGCAGGATTTTCGTCTTCTAACTGAAGAACTGGTTGCTTCAGAAACATTATAAACAATATCTCGGTCTTAATACGTGGAAGGTTTTTGGGAAAATGTCTCCTTTTGAGTGATTTTCCTGAATTTAAAGCAGAATTTAGAACAAAAGTATTTATGCCGCCAATATTTATTATAACAAACGGCCATCTTTTCCTTATTCTTGAAACACTGTATAATAAACATTATTTATCCATTTTATAAACCTCTTCTTCTTTTGGTTGATAATAATATGATTGACTTACTTTTATTGAGCACATAAAAGTAATCATATAATCTTTTTAAAATTCAAATATGCTATGTAGATTGAACTACTCCTGAATTATGTGAAAGAAATTCTTGAGGAATTTCTTTCTTATTTTTTTTTTCAGCTTTCTAAGTAAAGCAACTTTCTTGTTTGACAAATATGTAGCTAACGGACGTAAACATTATTGGTTGTTATGTTTCTTCCCGTCATTTCCATAAACTCTATCAGACGTTTTACAATGTCATAGGCTGAATTTGATACGTCGTATGAGCCATTTCGCTACACTTGGTTCGAGCATCACATATAACGCATACATTTTCATCCCGTACTTAGCACGTTTGTTGGTATATATTGTGTCCAGCTACACCTACCTTTGAAGGTATGATGCATTTCATCAATTGTTTTATACTCTGACAAATTGTATGAGTTTTGACAATTGTTTATAATTTTATTAAAAAACGATCTTATGGCAGACAGCTTGGCTATTTTACATCTATCTCCCCTTTGTGTTTATCATCAAATCACAATAAACGTGAAATAAATTTCACACATTTGTGTGATTGCCGTGCTTTATACTAGTCAAATAGAGGAGTCCGAAGAAGTCCAACAACTTACTCATGTCTAGATTCCTGCAATCTGTATCTATTAAATAGTGCGTTTTATTTAACCATATCAATACTGATAATTGTGAAAAACGCATCAGTTTCTGTTTTTATTTGATGTGCACTGCCTTCCAATCTCGGTAGTACTCTTATTATGTTTTGTTACTTTGTCTTAGACGTGGTAAAAGAAGTAGTTATACCACTAACTTGTTTTATCCTTGCCAATGAATGCATCTTTAACGTTTTCGTAAAACACGTCCTACTTTTCTGACATATCTTGCTCTGAACATGTATCCTCTTGATTCTCCCCAATTTGTTGCTCATCCAAATCACGATCACTCTCCAACAGCTCATCTAGTTCGTCTTAATATATCTGCCATATTATTTAATATTACTTTTAATTATTGTGCTTGGATTAACACTTCCTTTGTATTTTTACGAGACATGGCGTAATCTACAATTATAAAATATGATATAATATGAAGTTCTACAATTTTCTTATATGTTTTATATATAAATTATTAATTTTTATAAATAAATTATATACTTACCAATAAAATTCCAATTTTTTAAAATATATAATTATCTATTAGTTATCTCTCAAAAAAATGTTTGCCCGACTTTCACTACCATGCGCTTTACAGCAATTGTCTGCCTCGATGCACTATTCACCTCAAAGTATGATAACTATAACAAAGTATGATAATTATAACTAATATATTTCAATTTCACGAAACGATGATGGTTAACGACTGAGGATTAACCGATCAGCGAATTTTAAAAAGATCACTTACATAGTATATCCCGTTTACATTTTACCTTGAAACGTTGATTTTACGTAGCGAATTACTGCGGCGCACCTGGCCGAAGGCTAACTCTTCATACAATACAAACAACAAAAAGTCTTCTAAAGAGAATAGGTTATAAGGAAAATAGTGTGAATAAGCGTATGAATATTTTAAAATAATCTTAAAACATTTTACTATATAAATTATTTTTTTTACAAGTGCTATAAATATATAACTAATTTAAATAAATGTTACCTCCAGTTTATTATTGGAGTCGACAAGTGCGTATCAAGTAAAATTATTGTTGTAGCAATCACACCCCTGTCAACGTCATTGGATTCCTGCAGTCGACGCGACTTCGGCAATTAGGGACATGGGAACGGGCATAATCAACAAGTTGTCATCTGTCGTCAAGTAATACGAACATTCGTCTCGGTTACATTTGTAGCGAACCCTCTCTCTTTCTACGTATGAGTTTAAATACTTATGTAATAGGAAAATATATATAATTTTTTTAAACAATTTACTATTTTATGTATTTATTTAGTAAGCGACGACCAGTTTCGACCACTAACAGTTTTCTGGTCGTCATCAGGTCACCGGTAAAATACAATCTTTACAAAGCTAAAATAAATTATATATTGTAATACTACAATTTAACCAAACAATACATCAGGTATGGTATAAAATGTGTCAATAATACTTGTTAATTAAAAATTGAGGAGGGGGTGGTTTTTCTTGCATGTATAGGTCACATTAGTTTAAAAATAATAAAGCGGAGAACACATCCAAGCGACGACAATCGCGTTCGCGTCCACAGTGGCCACGGCGATCTCGGTTTCTGAAGAAAGCGAACACATCGGACTGATAGCAAAATTGAAATGTAAACATTTAAAAGTGAATGTACTAGAGTAAAATATGAAATCGAAATTATTCTAAGATTATTTTTAGGAGTATCAGGTATCGATTGATACAATTCAATGCTTAATGTAAATAGACTTGAAGTCTGTTAGGCTATGGCTCCACGAGCGACAGATTCTCGCTAGCAGTAGCAGTAAAATTACGGCGGCAGTAAAGCAGTAAAATCATGGATCCACGAGCGACAGTATACAGCGCGCATATCGCCGCGTTTTGGTCTTGTAGTGGCTCCATGAGCGTTAATATGACGCAGCTACAATCAGTGGTATCTTGTCCGTTTATATAATGTTTTCAGAGTCCCTCTGTTTGACTTTTTTTCTCTTTTTGTTTTTAGATAGCTTATAGTTACGTCCATATACAGGGTGTCCCATAATTAATTGGACATTAGCTAATGGGTGATAGATGACATCAAAATAAAGCGTTTGAGCTCAAATTGCTTAGGAAAATTGTTGCTAGTTTTCGTTCTACAGGGAGATTCATTAATATTTTTTTATATTATTTTTATGGATATATTGAAAACTATTTAACCGATTTAAGTGAAATTTAGTATCTTGCTATTATTTAGTATGCTTAATAAGAAAATAATATTAGATTTACCATTGACACTAGGTGGCGCCACCTACTGTAACATTGGTTTATTAATGGGGCCATAATTTTTTTGTCCGCCCTGTATAAACAGTCTAGGAAAAAAAACATGAAATAACATTCAATTCTACACAAAAAAGGTATTCTTGTTTCAAATCAAAAAAGTACACCGTTTTCGAAATAAACGTATTTTGTTAATGATGCATGTCTCTATTTAATTTTTTGCAAAACAAGTATGCTTTGAACTTAATGACAACGTCAAGACGTAACTACGAATTTATTTATTATTAGTTGTCAAAGGTAACCACGAATATATTTATTATTAGTTGTCAAAGTGCAGGGCGAGTCATTATTTGTCAAAGTGCTATTAAGTTTTTTATAAACCACTCAAGATAAAGGAAAAATGCCACGTCATAGTGAATTTTCTAATGTAGAAATGCGCGATATGATCTGTTTGTATGCCCAGGAAATTTTTGTTCTCGTAAAGCAGCTGAACTCTATTTCGAACTTTATCCCAATAGAAGGCAATCAAACCATAAAACTATTAAATCATTGTTCGACAGATTAGGCGAAACAGGGTCATTTCATCCCAAAAACAGGAATGCTGGAAGACCGAGAGTAATTGATGCGGATATGGAGGATGAAATTGTTGTGCGTGTTGCAGAAGATCCAGAAACCAGTAAAAGGCTTGTTTCTGCTGCCACTGGTATAAGCAAATCTACGGTGTCAAGAATAGTACGGACAGAAAATCTGTATCCGTATAGTTTTACTCCAGTAGAGAATCTTTTACCACAGGATTTTCCAGCAAGGCTCCGATTTAGTCAGTTTATGATGGGGCGGCATTTAGACGATCCAATGTTTTATAATAAAATTTTATTTACCGATGAAGCCACATTTACTAGAAGGGGCGTATTTAACTGGCGCAATAGCCATACCTACGCGACAGAAAATCTTCATGCATTTCAAGAACATCATTTTCAACACGAGTTTTCCATAAATATCTGGTGTGGCATATTTGGGGATTGTATTGTAGGACCATTCGAATTACCAACTAGGCTTGACGGAGTAACGTATCTAAATTTTTTGAGAAAAGATTTACCAACTCTTTTAGAAGACATACCTCTAAATTTGAGACGGAACTCTTGGTACATGCATGATGGTGCACCACCACATTATAGCCTAGAAGTTAGAAATTATCTAGATGAAATTTATTCTCAAAGGTGGATTGGTAGAGGTAGTACCCATGGCCAGCACGCAGTCCCGAACTAAATCCCCTAGACTTTCACTTGTGGGGCTACCTAAAGTCACTTGTTTATAAAAAAAAATAACCGTCAAGAGTTATGGCAAAATATTGTAGAGGGAGTTAACGTAATTAGGGCCCAAAGAAACTCATTATTTAAAATAAGACAAAACTTACACACAAGATTTAGATTATGTAGTTTATCTAATGGTGCACATTTTGAACACTTATTGTAATTTTTTTTCGTTTCGTTTTGAATTATTCACTTTGTTAATTGTTTTATATTCACTTCATTGTTTAATTTAATTTCTGATTTTTTGAAAATTTGTTACTGGATCAAAGGTTTAATAAAAATAATTGTTTCAATCATATGCATTTTGTTTGCAAAAATTATCTACTACTAATACATTTAATATTCACTTTTATTTAAGACCTTTTGAATAATGTTTGAATTTACATAAGTTTTTGTAAAATTTTTTTATTTTATGCACGTCTCTAATTATTTTGAAAACGGTGTACTTTTTTGATTTGAAACAAGAATACCTTTTTTGTGTAGAATTGAATGTTATTTTATGTTTTTTTCCTAGAATGTTTATACAGGGCGGGAAAAAAAATTATGGCCTAATTAATGAACCAATGTTAAAGTAGGTGGCGCCACCTAGTGTCATCGCTAAAACTAATATCATTTTCATATTAAGCATACTAAATAATAGTAAGATACCAAATTTTACTTAAATCGGTTAAATAGTTTTCAATATATCCCTAAAAATAATATAAAAAAATATTAATGAATCACCCTGTAGAACGAAAACTAGCAACATTTTGCCTAAGCAATTTAAGCTCAAACGCTTTATTTTGATGTCAGCTATCACCCATTAGCTAATGTCCAATTAATTATGGGACACCCTGTATAGTTATTTTGATAACTATTGTCTAGGACGGGAGAGATTTTTGTTTTGGTTCAGAGCAGTGGCTATACCGTTCTGACGAGACCTAAAGAGGTCGAAATACGTATAAGCGGTTGTCGCTGCACTGTTACAAAACAAAAATCTAATACCGTCATTTTGTCTTATTACTTACTTCGTTTGGAGTACCAGAAACTGAATTCACTACGAATTTTGACCAGGATGAACGGCATGTGGAATGCAATTTTATATTCCCTTGCCAAGTAATTTATCCAGCTGTTTGTTTCGCAAGTTTTAGGAAACACAGTGGTAGACATTTGAATTCGGTTTTGCTCGATAGAAATCGTTTGATTTCTCTTTTTCTTTAAAGATATAAACATATTCCTTATTAATGAAAGCAGCAATTCGAAAAACTGCACTGAATTGTTAATTTTTAATGCAAATTGTTAATTCAAATTAATGCAAATTGCAAATTTAATTGTTAATGCAAATTTTTTGCACTAATTGTTAATAACTAAAAAAAACCCAGCCGAAATTTCTGTAGAAAACATATAGATTTGATTACTATAGGTAGGTATATTTTAAGGAAAAAAGTCGTAAAATACCTGGCTAATGATAAATGCTAAAACCCCTTGAATTTTTAATATTTTACTGGAATGTCTTTTATAATTTAAAATTGAATCTAACAGAAATCCGCTCTTTTTACGTCGAACATCGCGATTTAAATACGTAAAACTGTTTTTAGTTATTATTTGTCACTGGATTTAAATCTGATCGTATGTTCAACAAAATCTGCTTATGCTTAGTTTGATAATAAATTTGACATGTCTTTATCAGAGTTTAGCTGTCCATGCCAGAAAAACGTTAACATTATTATTAAAACAATCCTCTTTATAATTTTTCTGGCATTTTAGACTGTTATGCTAAAAAAACGCGTCTTTTCACTGTATCGGAAACACCTGGTTCGAGTCAAAATTGAAAATAATAGCAAAGAACTTTTGAAATATCGGAAACAGTGACTTTCCATACAATCGCAAAAACCGGTTAGAGATAAAGCGATAGGGCGCTCTGTTACACAATGGGAAGCGTGTTCAGTTTCAATGAGCAGTAACCATCATATTCGTCGAAACAGTTTTGATCCGATTACGATACAATCTCTTTACTCGGTTGTTTTGGAAGTCAGTTTATATTTTTGTTGTCGAGTGTTTGGTTTCAATGGAATAGCTGTACAAACACTTTTTGTGTTAGAAGAACAGTAAATAATAAAATTATTGTTAAAAATACTATTCTTATAAATTTGTAAGATTTGAATCCAAATCTGATTTTTTATTTAGCTTTATGTGTTTCGACAGCGTAGGTCACTGACATAGGTACGATTTTAGTACATTACATTACAAGAATATAGAGTAACATTATAATCGATAAAAAAAAACTTTATATACATTAAATATTGGTACAATTATTATTTATTAAATTCTAAAGTATGTTTCTTCTTCTAAATTTTCTAGTAAAGCCTGGTTTCATAGAAATAATTAATAAGGTTTTGAAATTGATCTGATGTGCTGATAATATTTTGTAGGTTTCGAATTAAAATATTTTTTTTTTCTGTTGTTGTTGAAATAGTCTGCGAGAATATGTTTAACACATAGAATAAAATCACAGTGTGTACAAGTAGGTAGTTCTTGGGAAGTCACTAAACGTTTATGAGTTAGTCTTGTAAAGCCTGTTCTAAGTGGACGAATTAAGATTTTGTTTTTTCGTGTCATGGAAGGAAACTCAAGCTTTTAACGGTGAGATGGATATCACGAAGCTTGGAATGGATTTTATTTCAGTGATCTTGCCAAGACATTTGGATGATATTTTTAAAATACGACTGTAAATCTGTATGTATTTTTCGTTCACAAATTGTTGAGGGCACGAAATATGCCTCAAACTCATAAAACGGTCGTAAATCATAGGCGTTCCTAAGGTGTTTATTCATTAAATAATAATATAATGTTTTAATACTATTATATATAATATTGATAATATTTTAATACTAATATATTTAGCAAAAAAACAATTAAACCTTTCACGACTAATGTTGGTTATTATATTATATTAATAAAAATAAGAATTTAACCATTAACAATTTTGTAAATAAGAATACCTTATCTCTTTGGATATTTCAATACTAATCTTCGCGTTTAATCACTTTACTAGAAAACCTGGAATTCATATCCGAAGGTACTATTCGTTGCAAGATAATTAAGATGGAATTCCCCAGATTTTTAATAATATAATTATATTCGAAACTTAACTTGAAAGGGTGAAGTTATTACGAACGAAAACAATTTTTTTGTTTAGTACATTTTTGATCGCATGTAATTTACGGCTCGTCGGTGTTTCCGCGCCTACGGCAGTAATTAGCGTCTCGAATATTTCTTTTGCGAATTATATGCAGTGCGTGAGTGATTTTTTATTCCATATACCTACGAACATATACGTACCTTTCGCTCGTGCTCGTTTTGTTGGATTGTTTGTGATGGCTTCATCATCAAGTTTTACACCGGTACTGTTGCGTACAGTCAGTAAGTCTGTCTATTCACCAAGAGAGAAGACTATTGTCCTGAATGTTCACGATGCTCTGGTTTCTCAGAATCCCACAAACACTGTTCGCAACATAGTCGAAAGTTGTGACAACATGACTGGCGTAGGAGAGTCAACTTTATATAGGTTCCTATCAGAAATAAAAAAACACGGTATAGCTAACCTAAACACAAACGAACACTTAAAGAGAGGGAAAAAGCCTATTAAAATTGATGAATTTGCCAAAAATGGCATTCGAAGGAAAATTCATGGATTTTTTTTCAAAAAAGAAATACCAAACCTAAACAAAATTTTACAAGACGTTAGAGACGACCCGGATTTGCCTCATATCGGACGAACTAAATTGTGGCAAGTTTTAAAAGAATTAAATTTCCGGTGGGAGAAATCAGACCGAAAATCACTTTTGATTGACCGGGAGAAGATGATGTTATAGAAGAAATTATCTAAGATTCATACGAAAATTCCGGGCTGAAGAAAGGCCCATCTTCTACCAGGATGAAACGTGGGTAAACTCAGGTCATACTCTAAAAAAAATTTGGTCAGATAAAAATATATTAAGCTCCAGGCAAGCCTTTATCGAAGGTTGGTCTACTGGTATCTCCCCACCTTCTGGTAAAGGCGGTAGATTAATAATTTCTCACATTGGCAGTGAAAAAGAATTTGTTAAGCATGGTTTGTTGGAATTTAATTTCAAAAGCACAAAAGACTATCACGAGGAGATGACAGCTGATGTTTTCGAAGAGTATTTTGAGCAAATGAATAAACACATACCACCTAATTCAATTATAGTATTAGATAATGCACCTTATCATTCACGACTAGTAGAGAGACTTCTAACGAATGCGTGGAAGAAACAGGATATGCTTGACTGGCTGCGGAATAATTATCTGCTTTACGAAGTTGGAATGGTAAAAACAGAACTTTTAAAAATTGCCCGGCAACACAAATCTAAGTTCAAGAAATACGTAGTTGACAAAATGGCGGAAAGGCGAAACATCACAGTCTTTAGACTTCCACTCTACCACTGCGAAATAAATCCAATTGAACTCATTTGAGCACAAATGAAAAGTTATGTGGCTAGAAAAAATACGTCATAAAATACAAGTTGTACGTGAATTGTTATACGACTCTTTATAACATATTACAAAACAAAACTGAAAAGATGCAGTAAGACATGCAATAGAAGAAGAACAAAAAATGTGGGATCTTGATAACATAATTGATGCGACCGTAGAGATTATTAACCTAATTATTAACCCTCAAGACGACTCGGATTCCGAAGTTGATCCTATTTATTTTGAATTTGAATAGTTTTCTAATCGTAATTATATAAGGTAAGTAATAGTAGTTGTAATCGTAAGGTATTAAAGGGGAAAGGCGCAAAATGTCGCCTGTCAAAATGTTCAATGTGTTTTAAATGTATCCATTTTTTTTTCAAATCCTGAGAAAACTAAAAAGCATTTTTGAAAAATTTAAAAGCAGAATGAAATATTTTTTAGAATAAATAAAAAGTTTCTTTTGCATGCAATATTTTCAATTAAAAATTATACTATATTTTCTATTTTATTTTCACCCCTGTTACATAACATATTAAAATAAACACTGTAGAAGTTTTCAGGGACTTTCTGCCCTCAGTAATAATGTAATCTTTCATTCTGCGTTTAAATTTTTCAAAAATATTTATTAGTTTTCTCCGGATTCGAAAATAATGGATACATTTAAAACACATTGGAAATTTTGCCAGGCGATATTTGGCGACTTTTTCCTTAATTAAATAAATGTATCTTTTACAAATGGCAAGAAACTTTTTATTTTTGAATAAAATAAATAAGTTTTATTAAAAAATACAATTTACAGAAGTACAATTTAAAAAATATATTTATTTAGTTCAAATAAATGTTTCAATCATATACTCTACGACACTGGTCGTTCATATCTAACCATTCAAAATACCCCCGTAATAGGATTATAAGGTATTGTATTCCTTCAGATATAAGGTGGGTTAGTCGAAAACGTCTTAAACCGTCAGTTTTAGGTTGGTTTTTACTATTATATCGTATTACCTATCCTCTCTGTATTTCAGTTTTCTAATTAGGGTTAAACTTGTAGTGAGCTATCAACATATTGTGAACCGGGTATAGTTGTATGTTTTTAGTCTCCATATTAGAAAACGCGGTTTGTTTTGTAAAGAGATCGGCTAGTTCCTAACCAGGAATTCCTACATGAGACGGAATCCAGATCATGGTTATGAATACTCCCAGTAAGATTAAACTATCGAAAGAGTTTTGACTATCTTGAATTAAAGAATGTACCATGTACATAATTTTGGGAGAATAGATAGACGCTGAAGAGTCTGTACATATTGCTACTTTTTTATATTCCTTACAAACTAATAAGGATTTTTTTAAGTTAAAATAAAATAAGTTTATAACATTTTAAATATAAAAATTATTATCGGTAAGATAGTTTCGAAACAAATTCAGATTTCTGCTTTAATCTGGAGCCTTCTAAAAATTGCAAGGCATAGCCAGACGTTGATAAAGATGTTAATAGAGACATGGAGGATCTAAAATTTGCATTCCACGACATGTCTCGTCAACTAAGCAGAAATCCTTAACGAATTTGTTTCTTGTACTCATACAGAGTAGATCCGAATAAAATGAAAAAGCCAGAAAAAATTTGATTTCACGTTCAAAGCGTCTATGTATCTGTTGATACGTATTTCGACTAAATAAGTCTCATCAGAACAGTTATTTATAGCCGTTCTTCGGCAAATTCGTTAAGGATTTCCGCTTAGTTGACGAGACATGTCGTATAATGCAAATTTTAGATTCCCCATGTCTCTATTAACATCTTTATCAACGTCTGGCTATGCCTTGCAATTTTTGGAAGGCTCCAGATTAAAGCAGAAATCTGAATTTGTTTCGAAACTATCTTACCGATTTTTCTATCAGATGTCGCTATTGCGTCCATAACGAACCCATTTTATTGTTGCTTCCTAATAAGACAGAGAAGATTATTTTTCACGTTAAGAACGGCTATGAATAACTGTTCTGATGAGACTTATTTAGTCGAAATACGTATCAACAGATACATAGACGCTTTGAACGTGAAATCAAATCTTTTCTGGCTTTTTCATTTTATAAAAATTATTATATTTATAGTTTTAATAAAAAAAAAATACCACAACTATTCAAATTACTTCGCAAGGGATAGTTTTTATAGGAATAGAAATAACTAAAACAGTAAATAAATCTAAATTTATAATCACTGTCTAATTAAACAATTCATAATTGCTTGACTTTACAATTATATAAAGGGAACACGGACATAACCAGCTAAGTCACAGATTAACCATTTTAAGTTATTGAATCTTTTACCTTTGAATCCCTTGTATCTTGTTGTTGGCTTGAGTCTTAGACTTTTAACAAAAATACTTAATTCTCCTTACCTCATTTGTACTCTGACTGTTGTTGCTTCAATGTTGTTTAGCTGTGGTGTTAGGATTCTAATGTATTTGTTTTTTTTTTTATTAGGATCGTTGTGCTTTCTGATCTTCCTCTATTATCGTTTCTATAGATGTCGTAGCCAGGAAACTTAATGTTCAATCTCGTATTTTCGTATTAAATTGTTATACTCGTATATGTCCCAAAGATATTTGGGGGAGGCCCATCAAAACTAGCCTTGGTTTGATATGATGCTCTAGGGGGAAGGCGGTCCATTGGATTGATTTTGTGTTGTTCTAGTATAGTCCTCTATCATTTTGACCATTTTTCTACAGTTGTCTGGGCTTTTTGCTTGAATGATGGTGTCCCCCCCATTTTGTGCTATCTTATGAACTGTAATAATACCTTGCTGTTGTGCAATATTCAGGATCGCACCGAATTCATTAGCGCTCTGTAATTTTATTACAGGCGGTTTTTGTTGACATTTTGTGTGTTGTTCAGATAATACGATGTCTTCTGTTTATTGACTACTGGCGTTGTCGCCAGTGTCCATGTCTTTATTTGTACAAATAGCACAGCTTTCTTACGTATTATCTTCCGGCTATACTTGAGGTTTCCTATTTGGTAGAGGCGAGAAATCGTTTTTGGTCCTAGGTTTTTTCACATTTGGTGTTTCCTCGTTGACAGGGCGTTTTTCTGCCGCTTTTTGAGCTTCTTCGCTTTCGGAGGTTCTGGAATCTTCGTCATACGAGTTTCTCCCGTAGATTTTGTCGGTAATGTTGCTTTTGACTTTGATTCTAAAGCCGCAGTCTGGTTTGCCCAGGTATCTTATTTTTGACTCTCTTGCGGAGGTTTTAATTTGTAATTCTGAGAATTTTTGTCTCAGTATTATTATTTCCTCGTCTTCTTTCTGTAGCAGCTTTTTAAAATTCGCCAGTTCGGAGTTTTCATCCTGGTGTTTGATATATTATATTACCAATAAATTTTATTATATTAGCATGCCATTGACTTTTATCTGCAAATTTGCGGCAAGCATTACGTTTTTTACTAGAATTTCTCCAGGATTCGCAATACCGTTAGGCTGAAAATTACTTTGAAAATTCTCATTAGTCACTAATACCAAAAACAAAGTATATAAGGTTCTCGAAACAAATATAATAATAATAATAATAAAATACCTGTACTTATTTCACTTGACAATTCTTCCATATCAGAACGATTGTAACTACATAGAACCTAAAACTGCATATGGCTCTTCAATACTATTATTACTGCTTTTACCTGAAAGGGATAGGTTACAATAAATTAAGCGTGTATTAAAATGTAATTTTTAACAACTTATTCGAAAATATCCACTTTTAATAATTATTTAAGAAAATGACCTGGATAATATAATCTCATTTTGATGGAATGAATGTAATACAACTTCCAAATAAACAAAGGCAAAAAATTAAAGTGTAATCGAGATGTTAAAACTCTCAAATAATACTTTTAAGGTTAAAAGGTAGGTTACTACTGCACACGAAAAACTAAAATACAAACTAGAAACGTATGAACGTTGGGCTATTACTGCACAACACAACCGTCTGTCAACAAATCATAATACGCCTAAGTGATATTGACGACTCCTCTACCGGCATTTAGATCAAATCGATGTGGGCCACTATTGCAACTCAAATATCATTATTTTTAGTTTGCCCACTCTTATACTTTGCGCCTCTTGCACTATGCATCTCGCTACTCCCATATAAACATAATATTTAATGACATGTCACAACAAAATAGTTTTAGAATCTATAGTCGGTTCGCTATATTTACGCGGGTTTCGGATTAACAAAATTATGCTAATGACTCATTGATAACCAGTTGCAGTAAAACGACTTCCCAGAAAATTAAATTAGGTAAAAACTGCATTAATAGTCATATTTTAAAATACATTAAAATATCATTAGGTTAGGTATAAATTTGTTACAATATTGCAGTTGAATTGATTTTTGTCAGTGTTGACATTGTATGTTTGGTGGAAATATTTAAAAATGCCTAGACGTGCGTTAGATGTAGATAGTCTAATTTGTAGTGTATATAAGTATTTTACGGATGAAAAAGAAAATGGCGGTCCTTTAAAATCGGTAATGTCTGTTCAACAACGAGTATGTAATGCTCTAGGAATTAGTGAAACCAAACTAAGAGGAGTATTACAAAATAGCAATAATGAACGGCCGAAAGAAGATCACCGAAAAACTCGCCTATCATTGAAAACGAAAGATATTCCAGATGGAAAAAAATTTGAAATTCGTGATACCATTTATCGAATGCGAGCCAACAAGGAACATGTGACCTTAAATACAATTCTCTCGGAATTAAAAGATAGAAAATTTGACGAAATTGGCAGAACAAGTCTATGGCAAGTGATACATAATTTGGGTTTCAAATTTCAAAAGGAGGATAACAGAAAAGTCCTTTGTGAAAGAAGTTCTGTTGTGCATAAAAGAATTAACTTTCTAAAAAAATATTCTAAATTAAAAGAAGAAAGGGCAAATTTTATATATTTAGACGAAACATGGATATTTTTTAGGGGTGCAACCAAGAGAATATGGCAAGATGATAACGTAAAGTCTATCAAACATACTGATGGAGAAGGGAAGCGACACATAATTTTACATGCAGGAGGGAAATCGGGTTTTATAGAAGGTGCTGATTTAATATTTTCATCTAAATCAAAATCAAGTGACTATCACGATAATATGAACACAGAAATGTTTGTAAAATGGTTACATGAAAAACTTCTCCCAGGTTTAAGTGAGCCCAGCGTAATTATTTTAGACAATGCACCTTACCATTCTGAAGTATTAAACAAAAGTCCAACGAATTCTTGGACTGTTAATAAAATTAAAGAATGGTTGACAAAGGAACATATACCATTTACACAACATATTTTAAAATCAGAATTATTACGCTTGGCAAATATCCACGCAAAACCAAAAACCTTTGTTGTGGATCAGATTATTGAAAGTTACGGTCATCAAGTTTTACGTCTGCCACCGTATCATTGCCAGTTTAATCCCATCGAATATATATGGGGAATAGCAAAACAATATGACAACCATATTGGGCCTAACGGTTATAGCGACGACGCAGTTCAGGAAACTTGGCTAAAGGCACTTTCAATTGTAACTCCAGAAGTGTGGTGCAACTGTATATTCAAGTGCGAGAAACTAATAGAAGATTGGTGGACTCGTGAAAATAAAATAAACGAAATAACTCCAATCATAATAACAATTAATGGTGATGACAGTGATGATGATGACGATTATGATATTTTTGATGATAATGACTGATTTTCATTTTTGTTGGCAAGTTAAATTTTTTTAGTTTTCATTAGAAATTCTCTCCATGGAACAAATATACATAGACCATATTTTCTGTGTGAAGTGTAATATAAAATTATTATTAGGTTTATATTAGCCACATTAGACTCTATTAATGAAGTATATTGTTCTGAAGCTATTCAATTTACTAATGTTTGTATTTTGAGAACGATTTCCGAAGTGGAAATTGAAACGTCAATAAACGTATTTTAACCTTTAATTGTGGCTTATTCCCATTTAAATATAAATTTAATTAATGAAGTAATTCTCCTTATTATACTGTCAATTATATAAAAGATTTTCCATTATTATTTAATTAAAAAAAGTTATGGATTATTTTTCATTTCATTTGACCAGTTGATATTTCCCCAAAGAGCAGGTAATTAAGACTGGGTACTTACAATAAAATTTTTAATCCGAAACCCGCGTAAATATAGCGAACCGACTATAATTTAGATCTTTCTCTTTTCTATACTTACGATACGATATAATTTCATAATTTTATACTCATTTTATTAGTACATTGTTAAACCTTAGACTTATATGTTAAATTGATAAAATGTTCTTGTTTTTAAAAATTGTCGTAGATAAATCGTATGGTTATCATAAATCGATCTACTTTTATTCCAAATATTTTTATGAGACTAAAATTGATTTACATCCCATTAGCCGGTTCTGTATTTGTGGATTTTGCGATACGAATTTCCCCCGTTCTTAGTTCAAACAAATTAATCATTTTTACCGTCGGCCTCCTCCTTCTACCTGAAATGACCATAAATTCACAGTCTTCCCTTTACCATAATTCGAATTATGACTGTGGTCACAATTATATAATTGAACAAATATTTGCCTCAAACCTTATTCATAAATAATGATGCTATGCGATAAGCTTTGCCAAAGACCCTCAAATTTCATTAAAATCCCTTTTCCGATTATTCCGAGGTTTAAGGATGGCTTAGCCAGGGACAGAGTTATAATAAATGTTATAAATAGTGTAAAATATGTACTGATTCCTAATGAATACCAAAATAACATATTACATACACGGGATGTTCCATTGGTAAATGAACAAATGCTAATTTCAGACAGAGGATACTTTAATCTCAAAAATTCAATATTTAATGAATCTTATTAATTTAATATCCAAGATAAAGGGTATTTTATCTATTTTGTCAATAATTTTAGATGGTCATAACTTTTAGTAAACCCAATGTTACTAAATCACATTTAGAACATGTGTTTTACATAAAAAGGACGTTTGGGACATTGCAACGGTAAATATAAATAAGAGCGAGTACAATTTAAGAGACCATTCAAAAATAAAAATTTGTACGGTTAATTAAATAGATGTTATAAATTTATTGTGTTTTTAGTGTTAGTATGTTGAGTTACTTGCTTTTTACACGGTATCTACTCTCTACTATTATGTTTTTATTTATCAAGAGTAAATTGATCGCCCTAAAAAATAAAGGTTTCTATTAATTTAACTTTGAAGCTTTTACGAACACATATAAAAAATACACTAAATTTTCAGTTCTCTTTTTATGTATTTTCTAACACAAATGAATTCATATCGAATGAATGAATGAATGAATTGAAAGCAAAAAACATTTTTAAATGTAGAGTGTAGGCGATTGTAAGACGAACCAACGAACACACCTTTCTATGAAAGCGTTTGCCTTATGGCTGAGCTCCAATTCAATATAAAATCTTTTCTAGATATTGGAAATGTGCACTTTGTATTCTTTTATTCGAATTCGTTGTGGGACTCGAAATCTTAAAGATATTTTAGACAACACAATTTTCTTACATCAATATCAGAGGCGTGTTTTTTTATAGGGGTAGATTTGTAAAATAATTTGAAACCTATGGATTTCTTCTCTTATCGCTTCTGCTGTCAAGGTTGTGTCACGTGAATTTTATTTTTATTATTTTTTTTTCTTGCTTAATTTTTTTTTTCCTTTTATGTTAATACTACTAGATCACTTGTATATCACTGAAATATTGGTTGACTCGCTCATTGCTAATTTGAGCCTGGCCCGTAAAAGATGACATTCTGATGGATAATAGATGAAGTTTAAGTAAAAAGAAAATATTTTTCCTTTAATTATCATATTTGACTCATTTCTAAAACACACTTTACAAAAGAAGCCTTCTTCTTCTTCTTCTTTTAGCATCATAACCCTGGATGGGTCTTTGCCTGTCTGGCTATGTCCTTCCATTCAGATCTCTCTTGTGCCCTTCTTCTCCATTGTCTTATGTTCATTGTTTTCAGGTCGTCTTCCACGTCATCCAACCATCTCGTTCTGGGCCTTCCTTTTTTTCGCCTTCCTATGGGCTTCCATTGTAACATTTTCTTTGTTGTTTTTGCATCGTTTTGTCTCTGCACATGTCCCAGCCATGACAGTCTTTGACTTTTCATAAATCTTACAATGTCATAACCTTCATTTAACTCATTAACCTCGTCGTTTCTCCTGATTCTCCATGTGCCATCTTCCTCTTGTACCGGGCCATATACTTTCCTCAGTATTTTTCTCTCGAATGTCCTGAGTTGGGCTTCATCTTTTTTCGTCATTAATCAAGTTTCACATCCATAGGTTACTACGGGTCTAAACAGTGTTCTGTAGATAGTCATTTTGGTTCTTTTGTCTAATAATTTCGATGTCATCAATCTTTTATTAGCATAGTATGTACGATTCCCGCTGGAAATACGTGCATTAATTTCGCTACTTAAGGAGTTCTTCTGATTGATTTCTGTGCCAAAATATGTAAAGGCATCCACTCGTTCGATAGTATAGTTGTCTATTTTGATATAATTTTCATTGTCAGTTATTCTTTTGACTGTCATATACTTCGTTTTTGCTTCGTTTATTTTGAGACCTCTTTTTCTTGCTTCAGGATCAATTTATTTGAACACTTCCATTAGTCGTGGCTTATTCCTACTAATGATGGCTACATCGTCTGCATATGCAGTAATTTGTACTGATTTGGTGTTTATATGGTAGGTTATATTGGTTTTTCTGATGACTGCCTCAAGAACTAGGTTGAATAGCATGGTTGATAGGGCATCTCCCTGTCTTACTCCCATGTTGATGTTAAACAGGGAAGTCAGTTCTCCATCTACTCTGACTGCGGCTTTTGAACCCTGCAACGTCATTTTTATGAGGCTGATGTATTTCTTAGGTATACCTAGATTACAAAGGTCTTCCAGCATTCTGTCTCTTTTCACACTACCAAAAGCTTGTTTAAAGTCTATATACATAATTATATAGGTCTATGTCGTATGCATAAGCTTTTTCTTGTATCGTTCTTAGTATGAATATGTTATCTGTAGTGGCTCTATTTGGTCTGAATCCATTTTGATAATCACCAATTATATTTTCGGAGTATTCTAATAATCTATTGTAGATTATACCAGAAAGAATTTTGTATATTATATTTAGCAATGTAATTGCCTATAATTCTGGCAGTATTCTTATCTCCTTTTTTAGATATTGGCTGTATGAGGCCAACTGTCCATTCCTCTGGCATTTGCTCCTTCGTCCATATTAATGTTATTAGGTAATGGATTCTTTCCCAGAGTTCGGATCCTCCATGCTTTAATAATTCTGCCGAAATTCCGTCCGTTCCTGGTGCTTTATTGTTTATTAGTTTATTTATTATCTGAACTACTTCTTCATAACTCTGATTTTCGATGTGCAGCTCCTCCGTATAATATGTTGTCTCGTTCTGCTCATTTTCGTTGTCTGCATTTAGATTTTCTTCGAAATATTGTTTCCATCTCATTATAATTTTTTGCTTCTCTGTTAGTAGTTCTCCGTCCTTGTCTTTGCATATTGTAAGTTTTGATCTAAATGACTGTGTGCTTTCTTTTATGCATTTATAGAATTTTCTGCTTTCGCGTCTGTTGTTATGCTTTACGATTTCTTGTACTTGTTTTTTCATAGCCTCTCTTTTCTTTCTTCTGCATATTCTAGTGGCTTGTATTCTTTTTTCGTTATAAATCTCACTGCTATTTCTTGTGTTTCTTAGAAGTTGGTTAAGCCTAGCTTGCCTTTTTTCCTCTACTGCAGTTCTGCATTCATCATCATACCATTCCGCATTTCTTTGCCTTTTGGCTTTTCCGACAGTTTCCTCTGCTGACTCCGTTATAATTGTTTTTAAATGTCTCCATTCCTTCTCTGCAGTATCTTCCTCTCTGGTTCGGTTGAGTTTTACAAAAGAAGCCTACATTAGTTTTAAAGGATATAAAGTATATCATACGTTACATCCTAATAATACAAAGAGAGGAGGTAGTGCTAACATAATAAAAGAAACTATCAGAAATCATCGAGCAATAAGCTACACAATAGAGGTGTTTCAAGCTACAAGGACAGTGTTGAATGAAATGAAAGTGTGGGACAGAACTAGAAGTACAGATATACGACGTAGATGCAAGGTGGAAAACATCAAGGGATGGTTAAGAAATAGAAAAGTGGAATGGAATGGTCATATAACTCAAATGATAACAAATAGGGTAGTAAAAACAGCAAGAAACGGTTCCCCAATAGAAAGACGATCAGTAGGAAGACCACGAAAACGATGGAACGACAACTTATTGGAGGCAAATAGAAAATTTTGTTACAACTATTTCAGTGTAACATTGGTTACAATTTTTTCTCTTCTTCCCATTGTTTGTAGTTTTGGCGTCAACTGTAACAAGCATATGCTTTACAGTAGTAATAGGTTCAGGCATCGGACTGTAATTGACTAAACTAACGATTACCATTTCCCGAAATGAGATAACTTCTTGTTTTGGTGTGATGAAACAGTTATATAATATTAAAATATTGATGACAGCCGTATTTAATAAAACTTCAATTGCAGCTATACGGTACCAGCGAACAGTTTTTGATGCAAGTTGCTCTGCTTGCAAATTGATCTGAGACGTTAACACCATCTTTTTTTGTTGTAATATATAATTGCTTCAGGTTTAATTATACCTACACCATCTTCCTTAAATTTACCTGCCTCTTTTATGTCGATTCCATAACTGGTCGTCAAGAAGAGGACATCACGGGTATCGTGCCGGAATATATTTGCTATTCTTACGTAGTGTTCCTAATAAGTTACTATTAGCATCTAATAGTTGTTTTGCTAAAGGCACAGACGTGTAGTAATTATCGGTTGTTATAACTTTTCTTTTTTGCTAGATTTATGATTTGGTAGAATTAGATGGTCTTTTGCTAAATTTAGTACAACTTTTTTCGATAAATCATTTTATTACATAATAATTTTTAGAGTGTAAACTGCAAATTTACATCATTTAAACAGTTTTAAGCCATAACGGTGACACTTTGAAGGTATATATTGCTTGAAAAGTAGTATTCCTAAATCATATTTTTATCAACAACTAGTATTGAGCCAGGATTACGTTGTTGGGTAAAACGTAATTGTGTCATTTTAAATACTTTTCTAATTTAATGGCAACGATCATTTGGTAAAGCAGCCGTGTAATCAGCAAAATGTAAGAATCTCAAAAGAAGCTGAAAGCTGTTTCTGGTCATTACTGAAGAAATAAAAGTAAAATTATACAATTTACTCCAAAAATCAGCAATTTTGGAAAGCTTAACAATTGCCATATACATAACACAACCTAAAAAATTGTAAAATTTCTTCTTTATTGGTAGGTTTCCATGCATGAATTCTGAATGATCTGCTATAACTTTGTGCATTTTTTACTTGCGCAGCATTTCTGTTATTATTCCCTACAATATCTTGTAAAATAGTTCTATTTTGACGATAACTATCATCATAGACATATGATTCATTACCAGGAAACGGTATATCGAGACAAATGAGTACTGTTAACTTCGAACCATTTATCGTCATAGAGACGTAATATCGCCAAAGCTTTTTAACCTAGCCCTAGAAGACGTCTTCAAAACTACAAATTGGTAAACCTATGACATTAACGTTAATGGCAACAAGTTAAACCACCTCAGATTCGCTGACGACATAGTGATTATAGCCAGCAGTTTCGAGGAACTGCAAATTATGATGAGGGAACTAGCAGCCAGCCTAAAAATAAATATTAAAAAAACAAACGTAATGACAAACACAGATGACCCCAGACCAATAACTATAAATGGCAGTGAGATACAACAAATCCAGGAATATATCTACCTAGCCAAATCCTGAGACAAAGTGAACAAAAGTGCGGAAATTACTAGAAGAGCAGGACTAGCATGGGCAGGATTTGGATGGATGTCAAACCTGGAACCAAGGCAAACATGAATAAACTAGCCACAACAGAAAGAACAATGGAAAGATCAATGTTAGGTATACGACTGTCAGATGAAAAGAGGAACGACTGGGTAAGATCCAAAACAAAAGTCGAGGACATAGCAACAAAAATTGCCAACTTTAAATGGAGCTTCGCGGGCCACACTGCTAGACAGAATGACCAACGTTGGAATACTACAATACAACATTGGAGACCTTACGAAAGTAAACGACCAAGAGGAAGACCACAGATCAGATGGGTTGATGACATTAAAAGAATAGCCGGAACAAATTGGAAATATGTGGCTCAGGATAGAGACCGATGGAAGGAGTTGGGAGGGGCCTATGTCCAAAGATGGACGACAGAACGCTAAGAAGAAGAAGAAGATACGCTGCGTTTTACTTGTACTTTGTATCCGTGATCTGAAAGACAAATTCCAATCAAAAAAAGGAACTTTACTAGTACCATTTTTCATTAATTAAATATAAGCAAAAACATTTGAGGTTATGTAAAATAAATACTGTAATATTTTCTTTATCTTTACAAATAATCCAGCAACAAGATTTTAAAATGAATAAAATACATATACTTACTTCATATCATTTCAAATTTACCAAACAAACTGCTAATTTCGTAGAAAAACTTAATAATGAATGCCACTAATCGTTTCTATTACGCCTTATTCTCAACTGTCGTTACAAGCTATTTACGACATTATCGCGCCTAACAAAAGAACATGTGCAAGCAATGGGTTCCTAGTGTGCCACAGTAAAACTATTTGAGCGTGATCACAGTGCCAAACGTTATACTAATTCTGAAAGTTAAATATGCACAAGTAGCACTCTTGATCCTAATGGCACAATTGTAATCTGTTAGGATCGCCGGTGATCCTTGTGGCAGCCAATGTGTTAAGGATCAAACAAATCCAGCAATATTTAAAGCACAGCTGAACCAGCAGCACAAAGATTGGTTTAAAATATTTACCGATGGATGAAAAATCGAACGGAGATGGAGCAGCTAATGGGTCTATTGAATAAAAATAAGTATTTGCTTTTACTTCCTCGTATTTAAGTATTTACTTAATATTAATTGAATAAAAGAACAGTAACTACTTTATGTAAAAGAGTTTACTTAGAGCAATAAGTAATCTCTTTTATTTTCAAGCAGTTACTAAATGTATAAGGTTACACAAAAATTTTTCCAGTTACTACTTCTTTTTAGTTGAATAAAAAGAAGGATATTCTACAATTAGTAAGTAATACCTTAATATTTGTTAAGGAATCTCAAATGAATACTTACGCCAGTAGTTTATACATACTTACACTAGTAGAGTGGTAGTTCTAAACACTTTTCGATTATTATAAATATGGCTGACTTTATATATGTTCGTAAACATAAACACTACATCAAAAGAAAAAACGTAAGTCCCAGCAAGTCTAAGGTTCTATTGCGTTTTGAAAGCGAAAGTATAGACTTTCTATCAGATTATTTTTTGTCACAGCTAGATGAAACCAGAGGAGGTGCCCTTAGCTCTCGATAAAGGATGGAGATTTTTCTGCGATACGTTAGTGATACTGGATTTCAACCAGGTATTGCTGAAGATTTCGGCGTTCACCATACGACTGTATGTAAAACCATAAATAATGTTGCTGACAGAATTTTTGAGAAATCACATCAGTGGATAAAGTTTCCGTCTGACCTGGAAGGTATGAAAGAAGCAAGGACAAAGTAGGTAAATCGATTCCAAATGCCAACCGTTATTGGCGCACTGGATTGTACCCATGTTCAAATTAAAAAACCTTCAGAATTTGGTGACGAATTTATAAATAGAAAAGATTTTCCTAGCATAAATGTACAAATAACGTGTGATGCAAATGAAGTGATTACAAGTGTGGACACTCAGTGGCCTGGAAGTGTTCACGATTCGAGGATTTGGAAACACAGTTCGATTTATCAAGTTATACATAGCTTTAGAGGCAATTTTTGCATCCTTGGAGATAGTGGGTATGGAATTTCTCCATGGTTATTATGCTCAGTCAAAAACCCCCAAAAAAGAAGCGAGGAATTATTTAATATCACTCATTCCAGAGAAAGGGTGATAATTGAAAGAGTATTTGGGCAGCTAAAGCAGAGATTTCCTATATTAGGGTCTAAAGTAAGAGTATATTTGGCAAAAGTTCCAAATATCATTGTTTGTTGTGCTGTTTTGCATAATATTTGCAAATATCTAGGGGACGATTTTGAGTTATCCGAAAATGAACGGGAAAACCCACAGGACCTCCATGATATACATTACAATGAAGCGGAAGTAGATATCATTCGTCAAAGAGGAGCTGCAAAAGGCCAATTAATAGTGGAAACAATATTTAACAATAATATTTAAAAACAATATTTTACTTAATTTTGTAATTTTCTAACGTTGTTTTTAATTTGTTTACTTAAATATCATTGTCAATTTTTGTGCCATAGACACTACAATATAAAACAAGTATTTTTTGTTTTGATACCTATTTAATACACTGAAACTTTTAATACAAAATTAAGAAAACAAAAAATGTGAAACTAAAAATTGCAGTACATAATATATGGAAATTACAAATACACTAAAAATGGCAGTACATATTTGGAAATTACAAATACATTACAAGTCTATGTATTCTCGTAGTTCTGATACGATGCAATTATTAACCACTTCTGCTCCAAAACTATCTTCAGGAATTCGATATGGCAAAACATTTGTCAATTTTTCTATCAGAAGTTTTTCCCTTTGCGCTTGAAGTCTAGCAACATTTCATTGTTCAAGAAGAACAAGTCGTTGCAACTCTTGTGTTGATAAACTTTCCGTTTCATCGGTCTCTAACTTAAATTTCTTGTTCTTTGGGCGTTTTTTTCAGCGTTACTATAGATGAGGGTATTTGTGAATTGGTACTAACTGATCCAGTATTTTCTAGATTGTCCGCTTCTCCATTGTTAGTTCCAATGGAACATCCCCAGGAATTTTTGTGAATACTGGATTTTTTTCAAAATTCAATATATCCAGAAATTTTTTTTCCCACTCGCGCAATTTAATTTTTTTGTTACCAGTCATATTTTTATCCGTTTTCTTCTTTACATCTGTTTTCATGTTATTGAGAATTTTTTTAATTTGTCAATAGTCATACTTGTACCAGAAGCCTTAATAAACTAATCTCTTATCCCGTTCCATGCCTTCTCTTTACTTTTAACAATTGCCGGAACCATTGATTTGTTCAGAAGAACCGTATGATTTTTCAATATTTTTACAAATATAAGCCTTTGACAGCCACTCTCGACAGGTAATTCTTCCTCACTTGACGACGAACGACGACTTGACTATTTATAGCGCTAAAATTTAACTGACTAACTAACCTATAACACAGAAATCTCAACGACGCACGCGACGTTTACAAACTTGTTAAAACTTGTCTTGCAGCTATAAAATCATCACAAGACAATTTTAAAAGTAAATACTTACAAGCATAAGTTAATACTTACAAGTATATACTTAAATTTCAGAATATTTTTCCAGTATTACCTTATAAGAAAACACTTACTTTTATTCAAATAAAAATAAGTAATATTTTATCCTTATAAGTATTAGCTTGTGCTTAAAAGTTACTACTTTTAAGGTAACACTTATTTTTATTAAACAGACCCATTATTTATTATACCAGACGGTCCTTAAAATTTAACCTTCCCACTTATTTCACTCATCAGAACTTTTTCTATTTAAGTATTAAATGTGTGACGTACCATTTGTGAGACCCTTTTATTAATTGACTGTACTTATACCAAATATACCACGGAAAGACGTATTTATGGCATCCATAATAGCTTGCAAACTGCACTTGGAAATAATTTTGACTACGGACAACTATAAGGGTATGTATCTATCTGATATAAATATGTTGTATAAAATTTAATCATGTAAGCATTTAAATACACTGTATTTGTTATGTGGCTAATATCCCCCGGAGGATGTAGCTTTTTGTTAAATAAAAAAATTTAATGTCATTTGTGAATAAAAAAAATATCTTGAAAATGTTAATAATAACTCTCTTCTAGACAAGTGAAGTATACTGTACTTTATTAAAGTATCCTGTAATAAAAGTGGCTTTTATCTTATGGTTTCACTAGCTCTTTAATGAATTGATAATAATACGTTGTATATTGTTTTAACTTACCAGACATTTTAATGTATGAGAGCTATTTATAAATACCGATCCATAGAATAAAGAAAATGTTATCAAAAAATAGTTTTGTTTTTGAAGAAGAACGCTCTTAAGACATTAATAAAATGCAAATTTACGGAGGAAGTAATAAAAACCAAATATAAATTTATCGAAAATTAAATTGCGTTCATTAAAGGCCCTTCTCGACGCTAAATGGCCGCCGAAGAAAATATTTTGATGAAATTAATTAAACTTCGATGAATTTCGTAATCGTTTTTCCTTGACGCAATTACTTAGGGCTCACTGCATTTCAATATGATTGTTGTCTAAAGCTCATGAAAAATAGAAAGCAATTTAAATTTAAATTTGTTGCTTTTTATGCATGATGTTCTTGTAATTGCAATTAAAATGTTACAAAGTAATTAGTACATATTTTTTATTTCAAAAATGAAAGTTGTTTTCAAATATATCTACTTTTAAACTATTAGCACGCAATTAAAAAAATATTAAACGAAATAAATCGCACATTAAAAAAGGCTAAACAGCGAATTAAACCACTTTTTATCCATAGATACGGATTGTTCAGTTTTTTTTTACATCATCACAAAACGACAATGGTTCGATTCACCACGTAACAAGAATTTTTAAATATTTTTAAAAATATATATATGGAGTGGAAATCACACGTGTTTTAAAAAAATATAAAAACGCTGAGACCCGTCGATTTTTATATATAAATATGCACTTTTTATACATAAATTTAATCCTCGGACAGCCACGCTTTTTAAAAATCACAAGAGTGGACGTGCGACGACACAATATACGGATACATATACAGGGTAAGTCATAACTATTGGGACATAGACTAAGGACAGATTATTTGGACCAAAATATGGCTATTGGGCCAAATATGCCTTAATAAAATGTTGCTGAGAAAAAAGATACAGGGTATTAAAGTTAATTTTTGTTTTTTGTTTTTTTGCTAATAGTTTCCCTGTATATTTATAAATTGCTATTAAAATTGGCAGAGAGGCATAATCTTAGACAAGAAATAGTATTTTATTTACAATTTTACGTTTTGTCATAGAGGGCGCCACGTGGATCATTCCTAATGATCAAATTGAGTATAAAGTTTTTCTGATGAAACTTTTTAGTAATTTTTATTAGAAAATATGACGTAAACATCATTTTTACGTAAAATTGGTACTCTTGTTTAAACATGATAATTTCAACCTTTTTTGATAAAAACGCAGTCGATCTGCTTAGAGTCTTAAAAAAGGATTTCAAATATTATTTCATTTATGAAAAGTATGCTTTGGACTGTCAGATAATTGTTGTTGGTAAATGTCATTTGTTCAGATTAAATTATTTTTGATGTGACAGTGTAGTGTAATGTTGCATTTTTTAAAAGTAATCATTACTTTTTTGAATGAAATGCCTCGTCACAATCATTTTACTAATGAAGAAATGCGAGATATGATTTGCGTATACGCACAAGAAAATTTTTGCGGTCGCTCGGCAGCCAGAAGGTATGGAATGTTATACGCAAACAGAAGGCAACCAAATCACAAAACTTTTGCAAGATTATATCGTAGTTTAGGTGAAACTGGGTCATTTCACACTAAAAATCGGGGTGGTCGACCGAAACAAATCACACCTAATCAAGAAGATGAACTTTTGGTTCGAGTAGATGAAAATTCTGAAATAAGTTCACGACATCTATCTTCTAACAGATCTTCCACGACGGTTACAGTTTTGCCAACGTATTCTGAAAACATCGCAATGACAGACACTTTATTAAGAATATTATGTTCACCGACGAAGCAACTTTTACCAGACGAGGGGTTTTTAATTGGCGAAATAGTCATTATTGGGAAGAAGAAAACCCGCATGCTATTAAAGCTAGACATTTTCAGCATGAGTTTAAATTGAATATTTGGTGTGGCATTATAGGCGACCAACTACTAGGGCCTTATGTTCTTCCTCTGAATTTAAATGGAGATTCTTATTTATTCTTTTTGGAAAATACTCTTAGTGATATTTTAGATGATCTGTCACTGATTGTGAGAAGAAAAATGTGGTTTATGCAGGATGGACAGTCACCTCATTTTTCATTAGCTGTTAGAAATCATCTTAATGACGTATTTCCTCAACGATGGATTGGCAGAGGCAGTGATTTTCAATGGCCACCAAGAAGTCCTAAGTATAACCGCTAGATTTTTTTTTTGGGGACATATGAAGTCCTTAGTTTATGCCAATGAAATTAATACACGAGACGAACTTTGGAGATACATTCAAAATGCAGCTAATCTTATAAGGGGACAGAATAATATTTTTTTTAACGTCCGAAAATGTTTGTTTTTGTTTTTATCGCTTGTGCCATAAATAAAAATAAAATAGGCCAGGCCTTAAACAAAAATTATTAGAGTATTTAAATTTATTTATTTATATTAGTAATTCAATGCGATGTTCGCAGAGAATACACAACGTTCACAAAATGAGCAGTCGCTTTATAATGCATGGTGTCAGTCAGAAGAAAATGTTAAGAGACTTAATATGGTTAATCAGACGGTTGAGTCAAATCATCGCCGATATGGAAAAAAGATTAGCGCAGTTGGAAAAAGCCGAACAACATACAGGGTTAACCGTAAGTGCTGATGAATCACAAAAGAAATTTAAAACAGATAAACTTGAATACTGCACCGATGAAGAAGATTTAGCGTATGAAACGGGCTGGATAAGAACCGAAAACAGGAAAACTAACAAGAAACGTAAAATGGATACCTCATTATCTCTTCCCTCTCAGCAAAAATTAAGTGCAGAAACACAAATTGAAAAACCAATCAAAAAACCAAAACCACCACCTCCGGTTGTAGTAGAAGGTTTTAAAAGTGCTGTTGACCTAAACAAGCCTCTGACTGAGGCTGGTATTACATTCACTATGAAAATCATAAACAGTGAAGTTATAAAAATTAATACAGCCAATAGCGATCATTATAGAGCTTTAATAGACAAATTAAATACGAGAAACCTTTCGTACCACACTTATGAAAATAAGCAAGAGAGACCAATTAGAGTTGTTGTTAAGGAATTACATCACACATGGCCACCAGAGGAAATAGTAAAAGACCTACAAAAACGACAATATAAAGCCATTAAAGCTGACAAGAAATTCAAATGGAAAACTAAAAAACCACTAGATATGTTCATCCTAAGATTAAGACAGGATGAAGATATAAATAGAATTTACGGCATAACAGACATAGTTAGTACGATAGTTGAAATCGAGCCATTAAGGAGTTTCAGATTAGTCCCACAATGTAAAAGATGCCAGGCTTACGGACACACGTAGAAATACTGTAAAAAGGAGCCAAGATGAGTAAAATGTATTGGTTAACACCTTACTAAAGATTGCCAAAAACCACCAGAAGATAAACCAAAATGTGTTCATTGTGGAGAAAACCATCCTGCAAACTACCGCGGATGTTATGTAGCTAAAAAATTACAAACAATAAGAAACGAGGGAACAAACAAAGGCAATGTTATAAAAGCGCCTCATGGAGTTATTGAAAGCAAAAAACTAAAAACGGCAGAGATCACTGAAAATAGAAGTTACAGCGATGTAACAAAAAATGCAAGGAGACATGCATCATCGCAAGAAGAAAAAGAAACTGATATTACATTAAAAATGATATTGGAAAAGCTCACCAAGATTAATGACAAGAAAACTCAAATCTATGTCAGAGTTACCCGACTAGAGTATAGTGCTAAAGGAGCTATTCCGAAAATCAGAAATGGCTAAAGACCTCCGAATAATGGCGTGGAACGCAAATGAACTGTTACAACATCAGATTGAGTTACAAGCAGTACTAGATATTGAGAAAATTGATCTGTGTCTCGTTTCTGAAACACACTTTACTAAACAGTCATATGTAAAATTTAGGATGTATAGAGTATATTCTACTGTACACCCAGATAATGCAGCTAAAGGAGGAAGCGCTATTATAATTAAAGATAACATCTTGCATCATGAGGAATTAAAATATGCAACTGAGCACATACAAGCTACAACAGTCTGTGTGAAGATGAAAATACATATCTTAAATATAAGTTCAATATATTGCCCTCCCAGACACTCCATTAAAAGAGAGCAATATAAATAGTTTATGAACACTTTAGGAAAAAGATACATCATCGGTGGCGACTTTAATGCAAAAAATACCCACTGAAGCTCTAGGCTAACTACAACTAAAGAAAAAGAACTATTGTCAGCTGTTAAGGAACAAAAGGGTGAAGTAATCTCTACTGGTAGACCAACATACTGGCCTACCGATAGGAACAAAATTCCAGACCTGATAGATTTCTTTATTTACAAAAATATCTCAGCTAACTATCTGGATATCAATGACGGCTGGGACATGAACTCTGATCACTCACCGATAATTTTAACTATGAGTGATACAGTGATTAAAAAAGAGTTTAATCCAATATTGACTAATAAAAAAACTGACTGGGAGAGCTTCAAAATAAACCTAGAACACAAAATTAATCTTGCTGTGCCATTGAGAAACACGAGGCAACTTGATGATGAATTAGAAGTCTTTATAAAAAATATCCAACAGGCAGCTTGGGAAAATACTCCCACAATAACTTCTAGAACAAAAGGGAACAACTATCCAAAAGAAATCCGAGAACTCATAGTAGAAAAAAGGAAGTTAAGAAAAAAATGGCAGCAATATAGAGCTCCACGAGACAAAACTACTCTAAATAATTTTTGTCTACACAAAAACTAAAAAGGTAGATACATACTATAAAAAATTCAACAATTAATTCTTTTTTAAGTAATTTAACAGCTGACCAAAACACATATTATTCTTTATGGAAGGCAACAAAAAGAATGAAGAGACCAATTATTCATTCTCCTCCTATCAAGTTGGAAAACGGCAACTGGGCTAGAAGTAACGAACAGAAAGCAGAACGATTTGCAGATCATTTAGAAAGCACGTTCAAACCCAACCACAATGATGGTGAAGAACTGAGATGGGAAGAACCATTCCAAAGTGAATAACGTTAACATCACTTAGAGAAGTATCAACAGAGATAAAAGAGAATATAAATCCTGAGAAAGCTCCAGGATATGATCTCATAACAGGCGAATTATTAAAAAATTTACCAAGAAAAGCCATAGTTAAGCTGACACACCTAATAAATACTGCTTTTAGATTGAGATATGTTCCCAGACTCTGGAAAGTAGCCGAAGTAATTATGATCGCCAAACCAGATAAATCTCCTAATGAAGTGACATCTTATCGACCAATATCACTCCTTCCGGTGATGTCAAAACTATTTGAAAAACTACTATTGAAAAGATTAAAACCAATAATAGAAAGAAAAAATCTTATACCAAATCATCAATTTGGTTTTAGAAATCAACATTCCACTATAGATTAAGTTCACAAAATAACGAATATAATAGAAAAACCATTAGAAGAAAATAAAGTCTGCTCTACAATCTTCTTGGAAGTAGCACAGGCGTTTGATAAAGTCTGGCATGACGGTTTAAACTATAAACTAAGAACGTTTATGCCTAAACAGTATTCAGAAATCTTGAAATCATACATTGCGAATAGATATTTCAGAGCAAAACAAGAAGAAGTTTACACCGACTTAAGGGAGATCAAAGCTGGCGTGCCACAAGGGAGTGTCTTAGGTCCGGTTCTGTACCTATTGTATACGTGTGACATTCCAAAACTAGAACAAAATACTATTGCCACCTTCGCGGATGATACAGCCATACTGGCGATAGGAGACACTAGTGAAGAAGCGACTGATAAGCTGCAACTATCAGTAAATAAAATACATAACTGGACCAGAAAATGGCGAATAAAATTACGTGACATACTTGCCGGAATAATAGGCCTAGCGTATTTTTTATCGGTACACCATAATAATTTTCGGACTTGAAGCTTTTACTTTTGTAGCTTGAAGTGCTCCTTGAATAGGCAGAAGTTCTTAATGAGCGCGAATATCTATATGATCAGTTAGCTGCCAAGTAAGTGCTGGTTTATTTGTATTTTTTTCGTTCCATTCGTTTCTTATCTAAAAAAAATTACCCATGACGTTACAATCCGGTGATGTCCTATTACCTATCAACAATAAGAATAAAATAACTGAAACATATTACAAAAAATTCGAATCTGATGATTTGTAAGATGCAAACTGATAAATAGTAAATAGTTATTATCAAATAAAGATATTTACCTGTTCGGCTTTATTATTTGTTTGAAGTACTATGATTCCTAAAAGATCGTCTGAGAAAAACAACGAAAATGCTTTCTAGTGGTAAAATTTGAACTATACATACAAAATATAAAAATATTTTGTACAATTTTTCGTGTCTTCTCTTACATTTGCTTGATTGTAATTTGTTGAACATTTTCATTATCGTCTTCAATGACGTCAGACAATTTTTTAATGATTTCTGGCTCCATATTACTATCTTCGCCTTCAGAGAACACTATGACATCATCTTCAGACTCCGCAAACATAAGTCGCTCTAATTTGGCTTTAGATAATCCTCTTAGCATTTTCAAAGTACGGTTGATGCAAAAAGCCAACACTACACTATAACAAAATCTATACTATCACTATAACTAAAAATATACTAGTAGTTACCGCTATGACGCGATAGGGAAACTAAAAACGTGTAACCATCGCATTTCGTTTGATGTTCTGTTCTTAGAGTTGCGACATGTGCGTAGTAATTTGCAAAGCCACCGATAATACAGATGACACAGATTCCCACGCGGGGTACGAATGTACCCCAAGCCGATCATAATTTATTAGTTTTTAATTTGAAACATCGTTACTAATTTTATGAATAGGTTATTATTTGCAATACCCTAATGGACAAAAAATAAAATTTCAAAAATATTACAAAAAATGTGTATCTGGGGTACAGCTGTATCCCACCCGGGAAGACGAAGGTTAATATTGTTCTGAAGCTATTTTCTTGTGGCATGTTAAAGTAATTACTATTTAAATGAGAATAAGCCAAAATTAAAAGTTAAATTAATTTTATTGAAGTTTCAATTTCCACTTTCATCTTATACCTCTTTTCCTCAAAATTCAAGTTTCAGGAGATTAAATTTCTGGAAATTTCTGGTCAAAGAAAAAAATATTTCAAAGTTTAAAATTTTGTAAAAGAACGTGTTCCTGATCTATTTTTATATTACACTCACATCATTATATGATTATACGCAGTTTTGTTCTTTATTTAACACCAAAATACAAAGTTTTTTGCAGTGATCATAATAATTTTATCACTCACTGTATGTATAAACGTAATATATACATTTATATATAATATCTTTTCATGTCATAAATAATAAATGAATATCACTATAATAGTCAGGTGCTTATCCACATTTTTTATAACAATGAAATTTCGTTGTAGAACGTTTTGGCACCAAAATCCCAAATATTTCAAACGAATGTATTGAAATAAGATTGCTCCTTAGACAAAACGTCTGTTTTCCGTTTTGAGGCCGGTTTACTCTTTCTATCTCGCTGTCAAACACTCCCCATTCCCATATTCCAAAACTCTCGACAATCATCGCGATTTTATTTCAATCTTACGAGAGATTGTGGATCTGGGATACCATCTGGAATAATTAAAACGTTTTCGTCTCGAAATGTTTCCAGGCTTTGGCTGAAGTTTAAGTTAATTTGCTTTTTGCCTTAATTATCTTTACATTTAGAGAACGACTGCGTTATTCTTTTCGTCTGTGATACACACTTACTGTGAGCAACTCAAATGCGAAATGGTTTGATAAATTTATTCATTGTTTTTATTAAAATGAACAATTTGGCCCAATTTACTCTAGACTTCATTATGTTATTGTTCCTCCTGCTAATGGATTTTAATTGAAACTGCACTAATTTATTTAAGCATAATGGATTTTTACAATTATATTACCGATGCGTACATTATGTTAAAATAAATATCAAAATAAACGAATGAAAGATTTAATTTAACACAACCGTAATGTGAAATTCACATGTGACATTCACATTTAATTTTCAGACTAAAACAATCAAATCTATCATTTTTTACAGTAGTCAAATCATTACATTGCCTTTAATGTAATAAATACTGATTATTTCTAAAACCAGTAAAGGGTATAGTTTATTTCACGAAAAATGGTTGAGTGCTTAATGATTGCAATAAAACCCGACCGCAAGTATCCCAGCTTAGTCAACATTAGTTGAGCAGGTAAGTATTCAGGTAAAATTGAAGCTACTGTGGAGTGTCGTTATCTTGTTTGTATAATAAATTCCTGGTAATATAAAAACGCATAAAAAATCGTATAAAATTATAAAAACGATTAGAATACATTTTATTTCATAAAGTTGTAAACATTTTAACAGTGAGTTTCACTATCAATGGTTGATCTTTTAATGACCACAATAAATTTGTTGATCGTTAAGTATTTTTTGGAATAATTTTACAGGTTCCCTCTATTCTGTATAATTTGTAAAAGTATATAAAACCGATGAGAAATTTTTAAATATACATTTTGTTTCATTTAGTTAAAAGTGTTACAAGTGTTACAAGTGTTACCAGTGTTATACCTATTTATACCTATAAAACAGCATTATGTAGCGTCCGTGGAAAAACATTGATGGTGCTTCTTCCAGTGTTCCAGCAAAGAAAAAGCATTTATCTGCTGACGCTAGAGAAATCGTAAAAACAATATATAGTTCTTTACTTACAAGAGGACTTACTGCTAATACTGCTGCCAGTGAAATATCTGATTTAACGAAAATACCTCTAACCACAGTGAAAAGAATTACATCAAGTCAAGAAGGAAGCGTCAGGATGCTGGTTCTACCAAATGTACTGACGAAAGTGATAAGGCCTTAATAAGACGAAAAATTTACACAATGTACGAAGAGCAACGGATAGCTACATTAAATGCTTTAAAACAACGGCTTACTAATGATGATACACAAATAAACTGTAGCCGCATTAGTCTTTGGAAGATTTTGTCTAAAATGGGCTTCAGATACCGTACAATTGACAAAAGGCAAGTGCTTATGAAGTCCCATCGTTTACAAAAGTGGTGTACTGAATATATAACTTCCATAAGAAAGTACCGTACAGAAGATCGACAAATATATTATCTGGACGAGAGATGGTTTGACACTCATGAAACACCATCCAAAGGATGGTCCGATTCTTCCAACAGGTGTTAAACAAAAGCTCCATCAAACAAAGGGAAAAGAAAAACAATTTTACATGCAGGATCAGAAAATGGTTGGGTCCCAAATGCCTTATGTTTAGTAGGCCTTTAGTTTATGTATATAAGTATGTCGTGGCTACCCTCAACGACGACATAATCGCAGTTATCGATCTCCTGATATCCCCATCTTCTCAGGTTACTAGCTTATCGTGAGACGCCAGTTCTTAGTCTGTCTAGCGTTCCCCATATTAGGAAAAGCAATCAAGGTATAGCAACCATTTCTTCTGAAGGGCAAAATGCGTTGTGGTAGTTAATGTTTGCCATCATTTTATTCGGTGCTTTTCAGGGGTTTTGGATAATGATCTTATTTGTAAGAAAGTTTTTCTGAGACCTTAGTTTACTTGACTAAGTTTGACGATCAGTTTTCTATCAGTCTCCTGTTTTTTGCTGTTTTACCTCTGAGATTTCTCGATATTGTACGAACTCTGAGAACTCTGAGAGTTCTCGATATTGTATGTATTTTAATAAAGACCACGTCCATGTTTTCTCTCATAGCTAACTAATACTGGTGCTGCAAATTATGCGGCAAAACATAAAACTTAGGCACATGTACGGAGAGTGAGTGGTTGTGTTCCCCATTTTTTATTAGTTAGTTTGCGGATAATGTCATTATTTGCTCTTACTATTTCCTGCCATCTTAACATTATTGTCGTTAAGACATAGTTCTATCTAGTCGAATACCAAGGTACTTTCTCGTTTCGTTGTATTCTAGCATCTGACCACGCCATTTCTCCATTAGCGTCTTTTAGGATTATTTGTTTATCAGATAAAAAGCCCACATATTTATTTTTGTGGGATTAAGTTTCAGATAGTTATCATCATAGTATAGCGTCTTCTGGAGCTTTTCCTCGATTTTATTAAAGGCTCTTCCCTGAACTGCCAAAGCTTAATTATCAGCGTAAATAAACTGGATAATATATATGTACAGGGATGAGTGCCTTAAGAACCGGCAAAATAACGCAGAAGATATAAAACATAATACGTTGTGAAATAAAAAGAGATGAAAGTAGTAGAGGTGAGAACTTATCGATATTAACCTATAATTTACTTTACATTACATTAGAATTATCGAAAATTTTCCACCTTTAGACGTTAGCTTATGAGCTGGTTGACTTCAGTCATAGTAATACGTATCACGTAATGTACGTAAAAACAGTTTAAGTAGGAGTATTTTTTTATCCTAAATTAAAGTATTGATTAATAATAAACTATGATTTAAGACGTCGCATACACTCTTCACAATACAGAATTATCATAGCTTGTTATTCTGTATTCGTCAACACAGAATTAATTATCAAATTACTATTAATTAAACTGTTTACTTACATTTGCTTTATTGCATTCAATCAGTTTTTACTTTATGCGAAATTTAAAAAATGTAGATGTTCGACGTCATACTTGTAATATTATGACTGAAGTCAACTAGCTCATAAGCTAACGTCTAAAGGTGGGAAACTATCGATAGTCCTAATACAATTTAATGTAAATTAGAGGTTTCTATCGATAATTTCCCACCTCTACTACTTTCATCTCTTTTTATTTCACAACGTATTATGTTTTCTATCTTTTGCGTAATTTTGCCGGTTCTTAAGGAACTCATCACTGTATAATACAGGGTGCAATAAATCTCTGGCTTTTTTTGACTTCGGCTAAATTAAGGAGTATACAAAAAAATTTTTGAAACAAAACTAATGTGTATTAAAGACGTCTATAATTTAAAATTATTTTAAATTATACAGGGTTAGTCAGAGCAACGAAATAAACTAAAGATGTAATTTTAAAAAGAATACCCTATATGTAAAACATTTTTTTAATATAAAGCCTTTGTATAAGGTGTAATAGATCTAAAGTTATTAATTTTTAAGATATATACACTTTTATTGAGAAAAACGGTAGTATTTATAGGGCTGTAGATTTGCTTTTCAAAATATTAAAAATATAAATTATAGATATCTTAATATATCGTGTCGTCTAAATATAGACGAACCCTCAGTTATAATAGGAGACCAAAATGCAAGATGTCTAACTGGAATATTAGAGCTACGAACATAAACGGAAGACTATTAAACTAATACATAAAAAACAACGACGACATGATGGCAATGGACCCCACCGGTCCAACACATTACCCAGGAAACAGACTTCCCACTCACATAGATATTGTAGTCGCTAGAAATCTATGACTTCAAAGAAAAGTCCAAACACTAAACGAATGAATAGCGGACCACAATGATGTTCTACTAGAACTAGGAACTTGGGAAGAAGTAACTACAATTATTAAATGGATCAAAAGAAAACCAAAGTGGACAAACTTCAAGAGATTTGTAAGCACTGAAATAAATATTCTCTTAGTGATAAACAACCCACAAGGTATAGAAGAGAGAGCACAAGAGTTCGAAAAGGTCATTTTACGGGCACTTAGGAACAGCACTATGAAAGAGGACTGAGATAATGAAAAAAGAACCCAGGACAAAATTCGCAAAACTGGAGAACCCCCCAAACCAAATATTGCGAGAGATCATGAGCTAGAACCCTTTTCACCGATAAAACCACAAACGACCGAAAACAAAGCAGTAAAATAAAACAAAATAAATACCAAAGGAAAAATAAATAAATATACAGGAGAGAAAGCTAAAATCATCAGAGAGAAAACAAAACAAACAGCAACAACATCACATAAAAGCGGACAGTTCGTAGCTTTATAATAACATGGACAAGCGCGGCACATCGTAGGCTCCAGGTAAAGAAAACCATATAAAACCTGAGCGCGTAGGGCTCAAATCCTTGAGCACCAAGACTTTAAACTGGACATAGCTCAGAGCGGAGACTTGAGGCTCAAGTAAGCAATTTTAGTTTCACTGACAAGCCATAAGAAAATAACAGGAATAAAGCGACTGACGCTAGCCTGAATTTTTAATCGAATAGGGTATCGTGTTAGTCTTTAATTACCCAGGACTCCCACACGAAGATTATTTGGCAAATTATTGTGCCCCTATCGCGCATCAAAGTGCTATAGGGGTAAAGATATGTCGTTTTTGTTTCGTTTTTCGTTTCGTTTTCGTTTCTTAGAGGGCGCAGGGTTTCTTGGAGAAGTAGTTAACATTATCTTCTTTACCTTGACTTAATCCACCCCTCCGTCAACTTCCACGATCACTGGAAAGTTTCGATGATACGAAATATAAAATTCTACGAGATGATATAGAAGATGTTAAATTTAGGATTTATGGAAGAGGTTTTTACTATTTTACAACTATCTATATTACATTTACTTATTTGAACAATTGTTTATATCTACAATATTAAGTGCCTATGAAAGTGCATATGTAAGGATTTAAGTACAACTTTTTGTTTTCAAAAAACGAAGAAGAGTAAAGGAATATATATATATATATATATATATATATATATATATATATATATATATATATATATATATATATATATATATATATATTATGATGTATTGTTTGTGAATGATGAGCAATGAGTATTTTTAATAATATAGGGTTTTTATCGCGGTTCTCAAAGAATTAGTTTGTAAGTACTTTTTTAAATTATCTTTATTATATCTATTATGAAACACACATCTATATCTAACCTAGCCAATGTAAATTTAAAATAAACTATCTTTAAATTGAAATTCTTATGAAACTAATTAAATTCTATAGACAATGTAAAATTTAAACAAACTATCTTCAAAATTGAAATTGTTATGACACTAACTAAATTATATTAACAAAATTTTGTACCTTTCTGTCACTGAATGCCTAAATGAACTGTTTTCCACTGTATAGATTATAATCACCACTCAATGTCTTCTTCGCAGCTTCGGTTATCCTTGTTTTTGTGAAATTACTTTTTCCAATTATCAGCTTCCACCAATTTAAGATATTTTTCTTCACCAGCATTTATAAACCAGCAAGCAAACCAGCAAACAGCATTTATATTTATTCTTCTTTTCTATATACCAATATCCAATCACCAAATATATTATTTAATTTTAATATTCAATTAATACTGCTTCTATTATCCAATCATCATTTATACATAACATAATTTTTAATCTTCAATATTTTCTTTATACTGTTTCTTAATCTTGATTTAACTCACTATATTGAACAATTATAACTGATTGACTGACTCTAACTAACTTTCATACTAAAAACCTGGCCATCATAGTAACTGTAACTCATAACTGATTGACTAACTGAATGGACCTTTTTACTAAACTGCCATCTTGAATCCAAATCACGGGTATTTATATCTTTTCAATCTTCCAGAACCATCTGGTAAGAAATCATGTTCGATTTATTCCATTAAACACATGTCTGAATTTTCTGGAAACAGTATCTGTTCGATCCACAGACATAACCATTATTTCCGAATGTTCGACCGTAAACAAAGGTCAAATTCTGCATTCTGGAGAATTCGTTAATTTTCTATTGATAATTTTGTTGACATTTAGGCTTTTCAGATCAGAATATACACTTAAATCAGTAACTATATATATAAATTAAACATTTTAAACTAACATATTATATTCCTAATTATGAATTTCTATCTGTAACTTTAAAAAGTATTTTTGGTTGCCTAGTCACATGGCTCACTTAAATTTATCTACAATATTATAATTATTAAAATACAACTGTTTACAATTATTATATGCTAATGTCTTAAAAATGCCCTCACATAAATATATTTTTATAAAATTCTCTAGTATATAACTTATTAAAATAACCAAATACTTTTAATATCTAATATTATCTAGTATATAACTTGTAAATTATTTTCTATAAACACCAATCATATCAATATATATATACATACCCTTTATGCTCACGACTGGACTAGAGAAGGAATTTTCGTAGCATTCGATATAAACCGGATGAAATTTTAGTCCCTAATTAATATCTATTACATTTATTAAATATTGTTAGGCATGCCGCTAATGCTTTAACATGAACATCCTACTAATTATGCATGCATACTAGCAAGATCGACTTGTTTATTTGACACCAGGTGACATGATGGAACTGCAAATTTATCAATTAAGAGCAGAACAATGGAGCATTATATATTGTTACAATATATTTTTAGTATAACGTAAACTGCAATATATTTAGTTTATTAGTTTTTAAGACACAAGGTAATAATATAGATCCTAAATCATGAATACAATTATTAGTTGTTCGAAAGAGATTTTGTGTGAATAGGTATAGTGTTAGATATATTTTGGAAAATATCTACATATTTCTTTTTTTATTTTACAAGTAGTGTTAAAAGAGGATGATTTTAGTTGACTGTATATTTTTCTATTGGAAACTTTAATTTGATCAGAAATTATGTTACAGGTTTAGTATTTCCTTTGTTTATTTTCCTTATGTGGTCAATGAAACTAGAAATAAAATAGACAATAAATTGGCTTTGAATTTATTTTATAAAAACTTACTTATAGTTAATTTAGGTTATTGCTTAATATTAATTAATTTTTCTTCTGGTAGTATCTTCATGTATCTTTCAAATTGTTCTTGTTTAGGTTGTTTTCTTATCAAATGTTTTGTTTATCAAAACTGTCACATGTTAGGTTAATGGCAGGGTATGCTTATCTTGAGTGACATGACATTTAACCTCTTCTTACAGGTTACTTGACATCAACTTCTAAAGGTCAATTTATTGGTTCATGGAACTAAAAGTTGTACTTTAAATTGTTGGTCCTAATAGGTTGGAGACAGGATATCTTGTCATTAGTTCATTTAAAAGTTGGATTTGTGGGTTTTTTGAGTTGTTTTTTTTTTTGAGGAAAAAAGTTGAGATTTTTGGGTTCACATGTGCCAAGGGTACTGAATATACAGGAAATTTCTGGATTTTAAACTCAATTTCACCTCAACAGGATCAGGAATCAATTCTATTTGTAAAATAGGCGCTTATAGCGGATTAAATTCTTGATTGAGATATATTTTACATTAAGGTCACCTTACATCAACGGTAAGTCCTATCTAAGACCTATTATTCCATCAATCACAACTTAAACACTTTCTAAGACTATTCTTTTACTTTCAGACCTTATACTTTTATTTTATATTCGTCTCCTCCTTCAAATCTTCTATTTGGTGTTTACTTTTTATTGGCTTCCATACAAGCTGTTCGTCGTTTGGATCTACAACTTCAAGAAGCTGATTGTAGGGTTATTGAATATATAGAAGACCAAGCTATAGACCCTAAGAAGGAAAGTGAACAATAAACTTGGTGAGAATGAACCATTTTACCTTCCCTTCATCCATCTTGTCTACCTTATCATATTTGGGATAATACAAGTCACATATTCAAATAGTTTATCTGTGGTTACATACAACTGATGTATTTATAATAACCTTCTCTTCAACCAGACGTTTAGATAATTGAAACTATTGATATCTGAAATAAAAGTAACCTTAAATTATAATTAGTAGTTTAAAGTATAATTAGATTAAGTTAGATCATAAGTAAAGGTAGATATTTAGTTACTAATTAGGGGTATAGATTACAAGGTTTATTTAATTTAGTTAACTTAGTGTTAGAAACTTAGTAGGAATAAATTACCACAAAATACAAACGGTGTGATATAATATTAAGTTAGAAACTTACCGTTGATAAAATAGTGTACACCTAAGGTATATATATATATATATATATATATACACGCTGGGGTTATTATTTGCTCTAAGCATTCTTACAATTAACTTCACTATCATATTCTTTATCTATGTTCACTATTGAATAAAAATTTAAACTATAAACATAAAGTGTAGTTCTTGACAGGTGACAACCATAGATAGGTGACAACAACACCTCCGCTGGGTTATGGCTAATGGTCAGATACGCGGCATTATTCGATAAAATTGGGCCATAACATTTCACCCACCCCACTCTCCGGGTATATATTGGATTTAAACAAAATCTTAAAGAGCTGGTCCGACTATACTACCTTTAATTTATAAAAATAGAATATTTTTGTAACAATTATATGAATATAAGTTACGGATAAATAAAACACGTGTGGTCTGTTTTAGCATTAACATTTTGCTGCTCGTGTCATATCTGAGAGATACTTCTCAACCCTTTCACTGCGGAAAGCGCGATATCGCGTCCTCATAGTGGACAGTGCGATATAGCATAAATGTGACTTCAAGTTCCGCAGTTGAAAGGTCTATTTTATTAAAGTGGGTAGTCCGTTGTAAAATTGATTATCTATTTTTGTAAATAAATGATCTCAAATATAACCTATTATTTTCACAGGACCCTGGACTTTTAGGTTAAAAAAACTAAAAGTTATAGATGTAAGAAATTCAAAAAAATTATCAGTTGAAGAATTTATGGAATTCTTATATAACTCTGATACAGAAAGTGAGCAAAACGACGAGAGTAAATGTAAGTAGGTAATAATTATAATGAGCTATACTGTGGAAATTAGAAAAAAATATATTTTTAAATTCTAGTAGAAGATTTCTACAACAATGGAGATTCTGATTCAGATGTTATCAAATCCAGGCTGAAAATCAAATTCCTGGCGACGAACTGATTAAGGATGCTAATCGATAATGCATTTTTAAAAACTATAGTGAGTAAATGGAGTAATTATCATATTTAAGTACTGGCTACCAGTAAAGGATCTGTTCGATCAAGAATCACCGAATGAAAGGAACTTACAATAAAAGAGTTCTTTGTGTTCTCGGATTAACTCTACTTACTGATACTGTCAAATTTTCTGAGTTATAAGATTATTGGAAAAAACACAGGTTGTTACCAACTTGTTTTTCGAGCTATATAAGTAGAGATAGGTATTTGTTAATTATGCGTTGCCTTCATTTTTGTACAACTTGGATGGAAGGTGACCAAATCCCCAGAGATTGTCTTTTTAAATATAAACCTATACTATAACATATCAACAATGTGATAAAGAAAGTTTACCATCCTACTAAACAACTTTTGTTAGATGAGTCGATGGTATTTTGGAAAGGAATCTTATCTTAAGAAGACTTCTCTTCAGACAATATCTTCCAAATAAGCGCCTCAAATATGGAATTTAAAATATTAAAAACTGTTGTTTATGGGGGCAAACGTGATGTGTTAGGAGGTAAAAGTCATATAAAAAAATAGTAATCCATTTACTGAGCGATTACTTAGACAAAGGACATTCAGTTTTCATGGATAACTATTATATTAAGTTTCCAGTTGGCAAAAGTGTTACTGGATAGAAATACTTACTGCACGGGAATGCTACGTAAAGATAGAAAGAGTTCTCCAAACGAAGTTATTCGTGCGAAATCATTGGTTGGTTAGTGACGTGAAAAGAGGGATGTAATATACATAGCCTCAGAATTTGAAAATCATATGACGATAGAGGCGAATAGAAGAGGCGCTAAAGCGGAAAAACCACAACCTATCGTCGAATATAATTAGTAAGTATATGGGTGCCTTAGATCATCAGGATCAACAAATGGCCTACTATCCAGTAATGCGAAAGACTGGCTGTGGTACAAGAAATTAGGAATACATATATATTTTAAATGATCATGATTAATTCACAATAACTATATAACAGGTATTACGTTAAAAAAATGACTCTTGGTAAATTTAGAACGTTAGTTTTAGAAAGGTTGTTACCAGAGCCTTAATTAGAAAATATGAATTACGTGAAAAGCGCCCAACATACGCTCAACATATGCCCGACACAAAAATGTAAACACATCATTTGAGGTTACGGTTGGAGAACTAAGAACTCTTATAAAGTATTCTTTGCAATCTTACTGATTTCTCATTATTACAAAATGCCCAAAAAAGATATATACTGGAGTTTGGATTTGGATCTCAGAAACAAAGTAATCGCTAATGCAATGTCGAAAAATAGGTTTAGAGAAATTTTGCAAAATATACATTTTTTAGATAACACTCAGCTACAAAAAGATGATAAATTTACTAAAATAAGACCACTCATAGAACACTGAAACAATTCATTTATAAAATATGTGCCGGATGGTGAAACCATATCAGTATCTGTTGATAAATCTATGATGCCGTACTACTGCTATCATAGCTGTAAACAGCGTATTCAAGGGAAACCTATTAAATTTGGGCTTAAATTTTGGTCCGAGAATGTCTTAAATAGTTATATTGTGGGTACCAAACCTTACCAAGGGAAAGAAACCTTACTAGGATAAAGTAACTTGGGGCTAGGTGGATCTGTAGTTACAACTTTTGCCGAGAGAATAGAGTGCAGTGAACATAATTTTGCAGATCACAAATTTTAATTTTTTACTGACAAATTTTTAACTGGACCTTCACTGATAAGGGCCATGTGTGAATTGGGATATGGTTGCATGGGCACCACTAGATATAGTAGAATAGAAAAAAGCGCGTTGGATAAAAACGTAATGAAAAAATCAGTTAGAGAATCCGTTGATTCATATACAAGTTTTGATAAAGATATAATAATTATCCAGTGAAAGAATAATGCTGCTTTAAATTGTTATGACGTTCAACTTACAAAATCAGTACGTCGATATTCTGCAACAGAAAAAATATATATAATAGTAGACGTTCCCTATGCAATTCAGCAGCATAATGCTCAAATGGGAGGTACTGATTTCATGGATAGAAATATCAGTAAATATAGACCAAAACTGCGTAACAATAAATGGTGGTGGCATATTTTTGTTCACCTTTGTCTGCTTCAATCTCTATTGTATCGATTTTATATAGAATTCAACACCATAATAAAATTCAATCTAAGGCCGGCTCCACACATGGGACCCAACGTTGTGGCCAACGTTGGAGCCAACGTTGGATCAACTGTGTTCCCACGTTCGGTGAGGCACCCAAACATTGGGTTGAGTATTGGGGCGATATTAGTCTGTTCCCTTTAGAGCCAACGTTAACATGTCCGACATGGAAATTGCAGCGGCTGCGACTGTCGTGATAATGATTGCATAAGATTATATTTTGCAACAAAAAAGGCGAATTTTACGTCATTTTGTCCGCAGAATAACTTAAAGTTACTAGATCTCTAGAGATGCCGTATTTGGCAACTGCAGACTGAATATATGAGTATACACCTGACGTCGAGGCTTTGAATCCCATTTATTCTTATATTAACTAAATTCTAAAATTTCTTAGTCTTCAGTTTCGGCTATATTATGCATCAAACTTGACTTTAATCCACAGCCGATAATATGGAAGTACATATTTTAAAAGTTATGTTCAGTGGTTGTTGTGGATTCCGTTATCACGGAAGCAAAAATAAAAAGTAATTGAATCGAATAAAACGTAGAGAAAAGTGTTAATAATATATATATTTTGTAAAACGTGATTAATTCTCGAAGGGACAGTATTTTTTGTATAGGTATCGCGGACCGATGCAAATGGTGTCTCAATGATTACTGAAAACTAAAACTTAACACGCGTTCTTTGTTTTTAAAAGCCAGGCCATAAAATTTTATTATCGGGCTGGCCGTTATATTAATTTCGTTTCCCATAAATGCAACGCACTCAAAATGTATTAAAGTGTCGAGCATATCTAATATCTGTAGTAAATAAACATATTAAAAAAACACATTTCTATTTATTATGTATATAAACCATTTGTGAAAATATAAATTTTATTATTATGAGATTGTTTTATTTATTTTTTAAACACAAAAATTTAATTCGTAATTACCTTATATACGTAAATCCCCTTCGAGAAATATGGATACTACATACATAGTTATAATGGAAATTATGTTTACACGAAAAAAAAATGTTACTGTATTACTGTTAAAAACTGTATTTTCTTTAATTGTAACTATGTTTTGTCTCTTAAGTACGTTTTTAGTTCTGGATTTGTTTTTTGTGCGAGACCTAAGTCCATGATGTCGATATCTTTCTTGATGCTATCGACTCGAGATAGTGCGTCTGCTACAATATTTGTTAATTCAGAGATGTGCTGAATGTTGGTGCAAATCTGTCCTATAAAATCTAGATATCGAAATTGTCTAGGACTGTACTTATCGAGCTTCTATGTAAAGGCGAAGGTAATTGGTTTGTGATCAGTGAATATGGTTATGTCTTTGCCTTCGACCATATGTCTAAAATGTTTTATAGCTAAATATATAGCCAATAATTCTCTGTGGTACGCACTATATTTCTTTTCACTATGTGAGAATTTTTTGGAAAAGAAAGCCAAAGGTTTCATACCTATATTCGTTTTTTGTTGTAATACAGCTCTAGCACAAAAATTGGAAGCATCACAAGTGATGGAGATATAAACATCCTTTACAGGATGGCTCAGTAAAGTAGCGTTAGGTAAACTAGTTTTGTAGTCCTCAAAGGCTTGGATCCGCTAGGGTGTCCATTCAATTGGTGCTTTTCCTTTGACATTTTCTTTTAGGGCATCATGTAGTGGTGCTTAAAGCTCAGATTCATTGTGTATAAACCTTCAGTAGAAGTTTAACATACCTATTGTTCTGAAACTATTTTCCTGTGGCATTTTAAGATTTTGTATTTTAAGAACGATTTACGAAGTGGAAATTGAAACGTCAATAAACGTACTTTAACCTTTAATTGTGGTTTATTCTCATTTAAATAGTAATTACTTTAACATACCTAGACATTTATGCAGGTCTTTCACTGTTTTAGGATAAGTGAAATTTTGTACAGCTGCTACTTTTTCTAGGGGAGGTTTGAATCCTGCTGCTGATACTGTATATCCCAAAAAAGTAGTTTCGTTTTTGCCGAACTGACACTTTGCTGGATTAATCACAACGCAAAATTGTTTAAGTCTTTTGAAAATTTCTTCTAAATGCGATATATGCTGCTCTTCGGATTCGGATGCAATAAAAATGTCATCGATGTAGGCGTAGGGAAATCAAGACCACGTAAAATTTCATCTACGAAACGCTGTGGAATAGTTATATGACCACACGACGCTGGTCTACTATACTTTTAGGACAAAATGATCTATATTTTAAAATTAAAACATATACTTTTGTAAAATGTTTAGATAAATACATTTTCTTTGAAATATCTGTTCTGTTCAGACATCAGACTAAAAACACAAATCAGCTACGAGTTTACAATGTTTGTCACTCAAAACCATGTTGCCAACTTAAAATCCCATATCTATTTAAAAAGTTATTTTAAAAAATATTAAATAAAATGGAATAATCTGAATTTAGCATATAGTAAAAAGCACAATTCTAGGTACTTTACTGTATTAACTGTGATCAATTTATTGCTATTGTCGATAATAAAATATAAGGGAAATATTGCAGATATTTAATTTGCGCTGCCTTTTTAGAACAAAAATTTATACAGCCATTGTTGTTTGAATATCGCAGTAATATATTTGTTGTAAAATGACAAAAATATTCATATCATATTTTATGTACTACAATTTGTAATGAATAGAAAAAAGTTGCTGGGAAATTTTAAATTTTGAATATAAAAGCTGCGTATGTATATTTATTATTAAAATGAAAAAATATTACATTGTGAAAAATATTAAAATTTAATTTCATTGCGTTTTAATTGATTATTAGCCAACAAAATCCAATTTTCATATATATATATATATATATATATATATATATATATATATATATATATATATATATATATAAGAATAAGAAAAAAGAAGTACTTGTGACTCGTTTGGAACAAATATATAACTGTTTTGGATGGGTTGGAGTCAATAATAGGGCTATTGGTTAACTATTTTTTTATTCTCGAGCTTTCAATTGTGTTTACAATTATTATCAAGAGCTAAAAAAGACAAAATACTTACAAGGTTGAACTAAAAAGAAAAAACAATTTTTGTTAACTTACCAAATAAAAATTAGTTTGGTAAGTAAAAATCACTGCTTACATGTTCAAAATATTTAATATAAAAATGTTTTGATCTAACAAATGTTTCTCCGAAAATTTCTATAATTTTGAAAACATTTTTTTTAATATAAAAATAATTGAATTTATAAATAAGTTCAAATAGCAACCAATTACAAATAGCCTCAATGTCATAAATGCCAACATAAAATTTTTATTTTTGACAATTATATTGCCAAAAGTAAAACTTCGTTTAAACATTCTTTTTTGTTTAGTAACAAAAAGAAGAAGATTTATTCACCCTTGACAGATGTCTGAAAGAATGTGATAGATATATGGAGAATTAAATATGACATTTTACAAGTTTTATATATAAATCATAAAGAAAGAATATAATTATAAATTTTACTTAAATTTTGAATTTCAGATCTTTTGTTTAAACTCTTATCATTTTTGCTAATACAAACCATTTCCAAAAAAGTCCTTTTAAATTTATTACTTTCACTACATAAAATTTTAATGTTATCAAAATCCATAATATGGTCTTTATCGATTACATGTTCTGCCAAAGCACAAGATGGTTTTTTAATTCTGCAATCACTTTTGTGAGAAATAATGCGATTTGAAAGATTTCTTATCCTCCAGATATGCTACATAGGATGCTTTTTTCTAATATTGGTAATATAAATAATTTAACACCATTTTTTGCTCAATCTCAAAACATTGTATCTAACAATCAGAACATCTATTATCATTCACTACCTTTTATACCATCATTAACACCTAAATTAATACAAACACTAAAGGTTATTGACAATATAAAAATAGCAACAAAGAACATCAAAACTATTTCATCTTTATATTCTAAAACTAAATATCCTATAGACAAATTTGAAAAAACGAATTTAGTATACAGCATTAGTTGTACTCAGTGTGAGGCTGAATATGTTGGTGAGACCGGAAGAAATCTTTCAAATCGCATTATTTCTCACAAAAGTGATTGCAGAATTAAAAAACCATCTTGTGCTTTGGCAGAACATGTAATCGATAAAGACCATATTATGGATTTTGATAACATTAAAATTTTATGTAGTGAAAGTAATAAATTTAAAAGGACTTTTTTGGAAATGGTTTGTATTAGCAAAAATGATAAGAGTTTAAACAAAAGATCTGAAATTCAAAATTTAAGTAAAATTTATAATTATATTCTTTCTTTATGATTTATATATAAAACTTGTAAAATGTCATATTTAATTCTCCATATATCTATCACATTCTTTCAGACATCTGTCAAGGGTGAATAAATCTTCTTCTTTTTGTTACTAAACAAAAAAGAATGTTTAAACGAAGTTTTACTTTTGGCAATATAATTGTCAAAAATAAAAATTTTATGTTGGCATTTATGACATTGAGGCTATTTGTAATTGGTTGCTATTTGAACTTATTTATAAATTCAATTATTTTTATATTAAAAAAAATGTTTTCAAAATTATAGAAATTTTCGGAGAAACATTTGTTAGATCAAAACATTTTTATATTAAATATTTTGAACATGTAAGCAGTGATTTTTACTTACCAAACTAATTTTTATTTGGTAAGTTAACAAAAATTGTTTTTTCTTTTTAGTTCAACCTTGTAAGTATTTTGTCTTTTTTAGCTCTTGATAATAATTGTAAACACAATTGAAAGCTCGAGAATAAAAAAATAGTTAACCAATAGCCCTATTATTGACTCCAACCCATCCAAAACAGTTATATATATATATATATATATATATATATATATATATATATATATATATATACACACATATTATATTTAAATTAGGGGCAACAGAAGGTTAGAGGCGTTAGTTGTCAAGCAGTTAAAGAGGATGAACAACGGTAAGGCAGTAGAACCTGATGGAATACCTGTGGAGGTTTAAAAGGCTCTATGTGATGAAGATGTTGATATTTTTGTGGCAAATGACAAATGATGTTGAAAATATATAAGAAAGAAAGCATGCTCAATGCATGGAGAGAGAAAGTGTGTGATGGTATCATTATATAAAGGTAAAGTCTTACCAAACATGGATACAAATAAAAAATTTATTATCCTTTACAGTGACGGTTGTGGTGCAAAGAATCGCAATTCCACTTCATCGAATGTTCTTTTAAATTCGTCAATGAAAAATAATGTTTATAATATTTAAAAATATATAGAGAAAAACCCTCTATACTCGGTTCACAATTTGTTGATAGCTCACTACAAGTTTAACCCTAATTAGAAAACTGAAATACAAAGAGAATAGGTAATACGATATAATAGTAAAAACCAACATAAAACTGACGGTTTAAGACGTTTTCGACTAACCCACCTTATATCTGAAGGAATACAATACCTTATAATCCTATTACGGGGGTATTTTGAATGGTTAGAGATGAACGACCAGTGTCGTAGAGTATATGATTGAAACACTTATTTGAACTAAATAAATATATTTTTTAAATTGTACTTATGTAAATTGTATTTTTTAATAAACTTTATTTTATTCAAAAATAAAAAGTTTCTTGCTATTTGTAAAAGATACATTTATTTAATTAAGGAAAAAGGCGCCAAATGTCGTCTGGCAAAATTTCCAATGTGTTTTAAATGTATCCATTATTTTCGAATCCGGAGAAAATTAATAAATATTTTTTAAAAATTTAAACGTAGAATGAAAGATTACATTATTACTCAGGGAAGAAAGTCCCTGAAAACTTCTACAATGTTTATTTTAATATGTTATGTAACAGGGGTGAAAATAAAAGAGAAAATATAGTATAATTTTTAATTGAAAATATTGCATGCAAAAGAAACTTTTTATTTATTCTAAAAAATATTTCATTCTGCCTTTAAATTTTTCAAAAATGCTTTTTAGTTTTCTCAGGATTTAAAAAAAAATGGATACATTTAAAACACATTGAACATTTTGACAGGCGACATTTTGCGCCTTTCCCCTTTAATACCTTACGATTACAAGTACTATTATTACCTTATATAATTACGACTAGAAAACTATTCAAATTCAAAATAAATAGGATCAACTTCGAAATCCGAGTCGTCTTGAGGGTTAATAATTAGGTTAATAATCTCTACGGTCGCATCAATTACGTTATCAAGATCCCACATTTTTTGTTCTTCTTCTATTACATGTCTTACTGCATCTTTCCAGTTTTGTTTTGTAATATGTTATAAAGACTCGTATAACAATTTCACGTACAGCTTGTATTTTATATGACGTATTTTTTCTAGCCACATAACTTTTCATTTGTGCCCAAATGAGTTCAATTGAATTTATTTCGCAGTGGTAGGGTGGAAGTCTAAAGACTGTGATGTTTCGCCTTTCCGCCATTTTGTCAACTACGTATTTCTTGAACTTAGATTTGTGTTGCCGGGCAATTTTTAAAAGTTCTGCTTTTACTAATACTATAATTGAATTTGTTCAATCTCCGAAAGTTCAGTCTTCGAAAACATCAGCTGGCATCTCCTCGTGATAGTCTTTTGTGCTTTTGGAATGAAATTCCAACAAACCATGCTTTTCACAACAAATCCTTTTTCACTGCCAATGTGAGAAATTATTAATCTACTGCCTTTACCAGAAGATGGGGAGATACCAGTAGACCAACCTTCCATAAAGGCTTGCCCGGAGCTTAATATATTTTTATCTGACCTATTTTTTTTTTAGAGTATGACCTTAATTTGCCCACGTTTCATCCTGGTAGAAGATGGGCCTTTCGTCAACCCGAAATTTTCGTATGAATCTTAGATAATTTCTTCTCCAACATCATCTTCTCCTCCCGGTCAATCAAAAGTAATTTTCGGTCTGATTTCTCCCACCGGAAATTTAATTCTTTTAAAACTTGTCACAATTTAGTTCGTCCGATATGAGGCAAATCCGGGTCGTCTCTAACTTCTTGTAATATTTTGTTTAGGTTTGGTATTTCTTTTTTGAAAAAAAAATCCATGAATTTTCCTTCGAATACCATTTTTGGCAAATTCATTAATTTCAATAGGCTTTTTCCCTCTCTTTAAGTGTTCGTTTGTGTTTGGGTTAGCTATACCGTGTTTTTTTTTTCTGATAGGAACCTATATAAAGTTGACTCTCCTACGCCCTTCATGTTGGCACAACTTTCGACTATGTTGCGAACAGTGTTTGTGGGATTCTGAGAAACCAGAGCATAGTGAACATTCAGGACAATAGTCTTCTCTCTTGGTGAATAGACAGACTTACTGACTGTACGCAACAGTACCGGTGTAAAACTTGATGATGAAGCCATCACAAACAATCCAACAAAACGAGCACGAGCGAAAGGTACGTATATGTTCGTAGGTATATGGAATAAAAAATCACTCACGCACTGCACATAATTAGCAAAAGAAGTATTCGAGACGCTAATTACTGCCGTAGACGCGGAAACACCGACGAGCCGTAAATTACATGCGATCAAAAACGTACTAAACAAAAAATTGTTTTCGTTCGTAATAACTTCACCCTTTGAAGTTAAGTTTCGAATATAATTATATTATTAAAAATCTGGGGAATTCCATCTTAATTATCTTGCAACGAATAGTACCTTCGGATATGAATTCTAGGTTTTCTAGTAAAGTGATTAAACGCGAAGATTAGTATTGAAATATCCAAAGAGATAAGGTATTCTTATTTACAAAATTGTTAATGGTTAAATTCTTATTTTTATTAATATAATATAATAACCAACATTAGTCGTGAAAGTTTTAATTGTTTTTACAGTATTAAAACATTATATTATTATTTAATGAATAAACACCTTAGGAACGCCTATGATTTACGACCGTTTTAAAAGTTTGAGGCATATTTCGTGCTCTCAACAATTTGTGAACGAAGAATAATTATTTTTCCATTTTATAATACACAAATGGAATGCGATTCTATGCACTCGATAATTGAAAAGAAGATTTCAGGAAGGGTAATAAATGTACCAGTCAACTATGTTAATTTGCTAAAAAATGCTAGAAAAAAATATTTAAACAATGCTTATTTTAAAGATTTTTCTAAAATCAACTTGATCAAGTCAATTCGTCCTGGACCCTGGTGACCTGGTGACTCTGAACCCTGGTGACGCTGGTGATGAACTGGTGACCCTACCGTGCAAAATATTAGAGCATTAAAATACAATTCAGACGGATCCATATAATATAAGATTAAGCATTCTGATGAGTTTCAGATCCTTCCGGTCAGATTCAATAAAAAATGCTCAATTGTTCTCATGAAGAAACTGCCAAAACTTTACCAAGGTAAATTAAAAATTAAACGGGAGAAATTTGAACATCTTCAATCCTTAAAAAGTACCATGGAACCAGATTACCATGTTTTCTATGATAGTCTTGAACATGATTAAGCTTTATTTTTGTGCGTAATTTTTATTTCTAGTTAATATAGATTTATAATGTGTAGCGTTTTGTTCTTTTTTTAGCGACTAATAAAAAATTTTTAATAAAATAATAGTTTTCTTTTTAAATAAAATTTGCTATTTAACGAGTAGTTTATTTGCTAAAAACTATTTAACGAGTTTTTGTATGATTTTTGCCTAAGTCCATTAAATTATACAAACTAAAAGTAAAAGATATTTCTTTTAACATTTCTGAAATTATTTTTCAAAACTAATGTGATTCCAGAAAAAAAAACTGAAAGTATTATAATTACTCTAATATAAAAACGAGTAGTTCGCTCCCGCGATCAAATTGTAATACCCCACAGAAAAGGAGCATAGGTAAATTGGCTCCAGCCATATATTTCTTAGTAAAGATATTTGAATAATGTCTTCTTAAACTTTGTATTTAGCTATTAATACAATACCTCCTTTATTGTTTACAAAAGAATGAGTCTTTTTTAAACAATGCTACTATATAACACTACTTCTTACTTAAAAAAATATTAAAACTATAACGATAATATCACTAAAGTATTATGATGTTAGAGCTCATATTCCCTTGTTCAATATTTGATTGGGTTTTTCCGTATCAGAAGTTGCAATTGATATATTTCTTTGAAAAGGTTGGTAGGTAATTAGTAGTCTACCTGAAACTTTATGATAAGAAATAGGGGTGGTGCAAATCTTAACATTATTACTTTAGTTCCAGTTTGAATGTCTTTATACCTAGTTCATTATGGAGAAATCAGTGTAGTCGAATGTAGTCATAACCATACCCATGAAAGTTTATCAAAAACAGTGTTAAACCGGCAAAAATTAAGTAATAGTGTTAAGGGGAAGGCAATGGATGATTTGTGTGAAAAACCATTGAAGTTGATACACAGCGAAATTACACAAACAGGCACTAAAATTCTTACTGTGGAATAGGTACATTTGATTAGAAAAATATTTAGTATAGCAGAAAACAAGGTATTCCCAAAATTCTGAAGTGTGTACAGGAAGTACATGACTCGTTAATCTCCGTGGAAGTGACAACCAACCAAAAAGATCAATTTTTATTGAAAAATTATTCGGTAAAAAGATTTGTTGCTTTTTCTTGTGTATTTAACTTAACATTTTTAAGTAAATTAGAAACAATTAATGTTGATTGAACTTTTAAATAGTGCACTAAACTTTTTATTCAACTATTTACAGTTCACGGACTCGAAAATGGACACTATGTGCCATTGGTATTCTTTTTGCTTTCAAATAAGTTAACAAACTTATATGTGACTGCCTTTAATTGTTTAAAGACGGAGTGTCAAAAATTGTACTTAAATTTTAGTCCCAAGGTTGTGTATGCCGATTTCGAAAAAGCAATCCATGCAGCTGTAAGTGAAGTGTTTCCATCTGCGAAAATAAAAGGATGTAGGTTTCATCTCGGACAATCATGGTTGAAAAAAATTCAAAAAGTTGGTCTGGCTACTGAGTATTCAAACGACAATGAAGGTGAGTGTTTTGCTTTAGACTTTAGTGAAATATTACCAGCACAATACCAAGCCGTACAACAATTTGCTGACTACTTGGTAGACAACTAAGTTCTGTCATTGATTATAAACCACACCCTAGATAGCTCACCTCGTGGTAACCGAAAGACGTATCAACAACTAGATGACACCATTCGAAAACCGTATCGAGATTTCTCATTCTCTCTCTGACTTGCGAGGAAATAGGAGTAGTGTCAGGGCCGAACTTACCCTATAGGTGTATTATCTGTGATTAGTGTTGTGAGAAGTTATAGCGAATTTTTATCAAAAAAAGGATTTTAAATAAAATGGCCTCTGTAACGCATAAGTGTGTTTACGCGGGATGTTTTGAAAGAAACGATGGAACAAATAATAATATATCTTTCTTTAAATTTCCCCTGAAAGACGTAGAGCGCACAAAAATTTGGCAAAGAAATTGCGGGAATATTGATATTTTATTGATGGATATCAGTAACCTGAAACAGAGGGTAATTTGCCAGCATCATTTTGCAGTGCAACATATTTACCAAAGTGGCCAAAGAAAATTATTAAGGAAAAATGCAGTTCCTTTAAAATTTATACAGTTAGCAACTGATTTAGGTGAGTACTCAACTTTGGAAATATTTTTATGTTTGCCTAATGCGCTTTGTCAATGAGAATAATACTGTTAAAATATATTTTATATTAAATCAGTTGATATTGAGTGATTTATATATTTTTTATACAATTAAATCAAAAGAGATTTTTTTAATATGAATGCGTTGTTAGTATCATCATCATCATCATCATCCTCATTGGGTATATACCAAAAGTGTTAGTGTGTGATCAAGCATCTAATAATAGAGCTTTCTTTAAGCTGTTAGGCGCATGTAAGGATCAACCTGCAATAGAAATAGGAAATCAGAGGATTTTCACTGTATTTGATACACCCCACTTATTAAAAAGTCTAAGAAATAATTTTCTTAACAAAAAGTTGACGTTTTTTGCCGATTCTAAACAAATATCGTGGCAAGATATTGAATACACATATTCAGTTGCCTCAGCAATATCAACAGCTATAGCTGTAGGGCAGTTAGACACCAAAACGGCTCCTCATACTGCTGAATTTTTGAAAATTATAAATGATATTTTTGATGGTCTTAACAGCAAATATTGTAGTGATAGTAATCCAAACAGAAAGCCAATGTCAACTTTAAGCAAGTCAACTCAAAACTTAAAAGCAGGTTTTGAATATTTTAAAAAAATTAGTTTTTGAAAATCAGAAAGAGAGAAATAATATTCACTGTCTACACGGCTTTCAGTGGACAATTTTGTCAGTTTTATGTTTGTTAGAGGAACTTCAAAAATATAATGTGTCATATCTTTTAACATCTTTTCTGAACCAAGATCCTCTAGAAAAATTTTTCTCGATTGTCCGCAATAGGGGTGGCTTAGTTACTAAAAATAGCCTATTTTTAGTTTAATATTTGTGTTATGCTTAATGGCAATTCTTAACTGACTAACACCTAGTGTTAGTCAGTGAAGAATTGCCATTAAGCAGAACACAAATATTAAACTAAAAATTGCTTTAGATAATGGAAATTGTGAAATAGCACAAACTGATAATTTAGATTTAACCCACGAAGCAACCAGCGTCGAAATGTCTGTCCATTGAAACCCAAACAGTTCATGTAGAAAAATCTTTAGACAAGCAAAAGGAAAATAATGACAACCAAATTTTAAGCACGGCAAATTCCAGCAAATCTAGCATAACAAATTTAGAAACGTGTGCTGTTACATATGTCGCTGGTTATATTTACTATAAGATTATAAAGAATTTGAATTGTATTAAATGCCAGGAAGATTTGCTAAAAGACAATAAAATTCTATTACAGAAACACGAACTAATGTTACTTTTCAGAGATTATGGCGCAAACGAAGAAATAAAGTTTCTTCAGAGGCCATCAGATTTGTTTGTTACTATTACTACAATATTGTTAGAAAAGTTTGACGAGGCTTTTGATTTATTTAAAGTAGATAATACAGTTTTTGAGAAAATTGAAACCTATGTGACTAAGCATATTTTATTAACTACTAATTGGCTTGAAAGCTGTGAAGACCATAAAAGAAAAATTATAAAATTCTTGGTAAAAATCAAACTTTTAAAAACTTGTCAGTGGTATAACGTTAATGAAAGTAAACAAAAAACTAAAAGGGAAAAGATTCACAGAAAATTACTTATTTTCGATAAAAGTAAAGGTAAAGAAACTTCAAAATGCAAAAATTTGACAAATAAACATCAAAAAATTCAACAGACTGACAGCCACAAAAGTAAACAAACCAGAAACATCACAAATTGTACTTAAAATAAATATGAAAACGTCTTTTTTCTAACTATATCTTTGATACATGTAAATCTACACTATATCAATGTACTGAGTCTAGGGCATTCATAAAAATAACATGTGTTTTTACTTAATTATAGCTGATTTTTCTTTAGTTTTATGCGTGAAAGAGAATGATGCTAGATCAAAAGTATGTGTCTTATCTACAATAAGACATTAACAAGATATAATATAAGATATTAACAAGTATTTTTTAATATCAGTATATCTTAAAACCTTGGAATCATATGGAAAACTTTTTTATTCAGTTTAGGAAAAAATGTATTATTGATAAAAACTTGCATGTCCTAAAACTCAAAATGAAAGAATCAGATGTCAAATAGTATGAGTCGTATACCAAGTTTGTTAAAGAATATTAATTCTTCTCAAGAGTAATATACCTTTATTTTTATAGCACTTTCATATAAATATGAACGTGGTTTTTATTTGTTCTCGACTTTTAATAATAAATTGTTTCGATATTGTCAATAATGAAAGTACTTCTTGAGAACAAGAAATAATAAATATTTTTTTTCCTAAAATTTTATTTTACAATCTTAGTTTGAAAAGAATTGACATTCAAATATATTTATTTACTTTGTTTTGAAATATGAACTAATTAGTGATGCTTTAAACTTTCTAATCCTGTCCGTTTATTAGCTTTTACCTATTGTTCCTAGGCAGATGGCCCTCAACTATTTATATGTTGGAAATTCCCTGTCATTTAATCAAGATAAGCACTTGCATTATTCATTTTTAACGTTGATATTTTGTGGTATTTTGTCAAAGTTAAAATTGCATTTGGTATTCAATACTACTTGCTTTTAAAACCTCGATGACCTAATTCCAGATAGTCCTCAGAAAATTTTTAAATGTAAAAAGTATTCGATCGAACAGTAAATCATATTTATTTTAGTTCACCTCTATACAATTTCTTATTTTGTACAGAATATAATTGACTTCTATATTGCCATTTCTAGATAAATTGTCAATTTTTTATAGTACAATGTTACTATCAGAACAAAATTTATATCCTCTTCTTCTTGTCGAAGTTCCTTCTCCTATCGAAGGTTGGCCATCACCACAGCTATCCGCTAGCCACTTTATTGGCGGCTGCTCTGAAAAGATCTATTGAGCTGCAACTATATCACTCTCTTAAGTTTTTCAGCCAGGAAATTCTTCTTCTACCTATGGATCTTTTACCCTTAATTTTACCTTGTATTATGAGCCTAATATCTCATATTTCGCACCTTCGGTAATGTGACCTAAATATTCCAGCTTTCTTATGTTAATGTTCTTTATCACCTCGCAATCCTTTTGTAACATTGTAACCTTCTTAACACTTTTGCATTTGTAACTCGTTAGATCCGTTAGATCTCGTTAAATCGTGAATAGACTAAATCTGGAAATAAATTCTGTATATTAGCTTGAAATATTTTAATTTGCATCAATTCTCGAAATTAATTTGTTTGAAAAGTTACAAAAAAGTAATTTACATGAGATGTAATTTATCACTGCTAATTGTATTATGTATTTTATATTTTGTTATTTTTTTTTGTAGTGTATTGATAAATAAATAATTTTTAGAAAACCTCTACTGTTTTCATTAATCACGTTACATTTCATTACAAGCACGTTAAAATTATTTGTGAAAATGCTGAATGCCATCCTTATATTGTCATCTATTGCACTAGACAATGGCCGGAGCAGGTAATTCAAATTTATTTTTCAATCTTGGCAAAGATTTGAATTATTGTCGCCACCATACAGTCTGGTAGTACTTTGGCGTGAGGGGCAAAGAGGTGTAAGTGGGCGGAGTTTAACACTGAATTCGTTTTACCCTAAGAGTGAGGTATCTATGGTTCTGTGAAACCAAAAAAAGTGTACCGAAAAGTACTTCTAGAGCGTCAAAAATTTGTTGATCACAAAATAGCGCAGTTAAAGCAAAATATAATTAGCAGATTTGATTTTGTCAAATGTATTTCTTTTAGATTTCTAACGAAATAAATGCCTCGTTTTAATTTATATTTGTTTAATTTTGTAATGGTAGAGAATATCCCATATTATGTTAGTTTTTACACTTGTATTGTTTTCTTATTATACCTATATTTTAGAATAGGCACAAAAATTATTTCAGTAATTTTTAAAAACAATTCAAAATTTCTAATATAATTTCTAAATCAATCACTAACATTTTTCAAAATACATAACAGTAATGAGCGCGCTAATAACCAGCAAAATAACGCAAAGGATGGAAAACGTAATTAAGTTGTGAGATAAATAGAAATCAAACTAGTGGAGATGGGTAATTTAGCGATAGAACCTATAAATTTCATTTATTGTTTCCCACCTTCAGATGTAAGAGTTTGAAAACCGCTGTAACAGTGACATATTTAGTTGACATCCTTATCTGATACGTCTAAAGGTGGGAAACAGTGAATAGAATGCAAATTTATAGGTTTCTATCGCTAAATTTCTCATCTCTACTAGTTTCATCTCTTTTATCTTACAACTTCATATGTTTTCCATCGTTTACACTGTATTTATATAAATATGTAACTACCAATATTTGATATAATTTCGAATATAAAATACAAAAGCCGCAGTACCTATTTTCCTGGTGTTAATTTTCCTAGAACTTAGTAGATAAATACTTAATCCGCGTGACCCTTGGAGCGAAGTAGGTTATGGTTTTCGGAGCGAACTAGTATGTAATTAAGAGGGTTTTTTGATCTTTTGAGCGAACTAGTGTGCTCCGATAAAAACTGTTTTTTTCATTTCCTATAAAATTTACATTTTGGTATACTTCGTTCACAATTATAAGAACTGACTTATGCAGAATTTAAAAGTATCCCGCTGATAAAGTCGAAGCCATAAAGGGATTTGCCTCTTCAGGTAAATAGTAAGAAGGGCCGGCTTAAATTTTATATTTTATTTGTCATTTACATTACATATTTAATTTAAATAAATATCTAGATAATTAAGGGAAAAAATACATAAACTGATGGAGTATTAGAATTAATTAATTATTATATTTTCTGTCTCGATTCTTTATTAAATATATCCAAATTTTTAAAGTCATAAACAATTTTTGTTTTGTTAAAAAAATTGCAAGTGAAATAATAAAATGGTGAAGTGAAAATTAAAATGAATTAATGTAGATATATACATATAGCTAAATATGATTATATTTTATACTTCATGTAAGGAAAGAAGTGTTTTAAGTGTTAGTAAGGTATAAAGTATGTCTGAAAAAGTTAGCAACAAATGGGAAATTTCTTTATTATTAATTTCATGAAAAAAACTATTCTTCATAAACATTTCTGCATTTCATAGAAATCAATAATCAATAATCAAATTTATAAAAGTTCAAGTTGTATACACCGAAAATCAAAAATATTGATTTATGCTTAAAAGTGAAGTGCTTTTAAATTTAGGTGCAGCATAAAATGTTATTTTAATTTGGTTGTAGGATTTAAAAATTATTTTTAATTTTAGATTCATGGCCTTTTAATGATGTATCAGTAGGTGCATTAATTTTTAATTTTATTTTTAATTTACCTTATTCAATATACAAAATCAACAAATGCAAAAGTATTTTTTATTTACTTTTTACTTTAAATGTATTATTTAATTATTAGAAGGCCATGAATCTAAACTTGGACATAATTTTTAATAGCTACAAACATTTTAAAATTACATTTTCTTGCATATCTAAATTTAAAATCACTGTCCTCTTCAGTATTAATTAATAATTTTGATTTTTCCTATCTACCACTTAATATTTTATAAGATTATCTGTTAATGATTTCTATGTGATGCATAACCTTTAATGAAGAATAATTTTTTTTCGTAAAATTATTAATAAAGAATATTTCCCATTTTTTGCCACCTTTTTCAGACATGAAACGGAAAACTTAAACATAACAAGTCAACATGAATAAATATGAACCTTTTAAAACGAGTACATCGGTACTCACCGAAGGTACCTCAGACGTTCAGATACAATTAGCGTCTCTTTGTAAAGACAATGAAGTCGACTTTACTAAAGTAACAAGACATTTACTTAACACAGACACTACACAGTACTCCCCTGAGCTAGTGATAAGTTTTAGTCTAAAAAAATCATTATGAAATTGACTGGCCAGTGTGAAAACTAGTGCCAATAAAACACAAAACACACACTATATACAGTTGTGCTATGCTTGGCTATTATGCCGGTCCTGGCAGCTTTGGTAGCTATGATAATTATACAACAATAGAGTATTTACAAGGGATTATTCAGTTTTACAGCTGTTATTAAAATAACTTTTATAATGAGACACTAAATTTCTGGATACAGTATACTTACGCAATTTTTATATGGTGCCGACGATATGTAAAATTACAATGAATTGTAATTATTTCGTCACGAATATTAAAAATTTTTCATATAGAAAACATAATAAAATAAAATTAAAATTCACAAGGAAACTTTAATTCTTGTAATAATTATTATATTTATTTAATAACACTAAATAAATAATGCGATCAATTAAAATTAACTGCGTCGATCATGAAAACAGTGCTCGAACCAGGAAAAATACAGGATATTTTCTAAGAAACGGAAAAATAACAAACAAATATTGCAATATAAATCAATAGATTATATAGGCAGGTCAACAGGAAATTAGTAAAGATAATAACACAATAAAACACTTTCGTATAAAAAAACATAATCGATATGAAACTTTATTTTTGAGTATGGGTATAATATAAAATATCGTGCAACTATAAGCAATAAATGAATTGCATAACTGAGAAATAAAGCCAAATAATTAAATATATGCATGATAAAACTATAATAAACTAAAACTAGTACTTAGAAAGATATATACAAAATTTATGAAAAACTTGAACAATAAATTTAATTATTACCCAAAGAAGATACTGCGATGTGGCCTCAGATGCCATATCGGGGAATTTACAGCAATGAAGGAGCTCATAAATTTGCCACAAGAGGATTAGCTACAAAATACTTCAGTCCAGAGCAAAATTTATATAAGAATATGATCTAGTAGAACTGAAGTATGAAAGCTCTCCAAAGAGCATTGAATTGCTTAAAACCAAATAAAGCACTAAAAGTTAATAGCATTGCTGCTAAGTTTTACAAGTTTCTTCCAGAAATCGAAAAACAGCTTGTTCTGAGCTTGTTAATAATTTTTTCGGCAAATCAGACTGCAGTCAGAGTTTTTATGGTGCAATAATGTTTCCACTTTAAAAGAACGGAAACATGAAAAATGCAGAAAGTTATTGAGGTATTAGCTACTTAAATGCAATAGCCAAACTCATTACTGCATTGGCTTTAACCAGATCTACCTCATTGGTACAACATAATTTTGTACCAATATTTTGTACCAAAAAATTTGCACGGGGAGTAAAAAATATTTATGCATTTTTTGTGGACTTTAGTGCTGTTCTTGATACAGTTGATCCGCGGACCATTTTTCACAAGTTAAGTCACTTGAAATATCTACTAAAGTACTTGTTTTGTTAAAAAGTATATATTCAAAAACAAAATCGGCATTCTGGTCAAAAATGGTCTATCTAAATGGTTTGACTGTAAAGTAGGAGTGAGACTGAGATGTATTCTTAATGGAAGTCCATTACCGATTTCGCTTTTCTTGAATGACGTACAGGTACACGAAACATAAATGATTAGATCATTATACTTTTGTTATGTGCAGATGATTAGGTTTTGATGGCAGTCAATCCAAGGGTGCTACCACGGATAATTATCAAACTAGAAAAATACTGCATTAGGTATGTAGAATCTAAAAATAAATTTAGATAAATCCAAAATCATTGTATTTAGAAGAGGAGGTGGAGTAATCTAAGAATCTTGAAAACTAAATGATCGAGTATTAGAGGTAGTGAATAACTATAACCATCTAGGAATAATAATAATACCCAAGTTGTCGATTAAAACTCATCTGAAGATGGGCCAAAGTTTGGCAAACGTCTCTATTCACACGGCTTGAAGTAGTTTAGGGTTAAATACTGATATACCCTTTGCGTCTAAAGTAATAGTGTATGAGTCGGTCGTACGATCAATCTTGATTTACGGAGCTTAAGAATGGTGTCTCGTTGAGTACGATGAGGTGGAAACAATCAGAATATTGCATTAAAAAATATTATCTAGTCCAAGGTATACGTTTATCTAGTATTTCTAGAGTTAGTCTATATAGTGCCTCAAAAAAGAAAAATAGAAGGGGTTTGCTTGGTAAAAGATTTTTGTAACGCCGTCCGCTTTCAAGATACAGGGCGTTGAAGACAAAAAAAATTGTACCTCATTTTTTAAGATTTTGTCGAAACTTCTGGTATATTATAACATTGTAATTCATTTTTTTACGAACATGTTTTGGAAGCTGATACACGAAGCTGAAGCAAGTATTATTAAATATAACTTTTTGAAAAATTCCTTTATAAAAGGTTTAATAATTAATAATATTTATTATATAGTATAATAAAATAATATTTAATATTTCATCATCAGTGACAATACAGCTTGTTATGAGCCAAAGTCTTCTTCAGAACAATCTTCCCAAGCCCCTGTCTCTGGCAACTCTTCTCCATGCTTTAATTTCGATGGATTTTAGATCATCCTCTATGTTATCTTAATACCTAAGTTTTGGTCTTCCTCTGACTCGTCTTCTCACCGGTCCTCTTCGGTCAAAAATTTTTCTGGGTTCCTCCATATATTTTCCTTGGAATTTTTCTCTCGAAACGTTTAGGCAATTCTTGGTAAATTCTGTGTAAGTGACCACTTTTCTGACCTGTATGTTAACACTGGCCTTATTAGTGTTTTATATATGGTAACTTTAATTTTTCTGGGTAGTTTTGGGGCCATCTGTTTCCTCAAGCCATAATAGCACTTATTGGCAAGCACTATTCTTCTTTTAATTTCTCCGCTGACATTGTTGTCTTTAGTCAGCGGCATGCCCAGCTAGACCAAGGTGTCTACACCTTCCAGTTCCAGATCATCAAGTAATAGTCTAGGTATCTGGTTGCCTGATCTAGTACAATACATATACTTGGTTTTCTGTGCGTTTATTTTTAATCTTATTCTCAGTGCAGACACTCTTAGTGATCGAAATGCTTTGATCAGAGATTCTGTGGGCCTAGCAATAATGTCTATGTCATCTGCATATCCAACCACTTGTACAGATTTATTAAAGATGGTGCCATTCGTATTATTATGGCACTCTTGAATTACTTTTTCTAGTGCAAGGTTAAATAAGAGACACGACAGTCCATCTCCCTGTCTCCCTGTCCATTTTTACAATGGAAGGGCATTGAAAAGTCTTTTTGGATTCTGACTACACTCTCTACCCCTGTGAGTTTAAGTTCCGTTAGTTCAACAAGATGAAGCGGCATTTGAAATTCCACCATAGCCTGTAGTTTTTGTCTGTTGACTGAGTCGTATGCTGCTTTGAAATCCACGAATATGTGGTGGGTGTCGACCCCGAACTCAAGCGTTTTCTCAAGAATCTGCCTGACTGTGAAGATTTGATCCGTTGTTGATTTATTGGGTGGGAAACGGCACTGGTAGTTCCCAACTATTTGTTCAGCATAGGGGATCAATTTTATGTACAATTCATTGGACAATACTTTATGTGCCACGTTAAGTAGGGTGATGCCCCTATAATTATCACACACCATCATATCTCCCTTTTTGTGAAGAGGGTGCATTACATCTAATTTCCAGTCCGCAAGCGTATTCCTTCCGTTGCCAGATTTTGGTTTATAATTTATGCATGTGTTTAAAAAGGGTGTCACCACCATTTTTAAAGAGTTCGGCAGGAAGATTATCCAATCCGGGAGCTTTGTTATTTTTCAGTTTTGGAATGGCTTCTCTAATTTCTTCTTCGTTGGGGGGCGGCTCTTGAGCGTTTTCATCCATTTCAGGCAAAGTAATTTCTATTTGATCTTCTTCACGTATATTTAATATTTTGTATAATTATTATTATATAGTCCGTCTAGAAGGTATCCGGAAAAAAGAAGGCAGAATTATAATTTAACGGTATTTATTTCTATCACTTGAAATATAAAATTTCAACAAATAATTCATCTCATTTACTTATACAACCTTCATTTAAATCTAAACACTTACCTAAACGTCCAGGTAACCCGAAACTAGGTCAAGGCCATAATTTTCGGTAATGGTGTCCCAGGCCTGTAAAACTGACCGAATCAAACCTTCTTTATTTTGTGGCGCTGCTTGTTCCACTTCAATCTTCATCAGTCCCTATATGTTTTCAACGGGTAAAGATCTGGAGATGCTGCTGGCCACGAAATTGTTGCCAATTCGTGTTCTTGCATCCAAGCTTTGTAACGTTTGCTTCAGCGTTTGTCCAAATTTTACGTCAAATCTGTAATGTTTTCTTGATTTTCGTCCCTTTTCATAAAAAATATTTGTTGATTTTCTGGGATTTTTCGAGATTTCAGGGGGGTGAAAATTATGTCATCATTATTAATACGGGCGGGCATGTTTTCGACGCTGAAGTACCTGAGGGTCTTAAAAGTACCCTTGTTTTGGACGCTGCCGGAAGGATTATCGCAGGTACCAGATATTAGATATAATTAGGGTTTAATGATGGTCATTGAAATTTACTTAGTTACTAGTTATTAGTTTGTCAGAGAATAGTGAAAAGTGAACATGGAAATTTCAACGTTAGTAAATAATCGTGGTAAAATTTTGCCCAAAGTGAACAGTTTTACTTTTTCTCAAGATAAAGTAATAAAATCGGGAGAAACGTATTGGAGGTGCGTAAAACGGTCGTGTAAAGCGAAGATATTCACGAAAGGGCCAGAAAAGTTAGTGATCTGAAGTAATCTAGAACATAATCACTAGTGTGATATCAAGACGCTTAATAGACAGATTGTGCGTAGCAGTGCCAAAAGGAAGGCTAAGGATAATTTGACCGAAAGGCCGTCCAAAATCATACATAGTGCTTTGAAAGAAAATGTAGATTGCTTGAGCCACATGTCTGTTAAAGACGTTAATTTAATACGAAATCAAATATACAGTGAACGGCGAATGGCTCACCCGAAACTGCCCAAAAGTGAAGAAGAAACTATTGCTGCGGTAAATATTATGGATATCAAAACACTTAAAGACGAGAATTTTATATTTGCGGTTAAACTAAGTTCTAACATTATCATCTTCTCGTGTAACACTAACATGCGTTTTCTGGGCGGCAGTGAAACGATTTATATGGACGGTACATTTAGTTACTGTGCTCAATATTTCAAGCAATTTTTTACCATACATGTATTTATCAATGGACATTATATACCATTGTGTTATTGTTTACTTCCCGACAAATCGGAACAAACCTATATAAAACTATTTAATGTTTTGAAACGCAAATGTGAAGTAATTGGTCTAAAATTCAATCCAAAAATCATTTTCTCCGATTTTGAAATTGCTATCCACAATGCTGCGCGTTTTGAATTTCCAAATGTGCACATTAAAGGGTGCCGTTTTCATCTTATGCAAGCTTGGTATCGTAATATCGGTGGTTGTGGTTTAATTCGGGAATATAAATTGGCAGACAGTGAAATATCTAAATGGCTGAAATATATTTTTGGGCTGCCATTTTTACCTCCCTTAGAAGTCGAAGAATCTTTCATATATGATTTTATGGCTATTCAACCAAAGGATTCAAAAATTGAAAAGTTTTCCGACTACTTGTTGGACAACTACATTGGCAACCACGCAACATTTTCGTCGGAGATGTGGGCTGCGATGAGTGAGAGTTAACAATTAACAACTAATGCTTGTGAATCGTTCCACTCGCGTTTTAATGATAATTTTTACCATGCTCATCCAAATATTTTCCATTTTATTGATGTTTTAAAAAATTTTCAAATTGAAACTTACATTAAAATTAATAGTGTCTGTAATAGTGAAAGTAATATACTTAAAGATCCAAAGAGTAGAAAAAAAATTATGTTCGTTAGAAATAAGATACATGAGTATCAAACTAACTGTATCGATCGATTCCATTTCGTAAAATGTATGTCGTATTTATTTCAAAGTGACAAATAAACCTTATCAAGCTTAATCTCTAGAATTTTATTACCTGACTTTCCATTTACATTTCAATTACACTCAGCGTCCAAATCATGTATGCAGAAACAGGTAATTTTATTTTTCAGTGTCGAATTTTAAATTTAGCGTCCAAATCATGCACGCCCATTAATACTGCGACAGACTATTCCAGCCAAATTAAAAAAAAAGTAAGTTTTTACGGTAAATTTCAAATAGACTCAATTTTTCCGAGGTTTCCCATATTTCCCGGCCATTGAAAACTATGTAGTTATTTATATTTCGACGAGCAACCCCAGATTAAAAAAAAGAGGCTTCTAGCTACAATGGAAACCGAGATAATGTAAATTTTTTCTACGTGTTTCAATTTGAAGTTCCGATCTCGAAAACAAAACGGGGGTGAAATAAAAGGGCTGTCAGTTTCGAAAAATTTGATGATTTTATAGATTAGTTTTCAGTCTAAAGTTTAGATTTTTATTTAAAATTTGTGCAAATTTTACTTCTTAATGTTTATAAATATTGGCGATATGATTTTTTTTTAAAATAGTCCCTAACTTCGTTCCTATTGGTCATAGAAGGTTAGGTGAGTTTATGTGAGTTTTTTTACCAGCTATCAAATGGTTGTACATACAAATCTGTAGCTTAAAAAATATAGAAGTTAATACAATTGTTTATAAGTAAATAACATACTCCTTTTTCAAACGTTTATTTTGTAAATAATTTCGATGAAAACGCAATATGCATTTAACTTCTGAGATAGTTTAAGTCTTAAAGAATCCTATGAAATTTGCCAATGTGTCTAGCATCATTAATAGAGCAAGTTCAATAGTTTAAATATTTAGCCTCGGGGATAAATAAATTAAATAACTTTTAAACTATTTGACCGATCGGGAAGAAATTTCGCACAAATTTAAAAGACGGTAATTCCTCGATGTTTAAATGTATTAATGACATTTTTTTTTGGTAATAAAATAACTAATAAAATTTATAAATAAGTGCAAAAAAACTGATTTTTTGCAAATATCTCCGTAAATTATTTATCAACTTTAATTTAAAAACGGGAAAATAAAGATATTCTTGATATAAGAAAATGATATAAATATTGTTTATGTAAAATATAAAGGAAAAAACTTATAGACCAACAATCAAATTGTGACCATAAATTATTGTTTAAAAAAACGCAAGGTATAAATACGATTACTTTTTCATCTTTTCGTCACCTAGTAACCACCAACTATGTCTTAAAAGCTCCAGATATCCGTGAAACATTTTTCGACCTTTTTTTAACCAGACTGGGCTATTCTGACTTTACTATTCTTCACATAAGAGACGCTACTACCGTATACCGGTATATTGTGTTATAATTATTGCCAGGAATTAAGATTCACTAACCAACTCTCAAAAATAAAAAAATATAGAGAGTACTCAGTGAAATCAAATTATAAGTATTTCGAAAACAAAACGAAATAAACGTATTTTCAATTAAAATTTTGTGTACTTCCAATTCTTTTCTTTTTATTTAATGTAAATAATTATTATTTTTCTAACTTCTTTACGCTGTATGCACGCCAGTGTTTAAAATTAATGAATTTGTAATAGTTGGTAACGAATTCTACAGGAGCTGACGTTTAAATAACAATTATAACCGCTCTAAGAACCCTATTTCCTTTACGTAAATCTTGCAATAGGAAATGCACTACGTTGTCAAACAGCATAAGTCATCAAAACTTGTCCTTGTATGTAACTTAGTTTCAATTACACGTAAAACTAGTTTGGTGGGACTGTGACAAAGCACGTGGTAAGCTAAGTATAGAGTACACAGCAAGTCATGTGATGCAGAAGATTTAAGAATTCTTTTCAGATTAGTAAAATATTATGATTCTGGTAAATTATAAAATTACAGTTTATTCATTAAATTTACCACGTGAATACTAACGTTATTAATATGTTAGGTAGGGAATATTACTAACTACGCATCTTACTAAGTCCTAGTAATTAATATATTTTTTTATAATTTACACTCTCAAAATCAATGAAAAGATGATGTGTGTCTATATTAAAGTTACTAGTATTTTCCAAGATTTGCCTCAAGACGAAGATCTGATCTATTGTAGACTTCTGCCTGCAGAAACCACATTGATATCCCCCAACTATTTGTTCCGCATATGGTCTTAATCGGTCATACACAATATTTGACAGTATTATATTATATGCCACAGTTAGTAGCGTTATTGCCCGGTAGTTGTTACATTGAAGCTGATCTCCCTTTTTATGTAGTGGGATAATTACTCCTGTATTCCAGCATCGTGGCAGTTGTTTATTATTCCATATATTCACTATTAGTTCGTGTATCTCATTCAATAGGGAGTCTCCGCCTTCCTTTATTAATTATATGCTAATGTTGTCTAATCCAGGTGACTTGTTGTTTTTCAGTCTGGTAACTGCTTTTTGCATTTCAGCAAGGGGGGGTTGTTTCTCTAGTATCCGTTTGATCCATTATAATTTCATCATATAGTGGATCTTCGTTTTTTTCAAACTTTCCTTTGAAGAATTCTGTCCATCCTTATAGTATTTCACACTGTTGAGTTACTATATCTCCTTCTTTGTCTCTGCACATCATTATCCTTGGTTTAAATTCTGTTCTACTTTTGTTAAGTTTTTGGTAGAATTATCTGTTTTCTGATGGTTTATTTGGTTCTTCCATTTCTTGGAGTTCTTTTTCTATGTGTTTTATTTTCTTTCTGCGATGTATTTTCTTCTCTTCCCTTCTTAGCATTCTATATTCTTCCTCTGCCATTCGTGTTCTATTTTGTTATTGTAGTCGTTGATATGCATTATTTTTCCTTTCTGTTATGTTACGACACTCTTCATCAAACCACTGTCTTTCAGTTGATTTGAGCTTTTTTGTAGACCCAGGTCTCTTTGGCCGCGTCTTGTATGATGTTTTTACACGCTTCCCATTCTCTGTTTATATCCTCTTGCTTTGTCTGTTTTCTAGCCTTCCTGTTATATATTCTTTGTATTTTGCCTTTTTGCTGTTGTCTGCTAAGTTTTTTATTTCGAATTTTTTAATTTTGGATCCCTTTTCTTTTTTAATGTTTGAGATTCTGGCTCTTATTCTACTTTCCACTAGGTAGTGGAACTTTAATAATTCAAAATGACTAAAGTGAGTGATACTCATGTATCTCTGTGGACAAAAAAAGATCCAGAATAAATTTTATAGAACAAAAAAAAGTATTAGGCAAGGCCTGTGAAAGAGTAGTAAGTTCTCCCAAATTATTTAAATGATTTTAAAAATAATACGATGTAAAAGCGTGTTCTATCAAAATTTAAATTTATTCTGAGCTTTCATTCAAAGCTAAATATGAATATCAATTTTTTTGTGACTGTAATACAAAATTTCTATTTTCTAAAGCCTTTTTGATAATATTCCTGGGAACACTGTGTTACTGTTATTTTATTTCGGAATCATCTACCACAAAACGACCATTGTATCACTCCATAAAAACATATAAACTGACAATGTCAAAAATCATCGGGCGTTTATTTTACGTTAAATAAAAATTTTAATCGTAAAGTCCCCAATTATATATAAAATAAAAGGTCTTTATTTGTAAAAGAATCGCAAATAGATCAACATGTTTTTACTGAAAAACATAAAAATAGTTGTGGAATAATAAGCAAAACTTACATCTCGTAGGCTTCTTTACAACAATGCATTTCATCTTTGACATTTTTAAAAGCAAGTAAAAATTTGCAGCTACAATGAAGCGATAATATGTGCAAATATTTCACTAAATCTGGAACAAAGTCCTAAATTTAAAGAGGATTTAAAAACATTTTGCTGCCAAAAGGTAATTCACTAGTTTACGTTTTATACGAAAAAAATTATGTTTTTGTAATTAATAAAGACGGATGCCAGAAACAAAAACTAATATCTCAATTTCTGTACATTTTCTGTGGAATTTAGAATTTTTTTATTTAAAACGTATAATTATGAAAAAATAACAGTAATTTAGATTAATTTTATCTTAAAGATCCGCCATTATGTCCAGAACATTTATGTCCCAGTCAAACTTTTTTGGAACATATATGTAGCACTATAATAACCCATCAGACACCAAATTATTGCTTTATTTTAGAAAAGAAAAATCGAAAATACAAACTACATCTTATATTTTAAAAACAAAAGGACTAAAACTAAGATCAATTTTTAATGTAAATGAAAAGGAGTAAAACATGTTTTGCACAAGGGTTAATTGCAGCTCTGACATAGTGTAGTGGTTCGTTTTTCTTTTTTTTTTTCTGAGAAGAATATCGTTGACATCTTTTAAGGGTCTTTCCCTCGATATGTAAATAATCTCCCATGTTATACTTTTTTTTGTGTCTTTTCTAGAAGACGTCCAAGTGAAGTCGTGGCTTTTCTTTTAACAGCAGCATGGCTTCTTCCCAATGAAATAAATTCCTCAGCTATATTAACTAGAAGAGACAAAAATGGTGTTTTTTCTTTCCTTTTAAGATCATTGTGTAGTAAATTAAAATTTATAATAGTCATAATCAAAAACCAAATTAATACTTTTTATCACCATTTGCTAGACTTCCTATGAAAGTCATGCAAAACCCAAAATATGATCTGTTAGGTCCACGCCGCTGTTTTCTCCTTGTAGTTATCGACAAGTTTAGGATATCGCACATTTCTTTTATAGTCATTCTTTATTTTTCGTTTCACTTTTACTTGCGTATTTTCGAAGGAATTACTTACTGTTAGTATCTTGCTTTCTGCAAACTATGGTGCCGTGGTTATTTACTTTGAATTTTGAGTCACCAAGATTCAAATCCCCAACACATTTGGGTACATTTACTCTCGTTACAATTATTGTTCCTATCGCTGGATAACATAGAGTATGAAGTAGTGTAATAGATGAGAAAAATCCTGTCAAAACTCAATAATGGGTCAGTTCCACTTATAGCACTAACTAATTTGGTCACTACTCTTTCTCCAAATAATAAGCTAGTATCATTTTTTGCTTCCTTTCCCTCGTATATATTAAAATCATATACATATCCTGTTGTATTTTCTGTGCTATTGTATTGTATTTACATCTTCTTTAAGTGCCGTCTCCCGATCGGAGGTTGAATATCATCATCACTATCTTTACTCTATCCACTGCTGCTCTAAAGAGTTCTATAGAACTATATTTAAACCAGTCTCTTAAATTCTTCAACCGTGACACTCTCCTTCTTCCTATCTTTCTTCTTCAGCCTTAATTAATCCAACTTTGGACATAGGCCTCCCCCAAATCAATCCAGTATCTTCTATTTTGCGCCACTTGCTTCCAGTTGTGTCCTCCGATCTTCTTTATATTATCAGCCCATCTCATTTGTGGTCTTCTTCTGCTTCTCTTTCCTAACAATGGCCTCCACTATTGTATTTCGTGGTTCCATCTCTTATCCTTCAGTCGGACATTGTGTCCTGCGAAGCTCCATTTTAATTTGGCAGCATGTTCTTCTGCATCTTTTACTTTCGTTTTGCTTCTAATCCATTTGTTTGTTTTTTTTTATCTATAAGTCCCACCCGAGCATTGATCTTTTCATCGTTTTTTGTGCTTTTACTATTTTATCCATATTGGACTTGGTGAGTGTCCACGTCTGTGAACCATACGTGAGTATAGGAAGGATACACTGATCGTAAATTCTGGTTTTCAAATACTGTTCTATTTTAGTGCTTTTCAAGATCCAACTCAGTTTTCCAAATCCTGCTCACGCTAACCTTATTTTTCTGGTAATTTCGGCAGTTTGATTTTCTTTGTTAATTTTCATTATCTGTCACAGGTAGATGTATTCGCTTACTGTTTCTAAATTTATGTCGTTCAATGTCATTTCTGGAATGTTCGGTGTATTTGTCATTATTTTTGTTTATTTCAAGTTCATCTTAAGACCTATTTTTTCCGAAGCTTAAAATAGTTGTGTCATCATGGTCTGTAGTTCTTCGAAACTTGTAGCGAATATTACAATATCATCAGCGTATCTTAAATGACTCAGTTTTCTTCCATTAACATTTACTCCTTTATCTGCCCAGTTAATGTCTTTGAACACGTCTTCAAGTCCAAGTGTGAATAGCTTTGGTGAGATAACATCTCCCTGGCGAACTCCTCTGTTGATTTGTATAGCTTTGGTTTTCGCATCAATTTGTATTTTTATTATAGCTTTCTTTTAAATATTGTGTATGAGCATTCTGTATCGGGAGTCTATCCTGCAGTTGTTTATAGCACTCTCCATTGCCCAAAGTTCTATGGAGTCGAATGCCTTTTCATAATCAACGAAGCCAATATATAAGTTCAAGTGATTTTCATTGGCTTTCTCTATTAGAGTTCTGACTGTAAGAAGATGATCCGCTCTACTGTAACCTTTTCGGAATCCTGCCTGCTCTACCGGTTGATAGCTATCGAGCTTCGACGTTAACCTGTTAGTTATTACTCTCATATACAGTTTTTACATTTGGGACAGCAGAGAGATTGGCCTATATTTCTTGAGATCTCCCCTGTCTCCCTTTTTGAAGAGAAATATTGTCAAACTTTCATTCCAATCATCTGGGACTTCTCCTCTGTGAAGACATTCGTTGAAAAGCTTTTTTAATTCTTCGAGAATAATTTCATTCCCCTCCTTCAACATTTCTACAAGTATTCCATCTGGATCCGGAGCCTTATTGTTTTTAAGTTGTGCTATAGCTTGTTTTATTTTGAAGGATTTTATGTTAGGGAGTATTTCTGAGTTGACATTTGTTATCTTTCTCTTAAGGTCTTCCTTTGCAGTGTTATCTGGGTTCTTGTTTCAGGAATATAGATCACGGTAAAATGTCTGAGTAACTTTTAGGATTTCGTTCTTTTCTCCTATTTCTTTTCCATCTTTATCCTGTAATGAGATTATTACAGGCTTTCCTAAGTTTGATCTTAAGTATTTCAGGACTCGTTTTTTTTCTGTTATTTTTTGTACCTTGTTTTCATTATAGATCCTTAAATCTGGCTTTATTCCCTTCTTTATTTGTTTATTCAATTCTTTGAAACCATTGCTGTTTCGCTTTCCTTCGTTTAGAAATGTACGTCTCTTTTCCATCAACCGTTTTGTTCCTTCACTTATTCAGTCTTCTTTATTTTTCGTTTTCTTTGCAACAGTCAGTCCTGCTTTCAAGAGCTTTCGTTGCATTTCTTTATTAATTCTGTTCATGTCGGAATATTCTTGTTGATAATGTTCTACAAATTCTTTTCTTAAGACTTCTCTGTACTCATCTCCCTTGTGTAGTATTTTAGTTTGATCTATCTCATTACAATAATTATGTGGCCTGTTTCCATTTCCACTGGTTTTCTTCTATTTAATAAGAATCCTGGCTCTCAAAAGGCAATGATCGCTGCCAGTTGTGAATCGATTGAGAGCAGTTATATCTTCAAAAATGTCTTTGTTACCACACAAAAAGTAATCGATCTCTTTTTTTGTCTTTTTATCGGGAGATATCCACGCCCATTTTCGGTTTGCTGGTTTCTTGAAGTGTGTGTTCATGGCATATAAATTTTGTTGTTCTAAGAAGTTATATCATTTTTCTCCTCTTTCATTTCGTGTGCCATAACCATGCATCCCTATTTCGATTTCAGTATTTTCTTCTTTTTTACCTAATTTTTTCGTTGAAATCGCCTATAATGGTGGTATATTTTGTATCATTTTCTTCTAATGCATTTATCAAATCTTCGTAGAACATTTCAACTGCCTCTTCCTGATGTGTTGTTGTGGGAGCATAAACTTGTATAACCTTGATCTTGGTTTTATTATCTAGGTCTATTATAATATAAGCTACTCTATCAGAAACACTTTTATATGTAGAAATGTATGGTGTGAGATACTTTTTGACAAGAAATCCTACTCCATCATATGTTTCGTCTATTTTCCCTGTATAGTATAAGCGATTTCCAGAGTTTAAATGGATGCATTGTTCGCCTCTTCTTTTCACTTCTGACAGTCCTACAATATCCCACTTTATCTTGGATAGTTATTCTTCTAATTCGTAGACCTTTTCATCTTTAGCCATAGATTGGATGTTGTATGTGGCTAGTAGTAACTGTTTTTGTTTGTTCGTATCTATTTTGGCGTGTTTTGTTAAGCTTGTGCCTCCCCCAGAATCCGTGAGGCTGACCGGTTTTCCGGTGTGGGATTCTGAGCTGCTAGCTCTACCCACCTGGGTAACGTCCAATTTTGTTTCAAGTTCAACATGTTGTGTTTTGAGGGGTATAATGGCACTAAAACACCACGCTTGCCGGACGGGTTGGTGAGTGTTCGCAGTATCACAGCCGGTTAAATCAGTATTTAATTTTTGCCTGCGACTTTGTGGTACCGCACCTGGTAGGAATTGTATTCCCCGGCCACGGGCCACTAATGACACAGCTGCTGACCTGTGTCATGTCCTCCGTTGATGCGTACCCGTCCTCCGCGGGTACTTATTTGGCGAAGCCTTATTCATACCTGTCCTGAATATCTACAGGAACTTTTCCTATCAGCCATTGGGACGCGCCGTGTCGGAGTTGAGGACTTCCCCGCCCAGTTTGTCTTGCACAAAGTACTGAAGGACCCCTACTCAGTTCAGCGTCCCTTCTCTACACAAACTAAGACGGGCACGATTTCTTCCTATACTCTTTTCTTATCTTTCCCTGTATTATTAGCCTTAGCAATTCATATCGCTTTCCCCTCATTACATGTTCTAGATACTGTCACTTTCTTATTTTTATTGTGTTTATTATTTCGCATTCTTTGCCCATTTCTCGCAATACTTCCGTGTTAGTTTTCTTCTGTGTCCACGCTATTCTAAGCATCCTCCTGTAACACCATATTTCAATGGACTGTAACTTATTTATGTGTTCTTGCTTTAATGTCCAGCTGCCAAGTCCATATTGCAGTATCAAAAACACGTAGCATCTCAGATCTCTTACTCTAAGTTCTAATTTAAGGTCTTTATTGCAGAGAATTGTTCTCATTTTTACAAACACATTTCTTGCACTTTCTATCCTGGCTTATATTTCGGTTGATCAATCATTATTGTCTGAAATCCAGGTTCCTAAGTATTTGTATTTATCAACCCTTTCTATCGGTACATTTCCCAAATGTATGTTTGTTGCTATATTTGTTTTCTTTCTTATTATCATGTATTTGGTCTTTTTTATATTCATTCTTAGTCCATATTTTTCACAAAAACCGTTTGTTTGTTTAGCAGTAATTGGACTTGTAGCAGAACTTGCCATAATTACGGTGTCATCTGCATATCGTGTGCTGTTAATAGATCTTCCGTTAATTATTATTCCTTCACATTGAAATAGTAATTCAATTAAATAGTAAAACATCCCTAACTAGCCCTGCTCCTGATTTCAATTTCTTGACTGGGTTCGTTATCTATTACGATTTTTGCTCTTTGATTCCAGTAGAGGTTTGTTATTATTCGTAAGTCCTTATGGTCTATGCTTTTTGTCTTTAGAATTTGGACTAATTGTTCATGTCTTACTTTGTCAAATGCTTGTTAAAAATCAACATAACACACATGCTCATCAACAGTCATATCTATGCATCTTTGAGCTACATTAAAAGCAAATAACGCTTCTCTAGTTTCTAGTCCGATTCTGAGCCCAAACTGACTATCATCTATTGCTTCTTCCAGTTTTATATTTATACGACCATGTATTATTTTCAGGAATAATTTAAAAATGTGACTTATTGATATTGTTCTGTATTCACTGCAATATTTAGCGTTTGTATTTTTTGGGATAGCACAAAAGGTGGATAGTAACCATTGTCTCGGTATGTGTCCTGTTTTGTATACTGAGTAAAATAAGTCTACTATAATGTCTAAGGTTTCATCATTTATGCATTTTAAGGTTTGTATAGGTATTTGATCTGGACCTACTGCTTTACCATTTTTGCTGTTTCTTAATGCCATTTTAATTTTCTCTTTTAATATCTTTAAAACCATATCCTCTTCTACTTCTATCTCCATCTGTTCTGTTCTATTGTCTTTCAACCGTTCATTGATGTATTCTGAGAATCTCTTTAATTTGTCGTTAGTATTCAACACAAGTTTCATATTTGTATCTTTCAGTATTCCCGGTTTTTTTGTTCTATTGTTGTGAGTTAATTCTTTAATTTTTTTATGTGTGTTAAAACTATCATGTCTTTTCTGGTATTCTTCTATTTCTGCGCATTTTTTTTTAACCATTGTTCTTTCGCTTTCTTAATTCTGCATTTTATTTGTTTATCCACTTTTTTGTACATCTGATTATCTTTGTTTTTATATTGATGTTTACTAAAAGTATATAATAATAAATTTTTAGTTTAAACGATCTTAAAATTTATTGTTTTTCAATTAGATTGACTCAATTTATAACAAATTTTCTTTATTAATAAATAAATAGCGTAGATACCTAGATCGTACTAATTCATTAGGAATTTGTCAAAATCGATTTAACAGAATGTCTTAGGGTAGAATATATAAAATATTCACGCGTGGTGTTGACCGAGTTTGCCAAACTTTTACTAAGTTATACTTCCCAAACAAAAGTAATTTTTTAAATCAGTACCTTTTAGAATTGATCGAATAGTTTCGTGTATACTTGTTAGAAGTTATTTTAGGTATACAATGTTTTAGGTAGTAATACACAGTAAAAAAATAAATAATTTTAGCACTTATTAACTACCAATCCAACAAGAATAATCACAAATAAAGTCAGGAATATAACTTAATTATCGTTTATTGGCAACTTAGTCATTTTTAATAAATGACATCTATAATTTTTGTTCAAAATAAAATTACTATAAATTAATAACCAAATATTCAAATAACCCTTTAGCTCTATATAATCAAATATATATTGCTTTTTCATGTGTTACAGTAGATTCACAAATCACCTACCTCTAGATGCTTCACGACAATACTTTAGTTAGATATGAAATTCAGCGCTCCAAGAGATTTGCATCGGAACTAATTCAAGCTAGAAATTACGCGGGAATTTCAAAATTTAATTTTGATGATAAAGCTTAAAATATTTAAATATAATTTGGTATATTTGAAAAAAAAATGCATTTGAAATTTTAAAATGAGCAAATTATTTTTAAATTCAAATATACTCAATACCATTTACGAAAAAATAAGACAAAATATAATTTATTTATTTATTTAATACATGTAAAACAACTTTGTAGATATATAAATTTAGAATACAATAGAAATATGCTTTATTACCACTGAAAATTTTACAGTTTTATGGACAGAGCTTACAAAAAGTCAGAAAATAACAACAATTTAAAATTTACTGAAATTACATAAATCGTCAATATCACAAAATAAAAGATAATAAAATACACAATATATTGCAAAATTTAGTTATATTGTAATATATAAGTTTCCGAGTCTAAACCCTCTTCCTCCAAAGCGTTCTTTAGTCGTTGGACTAACTCAGCCTTTTTTCCGGTAGAAGCTAATTCTCTATCCTCGAGATGTCTTCTTAAATTCGTAACTCTGAGCTCATAAATCGTAGTAATTTTCACTATTTATTTACTATTCCACTTTTCTGACACCATTTGTACTGACTTTATTAGTCTAATTTATTAACTTTATTTATTATAAAAATGAGGTTAATCTTTGTATATGGGTATATTTTTTAAAAACCCTAAAAAGGGCTACATTAAAAACACGAACGTTTTCGGAACAACAGTTCCATCATCAGGTTAAAATACAGGTTACCATGCCTGAGCCACCAAAATATTTGGGTAAAAACCCTTTAAAATATATTGTGTTACCAAAGATATTACATGATGTTGATAATATTATTTGATGTTTAATATTTTAATTAAATTTTACTTCAGGTAACATACACCCATGCTTTAAGTGAGTTCCAGTGTCCGGAGAGTAAACCTCTTCAAACGGACTTCAGCTGGTAACTGTTTGAGCAGAGGTTTACTCTTCGGACACTGGAACTCACTTAAAGCATGGGTGTATGTTACCTGAAGTAAAATTTAATTAAAAATTAAACATCAAATAATATTATCAACATCATGTACTCTCTTTGGTAACACAATATATTTTAAAGGGTTTTTACCCAAATATTTTGGTGGCTCAGGCATGGTAACCTGTATTTTAACCTGATGATGGAACTGTTGTTCCGAAAACGTTCGTGTTTTTAATGTAGCCCTTTTTAGGGTTTTTATAAAATATACCCATATACAAAGATTAACCTCTTTTTGTGATACGTGGTATACAGCTAGCTGCAGGAATTATTTTCCTTGTGGATTTTATTATAAAAATGTTCTAACACTTAGTTTACTTAAAGTCTTTATTTGTACAATATAACTAATTTATTTCACACTAATAATTATAGAATTTATTAACATTTATTACAGTACGCGCGTTAAATTTTAAAAACTCGACGAGGTATTATCTTCAGACTGCCACACACAATGAAAGTCCCGCTATATATACCAAAACAGCCGTTAGCATGGAATTTCTCGAAGCCCATGGATGTTGACCTGAATTGCCTCGAATAAACGAGAACCCAGACTGGTTTATATAGCGGCTCGGAGAAAATACTAGAACAGAAGTGAGAATAAACAACATGTTTACAGGTTTTTAATATAACTCATATTTTATCGTAACGATATTAAAGCAAAATAGTTTAAGTTGCTGCATGTGATACTGAAATATATATTTATACAAATACTTTAGTTTCTTGTATATAAACCTATTCGTTCAGAAACTCTTCTACTGAATAACATGGTCTTTCAGATAGATAGGTTTTTGTCCTTTTACGGAACTTAAGGAAAGAAGTTGAAGATTTAAGTTGCAAAGGGAGATGGTTGTACAATTTTTTTGCTGAATAAAATATAGATTTCTTTACTAACTCAGTAAACGGGTTCAGTAAATACAAATCAAAGCTTGAATTTCTAGTGGAGTAGTCATGATTAGGTCTTGTTGAAAAAACATGTAGGTGTTTACGAATTAAGTAAACAGTTTCTAAAATATATCTTTCTAAATAGAAGATTTAAAATCTCGTGATTTTTGAAGTGGCTTTTTCAATATGTTATTCTACTGAGGCCAAAAAGATACTGGTTTTTTTAAATTTAATTAATGGCTTTGGATAAATTGATCCATTCAGCTACGAAAATAAAAAGATATTGTATTGCTCTTTTTTAAATTTTAAAACAACATCAGATTGGTGCAGCTGTTCTAGAACCCCAAAAAAGATGACCATATCGAAGATAAGACTTAAACAAATAAAAATGTGTTATTTTGGAAGATGCTAAATTGATTTCCTTCGAAACAGATCGATCTTATTGCATAGCAGGCCTAGGCTTCTAAGAAATTAGAAATGACTTCCACCAACACGTTTTTAATTTGAGGGGTTTTTGCACCGCCTCTGCTACAAAATTGGTATGAAATATATGATTTCCGCTGTTTTTTTGGACCTCTTACCATAAAAACTAGAACATGATCTGCTTCATATGAATCTCTGTCATCTCCCATGTCTTCAAAACCATTTATACACCTACCATGCTCATTGTAACGAAGACTTGGCATAATCGCCATTTCATCAAATATTATAGCTTTATTCTTATCAATTTCTTCCATTTTTGATATTGTTGCTTTTAGTGACTCAAATAGTAACTTATTAAGTCCTGGAACCCTAATAGTTTGAGCCAGAAGTTCGTTTAATGATGTTACTGGGTAAGATAAATAGATTGGAAAGAATACTATATGAACGACCACTTTGTTTTTATAAAGACAAAGTTAAACATTTCTCATTAAGAGTAAATCGTCTTTTTGCTTTATAGCTCTCTCTGTACTGAATTTGAATTAGCAAAGCTACCATTATATTAATGTACTGTAGATCAATCTTTATAAAACTTTTTAGCTTCAAACAGTCTGCGTTTAAAAGACTTTTACTATTTTTTCCAAAGTAATTTATGGTGTAGTTGTTTTAATGCTTCATATAATTTGTTCTTTTTAGGGGTAATTGTACTTCTTAATATCTTACACTGCTGCAATATTTTCAGTAGTGTGATATTCTTAAGGGAAACACCTAAAAGTAAATGTGATGTTAACTTCTTCATTTAATACTTACAAAGCAAAATCTACTCATTATATTAACCTTCGTGTAGGGGAATTACTGCCTGAGAGACTTAGCAGACTGTTTTTTGATGTGAGTATTAAACAATTTATTGTAAGTACTAGACTGTTTCAATATCGTTATATATCTTTGTTAGATTTTACCAATAGGAGATTATGAATACAAATAAGCTAGTTTTTCTAGTTTTTAGCCCCAGCTGGTCTATGAAACGGAAGTAACTAAACTTATAAAAAACTCTAGTCGAAGGTTAAGCAAACTGTTAATTTTATAATTAATCATATTAAAGAATGTTTACAAATCTGCTGATGACAACTACAGTTATTTTTTAAATCCTTACTCTCATCAGTAGTCTCATCAATAGCAACCAATTGGAAAATTATTAATTGTTATCTTCCTATAATTACTAATTAAATTACAGTTGGGTATCTTAAATGAATAAAACATTTGTGTAGATTGTGCATCTCTACTTGTTGAAGAACTTTCAACTAAAACAAAACGTTAATATAATAATTTATACCATGATTCATTTCAAGTAAAATAATTTTAATTAATTACATATCAGAGTTTCTTACTTTCTGTTACATTTGCTTCCACACACAATATTAAAATACTTCTGGGATATAGATTAGAAGAGGAATCTAAAATCAATGAGCTATTTGTTCTCGGGAATTGCATTTGGGTACAAGCTAAGACTCCATGTATCCAATTTATCTTCAAAGTGCGTGTGGCATATTCGTTTTGTTTTAAAAACTGTAGTGGAATTGTGGAATTCATCATATCTAAATTAGGATTTTTTATAACACTAAGTAAGCCACTTCCCACATCGTACAATGTCTTTATTAGGATTTGGAAATTCATGTCTAACTGTTGACGAATTGGTACATTGTAGGATACAACATTTATTGTGGTTGTATTTATTGTAGGATAGAATGCTTATAAAGAGGAAGAAGAAGAAGAAGTGATTTGTTTGCTCACAGTTAAAACATGAGAGTTTGTCTAAACTTTAAAATATGCAATACGAAGATTGTTTATATATTATTAAGAAGGGAGAATGTGGATCTATATCTACAAGTGGTTGAATATATATTTGTCTTCTAAAACTGAAGACGTGTTGAAATTTTGAGAGTTGACTACCTATTCTAAGGATGATTAAAGGCGACATTAATTTAAGACTCAATTCAACTAACTAATTTTCTAGGAGTGTGTGGAATAGAAGGGCAAATATTAGATAGAAACAGCCTTTTGTTCTGAGTTAATAATCTGCGTGCTTCTAAATTTTCGCCTTTTACTGTCATTTCTGCTGAATTGGACATAAAATTTTGAACCAAAGATTCGCTGAAGAGATAGATACATATTCTGTTATTTGATAGTTTTGATAAAAGTAAAATATTCCGTGGTTGAACAACTTCACCCAGAGCTAATAAGTACTCTTTTATTTTAGTATCAGGTAGCGCTTTCAATAAAATTCCTTGATTCTTAGAAGGAAACTGTATTGAAGTATTATTAAGCACAGCAGAGTATGATGTTTTGTTTTGAGATTGTTGATCGTCAGTCATAAATGTTGACAAATGTTTGAGGTCGAATCAAAAATCATTTAATAAACTCATTAGTACTTAATTAAACTAGTTAAAGAACCAGAAATGTTTCTGATAACAGGCCTTTCGACCGTTACTTAACCTTACAAACGTTATGCTTTGAAACGTTTTTGATACAATAAGAATAACTCGCTGTTGTCTTCAGTAACGTAGCTGTACGTACTATATACGATCACTTATTGCTTTTGTTTTATCTTCTTTTTTATATAGATTATTTTAAAAAAGACAATTTTTCGGGACTAAAATGTAAACACAATTTGTATTTTTATGTTCAGGACGGGTCCAGGTCAACATCACTAGACAATCTTTCTTCTGTTGTTTAAAGAATATGATATGTATTTGAAAACGCTCTTTCGGAGAGCCCTCAGGGAAGTGGGTAAAGGAATGATTATCAATAAATCAATATATTCTTCGATTGCTACTTTTGTCTTTATTAAAGATTTCTTTTTTAAACCAATGTAAAATCAATAGTTGAACAATAAAGTGAAAAGGTTAATTCTTCTTCTTCTTCTCGTGCCACTCCTAGCGGAGATTGGAAATCATCATGGCCACTGCGAGTAATTAACAAGTTCTTATTATAACCACTACAGTGGGGTTCGAATTACAGTGTCGTACTAAAAAAATTGAGAAATTTAGTGTAATATTCGATTCTACCAAAATTAAGAATAAATTTCCACTTAGCTGTTAGAAATTCTATCTTCTTGATTTCTGGAGACTCGATCCCAGGTGAGTACTTAATATTTATTATTATTATTTCCTTTAATAATCCGACGTTTTAGGTTCTTTCTCTCTTATGGACAATTGGATAACATCCGATCCTAACTAATATGGAAAACTGATAGCCAATCCCTTAAGGAGTCACGAGATTATAAATATAAATTAAAAGGCCCAAAAAAAAACGTTATTAAGTTTAAAACGTAAGAAGTTATTAATTTTTTTCCAAAAGAAAACCTACCTTTGTTCAAATGTGGCCTTAAAGTGTTTCTAATACGAAATTATTTTATAAAATCGAGTTTTTTTAGTTTTAGAAAACAAATCCACACGATAGGTGATAATTGCTCAGCTTCTCACTACTACAACTATTAAATTTTCGGAAAACTATCAAGAAAACTCTAGAAAAGCCGCAAAATTGCGTTGTAAGTTTTACACGAACCAATACTTTTCCATACAAAAGACCACCAAAGAAAGAAAAAGAAAAATGTACCTACTACTAATAGGATTGAGATCTGTTTAAAAATACAAGAAGAAGAATTCTATCAGCTATTTTTGACATTAACCTTTAAAATAAGAAATAGGCTTTTTGGTTTGTTTATTTTTAATTCAAAGTTTATTATTTATTTAAATTTATACTTATTTTTGTTTTAAGCTGTACAAAATCAAGGAAAGAACGAATAGATCATCTCAGAGACCAAATAAGACTTGGTAATGCATTAATTTTCCATGAAATCTTGTGGAGTTGTTAACAATTATTTAGCCAAAATTAAAATAATAAAACTTTATTTCAATAATTTATTCTGAATTCTTTGGACCTGTAACAAATATGTACACAATTTGCTTATACCTATAAAAAGCTGGCAATTAATAACAAGAAATATTGCACAAAGAATCAGAAAAACAAGAGAAAAAGTTTGTATCATATCTAAAAAAAATTGACATTAAATTATGGAAAAAGGAATATTTTCTTTTACATACTTCTTGACTTCTTAAATCGTGGCTACATTTTTCTATTAATTAAAATCGTATAACCAGTATTCTATTTTTCGTCTCTGTTACAATTTTGTTATAAAAATCAAGATTTTTTATTTCTAATATTTAATTTATATATATTTCTAATATTTGATTTATAGTTGGATTCAACGAATACAAGTATACCTCTTAATTTTGAGACACTTCTATAGCGTCATATACTACAAGATCAGAAACAATATTCTTACTACAACACTTTTTAAAATGGATCGTAAATAGGTTAAACGAACAATGCATTAAAGCAGCAAACATGTTAGGAATAATGATTGGTAACATTCAAAACGTGATAAATAACTAAAGAAGAAAGAGTAATTTCATATATCAGATGAACAATAATTGAAATAAACAACTTCCAACTACAAAAAAACATCAATTCGGACGAAAAATGTAAATTTCCAATTCGGTAAAACGTGCCTACAGGTAACGTTCCCCGTTCTATATAGCAATCGCAACTAAAGAGATATTGAACGACGACTAAAATACACTTATACACCTTTCACCAATCCATGTTTCAGGTTTAGCAGCAACACATCGCCATCGCGTCCTGAAATTGATGATTAAAGTAGTTTTCAGGTGAGATTAGCCACCGATCGGCGCCCGTCGGTTTTCCTCGGTAGCTTCCGCCGCGGTGTTTCCTTCCTCGAACTGCCAGAATGTGTGGCGTCAGTGCTGGAAAGTAATACGTTAGGGGTAGGTTTTCGCCCTATTCGTAAAGTCGAAAACTTCGCGCTGCGTCGGGAAACTCTAAGCCGAGGAATTGACATAAGAGGAATTTTCCGCAAAAAATTCAGTGCGCGGGAAGACAATTCAATTGTGACAATTCAATTAGTGGTTTAGTGGAATTTTTTTTAAGTGAAAAATTGTTAATTATGATGAAGGTTTTGATAGTGGTGATGGTTTCTGCGCTTCCGTTAGTTTATGGCCAGACGATTATGCCGGATGACGAGGAATCTGAAACAGGTCAGACTTGCAATAAATTATAAAAAAATATATTTTTAATTTTTTTATGACTTAATAAATATGTTTTACTTTATTTTAAGTAATACTTAAAAAGTGAAAAAGCGTCAAAAATCCATAATAAGTTTAAATTATTATTCTTAAGGTAATATTTAATTAAAAAAAAAGAAACTCAGGAAGTCAAAAGCAATTATTATAATAACAATAAAGAAAGATTAATCTATACTTCTAATTAATTTTTAAGTAATTCCAATACAAAAAAGGAAGAGGTTGATTATATAAATCTTTTACATTATTTTTAAATATGCTTTTATATTATATAAAATATTATTAATATAAAATAATTCTTTAGTGTTTAATTAATAATGATGTATTAAAATTACAATAAGATTTATCAGGGTTTGTTTTCTTATTGAATATATTATTCGAATAACTCTGTACCATTTTTTACTAAGAAAAATCTTTAGCAAACTCTGATCTAATTAGTCTAGTTAATATTTTTCATGTAACTACACAAAGTTTATTAAACAAAATAGAATAGCTTAGTATTTTTTTGAAAAATAAAAGATACAATATATTATGTTTCTCTAAACACTAGCTCAGAGAAAACGAATTAACAACATTAAAGCTTGATGGGTATTTTTTGCCAACTTTTTATTGTCGGAAGGTACGGCAACGTGGAGGTGTTGCAATTTTTAGCGATAATAAAATCTTTACACCACCAGTTTGCTTAAATGATATACCATGTGAATATGGGGGTGAATTTTGTGCATTAGAAATTATAAATATGAAAACCATTTTAGTAGCAGTGTATAGAAATGAAAATGGGAATTTTAAAGATTTTCTAGACCTATTTGAGAAGTTATTGGTATTTTGCTCTGCTAATTTTTTAGAAATAATATTTATTGGATATTTCAACATTGATTTCAAAAAAACTTCTAATGAATTAAAGAGTTTACGTGATCTTAGTTCTACTTTTGGCTTAACCATAAATATTAATGAATTTACTAGAATCACAACTAAATCAGCAACTTGTTTAGATAACATCTTAACAAACATAAGCAGTGAGATAGTTGGTTGTGGAATTGTGGACCCATGTATTTCTGATCATCTTGCGCAATTTCTCTACTTGAAAATAAAATCAGAAAAAAATCATAGTGCTAATACATACAGAAGACATATAACAAGTAATGGAATCCAGATGTTAAAACAGTCGGTTAATAATGTTGACTGGGCTTCAGTTGTTTCTCTCAAAACAGCAACAGAATTCGCTCAATTGATTACCGAAATGTATTTGAAGTTAACTGAAATTAATTTTCAAATTAAAAAATCACGAACTCATAGTAAAGCTCCAATTTCTTGGTTTAATGATGAACTAAGAGTAATGCGAGAAAATCTTTCTCCAGTCAAGATAATTGCTGATGTTACAAAGTATATAGTAAGTATAAAAAATTTAAGAAGCACTATAAATTAACAATATCATTAAAGAAAAAACTGGCTTATGAGAATTTTTTATCCAATTCAGAAAATATATCTCGTGACAGTTGGAAAGTTATAAATTATCCCAGGAATAAATTTCAAAGAAAAATCTATCCAAGCGCGATTACATCAAACCATTTCAATAATTACTTTACTTCAGTATCTCTAAACATATTAGAAGTTATTTTAATTCTACAAATGACAATGTAGCCATAGATTTTTTAAAAGAGGTATACTCTGCTTGCGAATATTTATTTTTATTACCTGTTAGTGATACTGAAATCAGAAATGTTTTGCATAGATTGAAAAATTCACACTGCACGAATTTTTATTTCTTATACAAAAAAATAATTGTGGAAACAATTGATATAATTATTTACAAATTAATTGTCTTATTGAAGGGATTTTCTCAGATGTATTAAAAGTAACAAAAGTGCTGCCGGTGTTCAAAAAGGGAGTTATAGATGAAATTGAAAATTATCGAAATATTTAAAATTTTTAAGAGTATTCTTAATGTTCGTTTGATAGAATATCTAGAAAATCACAAAATAATTCACTGTAATTATTATGGTTTTAGAAAAAAGTGTAGCACTATACTAGCTATACAGAAAATTGTGAGAGATATAGTTAATGGCTTGTGTCTTTGACATTGTGTGACTTATCCAAAGCTTTTGACTGTATTTCGCATAAATTACTGTTGGAAAAAATGCATATGTACGGTATAAGGAAAAACACTTAATCTATTTAAATCATACCTAATAAATAGATTACAGGCAGTTTTTCTTAATAACAGCTATTCTGAGTTTAACATTATCGAAAATGGGATACCTCAAGGTCCAACTTTGTTTCTTATTTATCTGAACGATTTATTTTACTATACTTTTCCTATAAAACTAGCGAACCAACTCGACATCGAGTTTTGATGTAAGTTTTGCTGATATTTAAGAGGGGCGGAGTCTAACGATCCATCGTTTCGGTCACCTGGTGTAAATGTTCCAAAACTCCTAAAAATAAACTGTATCGACGCCAATTTTTTAAAATTGAAAATCGATACAGTAGTTTTTTAGGATTTTCAGGAAGATTTACATTAGGAAACGGAAACAATATGATTGTTAGACTCCGCCCCCCTTAAATAAAAAACGGATGTAAAACCGGAAGTAACTTTTTTTTGCATATTTTAGATTGTAAAATGCCACGTTTAAGAAAAAGAAGTCGGTTTGAGAACTCTAACTAACTAACTAACTAACTAAATTTATATTTAAATATTATTTAAATTTAAAAAATACAGAAAACAGTATGATGCTCCGCGCTAGTCTACACTACCGTCTACTGTTCCACTTTTTGGAGAATACGCCACAATTTTACTTTATAATAAGTTTATTTTTTATTTATTTATTTAAAATAAACCTAATTTAAAGTAAAATTGTGGCTTATTCCCAACAAAATTAATAATATATTTCTAACTAATAAATTAAAAACAAAGTAATGGTTTCCTCATTATTTAATTCTTCAAGTATTAAACTCAAAACGTAGTCTAAATCTTTAAATATCAATCACAACACCTCACACACGCTGCACTTGTTGGAAACAGAATACTTTCTAACTAAACATAAAAATAAAAAAATACCAACTCATCAGATAGTGTAAAATAGACCCCATAAATTAAAATCGGAGACAGGAGGATCCCGAATTTTGAGTGGTCATTATCGTTATTCTTTGAGTGGAAACACTTGATATTAATATTTTAAAAATACATTGAAAATTAGGACTTTAAATTTTGAAGAATGAAACTTTATACTTTACTATAGGAAAAATTCATTTTATGGCCGCCATTTTTATCCGCCAAGTATATCTCAAGAAATAGTGTTAAACTATTAGGAATCTTTCTAGATGATAATTTGGAATGGAGTGCTCATACAGTTACTCAGTTCTAGAGTTGCTACAAGTATATTTTTTTAATACGCAACTTAGTTTATTATTCCTAAAAGTACTCTTAGAATGTGCTACTTGGCACTATTCCATAATCATTTACAGTACGGAATAACTATTTGGGGCAATTCTTTTCACACAATATCGAATTTTTAAACTACAAAAAAGTGTAGTGAGAATATTTGCTAGAGCAGAGTATAGGGGACACTGTAAACCTTTATTTCTGGATTTAGGTATTATGCCACTACCTTTATATAGATACATAATATATTAGAAGTGATAATTTCGACCAAAAAATAATTTATAAATACGTTGGAATTATCGGGTAAAGTGGTCTCTAATGAAAATCTTTCTTTTTTCTAAGATACTCAATGTTTAGCTATTTATTTAATAGCTTCCTCAGGAGTAAACTGAAATAATTTGAACATTACAAAAATGCCGTACAAATACATTAGAAACACTCACAGAAATTAAAAAATTTTGCAAATAAAAACTGACATTGAAGTATTTGAAATATTGAATGTCAATGTTTTTTATGGGTTGGAGTCAAGAAAAATTTTTTTATTGACTTCAACCCATAAAAATCATATTCCAAACGAGTCACAAGTACTTCTTTTTTTCTTACTCTTATATATATATATATATATATATATATATATATATATATATATATATATAGAAAAGAAATTTAATCTTTGCAGATTAGTTAAATAGTAAACTCTTAAATATTGGGGAAATCTGCAAGAAATACTCTAATGTGTATCAATTGTTTCGCCGAACGTTTTCGCCAAAGAGAATTAATTTGGCTTCTTCAGGGCTGAAAGAGAATAAATTATAATTAGCTACCATATATTATCTATTAAAACATTATTGATCTTACCGTAACTTAGAATTGTAGAGTTAAAATATTAAAAAACTTTGCTAGTAACATAGTGGTGTTTTTTGTTACTATGTGCAAAAAAAGTTTTTTATAAGAATTGAAATGTATGGTAGCTTCGAACTTGACACGCAAAGGCTTACCCAAGGTTAATCGAAAAACCCAATGCAACTACATTTAAAAGGAGGTAATTCTTTGAAATGTCGGCAATAACTAAATTTTGATTTTAAATAGTTAAAAGTGAGGTTCTGTTTAAGCCAGAACGCAAGCGCTGACAACTTCATTGTAATTGGTATGAATCTTTATGTCGTTAAGGTTCATTGGTAAAAAACGAATAAATTTAAATCCCAGTAAAGGGAAATATTATTTTGATTTTCTTTATTTAATTATATTATTGTTCATGTATTATTGAATCTTATTGAGACGTATCTAAGAAAAGCAAGGGAATGTTATATATTTTTTTGTTAATGAAAATTAATTATAAAGGTATGTTAGTTGTTAATGGATATATCAGTCAAATTAGTAATCTGTGATATAGTATTGTTCTTGGTATCTGATTTAAGTAACAGGTGGTATATATCGCTTAGATTCTTGATGTCACTCTTAACATTAATGGAGAAATCGTTAAGAAAAATATAGGACATTTCAATGAACTCTCTTTTAGATTTATTGTTCTCACGGTGGAGAATTGTGGTGTTGGTATAGTCCATGAGATGACCAGTGGAATGGACATGTTTGGCTAATGCACAACGGTCAGGGTGAAGTCGAGAATCACTTTTGTGTAATGTAATACGTGATTTCAATAATTGAGATGTTTGACCGATGTAGGAATTGTTGCAAGAGAGACATGGAATGTTGTAGACAATATTACTAAGCCTATCTATGGGAGTCTTATCTTTTATCTTAGAATAAAGATTATTAATTGTTAGGGCTGATCTACAAGCTACATTAAGTTTAATGTTGTTATTATTATTGCCAAAGCTATTTTCAACACTTTTCAGAATCCTTGTTAACCCCGGAGTGATATCTTTGAAATATGGTAATGAAAAATATTTGTTTATAGGAGTATCAGAGACTGGGTTCCCACTTAAGACATCAGGATCAGCATTGTTAGTCGCGAAGGAAGGTGAAATATCTTCGTCATGGATAGTATTAAACAAAATCTTATTAACTAATGGTGTTGGATAAGCGTTTGAAATAAAAAGTTTCTGTAGGATTTGTAGGTTTTTTGTATGAAATGAAGGATCTGATAGTTTTGTTACTCTATTTTTCATCTGTTTGATTAAGTTGACTTTGGTAGAATTATTATGGTATGAGTTGTAGTTAAGGTATCTACCAGAATGGGTCGGTTTTTGATACCAATCTATTTTGATGTTGTTGGTTTCCCTGATCATCCTTATGTCGAGAAAGGGGACGGACCAATTACCATCTTCCCTCTCTATAGTGAACTGGATGTAGGGGTCATAACCATTAAAAGTGTCTAATAGTTCATCTACCTTGTCATTGGTTATAGCCAAAATGATATCATCAACATATTTTTTAATAAATGGAATATTAAAGGATAGTAAAGGAATGACTGAGTCTAATACATAATCCATAACGTAAGTTGCAATGATAGGAGAAATCTTAGCTCCCATAGGGGTACCGAAAGTTTGTTGATAGAATTTATCATTAAATGAGAAGTAAGTGTTATTAAAGAGAAATTCGACGATGCTGATGAATCTGTCGTAAGACATGGAACAACAACCTCTAATACGGTCCCAGTTGATCTCTATTGATGTCAAACATATTCCTAGATGAACATTGCTGAATAAGGATACAACGTCAAGGCTAACGAGGACATAATTTGATGGAAGTATGTAGCCATTATATTTATTTACCATCTCAAAAGAATCTTTAATGTAATATTGACTTTCATAATTATATGCATTAGTAAGTATGTCTGTAACAAAAGCTGAGATATTTTCAGTGGGTGTTCCAATGGAAGCTACTATGGGACGAACCGATAGTGTTGGTTTGTGGATTTTTGGCAAAGCATAAAACTTTGCAATGTTCCCATTATATGTTGTTAGTTTTTTCTTTGTGTTACGGTCAATCTCATTGGAAGAGGCTAAGGATGCGATTAATGTATTGCATTTCCTTTGCAGAGAAGAAGTGGGATTGGATGTAAGTGAAACATAAGATCTATCATTATCTATAAGAGAAGAACACAGTTGTAAGTAGTGAGTTCTTTCTAAGATGACTGTAACATTACCTTTGTCTGCTTTTGTCACTAAGAGCTCAGGATTGTATTTAAGAAATTTTTTAGTTTTAGTATATAAGTTATGAAAAAAAGTATTAGAAGATTTAGAAGTATTCAAAATGTGATTAGTGATAATGTTGATGAATAAGATTCATCAGCATCGTCGAATTTCTCTTTAATAACACTTACTTCTCATTTAATGATAAATTCTATCAACAAACTTTCGGTACCCCTATGGGAGCTAAGATTTCTCCTATCATTGCAACTTACGTTATGGATTATGTATTAGACTCAGTCATTCCTTTACTATCCTTTAATATTCCATTTATTAAAAAATATGTTGATGATATCATTTTGGCTATAACCAATGACAAGGTAGATGAACTATTAGACACTTTTAATGGTTATGACCCCTACATCCAGTTCACTATAGAGAGGGAAGATGGTAATTGGTCCGTCCCCTTTCTCGACATAAGGATGATCAGGGAAACCAACAACATCAAAATAGATTGGTATCAAAAACCGACCCATTCTGGTAGATACCTTAACTACAACTCATACCATAATAATTCTACCAAAGTCAACTTAATCAAACAGATGAAAAATAGAGTAACAAAACTATCAGATCCTTCATTTCATACAAAAAACCTACAAATCCTACAGAAACTTTTTATTTCAAACGCTTATCCAACACCATTAGTTAATAAGATTTTGTTTAATACTATCCATGACGAAGATATTTCACCTTCCTTCGCGACTAACAATGCTGATCCTGATGTCTTAAGTGGGAACCCAGTCTCTGATACTCCTATAAACAAATATTTTTCATTACCATATTTCAAAGATATCACTCCGGGGTTAACAAGGATTCTGAAAAGTGTTGAAAATAGCTTTGGCAATAATAATAACAACATTAAACTTAATGTAGCTTGTAGATCAGCCCTAACAATTAATAATCTTTATTCTAAGATAAAAGATAAGACTCCCATAGATAGGCTTAGTAATATTGTCTACAACATTCCATGTCTCTCTTGCAACAATTCCTACATCGGTCAAACATCTCAATTATTGAAATCACGTATTACATTACACAAAAGTGATTCTCGACTTCACCCTGACCGTTGTGCATTAGCCAAACATGTCCATTCCACTGGTCATCTCATGGACTATACCAACACCACAATTCTCCACCGTGAGAACAATAAATCTAAAAGAGAGTTCATTGAAATGTCCTATATTTTTCTTAACGATTTCTCCATTAATGTTAAGAGTGACATCAAGAATCTAAGCGATATATACCACCTGTTACTTAAATCAGATACCAAGAACAATACTATATCACAGATTACTAATTTGACTGATATATCCATTAACAACTAACATACCTTTATAATTAATTTTCATTAACAAAAAAATATATAACATTCCCTTGCTTTTCTTAGATACGTCTCAATAAGATTCAATAATACATGAACAATAATATAATTAAATAAAGAAAATCAAAATAATATTTCCCTTTACTGGGATTTAAATTTATTCGTTTTTTACCAATGAACCTTAACGACATAAAGATTCATACCAATTACAATGAAGTTGTCAGCGCTTGCGTTCTGGCTTAAACAGAACCTCACTTTTAACTATTTAAAATCAAAATTTAGTTATTGCCGACATTTCAAAGAATTACCTCCTTTTAAATGTAGTTGCATTGGGTTTTTCGATTAACCTTGGGTAAGCCTTTGCGTGTCAAGTTCGAAGCTACCATACATTTCAATTCTTATAAAAAACTTTTTTTGCACATAGTAACAAAAAACACCACTATGTTACTAGCAAAGTTTTTTAATATTTTAACTCTACAATTCTAAGTTACGGTAAGATCAATAATGTTTTAATAGATAATATATGGTAGCTAATTATAATTTATTCTCTTTCAGCCCTGAAGAAGCCAAATTAATTCTCTTTGGCGAAAACGTTCGGCGAAACAATTGATACACATTAGAGTATTTCTTGCAGATTTCCCCAATATTTAAGAGTTTACTATATATATATATATATATATATATATATATATATATATATATATATATATATATATATATATATTATATATTTATATATAAGACGCTGATTGGAATTCATACCAATACAGATTAGTTTCCTAATCACGATATAGATCTAGAGATGCTACTAGAGCACAACGTTTTAGGTTGACAAAGAGCATAAAAAATTCGACTGATGATAGTTTGTAGAGGTAATAGATTTTGACAAGAGCTATGAGTCATGCTGAAGCAGTACACAAGTTTACCTGTTATTTACAAGGTCATAGCTCTTGTTAAAATCCATTAACTATATAACTTTTTGCCAGATAAAGTAAAAAGTTTTCACTTATCGTTTAAGCTTAAAATCAAATCACACTTTTTGAAATATTATTTTTATTCGAAAACGCAGTACCTACGTATACATTTTACACAATAGTGCTAGTTTGGTCAGGGTATTTGCCTATTATGATGATGTTTTATGTTTAAAATATAAATGTTTATTTAGTGTGTTTGTCGTTTCTTAAATTGTTAATGTTAAATATCTGTTGAAATGTTTAAATTCGCAAAAATTTTATATGTATGTATGTAAATTGTTACTATTCCTTTGACTTGTCAAAAACAAAGCTATTTTTGTATATTGACTAAATAAATTTTATTCTTATACAGAAGTAAAACACTTCACATTTGTATGTAGGTATAAAACATTTAATTTAAAACTTTTTTATAAAGTGTCGTCAAAATTTACAAAGCTGCATAACATGACGTTTTCGATCTCGTTCAGATCATCCTCAGTGCCTTCTTTTGTAATTGAAGCTAACACTAAAAAAGTAGCTGTGACATCAATATATGGTTTTACATGTTTCAAAATTTAAATTCTAATGTGACCCTACGTCGATGACATTGGTTAAAGATTTAATACTTAAAGAGCAACATGTTTCTTTGTTCCTTGTCTTCAACGGGTCAGGTTAACAAAGCAAAAAATTTGCCATAGAATTTCAGAGCTCGAGCAGAAAAGCAGTATTGCTGATAAAATTGTTTGAAATTTTACATTTTTTTACTTCAAAGAAAATTTCAGATAGATCAACATGTCAGAACTGCCACTGATCACATCTAGCCAACAAAAACAAAACTAAACCTGGAGAAAAATATCAAGCTTCGATTTCAAAGTCTTTTTGGTCAAGTTAGAAATAGGGAAACAAACAAGATAGTTTTAATGAAGACTTGTGCAGTGTATTATTCTGTTTAAATTTACCGCTTTCAAAATTAACAAATGAAAACTTAGCTTCTTTTTTAAAATATTGTAAATTGAATATTCTAAGTGAACGAACTTTAAAGAGAAACAATGTCAACTCGTCAGTAATAGATAACATAAAAACTAACATTAGTGACAATTACTTTTACATGTGTGTTGAAACCACTGATTCGTCAGAAAGATATATCGCTCGTAATAATTGGTGTTATGCGTAGGGATATATGGGTTATATAGGGCCTGCGTAGCGCAAGCGGTAGGATGCTTGCCTCGCACGCCGGTTGTCCGGAGTTCGAATCCTACCGCCGGCAAGAACAACTTTCTTCTTCTTCATGTGCCTTGTCCGTTCCGAACGTTGGCAATCAACATGGCTATTCTGACTTTGTTTACGGCAGATCTGAATAGTTCAGCAGATGACAATCCGAACCATTGCCGCAAGTTTTGGAGCCACGAGTGTCTTCTCCTCCCCGGACACCTTCTGCTGTCTTCTCCTCCCCGGACCCCTTCTGCTGTCTATTTTCCCTTGAACGATCAGTTGTAGTACTCTATATTTATTATGTCTCATAACGTGACCCAAGTATTCCAACTTTCTTTTCTTTATACTTATTCCTACCTCCCTCTCTTTACCTATCCGGCGTAGTACCTCTTCGTTGGTCACGTGCTCAGTCCAGGATATACGTAATATACGTCGGTAAGCCCACATTTCGAAGGCCTCTACTTTTTTCATCAATGTTGAGGTCATTGTCCACGCCTCCATTCCATATAACAAAACCGGGAATACATAAAATTTCAGAAGTCGAATTTTGAGAGGTAGGGTGAGGCTTTTAGAGGTGAAAATTTGCTTCATGATAGTGAACGATGCTCTTGCCTTTTCTACTCTTATACGTATTTCCTTCGCTTGATCCCAATTTGAGTTAACTGTTGTTCCCAAGTAGATGTACGAATCCACGTGTTCAATTCTTTCATTGTCTAATATCAGTTGCTATGGTGGTTGTTGGGTTTTGCTTACTAACATTCATTTGGTTTTTGTGATATTTCGTCTGAGTCCGTATTGTGCACTTGTTTTTTGTATCTTACTCATTAGGCAACTCAGTTCCTCCATGCTACTTGCTAGAATCACAGTGTCATCAGCATGCCTTATGTTATTAATTATTTCTCCATTTATCTTTATGCTTTCGATGCTTTTCTTCAGCGCTGTCTTAAATACTTCTTCTGAGTATATATTAAAGAGAATAGGAGACAAGATACAGCCCTGTCGTACCCCTTTCTTGATCTCAATTTTATTGGTCAATGTAGATCCTACTTTCACTACAAGAACAACTAGACATTTTTAAAAATGTTTATAGGCCCCAGGTCGACTCAGCCTGAATAAAATGAGTACCTTGGGTAAAACCAGGGGTAATAATAGGCGTTGAAGCGTAGCACTGGCCATGTTACCTTCCTTGTATACCGTAGGCCCTAGATATAGCAGACTACCCTGCTATACTCCCAAAGCCGCGCAGCGGTATAAAACGGGAGACTATTATTATATAATTGGTGTTATAATCGATCAGATATTACCAAAATAATATTTTTAATTTCAGCAAAACCATTAGAAAAAACCAACTCTGCAACAATATGCTGTTTTTGTCCGATGTTACACCATATTATAATCAAGGCAGGACAAAATTTAAAAAATATTTTATACCAACTGAATACACGTTACTTGATTAGCACATGGAATGAGCAGAGTTGCGGAAGACATTAGAAAATTGTTCTTCATTTTAAAGCCCTTGCTCCAAATGGAGATTATAGATTTATAGGAAGACATTTTGTTGCAAATTCTTAAAACTGCATTCACCCAAGAATTTTGGAGTAAATATGTTCCAGAAAAATATGAAAACTGTAAGAAAAATTTAAATTTTCAGTCAAACACCTAACAATAACAAGCCTTAAGAGTGTAGTGCATTGGGCAGGAACTTAGAGTAATGATTGTTGTTTTTTTACATACAATGACCTCTATATACCAATAAATTAAGACCATCATAAAGAGAGGAGAACGTCTATGTTCAACTTAGAACTCGCTGATGTTTTCCTTTTGCTGTAAGTATGTATATTACCATAGAAAATAAAAGCAAGAATATATGAAAAAGTAAAGTCAATAAACAAATTATATATACATGTAGAAGGTTATATAAATCCCTAATATTTACAAATTAAAATATGCCTGATATAGATACAAAAGTAGTTATTTATAACCCATATTTCTTTATAAAAGGAGAACCAATTAACGTTGAACCGCAGCTACTTTCAAAAACTAAATTATTAGACGGATTGTGGATATTTATATTATACAAACTAAACTGATTGTCTACAACAAAAAATCAGGAGTATGCTAAAATATGATACGGTAGGAAATACCAATGATTTTTTACAGCTAATTTCCACATAAATATAGTAACGAATAAAGATTTTGTATATAAGACAAATAATATTTTATTATAAACTATATTATATAGATACAAATAGTAAAATATAAATCTAATTATTATACGGTAAGTTTAATACACATTTAAATAAATCATTTAAGGTTAAATTAGAGTTCATGCATGAACTTACTTAAATGTAATACCAACAGAATGAATATACAGTAAACGGTAATCGATATAGCAGCAAATAGTTTTGGTAACAAATTGTGTATTAAAATTCATACAAAAATTTAAAAAAGTATAGAACAGCTAGTAATTTTGTTACTGTAGGAATAGCATTTCTTAAAATGTTAGTTTAACTAGTTTATTTATTTTATTGCATTGTAGGCTGTTATCTTGGAAACACAACTTACATAACTCAGTCACATAAACACATCTCATATTTGGGCTGTAGTGTGTATTTTATTTACTAAATTACTCGGTGCGAACTAGGATTTAGTGTAAAAAATGTTTTTTACCAGTTGACGCTGGTGACATTGATGTGTGGGCGGTAATTACCAAATAGGTTGCCAATTTTAACGAAATTCACTAAATTGTCTGTGCTTCTTTGTTAAAACAACATTGTATAGCAACCGTTTAGTGTTTGATAGTGTCTGTGTTTTTGTAAGCGGAATCTTTTTTAACTATACGGAGAGAATCAAGACCAACAAAAAGTCTTATTATTTTAACAATGTTAATACAGTTGCAAAATTGCAACAATGATAATTTAAAAAGTAGCAGGTTTAAATCCTGCCAGGGAAGAAAAACTTTGTAATAAAAAAAAAGGGTGTGGCTGTGCAGTGGGACTGCCGGTAGAAGTTACACTTCTATACACGCATTCGCCGTTACAAATTTATTTTGGAGTCAATCTGCACAATCATTACATATGTAATGCTATAGGTAAGACATAGCAGAAAGAGAAACAGAAATAATAACAACTTACTAACAATTAATAAACAACATTTGACTTGTAATAGGAGTATAGTAAATGAAGGATTGAATCAATATTTTGATGAAAATGTATATTTTTATTTTCATATATATATATATATATATATATATATATATATATATATATATATAAAAGGAGTTGAATGCAAAAATTTTTTTACACATACTCTGGAGTAAAATTCTTTGTTTACTTGGTTATTAATATAAAAATGCAATACAATACACTGCAACATAATTCAATATAATAATACAATACAAATTAAAATGCAATATTGATAAGTATTTAAAAATGACAATAATATACATAACTTTTCTACTTACGCATATGTTTAATTTACCATATAATGATATTAATAAAAAAGTCCTTCCCGACTGGGAATCGAACCCCGGTCTCCCGCGTGACAGGCGGGGATACTGACTACTATACTACCGAGGACATGGCACAAACGTATTTCAAAATTAACAGTTCTGGGTCATACAGTGATTTATTGAGAATATTATTTTGAAATACAAAAAACTAATATAATTATGAACATTTAATAAATAATACAAAACATGTCACATAAATAATGATTTCACAGATTCACTCCCATACAAATTTCCAACGTGGAGCCCGCGTATAGAAGTATAACTTCAAAATTACCATTACCGATTTGTGAAATCGGTACTCGCCCAAGGTCGTTTGTTCATAATTAGTTATCCAACTAAACTTAGTGAAAAGGCATTTAATCTATACACATACAAATTGATTATTATGCTAACAACTTTACATTTGTCGATTAATGCGGATAAAAAGGCACAAAAATTAAAAATGTATTATAAATTAAAAACGATATTAACATTGTTACATTAAATACTTAAAAACAGGAAGTTCTTATAGTTAGGTACTTAAAATGACTGGAAATTTTTATATTTAAAAATCAATGAGGAAAAGAAAACTTCCGATTAATATTTAAAGAGTACATTCAAATAAAATCAATGCTCTATTTAATAGAAGTTTATTTATCAAGTAATAAAACATTTTTTATAAAACAAATTAAACATAAATAAAAAGAACAATTGCTTACAGTTAGCAATAATCATAAACTTTCTTTAAAACTTTTGTCTATGGGAGTTTTGTTAAAAACTATGTTTTAGTTTAAAATATCTTTTGAAAATATATTACAAATTAGAAAAACCCACAATGAAGTAAAAGCTTTTGATGTAAAATGGTATATGTTTATTATAAAAATTAAATTATCCAAAAGGATTAAAAATTTCAGAAATTCAGGAAGGTAAAATTTTAACTTCAAACTACTGGAAATATGGTTTATTCTGTCCTCTTGAGCTTGATAGCATAGCACCTCATTATATCGGAAAATATATCCATCACACAGCGGAAAAATTAAAGCGACTACAGTAAGGCATTTTTTCATTAGAAATGTGTCTTTACTCTCTATCTTTCGTTGTATTCTCTCTGTATTATGAGATACAGGTAGCTTATATGAATTTCGAGGGTTAACACAAAACAATAATTGCATCTGATTCTTTGTCGGTTCTTACAGCCATTGAGACTGTATCTTTTCCTAGCAAAAGCACAAATATTTACATCCTTCTAGTCAAAAAAATTATTTTTGAATTACATCAGGAACAAAGAACAGTTAAATTTTTGTGGATTAAAGCTCACATAGGGCTTGAGCATAATGAGTATGTAGATATATTAGCTAAGAAAGCCATTGATTTTGGTGCGAAAACAGATTATAAGCTCTGCATCCCAGATTTATTTGTAACAATCAAGAATATTGTAAACAATCAGTGGAAACAAGAATATCATGAATACAGTTAACACTCTAAATCACAATATGTACTCATACAACCCTCAATCCCGAGTGAATTTTGGTTTAAAAATTACTCTGTTCCACGTAGATACACTACATCTATTATCAGAATGAAATCAGGACACGCATGTTCAAGGATCTTCCAGAGCAAAAATGCCTAAAGAAAACGTTCATATTTATACTTCGATGGAACATCAACATAAGAAAGTTTCGAATGAAATCTCTTTGGCAGTTTATTATTCACTATCACAAGCTGAGTTGTCGTCTTATTCGGACATACGACTGTGTGCTGACGGACGAGGTGGACAAAATTGCAATTCAACAATGATATGTATGTTGTCTTACTTTTTTTCTAAGGTTGCACCACCTAACATTAAAACTATGGAAATCTGCTGTTGGTGATTTTCTAAAACCCGTGGGCTCCTGGCATTTTAAGTTTTCCGATGCCAAGATATTTAGACTAACAAAAAATCGTAGTGGAAATATTATGGTTCAGGGAGAACCATAGATACTGGCGTCAAACAGCGACAGCTCGCATAAACGAAAAATTAACAGAAATATGTAAAATACAAAGAGGTGTCAGACAGGGTTGTATACTATCCCCACTGTTATTTAATTTATATTCAGATAGAATATTTAAAGAAGCGCTGCATAATTTTCTAATGGGGCGTGAAAGTTAATGGAATTCTGATAAATACAATCAGATATGCAGACGATACAATTATTTTAAGTGATGACATGAATGGATTACAATGCCTTTTAAATGCCATTGATACAGTGGGAAGAGAGTTTGGCCTAAACATAAACTGTTCAAAAACAAAACACATGGTGTTTAGCCGTTTAGCACATCAAGATGCACGATTATATGTTGATGGTCATATAATTCAAAGAGTGTCCAGTTTTAATTATCTTGGTTGCCATATTACTGAACAACTAGATCCAGATCAAGAGATAAAACGTAGAATCGAGATAGTCCGCACGACATTTTTAAAAATGAAGTCATTTTTCTGTAATGATAACTTGCAACTTCAACTTCGAAAGCGCATGGTTAAATGCTACATTTGGTCAGTCCTCTTATACGGTGTCGAAGCATGGACATTAAAAACATCCACCATTAATCGTCTGGAGGCATTTGATATGTGGCTGCACAGACGTATACTAAAAATGCCATGGACGGCTATGCTGACAAATGTAGCAGTCCTTGAGAGAGCAAATGCTGCTCGCGAGCTGCTTGATAACATCAAATGTAGAAAGATGGCCTATTTTGGACACGTAGTAAGGGGAGACCGATATAATATTCTTCAACTTATTATGATGGGTAAAATCGAAGGACGCAGAGGAATTGGTAGAAAGCAGGCCTCTTGGTTGAATGAATGAGGAAAGCTGAGCAACTCTTTAGAATAGCTCAAGACAGAGACAGTTTCGCCATGGTAATCGCCAACGTCAAGGGGACTTGATAGGGCACGTTAAGAAGAAGAAGGAGAACCTTTCTATTGCTCGGACACTTGAATACCCAAGTCAATTTAAAAAAAAAAGGCAAAAAGTTGGAGCATCTTTCTCCAGAAGTTATTCCAATGGGTGTACCAGTTAAACCTGCCAAGTTTTACGGATGTAACAATTTATTGGAGAAGCATTTTGGAAGGGAATGGAAAACAATGGCGAATTATTTAAAGTTCTTTAAAGATGTTTTAAATAGCGCAACCATTGATAGAACCTAATTCTAAAGAAGTTCTTGACGAAGACCATTTTTGTGAGCCAGTGAGAACAGGCGACGCTAAAGAATTAAGAATTTAGTTTACAATATATTATATTTTGCTTGAAATAATGTCTTTAAACTACAATAAAAAAACTTCCGTCATAAACCCAGCATAACTTACCAAATCCATATTGACGGATCAAAACTTGCCTTATTCATTTTTGTTTATTTTTTTTACCAATATGATAATATTGTACGTTTAAATAAATTAATGGTACAGTTTTCTTACATTTTATTATATATTAACACGTGGTGTACCTTTTCGATCGTAAAAAAATAACTTCGGTAAAGGTTTTTTCGATTTTACAAGAAGAATATAAACATGATAAACACTAAACAATATAGAAATATCCCATTTCTCGGGATTTGTTAAATTTTTTCCGGATTTCCAAGGCGGTGAAAAGAACTGCGAAAAGTAATGTAAACGCAAGAAATATAATTTTTACGGTTTTAGAAAAATCCAAGCTGTATACTATAAGAGTGATTAATAAAGCACGTGTTTACATTTTCGTGTATTCTTATTTACAACTCTTACTGGGCGTGCCTTCTTCTAAAGTATAAATGTTTAAATTTAGGCTATGGAAATGTTATTTTGTTTCACTGTATTTATTTTGTTTTTTTTATTTCCCATTTTATTTTTGTTTATAATATAAAATAATGTAATTAACAACTACAGCGAAATATAAACTGATAAACAGTAACAGAAAAAATAAGAAAAAAATACGAAAGACTACTTTGAAAGAAGTATGATTATGATAATAGCATAGAAATGAAGTGCAAATAAATGTTTATAATCAGAAGAATTCGTGAAAACTATGACGAAATGACGATTAATATAAAGCACATCAGGAAAGATCACCACTTTTTAACAATTTAGTTAACTTTTTTACCAACAAAATGCTTGAGATGCCCATCACAGTATAGGCGAGCGGTTTACCCCTCAAAAGACGCTTAGAAATAGAATATACCGACTAAAATTCTTTTTGCATTTCTAATGCACCAAACCTTTTTTATTCGATTCTATATATTTTTCCAAGATGGAATGTATTTTTTTTTAATTTTTACAAGTGGGCCGGCAATTGTTATTAACAAATAACATACAAAAAAGCGATTTCACCGAATTGCTTCGAAATCAATTTTTTAGGTGTATCTCATCAACACTTTTTCTCTCTTGATAATTTTTCGAAAAATGCTTCCTTTTCGAGTTATTTGCATTTTTTTGTTGAAAAAATGCCTTAATTAGTGATTTTTGGGATTTTTTTTCTAAAAAACTACTAAATGAATTGCAATTCTACAAATAGCTTTATAATCTTTAAACCGTCGAGTACAAGTTAGAATATTTTGACAAGGATAATTTTTTTCTATCTTTCTAAAAACGTAAACCCAAATATTTCGAATATGCCTTTCGAGCGTCTACCGCTAAGTGTGTACAGCGGTTGCGGCGATACAGGCGTGCGGCGCGTAGAAATATTTGTTTAAATTTAAAAAATTAATTCAATACAAATATTACGTACAATTTATTAAAAAAAAAAAAAGATATTTCTAATTATTTTTATATAGACATATAATAAAAACGATTAAAATTTATTTTATACAATGCTATAATAATGTAATTTTTCTTTTAATATACGTGGTGACTATATTATTGAATGTTTTATTACAGTGAAATACATCAAGCAATATATAATTAATTTTCATTGAAAAATATAATAAAATTAAAATATAATATTAATTATACATCGTTTTCATTGTCAATAATTTGAAAATTTTCGTCAGCAGCAACAGGATTTCCATCTAATAAGCTGATTTCATTGTCTTCAATACAGTCGTCTTTAACATTTTTACAATTCTCTGGTGTACATGCACATACTGCGCAGCATTCTAAATTACAGGAAATACAATTACAATTTTTCGTAGAACATTTTCCGGTATATGAGCAGAAATACTTTTGTAACATATCTAAACTAGTTTCGCCTTCAAAATAATTAAAATCGAAACAATTATTTTCCATTGTCCAACCATGGGTTAATGGATCAAGAGATGAAATAATATTGTTTTGTGCTTGAATCCATTCATTTATTTGCCACTTTGCTCTTAAGTAATGTTGTAATAATGCTGGTTTCGAAGGTGGTAATTTTTTATTAGATGCATTTTTTTTAGCGCCTACAGCACCTCAACCGCTGTACACGTTTAGCGGGATACTCTCGAAAGGCATATTCGAAATATTTGGGTCCACGTTTTTAGCGAGATAGAAACCATTTATCCTTGTCAAAATATTCTAACTTGTACTCGACGGTTTAAAGATTATAAAGCTATTTGTAAAATTGCAATTCATTTAGTAGTTTTTTAGAAAAAAAATCCCAAAAATCACTAATTAAGGCATTTTTTCAACAAAAAAATGCAAATAACTCGAAAAGGAAGCATTTTTCGAAAAATTATCAAGAGAGAAAAAGTGTTTATTTTGATGGGATACACCTAAAAAAATTGATTTCGAAACAATTTGGTGAAATTTCTTTTTTGTATAAGTTATTTGTTAATAACAATTGTCGGCCCACTTGTAAAAATTTTAAAAAAATACATTTCATCTTGGAAAAATATATAGAATCGAATAAAAAAGGTTTGGGGCATTAGAAATGCAAAAATAATTTTAGTCGGTTGATGCTCTGCTTATAGGGGTAAACCGCTCGCCTAGTAGCTACTTATAGGAATCGACCTTTCAGCCTGTAGCGTGTACAGTTGCTGACAAGTCCTTGCTTGTGTCGTATCAGCTATTGTTTTCGAAACCTGGTCTCTCAGACCGTAGTCACTACTCACGTCCTAATATTTTATAAGTCTTGGAGGTACGTTTTTTTACAACATAAAAAAGTTAGTCGTTTGTCCCAAAGTATTTTATATAAATAGTTGGTTTGCCTCTCTGGGTCGTTTTTGCATATTGTCTGAAATTATAAATAAACAAAAACGTCGATGCATGCATAATATGAGGTAACTATAGTAGGAACTATACAATAATAAAACAGAACTACCTCCATAGTTGATAACAGGCATAAGACCAGTGCCTTCAAACATGTTTGCCTTTAGTTTCTGATTCCTCCCAAAAAAAATGTCCAGGTCATTTCTTTCTTTGTGAATATTCAAAAGAAAAAATAAGAGTTTGTAATTACCGAAAAAAAAATCAACTAAAGGGTATCAACTAAATGAAAAATGTGGACATTCCAATTTTCTATAACGTAAAATGGGTGGAAAAAAGGAATAAGTTATGAAATTTCACATAAAATAAGGTATCCATTAGGATTTCTTAAAAGAAGTGTTGTAGTCATAACTACATCCACAAAGTTCTTGAACCAGTTCTATTAATATAAGTTCTAATAAATTAGAACATCTAATCTTACAACACGTTAGTGCCAGATATCATAATATGCGGTAATCCGTATCAACTTTCTTCGCGACTCTCAAGTTACAGATCGGCAAAATTAGTGAAAACGAGTGGCAAGAATACTACGTAGAACTACTTACAGAAAACCGTCCCCAATTTCAGGAAGAGAATATAGAACATGCAGCAAATGGGGCAAACGACCAGATAGAAATAAGCCTGGCAGAAGTTAAGAGAGCAATCAAGACATTGAAGAACAAAAAAGCCAAAGGACCAGGAGAAATACCAAACGAACTAAAAAAAAAACGGAACGGAAAAGTTATTCCGCATGCTACATAGAATGTTCGAAAGAGGACTAAATGGAGAAGAAATACTTGCGGAATGGACACAAGCATACATCACATCCATACATAAGAAAGGAAACAGGAAAAAATGTGAAAACTATAGAGGAATTAGTATAATATTGTCGGTAGGTAGACTTTACGGGAAAATTATTAAGGAAAAACTAGAAACTGAAATAATAGGAAAAATTGGAGAAGACCAAGCAGGGTTCACAGTAGGAAAATCATGCCTAGATCATACGTACACATTAGAACAACTGATAGAGAAGAAAATGGCAAAAGGTAGACCGGTCCATCTGGCCTTTGTTGATCTAAAGAAAGCATATGACTCAATACCTAGAGTCAAATTATGGGAAGCAATGAATGATCTCGGAATCCGACAAACACTAATAAAAGCAGTTAAAGCACTATACAAAGAAAACAAAGTAGCTATTAAATGTGGAAATAAAGCCTACAATCCATTTAAGACGACAAAAGGACTTCTACAAGGCTGTGCTACGTCCCCTACTCTGTTTAAAATATTCTTGGAAAAGACACTCAAACCATGGAGGAGAAAGTGCGAAGGAATGGGCATACCAGTAAGAGACGAATACCTATACACCTTAAGTTTTGCCGACGATCAAGTAGTCATCGCACAAGATGAAGAAGATCTCAGCTTTATGCTCAGAAAACTAGAAGAAGAATATAAAAACAACGGAATGGAAATAAACTTAGAGAAAACCGAATACCTAACAACAGAAAACAAGGATATGAGAAACCTAGAGATAGACGAGGGAAGACAAATAAATGGAACAGATAAATTCAAGTATTTAGGAACCATAATATCGAACCAGGGAACAACAGAAGAAGATATAAACAACAGACTGAGACAAACAAGAAACTGTATAAGACAACTAAACTCAGTGTTGTGGGATAAGAACATTACGATAAAGACAAAAAAGAGAATATATAATACCCTGACAAGAAGTATCCTGACATATGGGTCCGAAAACTGGACAATAAACAAGAGAAATAGAGGTAGAATAAGAGCAGTAGAAATGGAGTTCCTGAGGAGAAGCTGTAGACTTACAAAAAGAGACAGAATTGAAAACGCAGAGATTAAGCGGAGAATGGGAGTGCAATCAGACATAATCGACTATATAGAGGAGAAGAGACTATCCTGGTACGGCCACGTCAGAAGAGCGGACAGAGGACGCTGGATAAACAAAATCACAGAATGGAGCCCGATTGGAAGAAGAAAGAGAGGAAGACCCCGAAGGTCATTCAGAGATGAAATCGACGAGGCTATGGAGAAAAGAACCCTGCGAGATGGAGACTGGAATGACAGGGAAAATTGGAGAAAACGGTTGAGTGAAGGAAGACAGTGAAAACTGTGGAAATCCTTAGTAGTAGTAGTCTAATAAACTAGAACACCTAATCTTACAACACGTTAATGCCAGATATCATAATATGCGGTAATCCGTATCAACTTTCTTCGCGACTCTCAAGTTACAGGTCTTCCTTGGTCGGATAGATGACCTGATTTTTATATTAAACTTATACCGGAGATAATAAGTAGAAGGCTGAATCAAATTTTTAACTTAATGATCAATTTGCGTTTTATAACATACGAAGTTCACGTTTTATGGAACAAAATGTTGATCACCTTAATTGAAGCATAAATCAGAAAGTTGTGTAGTGCATTAACTGTAAAGTACTTCGCGGGTTGATTATTGAGATCTTCGGCAAAGAGCAAGGAATTTATTTTAAAACTTTGATAATTTATAGATTATTTTAGACTTCAATTCAATCGGTAAAAGTAACTATCATAAACAAAACTAATGGGGTTTTTACATTTTTATTTCAAAACAATCTGTACCAATTAATCACAAACCTATATCTTTCGACGTAAATCATTATAGACTTACATCCCAATTGAAATAGCTTTAAACAGTGTCAGGAGTAGATGGAATGACATTCAAACACATACTTCTCTTCCTCCTAAAGAATTCCTAGAGGGTGTAAAATTCTGCCTCAAATCAACGTTCTTCGAACATAAAAATGAATACTATTCTCAGATTTCTGGAGTGGCCATGGATTCGCCTATTTTAGTACCAATAGCAAACCAGTAATGGAAATATTAGAAACAACAGTCATCTCTAAATTTAAGTACAACATACATTTCTACCAACGATATGTTGATGACTGCTTACTCTGCATTCCGGATCGTTAAATCGATCATACTTTTCAAATGTTTAATAATTTCCATAATAACATTCAATTAACTTATGAACTAGAAGAAAACAATACAATTACTTCTCTTGATTTAAGTTTAGAATATAACAACATTAACCGAATGATAACAACTAACTGGTTTACAAAAGATATTTGGTCTGAAAAATATCTAAATTTTAATACCATCGCACCAGTAGCACATAAAAGAGGTGTTGTATCCAGTCTTAATGACAGAGCAATTAAACTCTCTAGCCCACAATATCATTCCGCACATTTAAGAAAAGTTAAAAATATTTTAGAAAAAAATAATTATCCACCAGAATTTTACAACCATCTTATTAAAAAAGCCCCAGGTCTAGATAAAATACCAACGGAAATCCTTAAACTAATAGAAAAAGACTCGATTCACATTTTAGTTGAACTTTTCAATAGCATTTATACATCAGGAAAAATACCACAAGAATGGCTTTTATCCACCTTTGTTATTATACCAAAAAAGATAAACGCCAAACAATGTAGTGATTACCGTACAATCAGTCTGATGAGCCATGTACTGAAAATATTCCTGAAAATTATACACTCTAGAGTACACAGAAAACTGGAAATGGACATCAATAATACCCAGTTTGGATTCCGAAATGGACTTGGAACAAGAGAGGCGTTGTTTGCACTGAACGTTATGTCTCAAAGATGTCTTGACATAAATCAAGATGTGTTCATGTGTTTCATAGATTACAACAAGGCCTTTGATAAAGTGCGGCATGATCATCTAATCAGACTCCTGACAGAAAAGAATTTAGATAAACGAGACATCCGACTAATAGCAAATATGTACTACAATCAGAAAGCAGTAGTGAGAGTAGAGAATAATACCACTGAAGAAATTGAAATAAAGAGAGGTGTGAGACAAGGGTGTATACTGTCACCAACCCTGTTTAATCTCTATTCCGAAGACGTAATGAATAGAACACTCTCTGAGCAATCCGTAGGTATTAAAATAAATGGTGTTAGATTAAACAATCTGAGATTTGCCGACGACACCGTTGTGATCGCAGAAACACTTGAAGAGCTACAGACATTGGTGAATAAGATAGCAGACTGCAGCGAAGAATATGGACTATCTTTGAACATAAAGAAAACTAAATTTATGGTAATATCGAAATCAACACAAAATGTCCAAAATTTATATTTACACAATGAAATTATCGATCGAGTTAGCAAATACAAATATTTAGGCACTTTTATAAATGAAGACAACGATAGCTCAGCAGAAATCAAAATAAGAATAGAAAAAGCCAGATCCATATTCACTAAAATGAAGAGAGTGTTCTGCGGAAGAGATTTGAGCCTTGAAATGAAACTTCGCCTGATGAGATGTTACGTACTTTCTGTGCTGTTCTACGGAATGGAGTCATAGACGTTGAAATAGATTGATACCAAAAAATTAGAGGCATTTGAACTGTGGATGTATCGCAGAATCCTGAGAATATCATGGACCGAGAGAGTCACAAATGTCGAGGTCTTGAGAAGAATGAATAAAGAAAAGGATGTCATCTTTACGATCAAAAAACAAAAACTGCAATACTTGGGACACATTACAAGAGGCGAAAGATATGAACTGCTTCGAATAATTATGCAAGGGAAAATAGCAGGAAAAAGGTTTATAGGAAGAAGACGAAACTCCTGGCTAAAGAATCTACGGGAATGGTATAGCTGTAGCAGCAACGAATTGTTTCGGTCAGCAGTTTCGAAAATACGTATAGCTCTGATGATCGTCAACCTTCGGAACGAAGATGGCACTTGAAGAAGAAGAAGAAATAATAAAGGAGTTATGTTATCAGAAATCAATCTAATTCGAACACCAAACCAAAACAAACCCAAACCATACCTAGCAATAATAATAATAATAATGTCACTAACTCAAACAAATACTATATATCCTTACCATAAATTAATGAATTTTCTGAACAAATGTCAAAAATGTTGGCAAATTATGATATTAATGTTGGACATAAATCATTAAAAACATCTGAAAAATATTTTTCAACCCAAGGTTAATAAAAATCATCAATCGAATGTTATTTATAAAATAAATTACAAAGACTGTAGTTCAACATATATTTGGCAAACACATCAATACTTGCATAGAAGGGTTAATGAACACAAACATAGTGTATAGATCAATGGATTAACCATAACAGCCCTAGCCAAACATTCTCTAGAAAATAGCCATTCTTTGATTTTGAAAATGTACAGATTTTGGAAAAAGAGCAAAACTACAGTAAAAGATGCATATTGGAGATAATTCACATAAAAAAGGTCCAGATTCTATCAATAATTAGACTGACATCAAATATTTTTCCAATATGTATCATAATTTAATAAATTGAGTTATTTTTAAATGCACTATATCAGATATTTAAGATACTACCCTGAACCGCTCCTATATTAAGACACCTGCCAGATGGCATCTGTCAATGCCAGATACCAATTTTTTAATCCATATTAAACTTTTAAAAAGTGTAAATTATATAAAATGTAATGTTTATAAAATAAAGTGCTTATTAAAAATGGCAAATTGCCAAAACGTTTAAGTAATAGTTAATTAGTTTTATTTACAACAGACCGACAAACTCAGGAAATAAAAAAGTTTGTATTTAAATATTCACGGTCAGGAAATAAAAAACGATGTTGCCATGTTTTTGAGTTTTACAAATTACTACAATTACTAAAGTTTACAAATTTTTACAAACCTACAAAAGGCATGCAATTTTTGTACCTTTTAATATATATCACTCAAAACGAAATACCTGGCTAAAAATAAATAGCCAGTTGCTAAACGATCCCAATTGATAAGCCAGATCTAAAGCAGGTCAAGGGTTTTGAATATTTGGAAACTCGGACAGATTGAAATATGGTTGAACTCCAAATTTATTGTGGTAAAAGTGGAATGTATTGAGAAAATGGTTTCAGTGAAAATATAGGGAGATTCAAAATAGAAATACTACAATCAAACTTTTGTACACGTTAACAAATCAATATAGCCAAAACACAAAAAATAAGATCAAGAGCGATAGTAGACTTAAGAAATACGGAAAAATAAAAATTGTGTTACAAAACTGTTGCTCAAGTCATCAGAGACGAAGATGAGAATAAATCTCTGAAAATCATACTCATAATCATAAGTAGAGAAAATATGGGAATTTCAAATAAAAGATGGAGGCCAGTTGGAAGGCTGGTATGTGGCGTTGAGGCCGTAGAAGTAGCCTCTGGGGATGTGGGGGGTGATGTACAAGAAATATAAGTATGAAAGAAGTACACCCTATCGTGATAGGGTTGAAAAAAAGGGTGATAAGTAGAATATACGCAATATTGTTGTAATAATATTGTTGCAATAAATAATTTGCTGACAGAGTTGGTTAGGTGGCGTTGGGGCCTGTGTAGATGTACAAGAAAGCCTCCCCTAACGTCAGAGGGGGTGTGTGTTCGAAATGGTAAAGAAGAAGCGGTGAAAAGATGAGTAAAGGAAATTGTATGGTGTTATGTAGATATTTAGTAACAAAATATGATAAATGGGGAAATTAGGCAATGCAGATACGTCGTATATATTGGTCATTAGCAAGCTAAAAAGCAACGATTTAATTTTTTAGTATTAAATAAAATTTCATTTTATTCATATAAAGAAACGACATTGTTAACAATAGCTGTGAGGATGATGAATGAGGTTGTTAATTGAGACATCTTGTCGGTTGAATTCTGTTAACGGGTATTGTGTTGTTTTTGGTAATTTCCTTTCTGACAAATGTAGGTCTGCAAATCGTTTTTCAATTGCAGTTCTATCTTCGTACCACTGTATATCGGCTTTTAACTTTTGTATTTTTTCGTAAAACTTTTCTACTCTTCACCGTATGGAAGACATTGATGAAATGACACACGTTTAACATAACGAATAAATATATAATAATTTTATATTTGTTTGAAAGTTTCGTTAGTCCTGACCTGTTTCTAATAATAAAATACTTATTATGTGTTAAATAGTATGTATATATTAATTGGAATTTCGTGTAAGCAAGGATCATAATAATTTTCTCCAAGTTCTAAAAACTGTATATACATTAACGCATTATAGGAATGTGGGTGTATTCAGTTGATGGTTTTAAGTTACAAAACATTCGTTCGAATAAAATGAAATTATCATTTTCTCTTAATTCTAAAACTGTATATACTTTTACGCGTTATCAGAAAGTGGGCGTATCTAGTTGATGGTTTAAATTGCAAAAATTCGTTTCTTTATATGAATAAAATGAAATTTTATTTAATACTAAAAAATTAAATCGTTGCTTTTTAGGTTGCTAATGACCAATATATACGACGTATCTGCATTGCCTAATTTCCCCATGTATCATATTTTGTTACTAAATATCTACATAACACCATACAATTTCCTTTACTCATCTTTTCACCGCTTCTTCTTTACCATTTCGAACACACACCCCCTCTGACGTCAGGGGAGGCTTTCTTGTACATCTACACAGGCCCCAACGCCACCTAACCAACTCTGTCAGCAAATTATTCATTGCAACAATATTATTACAACAATAATGCGTATTTTCTACTTCTCACCCTTTTTTTCAACCCTATCACGATAGGGTGTACTTCTTTCATACTTATATTTCTTGTACATCACCCCCCACATCCCCAGAGGCTACTTCTACGGCCTCAACGCCACATACCAGCCATCCAACTGGCCGCCATCTTTTATTTGAAATTCCCATATTTTCTCTACTATCATAATCATAATATTATTATAATATAAGGACCCAGAACACTACATTGAAGGACTCCAGATGATACAGCGTAGATTTTTGATGTTTCTAATTCATATTTAACACGGTAGTATCTTCCTTCTAAATATGATTTTAGTAAAGTCAACATTGACTCTAAAATGTTTATTTTTATTTATGCCAGACCTTATCAAAAGCTTGACTGACGTTAAAAAAGAGTGCAGAGTATTTTTTTTCTCAAAAGTTTTATTCATCATATCGACGACTCTATCCACTTGTTCTATTGTTGAATGCTTCTCTCGAAAACCAAACTAATAACCGGGAGAAGATTATTATCGGTTATTGTCTTTATAAGACTTGTTGCTAAACTTCTCAAATAGTTTAGCTATTACCTGTAAGAAACTAACAGAATGATAGAAGGTATGTTTGTGAGACGATATACCAGGTTTATAGATCACTATTATATCAGCAATACTTCATTAAGTTGGTACAGTTTTGAGCTTTAATGAGACATTTAAAAGTTATGTTATCATAACTATTTCTTTTTTTTTTGGTAACTCCTTTAAGATAGTTTCTATTATAAAGTCATAACCTGGAGCTTTTTTGGTTTTTAATCTATATTTAATAGCACTTTTTACTTCTCTTTTTAAAACTGGTTAAATTTGCTCAACTGTCTGTTAGATTATGGCTAACCTTTTGTAAATAGCTTCATCTTCTTTAGCGCTGGGAGTTAGTAGAGGTTGAAAAACTTCCTCATACTTGACGGAGCCTGCAGTTACTGTGTTTATACTAAACAATACACAATTGCGGTGTTCTCGCTATGTAATTGGCGCGATTTGCAAAAGCATTTGTCAGACAAAATATGTTTCAATTATATACTACTATCTGCTTTAAAAAAGATGGACGTATGTAGGCGGCTTGTAAAAGCAAAATATATACTCTATACCTTTATACGCATATAGAAAGTTTTAATCCCATTATATCATATTAAAGGCATGAACACTTCCTACATCGTAGATACCTGCCTGGTGATTTAACCATATAGGTCATGCACAAGAATTATTTAGCAATCGACCCTCCTTATCAATGCTCGTATAAGGTTTATCGAAATAATCTTAAAAATAAAAACATATCTTTCACAAATCTGGGCCATGAAAAGTGCGAACTGTGTGAAGCATTTCAACTACACAATAAAGAGCATAATTCTAAGAACTTGAATCCAATATGTAGTTAATATGATATCTAGAAAGAACACATTGCCAGAGATTCAAGAGAATTATACCGTTTGGATACAAATGAACCAGATACATTAACGATTCTTAAAGTCTATGTTGACTTACAAAAAGTCATAATGTTACTAAGAATCGATATGTTTAAGAAAGCAATATTTACCCAAAAGAATATCGACATTCAATGAAAGCTTTGTACCCTTGGGTAAAGGAAAAAAACAAAAAACTATTACATGCCTATAGTATGACGGTATTACTGGACGGGGAAAAAAGAAATAATTAGCTCAAATAATTACCACCATCAGCTAAAACTATCTTTAAAAAAACAAAAAGAAAACCTACAATTTTAGCGATTTTGTGATAGCTGTTGGAAATGCAAATTTAAAAAAGTTACAACAAAAACAATGCAATATACAGGTTTTTTAAGTGGCAAGATTTCGCATCACAAGCAAAAATTAAAACAGGGCATCATTTTCTCTAAAGTACAAGTTACCAAAAAATTCCGATAGTATGTTTGTAATAAATTTTCTTCAAAATAAAGTTTTAAATAAAAAACTTCCCAGCCCTCGGACATTCACATCTCCTTATGGAGTATCAAAAAATTAACTTTATTAAAAATCCTAAAACCATAATGCCTTCAAATAGATTACAATTTGGGCAAAACCTTGGAGAAGATCAGGATTAATAAGATAATTTCTTTCTATATTTAATTTTTTTTTCTTTTGCATTAAATTTTGTTTGTTACGGTTTATCTGGTCTAATAAAAGTGTTTTTTTACTAAATATGTAGTTTTAATAAATTATTCAAAAACTTATTTTGTTGTTTAATTATATTTTCTTTAACATTATGCTAAAAAAAAACACCGCAAAAACATAACATCCGTAGATGCTGTAGTTTTACATAGCAATTCCTAATATTATTCACGATTTTTTTCCAGTATCTGCCATAGTAAGCATAAAATTAGGATAAATTACTGCTCCTTTTGTTTAAACATAGTTTATTTATAGATTTATTAACATAAAGTAAAATCGTTTATGACCGCATTGTTGTAACAATTTTCACCCTTTTTAAAAGTTGCAGATTCTTTGAAATCCATTTACTTAATATTATAAGTACTGCAGATGCTGTGGTTTTCCTTAGGAAGGCAGTATACCTATACAACCTTTTACAAACTCTTTATATTTTTAACAATAATATTCAACAATGGTTTATTATACAAGTGTTCTATTCAAATAAACACTTCTTTTTTTATTCCGTTGTTCTGAGTGACCCTGTACAATCAGAAATAATCATTAGTTTTTCACTAGTACCGTTGATTGAAATCTAATACATAAAGTATTTAATTTTAATTATTTTAATCCGACGTTTTCTGTTAAAAATATTTATTAAACATGTTTCAACCTGAAACCATATTGTGACATCTACTTTTTAGAAATTATATGCAATTTTGGAACCGACAAAACATTAGTCATTTGGCAATTAAGTCTACAGAATATATTTCCATTTAACACTCCTCTTGTTAATATGCACAACACGTGGCAGCTGGCGTAGGGTTTGGTCAATTATTTTTTATAGCTTATAGTTATACCGGAAGTACATATCTAGCACCCTAAATGTGACCGTATGCTTTAATTTCCCTATTTGCGTGTATTGTGAAATCTGTCGCGATCGCTACGATATCTTTTTATGTTATTATGATGTATTTACAGAGATAGTTATATTTGTTCGATCAATTGTCTAAATGTCTCTTATATAGTGGTTGACTTTTAATTATAGACATTATTAGGACAAGATTAATGAGATGTGTGGGCATAAAACGTTTATATTTATTTCTTTTAGTGGAAAGGCGTATCAATCATAGTAGTTATTAGAGACAGTGGCATTTTTGAAACAGAGTTTTGTGGAATTAGTGGAACAGTTATTGTAATGTATTGTACTTTTTCATTTCTTTTATATTATATTCTTTTGTTTTAATTAACAAAGTTGGCCATTTATCAGTTTTTGCAGCAAATTAGAAAGTGATGAGAATTATTAATCCTTACTAACAAAACAGAAAATATAAAATATTTTACCTTCTATATTATACTTGATTATTATGCTTGTATTTATGAATAACATTGCGGCTGGGATATAATTCAATTATTACCAGCAGGCCAAACATTTCCTTTCGCCTAGGTCAGTCTTTTATGTAAAATAAAATGCAATCCAATAAAATTGTAATAACCCGAGAACCTCATAAATTTTATGGATTTGTACCGACTGTGAATTTCCTGTTCCTTAACAATATGAGGTTTACATGTTTACATTGTGAATTCTACGAGCTGTGACATTATTTAGAGAAATAATATATTTGAGTTTGGAGCAACAAAACGAAACACAAAATCATTGCTATATGTGAGATAAAGGCAAAGAGAGCGAAGCAAGAAAAATATGCGTAAAGTGTAATAATTTTTTACGCCAGAATACGCGAAGTCCGAGAGACTTATGTGCAGCGGCGGCTCGTGGCCTAAAAAAGTGGTGAAGATGAGGAAAGCTTGCCGGAGCCAAAAGAAGTTTTGGTACCTACTTTACGCCCAAATCTCATTAAAAATTCGGTAAAAAAAAATGTAGAGTTTAGGACCCTAATAACTTAAAAACTGCTTGCCTGGGGTATTTTAGTTCTGAACATTGATATTTAATTGAGGGTTTTTTGGCGATTAAAACACTACGCCTGCTAAAACGGGTTGGTGAGTTTCGATTTAGCCGCCCACTCTGAGTCAGATGCTGATTGCAGCCGACGGCTCTGGATCAGACGCAGATGTTTAAAATACTGGTTGGTCGACCATGTAAAAGAACATCCCTTTTATCTTCATTTTTCCAATGCCTAAGCGGAGTCTCTAATATATTACACACCAAGTCATTAATTTAGCCACCATTTAATATAGTCTTCTGCAGGTCATCATGCAGGAGTCGATGGCAAAAAGGGAATAGGTAGAAAGAGGAAATCTCTATGGCTGCGAAATATTCAAGACTGGACAAACATGACTGTAGAGGAATTATTCCACGTTGCAAAAGACAGAGAAACTTTTAGAAGCAGAAGAAGTCATTAATTGGATTCATGTCTGTCTAAAATTATTTTTGTCCAAACGAAATCCACGAGAACGCTTTTATCCGAAATCCGAAAGAAAGGTATTAATAAAGTGCACTAAACAAATAAAATTAATGCTGTGACTAAAGTCAACTGATAAATACTATATTATACACAAAGCTATATAAAAAATATCTATATAATAGACTAAATTTCAAAATATTGTCGCTGAGAGAAATTTCCGAAAAATAGGAATACCAAATATAATGGGTGAAGACGGATAATGTATTTTTAGACGGAACTGCACTCACCAGTTTCCTGAGCTATCACTTATCACTACGGATAGGCTGACGTCACGTTGCCATGGCAACCGCGAACGCTTATGCAGATGGGTTTCGCATTTCAAAAATTATATTCATCTATTCCTGAATCCTATACGGCTACTGACACATGTCAGGACTTGACCGTCAAGTACGTACCGCTAATAAAGCTAGTTGTCTTTTTTAATTTTTAGATTAATTAAAAGAGAATAAATAATTGATTTCAGAGTTTAGATATAATAATGTTAGCCACCTCACTTTCACCTACTTTACCTGACCGGCCGCCGCTGCTTATGTGTGAATTGTACAAAATGGTATGCAATTGTTATATAATCTGTCATTCAATTTTTTTATTTAAAATACGTTATTTGACGTTTTTTTTTACGTCGCAAATCGTTTATTTTTATGAAATGCGTATTTAAAAAACGATTTCCGAAATGGAAACTGAAACGTTAAAATAATCGTATTAATTATAGGACATTTACGACGTATATGATAATCGTTACGAATTGAATCGTTTATTAACAATTATTCTTTTAAATTGAGATAAGGTTGAATGCTCAAATAAATGAACTTTGATCAAATAAAAGGCAGACATCGAGCACAGGTTAATAATTAAATCTTGCCCAAGTACTTTTGCTTCCTAGAGCATCTTCAGGGGCATTTCCAACAATCAAAGAATGTCATAAACATAAAATTGTACATTCCACTACACTACATAAGGACAAACAGTTTAAAATTTAAAAAAATAGGCGAAGCTACATGGTGGTTGGCATCAGGAGAGAGAATATCATTCTCTCTCCTGAACAACCACAAGGGTTATTGGCGACGTAAAAAATGTAATACAGGTAAAGTAAAAAATTACAATAATTGATACAGTCCCGAGTTTTTATGATAACTTATTGTATTTTTTAATGTTCATGTTTTTTCCTAATGCTTCCTTTATATTATTTGGGATAGTGTGCTTCCCCCTTGCTGCTTCATATGTTTTGCACCGAGTTAGTATATGCTCCACGGAGAGTGATACTTGACAATACTCACACATTAGCGGCACAGTCCGCGCAAAGAGGCGTTTATGTGTCAAATCACTGTGCGCCAGCCGCAAACGCGCAATTCTCACTTGGTCGTGTCTATTCGCTGTGGGTTAGAGCCACGGTTTCACTAATTGTTAGATTTCCTTGAGTTTACCTTGCGATGCACTCCGCTTATTCCGCCACGCATTCAACACTTTATATTTTGTTTCTGACTTAAAGTCACCAGAAGAAACCTCATTAATAAGAATGGAGTCCTTGCTAAATGATGCTAAGCGGGCTAGTTCATCTGCTTCTTCATTTTCTTGTATATCTGAATGTGACGGAACAAACATGAAGTCAACAGTGATCTTTTTATTCTTTAGAGGAATTATTTACCGATGCATCGGAATCTGGTGCTTTTGGTTTTTATTCTTTTGTCGATGTAGTATGGATGTAATTTCGTTAGAAACTTTATAAGTGCATGAGAGTCTTCTAAGTACAATTTTGTTACGCTGATTATGTCTTTTGATCCTTGTACATTTTTGAATAGATCCATTACTTGATTGAAGCTTAACAATTGCTTTTCTACATATTTTTTACTGGTTCTAGTAATGTTTGGAGATTTGGTATCTCATCTCTGAAGTTTTTGTTATCAGTTTTGGTTTTTTCTTTAATTGGAGCTTAGGTTTTGCAAAGTTTTATTCGGCGGGTGGCGTGATTGCATCTTCTAGGGTTCTTTTTCCGATTGCTTTGTTCAAAGTTATCTGGGGTTCGTGAGAATTCATATGTGTATTTTTATTTGGAGGTAAGTGTTGACTTGTTTTGGGTGAGGTTGATTTATGTTGTTGGGTATTAGAGGATGACTCAGACGAAGTAGATGTTGCGATTGTAGTGTTAACTTAAGAAGTGGTCAAAGTCAAATATATAGATGTATTTTGTAGTGAGCATTGTTGGGTTTGATTAATTGATAAATTTGGGATTGCTGCTGTTGATAATGTAATTTGAGAAGACATAGTAAGTGTAAAGGGAGTGGTATTTGATATTGTGAGAGTATTTTGTTGAGTATGATTTATTGATGAATTTTGTCTCATTTCTGTTTGCAATTGCACTATCATTGTGAGGATAATTAAAAGGTGAAAGATTTGGATAATTAGCTGCCTGGTGTACAGTTAATTTGCATTTGAAACATGTTTTTTTTGGGCTATAAATATGCGGTATGATGTTTGTTCCAATTCGATGATAAAAGATTCACGTAGTACAAAGTTGTCTGGGAAAGGTGAAACGAAAATTTGTCTTCGGAAGCTTAGAATATGCCTGAAGGCAGGATTGGTTACTCTTATCCGTAGGTATTATATGTCTAAGAGTCCATTATTAAGTTAGGAGGTATGCTTGGACATGCATTGGACATAATTAAGCGGACTGATAGAGTTATTAATCTTCTCTATTAATTTAATTAAGCTATTAATTTATTTACTAGGTTTTTAGATGATAGATATATGCATATTCTACCGTTTGATATACGGGATGCGAAAATTATATTTTTTGGTTCTACATGCTGACTCAATCCTTCAAGATAGTCATTAATTATACAATTCTCTAGAGTGTTAAATAGAATGGCTTGATCTCTGTTTGGGATTAATATACTACGTGATAGACTAACTGTTTTTGAGTATAATGCATTTTGTGGTAGCTGACTGGAAGATGACATCTCTTAAATGGATTTAAAATCCGACTAAAACCGATGCTTTTCCATGAACTGATACCAGTTCATGGAAATTGGATAATACTTATAACTGATTGCAGTGATGTACTTAAATATCTAAATCCAAATAGATGAAAAAAGTATATTTTATCTACTCACGATTCCAATATTCAGTATACAAATCACTTTCACTTAGTTTTTTACTTCTCGATTCAACGTTGTAACTTCCAAATGTGCATTCGCGCAGGACACAATACCAACTTGGGAATTTGAAGTATTTAGAAACCTAATAATCTATTAAAGATTACAGTTAATTATGTATTTATTTTTAAATTATAATTAGAATGATTGGGATTATTTAAGTGACGAAACGTTGCAGTCTGTTAATATCAATCACTAGGATGTATTTTGTCGTTAAGTTTATGCCTTAGGTTAATAAATATTTAATACTGTAAAAGTATAGCACCAATGCTACCTTTTTTTATATGCGGAGTTCACAATCTGTAAGACTTTGGTCCACTAGGACCCCGGTCCGTCGTTTTTGTAATATTTTGAGGTCTATTCTGTGAAAAAAATCCACTATTTTCATTTTAAAATTTTTTGCTTATGCATCTCTACATATATTACTGTGCTAGTAATAAACGTTTATTTTCATTATTTGTTTGCACACGAGAAATTTAATGAATTTTGACACAAAGACTACTATCCCTATATGTTAAACTACAAAGAAAAATTTTACATATTCTGCCGTTAAAAATGTTCTGTTAATCGTCGGAAAAATAAAAATAATATGAAAACAAAATCCGTTAAAGCCGCATTTTCTTTATCTCGGCAGCCAGCCAAATTTTGTTCCAGATGTTAAGTATTAAATGAACACAAGGGAGAAAATATCTGAGCATGGAAAAAGTATTTCAGCTGTTTTTCTTGTTTTCATAGAACTTTTTATCGTAGATTATACAAAATGAATGTGTGCCGTACAAAATTTAATACTTTGTAATTAAATCAATTTTTAAGAAGTAGATTAACTTTAAAAAATTAGTGTAAATTTCTAAATATTTATTGGTTAAAAGCTTGATATATAGCGAGATAGACGAACTCCAAAGACGAATGTCGAATGTTAACGAAATATAAGTTCTGAATAATATCACTTTTTTATTGGTCTACTAATATTATTCTTAGTACTACTAATTTTAAGTTTAAATTAAGGTCACTGAATATAACCGTCGAAAGATTTAAATATCGAGAGGTAGAAATTTACAGCTATAACAATAGAACCAGACAAATAAGTAAAAGATTAAACACAGGTAACATACCCAAACGCCAAATACTGCAACAAATATCGCATGATAAGTATAATCATCCAAATATTAAAACTGTCTCTAAAAATCATACACCACAAGCTCGAAGAAGATATCGGAGACACCCAATTTGGATTATGGAAAGTTCTGAGAATAAGTATAGCTTTGTTTGCATACATTAGGTTGACACAAAGATGCCTAGAGATAAACCAAGATACTTTTGTAGGTTTTAGTAGTTACAAAAAAACATTCGACAAAGTGGGACATGAACAACTTACAGAAGTTCTTAAATACAAAAACATATATGTCAAAGACATTCAAATAATCACCAACCTTCAACATGACATAAACGATCAATACAAGAAATAGACATAAAAATAAGGATCAAGTAAGGTTTTATTCTATTACAGAACTCTCCTTAACCCTAGAACACTTACCTTAATTTACACTCCCCTAGACACTAACCATTCGTAATATTTACGATTTCTTTTTTCAATTCCAAAAAAGTAAAAAAAATTAAGATGAAATTTTAATTAATTTTTAAATGAACAAAGGAACATTTTATGCCTAAAATATGCAAAAAAAAATTCAAAATTTATTTATCTACGTCACAGGTAACGCAACAACGAGCACGGTGTTCTGTGCGAAATACTCGTTTGCAGTGATTGCAATGAAGTGACGTCATTCTTCTTTTTTTTGGAGGGATGTAGCATGTAGTAAGTTTGTTGTAAGGTTGATTGAGGTCAGCAACTTCCAAAGCAATTTGAATTAAATCGCTAATCAGAAGCTTCACCGAGCGTTGCAAAGTCGGTATCGCAAAACACTTTTCAAGCCATAATCTTATGAGTTTTTGATGTAGATTTCACATAAAAGCCTTTCTCTTAATCGGTTCCTGATTATTTCTGGATAAATTAGGATTATATATAATCCATTTGACATTTGTGGACATGAGAAACGCATATGACTCTGTACCAAGGTCAGAAGGTGCCTATGGGAGGCAATGTACAAACAAGAAATACAGACGGAACTCATAGAAGCTACAAAAGCTCTGTATAAAGAAAATAAAGTGTCCATTAAAATGGGAACAAGAACCATAGGAGACTTCATCACAACAAAAGGGCTTCTGCAGAGTTGTTCCACATCTCCAAACCTATTCAAAATATACTTAGAGAAAGCCTTGACTACATGGAAAAGAAAATGCGAAGGCATGGGAGTACCGGTACGGAACGAATACCTATATACGTTAAGCTTTGCAGACTACCAAGTAGTGATTGCACAAGACCAAGACGACCTCAGCTACATGATGAAGAAACTAGAAAAAGAATATACCAAGGCTGGCCTAGATATTAACCTCGCGAAAACAGAGTACCTATCTACAATTGAAGAAGACATAGAAGATCTACAGATTGATGACGTAACATCAAAGGAAAGGATAAATTCAAATACTTGGGGTTTATAATCACGAAAAAGGCAACAACAGAAGAAGAAATTACACAAAGATTAGGACAAACAAGAACAGCAATCCGACAACTTAACTCAGTATGGTGGGATAGACACCTAAATATGAAGACAAAAACACAGATTTATAAAACATTAGTGCGAAGTATTATGACATATAGGGCTGAAAATTGGATCATTAACCAGAAAAATAGCAGTAAGATAGTAGCAACAGAGATGGAATGCCTGCGAAGATGCTGCAGAGTAACAAGAATGGATAGGAGAAGTAATGACGAAATAAAGCAAAGAAAATCAATAGAAACAGACAGACTAACATATAGAATAAAAAGACTAAAATGGTATGGACATGTAAGAAGAACTAGCGACAGCAGATGGATAAAGAGAATAACCGAATGGAGCCCCATAGGAAGGGGGGAAAGAGGACGACCCCGAAAATCCTGGAGGAACGAAGTAGACGACGCCATGAGTAAGGGAGGCCTAAACGATGAAGAATGGGACAACAAAGAGAGATGGAAACGGTTGAAATGCAGTAATGTACGCAATCTTATCTAATGACCTTAAGTCGAATTAAGATTTTATTGATGAATACGATTTTATTTTTAATACTACGTCTATTAGACAATGTTTTAATTTTCGTTGTCATTACTGACTCTAAAACTCTAATGCAAAGCCTTAACCTCCCCATGTATTTTCCCTATTTACTCCTACCCATTGACATCCACTTAATCCTTAACTGAGAGTTATAGCCCACCTCTTCGTCTTTTTTGTCTATGCGACACGAAGTTTCGTCTATCCGTATTACTTTGTTGGACCGTACTAAATATCTTGACATTTAAGTCTGTAGTTAAGTCCCAATCATCTACATGCACAATTTTTTAAAACAATTTAGAGATTGATGGATTTTAATTTTGTACCAGGAAGTAAACATATTTAAGGCAATTATTAAGAATATTATCAAATGTATATATTTATTATCTATTAATGTCTCCTTGTTTTGAATTTCCATTATCTATTCGTCCACTAAATTTACTGCGTGAAATGTAGGCCGTGAGTTTGACACAAGAATCATTAAATGTATAAGAAAATATTCCTTAACCCCCGTATTCGAAAAGGATATTAACCTTCATTTTGTGTTTACGATATAAGCATATGAATGATGTGTTACATAAATGACAGAGTATTCCATAACATCGTTAGTTTTAATCAAAAACAACGACTGACTCTTTCTACAAATAAATCTGGATTAATATTTCAGTAAACAATACCTAAATATAACTGAATTCCATTTGATTGTATTTGTTTTACTAAGAACTTTTGGCATTCTTCCTATCGATCTTATTAAAGTTTGAATTATGCAAGATTGTTATTTACAAAAACTATATAAATGAGATTGATTCGTGGTGGATTGTATCTTCATATATTATTTAAAGAAAACATGCCTTAAACGTTTTTCTTTATGCATAAATAAATATATTGTAAGAAAAAATCGACAACTTTGTACTAACATAATGGTAGAACTTACTAATTACCACAAATACGAAACAAATTCAATGTTAAAATGTTAATATTATTATATTTAATATTATTATTATCCAGATTTAGCCATACGGCTCACACTCCCTCTAAGGGGAAAATTCACTCATCCCAGATACCTACGGTATCAAAAGGATTGAGCTCTGGTGGGACTCTTTCCATGTTATCGAGTCCTAGGTGACTTGGTATGTCGGTGTATCTCCCAAAAATTTTCGTACGCATCTGGACGTCGAAAGTAACACAGCTTTCTGCATAATCTTATATAGATGTTCATTTAGACCCAGCTTTTTTATGTTTTCTAGGAGGCTCTTCGGGATGACTCCAGTGGTAGAAAGAATAATAGGTATCGTCTGGGTACTTTCCATTCTCCATTGTCTCCTGATTTGTATTTCTAGATCTCTGTACTTGGCGATCTTTTCGTTGTATTTAACACGTAAATTATTGGTGTTGGGTATCGCCACATCAATAAGTGTTGTTTGCTTAGTAATTTTATTAACTAGTATGAGATCGGGTCTATTATGGGCCACTGGTTGGTCTGTAAGCACAGTGCGGTCCCAGTATAGCTTGTAGTTGTCATTTTCAAGCATTCTATCAGGGACGTATTGATAATAAGGAAGATGGTCGGTTTGGAGAAGTCCCAGTTTGTCAGCTAGTTCTTGGTGGATAATCTTTCCTACTGAGTCATGACGGTCTTTATAATCAGTACCGACAAATGCCTGGCAGCCACCGGTAAGATGTTGGATAGTTTCTTGGGCTTGGCATCCATATCGGCATTTGTCATTTTGTACTTGAGGATCTTTAACAATATATTTCAGGTAATTTTTAGTTGGAATAACCTGATCCTGAATGGCAAGTAGGAAACCTTCAGTCTCGGGAAACATCTTTCTTGATGTCAACCAATAGTTCGACGCTGTATTGTCGACATATTCTTGGCTGATCTCATTAAGATGTCGCCCATGCAGAGGTTTACTCATCCAGGCGCGCATTTTGTCTTGCTTAGTCAGGTGGTTTATGCGCATTTCTTGTTCCCTCAGTTTAAGCGGCGTCGTATCATCTACTGCGCAAATTGCTCGATGTAAAGTAGATGTCTCAGCCTGTACCTGAAAATAAGTTCTTAAATTAGCAATTTGTTTATCCAATTGCTCACCTATATCCATAAGTCCTCTTCCCCCTTGATACCGCGGTAATGTTGTTCTCTCTACTGCACTACGTGGATGATGTTTTTGCGCCTTTGTGAGAAGTGTTCTTACTTTCCGCTGAAGACCCTCCATATCCGTTTTTGACCACTTTATAATACCAAATGAGTAGCTCAGCGCGGGACAGGCGTACGTATTTAATGCCTTAAACAAATTTTTACTGTTAAGATATGACCGATTTAGTTGTCTTACTCTTCGCACGAACTCCGAAGTTAGTTCGGTTTTCATTTGGTTATGGTCAATTTTCCGCGCTTGTTTTACTCCGAGATATTTGTACATATCATTTTCACCCATTGCCTCGATGTTTTGGCCATCTTGCATATCGAAACCTCCGGGCTGAACCTTTCCTCTGACTATGTTTAGTATACGGCACTTGTCTAGTCCAAAATTCATACTGATATCATTTGAGAAATTTTCTACAGTTTTTAGCATCTCATCTAGGTGGTTTCGAGTGGAAGCCATTAATTTTAAATCATCCATATACAACAGATGATTAAGCTTCGCTACAACAGTGTTGTTATTTTTGATGCTAAAACCTGAGTCAGTAGAGTTCAGCAGCTGAGATAGTGGGTTCATTGCTAGGCAAAACCAAAGTGGACTCAACGAGTCCCCCTGGAAAAGCCCCCGGTTAATAGGGATATCTTCAGTTTCGATATTAATTTCACCCGGTATTTGAAGGTGAATTTTAGTCTTCCACTCTGCCATTATATGCTTCAAAAAGGTCACGAGATTATCATCGACTTTATATATTTTCAATATATCTATAAGCCATTCATGCGGCACTGAATCAAAAGCCTTCTTGTAGTCAATGAAGGCAGTAAAAAGGTTTCTTTTTTTGTTGTATGCCTGGTTAGAAATGACTGAGTCGATAATAAGTTGTTCCTTGCAGCCCATGGACCCCTTAGCGCATCCTTTCTGTTGAGGCTCTATGATATTGTTCAGAGCACAATGTTGGTAGATACGCCGGGCCACACAGGATGTGACCAATTTGTACAAAGTTGGAAGACAAGTAATTGGGCGGTACTTTGCTGGATCTTGGGTGTTACTTTGATCCTTCGGTATTAGATAAGTGGTTCCCTGAGTAAGAAATGATGGTATTTCCTGTGAATTAGAAATAATATTATTAATAAATGCTGTTAAAAGCTCATGAACACTCCAAAACTTCTTTAGCCAGAAGTTTTGAACTCCGTCTGGTCCAGGAGATTTCCAGTTATGAAGCTCTTTGATAATGTTCGAGACTTCTTCAGTGGTGAAAGGTTCATAAGGAATATTACTGTAGTGTTGACAGTTGTTCGTCGTTTGTTCAATCCATCCAGCATTGTTGTTATGAGTAGCTGGCGTCGAAAGTTGGTTTCCCCAAAACTCATGAATTTCTTCTTGGCTTGGGTAGGATTTATTTACATTTTCTACGGTGGAATTAAGTTTTCTATAGAAAGCTTTCTCTGCATTCTCAAAAAGTATATTGTCGCATTTACGGTTGTTACTAACTTTGTATCTCCTTAGGCGACCTGAATAAATGGAGAGTTTTTGTTTTAATGTGTCCAGGCAGTGTTGAGCTGTGTTGTTCTCTGGATCATGTTGTGAGTGTCTTGGAGTATTCAGAATTATTTCTTCAGTTCTTTTAATTACTTTTCGACTTCTTACTCCTCGGATGTATTCTGTAATTTGTCCAATATCCCTGCGCAATAATTCAATTTTACTCAGCAGTCTTTTTTCCCAGGGTGCAATTCTGTTTTCAGTCCTTCCGATATTAGTTCCCCGCCGTGTTCTGATCTTAATGCCCATAACATTAGCAATTGCTGTTGCTGCACAATAAATCAGCATATGCAAATATTCTAATGTATGGGCTTCCACGATATAATTGGGTAGGACTTCAGTGTTCATAATTTGTAACAGCGCACCTAGTTTCTTACAAGAGTTTATTTTTGGTAGCGGTGGTCTGCTAAGTGGGTTTGTACCATTAAACTCTTGTACGGCACGTGCCATTTCTCTTACCAGGCTATCGTGCAACTCGTTGTTGTCCTGCTGCGTGTTAACAGGTTGAGTTTCTTGTATGATGGGCTCAGGAATTTGCTCATTTGGGATTTGATTATGGGCTTGATCCACAACTAGCTCTTGGTTATGAATCTCCCGTTCGACTTCGCTTCTGATAGTATCGCGTCTAGCCTCTGGGATAAGATTATTAGATTAATTAGATTAGATATAAGATTATTATTATTATTATTATTATTATTATTATTAATATTATTATTACGGCTAAAGCTAAAGCTCAATAGATTCCATTTTAACTCACAGTTTTTTGTCTAGAGGACGTAATGACCTAATTTATTATATAGGTAATATACGGCTATTTTTTGTGTACTTTAGAAAGGAACTACAACGTTTTTCTTCTTCTAGTAGTGCCTATCCGTTTCGGATGTTCCATCCAACCATCATGGCAATCTGTATTTTGCAAACTGCTGCCCTGAAAAGATTTGTGGTTGTTGTGTTGAACCACGTACGTACATTTTTTAACCAGGAAATCATTAGCCTTCCTATTCCGCGTTTTCCTTTTACTTTTTCTTGTAGAAATAACTGCAGCAACCTATATCTTTTGCTATTCCTCATGATGTGACCGAGGTATTCGATTTTGACTGTTTTTATTGTGGTTAACAGCTCATTTCTTTTTTGAATTCTTAATAAAACTGGTTAGTCCTGGTTAAAACTATAAAGTTATAGGGGTTTTATTATTTTATATAGTCAATGGACCTCCAGGCATGTCAAAACCGCGGAGTGCTACCATTTAAAGGGGTGCTTTTTAAAAAAGGGATGAATTAGTCCCTATGCCCTAGGGTGCATTAACGAGAATTATGTGCAATTTTGGTATATATAAATTAACAAAAAAATTGTTAAAAATTAAATTTCTTATCGAAATGTCAACTTATAAAGTAAAATATATTTTTTTTTGATAAAAATTTATTTAAAAAATGAAGCAGAAAATACACGAAAACACGCGATTTTATTTTGCCCCATAACTTTTTTCAACAGTAGTATTAGTAAAGGAGATACTGCTTCACAGAAAAAAACTACTACCTTTCCTCTTTATAACGACCTTTGGTAGAAGCCTTTAGGATTTATGGTATCCGAGAAACGATTTTTCAAAGTTCGCCACTCACACCATTTTTGGGCCGATTTTTTGCAAATACTGGTGTATAACTTTTTTTTAAGCAGTTTTAGGAATATACAGTGGTACATTTATTAGAAAAAAAATTAACTCCCTTTAAAATGGTCTGTTCTGCAGGGTTCTAGCAATAGTTTTAATTAAAATACGGTTTATTTTTAAAATTTCTCGTTTTTTTTTCTACATTTAGGAATATTCATTACCAAATAAAAAAGAAAGCTTATTTTCTGTACTTTAAAATGGTTTATTGTAAAATATTTTAGGTTTTTCAGTAATCAAGGTATGGTTTGTCAAAGTGTAATACTTGCATCGATTTAATTCGATATTTCCTAAATGAAAACCCTTTTTAAAAAAATCTAAAACAGGTCGATTTTTAAATTTAATGTTCTACATATTACAATAAAATTTCATGATACAAGTGATACAAATTACAGTGATGACGTCATCAGCTCTTTTTCTAAATGTAACACCCTGTATTTTAGGACATTTTTAGACCGATAAAAATGAGCTGATTTCAAAAAAGTACAATACTCGGGTCTAATAGATATAATTTAAAAGATATGCGCTTAGAAAATAATTTATTTATTATCAATTGCAAAATAGTAGTCTACTTCTAGTTTTTGGTAAACTGTAATTATTTTTAGTAAAGTAACAATTAAGTAGTACAATAATTGTATTAATTTGTGAATGTTTTGTATTATTGTTTAGAATTATTTTGAGTAGAAATGAATTTGAGTGTAAAGCAAAGAATTGAAATACTCATTATGATTGGGTATGGAGACAAATCGCGAACTCAGATCGAAGTGTGTAAAAAATTTAATGATAAATATCCAGAAATACCCATCACGCAGTCAACACTAAGTAAGATTGAACAGAAATTTCAAAAAACTGGTACGGTTGAAAATGCTCGCAAATCAGGTCGTCCCTCTGTAAATTATTTTACAACATTAGATGTTCTAGTTACTTTTGAAAAAGATGCGCACACTTCTGTTCGTGAGGTTAATAGTGATCTCGATGTTTGCAAAACAACGGTACACAAAGTACTTAAAAATAAGTAAAGTAAGTAAAATGCACAGTTGTACAGAAATTAAACGAGGATGATCCAGATAAAAGAATACAATTTTGAAAAATAATGATTGATAACAGCCACCGAAACCCTCTCTTGGTTCAAAATATTATTTTTTTGGATGAGGCTACATTCAAATTAAATGGCGCGGTCAACCGTCAGAATTGTAGATACTGAGCAATAGAAAACTCCAACTGAATGCGGGAACATCATACACAATACCCGCAAAAGGTAATCGTATGGATTGGCATTGTAAGAAATAAAATCATTGGATCCTACTACTTCGTAGGTAATTTAAACGGGCCAGCATACCTTCAGTTTTTAAGTGGGTATCTCGTACCTACTTTAGTTAATTTATTCCCCAGTACAATTAAGCTTGGAGGTTTTGATTAAAGTTTATGATTTTAACAGGATGGTGCGCCTCCGCATTATGCTTTAGATGTTCGAAGGTACCTAAAGGAAATTTTTCCGAACAGGTGGATTGGAACACGTGGACATATTGAATGGCCAGTGAGGTCGCCAGACCTCAATCCTTTGGATTATTTTATGTATGGTCATTTAAAGAATTTTGTTTATAAAACGAAACCTGCAAATATTGGAGACTTCAAAACAAAAATTCGTAAAGAAATAAATAATATTTCTCAAGAAAGCGTAAACAAGGTTCTACAAGAATTTGTACAACGTTTGGGTAACTGACAAATATAACAAGGGCTGCAATTCGAAGATTTAAGATTAAGTTATGTATTAATTACTAAATTACTTTCAAGTTATTTAATATAATTTATTTATAATTTATTAACATTATAAATAAAATAAAATTTAATTTTCTAAGCGCATATCTCTCAAATTATATCCTTTAGACCACCAGTATTATACTTTTTTGAAATCACTTCATTTTTATCAATATAAAAATGTCCTAAAATACAGGGTGTTACATTTAAAAAAAGAGTCGATGACGCCATCACTGTAATGTGTATCACTTTGTATAATGAAATTTTATTGTAAAATGTAGAACATTAAATTTAAAAATCGCGTATTTAGATTTTGTTAAAAAGGTTTTTCATTTAGGAAATATCGAATTTATTTCATACTTTACGGACACACTGTATACCTATCTTAGTTACGGTTAGTCTTAGAGTATTTTACAATAGACAATGTTAAAGTACACAAATACTTACTTTTTTGATCAAGAATCCATATATCTAAATTGACAAGAATAAGAGTTATACTGTGAAACTAAAAAGTAGTAAAAGATATCAAAAATCTTTTAAAGTAGAATACCTTGAAGAACCATATCTTACTGAAGATAGATCCGTCTACAATAGACCGTTTTAAAGCTAATTCATTTTTCTTTCTCCTAAATGTACTTTAAAAGACTTGCAGATGACATAGTAATTACAAGAAGTATATCCACAAGAGTAGCCTATTTAATCGTAAAGCTAAACCGAAGGTATAAAATAAAGATTACTCAGGTATACGCACCAACAACGGACCATCCGGATGAGGAGATTGAAGACTTCTACGATGACATCTCTGCGGCACTGAAAGAAACACCAACACACTATACGATTATATGCGGCGACTATAACGCAAAGATCGGTATAAAGCAGGATGAACAGCAAACAGCACTTCAGCACTAGGAACGTGGACAAACACTACTAGAATTTCTATTACAACAAAATCTATACCAGATGAATAGTTTCTTCTCTAAAAAAGATCACAGAAGATGGACGTGGAAAAGCCCAGATGGTAAGACCAAAAACGAGATAGACTACATAATTACTGTCAAAAAATATATATTTAACGATGTGACAACGGTGTCCTTACTAGCTTTACCACAGGTAGCGACCATAGAATGGTAAGAGCCAAACCAGAATTAGATTTAATAACAGATAGATCCAAAATGATTAGGAAGAAAGCCAACCCAATATGGAACGACCCAAAGAATTTAAATAAATATCAAGGCAATATCAATAAAATCCTACAACAAAATGAATGCATAAATAATGCAAATGCCCTAAACGAAAATATCGTAGATGTTATTCGAGAGGCTCAAGTAAAATTCTGCCCTAAAAGACGTTAAGACGAAAAAATAACCATCGAAATAAAGCAACTAATGGAAACTAGAAGAAAACTCAAAGAAAAAGGAAGCATTGACGAAGAAAAACTGCGAAAAATAAACAAAGAAGTATCAAAAGCTATAAGGAAAGATTTAAGGAAATTTAAGAATGAAAAAGTCCAGCGAACTCTAGAAGAGAATAAAAGTCTGAAAGTCCTTAAAAAAAGACGACTAAACAATGGAAAATGCGAAATACACAAACTAAATAAGAAGTTCCCACATCAAATAGAGAAGAACTACTACACATAGTTAAAGACTTCAATCAAGAACTATACACAAGCCAAAGAGTAGACCAAAAGAACATGGAAGCCGCCGCATCACGCAAAATTATTAACCAGAGTTCAGATCTCATGTCAGAGATCACACTAAGCAAAATCCAGGACGCAATGAAAAAGATGAAAAACAACAAAGCGCCAGGAGAAAATGGAGTCGTAATAGAAGCTATAAAGATGGGCGGACGTGCCCTTCTCAACCAAATAAAAATGTTGTTTAACCTTTGTCTAACAGACTGTTGCATACCAAAAACATGAAACAATGCAGTAACAATTTTACTACACAAGAAAGGAGACAAGGCCCACCTAAAAAACTATAGGCCAATCAGCTTATTAAACCACATCTATAAAATGTTTACCCGAATAATTACGACAAGACTAGAGAAAAAGTTAGATTTCTACCAGCCCCAAGAACAAGCTGGCTTCCGCTCAAAATTCGGAACAAACGATCACCTACAAAGAGTAAAAACCTTAATAGAAAAGTCGCTAGAATATAATAGACCACTGGCACTTATCTTCGTAGACTTTCACAAAGCCTTCGACACTGTGGAATTAGACAGCATTATAACTGCTCTGAACAATGGAAGAATAGATTACCGGCTCACAAAGCTAGTACAAACATGATACCAAAAAGCCACAATGCATGTAAAACTACATGATACCACCAGAGACATTCATATCAAGCGACGTGTGAGACAGGGCGGCACTCTCTCACCTAAATTATTTATAACGCTCCTCGAATACGCCTTTAAAATGCTAAAGTGGGAAAATAGAGGAATACCAATAGATGGAGAAATGCTTAATCATCTGCGTTTTGCCGACGACATAGTACTTATTACCGAAGATCTGGGTGAAGTACAACAAATGGTACAAGAATTAGAAAACGTATTTTCAACAATAGGTCTAAAAATGAACATCAGTAAGACCAAATTTATGACAAATTTAGTTTCCAGCGAACACCTAATCATCCAAAATCAAGTGGTAGAATTGACAGAAAAGTACATAAATCTTGGTCATGAAATCAGAATAGGCAAGGACGACCAGACCTGCGAATTTCAACGACGAATAACACTTGCTTGGGCGGCGTATGGTTTACTAAGAGACATCTTTAAGAGCAACATCCCGATAGCTATGAAACGGAAGACATTTGACCAATGCGTTCTTTCTATTATGGCATACGAAGCAGAAACTCTCACGCTCACAAAAACAACAGCACTAAAAATGCGAGTGGCACAAAGGCGCATGGAAAGATCAATTCTCGGAGTGACAAAAAAAATAAAATAAGGAATCAAGACTTAAGGAAAAGAACAGATATCAGTGATGTCGTCGAACGAACGGCGAGGTATCTTGCGGTTCTTCAGTATCCAACTGAGTTTTCCAAATCCTCCCCATGACAGTATTAGTTTTCTAGTGATTTCCGCACTTTGGTTGTCTTTGTTAAGTTTTAGAATTAGGCCTAGATAAATATATTATTGGACTTGTTCTATCTGGTTGCCATTTATAGTTATATGTCTGGGGTCGTCTGTGTTGGTCATTGTTTTTTATTTTTGTCATATTCATTTTAAGACCGCCGTATTGGGAACTATCTGCTATCAAAATCTATTAAATATACACATTACTACACAATCTATTAAATGTATACAATGTATATAACTTCAAAATATTGCAAAGAAAAATAAACACGTGTTATTATTCTGTGCTTCATCTTATATTAGAGTACACGGTAACGAGGTTGTGGACCACCTAGCTCACGAAGTAGCAGCAAGTGATGAACGTGTCCAACTAAATCAAATAGTACCCGGGGATCTTAAATTGTGGTTAAAAAACAGTGCGAAGCAAAAAGAATAGTCGTTCCCAAAATTAGGACAAATTAAAGACACTGTTTTACCAAAACCAGATTTTTGTTACCTAGAAGAAAACAAAATTCTTTACTCAACTTTGCCTTGGACACACTCGTCATATACTTTTTTTGCAGTGCCAAGCAACCATTATAGTAAACCGTATTTTAACTTAATGTCAAAAACTCAGCCTAAATGTCAAGTAAGCTCAACCTTGTCCTATTCAATGACATATCTGAGATTCTTAGAGACACTCTAAAGCTAAACCACATCAGAAAGTTTTTAACAACCAAATTAAATTTATGTAGTCAATATGGTATCCTTTGTATATGTTTTTCCATTATTGTCGGTAAGTTCGGTATTTTTAACGACATTAAATAACTGTAATCAAAAAAATTATTTATAGAATAAATGCTCTATTAGAAAAACTACAATTAAATAATAAAGAAGTGTTGTGTATTAGTTGAATCTGAAACTGGGAAAATCAAAATTGGTATGTTTAAACAGAGTTAATCGTTTAAAACCTTTTTTCGTTGAGTTAATTCTCTTAAATTTACTTCCAGAATTTTATAAAAAGAATATCTAAAGGTATCTATTTGATACAATAAAAAGAAAATCTAGTTTATCAAAATCTCTCTCGTTTTAAGGTCAATTTTGTCGCAGTAATTCTTTAAAAGCCGAAAGAAATGCCTAAAAATATAACCATTCCCGAGAGAAACAATATGTTTCTCATCTGTATAAGCCCTGGGAAAATATAAAGTTTAGTTGAATAGGTTCCTCTCTTAAGTATAAAAGCGGATTTCGAGCAAGTGTAATTTAAACAGAACTTTCGGACTGCCAAACACTAGGAGAATACTCTCTCCGCCAGAATTTTAAATCCCGGAATTTACCATTTAAACCTTTCATTTGCTTGGAAATTATTCCAAATTTGGCTTCCCCGAATTCTAATTTCTCACCGAAGACAATCGGAACTCACCTGTTTCGAAAGTAATCGAATTTTATTTTGTCTCTTGGTATTTTCAACACAGAAATATCTGTTGGTTTAGTCATTTTCTAATTTCATCGGAAACCAAACGTATTTTCAGGGGTTATTGTTTGGAATGAATGTTTGTTGGGAAATAAATATAAATTGAAATAAATAAAAAATAAATTAGGTCCTTAATATAAAAAATATAAAGTTGCCAAATATTTTGTTGTCAATTGTGTCAGAAAAGTAGTATGGGGTTTCCTTCTGGATAGTCACTATTTGTATTACTAGTATGCTTTAAGTAAGTTTTTATAAAAATCATGGCAAAATTTAGGAACAGAAAATTACTTTTCAATAACAGAGTTCCCGTGCTGTTTCGTTTTACTTGCAGTTAAACAGAGTTCAACAGAAAAACTTGTTGTTTGTTAACGTCTCCTTTTCTAATAATCAAAGGCGGATTTTGAGATATTTTGATATCATACAAAGACCCAAAATTTTAAAATCTTCTAGTTCCATATTATGTACGGTGTATTTCATTACGTTTCGTCTGACTAACTACTACCAGTTCTAGGGCGTTAAATTAGAAATTCTGTTAAACTTTTTTTCTCTTTCGCTCTATCAGCGCATGGACAGTGTCCGCCTACATGTGGGTGTGATCCTTTAGTAGAAACTTCTGAGTGACTATGATTCAATAAATGATCCACCTATTTAATTTAAATGAGTCAATTTACAGCAGATAATTGGTTATTTACTTGACCAATTACTTCCTTGTATCGTCTGTTATGCTTTCTATATGTTTTGTTGGCAACTAATTAAATCCAAGTATGTGATTCATTGCAAGTGTTTGGTTCAAAGAATACTTTGAAGGTTGGATGTTTAAAATTACTGCTTTTTGTGATTAGTCGATAACGAACCTGTTTTTAAAATGTATAAACTAGGTGAAAAAGGAAAATAGAAAGAGTTGTTTTATGATTTATATATTAATTAAAATATTTGTATTGTTTGGGTATATTTTCTAATATAATGTAAGTTTCGTTAATAGGAATTTTCATTCTGTTGTATATAATTTTGTTTTTATTAATTTCGTTACAGATATTTACCAAAGATTTACTTTGGTAGTTATACATAAAAGTTTGTAGTTTGTTTTTCTTAGATATTTCGAATCCTTATCCATTAATTATTTAAGAAAAATTGTTTATGTTAGCAAAGTATAACCATATCAAACAGAATTAACATTGGATCGTGAGTATTTGTGTGTACTTTGCTAGTATAGTTACATGGCAACTCTATTTTATTCGATTATTTTTATCATAAACATTTTGGTTATTAATTTTTATTTAATAAAACAACACATCCTGAAGATATTGTTGAAAATCGAACTGATATTCTACCGAGGCCCATACAAGGATTAAATAAACTGCTGAGTGACGACTTTTACTTGCAGATAGTATTGAGTATCCAAAAGAAACGCATAATAATGGTTACATTTTTATTCTGGCCGTATCGACCAGAGTATGATTTCTTCTATCTCACTGCCAGGAATGACGGTGTCTGCTCATTTCAGTAATGCAGATCCGATTTTATTTTCACCACGAGTAGTTCATCATAACTTTTGTCTATATAAGACTCATTTTCTTCATTAAAACTCAAGGCATCACTAATAATATGCTCTTTATTTAAAACATCATTGCTTGGTGTACTATTTGATTCTGAAATAAAACTAGGCTTATAATATTGGTTGTAGAATATATTTTATAATATACTAGTCTAAGGTTGGTACTAAATCACTTCATTAACTTTTTGAGGTTATGTTTTTAATAATTTAAAAATAATGAGCCAAAAAATGTAAAAATGAGTCCGTGTACAGAAAGTAGTCAAGACGGTGTTTGCATTAGTTTTTGATATACCAAAAACATTTTGTTCTTGGATTACTTGTAAACTGGTAAAACTACAAATTATGAATATTATTTTAACTTTTTAGACCAACTGAAGAAATTTTTTTTTAAAAAGACCAGGTTTGTATATTAAAACAGTTCTTTTTCATCAGGACAATGCACCGTGTCATATGAACATTTTGACAATGGCTAAAATTCATGAATTACAATAATTTAAATTGTTGACGAATCCACCTTTTTCATCCGATTTGACCCCTAGTGACTTCCATGTATTTCAATACTTATAAAATATCGATGAAAAGGGTTCTCCATAAAATAAAAAGGTATTTCAGAGAATAATGAAGTGTATTTCAATCATAAAATTGTATTTTTCTTATCGAACTGTAAAACTTATATCTAGTGATTTTGCAGATCACCATGCGACGGGGATCCAATCAGTTGCCATCTACAGTCTCTCCACTAATTTCATAACAAATAGGTCACTTTTGAAGAAACGCTGAACTTTTGCGTAAAGTCTTACTTTACGCAAATTGTCGATTGTCTTACTAGTTGCTAGTTTGGCAATTCATTTATTGGTAAAGCCCGAGTTCCGTATTTTTTTTTTCGATCACAAAATTCGCGGCTACTATTATAGGATCAACAAACCAGTAGTTTAATATAGGACTTCAGTCTTCAGAGACGAAAAGGCTAAAAATAATAAGAACCAACCTGAATTTTGCTAAGAATGCCAATTTGGGTACCCCAAAAATACACAAGAAAATTTACTTCTTCTATCTCCGGCTTTCCCACAAAGCCCCCTCTTAGAGGAAAAAAAACCAAAATTAATTTACTAAGATTTTTTACGCTGTAAAAAAATTGTTTTAAGTAAAAAATGTAGCTGTGATAATTTTAAACAAAAATTTATATAAGCAGTGTTCGTATAGACTGTACCGTTCTCTTAGAAGCAACTCTTGAAGCGACTCGATTTTATATGTCATTTACACGCACTAAATTCATTTTAAATAAAATGTGTGTCAACTCGAGGGTAAAAATTCAATATCTTTTAATTTCATTGTCGTATTGCCATCAAAAAAATTAAAACGCTCATTACAAAAGAAGTATAAATCTTTTGCCATAAGTAAAGTCAGCTTTTATAAAGGCTTTAAATAAATAAACGTTGCGCGATTTTTACCATTTTTTATGGTTCTAACGACGAGACCAATAAAATATATTACTTTCATTGACCGCTCACCATGGACTTTCCATTGTAAGACTCTAATCTTCAATACCTATAGCATGAAATTTCCTTTTTTTTATTTTTGTAAACAATTATAAGTCATTTGAAATATGCAACAGAAATGCTGAATTTAAACTTTCACATTACGAACAATCTAAAACATTTAAAGCTGCTTTATTTTTACAACACAAGCACGTTTTTCGAAACTTCAGTACTTCGATTACAAGTTCCACCTAATGCCATCTTCGTGGATGTATTTTTTATGACGTGCAATTGTTTGTAATGTAAAAGTTTAAATTCTGCGTTTTGTAGGCATATTTGAAATACCCCATATTATTTGTTGCCATACTTGAAAATCAAAATTTCATGCTAAAGGATTTATTGAGCTCTAACAATGGAAATTCCACTACGGCGGCTCTATGAAAGTAATACATTTTATTGAGCTTATGAGAATCATAAAAAATGTATATAAAAGTTTCACTCTTCACCATTTAAAATGTATTTTAACTTTTGTCGATAGGAAATTCTGATTAAAAGATATTTAATTGTTACCGTCGAGTTGATACACATTTTATTTCGCGAGCGTAACTGACATTCAAAATCACCGGTCACTTTAAGCATTGTTTCTGAGAGATAAACTATTTTGAAATTTTTTTTGGGGCCCAAAATTGACAGTCTCAGCAAAATTCAGCTTATTTGTATAATATTTAAAGGTCAAATCTCTGATGACAGAAATAATAAAAAATGTATGTCTTCTCCGCCATTAAGCACTGCAATTCTGGCTTAAACTGTTACGATGTGCTCATTTGCATTTTATGTCCTATTGTATTTTAAATTTGCCAATGTGGTCATAATAGCTTTACAAATTCTTGCTCAGCAAAACTGCACAATAAACGGGAAAAAAAGGTATTGATATTTCTAAACAGTTTTTTAAACAGTTTTTTACAAAGGCCGATGTTATCTTGTCATAAAAACTGCACTGTCGTGTATTTACATGATACAGAACAGAATAATTATTTTTTACCTTAGTAAATGACTTTATTTCATTCCAATTCTGACACCAATGGTAACGGTTTCTTTAGAACTAGCTTCCAGAAAATACGTTGGTGTGAATAAATGGAGTTGTTTTTTGTTATACTAAACGCTATAGTAAGTTTCACTGAAATGTCTAAAATGTATATATATATATATATATATATATATATATATATATATATATATATATATACAATTGAGACAGAAAAAATTATTTTGTGTTCAATATAATAAACTAACAAATAAGCTATCAATGTTCTAAATTAAAACGTCAAATATAGAATGTGGACTATTGTGGTGTATGCCAAACAAGATATGCGATACAAAAATTTATTGTCTGTAACATCATACTTAAAAGATGTTTTCAAAATTTTAAATGATTAGGTTATTGTAATTTACTATATTTAGCAGATTTAAAAACATAAATTCAGGCCACATTTGATATTTTTCATGTTATTCATTTGTCGGTTCACTATGCAAATAATAAATATTTGATTACACAAATAAAAAACCACACCGGTATCATTTCTATATCCTAATTACCGATGAGTTACAATCCTATTGTTTTCCAATGTAAACACATGAAACATAATGACCATTATGGATCGTTCCGCTGTGATTTGAAATGGCATGCGATACGAGTTATTAAAAACATGCGACCACTATCAGGGCTAATGGATCATACACTAATTCCCGACTGAACAAATGTTTTTAAGATAGTTTAAATAATATTTTTGTTTGTTATTTAAAACCACATGTAATAAATGTTGTAATTAGAAGAGTCTAAAAATATTTTAATGATACTGTGGGTATTAACGTTAACTGCCATCACGGTCGGTTTTACAACTACTCGTACTTTTACGTCGTTCAGACGAAAAGTTGTTTTTTATAAACAATGGTTTAAACAAAATTGTAGCAATTGAATTTATTCAGTTTTTTGATCATTCCTAACAAAATATTTCTAATGTAGTTTTTCTGTAAACTTGATCGTTTTCGATCGATTTTTTAGGCTAAAACATAAGTAAAAAAACGGGTGTGACAGTCTAGTGGGACCGCCGGTTGAATCAATATTTTGATGAAAATGTATATTTTTATTTTCATATATGTATGAAAGGAGTTAAATGCAAAATTTTTTTACACATACTCTGCAGTAAAATTCATTGTTTATTTTGTTATTAATATAATACAATACAAATTAAACTACAATATTCATAAGTATTTAAAAATGACAATAATATACATAAATAAATACACTACAATACAGTGCAACATAATTCCATATAATATTACAATACAAATTCAAATGCAATATTCATAAGTATTTAAAAATGACAATAATGTAATAATATTATTAAAAAAGTCCTCCCCGACTGGCAGTCGGACCCCGGTCTCTCGCGTGACAGGCGGGGATACTGACTACTATACTACCGAAGACATGACACAAAGATATTTCAAAATTGACAGTTCTGGATCATACAGTGATTTATTAAGATTATTATTTTGAAATACAAAAGACTAATATAATTATGAACATTTAATAAATAATACAAAACATATCACATAATAATAATATTAATAAATATTTTATTATATGTATAATATTATATGTATATATATTTTTATATATACAAAAGGAACATTTTTATATTCGAGAGAGGAAGAGAGAGAAAATATATCTTCTGTCTCTCTCTTACTCATTATCTTACATATGTAATGATTTCACAAATTCACTCCCATACAAATTTCCAACGTGGAGCTCGCGTATAGAAGTATAACTTCAAAAATATTTTTGAATTCACCAAGGACTCATGACATTTATTCGCTCCGTGCGTGACCATGGTAGGGGTACCTTGAAACGATTCCAGCGTGTGTAGCAGCCAAATATGACAAAATTGAACCTTTTGGCTGCTTTTGGATCCTTTTACGCATAAATTTTATCAGAAGTGGGTGCAAATACATGTTGCGTATTTAATTGTGCTAATAATAGCAAAAATGGTTAGTGTAGTTTTATAGGTTTTCAAAGATTACATATACTTAAATTAAAGAAAAGAAAAAGATGGATTCGTGCTATTAATATGAAAAAATAAATATCACATAATTTCATTTTTATGCAATTGAAATTAAAAAATTTAAATAATTTACCTTAAATGATATTTCATAAGGCTTCAAGCTAACTGCAGCCTGCCAGATGACTTTAGCTTTTATATCATAATTTTTGCTATTATTGTTTTTAATTACATGCTCTTCCACATGCAAAAACTTGATTTGCCAGTACTATTCCCTTTTCCAGATTTTTCCCTTTCTTTTCCGTTTGGGGTTGAAAAGATAAAGTTGATGAATTTTGGGAAACCTAGTTTTTAATACTAAATTTATTTTGTATATAAACTGAAAAAATATAATTAAAAACTAATTATTAATACTTGTCAATTTCATATCTATTTAACATATGTTTAACCTCAAATTGGGAAGTCCAAAACTGTCAGATGAAGGCGGTAGATGTCGCGCCAGTCACGCACGGAGCGAATATAAATGTTAATAAAGCGCTTATGACAGGACGGCTGCTCTGGCTGCGGAGTGTATAGAGGGGGAAACAAGATCTAAGGCACACATTTTTGCTGGTTTAAATTTTCATTGTACCGGGTGGTCCAATAAGCCGATCTCTCGGCTATATATCAGAAACTATTCATGTTATAACTTTAGGAGAAAAAATTCCTTAGTAAAAGTGGCCAAGAGAAATCGCTGAAAATAACTTTCAAGTTTCTTGGTTAACCGCTAGGGGGCGTAATCTGCGAAGAAAAATTTGAAAACCAGTTTTTTGTGAAATTTGCCCAATTATACCAAGTGTTAAATAAGTAAACTAGAAAGAGGCCTAAATTCCGCACAAAGTTGTTTTTTTTATTTTTTCAAATAAGGGGTGGGGAGAGTAGGAAAGTATTTGTGAATAAATACCTATAACTTTGGTTTGGATCAATCGATGTTAACGAAATTAACGCCATTAACGTCATTAGAAAGAGTGTGGATAGTTTAATTTAAATATACTTTAAAACGATTGCATTTAGTTTTAATTGTCATGGGTAGAGGGTACTTTCGAATAGAAAACTTTCGAATAGAAAAAATTAAAATTTTTTTGTCTTCAAAATGTTTAATGGAAACACCTATTTATTGTAAATTATAATAGAACCGGATTAAATTCGTAATAAAATGGCGCAAACCGCATGTTGATAACTTTTGTCGAACTATAGATATGAATAAAAACGCATAAAAATAAGTAAGTATATTATTGACTCACCCTTTATTATCACTTAAAATTAAATATGTGAAAGGTCATACAAATATCTCGATCATTAAAACTTAATGTCCAATTAAATGTTTAAATTGTTTTCCATCGTAAACATAACAGCTGCTTCAATCTCAGCTGTTGATATACTATTTATTGTGTTTACAATGCGCTGTTTCTTGTCATCTCGCGTGTTTGGTCGAGTTTGGTACACTCAGTCCTTCAATCTTCCCCACAGATAAAAGTCCAGACATTAAGTCTGGAGATCTAGCAGGCCATTCAAATATATTTTCCCTTCCAATTCATTTATTTGGATAACTTGCATACAAATAATCTCAAACTCGTCTGGAAAAGTGCGCAGAACACCCGTCATGTTGTAATATCATATCTCTTCTTGTTTGTAAGGAAATATCTTCCAATAAAACAGGCAACTGATTTTCCAGAACATCCAAATATGTTTCGCCATTTAAAGTTCTATTAAAGAAATATGGACCTATGATCTTTCCATCAACTATACCATACCAAACATTAAGACTCCATCTACCTTGAACCTGCACTTCATGTATCCAGTGCGGATTTTATTCAGCCCAATAATGCATATTACGCAGATTAACACCACCCGCACTATTAGACGTAGCCTCGTCTGTCCACAAAATCTTTGACATGATATGCGGTTGTTCTTCTAGCAGACCTAACATAGAATTGCAGTAATCCAGCCTTGCATCAAAATCTCTCTCGTGTAAAGCTTGGTGGAGAACTTTAGTTATTCTTAGTTGTTTACGATACATTTACAGATTTACAATTATTAATTTTAATGAAAATGTCTAGCCGTTATTCGCACTACTGTTTTTTTTTTTATTTTAATCATTGCCAAATGTATAAGATCCTCGCAGAAATACAATTATTTTGCGTTAGAAACTAACTTAAACTTATAAATGTGCTTCTGTTATCATTGAATGGAGTTCAATTTCTCCAAAAGCTTTTCCTCACTAAAGTTCTCGCGGGGAAAGGGAAATGTAGGGAAAGCAGAATAATTTCGAAATCCATTAAAATGAGTCTCACGTATTCGTCCTATATATGAGATGTGCTAGGGGAGTTACAGATGAAATATTTGTTTGTAATCGTGGGACTTTATTAATTATTAGTCTTGACTTTATTACAATATAAAAGTATGACACTAGTTTTATTGCAATATATTGTAACGTTTGTAGACACTGTTTATTATTTTAATGTATTGGAACATTAACTAAGATGATAACTACCATTTACATTGTTTTGTTTTAACAATTTGTTTTTACTAAGGAAACCTTTTGCCCGTAAGTATCGCCCGTGTTAAGCATCTACTATGCGTAGAAAATAGCGCCGTGGCATACTTCTCGATTGAAATGAGTTAGTCAGACTTTTGTTGTGAGTAAGTAAATACGTCATGGCAGACGCTAAAAAAATCATCCATAATAAAAGTAAGTACATAATATTTAGCATGTTTCTGTGTATGATCATTGATCTGTGCATTTTAGTGTTAAAAAAGGTACTAAATTAAAATTGTGATAAATTGGTGATAGGTTTTTGGCCCTAAACACAAGGTATCATTGATGATACCTTGTTACCGAAACAGCAGTGTATTTTGAAATATTTTTTTTGTGTTTACGGCCGCTGACTGCGACTGAACTTCAGGAAATCGCAGATAATGTAAATTTAGATGACTCTGATTTGGATCTTTCTCTTTTTCCTGACAGTGATGATGATGGGGATAAATAAGATGAACCTAGAAATCTGAATGAGAATGAAATAATTATTGAAAGTGCGGAAGAAAGGAGTGAAAATCACGCTGAAATCAGTGACATATCAGACGACGATTCGGATGATGATATGCTCTTGGCAACCCGGCTTTTAAAGGAGTGCAACAGGTCAAATTCTATTCCTAAAAAAGACAGGAAAGAATGGAAGAGAACATACTTTACACCTCAATTTGCACAATATCAACCCTCTGTGCAAGATCCCTTGAATTCCGAAAATATCCCAAGCCCTATTGACTACGTCAATAAATATATTGACAACAATTTTTTTGAATCCATGGCGTTGTACACAAATATGAAGAAAGTAAAAAAAACTGGAAAATCTTTGGAGACTTCTACAGAAGAATTGAAATCGTTTATTGCATGCTGCTTGCATCTTGGTATTTATAATTTACCACGAATTTGAATGTTTTGGCAAATGAATACCAGGGTACCAATAGTTTCATGTCAAGAAATCGTTTTTTTGCAATTCGAACGCGACTCAAAATTGTTGACGATGATTCTGTAACCAAGGAGACTAAAGAACATGATAGATTCTGGAAAGGAAGACCATTGTTGGATCAACTTCAAACGGCTTGTCTGAATAATGAAAGAACTGTGTCAATCGATGAGCAAATAATTCCATTTCATGGAAAAGTATTAATAAGACAGTTTGTGTGAGGAAAAGACCCTGTAGAATTGAAGAATTTTGTCATGACGACTACGGGGAATTCCACTTGATTTTCACATGTATGAAGATAAAGGCAGATTTATTGAATCCATCTTCGTACTTACACCAGAACGGCTGGATGTCGGGGGAAGGATTGTTTTAAAACTTACAGATACTCTGCCAGTAGGAGTATCTATTTTTGTTGACAAATATTTGACGTCAAAAATATTGATTGATTGATCTAAAACTTTCATTGGAAAGATTAGACAAAAAAAAAAAGAAAAAAGAATATAATCATTAGTGGAACAATAATAAACTCTAAAGACCCAAAAACATTGAAAGAAGGAATGACTACTATGTTAGAAAATCATCTTGAAGTCAAAACTAATATTAAAAGAACACAAAAAATAGGCACAAAAACATGCTTAATTAAACTAGAAAGCGAAGAAGAAAAAACAACAATGTTAAGAAACAAATACAAACCTAAGAATGTGAAGACCAAAAAAAATATGGATTACAGAGGATCTCACAAAGGGAGAGAGAGAGAAAATGAAAGCTTTAAGAGATAAAGCAAGAGAAATGAGGGAAAATGGAAAAATTGTCAAAATAGGATACAATAAAATCACAGTAGACGGCAAGGAATGGAGATGGTGCTATAAAGAAGAAAAAGTAGTGGAAATAGAGAGTTCAAAAAACTACCAGAGCAACATAAAAAGAACCAAGGAGAGGTCAAGCAACGAATAGAGAAAGAAGAATTACAAAATAAACCGGACAATGATGATAAATGTTTAGTTTTAAGTAGTAATAGGAATAGGATTAGAAATGTAAATGATAGGTATGCCATTAGAAATATGACTTGTGATAGGAATATGGGTATTAGGTATACTAACAGTAGTGATAATATTATAGTTAGGGGGAATATCAAAAATGGGCATAGCATGAGTGATGAAGGTAGGGAAAAATTATAGGGAAATGCTTAAGGAAAATAAACGTACCTGATGCATTGATAAAAATTATAGAAAGTACTTACAAAGAGGTAAAAGGAAGGGTACAAATAACAGGGGAAAGATCGGAAGCATTAAATTGGAAGACAGGTATTAAACAAGGAGATATTCTCAGCCCTTTGCTATTCATAATAGTAATGAACGAATTGATAAGAAACACTAGAGTCAGAACTAATCAACTACAAACAATAATAGGTTACCGCAGATTACAACCGGTAACAATAGAGTCCTTAATGTATGCAGACGACATAGTACTAATAGCAGATTCCGAGAATAAAATGCAGAAACTAATGGATATATGGGTAGAACAAATAGAAGAACTTAAAATGGAGATAAACGAGGAAAAAAGTAAGATAATGATAATCAGCGGCAAAGGAGATAAGGAAGATAATCAAATAAGGATAAAATATAAAAACTTAGAATTGGAAATAGTAACAACTTACGAATACCTGGGAAGTATAATAACTAATGACGGAAAAATAGACTGGGAAATAACAAATAGAGCAAAGAAATCAAACAAGTTATATTATGCGTTAGCCCCAATAATGGGAAAAAAAGAACTTGCACGAGAAACATTCTGGAAAAACAGAAGAGCAGGATAAACGCAATGAAGATGAGACAGCTAAGAAGGATAGTTGGAAAGACAAAATGGGATAGATTAAGCAACGAGTCTATTAGAAGAATGGCTAACCAGGAACCGATAATGAACAAAATAGCAAAGAGACAAATGAACTGGTATGGGCATCTGATGAGGATGCAATCCAATAGAATAACAAGAAATTTATGAAGCAAAAAACATCGGAAAAAGAAAAAGAGGCAGACCAAGAAAAAAATGGATACAGCAAGTAGTAGAGGCAGGAGAACTTAAACAAAAATCACTCGAGGAATTGAAAATAATGGCAGGAAACAGAAAAGAATGGAAGAGGTGGGTAAATGGAAATTAAAATAGCTAACCCAAATCCGACACCCTAATAGGGTAAAAGGAAGGAAAGAAAGAAAGAAAGAAAGAAAGAAATATTGATTGACGCATTACATTTACGGAAGCTTTATGTAACAGGAACACTAATGAAAAATAGAATAACAAAAACTGATGTGAAATTTAAGACAGATAAAGATCTAAGAAAATCAAGAAGATGCTCCCACGATATGCACGTTAATAAAGACAACAAAATAGCTGTTACAAAATGGTTTGATTCCAAACCAATCTATATGGCTTTGTCAGCATTAGGAGCTGAACCCTTGGGATTGTGTAGGCGCTGGTCAGTAAAAGATAAAAAATACATAGAAATAAATCGTCCAGCAGTGATTAAGCACTACAATAAAAGCATGGGTGTAGTAGATTTGCTGCATAGGATTATGTAAAAGTACCCTATAACAAGTAGAACAAATAAATGGACAATACGATGTATTTACGCGTTTATTGATTTTTGTGCTGCAGCTAGTTGGCTACAATACAAGAAAAATTGTTCAGCTGCAGAAACTCCCAAAAAACATATTCAAGATTTACGAAAATGGTTGCGTTTCGTTTTAATTTAAGTCTCTTACCACTCCCTTACACGTGTTTCTGGGTCTACCCGTCAGCAGACAGAGTTTGTAAGAACACTCAAACCAAATCAAAACGCACCAACTAGGGAGTGGTAAGAGACTCAAATTAAATCGAAACGCAACCATTTTCGTATATTTATCGTCCTTACTCGGCGCAATGAGTACAAGAATGATGGTAAATTATATGGGTATATTGTTGATGCATAGTGGAATATAAATATTTCCAGCATCGCTCTTAAAGGCTTGATTAAGCGTGAGTATACAATTTACTTTAATTGCTATCGACACATTTAACTGCATATTCAAGATTACCCGTCATTTAGGTTTTCGCGTGCTAGGTCGCTCTTGTACTCTAAGAACAGAAGTAATAAATGAAAATGTAACCATAAAAAGAAAAAAGACTGCACCAATCCCTGATAAACGCTTACGGTCAAAGGAAGCTAAACACCTTCAAGAATTCCTTAATGAAAGCCAAAAATCAAAATCAAAATGCAAGTATCCTGGATGCCACAACCTGACGTTTGTCAAATGTGCCCGGTGCAAGGGTTTTTTATCTTGTAGTGTCAATAGAATTTGTTTTACTAAATTTCATCAATAAAAATGATAAGTGAATATTAGTTTTTTTTTTAATCCAGGCCCAAATTATCACTTAAGATACTACAATTTTTGAAAAAAACAAAAGAATTTTATGTTTTGTTTTTTATGATAACTAATAACAAATTGTAACATTCTTTTGATTGGCAATAAAAAAAATCACTGCAATTCATGTTTGGGCCCGATTAGGATAAAAAAGATCTACACCTATGGCAATTGGTACAACAAAATATTAATTTTAGTTTCACGAATAATAATAATAACTAAAGAGCGGATAGTATGCTAAGAAAATCTTTAAAAAATGCGCATTTTAGTGCACATATTCTTGTAATAATGTACAATTTGTATGTACAAGACAAGGCTTAAAATATGCAAATATTGTTTAAAATATTCTAATATCCGAAGAGAAGTAACTAAAGATCTGAAACAAAAGAAACAAACTCTCGATTCACAACATCCACTCCACCATTTCCAGCCTACCACAAGAAGACTCAAATTGAGGAAAAGCTTTCTGACCAAATCAACACATTTAATCTACAAGATACTGCAGAAAGAACTCGTCTTGAAAAATGGAAAAAAGATGTTATTCGATATCTAAATATTCGAAGAGAACTTTTATCTGGTAGTCATTTTCCTTACCCTACGTGGAGAACTCTTAATCGTCTGCAAGTCAGAGTGTCCAAGTTAAAAACCAATATGGAGAAATGGGCACTATTGCACTATTGACACAACCATTCAGGCTGCTTTTTATTGGATGAATAAGATTTAATTATTTAAACTGTACAAACAAAGTATGTAAAATAAGTATTGATATATCTGTAGCTTTCTATTGTAGTTGACAACTTTTATCTATTAATATAGCTACACAATCGTTTTCAAATAATATCCAAAATACCATCATTAAATTTATATTCCCAAAATTTTTATCCCTGGAACAAAATTCTGAGAGGAATCCCGTGAGCAGTATTATAACCTTGTGTTCTAACTACACTGACCGGAATAAAAGTGGCCACCCTATAAGTTTCCGAAAATATTTATATGCTTGATTTGCTTGATAAAAATATTTATTATGCCTTAAAACATCAATAATCGTTTGCACATGATTCGGAAGAGAAAGAAACAAATTTTGAATGAAAACTTAAGGAAGACGTTTATATTCTTCACAAACGCATGTTTTGAAGTTCTGAAAGACTTTCTGGCTGGCCCAGTTGATTTCTAACCCTACGATGATGTTCATCCCTGAGTCACTGGAGTAACTCTCTACATGTCTGCATTTTCTACCATACCAAATGCTTATTTCCCAATGGGCAGATTGTTGTTTTTTTTCCCGGTTTTTTATAGATTTCTCCGCCTTCCGGTTCCCAGTTTCCAGCTACGTCGGTCATTCCATTCGCCAGGGTGAAGGTTTCTTTCCGACATTGCCTTCTGAATGCCGCCCAGTCAGGATTGTTTTGGCCTTTTAGTGACTGTGCATTATCATACATAAAGACGAAATAATTGTCCCCAATAAATGGATTAAACAGAACTACTGCTTTTGTTAAAAGATCCTCTATATACCGGTGAGCATTCAGGAGGTCATTGATGAAAATAAGTTCAGTTCGAGCTTTAGTTAAATTCGATTTATCATTAAAATAAATTCGGCTCTAATCCTGAATATCCCACTGTTGATGTTGCCGAGCAAAAATTAATCGATTCCTATAGTATCTCGGTTTTAATTCGGGAACAATAGCCGTCCTTCTTGCTATTAGTTCTCTTTCATTAAGCCGTCTTCTAACCGTTCTCTCACCTACATTTACATTTCGAAACTCCTGCAGACGGTTTCTTGGAGCAATTGCAATGAAATGGCGATTTCTTGAAAGTTACATCACAATAAAACGATCATCTCTTTGCAAGGTAACTCTTCTAAGACCAGAACCAGGTCGACCTGAGTATATACCAGTCTATACAAAGCGATGGAAAGCTCTTCGTACTGTAGTTCTCCGAATACCTAAAGTTTCGATTACATAAACTTAACTTCTTCCATCTTGCAGCAATTCAATAATTCGAGCAACATTTACTATAGATAACACGATATAATAATTATTTACTTAGTCGAAATCCACGTTTAAAAAGATAAATTACTGTTTAATTAAATGTCTTCAACTTAGAAGATAAACTGCGACTACAGATAACAACAACATAAACGTCAAAACTGTCAAAAACAAGCATACATGATCTCAATAAATATTTAAATTGAGACGCAATATGAAACAGTGACGTAATATTTTTATTTTCGGAAATTTATAGGGTGGCCACATTTTTTGCCGTTTAGTGTATTATAAGAAGTTCATATTTTGATTAATATTTTCTACGTTTCTACCATCTACCATCTAAAATTTCTTGTATATATTTATAACCAGCATTTATTTGGATCATTTTTAGTTATCATCTTATTTAAATCTAATAAAAGCCAACATAAAAGACTTACGTCATATAACTTACGCTTATTCGATCCCTTTTTAGTGCAGGGAGAGAGAGAACTATAGATCTAAATTACGCACAATTTCATTTTAAGATGAAATTCCAAATTAAAATTTAGAAATCGAAATAAATATATTATATTAATAAAGTTGAGAAATTGATATCACCAGTTAACAAATTTTGTTTTGTGTTACATCACACAAGATTATAATACAAAGAATATCATCATAATTTTCTCTATTTAATTTAATTAATACTGATAAAATAAATCTGTTCATTTATACTTTCGTCACTGAAGCATTGCTTCCTGTCAAGTCAGTTTTACCGTTATTCACATCTGCTTCCAATTCATCACTTTTGCAGTGGTGTCTACAAAAGAGTTGTGGTTAGTTTAAAAATAAAGTGCAACTAATTGATTTCTTTGATTTTAACCTGTTTTACAAATGTAACATGATAAATTCATTAGAAGAAAACGGGATAAAAATAATAGACACCGTGTCACTAAGACTTAGGGTACCTATTTAAGTATGGACTATTTTTAGAAACTAAGAAATGTGAAATAGCTAGAGATTGTGTTTTTATGGTTTACTGCATAAACTCATTCTTAACCATTGAACTGCAAGTTTAATATTTTGGACATAAACCGTAATAAGGTAGTGACACTATATAATTATACTCGTACAAAAACTAACTTTTACAATTGTTTTATAAATTTAATAATTTTTTTCGACACATTGTTACAAGAATTTAGAAAAAAAATTAAAAAATCAAAAATAATTATTAATGCACACTTGTGCCCTGCACAAAAAGCTCCCTGGCAACCAACACAACTATTGCGACTCTTCTTGTTTTCACTTCTTGAAAAAATGTGAAAACGTTAATGGCCTACTAGAATATTGTCCTTCACTTGTCCTACCCTCTTATCTTCTTTTCACAAAGGTCTTGGAATCGTTTAAGTTTTTAGTCTTTTTTCTATATTATGTGAAATTACAAGCTGCATGGCTAAGTTCTTCAACAATGTACGTCTTGTTATGTTTTTGTAACTGGCATTCGTTTTTACTTTGTTGAAATTAAAAATAACATAATGCATTAATTCCTACTTCATTTAAGATTCCATAAAACGCTCTGACAGGCCCCTTACAAGTTTTTCTCACAACAGTTTTTGAAAAGCACAATAATTGTTCGTATGTCTCACACCTCCTTTAGTATCGTTGTGAAAAAGCATTATTTCAGATTTCCTGTTGATTTAATTTACTATTCCATTTGTGCGAAAGATAACAAGAGTACAATTTTTCCTTTTTTGTGAGAAAAAGATACCAAAATGTTGTTACAGTCGTATGCAAAATCTGAAATAGGAAAAGTTCTCTTCGTTAATAGAAATAATGGCGGTATATCAGGTTTATTTTTTCCTAAGGTCCCAACCGTAGTAAGTTTCTTTTGTAGTAACTTCTCTCAAAGAACAGAAGACGAGAACCAGTTTTCCATTGTAAAATTTCTATTAGTTCCATAAATAGTTTCACATAACTTTAGAACATATTGTGCTGGTAAAGTGTCTGTACTAGTTTTGGTTTCTTTTTCAATATTAGGAATTCCAGATATCATGTAAAATGTTTTAGAATCGCACATCATTACTATTTTCATTCCGTATTTGTCGGATGTACGTAAAATGTAGACTTTGAAAATGCAATACTCACGAAAACTAAGGAGTTCTTTTTCAATAGTTACATACGGTCCAGGAGTAAAGGGGTTGCCATCTTTCGTTAAACTTTTTTTAAACAAACCAGATTAGAGCAAACTTATTATCTCGTTTTTTATTTTTTCTTGCTTCTTTTTCATTAAATCGCAGACAGTTAATTAAAAATTGAAAATGGTTTGCGCTCGAGAAGAGCGCGCATTTCTTCACTGCACGTTTTTTGTACAAAATATTGCTTTGTGTACTTATGAGACCGCATTTCGATTGCTTTATTTGTATGTTAAGCAACCGTGTCTATAATTTTCAAGATATAATTTATACATTTAGATAATAAAATAATTTCCAAGTAAAATAACCAAGTCAATTCCTTATTTACCCTCTTGGCATCACATTCTGGTCCGGGTATCTACAAAACTATATTTTTTATCAATGTTTGTGTATTGTTGGTATATTATGGACTGAAACACTATTTGTACGAGATCATCATACGATTCACTTTGTTCGTCTGCAGAACACTCATTATTTTGGAAAATAGCTGTTTCAGCACCATCCTCAGATTTTTCATCATCACTGAGTGCACTTTAAACCTCATCAGCTTGCTCCAAATATGTTTCTTCTTAAAGCCATCAATGCAAAACATCACGTTTGTCACACTAAGCGTAAGATGGTGTCGTATATGACTCCAGCACGGTCTCGCCTGAGATGCTGTTTTACGGTTATAGGGACAATATGAACTAGGTTTGTATATTATTCAATTTTTTTAATATAGTATCAATGTCAAAAAATTTAATCATCACAACAATAGAAGTACTTTGATCTAATTAATGATTTCGCATTCCTTTAAGGTCAGATTATTCTTTTACCTTTTTAAATAGTCAAATTATCAGTATTTTTTCGTTTACAGTTATCCGGTTGCCTTTTTTCCTTAAAAAATTTTACATGCTGCTGCCATTGTTTCTTATTTCTTTTCTGTGCATTGCATTGCATGTCTCTATCCATTATTATCCATAGATATTATAATGTTAATTCGACTTAACTTGACTTGAATATAAACTATTTTACTTAACGGAGGATCAAACATACACCAATTTTTAAAGTAATAAGTTAATGGATCGAGAGTTCAATCCTGAATAAATGACCAAATAGACGTTTTCATCAACCTTGCAAAAATTGTAATTTTTTACGATAATTCTTAGAGGTGTAATAGTAAAAGTTGAATGACAGTTATATAAAATATACAAATAAGTGAAAACCTGATTTGTTTTTATTACTAAAAACATGGTAAACCAGTTAATATTAATTATTTGTAATCTGACAAACCAATAACGATCCTTTTGGCATATATTCCAGTTTTTACCTTAAAATATTAACAAAACCTACTTTCCTATATACAGCCTGGTTTCAATTAGAGAGAGGAATCCGGTGATGCCTCTCTGTAACAGGACAATAGCAGGGAACACTGTATAGCGTACGCGGATGATGTGATACTAGCGAAAACAAAAAAATATTTAGAAAAAGTGAAATTTGAAGAAGATTTGAAAACAGATACGGATTATTAGTAAACCAAACAAAAATGCAATATATGAAACTAAAAGGAAACATAATAAATAATATCAAAATAGCAGAGACTGTCTATAGTTTTGAAAAAGTGTCAAAATTCAAATAATTAGAAGTAACCATAACAAACACGGGAAAAGAAGAAAAAGAGATAGACAAAAGAATAATGAAAGAAAGCTGAGCGATAGGGTCACTAAATTCATTACTAAAAGCAAAAAATGTGTCAATGACTGATAAACTGCGAGTCTACGAGACAGTAATCAGACCCACAGTGATGTAGGAGACGATGTTGGAGAAAATGAACAAAGAAAGAAATAATGAGCATTTATGGAAAATCAGCAATTACGGCAAAAATGCCAGCCCAAAGAGCTAAAACAGTAAAAACAATACCGAAGGAGAAATAAATGGGGAAAAAAGACAAGGACGTCCAAAGAAGAAATATTAACTAATTTTCACCGCTATCAAATTTTTCTCGTCCTATTAAATGTTAATCATTATCTTCATAATAAATATGTTCTTGCCCACAAGCATAAGCTAAACTAAAAATGGTGACAACTTCTATTAAGAAGGGAACTACTTTGAGAACTCTCGCTCCAAATACATTATCAATATGAATTTTATACCATGTTTTAAGGTAAAAACGTTGCACGTCACAATTTATATTAAGTGACGTCACTTATATTTAAAATTTCCAGAATGTCAACCCTTGAGTTCAAATTTTCCTAACACAGCCAATAATACGAAACCCATATGGAACTGCTCGATCTTTCATAGGCTTCAACATGGTATAATGATCAGAAAAATGTAATTATTATTATGTTGGGAATTTTAGAATTGTATTGGTTAAATAACCAAAATATTTGTTATTATTAATCATATAAATTTTATGAAATAACTCTTTAAGTCTAATATTCCACAAAATAATTTAATTAAATAGATTAGACAATTGTACGCAACTGATACGGGAATACTTCAAATTTTACTGACAGTTCAGCGTGTGGCAAAATTGTATAAAGTGTTGCCTCTTTTTTAGAGTAAGAATTTTGTTTATGTTTTGATTTCTTACACAATTTGATCATAATATATTATATATTAATAAATTGTATTTATAAGTATATAGTAAATTTAGATTAATAGCTTTAAAACTTAATTATTGTTGTGTATTGTGATTGTGCTATGCCAAAACAACTAAATAGTCTCTAGAAAGCTGATAAGCTTTCATATATAGATTATTTTGAACAAGAAATAATGGCGGGACGTTTTTACTATTAATTCTCTAAATAGAGGTAAGTTGAAAATTTAGAATATATAATTTTGTATTAAAATGTTTTCTTATGTATTATAATGTGTTGCAGTAGTCTTAAAACTAAGTGTATTTACTGTTAATATAACTGTTTGACAAATAGTTGAGATTTTAAAAATTCCTCACTTACTAACTATTCTGATGTTTTGGCAACGCTGTGGGGTTCTGACGTCGTAAATCTTGAATGACGTGTAATCATTTTTATATGAAAAATTCTATATGTAAAATATTTATATTTTAAATTTATAAGCTATAACAGTAGTAGGTATTAAATAATTTTACTCCTAAATGTAACATTTCTGTATAGTTATCTATAATTAACAGTTTTAAATTCTGTAACTAAATTTATAGTTCGTCAGACTTTCCATTAAAACTTCAAGCAATTTTAACATAAAAATAAAACCGGCTCGCGTACTTCTAAATGAACCCTTAATTAAAAATGTAGCATGTGTTTGCATTAAGTCTTAAAAACTTTAGTTATTTGCAAGAGAACATTCTCCTAACATACAGAATTTCACAAACTTTAATCCAGATTTTATCTCTGTTAAATATTTTCAGAGTTTTTCGTTTCCTGCTTCAGCTTTCCATTTTTTGTACAATGTGCCCTAGAATTGAGTGAAATGCATTTCACGCAGATCCGTGATAAGTGGAAATCGCATCGCACAATTTGATATTGAGTTTTAGGAATATACGCCACAAACACGTATATGTCGGTGATTACATTATTTTCACCTCCAGGAAAAGCAGAAAACTGCAGGTCGATTTCTAATAAATTATAAAATTGAGTTGCAATATCGAGAAAATATTGGATAAGTCAAAATAAAAGCAAAATACGTTATGTATGACATAAATACCTTTTCAAATTCAAACCTAGTGTTATTCTCTAGTTCAATTACTGTATACAGCAATATGTCGTGTTTGTTTTACTGCACATTTGATTAAATTATATGTTGTCGTAGAAACAAAATGTATTAAATCTATTTTTTATTTAGTTTAACAATTTATTTAATTAGATTTATGATTCGTTAATTGTTATTAATCAAATCGTCAGTTTGGTCAAATTCTTTTGGAATTGCAAAATTTTAAACTGCTATTTAAGTTCTTTTCATATATTTTTATTATAGCCTTAGCACCCCTTAGGCCATTCTAAACAAGGCTTACTCAGGTAGGATCACCTCTATCTGCTTTGACGTTCAAGCGGCACTGAGGGCTTTAGAAGCGCCGAAAGTTAGCTCTAAACTAGTTCTAAAGTGTAAGAGAGCACTGATATTGCTCTGACCAATAGGATTAACTAAGTAAAGGTACCAAGATACACAGACGTGGAAGGGAACAGCGGTGCTGATGCCCTGGCAAGACGGCTCATCCACTTTGCCTGTGGGATCCAAACCTGTAATTGGAGTAATCGTCATACTGGTGGGGGTAGTTTCAAAGAGCTTCTGTGAAGGTTGCAGGACTCCTGGGTCAGTTGTGGAGGTATAAGAAAGGCTAATTTCCACATTTGGGGCCATCCAAAAGTCTTACAGTCCAACTTCTTCTTCTAGACCTTATAAGATGTTCTCTGGTGGTCAGTATGCTTACGGCTCTCGGCCACTGTGGACTTGGCAACACCTCCATCTGCTCGGATTAGCGGATGGCCCTTTTGACTCCTCACATGTCCTCTGGAAGTGTGGGTTTATCTTGGGTTCAGCCTTAATGCAACCGAGCCAAATAAGGGAGTTACCGTTAAAGATAATTGTGGCTGTCGGTGAGACCACAAGGTTACTAAAAGATTAGACGCTTGGAACAGCAGGAAGGGCTTAAATTTGGAGCCCCTTCTCAATATAACAGATATGGAAGCCCGGAGCAGCTAATGCCTTAGATCATTATGGCCCCGTATGATAGAAGTGATACAATGGACATGTCTTAAGAGGTCCAAGTGTCTAAAGAAATCAAAATGGCCCTGCCTTAATTTACAATAACCATAACCATTAGGCCTTTAGTACAAAACGGCCAGCGAGAATAAAACAAGAACAAATTACTCAGAAGATGGCTCAGAAATTACTTTTTTGTGGCGAATTTCGTCTCGGTCCAGATACTGAGCCAGAAGGTATTCCGAGGTGAAAAAGTCTAAGCCAATATTAAAAAAAGTCTGTCTGAAACTAAAGAATAAAAGTTCAACACAGAGGCAAAAATGGCTGCTAAGACGTGAACCACCTAATCTCGTATGAACTCAAAGGCTATGACTTTGAGGGAATGCTCATATACCCTCTGAACTCCATAATACCATAACTCTCTGAAAAATTAAGTATTTCTAACGAGCAGACTATGCGTTATAGCAATGTACAAAAAATGTCACAAAAGTATTAAGAACTATAGTGGTACACAGACGTCATTCTGATCCTCATCAGAACAGACCTTATCATTAACCAAGTAAAACAAGCAGTGGATGAGGCTCCTATAAAAAGGTCAGAATTTACTTAAACAGTTTAATAAAATAACGTTTAGCGCACAGACCCTGTGGGTAAACTGTGCTAACAAGTAACAGAAAAATGTATTATTGATGTGGCAAGGTCCCATGGTCCTCGTCCATATCCCTGAGAAAGAGGCTAATGAAGTAATTACTAGGATCTATCTAATGAAACAAAATCTAGACCTTAAGATGAAAGACTGATTGTTGAAAGTTTGGAAGATCCGGGAGAATGCACAAATGCTAGTATACGCGATCGGCGCAGTCTTACAGAGCATTGAGAGCTGCCCATTTGAAGGCTTAGAAAGATATCCTACAAAACTATTAGAGGCCTGCATGACTCGAATAAGAAGCCTGCAGGTGAACTTATGGCATAGTAAGCATTTGACAGAAAATAGCCATCATAATAAGCTAAGAGACATTCTTGAAAGAAAAATCAGATAGAAAAGACCTGAGAATAATTCTGAGTTTGTATTGAAATCAGAAGGCTAATATAAAAATAGGAAATAAAACATCTTAAGAAATATGGATAATATAAAGGGCTGTATATTGTCACCATTTCTACTTACCGTCCATAGTGAAAGCATTTGTCAGGAAGCCCTTTTATAGCAAAAAGAAGGAATTGTAATTAACTGAAAGGTTTTAAACAATATTCGATATGCAGGTCATACTATCCTAGCCATAACAACAGTAGAAGACTAAGAACGACTGCTTTTAAATCCAAATTATGCTGGTAATAAATAATGTATCAGTAACTAGAAAACTAAGTATATAGTTCTCAAAATACCAATGTATTTTGAGAACGATTTCCGAAGTGGAAATTGAAACGTCAATAAACGTACTTTAACCTTTAATTGTGGATTATTCCCATTTAAATAGTAATGACAAAAATAATCATTACTTCAAAATATAATACGCAAAAAATAGAAGGATAAAGGAATCCATACCGAATGTAATTGTTTTGAAATTTGTGGGAGTGGTTTGGCTGCACTACGAATAAGCTCTTAAGAGTTTATGTTCCTGAGATTTAAAGATGGTAAAAATGGAAACCGATGCACCCTTGCCTTGCATAACATCTAAATAAGTCCAGGTCGCGGTCTATAATTTCGAAAATATATAACTCCTTATTCTTCTTCTCGTGCCACTCCTAGCGGAGATTGGAAATCATCATGGCCACTGCGACTTTGTTAGCAGCGCGCCTAAAAAGTTCAATCGAACTACACCCGAACCATTCACGTAGAATACGAAGCCACAATATTTTTCTTCTTCCCACACTTCTTTTGCCCTTAATTTTGCCCTGCATGATATTTCTTAAAAGTTCATACTTTTCACCTCTCACAATGTGCCCCAAATATTCCATCTTTCTAGTTTTTATCTCATTTAGAATTTCGCATCTTTTGTCTAAAGTTTGGAGTACTTGCGTGTTAGTGACGCGGTCCATCTATGATATTCTGAGAATGCGTCTATAGCACCACATCTCGAAAGCTTCGATGTTTTTTGTGGTCAACTGTTTTAGTGTCCAAGCCTCTACTCCATACAACAGGGAAGAAAAGATATAACACCGCAGCATTCGTATTCGTAACTTTATATTGATATCACGATTGCAAAAGAGTTTGCGCATTCTATTAAAGACTGATCTAGCGATTTCTATTCTACATCTAATCTCTTTTGTTTGATCAGTATCGTCTGTGATCCAAGCACCTAGATATTTATAACTGGACACACGCTCAATCGTTGTATTGTCTATTACAAGATTAGCTCTGATGTTCTTTGATTTCGTGATTACCATAAATTTATTTTTTTTCAAATTAATTTTCAAGCCGTAACTGTTACAGTATATATTGAGACTTTTGAACGAGATGTTGTAGTTCTACTAGCGTTCTCGTTAGGAGAACCGTATCGTCAGCGTACCTTATATTGTTGATCGTCTCACCATTTATTATCAGACCAAGATCTTCTTCCTCGAGTGCTTGTTCACAAATAGCTTCACTATACAGATTAAATAAAAGTGGCGACAAGATGCATCCCTGCCGGACTCCTCGACGGATTTGAATTTCTTCTGTTAGCCTACCCTCAACCTTCACATTTGCTGTTTGATTCCAATATAGGTTGCATATAATTCGAATATCTCGGCTGTCTATATTTTTCTTTATTAGAATTTGTCTTAGTGGTTCATGTTGTACTTTGTCAAAGGCCTTTTCGAAATCAATAAAGCAGGTGTAAATTACTTGGTTCATGTCTAAGCATCTCTGTGAGAGAACGTTGATTGCAAACAGAGCCTCCCTTGTACCCAGCCCTTTTCTGAATCCCATCGGAGTGTTACTGATGTCTACGTCTAATTTCCTATAGATCCTATTATGGATTATTTTCAGGAACAGTTTTAGAGCATGACTCATCAAAGCTATCGTACGATATTCGCTGCATTCCCTTGTATTTGCCTTTTTTGGCAGTAGTATAAAGGTCGAACGGAGCCATTCCCTAGGTATTATTCCAGTTCTATATATTGTGTTAAATAGATCTAGGAGTATTTTAATAGATTCATCGTCCATAAGTTTGAGCAGTTCTACGGGAATTTCATCAGGACCGGGGGCCTTACCACTTTTCGCTTGTTTGATTGCATAATCTATTTCTTCTCTGATTATATCAGGCCCTGTATCATCTGTATATTCGTTTGAGATTTCTTGTCTATCTTTGTCATCAAAAAGTTGTGATATGTATTCTGTCCATCGATTCATTTTTTGTTGTAAATCTGTTATGAGTAAACCATCTGTATCTTTGATCTGTCCTGTCTGTGTTGTTCTTCTCCTTCCTGTCATTTCTTTAATCTTTTTGTGTACATTAAAAAAGTCATATTTTCGCTCCAGTTGTTCCAACTCCTGGCATTGCTCACTTAGCCATCTTTCTCTAGCTTCTCTTATTTTCTTTTTTATCAGTTTATCTCCTTATTACTCCTTATTACAAATAAGCAATTATTTTCCATACGTATAACTGAATAGTGTTTAATCTAATTTGATTATCGAATTAGTCATTGTAAATATATTGTAATTGTACATTACAAATACGCCAACTCTAACCACTAAGTGAATTCCTTTTAAAGCAGTTCTAAATTACGTAGGTCTGTATTTTGCAAGAACGTCAAATATTTTACAAGGAACGTAGGTCAAGAGCAAAGTTCAAGAGCTACACTATGAAATGTACGCATTTAGGCACTAATAACTCAAACGGGAACTTCACGTTTCTATTAGGTATAGGTAGGAATTTGGGAGCTCTCCTTGTACTACAATGAAATACTCACATAAAGCTACGCTTTGACTTAATTAAAATTAGTTATTTTGTACGTTTATAATCCTCTACCGCCGTATAAGGATGCGTAAAGAAATAGAAATTAGCAGCAAATTTTGAAATAATTTTCATGTTATTTACAAATTGCTGGTCTGTGGATAACATTACAAAGAGGTGGTTTTGATGTTACATAATAAGTTATAATTAGTAGATGTTAAGTTTAGCGATGCAAGATTAACCTGCTGCATATTGTTTGGCATACTTAAAATACGATTTATGTATTTTGTAATTATATCTTTCCCTTTGTTTATCTAATATTTTGCAAATTTTTTTGTAATACTAAATTAAATTTTTAGTTAAAAATTAGCAGTAGTTTTTTCATACAATTTATATAGTCATACTGATATATTTTTGTTCCATAACTGTTTTGTATCAAACTTAAGAGGTCGCTGGTTAAATGATATTTAGAAATAATATTGAAGATAAATGCAATATTTTGACTGTTAATAAATTAGCAAAAAATAGCAACTATAACTGTGAATAAATTACGAGAATTAACTGGTCCTAACTCATACTTAAGTTAGCTGTATTCTTCTCCTCAGGCCTAATCCCTTTTGGGATGTGGTGACACCATCAGGCCTTTACAGTTTTTGCACGATTTCTCTCCATCCTTCTCTGTCCTAAGCTAGTTGTTCGGCTTTATATAACCCTTGGTTAATTAGTATTTTTGTTTGATCTACCCAACAGCTTGGAGATCTTCCCCTAGGTCTCTTTCCTTCAACTCTACCCTCGACTATCAGTTTTTCCATCGTACCTGTTCTTCTAGCAATGTGTTCAAAATACTGCAAATATCTCTGTTGTATTTGTTTATGCAATCTATCCTTTACTTTAACTTGTTCTAATATGTTGTTAGCTGACAAAACACTTGAGGTGGTAATTTTCATAACCCCACATGTCCATGTTAGCTATTTTTTAAAAAAAGCAAAAAAATCGATTCGTCTATATTGTTTTACCAAAATATGTTAATGTAATATACACCTGAATGCAAAACAATCAACTTTAAAGCAATATTTGAAATTACACCTTCTGTTTTAATGTAAGAAGTATGAAAATAAAAAGATGTACTGTGCAAACACGAACTCCTTTTTTGAACATACAAAAACTGCTATTGGATTATTTGGAGGACACATTATAAAAATGATATACAATACGAACACACAGATTTTCCTGAATATTCATTATTGGCACCAATGCAAGAAAGACGTTATGAACAGAGAAATCATAGATTACAAAAATAATTTCTTTATTTTTCAGTATTTGATATTACCACTACTCCCAGTTACACTTTCCAATCGATTTCGAATGGATCGGATGATTTTTTTTAATAAATTGTTGAGGCACTGCTTCCTATTCATCATTAAGTGCAGCTCTTAATTTCATTTTGCTCCCTAGTACATGATTTTTGTCCGAAACCCTTCGTTAAAGCTCATCCCAAACATGCTCTATTGGATTTAAGTCCTGGCTCAACGTATGCCAATTTATTGTAGGCATACCGGTCTTAGTCAAATAGGTGGTAGTGACTCGTGCGGTATTGCATCGTGCATTATCTTGCATTAAAATAAGGGCATCATAAATAAATCCCGCATATAAAACCACATGTTGCTCCAAAATGTCTCCTCCACCAGGTTAGAAAACCAACTCAGTTTTCCCATCCATTGAAATGTCTGCCCAAACATACAAGAACCACCTCCATATGACACAGTTTATCGTATGCAACATTAAGCAAATCGTTCTCCTAACCTTTATAGACTCGACGCCTGTTGTCGTTGCCGTGTAGGCAGCTCCTTCTTTTATCGGAGAATAATATCTGACTCCATTGATAGTCATCCTAATTCAGATGTCTGAGAGCAAATTCTATTCGGCTTTGCTTCTGGGCTGCAGTTAGCTTGAGACACGTTTTTGGTGACACGTTAATTGCCTTCATTTTTCTTCTCACTGTCCAACTGCTGATAACCACACCTCGGACCTCTCTAAGCTCTTCTTTGAAATTAGCACCAGCCAAATGTCAATTTCTCATGGGTTTCGATACAAGAAATCCATCATCTCTCTTCGTTCTTATTCGTTTAGGGCCTCCTTCTTGTCGGCGGACATAATCACCAGTATCTTGGTACCGATGATACACTCGGGATACAGCGATTAAATTTTGTCGATTTATCACGGCCCTCTGGCCCAGACCTTATCTCAATAATGTTACTACTTGAGCTGCTGTGACGGATGTGGCACCCATTTGTAATGCACTTGCGAACTTTCTATAAAAAAGACTGATGTATTACTGGGTTGCTATGAAAATTGATGAGTACGATTTTAACCGAAACAAGTCGGTGTGTGTTGTTTTCAATGAGTCAGATTCTGACTCTCTTTCTACGTGTTGCATTCTCTATTTGTAATACATCATCCGATTGAACCGAAAACAATTCTTTTTTAAAACTTAATACTGAGGTTTTTTAAGGGTACATTAAAAAGTTTTAAATTTACACTTTTTGGATTAAAACGGGAGACCAGACACACATAATAATTTTTGTAGAACCACAGCTCCGAGTGATATGTGTGTTCCAATGGAAGAGTAATGGAGTGGTACTTATCTGACCCCCAAGCTATAATCAACCACCCTTGGAACCATCGCAGGCTGCCTTCGCAAAATAATTTTAAGTCTAGCTCTAAATTTGTATTTGGTTTTTAAGCTACATCTACATCTGAAATCTACATACTTGGGTAAAAAGTGATATAACAAATTAGAAATATAATATAAAAGCTAATATCTGGGGTTATGCATGAAACACGTGGCACATGTGGGGTTATGTAAAAAAAAGTAATAACTTTTTGTACAATAGCCTAACATTTTATTACTAATTTTTTTAAAACTTTATCCAAAATGGATTTATCAATTTTCAGAATTTTTGATCCTACTAGACCATACTCAGTGGAAAACCTAAAAGTGTAACCACTTACAAATAAATACAAAAGGGGTTAAATTTTGACTGTTACAATGAAAGTGTGGTTATTAATTACGTCCATATAGTATTTGGAACTAGCTACCTAGCTACATGATGAGGTCAGATGAGTTTTAAATTACATTGTTCTTCTTCTTATTTCTTCTTGTATGTAGACTTTAAAACCTGTTTCTTCTTTAATATTAGCCTCTTAAATTGTTTAAATTATCGCAACATCTTTTTCTTGGTCAGCCAGTAATTCTTCGTCCATTTCGTGACTTACCTCCTATCCTATCCTCTTTCATTACATAATTGAAGTAATTAATTATTATAATTAATAGGACCCTAGGTCAATATTAAAGGATTACATTTTTTAAGGAAACGTACATTTTCTCAGCTCGAAGAATAGAACCTTACGCCCTAAGAGGTAACAACCAACTGTTGACAGAAGGAAGTAAACATTGTTTTAAAATGACAAGACGTTCAAGACAAGTAAGTAAAGGGAGTTTTTTAGAATGTATAGAAATAAATTTATATTATTGTTTTAAATAATATATGATAAAAAAAAATTTTATTTGTTATTGAATAAAAAGGAATAATAATTGTATTAAGAATAATTAAAAAGTTAGATAAACATTAAATTTGATTTCTGGTGATGACATGCTTCAATAAACTGACCTATTAAAAATGAGGAATTTTTAAAATAATCAAAATTATGATCTGTATAGTCATTTCTTAATTCTTTACAGATTTAACAACTGATTTCAGAGTTTCTTTCGAATATTGGGGTAGCGGGTTTTGCCGAACGTATGTAGGTACGTTCCATGTCTAACATAAATAAGATAAATTAATTACAAACTGGAGCAAGTGGAACCTAACATAAGTCACACTAACTTTATACACCGTTTTGTTTGGGGCAAGTGCAATCCATGCATTGATCGGCGATTACACTTTTGTCCAAAATAATGAGTGTCATAAAAGAAGGTATACATTTTCGTCCAAGCCCCTAAAATTGGGGTATCCAAGTTCGTCCAAAGGGTCAGATAAATTTTTTTAATGCTTTTCGAAGAAGCAATTAATATTTAATATATAAATATGTACGAATCTTGGACTTTATTCATTATATTGCTATAGTCTTGAATTGTGTTATGAAACTCATTTATTCTTGAAACGTTATGGAGAATTTCGGCAAACGTATGGTGGTGAAAAAAGTGCAACGAAAAGAAATGCTCCTCTTTTATTCTTGAATAACTATAAATTCAATTTTGCCGAAAAGTTAAAAAGTGGGGAATCACGCTGGAGATGTCGTACCAAAGGTTGTAACGCTGCCGTCTACACAATTGGGGATGATGTACTAATTTTTAGACAAAACTTAAATCATTCTCATGTAAGTCTGGAGGCCAACTGCATTCAACAACAGTTTGTAAGAGTAGCAGCTAAGCGTAAAGCTGTAGAAGATATAAGTACTCAACCCTAGAAAATTTTACATCTCGTTTTAAGTGAAGAAGAAAATACCAATTTAACTATTATGAATTTGAAATCAGTGGAACGAAGTATTTATAATGTAAGAAGAAAATTACTTCCAGTTTTACCGAAAGAGGAAGTACTGGAATCATTAGAAAAATTAGAGGACCCTATCATCACGTTTAGAAATGAAAACTTTTTATTAGTAAATGATAAGAGTGCAAAATTGATTATTATATCTTGTAAGACAAATCTCAGACATTTATGTAAGTGTTCTAGAATATATATGGATGGTACATTTAAATATTGGCCAAAATTCTATTATCAAATGTTTACAATTCATGGATACTACAATGGCCACTACATTCCACTAGTATTTTGTTTATTGCCAGATAAATTATCATATACATATGAAACATGTTTCAATTTGATAAGGACCAAATATTCAGAGCTAACTTTAAATTTTCTTCCAAAAGATATTGTCATTGATTTTGAAAAATCAATTCATAAGGCTGTTAAGTAAATCAGTTTGACGTCAATCTAAAATAATCGGATGTAGATTCCATCTTTCGCAGGCTTGGTGGCGTAAAATTTAAAAACTTGGCTTAACAAATGATTACAAAAATAGAACTGAAGTGGGAAAATGGATTGGGTATTGCTTTGGTCTTCCTTTGCTAGATCACCAAGAAGTCGGTAATTGTTTAGTTTTTGATCTGATCGAAATTATGCCCGAGAGTGTCGAACTACGATAAAAGATATTGATAAAAAATAAAAAAACTCGATGCTACTATAAAAGACAGAAACATACAGGGTAGAAAAGCCATATCGATGATGAACGGCATTGTGTGGGACCAAACAATATCTAAAGCGAACAAACAACGCATATACAACACCATACTTAAAAGTGTAATCACATATGGCAGTGAAGTTTGGCCAATGAAACAAAGAACAGAGAAACTGTTACTAGCAACAGAAATGGACTTCTGGAGAAGAGCAGCAGGAAAATCAAAAAGAGATCGGATACCAAATAAGAGAATACGAAAAATGATGGGAGTTAAGCATACAATAGTTGATGACATAAAAACAAAACAGTTAATATGGTACGGATACGTACAGAGAATGCCAGATGACAGAATTCCGAAACAGATTTTGACGTGGACACCACAAGGAAGAAGAAAAAGAGAAAGACCAAGAAGAAGCTGGAGAGGGGGAATTGAAAAAGAACTAGAGGAAAGAGAAATACTTCCAGGTCTATGGTTAAATAGAGAAGAATGGCGGTTAGGAGTCGGAAGGTGTCGGAGAACGTGTAGCAAAATACTGGGGTGTGTAGGAGGAGAGAGGTATAAGAAGAGTGGTCTATATATATGGGATAAAATAGATAACAATCAAGTAAAGAAGTATGAAAAAAAATATTGAACGGAATGTGGCTAGGCTAGCAATGTAGGCAAGAGAATGACCACTAGAAACTCAAGGATGGATACGGCCAATTTGCATGCCTTTTAAAGACAGTAAATCAGGAAAATATGTATGATAGATAGAAAAGAAGATAAGAAAAATGAATAGATATAATGAAAATTAACAAAGAAAACAAATTGAGGGCGCCAGAAGAGGGATACTACTCTAAAAAGAGTAACGGTCACTCTTCCAGGTATCGTATACTGCTAATATTAATTAAAGTTGATGTAATAAACAAAAATGCTGTAAATGTAAAAAGGTAAGGAAATATTAATAAAAAAATTATATGCAAAACAAATTCAAGTTTATTAAATATATTTTCTTAGATTCTGACAATCTCTAAGTTACCAAAAAGTATATGAAAATTTCACAATATAATATTTTAAAAAAAGAAATGTTAAAAACAACTATAATAAAAAGTTGAAAACTACACAGAATAACTCTGATATAGAGTGTACAACCTACATCTAGGTTAAAACAACCTTAAACAAAATAATACTAACGTTGTAAGAACGTATAACCACGTAAATATATCATACTAACCTACAATATGACCAACAATATTGTAAAACACCTCTAAATTCAAATATAATAAATAAGTAATATATAAATGGGAACAAGCCAAGTTAAACAATTGAAACGGTCTATTATCCTGAAGGGATAATAACCGGAGTTAATAACACAAGATGAAATATAAACAAAAAATTAGTTAAGTAAACAAATAATGAAATAATTAAAGTTAATAATGAAATAATTAAAGTTAATAAAGAAATAAATGGTTAATACAAAAAACAATGGAAGATAATCTCTGGGTAGAATTTGAGCTCAAACTTACCAATACCTTACACCAAGGGGAGTTATATTAATTAATATCTATATATATGTTATAAAAAAAAACTAGAACTGGTGAAACAAGATATATATATATATATATATATAGTTCTGAAGTAAAAACCAACTGTCCTCCTAGGTGAAACAGTTGTCTGGAAGGATACTCCCGAATGGCTTCGGTGTCCCAGCGAAGTCCTCCTTGAGGTCCGAAATTAGCACGGAGCTGGTGCTAATTGGCTCAGTTCCGATGATGACTGTCCCGCCCTACCTCTAGGTGCAGGCTGGAGAAAAAATGAGGGTGGAGTAGATAATACTCCCTGTGGCTTGTCCCAATGACCCTGATTCTAACAGAGTTGAAGTGGTACTCTCCCTCGGATGTTCTGAGGGAAATTTATAATTCCATGGTAGGTGGCTGAAAACAATTCCCCGTTACTTCTAATCTCAACATTGATAAAAAGAAATCAAAGAAGAAGTGAGGAAAGTTTCTTTCAGCATAAGAAACCGGAGCAAAAAGATAATTATGGTAGATAAAAAAACCCATCCAATCGGATGTAGCGTGACTTTGCTTCACATAGAGTAAAAATATAATGGCCTTGGACAAAATACTATATTAAAATATGAAATAATGAATCTGAATAATAGGATATAGATAAAATACTCTAATGTTTATAATATGAAAAATTATTATTTACCAGATAGCTACTTAATTCCGTGCTAGAAATCTCACTTCACCTCCCGAGTTTGCGAAAACACCGTCAATTAAATCGTTATGGTATACTTAGAATATTTAACTTCTTGAAGTGAAGGAAATTCTATGCATTAATTGGATTTTCTTTCGCTAACTGCCACCTGTGTATGTACCACTTCAAACTCCCGATCAAAAGTGAATTTTAATTCACAGTTAATTAACCAAGAAGAGCCAATTTCCACTACTCCTAATCTCCTGTCATCTCTTTGATTCGCAATGGTACCAAATTAGATCAGAGTGACAACTTAAATTATTAAAAATACACACTTAATGGGCAAATGAACACTTAAAGTTAGGCAACCCATACTATATCTCTGAAATTATTTTAATATAAATTGTTTATTATTTAAATACAAATTGTAATAAAAGTAACGACTGTTACATTCCCCTACTAGTCGGAAAAAAAAAATTTTAGTCAAAATTTTTTTCCATAAAATTAAAGTATCAATAACTAAGTGTACTGGCCTAACATTCCACGTTGATCCGTAAGTTTACACCAAAAAAAAAATAACCACGAACTAAAGATCACGGGAAAAAAGAATGGTCATGGCGCCAGACACCACAAACTCAGATGACTCAAAGTAAAAATCAAAGTCTCAATCGACAATATGCTTAAAAGCCAAATATTAACTAAATATACCAACTAAATTCTTGCTGACAAATAAATGTCGAATTGGGCACTAAATCCAAAATTGAACTATCTATGGACATCAGATTTATAAGACTAAGTATATCCAAGGACGAACAACCAGGCAAATGTATGAGCCAATTCAAACAATATCTCACCCGGAGATATACTAAACTAAGATCAAAGAAATCATAAACTAAATAGGTTAAGAATTGAACACTTAATCCAAAATTGAACTAACAATGGACACCAGATTCATATTAATATATCCAGAGAAGAACAATCAGGAAGATTTATGGAGCAATTCTCACCAAACCAAATAACACAAATAGTAATCTAAATCGTAAACATACCAAAGTATATCAAAGACGTAATAACCAAAATAAGTGTGAAATAGGACGCTTAATCCAAAGTCAGACTATCAATGGACACCAGATTCATAAAAGCATATCCAAAGAAGAACGACCAGGAAGATTTATGGACCTATTCACACCAATACTAAATCTCAAAACTAAATGAGGTCTACGTACACCCACATCTGGTGATACGAACCTACATAACCAAATAAACCAAATAAGTGAGGAATCAGACACTGAATCCAAAATCGGACTATCGATGGACACCAGATTTATAAATAGAGCATATCCAAAGAAGAACGATCAGGAAAGGGCCAATTCTCACTAATGCTAATAACTAAATTAGCTCTTACCCTCATCCGGTAATATGAGCCAATGCCAACTAAGTAATTACAATAAAGCAAAATTTCCTAAAGTGTGAAGCAGCATTGTCACACTTATTCAGACTAAGTAATGTAATATGTAACTGAACTAAACCAAAGATAAAGATAAATTCCTAAAGTCTTAAGTCTAAAATGGACTAAAGGAATTCAGAGGCTAAATAAATTTTGAGTGTGCTGGTATTCGCTGACTATAGCATGGGGCTACAACAGATGTATGAGAATAACCAGACACCGATAAAATTCCAATAGAAATCCTAAGAAAATATAAGTGGTGGACTTTACCTATAATACCATTACTAACGATAGAAAAAAAAATATGTCGAGAACAAGCAACCAATTTTGAACAAAACTGTAGATTTATAACAAGTTCTCGCAGCATGGAATTATCCGGGAATAGTCCTAAATCTAAACAGCAATTTATGCCTAAGGAAAGAAGTGGGATTACACTAAGAGGACAACTCATTTGTCTAAACTCTTAAATAATGAAAATGACTAACTTGACATGTGTAGGGATAGTTAAAGAAAAAACATAACCTGAAGTAAGATAACTAATATGAACTAATTAAACTTCCCTATCAAGTTGTGAAAAGGTAACTGGAATATTTGGACAATCACACAAGAATGGTTAGGACATGTCGCGAGCATTTCCTGACCAGAAATATTATGAGGCATAAACATCTGCCTACTCTGCAATAAACACATATAGTACGAACCTAATTGAGCAGCAGTGATTAGTTGCTGAGCAACAATCTCGAACCCACGTATTCACTAAAGCTGAGTATTGACAGATTCATTGACAGAAAATTCAGAAGAATAAATAAGAAGAAATAAGAAGGACGCCGCGCCGGTCATCCTTACCTACTTCAAAATTCCAAACTAATTCCAGAACCATCCTGTATATGGAATCAGGACATAAGTTATTGTAGAGTATTTAAGATTTTCGTGACAAGTGAGAATAAAGCAGACCAAAGATAAAAAAAAATCACAACACCTTTCCAAATTGGCAAATATTGAACAAATATATCAAAACAAATACTAAGGAATCAAATATCAAAAATGTAACACACAATATATGATCCAGTAGTGTAACAACATAGTTCCATAGTTCCTTATCAGCAATAGGATTTACTATAAGTATAAATCTAAATATGTAAATATATACTAAACAACCCTCGTATCATAAGAGGTTAAAAGGAATTCTCCTGGGAAAATTAGTACTTAAGAATATTAATTCATTATAAAGTGCATCATTTATAATACAAAAGAAAATGGATAAGTCATACATACTAATTATCTAATAAGTTATAGAAGTCAATAACCAATGCCAAAAGATACAAAAAATAGCGGTGTACCTACGTTATCTGGTGATTAAGAAAATCTTAAAATAAAATGCAAAATATAATCAAAATAAGCTAAAGACAAACAGAGAAAGAGATTAGCTTAAACGAAAGTTTTAAGTTAGTCTTCTTCTGAGGATGAAGAACTAACCTCGTCGATGGTGTTATCAGGCAGTAAATCCTTTACATGAAATTGACCAATTCGTTTGTTGGACGAATTGTCCCTTAATTCATATACCAAAGGAGATATTACCCTTACAACCGTACACGGAATGTATTTCTGGCAAAATTTTGCCGAAATAGCATCACCTTTACTTGATTTTACAAAGTTTCTCTTTAAAACTCTATCGCCAACAAAGAATCGCAAATCTAAAGTATTTGATTGGTTATAAATATTATATGGTACAACCATAGACATATCATCATCATCAACAAACCTAAAAGTTGATACTGATAATGGAACTATTTCACTACTGTAATCATTAGAATTGTGTTTAACGCTACTGGGTAAAGAAGAATTGGTAGTTGACCATCTGTGATCACTTAAAACAGGCGGATTCAACGTTTCATGATTAGTAGTTAATTTCGGGACTGATTTGTGAAAAAAAATGTGGCCAAGTTATTAGCAACACACCACCAAGATAAAAATAGCCAGCAAAAATAATATATATATATATAATCAAATAAATACCTTAGTTATCTTACTAAAATACTCAAAATAATTTCTAGTTATATGTAAATTATAACTATTCTAAACCAAATATTAATATATATGCAACAATTAATAGTACCTATAAGTATAATACTGTTGGCTGTAGGAATAAAAGTTTATATAATATACGATATAAGTATGTGTAGGTAAGTAAGTAAATATAAGTTCTCAATAAAAATACAAAATTCAACCTAGAATGTAAGTTGTACTACTATAACCTATCACTGAGGTCTCAAAATATTAATAACTAATAAATCTAATAAATAAACTAATAAATCAATACAGCAGCATAAGTATACCTGTTTAGTATTAATAAAAAATTTAAAGATAGAATAAATCAGCAATAATGAGTAAAAAAAAGAAAAAGCAAAAATACAAAAACTCAAGTAAGAGAAAAAAAAATCAGCTAAAAGCTACTGTCTTAAAACCAAAAACTTGGAAAAGGCCCCACGTTGGGCGCCAATGTAGCAAAATACTGGGGTGTGTAGGAGGAGAGAGGTATAAGAAGAGTGGTCTATATATATGGGATAAAATAGATAACAATTAAGTAAAGAAGTATGAAAAAAAATATTGAACGGAATGTGGCTAGGCTAGCAATGTAGGCAAGAGAATGACCACTAGAAACTCAAGGATGGATACGGCCAATTTGCATGCCTTTTAAAGACAGTAAATCAGGAAAATATGTATGATAGATAGAAAAGAAGATAAGAAAAATGAATAGATATAATGAAAATTAACAAAGAAAACAAATTGAGGGCGCCAGAAGAGGGATACTACTCTAAAAAGAGTAACGGTCACTCTTCCAGGTATCGTATACTGCTAATATTAATTAAAGTTGATGTAATAAACAAAAATGCTGTAAATGTAAAAAGGTAAGGAAATATTAATAAAAAAATTATATGCAAAACAAATTCAAGTTTATTAAATATATTTTCTTAGATTCTGACAATCTCTAAGTTACCAAAAAGTATATGAAAATTTCACAATATAATATTTTAAAAAAAATAAATGTTGAAAACAACTATAATAAAAAGTTGAAAACTACACAGAATAACTCTGATATAGAGTGTACAACCTACATCTAGGTTAAAACAACCTTAAACAAAATAATACTAACGTTGTAAGAACGTATAACCACGTAAATATATCATACTAACCTACAATATGACCAACAATATTGTAAAACACCTCTAAATTCAAATATAATAAATAAGTAATATATAAATGGGAACAAGCCAAGTTAAACAATTGAAACGGTCTATTATCCTGAAGGGATAATAACCGGAGTTAATAACACAAGATGAAGTATAAACAAAAAATTAGTTAAGTAAACAAATAATGAAATAATTAAAGTTAATAATGAAATAATTAAAGTTAATAAAGAAATAAATGGTTAATACAAAAAACAATGGAAGATAATCTCTGGGTAGAATTTGAGCTCAAACTTACCAATACCTTACACCAAGGGGAGTTATATTAATTAATATCTATATATATGTTATAAAAAAAAACTAGAACTGGTGAAACAAGATATATATATATATATATATATATATAGTTCTGAAGTAAAAACCAACTGTCCTCCTAGGTGAAACAGTTGTCTGGAAGGATACTCCCGAATGGCTTCGGTGTCCCAGCGAAGTCCTCCTTGAGGTCCGAAATTAGCACGGAGCTGGTGCTAATTGGCTCAGTTCCGATGCTGACTGTCCCGCCCTACCTCTAGGTGCAGGCTGGAGAAAAAATGAGGGTGGAGTAGATAATACTCCCTGTGGCTTGTCCCAATGACCCTGATTCTAACAGAGTTGAAGTGGTACTCTCCCTCGGATGTTCTGAGGGAAATTTATAATTCCATGGTAGGTGGCTGAAAACAATTCCCCGTTACTTCTAATCTCAACATTGATAAAAAGAAATCAAAGAAGAAGTGAGGAAAGTTTCTTTCAGCATAAGAAACCGGAGCAAAAAGATAATTATGGTAGATAAAAAAACCCATCCAATCGGATGTAGCGTGACTTTGCTTCACATAGAGTAAAAATATAATGGCCTTGGACAAAATACTATATTAAAATATGAAATAATGAATCTGAATAATAGGATATAGATAAAATACTCTAATGTTTATAATATGAAAAATTATTATTTACCAGATAGCTACTTAATTCCGTGCTAGAAATCTCACTTCACCTCCCGAGTTTGCGAAAACACCGTCAATTAAATCGTTATGGTATACTTAGAATATTTAACTTCTTGAAGTGAAGGAAATTCTATGCATTAATTGGATTTTCTTTCGCTAACTGCCACCTGTGTATGTACCACTTCAAACTCCCGATCAAAAGTGAATTTTAATTCACAGTTAATTAACCAAGAAGAGCCAATTTCCACTACTCCTAATCTCCTGTCATCTCTTTGATTCGCAATGGTACCAAATTAGATCAGAGTGACAACTTAAATTATTAAAAATACACACTTAATGGGCAAATGAACACTTAAAGTTAGGCAACCCATACTATATCTCTGAAATTATTTTAATATAAATTGTTTATTATTTAAATACAAATTGTAATAAAAGTAACGACTGTTACAAACGCTGTAAACCGATAGTAGTAGTAGTAGTGTCGAACTAAATGCTTTTGTTGATTATTTAGTTGAGACATATTTATGTTGATGAAAACTCAACATTTCCACCGATACTCTGGGCTGCAAAATCATCAGAAACTACGAGAACAACCAATGCATATGAATCTTTCCATTCTGATTTACATAAATCTTTTAATACATACCATCCGAATATATTCGTGTTTTTAGAGGCTATTAATCAATATCAAAATGAGATCTACATTAGAATTCAAAGTTTCATAAATGAAACAGACTTAATAACAAAACTGTAGTTCGTGAGAAATTTTTGAAAAGCAAAAAAGAAAATTTGAATGAAAAAACTATTACTAGGCTGGAATATGTTAAATATACATCCCACTATTTTAGTTTTTAAGTAAATTTATTATTATTTGCTATTTATATTGTAAACTGTAAATGAAATTCACTAATCTAAGATAATAAATTTTATAACGCGGTAAGACAACTTTTTTTATTAATTATGGGATTGATCCCCGCTGAGCTCGACCCCTGGACGAAAGTGTATATGCAAAAATATTTGACTTGGACGAAAGTGTTATTTCTTCAGGTAAAAATTTAAGGTAAAACTGAACTCATTACGATATTCCGGACGAAAGTGTATCTGCTCGCATTGATTACTTTATGTGATTAATGTTTAAAATATAGAGGACAACTCTCTACCAGAGGAGGTATGTACTGACCTGAACAGTTTAAATAATTCAGTCAATTTAATTTCGAAGTATACGCACCGACAAATGTCGGTTACAAATTTAATCTAATGGATAGTGGTTATAAATGGGTTAGTATTTAATAGGTGTAGCCATTTTACAAAAGTTGAGTTTAGCAAAATGGGCGTTGGTTCCACTTCTCCCAACTTTGCACTTACCCCGGTATATCTTGCTAAAATTTCAATGTACGAGAGAACATGGAAAATGGTGTGAAAGAAACATGTACGCGTATAATCGTTATTTTTACACTTTTAGTTTTGTGTGGTAAAAAATTGTTAACACTTAATTTTTTTCTAAAACTTATTACGGTGATGTAGTTTATTTATTCGCGAGATCTCTCCGGCCTGTAGGGAATAAAAAAAGTAACTTTTCCGAAATATAAGCAGGCAATTTTCTATTATAACAGACGGTGGAATAAGAAGCCAAAGCAATAAACGTGTCAAATAAAACTTTCACAAGTTTGACCTGATTTATCTGATTTATGTAACAGTTCACAGAATTACCAATAAGCCAATACTTAACTCAACTCTTGTTAACGTTTCAGTATCTATTAAACGTCACATAATTTTAAAAGAAATCCTTTAAATATCCCATTGCCGTAAAATTTCAAGTATGCTAAAGTAGGCTATTAATATAATCCTACTTTAAACTCCCACCTGCTCACGATTTTCACTGTGAAACATTAATTTTTTATTGGACACTTGTGCCTATTTATATTCAACATACAACTTCGCTAACCCTTTTACAAGCATAGGGTGTGTTCAGAAGTCTTAATAAAGATAATGCATTGCGACGTTAAAAATGGTTAATTCTAGACATAATATATACCCGTTGGTTGGCTTACAACAGAGCTGGATTAGTGAGGAGATTTACCTTGGGTATTACAAGAAGACTATTGTCTGAGTAAAACAAATTTCAAAAATGATTTTATTTAATCATCTTTTATTAATGTGAAATATGTTAAGCTATTTTCGAAGTGACAGTTTTTTGTATATCTGCAGCAAAAATTAAACGATATTACCTGAATGTAAGAACTACTGCACGACATGAAGACGAAATTATAAAATAAAAATCACACTTTTGTTTATTATATATGCAAAAATTTTTCTACAACCTCGAACTTTTTTTACTTTTAAAATAATATAGCAATCCTTAACTTAATAATTTTCTTAAAACTTTAGAATTTTTTAGGTAGACCTCAAATTTAATTTTTCTATGGTAATAATCGGATCTGAAATCTAAAAATGTGCACTTTATCTACACGCCAAAAGTAGTTGCAGCTTATTTTCAATTTTGGTCCAAAATATTGCTATCAACTTTGATAGAAGATTTTTGAATACTATATAAAATAACAGGTCCAGTCTAAGTAAAATATTGTAACGGTATTTAGATTACAAGTTTACCATACGCAGTGACCACAGAATGATACGAGCGAAAGTCCAAATCAACATAAAAAGAGAAAGGAACATAATGATTAAAAATAAATCTCATGATATCTGGACATCCCCATTAGATATCAATCAATATCAGGCATATATCAATAATAAGCTACTACTCCATGAAACCTCCGAGAACGATCTAAACGACTTGAATTTTTGCATTATAAACGCCTTACAAGAAAGTCACCGAGTGCACTGTACGAGTGTAAAAGAAAATCAGATAGTAAAATAAGTCCATAATTATACTGAATCGCTGCTAGATAAAAAAAAAACAAATAAGAAGCGATAAGAATGCAGACAGTCACACTCTAAGAGAAATAAATAAAACTGTTGCGAAGGCAATCAGGAGAGATTTAAGGAAATTTAAAACCGATAATACTAAACGCACTAAAGAGGAAAATAACAGCATAAAAGTTCTACATAGAAAGCTAACGAATGGGAATTGCAAAATTCATAAATTAAGAAACAAGAAAAATTAAATATTATTACGGAGAAACGAGTTAATACAGATCGTCGAAGAGTTTAACGAGGAATTATATGGAAGTAGACGAGAAGATCAAACAGGCATACAAACAGCCATTTCAAAGAAATTCATGAATCAAGGTTCTAAACTAATGCCAGAGATAAAGGTAGATACTAAATACAGTATCCAGCAAGACCAATTATCTCTCATTAAAGATTGTATGGTGAAATTCCATCGGACTGGTTGAAATCTACATTTGTTCCTCTTCCCAAGAAATGGAATTCTAAGACGTGTAGTGAATATCACCTTATAAGTTTAATGAGTCACACCCTTCCAGAATACGAGCAAAATTATAACCCAGCATAAGTAAAACACAGTTCGGTTTTAGATGCGGTTTTGAAACTCGAGAGCCGCTCTTTGTAATAAAAGTCTTGATTTAAAAATGTCTGGATCAACAGAAAGATGTTTACGCCTGTTTTATCGACTACGAAAAAGCATTTGATACTATCAAACATGACAAACTCATAGAACTATTACATCTTACAGGACTTGACATCAAGGACATCCAGATTATAAAAAATCTATATTGGAATCAAACAGCCCACATGAAGAATGGACATATGGTGAGTGAAAACGTAACCATTTCGAGAGGGGTTAGACAGGGCTGTATTCTTTCGCCACTGCTTTTCAACCTGTACACGGAACACATATTTCTAGAGGCACTGGAAGAGTACAATGAGCGCATCAAGATTAATACCGCGTATCAGCGTACCAATAAGTAATTTTCGATATGCAGATAATACTGTTATACTGGCCGATAACATCGAAGATTTACAGATGATGCTAAATAGAGTAAATACAACTGGCAACCAATTTGTACTGAAGATCAATAGAAAGAAAACTAAATTTATGGTGACCAGTAAAAAGAACATTCAACATATTGACCTGAATATTGAAGCCAAACGTATTGAAAGACTACACCAACTTAAATATCTGGAATATACAGTAAATGATAAGTGGGACCCAGACGTAGAGATTAAGATGCGAATTGAAATAGCAAGATCCAAATTCATCAAAATGAGGAAGCTCCTAAGCAACCGCCACCTAAGCGTTAACCTCCGATATCGCGCCACGAAATGCTACGTACTCTCTACGCTACTTTACGGAGTTAAAGGGTGGACGTTAACAGCAGCAACTATAAAGAAGTTAGCGGCTCTAAAAATGTGGCTGTATCGACGCATACTGAGAATACCTTGGATCAGTACAGTCTGCTACAGCTTATCGTGGAAGGCAAGATTAAATGTAGAAAAGGTTTGGGCATAAAGATAAAATCCTGGCTGAGAAACTTGAGATAATGGTTTCAAATACCAGAACCTGTGAACATAATACATGCGGCACAAAACAGAGAAACCTATGGTTTGATGGTCCCAACCTTCGGTAGGAGACGGCACATAAAGAAGAAGAAAGATTGTAAGTTAAACACTTACTTCATCTTCCAAAATCAATTCTACAGATAAATAAATAGTGCCCTAATAGGCTTGCCAATATCTAAAGTAATTGCCAATATCTTTATAAAAGATTTCGAAACCCGAACACCATCCACATAAATGTTGAAACCCACATGCTGGCTACGATATGTTGACGATACATTCGTCATTTAGACACACGGCAGGTATGCCTTAAAATCTTTTCAAACCCATCCCTGCCGTTTCTCCACGTTATCATGAAGAAAAACCAATCCCAAGGTTTTCATCACTCTGTTTATCGAAAACCCACCCATATGAATCGTTACTTGAATGCCAATCCTTATTTACCTACACAAATTATTTAGTAAATAATAACCTTGTCTTCAGATTAATTGATGAAAGTAGACCTGCATGATTAACAGATTATCACATTAACAGGAGTATCCACAGATATCAATCTCTTACTTAATCTCAACCCAAAAACGCAGATCCTAATCATACGAAAGGTTTTCTTTCTTTTATCAAAAAGTCACTGACAAAATCGACAAAATTCTTAAATCAAAAGGAATAAACACAACATTTACCCCTCAACAAAAACTTTCAACTCTTATCCGATCAATCAACGACAAAATTCCAAATAAAGAATACGCAGTTTATAAAATTCCTTGTACAGACTGCCCCGATTTAATACAGGTCAGACAAATCATAGAATCCAAAATAGGATTTATGAACATTCCATTTCTGTTTGCAATTCCGATTCAATTTCAGCTCTAGATAAACACCATCTTCATATAGGCCACAAAATTGATTTAAAAACTCAGAATCATAGCCCCTATATATATATATATATATATATATATATATATATATATATATATATATATATATATATATATAGAATCTGCTTCTATAAACCAAGGATTATCCGAGAAGCCATAGAAACTGAAAAAAATTTAAACTATCTCACTAAAAAAATAACTTCATCCGACTACCTTCGACATGAAGGCTTCTCATAAAGGTAATATCGTCCGCTCCACCCTCCAATCAAAATTCTGCCGACAGAAATGTTTGCGCCAAACCTTGCGCCAATAATTGTGCCAACTTCCACGCAAACTGCGTTACTATCGACAATAAAAATGAACCGTCTCATATTCTCAGTAACAGTAATGCATTAATTAGTCATCAGTCTAGCAGTGTTTGGATGCTCAGGAGACTGAGACTTTGGAAACCCTGAAGAACACATTAGAGGGGATGTCGGAAAATCGGCAAAGTATACGTGGTTTTTAACCCGGAGGAACGTTGAGTTTAATATGAATTCGTATAATGGTATTAATCTTAACTTTAGTTTTAATTTATATATATATATATATATATATATATATATATATAAAATAAAAAGTTATTAATGTTACGTACTGGCTTTTTTAAATGGTCAATGTTGGCAAGAGCCATTAAGAAAACTGCTTACGAAAATAAATTTTCTTAAAAGCCAATATTTCTTGGAATTCTGTTTGTACAATTACCGTTCGCAAACATTAATTATGCTTTGAAATCCTCTAATTTTGATATTTCCATAATTAGGTCAATTTTGCGTGTAACCGTAAATTATACCTCTATCCCTTTGCCGGCGCATGTTTTATTCATATACCACCTTTTTGCATTGTCGTTTTTCACTCCCATACATCTCAATCCACCAGCCAAGTGTCAAACTAGCCTAAAATATTCTAATTTTATTCCGACCACTAACAAATCCCCTAATAATTCTAGTTTGCCTTGATAAAAGTCCCCTGTAATGGCCTTTTAATTTTTCGCATCACAGTTGCCTTGTAAATAAGGCCAATTTTCGAGAGAGAAAGAGACGAGAGCGAGTGTAGTACAGAAAATCATTACATAAATCAGAAGCAGACCTAATAAAAGGAGCTGTATATTTCGGGTCTCTACTGTTGATCTGCCCGAAGCTGTATTAAGGAATAAAGTGTGTGGAATTTCTACATGGGGGTGCAAAAGTTATTGCCTGAGCGACGCTTGCAAAGTGAAATTTTCCGAGTTAATAATAAATTTACTTATTACATCGAATTAATTTTCAGTTTACACTACCTATTTAATTAATTTGATTTTAAATGTTTGTAGCTCAAACAGTGCCTTCTAAGAATTGCAAGGCAAAGCAGACGTTAATAAAGACGTTATTAGAGATATGGGGAATCTAAAAATTGCATTCCACACCATATCTCCTCAACTAAGCAGAAATAATTAGCGAATTGGTTTCTAGTACTCGTACAGAGTATATCGAAATAAAAAGGAAAAGTCAGTTAAGATTTGATTTTACGTACAGGGCGCCTGCGCCCTGTACGTGAAGAGGATGTCCAAATAGAATCTGCAATAAAGTTAAAGAACAATATATGTCTGGTACAAATGAAGGATTATGACGAAAAAATTAAGGTAATGAAAGAAAAAAGCAAACTCAGATTTCTTACTGAAGAAAAGATCTTCATCAACGATGACATGACACAAAAAGAAAGATACATGAGGAAGGAAATCGTAAATAAAAGCAAGTAATTAAGAGCTGAAGGTAGAAATGTAAAGATAGGGTACAGAAAACTAACTGTGGATGGTATAAGTTAGGTATGGGCCGGAAATGGTACTTTCAAACGAGAAAAATCTGGAAATATGGACCCAAAAAACGGCATATAGTAGTGAAAAAAGGAAAAGATGGCCCATTATGCCAACGGACCCTACCGATGAACAGGAAAATGAGTTTGAACATAAATAGCAAAATACAAAAAATAAGAATATGTACCTAAATATTGCGACATGGAATGTTCGAGGAGTATACGAGGAGGGAGCATTAATTAACCTAATAGAAGAACTAAAAAAAATATAAAATACACATCTTAGCAATGCAGGAAACACATTTAACTGGAAACAACGTCGAAAAGATTGGCCCATACACGTTTTATACAAGTGGAGACAATAATAGGAATTTTGGAGTGGGTTTTCTGGTACATGAAGACGTGGAGCAGGTAAAACGATTCGTAGTAAAATCTGACAGAATGTGTGCAATTAGAATTAAAGGAAAACAGAACATGATATCGTTGATAAATATACATGCTCCAACAGAAGAAAAAGAAGAAGACGTGAAAGATGAATTCTATGAAGAATTAGAGTCATTGTGTGAAGAAATGCCCAGACAAGACACTAAAATTATTATAGGCGACGCCAATGCAAAGGTCGGAAGAGAAGATATGTATATATATAAAAACATAACAGGGGGTAAAAGTAAATATTTGAATACAAATGATAATGGACAGAGATTAATCACATTCGCAATTGAAAACAGGATGAAGATAATGAGTACCCATTTCAGGAGAAAAAATATATATAAAGGAACGTGGAAAATTCCGGGGTCAAATGGAACTAATCAAATAGACCACATCTTAATACAAGAGAAGTTTGCGAATTTAATAACAAATGTGAAAACGTGCAGAGGGGCTGACGTAGACTCAGATCATTTTTTGATTTGAATTAATATGAGAGAAGCAATAATTAAAAAGCATAAACGGAAAAAGAAAGTGCAACGTAAATTTAACTTTGAAAAACTGCGAAAATTTGAGGTAAAGCAGGACTATCAAAAGGATATACAAGAAACCTACGCCAAACAAGATAGTTCTACTGTGAGTAACATACAACAAAAGTTCTTGAAAATGACAAACACTATAAAGGAAGCTACGTCGAAGAACATACCAAGAGCAAAAAGATTTAGAAAAAACCACTGGTTCAATGACGAATGCAGAACAGAGTTAAAAAAAAATCAGATTTGAGATTAAAAAGTTTACGTTCGCAAAAACAAGACGACCTAGAAAGGTATGTCGTACAACGAAAAAAAGTAAAGAGAATCCTAAGGGAGCGGAAACGAAAGTATATGGAGAATAAAATTAAGCGCATTGATGAAAATTACAAGAAAAATAAAATAAAAAATTTTTATAAAGAAGTAAAATACGTTAAAACTGGGTACCAGGGAAGAACGATGAATGTAAAAGATAAGCAAGGAAACCTGATAGTGGATGAAGACCAAATATGTGAAAGGTGGAAAGAATATTTCGAAGATATACTAAATGACGAAGTGACTACTGAAGAAAATTGTTATGTTCCTAGACCTCAAATAGTAATAGAAGAAATACCAAAGCCCACAAGAGAAGAAATTGAAGAAATAATAAAAGATATGAAAAACCAAAAAAGTCCCGGGGAGAGCGGCATTGTGGCAGAGAACATAAAATATGGAGGAGAAGTCTTAATAAACAAACTTGGTGAGCTAATACGAGAAGTATGGGATGCCGAAGAAATGCCTCAAGAATGGAATAAGTCGATTATAATTCTTATACACAAAAAGGGAGATAGAACTGAATGCACAAACTATAGAGGAATATCCTTATTAGAAGTAATGTATAAAGTACTCGCCATACTAATTAAAAAACGATTAGAAATATATATACATATATATAGAGAAGAATCTAGGAGAATACCAGGGAGGATTTCGGAAAGGAAGATCAACAACCGATCAAATTTTTATGCTAAAACAAATCCTGACCAATTGCTATGAATACAACATTTCAGCACAAGTACTTTTCATTGATTACAAAGCTGCCTACGATACAATAAACAGAAACAAGTTAATAGAAACACTTAAAGCATTCCAAGTGCCAGAAAAAATAATAAGATTGGTAAAAATGACAATTAGACAAACCATTTGTGCTGTGAGATGCAACGGTACAGTCTCAGAAGAATTCGAAGTGAAAAAAGGTGTTCGCCAAGGAGACCCGTTGTCTACATTGCTATTTAATATAGTTCTAGAAAAAATTGTAAGGATTAGTGGGATAAATAGGTCCGGTACTATTTTATACAAGGAGCACCAATGCTTAGCATACGCTGATGATGTGGTTCTCATTGCAAGAAATGGAAAAGATCTATCAAATATAACAAAAAGACTGATTCGGGAAAGCTCTAAAATGGGACTTAAAGTTAATATTAATAAATCGAAGTACATGAAGATCTCGAGCAAAAAAGGAATAAGCACCAGGGGATCCTTTAAATTGGAGGTGGAGAATGGATCAGTTGTAGAATTCGAGAAGGTGAATGAATATATGTACTTAGGTACTCTTATTGATCAGACATGTAAAGAAGAAACTGAAATCAACCTGAGACTAACCAAGAGCAACAGGTGTGCTGGAGCCATGAGCAAAATAATTAAGGCCAAAGATATATCTCGTAATACAAAAATAAGAGTATACAAAACTATAATTAGACCCACAATGCTATACGCTGCCGAGACATGGACTATCAACAAAACCGTACAGAACACATTGGAAGCATGGGAAAGAAAGATACTTCGCCGAATATTTGGTGAAGAAGTAGTAGAGGGAGAATGGAGAAGACGAACTAATGCAGAAGTGTATCAGTTGTATGCTAACCCTACAATAACAAAAGTGGTGAAAAAACGTAGACTAGAATGGCTCGGCCATCTAGAAAGAATGCAAGGTAATAGACTAGTCAAGAATATTGCTTGGAGAGTACCTGAGGGCAAAAAAGAGAGGAAGACCAAGAAAGAAATGGAGAGATGCAGTAATGGAAGATGTCAGAGAGATGGGAATCAGAGATTGGAAGCTGTTAGCTAAGAATAGAAAACGATGGAAATTATCCATCCAGCAATGGGCCTAAAAGGCCTGTTAACGCTGTACATACATACTGTTGATCTGCCCGAAGCTGTATTAAGGAATAAAGTGTGTGGAATTTCTACATTGGGGTGCAAAAGTTATTGCCTGAGCGACGCTAGCAAAGTGAAATTTTCCGAGTTAATAATAAATTTACTTATTACATCGAATTAATTTTCAGTTTACACTACCTATTTAATTATTAATTTGATTTTAAATGTTTGTAGCTCAAACAGTGCCTTCTGAGAATTGCAAGGCAAAGCAGACGTTAATAAAGACGTTATTAGAGACATGGGGAATCTAAAAATTGCATTCCACAACATATCTCCTCAACTAAGCAAAATTCTTAGCGAATTGGTTTCTAGTACTCGTAGAGAGTATATCGAAATAAAAAGGAAAAGTCAGTTAAGATTTAATTTCACGTACAGGGCGCCTGCGCATCCGCTTATACGTATTTCGGCCTAATACGCCTCATCGGAACGGCTTTCGCAGTCGCTCTGAACGTGAAAATAAATCTTTTCTGTCTTGAGAAGCAACTCTAGAATAAAATCTGATAATAAAATCCGTAAACTAATTTTCGAAACAAAATTCAGAATTTCGCTTTAATCCTTAGAAGAAGAATTGCAAGGCAAAACAGATGTTGATAAAGATGTTATTAGTTGTATGTTCCTTTTTATTTCGATATACTCTATACAAGTACTAGAAACCAATTCGCTAAGAATTTTGCTTAGTTGAGGAGATATGTTGTGGAATGTAAAGATTGATTCCCCATGTCTCTAATAACATCAACGTCTGTTTTACCTTGCAACTCTTACAAGGCACAGATTAAAGCGAAATTCTGAATTTGGTTTCGAAAATCAATCCGCAAACTAATTTTCGTAAATAATTTTCGAAAATAATGAAACATTTGCCATCGTAACTTTGTAGTTAGCATACACTTTTTATATTACTATCCTGCCAAGAATTTATTTTGATTCCTTTAGCATATATGTATGTTTCATCTAAAAAATTACTTTCTTTGGAGAAGCACTATGACGATTTTCCATATACTTACAAGGAAAGCATGTTCTTTGACTAGCAATATTGGTACGTTCCATAAATGATTTGCATTATCATTTCTGTTGTTATCCTTTTTATATTTAAATCCCAATTCTTTCAATACCTGAATCAATGATGGATTGCTTATGAATACAATTTCTTTATTTTTGAATTCATCATTTAAAATTGTGACCATAACATGCTTTTTAAAAAATTAAATATGTAGTTAATACTTTATAAAAAAGAAATTCAAATCAAATATTCCACACAATATTTATAAATTGTTTTGCATTTTGTAATTATAATTAATAATTGGATACAAAAGAAGCATTAACGTTTTAAAATTGGTTTTATTATGCGTTTGATTCCATTAGCAATAAATTATTTATTTAATATGAGGCAATTTTACAGCAATTGTTAAAAATAATGTATTTAATCGGTAAAACAGTTTCTGTTCCTAAAACAAAGAACTTGTCTCATGACTCACTTCTATAGCTATTTATTTTTTTATTGCGTTCATACATAATTTATTCTGTATAGGTAATTTTGTACCCTCAGGTAAATCAGTGGTTTTAGATTTTGAACTAGGTCTGCTTTTTCCAGGTGAAGAAAGAACTAGATTATTTCATTTTCTTTTTTTTTAATTGAATTAATGGTTTTTCTGGATATTTTAATTGCATCGGCTTCTCTCTAAAATAAAAGATACATTTATTATCTTAAAATTTTAATATTGTTTAATGTGTTACCTCTTGAACAAATGAAAGAGGTTCTAAAGGGCCTCCATTATTTTTTATTTTTAAAATATTCACATAGCTTTAAAACCAATTGTTGCGATTGCGATTTTACCGGTTTTCCAGCCATTATCTGCAAATAAATGTACATTCGCAACAATATACTAATCTGTACTTTTATACATTATGATACCAAAAAAAAAAAATAATATAATATTAAAATAGCTCTTAACAGAACTGAGTTTAATTTATGAACTCTACCGAATCTAACTTAACATTAACGTAAACAAAACAATTTACTTTGAAAGTGGAACCGGTTATAATGGAAATCGAATCTGTCAGATTATGACCAGTACCTACGATTACTCGAACAGTAGTTTATACAATCATTATCTCTACACATGTTTAATGTTTTCTAAGAATTACATTAAAACGACAGAAATAGCCAAGTGGGAGTTTAAATGCTCTACTAAATTATTTTAACTACGTTTAACAATTAAAGTACCAAGTGAAAGAAGGTGTAATGTAACATTTTTTTTTAACTTAGTTTTGTCATGCAAGAATGTTTTAAGTCACACAATCATCTTCTTAACATATTTAATATTATTTGGACAGAACAGAAATTTCCAACAGCATGGAGAGATTCTATTATAATACCTATATTAAAACCAAAATGTCCCAAAACAGATCCTGAGTCTTATAGACCAATTTCGCTAACATGTACTGCATGCAAACTGTTAGAAAAAATGGTCAACCGTCGTCTCCTCTGGACACTTGAAGATCGAAATATTATTATTCCAGAACAAAGTGGTTTCCGACAAAATAGATCAACTCTAGACAATATTATAGACCTAGAAAGCAGTGTACATGAAGCCTTCTCCCTTAATCAAAAATGTATTGGAATATTCTTCGACATTGAAAGAGCGTTTGATACAGCTTGGCGCCACCGTATCATCAGATTACTGTACGATTTAGAAATTAAAGGACATTGCCTTGCATTTATAAAAAACTTCTTATATAAAAAAAATATCCAAGTTAGAGTAAATGGTAATTTGTCGTCAAAAGTGGAATTGGAAAATGGAATTCCTCAGGGATCTGTTATAAGTCCTACGCTATTTATAATTGCCATTAATGATGTTCTACGAAATTTAAAACTTCCACTTAAAGGCCGCTTATATGCTGACGATCTCGTAATATTTGGTCAAAGCAAAAACTTAAATAACCTCTCACAACTTGCACAGGGTTTCTTGTTAGATATTGACAAATGGTTAAAGGAAACTGGATTTATCTTTTCAACAACTAAAACTAAATATATAGTATTTTCTAAAAACAAAGTCAGTACACCAATCTCATTATATCTATACAACCAATCGCTACAACAAAAAGATTCGCTAAAATTGCTCGGAGTTACTTTTGACAGAAAGCTGAATTGGAAAGAACATATCAATAATCTAGCATGTAAATGTTACAGAAGATTAAATTTACTAAAAATTGTAGCACACAAGAATTGGGGTTCAGACAGGAGTACATTTCTAATTATATACAGAACTATGATACGATCACAGCTAGACTACGCGGCTACAGCTTACGACTCAGCATCGAAATCAGTACTTAAAAAGCTCGATACTATTCATAACATAGCACTCAGAATATGCCTGGGAGCCTTTTGTACAACACCGATTGAAAGTTTACTTTGCGAAGCAAATGAATTGTCGTTAAATGATAGAAGAGCTTACCTTAGTCTAACATATGCAACAAAAATTAAAGATAATGCAAAAAATCCTGTCTATAGAAATACTTTTACCGATAATTACCCAAACCTTAATGCAAATCACCGTTCCAATAAACATTTCTATAAAAGAATAAAAGACCATTTGCATCTGTTTGATATTGTCATACCTGAATGTCTTCCATACACATATGATCATAATCCACCTTGGATTCAAAACATACCATCATGTAACTTAGAACTTACGTCATTTGATAAAAACTCCACTAATCCTGATCAAATTATTTCCCATTTTAGAAAAATCATTAGTCGTTATAAAAATCATACCCAGATATACACTGATGGTTCAAAATCATCCGAAGGTGTGGGAGCGTCTGTAGTAACTCCAGAGAAGGTTCTTAAATTCAAACTATCTAATGTTAGTACTAGCTATACAGCTGAACTGTATGCTCTCTATCGCGCCATAGAACTAATCAATCTGACAACAAACTCCAAATATATTATCTTAACAGACTCACTTAGTGCAATACAAAGCATCCGACAACTGTATCCAAAAAACCCGCTTTTAAAAAAAATTAAAACAGTCCTTCTTCAGGCTTATATCAATCATAATGAGATAAATTTCATCTGGATCCCATCCCATATAGGAATAAAAGTCAACGAAACTGCTGACCATAGTGCGAAAGACGCGATAGTGAGTGACGTTTCCGAGATCGTAAACACATCAGTATCAACGGATATAAAAGCTTATATAAAAAAATCAATCTTAAGTGCGTGGAAAAATAAATGGAATGTGTCGAATTCAAAATTAAAACAAGTGAAACACAGCATAGAGGCATGGAATGTGTTACCTAAGTCAAGAAGCCAAGAAATAATAGTAACGCGCCTCAGACTCGGACATACTAGGTTAACGCATGATTACTTAATTAAAAAGTGCGAACCGCCGCGATGTGAAACGTGTAATACGACACTAACAATAATGCACCTACTATGTGAATGTCCCCTCTACAATCAACAACGAAGCAATAACAAGATACCAGGAACACTTATAGAAGCTCTAGGTGCAGACTGTAACTTTAACAATACTTTGAATTTCTTGAAAGACATTAATAAATACCACAATATTTAATAAACCAAATTGTATTGAAGTAATTGTACCTAATGTAATCCACTAATTTTTCGCTAATGGCCATTTGTTCGATGCGATTTTCTAAATAAAAAAAAAATGTTTTAAGTACCTATTTATCATAAATCGTTATTGCTTTAACTCTATCTAGCATATTAACGGCAATACACAAAAGCATAAGGTGTTAATTACAGTAAAATTATTAAAAGATACTGGAATAAGGAGTCATGGGCACTTAACGCCTTTTTTCATTCATAAGCTACCTAGTTTATTACACATCGCAAATGACAACACTGCTTCCTCCTTTCATCACCTGATGTCTCGAGTTCATAATAAACGTTAACTGAAACAGAACACAACAGAAATATTCGCACATAGATATGTAATATACTGTAGGGTACTATAGATAAGTAATATGCTATTCGCGTCATTCCTCTACTGAATTCAGTCGACTGTCGAGGAGTAATTTTTAACATAATTTCTCTCGTTTAGAAGGTATCAAGGCGCAAGCATAATTTACTGATTTAAATTATTCTTCAAATACCAATACTGGCAATGAAATAGAAGGTGCCAATTTCTTTAATTATTATTGAAACTAAACAAAAGTAATAAACGAAATTTAATTTTTAGTTGATACTCAACACATATTACCTGATAAAGAACAGATCTTCGATTTACCAATGACACATATGTATGCATCAAGTGACATTGAATATATTTCCAGTGAAGGAGTGCCAAAAGGGTTAAAAATGAAAAAAGACAAAAAAATAAAATTTTTCCAATCAAAATAAAAACTAACAAGCTTAGGGTAAGAAATCCCGATGCATGGAAAAGAAGAAAGGCGTTATTTGCTAGAGAACAAGGCAAAGCCTACACATTGAGCACAGGTAACATTGTACCAGAAAAAATAGCTCGTTTAGAAAATCTGTGCACGGAAAAGTGCAGACTAAAATGCAGCAGTTAATTGCAGAAGGATGAAGACCGAAAATCAATATTGAATAATTTTTATACACTTGATATTAATGGAAAAAATGCTCTCTTATTTAAAAGTATTATTCCTAAACCGATAGCACGATGCAATAAAACACAAATCTGTATCTTATCGATATACTGTTGTATTCAATAACGACGAAATTTTTGTGTGCAAAAAAGCATTGTGTTCGTTATATCAAATAGGGATAAAAAAGTTAGATGTCATTAAAGGCAAGCTAGCCACTGGAGCATCCGCTCTATCTCTCGATAAACGTGGTCGACACTGTAATAGGCCAAACAAATTTAATGATCTTGTAAAACAGGAGATAATAAATCATATTTTAGAATTTCCCTGCAGAAGAGTCCCACTACTCACGCACCAGTAACCCCAACAAAAAATATCTGCCACCTAATCTTAATATGTCAATCATGTATCGATTGTACATTGCTAAATGCAAGGAAAAAACCCGAAATTTATTTTATAAAAAATCATCGTAATATGTCAAAGTTTTTTCTACAGTATTTAATTTATCGTTTAGCCATCCAAAGAGCGATACATGCAATATTTGTGATTCAGGGCAAGCAAATGAAGATCACCATGAAAATATTAAGAGGATTCAACTTGATGAGTAATGACCGCACTACAGCAAAAAACGATAATACTGTGTGTTACATTACAATGGCATCAGCAAAGAATTGCTGATATTGTTACTCAGTTGCCATATATTTCAGAAGAACATCGTAGATATTACGAAGGGGTGATTTGTAAATATGAACAAAACAAAAATGCTCCAATACCGCAAAAACGTCAACGAAAATAGTAATATGTTATTAAAAGATTTTTTTTTTATTATTTCAACAATAATCTGAATCTGTTACTGATTTTGTGAATGAATAAATGATTTATTTTGTAGTTAACTCTTTATTTCGGTAAAAAATCTATTCCTTTGGGTATTTGGTAATAATAGAAGAAGGTGTTATGTACATTTTTTTTTAAAGAAGTGGAAACGGATAGTATTAAGTGACTTAATATATACCAAAAACTGATTACTTATGTCATAACATAAACCCTATAATGTACTATTTCCAGTGTTTTTAATAGAGTAAGATCCCAGAGCGATCAGACATAACTTATTTTCACACAGATGAAACCTTAGAGTCTGAGTAGCGTCTCGTGTGCTTTGAATACCTGCATATTTATGAAACTTGCTGAGTGACACCTGGGCAGGTACCAGGTGAGAAAGGTAACTAAAAATAAGAGCTATTCAACTTAAATTTACATAACTGATTTTTATACATATTTTGTAGAATATTATTTTGAAAATACTGTAATAAGTGTCAGACACTTGTCATGGACCAGAACTTCTGTCAGACGCTTTAAAGCTCCACTAAAATTAAATGAACTTTACTTACTTTTACATGTCTGATTTTTAAATAGAGATGCAAAAATATTTAATCGAATCGAAAACAGTAAGTATTCTTAATGTATTTGAATTTTTTACTCTGAGGCTCATGCGCACAGTACTCTCGCGCTCATACTTCTGATTAACTAATTTTTGTGTTTGAGGGATGTTTGGTCATTTTAATTTGTCTGACTGATTAAATATAACTTTATTATAGTTTCATTAATAACATATTTAAAAATCAGACATGTAAAAGTAAGTAAAGTTCATTTAATTTTAGTGGAGCTTTAAAGCGTCTGACAAAAGTTCTGGTCCATGACAAGTGTCTCGACACTTATTACAGTATTTTCAAAATAATATTCTACAAAATATGTATAAAAATCAGTTATGTAAATTTAAGTTAAATAGCTCTTATTTTTAGTTACCTTTCTCACCTGGTACCTGCCCAGGTGTCACTCAGCAAGTTTCATAAATACGCAGGTATTCAAAGCACACGAGACTCTACTCAGACTCTAAGGTTTCATCTGTGTGAAAATAAGTTATGTCTGATCGCTCTGGGATCTTGGACTATAATAAAAAAATTCCAGCATCATTCACTAAAAGTGGATTATCTTGAAAACTAATTTTTGTAACTTAACACCTTCCTCCACTTGGCCCTTCAATTCTATCACTATCTCACTCGGGCGTAGGAAATTTCGACACTAAGCAGGTAGCGACTAAAATTTAATGGCAATTTTCGACACCAGCCCCAATTCCCGTTTTTATCTTACAGGTATATTCGACACCAAATAAATATAGCTGCGACATAAATAAAATACCATAATTAGTTAATTTATTTATTTTAATAAAAGTAATGTGCATTTTATTTCTTTATAACTGTAATAATATTTAAACATAATACAACTAGTACCTAATTTTTGTACATTTTACCGTTAATATACTTGTATACAATGATTTATTTGCTATTATAGGAATGATAAGATACAGCTTTTATAAAATCTAACCTACGTATTTGTTGGGATCGTAGTTTATCCATCATTTTCTCCAAAAATGCCAATTTAGCCTTAACAGTAGTATCTTTGATTTTTGCTGGTATATGTAAACTATTTATTTTGACCTAAGTGTCTACTTTAAATTCTTTTAACTTTTCAATAAAAATAAAAATAGAAGGATGTGTTGAATAAAAAGAAGAATTAAATCTCGAATGAAAGGATTCACAGGCATTTGTGGTCCTCGCAATAGACGGATTCTGATTAGACTATATGTGTGGTGGAAATAGATCGCTATCGAAAATGTAATTTTCCAGTAAATAATCTGCATATATATCAAGTGTTGCGTTTATAGGTTTATATGACATTAAATCATAAAGAAAGCATTCTTCAACTTCTGCTGGATTTAAATAAGTTAAACCAAACGTATGCCTTAACCATTTTCCAATTTCTGAATTTGTATCCTTATATTCTTGTACCAAACCCAAAGATTGAATTTTTTTAAACCAGTTTTGGTGTAAGTGAAAACGGCATCCACTAATTTTTGCATTGGGCCACATATACAATAAAGCACAGTGAATTGCTTTTTCAAAGTCCACAAATATTTCAGTTGGCTCTCATGATAATTGAAATGTTTCAAAAATCTTAGACCTTAATAAAGAAAATAAATTTTTGTATGTCATTGACAATTTGTCCTTTAACAAACAGTATGCTAAAGGAACATAATGTCCATTTTCCAAGCCATGTATAGTAAATAATTGTAGAAAATATTTGGTACTGTATGAAAATGTACCATCCATATACAAAGTTTTTAATTTACACAACAAACGAATATTTGTCTCGCATGAAAATACAATTACATTTAATTCAGCATGATTTAAAAACAAAAAACTTTCATTGCGACAGGTTTTAGGAGAATAATTACTAACCGCTTTATGGACTTCTGATATGCTTCTTGGTAACGGACGTGGTAACAGTTTACGACGACAGTTGTAAATGTTCTTTCTTATGCTAGCTATGTCAGGAACCGTCAGCAAATTGGCATCACACTCAGCAACAGCAGTTCTTGTAATATTGGCAGGCTTTTCCGATATGTCCTCTTGGGCTTTTCTTTTACATGCATTGGTTACCATCTTTACTTCAAGCTTTTTTGGATCGGCTTCATGATTATGTACCAAATCACTTCTTGTGATGGTAAGGTCCTCACAGCCTATTGTAAACACTTTTGCGGAACACTTAGTGTTTCTTTGGATGCAGCGCCAAAATATCTCGCCGCTTTTTAACACTTTCTGTTTCGAGAACGAATGATGCTCCACCACTAATAAATCTCGACCACGGGAACTTTTTATCAAACTCATTTTTTAAATATCCGTATACGTGCACAAGGCAACGTCAAACAAAAAATAAATTACAACTGAAATAATTTAGTCACAAGTACACGCCCCCCCGCCGTGGCAATAAATATTGGGAAAACCCGCTTGTCCTGCTTGGGTGCAAATGTCCATCGCCGCTAATTACCTACCTACCTGCTTTACGCCGCGGTGTCGAAATTTCCTATTATAAAATTTGACCCTTCGATTACCCCAGGTACAAAGACAATTTGGTGTTGGAAAGTTCGCCCGCCGTCTCACTCTGTTGTTAATTTATTTCCCCCGTTTGTTGTTTATAGAAAATTTCAGCAAATACATATGTGCTTAATGTGATCGTTCTGGGTAATTTTTCAGACCGTATATATGGCATGATCCAACAACTGGGTCTAAAAAAATTTTGCATGGGCTACAGAAGATAAAAAATAGATAGTGTGCAAAGTTTTTTTACATTAAAAAAAATTTTAATTAGATAAGAAGGAAGAACGTTCGAGGTACATTTTAAATGTATTTGGTGATTTTGTGATTATTTTAATTAGATTCTGCCTAACTTTAGTTAGATGGGCAGGTATTTTCATTTAAATAATTAATATTCCAACAACCTGGGATGGAAACACGTACGGTTTTTATAAAATTTAGTAAACACTTATAACAAAACAAACTTCCTAATGACCTGGACCAGAACGTTTTAAGCAAATAGCAATGTAGCATGGCTTCGTATGTCCCACGAGTCATTTTTAGTACGCCTGTTTTGTTAGTGAAATTATTTGATTAAGATTAAATCTCGAAAGCTAGTACGAAGGGTAGAAAAGAGAATTTGTGTAAAGCCTAGGGCTAGGATCTTTTTGACCCATACATTCAACGTATTATTTGAGTTTGTTTATCGCGGTTGTATTACCCTGGCTCGGTTTTCAAACTCCATTTGAATATATACCGGTCTTTGGGCTTAACAAAAGTAATTAAAATTGGACAAATCAGAAAGAACAACCGCCCTAGCTATACGCATATATTGAATATTGTAATAAAATTTAACGTGGCACATATGCATAAAATGATAAAAGCAAATTGCATTCGACAGATACAGGGATTTTAAAACGAAGGGTTGTTTTAATTTGCATTAGGGTAAAGTTTGCATGCAAGATAGCGAAACAAATAAAAATAAGAAAAAGCTTTCCGCAAACTTCTTTTTAAAAATTAAAACATTTCAAATTATACGAGTAGTAATTTTTATTTCTCAAAATTCTATATAATACAGCACAAGGTTTATCGTTATCAATTACTCATTCGTTTTAGTTGTGCCAATTATTATTCGATCTACTATGTTTAATAAATATCCCATTCAATTTGCCATCTGTAAAATTTTACAATAGGCAAATGTTAATGGCAGTAATAAAACATTTGAAAACTCTTCAGTGACAGTTTGCTTTAACTTATATAATATTGGGTTTGGGAATCTAAAATACTACACAACACTACACTATAGCTTTATTTTTTAAAGTATTTTCATCGAAAATTAAATCATTAATTAAAAAAACAACACAATCATAGATGTGATCGAGATGGAATGCTTTTAATATTCTATCTTCTTTGAGGAAAACATTACATTTTTTTGTCATTTCATTGTTTATTTTACTGATTGCTGCTTCTCTGTTTCGTTACGTTTTTCAGTTTTACATTCATTACTTTCACTTTTTTAATATCATATTTTTTGTATAATTTAGTTTAGGTAATTTCGTTAAAAATTTTTTGTTTTTGCTATTTTGCTTCTCATTTTCTTCTTTTTCTTTTCTAAGCACTACAATCCGAGGCGGGTCTTTGCTGACTACATAACTTGCTTCCATCTTACAAGAAAGATGTAATTATCGTATAATAATCTTTCATTATTTTTAATAACGAAGGCGAGCGATGAAACAGAGCCTTGTCTATATGTTGTATGATACAAGGGGAAACGTGTTACCTAAGGATTGTCCTAGACAGCTGGCAAACTATCAGGGAATATAAACTTGACACAATTTAAATGGGAACTCAGAAATGATAAACTTTTTTTAGTCCATAAATAAAGACCGAAGTGCGACTAAGTTCAAATACTTCTTCTTTCTTGTCTCTACAAGTCTAAGTGAGTCTTGGCCGGGTTAACTATTTTCCTCCAGTCTTACCGGTTTTGTACAGCAATCTCACATTGTTATACTTCCCCTACGTTGATCAGTCGTTACTGAATTTTGTCATCTTTTTATTGGGTTACCAACTGACTGACCTTTTTTTTTTCTCTTTATAAGCAATTTTGCTTGTTTATTGGCGGATTGATACTTCTATGAAAGGTTGTAACTCAATCTTTTGCGCAGTCGTCCGATACATCTTCTGCCGATTGATCACATTCCCATTTGTTTATATACCGTACGGTACATTTTCTTCTAATATCCTTACTTCTCTTTCGATCTCGCAGCGTATTTCCTGTAATTCTTCTCAGTACTCTCATCTCTGCTCTTTTCAACAGCGTTTATGTTGTGGCTGTGTCAAGTCTTGTTTCTGAGGCATATGTCATTATTGGTCTTACACTGGCTTTATAAATTATTGACTTCATCTTAGTGTTAATGTGTCTGTTTCGCCATATAGTGTTATTAAGGCATCCTGCCAGTCTATTTGCTTTTTGTACTTGATCTCACACTTTTTTGTCTAGGTCTCGAGAGCTGAAGAGTGTAATTCCAAGATATTTTATTTCCATTATTTGTTTGTTGTTTCCATACTATTGCTTAAGTATTCTAAGATAAGTATTTTCACTTCTTTATTTCATATTCTATATACTATTCCTTTGTTAACGCTTTTAATAATTTCATCCATGATTAAATTGAGCATGGGGCTTAACGAGTTCTCCTGTCTTCTTACGCTGCCCATTCCAATAGGTTATGTAAGTTGTCCATCTATTTAGACTTCCATTTTGTTTTGAGAAACTTCTCGATTATATAGAAGATACATTACGTCTTTGAGTCTTACTCTGTCAAATGCTTTCTTTAAGTCAACTAGACACAGAAATGCTGGTCTATTATACTCTTTTCTTTTTGCCTGTCAGATTTCCTGTGACATACATCGTCGTTAAAATTTCTGACGTTTAATATTACTTTCATCTTGAGGTTGAAGACTTTTCTTAGATCTTTCTGCTAATTCAGCAATTTTTTCACATAGTTTTCGTCGATTGCGCGACGAAACGTGTATTACCTCTGGAACGTGTATTCATTTGTAAGTAAAATTCTCAGTTTTTTCCAAAACTCTTGAAGGTTGATAGTTGGACCTGTATTACGTGATCTTCAGATTACCAAGCGTTTATAGCAGCCGTCTTTAGAAGAGCATAAAATAATGTATGAAGTAATGTATTGTGCAAAAGGAGCAAAAGAAGCATGGCTGACGGAGAATATACGGAAATTGAAACACTACAACGCAAATGTGACGATTTCCATATGCACAAAAAAATTAAATGGGTACAGAATACCAGAAAACAACGCAATACAGGAATAGTTGTAAAAATTGAAAGCCAGATTTTGATTACCATTGAAGATAAATTACGAAGATGGAAAAAATATATGCAAGAATTATTCGAAGATGCAGCACGAAGTCTGACTGAAATAAACAATCCCTACGGCCCAGAAATAACAAACGTAGAAGTAACTATGCGAAGAAAATGTGAAGCTAGAACAACTTCTAGCACAACGCTAGAAAATGTGAAGAACATAGATTAATTTATTTGATGAGCCATGTACTTAAAGTACTCCATACTATCATTCACTCACGCATATACACCAAATTAGAAGGACACCTGAGTATAGTTCAATTTGGAATTAGAGTACTGACTCGGAACAAGGGAAGCATTTTTTAGTTTGCAAGTTCTAATACAGAGATCCAGGGATCTCAACTGCGATGTGTATGCATATTTGATTAATTTTAAGAAGGCATTTGATAACCCTTAACTTGGCCGGTACTATAGCAGTAGCGTAACTGGTCCGGCGTAGTCTGCGAAACTACTGTTTTCAAGAAAGCAAAACAACACTCAAAAATAATTTTTTTATTAAGAAAAAATGTTACAAACATACCCTGATATATTTATATAAAAGTGAACGTATTAGATTTGGGCATTATTTGGGTTAAGAAAAAAATATTAAAATAAAACTGACATCCATACAAATATTTGTGAAAAAGTACACAGTTTTGTAAAGTAATTAAAAAAATATATAAAAAACACTATGAAAAAAAAATGTATTCCTAGGATAAATGTTCAAACTGTACACTAAACAAAAAACTAGGTAAAATAAAAATCGATCAAGAATGTTTGTTTCCAGCATCAGTCAAACTTTACCAATTTTATATGCAATTTTTACATAGAGGTTTTGTACATCTCAAACAAACAGGCTTTTTGCAACGCAAGCAAAGGTATTTTGTCATCCTGCGATTTCTACTCGGACATAAACTGCAAATCTTGCGTTTTTCTAAAATAAGAACATCCGTCTGATTGTCCTCTTGTTCTTCTTAAACTCCAAGTATCTGGCTAATTGTTTTTAGAATTGGCACTTTTATGACAATGTTGTGTTTACGTGTTCTTGAGGGGATAACTTCTGACGTACACCACCTGTGTCGATTGTTACCATAAATATAGGTTTTGTCACTATCACTTACTGCTAATTCATCACAATCTGCAGGCTCGTCAGAATCAGAAAATTCCGAATATGTATCGTGTTCAAATTCAATGTTATGGTCTTCCGAAATATCATCTAACATCACTGTCACTATCACATTCCTCATTGTACCACTTTAAAAGACTTGTCTCATAACAGTCATCGCCGAAACGCACTCGTTTTGATTGCCCGGCCATAATTTCTAAAAATGAACAACACACAAAAAAGTCACACCAACAGTCCGGCGTCGTCTGAGGAACTACTCTCGACCTAATTGTTACGATAACTTTTTAGAAACTAAGAGAAACTTGTCGCAAATACACCCACTTGTCAAGCTCCAATAGTTTAAGGATTAGATAGAAGGACTTGCCTGTATGTGGTGCCAATTTCCAATAAAATATAATTAAAAATATGGAATCGTCTGTTAGACGACGCCGGACCAGTTAAGGGATAAAGTCCCACATGGGATACTAATCGATATCCTAAAAACATCAGGACACGATAGTAAGGATATAAGACTCATCTTAATTTTATATCTCTAACAAAAGGCAACAGTGCGATTAGAATATTAACTGTCCAAGATCTTCGCAGTCTAAAAAGGAGTTAGACAGGGTTGCATATTGTCACTGATATTTAACGTATACTCTGAAAACATCTTTAGAGAGGCTTTGGACGAATCAGGAGACAGGATTGCTGTAAATGGTCAACTTATAAACAACATTAGATATGCAGACGATACAGTGTTGCTGGCAGATTGTGCACAAATGTTACAAAAATAATGCAGAACGTTGTAGAAACATGTAACAAATACGGCCTTAAACTAAATTACACGAAGACAAAAATAATGATAAGTAGTAAGAACACCAACATAAACGCCCAAAATACAATAAGCGATACACCGTTAAAGTGAGTGGAAAAAATATTCTATTTGGGCTGCAATATTAAAGATACTTGGGATCACAGTTACGAAATAAAAATTCGTATTGAAAAGGCCAGAAGCTCTTTTAACAGTCTTAGGAAGGTGCTCTGCAACTTATCTTATCAATATACGCATGTTACGAACATGCTTTTGGCATGGTTCATATAACGGTTACAACTCTAACAAGGCGTCAAGAACATTCGCGGTGTATCGAGTGAGAGAGAATAACCGGTCACGTAGGCGAATTAGAGGTGGGACTACGCCAGAATATTCTCGAACATAATACTTTTGGTATATATAGGTAACAATGTTAGAAGTAAGTTAGTTGTTAAGAGACTACCGAACTGTAAATTTACAAATAAATATGTTTACATAAATTCGAACCGCTCGTTTTATTTAATCTCGCTACACTCATAAGAAGTCTTTAGTGTCCTTCTCTGTGGAGGAGAAAGCTGGAGCCTTACAGAGGATGCCATAAAACCATTAGAGGCATTTGAAATGTGATGTTACTGACGTATGTTGAGGGTCTCATATATACCCCACACAAGTAACATAACTATTCTCCAAAGGCTAAGAAAAGACAAAGAAATTATTATAACACGATAAAGAACAGAAAATTGGCTTACTTGGCCACATCATGCGTAATAATAAATACCAACAAGTATTCTACAGTTTATTCTACAAGGCAAGATTGAGGGTAAGAGAGGCCCTGGACATAGACGTAACTGATCTATTTCGAGCTGCTGTAAATAAAATAAGATGGGTCAATGTGGTCGCCAACATCTCTAAAAGATAGGCACATTTAGAATAAGAAAATAATATACGGGGCCATCTTTTACTATTTCATGAAACATTATATGTTCCCATTAACAACGTAAAGTTGTAGAAAATTATTTCAGGTTTTTGTAGTTTTTCCTTATTTATATATATTTTAATATAGTGATGACGGGTAGAGAAAAGCAGAACATTTTTTTCATTTTTTGGAAATATAAGAGATAAGAGAAATGTCCGTTTGAAAAGGGAACTTTCAAGGTAACTTTGTCTTTTTTTTTCACAGTACAAACTATTGTTAGATTGTACTCTTTTTATCAGTATTAAGACAGGATAGCTTGCAAAATAATTATAAAATGTAATGTTTTTATTAGATCCTGTAATTGTCTATACAATCCTTAGAAATACATCATACGGCATATTACTGACACTAAATGGCCCCTGTGTCTGTCGACCAAGATATAATATAAGAATAAAAACATAATGTGTTGTATTTATTATAGTAAAAACTGTTTTGCCATATTTGGCAGGTTTATTAGGCCTATACCGGTTAAATAGGCAGCGCTCTAAAAATTACTCAAGTTTCTTATTAATGGTCATGTACACATATCAGTACTTAGGCTGCGAACTAAATGAAAAATGGTATAGAAATACGAAAATAAAACGGCGTATTGAGATAGCTATGATAGATAAGATAAAAGCAATATTATGCCATGGAAAACTCAACATCAAAATTAGAACTAGATTATTGAGATGCTACGTTTTCTCTGTCCTGTTGTATGGAGTTGAGGCCTGGACAATTACAGAGGCGACAGAGAAAAAACTCATTAACTTTGAAATGTGGTGTTATTGAAGAATGTGGAAGATATCTTGGACACAACAAATAACAAATGCGGAAACGCTAAGAAGAATGAAAAACGATAAAGAAATAGTCAACACTATAAAGAAAAGAAAAATGAGCTACTTTGGCCACATACTAAGAAACGAGAAATACAAATTGATGCGGCTGGTCATACAAGGGAAGATGGAAGGCAAAAGAGGACCAGGGAGAAAACGCACGTTCTGGCTGAAGAATCTGAGATAATGGAGTGGGAAAACGTCAATAGAACTTTTCAGAACGCTTGCAGATAGAGTCAAATGGGCCATGATGACCGCCAATGTCCTTAGGGATGCGGCACGTTAAGAAGAAGAAAAGGAAGGTCATACATTCAGCAGCAGTGTATGATTCTGCGAATCTCTAATAGGCACAAGTTTACCTATGTGACGCCTTTATCTTCTAGTATTCTTAACATCAAACCTGCATTAGTAGAGGTATTGAAAGCATTTTAAAGGCATTGTACACCTTAAAATATTAATTGTTATTCCACCGTTAGCTCAAAAATCTTTCAAATTTTGTCCAGCAAGGTATAGAATTCCAAGAACCGCTTTTAATTGAACTATCTCAGTCTTCTGAAACAAATGTTTATCAGCATATTTATGTGATTTTTTATTAATTTTTATGTTCTAGACTATTTAGCATTACATCACCAGTAAATAACTTCCAGCGATCAAGCTAAGTTTTAGCATTTTGAGCAATTTTTTAGGACCGGGTAAATAAGTTAATATATTTACCTTTCTTGTATTTATGGTGGTATTTCCAGACAACGGACTCCACTTTGTTTTCTTGTCCTTGCTACAGTTATATCGCGCATTTGTACTGTCGTTTAAGAGCTTGGTGAGGTCAATATTTTTGTCGACGTCATTAGCTTGGCCGGTATAAAAATCCGAATGATGTTTACTTCCATGATTGGGCCAATCTTATTCTAATGCAGAATTAAAGGGCTGCTCATCATCGGAGAGATCGCTATACTCTCGTCTTAATTTCGCCAATTTTTTTTCCTTCTCATACGACATCCTAAAAATAAGCAAGCATGAAATAAACCTATAAATAATTATACGACATTTCAGGATCATTACCATTAATATTACTACCACAGTAATTATAACAAATAGTATTAGTTTTTGTACGTAACATATTTCTAATCAATATGTAGATATACAAAAGTATAATAACCAATATTACTGATTTTAGTCAAGTCATTGGTACCCACAATAGTTTAGCTGCACAGTCACGGCTAAAAATGAAGTCTTCGTACTATTTATTTATATTAACCAAATGGCATCTACAACATAATGCTTATACTAAAATTACCTTAATATGTTTGGATAAAACCTTCCCAAAACATTGTAACCCAAAAATATATTCCGATATTTTTGTAAAACACTGTATGTTAGCTCTCTGTATATATACAAAGTAAATCTATATCATTGAAAACATCTATTGTATTCAAACGATATAGTTTAATGCCAAAATTGGTGTCACTATTATTTTAAAAATTTTAACGACTGGCCTAACCCCCGGCTGAAACTGAGCAATTACAACGGTTGCGAATATTTGACCTCGCCTTCCGGTTACCTTTTTGCTGAGCCAAAATATACTTTCGGAATAAAAACTGAAGATGATGAAAAATGGAAATTAGAGAACTCTAATTTTAAAAAGAAAATACATAATGCTGAAGGACTGAGGTTGGAGTGAAATAAGAATCTAAGTTTTTTTTTATTAAGGACTATACATTTTTATAGTTACTTATAATACTAATATAGTATAATTGACTACACTGAAAAATACTAAAGTTTTCACTTTTACGATTTACATTATAGAGTATATGAATATGGTAGTTGTTAATTTCTAAAGTGTTAAAAAGAAAAATTCTCTGTTGTTAAAAACAAAAGATTATAAAATCAGAAGTGTTTTAATCTCTGCTGCTTCTAATATCCTTTTTGCCCTCTCTATGTCAGGTCGTATTTCTGCCGCGTATTTCATTATTGGTCTGATGACTGGTTAATTTTGTAAATTAAACAATTATTTTTTTTATTGGCATAGAATAGGTGCCAATCAGCCAGTTACAACATGACTAATACCTTAAACACAAAAATTTTATAACCGCAAAGCCCATAAAATATCAATAACGAAGAGCTGCATAATATGCTTTAAGAACTAAAATTAAAATAAGATACTAGTTAAACATAGCATCATTTTAACATCATCAGTGTGTTCAAAAAACGGTACACATAATATAATTCAAAACACTTTTTTTGTATTATCTCCTTTTTATCTATATTTACATACAAACAAGATGATGAGGTACTCAGAGTTCCACATTTTTTTTATAGTTGACACTACAAGACTGTTTTGGTACTTGACAGAAATTTTACTAATGCATTATAAATACTCTCATTTCCATTAGCTAAGAGACTAAGGATATTAAACGGAACCTGTACATTAAGATCATGTAATTGTTGAATAAATTGATCTGTTTCATCATTATATTTTTGACATTCGAAAAAAATATGATCTAAATCACCTTTTTTGCCACAATTTTGACAAAGATCACTTTCGAGAACATGAATTTTATGTAGATGTGTGGGATAACAGGCGTGGCCAAATCTAAGACGTGTTACAGTTGTGATATATTTTCTTGAATAATTATATGGCTGGAACCACGTTCCATTCGGTGTTTGATTTTGTACACTACAGTATCTAGAAGGGTTGGTATAAATATGTGTTGGTATAAAACATTTGTTCTAAATATTGAAATATTTCATTCTAATATAAACTACTGCATCACAAAAACTTACAGGTAGTTTATTGGTCAAACCATTTTTTACACTTTTTTTTTGCCAGCGTATCCACATACTTGTTATGTTCGAGACCGATATCTGCTTTAACCCATACAAAATTAATGTTTTTGTTAACTTTTTGTAGTTCTAAAATTCGTTTTTAAATTGCATATATGATATACTTGGAGGAGTAACTTGAGTATTTAGCCAAAACCAAGGAATTTAAAACAGACAGGGAGTCCGATATAATTATTGCAGAATCAATTATTGTAGACTGATAAAAATGTCAACGCTTCGTAGATTGCAATAGCTTCAGCACTAAATATAGAACATATATTATCCAGTTTGTAGGAATAATTAATATTTTTAGAGGGAATAAAAAAATCACATTCCACACTATCCTTCCACACTATCCTTCCAAGCATCTGTATATATTGCCACAGATTCCTCGAAGCTTGCAAGTATTATTATTATTATATAATAATGTTAATGTAAAAATTATCACTATATAAAGGTTTTATGATCTTTATATTTAAAAAAAATGAATTGTAATCATAAAGATCTAACAAAGTTGAGCTGGGATCATATAAATCACTAAGGATATCTTGATTAGATTGAAGTGCGATACACAGTAGTGGAGAATTTTTCTTCGACCAATATTAATTTGTCAGATCTTGTTCATTTAATACTACTATATTTAAATATAGATTACTGTTGGTTCTGAATATTTAAGGAAGAAATTTGTCTGCAAGGAACTGCCTTCTGTGATTTAAATGAGGCTCAATAGCTTCTACATTAAGAGGTACGACTGGAGTTGTTTTCATGGAACCAAGACATACACGTAGGACTGAAATCTGCAAGATAGATATCTATTTTGTTTAAAATCTGTTAACTAGCAGAGCCGTACAAGATACATCCTTAATCCAATAAGGACCAGATATAGGCACGATATAATAGTAAGGCGGCTTCAACACCAGCTCCCCACCAAGTCTTAGTAATTATTTTTAAAAAATTTAAACCCTTTATATATCGGTCTAACATGTAATTAATAGGGAGGGCTATAGTGGATGCAACGAAGACTAACCCCGAGTTGTAAAGCCAGTGAAGAAGAAGAAGAAGAAGATTCTACATCGGAATCATCGAAAGTTGTATCATGATTTTCGGACACCAATAACTCTTCGTTTTTTTTTCTTTCATTTTTTGTCACTTCCAGAACGGCGTCTGATCACCAATAAATCGTTCTGGTTTCAAATAATTATTTTCTAAAGATTAGTCACAACAGTATTCCGGATTTAATTTCGCATAATTTAATTCTATTGCATAAAGCCACATAAAATTAACTTATCCAAGTACGCACAATTTTCTGATTAAGAAAAGACCAGCACGGTGGTAGATATAATGTTTGAATCGAAAGAACATATTTTTTTAAAAACTGTTTATCGACTTCTTTTGCAGAGTAAGTTTTCAGGAAAATGCGAACTCTTATTATTAAATTATTGACACTGGTGCAGTGTTCGATGCCATAAAAATTAGCTGTAAATTCCTGAACAGCGTTCATTTTTTCGTTAATAAAAATATCGGTTTTACCAAGTAATATTGCAAAAATCTTTTTGCGTTACTACTCAATCAACATGGACATGCTGGTTGAACTGATACTGTGTAAAGAGGAATATTGTAACCATTTAAATGATCTTATTCCTACGGTAATAAAAGAGAAATAAAGACTGTAGAATGTTGTAGTAAAAAATGAAGCAGAGCGGATTAGATACTCTGAAAAAAAAAATAACAAAATAAATGGGACATGGTAAAGTAGCATCACACAGTGCATTTTTAACGGGCGTTGTTGTTCTAGGAGTGGAAATCACATATCTTCTGGTACGGTCCTGATGGTGTCTAGTAAGATCTTCCCCCATCGTGTAAAAAAGCAGTCAGAATTACCATTTAATTGTGGGTTGTCAGGAAATTGAGCAAAACAAAAAGACACTTTATAATTTTTGCATGTTGAATTTGAACAGTACATAATAAATTATAACGTGACATCGTATAACTGGTCTATTGATCAGTGTATATCTATACCACTGATAATGGAATATCAATACATGTAATATTCGAAATATTTCTTTAAAAAACATGTCGATATACAAACATTAAACCATAATGACACTTCTCTACACTCATATAACTTGCTCTAGGCTGCTCCCGCTTTGCAATATTGGCACGTTTAGGGATGTTGTCTTTAAAAACATGTCGGTAGATTATGATTAATGAATTTCAATATAATGGGTAATTGCTTTAGGCCTTAAATAAGGGGTGGTTAAAAAACTTAAGACCAAGAGTCCTTTTTTTCAAATATATTTAACGTTATCTCTTATATTTATATATATATATATATATATATATATATATATATATATATGTATATATATATATATATATATATATATATATATATTGTTATGGATCAGTTTATCAATCAGAAATAGAATAAAGAGTTTTTTTATTATTTTAATATACCGCGGGCATATAAGTTAAAATACAACCCTGTACTTATTTGTAATAGTTAGAATAAGAGAAGACATTGTTCCGTGACGGGACCCGGACGAGTTTTTTCCTTGAAAGACTGAGTGAATAGTGAAAGGACAATGGAACCCGTATAATTTTATAGATTTAAGAATAAACTTATAATTGTATTTTGCGGTGGGCATTTTTCGAAAGTAAATAAGAATTAGATTTAGATATGGGATAACAAGAATTTGGAAACTTATTTCTGTTGAAAAAGGCAAAATTGTTAATGGTTTCTGAAAAGTAATTTGAGTGAAAGTAGTTTATTTGTTTTAAATATTATGTTGGAAATTTTCTAAATCGAAAATAAGTGGGAAAGATGAATGCTTATGATTGGTAAAAGGGAATGATGGGGAATGAGAGAGTTGAGAAGGTTGTCTGGGGAGATTGAAAAGATTATTATGAGACCGGCAGACCAGAAGAGAAGACGCGTTTTCGTGTAGTCAATCTGAGTACCAGTGTTTTCGTTTGTTAGTGAAAAAGGTGGAAGCTGAGAGCAGATCAAAATCGAGAAGATTAATACCTCTTTTGAGTCTGCATAGTCCACGAGATATAATTGACAAAGAAAGGAGAATTTGTGAATAAAGAGTACCGGTCAAAAGAGGCTTGGGCTTGTGTTTTCGGAGGAGTAGTTTGCTGGTATGTGGTTTGGATCGATGCTGAGAACGGGAAAGATTTGATGGTAGCCGGACATAATCAATCAAGAAAGGAACTGTGGTTTGATCGAGAAAAGACATCATTGGTGTAAAAAAATAAAGGTCAGTCAAATAATTTGAATGAAAGAAAACTTTAAGATATTCTAAAGATAAAATCAAATATAAGCATACGAACTAAGATTCCAAGTTTCAAAGAGTTAATTTTTTGTAAATAAATTATATTTTATATGGTCAATTATTTAGTAGATATTATTATAAAACAGATCAATAGATAGTTTGCAATTAAAATTAAATTTAAAGTATAGGAGTTTGTTGGGAAAGATAATTGCCCACAAAAGTTATTTATTAATATTCATCGTATTGCTTATTGAAAATAAATAATAATTTGTGTGCATATTTATGTTGTTTTAATGTTAGTTCCGTTTCCTGTTCTATCCCGATTATGGCAACTAGGAGGTACTGAACCCACTAGAAGAGATATATAAAGTAAACTGATTAAAGTAAAATTAAGAAGGCACCCTGAGAATTTTTAATAGTAATTGATTTGTATGACTCTGAATAAATTAGTGAATTAATTAATTAAATAATTGGATTAATTAAATTAGTGTTAATTAATAATAAAACATCATAAAGCAGATCACAACAATATATATATATATATATATATATATATATATATATATATATATATATATATATATATATATATAATATATATATAAGAAAAAAGGAGTACTTGTGACTCGTTTGGAAAAAATATATAACTGTTTTGGATGGGTTGGAGTCAAATTGATAACAACACAGTTTATTAGGGTTGCAGTCAGAAAATTGACCGGGATGTTAATGAAACACTCTTATCACTTTATGTCTAGCTTTCAGAATGGTTTTATTCCTTTTTCGAGACACTGTAATAAGAAAAAAAATGTAAATATTTATAAAATATCACAAATCTTCAGTGCAACTTATGTACTAGTCGTTGAAATTATTTATAAAAGCATAGACACTCAACATTATTAACACACATATAAAATATAAAAAAAGGACAAAATATATTTTAAAATTCTTTAAAATTTAGGTACAGATAGTAAAAATTTAGTTTGTCATCTTTTACTGGTGTGTTTTAACTCTAACACATAGAGAACAAAAAGAAAAAATCCTATGATTAAAAAGTAATTAGGTGTAAATCATGAATGTGTTGCTTGTGTGAGTCCATTTCAAAAGGTGAAAGAAATAATAAGTTAGACTTACTCACAATCAATTTAATTTAACTAATCGGACGACCGGTTTCGCTTTCTATAATATGCAAAGCATCATCAGGTCACGATACAAAGTTAAAATGATGCCGGTACTCTATTAATTGATGGTTGAAAGAACATGGTTCAAACTATCTTGGATTGTTGATTGGAGAATTCAGGTTAACTATTGTAATTGTTTAACAGTAAACTGGGAAGTTCTTGAGGAGACAGATTTTATCCAGTGAAGTAGAGATAGGTGGAATGTATTGTTTGTTTTATGAAAGTAATGTTCTATACCATTAATTTCTTTAAAGTTATTTAAGTTTATTCTGGAGATATATTTATGAAATGTGTGTTATTTATTGAGATTTTATGTTTTGTTCTGGAAGGTGACAGTTGTAAGACAATGAATAGGAATGGATGTACAGATTGTGTGGGTGTGCAATTGTATAATCATGTAGTTATCAAAATTTCTTTGATAAAGTTGTTGAAATATCTGGCAAATTACTGCAAAGTCCAGAGATTTTTATGTTAAAATTAAATTAAGACACTTTTACACACACAGAAACACACAGAAAACACTTTAAAAAACGGGGGACGAAACAAACATTTAATTTAAAATAAAAGGAGAGGATTTCCAAAAGGACTACATTTCTTACTAGGAGACAATGAGTTTTTTATGTGCTGTATATCAGTTGGAAATCCTCTCCTTTTATTTTAAATTAAATGTTTGTTTCGTCCCCCGTTTTTTAAAGTGTTTTCTGTGTGTTTCTGTGTGTGTAAAAGTGTCTTAATTTAATTTTAACATAAAAATCTCTGGACTTTGCAGTAATTTGCCAGATATTTCAACAACTTTATCAAAGAAATTTTGATAACTACATGATTATACAATTGCACACCCACACAATCTGTACATCCATTCCTATTCATTGTCTTACAACTGTCACCTTCCAGAACAAAACATAAAATCTCAATAAATAACACACATTTCATAAATATATCTCCAGAATAAACTTAAATAACTTTAAAGAAATTAATGGTATAGAACATTACTTTCATAAAACAAACAATACATTCCACCTATCTCTACTTCACTGGATAAAATCTGTCTCCTCAAGAACTTCCCAGTTTACTGTTAAACAATTACAATAGTTAACCTGAATTCTCCAATCAACAATCCAAGATAGTTTGAACCATGTTCTTTCAACCATCAATTAATAGAGTACCGGCATCATTTTAACTTTGTATCGTGACCTGATGATGCTTTGCATATTATAGAAAGCGAAACCGGTCGTCCGATTAGTTAAATTAAATTGATTGTGAGTAAGTCTAACTTATTATTTCTTTCACCTTTTAATTAGGTGTACTTAATATTATATTTCTTTTTAAGAATAACTAGAGGCTCATCTTAGGTGATTTTAATTTTTAAACCTGTCTTAATGGTATGCAACATGTTATGCATATAAGTGTAATTTGTGTGGGTATAGGTAGATATTAATTTTATTTTGGATGTTTTTCCAGTAAGTAACAATAAATGTTATGAATATGACAAAATGTGAATATCTCTCAGTGGGAACAGATGAAATATGTGACCTAGTCTTGGAAGACGACAAAATCAAAGGCGCGCAATCCTGCAAATATTTGGGGGTCATTTTCAACAAGAAAGGAAATAGCGCAGATGAAATCAGGGAAAGATTAAACAAGGGCAGAGCAGCGACCCGTGCCTTAAACTCTCTTCTCTGGCAAAAAACAATTCGACGAGAAACCAAAAAACACATTTACGGTAGTATAGTCCAAAGTATTACACTTTACGGTTCGGAAGTATGGGACGTCACCAAAGCTAATAGAAACAAACTTTTGACGACAGAAATGGATTATCTGAGACGAAGCTGCGGTAGATCGAAACTGGAGAGAGTTAGAAACGAACAAATAAGAAACGAAATGAAAATGGAGAGAAATATCAATGATGACATAGAAAGAAAACAATTAATCTGGTTCGGACATGTTAAAAGAATGCCAGAGTACAGATGGCCTAGGAGAGTACTGGAATGGATCCCTCCTGAAAGAAGAAAGAGAGGACGACCACGGAGAAGTTGGCGCAACGATATTGATGAAGCAATGGCGGCAAGAGACTTAGAAGAGGCAACTGCATATGACAGAAAAAGATGGAAATTGGGGGCGGAGAAGCGGCGACAGCCGTAATAAATCCGTTATTATTATTATTAACAATAAATGTTGCTCAGTTTATCTAAGTTTATCTATGTCTGACTTTTTATTGATGCAAGATGTACTAAATTTTATGGAACACATTTCCCAGAAAACAGGTTTTGAATGGTTCTTTTCTTTTGCCAAAATACAGGAATCCTCGAAATTAAATTTATGTTTCAACGTTAATGCATGTTCTGTCAATGCACATGCATCTATTTTTTTGGTTTTTATATCGCTACGGTGTGAGATCACCCTACTGTAAAAAATTACGGAATGATTCTCCTATATATATATATATATATATATATATATATATATATATATATATATATATATATATATATATATATATATATATATATATATATTTTGTTACAATTATTACACGGTATAGAATAAACAACATTCGATGACTCCTGTATTGTGAAAGGATCTTTTATTTTTGTGTATAACTTCGATACCGTTTTTACATTTTTGGTTGTAATTTTTAAACCACTAACATTTTTGAAGATGTTCATTAGCTTCGGTGTCAAAACTGGAATGTAGGGTAGGCAACCATAAGTTATTTTAGATGGTATCACTGATGTGTTCTGTGTCAATGTCAATTGTCGGACCTCATTGTTATGAAAATTTTGGTTGTCAGAAAAATGCGAAGGAAAAGGAGAACCGAAAATGAGTTTATTTAACAGCCCTATAGGATAGGAGTTCTCTTGTAATATAGATCTCAGCTTTTTAGTCCCTTGTCTCTGAATTCGATGTGTGACAAGTTTATAACCCTAGTTTTCAGGGCCAAAACCAAATTTGTTTTCATCTTAGATGGATGTTGAGAATGAAAGTTTATAAAACGGTTACTAAAACAAGGTTTACGATACCACTCCGTCCTTAGCATGCCATCATTGCCACGATGGATTAGCATGTCTACAAAAGGAATCATATTATCAGCCTCTCTCTCAACTGTAAACTTTAGGTGTTCACATTGGGCGTTAAAGGTGTTTAACACATCAGTTACTTTGTTTTCAGGGACCGATAAAATCAAATCATCAACATATCGTTTAATCAAAGGTATGTAAAAAGGTATCTTTTCTTTACAAGTTGTTATAAGTTCATCCAAAACAAAGTTACATAGTATGGGGGATATTTTGCTGCCCATTGGAGTGCCAAAGATTTGTTTAAAGAAATTACCATTGAATAAAAAGATGTTAGAGTCAAATATAAATGTTAAAACTCTTATGAAATCATCTAAACTGATCTTGGTATGCGGAGAGATTCTGTTCCAGGTATTTTTGATGCTGTTAAGAATAGCATCTAGTGGTAATAACTGTAACAAAATATAGGAGAATCATCTCGTAATTTTCACAGTAGGGTGATCTCACATTGTAGCGATATAAAAACCAAAAAAATAAATGCATGTGCATTGACAGAACATGCATTAACGTTGAAAGATGAATTTAATTTCGAGGATTCCTGTATTTTGGCAAAAAAAAGAACCATTTAAAACGTGTTTGTTTTGGAAATGTGTTCCATAAAATCTAGTACATCTTGCATCAATAAAAAGTCAGACATAGATAAACTGAGCAACATTTATTGTTACTTACTGGAGAAACATCCAAAATAAAATTAATATCTACCTGTACCCACACAAATTACACTTATATGCATAACATGTTGCATACCATTAAGACAGGTTTAAAAATTAAAATCACCTAAGATGGGCTTCTAGTTATTCTTAAAAAGAAATATAATATTAAGTACACCTAATTACTTTTTAACCATAGGATTTTTTCTTTTTGTTCTCTATGTGTCAGAGTTAAAACACACCAGTAAAAGATGACAAACTAAATTTTTACTATCTGTACCTAAATTTTAAATAGTTTTAAAATGTATTTTGTCCACTATTTTATATTTTATATGTGTGTTAATAATGTTGAGTGTCTATGCTTTTATAAATAATCTCAACGACTGGTAAGTTGCACTGAAGATTTGTGATATTTTATAAATATTTACATTTTTTTTTCTTATTACAGTGTCTTGAAAAAAGGAATAAAACCATTCCGAAAGCTAGACAAAAAGTCATAAGAGTATTTCATTAACATCCCGGCCAATTTTCTGACTGCAACCCTAATAAACTGTGTTGTTTGTTTATATTGACAGTCACTAATATCCAGTAATTCTTGTATATATATATATATATATATATATATATATATATATAAGAATTTATTGGATTGCTGTGTCGGGTATGCGGTCTATTATTAAAAAAAAAACTCTTTTTTCTTTTATTACTTTATATTTCGCTGATTTTTTGTCAGCTTCATCAGGAGACAACTGAATTATGGTTTAAATGTATATAAATATCAGGTGAAAATAAACAATGATTTATTTATAGATTTAGAGTTAAAAATATTTAAAAATGTTATTGTACATATATTCAAAACAGTACTGACAATATTGGTTAAAGCACCTAGTCACTAGTAATTAAATTAAAAAATTTTTTTTAGCAAAAAAACAACTAAGAAACAATTAAAACACAATAAAATTACACATTAAAAATATACAAGGTGATTTAAAATATAATTGTAAACAAAAATTATTTGAACATACTAAGAATATTACAGTAGAGATTGCTCAACTGTCCCGTGTCTGCCTTATAATTTACTGCATGTTTTTTTTATTAATATGACACATTTCTAAAAACAATCTTTTTTTGTAATTGTTCTCTTGCTGTAGAACCCTGATATTGGAGTAGTCAAATTGATGCCCAGTTTTTAAGTAATGTTCAACTGCCGCGTATGTATTCTTCTTCTTTGTGCAGTCACTTTTGTGTTGTGTGAACCTTTGTTTTAGCCGTTGAGAAGTTTGGCCAACATAACAGCTTTGTCAATCCAAACAAGGCAGTTTGTAGATAACATTAGTTTTATTTACAGTTGGTGTCTTGTCTTTTACTTTGGAAAATAGAAACACGGTTTTCTAATAAATTATATTGGACAATTTTATTGTTAGTAAATTGTTTAAATAAACTGGTCACAGAGGGTGTTAACTGTTTTATTATTGGTAGTTTTTTATATTGGATTGTTTGTACTACTCTGATATCAGTGGGACCGTCAAAAATGTCTGAATTTAATATCAATTTTTTAAGGATATCTTTATGGAATTATTGAAGAATGATGAAGAATGGATTGAGTATCCATTATTTTTAAAGATGTTTAACAGCAAATTTAAGTTTATTATTGTATTATGTTATATTAACTTGTATCTCTATTTTTAACTAGTTTTTGGAAGGCCAAAAGTGGAAAGCTGTATGACCAAATGTAAAAACAGTTGGACAAAAGCAGCAATTTTTGTGGTTCAAAATCTAAAACGTTATAATATTTTCATTATGAATTGAATCTTCATTATCAGTTGATCTCCTAGTGGAGCTGATTCGAAAGTAAAAATGGTATTGAGCGGAAAGATTTTATCCGAATCCTACATGTTTCTCAAGAGAAAAATAATAAAAAAAGTTCATAAAGTGTTAGTAAGTGGTGCCTCCGCCTTAATTTAGTTTAATAAGACCTTAACTTAATTTTTAAGTATTTGGTGTTTATCCAAGTTTAACATTTTACTGTAATATTTTTATAAAATTCGCATTTTATCAAATTTATAGTTTCACTTCGCTAGTTGGCTAAATGTTTTTGCTCACAGTTCATGTCGTAGAATTTTACTAGTTTAGGATTCTTTTAATGAATTTTTTTTAAAGTATTCTATCTACTACTTAATTGTATCAGAGAGTTTATTGCAGTGCTTTGTTTTCATTACAATTATATAAAGTTTTTATTAATTATATTATTCCTTTTAAATGCTTTTAACCTATTTATAAACAATGAATAATCTCGATACCTAATTTTGGAATTTTTTAGTCCTCTTTAAGTTCAAAGCCATCTCTGAGGTCTTTAGTAGCACAAGGGCTAAAAATATTTACCATCACATATTTTCGCAATCGATTACAACTGCTCCTGTAAATGAAAGTATGTTTGTGCGTTTTGGGAAAGGGCGCATTCTCTGGATTAAGGGAACTGGAAAATGCTGAATTTTTGAGAGAGTATTACCAGATCATGTACTAAAATGTAAAGGGATTCATTTTTCTGTTTTTTAAGTTAAGCGGTGAAATTATGTAAGAGGAAATAATATTTTTGGTTATTTACTTAGTTATAAGCTATTATACAGTTTAAAAAGGTCCTTAAACTGTTTTTTGTGGCAACTCTAAGTTAAATAACATATTTATATTAAATTAAACCACAGTTTATTGTAACGATAATTTCATTTTTATCTAATAATGACGTTTCGATTTCTATTCCGGAAATTGTTTTTAAACAAGAATATTTTTAAATATTCTGCAATCGCATATTATCAATAAGTTGTTAGACAAGGTTATGTTTTTTTTACAATTTATAATTGACACTTGGCTTCGATTATGTAAGCACTAACCTGGTTTTTGAATAAAAAAATTTGAGTGTTTAGTTTTTACCCTCAGGATGACAACCTCTCTCTATTATAAAATATTCAATTCTGATTTTAATAGAATAACACATTGCATAAACATCGTACAAAAAAACATACAACAGACAAAGGACCAGACACACTAACAAATTTAATAGCCGTTTTGAAAACATCAGTAAAAATAAATGCATCAACAAAATGATGCCTTCAAAAGGTCTAAATTATGGGTCAGGTACTCCTTACAAACGAAAAGAAAGAATATGGGGTACTATGGAAAAAGAAATCGAAGAAAAGCAAAAAATCAACAGCAAATGTTTGTAAACAGGAACTTAAAGTCATGAATGTGTTGCTTGCGTGAGTCTATTTCAAATAGGTAAAAGAAATAAAATAAGACTTACTTACAATCAATTTAATTTTACTACCAAAACGACCGGTTTCGCTTTCTACACTTGGTAAAGCATCTTCAGGTCAAATGGTACAAAGTAAATTAAATGCTGAAATTATAAAAAGCCCATATTAGGGTGCTGTCTTATAAAGATAAAAATCAAAAAAGGTTATAGTAATTATGCCAACATTACATGTCTGTGTTTATTAAAATGCATAAAATTGATTAAGCGGACAAAGTTAAAACGCATAAATTCTACTTATATGCCGGTACAAGAATTTTTAGTTAATGATTGATACATAACATAATGATGATGGGTGATTTTTGGTTAATATTGTAACTGTACGACAATTAACGAGGAAGTTTCTTGAGGGGAAAGATGTTAACAAATGAAATAGGAGTAAAGTATACGTGATTTATTGTTAAATGAAATTGATATTTTATATTCTTTAAAATATTAAAAGTTATTTATATTTATTCAAGATATATATTTTAGAAATGTATGTTAATTTATTGAAATTTTTTACGGTAAGAGGACAGTTGTATGACAATGAATGAAATTAGATGTACTATTTTGTGGGTGTGCAATTTCTTTGAATTTTAATTATCAAATTTTTGATAAAAAGCGTTTGATTTCTGTTTTTACAGAAAATTGTGATGTCATATATGTTAAAATTATAAAACTAAAATAATTAAGGACAATTAGGGACAAACAGAACATAATTAAAAGGACAAAACAGATATAAAACTTTTAAAAAGGGGCTTATTGGCACTACATCACTTTTTAGGAGAAGAACTGGTAAAATTGAGTTTTTTTGTTGTCTACTAGTATTTTAAGAGGTAAATTTGACAATCTAATATAGGTTAAAGCGTGACAGTTCTTCTTTTACTTCTTAGTGTTGTAACTAAAGTTAACTAGTTTTTGAAACAAAGAGACCTTACTCAAATAGTAGTTAAACAATTAAGTGGAAATTGTAAGCTAATATGTATAATATTGGCATACTTTTAACAATCACTAAATGAATTAAATTTTATTTTAAATTTAAATGTGACAATTAAAATAATTGAAATAATTTTTAAAAAGTCAGAATTACAAAGTTTTCAAAAAAAATTTTATTTAAAACTTTTAATTTTAAATTATTCATGCATGTTTTTATTTACCTATTAATGATTATGCTCTTAAATAATTGCTTGCTTTTGTTTATTAATGACAAATGTCATTATTGAACAAAATAACCTCACAATCTGGAATTTGTCATGACTAAATGTTAATAGAGCTGCTGACGCTAAAGAAGACTTAGAGAACCTAAAAAAAGAATTAGCTGAACACCAGAAACAAGATGAAATAGCTTATAATGCAAGAAAGTCAGCCAAAAAAAGCTCACGTCGAGACTTGTCAATGTTAGTATATAGCTTTGACCTTTAGCAGTGCCTTTTAACTCTAAATCTATAGACATCGATTGATTTTTCAAAAGACAATTGTGAAGATTTAACCTTACCCTTCTACATATGCAAAGATCACCAAGCTTTCTTATAAGTTGCATTGCTGTTATAAGTTGCACAAAGCCTTTGCAACAAGAGACGCAAATAAAATAGCATCGTGTTTAAGCAAATACATTAAACATCTTTCATCCACGACCAGACGATTATATTTTATTCCGATATATGTGCTGGACAAAACAAAAATTGTTATGTATTCACTTTGTTCATGCTTGCATTAAAAAATAATAAAGTCTTAAAGACAAAGATCATAAATTCTTAACGCCCAGTAAGACTCATATGGAGTTCGACAGCGATTCACACTTGATTATTGAAAAAAGAAAAAACGATATCCTTGTCTCATTGAACCTTTAAGAGACTGAATGAATCTCGTAAGGCTTGTAGTTCTAAAAAACGTCATTTTCAATTTGAAGCAAGCTCCTTGCCAAATTTTTTACAAAACATCCCTAAGCGAAGAAGAGCCATTTTAATCGTTAAACTATTTTGAGAAAAGAAAATGTGTGCTGTTGCCATTTTTTAAAACCAAACCATTTACGAGTTCTATAAAAATTTGCCTACTACAGATGGTGTAAGAGATATTTTGCTAGATGCATCTGAACAAGAGGATAAAACTAATTAGTTACTAGTAATAATTATGTAGAGTCCATCTAATTTACAAACCGTTGCACGTCATCGGCGTCATAGCCCGTGACGTCACATGATACCAACACGAAATATTTAGGCGGTAGGTGTGTTCTTTTTTAGAATCACTTTGCCGAGTACACTGGCATTACAGCCACTAGACATATTTTATTATATACGCGTAGAACTAATATTTAAAGATTTCTATTAATGTTAACTGCAAGAAATAGACAACAATATGTTTCATTTAATTTGTATAAATGCATTATAAAGCGTTGTTATGAAGAACATTTGTTAAAAAACACACTGTTACTGTAATCGAACGAAGGTGAAATTTTGGCATAAATTGGTAACACTTATTTGACAGTTGCCGTGTTGACACTTTTTGTACTTTATTATTTTAAATATTAAAGTGAATACCTCTTATTTGATATTTTTATCTATTTAATAAAATCTGTTCTTTTTAGAACAAAATTAGTGTGTTTTATTTCAAAAATGTCACGTACGAATTTAAATAGTCGTTGTAAAGAGTATAATAATAATTATGTGACCTATTTGATTTAAAATGGAATCCGGATTTTTTTTTACTTTGGCAACTTCGATCTCTGACGTAGATAATGACGTGCAACGGTTTGTAAATTAGATGGACTGTATGTTTTATTCGTTCCTACAATTTAATAAAAAATGTTTGTGAAATGAGGCATAATGTTGTATTTTTTTAAACATTCAATATACACCATATTTAGTACGTAAAATGTGTTTTTGCGTCAGAATTAAGTTATATACTATTTTTTTATATAAAAACGCATGCACGTCACAATTTATATAAAGTGACGTCACTTATATCTAAAATTTCCAGAACGTCAACCTTAGAGTTCAAATTTTTCTAACACAGCTAATAATACGAAACCCATACGGAACTGCTCGATCTTTCATAGGCGTCAACATGGTATAATAATCAGAAAAATGTAATCATCCTTATATTGGAATTTTAGAATTATATTGATTAAATAACCAAAAACATTTGTTATTATTAATAATATAAATTTTATAAAATAACTCTAAGTCTAATATTCCACAAAATAATAATTTTAATTAAATATATTAGATAATTGTACGCAACTGATACGGGAATACTTCAAGCTTTTTGACAGTTTAGCGTGTGACAAAATTGGTTAAAGTGTTGCCGCTTTTTTAGAGTAAGAATTTTGTTTTGTGTTTTGATTTATTACACAATTTGATTATAATATATTATATATTAATAAATGGTATTTATAAATACATATTAAATTTAGATTAATGGCTTTAAAAACTAATTATTATTGTGTATTGTGATTGTGCTATGCCAAAACAACTAAATAGTCTGTAGAAAGCTGATAAGCTTTCATATAAGATAGATTATTATGAACAAGAAATAATGGCGGGACGTTTTTACTAGTAAATGCTCTAAAAAGAGATAAGTTTAAAATTTAGAATTTATAATTTTGTATTCAAATGTTTTCTTATGCATTTTAGTGTGTTGCAGTAATCTTAAAACTAAGTGTACTTACTGTCAATATAATAGTTTGACAAATAGTTGACATTTTAAAAATTTTTCACTTACTAACTATTCTGATGTTTTGGCAACGCTGTGGGGTTCTGACGTCGTAAATCTTGAATGACGTGCACGCATTTTTATATAAATAATAATATACACAGAAGCTAATACACATTTTATTGAAGAATAAAAAATAGTATTGTATTCTCGTCGCATTAATCACAAAAACCAGTTTTTCTAAAATTACACTTTTTTGTCAAATATCCCTTTTTCCATACACCCGTTATTCGTTAAAATATAATTTTCATGACAAGAAATTGTATTGGTTTTATTGTACAGTTAAAATAAATATTACAATTTTTCCGGTTTTTTACTATACATATTATGTCGACCGTAACTAAAGGTCTGTTACTTGTTTGGTATAAAAAACCTCAAGTTTGGATGGTTGTATACAAGTGCCAAGGCTTTTACGGCTCACTTCCAATTTAACACAGCATTCTTCATGTTTTCACCGTGTCGTTTTTAAAAGATTTTGAAAGATCTAATAAAAAATGCGCTACTAGAATCAATCGATGAAAAAAAAAAGGTGATTGACAAAATCGACAAAAATAAAAAATAATATAATATATAAAGAATATCAATAATATAGCAAGAATATGCACCAAAAAAATATGGTTACTTTAAATAGTACGTGGAGATTAAAAGCTCTCGTTAAATGATAAATTATAGTCCATCTAGACAGTATCCGGAATTTTAAATTTTTCCTAATTTTAATAGATTTCCTTTTTGTAACATTTTAAGACAAAAGTAATGCATCAAGTAGGTTGTGCCGATAGTAGGTTATGGATAATATCATATGACAACACCATCTGTCAAATAGTGTTGTTTGTAAACAGTCTTAAGATTTGTGAAATAATGTCACAAGTAGAAAAAAGGAAAGTGGTGAAATATTTGTATAGAAAGGGTGTCCGAAACGTTAAAAAACAAGTGGAATTGACTGAACTCGCAATAAGGGCAGTGTATGAGACAATAAAGAGGATAAAAAATGTCATAGATATGACATAGACAAGTTTCGGGTAGACCGCGTAACATTCGCAGAAACACTTTAAATGCTTTCCTACAATGACCCCTCTGCAAAGGAAACGAAGAATAGATTTTTGTCAACGTTTTCGAGAAGATAATTTTAATAATGTCTTAAAGATCTAAAAGTCCTATCAAGAGAAAATGTAACCGTTAAAATTTACAAATTTCCCACTAAAATAATGGTTTGGGAAGAAATATCTCAGCGTGGTGCTAGACCTCTGCATAGTTAATAGTACTGTTGATAGTGCGAAATATTGTGACATCCTAAATGGTTTTCTTTTTGAAAAGTCTCATGTTTTATATCCAGAGGTATCGCGTTTTTAGCAAGATAATGCAAGATACCATACTTCTGTTTATACTCAATCTTGGATGCAAGAACACGAATTTGCAACAATTCTGTGGCCAGCAGCATCTCCAGATCTTAGCCCCATTGAAAACATATGAGGACTAATGAAGATTGAAGTGGAACGAGCAGCGCCACGAGATAAAAAAAGGTTTGATTCGGTCAGATTTACAGGCCTGGAACACCATTACCGAAAATTATGGCCTTGACCTAGTTTCGGGTGTATCTGGACGTTTAGTTAAGTGTTTAGATTTAAATGGAGATTGTATAAGTAAATGAGATGAATTATTTGTTGAAATTTTATATGTCAAATGATAGAAACAAATACCGTAAAATTATAATTCTGCTTTCTTTTTTCCGGATACTTTCTAGAACTATATATTAAATAAATTCGCTTTTAAAAATAAATAATTGCTAATGCATAGACAATAATTCTACAATATTAGGATAGTGAAATTTTCCAAAAAAGATGCTATGCAGCTAGATTTTAAATTTAAGAATAAAAATAATAGTGGTTATTTTAAACAGCAACAAATTATGTTTTAAACAAACTGTGGTTATTTTAATTGGATTTGTACATTTTGCAATTTCAGAACCTGCCATCCCTGTAATTGATAAAGAGCCGCTTTATTATCTAATTTATATACGTTCATCGGGCAGTTGTTAATTTTAACAAAATAACTTTAAAATCCATTAAAAACTATGTAACATTGGTGCACCTCAAAATTGGTCTAACTATTAATTTACTTCTGCTGAACCTTTGACCTATTTTTAATTCTAACAGTTGACCCGCCAAGAAGACGCGACGAACACAAGGCCTTATTTATGTATATAATTATAAAACTGTTACATTAATGAGAGATTTATGAACCATACCGTAACGATTCTCGTAGAATTGTGCCGGTCCATGCGTAGTAGGGCCGGTCCCAGAGACCTGTATATATTGAGCAAAAATATGATACCTTTTCATTCTTTAAGAACAACTTGGGCTTTTAGGACTTTTAGGATTAGTAATACACAAACAAATAAAAGCCCAGGTCCAGACGGAATATACCCAGAAACGTTAAAATTAATCAGCGAAGAAAATATCGAAATATTTGTCCTTTTATTCAATCGCATTTATGATACAGGTAAAATACCCCAAGATTGGCTGGAGTCAATATTCATCCCACTACCAAAAAAAACCAAACCCACAACACTGCAATGAGTTCCGTCTGATAAGCCTTATGAGTCATGCAGTAAAAGTCCTACTAAAAATCGTACATAATCGTATCTATAGAAAGTGCGAAACAATCATCGGAGACGATCAGTTTGGATTCAGAGCCGGCATGGGAACGAGAGAAGCCCTGTTCAGTTTACTAGTTCTCGCCCAAACATGCTACGACCAACAGAAAGATATATTTATATGCTTTATAGACTTCGAAAAAGCATTTGATAGAGTAAGACACGACCTACTATTAGAACGTTTGTAAGAAGTAGGTTTAGATGGAAAAGACATCAAATTCTTAAAAAACTTACTGGAACCAAAACGCCAGAGTTAGGATCGAAGGTTCCACATCCGCAGAAGTAGAAATTAGGAGAGGAATTAGACAAGGATGTGTTCTGTCGCCTCTGCTGTTTAATCTTTACTCCGAGTTTCTATTTAAAGAAGCATTGGAGGATTCCAAGGATGGAGTCAATGTGAATGGCGTAAATATCAAAAGTATCAGATACGCCGATGATACAGTGTTAATTGCGGATTCCGACTTAGGTCTACAACGACTCATCGACAAGGCCAACTCGACCTGTGAGTAATTTGGTATGAAAATAAACATTAAAAAAACCAAAGTAATGTCAATCCGAAAAAACCAAAACGTACCTTAACCTTGCACAATAAATGGGCACATTTTAGAACAGGTCAATAGATTTAAGTACCTGGGATGTTGGATCGATAGCAGCCTAAATCCTGATCTAGAAATAAGATCGAGAATAGAACAGGCCAGAAAATCTTTCGAAAAAATAAAAAAACTGCTTTGTGATTCTCGAATATAAAACTCGAAATTTGACTACGTTTATCAAAATGCTACGTCTGGTCGACTCTTCTATATGCAGTTGAAACGTGGACCCTTAAAACATCAACCGTAAATAAATTGGAGGCCTTTGAAATGTGGATCTACCGGAGAATACTCAAAATTTCATGGACATCGCATACCTTAAACGAAGAAGTGCTGCATAGAATAGGCAAGAAAAGAGAAATTTTTAACACAGTAAAAGTTAGAAAAACATCATACCTAGGCCACATACTAAGAAATAATAAGTACCAATATGCCCAACTTATAGTGAGAGGAAAAATCAAGGAAAAGAGAGGCCTAGGAAGGAAAAGACTATCATGGCTCAGAAACATCCGACAATGGACAGGCCTAAATTTTGAACAGCTAATAAGAACAGCTGAAGATAGAGAAGAGTTTAAAATTGTAGTAGCCAACCTCCATTGAGGAGAGGGCACTTTAAGAAGAAGAATACACAAACATGCATAGTACAAGGAACATATATTAATTTTAATTTTAATGAGATAAACTTAAACTGGTATATGAAAAATTAAAATCTAATTTTTATGTTAAAATGTCACTGTCAATGGTCAAATAATTGAGAAAACTGCCATTACTCCTGTTGGGCATTTTCATGGCAAGATCAACAAAAAAATATATCTGTAATGTGTTTAAAACACATGTTTTTATTGCATATGAAACAAGCGTATTTTGTTTTTTGGTTTTGTTTTCATTTCTGTCATAATAACTGCATTTTCCAGGTATATTACTCCCCCGAGAAGTAGGTTAAACAGCGTCTTTAGTGCCATACATATCTCCTATTTGTACATAAAGATTTTTTGGTATATTTGGCATTAAAGCACGTACGTGTAAATGAGGATGCAATAATGTGTAAGCCAGTTCTCGCAAACATTCTCTTTTCCAAATATTTTAATTTGGATTATTGTTGAGTAAAAAAAAATTGTCGTTGACTATCTTCAAGTATTTCTTGGATTATTGTAATTAGCAAAAATTTGTTTACAACATGAACACAACATTTGATATGGTTATATTCTGAGACAATTACTGGTTTACATTTTTCACCAGTACCTCCATCTATACCATCTTAGTCATTTGTTATTAGAAACACAGAGCACATTTTTTTTTCTGGCATAGGTGATACAATTTAGATCTAAAAATATACATACTGCTACTAGCTGGTCGTGCTGTAGGTTTGACAAACTGTACTGGTAATACAGGTTTTTTTTTTTTCTAATCATTCATATTACAGTCAAGCTGTTACGTTTCTGCATCAATATTTTAACCGACTCCTGTTTAACATGGAACTTCCATTCGGCTTGGATAACATGCAGATGCAATAAATAATGCATATATTTTTATCTCGTATGTATTTGGTTTAGATGGAGTATGTTGGCGAAAGTCACATCTTTCTCTAAATAATGGTAGAATTTCGCAAATCGTTACAATATTTAAAATGACTAAACATTTTTAAAATTAGTTCAAAACTATTGTAAAGAGTTCGTATGAGTGCCAGCTTATCTAGTGATGTTTTTTATTTACGAGAATTTGAAGAATGTTTTCGAAATATTATATTTAAAAGACAATTGAGACAAAGAGATATCGACACGAAATTTGTAAGTATTAGTCATCCACACATCAACCTTTCAGGAAGATTTATACAAATAGGTAACAAAATTTTTACGCATAGAATCAGATGGTACACAGACACTGGGATAGAAAAGTGTCTAAAATCACTAAAATCAAAGAAAATTTTAACTCTATTTGCCACACGATAACAAAAGAAACATCTGTATTAATGATAAAAGGGGTAACATCATCATCAGGGAAGTTGTTATGACCCGCAAATGTAGAAAAATTACAAGGACAGAGAAAAGGAACGAAAGGTCAAACTTATAAATAAATGTTATTTTTACATGTAGACATAACTACATATGTTTTCTTTTTTGTGCATGTTACTGTGATACGAATTTATTATGGACTTATGTGGTGAATGTTTAAATTTAGAATATATTATATATAGTATCAGATTTAAAATATATAAAATCTACAATTTGTTTCGTTATCCAAATTTATAGAAAAAACCGTATACCTGTTTTCTTCACAGTTTGAATAAAACAAAAAGATATAAGCGATAACGGTGCCTGTTGTCTTTCGCTGAAATGCTAATTGTCTTTCGAATCGAGTTTTTAAAAACTTCTGAGGAATTTGGTATTAAGCTAATTATAAAGGTCCATTGTTATTTTGTTTCTAAAACAAAAAATTGGAAAGTACAGTCAATTGTGAGAATCTGGAAAGTTTGGTTTTGGTTTTGTTTTTGACATACGAGAGATTATTGGTTTAAAAGAGAGTGTGAAACGAGATTTTGGATACTGGATTAATTATGAACGTAGAAGAAGATGGTTATCTATTGCTGACCTAAGAAGGGAAAACAGGAGAAGTGATTGAGTGCTGGTTAGCTGGGAATGGTTGTAAAAGTATTTTGTGAATAACAGGTAAAAAGTAATAGCAGTTCTGGTGTACACATTCTGAAAGGATCGTTGTGACGTCTGAGCTAGATTCCGTTTAAACAGACCAAACGAAGAAGTTTAGCTTCAGAGTTTTTGATGAACAAAATTAGGTACATTTCGTAATTAAAAGTTTTCTGTGTGTTTTGGGAACAATATTGCAGAGGCATACATTTTGAAATTAAAGAAATAATAAAATTAATTTGTAAGGTTTTCTTTTGTTTGAGTTGATTAATTAATTACCTGGTAATTAATTAGTAATTAATTACCTGTTAATTGTTAAAGCCAATTAAATTTTGGGCTGCGTCGTTTAATTTTTTAAGATAGGAACATTGATATTTCTGATTGATGTATAAGGAAGGCGTTTTTTAAGGATTTTATCAATATACATACTTACCGGCACAAAAAACGAAGCACTTGAATTTTTAAAATAAAAACTTTAAATTTTAATTCTCTTTAAACCTTTATTATTATAATAATGCAATCTCTAATAAAAATTTAACTTTTGAACAAGGAACTGTTTTAGTAGATAACAATTTAAACATTAAGGAAAAAAAGGTAAGTAAATTTTGTAACAAAATGACGCTATTATCCCATTCCTCAAAAAGGGCTTCTTGTAACTGATTTAAGGTTAAAGGACAGGAATACGACTCCCAAGCATGCCCTAAACATGTTCGATTAGGTTTGCATCTGAAATCAATGCTGACCAAATCATTACTGGAACGTTTGCTTTATTTAAAAACTGTGAGTGTTTTCTAGTGATTCTCGCACAGTGAGGCTTGGCATTATCATGCATCAGAACAAAGTAATTTCCAACAAAACCAGAATAAGGCACAACAAAATCATGGAGAATGTCATCAGTCTACCTGGCAGCTGTTATGGAACCTCTCGGAACGATGTACAATTATGTACGTACCTCTAAAGAAATTCCAGTCCATACCATAATTGAGCCCCTTGATAGCCTACACTAGGACTGATGGCACATTCTTCAAAACGCTCATGTCATCTTTGCCATACTTCCTCACGGCCATCTAAAGACAGCAAGGCAAACCTGGACACTTCTTCTTCTTCTTCTTCTTCTTCTTAGCCTTCTGTCGTCCATGTTTGGATATAGGCCTCTCCCAACTCCTTCTATTGGTCTCTATCCTGAGTAACATATTTCCAATTTGTTCCAGCTATTCTTTTAATATCATCAACCCATCTCATCTGTGGTCTTCCTCTTGGTCGTTTACTTTCGTAAGGTCTCCAATGTTTTATTGTAGTAAACCCGAGGATTCTGGGGGCAAGTCGACATTAAAAAAGAAGAAGAACAACAAACAACCTAGACTCATCGGTAAATAAAACGTGCCTGCAATTATTTACAGTAAAATGAGCACGGTTTCTGGAAAACTGAAGCTGCGCAACTCAAAGGCGCCTAATTTCCTTATTGAAGTTGATTTCCGATTTGTACAGCCGTGGCACGACGATCTCGTAGACTTTGTAAGGGGATGTAGCGAGTATCATGGACACAAACAAGAAACGTGTAAAAATACGGTGCAAAGTGCTATTGGATATTTGGTACTTTTGAGTAACATATCGCTCACTTCTTCCGTCTTGAAGCAACGCAACAATAGCAGCCGCTGTTTCGGGATTTACAACCATAATTCTTGAGATTAAATCAACGCAATTCAACTTCAAATTGATTGAAATCAAGTGTCATTGATTCGACTTGACAGTTTACTTACATCAACCAAAACAAAAGACTAACAATAAAATACCAACAGCTACCTTTACACTTTTAAAAGTTATAAGAATAGTAAATAAACTTTATTTCTGATTTTTTATGGTTTTTTTGCGGATAAGCACTTTAATTTTATTAAAAATTACTTAAAACAGCTTGTTTTGTTTGTGTTAAAGTTATTATAACAATAAAAGTTTAAGTTTTTAAAGTTTAAGAGAATTAAAATTTTAAGTATTTATTTTAAAAATGCAAGTGCTCTGTTTTTTGTGCTGGTGAGGGTATTTAATTGTTTTTGAACATATTTGAATTTTATTCATTTCCTTCTACTTCTGTTTCCTATTGAACACTAGTTAAATATAAAGATATTTCGGAACTTAAATAAGAACCCTGAGATATACTAAAATCTAATAAATAATTTGGCTTCTGTAATTAAAATAATCCAGATTGAAATTCATAATATGTAATATGTATATATTAATTTTGTAATCTATCAATCGTATCAATTTTGTAATCTATCAGCGTACTTATGTAGAGAAGTATTGTACGATCTAATTATGGATAATGGAATATCGGATACACACAAAATAGCTGAGTGCGGAAATGGGTATCGAACGTTGCTAACCATTTTAGGATAATTTTACTATTGGAATGCAAAATATTCATATTTTTACAGAACATAGCACTTTTCACCTGTCATGTAATTTTCACATTCCATTCATCTCAGTGGGCTAAAAAAATGTTTACATTTCAGGAAACCTATGAAACATCACTCAACTTCTAAAAATCACTATATCTGTATATCGATATATTGATCTCTCTAAAACTAACCTACTTTTAATCAAACTTCAATTAAGGCACGTCAATTATTCAGAAATAAATTGCCCAGTTTATCTTTAAATAACAGGCCTGGGATCATATTTGTGTAATTCTGGTTTATACTCTAAAAATCAATAAAAATATTTCGACACTTTGTGTTTGGATGTGGCTGTTGATCCGTTTGAGTTGAATATTGTTTATAAATATTTTGTAAATTGTGTCGGTAACTTTGTGTTTATAGCATAGTAAAGTATAGCTATGCGAAATTTTAGATTTTTAATATAATACTAGTTTAATATAATACTAGCTGACCCGGCCAAATTTTCACAGCGTTAAAATTAATAAATATTCTGTTTAATTATTTGCTGAGTTATATAACCTTTTTAACCATTAGCTAAATGAATTACATTTGTGTCGATTATTTTCAGTAAAGGACCTTGTAATAAAATATAATATATTTTTCATTATTTTGTTAGGCAAGAAACTAAACAAAGTATATGGTTTGCTTACATCTTATACAAGGGAAGGGAGAGGACACTCATTTAATACTTCGAAAAGTAAAGCCAGTTTTGATGTAATCGCCATGTTTTGGTGCCTGTATATTGCTCATTACTACCTTTTGTAGGGCTACCAGGTCTAATGATTTTTCAGTAGATCTACTGATTTCAACTTCAATTTACTGATTTACTGAAACACTATATTGATCTACTAAAAAATATGTAATGATGTAATCATGTTTAAAAAGTGATTATTATATCAGTGTTCAATTGTAAATTGTGAAAAAAATCTATTTTTTAATATATATCCATTATTCTTAATCTACCGAAGAAATAAAATATATTGCACCCTCAGTGCAAGACTGCAGTAACTCAAAATTTTATGAAAATGAAGTAATCATGGAATTCGATTGTAAATATGCATATCTATCCCCTGTAAAACTTTAGTAACTTTTAAATGTTTAACAGGCTAAATATTACAACAACAACAGTTTAACTATTTTGCGTATTTGTACATAAGTTCCGTGCAAAACTGTTGTAATTCTAATGTAACAGAGTTACAACAGTTTTGCACGGAACATTGCAATGGTTTCGATAACAAGCAATAAAGGGCGCGAAAAGAGTAAGATATTTGTTATTTTAATATCTATATATGTGGTGTTTAATTTTAATATACAGCGTGTCTACGTAATCCATTAACGGCCGAAACAATAAAGAAAGATTTACGAGACCAATCTATTCATGTACGTTTTATGTCCTTTGTGTGACATTATATTTTCCATAAAATGTGTGCGATGTCGTTTGACCATTTATTTATTAGATTGGATTAAAAACACATAAATTAAGACTAAATTTACAGCCAAAAAGTATTTTTTCTTATGAAAGGAAAAACAGTTATCTTAAAACTTGTGTATTAACAATACTGACAGTTTAAAAATATCTATTCTCAGAAAACTTGTTCTATAAAAACTAAATCCCAAATTGTATTAAATCGTCATGTAATTTTCCGGGGCGATTATCTTATAATATTGTCCCCCCGTAATTCCCAACTTTTACTAAGGTAGTGAATTTGAATCCTTTTGTTAATCACTCTACTCAAGGTAGCCTGATTTGCAGATTTTTATTATAGTCCTTTTGTTTTGAATTTAAATAAAAATATTGAAAAATTCAAATGGCCAAAAGAAAGATTTGGTATACTTATGCCATTCGGATATGATACCAGAAGCCCACCATAGTTTTTATAAAAATATTTTGGCCCAAGATGATATACGAGAAGAGGACAACAACTAACAGAAAATGTGTCTACACTTTTTACAATTTTCTCCATGCAAAAGTGTTGTAACTTTAAAATTCTAATACTAAATGTGTAGTGATTAACAATTTTCTCCGTGCAAAAGTGTTGTAACTTTAAAATTCTAATACTAAATGTGTAGTGATTAACAATTTTATCCGTGCAAAAGTGTTGTAACTTTGAAATTCCTAATTTTTTTAGCATTAATATTATTTTATTTAAATTTCTATTTTTGGTTAATGTAATATAGGCTGAAAAGCATGCAAAATCATAATTAAATGATAATTTTTCTTAAAACTTGTGTCTTATTTCACCGATATTAGCACGAAAATAAACAAAATCGTCTTTATTTCGAAACTTATTTATTCTGACTTACTACAGTCTTGCACTGAGGGTGCGGATGACTAGGCAACCTTTCTGGTACCAGTTTAGGCTTCAGTCAATTCCATACAATTACGCGTTCCCTCTCTTTCCTTGTCTAATCATTCGTCTAACACGTTGTTGGCTGCGGTCACATTACGACATATACTATAAGTTACATCGACTGCATTATCCGTTCAAAAGCTATAATTTTAATTGGTTGTCATTTAGAACCTATTTCGACATCGTTTGAGGGTCAGCAGCAACCCTAAGTATGAGTCTTACGTTGCCATGTATATTATCTCAAACATCACCACATGTTTTTAAATAAAATGTGAGACATATTAAATTTTGTATTATCGTATTAATAAGGGTTTTACCCAGGTATATAGTAGCTTAACTCATGTGCACCGAAAAAGTAGTTTTAATATTGTTCTGAAGCTATTTTCATGTGGCATTTTAAAGTAATTACTATTTAAATGGGAATAAGCCACAATTAAAGGTTAAAGTACGTTTATTGACGTTTCAATTTTCACTTCGGAAATCGTTCTCAAAATACAAACATTAGTAAATTAAATAAATCAATAAACGTACTTTAACCTTTAATTGTGGCTTTTTCCCATTTAAATAGAAAAAGTATTTATCTGCATTGCTTTTTCAACCTTAGTCAAAATTTTACCTTTACGTTTGTTTTTAATTAAGTGAAATTACTTATTGCAGGTAACAAATACTGATGATGGGCTTTTTAGTACCGAAACGTTCTGTGAGATAACCCGAAAAAGATTTAAAATTATATACCTTTTAGTTCATTTTAAATAAACTTTTATGATTCATGGTATATAGCCAACTACAGGAATTTCATTTGCCTTGTGGACACTTGAAACGTTGTATACTTCTACACATATAACTACAACACAACCGTGAAGGTCATTTGCGGCGTTAATCAAACGATATATTTGTATGATGCGGCTCTTGACAACATTAACATCATTTAAAGAGCATTGAATAGGAAATTGTAAACCACTTTCTAAGTTTTGAGGAAAACAAAGACATGAATAGCATATAAGACGCAAGTGCTAGAGTACAGAGAAAGATGGGACGATTTGAGGGGATACAAGAGAAAAATAATAACACTCATGACACCACAGAAATTGGACGTGTATTTTAAGGAGCACCTTATTGAAAGTAGAGTATCGTACCATAAACATTGTAGAATGAAGAAATGTGACAACAGCCAGATCGTCTTTTATAATTACTATTAACTGAGGTAAAATTACCCAACTACTCAAAACACTCATTTGTATGGAAAATTCCTTAAAATTTAAGTTGAAGGAATTAAAGACCAGATGCGCTTTAGAACAAAAAAATAACACTTTTATCTGCAATTGAAGTGGATAAAAAAGGCAGATGCACTTTAGAACAGAAAAATAATACTTTTATCTGCAACTGAAGTGGTTAAAGGTAGTACCTAAAGCCGTGGAAATCATCAAATGTTATTACTTATAAAAAAAGTAATTAAAAACTTGTATTTTTAAACCACAGCCAAAATAAAACTACGAGGTGAAATAACGCAAATTATCATAGGTACTAAAGTACTTCTAAACGCTTTGCAATGTATAGGTACTTAAAGACAACATTAAAAACATGGAAGAAGGATTGCCATGGAGTAAGAATTCTTCTGGAAAACATCGAATTTGTTGTTTCACGTAGGATCAGATAGTGAAAGCTCAATGCTATGACGATTACGGATATATCTTTTGAAAACTCATAAAATAATATAAAAAATGGGATTGAGAAATAAATATAGAAAAAACTAAATACATTTGTACACGGAGCCGAACAACAGGATTGTAAGCTAGAAAATCGGACCTCAGAAGGACGTTAAAGAAATATAAAAAGTAATAGAGTTCAAAAATACCTAGAGTAAAAAAGAATCTTATGGCTAAATAGCATTCTATTTATTAATTTGCAGCAAATTAATAAAAAGTCTAGTTACTTACGGATTGAAAATCTGGCAAATTAAATGGATGGAAATGGATTTTTGGCAACGATCTGCTTGAAAAAATCAAGGAGAGGGACAAGAGGGACAAGAGGGACAAGAGGTGACAAACAACCACGTAACAGAGATCAAGGAACTTTGAGGAATACCTAGGGTAAAAAAGAGAGAAATAAAGATTCGGATCGGAAGTCGACGAAATCTTACACCTCGATAAATAATTGCAAGTGTAATGTCTCAATTACACATTTTACTAATTATATCATATGTATGTAATACACGAATGCAAAACTCTAAAATACTAATTGATTTGGCAACGTGGAGATAGATACTGCCTTTGTCGTTCCTCAAGTTGGCGCAAATCGCGGTTTCAGTTATTTTTGTTATACTGTACTATAATGTACTAATGTTATAAATAAATTTATATTAAACAATTTAAAAAAAAATTAAAAATATGTTTAAAATATTAAAAATAAACCCTACCCTCCCCTTAATATCTTTTTATTTTGGTAGATTCAATATTTGCGTTGTGTATATATAATTTGAGACGTAAATAATTTGGTCTTTTCAGCTATATCTATAAATATTTTTTAATAAGCTAACAATAACGAAATAAATTAAAATTAAATATTTTAATTTTTAAATGTTTTATATCAAAAAGATTAAAAAAAAAAATATAATAAGAACAATATTCTCAAGGCTAACCCTCAATTACGTTTCTCAAACATAAAGTCCATCTTCCAAAACCGAAACAATAAGTCCTTAACAAAAGTTTATCCGTTTTCTCAATCATACTCCAACAAACACATAGCTATATCTCTGCAACATCATATGAAATGAGCGACATATTGTATAGAGAAGACGCTGGGCTTCCCGATAAGCTCTTTTCATGAGTGGTTTTAAGTTTAGTGTACCGTGGAATTGTGCACTTCCTCAATGTTGGCAGTTCTACCGGTAATTGTGGTCGCATGGAGCGTGAATATAACTTTGCCATAGAAACTTCCAGGTTAGATTTCGTAAGTTGGGGTCAAGCGTATAGATATTAGAACACACATTGCTTTAATACACATCTAAACTCTGTCCAAACTTATCATGCGAGTTGTACATATTGCATAAATATAATATGAATACTTTTCGTATTAATATACCTTCTAGGAAACTACGAGATAACTACTATTAAATTTGAATATTAATTGAAGAGTATTAAACATCAGTTTATTAAAAAGAAATTAGGCTTATCTTTCCTAAAAAAATTTAAGGGTGAAATTTTTTTTAAAAGAAGTAATTTTAAACTTCTGGTTTAAAGAGGAACATTACATATTGATTATTATTTCACATAAACAGTTATTACAAATAAAATTATCTAAATTTATCAACAAACCTTACATTGAGTTTAACCTTTCAACAAAACAGAGTTTAAAAATTTGGTTATGTACCAAATGATAGAAAGGAATAATACTCACTGTCATATGTCGAAATGAAATATTAACTTTTCTAAATTATTAATTATCAAGGTTAACTTGATTTAAAAGAAAACTAAAATATGAAAATTAGCTGATCCATAAAACATATATTTATTTATAATTTTTTTTTGTGTTATTTATAAAACAAATACGCTGTCTCACATAAACTTCAAATGATCTTGTAAACTTCTTAAAACCTTAGAAACGCTGTTTTTTAAATCGCTTCGCATGGACTTTAGCATCCAACAAACTGGTGATTAACTAACACACTAAACAAAGACTGCCAAATAGCATTTTGAGATTAAATTCACCTCCTTCTAACTCATTAGAATTATTGACATTATTATAAACAGACTGAAAATATTTATATTATCAATCTCAGCGACGCAAAAATATTTATAATATTTTTTGGTGTTTTAATATATGCGGGGTAAAACGGAAACGTCACTATAAAATAACTCAAATTCTTAAGGAATTATTATTGAAAATTATAAAATAATTAATAATTAAAATAATTCAATTTCATTGAAATTAAAGTTTTTGACATCGATAACTCCTGTAACATCGAAAACAAGACGTCATAATACGATAATTTAGAAATTTTTGAGGCTAGAAGAGAAATAATTTCAAATTAGTATTAGTCAAAGCAACTACTTATTTAAACATCGATTGATCCTGTCTTTTATTTACAAATTGTATAGGGTTTTGGCTACACTTTGTTTATATATGTTTAAGTTATTATAATAAAACTTAATAGATGATATGAGATAGAAATTATCATCCTTACCATGTTTAGTTCTTATTAATCTTAACACTTATAATACACTGAACGGCAAAGAGTCGTCACCCTATAAATTTCCGAAAATAAAAATTCATTGGAAATTTTATGCACTGTTTCATATTGCGTCTCTATTTATTACGATCATGTATGCTTGCTTTGGACAGTTTGATGTTTATGTTGCTGTTTTCTGTAGTCGCTGTTTATCTTCAAAGTTGAAAATATTTAATTAAATAGTAATTTAGCTTTTTGAACGTGGATTTCGACTAAGTGAATAATTAAGAGATGGTTTTATCTAGAGTAGTTGTTGCTTAAATTATTGCATTGCTACAAGATGGAAGAAGTCAAGTTTATGTATCCGAAACTTTAGGTATTCCAAAAACTACAGTACGGAGAGCTTTCCATCGCTTTATGGAGACTAGTAGATACTCACGTCGACCTGGTTTTAGTCGTAGAAAAGTAGCCTTGCAAAGAGATGATCGCTTTATTGTAATAAAACTTTTAAGATATCGCCATTCCACTGCAATTGTTGAAAGAAACCGTTTCCAAGAGGTTCAAAATGTAAATATAAGTGAGAAAACGGTTGAGAGACGCCTTAATGAAAGAGCACTAATGGCAAGAAGGTCGGTTATTTTTCCAGAAAAAGAATCCACACACTGTAGTAATCGATTTATTTTTGCTCAACAACATCTACAGTGGGATATACAGGATTCAAGCCGAATTCTCCTCACTGATGAATCGCGTTTGTGTTTGGAGTCTGGCGATAGACGAGAGAGGGTTTGGAGATAGAGAAATAAAAGATATGCCCAAGTTTGTATGTCCCAGAGAAGAAAGTTTGGCGATGATGGTGTCATAGTTTGGGCTGGAATCTGATTTGAAGCTCGAACTAAACTTTTTTTCATCAATGGTCCCCTGAGTGCTCACCGGTATATAGAGGATGTTTTGGCAAAAAAAGTAGTTCCATTTGGTTCATTTATTGGGGACAATTTCGACTTTATGCATGATAATGCACAGTCGCATACTGCAAGAATCGTGACAAATTACTTGAGGGAAGTTGGAATTAATACTCTAGGATAGCCAGCCTGTACTCCTGATCTGAATATCATCGAGCATGTTTGGGATAAACTTCATCGTAGAGTTCAACTTCAACCAGGGAAATCGGAAAGTCTTGCAGAACTTCAAAACATGCTTCGTGAAGAATATGAACGTATTCCTCAATTTTTTATTTAAAATTTGTTCCTTTCCCTTCCAAATCGTACGCAAACGGTTATTGATGATGATGAGGCTATAATATCTGATATTAGACCATTTTCTTTAAGTTCACTCGTAATTTTTATTGTTTGTAATTCGTTTCGATATTACACTATTTTCTTATGTAGCCTTCTAATTGAATAAATAATGCTAAGGAATTAAGAAGTAATAGCCATTTTTCGTTTTAAAAATAAAATATGTTGAGTATACAATATGAAACATTGCATAAAACTTCCAATGAATTTTTATTTCCGGAAATTTATAGGGTGGTCCCTTTTTTTTTGGTTAGTGTATATATTTGGTAAGTTTCGGTAATAACTGTATTATGACAAGAAGTATAAAATTTATATTTATGTAAAAGTTCTATATATAATTTCGCTGCAAACGTGTTTAACTTGATCAATTATTTTATACACTCTTTTAATAACGCCATAATAAGTATATTAAAAAAAATTTAGCTTACAGAATTATACTGAAGCTATTAACGATAATGATTATCCTCCTGTTTGATGGTTATGTGTTGTAGTTTTGCCGTGGAGTGCTGATAATTTAGCGAACTAATTAGTTACTGAGTAAAAGCAGCAACGATACTCAATTATTTGAAAATCTATAAAAGTCATGGGATTATCAAATAAGTACGAAACAGCAGTTATGCGTTAGAAGTAATGTATTTTGTAAAACGATATAAAATATTACAAAAACAGTGGTATAAAAAATATATAATATATGTACCAGAAAAACTTTCCAAAATGGAGAACAAACAGATTCCAAAATAGCACTGATATTATTTAATAATAGATATTACTATGATTAATATTTAACTTAAGGTAGCTTTATTTAATAAATTTGTTGCAAAGAAGTAAATACTAAAGTAATATTACCGATGAGGTGCCAAAGGCTAAATAGGAAAGGACATTCTATTTAACAGATAAATATGTTGTTTAAAGATGTGTTAAACGACTAACGAGTACGCCCTAAAAGCCAAGAATAAAACGAGTATAACGGAAAGGCAACTAACATAGTAGTAATTTTAAATACGTTAACATATCAGGGTGTTGCCAAAGTTGGTATAAGTCGTCAATAATGAAGTAAGCAAGATTTTAAAACACATCTATCACTAATGCAGATTTCAACTTTGCATTTACCTGTGATAACACCCGTAGTGTTTAAATAGAGCACTATCGATTCAAAGGAATAAATCATAGTAGTTAATCTGTGGTTCACTGAATTCATCAAATTAAGTGCTATGTAAATAGAATTAAAAAGTAATTTATATTTATTATCTACGTGTTTATTTATTTATTCTATACTTATATATAATGTGTAATTATTTAAAAATTATTAATAAGTCAGCTGATTAAATTCTGTAAGAAAATATTGCCGGAAAGTAACAAACCGGTTTCCGACAAGGAAGATCTACAACTGATCAGCTATTAACAGTGAAACAAATTCTAAACAAATCATGGGAATATAATATTGACTTTCATAACATATTCATAAATTTTAAACATGCCTACGATTCAATTAATAAAATTCTCAATAAAAAATTCCCAATTAAAAACAGGGACAGAAGAGACTGGACTAAAAATAAATATTCAAAACTACAAAAAAGCTAGCACAGGCAAGAGCCAGAGGAAACATAGGCACAGTTGAATTGGAGTACGATGTTAAAGCTGTAGAAAGTTTCACATACCTGGGAGTTATAATAAGTACGGATATAACAGAAGAACCAAAATCTCAAAGAAGAATATTAAAGGGAAACAAAGCTAACTTTTCACTCGCCTATGTGTTCCGCTCCAAACACTGGAGATCGAAAATCACGGTCTACAAAACTATTATCAGACCAATAGTATATTATGGATGTGAGACATGGGTTATAACAGAAGACTTAAAATAAAAGTTGGAAGTCTTCGAAATAAAATTCCTAAGGAAGAACTTTGGACCTATTAAAGAAAACTCAGTATAGAGATTCAGGTACAATCAAAACAACTACAAACTATTCAAAGAGTTAAACAAAGAGACCAAAAGACCTAGATAGTAAAATACAGGGCGCAATACCAAAAGGAGGGCTACGGAGAAGGTGAGACGAGGACGTGGCAGTGGACGCGCAAAATTTGCTAGACGTGAAAACCAGGACAAGATCGGCGCGGGACCGGCAAGGTTGGAGGCATAGTTTGGAGAAGACCAAGGCTCGATTTGCATTAAAGCGCCATTGGAGACTGCTGCAAGATTAAGGAGTGATAAATTTGACTTAAGTTACTAACGTAATTTTTATTGTTCAGAGCATTCAGATGTTTAAGTAAGTAAAACATTTCCAAAAATTGTATTTTGATGAAATTTCTTTGATTGCAAAGAATTTTACCCTTTTTATAATTAACCTTATGTTTAGAAGCAATACCATGTGCTTGAGCACAAGTGTGCTTAGATAAGTTAATATCACTACGGTGGAAGGTTAATCTACCCCTAAGTGAACGCCCAGTCTGACCTATATAACAAGAATTACATTCAGCAAAGGAACTGTGGTAAGCAACATTGATCAAGAGGGGACAAAGATCTCTTGATTTTAAAAAATAAGACAGTTTAAGCGTTTTTTATTGTTGAGTTTATTGGTATTTTTTTAAATAGTTTAATTAGTTTAAATGTTTATTTGTTTGTAAATTAAGGGAAGTATTTTAAGGAAGAATAAATGAATATTGACGAAATCAAAGGAGTCCTATGTATTGTAGTCCGCAGAAGTGTATTATCAGCAGTGTTATTTAAAATTGACCTTAATTGATCACCAATATTGTGGAATCATAATTAATTAAGGAAATAGGGTAGACGTTGCCGATAAGAAGAATTTCGGGAAGAATTTTTTTGTTTTTTTAAATACATTATGCTTTTATCTTTTATTTTTTTTTTCATCTTTTAAATGATAAAACGATCAATTAAGTTATGAAATCAGTAACCAGTGTATGTCTTCCACATCTAATTTATATTTAGCAGAGCCTGTAATTTTTTATTTTTCGCTTTTTTTTATTTAATTAATGGCTTTGGATAACTTGATCCATTCAGCCACGATAATGTATTTGACTACTTGAATTTGTTAATGATGTATTGACCTATTGCATTTGTTAACAAAATAGTACTTTGCATAAAGGTACAATAAAAATATAATGTAAACGTTAGTATCACAAGAATCAGTAGATTTATAAAAAACCATACATTCATTCGTTTCATTCAATGCCCTAACCAACTTAAAGTGAATATTTAGAACCAAAAAGGGATTACATAATGTAGGGATACTTTTCACGCTAAGGTGCCTTTCATAGCGACTTTATTACAACACAAGACAGGCAACGGCTAGGAGGTAACTATATAACATAAGGATAGACAGAGGGAACAAAGCTAGATTTATACATTCACATTACACATTCCATCCTAAATTTTTCTTTTAGTCCTTTTTAAATATTCCCAAAAAATTTGGTTAAACCTAATATTATGACGAGAGATCTATAAAATGGAAGATTGACACTGAGGAAGAGGTATTTGTTCTTTTATCAAATTTTCCAATAGATACTTAATAGCAGCATCATTATATATGCACCCGAACATCCAATGATTGATATCGTCAGTGTTACCATTACAATCACAAAGTTCGGTTTTACTTAAATTAAATCTATGAAGATAGGCTTTCACAGTAGCATGATTAACAAGGCATCTAACAAACATTGAATATACTCTTCTACTAGGATGACTTCTTGCAGCAAAAGGCTTTTGCGCTTTTGAAATATATGTTTATCTCAAAAAGTATTAATTTTAGGTAATTGGAAACTCTAATACTATTTGAAAGACAATTTATTAATTTTTTCAATAAAATTATAAAACACAGGATGTTTTATTTAAAATTATTGACTAACTGGGATTTAAAGTTTAAAGAAATAGCGTATCATTTGTGAACACCTTCTCCTTTTTCTTCTTCCTCCGCTTTATAAGCAATTATGCTTGTTAATTGGCGGATTAAAACTTCTATGGAAGGTTGTCACTCCATATTTTGCGCGGTCGTCCGATAATTCTTCTATTGGTGACTATATCTTAATATTTTGACGACACGGGTCTGCTCCATTGTGCTCATGTGGTTATTCCATTTTTTTTCTATTTTGTGTCCATTCATTTATACACTGTATGTAACATTTTCTTCTAATGTCTTCACTTCTCTTTCGATCTCTCAGCTTATTTCCTGTAATTCTTCTTAGCACACTCTTTTCTGACGTTTCCAGTAGCCTTTGCATTGTGGCTGTGTTGGGTCTTGGTTCTGAGGTATATGTCATTATTGGTCTTACACTGTCTTTAAACATTCTTGATTTCATCTCAATGTTAATGTGTCTGTTTCGCCATATAGTGTTATTAAGGCATTCTGCCAGTCTATTTGGTTTTTGTACTTGATCTCTCACTTCTTTATCTAGGTCTCGATAGCTAGACAGTGTAATTTCCAGTATTTTATTTCCATTACTTGTTCAATACTGATGCCATCAATTTCTATTTTACATCTGGTTGTTTTTTTACTGACTACTGTTGTTTTAGTTTTCTAAAATGAGATTGTCACATTAAATTCTTTTGCTCTTATGTTAAATCTGTGGACCAGTGTTTGCAGACTATCTTCATTTTGGGCTATTAATATTGCGTCGTCTGCGTAACAGAGTATTTTGATTGCTTTGTTTCTCATTCTGTATACCCTTTTTTTAACGCTTTTGATGATTTTATCCATGAATAAATTGAAGAGCATTAGGCTCAATAAATTCACTTATTTCCGCTTAGTCTTATTCCGCTGCCTATTTTTATAGGTTCTGTAAGTTGTCCCTCTATTCTGACTTCCAGTTTGTTGTTTTGGTAGATATTTTCAATAGTTTTTATAATATTTAGGACAACTTCTCTATTATTCAGAAGATGGATTATATCTTTGAGTCTTACTCTGTCAAACGCTTTCTTTAGGTCAATCAGACACAGAAATACTGGTCTATTATACTCTAGTGATTTCTCAGTAATTTGCTTTACAACGAATATTGCATCTGTACACGAACCTCCACTAAGAAAACCCTGTTGTTAATCTACTAAACTTATCCTCTGATTTATTAGCACTGGATAAAATGTTAGTTGTAAGTTTTAGCGTAGTATTTAACAAGTTTATACCTCTGCATATTTCTGGCCGTTTTTTATCTCCTTTTTTGAATAGTAGAATTAGTTTGCTCGTTCTCTATTCTTCCGGTGTTTTATAATTTTATAAATTAATGTTGTTAATTGTTTTGTCATTGCTGATGTACAATATTTTAGTAATTCGTTTGGTATCCCGTCTTTACCTGCTGCTTTTTTGTTCTTCAGGTTTTCAAGTAATTTCCAAACATCCTGTACATTGATTTTATATGTTTATTTATTTTCAAGTATTTTAGTCAATCCACGTATCCTTTTCTATGTGTTTTGGTTCTATTAGTACCTTTACCTCCGTTCCTTTACCTCTTATGAAGCGCTATATTTTCTTTTGAAGACCGTAAAAATCATGTTCCATTTCTTTCGAAAGCGTTCCAAATGAACATTTTTTATTTTTATTACAAGTGAATGTGTTTCGTTTCTAATTGTCTTGTAATTATAGTATGCCTCTTGTGTTTTGGTTGAGATGTATTTCAGGTAAGGTTTTTTTTTTTTCGTTACATTTTTTCTTTACTGCTGTAGAAAACCATGGAGTTCTTTGCCTTGGAAACGATATATATTTAAGTAAAAAGACAGTTAAGATTTAATTTCACGTACATTGCATCTGTGTATTCGCTTATACGTATTTCACCCTAATAGGGATCATCAAAAACAGCTATTCACAGTCGCTCTGAAAGTGAAAATAAATCTTTTCTGTCTTAGGAAGCAACTCTAACATGGCTTCGCATAGACGCAAATAGCGACATCTGATATTAAAATCCGTAAACTAATTTTCGAAACCAAATTCAGATTTATGCTTTAATCTGTGCGTTCTAAGAATTGCAATGCAAAACGTCTGTCTGTTGATATATATATACCCGGTATTTAGGCGGCACACGCCCTTCCGGTAGGGATCTATGGAGGAGTATCACCGAGCCGCAAGCCCTTATCTCTTGCCGTACTGCTCCACCATAGGCCGATCAGATACCAGCATATTCTAGACTAAGCCGCAGATTCATTTTAGAATTTTAAACTGCTGCGTTAGCCTTTTTGTTTTCTGTCACCGAGCTGGGGATCGAACTGACATCTCTCGCAGTGAAGCGAAGGAGAAGCCAGCCGCCCAGCCCGCTTGGCTATCTGATCGACCTGTCTGTTGATAAAGATGTTAATACTAGATGTTAAGACGTTGATAAAGACAATTTACTTTTATTTATATTTCTTTTACCAAGAACTTTCTTGGTCGAGGCTAAGATATTAGACTTAATTTTTGCCCAGCTTTCCTCGACTTCATCATTTTTTATGGTATATTTATTCCAGCTTTTTTTGGTTATTCTTTGTGGGAACAGGTATCTTGTGAAGTCATTCTGTAAGCTTTCGACTTTTATCTTTGTGGTGTATTCTGGTGTTTTGTTATCACATATATGTGTTTTCATTCGGATTTTCCACATGTGTGAACACCTATTAAAAATTTTATTTTGATGTAAATTTCTTAAAGAAAGTTGTAAACTCTTTATGTGCAAAGAATATCAAGATATTTTAATTGTAAACGGAGGAGATATTAACTTTGAAAAGTTTGTCTTTATCTGTCAAAATTTTTGAAATAAGATGAATAACTCAAAAAACATAAAGTTTTTACTTATGGTCCTTATACAAATTTTATATAAAATTTTATTTAAAATCTAAAAATTTAATAATATACAGAGTGTTCTATTAAAATAAAAAAGTTGCTGCTTACTTCCGTTATAACCAGAAGTGGAATATTTGTCAAAATATTTTCTGTAAATTACATAACTTGTAATTCCCACAAACCATTTTTTATAAATATCGTGTAAGTAGTTTTCCATATATAGATAGTGTAAGCTCTTCGTGGCACACCCTGTGAATATATACGGCGAAAGCACGGGCTATCGATCCTTTTGGCTTAGGGCTTTTCAGCAAGAAGTGTCAGAAAATTTACCACACGGTTAAATGACTCGCGACGGCCAAGTGTCTTTTTGATCCTTCAATGTTAGCAAACCTAGATTTCTTATCTAAATCTTGGACGATTATATTAGTCATTAACCATTAAATAGGTGTAGGTACTTTACGATACATTTACGCATGGAACTATATTTTTCAAAGTAAATCTACACAACTTGCTTATGGTGTTCAGACGAAAATATATTTATTATGAAATGATCAACAATATCAAAATCAAAATCTGCCAGATTTTAAAACGTCTTAGTGTTACCAAAGTGTTAACAAAAATTTTTAGAACTTTTGAACAAACTTTGTATAAGGCAGAAGAAAAATTTACTTCCTAAAAGCATACTACTTAAGTACAAATATTTTCTATAAATACTGACAAATAATCTAAGATTAAGAAGAAAAAGTAGAGGAATACTTTTAATTAAATATGGCTATCAAATTAATTTTTAAACCAAAAATTTTATTGGAAAAATGTATATATTCAACAAAATATATACATCGATACTCCGTCGATATGTTTTGTTTATTCTGGCAATTCAATTAACCAACAATCAGGTCAGCTGCTTTTACCACCCAATTTGTTATAAACTTCCCGTTTTTACATTTCAGTAAAACTTGCATTTTCATGAAAACTAAACCAGCAGTTTTTATTTTTTTATTTTTTCATCCCTCATATCGTACATTACCACAGACATCATTCGGTCACATTCTGTCGGCACAAATTGCTCCCCAATACCAAACGGTTCTAGCCCAATTCGGCCAATCGTCCGCAGCCCTCCTCGTATTTGCCCACACACACAAATACACGCATATTCTGACTCATATCCAATGATTCGTTATAGAAATATTTTTGGTAAAAGGTTACGCATGTTTGTGAAAATGAATGAAAATCTTTTCTACTTTTTACAGTCCCTTACAATAATAATGTTTGAAGGTTAGGGATGTTTTTTTTAATTTTTGTATAAATATATATATATATATATATATATATATATATATTTATATATATATATATATATATATATATATATATATATATATATATATATATATATATTGTTGTGGTATTCAAAATTGAAGAGAAAAAGGATATTAAATGTACGATGTAATCAATATTTCAGAGATTATAGAAAGTAAAAATACTCCGGAACTGCCTGGATAGTGCGGGAAGTGGATAGTGCGGGTACAATGAATAGAAGTTAACGATGGTTTTTCCCCATAAGCCATAAAGTGTTCCGTAATCCGGGCTTGCGCCATGAACAGGACAATAAAAATAGTTAATAAGTAAATGATTTTTCGGAATCTGTAAATACCCAGTAGAAATTAAGTGTCCTTGTAGAAATAATATGAATTAGGAAAGTTTGTAGAAATTTCTGATTTTATGTGGGGAGTGGTATGCAAATTTCTGATTGGCCGAGAATTTGAAAAGTGGTGATATGGGTGTGTATAATGAGAGGTTGGATGGATGGATAGATGAGATGAGAGAGTTAGTTAGTTCCAGTTTCTTAAAGTGAATGGTTGGTTTTCGAAGTGGTCTCCAGGGGAAATAAGTGATAAAGAATAAGTTGTGGGTTGGTAAAGTAAGTGTGTCCGACGGTAGTTGATCTGGTACAAATTTGTAAGTAAACTTTTCCTACTTGTATTCTACGTATCGCTGTTTATTTCGGAACGAGAGATTAAGTTTGGCGAGAGGAAAAGAGGCTGGCATCATTGGAAAGGTACGTGCATTCGAAGGAGAGCATTGAAGACACTAAATTGCAATATCTTGCTTAATATTTCCAATTACCTAGGAGGCTGCTAAGAACTGATAGTTAATTTTGCATAGAACGAGGCGTCTGATCATAAAAATACCAACGGTTGTTCTATTTGATGACACTGTTGACATATCTAATTTCAAATTATTGAACTCAATTTGACGCTGTTTGTTTGTGTCCACGTTAATGAACTCAGAAGCTGGTTGCATATTTTAAAGATGGTCTCAGCAAGTATAGATAATATTTATAGTAAACTATATTCACTCAGTTATTGCTTTATTATTACTCATTTAGTTTAGGAACTCAAAACAATTCCAAATAAAGGCAAATACTATGAAAGTAAAAATATCCGTAAAAATTGGCACCCAGTTGCATCCACGTTAATGAAAAATCGGTGGTTTTTTTGTTTTGTTTTACTTTAAATAACTAATGTTTGAATAAAATTTTATATGAAACTAATAGATCTCGTTCTTGCCGAAGTTACAACAAAAATTTTATAGGAAGATATTTAAATGTTTTTAAAAAAACTTACGGTTACACGAAATATCCCTTATTGGGAGAATCAGCCATATCAAAGAAAACCAGAAAAAAAGAAATCGTTGGGCGCTAAGTCACAGGATCTAGCGGACCATTTAATTGTACCACTTGCACTAATCAGTCGATCAGGAGACGTTTGATTGAGGAAGTCAATAGTTGCTCTAGAGTTGTGAGCTGAACACTCATCCTGTTCGAAATAAACCTTCTGAAAATTAACGGGAAGGCGTGGAACTGCCAGAATGATCTCATTCTGTAAAAGTTGTAAATATTTGGATCCGTTTAGGTTTCCATCTATAAAAAATGGACCGACAATATGGTTCCCTAACATCCCAGTCCAAACATTTAACTTTTGCGGATGCTGCGTTCGCACTGCAATACTGAGGTGCTTATTTTTCCGAGAATAATACCTTGCAACGAATGGATTGTGTTTTTTATGTAATGAAAATGACGATTTGTCAAAAAATAAAATATTTTTTAAAAAGTGTACATTTTTATTCTGTTTATCTAACATAAATTCACAAAACAATACCCGCCCAAAGTTATCTTTCGAAAACAGTTTTTGTGTTGGTTGTATTTTAAAACAGTGATACTCATTTCTTTTGAGAACTCACTGGACAGTTCGAGCATTCACTTTAACTTCTCTAGCAATTTGTATACTATTCCAGGGTTCACTAGCTTCCTCAAAAGCACAAAGATCAATATCCCTGTTTTAACGCTCCTCATCGACAGGTCTAACATGTGGTTCATTACCTTCATGACACTTTTTACAACTGTTTACACATCCCGAAGTTTAAAAATGTTTAATGGTATTTTTCGAAGGCACCAATAAATAAATCAATTACTTCGCTTATTGAATGACCCTGAGAGTACCATGTTACAAGTTGCACTTTTTCTTGGACGGTATGCAACGCAATAGGCATTTTATTAATTATTTGTTTATTCTTTCAGAACTTCGTTTAAAATGTTTGATGTCAATATGACAATTACGACAATTCGTACCTACTGTAAAATGAATATAGAGATGGAAACGTGTAACATGTCACAGCGATTGCCATTGTGTTGTATAGTCAATAAAACAATGTCGTAATCTGTATTATATAGGTTAGGTGAGACAAAGATGCGCAATTTCTACTATTGTCAATATAGTGAGAAATCCGTCGTGGAAGATCTGTTGCAAGTAAATTTTAAACAGGAGTGAAGTGATAAGGATGGAGGTTCTCTTTTTTAGAATTCTAACAATAGACGACTGACTTACTCCTGTTACTGCTGATAAGTGTCGTGAACTTATTTCAGGATTTTCATCTACTCGAACCAAAAGTTCATCTTCTTGATTAGGTGTGATTTGTTTCGGTCGACCACCCCGATTTTTAGTGTAAAATGACCCAGTTTCACCTAAACTACGATATAATCTTGCAAAAGTTTTGTGATTTGGTTACCTTCTGTTTGCGTATAACATTCCATACCTTCTGGCTGCCGAGCGACCGCAAAAATTTTCTTGTGAGTATACGCAAATCATATCTCGCATTTTTTCATTAGTAAAATAATTGTGACGAGGCATTTCAATCAAAAAAAGTAATGATTACTTTTAAAAAATGCAACATTACACTACTCTGTCACATCAAAAATAATTTACTCTTAACAAATGACATTTACCAACAACAATAATTATCTGACAGTCCAAAGCATACTTTTCATAAATGAAATAATATTTGAAATCCTTTTTTAAGACTCTAAGCAGTTCGACTGCGTTTTTATCGAAAACGGTTGAAATTATCATGTTTAAACAAGAGTACCAATTTTACGTAAAAATAATGTTTACGTCATATTTTCTAATAAAAATTACTAAAAAGTTTAGACTCAATTTGATCATTAGGAATGATCCACGTAGGCCCTCTATGACAAAACGTAAAATTGTAAATAAAATACTATTTCTTGTCTTAGATTATGCCTCTGTGCCAATTTTGATAGCAATTTATAAATATACAGGGAAACTATTAGCAAAAAACGAAAAACAAAAATTAATTTTAACACCCTGTGTCTTTTTTCTCAGCAACATTTTATTAAGGCATATTTGGCCCAATAGCCATATTTTAGTCCAAATAACCTGTCCTTAGTCTATGTCCCAATAGTTATGACTCACCCTGTATAATATAGTTATTGAAGAACTGCAACTGCAATTTAATAATTTTTTTTTTTCAGGTGAGTGGGAGATAAAATACGATCATGTCTTGCAAGGTAGGAAGAAAACCCTCCTTCTGTGGGTACGTAAACATAATGTAAAATTTATTCGTTTATGGTAAGTAGCAGATTACAAACAAATTATTAGTATATAAAAAGCTGATTGTTATGTCTATGGACGTCTTTATTTCTTGTTATGTTCTCCTGTAAAGTACTACAAAGAATTTTTTCATGATAATCGTTTGAAAATAACGGCAAATTTTACAGAAGATATAAGTAAATTAGTTAAACCGATTTGTCATGACGGAAATTAACATATACAAATATAAATCATATCAAATTTAATATATCAAAATATAAATAAACGTAAACAAAGCTAATTATCGGAAAGATCTGCCGACGGAGTCTCTAAAACATATTTAGACGATATTTTACATAAAAGTCCAAACCTTTTTTTTGCGCTAATGGGTCGTTTAAAGTTATATTATATTTGATAAAATTGACCATGAAATAAGTGAAAATTGATTCAGTGTGAGGGTTAAAATTAAAGACCTTCTTTTACAACAACTACAGATTTTAAAGCACTGTTGCACTTCTTTTACTCAATTACTTTTATTGAAACAGCGACAATAACGTATGGTTCTAAAGTTTTGGGAAAAATTTCAAAAGCTTATAACTCTGACCACATTATTCTTATATTTTTATTAAATTATTCAACAATTTAACTTAACTATCCTTATTATGAATCAAAATTCAAATGACAGACAAGGGATAATTATTTTCGATTTGCCTAATAATTCCCCTGACACGTTGCATCATCCTTTGGACGACCTCAGCGTCAATTTCTCTAATTTTTGTATATATGTGGCGTCTTAACTGTTCCTGATTTTGTGTTTCCCATCCGTTATTATAGACTTTCCGACTTAATATTGCCCAGAACTCTTTAATTCGTACCAGTCCCTTGTGATCTTCGCGTAATGACATGAAGCAAGATCTGGCCAAAAGACTATTTGATCATTTGCATGATGTGTGTTCACAAACTGAAGCAATTTAGAGAGACATCTTTGAATATAAATATTTGCGTTTAAGGCTTTACCTCGAACAACACCAATGTAGGGCTGTGAGATAAAGCCAGCCTCAGAAATTGCACACCATACCAAAATTTTGTCCTCAAATTTTTTCTTACTTTTGAATTTTATTTCATCAAGTACATTTTCGTAATCGTTCGTGTAAAACCCATCGTTACCCTTCATCTCAGAGTTGGACAAAGTAAAATATTTTTCATCGTCCATCACGATCAACTTGTTGACGAAATGCACTCGCCTTAACGCGCGACAACATCTCGGAATTCTCTCTAATTGATCCTCTGTGTATTTTGGAGCTTTCCTTCTTTTCCGGTAGATAATATTGTTACTCGATAGGGTCCTGTATACTGTAGTCTTTCCAACATGAAATCTTCTGGCCAGTTTTCGCTGTGAGACCTCAATTTTGTTTTTAGCTGCTTCAATTAGTCTTGCCTCTTCTATATGGTTCAAAATCCGGCCACTTTTACGCAAGTTAACATATGGTATCCCTTCTTCACATTCTCTGATTGTGCGATAAATTGTCGATTTGCTTATGTTTTGATCTCGATAAATATTAACAATATCTCGTTTCGACATTCGCCAACCATATTATAAACACCTCGACGAATATTAATTTTATAAGACATATTGCAGAGCACAAACCAAAATATTCTGCTTTGTTTATTAAATGTCAATAATTGATGACATCTTAATTCCATGGCCTTCTTTGTTAAATACATTTTGCTTCTTAATCAGACCAGGCGAAATTTTTCCCAAAACTTTAGGACAACATTATTACTTAAACTGTCAACTTTCTGTGTCTATGTACAATTTCTGACGTTCTAAACATTATGAGACATTTCGGGATTTTTCGAAGACATATCGAACATTCTAGATTTTTTAACACGTCTTCTATTTACAAAAAGAACATTTTAATACCTCTGGATAAATCTGACGGAAGTATCGTAACACTCTTTTTTCCTTTATAGTTATCAGTCTGGAATAACTGGTCTATTAGTTTTATGGTCTGGAGTTTATCTGTCTATGCGAACTTCCTTGGGTTTACTTTTAGCTAAAAACTGGATGCAGTAGATTATATAGTTTATTTTCTGCAGGAGAGTGTTACGGAGGAAGTCCTTTCGTATGTTTGAGATTACATAACTATACTATCTCCTTCGAAAGTCTAAGTCACCCTAAGTCTTTCGAAAGTTGTCCCAGAAGCAAGCATGTCGAGCCATCACTTTAAAGCTTTAAATTTTTATGAGCAAATTTGTAGACTTTTCCAATTTTGTTTGGAAACCTTCGATGTACATCAAAAATAAACTTTTTTTTTCACAGGGAGTCTGTCCAAAAAGAGAATTATAAAAAAACTTCATTTCTCTTTTAGTGCAGATCATGTGCAATGGAGAATAACCGGTTAGTTTATGTTTAGAACTTCTATAGGCTAACATGAATAGAGGAATCAAAGTATCATAATCTTCTGTCATTCTGTCTGATTGCGGATGAAGAGGCGAAGTGCAAAATTGGAAATATCCAAGATTTTCATTAATTTTTGCCATAATTGTGATTTAAAATTTCGTCGTTGATCAGAATGTAAGTTTAAAAGATCTTTTTGTCCTAATACGGCGTGTGTTATGTCTCTGCTACTGTAGTCACTTTTTGATCACGAAGAGATGGAAAAATCCATTGCCACCATTAATATTCACTGCAAGTCATTCACTGCTGTCTTATCTTTCTTAAAACTCTTTTTAAGGTTTTCAAAGAAAGTCTGATCATTATCTTTTTTCTGTTTAACAGTGGTCATCCAAACACTTACATGTTCTTCAAAATCGACATCTTTTTTCTTAACTTTTCTATTTCATTTTTACTAATCGCTAGTTGCTCTTTCAAAGTATCCAGAGCATCTCTTTCTTTTATGTATTTAGTCGAAGAAAAGCGATTTCGTATAGATCTATATCTACTAGTATTTCTAGTAGATGTAAATCTATATCGACTAGTATTTCTAGTAGAACTATGTGACGGATTTCTGAATATCGATTTGCGCGACCTGCTGATCTCATTCTTTGATTTTTCTTTTCATGCTCGGGATCGGATTTTACAATTGTCTTACAAATGTCCCATTCTTCCGCAATAAAAATATCTTCTGTTTTCATTATAAGTTTTTTGTTGGTTAAGATTTTGCAGTATGCTTGAAATTTGCTGTAGAATAGAATAGAAATATGCTTTGTTGTTACTGAAAATTATTGAACAATTTTATGGACAACGCTAAAAAAAAATCAGTCAAAAAGTACAAAAAGTATAAAATAAAAACAAATATAATAAAAAAAAACAAAACAATACAAATTTTAAATTAGTAAAATTATTGTATCACTTACATAATTTGTACAGACAACAACAAATGAGACAAATTGTAGCCACTGCTTGAGACACCCAAATGTAATTATAAACAATATTAATTTTGTTTCTTTGTTATACATTAAGAAACTCAACTGAATAATATGGTCTTTCAGAGGGATAGATTATTGTCATCTTACGAAACTTAATGAAAGATGTTGCGAATTTAATTTCTCTTGGAAGGTGATTATAAAGTTTTTTTGCCCTATATAGAATAGAATTCTTTACTAGCTGAGTGGACGGGATCGGTAAATAAACGTTACAATCCGAATTTCTAATGGAGTAGCCATGATCAGGTCTATCGGGAAAAATGTTTAGATGCTTGCGAATCAAACAAACCATTTCCAAAATAAATAAAGAGGGAAGCGTCAAAATTCCGTGATTTTTTAAGTAGGTCTTACAAAGAGTTGTTTGTTTGGGACCAAATAGATAACGAATTGCTCTTTTTTGCAACTTGGGCAAAAATAGTTTCAAATTGGGCCGCTGTACTAGAACCCCAAAATGGAAGACCATATCGAAGATGGGACTCGAACAATGAGAAATGTGCCATTTTGACAGAAGATAAATTTAGTTCCTTTGAAACAGATCTTATTGCAAAGCAAGCTGAGGCTAGTTTCTTCCTTAAGGAGTCAGTATGCAAGGACCATTTAAGACCGCTCTCGATAAGAATACCTAGAAATTTCACGGAATTAACGATCCTGATTTGGCTCTCATTCAAAAGCAAGGGTTGAATGACTCCTTTATAAGATAATGCTACTGTCTTATCCACGTTAAAGCTAAGTAAGTTGGAGTCTGACCAAGCCTTGATTGTAAGCAAAACAGCGGTTATAATTGAATGAAGCATTGAAATATTAGAGCTGCTCCAAGTAATACTGGTATCATCAGCAAATAGAAAAATTTTCCCTTTAATTTTCAAGTAAGTGATGTCATTAATGAAAAGTAAAAAAAGAATGGGACCTAATACTGAACCTTGCGGTACTCCACACTCAATGTCTTTACAACTAAAGTCGGTGTCTTTTATTCTAACCAATTGTTTTCTACCTACCAAGTAAGTTTTGAACCAATTCAAAGACACATCCCGAATTCCATAGAAAGTTAATTTTTTTAATAGAATGTCGTGATTTACGCAGTCAAAGGCTTTGGAATAGTCGCAGAAAACGGTGGCAGAGGAGAGGTTACTATGTAGTGATAGATATATCTCATGTAACACAGAAAACATGGCATCACTAGTACATTTATTAGACAAAAAGCCGAACTGATTTTGCCATAAAATGTTATGTTTAAGGAGAAAGGGCATAAGTCGAGCTTTTAAAGGGGTAAAATAGGTTGTCATTTATTTGTGGTTGTCAGTACTTCATTACCTTAAAATTGTATTTATTTTAATTTTAGACGAGATATTAAAATGCTTTTCGCCATCTCAAAACTTCTGAGCTCAGATTGGTGCTCCAGTTTTGTGATGTAATCGGAGAGCTTCATTTATTTACACATCCTGTAGTCTATCTCTAAATGAGTGTATAGCAATTTGTTCCAGAAAATCTTTAGATATCTTAAAATATGCCAAATGCAATAATCTTATAATATCGGCTTTAAACTCTTACAGATTTTCGTTATGTTTTTGATATCGATCTTTCAGCGGGTTTTGAAAGACTACCTTAGATGCTGCTGACCACATCTAGTCTCTAAAGATTGAACGGATGTGCTATAACTGGGTGCACCATGGGAAAGAAATTGCAAGAGGGTTGTTGCCTATCCTCAAGGCGCTGCGTCGGGCTTGCGAAGATAATACAGCCGAGACAATTTATCCCTGCCTGTCGTAAAAGCCAACTAATGGAAAGAAATGAGAGGTGGAGATCCGTCGCTAGAGGTGTTGGGTTTGTAGAAATGCACGCAGGGCATTAGAGTCACCGTTCACCACTCCTACTATCCGAGACGAGTCTCTCGTGGGACCACTCTACTTTCATTTCACAGAACTAAAGTGACGTTGAACGAGCTGCGGCCCTTATACCCACTAAGAGCGTAGGATTGCGGCACGTACCCACTATGAGAGACTTACGAGTGAGCTTCTCGGCGTTTACCTTTCCGCTCCGGGGGGGATAACGGACGGGTGTTCGTAATGCAACTCAGGTACTATGGCAAGGGTGGAGCCCCGCTATGATTCGTGAAACGCTTCAAATGGTTCGTGCTCGTAGGGGTTAGTGGCTAGCTGAAAGTCGTATGCCCAAAGGTTAGGTAGACCTGGGTCTCGCTGACATTTATTTGTCGGAGGAATTCGAACTTCTTTATTTCCTCGAGGCGACAATACTAAGAAAGCTGCCAGTTATTTACTAATCCAGCTAGTTGCTCTATCTGCAGTTTCGAATTGAAACGATACGTTTCCAGTGCTTGACCATATAATGAGCATGGTTTTAAAGTTTTGCTAGTTCTAGTTGTGCCTAGTTCAACTATAAAAGATGATGAAGCTGTTGGTTTAGGTTCGACATTAGTTCTGAATCAATATTAGATAAAGAAACTTGGTTACCAATTTTTAACTCAAACAGCTTAACTATTACTTCTGTCTTTCTAAATTACATTTTAAATTGTTTTGTTGTTGTTCTATTTTATTTCTAAGCAGTTTTGTTGTTTTAATTTATTTATATTACTGATAATTTGACTTTTGTGAATTTGAGATATACTATTTACGATTTCTTTCTTCACTTTTTTACATCTCTTCCCTTTCTCTTTCTCTTTCTCTTTCTCTTTCTCTTTCTCTTTCTCTTTCTCTTTCTCTTTCTCTTTCTCTTTCTCTTTCTCTTTCCTATTCTTGTCTACGCCTCTTTTTTCTCTCTTCCAATTCTAAAAATTATAAGGAGGGCTGGACGTATCCATTTTTTATTTCGGTAGATTTTGTATTATCCATTAACATTTACATAATAGTTCTACCGCTGTTACCAATGTCACATTTCTTTATAATTACTTTTATTGAGCCGGAACAAATTGGAAATATGTTGCTCAGGATAAAGACCGATGGAAGGAGTTGGGGGAGGGCTATGTCCAAACATGGACGACAGAAGGCTAAGAAGAAGAAGAAGACTTTTATTGAAACAGCAACAATAATACAATACTTGATACAACTTTAACTCAATGGCAACTAATCAAAAGTTAATACGTTTGTGGTTTGTTCTCAAAAAATGTAGTAAATAATAAAAATATGCGAAAGGAGACCGTTTCAAACATTTAATATTTTATTTTACAGCAATATTATTTTAGTGCAGCAGGTGTGAACGTTATTCAGCAGGCTTTAAAATATTGTGGTTGATGCTGCTTGTAATAAAATATGTTCTGCATTCGTATTAAATAACATTCTTGTTAGAGCTTATCCCATTTTTAATCACTTTGAATTTAAACCATTCGTAAACGTTGACGCACTTCTATTTAGAATCAATAAATTGATACACAATAATTTTGTAAATATATGGAGGAACAGGCAATATACACAGGAACATTATAATTTGTTTAAAAATTACAAAACCTTGGTCCATAAATAGCAGGATTAATGTGGTAAACATGATTATTATCTTACACAATACAAATCTCAAGGGGCCTCTAGGATATTTGCCATTAGGATTACTAGTATTATAGATCTGCAATAATTATGTTTATTATTATGCTAATTATACACTGAAACTATATGCAATGGATTAGCTAAGAATCGAGCTAGAATCAGCAGATACAAAAATATTAAACAGTAAATTAGATAATTGATTAAATGCAAACATGAAAGATAAAAGATGCAGATTCAAAAAAAATAATTAAAAACTGTCTGAAAAATTTCTTCTTGTATATGAAATACTGACATTTAAACCGAAAAATAAGAATGCCGGAAATCCGAACATCGAACAAAAAGAAACATAATTGTTTTTAATAATAGCAAAACATAGTCTAAGCTTTCAATGATTCTTCTTCTTCTTATAGAGCAATCTTTATAGGTGAAGTTTGGCAATTACTCTGGTATCTTTGGTATCTCTGGTATCTACATCTTTAACCTTTTAACGGGCAGAACTATTTTTTTTAGTAAAAATATACTTTTGAATAATAAAAGTAATTCATTCTGCATCATAAATAAGGCAAAAACTTAAAAAAAAAAAATTTCCTTTTTCAGAAGGGCTGAAAAAGTGGCAGATATAGCTACCAGTATGCATTTTGACAAACAACTAATACGTACTGGGCAATGGTATACTTATATAGAGAATGGTAAAAACAAAACAAAACACACGATAACTTTAATCTCCATAAGAAAGGGAAAGAATTAGCTGGGGTAGCACAACAAAAAACTTAAAGCATACTATTGGACAAACAAGGAAACATTTTAGTGGAGACAGAACAAAAATTAGGAAGATGGAAAGAATATATAGAAGAATTATTCTATAATCAGAGACAGGAAAATATATATATATGAAGATAATCAGAGTAAAGACGAGGAACCCGAAATAACAAAGTCAGAAGTTATGCAAGCAGAAAAATAATAAATCTGCTGGTCCCGATGAAATACCAAGTGAATTGCTAAAACTGGTCAATGAAAAAAACATAGATCTTTTAGTCCAACTACTGAACACAATCTATTCCACAGGAATCATTCCAGGTGAAATGCTGACATCAACATTTATTTGTCTACCAAAAAAGTAAATGCCAAAGAATGTAGTGATTATCGAACGATCAGTCTAATGTCACATACCTTAAAAACCCTGCTAAAAATCATACATAATAAAATACACGCTAAGATGAAGATGGATATTGGTGATTCCCAGTTTAGATTTCGAAATGGAGTGGGCACAAGAGAGGCACTATTTACTTTTAACGTGCTGACCCAAAGATGTTTGGATGTTAATCGAGATCTTTATGTATGCTTTATATACTACAACAAGGCCTTCGATAAGGTAAAACAAGACCGACTTATAGAAGTACTCAAAAACAAGAATCTGGATGTGAGGGATATAACATTGATATTAAATTTATACTACAGCTAACGATCAAATGTGAAAATTGAAAGAGAAGTGTTAGAAGAAGTGGAGAAAAGGAGAGGGGTCAGGCAAGGTTGCATACTTTCGCCGTTATTGTGTAATGCTTATTCTGAAGAAATCATACAAGAAGCTTTGGTAAACGAGACAGTCGGCATAAAAGTGAACGGAAATTTAATTAACAACATTAGGTATGCCGACGCTACAGTCATAATAGCCGACAACTTGAAAGACTTAGAAAGAATAATGAAGAAAATATTAAGATATAGTGGAGAATACGGACAACAATACAAACGAAATATTAACGTTAGGCGGCCAGCAGATTGAGAGAGTAAAAAGATATACTTACTTGGGAATGATAATCACAGAAAATAACGATTATATTGCAGAAATAAGAGTCAGAATTGAAAAAGCACGTGCCAACTTCGTGAAAATAAAAAAGATTTTATGCAGCAAAGATCTGACATTGGCCCTCAGAATAAGGCTAATTAAATGATATGTGCACAGTGTACTCTACTATGGAGCTGAATCATGGATATTAAACCGGAATACAATAAATCGACTTAATGCAATTGAAATGTGGACATTTAGAAGATTGTTAAGGATTCCGTGGGTAGATAGAGTCATAAATACAGAAGTGTTAAGGATAATAGGCAGAGAGAAGGAAATGGAAAATACAATAAAAGAAAGGAAATTGCAATATCTCGGACATGTGATGAGAGGCGAAAGATCTTGAGACTCATAATTCAAAGAAAAGTAGAGGGTAGGAGAAGCGCAGGAAGAAGACGCGTTACTTGTCTGAAGAACCTGAGAGAGTGGTTTGGTTGCAGCTCAATGCAATTGTTCAGAGCACCTGCCTTAAAGGTGACAATAGCCATGATGATTGCCAACCTTCGTAGCGGAGATGACACTTAAAGAAGAAGAAGAAAAAGAATTACAAAAATTTACTTTAGAAAAAAGACTTTATTTTTGAAACATAAAACAAACTACATAGAGGAATATTTAAAATTTATTATCTAAGAACTTTCTACCTGCTATAGTAGGGTGCACAGCATACAAACTTGACAAATTAAATTGCTACGCGTTTGTTTCTTTTTAGATGAAGCACAACGGGCACAGCGCCTAGAAGTTCCTTTGGTGAATAAGTATGAACTAGCATTGAAAGTTGAGTTTGATGGAGGTCCAGACTTTTTTCTGAAAGTAAAAGTGCTAATCAAATTATTAGCTGGTTCACTGCGGAACTGTAATGCAGTCAAAGGCTTAGCACTTAAGTTCTTTTTTTTTTCAGAGTCTCGTTATGTAAAATATAACTTACTATTGCTGCGTCTAAAAGGTTGTAAAATATTTTTACCCACCAACTTCCTGATTTTCATGCGATGAAGTAGTTTGCATGATGTTAATCGAATAGATCTACACCACCCATGTATTTGTTATAATCGTCTATTGACTGAGGATATGGTACGTGATCTCTATTTTGTTTTTTCTAAAAACCTTTTTTTTCTAGAAAATTATGTAGATTGCTGGCAACACTAACACATTTTACGCCTCCATATTTCCACTTATACAAAGATATTTCCCCAGAACTAACCGAATCTGACCGATTATGGGAAAATTCTTTATCAACACATAATATTTGTTTTGGAAAATATTTTCTTGTTTGCCTTACATTGCCACAAGGAAAAGTTTTTTTTCCAGTTTTTTTCTGCATCAGTGGTATTGTGGTAAAAAAATTATCATAGTATACGCAATAACCATGATTTTGATATTTCGACGTAAGTTTTAAAACATCACGTTCTCCTAACATATCGTACATTGATTTAGTGGCTTTTCCTTAATATATTTGACAATTTAAAAGATTTCCCATTTTAGTACCTGCCAATGCCCGAATTTTAAAGCTTCTTCTTATTGGTTTCAATGGCACGTACTGTTTTAGTGATGTACGTCCTTTGAAAGCACACATGCTTTTGTTAATAGATAGGTGTCCATATGGCGTAAAAGCATTTTGAAAGGTCTTTGAAAGATGATTTATGAGTAGCCTAAGTTTGAAGAGCCTATCAAACTCTTTAGATTTCGGTTGGGGTATATTTTCATTATTGTTTATATGCAAAAATCTCAAGACTTTCAGGAACCATTTTAATGTAAATACTTTAGCCACACGTTTAACGTGAAAGTTTTTATTGATGGACTCAATGTTGGAAGGCTGTGGAACCCATGACTATAGGTATTCCCAAAAAATCATCAAATTTTTCCATATCCATAAAAACTTGCGAATTCGTCTGGGTAGCGTAGAGGTTCAATTCTTTGAAAATTGTTTGACAGATACTCTCACCAAAGAAAACTCTAAAAAAGATGATTGGCTTACTTCAGTTGATGTCAACATTAACGCTTGAAGACCTAGTAAAATCAAATGATTCGAATAGGAGATTGGGTACGTAGTACGGATCACTTTGTGGGCATGGGAAAATTTTGTATCTAAATGGCATTGTAAGCTCCTCCCACTCTGACGTCACACATTACGTCGAAGGAATCTGCATTACTGACTGTCATAGTTAAATTATTATCCACTAGTTGGCGCCAGTAATTCGCCATTTTTAATCCAAATTAATTTACAAATTATTTTTGCCCATCGGCCCGTGGAAACTTTCTTATCGGTGATCCTTTGATGTAATCGCCAGCTGGGCTCATTGCACCGACGGCTCGTGGCCTAAAAAAGTGGTGAAGATGAGGAAAGCTTGCCGGAGCCAAAAGACGTTTTGGTACCTACTTCTCGCCCAAATCTCATTAAAAATTCGTTAAAACAAATGTATAGAGTTTAGGGCCCTAATAACTTGAAAACAGTTTTTTGGGCACTTATACTAGATACGATTCGTTCTGCTTGCCTGGGGTATTTTAGTTCTGAACCTTGACATTTCATTGAGGGTATTTTGGCGATTAAAACACCAAGCCTGCTAAAACGGGTTGGTGAGTTTCAATTCAGCCGCCCACTCTGAGTCAGATGCTGATTGCAGCCGACCACTCTGAATCAGACGCAGATTAAAATACTGGTTGGTCAACAATGTAAAAGAACATCCCTTTTATCTTTATTTTTCCAATGCCTAAACGGAGTCTCTAATATATTACACACCAAGTCATTAATTTAGCCACCATTTAATATAGTCTTCTGCAGGTCACCATGCAGGGTAGAGTCGATGGGAAAAAGGAAATAGGTAGAAAGGGGAAATCATGGCTGCGAAATATTCGACACTGGACAAACATGACTGTAGACGAATTCTTCAACGTTGCAAAAGACAGAGAAACTTTTAGAAATGTGGTCGCCAACCTCCGTTAATGGAGACGGCATAAGAAGAAAAAGAAGAAGTCAATAATTGGATTTATGTCTGTCTAAAATTATTTTTGTCCAAACAAAATCCCCGAGAACACTTTATATCTGAAATCCGAAACAAACCACAGAGAAGTGTATTATTAAAGTGCACTAAACAAATAAAATTAATACTGAGACTAAACTAAACTAATAAATACTATACTATACATATTAAAAATATCTATATAATAGATATATAATATACACTATACTATATTAAAAATATCTATATAATAGACTAAATTTCAAAATATTGTCTCTGAGAGAAATTTCCAAAAAATAGAAATACCAAATACACAACAGTGGGTGAAGACCACGGAGGATAGGCTGACGTCACGTTGCCATGGCAACCATGAACGCTTATGCAAATGGATTTCGCATTTCAAAAATGATATTCACCTATTCCTGAATACTACACGGCTAGTGACACAGGTCAGGACTTGACCGTCAAGTACGTACCGCTAATAAAGCTAGTTGTCTTTTTTAATTTTTAGATTAATTAAAAGAAAATAAATAATTGATTTCAGAATTTAGATATAATAATTTTCATTCTTTATTTATTTGTCTCAACTTAATTATATTTTTTTGGTGAACCTCACCTTCACCTACTTTACCTGGCCGGCCGCCGCTGGCTCATTGGACAGATGAGCTAGCTAACAATTGTTTGCCTTGTATTAAGATGACAGAGGACTAACAGAGACGCGAGTTTAAAGAAGGCAGGTAATAATATAACAATAGTCCTTGAACTAACTTAAACCCTGAAATTTTATGACAACTGTTAGCATGAACCGTACCGATAGGAGAGGATATTGAAGACAACATTAAAAGTATATATCAAATGTGCTTAAAAGACTGGAATAAGCTGTTACACAATCTGAGGAGGGTTACTTTGAAGGGATTAAAACAGACATTGAAATTAATTTTTTTTCATGTAAACATAGTCACATTTTTTAAAACTTCGTGTATATACATAATGATTTTACTGCACTATACTAAACGTTACTAATTTATATCTCGCTTGTCAACATTGGTGAGATATAATCAGTGGTTTTGCTGTCGATTTGGATTTCCTTACCATTTTGAATAAGTTTTAGCAGCATAAGATTTATTTAAAGCAGCAGTAGTGGTGAAATTCCATTCCACTTAATATTAATTATAAACCATGACGATCTTGAAATTCTTAGAAGGAATAAAGAAAGATATTTAACGGTACTTTTAGGGGTAGGAGCCCTGCGCTACCTGCCTACATAATTTGGATATTATCAGTCAGTTCATAACAAGCTATTACAAAAGTCGGTCGCAAAATCTCGTAAGCTAAACTCGCTATATATAGCTCGCAAATACTCTCTTCGCTTATTAATATATCATAGCTATTTGTAACTAAGTAGTTACACTCGCATCGCATTATTCATAAAAATTATCAAGCCAATCATTTATAGTGACCAGTGTTTTCTAAAACTGCAGTTATAGTTTTTATATAAACAGTTAATTTATTCAAACCAGCAGTGTTGCCAGTAGTTCGCTTTAAACATAGAAACGACATTCCGCTAAGCAATTCTCCTGTAATTATATATAATCGTGAAAATAGCGTCAGTGAAAAGTGTAGTGAACTATCCCATATCACAGTGTTTTCAGACGGCTAACAGAAATTTCTATTTAATCTTTAGCATTAAATATAAGCTAGTGTTTAATCTGTTTTTCATTCCAGCCCCTGGCCTGGTGGTCCTTCGTGCTTTAATTCCTTAAACGAGTCTGTTTTCCATTCCCTTTTTTGATTGTTGTTCCTCTTTATCGTCTTTATCGAGAGGAGTTAAGGAATTTGTTGCTTGAGGTAATGTTAACAGTTGTTTGTCCTCGTCTTCTTCATCAGAAAAATTGTTTTTAGGAAATAACCACCCAACTTCCAATCCATCATCTAGGTCAAAGTCAGGATATTCACCAGAATCATCAAAATTTTCGTTTCCGCTAGAATTATTTGTCTTTACTGTATTTTTTTTACTGTACTTTTACTTTTACTGTATCTGTCTCTTTTTTGTAAGAGTACATTGGAACACGCTTTTATATACTAGTATACTTGGCCCAAGTACTTGATTTCAAAGATAAATTTAATAAAATCAGTAATACAAACAGTTGATAGATCGGAAACATCTACAGATGATGCCGACTTTTTTTATTCACTTTGTCAATCGTAGACAGATTGGCTCACAAAGATAAATTATTTTCCAAAAGACTATAACGTTGAAATAAACTGGCATCAAACATGAAAATCATAACACTCAAGAAACACTTTTATTTAGGCGGAAAATGTGTGAAAAATAATTAAAATCGAGACCATAATATATCGAAACAACTGCAAAATTGTGAGTGGTCTTTATTAGGTAAAAATTAAATAAAAAATTAATTATTAAAACAACTTTTGATAAATAAGGGTATTACTGCTGACTTATATCAAACGCGTTTATTTTTTACTAACAAAATTGCGTTACCTTTAATGCCAATTTTACTTAAATATGATTTTGACCCTGCTAACACCTTTCTCTTTTACATTCTCTCGTAATATTTATCCCTCTCTCTCGTTCGATGTCGCTGTCTCTATTCTGTCGACTGTATTCGCCACTCTCCATGTAAATTCTTCGATTTGTGCGTGCTTTTTATTATTGCTTTGTGCTCCACCTGGGCCACAATCTGGTTGTGTATTTAGAATTAGCAAATCGATAACGCGTAAAAATATGGATATTTTGTTTGTAGTGGGGAAAACTGAAATTATAAACTATTTTCTTGTACCTAAATAAATAACGAAACCGTCTATCCCTCAAAATTATTATTCAGTAGTTGTCAATGACTTGGTTAACTTGGATAATTATTGGATGATTTGATCACTATCTGTTTGCCTTTATCCCTAGGTAAAATTGGATTGCTTTGTTATATTATATTTATTATTATTTATTATTTATTATATTATATATTATATATCTTTCCGACCCGCATAAATCTTAAAATAATCTGAAATTGCACTCTTTTGCAGATGACACACAACTGTATTTCTCTTTTGAATCTAACTCTGTAAATCAAGCATCACAAAAAATAAATCAGGATTTTTAATCTATTTCACTAGTAGTAGTACTTATTCCACTATAGTATATTTGATGAATAAGCTGGAGTAAATTCTCAGAAAAAAAAAACTAAATTGTTAAGCATATTTTAGTACGTGTGCTTTTCGTACAACGTCAATATTTTAGCTTATTTTACGTTAGGATTGACTAATTAGATAGAAATTTTTCCATGTCACATGGACTATTGTAAAATTTAAATACCTGCTATTGTTAGAACTGTGTAGGCTAGGGATGATTCAGCTGGTCATAGGCGTACTTTAAGGGTATTACATTATTTGTTTCGGTTTGTTAGATATTTAAACCATTTTCAAAGCATATTATATTTATATAAATCTGTTTATTTTAGTAACGTTATTTATGGTTATTTTTGTCGGTATGATAGTGACCCATTAAATAACAAGAAATAAAGAAACTCTTAAAATACATAGGTATTTAGTTAATGGTCTTTTGATAGTTTAGATAGAAAAAGTCGATTAGCGAAAGATGGTTTCTGATAAATGTGAACGCTATCTTAAATAATATAAATTTCGATTTTGTTTGGAAAACCAATGATTAATAAAATGGTTAATGGTCTTTAAATAGTTATTCATTAATATCAAGTAATTTTTGTTCAGTCGATTATAAGCGAGTGAAGAGATCTGACACAGTTGTTTTTTGCAAGAGTGAATACTGAGTTTATAGAATATGGAATTAACGTGTTATACACCAGTTAAAAAAAAAGTTGAATCATTTATCACTTAACGAAAAGAGTGTTATCCTTAATGTTTACAATTATTTTAAGCAACACAATCCTTCCAATACTGTTGATAGTATAGATGAAATTTCGTCTAAAGTAATGGGATATTCAAAATCAACTGTATATAACATTTTAAAAGAGGAAAAATCAACTGGTATAACGCCACCCAAACCGAGACCAGGAAGACCAAAATTGTCGAAAGTGAATGTGGATGAAAGACAAAACTATAAAAACATGCCGACAAGCATTTCTGGAAGGATATTCAACTGGTTTTAAGGAACCAACGGGTAAAAGTAGACGTTTAATTGTTACCCATATAGGTAGTATGAATGAATTTTTTAAGGAGGGTTTACTTTTGTTTGAATCTAAAAAGACCTGTGATTATCACGAACAGATGACGGGGACGTGTTTGAAGAATATTTCGAACAGATGATTGAATCCATACCTAAAAATTCAGTTATTGTGATGGACAATGCAAATTACCACTCTAGATTAGTTGAACGTTTACCAACTACTCAATGGAGGAAAGATGAAATTGCAATGTGGTTAACTTCTAAGAATTTAATCTTTGACGATACAATGACAAAAGCAGATTTATTAGATCTTGCTAAAATTAATAAACAAAATTATAAAAAATATGTCATTGAGGAGATAGCCAAAAAACCAGGAATTGAAATACTTCGCCTACCACCGTATTATTTCGAGCTAAATCCGATTGAATTAGTATGGGCCGAAGTTAAAGGTAATGTTGCTCGAAATAATACATCTTTTAAATTGTCAGATGTTACTATTCTTTTTCATAAATCAATATCCGAAGTAACGACTGAACATTGGCAAAAATGTATTAATCACGTTATAAATATTGAGAAAAATATGTGTGAGCTTGATCATATAATAGATAGCAGTATAGAACCTATAATAATTCATCCCGGATCAGATAACACTTCGTCTGAAACAGAATATGAGAACGCTTAACTTTAAACTGTAGCTCAGAAGTTTATTTTACATTTTTGAACTAATTACCGTTAACTTCATTGTTTATTTTTTATTTATTTTTTATTGCTAATATAATTTTCATCTTCATTTTCAATATTATTAGTATTAAGAATATTATTGTTTATTAATAGGAATATAAAAAAACTTACAGTTTTTGTGTATCTATTTTACGTTTCAGTATAATTTATTGTATTTTATTATTTTATATTAACTGTATGTTTCACAAATAATAGAATTTTTATTCTTTTTATGTGTATATTTTTATTTTAAACCAGTATTGGATTGGATTAATTTCTTTGTTCTAAATATCCAAATAAATTTAACGCAAACTTTTCTTTTAAGATTACGTTTTAGTTAGAAGATGTGCACGCCTACAATATGTATTTCGAGGTTCGAAGATGAGTATTACTGAGAATTTACTCCAGCTTATTCTTCAAATATACTATAGACGTAATCTTAATTCTTTGTTATATTTTTTAAAAAATTATAAAGCCACTGTTCAGGATAACAAAACTAATTATAAAAAATGAACCTCTAAAAAATGTTAATAGTTGCAGAAACTTAGGAGTCATATATGACTGTACGTTTTCAAGAGCATGTTACACTTTTAGTAAAAAAAGTGCTATTTAGTTATGTGTCAACTGTATAGAAGTAAAGGCATTTTAAACTTTAAATTGCAAATGTTACTTTGTGAAACTATGGTAATGTTAATTCCTTATTATGGGCTCTTGGTATTTTATCCTTGCTTAGATCAAGTTTTTTTTTTTTTTTTTTTTTTTTTTGGCAACACGGTAACCAAAACGTAAACAAATATTTTATTTGTCGTCTGCAATAAACTCAATTTCTGAGAGTTGTAACGGGAAATAAATTATTGAAAATATCCAGTGAACAATATAAGACATTAAGTGAAGGAGAGTGCTAAGAAAAAACTTTAAAATCGGTGAAATTACATCCGAAAACACCAAGGCCCTATAAAAAGTAAGATCGCTGTAATTGATAAGCCTAATTAACATCAAAGCATAGAAACGAAACTCTGACCTTTGAAATTGCGACGTTGCCGTTGTGAGTAGACTTTCGGGGTAGACACAGAAAAATAACAACGGTTAATAAACATAAAATAAATACGGTAAACGCTGTCTTCTCTGAACTGTTGAGGTGGAAGACAGTGTTTGGCGCCGGAAAATGGAAAAATATATGAAAAATTTAGACAGTGATGATACACTTTCAGAAGGAGGGGCAAAAAGGAAGGACAGATATAAAGACAGCGAGGAAGAAGATAACATTTTCAGAAAGAGCAAGAAGTTTTCGAGAACACCAACAAAAACTCCAGAGAAAAAAAATGAGGCAACAAAAATTGATCAATTACTAATAATGGTGAGCCACCTCACCGATGATATTAAGGAAATAAAAAGAAATCAACAAGAATGCAAGGAAACGATAGAAAAGCTCATAATGGAAAACAGAGAGCTGAGAAAAGAAAATTCAGAACTAAAACAAGAAAATATAGAGATCAAGGAGGAACTCAGAGAAATAACAAAAAACATGGAAGTTATGGAAAAACACCGACGAATAAATAACATAGTTATGTACGGCCTAAAGATAGACACATATGAGCAAGCAGGGTTAAAAGGAACAATCAATAATTTCATCAAACAACATATAGGAGTAGAGGTTAAAATAAGGAATGCTCACAAGTTAGGCGAAAAAACATGCCTAATTGAATTGGAAAACCAGGAAGAAAAAAGAAAAATAATGGAAAAAAAGCACAAGTTAAAAGAAATTAAAGAGGACAAAATATATATCAACGAAGATGCAACCACAAAAGAACGAGAAATACAGAAAACAATTAGAAACATTGCTCAAGAAGAAAGAAATAAAGGAAATGAAGTCAAGATTGGAGTAAAAAAAATATGGGTAAATAACAGCGAATGGAAGTGGAATGACAAAGAAGGCGCAATATGTAAAAAAACATCAAAAAACTAGCAACTAAATGTACTACTGGAATAAAGTTGACGAAACAAGCACAGAACAAGGTTAGCGATAATACGAAAAAAGGAAAAAAGAGGAAAAAAAATGATAACGGGACCAAAACACAAGAAAACATTACGAAAAGAACACTTACTTTTGGGAACATGGAATGTAAGAGGCACATATGGAGAAGGCAAACTTAAACACTTGGCGAGAGAAATCGAAAAGTTCCATTTTGACATAGTAGCTTTACAGGAGACGAAACAACTGGGAAATGATATATTAGAAATAGAAGATACAATGTTTTTTAACAGCGGTGGAAAGAATCGAACGTTAGGCACAGGTTTTATGATAAGAAAAGAGCTAAAAGAAGCACTAGTAGAGTTTAAACCAGTAACAGACCGCATATGTAGTATCAGGTTCAAGGGAAAATACCAAAAAATCACCCTCATAAATATTCACGCGCCTTCAGAAGAAAAAGATAATGATGTCAAAGAATGTTTCTACAATGAATTAAACAGAACAATCGAAAATATACCCAGATATGATATGAAAATTATTCTAGGCGACGCAAATGCCAAAATAGGGAAGGAAGAAGTATTTAGACCGACAATAGGAAAATATAGTAAACACAATGAAACTAATGAGAACGGACAATTCCTGATAGATCTCGCAAGAGAAAAAAATATGATCATAATGAGCACATATTTCGAACGAAAAGAAATACACAAGGAAACTTGGATATCGCCAGATAGAAAGACTAAAAACCAAATAGATCACGTGCTCATCGAAAAAGAAGAACAGCAATGTATAAAGAAGATAAGAACATACAGAGGACCAGACGCCGACTCGGATCATTACATGGTGGGCATCAAAATTAAGCAACTGATACCAGAAAACAAAAACAAAATAAAAAAAAAGAAATGTATACATAACCCAATTCGATTAGCAACAAAGAAAGAGCAAGAAATATACGAGGAAACAATGGAAAGAGAACTAAAAAAGATACAAATAGAAGAGCAAACTGAGAACAAATGGGAAAACATAAAGCAAATAATGAACAAAGCAGCAAAAGAATGTAACAAACAAGAGAATAAAAAGAGGAAAGACTGGTTCGACATAGAGTGCCAAAAAGAAATAGAAATAATGAAATCATTAAGGATTGAAATGATCACGAAAGAAACAACAGAGACAAAGAATAGATATAGGGAGCAAAGACAAAAAGTAAAGAGAGTGCTGAGAGAAAAGAAGAGAAAACACATAGAAAATAAGCTAAAAGAAATAGAAGAGAATTACAGAAATAAAAAAATAAAAAACCTATATCAAGGTGCTAGAAATGAAAAAAAAGGTTTCCAACAAAAACCCATATTCGTCAAAAACAAAGCAGGAGATAATATAAGCGGGGAAACAGAAATTGCCGAAAGATGGAAAGAGTATTTTGATGAATTACTAAATGGCAATAATAAGTCAAACCAAAGAGAATGCGTGGAAACAGAAGCAAGAATCGAACACTTAGAAGACATAGAAGATAATTCACCCAGCAAAGAACAAATCGAGGAAATCATAAAAAATCTGAAAAACAACAAATCCCCTGGAAGCGATAACATAACAGCAGAGATGATGAAATATGGTGGAAAACTGCTAAATAATTGGATATACAAGATCATAAAGGAGATATGGATAAAAGAACGAATACCCGAAGATTGGAAGGAAGCCATTATTTGCCCATTACACAAAAAAGGAGACAAAACAGAATGCAGTAATTACAGAGGAGTAGCGTTACTAAATACCGTATATAAAATCCTATCAAAATCCATAAAAGATAAGCTAGAAAAAGAAGTTGAAAATATAATAGACGAATACCAGTGCGGATTTAGACGAGGGAGAAGCACAACGGACCAAGTATTCATAATCAGAGAATTACAAGCACAAAGCTATGAACACAACTTACCAACGATAGCGCTATTCATCGACTTCCAGCAAGCATACGATAGAATAAAAAGGAAGGAATTAAAAGAGACCCTTGAGGAACTGGGAGTTAGCAGAAAGTTGCGTAACATGATACATCTTACTTTAGAGAATACAGAAAACAGAGTCAAAGTAAACAATCATGTATCGGACAAATTTATAGTAAACGAAGGATTAAGGCAGGGCGACCCTTTGTCATCATTACTTTTCAATTTATGCCTAGAAAAAATAATGCGAGAAGCGAAAATCAATAGAGAAGGACTCCTATATCATAAAAGACACCAAGTTTTGGCATTTGCGGATGATATAGTGTTGCTGGCAAGAGGAAAAAAAGAGCTACAGGAGATAGTACAGAGAATAGTAAAAGCAGCAAAGAAAATGGGACTTTACATAAATGAAACTAAAACAAAATGTATGCAGTGGACAGATGATCAGTTCAGGGATGGACAAAAGTTTAAAGTAGAAGTAGAAGAAAGATTATCATACGAATTCGAAATGGTAGAAAGATTTACATACCTAGGTACAATAATATCACGCAAACCTAACATTAAAGAAGAAATACAAGCTAGAATAATGGCAGGCAATAGAAGTGTACATGCTCTTAGTGGAATGTTGAAAAGCAAGTTTTTATCAAGAAAGGCAAAAATACAGTTATACAAAACAACTATACAACCAATAGTAACGTACTGCAGTGAGACATGGACAATGACAAAAAATGAACAAAATTTACTGGAGATATGGGAAAGGAAAATCCTGAGGAAGATATATGGAGGAATAATAAGGGACGGTTTATGGATAAGAAGATCAAATGATGAGTTAAAGAAATTATACAATCAACCTAACATAATAGGAGTCATAAAGGCACAGAGACTAAGATGGCGATGTCACCTAGAAAGGATGCCGAATACGAGGACTTCAAAAAGGGTAATGAACTACACTATAACTTTAAAAAAGAGAAAAGAAAGACCCAAAAATAGATGGAATCAGGAGGTAGAAAAAGATATGGAAGAAATTGGACTACAAGGCCAGAAAAGAAAAATGAATAACAAGAAGGAATGGAGAAAAATCACATATCGAGCCAGAGAAGATCTCAGTACATAAAGAAAAGCGAAAATGAAGAAAGAACAAACTTTTTAAGCCATGGGCCTCTAAGGCCTTTAGTGCTATTGTATATAATAGATCAAGTTTAAGATCAATTAAGGTTGCAAAAAATTCAAAATAATTGTTGCAGATTTGTGTTTGGCATCAGAAAATATGATCGTGTATCATGCAAAATAAAAGAACTTCAATGGTTAACCATAGATAATTTATACAAATATCCCCTTGCCTCATTGATATATCGAATTATTTCGTCATCAAATCCTATTTATTTAATGAACAAATTAGTATTTCGTGGGGACGCTCATAATCTGGATCTGAGATATCCTCATAGTCTTATGCTGCCAAGATATAGACTAGCTGTTTTCCAGCGATCGTTTACTTACAATCCTGTTTTAGTGTTTAATAGTTTAACAAAAAATTTAAGAGGTAAATCTCTTGATTTCATGAAGCAATATTGTTACCATTAGAATTTTTTTTTGTTTTTATTTATCATTCATATCATTTATCACATAACATCACAAATTATTTTCTTTATATTATTTTTCTAGTAGACACATGACTATTTCATTTCAATATTATATTATTATTTATGTCAATTTATAAATCTTTTTTTTTTTCATTTTCTACTTATTTCAAACTGACTTTGTAAACTTGAGGTTAAGTGAAGTAGCTCTAGCTAGACTTCGGCCTTATGTATCTCATGTTTGTAAATTTTTACAGACTAAATAAAGGCAATTTATGCAGATTTAGCCATACGGCTCACACTCCCTCTAAGGGGAAAATTCACTCATCCCAGATACCTAAGGTATCAAAAGGATTGAGCTCTGGTGGGACTCTTTCCATGTTATCGAGTCCTAGGTGACTTGGTATGTCGGTGTATCTCCCAAAAATTTTCGTACGCATCTGGACGTCGAAAGTAATACAGCTTTCTGCATAATCTCATATAGATGTTCATTTAGACCCAGCTTTTTTATGTTTTCTAGGAGGCTCTTCGGGATGACTCCAGTGGTAGAAAGAATAATAGGTATCGTCTGGGTACTTTCCATTTTCCATTGTCTCCTGATTTGTATTTCTAGATCTCTGTACTTGGCGATCTTTTCGTTGTATTTAACACGTAAATTATTGGTGTTGGGTATCGCCACATCAATAAGTGTTGTTTGCCTAGTAAATTTATTAACTAGTATGAGATCGGGTCTATTATGGGCCACTGGTTGGTCTGTAAGCACAGTGCGGTCCCAGTATAGCTTGTAGTTGTCATTTTCAAGCATTCTATCAGGGACGTATTGATAATAAGGAAGATGGTCGGTTTGGATAAGTCCCAGTTTGTCAGCTAGTTCTTGGTGGATAATCTTTCCTACTGAGTCATGACGTTCTTTATAATCAGTACCGACAAATACCTGGCAGCCACCGGTAAGATGTTGGATGGTTTCTTGGACTTGGCATCCATATCGGCATTTGTCATTTTGGACTTGAGAATCTTTAACAATATATTTCAGGTAATTTTTAGTTGGAATAACCTGATCCTGAACGGCAAGTAGGAAACCCTCAGTCTCGGGAAACATCTTTCCTGATGTCAACGAATAGTTCGACGCTGTATTGTCGACATATTCTTGGCTGATCTCATTAAAATGTCGCCCATGCAGGGGTTTACTCATCCAGGCGCGCATTTTGTCTTGCTTAGTCAGGTGGTTTATGCGCATTTCTTGTTTCCTCAGTTTAAGCGGTGTCGTATCATCTACTGCGCAAATTGCTCGATGTAAAGTAGATGTCTCAGCCTGTACCTGAAAATAAGTTCTTAAATTAGCAATTTGTTTATCCAATTGCTCACCTATATCCATAAGTCCTCTTCCCCCTTGATACCGCGGTAATGTTGTTCTCTCTACTGCACTACGTGGATGATGTTTTTGCGCCTTTGTGAGAAGTGTTCTTACTTTCCGCTGAAGACCCTCTATGTCCGTTTTTGAACACTTTATAATACCAAATGAGTAGCTCAGCGCGGAACAGGCGTACGTATTTAATGCCTTAAACAAATTTTTACTATTAAGATATGATCGATTCCGCGCTTGTTTTACTCCGAGATATTTGTACATATCATTTTCACCCATTGCCTCGATGTTTTGGTCATCTTGCATATCGAAACCTCCGGACTGAACCTTTCCTTTGACTATGTTTAGTATACGGCACTTGTCTAGTCCAAAATTCATACTGATATCATTTGAGAAATTTTCTACAGTTTTTAGCATTTCATCTAGGTGGTTTTGAGTGGAAGCCATTAATTTTAAATCATCCATATACAACAGATGATTAAGCTTCGCTACAACAGTGTTGTTATTTTTGATGCTAAAACCTGAGTCAGTAGAGTTCAGCAGCTGAGATAGTGGGTTCATTGCTAGGCAAAACCAAAGTGGACTCAACGAGTCCCCCTGGAAAAGCCCCCGGTTAATAGGGATATCTTCAGTTTCGATATTAATTTCACCCGGTATTTGAAGGTGAATTTTAGTCTTCCACTCTGCCAGTATATGCATACATACATATATATTTAATTTCATTAAATTTTACTTACTTTTATATAATTTTATTTAGTTACATTTAATTTTATTTAATTTTTATATTTTATTATAGTTGTTTATAATTTTATTTTATTTTTATTTAAGTTTATTTAATTTTGTTGATTTATTATAGTTATTTATAAATTTTTTATAATTGTTGTATAATTTTTATAATTTTTTCTTTCAATTTATTTTATTTTATTTTATTTATTTCATTTTATTTCATTTTATTTCATTTTATTTCATTTTATTTCATTTTATTTCATTTTATTTAATTTTATTTAATTTTATTTAATTTTATTTCATTTTATTTCATTTTATTTTATTTTATTTCATTTTACTTCATTTTATTTTATTTTATTTCATTTTATTTCATTTTATTTCATTTTATTTCATTTTATTTCATTTTATTTCATTTTATTTCATTTTATTTCATTTTATTTCATTTTATTTCATTTTATTTCATTTTATTTCATTTTATTTCATTTTATTTCATTTTATTTCATTTTATTTCATTTTATTTTATTTTATATCATTTTATTTCATTTTATTTTATTTTAAATCATTTTATTTCATTTTATTTCATTTTATTTCATTTTATTTCATTTTATTTCATTTTATTTCATTTTATTTCATTTTATTTCATTTTATTTTATTTTATTTCATTTTATTTCATTTTATTTCAATTTATTTCATTTTTTTTTTTCATGTTATTTAATTTTTTTTTAATTTAATTTAATTTTATTTAATATTTTTTAAATAATTCAATTTATTTTATTTAATTTCAGACAAATATTTTAAAATTAAAATTAAGCAAATCGATTCAGTTGTTCTCGAGTTGTGATAAAATAAATACTTACTTACTTACTTAATCAGTAGACCCATTTGTACCTTTCGGTGTTGGGCCGTTTAAAATACAATTCATTACATTACACTATTTGACGGTCTTCTGAGGTGTCCTAGCTCTTAACGAACTTTCTCCTTTCCTTCCTATTGGATGCCATCTGTGTTGCTTCCTGCCAAGTCTTACCCTTACTCTGTAGTATCTGCGAGATGTCACTGTTCCATTCTTTAATGGGTCTTCCTCTTCTGTTCTTCCCTATTGGTTTGGCGTCCCACACTCTTTTAACTTGTCTATTATTGTCCATCCGGGTTAGATGTCCGAACCATGCCAATTTTTTCTCTTTGATTGTCTCGAGTATCGGTTTGATTTTGAGTCTTTCTCTTATTTCTTCATTTCTGATTCTATCAGTTCTTTTTACTCCTATCGTTCTTCTGAGGTATTTCATCTCTGCTGCCTGAATTCTGCTCTGATGTCTTTTGTTTAATATCCAATTTTCTGCTCCATATGTCACTGTAGGTCTATATATTGTTTTGTATATTGTCATCTTGGTCTTTGTTGATATTTCTTTGTTATTAAGGAATCCTCTATTTAGTGCTTGGAATAGTTTTCCTGTGTTTTCCATTCTGTTGTTAAGGTCATCCTCGATGTCTCCTTTGTTGTTGATTACTGTTCCTAAGTATTTGTATGAATTTGTCTGTATTATTTTTTGTTGGTCTATCATTACTTCTATTTGATCTTCCGTCCCTTGTTTCCTTGATATTTTCATTATTTGAGTCTTCTCTTTGTTTACGTTTAGGTTGTATTTGCTTGCTTCTAGGTTCCATTTCTCTAAGTTGTATTTCAGTTTTTCTGCAGTTTCCGCAATTAATACTATGTCGTCTGCAAATATACACATCTCAGCATTTATCATTTGCATTCTGTTCCAACCGATGCAGTATTTCTTGAATGTTTTCTTACATTCTTTCACTATCTCATCTATAACATTTATGAATAGTAGTGGGCTGAGACTTTCCCCTTGTCTAACTCCTTGGGTTGTTTCGAGATAAAATAAATAAATTATATAAAATTATAAGTTTATGTGTATGTATATTATTTATATTACGGTATACCGCAAGGTTGCTACACTCGTTTCAAATTTTCGGGTCACACTAAATAGAATTTCGATCCTCTCCAAGCATCATATTGAACGATAAGAATTATCGTATTTGCTTTGAAAATTTGAAAAACTTTTTGCCTGTATCCTCTTTAACCTTATTTTGAGGTACTTCATGAAAGTAATTATGTAAAAAAATCTCTTGGGAATATTTTTCCGAAGGAACCCGAGCTGTCTTGTCTATATGGAAATTTTCAGAAATACCCCACAGCGATAAAATTAAATGGTTTTTTAATAAACAATATTAGATATGGTGATAAAGCTATAATAACAGTTGATAATAATTTAGAAAGAATCATGGATATTAAGACGCATTGAAGAATATAAACACTCATTCAAATCAACCCATTTTGCAAAAATTAGTAAAAACAACAATACTGTGTAACGAAACAATTCCGGTAGAAGGTCAGCATAGAGATGAACGAGTACACGTGCTGGAGAACATTATTAACAGAAAATAACAACTTTGTCTTCTTCTTGGCATTCTTTATCGAGAGACTTAATTAAGATTCAAAAGTCTTGCTTGCTACCAATCTCCCTATTTCCTTCTATTACAAAACACAAGACGAATAGCTGATAAACTGTGTAGACAATAAAGAATATGTGTTTTTCGGTAAAAATGATTTATATCGTAGCTGACGTATTTTATTCCAACATAGATTTGAGTTTATCCCAGATACTTTGTAAAACATAACCCTTAGAATTATATTCCTTGTCTACATTTTCTTCTTACAAGTTCCCAATCAATAACGTATCTGTCTCTTTGTATTAAAATCTTTTCTGCGACGCGTTACCGGAAAAATCTTGAAAGTTTTCAAAGCTAAAATCCTGTCAATTCCTATTTACAAGTTGATTCCCACGAACATTTCACATATCGCGTGTCTTAACCTTAAATAGATTTTATTCTTTAAGGCTGTCCTTGTGCAGCTTTGCCCTAGAATGTCGGTATGCCATCCCACTAAATGGAGGCATTGGAAATCAAATTGGCATTCTCCGCTAGGCTGTCTTGCACGTCATTGCATCGGTCGAGTAGATGGTGCAGTAATGATCAGGTTATTGGGACTTTGGTGCTTGGCTGCTGTTTAAATCCATTACTTTAATTGTAGGGTTGTCTTTAAAGAAATATTAGATGCAGCATATTACTGGGAATAGTAATAATAAAATATAGAAGGTAAGTGTTTTTTTCTTAAGGTTAATTCAAAATAAATATGTTTAGTACTAATTTGAAAATATTTTAATATCAGTTTTTTAATTTTCAAACTACTTTTAATTGCGTTTTTTTAATTCTCCACTTAGTTGTTGTTGACCATGGAGCTCGTGGATCTATTTTAATCATGATGCACAACTTGCTACTGTTTAAAAGGTATATTCAGAAATTGCACTATAATATACAATAGAATAGCACTTAATATTTCAATAAATTCGTTTTCTAGATTTTTCAAATCCGGAGAAAATACAAACCTTAAGGTCAGAATAAACTTTCAGGTAAATACAGAAAAAAACTTAAATACTCCACCAACCCACAAATTAAATAAATATGACAATGTAATCTTGTATAAATATAGATTTAGCCCAGATATACAAGAGTATGTCTAGCCTATTATGATGATAATGATAGATATAGTCTACTATTTTATATCATGGATCAAATGTGTTCCCCAATATTAATTTAGAGTTTACAGTTTAAATTATGTAAGGCTCTCGGCCTGACATAATGCAAACTATAAACCTATTGTGCTGCTATTTGACACTTGAAGCTCCTTATTCGATCCTATCTTCGCAATTAGCTTCCATAGCCTTGACAATCGTCCTTACATATAGGCTTATGTTTTTGGTGTTTCCTCACGAATTGTAGATACTGCAGCTTTGTGAGACATTCCCACTAACATAAGACGTGCAGATCGGATGCAGTTACATCTAATACAGGAGCAGTTAAAGATGACTATTATAGAAGAATCGAATTCCGTGAAATCATTATGAAACATTGTGACAAAGATCATAGTTTCATAGAAAAGGTACTTTTTTCAGATCAAGCTGCTTTTATGCTCAACGCTTACTTAAACCACAAGATATATAGATACTGAGCAAGTGAAACTTCACACTGTATAGAAAAATGTAGGACATAATGTATTGAGATTGTTAATGTTTTGGGCCGACACTATATAAACAATCATATAATAAAACCGTAATTTTTTGAGTAAAACTTAAGTGCCTCTCGTTACCTAGAATTTCTTCAGGATTAACTGATTTGTGGTTTCAAGAACTACGAAATTACTAAAATAAGCAACTCCCAAGTTGCTACCTAATAGGAGATTGGATAGCAAAAATAGGAAAAATTAAATAGATGATTATTTGAAAGGAACGACATGTGAGCATGACTTTGTCAAACGAAATAAACGAAGTGAACGGCTCCTTCAATTTGTCATCGATATGAATCTTAGTAAAGTAAACACAATCTTTAAACATTATCCGCGGAGATTATCAACATGGTATTCACCTGGAGGTCGACACAAGAACCAAATAGATTATATTCTTGTCATTAAACGATGGAGGAGCTTAATAATCAACGTGAAGACAAAACCAGCTTCAGACTGTGGTTCCGACCACAAAATGTTACAAGCAGAATTTCGCATTAAGTTACACAGTAAAACACTCACAAATAAAAGACAAACATTGATTCCAAATCACCCGAAATAAGTAAGATAATCATTAGCAGAAACTGACTTACTAGTGACTACCGGAGACCCTGACAAAACGTAGGAATACACAAAGAAATGGATTACCGAAGCCATCAACAATAGTAATTCTAAAGACAAAACAGCTAGGAAAAAACTTTGGATGACTCAAGAGACCCTCAATCTTGTAGAAGAAAGACGAAAACTTAGAAACTGCACATCAAATTCAAAACAAAATAGAAATATGCACCATAAATATTCTTCTTCTTTGGGTGCCGTGTCCGTATTCAGACGTTGGCCGTCATCATGTTTACAATTTCCTGAAACCTTGATCTGTCGGCTGCTGCGCAAAATAATTCTTCTACTGTGGAACCACACCATTGTCTAATATTACGCAGCCATGAAAGTTTCTTTCGACCAATCCATCTCTTTCCTTCCACTTTTCCTTGTATTATAAGGTGAAGTAGATTGTATTTAGGTCCTCTAATTATATGGCCGAAGTATTCTGTTTTTCTCCTCTTTATGGTGTTTATGAGCAGACGTTTTGAATTGATCATTTGAAAAACATCTTCATTGGAAGTGTGCGAAACCCACGATATCTTTAGGATTCGTTTATAGCACCACAATTCGAATGCTTCTAACTTGTTTAGCATTGTGGTTTTTAACGTCCATGTCTCTCAACCATACAATAGGATGCACCACACATAATATTTCAGGACCTTCTTACGAATATTCATCGACAGGTTTCTGTTGCATAAAACTGGTTTCCAGGTCATAAAAGCCTTACGTGATATTTCGATCCTGGTTATTATCTCTTCATCAGAGTCACAATTTACATTTAACCAGCTGCCAAGGTATTTGAAATGATTTACCCTTTCGATCTTCTTTCCATTAAGAGAAATCAGACCTTGATCTATATTGATCTTTCCAACTGCCATCCACTTTGTCTTTGAAATGTTGATTTTAAGGATTCTCCGATAACTTGCTTTACTGACTAGATTTAGTAATGTTTGGAGATCTTGTAAATTTTCTGCAAGAATGGCTGTATTGTCAGCGTATCTAATATTGTTGATTACTTCTTCACCTAGTCTTACTCCCTCTTGTCTGTCATCCAAAGCCTCCCTAAAGATTACTTCAGAGTACAGATTAAAAAGAGTGGGCGACAAAACACAACCCTGCCGTACTCCACGTTTGATGGATATTTTTTCAGTCGGACTGTCTTCAATTTGGATAGAGGCTACTTGATTGTAATATAAGTATTTCAGCAGTCTTATATCATAGTGGTCAAGTCCTGCTGCCCGTGTTGTACTCTGTCGAACGCCTTCTCGAAGTCGATGAAACAAACATAAACATTCTTTCAGAATTCACAACTTTTTTGTAATAGAACGCGCATACAGAATAGTGCCTCTCTAGTTCCTAGACCGTTTCTAAATCCAAATTGCTTATTACCCATCCTACTTTCGCGTAGAAGGAATACTCGGTTTTGTATAATTCGTAAGAGTATCTTCAGTGTGTGACTCATCAAACTGATTAGTCTTAAATCGCTGCATTTGGTGGGCCTGCTTTTCTTTGGTAATGTTATAAACAGTGATTCTAACAAATCATCTGGTATTTTTCCTTCGTTGTAAATTTTGTTGAAGAAAGTGGTTAAGCAGGCAATGCTTTCCTCATCCTAAAGTTTAAGTAGCTCAGCAGGAATTTGATCTGGTCCAGGTGCTTTATTGTTTTTGGCTTGCTTTATTGCTTTTTTGACTTCCGAATTCAGTATACTGGGACCTCTGTCTAACTGGTTGTCACAGGCAGTATTTGGAGCATTTTCTCTAGAAGCATCGTCAAAAAGGTCAGTGATGTATCTCTCCCATTCTTTGCACTGTTATTCGTGATCACAAATTTTTCCGTCCGCGCTTTTAAGTATGTGAGCATTTTTCTGTTTTCTAATTCTGGCAGTATATTTAAGTTTCTTGTGGAGGTTGAAACTGCCATGCTTTTTTTGGAGGTCTTCTATTTCTTTACATAAATTCTCAAGCCAGGATTCTTTGGCTTACTTAATTTTTCTTTTTATGCGTTTATGGATTTCACGGTATTCGATAATATTTCTATTTTTGTGTTGCTGTCGAACTTCCATCAGGTCTAGAATTTCTTGTGTCATCCACTCATTTTTTGCCAACATGGTAGGTGTTTTTAAAGACTCTTGTACGTTCTCTAAAATCGAGTTTTGAATATCATACCAGCATTCGTTAATGGTTCTGTTTTCGTTTGGTATATTTGATATTCTGTGTATTTTACTATTTATCTGCTGTGATATGTGTTCGCGCGTTTGATAATATTCGCACCATAAATACAACAATAAAACACTTGTGCAGAAGAGACAAAAATAATTATATTAAAAACATATGTGTACAACTAGAGAAACATGCTGACTGCCATGTTACCGAAAAGGTAACTTAGGAGCTCTGAAAAATCAAAAGAAACATATGAAATTAAATAAATTTGCAGTAAAAATTATTCTATAAAAATTTCTCTAGGATATTGCTCTGATGTTATTTTTTTATAAAATTAACAAAAAAAAATTATAAAACCCAAAAAAATTTTTATATATTTTTGTTTATAATTTTTTTATTTGTTATTTTACAATTGAAAGTAATAATTTTTGTAGGGTTGCTAGTTTAGGAGATACAGCGCAAAAACACTTTCTTTCCTTTTTCTAAGATGGCGGCAAAAGGACGGCATCTTATTAAGATGAGGCAAAAGGGTGACGAACCCACAAACTTAAAGTTAAGCTTATACTTTTTATTCTTTTAAAACATCAAAAGAATAAAATTAAGTCCTCTAAGAAATGCACGCTGGGGCATAAAAAATGTAACATTTCAATGAGCTATATATCTCTAGAAAAATATGTTTGTCTCAAACTAACACTTATAAGCTTCAAAATTGGTGACGTTGACATATATGTCGGAAATATCGTGCTAAACGAGCAGAACCTGCAATTTAAAATCAAAGTATATTCATTTTTAGGTACATTTTTATAGTTTCCACTTACCTTAATTTTATTTCCATTGCATGACTTGCATTTTAAATAGACTTTCAAAATAATAAACCTAATACCACTATAAAATATGGTATAATTTGTCAGGTATACACGCTCTAATAAATCTCACTTGTAAATAAATAAATCAAGACTGCAGAATTGCTTTACGAAAACGGGTGCAGTTTTAAAGCTAAAATAAAACTTTATGTGCAGTTATATCTTGTTGGTATATATTTAGTTGAGGCTGTTTAATATGTATGCTTTGATTTTTAGTAAATACATTATTTTTTAAGTGTCGTGCTTAAATATAAGTTAGTTATCAATGGCTTAATTTGAACTACATGTAGAAAAAATTTTAGTCCCGTACTGATTCTTCTTCTTTCATTCAATTATAACGTACGTAGATATGTACAGCGAATCTGCTTCAGCCCAAACTGTTTCTCGTTTCTTTTGCACTAGTAATTTCTGTCAATCCAATCATCATCATCATCATCATTCAATCTTCGTTTATCCACTGCTGGACATAGATCTCCCTCATAATTTTCCATCTATTTCGATCTTGTGCCTCTTGCATCCAATTCCTATGACAACGTTTTAGATCGTCAGTCCAACGTGTTGGTGGACGACCTCTGCTTCGGTAGGCATCATCTCTTGGTCTCCATTCCAGTATCCGCTCTGTCTATCTATTATCTGTCATTCGAGCCACGTGACCTGTCCAGTTCCATTTCAGTGTTGCTACTCTCTCTACTTCATCAGCCACTTCTGTTCTTTGTCGTAGCTGGCAATTTGGGATCTTGTCTCGTAGTGAAACGCCCAACATAGCACGCTTCATCGCCCTTTGACACATACGGATCTTTTAAACTGTTCTCCTTGTCATGGTCAACGTTTCCGCACCGTAAGTTAACACTGGCAAAACACACTGAATAAACGTTTTTCTTTTAAGGCATATTGGTATATCAGACGATTTTAAAATATGGTTCAGCTTGCCGAAGGCTGCTCAAGTCAGTCTTATACGACGGAGAAGCTCAACGGTTTGGTTATCTTTTCTATGCGAATCTCATGACCTAGGTACTTATAGGCCATTACCTGGTCTATGGATCTTGTTCATACGCATATATCTTCGCTGACTACAAGATTTGTCATCATTTGGGTTTTAGATATATTTATTTTCAATCCCCCTTCTAGCGAGGAAAGGTAGAGCTGATTTAAAAGTTCTTTGGCCTCATCTATCTCATCAGCTATTAGTACAATATCATCTGCAAACCTTAGATGACTAAGCTTTTCTCCGTTTATGTTTATGCCCTTGTCGGTCAGTTTTGCCCTTTTACATATATATTCCAAAAGCGTAGTGAACAGTTTCGGCGATATGGTGTCTCCCTGGCGTACTCCACGTTGTATCAGGAATTTCTGGGTTTGACGATCACCCACTCTAACACTGGCTATTGCGTTTTGGTATATGTGTTAAATTATATTGTCAATCCAATCATTTTTAACTAATTCCTTTCCTGCCATTGCTTCTTGGACATCAAAATTCTAAGTCTTTTTTGGCCTCGTTCGTTTCTTTCTTCCAACGGAAGCCCACTGCCACACTCTTTCCAGTCATCTAACCTTTTTTATTTTCTGGAATTGTCCATACCACATAAGCTGCTTCCTATTAATCGACACTTGATATGAAAAACATATTAACTCACTTTTGCTTAGTGTAGAGGAGAGCGATTAAAAAAATTGTCACCTTCTCTTTTTTTACTTCGTCAGCTTTAATATTTTTTGTAGTTTTCTTAATTCATATTTTATATAACTTTTTCGCCACTTTTCACTTTTACGTATCACATTAGGTCGAGTTACAATACCAAATTTCTTAAGAATTTTAGGCGAAGATCATTATATCTGGTTTATACAATGACATTTCAACAAAATATGTTTCTTTGATTAGGTGTATATAAATGGCAGCTAATGAGTAAACGTTTAATATTAGTTTTTTTATTGATTTTACCTTAAAACATGATTTAGTTAATAAAAGTTAATAACATAATATCTGTTAGATTTATTTATTAAAAAATCAGCACTTACAAATTATAAAACAGTTTATAATACTTAATTCATAAAAACAAAATTACCCCTAAAAACTTGTATTCAGAATCATCATCCGAATATTGTGTTTGTTGAGAGTGTGGAAAATTTAAGTAACAACAGCAATATGGCTCTGGTATAGCTTCACTAAATGAAAAAGCAAAAAGATCTGTATATTTTGAAGTTGTTATGGAAAGTAATTCATTATATGCTAAAGAATTTTGTAGTTTTCATAAATCTTGTATATTTTTTATTCAGGATTTGGTAGCCCTTTATCTCACATTTGGTTTGCATTTTAGGTTTATAAACGATTCTTTATATATTTTTATGTATTGTTCTTTCGGCCAGAAAAGGCGTTTATTTATGTCTATATCCGAATTCGGTATTTTGTTTAACCTTATCTAACTTAGTCTTTTTTAATTGTATGGTTTTCCCTTGACTTCAGTACACCTTATCATTGTATACCACTGTTGTGGAATATAAACCACTTGGTTTTTTTTTCTTCACTTGATATTGACATACATTGAATAACCCTTAGATTGCGAGTCACCCACCTCAAAAAACGATTCTGTAATAATAATATTTATGACCTTTGCTGCATAAATTTTAATTAGAAATATTATTCGAATTCGATTTTGTCCTCCACAATAATCTAAATAAAATATAAACTTTAATGCTCCGCCAGCAACATTTCTCTTAATAAAATCAAATATCAAAGTCCAATCTATTAAATATCAAATTCCAATATCAAAGATAGTAAAATTATACACTTTAAACTTCCTTTTAGAATAAAACAATGATATCTCTAATTGGGGCGTAGTTAATATTTTTGCAAATCAAAGCAGGCAGTTTCTGTTTTCTTAGAAACCTTTTTATCACGATTTTTGGCTTCACGTGCAACACATTTGTTTGCAATATGTAAAGCATATTCTTTTTCTATTTAGTCTTTTTCTGTTTTAGTGTCTGATTACAAGTAACACACTGATCTCTTTTCGGTGCAAAAAAAAACGATATTAAACTCAGTATTGAATATGTGTCTGTACTAGCTTTTGGTGGTTGGCTTATCGCATAGGGTTCTCTAAACTTCATTAATTATACAGTAAATACAATTTGGAAATGGGTAAAGACTCTTTAAAATACATCTTAGTTGTTCTTTTTCTTACGTAGGAAGATTCTTTTGCTGGAATAGAGATTATATGCGCAGGATTGGATTATTTATTATTTTTATCTACAGCATTTGCTCTGTTCATACGGCGACCATGCATATCTCCACCTTCCTAAATAGCAATTTGGATAGCTTAGTTAACCACATATCTAATAACCAGTGTCCAAAAATATTTTCTTACAAACTTGGAGTTCAGTTAAAGTTAAAATTGTTAAGCTGACAAGAAATAAGCATACTAAATAATAAGGTTATGTCTCTGGAAAGCAATAACACTAAGAATATATCCAGTGCTGTTTAGTATGAAGTCCAGTAATACATAGAAAAATCTTATAATCTTATGATTTACAATATTCCTGAATGAAATAAACCCATCTCAATGTATTAATTATAAAAGAAATAAAGTAATTAGGATTTTTAATAGATTTGGTTTTGAGCGACATGAAGCTACTATAAGTCGAGTTATATGAGTAGGCAAACCGCCATGTAATAATACGCCCATCAAAGTCATATGTAATTATGCCATAATTAAAACTAGCGCTTAAATATGGAGGTAAACTTGGAAGAACTACATTCAAAGATCTCCAAGGACCAGACAAAAATGTAACAAGATGCATACAAGGCTGATAAAAGAGAATTAATGAAAAAAACATCTGCTGGGGAGACTAACTTATTATTATTTACCTTAGTAGTATACCAACCATGGTAGTACCTAAAAAAATGAGTCTCTAACCCAGAAACTGTATACTACCAAAATATTGGTGGTCTACGTCCCAAACGTTTTGATATCCTAAAAAGTAGTTCATGATGCTCTGATGATATAATTATTTAAGCAGCCAAAAGTAACTTAAATAATAGCATCATCATCATTTAATCTTCGCTTATCTACTGCTGGACATAGATCTCCCTCATAATTTTCCATCTATTTCGATCTTACTGCCTCTTGCATCCAATTCCTATGACAATGTTTTAGATCGTCAGTCCAACGTGTTGGTGGACGACCTCTGCTTCGGTAGGCATCATCTCTTGGTCTCCATTCCAGTATCCGCTTTGTCCATCTATTATCTGTCATTCGAGCCACGTGACCTGCCCAGTTCCATTTCAGTGTTGCTACTCTCTCTAGTGCATCAGCCACTCCTGTTCTTTGTCGTAGCTGGCGATTTCGGATCTTATCTCGTAGTGAAACGCCCATCGCCCTTTGACACATACGGATCTTTTGAACTTTTCTCCTTGTCATGGTCAACGTTGTCGCACCGTAAGTTAACACTGGCAAAACACACTGATTAAACGTTTTTCTTTTAAGGCATATTGGTATATCAGACGATTTGAAAATATGGTTCAGCTTGCCGAAGGCTGTCCAAGTCAGTCTTATGCGATGGATAAGCTCAACGGTTTGGTTATCTTTTCCTATGCGAATCTCATGACCTAGGTATTTATAGGCCATTACCTGGTCGATGGATCTTGTTCCTACGCATATATCAGAATATCTTGTTCTACAAGATTTGTCATCATCTGGGTTTTAGATATATTTATTTTTAATCCCTCTTTTAGCGAGGAAAGGTAGAGCTGATTTAAAAGTTCTTTGGCCTAATCTATCCTATCAGCTATTAGTACAATATCATCTGCAAACCTTAGATGGCTAAGCTTTTCTCCGTTTATGTCTATGCCCTTGTCGGTCAGTTTTGCCCAGTTTTTGCAAATAATAGCATAATGGATAGTAAATAAAAGTATAAAGGTTGTATCATTTATATAAGTTTTATGTAAGTAATGGAAACAATAATACAAGTAAGAAATTAAGTAAAGGTGGAGTTCTAATATTTAATAATTACAATTTTCAATCTCAGTTTATTTCTATTATTGAAGATCGCATAAAACATCTTTATATTTTGTGCCAGGTCCAGGCGTCTCAATTTGCTATAGGGGATGTTTACAGTTCTTCTCAAAAGACTCGTGAGTCTTATATCCAACACTGCCACTCCATCACACGTAATAATACTCCATCAAAAATATTGTTCAGCTGTTTTCCTCAGTTAATATCCATATATTTGGTAACTACACTTTACCCAATTTTCCGAACGCTTTATGGTCTAAAGACAAGTGTGGTGTATTGGTTTATTGTCCAGAAAGAGATCCAGCTGTGAATGTTGCTCAAACACTTGGTTATTTAAAATTTTATCAATATAATTATATATAAAATGACAAAAATGGATTTGGTGAATGATATTTTTGGATTTACTTTTTTCCAGTGATGGAAAACTGAATGTTATAAAAGCGAGTAATCCTTTAAATTTAAGTCTACATCATATTGCATATGAATGAACACAATGTATAAATTAAATTTTTAAATTATTTTCTGCTTGTCGGGCAATAAAGAAAAATTTTCACATACTTTTACAAAGAAAAAAATCATCATCATCATTGGTGCTACAGCCCTATAAAAGAGCCTCGACCTTTCCAAGTCTATTACGCCAGTCAGTTCTATCCATTGCCAACTGTTGCCAGTTTGCTGTGACTATTTGTCTACTAAAGAAAAAAATAGAATTTTATAATTATATAACTGACTGTTATATTTAAAAATTAACTTTAAATTGTAATTTAAATGTATATCTATTATTAGTTTGAAGTAGTAAAAATGATAAAGGTACTTATAGATATAATTCCATAGGAAACGGCATTTAAAGGAAGATTATAAAAGCGGCATTTACAATTAAAAATCGACCTACTTCAAGATTTTTTTTTTTTCAAATTAATTGTTTTCAGAATAATAAATTGTTTTTCCTGTTAGCTCGGCTCTGTATAAATAAATAATAATATAAACTACAAAAACTTTTATTAATCTCAAAGAACCAAATCAAGGAAATCAACATACATAATATGTTCTTGTAGACAATGCTACTAACCTTTCTGTCTAGCACTGATTAATTTGTCCCGCGAATACATTATCTGGTTTTCGGTGCATTGTTAATGAAAATCCACAGTCCGAATTCACATTGTGTGTATATATTAATCGGGTATTAATACTTCGCCAAAATTCGTCGACGAATGAGTCATTTCCTCCCGACATAACCCTCCATTAATAATTCTCTCCCACTTTCGACTCTCTGCCGGCTCGAAAAGTTGGGGAAAATGTAGGGCACGAACTGGGCCCTAAATTTTGTTAGTAAAGAACTTTCATAGCATCGAGCCAATGTCTTACCGTTATTAAATTGAGCGACAGTGGTGTTCTTTATTGATTTCTAGATCTACACAACCAACCGAGCTAGTTCTTGTGAAAAATTATTTCATACTTTGTCGTCTGCGACTAAATGGGCTATTAAAACAAACTTTCTGGGTAAAAGTCACGAAAGAAACTGCGTTTGTTAAAAATAAATATACGAACCCATAACGATATTGGTTCTTATTTTTTTATCATACATTTATTTTCCTAATGGATGATTTTATCAACTTTAAGAGCTATTGTTCTGTTAGATAGATAGGTAGATGGATAGATAGATAGTTTATTTGACTATCATTTACACAAAGTTAGTAGCAAGTCAAAAGTACAAATTATAAATATAAAATATTACAAAAAATTAAACAATACATTAAAATTACAAACATTAAAAGGGTACAATAACAACAGCGTAATATAGTTAAATAGTTATTTATTGTACAAGACGATAAAATTGTAATTTATCTTCGATAATGCGATTTAATCTTCGTGTGCAATACAACATTTTTTTCTATAGCAAGACTTCAAGTTCAGGTAAAAAATAGAATTTCAAAGAAAATTGTAATTTTTAGCACAAAAATTGCAATTGTGTTGCTCCGTTGCTAGGGATATGAATTACTCTGTCAACAAATGTCATACAAATGTTACGTTTTGGTTTTTATGGCGTTATGTGTACAAAGTGAATAAATTGGAAATGGACGGAATATCATCTATTGCAGAATCTTACATTGAAAAGTCAATAAGCAATAAGATTGCTGTATCCAAGTGTATACTTGGCGGACCAGAAAATCAATCCAGTACCTTGAATCAAGTGTTTAAGCAAACGAGTACAAGTTGTGATGCTCCAAAAACAGATATTTCTAATAATGTTAATTGTAAAATTTCAGTTGTTTTTAATCCTTAATGTGTTTGAATTTGTAAATTTTATTGAATAAAAAAAAGTTAAAACATTTTATTTACTCTTGCTGTTAAAGTGTCACTTTATCTACCCTTGCGGTCAAAGTAATACTTTATCTACTCAAAACAGTTGTTATAGCAACACTTGAACATTAGCTATGGAAAAATTAATATTAAATTTAGTTATGTTGCAGCTTGGACATTTAATTATACATTCTCGTAATATTCATCCAGTGTATAAGGACACATTATCACTAGATACTCTTTAACTTGGTTTTTTAAAAGCTGTAGTTAAATTAATGTTTTTAAATTTTTGAGGAAGTTTATTATATAGTAGTAAACCACAGACAGCAGATGACTTCTTACTTATTTGTAAATATCGATAGGGTACTACAAACTGTCTCTTATTTCTTGTGTTGTGTGAGTGAATAGTGTAGTTATAGTAATAGTTAGGAATATTAAAAGAAATTACGATCGTGGGTAATTAAAAAATGACAAGAGAGAAAGAAAGTGAGTGAATCCTACTGTTACATAAAAAAGTTCTTTGATTCTTATGAATTAATATCAATAATTCCAAAATGTAAATTCCATACGCTGTTAATATATTTAAATCCCTAAATAAGCTTATACAAGACCAACTATACAGGACGCCGGCAGTACATCTCAAAATACGCTTTGGACCTTGCAAATGTCCTTTATACTAGAAGAGCCACTCCAGACAGTTATACCGTAACTCATTGTCGGTTGTACTTAAGCAAAATAAAAAAAGACGAAGATGGTGCAGACTAAGTCTTCTACCCAAATTTCTCACTTGATAACACTTAAAGTTGAGTTTTTTACACACATTCCAACAACGAGTCTTAAAAGATAAATGATCGGGCCCAATATTAAGCCCTGTAATACTCAATTCTTATTAACAATCGGACCAGATATTGAAATGTTAAAGTTATTTTTTACTTAAATTATTTGGTGTCGGTCTTTCAGATAGGGCACCTATCTACAACTGGAGATAACTCTACTAACACCATATCAATACAATCTATCGAGTAGTACGTCGTATTGCACACAATTAAAAGCACGACTGAGGTCACAACAAATGGCAGTTGGATTTCCACTGTTTGGAAAGTAGAAAATTTATTTCGAAATCCATGTTGATGTTTTGTGATAATTCGGTGGATATCAAAAAATAATAAAAGTTGATTTAGCATTGTATATTTAATAATCTTAGATACCGCAGATGGAACAGACAATGGTCGAAAATTTGACTTTAATTTAATATCACCTTGTTTTAATACCGGTAAAATAATAGAACTTTTTAGCATACTGGGAAAAACACCATAATTGAAATAAGCATTTATAATGTGAGCAAGTGGTGTCAAAATCTAAAACGCAATTCTCTTATCCACCTAGGCAAGTATAGGCAAGTGACAATTATTTGCAAATATCCACAAGGAAACTAAGTACCTGTAGCTGGTTGTATACTATGTATCACAAAAAATTTATTAAAAAATTCTTTATGAAAAGTATATAATTAAAACACCCAATCGGGCTATATCACAGAATGTTTTCGGAATCAATATTCCATCATCAGTGTATCCTAAAAGTAGATAACCACTTTAATTAAAGAAAACATGAAATTTAAAAATTTTGACCAAGGTTAATACAAAATGTGGTTAATACTTACTAAGTGTACATGTTTTGAGCCGCTAAATATTTGGGTAAAAACCTGTTAAAGGTTTTTAATTTGAATTTAAGTTACAATATTTAATCTTACAATCTATGATGTTTAAGTTACAATTGGAATTGATAACATGGTAAATAAGACTCCACTGGAGGTTGCTGGTCCTGAGACAAAGTGTCTACGAGGACTTGTTGATAGCAACTGATTGAAATGACAATAATGACATGTTAGGACGGAAGTCGGAACAAAGCAGTCAATGTAACTTGAGGTATTTGTCTAAAAAAGAGTAAAAAAGTACACTTACCTAGGAACACTTATAACAGAAAATAATGACTACACTGCAGAAATCAAAGTTAGAATCGAAAAAGCACAATTTTTATGAAAATGAAAAAGGTCCTATGTGGCAAAGACTTGGCATTAGCTCTTAAAGTACGCCTAACAAAATGTTACGTATACAGTGTACTACACTATGAAGTGGAATCATGGACGTTAAATCTAGATACAATGAGACGACTTAACGCCTTTGAAATGTGGACCTATATAAGAATTAAGAGGGTTTCCTGGGTAGATAGAGTTACGAACAATGAAGTACTGAGCAGAATTGGTAAAGATAAGGAAGTTGAACTTACAATTAAAAAAATAAAGCTACAGTATCTCGGACATGTGATGCGGGGCGAGAAGTATGGCATGCTGCGACTCATAATGCAAGGAAAGATAGATGGCAGAAGAAGCATCAGAAGAAGAAGAATTTCATGGCTAAAGTATCTGAGAGAATGGTTTGGATGCAGCTCAAAACAACTATTTGGAGCTACTGCATCAAAAATTAAAATAGCTATGATGATTGATAACCTCCGTAGCGGAGATGGCACCTGAAGAAGAAGAAGAACAAGAAGAAGAACAGTAGCGACCATCAATGTTGTAGTTTGAATTATGCATTTATCCTAAATTTACGTTGAGAAATTTGAAAAATTTTGTATTAATGTAGGTGGTCTGAAGTATGGTAAAATTTTGTGGGTACTGATAGGCAACCAACTATACAAATATCTAAATTAAGTGGTGGCAAACTAAAGATTTTTCACAAAGGTTTTTTATGTTTTTGCAAAATTTGGTACCTGGAAAATGGAAAACAGATATTATGTAGGAAGTTGGGTTCTTTTAATTTTGTTGTTGAAGACTGAAGAGTAAAATGGTAAATGATGTATTTGAAAGTGCTATTGATATGAAATTTTCTTAATTACTATATCTGATATTTCATCAAAACCACACGATGCTTTGTTTTTAATTATATATTTTATTATGTCTAACATATCTTTCTCTGTTATATTGTAAGATAGGAATAAACTATTTTGAAAAAAATCGTTGGAATGCTGAAAGTGAAAATTTTGTTTAATTATTTTACTAATTATATCTTCTGATGCATCTATAAAGTAGTCATTAAATTTGTTTGATGTTATTTCTGAATCTATAATTGTAGTTTTGTCTGTTTTTAGAGAGATATTTTTGGGATTTTTTGGTTTAGTTCATTTATAACAGCCCATGTGGTTTTGTTTTTATTAGACCATTCAAAAAATTATATATAATTCTACTATACTAAATATTATTATACTTAAAGTATACAAATCTTTAAGACTCTCTCAAAAAGATTTTACTTCTGGTTTAGCCCATGTTTTATAATTGAAATATAAAACATTAAATCCTATTGAAATAGAACTGTGATTTATCATGAAAGGCATTATATTTAAAATCCACAAGAAATCTAGTTTCCTGTAGTTGGCTGTATACCATATATAACAAAAATTTTATTAAAAATCCTTTATAAAAGGTATATAATTTAAAGAACCCAATCGGGCTATATCACAAAACGTTTTCGGAATCGATATTGCATCATCAGTGCACTAGGTAGGTATACATGTATTGAGCCACTAAATATGTGGGTAAAAACCCATTAAAAATTGTGTTTTTCAATTTAGTTTACATTATATGGTGGTGAATATTATGATGTTAAACTTATAAGTGGATTTGGTAACATGGCGACGTATGACCACGTAAAGTTGCTGGTCCTGAGACGATGTGTCTACGAGGACTTGATGAAAGCAACTGACTTGACCAAGTTACTTCAATGTAATCTTTGTCGATTACATGCTTTGCAACGGGATTTAATTAAGCATCAGATCTAAGTAACCCAATTCAGTTTAAAAATTTAAAATCCTTTTAATAATATTAATAATTGCTTATTGCTAAATGCGATTGTGTGTGTATGACATTGAAAATATCGATGTAACTACAACACGCGCTGACCCAGTGAAATTTGCAATGTAATCAAAAGTTTGGTTGATATTGTGTACAAATTATATTCTTCTACTTAAAGTGCCTATCCGTTCCGGATGTTGGCGATCATCACGGCTATCTTTACTTTGTTTATTGCAGCGCGGAACAGTTCAGTGGTAGTCGTGTTATACCACTTTCGTAAAAATTATACAAATTATATTAGTAAAATATTATTATATAAACAAACGCACGTGAGTGAAATAGCTGGAAAATAACCGGAGTAGATCCTTAATATTATTATTAATTATTAAGAATTTAGAATTGAGAGTGAACAATCAAAGCTAGTTTCATCCGTCAACTGGGTACTCTCTCTATTGTTGTACTTAGAGAACCAATAAAGTAATTATGAGTATCCAGTGAGTTCGAGTTAATCAACCCCATGCAGTGGGTAAACTACCCCTAGAGTTCTACTATATGGAACTCTTGATGGAAGCAATCCCATAAACATTATAAGAAAATACAACATCACAGCTCTGCCAAAGCACAGGATGGTTTTTTTTATTATGTAATTACTCTTGTGGGAAATAATACAATTTAATGGATTTCTCCCGGTCTCACCAACATATACACGGCTTCACGCACTGAGTAGGACTAATGCTATATACTACATTTGTTTTATATAATTTATTCATATGATATTTCATTTTTGATTACAAAAAACTAAAAATATTTGTAAATTAAAATAATTGAAAGCTTGTGTAGTAAAAAATTTATCCAACCCATCCAAACATAGTTATATTTTTTCCAAACGAGTTAACAAGTACTTCTTTCTTTTTATATGTATATATAGCAGTTTAAACTAAAAAAGTATGTAATTAAGAATATACTAAGTAAAGCATAATTTGACATTTAGCGAAAATAACAGATTCCACCATCGCATCGAATAAAAGATCTTTTTATTAGAAAATTAATCAATAATATTAATTACAAGCTTATTTACTTTTCCAATGAATTTTTCCAATTCTGATAATTTAATTAAGACCAATACTGTTATTTGCCCTTAAAACAAGCAGAGCTAAATTCGAGTATATGCGAATCAGACGAAAATCGGTATGGATTACATGAAATAGGTAAACACTTTTTATGCTCTTAGCAAAATCGAATTGTGTTATGATTTTTTTGTTCTAAATAAAACTAATTTTGAAACTGCAAAAGTTCTATTTTTTTTTTATTTAAATGAATATTTCGGCCGCAATGACCTTTGACACAAACAATATTGTGTACAATAATTACAATAAGCACGTGCTACTAATTGCTACCGTTAATCTATAAGCTTAGAACATATGACTACATAATACAACAGTTTTATCACTAAGTTATAAGCTAAAGGTGAAGTACTTGGAAAACAAGGGGTCACATTATGTTTAACAACTGAATGTGTTTCAAGAAATCAATTAGGTTAAAGACTTGATCGAGTGAGTCTATAACGTCTTTGATATTTCAATTAAGTTTATGTTGCACTCTGTGTTTTGCGTACCGGGGCAATCGATCAGGATGTATTTCACAGTTAATATACTTAAAGATTTGGCAAGTGGGCAATAAGTATGCATGTATGATTCGGGTACGCTCTATTCTTAATCTTTGAAAGACAGCTAAAAGTAGGCCCTAAAACACCCGTATCCTGTGAGCACCTGCGTCAGGAAATAATCCAGTCGCCTGTGGTCACAGCTCATCCAATCTCTTATGTTCGGGATAAGCATTTTTGTCCACTGTACGACATCTTCCGTGGTGTTCTATTGTTCTTGCCATCTTTTAATTGACCTTTTCCTTTCCTGTCTTCTCTCGACCACAGTAAGGTTTGGGTTCTTCTCTCATAGCGCTCTTTTCTTTCCACCGCTAAAACATGCAACAGAACACATCCAGTGATGGTCCACAAGGCTGCCGCAGACACAGTCCTGTAGGCGCATGCAACTCGCAACAGACTTGTTCTGTCCACTTGTGTCATAAGCCTCCTATAGGCCGTTATTTCTACTGCCTTGCTCCAGACTGCTGCCGCGTAGATGACAATCGACTGTACAACACTGTGTAGGACCCTCCTCCTTTCTGATTTGGATCCTCCAATGTTGGGCATCACCCTCCCTAACGCAGCCTTCCGGACCACCTCCCGCATGTGCTCCCCCCATTTTCCATTGTGGTGCAATGTCACTCCTAAGTACTTTACTTGTTTCTTAAGTGTTAGACATGCTCCCGCACATTGCAATTTAACACTTTGCCTGTTCCTTGTCCCATTTAGAATGATGGCTTCGGTTTTCTTTGCCGCAAGTTTCAATCCGTGCTGCGTTATCCATTTCTTTACGACGCGGCCTGCGTTCCGAACCCGGTATTTGGGATCTGGCTCATCGTTCATTTTTATGTGTAACTGAAATCATTCCTTTACATTTTCATAATGAGAAAATAGGATTTATAACCATTTCATTTCTGTTCGAAATTCCGATTCAATTTCAGCTCTAGGTCAACACCATCTTTATACAGGTCACAAAAGTGATTTCGAAAACTCCAGAACTATAGCCTCTATCCGTATCTATAAACCAAGAATTATTAGAGAAGCCATAGAAATTGAAAAAAGGCGAAATTATCTTTAGGACGATAAAAAATATCGTCTACTCCACCCGCCCATCAAAATCCTACTGTCAGAAATGTTCGCGCCAACCTTCAGTTAAACCACGTCACCATCGACAGTATAAATGACTCATCCTATATTACCAGTAGCAGTAATGCAATGATTAGTGATTAGTGTAGTAGTATCTGGAGACTCTGAAGACTAAGACCTCGGAAGTCCTAAAGATGACATAAAAGAGGATGTCGAAAGCTCAGTGCAATGATAATTGACGCGGTTTAACCCGGAAGACTGTTGAGATTATTATTAATTCCTGTAATAGTATTAATCTTAGCTCTAGGTTGAATTGTACTAACCACTGAAATATTTCAGAACATTACTTAATTGGTCGTTATTTTAATCAGTCCGACCTTTTATTTTAATGATTTAGATTAGTTGTAATTTTTCCCATTATGAATTACAAATTTCTAGCTAGGCAAATAGTGTGATAAGGCGAGGAAACAAACTGCTTAACCTATAATGTTTCCGCAGCAAGATAAATCGTTGTGAAATATTTTGCATTCGATTCAGAAAATGATCAGGAACGTTTATGAACAAAATTCGTGGTGGTAAAACAAAAATTGCATTTCCAAAGTGCAAAGAAAATAAAAAATTTGCAACTAAGAAAATATCGACAAGAATGAGTTTAATTTAATTACTGGAGGGATTTTTGAGGCCACTGAACACGAATATGATAACACCGATAGTCCTCGAGGTACCTGGTATTTAAGGTGGACCTCTGGACATAACGAAAATAGCATAAAACTCCAGGAGACGAGATCCACTTTGGGCATCACGTAGCTCATGGACCATCGCCGTTATCATATTCGTATTAAGCAAACTCATTTCTATTAATATTTTCTGAGTTGCAAAATTTTTATTCCCTACGTACTTTGGAAATGCATTTCATCATTATGAGTTTTATTTACATACAAACTTTTTTGACGATTTTCCGAATTGAATTCAAAACGATGCATAGCGATTCGTCTTGGTGCGGAGAATTAGTATATGTTTAGTGTTTTTTGTGCTTCATTTTCTCGCCCTCCGAGGGCATCTCGGAGCACTTTAATCTGCCTCATCGTCTGTAGTTTTCCATCCATCTCTTCGTCTATACGAAGTAATTTTTCTCTTTATCTTCATTCAGTTATTGTATAGGTTCTAGAAGCTTAGCTTTTACCCTCCCTCGTCAGTGTCACAACAACATCAATTGTAAGCTATACAGCCAGTGATAACGCAGTACTCAGCCTTCAGTGACGTAAAAGTAGAATTAATTTTCAGATGTAGATTCTATTTCTTTATATAACCTCTGACTTGTTCGTCGGGATTAATGGAAATTACTTGGAATTTTGTTGCATTTTATGTCATGTGTATGGGGTTATAAAACAGTTTTCTTGTATAACAAAATTAAACATTCTTAACTTATTTTAATTATTCTCTCACACTCTCAACATAGTAAAATCTTTAGTTAATATATAATAATAAATAAGAAGTTTCACTTAAAAAGAGCATTTGTCATAAACTCTATTTTTGACATATCCAAGCATTTTCTTCAGCACGTCTGCTTTTCCCTCGTAATATCGTTTCTATGCAAGTCGTCTCTTCAAATGCATACTTCCAAATCCACTTCTTTTGATGTAAAGCTATTCTACAATGGAAATTTTCTTTTTTGTGTACGTTGAATAACTTTATATGTTGTACGACGCACACGATTACGTATATGATTTGAATATAATGTTGAAGTATGAAAAACATGTTTTTATTCTTTTGAAAGGCTTATAAGAGTATAATATATAAAAGATATTAGTTGTGGCCAAATGGGGCGATATAGTCAAGGTAGGTATATTGTCGAATAAAATGGATAATTCTTATTCTTAAAGTAGTTTTTTTATATAATCAGATAATATATTTAAAGCAAATATCATTTATATATAAATTTATTACTAATATAAAGAAAACATATGTTCTACAATCAGAACAGAACGTAACAATGGACCTCTATAGCTTTGAAACGATTTAGTAGTTTAAATAATTGGGAGCCACGATAACTTTTGATAAAAACATTACACAAGAGATTAACAACAAAATACAAGGAGGCAGTCCATACTGGTTTGCACTGCAAAAAATCTTATTTGGTATAAGATCTATAATAACGTATACATGCAAATCATCGACGGTGATAAAACAATATACGAATTGATTAAAAATTGTGAAAGAAGAATTCTTAGAAGAATATATGGACAAATGAATGAGTTAGGGATCACCACACAACAATACAGAGTTAGAACTGACCGAGAATTGTAGGAAGCTATTGTAGGAAGCTATTGTAGGAAGAATTGTAGGTATAAAGAGCTATGACCTTGTAATTTTTTTTGTGTAGATCTAAGTGGCAACGATGCACTTGTAGGTATAAGTGAAAACTGATAAAGTAAGTCTGATACATTTATGGTTCCGTATGATAGCCCAGGCGAAGTGGGTTAAAGATAACTATAATTATTTAAATAATGTGATATTTAATTAAAGATGAATGAAAATTGTGATCTTACATCTAATCGCTGTTGCGCGTGAAAAGTGTGACAAGTCATAAAACTTGAAAACGAGAAAAATTCTGTTTAAAATTTTACAAAAAATTGATTTTTTTTACAGTTGTTTAGAACGATAATCTACTTGAATTGTTTTTGTATTCTCTATATATACAGTGATGAGTGTCTTACCACCCGGCAAAATAGCAGAAAGGATAGAAGACAGATTAAGTTGTGAGATAGTACGAGATAAAGCTAATTTTTAGACGTGGCTATTTTACTTCAGTCATAATTATACGGATAACCTCGAAAATATTTTATTTTAATAATTTTTGATGTTAGAATAAATGATTGAATAAATTAAGATATATTATGGTAAAAAACATTAATTAGTAGCGATTTTAAATTATAAATCTTTATTTAATAATAAAAATAACTCAACTGAAATATTTGACTAAACTAAAGGTAAGTATGTTCCGTCAGAAAACAATTATTGTATGTAGAATTGGTGTAATAGTAAGAGACGTGGTCTATTGACAAGAAGATTGGGGTTCAATTCACATTAAGGATAAAATTTTTGTTTTACTTTATCAAAAAATAGTAGAAAATATGATACATATTAGGTAACAAGTTTTCGAAAAACTCATTATTTACAATTTATTCTTATTCCAATGGTATAATATAGAAATACAAAATAATTCAAATTCAATTCCAGTTTTAAAGTCTTCAGTTGTGAATGCAAAATAATCCGGTGAATCTCAGTGTTAATATCAATTCCTCTATAAAGGTAGATTTACAGTTCTCTGTCCTCTGTACAGTTTATTTTTGTAGAATTTTTACTAATTTCTACAAAGCAAAACGATCTCTGCATAATTTCAAATTATGAAAAAAAAAAAAAAAGAAAACCACAATGTGGGTTTTGAACTCTAATCGTCTGCGACGTCTAGTCGCAGTGCCGAATTCTTACCACTAAGCCACGAAGGATTCATAATTATTCTGTGACAAGAGTGTATAAAACTCCTCAAATTATAGTAGAAATTATTCTTGGTTAATAATTTAAAACTTTAGATTAAATAATCACTATTAATTAAATTATTTTATTCACATTTTTGCTTTATTGTGGTCAATCAGTTTTTACTTTATGCCAAATTAAAAATGGAAATACGTCACACAAACGACGTTACACATTTATTATGACCGAGGTGATTTAGCTCGAAGCTAACGTCTAAAGGTGTGAGACTATCGATGGTGGTAATGTAATGTCATGTAAATTATAGGTTTCTACCGATTATTTCCCACCTCTACGAGTTTTATCTCTTTTTATTTCATAAGGTAACTGTGTTTTCTATCTCTTACGTTAAAAAGCCGGGTGGTAGGACACTCATCACTGTATATTCAGGGATTCTGCAGTATTCACTGCCTTCCCTCGCTCAACCGTTTCCATCTCTCTCTGTTGTCCCATTCTCCATCGTTTAGGCCTTCTTACTCATGGCATCGTCTACTTCGTTCCTCCATGATCTTCGGGGTCGTTCTCTTTTTCTTCTTTCTATGGGGCTCCATTTGGTTATTCTCTTTACTCATCTGCTGTCGCTAGTTCTTCTTACATGTCTATACCACTTTAGTCTTTCTTGTTCTATATATGTTATTATTTCTGTTTTTATTGATGTTCTTTGCTTTATTTCGTTATTACTTCTCTTATCCAGTTTTGTTACTTTGCAGCATCTTCGCAGGCATTCGATCTCTGTTGCTATTATATGCTTGTTTAAATATAATCCAATTTTCAGCCTCATATGTCATAATACTTTGTACTAATGTTTTATATTTAAATTTGTGTTTTTGTCTTCATATTTAGGTATGTATCCAACCATACTGAGTTAAGTTGTCGGATTGCTGTTCTTGTTTGTCTCAATCTTTTCTTAATTTCTTTCTCTGTTGTCGCCTTTTCCGTGATTATAAACCCCAAGTATTTGAATTTATCCTTTCCTTTGATTGTTACGTTGTCGTCAATATATAAATCTTCTATGTCTTCTTCACTTGTAGATAGGTACTCTGTGTGAGCAAAGTTAATATCAAGGCCACTCTTGGTATAGGTATTCTTCTTGTAGTTTCTTTATCATGTAACTAAGGTCATCTTGGTCTTGTGAAATCACTACTTGATAGTCTGCAAAGCTTAGCGTATATAGATATTCATTTCGTACCGGTAATCTCATGATTTCGCATTTTCTTTTCCATGTACTCAAGGCTTTCTCCTTTCAAATATTCAAGTATATTTTGAATAAGGTTGGAGATATGAAACAACCTTCCAGGAGCCCTTTTGTTGTGTTGAAGTCTCCTATGATTCTTGCTCCCATTCTAATGGACACTTTATTTTCTTTATACAGAGCTTTTGTAGTTTCTATGAGTTCCGTCTGTATTTTTAATTTGTACATCGCCTACCATAGTTCTCATTTTGGTACAGAACCATACGCCTTTCTCAGGTCCATACGCCTTTCTCAGGTCCACAAATGCTAAATGTATATCTCTATTTTTTGCTTCTTTCTTTTATTGATCTATAAATAATAAAATATCACTATTTTACATTTCTTTGGGAAATTAGTTGGAAATCTAGTTACAAGCAGTTTTAAATTATATTTTGTTCATGTAAAAAAGGACATCTCTGTTTAGGCCCTAGAAATAAAAAATATTCGAAAATTTTATGCTGTTGAGTTTAAAACCCTATTCTCCTAGCATAAAAACGTCATGTCTACTAAAGCAAATGCTTCTAAAATTCTTATCTATGCTATTAAAATTATAAAAGAACAAAATAATAATCTGTATATAAAGTTAAACAATAATAATCCACTTTTGTTGTTAAAACCCAATCCAAATATTACCAAATACGATACATTAAGCTGATACATCTCTATAAAAATGTGTAATGCTGAATTGTTGACCTTATTGAATTGTTAAAAACCATTAGGAGCATTAGATAATTCAATTTGAAAGCACTGTAAACAACCATTGAGTTTACATAATATTTAATGTTGATATTTTTTTGTCCAAACATGCATTATTCGTTTATCATTAGTATTATTGAATGATTCAACATTTTCCATATGTATTTGAAAAAATAACATTTGTAGCATTGTTGGTATTTTCAAGAGAAAAAGTATTTTAAATGTGTATTAAAACAGTTATAACATGGATACATAAATATAAGGTGTTTCACGACTATCTTACACTATTTGTATATCGGAAATTACACGATAATTATAAAAACTGGTTTACGGTTAATTGGGTAGCTATTTTAGCCAGCAGACTCAGTAAAGCACAGGTTTAATTTAAATAAAAATATATTCAAAATAAAATGACAACAAAATAAAACTATATTCTAGATTTGATAATATGTACAATTAAAATGTCAATTCTAACGACGCGACGATGACGTCGACTGCTCACGTGGCTACTGACTACTGATGGCCTACTGATTTCGATGGCTCGATGGTGTTTTCGATAAAAAAGATTCGTATTATGACCGGAGAATCAATACATTTCTATATAAATTAATGGTATAAAAACAAGAAACTACAATAGAAAGGGTATCTAGCTTATTAAAAGAAAAACAGGATTAAATTCTACAAATAAGTTATTGAGTTATCAGTTCTTAAAGTTGGAGTTAGAGTAAGTTTCGCAGTGTCACACAGTATTCTAAACACAAAAAAACTTTACTTGCCTCACACACGTATCTGGTTTTCCTGTCTTTATTTCTGGGACATTTTGAACATCGTCCCTGCTGATCAGGTTTCTTTTTCTTTGCAGGTGGTTCGAAATTTTCACCTAAAATCTTTCGCATACTGCGTCTTAACCCTCTAAATAATCAGAATTACTCATTATTTCTCTTTGATGTTCTTGGATCAATTAGAAACCCAGTTTCTTTAGGAAAACCTTCTAGAAATTTAAGGACTATCGTTGTTTTGTCTGTGAATGATATGGCTATTGATTCCTGGAGTTCATTAGAGAGAAAAAAATTGTTAAAGGCCAGCGGCGACTGTTGCGTGCTACTTTATAGCCCGTCTATTACGTCAACTTTGCATTATTTTGGTACATACGAAAAAATCTGTTCTTAAATCCAAATATACTGAAAAAATGTTCACTTCCTTTTCCTTGCAAGAATTTTATGGACAATTCAAACTTATTTTTCCTGATAGTACCTACTGCAGTTAAATTATAAGTCTCAAGCAACTTTACCACGAGATCACGACTAGTGTACCAGTTATCAAACATTATTTTGCGTTTGTTGCCAGACAGGGGAGTAACCAACCTTTCTACAATGTCTTTCGGGTAATTGCTAACTTGGAAAGGTCCTTCCGGCTGTTGTCCCACAAACACCTTCATATTAAGTAGGTAGTTCGTACGTGCGTCAACTAATGCATGTACTTTTATTCCATATTTCGATGGTTTATTTGGTATATATTGCCTAAAAACAGATCTCTCTCTGAACGATTCAAGCTTCTCGTCAATTGTCAAAAATACAAAGGAAGAATATGCAGATTTGCAATTTTCCACAAACCGAAGAAAGCTCTGATATGAACTAGTTTATCTAACTTGAACCTTTCTTCGAGGTTTTGTTTGTTATCGAATCTTAGACATGAAATTGAAAAATCGAATCGACGTTGGCTTATTGTGCAACGCACAACGTCCATTCCTTTTCCGTCAGTGTTCCAAAATTTATATAAATGACGATGATTATTTCTTAATGCACCCGACAGGTAAAAAAGCTACAACACAGCCCTGATTTCTATCACAGGTGTATTCCATAATGTGAAAAGTTCTTCCAACTATCAGATTTTTCTGCAATTCGTTGGTTAGTATGCTTAACCAAGTCAGCAAACATTTGTCCATCAATAAATAGCAGGAAGCACTCAATTGGTGTCTTGGCATACGGTTATTGGGGTCATACAACAGCTCGCTGATTTCCATTCTCTTCTTTGAGTTCTTGTTGCACTTCGAGGGAATCGCTGTTGCTACATACATTGTTATTGTCTTCTGTCTCTGAATCATCTTGATCAATAAATTTGTCTTCATTTCTATAGTCGCCCATTATTTCCAAATCAACGTGGCTAAAATTATGAATAACTCAATATAAATAGTATGTACACCATGGCTTACCTCTGAAAATGAAAATGAAAGTACGAAATAAAAACGGAAAAAATAATCTTGCGAGTTCTGACACGTGGGGTGTGACAAACCCCAGACAAATTGAAAACGACACTACTCATGGTATATCTAGTTGTCGACTGACCTGACTGCATTATAATTGTAGACAAATATTTATTCGAAAGCTACTGAGGCGCTGTTGGCGTTTGGAGTGAAATTTTTGAACTTATAACAGTTACTCTCTCAACTCTCGGATTTCTCACGCCCCATGTGTCGGATGCCGAGTTTATACCTGCAGAAAATAAAATATAATTAACGACATAAAATCAAAATTTAAATACAATGTTTCAAACGTTAAACTTTTCATGTTAAAGAAAAGGAACGATCTCGGTTAGTGATCAACACTCCAGCAGAAGCGGTAAACATTCGGCCAACACTCTAGAGCCAATGGAGTTGTTCCCAGATCACGTCATCCTGGTGCAATATAATACGCACCCTGATGCGCATCGCCCTCCTTCTGGTACTTTTCTAAATTTTCTATTGGAGAGGTCCGAAAATCTCATATAAAAGTTAAAATGTCTTTAAATATGAGATATTTCAGAGCTCCAGTCAGTCGAAGTCGGCCCTTCCCGGGCGCTCCTAGAGCACTTCGCTCTAGGGACTCTGATTAATTTTCCTAGACTCTGTGGTTGAGTCTCTTTTTCCACTTACAGTTTGAGTTTTATTTCACCCACCAGTAAAATAAACAAATAGATCTCGTCTTTTTCAAGACGAGATCCCAACATAGAGCGTCCGGAGTGGCATTACGCAGTATTGTGCAATATTGCGTAATGTTGTATAATATTGGACAACTTAAAATTTCCATATGGGCTTAGTTCCGGTACGACAATCAACACTCTGATAGAATTTTGGATAGTTGAGTTTAAGTTAACACCCAAAGGCCTGGTAGAGTTGCCACTGGATCATTACTCTGGCGGAACTGTTCTATACCGGTGCCTGCCTTCTACCTCCGGCACCCATCGATAAAAGTGGGATTTAGCGTTGGGAGTGCTTGCGTATAGATTGGCGACGATAGCTTGCGATACAAATCGTTATACCCTCTTCTCTTTAGCAAAAAAGTAGCATACTTTCTTGTGGCACGGAGCCTACAAGAGTGTGATCCCATCAACAGTGATCCCATCGTATACTGGTCTTTTATAGTTTATATTACGGTTAGCTTCCTTTTGTTCTTTTTCGGATTTGGTTCCTATTCGGGTCTTATTTGGTTTTTGTCAGATCCTCATAACCTTTAAACAAAAATCTCAGCCTTAACCTCAGATCTTTGGCGGTTCCTTTGAAATCTAAGCCAATCATTTTGTCCTCCTGCTGTAATTCATCTTTGGACAGGCGGTATATCTACGTACCTGTCGTAGTACCGGTTACTGAGTCTGTGTCTGTAGTTACAAAACGAAGCGGCGTTTACCAATTTGTGAAGCTTTACTTCGGCTCGGGCGCTAATTTATAGTGCTTTTCTCCTACTCCCTAGGATCGACAAATAAATTACGTACCTACTGTCTAGGATATAATTTGATCTAAACTAAAGGAATGATCTGGATTATAAGTGGACTGATCGAACCAATACTAGATTCGGTAAGGAGCAGGAAGTGACTAATTAACACTTAGACACGGAACGGGTGTGTCTCAGTTTAACATTCTAAGACTGGTTTGGATCTGCTACTAGATCAACACTCTAGCAGAAGCGGATAACATTCGACCAACACCCTAGGGCCAGTGTAGTTGTTCCCAGATCAACACTCTGATAAAACTCCGGACGGTTGACCTGTGGTTAACACAAAAAAGACCGGTGAAGTTTCAACCAGATCAGCCCGCTGGCTAAACTCGATTCGCTCTTGCGGCGTACGTTGTTTTATACCGTTGCCTGTCTTTGACCTCAGGTGCTCATCAAAGGAAGTGGAATTTAGCGGTGGAAGTACTTGTGTGCAGGCCGGCGCCAATAGCTAATGATGCACATCGTTACAATGGGAATTAAAGATATTGACGAACTTAAATTAAAATATTTTATCACATACACAACTTCCAGTTATACCAGATAATGGTACGCTTATTACAAATAATAAGTAATCAAAATATCCAAGTAACTCTCGACAAGAACGTAATCAAACCAAAACTCTTTAATAATGGTCTCCTAAAAGGCTCACTACTGACTACTCTCCTATTCAACTTTTATATATCCGACCTCCCTGACACAGACTTACAAGAATTTTGCTATGCTAATTGCATTAACAATCCCTGTACTAACAGAGCTATTTAATAGATATCTCCATAATAGCAAGATCCCTAAAAACTGGAACGAGAGTCTAGTAATACTCTTACACACAAAAGGGGACAAATGTGATCTACAGAATTATAGACCTATATTGTTGCTCAGTCAAGTATACAAACTATTTATGAGAATTATTAACAACCGGTTAACCTACAAAATGGACAATTACCAACCGGTTAAACAGGCTGGCTTCCCCAAAGGATATAGTACATCAGACCATCTGCTGACAATGAGAACAGAGAAGGCAAATGAATACCAACTACCCGTATTTCTTGCCATCGTCGACTATGAAAAGGCGTTTGATAGTATCGAGATGTGGGCCATAGAACAAGCTATTAATAATTGTAGAAAAGATTCAAAATATTGGCAACTAATACATAATATATATATATATATATATATATATATATATATATATATATATATATATATATATATATATATATATGAAAATGCAACTATGATAGTACAACTAGACGAAAATACAAATTTCATCCCCATTAAGAGAGGAGTGAGACAAGGAGACGTAATATCGCCAAAACTTTTCAACCTAGCCCTAGAAGACGTCTTCAAAACTACAAATTGGTCAATCTATGGCATTAACGTTAATGGCAACAAGTTAAACCACCTCAGATTCGCTGACGACATAGTGATTATAGCGAGCACATTTGAGGAACTGCAAATTATGATGGGGGAACTAGCAGCCAGCTCCAAATACGTCGGCCTAAAAATGAATATGAAAAAAACAAAAATAATGGCAAACACAGATGACCCCAAACGTGTACTATAAATGGCAGTGAGATAGAACAAATCCAGGAATATTTTTACCTAGGCCAAATCCTGAGACTTGACAAAGAGAACCAAAGTGTGGAAATTACTAGAAGAGCAAGTTTAGCATGGGCAGGATTTGGAAAACTTAGTTGGATACTTAAGAACCGCAAAATACCCCAATACTTGAGGAGCAAAGTGTTCAACCAATGCATCCTTCCTATCATGACATATGGATGTCAAACCTGGACCTTACCAAGGCAAATATGAATAAACTAGCCACAACAAAAAGAAAAATGGAAAGAGCAATGTTAGGTATACGACTGTCAGACAAAAAGAGGAACGACTGGGTAAGATCCAAAACAAAAGTCGAGGACATAGCAACAAAAATTGCCAAACTTAAATGGAGCTTCGAGATAAACTGCCACTTTTTTAGGATCTGCCTTTAAGGTACTTTCAACCGGTAGTGTACAAAAAACATATTCATTCAATATGGTGGAAATTGGAATTAACGGTTTTGGCCGTATTGGTCGTCTTGTACTCCGTGCAGCTCTTGAAATAGGAGTTGATGTAGTAGCTGTCAACGATCCATTCCTTGATGTTGACTACATGGTTTACTTGTTCAAATTTGACTCTACCTACGGTCGCTACAAGGGATGCGTCAACAGCGATGACAAAAACTTAGTTGTTGATGGCAAAGTCATTTTAGTACACCAAGAAAGAGACCCAGCTGCTATTCCATGGGGAAAAGTAGGTGCAGATTATGTAGTAGAATCTACCGGAGTGTTCACCATAATTGAAAAGGCCAAAAAACATCTTGAAGGTGGTGCTAAGAAAGTCATCATCTCAGCCCCATCTACTGATGGTCCAATGTATGTATGTGACAATTCGAGACAAAAAATTATTGAGAACAATAAAAGTACGCAAAACTGCATACCTTGGACACATACTGAGAAATGATAAATATAGTCTTTTGCAGGTCATTATGCAGGGTAGAGTCGATGGCAAAAAAAATAGGTAGAAAGAAGAAGTCATGGCTGCAAAATATTCGAGACTGGACAAACACGACTGTAGACGAATTATTCCACGTTGCAAAAGACAGAGAAGCTTTTAAAAATGTGGTCGCCAACCTCCGTTAATGGGGACGGCATAAGAAGAAGAAGAAATTGTGCTTCGCGGGACACACTGCCAGACAAAACGACCAACTTTGGAATACTACAACACAACATTGGAGACCTTACGAAAGTAAACGACCAAGAGGAAGACCACAGATGAGATGGATTGATGATATTAAAAGAATAGCCGGAACAAATTGGAAATATAATGCTCAGAATAGAGACCGATGGAAGGAGTTGGGAGAGGTCTATGTCCAAACATGGACGACGGAACGCTAAGAAGAAGAAGAAGAATTGCATAGCTCTGGCCACCAAAGAAAACCATATTTTAAGTAAAAAAGAAGTCCCTAATAACGACCTTGGAATAGTATAGAATTACTTTAGGAAATAAAGACTTAAGCTGATGCTCAACAAAACTGAATGAACGACATTTTATTTTCATAACCAACTGGCAAATGCCAATATAAACATAGATAGACGTAACACTTGATAGTGCCGTCTCGTATCAAAAAGACCTAGAAAATACCACGACCAAAACCATAACTTAGGATAATTTAATTGGGTTCTCGTTTTAACAAATTTCTTTTAACATTACTATACTTGCATATCTGAATTAGAAATATTAAGATTTTTTTAAATCAGCAAAAATATACAGGTTGTCCCATTTAAATTAAACAAGTTGGGGATATTTTCCGTAAAAACGGAAGTAGAGTAGTAATAAAAAATATGGCATTAGATGCGTTATGTATCATTGTAATTGCACGAAAATTTTGACAAATATTGTCTTTTTTGTTTAAAAGATATTTATTTGGTCCCATACTTTATCCCAACCCTGTACGTCAAAAAGACGTTGAGATCATACTCAGTGGAAAAATATTAGAAATCAATAATTGATTTATTGTTAGGTCCATTTGTGCTTTAGAATAACAAAAATATATAAATTATAGTAACGGAATAAAATATAAATCACTATCATCCTGTATTTTAGCGCCAACAATATGGAAGCGGTATCTCTAATACACAGCTGTTAGCCTACACGGCAATGTGCATATTGGGACGAGTAGGGCGGTCTCCAGGGAAAATATATTAAGTCATATTCAATATTGAAATGGAAGTTGTCATAAGAAATAAAAAAAGTGCGATAGATTTTGTTATGAGTTTCTTTTATTGATATCCTTACGACTGCTCTACCAATTGTAAAAAAGTGAAAATAAAACAAATTTATTATATTAGAGTATTTTGGAAATTGTTAGCAGCAATGCTGTAGAGGATAAAGTCAATAATAAAGTAAAAATATATATTAATTATAAAACTAATTTCTAAGGGCCACAATAATAACTATAGTATTTTTCATATAAAAGATTATGATTATTATCGCTTTTACTCTTATGACCAGATTTAGCCATACGCCTCACACACCCTCTAAGGGGAAAATTCACTTATCTCAAATACCTACATTACCAAAATAATTGAGCTTCTGGTGGTATTCTTTCTGTGTTATCAAGTCCTAGGTGACTTGGTATGTCGATGTATCTCCCAAAAAATTTCGCATGTATCTGGACGTCGAGAATAGCACAGCTTTCTGCACGATCTTATATAGATGTTTATTTAGACACAAGTCTTTTATGTTTTCTAGGAGGTTCTTCGGAATAACTCCAGTGGTAGCAAGAATAATAGGTATTTTCTGGGTAGTTTCCATTCTCCATTATCTCCTTATTTGTATTTCCAGATCTCTGTACTTGGCGATCTTTTAGTTGTAGTTTTAAGCAGATTATTGTTGTTAGGTATCGCCAGATCGATTAGTCTTGTTTGTCTCGTAGTTTATTAACTAGCACAAGATCTGGTCTATTATATGCTACAGTTTTGTTTGTGAGCACAGTGTAATCCCAGTATAGCTTGTAGTTGTCTCAGTTTAAAAGCTATCTCTTGCTAAAGGATCTTCCCTACTGAGTCACGCCGTTTTTTATATTCAGTTGCAGCAAATGCCCGGCAGCCTCCGGTAAGATGTTGGATGGTTTCTTGGGCTTAACATCCACATCGGTATTTGTCGTTTTGGACGTGAGGGGCTTTGACAATATATTTCAGGTAATTCTGGTGATAGATTCAGGTAGGTGATTCTGATTATTATTATTATTCCAGATTTAGCCATACGGCTCACATTCCCTCTTAGGGGAAAATTCACTCATCCCAGATACTTACGGTATCAAAAAGATTGGAGTACATCTTTCTGCATGGCCTTAAAGATGTTCATTTAGACCCAGCGTTTGATGTTCGCTAGGAGGTTTTTGGGAATAACACCAGTAGTAGATATAATAATAGGTACTGTCTGGGTACTTTCCATTCTCTATAATTGGCGATCTTTTCGTTGTATTTAACACGCAAATTATTGGTGTTAGGTATCGCCACATCAATAAGTGTTCTTTGCCTGTTAAGTTTATTAACTAGTATGAGATCCGGTCTATTATGTGCCACTGGTTGGTCTGTGAGCCCAGTGCGTGCAGTCCCAGTAAAGCTTGTAGTAGTCATTTTCCAGCATTCTGTCATTATTATTATTAATAATATTAAGAAGAATAACAAAAAGGGGGGTGGGTACAGGATGAACAGTCTATCCTCCTTTATCTTATAATATTGTACATGGAGGATCCTCAGTTGACTTAGCTATTTTTAGTGTAGTACATTTGGCGAAGATATAACTACAGTTATATCTTCGCCTATACAGCATTAATAAACGCCATATCGAAATAAACTTTTATCGAATACCCATATTTGTCAAGTATTTGTAATTACATCAGTTTTGTTACATTTATCTTCACCAATACTAGTAGGTGCAAATACAATATTATTAACAGATCTAAATTTAAATTCATCTTTTTATGAACTAGCTTGAGGTGGTGATCTTATCCTTTGTCAACATTTATTTTAATTTTTTATGTTATATACTACATATATATTTTTTTATATTCTATATAAACCTACTTTAAAGATATCTATCAAAAGATTATACATTTTTATTTCTATTTTCCCATTAATTCTTCATTGTCTTAAATAAAAAATATTAAATACAAAAAAAATATTTAATGTTAAATATCAAATCTGGTTTAAATGCCAAAAAAGTTAAAAAACATGACCGACTTTACTATATCAAATAATAAAGACAGACAACAGAGACTGTATGTATATTTTTCTCTAAATTAAAAACCGTCACGAGTTTCCCTCACGGTCTATATAATTTTTGCATTAGTACCCTACAAACGTGTCAGGCAAGTAGGGGTGATACTCATATGAAAACTTAGTCTATCCCTAATATTTTACACAAACATATGTTTCGCCCGTTTTGATAACGCGAATCATTTCGTGTCAGGCATCAATTCACTCACCCAAAACAACAGCACACAATATTGCGTCACGAGATAGGCATTGGTGTCGAGACGAAATGGTAGTTAGGTAGTTTTTATTATTTCTAGAGATTTTTTTTAGTAGATTCCTTTTTTTTTTGTTTTACGAAATAAAATATCTTTATATCTTTTAATACGGCATGTTTTTTTTATTTACATAATCACATCGAGCAGAAGGTCATTAGCGACAAATTAATAGATTAAATAAGTTTAATAAATTCTATGGTACAGTTCCCGTCATATAAAACTGGTACACTGTTTTTTTCCAATGTAAACCTGTGCATAACGGAATTGCACTAAATCTAAATAAAAAAAGAACGTTCAAAAATTATTGGATTATCCTTAAAGTTTTTATGTAGGTATTATTTTTATCATTAACAACAAAAAACCGTATCTAATAAATTTAATAACCAGAGAGAGGGTTGAGTTAATGTCCAACATGTTTAAAGGATCTTTAAACGTATGATATTGGCACATGGAACATTGGAATGCATCTACCGTAATTTTATAATGTGTCTGTCGCACAGCCCTCCTGTTAGCTGATTTGATGCAATATTCTCGTTGAACTGGCAACGTTGCCCTAGAAATTAAAATGACATATGTGACAAGAGCAACTTAAACAACTTGAAAAAGACGATTTTCGATTATAAGAGTTGTACCAGTTTTTTATGAAGCGAACGATACTTATTAATGTCTTTCAAGAAATTTATAATAATGTTTATAATGTGTTGCTGGTATCTTATTTTTACTTTTTACTCTACGTTGATTATAGTAGAGGCGACATTCACATAGTATGTGTTTTATTGTTAGTGTGATAGTACAAGTTTCACGCCGTGGCGATTCGCACTTTTTAATTAAGTAATCATGCGTTAACCTAGTATGACCGAGTCTGAGACGCGTTATTATTATTTCTTGGCTTCTCGAGGTAGGTAACACATTCCTTGTTTCTATGCGGGGTTTCACTTGTTTAAACTTTAAATTTGATACGCTCTTTAGAACTATAGTTAGCAATTTCGTTGCATTTTATTAATAAACGGGATGAAATCCAGATAAAATTTATCCCATTATGATTGAGATGAGAATGATAAAAGACAGTTTTAATAATATTTTTTAATAGCGGTTTTTTTTTTAAACAGTTGTCAGATGCTTTGTATGGCACTTAGTAAGTCGGTTAAGATATATTTGCAGTATATTATATGGAGGACATACAGTTCGGCTGTTAAGATAGTACTAACACTAAATAGCTTGAATTTAAGGACCTTTGCAGGAGTTACTACAGTTGTTCTTACACTTTCAGTTGTTTTTGGGCTATCATTTTTTTATAGAAAAGTTTAGCCGTACGGAAGTTTGCTGTGAGGTTTGGCAATTTATTAGTAAAAGTATTTCCATAGACAGGATTTATTGGATTATCCTTAATTTTTGTTGCATACGTTAGACTAAGGTGAGCTCTTCTATCCTTTAACGAGAATTCTTTAGCTTTGCAAAGTAAATTTTAAATCGGTGTTGTACAAAATGCCCACAAACATATTCTGAGTGCTGTAAATAACGTATGTCCCTGAAGTTTTCGGAAAATTTTAGATTTAAAAGTATTATTGGTAGGAAGCATTGGATGAAGTTGCCATTGGAAACCAAAGTTAGTAAACAACTTAACGATATATACACAATGTCAGTTTTGACAAATACGGATCGTTAAGATGGCGTACAAACTTAATATTCGTCAAAGTATTTATAGTTCAGTTGGACATGTACCAAAACGCGATATTGTAAGAATTTTTAGTGTTCAAAATATTTCTGTGTCAACGATTTACCAGACAATTAAAGAGTGCGAAAATCGTATACCATTCCTTAATTTGCCTAAAAGTGAAAGATTAAGAGTTTTAACTTTTGCTCGGATACAGAGATTAATTCAGAGACTGCAGAACAAATTGGGAAAGTCTGCGAAATGTTGGCTGAATATATATTGTTTCACGAATGACTGTAGTAAGTAATTTAAAACGATATAAGAAAAAAAGCTTCTGAGTACACACCAGCTCAGTTGGAAAAAATTCCTAGATGTGGCCGTACATTGAGCTGTACTCATTTTCCTGGTATAATTCTCAATATTGATGATGAAAAGTATTTTACTTTATCCAATTCTGAAATGAAGGGCAACGACGGATTTTATACACGCAATGTACAAGATGCACCAGAAGAAGTTAGGTTTAAGGGAAAAGTGAAATTTGCCGATAAAATTTTGGTCTTCTTAACGTGCCCCATCCCTAAGGACATTGGCGATCTTCATGGCCCATTTGACTTAGAGATTTACGACTTGACTTGATTTTCAAACTACTTGACTTGACTTGACTTGAAATCAAGACAAGCTCAAGTCAAGTATTATTTTTTGAAATTCAAGTCAAGTCAAGTAGTTACACATCAATTACTTGACAAACTCAAGACGTCCATCAAGACTACTTGATTTTTCTTGAAAAAAACTGCCAAAACGCAATAACAATAAAAATATACGGATGTAACCTTTTATTTAAAAAACATCTATAAAAATTAAAAACTTAAAAAATGTAAGTTGCATAATTAAAATGATAAATAAAATAACAAAACGAAATATTTTGAATTCTGGTAATAAAACAACAAAAAATAAAATAAACAATAAAAAAATCACCAAAAATGTAGTGTGGCTGTCTAAAATAAATCTTTAATGTCTTCATTTGCCATCCACGATTTCAGACACATAAAGCTTCTCACGGAGTTATCGCCTAATCGGTTTTTTTGTTTGGTAAGGGTTAGGGCAGCTATAGAAAACTGCCTTTCGACTGGAGCTGAAGACGCTTGCGTTGATAAAAAATCTTTGGCCATTGTGGCGAGGTTTGGAAACATGGATAAATGAAATCGGTCTACTGACTTTATTTTAAAAAAAATACTATATATTTGGTTTTAGTTGTCAAAGAGATCAATCCAGATTCCTGTGAACATTTTTGAATATCCAACAAGAAGTTCTATGCAAGTTGCGAGATGATGGTTAAGTTTTGCTTTGGCCAAGTATTGCGAGATCGTCAGCATATAAACGGCTTTTAAGTGGGAGTTTTAGTACATCATTTATGGCAATTATAAATAGCGTAGGACTTTGACACATCCCTGAGGGATCCCATTTTCTAATTCCCCTTTTGACGATAAGTTACCATTTACCCTAACTTTCATGTAACTTTTATGTACAAATACGTTTTTTATTTTGAGTTTGCCAAGACAATGATACATCTCTAAAGAGAAGGATGGCTCTCAGTTAAATATAATGAAAAGAAATTTTTGAAAACTAATAAAGATTATTACTATATAAGAATAAATTAGTAAAGAATTTGGACATAACATGACTTATGTGGGTAGAATAATGAGAACCCTGACTTGAAGAATCAATGAACATCTTATTAGCACAGATAAATCAAACTTTTGACATAGTAAAATTTTATGTAAAATTCCAAATAGAATTTTTTAGACTTATTCAAAGGTAAGCGGGGACCCGGTAGAAGGAGAATATCATGGCTGCGGAATTTAAGAACATGGTTTAAGAAAACCTCAACGGAGCTGTTTCGAGCCGCAGCGAGCAAGGTCATGATTGCCAATATGATTTCCAACATCCGAAACGGATAGGAACCAGAAGAAGAAGAAGAAGAAGACTGATAAACCTTTTAGAAGACCTTGAGATATCTAAAGAAATAAAACTGTACCCTTATTGTTGCTAAAACACACAAATCAATCTTAATAGCAGGATAGATACTCGATCGTGCTACCAGCAACTGGTTTCACAAATCTGAAATATTAATAGTATAAACCGATAATTAACAAGTTAAAATTATTACTAAAGTTATTATAGTAATTGTTTAAGTGCAGGAAATCATACGTTAGTAAAGACAACTTTTATTTGGTTTGATTGCATGATAATAAACTAAATAAATAATTGTCCTAACTAACCTAACAATTTGGTTAGAATAAACAGCAATTGTCAAAATCTGGTTGCTCGTCAACTTTTAAATAAAACAGTTCCATACTCAGCCGAATTGATAAAACCAAAAAATCGAAAACGACCAAAATGAATAGTAATAACGGCAAAGTTATTATTGAGACTGAGAACTCACCAAACACTCAAAGATACTCCACAGCATTGATTTACTCACCAATAACTTTTTCTAGCAAAGAGCAGGCCATAATTTATTGGAAACCTAGTTAAAAACTATTGGATTACAGCTAATGTCGCCCCTTACATTCTTACGAATTGAAGCAACCGATCCAGCGTATAGTCACATACTTAGTTTTCAAAAGCAGGTGTACATATCTCCTCCAGAAGATAGTTTCCAAATTTCCGATACATTACAAATTATTCATGACGACTTAAAATATCGCATTTTTTTATAACAGATACATTATGCTATAAGTGCAAGCAACCAGTTCATTTTGCATCTCAATGTGCCGGCCTCCAACTCCAAGCTTCAATTTCTTCATATACTAGATCACAACAACAAAGTTCCTCTCTAATTTAAGTAAGTCTATATCAAATACTACTAACCCTGAAATGATATGTGAAATATGATATAACACCGATTATTAATATATTTAATGAGCCCAATCCCGACCTATCTGCTTCTTTTGAAGTTCAATCAACTCCGATAACTAAACCTACGACCTCCAAACGAAATTTATTTGAAATTGCAACACCTAGCCCAGAATATTTCTGAAGAGTTGTATAATAAGATTAGGGTTGGTGCTATTTTTTTGAAATTAAAATTATTATTGATATAAGGGTGAAAACTGCTTCCAGTTAAGTAAGTTCATAGCATGATCAATTATGCGGAAATATGGGAGATTGAACTTTGAAGAGTCATTAGCCATGGATATGTCTAGAATGTTATTTATTAAAATTCTTTTACATACAGCTATGCTAGAAGTGTAATTAAGGGTTATTAGCTACCTACGAAGATTTAGCGTGGGTTCACCTATTTCAGCTTGTACGCTATTTATCGGAGTTGTTCTGTACGACCAAGTATAATACTTAGGGAGGTGTTATGTAACGTATCCAAAGGTTTTAACGTTGTTATTCTAGCAATACATCCGTGATCAATTTTGGAACGAATTAATTTTCTGTATAACATGAGCAGTGTTTTACCATCGGCACCCCAAGTTTTGTAAGCTAGGTACTTTAACAAGTTAAGACCATTTCGACATGAAAGAACTCACTGCTGGATATAACTTTTCCAATTTAATTGTTGATGAAATATCACTCCTAAAAATTTTATTTCGTTTGTATAGAAAAGATTTTGGTTTTCAAGCATTAGGTTCGGTTTATCCTCGATATGTTTTTCTAAAAATATTATACATTTTGTTTTAATAAAGCAAAACCTGGAACCGATACTTAGGGACCAATTTACTAGTTTATTTATGTGTTCGTGTAATATTAACGCCATACGATTAACGTTCTTGCCTTTGATGTAAATAATTGGGTCATCAGCATATAATCTTGCCTGAACAGGTTTCGCAATGATTTTTATTAGGTATATCGTTTATTCCTAATAAAAACGGAGTAGGACTGATAATCGATCCTTGTTGGATTCCGTTTTGTTCTTCTTTAAGATAGTATAAAGCACCATTAGCTCGGACTTAAAATGTTCTTTGAGTTAAAAAATTGTTTATGTAGGTCAAAATGTGTCATTTAACTCAATTGTTTTATATTCAATATACGGTTTTCCATACTGTATCAAATGATTTAATTATGTCAAAGTAAATTGCCATACATTTTTGATTATTTTTAAAAGCTTCCTGAATAGCGTTTTCAAGATCTATATTGTTGTCGTTTGTAGATCCGCTGGTCTGAAGCCAACCAGTACCATCGAACAGATGGTAAGTTGAACATTATGTTCTAGGTTCCACATTAATCTTTTGGTGACTATTTTTTCCACAAGTTTACATGATGAACCTTGTAATGATATATGATGATATGATTTTGATTGTAATTTATCTGTATTTGGTTTAATAATAGGAATAACAATGGCGTTTTTCCAAATTTTTGGAAATGATGTTTGTGACCAAATAATATTAAAAAATTTAAGTAGAACCTGTTTTGTTTCTATGGTAAGTGTTTTAATAAATTGTATTGGTATGTCGTCTTGACCTGGTGAAGTATCTTTCATGCTATTAAGTGCTCCCATAACTAAGAGGTGTATTGATAGATTTAAATTTGTCAGAAATTTTATTAAAAACATTTTTTTTCCATTATTTGATTATTTAATTAATAAAGATTCTTGTTAAAAAAAGTTAGTTAAAGACTACTAAAATCTTTTTAAGACTTGGGTTATCTCATGGAAATATTGGACTTTTTTCCTAGGAATTTAAGGGCTGAGAGTGAAGAACAATGAGAACATTTCTATAAAAATATCAAGAAGATAGAAAAATATCAAGGAACATGGAACACAACAATGATATCAGACTTCTGCTAGTTGCAAAAGGGGAACATTCTTGATAATATTTAGAAGCGAAAATGAACCAAGAGGAGTCTTACAGTAAAAAAAAAGCATTTACGATATCAAGTTTAAAAATGAGCTTTAAAAATATTTACTTTAATTTAATTCCGTAATTTTATACCTGTAAAGTTATAATAAAAAGTTTATCTTTAACGTATATATTTAGAAGCGAGCATTCGTTGCTTTTACTAACCTAATAATAAATAAAGCTGAACTAATAAATTAAAAGCCCTTCATTTTTCACGTGCGTCTCTTAAAATAGAAGTTTGCGGCCTCACTTTATCTCTACGTACAGTACAAAAACTAAAACTATATAGGAAAGTTTTGTTCGCTTGCACTCAGCATCTATGCACCATTAATGCTTTCTGAAGCAAAATCGATGTCCTTTTAGCACTGTATTTACCGAAAATATAAGATAAAGTATAAATTCATTATAAACAAAAAGTAAAGAATTATAAAACTTAAAATAAACAGCATTACTAAAAACAATAAAGTTTCTATCCGATTAAATGCATAAATGAATGTCAAACAAACTTAAGTAGGGAACAGTTGGCACTATAGAGCAATTGTGTAATTACAAACTGACGAAATGAATCATAAAACCAAAGAAAAAACAATTCTATTTCACTTTTATAGTATTAAAATAGTTTAGCATATTCTGGAGGTATAACAGCTGACCGATCCAGGGCCATAAGCTTTCAATTTTAAGTATCGGTAAGCAATGATAGCTATACAAAAAGCGTAGCAGCAAATATAACAAAAAGATTCTACATAATTTAAATAAAAAACTTTCTTATTATATAAAAAATGCACTTAGATATACATAATTGGACGAATTTTATGCAAATATAAGATAACAAATACAATTTGCATAACCACAAACAGGCTGATCAGCTGTATTCACACATAAAAAGGCAGAATAGACAGCAGGAATTCTATACCAGAATACGTGAAAAAAATAAAAAAGCCATAAAAATAAGGAAATAACAACAAAAACGCGCCAAATCTTTATGCAAATTGAAAATGGCTGTTTAAAAAAAAATCATTTAAATTCATTGAGAAGAACCGAACAGTAAAGGCCAGCCATGAGTATATTGACAAAAACCTTTTTTTTTATTACTTTAAAGCGATTTAAGGGAAAGTTCAGTAGGAGAAAGTTCAGTAGGAGTGTTCAATTCGACAAAAGCAAATTCTGGAAATGACTAAAATATTTGTATTATAAAAATATAGCATGGGCTATGGTTTTGATAACTACTAGTTCTTAAAATTTATTTTCTGTAATTAAAATTACTTTTTGGATGAAATGAATGTTGCAGCTTCATGTTTTTGAAGAAAGTGGGAAAGCATGCATTGTATTTTATTTTACAGTAACATATTCAGCGTTAAGTTGTTTTGGATTGTAATAATAAATAATTTAGGATGACAACCTTTTGGTTCTGCGGTACTATATTAATAAAAAAAAGAAGGACAACCGTCCTTTTGGTATGATTTTATTAGGAAAATAATCTTATAACCAGAACTTAAAATTTTAAAAATAATATTGCTAATTATCTTCGGAACATAAAGAATTGTCTTCGATAACGACAACTTTATTTTTGTTGTTTTTAAAGATTTATAGAAGGTATTCTAGCAATTTCATGAAGTGGTTATATTTTAAACTATCAATTGGAATTGATTTTTCATTATTTATTTGGTACAATATCTTTGATAGGAGACCATCGAGAGAACACCGCATTTTCCTTTTAAAATTGACAGTTTTAAAATCTTCCAGGGAAAACGTTTTTTTATAAAACATAATGCCAGGATGGCCTCTTTCGATATTCAAGTGAAAAATTTTGGAGGATAGAAAGGGTTCATTGTCTGTGTTCCATTTGCTATTAATAAACGTGCTTATACATACGGAAATATTACAAACTATGGTCAAAATAAACTCATTACAAGAATTCTTTTCTTTTTCTTGCAGTACCGTCTCACATCGGAGGTTGGCTACCATCACAGCAATCTTTACTTTGTTGGCTGCAGCTCTGAATAACTGTATTGAACTGCACCCATACCACTCCCTTAAATTTCGCAACCAGGAAATCCTCCTACATCCCACATTTCTCTTTCCCGAGATTTTTCCTTGGATTATGAGTCTAAGCAGAGAGTACTTTTCTCCTCTCATTATGTGACCCAGATATTCCAGTTTTTTCGTTTGTATGGTTTTTATGACTTCGCATTCCTTCCCCATCTTCAGCAGAACATCTTGATTTGTTACTCTTTCTGTCCATGGTATTTTCCACATACTCCTGTAACACCACATCTCGAATGTCTCAATGTTTTTAATGTTTATCTTTTTCAGTATCCAGGCTTCCATGCTGTACAGCAGAACGCAGAAAACATAGCACCTTAACATTCTTGTTCTTAAGTTTATATTTATGTCCCGGCTGCATAGGAACTTTTTCATTTTGACAAACGATTGTCTCGCTATCTCTATTCGCCTCTTGATTTCTCTTGTCTGGTCATTAGTATCAGTGAAGCAAACCCCTTAATATTTGTAGGACGTAACTCTTTCAACTGGCTGACTATTTATGGTTAAATTCACATTGGTGTATAGCTTCTTTGTTACAATCATGAATTTAGTCTTTTTGATGTTCAGTTTTAGACCATACTTTTTGGTATGGGTGTTTATGTTTTCCATCAAAAACTGTAAATTTGCTAGGTTATCTGTTACTATTAACGTGTCATCAGCGTATCGTATATTGTTAATTAACTCTTCGTTAATGTTCATACCAATGTTTTGCTCTAGGAGCGCTTCCTGACATATTGTTTCGCTATATATATTGAATAACACTGGAGAAAGCACACAACTCTGACGCACACCTCGACGAATCTCAATTTTTTCGGTTAACTCATTATCAACTTTGATTTTTGCTGTTTGTCCCCAGTACAACCTGGATATGATGTTAATATTGCGACTGTCGATGTTTTTGCTTCTTAGGATTTCATACAGCTTTTGGTGTCTGACTTTATCGAAGGCCTTCTCAAAATCTATGAAACCTACGTAAAGGTCTTGGTTTACATCCAAACATCTTTGCATTAATACACTCAGACCAAACAAAGAATTTTATGAACTGCCAATCAGCACAGCAATAGTTTGCAGTTATTTAGAATACCTACAACAACATTTAAGAAATCAGTTAAGGTTATGAGTATGATTACCCAATAAGTTAAGTTCCTAATTTAATTTAATTTCATTTACATTTAAATTTTAGTTTTTTTTTAACGCAACTTATTTATAAATAAATAAATAAATAAATCAATATATATATATATATATATATATATATATATGTATATTTTTTTGCCGCCACTGAAAAGGCGATCTTATAAGAAAATCTATATACCTAACAATTTAAGGCATGCACATGACGGATTGTTTAGAAATAAGGGTCAAGGTGGAAATTGCTGTTGGTACAATTAGAAATAGTATTCACCTTCATATATTATTCATAAAAGTCAGTTCAATAAAAAAGTTAACACAGTTCATAATATTCTTTTTTATTTTACAGTTTATTGTTAAAAAGTAGTAGCAAATTTGTTAAAATTACTATTTTTATGTTCTGAGTATTCAGTTAAATAATTTTATATTCCTTTGAGGTATACTGTACTTTCAAAAACAAAACACCGATATTATATAAATTAATAGGTAAAGTAACATAATAACTGACAACATTAGTGTGGTTATTAATAAAAAACAAAATAAATATCTGGTAGATACTAAACAACGTTTAGGAAAAAAAGAGTATTGAGCAAATATGAACTCACTGCAATGAACGAATTTTTTGTTACTAAGAGTTATTTTATTTAACCTACGAGTGGTAATGTACAGTCTCTGTCATTTTTTTATTTTATTTTTTGCGCTTAAACACAAATGCCCATATGGCATTTTGTCTGCGCAGCTAGGTATATTTTGTCCCCTTATCCCACTATTCAATATTGAAAAACCTGTAGTCAAGCGCGTATTATTTATAATTATGTTTTATGACCCAAGGGTTACCAACCCTACAATTTGTGTTATAGTCAAGAGTAAGTTATTGTTGTGTTTGTTTCGCAATAAATTTATACATTAGATCAAAGGACAAAAAATCAGGTTGCAACAATTTTTGACATAATTGTTGCTAATTCTGAACTAGAAGATGACGCAAGTTTACAAGATGAGCATTAAAAGCTCTAATTGATACTAATTCCAAGGAGAATTATAGAAAAACATGTCATGAAATACATATCAGTAGAAGTAAAAGCCCAAACACCTAATTTGATTTGGAAAGATGAAGAACTCGTGCTAAAAATAGTGTACCCGATTTGCCAGAACCAAAAAAATAAAGTGAGGCAAAACTTCTTCTTCTTCTTCTTCCTTTTATATAGACATGACTCTGTCTGTTTTTTAATGTGTCTCCAGTAAGTTGTCGTTCCATCGTTTTCGCGGTCTTCCTACTAATCGTCTTTTGATATTTTCGATCGTTTCGATTATGCCTAGAGGTATCTTTCTTGCATACAGTAAGTGAATAATATCTTTTAATTTGACCCGGCAAATGCCTTTGTAAGTTTCATGAAACATAGATATGCCGGTTTGTTGTATTCTAATGATTTCTCTTGCACTTGCCTCATTATAAATATAGCGTCGGTGCATGATCTTCCTGACCTAAAACCTTGTTGTTCTTCTGCTAGTGTTATAATTTTATTTAATTTATTTGTTGTCACTTTGGTTGTTTATTTTAGTGTTGTGTTTAATAAATTAATTCCTCTGTAATTTTCAGGGTCCGATTTGTCTCCCTTTTTGAAGAGAGGTATTAGGATGCTTGATCTCCATTCTTAAATAATTTGGTTTTGTTCTATTATTTTTTGGATTAGTTTTAATAGTTTTTTGGTCAGATCTGGTCCTCCGTACTTAAGGAGTTCGTTCGGTATTGTATCCTCTTACGGTGATTTTCTATTTTGTAATTTCCCTAATGCTTCCTTTACCTCTTTCTCCTCAATATTTATTTCTTCTTTTTCGTCACCTCTGGTGGTGGTTCATTATCGCCAGCTTTAGCAAATAGAGATTGAAAGTAGTCTACCCGTGTTTTCTTCTGAATCTGTTTCGTTTTTATTAGTTCGTTCATCTCTTTTCTTTGTACTTTAATCATTCTCCATATTTCTTTTTGTGTTCTGTAGAAATCGTGTTTTATCTGTTTTGAGAAACTCTGCCAGTGTTCCTTTTTGATTTGTCTAACTAAAGTATTCGTTTCATTTCTGATTCGTTTATAGTGATTGTATGCCTTTTGTATTTGTTGTGTTCTGTATTGTAAAAAGGCTTTCTTTTTTCTTCACATTTTGTCTTCATTAGACAAAACTTGTAAAGAAAAAGATAGTAGTTAAAACCAACAAGTTTATAGCATTGAAATCTTGTGACGCAGCCAGTAACAGTGCAGTTAGGCAAATTAATCCTATAGAATTGAAAGTTTTGTTGGATCTGTCGTACACGTCTTACGATAACAGAAGCATTTGTCATAATAATGAAGATTTACTTACCGCTTGGTAGATCAAGTTAGATTTATCGCCTTGTGGTTAAAAAGCTTCCAGTTCGCTATAAGAGACATTTGGTTCAATGATAAAAGAATTATAGTACAAAAGCAATATTGGCCCCAATAGCTAAGATTTTTGAGGCATTTTAATTTTAATATTTCGAAACACTGTAATTTTCACCCTATGATTAAATTGAATAACCCAAAAATTTGGGTTATTCAATCAACGGTTAAAGGTATTTTATACCAAAATTCAGAAGTATTAATGTTTTTGTCTATTTTTTCTTCGTTGCCTGGAGTAATTGCCTTAGATCAGAATTATGCAGCTGATTTGTAAAATGCGATTATCTCGAAAACTGTTAAGTTTTGAAGTTATTAACAGGTATACCTTTTTTTTTGTTAAAATAATATATCTTTAATATTTTTTATCCCAAATACAGGTAACTTAAAGAGCAAAAAAGTTAAGTGCAAATTTATACCACATATGTGGCATAAGTGGCGCCCTCTATCAGTTACATAAAAGTGTGCATCAAATTATAATTTCTCATATTTAAAAGTATATAGTTTTAAATTGTTATACCTAAATGTTTATAAACATGAAAATTATAGCGAAAAATAAAATTTTAATTTTGCACTTTAACACCCTGTATCTTTTTTAATATCAACATTTTATTAAAGCAATTTGGCTTAAATCGTAATATTTTAAAGTGTAGAATCTACTGTTTCTTTTTGTACAATTACTTAAGGACCACCCTGTATATTATTTATTCTATTTTAGCATAATGAAGATGGGTTTGTAAACTTAATCATCATCATTCTGGCTTTACAACCCTCTGTGGATCCTAGCCTCCTCAATCATTTTTCACCAGTCGTCCCTATCCATCGCTTTTCTCTGCCAAGCACTTATTTCCATATTTCTAATATTTCTAATATATCTAAATGTTATCAAGGAACCTTGTTCTGAGTCATTTTGTTCCATCCACTTACATATAATTAATATATATTCTATTAAGTTCGAATAAGTTCTATTAAGTCGTCACCGCACTCCATTGTCATTCACTGGTCCACAGATTCGCCTTAGTACTTTTCTTACTCTGAACCATATGTTGGGACTGGGCGTATTATTGTTTTGTGGAGTTTTATTGTTATATTTTTCGATATAATTGTGGATGATTCAAGGAGGTGATTGAGCCCAAAATAACATCTGTTGGCCGTGCAAAATCTGCGGTTTAACTCTGCGGTAGTATTAATTGTTGCGTACTTATTTTCATATACTTCGTTTTGTTGGTGTTTATTATTAAACTCATTTTTGTAGCCGATTCTTTTGATGCTACATACGCATCTCGTACAGCGCTTTCCGTTCTCCCAAGAATATTGACATTATCTGCAATGACCAGGATTTGCACTAATTTATTATATGTTGAACCAGTGGCTGCGATTTGTGACATACGTATTACTTTTTCCAGAGCCAGATTGAACAGTATACAGGATAGAGATAGAGTACAAGGTTTAGACAGTTCCCCTGAATGCGTATTCTACATTCAACTTGTTTAAGAGTTAGTTTTGTTAAATTTATCGATTGATTTGGTATTCATAGCTCTTTCATTGCGTTGAACATTTCTCTTCTATTCACAGAGTCGTAGGCTGCTTTGTAGTCTATAACTATGTGATGAGTACCAATACCATATTCCAGTATTTTTTCCATAATTTGTTTCAGGGTTGTAATCTGATGTATTGTCGATTTACCACCTCTGAAATTAGTCTGGTATTTTCCTACTATCCGTTTTGCATATGGTGCCATACGGTAACATAGTACTGTGGAAAATATTTTATACGCTACAATTAGAAGCGTAATTCCTCTGTGGTTAGAGCATTCAAAAATATCTCCTTTTTTGTATGGTGCAAACTATTCCAATATTCCAATCATTGGGGAGGGATTTCAATCATTCCTCTTTCCTCTTGTCTGTTCCTTACTTTGTCTCTTTCGTCTTCCAGGTTTTCTTTTGTGCTTGGTTAAAGTACCCATCTATTAAATACATCTTTCCTTGTTGTAAACCGAAAGCACTCATCTAGGAATTAAATATTTTGCATAAATGCTTTGAGATTTACCTCTTCAATTAATAAAAACAGTTTTAAAAACGTAAAACCTAGCAATTTGATGCATCCTGTATTTTTAAAAATTTAATAGACTTAAATTTTAAATATATTTAAGTTTTTTTTTCAGTGCTACACTTTACATTAGACATTATCTCGAACGCTAGGTGCTTATAACAAGAAAAATAAAACAAATCTTTGTTTAACTGGAAACATTTGCAATTGTTGAAATGGAATAAGCCGTAAATCTTTGTAGCCATTTTTAAACTTTCTTGGGAATGTTGAAAGCAATTTCGAAAATGGCAATATTGGCTTAACGATCTTCGAATGTTGAAAGTTACGTATCCAGAGTGGTGCATTATAATTGAAACAGTAAATTCAGCAACTTCGCCATCATTACCCGTTTTATTCTTTTTATGCAAGACCCCAATTTCACGGTACGGCAACTTTTTCAGTAAGCTGTGACTTTTACAATGCGCCATCCCTATAAATTCTGTTGTTAGTAAAGGAATGTGGCCAAAGATAAATTATTCACTGCCTGCCATTATTTAAAAAAATCACTTTAACTGACATAAATGTGACAGTTGTCATATTAACTTTAATGTAAATTGTGTGTATGCATTTTACATTATTTGTTTCTATATTTTATAAAAATTGATTTTATGGTCTGTGTAATTCACATATAAACAACATTCACGCAAAGTATAACATTGAAATTAATTTAAAATAAAATATGGTTAAATGCTCGAATACATAAATATTACAAATAAAAGGCATATCGACCAAAGCTTTTCTATTAAATCTTGTCCATACTTTCGCTGGCAGACTATCTTCGGGGGCATTTCGTCAAAAAATTTGGCTATCCAGCACATCATCGAAAGCCATAAACATTTAAATACAACTAAAGTACATTTGAAAGTTATTGATAGCACAAAGTAGTTTAAGGTTTAATACAGGGATCAATGCAGAAAAAACGTAATAACTGATACCTTCTTATATGAATTTTCACTCGACTTTAATCTGACTACCCCGACAAACCTCAAATACAATACATCTTAAAATGCAAATGAGCAAACCCAGAGGGATTACGCAATAACTGAATACCTCAATGACGGAGAACATAAAGTTACTTTAACCCTGCGATAGTATGCCTAGATAAATTAGCACGAGAGGTGTTCCGGGGTATGTTATATCCCAAACTAAACTAACGCAGGAAGTTAAAATTTTTAAATTTAATCATTTAAAATGGTTAATCTTGATTTTTTACTTATTTATGAATCAAATAAATTAAAAATGGTACTGTAAAAGTCTTATGCTTAAATGGCAAACATCATTTATCCAACATATTGCAATTATGCTAGTCAAAAAACACGAGTGAACAGTAATACACTCAGATGTTATAAAAAATTTTATTGATCATACAACTCTAAATAAACTTATAGAAAAATAAAAAAGTTACTTAAATTGTCGCAATTTGAACACGTCATTATTGCGAGTATCACATCGCAAATGTAAAAAGTCTTCCTATCTTTGTTTCTTGGACAAAAAGAAAATCTACTGCTTATCCTACGTCGCTTAGGTCTCAACTGATGTACCTTTGATTGCTGATTATCACGTAGTGGTCGACGCAAGGAAGGGTTTTGTCTCCGTGGATTTCGAAACTCAGAAATCAGCTGCACATCCAGTACTTTCAAAAAAATTCGTCATGTTAATTTATCGTCTTTTGTATTTGTTTTATATATAACTTGAGCATCACTCCAGCTGTATTTAAAAACGAAAAAAAAAAATAGTGTCAAAGTCCAACGATGACATTTCTTGATACCCTGTAATTAGCAGATAGCTCATCCAATGTGTCTTTGTCTAAAGGCAAATTTTGAACTGCGAATTTCTCTTCCTCGTGTGTTCAGAAGTGCTGTTGGAATTTGCCTTTTGTTTTTCCTAACTGTCCCAACCGATGTAAAATGATCAGTGTGAAGTAAATTGATCATGAGCGGATAAATGGTAAACCAGTTATTGAAAGGAATATTACGTTTAGTACCAGAAACTGGCTCAATCAAACGTTCAACTACGTTTTGCGGATTGTTACTTTGTCAGAAAGGTCCTTCTGGCTGTATGCCGACGTAAACTTTCATGTTTAGATAGTATTCAGTTTTGGCATCCACGAGCGCAAATAATTTTAAGCCATGCTTTTCTGGCTTATTCGGTATATATTGAAGAAATGACGTCCCCTGAACGATTCCAGTTTTTCGTTTATTGTAATATGTTGACTTGGTATATAGTGTCTCTTACAGTTTTACAGTTGACAACGAGTTGATCAAATATATAGGACCTCTAATTGCTGCCAATTTGTTGATCTGTTTCCGTTATACTCTATTTTGCACATTGTCGAATCGCAAACATTGTAACAAAATGGAATATCTTTGTTGTGACATTTTTGTTTGAATGACATCAATACCGCTTCCATCAGTATTCCAAAGATCTGAAATATTTTGTCGGTTGTGCATCGCACCGTGGAGTTTTCGTCGTTAATTTTACATTTGTATAGTCAATAAATGTCATCTAACATTTCATCTCTAAAGAATAACAACCAGCAATAAAGAAAACTCTGCTTTTCTCGTTCTATTCCTTTTACACCAGGTAAATATGTAATTAGATTGTCCGACCTTGTTCTCATTTGTTTGTTTTTTGGAAGCTTGAACCAATTTGATTTCTCTTCGTCTAAAAAGTATCTCTTACCATTATTCTCACTATCACTTTCTGAACCACTTGAAAATGAACATAGTTGGACGGTTACGATATGTACCATGAATTGGTTTTGTTAAACTTAACGTATAGTATTTAGCTAAATGGACACCTACCAGTGTTGAATTTTTACCAATATTCACTTCGGCATTCAAAAGATAAAAAGTTTTTGCATCGCATAATGCTAACATTTTAATTACGTAATTATCGGATTTTGAAAGTATATACATTTTGAATTGCATAAGCTGTTCATCTAACGTGCAGTAGTGTGAAGGCGTGTAAAGTTTGCTACATTTTTAAATAACTGCTTCAAAAATATCTCGCGATGGCGCAAAACGATCTGTTTTACGACGCTTCTTTCTAGTGTCCCTGTTGTCAAACCTGATGCAGTTCGTAAGAAATGCAAAGCGAGCTTCACTCTTTACATCGCGAATAAATGGAATTTTCGTTTCTCTCTAAAAATAGTACTTTCGTTGTTACCGGATTCATATTTAGAACTTTTGCGTAGTAATAAAATACATAATCTAATCTAATAGAAAACAGAGCATAATACTTTGATTTCTATTAGATTCATATCTCTCACATAGGATGGTCTGATTGTTGTATTAGCCACTTTCTTCACGTCAACATGTTGATCTCTTACATAACGTTCTGGTTGTAATCTAATTTACTTTTTTAGAATATTTTTCAGAATATCATCAGTGAAAAACGGGGACCATGCTGAAATTCCACTAGTTACTTGTCGAGCAGCACCTAGATTAGATTAGATTAAGAGAGGTGGCCTTTCGGCCTATTCCACTGTGACCTTTTCAGATCTATTGTGGTCCTCTAGTCCTAGATAACATTCTCTAGCCTTACCCTTTTTATAAAGTCTAGTAGCTTCGAGACTGTACCTTCCATGTAGCTATTTGCCGGTGGATTTTCTTCTCCTAATGCAAAGAACCGCACATTTGCCAGACTGTCACACTGACATAAAATGTGCTCTGCTGTTTCTTCTTCGAGGTGACAGAATCTGCACAGGTCATCATCTGATAATCCCATCAGCTTCAAGTGCCTATTCAGCTTACAGTGCCCTGTTAGAAGACCTACTATGACCTTGACTGTTTTCCTGTCTTTGCTTATTAGGTCTGCCGTAAATTTTGGCGAATGTTCTGTAATGAACTGTTTCGCCTGTCTTTGTCCTGGTGAATTCCTCCACCATTCCAGAGATTTGCGAGCTACCCACTTCCTTGTAGCCGTTCTTGTTACTGATTTAGCAACTCTGCAGAAGGGTTCCGGTCCAATGAATGGCAATGATGAGCCTTGTTTGGCCATTTCATCTGCTTTTTCATTGCCCTTATGACCCTCGTGCCCCGGTACCCAGGCTACCGTAACCTTGCTACGGTCTCCTAGTTTATTTAGGGCACACACGCAATCCCATACTAGCTTAGAATTGACCTCTACGGAATTGAGTGCCTTAAGCGCTGCCTGACTATCTGTGAAGATAGCAACTTAACAGAACGTTCTTTCCTGCCTTTCTATTTCTTCCACGCAGTGATGGATTGCAGTTATTTCCGCCTGGAAAACTGTCACATCCTTAGATAGACTTACCGGGAAATCTATTTCTTGATTTGTCCCTACTATGCCGGCTCCCACACCCTCCGATGTTTTTGAGCCATCCGTGTACCAGGTAGCAGCAGCTTGTATGGGTACACCTTTATTCCAGTCTTCCCTGCCTGGTATCTTAATTGTGAACTTATTGTTAAAGCTATATCTCGTAACTGTTGCATCGATAGGTTTCCCCATCACAATATCGGCTTTTAGCTCCTCGATTAGCTTTCTGTTGTCAGTACCATGCATCTGGCTTATATGTCGCTGACTATGGATTATTCTGTGCATCACGGATCTGGCTTCGCCCTGTATAAAGATATGAAGTGGTGCAGTAGGAGTTGTTTTTAAGGCCCCCGTAATACACAGGCATGCTAGCCTTTGTGTATTACCTAGCAGCCTTATTGCTCCCCCTTGCTGCGTCTTTGTCCACCACGTCACCGAGCAGCACCTATATCTCCAGGTAAATGAATCACTAGATTTCTTTGATTCGTTCAACGTGACTTTTTGTTGACTTTCCGCTTTATCTAAAGCCATTATTTTCACGTAGTTTGGTAGGTACTTCCTCAATTTGCAAATATTCAATGTCGCTTCCGATGTTTGCAGCTGAGAGAGATTCGCACGGAATTTCATGGCTTGTTAAACTGACTTCACAGCCAGTCTGACTTCTTTGCTGCTGCATATCATCATCGTTGGAATCTTCATTATTCTCCGGAACATAATCATTATCAGAATATTCGTTATTCTCCGGTATATATTCATCGTTGAAATCTTCGTAAAGCACCGGATTATAATCATCATCAGAACCTTTGTCAGGCTCCGATCTCTAATTTTCTATTATTACGTCGTCCTCAGAACTATCATTTTGGTCGTCGGGCTCAAAATCTCAGAGATTCTTAATTATTGCCTCCAGTTCTTTTTGGGTTAATGGTCTGTGAGCTTCATTATCCATGTTTAAACTGTAAGCAAAAGCGCATATAAAACCCTAACTACATCAATAAATCAAATTACTTACCGAAATACTATTTTCGGACCGATGTAAAAATATAATAGTAATATTAGCCGGGGTACAGCTGAACCGCAAAAACAACGTACAACAGCACTTATTGACTCAGCGACTGCAACATAACAACTGACCTGCTAAAACAAGAAATTACACGAGCGCGCGTTACAGTGTTGCCAAGAGTAAAAAAAATACAGGATATTTACGACAACCTGGGGTACAACTCTACCCCGGGTAGTAATGCAGGGTTAATCAATCGCTTTTCTCGAATTCACCTTTTTTCATCTAATTAACAATTTCACTATTAATTCCAAACTATTGCACTTATCAACATGAACCAAACGTCATTGTACTCTATAGATGTCTCTCTATTAACTACAACAAAAAATAGTTTATGTTTAAATTTAAATTCATTTAAATTTAAACAAAAAATTTAAATTTAAATTTAAATTTAATAAGTTATAAACAATTAAAAAAGTAAAAAAAAGGTCGAAAAATTTAAAAGTTTTTTACAGCCAATTAGACACAGAATATGAAAAAATTTTGATTTGTGTTTTCGAATGATTCGTTTTCAAGAAATATCGACACTTACCAACAAATTGGATAAGTTTAAGCACCCACTTTCAGAACCACTATTTTGAAAAAAAAAATTTAAATTTATCTTTCTTCTAAGTTACATCTCCTATCGGAGGTTGGATATCATAACGGCTATGGTCACTTTGTTAGCTGCTACTCTGAAAAGTTGTAGTGAACTACAGTTAAACCATTCTCTAAGGTTCTTCAGCCAGGAGATGCGTCTTCTTCCTATGCTTCTTCTTCCTTGGATCCTTCCTTGCATAATAATTCTCAGCAGCTCATATTTTTCTCCTCTGGTTATGTGACCCAAATATTCTAGTTTTCTTCTTTTTATGCTGTTCATAATTTCTAACTCCTTATTTAGACGTCGTAGTACCTCAGCATTGGTAATCCTTTGAACCCACTGAATTTTTAATATTCTTCTGTAACACCACATTTCGAACGCTTCTATTTTCCTTATGTGTTGTTTCTTCAATGTCCAAGCTTCTATTCCGTATAGTAAGATAGAAAATATGTAAGATCTTAGAGCCCTCAATCTGAGATGCAACTGAAGGTCTCTGTTGGTAAGCATTGTCTTCATTTTCACAAATGCTTGCCTTGCAGTTTCAATTCGGACTTTGTCATCAACCCAGGTTCCCAGATATTTATATGTCTCTACTTTTTCTATTTGGGTTTGTTCTATCAATAATCTTTCATTTCCATGTTGCGTTTTTGAGACAATCATGAATTTAGTTTTTCTCTTATTTATTTTTAGTCCGTATCTAATGCAATAATCGTTAATTCTATTTACCAATTCTTGTAGCGATTCCAGGGTGTCTGCCATTATAACGGTGTCATCAGCGAATCTTATGTTATTTACTATTCTTCCGTTTACAGAGATTCCATCACCCAGATCCGCTATCGCTTCCTGGAATATGGCTTCACTGTACACGTTAAACAGTAATGGTGACAGAACACAGCCCTGTCTTACTCCTCTCTTTATATCTATATTTTCGGACTTTTGTTCTTCTATCTTTATATTGGCCTTTTGATTCCAATACAGATTGATAATGATTCGTAAGTCTCGTCTGTCTATATCTTTGTTTCTCAGTATTTCTATTAGTTTTTCATGTCGGATCCTGTCGAATGCCTTCTCGAAGTCGATGAAACAGGAATAAATATCTAGGTTCATATCTAAGCATCTTTGAGAGAGGACATTAAAAGCAAACAATGTCTCTCTCGTTCCCAGTCCCTTGCGGAACCCAAACTGAGTATCATCCATATCATCTTCTAGTTTTCTATATAATCTTCCATGAATCACCTTTAGAAATATTTTAGGGGTATGGCTTATTGGTGATATTGTCCTATAGTCTGAACAATCTTTGGCATATACTGTTTTTGGTATTGCTACAAAGGTGGACACCAACCATTCCTGTGGGATTTTTCTAGTTTTATATACTTCATTCCATAGGTCCAGAAGTACAGGTAGAGTTTCATCGTCTAGACATTTCAGTAGCTCCGCAGGTATTTCGTCTGGACCTACAGTTTTTTCGTTTTTTGCGTTTCGTATTGCTTGTTTGATTTCCTCTATTATGATCTCTGGCCCCGTTTCGCTGAAGATTTCTTCCGGTTCTTGCCGATTATCCTCAAACAGATCTGTTATGTATGTCTTCCATTTTTTTAATTTCTCTTTAATTTCTATAATTATTTTTCCATTTGCGTCTTTCAGAAGGGCATCTTTCTTTTTTCTCAGTGTATTTGTCATTTCCTTTATTTTCTTATGCATGTTAAAGCTATCATACTGTTTAGCATATGCCTCTATTTCACTGCATTGATTAGCAAGCCAGGTGGATTTGGCCTCTTTTATTTTCTTTCCTATCAATCTCTGTAGTTCCTTGTATTTTGCTTTACTCCTGCCTTTATGTTTCCTTCTTTCCTCCATTAGATCTAAGATTTCTGAAGTCATCCATCTCTGTTTTTTTTCTTATTTTTGTCTGCAGTAGCTTTTCTCCTGCCTTTATTAAAGTTTCCTGTACCATGTTCCATTTGTCATTAACATATGTTGTTTTTATCACGTCTTGTTTGATTGTCTTTAAGTTATCATTTATTTCTTATTTTAAGCTCTGACGTATAGGTTCTTCTTTTATCTTTGAGACATCAAACCGTGGTATATTTGTTTGTTTTTGGATCTTCTTCAATTTTATCTGCATTACGCCTACTAATGGATTATGGTCTGAATTTATGTCAGCTCCGGGGTATGTTCTCAGAGACTTTATAGCGTTTTTATATCTAGATTTTATTGAAATGAAATCTATCTGGTTTCGAACAATGTTGTCTTAAATTTATCATGTAGCTTAAAAATTTATCACATGATTATAAAGTATCTTTTGTACTATAAATAAAATTTATTTAAACAAACACTTTTTTTGGAGGAACTTGGCTTTAAATACGAACTTCGTTAATGTTGTATGTGCCTCCCAAAATAGGGATAGATGGAGAGACAATGTAAAAAGAACAATGCGATTCCTCAAAAGAAACGCAACATTCATAATCACTACATATCTGTTAAGATGTAAACATTGGAAGGAACGATTATCTTATTATTTATCATATTCCACAGTTGTATCTGTACACTCAGTTTATTTTAATTTTAAATACTTACACTTTTATGATTAAAGTTTCAAATAATAAACTATGAAATATTTATGTCTTTTTGAAGTTTCTTCTAGGTATAAAAGTTTTACAGTAAAATTTATGGGTTTTAATTCTTGTAAGTAATAAAATATGATATAAGACTAACCAGGGTTTATTATCTAAAATCTAACTATCCCTACATTAAGTTTGATTATGTGCAATGAACTAGTTTACTAAAGGGCTTGTTTTAGACATTAACAGCGACTTGTAAATTACGGCAGTACACACTGCATACACTATTAACTCCTTATCTTTGTCCGGTTCTATTGTTTAATTTTATTGACATCTTTCAACAAGCTATATTCATTACTGCACCTAGTGTTAGGTTACAACGGCATCCCTTAGAGTCTCATCACACTATCTCTCCAATATCATTTCGATATTATCTCCTGACAATAATACTTTTAGAATCACGTATAGCTTCAGAAGTTTTTCGATAGTTGAGGGTAAGTGTTTTTTAAATGTATGTTATCCTTTTTTTGATTTAAAATAGGTTAGATATAAAAAATAATATTGAAGGAACTAAAAGAAATTTTCAGTCGTAGATTTATTTGCATACTTGATAACACAGCAAACTTCGTACCGGCATAGAATTAACACATTCCCTGTCAGCCATATCTTTGTATTGTGCCTCTATGGGTCAATATTATTATACTATAGTAGTAGTTTTTTGAATATAAAGCCTTGCCGTTTGATTATTTTGTCAAAACTCTTGTTTATTTAAAAAAAAAGATAAATAAAAAATTGCTTTGGTACCGTCGGACCAACGCGGCCTGTTGAAGCACTTCAATGCCTCTATGTGCCTTAGGTCCCACTGCTGTGAGAAACACATGACACAACATAACCTAAAATTTTTCTATCAGTCTATGACAACTGTGACTGTGTATGTTATAACAAGTTAAAACTGTTGATTTTATGCATTTATCTTTAGATGAAGATAAAGAATGAGAAAACTTTTTTGTAATAGCGATATCAATATATCGCTTCGAATAAGAATGCTTCGATGTTATATTTTCTCTACCCTTTTGTATGGGGTTGAAGCTTGGACACTTAAAAAATTAAACATTAAAAACCTAGAAGCATTCGAAATGTGGTGTTACCGACGTATTTTGAAAATATCAAGGATGGATGGATCGCAAAACAAACGAACAAGTTCTCGAACAACTAGGAAAACAATGCGAAGTTTTAAAATCCATAAAAATCAGGAAATTGGAATACTTGGGGCACATCATAAGAGGTGAAAAATACAAACTACTAAGGAATATAATGCAGGGTAAAATCAAAAGCAGAAGAAGCGTAGGTAGACGTAAAATCTCGTGGCTACGCAATCTCCGTGAATGGTTTGGATGCAGTTCAATTGAACTATTCAGGCGCGTAACTAACAAAATTATAATTGCCAGAAGGATTTCCAATCTTTGATAGGAACGTAACATGAAGAAGAAGAAGAAGAAGATAAAGATGACTGGGAACCGTTCAAAAACTCAGATAATAATGACTCATTCCAGTATGAGTCAGAATCAGAAACAAAAACATCATCCAATTCAAGAAGTGTAGAAAATATGTAGACATTTATAAATAAAACAAAACGAGTGAAATCAGGAATTCAGGATGTTAGATCTATGTTACCTTTAACATAGTACATCAGCAAATCCAGTGTTGCCGATTCAAAAAATGCCAACTAATGGCAAGAATCTTAATATTTGACAACAATATCGGTAGCAGGTTCACAATCAAATAAAGATCAATTATGAGAGCCCAGAATTGGAAATTATAAACCGATCTGTTTCATCGGGAGTGAAACCAGAGGTAGCAGCATTGTTGGCGAATACACCAGGTGAATTTTTTGATGCTGTAGTAGATTATAAAGTTATGTCTTTTATCTGCGATGAGACAAACAACTATTCGACTCAATTTCTTACAGCTGAGGACGCTACACCAAACTCCCGGTCACATGCTTGGAATCCCACCATGCAGTCTAAAATTGGACATTTTCTAGGATTATTGGTTTTTGTGGTTAGAGTGCCTTTCCCAAGTTACAATTTAAAATAAATGTAGAAGTGTTCAAAACAAAAATTTTCGGTGTTTTATTGTTAGATAAAATAAATTTCCATTAAGTAACGGTCAAATCCATTACTTTTTTAACATTTAACCTTGATCAGATACCAATGATCGTGGATACCAATCTCGCCGTAAAACTGAGTCCCGTTTACATGTTCTTTCCTCTTATATCTGACACAAATCGATATCTAATGACACAAAAGCTTCCAAATGTTAAAACACCTGCCACATGAATGATCACATTTAAAATTTTTTTACAAAACGGCAGCCTCTCGTAATTGTAATTTTTGCACCACACTACAAACACTATGATACTAGGAAGAGCAACCTTATATTCCCAGTTAGGAAAAATTTTAAGAGTGCTCTTATTTTGTTTACATAATGCTTGTACATTTATATGGATATACTTTTACCCTGTATAATATTTTATGTTTATATTATCAAAATTTACATAATGTAAGAAGCCATAAAGACCACATATAAGATAGACTTCGCAAATCAGATATTTAAAAACAATTTGGTATGCAAAATAAAGTTTACGATGCAACTTGCATGGATCAGTAGCGATTGGATATCAAGTTTTATGAAAATAAACCTTTCCGAGTAAAGTATTGGCCAAGGAAGTTTTTTTTTAAAGCAAATTTTAAGAACTAAATCAATACTCCTGTTATATATTACGTACTTCACTTTTTTCTGAACTGTAAAGTTGATAATAAAGAATAGGCTTAGCTCAAATTTCATCATAATAAGATGTAATGAGTTTCGTTAACTCTTTTGTAAATAATTTAAAACTTAGTTATTTATTATATTAGGATTATAGTTCACAACGCAACGTTTTAGGTTGACAAAGAGCATAAAAAATTTGACTGATGTTTGTTTGTATCACTTTTGGCCAGATGAAGTAAAAAGTCTTTACTTATTATCGTTTAAGCTAAAAATCAAATCATTTATTTTTAAACATTGTTTTTATAAAAAAAAAGGAGTATTAAAAAAAGTACAGCTTTTACACAATAGTACTAGTTTGGTCAGGGTATTTGCATATTATGACGATATTTCATATATGTATTTGCAAATACTTGTCACTTGCCTATATTTGCGATGAGGTGAGAGTGGTTAGCTCGGTCATTACTTGTACAATATTTTGCCGAATGCGAAGTCCCGTGAGTTGTTGGTAAAAATTCCGGAAGTCAAAGTTTATACTTTTCATAGTCGAGTTGGTAAAATTCATTTAATTGATGATTTCCCATGTTAAATATAAACTGTATAATTTTTAATAAGAATAATAATATACATTTTCTACTTTCTTACTAGTCAATTGTATATTACCTACTATTTGGATGCTAAGTAAATACATCAAAACAGATACTGACACGTAATGACTAGCACGTAATATAAGAAACTAGTCTTCAGTCCTATAAAAATGTGTAATATCACATAAGCTTTGTAAGTCAGTTGGTCGAGTTACCATTGAAACGAATTAACAGACGTTATTTTGACAGATTAAAAATTATTAATCTGGCAGTGTAAATATAGTGGTAATTTAAATACAGATAAATAGAATGAGTTCTTCGAATAGTGAAGATGAATTTAGTAGCACACCACCCAATATTATGCAGTTAGCTGCGAACACTACCGAGAACCTATTACCTAAAAAAGTCTAGAGGAAGATATGAAAACGTGTATCAGCAACTTATGGATTGGCGTACAACAAATAATGTAAATTCATTTTCTGAAAACGTACTCTTGGCTTATTTTGGAGAAATCGCTAAGAAATTTAAACCATCTTCATTATGGGCAATATATTCTATGCTAAGAAGTGTTATAACTTTCAAATATAATGTTAATATTGAAAATTACCCGAAATTGCGAGCTTATGTAAAAAGGCAATTAGAAGGTTTTAAAAACAAAAAATCTAAAATTTTACATCCTGATGAAACTGTTTTTAAATGGAGCTCCTGATATACAGTACTTGTTAATAAAGGTATGTTATTTAAAAGTATAACATAAATGTGCCTACTTATAATACTTTTATTTTAAGGTTATTGCAATTATTGGAATATGTGGAGCTTGTAGGATACAAGAGTTAAAAATCTTAAAATTTCTAACATTGATGATTTAAGTACCATGTTATTGGTTAAAATTTCTGATACGAAAACCAAAATATATGTAGACCTTTTGTTATTTCCGGAAATTTCTATAAAATCCGTAAAAAGTATATAGAAATTCGTCTACAGATTAGCGATCCGCAAATAAATAAATTTTTTCTTATTTATCAAACAGGTAAATGTACGAAACAGGTGGTAGGATTAAACAAAATAGGCGGTGTTCCTAAACAAATAGCCGATAATTAAAAGTTACCAGATCCCAAAATGTACACAGGTCACTGTTTAAGACGAACTTCTGCCACTATTTTGATAGATGCCAGTGATGATTGAATAACTCTTAAACGACATGGCGGATGGAAATCTTCACCAACGGCCGAAGGATATGTCGATGAGTCAATAAATAATTAGACGTCAACAGCCAATAGAATTATAAATTCAACTAAAAGTAATTTACAGACCTTTACATACACTGAAAATACCAATGTTCAAAAAGAACACAGCGTACAGTTTACGTCATCTCACCATTCACCACGTATTATTGAACAACCGCCAAACTCAAATAAGGGTAGAGTTATAAATAATTGCCAAAATTTTACAATTAATTATTATAAATAAATGTTTAATTTAAATTGTTCCCGATTTTTGTTAAATAAATAAAAGTTACTTGTTATACTTTTTATTTTTATAAATGAAAATAATCGTAGAAAAAGTATAGTACACAACTTGAGTTGTAAGCTTATTACATGCTTGTAAAATTACTGCGCGCGCCACGAAACTCTCGTTATGTAATAGGGTAAATGTACCAGTTGTTGGCCATGTGCTAGTAATTGGCCTACTAATATGTTTTGATTAGAATTAGGAAAATGTTGGTATTTTGTTAATTCCAACTACTTTTTTTAAGTTTGGCAACATGTCTCCTAGAACATGACACATCTAGTTTCAAGGTAACCATTAAATTTTAGTCAGTATTCGATGTTGAATGAGACACTGTTCTGTGCCGCTAGTTTGCAACCGAAATTTTGTTATTTACCTATAGAAACTTGTGTTGGTCGGTAAGTACTATATACTGCAATTTACTTTCTACTTTATATTTTATGTTTTTGTGAGAATATAGTGTATGTCCTGTTCCAAACTGCATAACGAATATAATGTTATTTATACAAATAACGTAAATTTTAAGGTGGCCAACTACTAATGCATGAAATTATCAATGTATCAGTTATTGGCCTAGATGGCCAATAACTGAAACATTAGATTTTGTAAGAATCTAGTGATTGACATATGTTAATAACTAGTGTTTTATATGTGGCCAATAACTAATTATTATAAATTATTTTAGAAAATATGCCAAAACGATCTAAAACTGAAAACAATTATAAAAAAAAAGTAAAAAAAAAGATGTTAAAAAAGCGTTAGAGTTAATTAAAAATGGTATGAGTGAGCGAGAAGCCTCAAGAATTCTTAATATTCCCAGAGCCACTATAAGTTACCGGAAAAGTGAAAAATTTCATTACAAGATAACTCATGGACCAGATAGATTTCTTTCGAAGGATGAAGAGAAACAACTGAAACTCTGGATTTTTCATTGTCAAAATAGAGGATATCCTGTTCGTGTTGACGACTTAAGGACTCCGCTAAATCATTTTTAGAGAGTAACCCTAGAGTTAATCCATTTTTTGAAAATAGACCAGGTAGAACATGGCTATCAGCATTTCTAAAGCGCAATCCCAACATTTCGCTAAGGAATTCAGAGGGAGTGACATCAGCAAGTTTAAACATTAACCAAAGGGATATTACCAAATGGTTTGACAACATAAAATCTTATCCAAATAAAAAAGGACTTTCAGACATTCTTCAAGACCCAACAAGAATCTTCAATGGTGACGAGACATGTTTTTATCTATGACCCAAAAATAAAAAGGTTTTGGCTATGAAGGGTTCCAGAAACGTCTATGAAATTGAACATAACCCAAAGGTTAACTTAACAGTTATGTTCACATTTTCTGCAATAGGCAATATTTTACTTCCTATGATAATTTATCCCCATAAAAGATTGCCAAATGATATACTAAGTGCTGTGCCAAATTCGTGGGGTATTGGTTTAACTGAAAATGGTTGGATGGACAACAAAAACTTTTATGAATATATTGGAAATATATTTAACCCTTATTTAGATCGAAATAATATTACACGTCCGGTGATATTTTTTGTTGATGGGCATAAAACCCATTTAACTGTACAGACAAGTCAACTTTGTACAGATTTAAAAATTATTTTAGTAGCTTTATATCCTAATGCCACGAGATTATTGCAACCAGCGGATGTGGCTGCATTTAAGCCTCTAAAAACTTTTCGGAACAAAGCTGTGCTTCAGTTTAGGAGAGACAACCCCCAAAAAGTGTTAACGAAAGTACAGTTTGCCCCTGTTTTAAAATCTGCTATAGATTGGTTAAATCCAGATGTTATCAGAAGTGGGTTTAGGGCATGCGGTATATTTCCTTGGAATTCTTCTGCTCTTGTCTATTCAAAATGTCTTGGAAAAGAATTTGAAACTGAAGATAATCTGGATGAACACAATGATTTACCAACACTTATTGATCCAAATACAACAATTTCTTATAAAAAATTTTGTGAAATAGTTGGCAATGACAAAATTGAAGAGCTACGTCGAATTAATTGCAAAAATCAATCTGATGATTACCAAATATTGAAACAAATCTTTTCAGCATTTACAGAAAAATCCTCGGTAGAAATTTCTACAAACGACGAACAAGAAAATATTTTAGACGAACAAGTAAAATTTTTAGACACAAGTGAAGTAATTTTCGATATAAATGATATACCTGTAATAATAGATGATACTGAAATTGTAAACATTCCTGAAATCGAGAACGAAACCTTGATGGTACCTGAGAATGAAATTTTCAACATGCACAGAATAGAAGAATATACAAATCAAGCTGAATCAAGTTTGACGAAAACGGTTAAAGAAGGTCAAAAAACCAAAAAACCCGAGAAATCTCTAAACATTTCTGAAAATACATCTGTAAATGCTACAAATAAATCTATTGCGACTTACTTAATATGGCCAGATACTCCAGCACGAAAAGGAAAGAAGGAAACTCAAAAGCTTCCATTTGTTCTAACTTCATCAAATAGAAAAAGAAAAAATGGAAAAAAATTAGAAGAGGAGCGTAAAAAGGAACAGAGAAAACTTGAAAGAAAAGAAGAACAGAGTATTAAGGAAAATCAAAAGAAAATAAAAAGCTCGAATAATAAAAATCCCAAAAAATTAGCTAAAACTTTTAAGTCTGAAGAGAAAAGTAGACAACCCATAGAAATGACCTCAACAAAATTAAAAAAAGGTGTAAAAGTTCACATTCCCATTGAAAAATATCAAAAAAAGATAAAAAAAAGCATTGAAAGTGTTTTCTCCTCTAAAACAGGAAAGTAGAAGTAACAATATTGAGGTTTTTGAGCCACCACTACCTGAATTTGTCAAAGTTCCTATACCAGAATCTCATTCTCACACAAAATCATCAAGCTCTGTAAATAACCAAGATAATATTGACATTTTCAAGCACTCACCTACACCAAAAGTGAATTTGAGATTATCTCCGCAAATATTTCTCGCCCACACTAAATCTCTAAGTCCTGAGAAGAAAATAGTACCCAAACGGAAATTATTTGATGATAATACAGATCAGTCCTCAACAAAAATTACAATTCTATCTGATAATTTATTATCAAATATTCCTCACACTTTGAAAATTGAAACTTGGTATCAAACGTTCTTCCGCGTTTTAAAAAAAAACTTAGTATCAAACATTCCATCACATTTTAAAAACCAAAAAGTTACTAAAGGTGCGTGTTATCTATGTGTACTAAATATTACAGAGTGTAAAGAAGGCATTAGATGCCAAATGTGTCTTAGAACATATCATGTAACTTGCATAACAAGATTCTATGGCGACACAGATCAAGTATATGTTTGCGAATCTTGCAAAAATAAAAAATAAAAGTTTACTTTGACATGTGTTTTTTTTGTGTCCACACTCATCACAAAATCCTTGCTTACCCAAACACCTACCTATCTATCTATTTTAACTTACGAATTAATTGGTAAAATATCTCTTTAAAAAATGATGGCCAATCACTAACACATCTGGTGTCAATAACTGGAACAGCGTGGCCAATAACTGGTTCATTTGCACGTTTACAAAAGAACACATATAAAATATTTTCACACATGAAATATTAACGTAATAAAACTTTGCAATATGTAGAAATAATAATAAAATTCCATCGTGTTAAAAATAGTTACAATAGGCCACAGTGACAAAACATTTCATAGATATGTCGACGTCCTATCCTTAAGAGGCCAATAACTGGTGCTTTTACCCTATACTATTATTTCTATATAGTCACACCAAGAGGTGCAAAATGAAATTGCAAATTACTAACCATATCTACATTAGCAATTCTGCAACTAGTTATATTTTATAAGGGGGCAAAAAATAGCAGTATTAAAAAAACAACACAATAGTATATTGTTTTATAAGGAGTAAAAATGAAACTTCTTTGTGAGAAGGCTGTTCTTAAGGCTGTATGGTTCCTTCTATTGATTTTCACTTTGACAAATAACAAAAACCACTGATTTGTGAATTTTTACCCTACTAATAGTTTAGGTCTTGTAATCATGAAGAAGAATGAGTTTTCAATAAAAAAAAATATAGGTAAAAAAAACTCAATAAAAATGTCCACTACCCCTCGTAAACGTGCCGCTTATGACTGCAAATAAAAAACATATTTATACCAAACGATTACCAAAATCAAAACAAGTGTTAAGTAAGAGTGCTGAAGACGAAATAGGAAACCCAGTTTAAGCTAAATTAATATCATGATTCTCTTATTTAATAAAAAAGTTAAAAAATCTTTTAGTCTACAATTTGATATATGAATTATTTTAAATATTTTTTATGAAATGCTGTTTTCAACACTAATTGCTTCCACTAACCTAAATTACTTTCTCAAAATAACCAAGTTCTAATATCAATTAATCATGTCAGAGGTAACTCAAAAGGGGCATAATTCTAAACATCGGGAAATTAGTCTTCTGCTTAATTTTCGTGACTCGGCTGATATTTTTAGTATCCAGTTCATTGTTAAAAGGCTCTGAGGTTTAGTCATTGTCAGGTCTCGTTTATTTTTGTCTTTTAACTACTACATTACCTGATCCATTATATTCGACGATTAAGGATATCGATGGGTATCATGGACGTGGAAAGTGAAATACTTAAAGGAGAGAAAAATGATAATCGTAATTAAAATTATTCTGAAGATATTTTCTTTTTTTTTAACATTACACATTTTTCCTTACATTAAGCAGACATGTCATCCCAATTACCCAAATTTATTTATAAGGGATTTTTTTTATTGTATAATGGCTTTGGCATTGCCAATTATCCATACTATTTGTGGTAGTTACAATTTTTGATTTTATTACCTAAGCCTATTTATAATCTAAATTTACATAGAGTAATATGTTCGTACACACATTTTTTCAGTTTTTGACATATTTACAATTTTTAATTTTATTATCTAAAACTACTTATAATTTAAATTTACAGCTATATATTTTAACGCAAGTAATAAAGCTACAAGAACGATTTAAAAAATTAAAAAACAGAAAAGCGCCTGGTCCTGATAAGATAAACAATGAACTGCTAAAATATGGCGGACGAACACTACGCAAATGGCTCCTAAAATTATTCGTTAATATAATAAACACCGGAGTAGTATAATATACCAGCGGATACTTAAAAAGGGAGACTCAAGAAATCCTGAAAATTTTAGAGGCATTTGTCTGATGAATATTACATTAAAATTGTTAACGGCAGTCATAAAAGATAAAATCGAGGAAAAAGCGAACATGGCACAATAGAAGCAATTTTTATTATCGAAGTAAGAAAACGACACGGATACCACATGGGAGCGCATAAAATCACGATACTATGCTATACCGATGATGCAGTACTAATTGCTGATAACGAAGGTAACCTACAAAGGCAGCTCCACACCTTCAATACCACAGCAAACAAACTTAATATAAGAATATCAGTAAAAAAACTAAATGTATAGTGATCAGTACAGAGCCGCGTAGACGCAAACTAGAAATAGACGGCAAAATTGTAGAACAAGTAATGAAATTCAATTACCTAGGAGTCACTAGTGACAGGAATATATGAACAGAGACCACAAGGAAAGCATCAAAAGCGGCAAGAGTAAGTGGTTGCCTCCGAGAAACCATATGGAGAAAGAAATATCTGACCACAAAAAGCAAAATAAAAGTATACAAGACAACAGTAAGACCAATCCCAACATATGCAGCGGAGACAAGGACCGATGCAAGAAAGACGAAACAACAAATCAACAATATCGAAATAAAAGTATTAAGATCAATAGCGGGCATATCAGTAAGAGACAGACAAATCAAGAGAAGTATACGCGAACAATGCAAAATTTAAAATATTAACAGGTGGATAAAAACAAGAAAAAAAAACTGGAACGAACATGTAAACTGAATGGGACCAGATAGATTAGCAAACATCTGTAAAAACAACAAGCCGTATAGCAGAAGACCCGTTGGAAGGCCGCCAAAAAGGTGGAAAGATAATGTACAGTCAACAACGACTGAAACCGAAGAAGAGGCAGATAAATAGGAGTAATGCTAGTCTGGCGAAGAAAAAGAAGAAGAAGTAATAAAGCTGATAGTTCGGCAGTATATATTGCAGCTTCATTGGGCAATCTATATGATTCTTTCTAATCAGAATTCCAGTAATATATTGCACAACCCCTTTTATTTGAAATTTTAGAGCCGTCACTAAAAATATATTGTAATGCAGGTCACTTATCTATAATTATTTTGTTGATCATACTTCCCGGAAGGTTTGAATCCATATAATATGTTTCTATTACGTTGGAGACGAGAGTCTTAGGAGGTTGAGTATAAATTGGTGGTATTTTATTTTGATACAATTGTTCTTCAAATATTGTCAATTACCTATAACTTTCAACGTATATGGGAGTGGCTCTTTAGCTTCAATTTCAATAATAGTAATAGGAGTCGATTTTAATTAACCCAGACATAGCCTCAAATGTTTATTCTTTTGGTTTTTAATGTTATTAAGATGTACTATTGACGCAGACCCATATAAATGACAACAATAGTCGAAAATTGGTCGAATCATTGAGCGATAGAATGGCAATGCAATATTCGGGTCAGCTCCCCAACTGGTTTTAAAAAATGCTCTAAGGATATTTATGGAGTTTTCCGATTTTTTTATAATCAAATGAATTTGATCCTTTCATAACAGTTTACGATCCAAATATGTGCCTAGATATTTTACACAATTTTTGATTGGAAATTCTATTTTTCCTAATTTAAAGTTACCTTGAGGAATTCGGCGTTTTTTGAAAAAAAAAACAAATTTCAGTCTTTGTAGTTGATATTAATAAGTCTAGAGATGGTAATACTTTTTTAAACAATTTATGACGTTTGACCAGGTAAATAAGAAATTTTAAAATAAATAAATATTACTTTTTAACGAAATTTACTCGCACAGATTGGATTTTGTATACAGATTATGTATTCTCCATATAGACAAGGAAAAAATATTTAAATAAGGGTATTTTATTTTTCATGGAAAAGGAATGCAATAATTCACCACACTGTCTGGATGTCTTGATATCTTAATATCTAAATAGGATACTACTTGTAGATATCACGCAAACACACATATAAACCGCAAAAAAATATGTGTTATGTTTTCCACGTAATATTATAATATACAGTTGTCCTTTAATAATTCGACAGGTATGGGACCAAAGGGGTGTCGGATTACCAAAAGTGTCCGGGTTACCGAAACTGATTATATATTTGGAACTGTTTTACTAGCAGCAGCCTACAATATTTTTAAATTATATGAATAAAATGCTACCCAGATTAATATGCAAATGAAACACCAATTTCGGCTAACTAAAACATGTTTATTAAACAAAATATGGAAGCTAATAAATTTGATGTACATACAGTGTGTAAATAATAACTTATAAACATTATACGCACTAATAACTAAATGCCGCAACTAAGTTTGATTAATTATGGACGTATGTAAATATATATGTACTGTGCTCACACTTTGAAGAAATCTTCAATTGTCTTTTGGTTTTTCTTGTTTAGACAGTCTTTCATTACTTGCTCTGGTATCTCTCTTAACATTAAAATTTTTTCAAAGTCATATGCTCTTTCCTCGCACCAACGTATCAAAGTGTTTGCAGCCAATATAGCATTACCACAGTTGACGGTGAAAGATTTTTCTTCCTGTTCTTCCTGGGTCACGTGTTCATCAGATTCTGTCATTTCTTTAATTATTTCTTCATCTGGTTAACATTGAGATTGTCATCTAAAATCCACTTTTGTAAAGCTTCTCTTGATTCTGATGAATTAATCGTTGCAAATTTGAAGGGCAGCATCTAGTACAACTTGCGCATATTGGTTATTTGATTCTTTGTTAACGTCTATTAGAAGGAGTGGGTTGGGCCAAATATTCTTTCACGATTTAATCAGTGTAGTAGGCTTGACATGCTACCAGACAAACGCAGCATTGATAATCGAATCTTTGATGTTAACGTTTTTTAAAATTGAAGTGATGTCAGCATTTGGTTGACTTAAAACATCCCCAAGGAGTTGTTTATTGTAGTGTGCCTGAAGAGTTTTAATAACATTTTGATCCATTAGTATAATCCATTCAGTAGTATTTTTCGCTACGTACATTGCCTCAATATATCCATCGGCAGTTTAGATTTTTAATTCGTCCCTATCAGGCTATCCTGGAGCATTGTCTAACAAAAAGAGAGCTTTACATGGCAGTTTATTTTTTCTAGCTCATCTTTAACCGGTGGGATAAAGCTGTTATTGTACCAATCCAGAAAAACTTCTTTTGTCACCCAGGCACGGCTTTGCCACGTGTACCTAATCGGTAGCTTCTTAATTTTAACATTATTGAAGGCATAAGGTTTTTTGAATTTACCCACGATTAGAAAATATGATTTGTGTGATCCTGATGCATTTGCGAATACCATGAGAGTAAGACGTTCTTTCTGAAGTTTTCTAACAAAAACTTTTTTTTCGGCTGAAGTAACAAATATCTTTATTTTAAGTTGCTGCCAGTTTAAACCAGTTTTATAAGCATTATAAAGTTGTTCAGAAATTAGGTCTAATTTTGTGATCGTTTTGCTTAAATTTTGAATACATTCAGATATCTCATACTCATCTGCACTCCATTTCTCCTCACTCATCTGCACAAATCGTATTCATCATTCAATAACCATCAGTATTTTTCTTATTTTTTTGTACCCGCTGCTAAATATTTATAAACATTTATTTTCCTTTTAAATTAAAGGTTAAAATATAAAATCAAAAACAAATGTTTTAAGCACTATCTGCGGAAGAAAATTGGTAATCCAAATATCGGATTGCATATCATTTGTTTTTATTTATTCATCTAATAATAACTGATCCAATTTGCTTAAATTCTATCTAAATCTATGGCGATTTAGTGCCCTATTTCATTGTCAAGAAGCTTTTCAATATTTCAGTTATTTCTCAAGAGCACCTAAGTTAAGCTTCTTAAATGCTTCAACATTTCATTCCGCCTTAACGACAATAAAATATTTTTTAAAAGACAAGGATTTCCAGAAAAATATGGAAATAATAAGACAAAAGTGTATGATTTAATGTAAATAAAAAAATGTTTTATGACATTTGTGTTTCATAAGGAAATCACAATATGCTCATCAGCAAAGATGAGCATATTGTTCATTCTTAATTGGAGGGCATAATTTACTTGACTTACTAACAAGAATTTTTTAGAGAGTCTAAACTAATAATAGATGGATTATAACGAAAAATTAACTAAATACTTAGGTCATGAAATCCAAATTGCTAAGGACAACCAAACTGCTGAACTGAAAATAAGAATCACTTTAGCATGGGCTGCATATGGAGTTCTAGCAGATATCTTCAAGAGCAACATACCAAATTATTTTAAAAAGAAGACGTTTGACAAGTTTGTGCTTCCAGTCATAACTTTCAGCCCCGAAACACTTTCCTTAATCCAAGCTACAGCAATCAAACTCAGAATAGCCAAAGACGATTAAAACGCTCACTACTTGGACTGACTCTCAGGGACAAAGTTAGAAACGAAAAAGTAAGAAGGGCAGGCATCACAGATATCATAAAGCGTATATCATGGATGAAGTGTAATTCGGTCGACCATGTGACTATAATGAATGATGGGTGGTGGACCCAAAAAATAACAGTATGTAAATCACGAGCTGACAAAAAAAGCAGAGGTAGATCACTTGCAGGATGAACAGACTATGTTAAAAAAATCACTGGGAATTGACTGCACGAAGCTCAAGAGCGAAAGAACTAGAAGGAATTAGGGAAGGCCTATGTTCAACTTTGGACGCAGAAGGTTAGATGATGAACATTATACTGTACAGAGAATCAGTCTATATCCATAGTAATTATTTCCTAAATAAAATGAAATAAATAATCCTCCAATAAAGACGTCTCAGTTCTGATATTCACATTTTTGTCTTCTGGTGGCGTTCGCTATGCAGCTTGTAGGCATTTATGCTAGTTGGATGATGCATGGGAATTTTTCTTTTACTCTTCTTATTATGTATTATTCTTTCTTCAATTTCTCACGCCTATTTCTAACAAGTCTTGTTTTACTGCTTCCAACCATTTCTTCTTTGGACGTAATCTTCTTTTTTTCTCATTTCTTTCTCCTTCAGTATTGTTTTTACATTTCGATTCTCTGGCATTCGTATATTGTGACCAAGCCATCTAGCTCCTTGGGGCTCGTATGTTTTCCGTAATTACAGGTTTTCCATTTATCCTCATTATATCTTTATTTGTTCGTCTTCTCCAAATATTCACTGCCGTCTTTATTCCTCCGAAGATTCTTCTAAGCACCTTTCTTTCCTAGAACTCTACTTTATTCTCTTCCTGCTGGTTTATAATCCACGTTTCCCTGGCATATGTCACTGTAGGTAGATTACTGTCTCGTAGGCTCGCAGTTTAGCTGTTCTTGACACATTTTTAGCTTTTAGTAATGAATTTGTTAAAACCCCATCGCTCTGCTTCCATTCAATAATCTTTTGTCTATCTCTTTTTCTTCTGTTCCCGTATTTGTTATGGTTACTCCTAAGTATTCAAATTCTGTCACTTTTTTAAAATTATATACAGTCTCTGCTCCTTTTCATTTTGATATATTTGTTCTTATTTGTTATGTCTCCTCTATTTCCATATATTGCATTTTTGTTTTTTTTTATTATTAATTCGTATCTTTTTGCTTTTTCAAATTTCTGGAAAACTTTTTCTAAATATTCAGTAGTATCACCACATTATCCGCGTACGCTATACACTATGCCTTGCCATTGAAAATAATCCTGTTTGTGCTCATATTTGATCTTCTTTATTCTCTTTATTATCTCTCTTTATTTCTCTTTATTCTCTATTCACTGTGACCTGTCTTGAAAAGCTTTCTTTCATTGTTACCCTATTTATTGTATTCCAAAGGGTCATTCTCACTAGCCTTATAAGTTTTTATGGTATTTTTAATGTTCTCATAGCCTCATATAGCATCGTTCGGATGATTTATGGAGTAATATGCTTGTTAAAATCGATAAACAGCATAAGTAGTCCTTAGTTTTGTTCGTAGCTGTTATTTTGTATCAATCTTATTATACTAATTTGATTAGTAGTCGTGCTTCCTGGTCTAAAACCTCCCTAGTATTCTCCAATTACTTTTTTATCATATTTTGTTAATCTTTTCCTAATAATTTTTGGAAGTATTTTGTAGACTACCTCTAATAGTGCTATACCTCTATAGTTTTTGCACTTCGTTTTGTGTCCTTTTTTATAGATAGGACAAATAAAAGTCCTATTCCATTGTTTCGGCATTTCTTCCTTTTGCCAAATTAGTAATGTCAAGTGAAATATCCTTTCCTTTAATCTTTCGCCACCTTTCTTAAAAATCTCAGTTGGGATAAAACCTTTTTCTGCATTTTTGATATTGTTTAGGTCTCTTATTATTTTTTCGGCTTCATTCAAAGTTGGTTCTTTGCACATCTCTTCTTCGTCTTGTTGCCAATTCTCATTTCCCTCGAGTTCCTCTTGTTGGTCTGTATTTAATAATCTTCGAGCCCTTCTAAAATAGTTTTTAAAATATTATATTTGTTGCCTAAATATGGCCTAAATATGAGACTTTTCGCTATTTACCGATATTTACAAGCTCTTTTTGGATATTACCTTTCTCAGCTTCTTTATTAGCTTCTTCATTTATAATATAGTCGATCCGTGGAGTTTTAAGCAATCTTTTGAGGCGCCATATTTTGCCGCTTCAATAGGGTTTAGCGATTTTACTTTAACTGATCAGGTCTACCCACCGTACACTATTATCGGCCATATTTAGCCATTTAAGACGCGAATATAAGAACCCAACGGAGTATCGCACTGACAAAGGTTATTGGATCTAGTAAAAGTATTTCTAGCTATTGCTACTCGTTCATCGCAATTCAATCGTTAAGATCGCTTCAAAATATTTAAATTTCTCAACTCTATCTAAAAGTTGGTTGGTTACTTTCAACTGTAGTTGCATATGGGATTGTCTGATGATTATCATTAGTTTCATTTTTGTGATGTTAATGTTGAGACCATACTCACTTCTTTTCCACTGTACTATTGTTATTTACTATCTATTGTTATTCTAAATAAGTATTTATGGAAGTTTTATTTATTTTGATATTTTTTTCATTCTGCTGTGTAAGCTAAAAATCCTTTTCTACATATATGTTAAAGAGCATAGGGAAAGAATACAGCATTGTTCTACACCCTTACTTATTTTTACTTGTTCTATATATACTCATATCTTTCTGAATTCTCATATATTTTCTGTTGAGACCAATCTCCGATAATATATTAACACATGTTTTACATTGTCAAAAACCTTTTGGTAATCGATAAAGCAAATAAAGACCTCCCTTCTTTGGTCCTAGCATATCTGCGCCAGCAACTACGTGCAAAATTATACCTCTTGTGTTCCCAAACTGTTTCTAAATCCACACTAAGTGTCTCTCGTTCTCTCTTCACAGTTTTTATAAATTCGCTTATGGATAACTTTTAGGACAGTTTTGAGTATGTGGCATATTAAGCTGATTAGGCGATAAGATTTAAAGCTACTGGCCTTGTGTTTTTTTGGAATTGCTACGAAAGTTGACTTCAGCCAATCTAATGAAAATAATTGACACAACGAGCTTTGATTTGTATAAAAAATAGGCGGTACCAACTTCACCGAGTCAACTATTTTGTTAATAATTTTAAATCTTACTAAACACATCCAATAAGGAATATACTTTAAAAAATTATAAAAAACTACAATTTCAAAGAACAGATTTGTGAAAATGCAGCGTTTTCATTTACAAATAGGCATTATATTCATGTTTTATGTCTAAAATAAAATTGTTGGCGCTCTTGTGTTTTAAATGAAAATTTAAGAGCATTAAAAGGAATTTAACGTAACCTCTCTAGCGTTGGGCCTTGAGGCTGAAATTTAACACTGGCGTTCTAATACGTTTAAAAAATACGGTCTTCAGATTTGTGAACCACATTTCTCCTGACGTAATTTTACGCTTTTCGTGCTCTAAAAGGGTTAAAATACGAATCCAAAGGTAAAATGCAAATAAATGGAGATTTTTTTGGGTACTGCTCTGATTTATTTAGCAGAGTGATACATTTTCTTGAACGTATTTCACCTACATTTAAATCCAACATTTGCATTGATTTTTACGTTTTCCCATGTTACACTTTACATTCTAGGGCCTTATTTTTTATGTTGTATTAACTAAAGCTTTGATAGATCCTCTTATATTATTTATAGGTAACATTTAATACTTTTACATATATGTTTAAAGATTTGTAATATGTAAAAAAAAATAAAAGTTTTTAGTCTGCCATATTCTGTTTTTCTAAAAATGAAGAAATTATTTGACAAATGTACAAATTCCTAGTTTTTATAGTTGAATAAATGATATTTACTTATTTTAATTAATTATTTTTTTTATAATTAATATTCCTTTGGCATACCTCTTGTTGTTTTTTACAATAAATCGTAACCCCTCTTTACCTATTGCTTTTCTTTTTGATTTGTTCTTCTTTTATTCAATATTTAATTGTAAACTTTCCATTGCCATCATTGTCATACCTTTGGAAATTACCTATTTTATTATTTTTATTTAGCAAATTAGACGAACAAGCACGATTCTGATATTATGAGGGAAGAAGACGGATCCTGTTTATCACTGCTCTCAATCTGTTACCCTTAAGATATTTAAGAAGAACATTTTCAAATACATAGAAAAACGACGAAATAATTGTTAACTTAGGGGCATACTGCAAAGTATGAAAAATTATAAAGGTGTCAATTGTAATGAATAAGGATGAAAAACGTTGTAAAAAAAGAATGTCGTTGAATTACGACAAAATATGTAGGCACCACAGCTTTTGCTAAAATAATTTGATTTTTAACCAGGAGGTATAAACTAAAAAGACAGATTTACACCCAAGAAAGTTACTAGAAAAGTCACCAAATACATCTTTTTTGGTTAATTATCTCGGCCTTGCGGTAATCCAGTAATCAGTATCAGACAACCCATCGAGTTAGAATCTATGGAGAAGCTATGAGCATATTAACGTGTGTATTAAAAACGGCGTAGCTACGGGTGTCTAACGATAATACCAATATGGCGGTGGGATCATGGCCGGACTCAATAATATTAAAACTACTATAAAAATATGACTAGTTATTCAGAAGATTTAATCATAATCTAAAAAAGTGCAATACATTTTTAATAAACTATGATTTATTTATCCCGCGGTAAACACTAAAAACACGATATATTATACATAAAGATAAATTAATACAGTCAAATACTATTAATTTATTCTCTAAAGTACGGGCCATTACTTTGTTTACATATTTGTATACTAACCTGTAGTGTAGAACGTTATTCCTGAAGATTTTTTATTAACATTGCTTCTGCTACTACAACTACGTTGAGAACAAGAAATCATTATTATGCACTATCACAATATATTATTACAGTTTCTATAAAAGTATTTTAAAACTAAAAATATTCGAAAAACAATAAACGTAAACAAACATATACGATCTGTCAAAAGTGTCAAAACAATCTTAACAATATGGCCGAAGTGAGGTCGTTTTTAGTCATGTGATGCCCTCTTCATAGATTCTAACTCGATGAGACAACCTCACACATCGATTCTAACCTAACTTTGTTTATTTTTCAATAATATTTTTTTTCAGTTCACTTCCAATATATATTTTTTTGTTTTTGTAATTACATAACATTAAGTACATTACACTTATAACATTAATTAATGAAGTAAATAGATACAATAGTACACATATAAGAACAAGAAATATTGTAGAAAAGCTATTTGGAGTCTAGAAAAGACAGTTTCCTTGTTTTCAACAAGGTCTACACTCCAAATTAAATATATTTCGTGCAATAATATGTTGCGTGCGTATAGTTTCGTGCAAATATATATTTTTTAGAAAATGTTGATGTTTAAATTGTAGGAGACATTTTATTCAACAATTTTTTTGCAATCCTATGTAGAATAAGATTTAATAATTTAGAATTAATTTAGCTGAAACTCCATTTTGCGAATGTGGCGAAAAAGGCTCAATTGAGCATTTAGTTTTAAATTGCTCATTAAATACACGATTTATAAACCAATTTATAATAAAAATATACGAGTATATCAATAATAAAAAAAACCTATTAAAAGACCTTTTAATTTAGCAGATTTAATAAAAACCAATAACTTGCCTATATATGAAATAATTTTTCGCCACATACGTGAAATGAAATTGAATTTCTAAATGTATTATGGAAACAGTGTATATATTTCAAATGTAAAAAGTTAGTTATATAAGTCCTTTGCCATTTATTAAACACATTTTTAAGATGTGTTTTTATGTCGGTAGTGCACCGAATTATTTAAATTTACTATCAGACTGTTGGATTAGACAATTTTCACTTATAATTACATTGCTTCGCGAATATATAAACAACTGAAAGATCATACAAACAAATAAAAATATTGGTTGTGCTGGGTAACATTTAAAAAAATATATTTTGAAGTATATAAGATTTTGTAAATAATTATAATTATATATAAACCCTAAATAATATTTGCTAGACGAGAGTCCACTTATGTTAGAAAAGGTTTAAATCCCTTATGATTTTCGAGTCGGCAAGAGTGACGAATATATTTTTAAAATCGTCATTAAAAAAAGTTAAAAGATATGCAGTTCGTTGTAAATTGCAATTATTCGAATATAATTATAAAAACAATGAGTAGAAATTTGGAAGCAGGTGCGTCGCGGCCTAAAATTACTAAATCATGTAATTTATATCTTCCAATAAATCGAAAAAATTTAGTGAAGAAGAACTATTAGACAGTGATAGTAAGATAGATGAGTTGAACTGAGTGATGTTTCTTACACACCTAGTAAATACTGCTCCCGAAATAAAAAAATTTAAATAATAAATAATTCTGTCACTATACCATTGCCTTATGTGTCAGGAAAAACCAGGCCTTATGTGTTGGAACATGTTTTCCAAATGATCACACAACCTAAAAGTATTGTACTTATAATATATTAGTTTTTTTGTTTGTATACGAGTATAATTACATATTTTAAATCTTCTCCCTGGGACATAATATATGTGCGCCATCCCTTCCTGGTGCAAGTATCTTTATCTTATACCTGGTGGCATACATGTGAGAGATGCAAAAATTTTTCGTTGTTTCACTATAATTATAATTAATAATTGCTAACATTTATTAATTATCTTATTAGCCCAGTCTGGTTAAAAAAAAGGTGAAAAAATGTTTCGCAGATATCAGAAGCTTTTAAGACATAGGTGGGGGATACTAGATGATGAATAGATGAAAAGATACTCCTAGTTTTACCTTGCGTTTTTTTAAGCAATAATTTATGGTCACAATTTGATTTTTTGTCTATAAATTTTTTCCCTTATATTTTAAATAAACAATATTTATGTCATTTTTTTATGTCAAGAATATCTTTATTTTCCCGTTTTTTTAATTAAAATTGATAAATAATTTACAAAGATATTTGTAAAAAAGCAGTTTTTTGCACTAATTTATAAATTTTATTAATTTTTTTATTAAAAAAAGAAAATGGTATTAATACATTTAAACGTCAAGGAATTACCATCTTTAATTACCATATCAGTCAAATATTTTATAAGTTATTTAATTTGTTTATCCCTGAGGCTAATTATTTAAACTATTGAGCTTGCCCTATGCATGATGCTAGACACATTCAGCAAATTTCTTAGGATTCTTTAAGACTTAGACTATCTCAGAAGTTAAATGCATATTGAGTTTTCATCGAAATTATTTACAAAATAAACGTTTGAAAAAGGGGTATGTTTTTTACTTACATAATAAACAATTGTAATAACTTCTATATTTTTCAAGCTACAGACTTGTACCTATAACCATTGGATAGCTGGTAAAAAACCTCACATTAAAAAATAAAAAACCTTCTATGACCAATAGGAACGAAGTTAGTGACTATTTTTAAACAAATCATATCTCCATTGTTTATAAACATTAAGAAGTAAAATTTGCACAAATTTTGAATGAAAATCTAAGCTTTATATTGAAACTTATAGCTATAAAATTTATCTAATTTTTCGAAACGACGATACTTTCGAAAGATCGACATAGGAAAGTGGAGAGGATATCTGTTTCAGCTCCGTTTTTTTTTCGGCATCGGAACTACAAATTGCAACACGTAGGAAAAATTTACATTATCTCGGCTTCCTTTGCAGCTGCAAGCCTCTTTTTTTATTCTGGGGTAGCTCGTCGAAATATGAATAACTACATAGTTTTCACTGGCCGGAAAATATGGGAAAACTCGGAAAAATTGAGTCCATTTGAAATTTACCGTAAATACTTATTTTTTTAATTTGCTCGATAGTCTGTCGCAGTATTAATAATGATGACATAATTTTCACCCCCCATAAATCTCGGAAAATCCCGGAAAATCAACATATGTTTTTTCATTTTATATCAATGATGTAATAATACTTATATATTTTATAAATTAAATTTCAGGTAATTTTTTACACATTATATTATTATATTCGTTATATTACTTATAATTGTTTGTATTTTTATAATTAACAATATTGATTTTTATTTTATTTTTCTTACAAATATGATATACAATGTTAATCTAATTTGCCTTAAGTGCTTTGATAAATTAAGTCGATTTTTTCATCACTTGCCTTATTAAATTTTGCAATGTTTATTGAACTTTACTTTTTTTATTTTCTTTACATACATTGGTTTAAAAGTTAAAATTTGGTTCATTTATTCGACTTCACTGTCAACATATTCATGGGCGATCTTGCCCATGAATATGCCAAGGTAGGTCAAGGTAAGGTAGGAGAACAAGTGGGAAAATATGGGCTTGGAAACAGAAATGACACAGGAGATCGATTGATTCAATTTTGCCAAAGTGAAGACTACGTAATAACAAATACCTTTTTTAAATTACTTCCTCGATGGTTATATACATGGACATCTCCACAACATACCAAAGAAAAAATAGTGAGAAATGAAATAGACTACATTATGATAGCAAGGAGGTATCATAATGCTGTTAAATGTACTAAGACGTACCCAGGAGCTGATATAGGCTCAGATCATAACCCGGTAGTTACTGTGATAGAGGCGAGACCAAAAAAGATTAGAAGACCACACAGAAAGGCACTAGATTTAAATAAACTTAAGAACAAAAATATACGACAAGAAACAGGAGAAGAAATAAATGAAAAGCTCCGTTCAGTGCAGCAACAAATTAACGATACAAACAACGTTAACCAAAAATTAAAGTACATAAATACAGCTATACAAACAGTAGGAAAGAAACATATTACAAAAACAACAACAAAGAATAAGGGTTGGATGACACAAGATATACTAGACTTGATGGAAGAAAGAAGAAAGATGAATAATTACCCAGACAAATACAAAGAAATAAATAAACACATAAAAAAGAGAATAAAAGAAGCCAAAGAGGAGTGGATTAAAGAACAATGTGAAGAAATGGAAACTTATGAGAAAAAGTACAATGCGGTCAATATGCACAAAAAAGTAAAAGAGATAACAGGAAGCATAAAGAAATGCCAAATAGGTAAACTTAAAGACAAAGATGAAAATTTTATTGTAGATCTAGAGAATAAAATAAAAAGATGGACAGAATACCTGAATAAATTATTTGAAGACGATAGAAACAACTTAACTCAGATAATCAATGCAACTGGGCCAGACATATTGAAAGAAGAAGTAGAATACACAATAAGAAACGCTAAAAATGAAAAAGCAAATGGACCTAATGAAATTCCTATAGAACTGTTGAAGCTTTTGAATGATAAATCCGTTACCATAATATTAAATTTTGCAGCGAGGTGCTAAAACAGTTTCCCCTCCACTTTCCTATGTCGATCTTTCGAAAGTAACTTCGTTTCGAAAGGTTTTAAGTTTCGAAAATTTGGATGAATTTTATACCTATAAAATTCAATATAATGTTTGGATTTTCATTCAAAATTTGTGCAAATTTTACTTCTTAATGTTTATAAACAATGGGGATATAATTAACAAAAAAATTGTCGCTAACTTCGTTCCTATTGTTCATAGGTTTATTTTTTTTTGTTAAATGTGAGTTTTTTTTTCAAGCTATCTAATGTTTGTACGTACAAGTCTGTAGCTTGAAAAATATAGAAGTTATTAAAATTGTTTATAAGTAAAAAACATACCCCTTTTTCAAACGTTTATTTTGTAAATAATTTCGATGAAAACTCAATATTTATTTAACTTCTGAGATAGTATAAGTCTCAAAAAATCCTATGAAATTTGTTAAATGTGTCTAGCATCATTCATAGGGCAAGTTCAATGGTTTAAATAATTAGTCCCAGGGATAAACAAATTGAATAACTTTTAAACTATTTGACCGATCGGGGGGAAATTTCGTACAAATTTAAAGGACGGTAATTCCTCGAAGTTGAAATGTATTAATAACATTTTTTTGTTTTGTTAATAAAAAAATTAATTAAATTTATAAATTAGTGCAAAAAACTGCTTTTTTGCAAATATCTCCGTAAATTATTTATCAATTTTAATTGAAAAAACGGGAAAATAAAGATATTCTTAATATAAAAAAATGGTATAAATATTGTTTATTTAAATTATAAGGGAAAAAACTTATAGATAAAAAATCAAATTCTGACCATAAATTATTGTTTAAAAAAAACGCAAGGTAAAAATAGGAGTATCTTTTCTTCTATTCGTCATCTAGTAACCTCCACCTATGTCTTAAAAGCTTCAGATATCTGCGAAACATTTTGTCGTGAAATCGATGATTTTTGTATAACCAGACTGGGCTATATAGTTTTATTAATAAATAAGCTTCAGTTCAGAGTATAAGTCTTAGGATCGGACCTCCGCATGCAACAGGTTAATAGTAAAATACTCTAATATTTAAAAACTGAAGACTTAATCTGTATTATCTATTTTTCATATTAAAATAACAACTTTTACAAATAATAAGGCTTTCTTCGTATTTGAAATATCTACTAAATCAAAACTACAGTATTTCCCGCATAATTTTAATATCACTTAGTAGGTTAAGGTATTACCGATATAATAAATATTCTACAAGTTACCTATATTTAAGCACGGGAAATCCTTATAAAGGAAACAGCTTAAAACTGTCTCCACTAGTTTCAAAAATAGGGTAAAGGCGCACGAATCCTTAATTTTGTCAGAATTTACAAATTATTTATGTATCCTGGGATAGACACACTCTCAGAAGACGGTAGGCTGCAAATCACCTGGGTATAAGAGCTCTTAAATAATCAATAAAGTAATTACATGCGAATTACTCTGTTGGGTATGAATTTGAAGGGAGTATTAAGACATATGATAATTTTACAGTGTTTTGATAATGAAAATAGTTTCCAGTGTGATATTTTAGGGAACTGACAGGGTATGGAATATTTTGCCTTCATAGAATCTTTTATTGATTGCGGTTATTAAATAAAACAGTTTTATTTCCCCGTTATTCATTTATTATCGTGTTTATTTTATACATATATGTATTCTAAATGTTAGTTTAACAAGTGATAATGTTATATATTTATGATAGGTTGAAATATGGAAAGTAGAGAATAATGATAAATAATAATATACTTATACTAGTATATCTCTAACAAGGACTAAAAATGTTACGTTCACTGCTATTACTAACACAAGCGCATACCAGAAAGAAATAGATAGAAACCTTCAGAATGACGTGCAAGATAAAACCCATATTGAACAACTTAACGAAAGGTTGGTGTATGCTCTAAGGAAGGCACAGAAGAACTGTTAAGTTAAGTAAACAAGGAAAAATGAAAAACTTACAACATACAAACTTACAAGGAACCTAATGCAAAAAAGAAATGAAATGAAAGATAAGCACACAGTAAACATCGCAGAGCTGAGGAATTTAAATAAAACCATTTCAAAAGCTGTTAGAAAAGGGATTTAAACACTAAAGAAACAACTAATACCATAGAACAAAATAAAAGCCTCAAAGTTCTAAAACGAAAGTTGAATACAGGAACCAGAAACATTTATAAGCTAAAAAATAGACAAGGGCATGCTATATAGTAACAACAAGAAATTATGAAAATTATCGAAGATTACTATATAACATTATATCGTCAAGATGCTCACATTCCAGAGGTGGAAATCCCAGCCATACAAAATCAAGGATCAGAGACACTTCTAGATACAACCGAGGAGGAAATCGAATCAGCGTTGAAAGATATGAAGAACAGCAAAACACCTGGAGAAGATGGCATTGTAAGTGAAATACTAAAAATAGGAGGCGAATGCGTCATAAAAGCTTTAAGAACCTTTTATAATGCCTGCCTCTTTGAAGGAGTTACACCAGAAAATTGTAATAGTGCCATTATGACAATATTGCACAAAAAAGAGATGTAAGAGAAATTGGAAACTGCAGACCTATCAGCTTGTAATCTCATTTATATGAGCTCTTTATGAGAATAATTACTAACAGACTGGAACCTAAGCTGGATTTTCACCAACCATTAGAGCAGGCCGAATTTAGGAATGGCTTTGGAACGAATGACCAGCTACAAGTAATAAAATCCTTAATAGAGAAAGTTACAGAATACAACATGCCATTGATATTAATATTTGTAGACTTTGAGAAAACGTTTGACTTAGTCCAGTATAGCTCCTTGTTAAGAGCTCTTACAGAGTGCAGTATTGATCATAGATACACAACTCTTTTTCAGAATATATATTATAGCGCAACAGCTGCAGTTAGAATGTATTATGGCAACACAAATACATTTCCCTTAGAGAGGGGTATTAGGCAAGGAGATACCATCTCTCCTAAGCTATTTACCGCTTTGGTGCATAATGCTATGAGAAATAATAATTGGGAGAACATTGGAGTCAACATAAATGGAGAATTTCTGAACAACTTGAGATTTGCAGACGACATAGTCCTTATTGCAGACCGGGTAGATCATGCCTGCCAGCTTCTTCAAGACCTTCAGAGCTCGTGTACATGAGTTGGACTTATAATTAATTAAATTAATTTAATCAACCTAGTACTGGCGAAAAACATCTCAACTAATTAACTAATTGGACACGTATATAGCTATAAATATCTGGGCCACGAGATTAAATTAGTAAGAGATAATCAAATAACGGACCTAAACAAGAGAATAGGACTGGCATGGGCGGCTTACGGAAAACTGAGACAAGTCTTTAGATCAGATATTCCCATGTGCTTGAAAGGAAAGGTCTTTGATCAATGTGTACTCCCAGTTCTAACGTATGGAGCAGAAACATTGACCCATACCAGAAAAGTAATCAATAAAATAGAAGTTGCACAGAAAGTGATGGAGAGGTCAATGCTGAATATATCCCTCAGAGACAGAGTATCAAATACAATAATTAGGAGAAAAACTGGTGTTATTGACGCAGTTGAAAGATTTACAACATTGAAATCGAACTAGGAGCGCATGTTGACCTTGTTGGAGGACGTCCTCCAACAAGGTGGTTAGATGACATCAAGCGCATTAAGCGCAACTGGATTCAGGGTGCTCAAGATAGAATGCATTGGAATTATTTACGGAAGGTCTATGTCCAGCAGTGGACTCAAAACGGCTGATGATAAGTCTATCTGCTAAAAAATCAACGATTTCATGTACAAATCTTGTACAGGATTTTAATTAAAAGTTCCAAAAGCTTTATCAGGAATTGCTAATGACAAATGCTTAAAGACGTACATCTGATTTTGCTTTGTTTTACAGTCGTAAAATATGAAAAAATCATTTTTTACCTATAAAACATTTCTTTGACAGTTTAGAGAAAAACGGTTTAAATAAAAGTTGTAGATGGTAAAATGTTTTTTAATTTTAAACTTTTAAAATAAAATACATAAACAGTTAAATGAGACAATTGTAACAGACCAAAAAACATATATTTGCAGTACATTATAATAAAGGTTAACAACTTTGTTTTTTTGAACAATGACATGTAATATAGCTACTTGAAATTATAGGAATTAATAGTTTATGGAAGTGTGCTAAATCTCGGCTATATCGACCAAATAGTTTGTAAGGTATTCAATTTGTTTGTCGCGAAGAACGTTTAGTTAAGCAACTATACTTACCCAAACAGTGACTCTAGAGATATTCAGCAAATCGGAATCGATTCTTTAAGTATTTAATTTTCGAGAAAAAGACTTTTTAGCTTATAAATGTTTATAATACCTTTGATATCTTTTATGTCACGTGCTTGTAAGTAGGCTCACTGAAAATATGGTGAAAAAACAATCCTAAAAAAGAGAACTTTTTATCACCAATAGAAACCAAGATAGCTTTTTTTTTTAAATCATACCTATTTAAATTATTTATTTACAAAAAGCTGAAAATTGAACAAACTATAAGTAAAGGTCTAGATTTTATTCAGTTTAGTAAAACGTTAAAACTTAAAGCGATCGTACTTTTAAAATACCGCCACGTTAAAGTGAAGGGGAAAAGATTACAAGCTTTGTTTTTTTAGAATGGAACTTTAAATTGAAGCACGCTGGAAAAATTTGCAATATCTCGCTTTCTGTAGTACATAAATGTAGAGCATGTTTGCCGAGGAGATCCTTGTAGATTGTTCCCGCCCCACTTGAGTCTTTAACCCTGTTTCCGGTAACTAGTGCCTTTGCAAACTAGCCCAGGGAAATTACGGATTTAACATGTCTTTCCAAAACACGATTGCTACGACTTTATAGTGCTTCCTTGCTGTTGGCTATTATGACTGCATCATCGGCATAGCGAAGGTTACTAACAACCTTCTTATTAATCTTTATGCTATCCTCAGTATTTCTCAGGGCTCTTTCAAAAATTGCTTCAGAGTGAAGATTTAAAAGTAGGGGAGACAAACCATAACCTTCGTTTACATTTTTCTCTATTGGGAAGTTTTGTCTATGTAGTTTCATTCCCCACTTTTATTTAGGCTGTTTAATTTAGGTAAAGGTTCTTAATGAATCTTAAGTTATTCTGGTCTGTGGTTCCATCTTGTAGTAGTTTTCTCAGCTCTGTATGTTTTACACAGATGAACATTTTCTGGTAATCAATGAAGCCTAGAAAAATGTCTCTGCGCTGGTCCCTGTATTTTCAAAGCAATACAGTCAAACTAAAGAGTACTTCACTTATGCCGAAACCTTGTTTATTTAGTGTTATTTAATAATTTCTCTTATTCTCATTATTAAGCATTTGTATTACTTATATTTATATTTTATCTGGTCCTGCTTACTCACATTATTTTATTGCTTTTAGGCTTTTAGATTTAAGTATTATTAGAGAAGCTTTGTTTCTATATTCGCTTTAAAGATTTAGCAGGTTATTCTGTGTAAAGAGTTGGTGGGTACTGATTTTTCAGTGATTTTCTTGACTTAAGGTCAGGGATAATATTGTTGTCTTTTACTATTTTGTGTAAATCCTAGCAGTTAATTCAAGAATTGGTAATAATATGTATTAAAACAGTCATTTAAATTTGTTTTATTATTAATGCAGTTTAGATGACTTTTACCATAAATCGTCTCCAATGTATATTTTATTCTGATTTGGCTCTTTTTCTATTTTAGAAATAACTATTGATTTATTTTATCTTAGCAAAGCATTTTTTTTCATGAAATATATAGCTAATATAAAATTACCTTTCTTTCAGGTATGTCCTCTCCCTTGTTCATCAACCTTAAAAATCATCACAATCAACAACTGAAGGAGTTGGTAATGTACTAAAATTATATTTATCATTAAAAAAAATATCAATATTTTACACTTTATATATAATAGTTAATCATAAGTAAAGAAACTAATTCTGTGCAGAAGTGTATGTTCAGAAGCAAAAATTATTAGTATTCTACTTATTTAATTTGCAGTAAAGAATCCAAAAATGGTCACTTTTAAGGCGCTCAAGAATAAACAAGAATCTCTTGTCATACTTAGTTGCAGGTTACATTAATTTTATTGTATAATACTTGTAATTATATAATTAAAACATTTGTTTATATCCTGAAGGAAGCACTTATATAGATCTCTTTAATTATTGGAATTAGCCGGTCATCTGTAATTAGAATTTTACAAAAATAAAATTTTTACTACAAAGTAAAAAAATTATTTTAAAGGGGTATAATGAAATTTGACATAAGGTTTGCCATCCAAATTATCCTAGGTCAACTAAGATTTTTAATGGACATCTAGGATTAGCTCAGCTATTTATGAGAACCTCAGAGTCAGATGAACAAGTATTTTTTTTTTAAGAACAAGTATTCTTAATTCTGTTTTCTTCTGTGGAAAAACAAAGTATGAAGTTGCATAAACTAACTCAAATATATTAAAATGGATAGATAATTCAAATAAATGTTCGGATAAAAATTCAAAAATCTGTTCCAAACATATTTGAGAGGGACCAGTGTGGTAAATTTACTCGTGTTGTAACGATGTGTGGTATGGTTAGCACCGACTTTCTATCGTCCGTCGGTAAATTCAAACAAAAATATAACTTCCAGACCATCTTTTACCACTTGTAGTCCAGACAAATTATAACATGCATTTAATATATTTTTTACCACCAAAAATAAAATGTTTTAACCAAATAATGCTTCAAATATAATGTGCAGAATAACTTTGAATTACGTTCCGCTAATGAACTTGCTTTTTTATCCTTAAAAGAAGAAAAAAAGTTTCAATTATATTGCTTAATTAACAATTTAACCTGTTTTACTAATGCCCAAGTATTAATTTTCAAGTTTTAAACTGATTGATTTACGATGAGTAATCCGGTTGTAAAAATGGACTGGACTTACAAATTTTTAATTTAGTTGTAATTTTGCAACTAGCTTGTTTATAGATACATGTGCATTGTGCATTGTTTTAATTTTGAGTTTTGTTGAAATTTTGTTGTGAGTAGTTATAATAATTGTAGTATTTTTTTGTTGTTTGTTTTTTCGAAACTGTCTATTTGTGTATAAAGAAAATGTTTAGACCATGGGAAAAATCACCTACAGTTTTTCGTGCATGGGAGCAAGAGAACCCAAGTAGTAGTAGAGAAAGTGTAGTAGTCAACAATCTTTTAAGTGTAAGTGATACAAAAAAACAATGACACTGAGACTGTAACTGTAGAAAAGTGTCAAAGACTTCAAAAGAAAAGAATGGTTTTGAATGAACAATCTAAGAGAATTTTTATGAACGTTTACAAAAATTTGCAAAATGATCATAAAAATAGTTGTAGAGGCAGTATTATAAGAAAAGTGTCCTTTCTAACAGGAATTCCGTATTCTACTATGTGCGACATCGTGAAAAGTGGTGTTAAATAGAAAAAAACAAGATCGGATGCTGGAAAACCTAAACAAATTAATATCGTGACTTCTAAATGTTTAAGGAATTTGGTTTACGAGGAATACAAAAAAATGTAATACCAACAATTGATATTATATACACCAAGCTTGTTGCGATGGGAAGAAGCTACCCTAAAACCACTTTACGTAGACGGCTGAAAAAACTTGGGTTCAAATACAAAATCGTTGATAAACGGGTGGCTATTATGGAAAGTAAGAGTACACTGGTGTTTAGATTATTTAAAAAAAAATTCAAGAATATCGAGACCAACAGCGGACTATATATTATTTAGACGAGACATGGTATGACACGCATGATACCGCTAGTAAGGGTTGGACTGATGGTTCACTTGGGTGCCGAAAGAAGTACCTCCGAATAAAGGTTCTCGGATGATTATTGTGCACTGTGGATATGCAAATGGTTGGGTGCCAAATGGGTTAATGCTTTGCGGAAAAAAATGGAAAAATGTATAGATAAATAATAGATTATCATCAGACTATAAATTCTACTATATTCGAAGAGTGGAAAAATACACTACTCCCCAATATAACACCGGACAGTGTACTAGATATGGAAAATGCTAGCTACCACTCAAGGCTTCTCAAAAAAATTCCTAACAGTTCGTCTTCAAAAGAGTAACTAAAAGATTTCCTCTCAGAAAATGATTTGTATTTTGAAGACAACTATAATAAGAAAGAGTTGTTGAAGTGCTTCGTACTAAAACTTATAAGAAACAATATTCACTGGACATTATTGCAATACAACATGGCCATAATGTTTTGAGGTTACCACCTTATTTTTGCATATTCAATCCTATCAAACTTATTTGGGGATAAGTAAAAAAACGGATTCGGAGGAAAAATATGTTTCCAAAATTTGACACAAAAGTGGTCGATTTAATTCGATATGAACTATCAGAGATTACAAGTGCCGACTGGAAAAAAGCAGTAAACCGTGTAGTGAAAGTAGAAAATGAGTACAAAAGACTGGGAAAATTATTTTCAAACAGTGGACAACTTATATTATTAATCTGGTGGATAGTGACGGTGATGAGAGCTCGCCTGCAGGAGAAATATTTTAGATAAGGTACGCTAACATGATGATTATTTCAGTTATAACAACTCAGTTTTTTTATTAAAAATCGCTAACTTTGTTTAAAACAATATTTTCTTAAATGTAAAATACTTTTTCACAGTTTTGTCTATGTACGTCATCGTTAAACGCTAATAGGTATTTTCAACGCTTTTCATATATTTCAGGCACTTATGATATGTCGTATAATTTTAACATATCTACGTTATACGTTATTGGTATATAGTATATACCAATAACTATACATACAAAAAACGTATAACGTAGATATCTTAAAAATGTATGACATATAACAAGTGCCTGAAACAATGGGAAGCGTTAAAAAGCCCTATAGAAGATGCCGTTATTTCACCTAGTATTTTTTCCGACAGGGTGTTAGAGTGATAATTATTTTTACGTTTCACTTTTAACCATTTAAAAAACAAAGAAATATAACGTTTTGCTTGTTTTTCCAAAATCATATTTTCTGCTCTTTGACTATAATAAACACATTACACATTGTTATTTTATGATTTAATACTTGTATCAAAAAATTTGTGTCGGTGAAACAACCAATATCGCGATACGTCCCTGGACATCGGTTACTCGAATTTCATAACATACAAATATTATCTGTTTGAATTTGCCGACGGACGAAATATCGTTGGACTCCACTATACTCGTGTGGTAGTCGTTAGTACAACAAAACAGAATTTAAGGACGTCGCTAATATAAAAAAAGTATATAGTACAAAATAAATACAAAGAGTAAAAACAATGAGAAAAATAAAAATTAGAATTGCTTATATTCTAGAAATGACATAATATATATTGAGGTTAACTCTTCTGACAGTAAAGTCAGTTAGTTTTACTTGTGATCGCCTTCCTCCACACCCTTATGATTTGTATAAGGACATATCTTTGGTTTGGTGAAAAAGGGCCTTGGCATCTAGACTTTTACCTTTAATTTTTTTTCATACTGGCCCATAAAGCCTTTCTCCAGCTCTCCTATGTTTTTGTCATATTCTATTTAATATGTTAGGATAGGTTCTTCATAAATCGGGCGTAGACTAGCAATGGCCCGATCCGAAACAACTAAATTAATTAAAATATGAAAATACCAAACAATAACAAGAAATACTAAGCTCAGGTTGGTCAACATCCTTATTTTTTCCATTGCTACAAAGGCAGCTGAAACATGCACTCTTAAAAAAATCGATTAAATAAGTAAATCGAGCATACCTAAATTACTTTGGTTACATAGCTAAAAGAACGATACCATGGAACTATTGGTAGAAGAAAGAACGGTAGAATGCCGAAGACCAAAAGAAAGATCTCCAATACGATGGGCAGACCAAATAAAGACTATGAAAAGAAAATTTTTGCATGAAGCCCTATATGGCACTGGATTAAAGCCAATGAAGACAGCAAGCTAATAATATAATAATATTTAAAGTGTCAGCACGACCAGACAAATGATCAAAGAATAAAGAGAAGAATTTATTACGATATATGTTACAAAAAGCAGGTATGTCATCTTTGCTGTCGGTTTATGTATGGGTCTTTTTATTCATTAATACTAGCGTGTTCTGTCGGGACATCTCATTCTTTTGGTATTTTTTTTAATGAATTTATCGATGATAATTACCATGAAAGTTGTTATCATTATGGAAATATAAAGCAAAATACAACTCGTTATCAGAATAACATGCATTTCTTAGTTAAATAATCCAATAAATTGGTATAATACAGCTTAGCATTAATCTCAGAATTAATCAGAATTGAAATGTCAAAAGTAAAAATGTTCCTGATGATACCAACTTCCTTATGCTGACAGTACTTAAAGAAGAAGAGCTTTTGCAATTTATATACTTCGCTGGTTGATCTAAGGAAAGTGTGCATTGTATAGTGCTTTGATTTCTGACACATTTTAAATAATTATTGAGGACATGATATCTACTGGTTTAACTCAAACGGGCTAAAAATTATATTATAATTATAGCAGTGGATAGGTCTTGTCAGTCTGTTCAGATTTTTAACTGTCACTTGTGAGAGTTAGTTTATTAAATTTTTTTATTTACTGTTTTTATTTTAAATAGAACTTCTTGTACCGTGTGGATGTGGAGAGGTCTTTTGTAGAATCTTAACCTCAACATCCTAACACCGAATAAATACATGTTTGATCTTCTAGGGTCTTCTTTTTTTTATGAATATCTTATCTGGCTGGTTGTACCTGTTGGCTAATAGTATATTTTGTCATTTTCTAGCGATAGTATAATTTTTCCTTATCTTTGCTCATATTCTTTTTATGAATTTTGATTTAGGAATATTTATTAAGTTGTAGCTCCATTTTTGACATTTATAAGGGATGTCCCTTGGGGATTATGGAGGTGAAAGGTTTAAGACTGAATGTCTGTGGGGTTTATAGTGATTTTAGGGACGCCTCGGTGAATTTAGATTTCGACTTATTTGTTTAGAATTTTAGATACATTGACGGGTAATTGCGACTTTTTGTACTGGTTTGCCTTTAGCTTTGTTGTGTTTTGCACTGTTTGTCTTTTGTTATCCGTTGTTCCTATATATTTCTTTTCGTATGTATAATTGTGATATAAGGCTGTCGAATGAGATAATAATTTATTGTTTAGTATCTTTGATTAATAATTTAAATGTAACTTTAGAGTTTTTATGGTTATCAGTGTGTTGGGTGAAATCGCTTAATACTTCGCTGACTCTTATTTTTTAGTATCTTTCATTGTTTAGTTTATTTGTGCTTATACTTGTATTCTGCAGTATACACTTGCATTGTCTTATGTTTCATTGCTCAGATTTATGGATTTTCCACATTAAAAAGTTTATTAGTTATTTTGAACAATGTCTTGTCCTTTTGTATTTGTATTTAACCTGGAAACGAGCTGTCTTTATACTTGAGTCTGAAGTGTTATGAACGAGGCTACTTAACAGCTACCTCACTAGTTACTAGTGTGGTAGGTAACGTAATTGTCCCGCTTATCTTTCTACAGATTGGAATAAATGCAGTAAAAAAATGGATACTTAACTGTAGAAATCCGTTATGTGCATTATCCGTAAATACATACAATTTATATAGTTCACTTAGTATATTTTGTAGTCTTTTATTGTATCTTGCAGTATTGTTGCTAGAAATAATATTATTGTATGCAATCTGATTTGTAATATTTTATAATGTTTTTTCCTGGTATATTTTAGTAAAGGGAAAGTTGAAATTTATTTTACAATTATATTATTATTCATTATAAAATTAAAACTAAATGCATTAATTTATCGAAAAAGCTAAACTAATTTCTTTTGAAGTTTTAAACGGATTTTCCATTATTTTCACGAAACAATTGTATTAGTTGAAACGTTATTAATGAATATCGATTATGATTTCCATATTCAAAAAATGATTTTTCAATTTAATATATATTTATATTGATATATTTATTTATTTTTATTGGTTTTTTATAGTTATTTATGCCTCAACCTTAAATGGTCATTTGCCGTTTATTATATTTTTGTATTTATTTCAATATTAAAAAATAAAACAAGAAAATACATTGTGTGGTCACAAGAAATCAGAAGAAAGCTGACGCAAAAACTACAACAAAACCGTATAAAAATATATTCGAAGAACTTCTTCTTCTACTTATTGCAGATCTTTCGATCTATTTAATTCTGAAAGTTTCTGCCTAACCATCTTTTAGGTGGTTTTTCGGGAGGTCTTGAATCGGGCGGGTTATTTTCTAGGGCAATTTTTGGGAGTTTATTCTCATCCATTCGTCTTACATGACTGTACCACATTCTTTTACGCTGCCTTCCCCATATTTCAATATCTTGAATTTTGCACTGCTCTCTAACGTTTGTATTTCTCACTACTACTATTGTTTTGTTGCCCACTATTGTTCTTAGGGTTTTCATCTCGGCAACTACTACTACTACTACTACTACTATCTATGCGCATATACGGATTTGACCAGATTATCTACCGCAAACACCCGACAATGCGGATGCTTTGTTGATTGAATTGCTTGAACGTCTGTATTTGCTGAAATTTTGTGAAAATTAAAAGTGAATATTTTGTTTGAAATTTGATTTATTTCGATTAAGGGTGACTTGCTGTTTAAAATGAAATTAAAATGTGGCTAGAACTTATGCACCGTTTTGCCAGAAAATCGAAAAAACTGTAGACCATTGGGTTTTTATCAAATTTCGTTAAACGGCTATGTTGCCATGAATTTTGGTACGAGAGTCAAGCGAATCGATATTTCCTACATAAAATTGGCCGCTCGTTCTTCTGCCATACTCGAAATTTTCCTACATCTAACTGTTCGTGAGAAAAAGTTCCACTGGGATGTATGTATTCGCTGAAAATTTCGAGAAAATTAAAAGTAAATATTTTGTTTAAATTTTAAATTATTTCGATTAAGGGTGACTTGCTGATTAAAAAAATCCAACCGCGTGGCAAGAAATTATGCACCGCTTTGCCGGAAAATCGAAAAAAACTGTAGACCATTGGATTTTTATCAAATTTGGTTAATCGGCTATATTGGCGTCAATTTAAGTCCGAGAGTCAAAGCGAATAGACATTTCCTACAAAAAATTGGCCGCTCGTTCTTCTGCTATACTCAGAATTTTATAAAATATAACTGTTCGTGAGAAAAATTTCTAATTGGATGTATGCATTCGCTGAAAATTTCGACAAAATTAAAAGTGAATATTTTGTTTAAAATTTGAATTATTTCAATTAAGGGTGACTTGCTGATTAAAAAAATCTCAACATGTGGCTAAGCTAAAAATTATGCACCGTTTTGCCGGAAAATCTAAAAAACTATAGATTTTTTAATTCGATTTTTCCTCTTTTCCGGCTAACTGGTGTAAAGGAATCAGAAAAAAACACATGTTTGGAATAAGCTGGACCAAGCGCATGTACCAAAACATTAAACAAAATTTTTTTTTTTGGAAAATTTGGAAAAATTTTTTTGGATTCCCTTGGATTTTTATCAAATTTGGTTAATCGGCTATATTGGCGTCAATTTTGGACCGAGAGTCAAGCGAATACACATTTCCTACATAAAATAAGCTGCTCGTTCTTCTGCCATACTCAGAATTTTCCTACATCTAACGGTTCGTGAGAAAAATTTCCACTTGGATGTCTGTATTTGCCGAAAATTTCATGAAAATTAAAAGTGAATATTTTGTTTGAAATTTGAATTATTTCGATTAAGGGTGACTTGCTGTTTAAAATTAAACCAACATGTGGCTAGAAATTATGCACCGTATTCGGATATTCGCCGGATAATCGAAAAAACTGTAGACCATTGGATTTTTATCAAATTTCGTTAATCGGCTATTTTGGCGTCAATTTTGGTCCTAGAGTCAAGCGAATGGACATTTACTACATAAAATTGGACGCTCGTTCTTCTGCCATACTCAGAATTTTCCTACATCTAACGGTTCGTGAGAAAAATTTCCACTTGGATGTCTGTATTTGCCGAAAATTTCGTGAAAATTAAAAGTGAATATTTTGTTTGAAATTTGAATTATTTTGATTAAGGGTGTCTTGCTGTTTAAAATAAAACTAACATGTGGCTAGAAATTATGCACCGTTTTGCCGGAAAATCGAAAAAAACCATTGGATTTTTATCAAATTTCAATAATCGGCTATGTTGGCGTCAATTTTGGTCCGAGAGTCAAGCGAAGGGACATTTCCTAAATAAAATTGGCCGCTCGTTCTTCTGCCATACTCAGAATTTCCCTACATCTAACTCTTTGTAAGAAAAATTTCCACTTGGATGTAAGTATTAGCTGAAAATTTCTAGATAATTAAAAGTGTATATTTTGTTTGAAATTTAATTTATTACGATTCAGGGTGACTTTCTGATTAGAAAAATCTAAACGCTTGGCAAGAAGTTATGCACCGTTTTGCCGGAAAATCGAAAAAACTGTAGATATTTATTTCGATTTTTCCTCTTTTCCGGCAAACTGGGATTAAGGGATCAGAAAAAATAACACATGTTTGGAATAAGCTGGACCAAGTGCAAGTACCAAAACATTAAACAAAATTTTTTTTTGGAAACTTTGGAAAAATTTTTCCAAGGGATTGGAAATTGGATTTTTATCAAATTTGGTTAATCGGCTATATTGGCGTCAATTTTGGTCCGAGAGTCAAGCGAATACACATTACCTACATAAAATTGGCAGCTCGTTCTTCTGCCATACTAGGAATTTTCCTACATCTAACTGTTCGTGAGAAAAATTTCTTCTGGGATGTCTGTATTTGCCGAAAATTTCGTGAAAATTAAAAGTGAATATTTTGTTTGAAATTTGAATTATTTCGATTAAGTGTGACTTGCTGTTTAAAATTAAACCAACATGTGGCTAGAAATTATGCACCGTTTTGCCGGAAAGTCGAAAAAACTGTAGACCATTGGATTTTTATCAAATTTCAATAATCGGCTATGTTGGCGTCAATTTTGGTCCGAGAGTCAAGCGAAGGCACATTTCCTAAATAAAATTGGTCATGTTCGTTCTTCTGCCATACTCAGAATTTTCCTACATCTAACTGTTCGTGAGAAAAATTTCCACTTGGATGTAAGTATTAGCTGAAAATTTCGAGAAAATTAAAAGTGCATATTTTGTTTAAAATTTAAATTATTTCGATTAAGGGTGACTTGCTGATTAAAAAAATATCAACATGTGGCTAAAAATTATGCAACGTTTTGCCGGAAAATCGAAAAAACTGTAAATTTTTTAATTCGATTTTTACTTTTTTTGCGGCTAACTGGGGTAAGGGGATCAGAAAAAAACACATGTTTGGAATAAACTGGACCAAGCGCATGTACCAAAACATTAAACAAAATTTTTTTTTTGGAAAATTTGGAAAAAATTTTCCAAGGGGGCACCCTTGGATTTTTATCAAATTTGGTTAATCGGCTATATTGGCGTCAATTTTGGTCCGAGAGTCAAGCGAATACACATTTCCTACATAGAATTAGCTGCTCGTTCTTCTGCCATACTCAGAATTTTCCTATATCTAACGGTTCGTGAGACAAATTTCCACTTGGATGTCTGTATTTGCCGAAAATTTCGTGAAAATTAAAAGTGAATATTTAGTTTGAAATTTGAATTATTTCGATCAAGGGTGACTTGCTGTTTAAAATGAAACTAACATATGGCTAGAAATTATGCACCGTTTTGCCGGAAAATCGAAAAAACTGTAGACCATTGGATTTTTATCAAATTTCGTTAATCGGCTATGTTGGTGTCAATTTTGGTCCGAGAGTCAAGAGAATGGATATTTCCTACATAAAATTGGCCGCCCATCCTTCTGCCATACTCAGAATTTTCCTACATCTAACTGTTCGTGAGAAAAATTTCCACTTGGATGTATGTATTCGCTGAAAATTTCGAGAAACATAAAAGTGTATATTTTGTTTGAAATTTGAATTATTTCGATTAAGGGTGACTTGCTGATTAAAATATCTAAACGCGTGGCCAGAAATTATGCACCGTTTTGCCGGAAAATCGAAAAAACTGTAGACCATTGGATTTTTATCAAATTTCGTTAATCGGCTATGTTGGCGTCAATTTTGGTACGAGAGTCAAGCGAATGAACGTATCCTACATAAAATTTGCCGCTCGTCCTTCTGCCATACTCAGAATTTTCCTACATCTAACTGTTGGTGAGAAAAAGTTCCACTTGGAAGTCTGTATTTGCTGAAAATTTTGTGATAATTAAAAGTGAATATTTTGTTTGAAATTTCAATTATTTCGATTAAGGGTGACTTGCTGTTTAAAATGAAATTAATATGTGGCTAGAAATTATGCATCGTTTTGCCGGAAAATCGAAAAAACTGTAGATCATTGGATTTTTATCATATTTCGTTAATCGGCAATGTTGGCGTCAATTTTGGTCCGAGAGTCAAACAAATGGACATTTCCTACATAAAATTGGCCGCTCGTCCTTCTGCCATACTCAGAATTTTCCTACATCTAACTGTTCGTGAGAAAAAGTTCCACTGGGATGTATGTATTCGCTGAAAATTTTGAGAAAATTAAAAGTGTATATTTTGTTTAAGATTTAAATTATTTCGATTAAGGGTGACTTGCTGATTAAAAAAATCTAAACACGTGGCCAAAAATTATGCACCGTTTTGCAGGAAAATCAAAAAAACTGTAGACCATTGGATTTTTATCAAATTTGGTTAAACGGCTATATTGGCGTCAATTTTGGTCCGAGAGTCAAGCGAATGGATATTTCCTACATAAAATTGGCCGCCCATCCTTCTGCCTTACTCAGAATTTTCCTTCATCTAACTGTTCGTGAGAAAAAGTTCCACTGGGATTCGATGAAAATTTCGAGAAAATTAAAAATATATATTTTATTTGAAATTTAAATTATTTCGATTAAGGGTGACTTGCTAATTAAAAAAATCCAAACATGGCTAAAAATTATGCACCGTTTGGCCGGAAAATTGAAAAAACTGTAGATTTTTTAATTTAATTTTTTCTCTTTTCCGGTAAACTGGGGTTAGGGATCAGGAAAAAATACATGTTTGGAATCAGCTGGACCAAGTGCATGTACCAAGACATTAAACAAAATTTTTTTTTTGGAAAATTTGGAAAAATTTTTCCAAGGGGGTACCCTTGGATTTTTATCAAATTTGGTTAATCGGCTATATTGGCGTCAATTTTGTTCCGAGAGTCAAGCAAATAGACATTTCCCACATAAAATTGGCCGCTCGTTCTTCTGCCATACTCAGAATTTTCCTACATCTAACGGTTCGTGAGAAAAATTTTCCAAGGGGGTACCCTTGGATTTTTATCAAATTTGGTTAAATTTCTTAGAAAACTTTATTCATTCGCTGATCACTGACACATTGTAATCTGATAATCATCTTTTAGAGGATAAAGTGACTTTTTAATAGGACGAGGCACTCCCATGTTATGATATATGCGTAAGACAATCTTTGAATCAACGTTTTCCAGGGCGTTGGATTAACAGAAGGGGTGCAATAGAGGGGTCGGCCAGATCACCGGATTTTTCGTCTTTAATTTTTTTTTGTGGTAATACCTAAAATCAAAAATATACGCCACTCCACCTGCAGATCGTGATGAGTTGCGACAAATAATTGTGACAGAATGCCGATTATTGACACCGGAGGTATTTGCAAATGTATGAAGGGGCTTTAAAAATAGGTTGTATTATTATATGGAGAATATACGAGGTCATTTCGAATAATTAATTGGTTAAATTTTATGAAATTTTATGTTTTTTGTTATTAGAAATATTCAATCAATAAATTAGTTAAATCCAAAACTTTGTTTAAAGTTATTCCGTAAATTAAAAAAAATATAGTGTCGTGCAAAGAAAAAAAAATGCCTTTCAAATGATCATCAAGTGCCACTCGACCACAATTACTATTAAAAAAAAACTGTTAGTTGTAGCGGGGCAGTAGGGGGTTACATTTAAGGGCATAAAATTTGCATGAAAATTCGTTCTCCTCCCAATAAAAATTGACATGTTTTTTAAATTTTTAAGAAACTGTTGGTTTCTGAGATTCTGGGGGGTCAAATTTTCATTGGAACACACAGTATAATAATACTTGTAATATTTTCGTTAATGAAATAGTAATAACCTTAGTACTTAAACAACAATAAATAAATAATAAAAAAAAATTGTTAATTTACTAAACGATTAAAATATGTAAGAATTAGTTCATCCCAGTAATGTCAGGCTTGTGTTTCTACAAAGTGTCTAGAGACTTAACAAAATAACAGATTGCTCGCAGTTATTAACTATCCGGCAATATATTTTATTTCCAGGGCGATATTAACTAAATGGCACGGTATACTTGGGAGGTGCTGCAATAAAGGATATCCGATATTTTATATTGCTCAATATATATTGCTTTTCTTCTTTACTTCCTGTAAGAAGTTGTCGTAAAAATGTTCCAATAGCTTTCTCTTCGTCGTTCGGTAGAATTTTATTAATTTTCGTAGGATTAAAAGTTGTGTGCAAGTTGATTAAAAAACCGCAGTTTTACCAAACAAAATATTACATAAAGTTTTAAAAGAATTAATCCATTAGAAACATGATTTTAATTAATTGCATTTTTTATAATTTCTGTATTAAACTGAATTTTAAAATGTATTTTTCAATCATGATTAAAATATTGTGCAAATACAAAAACAGGCGCTGAGTACAACATAGTTGTTAAATTTAATTAATGAAAGCCACAAGTTGATAAAAATTATTTTAAAAATTGAACAAACCGCAGCAAATCAAATTATAAATTTTTAATCAACTTACACAACACACACACACGCAGTGATCAACTCTGCCCCTAGGAACATGTGTATACCAATGTAAGTATGGGATCCACATGTCCGAAGATCAAACCGGTCACACTTCGCTAGTCGAAGTGGTACCTATCTGACCCCAGGCTTTTCCACCACCCCTCCTCATCGTGTGACTTACGTGAGGAGGCTTATGATCTGAAATTTACTTAAGATGCCCTGGGTAATAGGACATCCTCGGTTTTTAGTGAATGTGGTTATGCCACCTAACTGTAGGGGTAGCCACATCTAGGCTTTTCTTCCTATTTACTTTACTGACTCTATTGATTTTACTCTAGCTTTACATCGGGACTTGAGTCCCTAAAAAAAAAGAAAAAGGAGCGTGTGTTCCGACCATAGAGCCATCAGCCTGAGCTGATGACTCTATGTCCGGAAAAGAGTGTGTGCTCGGTCACTCAGCCACCGATTTGGCAAAATAAATTTTGTTCTCCTCGCCGGCTGAGCACCCGATAAGGGTCCGGCCACCAAGCCCATGTATGCCGCACATGACCTCAGTGCTCGGATTTCGCGAGTAGATCTTTCATTCGATCTGTCTTAAGGGCCTAGTCCGCGGAGTGGTATATAGAAGGTCTGACGGGCTCTTTCTATATTTGCTATATAAGGTAAATTTACGTTAAACGGTTTAATGAAAAGTATGAATATATCAATATGAATTTACGTTATTTAATCAGAAAACACATTTTTTTTGTGGACTTCCTTGTGGCTTCGGGACTATAAAATGCCTGGTCAACAATTCTTTCCTTTTTTCTTTAATCCTATTTGTCTGCGTGTATTGGGGTGTGCATTCCCAAGTGTATAATGCTCTCACATACCCCAATGTATATTGGACTTATAATTACCTAAAAACCTAAAAACCTAAAAAAGAAAAGCGTACCCTCTCGCCAGAGTTTTTTTGGTGTGTTTTCTGATTGACTGCATTTCTTTGTTCGTTCTTCTTGCAACCATCTCATTCTTTATTTATTCGTTCGGGTTCTCCCCATATCTAGCTATCTGTTGTTTTGGTCTTCTGTGTACCGCCCTTGTGTTTTCATTGTAGTTAGTCAGCTCTCTTAACATTCTGCTTGGGTGGTTTCTTAGTCCGTTGAAAATTTCATATGCTCTTTCGTCTAGCGTGCGTAGGATTCTTGTTTGTCCTGAGTCTCTATATACATATCTCAAGGGTACGTACCTTGGTATCTTAAGGGCATCTCTGACTATTTGATTTTGAGTGGTCTGTATCATTTTCCTGTTTGTTTTACAGGTGTGTCCCCACGCAGCGGATGCATATGTTAGGATTGGCAGGATAATACTATTCGCAACCCTGATTTTGGTTTTAAATCGTAGTTTACTTTTCCTTCCAATAAGTGTTGAGAGCTGACTTTTCAACGCTTTGGCTTTGCGTATTTGCTGATTGATATTCTCAGTGAACGTTAGCTTCTTATCTAGATGTACCCCTAGGTATTTAGCCTGGTTGGTCCAGTCTACTGGGGTGTTTTCGATTGTAATTTCGCGATTTGGTACACTTCTTCTGTGACTAAACATTACATCCTGTGTTTTGTCTGGATTTAGGGCTATTTTCCATTTTATGCACCATCTTTGAAATCTGTTTAGTGCTCTTTGCAGATGATTAGCTGCATGATACGGGTTTCTCCAGCTAACAGCTATTGCTGTGTCGTCAGCGTAAAGACTCAACAGAGAGCCTGGCTCTTTTGGCGTGTCGGCCGTATAGATGGTGTACAGGTACGGCGACAGCACCGCTCCCTGAGGCACACCCGCCTCCAGGATCCCAACTTCGCCTAGGGTTGCCCCCATTTGAACTCTGAACCTTCTGTTGGCAAGATATGACGCAAGAAGGCATGTCATCGCCTCACTGTAACCAAATTCATTCATTTTATAGATGAGGCCATGGTGCCAGACTCTGTCGAAGGCTTTGCTTTGCTGACGTCCAGAAAGGCTGTAGCTGTATACATTTTTTCATTAAATCCTTTGGTGATGAATTCTGTAAGTCGTAGTACCTGTAATTCACAGGAGTGTTCGGTTCTGAACCCGAATTGAGCCTCTGGTATGGTTCCTAGCATTTGTGACTCTTCATTGAGTCTTTTTAGTATGACTCTTTCGCTATCTTGCTTATAGATGATAATAAGCTGATAGGTCTGTAATTTTGCGGAAATGTGCCGTTTTTATCAGGTTTTGCAATCATTATTACGTGTGCCTCTTTTCACCTATCTGGGAAATATCGTAGTTTTAGCATGTTGTTTATTATGTTAGTGATATAAACAATAGCTTTTGTTGATAGATTTTTCAGCGTCCTATTTGTGATGTTGTCGGGTACTGGGGTTTTTTGGCATTTGTCATTCATATAAGTTCCCTTATTTCTTCGGGAGATGTATGTGTAATCCCTATTCTGCCCTTTTTCCTTCTAAGTCTTCTCGCTGTTCTTTCTACCTCTTCTTCAAAGTCTATGTCTTCGTCGGGGTGTTCGTTGTTTCTACACGCCCTTTCTAGTTCGTCCTTCATGACTTCGGCTTTTTCGATTTCCGTATGGACAATCCCGTTTACTCCGTGTAGGGAAGGTATGGGTTTCTTGTCCTTTCGGAGAATTTTAGATAACTTCCAGAAGACGGATTTGTTAGGATTTAGCTCATCGATATATAAGTCCCAACTTTCATTTCTATGATTACACAACATTTCAGGATCAAAGAAGAATTATCTTATCTATAGGCTCAATATGAAGATATTTTCTTCATCTGGCTAGCTCCTTATATGGGAGTAGGTGGCAATGAAAATGTGGACTTCCTGACAGCAATATAATAACCAACCCAAACATAACTTTCATAAATCAATGACCTTGGACTGAGCATAAAGGAAATAAGGGGCTGAAAGGAAAAACGATATATGTGACATTTAGATGGTTTTGTGAAAATGAGAGTTAAATAAGTAATGACATAAAAAACCAAAACGACTAATCGCTTTGGAGGTTAGGTGTTGGCAGGCAGTGTTGAAGATCAAAAGTAATAATTTTCATTTTAGCATGATCTTTAGTCAGAAATTTATTTTCTTCTTCGCTTCTATATCCTTGATCAGCTTTAAATGTTGTTCGTTTAACTCTTCTTTTAGTTGTATTATTTTATTTTCATTCTTGGACATATTATTTTTTATTTTTATTGTGTCACATGTATCGCATGTATCTTTCGTAGGTTTCTTTATATTGATGTTCAAGCTGTAAAACATGTTTTCGTATATTTTACGATTAATAAAATGGTATATCTTTTTGTAAACTTCATAAATAGCAGTGAGTGTAAAGTGTGAGAGTAAATATTTCCTCGATGACTTTTATATAAGGTTATTGATAAAATGTGATCTCTTGCCATTATTTTCTCAACATCTAATACCTTATTACGATTTTCATAATATCCTCGTTGGTCTAATGTCATTACGCCTGATATTTGAGAACATGTTTTTCGCTGCTGTAACTTCTTTGAATTTAGCTTTATATCTTTATATTGTAACCTTTGATTGTAGCTTTCCAGAATTTTTTTGAAAAAATTGGAAGCGAACTTCATCCTTTATTTTTTCGTTGCACTTATTTCTACATAATTTCAACTTTTGCATAGTTTTTTCTCTAATCCCTTTTCCAAGTTCCTGTAAATACGTCAAAATTCTTTTGTCTCATTTTGCTCGTTTCTTTGTTCGTGCATTTTTTACCTTTCTCGCGGACTTTCCCGTCTAAGTTATATTGGTCTACTAAAGTATTATTTATATCTGCTTCTGAATTTGCTCTTTTTCTTTTTCTTTCTATTATATCGCTGTCCTTGCAAAGCTATCATATTTTTCAATGCGCAGGGACAAAATTTGGATCTGCAATACCATTATCTGATGAGAAATCTAATAGATAATAAATTTCATTTGAAAGTTATGCAGCAACGCTACTGGCGTAGGACATCTTAGACCTATCTTTGGCATGGTGCTCTAACAAAAATAAAATTCTTATTGGCAAGCAACAAAAAAACGACACTAAATGCACATTTTGTTTTTGTTCATATAATTTCTTCCATAGTTATTACTGGTTCTACCTTCTTTCAATATAATTATTTATTACTTACCAGAAGGAAGTTTTCTTTGTTTGAAACCTCACGAGATCAAATGAATTCACTTCCACCATTCGTGAGGATATGTCTTCGTTGCAAATTTTATCTTCTTCTGAAAATAGACTAACATCATCGGAATCCACAACATCAGCCAATTCAATGTCACTGTTACTGTCATTACTGGGTATGCTTTTATTTTTCTTTGCATCGCTTGTTTAAACTAATAATTTTTCTTTTTACTGTTGTCTTAGCTCTCTACTTTGCCTTGATATTCTTTGTGCTGTTTCCGCTTGTATTCTTTTATAAATTGGTGTATCAGTGAAATTTTCAGTAGTCTTCTTTTTTCTTTGTTTTTTTAATGGCAATAAGGTAGCTTTAGGGTGTGGTTGCAGTAATACAAAAAAAATAATTCGATTTTCGGGTGTGTCCTTGGAAGTTGCCATTGCTTCATAAGAAACAGTTTTCTTTTCAGATGTTATTTCCGTTGGATGTTTCTAATTTGTTTCTGGTATTTTATCTAGACAAGTTAATGTTGAAGGAAACTGAATGTCCATTTGTGGTATATCGCTAATATTTAAATTATTTGGTTGTTGTTCTTCTTGGTTTATGTTTGTCATGTCTATTACAGTTGAAGCCATAAAATCATCCTCATTAAAAATGTTATCATTGAATGGAAATACCTAAGTAGCTTTAAAAGCTGATACCATATTTTTGAAAGAAAAAGCAAGTAGATAAGCGTCGCTTAAAATCACTGCTAGGTCGTAAATTATTATCCTCTTTCCAGGATTTTTCAATAACAAATTTTGACAACCATGTGAGTAATATTTCTTCAGAGGACCAAATACAGCTTTATCTAGTGACTGAAAGCGATGACTAGTATGTGGCGGCAAAGTCAACAAGATTATATTATTTTCTTTTGCAAATTTAATAGACGCTAAAGTAATATGGCTCTCATAGATGTCCATGATTAGAAAAATGGGAGATTTCTTTGTAGAATTAGTATATTTGACAAAATATATCATCCACTGTTCAAACAATTCTGCTGTCATCCATCCAGATTGTGCAGCACATCCCTGGAAGCCTGAAGGTGCGTTTTTAACTATATAATCGTTAAAAAATTTCCTAGGGAACACTAAAAACGGCGGAATCGAATTACCTATAGCGTTTATTGCATTGCACATGGTTACCAAAGTGCCTCCTTCATTTGAAACTATATGGACTTCTTGTTTCTCTCCCTTTTTGGCTATGACTCTTCCTGTATCTTGCACAATTGTTAGTGCTGTTTCGTCAACATTGTATACCTGACTAGGTGTTAATGCATATTTTTCATAAATCTTCTTAAGATTACTAAAAAAATTTGCAACGACTGATCGATTAAACCCCATTGCCCTAGCTAGTGAAGTTGCTTCTGCTGATCGTAATGATAATTCTGAACTTCGTTTCATAAAACTTGTAAACCAAAACTTGCCTGCCATCTTGTTTTCTTCCCATGAAGTTGGTATTTTTTTCCTCTTAGCAATTGCCAAATCATAAGCTAGTTGTCTGGCACCTTTCAGATTGAGACCATGATGAAGCTTGGTCATCTTTTGTAAATAATTACTCAGTTCTTTTTCCTCGGTTGAAAAAAAAAATTGATTGATGCCATAATTTGGGGTCAATCTCGGAGCTCCATCAAGAACATCTGAAGTCCAATCTATATTATTTTTATTTTCGTTGCACTTTTTAAAATAACTTTTAAACGTAGTGCGTGGAATGTCGTATTTTAAAGCAGCAACCTTTTGTGATAATCCACCTTCCCAAACATTAAATCGCTTTTCTCATATTCTCATCTGTAGTTTTTCCAATACCAGGATATTTTGCTATTTTCTGTGGCATATTACTATCTGAAACAAAATTATTTTTGATATTTTTTGCAGAAACAACAATGACCACTGCTTTTTACAAACGTATGTAGGAACAGTGGCCATCACTTTTTTTGTCAAAAGCAGTGCCCACTGTTTCTGCATAAGTGTGTGACCGCTGTACCAAAAGCTCATTGTTTAGGAGGCATAATCTAAAATCTACTATTTTGAAAATAGATCATAATTTGCATCACCTGCAAGTTTTAAATACTCTACTGTATACCACAAAACATACAGAACATTTAATATGTATATTATTATTGGTTGAAAAGATGTTTAAACTTACCTGCTACTTCTACACAACACACCCCTCAACAGGTTCGTATACAGAATGGTTCTGGAAACGATGGTGCAGAGGTCAAGCGTAGTAAGCGACTGCTGTGACTAAAATTATTATTAGCGTTTGTACTAGATAGCGCGTCTGTATCTATCAAACAACAACAAAATATTTAAAAGTAGCCACAGTACCTGACCGGCCAGTTCCAGCCTCTCCCCTATATAATTAGAACACCCTATTGGGCTACATTACAAAACGTTTTTGGAATTAATATTCCATCATCCGTAATATCTAGATGTACATGTTTTGGGCCACTAAATACTTGGGTAAAACCCCGTTAAATATTGTTAAATTAAATTTAAGTTACACTATTTGATCTTATACACTAGGACGGGTAAGTTACAACAGGAATTGGTTCCTGTTTCTGATTGTAATAGAAATTGATTCCTGATTGATTAATTCCTGTTTTAACTTAAACATCCTAGTATATAAGACCAAATAATGTAACTTAAATTCAATTTAGCAATATTTAACAGGTTTTTACCCAAGTGTTTAGTGGCTCCAAATATGTACATCTAGATAACACTGATGATGGAATATTAGTTCCGAAAACGTTCTCTGATGTAGCCCGATAGAGAGTTTTAATTAAATACCTTTTATAAAGGATTTTTAAATAAATTTTTTGTTTAAAAAACTTCTGCTTAAAAATATCGTTCACCAGCATCCTTCTGATTTGTTTAAAGAAGACTTTTCGGAATAACAATCCACAAAGAAGCCGAATTAGGAACATTTTTCCGATGGGAGCCATCTTAGAACCTGATTAATTAACTATAAAAATACCAAAACTTGTTGACTATATTTATTAAAAAAATATATACAAAAACTATAATTTAGCTCAATATTTATTCGCATTTCTTTTTTTTTTCTGTCGTTAGAATTTGCATTCTGTTTAAAAAGTCGAACCGGATAACGTATAAATGACACCATAACCGTTAACCGGATTGGAAAACAATTGTGAAAATGCCAACAGAGAGAGATGCTAACCAACTGCATTCATTGAATATTAAAAGGACTCTCGGGCCATAAAACTAGATTTAAATTTATTATAAATAAAAACGTGGAAAGTAAAACTACAGGGGCGTATGATTTTTTCAAATTTATATATACAGAGTGGTACTTACGTAATTGTCAAAAAGAAACTATAGATTCTACACTTTTAAATATTGCGATATAAGTCAAATTGCTTTAATAAAATGTTGCTATTAAGAAAGATACAGGGTGTTAAAGTGGAAATTAAAAATTTTTATTTTCACTATACCTTTCATGTTTGTGAACATTTATGTATAAAAATTCATAGCTGGGTACTATTGATCATTAGAAATTATAATCTGATGCATACTTTAATGTAGCTGACAGAGGGCGCCACATATGCCACATATGTGGCATACATTTGCACTTAACTTTTTTGCTTTTTAAGTTACCGGTGTTTGTGATAAAAAGTATTAAAGATACATTACTTTGACAAAAAAAATATACTTAGTAATAATTTCAAAACTCAACAGTTTTCGAGATAATCGCATTTTACAAATCAACTACATAATTCAGATTTAACGCAATTACTCCAAGCAACGAAAGAAAATTAGACAAAAACATCAATACTTCTGAATTTTGGTATAGAATGCCTTTAATAAAGTTAATAGTTAACGAAATATTAAATAAAATAAATATATTAGCAGAATAGAATAGTAGGATTTGACAAAACAACAGAATAATTGGATTTTACATCAAACATTTTACGTTTTGTATTAAATTAAAGTCATAATCAAAATATTTTATTATTAAACCAAATTAAGAAATAGTTAAACTAAATAACATTAAACTTTTTGTCAAAGTAAGTGTTCGATATGTCCACCATTTTCCTTAATTCATTTGTCAATACATTCCATAAAAGATCGTCTCATATTAAATAGCATCATTGGTTCTAAAGAAACTGCTGCAGTATTTATAATAGTGCTAAGTATTATAACTATAATATTTAATAAACATAATATAATAATAAAGTATTCGTTTGGGATTTTTATGAATTAAATAATTATATTAATATTTCACCACATGTCCAAGGAATATGACTACCACGAACAGTCCAACGTTCAAGAGAATTGTATTTAATTATGTTCTCACTGCACATTTCTCTATAATGTGGTGGTGTACCAATCAATAAAATAATTTTATAAATAATGTAAATAAATCTCACCATTCAAATTACAAGGTAATTCGCATGTCCATAAAAAATAATTACAAATGATGCCAAACCATACGATATGCATTTTAAACATGAATTTTATATAAACATATGGTTTGGAACAATTAGTAATTATTTTTTACGGACATGCGAATTACCATGTAATTTGAATGGTGAGATTTATTTACATTTTTTATAAAATGATTTTATTTGATTTATTGGAAGAATTGTCATCAAACTTAAGGCGAAATATGTGGTTTATGCAAGATGGCACACCATCACATTATAGACAGAGGCCAGTGAGAACATACTTAAATACAACTCTCCTGAACGTTGGATTATTCGTGGTAGTCATATTCCTTGGTCATGTGGTGAGATATTAATATAATTACTTAATGCATAAAAATCCCAAAAGAATACTTATTATTATACTTATAATACTTATTATAAATACTGCAGCAGTTTTTTTAGAACCAATCATGCTATTTAATATGAGACGATCTTTTATGGAATGTATTGACAAATGAATTAAGGAAAATGGTGGACATATCGAACACTTACTTTGACAAAAAGTTTAATGTTATTTAGTTTAACTATTTCTTAATTTGGTTTATTAATAAAATATTTTGATTATGACTTTAATTTAATACAAAACGTAAAATGTTTGATGTAAAATCCAATTATTCTGTTATTTTGTCAAGTCCTACTATTCTATTCTGCTAATATATTTCTTTTATTTAATACTTTGTTAACTATTAACTTTATTAAAGGCATTTTATACCAAAATTCAGAAGTATTAATGTTTTTGTCTAATTTTCTTTCATTGCTTGGAGTAATTGCGTTAAATCTGAATTATGTAGTTGATTTGTAAAATGCGATTATCTCGAAAACTGTTGGGTTTTAAAGTTATTAACAAGTATACCTTTTTTTTGTTAAAATAATGTATATTTAATATTTTATATCACAAATACCGATAACTTAAAGAGCAAAAAAGTTAAGTGCAAATTTATGCCACATGTGTGGCATATGTGGCGCCCTCTATCAGCTACATTAACGCATGCATCAAATTATCATTTATTATGTTCAATAGTACCAAAATTTTAAATTTTCACTTTAACACCCTGTATCTTTGTTAATATCAACATTTTATTACAGCAATTTTGCTTAAATCATAATATTTTAAAGTGTAGAATCTACGGTTTCTTTTTGTACAATTACTTAAGGACCACCCTGTATAAAACTCTCCTGACATACAAAGCACAGAGATTCCTCAGATAATTTTAGGGCAATTTAACCCAATTTACCTAGTCCGAAAATGCTTCCTAAGGAAGCTAGAGCTCTTTTAAGAAAACTGCTTGTAATTTTTTTAATACCTTCAGAACAATTCTATTTAGAGAAACAAAAACTGGTACGATTATTTATCCTAATTACTATTTAAATGGGAATAAGCCACAATTAAAGGTTAAAACACGTTTATTGACGTTTTAATTTCCACTTCGGAAATCGAGAACGATTTCCGAAGTGGAAATTGAAACGTCAATAAACGTATTTTAACCTTTAATTGTGGCTTATTCCTATTTAAATAGTAATTAATTTAAAATGCCACAAAAAAATAGCTTCAGAATGATTATTTATCCTCTAGAGTTGAATATACGAGTATATACATTATTTGCCAATTTCTAGTACCGGTCATAGTCGTGATACTAGATTATTAGATTTTCAGGTATTCTAATATTCAAAGATACTCTTATTTTAAGTCGGTAGAATAAACCATTTTCGAGAAAAATCGATTTGAAAATTTTTAGTTTTTTCGTCATATAAGTTAAATTAATATTTTTTGCAATAGTTCGTTTTGAACTGTCAAGAGAAGCATAACCTACGTTTTTCATTGTCAAATTGTTGTCGGTTCGTGAAGTTTTGCTTTTAGTTTTTACTTTGTGGCATTTAAACACAACAATTTCAATTTAACAAAAATGATTTTTTTTTTATTTAAACAAATATACCCGCATCAACCACCAAGGGTTATTAACGGGGGGACATACACAAATAGTAAGATACATATTGTTACATAAAAAAATATTTTTTTACAATCTGGTATATAGTTTACTCATTTTAAGATAACTTAATAAAGACTGTAAGTTTGACTTTAATACACTTTTTAAATTGCCACTAAGGGCACATGCGATTCTTTCGTTTTGGTACACTAAACACTCGACAATTATATGTTTCAATGACAACTGAGTGTTGCACTTGGTACATATCAGAGCAGCCTCCTGGTGGAAGATATGCTTGTGGGTAAGGAAAGTATGTCCTATTTGGAGTCGGTTGATGATGACTTGGTCTTTTCTATTACTTGGAAAGATGAGTTTGTACCTATCTTAGACATTCTTTGAGTTTGTTAGCAGTGTGATCCCAAGTAGTTTGCCACGCTTTTTACATGTGGGCTTTGATATTTACTTTGTGATCAGTCCAAGGCATTTGATTTATGATAGCAATAATTTGGTCGGTTTTTGCATTGCTTGACAGATAGTCCACTTCCTTATTACCACTTATTCCCATATAGGAAGGTACCCAGATGAAGAAAATATCTTTTTGTTGAGTCTGTGGATAAGATAAGAAAAAAATGGTTTTTAATACTGAGGAATACGCTGATATACGTTTAATTTATTGCAAAATGAGGCGTAAGGCGTTTAAGAGAAGCAAGTTTACTCTTTCCAAAAAATAATATGGAGCGACATAATGATGTAACAGCAGTACATGAAAATGTGCTACTTTCTGCAATGTATCCTACAATTTCAAAATCTTGTGCAGGAAATATCTGACACAACGAAAATTTATATCCTTTTTATTTTACAAAGGTACAAGCACTGCTACAAGAAGATTTTTCTGCTCGTAAGAAAGTCGCTATACGGTTACAAAATCAGAAAAATTAAAATGAAGGTTTTTCAGATACATTTACTACGATTTTGCGTCAAAGCTACATCTACAAAAAGTGGAATTGTTAATGTAGATAATGCACATTTTTTTGTACGTTGGTGACAATCTCTACGTTGTTCAACAGTTTAAGCATCAGCATAAGTTTGGCATAAACGTCTGGATAGAAGTAGTTGATGATTATCTACTTGGACCCATGGCATTGCCTGCTCGTTTAACTGTTGCTAAATATTTACATTTCCTGCAAAAAGTTTTTCCTGATTTGTTAAATGATGTGCCTTTAAATATTCGGCAAAACTTATGCTTTCTACATGACGGCTGTCCGGCCAACTTTAGCATGAATGTACGAACTTTCTTGATAATAATTACGAAGGCCACTGGATTGGAAGAGGCGGTCCCGTTGCTTCATTAGCAAGGTCGTCGGATTAGAATTTTTCAGATTATTGTATTTGAGGATATATAAAAGCATTTATTTACTCCGTTCCAATACACAACGAATTCAGTAATAACTTTGGAATCTTGAAAAAATTCGGCGTTCCCTAAGCAAAATGAAAAAATTAATCATAAAGACTAATGGTATCACATTGACCATTTTTTGTTACTGTCTACATTTGACACTTGTTCTTTTGTGTTACTCTTAGTTTCGTTTTATGGTAATATTTACTTAGTTTTTAAAAACCTTTAAATAAAATTTTGTTTCAAATTGATTTTTGCTTCTTTTCCCAATCATTTTTTACGAATTGTGTGCTGGATTTATTAAAACAAAAAGCAATCTATAAAATTATTTAAGGTACCTATTAATTTAACTTTTATGACGAAAAAATGTAAAATTTTGAAATCGTTTTTCTAGAAAACGATGTAACCAACAGACTTAAGGTAAGAGTATATTTTGGTACTACAATACCTGAAAATTTAATAATCTAGTATTACAAATGCTTAAACAATTTAAATTTGGCATTTGAATAAAAGTTGGTTTGGTATTCTATTGTTCATATATTGCTCAAGTTATAACTTAAGAAGAAGAAAAAGGCCCTACATGTACAAAGAACATTTGGTACCTGAGAAATATAAAAAGGATGAGTTATAAGTTTGAGTTTAAGGTAGTAGATGAAGTTAATAGGTTTTTGGTGTGTATTGTAAAGATATGTAAAAACTGCAAGGGTAGTTGGGTTTTAGGTAGCTCTGTTAAATTTACTAAAGATATGTGAGTAGATAGATAGGGTTCCTTCTGGAGCGGAAGTGACGTCACACGTCGATCGTCAAGCGTACGTATCCTCATGGGTCAAGGCCACGCCCCCCTCGTGACGTAGGAACGAGTCTAGGGTCTCGAGGCCACGCCCCTCGACCAATGGTGACGTAGGAACGTACCTCGTGTCTCTAGACCACGCCCCTCGGCCAATGGTGGCGTAGGAACGTCTCCCCATGTCTTGCTGACCAATGGTGGACGTCCTCGTGACGTCGGAACGTGTCGTCGACCAATGGCAGCATAGCAGCGTCAGTGGTGGGAATAGCAACACCCCCAGCGACCAATGACAGCTCAGAATTTAAATAAACATCATAGAAATGGCGGTATAGCGATGAGGGACCAATGGTGACATAGTAACGCCCTCCTCGTGACGTCGGAACGTGTCGTCGACCAATGACAGCATAGCAGCGTCAGTGGTGGGAATATCAGGCCAATGGTGGCATAGTAACGCCCTCCTCGTGACGTCGGAACGTGTCGTCGGCCAATGACAGCATAGCAGCGTCAGTGGTGGGAATAGCAGGCCAATGGTGGCATAGGAACGTCCCCCAATGTCTTGCTGACCAATGGAGGACGTCCTCGTGACGTCGGAACGTGTCGTCGACCAATGACAGCATAGCAGCGTCAGTGGTGGGAATAGCAGGCCAATGGTGGCATAGGAACGTCCCCCAATGTCTTGCTGACCAATGGTGGACGTCCTCGTGACGTCGGAACGTGTCGTTGACCAATGACAGCATAGCAGCGTCAGTGGTGGGAATAGCAACACCCCCAGCGACCAATGACAGCTTAGAATTTGAATAAACAACATAGAAATGGCGGTATAGCGATGAGGGACCAATGGTGACATAGTAACACCCTCCTCGTGACGTTAGAACGTTTTCCTCGACCAATGATGCCACAGAAACGTGTCCTCGACCAATGGTGGACATCCTCGTGACGTTGGAGGCCAATGGTGTGCATCAACGGCCAATGAGAAAGACGTGCATCGACTAATGGTGGAGTCGTACCACAATATTAACGAAAAGACGCCCCCAGTCCCCCCCATTCCCCCGAAAAGACGTTCCCAGTCCCCCCATTCCTCCCGAAAAGACGCCCCCCCAATAATAACGAAGCTACACGTCAACGTAACCAATGAGAACGATGTTCAATCGCTGGTCGGTGACTGCGTTCTATGAATTGACAAAGAGAAGAAGACGAATGACAGACAAAGAGAGCCATTTTTCCTCGTATTTTTTTGTAATTAAAACCTACAACCATTAGCGTAAAACTTCTAAATTTTTTCAATTTATATTTTACGAGTTACCTCGTATATATTTTATCGATTACCATAATAACAAAAATTCGTTTATTTTTCAATTTATACTTTACATGATCAGTTGAAATCTTTATAAAATAGATCTTGCTACTGAGAATAATGACATCATCGGATACGCCGGCTATTAAAAATGTCTCACGCGATCACGATATATAGCCGGAAACACGTGCACATTCCAATTCGATTATTTAATGTAAGATAAAATATATTCTCTCATGGAGGCAGGAAGTTAATAATTAAGCCCGGCATGTGATGCATAAATGAATAGTCTTACGAAATATTGCGCAACATAGTTTTAGCGTGGGAGAGGTAAGAAGATATAATTAAACGTGTTCATGTTCACAGCGTTATTTCGTAAAACGTAGTCATTACAACATGAACAGTGTGGAAGTAAGAGCCAAAAGTGAAATGATGCTGCTTAATACTTTGTATAATTTTGAGCATTTAAAAGTATTAGTTGGATTAAGTTCAGCTCGATCATTTGAGCCGGGTGTTAAATTAAGCAGCGAAAATAATGAGATATCGTTCGGTATATGTGATTGGATCCAATTCATCGATGAACTTAATCGTAAATATAATCAGTTTTTCCTGATGCCTCTGCAATGCTATTGTGAAGATGAACCTCCAGAATGTTGTGAATTGTTAGCAATTGAAACTCAAGCGACAGATCAACTTAAATGGCTCAATGTTAAGAAACTTGGTGTTACTTTGCAGATATTTGAAAAAGATGTTAAAAATCTTATTGAAGGAAATGAAAAGTTAATTTTACCACGCATTCGTTTTCTCGAAGGACTGAGATTTTTAGATTACTATTGTAATGCGTTAAAAATTGCTACTTCAGTCAAAAACGATTTACAACCAATAGACATTTTATATTCATTTTGTGAGGCTTCTTGTGATACTAGTATTGTAAGTTTAGCATTAAGGGAATATTTGTATTATTATAAGGAAGATACAATTAGTGAATTAAATAGCAGTATTTTTGAATAAAGAATTAAAACATTTATTTCTATTTATTATACCAGGGTAGTGGGGGTGACTAAGAATATTATTTATATTGGCTTTTGGAGCGAAAGACATTTATTTCATCGATGACTTCCATACGGTGTAGATTAGAAGAGTTGTACGAAAAAATACAAAAGTTAAAAGCCGATATACAGTGGTACGAAGATAGAACTGCAATTGAAAAACGATTTGCAGAGTTTAATTTGTCAGAAAGAAAGTTACCAAAAACAACACAATACCCGTTAAAAAGAATTCAACCGACAAGATGCCTCCACTAACAACCTCATTCATCATCCTTACAGCTATTGTTAACAATGTCCTTTATACAAACGTTCCAAACAACGTTAAGAACCAGGCGATATGTTTTAATGATGAAAAAACTGATTGTAATCGACCGAACTGGACTCTAATGGATCATGAAGTGGTGAATTATGGACAGCTTCCAGTATTTTTCAAAGCGATACCAAAATCAGGAGGAGCATTCTATAAGATCAAGCTAATATCCCCAAATAACACCGAAAGTGATTCAAAATGGTACAAAACTAATAATGATGACATCGATCAATATGGTTTATCGATTATACTCTTAAGTATTATATTCGTAATAAATGCCTTTATAGCGATTAATATCATTAAAAAATTTCTTGTAAATCGTAAATGCGAATCATCTTGCATTAAAATAAATATGTAAAACTGTTAAAATAAAACTAAAATAAAACTTTTAATCTTTTATTTAAAAAAATCCAATTTATATAGGTAATATTTTGTTACACAGCCATTGACGGAGGTGATCCACATTTATCGAGGAGCAGGAAAATAGTCCAGTAGCGTGGCAGTTGTATTCATGTGGAGCAAAGCCTCCAGTGGAGTATGGAGAATCATCAAACTTGCAAACATCAATAATTATGGGACAGACGTCAAGCATATAACATTTGTATCTTAAAAATTCTGCTTGTTGTTCTCCGCGAACGTAGATGTAGTCAGCTGCATACAACAACTTAGATTCCAGTATTTTATTTATTTTTGAATATTTAACATCTCCATTAGAATACCGAAGACCATGCACGTTTTTCTCCAAGTACACAGCAGTCTTCTTATCTTGATTACTTAATGTAGCAAACGGTTGTGGAGGTTTAAATATATAATGGCAATGTTTAAAGCCAATTTCAATGCTAAGTTCTTTGGGAACAAACCACCCATCTACGGTGAATCCTTGAATGTCAACTAATGCGATCCTCATGATGGCTGATAGTATACTGAATTGGATATGATTGAATAAGTCAAGTTAAATGATATTTTTGATAACTTCAGTTAGAGGAAAGTATTCGAGTAGACTGTCGTGGACAATTAAACAGTACGCTCGAGTGCCTGCAGGAAAACCTTCATCTGCTTCGATTTCCAACTTAATATCAACGGTTCCCGATCTAAATGACGTATCATCCTGTTTGGAGCAGTCGAAAGTAAACAAAGCATATTTTTTAAAAGCATTATAATCCAAGATTGGATGTTTTGTTGACGAATGAGTATAACTGGGAAAGAATTGGGTATTGTTGTAGTGAGCTATAGCATAATCATTTTTCGCAAAATCCAATTGCATTCTCTCGTTAGGCCAATATTCACCATTAATAACCACTCGTACGCTGGACACCTTAATGTTATCGAATAACGTTGGATTGGCGTGAATGTCATCTCGTTTAGAAGTTTGAAAAGCTACAATGACATAGCGTGGACGTTCAACAGCTGAAGTTGTCTTTACACTCCATATCTCACGTCGGGATCCAGCCGTAAGTGAAAGTAGTTCATTAAGTTCCCATTTACGGAAAGGTATGGTTATCGGCGTATTATTCTTAATCGGAGTCATTAGGTCAATTTTCACATCGTCATTCGGAAAGACATGTTTGACCTTCAGTTCCATGCTGGTAACAGTTAAAGACACTGTTGTTGTTGTTGTGGCATTAGGTTCTTCCACTAAAATACTGTCTCTATCATTACGTGCTCGAACAAATCGAAACACTTGACGACCATAGGTTAATTTATTGTAATCGTTGAAAATGTTGAAAATATGTTTTATCGGAATCAGTAAACTAAAGCTGTCTCCCGATAAATGTGGATTATTGGGATAGTTCCATCCTGCAATACTGAGATACTTGGAATCGTCAGGAGTGTAACACAACAAACTGCGAATAGTGCTAACTACACCAGGATCTCGAACTATTTCCATGTCGTGTGAACTTTGGATGTATGTACATGTATCAAACAAGAAGGCTCCAGCATTCGGTGCAAGAGAAACAGTTCCAGTACCCACTTTCTTTATACTTCCTTTAATTTCCAAAAGTGTTTCGTGTATGGCAAAAAATGCATCTGATTGATTGATGATAAACTCGACAACGTCGCTATTATTAAATGACTTGATGTAAGGTGTATATGTACGAAATTCTTCTTTTCTAATAGTATCGTCGAACTGAGGTTTCTGGTACAGATCTAAAATAGGTGGTTGAGGTTCCTGAACCTGTCGTCGAATGTATTGACGTTTTGACATCTTTTAGCTGTAATCCAATGGAAACGAGAAAGGCTTTATTGACAGCAGACACGTCACGTCGCTTGTAAGATTTGCGTGAGACTAATGGATATTGATGCGTAGAGCTTTGTTTTTATAATTAAACCCATCTATATCGTTTCCTTAAAATCCAAATGAAGTGTACTTTTCTCTCCTCTAAAGTTGACTGGTCTTAAATCTTGATCGAGTACGCTAACGGTAATGTTGGCAATTTCACGTATGCTATTGCTTACTGGTATGTATATAGGATTATGAGGACGTTCGTCAATAGAGAAACCAGGATCAACACTTATCGGAAAATGTAGAACGGTGTGCGCAGGTCTGTCCTCGTAAAAGGCTCCTTCGGTAATGTTGCATTCAAAAAGTAGGCTCGATACTTTTATAATGTTTACAGGTTGGTCCGAAGAATGCATTTTTCCTGGCACCAATATTCTGTTTGATGAGAAACCCAATATTTTGCCGAGACTGTCATCTTTCTCGAAAGTAACAGCATGATCTTGACTAAAGATTTCACACTTGAGCGTATTGTTGTTGGGTCTTAAGATGAACTCATTATCTCGAATCGAATTATATTTATCGATTAATGCGTTATAAATATACGTTTCGATATCGGTAATTTCATAAGATCCAGACGGAATATCGATGCTACACAACTTTTTTCGATCATTTTTCTCGTAGTAGTAAAACTTTTCGCCATCGATGTTTGGAATCGAATTAAATGTATGAAATCCCAACACTGCTACATAATACTGTCGGTTAGGGTCAAGCACAAGAGGTACTTGAGGAGTAAACGAAAACTCGTTGGAAGTACTTGTCAAGGTCAACAATCGAGACATGACTGATACATTTGAATAGGTGTATGAAATTAAATAGCAAAATATGTTAAAAATTCCTTTATTTATTCTTATACTGTTACAAATTTTTCTCATAATATGACACATTACAAAATACACATCTACTTTCCATATACATGCCGCAAACATCACTCCATTCATGTCTATCATAGTCTTTCTTGCAGGGTAAATAATCTTCTAGTGCGCGACGAATATCTTGAGGTAGTTCATACCAAACAACGCTCGTTATATTTTTCATAAAAATGCAAATGGCACTTCTCAATATATCGTTAGATGGTTCCATTGTAGAGAAACTTTAAACAAAGATGTCCACAGTTAATTTGGTTATAACTTTGATATTGGTCGTTATTGTAGAAAATTCTTCCACCGTTCAAGTAGGATACTAGTTCTCGCGGTGTTTTCAAGCAACCATATGAATCAAAGTACTCTATATCGTTGTTTATCTTTCTGTAAGCTACCCAATGTGTACCGGTGTTGGTGGAAATGTCGAGATTAATAATAGCACATTCATGTTTACGAGGGCTACGTGGTAAATTATCTCGCATGAACACGCCGCGGAAATTTGAAATTTTAAGTAGTTTAACAAATCTATTTAAATCCACATTGGTTAAAGGCCTATTAGGTAGCTTCAGCGGAAGTTTTTTGGTCTTTTTTAAATATAATCCAAAGCCACCTTTAGCGTTTTTTTCGCAGGTATAATCCTTTGCCTAGATGTTCCATTGCATTGTTGTGACGTTTATCTTCTTCTAGTTTCTTTTGAGCATTCTTTGAATCGATAACAGTTTTCGCTATCGCGCTTGCGCCCCCAGCGAGGCTTCCGAGAGCTGATAGGCCTGCAAAGATTGGGATTAAAGGTAAAATCCCACCAGATTTTGGTTCAAATGGAATAATTCTTGGAACACGTACATTTTTCTTCCCACCTACATTCTTAACGGCTGTTCTAGCTGCTGCAAGTGCAAGTAGAGCGGATTTACGCAGATTTGGTGACGGAGGAGCACGTTTCAATGTTTTGATAATTGGCTGTAACACATGTCGCTTAAATGAACCAACACCTTTACCACGTTTCATACCCATACCCAGTTTTCGTTTAGCTTTCATTGCTGTAGTAGTTAACCAGGCAGCGGTTTTTTCACCCAAAGATGCGTCTTTTGCTTTAACTCGTTCCCACGCTTTTTTCCAACACCCAATCTGCTTTATGTCGATCTTTCAATGAATTACTTTGGGAATATGCGAGATCGTGATCTCTCGCAGCTTGATCTAACGGATTTATCCCCGGATCTCCACGAGCTAGACGTTTCTGTAATTTAGTTCCAGGTCCTAGATATTGGTAACCAGGAGCATGCAATTCAAACGGTAGACTATTGATCAGAGAATTCAACACTCCTTCACCTTGAACGATCAACATTGAAATGAATCGCTTTTTGAAAAATGTCTTTATATAACCATGTGTACAAAATACATCTCAATCACAAGATGAAGGTCATTCAACAAGACAAGACACTAGCAGTGGAAAACTTGGATTTTGTCGACAACGTGACAAGAACCAGCAAACATGGTGCATTGCTACCACATTCATTTCGTGCTATCATATGTGGTCCAAGCGGATGTGGAAAAACTAATGTTATGTTGGCATTACTTTTTGACCTGAATGGCGCTAAATTCAAAAATGTTTACGTTTATTCAAAGTCGTTGTTTCAGCCCAAGTATCAATTTTTGAAGGAAGTGTTGGAGTCTGTGAAAGAAGTAGGTTATTTTCCATTTAAAGATAATGATGATGTTATAAGCCCAAGTAAAGCTAAACCAAACTCAATATTCATATTTGATGACGTATCAACGGATCCACAACAAACAATACGTGAATATTACTGTATGGGTAGACATAAAGACATTGATTGTGCATACCTATGTCAATCATACAGTCGAGCAGGCAAACAACTTTTACGTGATAATGCGAATCTTATTGTATTGTTTAAGCAAGATGAGCTCAATTTGAAACACGTCTTTGATGACCACGTATCACCTGATATGACATTTGAGCAATTTAAACAATTTTGTTCCGAATGTTGGAAGGACAAATACGGTACATTCGTCATTGTTAAGGATTTCGATATTTCTAACGGACGATATCGTAAAGGTTTCGACAAGTTTATAAAACTGTAGGTATGATCGAAAAACACGCATTGTATAACAATATGTCAGACAAAGAGGTAGCTGCGCGCACGCGTAAAGTTGCCGAACTAGCTCGTGTCATTCGCAAAAAGTATTTGGCATTAAAGTTAGGTAAAACAGAACAAGATGAGTCGCTAAATAAACTCTTTAAGCCCATAGCTAAACCTCTAACAGATATTGCGCAATCGTCAAAAACGTTGCATCATGCTATTAATAACAAGCTTAGACACGTTAAAAAAGAAGAGGTGAAAACGGAGGAAGAGATAAAAAAAGAAGCCAGAGATGACGATGTATTTTCCGATGCAGTATCAATCGATCAAGTTAACGAACATGATATATTTGATCCTAATAATGTTTCGAAAGAGGCTATTGATGAATATATCGAGCAATATCCTCCAATGAGCCATAAGTATATAAAAGAATTTTGGATGAAAGATAATAAAATTGATAAAAACTACGGACCTATTTACAATGATGAAATTGGCTGGATGTTGGGTAAACGACGAATAAACTTTAACAAAAACAAAGGTAGTATACAAGTCATCAGTGATGGTAGTGGGGAAGGAGGATGGGTGCCGGGAACGCCAGGTCTATACCAACTAATTTTCTATGATAACCCTGAAGATTATAATGATACAGATTTAAAGCACTATAAAAGTTTATTAAATAGTACAGAAGTTCATCTGGATTCCAAAGGTCGTCTTAAAGGTGCAACTGGGAAAAAATATCATCATATTATCAAACCGCTATTTAAACCTACCGATGAAACAACAAAGAAATCGCCACCGAAAACTCGATCTACTGCATTAAAGAGACAACCTTTCGAAGGTCTTGTTCGTTTAGCAAAAACGACTCGTTCATCATCGATGACAACGTCTCCTCGAACATCGTTATCTTCACCATCTAGCTCCAAAGGGTCAGGGCTCGTCGATAATTCTCATTTGATCTACAACGATAATCCTATTGAATATGTATATTGGGATGATCCAAACGAACTATGCGACAGACTCAAATTGCTGGTTGCTTCCCAAGAAGCAGGAAACACATCTCACAATAATGAAATTGTTGCCATTATCAACGAATTACGTGAAGCAGATATTATATATTAATGTTTGGATTATTGGAACATCATTTCCAACATGAGTGTTGACAAGTTTGGTCGTCATCATTACCGTTCTAATGAACAAGTTGTTAAAAAGCTACGTGAAGGCTTAAAGCAATCCATTTTGGATTTACAAAACCAGATACATGAAGTACATAAAGACATTACACGAGATCCTCCTGTAGCAGGTAATCATCTTTCCAATAAGAAATATGTAGATGACAGCATTGTTCGTGCGAAAACTTTTCTAAGAAAAGAGATTAATTTGATACAAAAAAATAGAATTCAAAAAGATACTCAACTCGAACAAAAAATCTCAAACTCCATTAGTAAAATAGAAGTTAATTTAAGTAAAAAAGTTAACGAGTTGTCTGATGAGAATAAAATGACTGCTTCGAAAATATCTGATTTATCAAAACAAATGCATGAATTTAAAAATGATCTTGATATATTTAAACAAGAAATGACGAAGAATATTACAGATGCCGCCAACCAAAATGCACAAATTATGATGAAAACGTTGGAAATAGAAAAAAAGATTAAAACGGCGGATCTTAAATCACATGATTTAGATGAGCGTCTTAATGTAATGGAAGATTACCTCTTACATTATAAAGCTAACGGAACAACGAATTAGCGTTAGTTCAAAGAATCGAATCGTTGGAAGCTAGACATGGCATTTACCGAGGAGAAGATACAACTAGTTAACGAGCTACACAAGCCTGCACGAAAAAATTATCCTCGTCGACGAACAATCATTAAAGGACTAGACGATTTGTGGCAAATGGACCTTGCTGAGATGAGGCCTTATGCCAGTCAAAATAAATCTTACAAGCTCATTCTTGTTGTAATTGATTGTTTTTCAAAGTTTGTGTGGACTCGACCATTAAAGACGAAAACAGGTGAGGAAATTACTCGAACATTTTCGGATATTCTCGCTCATACTCGACGATGTCCGAAAAATTTACAAACAGACCAAGGCACAGAATTTTTTAATTCCAAGTTTCAAAATCTCATGAAACAGCATAGTATTAATCACTATAATACCTTTAGTGTTAAAAAAGCAGCCATATGTGAACGAGTTATTCGAACATTGAAGGAAAAACTTTACAAGTATTTCAGTCTTAATGGAACTTACAAATGGATTGATATCTTGCCTCAAATTACAAAAGAGTACAACAACACGAAACACAGCAAAATTCGACTTAGACCTATTGATGTTAATAAATCTAACGAAAATGAAATTTTACGAAAATATTATACTCACTTGAAAATTGCCGGTCCAAGAAAATTGAAAGTTGGTGACGTGGTTCGCATTAGTAAAAATAAACACATTTTCGATAAGGGATATAAACCGAATTGGACAACAGAACTGTTTAAAATTACTGAAATTAAAATAACGAATCCCACAACATACTTGATTGAAGATATGACTGGAGCGCCTATCAAAGGAGCATTCTACGAAGAAGAATTACAGAAAACAAAAAATAAAGACATATATTTAGTAGAGAAAGTACTGCGCAGACGTGGAAATAAGATGTATGTTCAATGGTTGGGATTCGATAGTAGCCATAATAGTTGGATTAACGTTAAAGATATCATTTAGGATCTACTTTTACATACACCGCGTCGATATACACTAAATGAGTGGGGGGTGACAAAAAGTATAAATTTCATAAATGCTGCAAGCTCATGCCCAGTTGTTCCTGCCAGTTCATCAATATGAGTTCTCAAGATAGTGGTTATAGTTCATCAGACGATATGGTGGTAGCTGCTGCTTCACCATCAGATGATATCGATTATGATGCTGAATTAGATGGAGTTTTGGCGACATTCGAAGAAGCAGCCAAAAATGAACCATATTATTTACTAGAAGCATCCTTTCCGCTTGACAAGTGTATAATCAAAGTTGGCCTTTCTCCAGCTCGTCATTTCTCATCAGCCATTATTTTGTGTCAGCACAACAAGAATGCAAGAATTAGTTTAAACACGTTCGAGTGGGATGATATAATCGGAATTTTTAAGCAGAAGATTTGCGATTTCTTTAACAGCACCTCTCAAGATGATTACAATCCTATCGAGTTTCAGTGTGGAGACTATTGTAAAATTAAACAAATAGTGTATGATTCAACCAAGTTCCTTGTTATTGAAAAGCATGGTCTGGAATACTATCTAGATGAAAGGGATGTCAACCAAATCCTAGAAGTAAACAGCAGTCTGGTGTGTCATCGTGTATCGTTATTGGATAATTTACACTTTCATGCTTATTATAGAAATGTTATCGATTTGATACAATCAAACTTTTGCAGCAGAAGCAGTTTATATGGACCACTTGAAGCTTTAACTGCGTTTTGCGAAATTTCCACAGACACTTTGTTAAGTAATGCTTTAAGAGAATATTTATATTATTATAAAATTAAAGTTGTAAATGATTTTATGTAATAATCAAAATAAATGCTATTTATGCAAACATGTCTTTTTTATTTTCACGTTGAATGTCTCACAACGCTGGAAAAGATAAGCTGAGACTTAAAATTACAGGAAAACAATGTATATTTTTTAGAGTTTTTATTTTCTACTTATAATAATTACAAATGTTGATTTTCACTAAATTACAATTATCATTCTACATATTCATTTAACAAATAGCCAATCCATTTTCGTGTGGAGATTGATAAAGCTATAAAAAAATTGGTTATGTTTTCATTTATTAATTTTTGTTTTTACTCAATCATTGTGGTTTCATAATGACCCCAAGGTAAAGTGTCATGAGAATTTTGTTGCAAGTAACGTTTATCGTCATACGGACTTAATGCAATTTTTTCTTGTGTTATTGTAAAAAGATCATGGGCGTAGGAACGAAACGTTGATTGGGAAACACTTTTAGTTGTAAATTCGTTTAAACACTTAACATAATCATCGAAAGTAATGTCATTTTTTACCGTTGAATATTTTACACCCTTAGATTTTTTTGTGACGCCTAAATTATTTGCAAGTCTTTCAATATTTGCATCATCCATATTATTCTTGTATTTATCCCACAATGCATTTCGATCCTCATCCGTCGTACTAATCTTAAACGAATACATTTTAGATCTAAGTCCGACAAAATGAGTCATAATGCGACCGTTTGCCTCATCTTTCATCATTCCGAGAACTTTTTTGTTGACTTGAGGTATTCCATAAATATTATTCTCAGAATAGTCTGATGTATCGAATTTGGATAAATTTGCTTTAATAACATCTCTGTAAACGTCATCACATTTTAATTCATAGATAAAACTATCAGTGTCCCCATACATTAGCTTACAATTTTCAACTCCCATATATGGCAGCATAAAGTTATAATGAAAATCGTACATACACACTTTGGATATATCTAAAATTGACATGCCGATGTACAATGGTTTGTTGAAAATGAGCTCTGTTGTGTTAAGTTCGATTGCCATTAAATTTTCATTAAACACAGTTCTATTATGAAATCTTGGACTAGCAATCAAATTTTTCGCTCCATATCTTCCATCCCATTTTGATACAAGTTTTACAATGCGATGTTTCCCAATGTTTTCCATCGTTTTACCAAATATGGCGTTGTTGGCTAACTTGTACAAGTCTTTTTCAAATGCTGTAGTTGCTGCAGTTCGCAATTTTGTATTAAGATCGATATATGGCTTAAGCCAAGCGCTCTGTTTGAATTTCAACACTTTATGGATTTTTGTTAGTTTGAGTCCTGCATTCAGAGCTTGTTTTAGATTGCGATAATGCAAAGTGTACTCTTTTTTATGGTACAAGGTGGTCATAAGTTTTGGAAGCTTACTTCTTGGTGGCACACGATGTTCGCAACAAAACGGTAAATCTCGATGTAAGTCATGCAAGTGTTCTGGGTATTCCAAATCCACTTGTAGTATGTATCCTGTATCTCCATCGTCAGGAATAGACAAGACATCAATATTGGTATCGACCCACTCGAAACCCCCATATGGTAAGAATTGAGACATTGCCCAACCATACAAATTGTTGACATCTAAATATAGCACATATTTACTAGGCTTTGATGGATCATAATTATGCATGTATTTGTTATTTGCCTCAGAATACCGATTACTTACTTGACTTATACCACCTCGGATAGCTTTCTCAATAAACATGATTTTATCGATATCATTCAGCAGTTCAAGTTTACATCCAGTATATTTAAGCATTGCATCCCAAGAAAATCCAGGCATGGTATAGTACCATGCAGGATCAAGACTGTATGTACTTCGACATTTTTGTCGAAAATTTTCAAAAATGCAAGTCAGTAACATAATATCAGTTTTCATGTACAACATACTATATTCCAAAATATTTTTAATACCGAATGACTGCCAAACATTCTGAGCATGATGATACATATTTTTGGAGATGTGTTCACCCGATAATGAGCTGTAAAATTTATCAATTGATGGTAGTTGCGTTTCATTCAATTTATTGAAAGACTCAATATATTCGTATGGGAATATGCCTTTTCGTTTCAATAATTCCATTTGTTCGGGAGTGGTATTTGGAAATTCGCTAGCTAAATATCTTAAATCCTCAGGTTGCAATGTGGCAGCCAACTTGTCCAATGATGAATTTAAAAATCTCAGTGAATCAACGAACCTCAACTTAATACTGACCTCAGAATCGTATATTGTAAATGAAATATACTTTTCCTTATTTATTGGTAGTAAGCTGATACTACCATTTTTCGCAAGATCTCTAATCATCATATGCGAATCGTAACCGCTAAGATTATGAAAAAAAATTGGGACAACGAAAAGTTTTTTGAAATTTAAGTTACACACTTGGTGTGCGAGTCCTCGAAAATCTCCGGTAAAATGGTCATGATCACGAACAATTACATCCTTATCTGAAAACGTTTTTTCGCAAATGTGACAATTAGATGCATTAAAACTGGGTGTGACATTCATAGGTACAATATCTTTAATTTTTCCTTGCACAAATGCCGCCAACAACGTCATTTCCTTGGCAAACCACTCCATGCAATCTTCACCTGCGTAACTTCGGTAAAACGACAGAGATTCATCGTAAGAGCATTTTACGTAATAACCTGCACTAAAGGCTTTATGCTGCTGATACTTAATTGTTTTGCATTTTAATGGACTGTTTTTAACTTTGTTCAACATTGACTCAAAATCGGCATAGACTACAAAAGGAGTTGTTTGTTTATAAATATGATTTTTAAATTCAACATTCTGATATGATGGAAAAGAAACTTTACATTCATTAATTTTCTCACAGTATTTTGCATGATCATTTAATCTGTCAAAACTACTAAAATAATTCAAACACCTATCACATAAAAATTTTTTATTACGGTTCTTACTTAACTGCCTGGACATAAGTCGAGACATATCTTTAATCATGCAATAATGATACTTAATTTCTACAGATTCATCGTGAGCTATAGGTGCTTCGTAGTCATTCAATTTTGGAAAATATTTATCTTGTACAATCAATAAATTTACATGTTTAGTTAATTTGGTTTTGCATAGCCTTACCGGCGTTGTTACGTAAAATGTTCTCTCTTTAGCAACATTCATTTCTAACCCGTACACGTTTACAGAAATATTATTTAACTTTTCAAATTTTGAAATACCCTTTATAGTCATAGGTGTCTCTAGCCCATCGATATTTAAGACAGTCGCATAATGTGGATATGAAGATGTACGATCTGAACTGCATTTAGCTGGATAAATCGCTGAAACTATGCTCCAAAAAAAGCATGCTTCATCATCGTTTTTAATATTAATACATGCGTGCTTCTTTTGGATTTGTTCTGGTAGTCTAATGAACGACGAAGCTCCATTTCCCACTTCATATTTATTTATATTGACTTCTAAAGAAACTATTTTTTTCAAAGCCCACCCTGATCCCGTTTCTTCAAATTCCGATAGCTTAGACATTAATTTATCGACTATGTTTGTGTGAAACCATAAAACCAAGTCCGTTCCTGCGTCTATGGCTTCGTTTTTGGTATTAAAATATTTAAATTGGTTAATATCACCTCCTTGATTTGATTTTCTAATAAATTCTCCACATAATGTCATATTACATTTTATCATATTTAATTTTTTTAAAATGTTTTTAATTCGAATTCTAAATAACTTAAAACAATCCCCGAAAAATTGCATTAAATCTTTGTGTCCTAGATTAATAATTATACCTGTTCTGATTCTACTCTTGAATGCGGAATTTACATCTTCCCATTTAACCCGACGATGTTTAGTAATTCCACCACCCACGCGAAGACCGAAATTTTGAATTTCCGATTTAATTGTCTTTAAATGCCCCGCGTTTGTCTGTAGTTGCCGTAATTTAGCTAATTCCAAGTCCCCACACCGAATCGCTTTAGTAAACAAAGTCAAATGCCTTTTAATGTGATTTAACCAAATATTCGCTTCTCGCGGTGTATAATTTCGAAACAAAACATCACGCGCTTGAATTAAATGTTGTACAATGTCACTACTAAGATCACCAATGTTACTCATGATTAAGTAAAAAGCAATAAATCAATAAATGAAAAACTCACCAATATTTTTTTTTATCCTCTAATTTTCTATTATTTCAAACGAGGCGGCTGGCTGCACCTTTCCAGTGGCAACGTTTCCTCGGAACACCAAGCTGTACTTTCCCTCGCTGAAATGTTCCAAATGCGGCCTGTAGAGTTCAACCACCCTTTGCGGCAAGAACGTCACCTCCTTTTCTAATTCAATAAGGATGGATTTCCCAAATTTCGTATCGACTTCTCTTGCCGCAATTATCTTCTGGGGTACTCCTACGGGTAGGCTGTTTAGCTTTCTAATTGGCTTGATTGTCTTCTCTGTAAGCAGAGAGGATGCATTAATCTTTTTTAGGTCCATCTGCAACAATATATATTTTCTTAATTTAACAGTAACATATCTTTGACTAGCAATTTCTTAATTTAACAGTGAAATATCTTTGAGTAGCAATATTATTTTACAAAAATTCTATCTATTATAATATGTATATTTTTTAATTTAACAATGAAATAGTTTTAACTAACAAAACTTTCATAGAAACAAAAAATTACAAATACCGCACTATTTACAAACATTTTTTTTTTTTAGAACGGAGAATATAACCAAGTAATTTGAATAAAATGTTTAAATCAGAAAAATTATTAAGAATTGGAAATTAGTAAAGATAATGATGAATTCTAAATGATATAAAAAAGGTTAAGTATTATAAAACTTACTTTTGTATATATAATTGCCGGCACTTCACAAACACAGAACTTCTCCGAACGGTACTTTGTATAATTGCTGACGCTGCACAAAACACACAACTTGTCTGAAGGATGATCAGAATTGAACTGACGATATGTAGTGCATCTGCTCTTTATCTAACTGCCTCTCCCACGCTAAAACTATGTTGCGCAATATTTCGTAAGACTATTCATTTATGCATCACATGCCGGGCTTAATTATTAACTTCCTGCCTCCATGAGAGAATATATTTTATCTTACATTAAATAATCGAATTGGAATGTGCACGTGTTTCCGGCTATATATCGTGATCGCGTGAGACATTTTTAATAGCCGGCGTATCCGATGATGTCATTATTCTCAGTAGCAAGATCTATTTTATAAAGATTTCAACTGATCATGTAAAGTATAAATTGAAAAATAAACGAATTTTTGTTATTATGGTAATCGATAAAATATATACGAGGTAACTCGTAAAATATAAATTGAAAAAATTTAGAAGTTTTACGCTAATGGTTGTAGGTTTTAATTACAAAAAAATACGAGGAAAAATGGCTCTCTTTGTCTGTCATTCGTCTTCTTCTCTTTGTCAATTCATAGAACGCAGTCACCGACCAGCGATTGAACATCGTTCTCATTGGTTACGTTGACGTGTAGCCTCGTTATTATTGGGGGGGCGTCTTTTCGGGAGGAATGGGGGGACTGGGAACGTCTTTTCGGGGGAATGGGGGGGACTGGGGGCGTCTTTTCGTTAATATTGTGGTACGACTCCACCATTAGTCGATGCACGTCTTTCTCATTGGCCGTTGATGCACACCATTGGCCTCCAACGTCACGAGGATGTCCACCATTGGTCGAGGACACGTTTCTGTGGCATCATTGGTCGAGGAAAACGTTCTAACGTCACGAGGAGGGTGTTACTATGTCACCATTGGTCCCTCATCGCTATACCGCCATTTCTATGTTGTTTATTCAAATTCTAAGCTGTCATTGGTCGCTGGGGGTGTTGCTATTCCCACCACTGACGCTGCTATGCTGTCATTGGTCAAAGACACGTTCCGACGTCACGAGGACGTCCACCATTGGTCAGCAAGACATTGGGGGACGTTCCTATGCCACCATTGGCCTGCTATTCCCACCACTGACGCTGCTATGCTGTTATTGGTCGACGACACGTTCCGACGTCACGAGGACGTCCTCCATTGGTCAGCAAGACATTGGGGGACGTTCCTATGCCACCATTGGCCTGCTATTCCCACCACTGACGCTGCTATGCTGTCATTGGCCGACGACACGTTCCGACGTCACGAGGAGGGCGTTACTATGCCACCATTGGCCTGATATTCCCACCACTGACGCTGCTATGCTGTCATTGGTCGACGACACGTTCCGACGTCACGAGGAGGGCGTTACTATGTCACCATTGGTCCCTCATCGCTATACCGCCATTTCTATGATGTTTATTCAAATTCTGAGCTGTCATTGGTCGCTGGGGGTGTTGCTATTCCCACCACTGACGCTGCTATGCTGCCATTGGTCGACGACACGTTCCGACGTCACGAGGACGTCCACCATTGGTCAGCAAGACATGGGGGGACGTTCCTACGCCACCATTGGCCGAGGGGCGTGGTCTAGAGACACGAGGTACGTTCCTACGTCACCATTGGTCGAGGGGCGTGGCCTCGAGACCCTAGACTCGTTCCTACGTCACGAGGGGGGCGTGGCCTTGACCCATGAGGATACGTACGCTTGACGATCGACGTGTGACGTCACTTCCGCTCCAGAAGGAACCCTATCTATCTACTTATGTGATGTTTTAATATTACTGTGAAAGGGAAACCAAACCCTGAGGGAAAGTGGATGAGTAAAATAAGGTGTAGTAAAAACAGTATGAAAATGTGATGATATGTGGTTAAGTAGGTAAAGATGTATGCTAATGAAAAATTTTTAAAGGGGAGGTGGAATAATCTGCTCTGAATTTAGTTTGTAGAAAAAGAGCATGGAGAATATTAGGTATGGGGTTAGTCTTGACGCTTAGATTCCTAGAAAGAAGTGAGGAAAGAAGGGGACTTGGATATATTGAAAAAAGTTTAAGAGGACTAAGGAGGATTAATAGGTGATAGGAGAAGAACGAAAGATCTAAATAATAAAGAAGAAGTAAAGTAAGAATGTGGGTTATGAGAATAGTTAACGATGGAATGAAAAGAAGTCTCGATTGAATGAGACATGGCGATTAACACAATTTGGACTTCTCTGTTTTTCTTTAATAATTTCTAGGTCTTCATATAAGTCTAGTTTGAGAAAGTTTTTTGGAGGGATATTATGGATAAGTGAAACGTCTTCTAGGATATTGAGGGTGTGGTTTCACTTACACACTATCTTCTTCTTTAGGTGCCATCTCCGCTACGGAGGTTGGCAATCATCATAGCTATTTTAATTTTTGAGGCAGTAGCTCTAAATAGTTGTTTTGAGCTGCATCCAAACCATTCTCTCAGGTTCTTGAGCCATGAAATTCGTCTTCTTCCGATGCTTCTTCTGCCATCTATCTTTCCTTGCATTATGAGTCGCAGGATGCTATACTTCTCGCTCCGCATCACATGTCCAAGATAATGTAGCTTTCTTTCTTTAATTGTAAGTTCAACTTCCTTCTCTCAACTTCATTGTTCGTAACTCTATCTACCCAGGAAACCCTCATAATTCTTCTATAGGTCCACATTTCAAAAGCGTTAAGTCGTTTCATTGTGTCTAGATTTAATGTCCATAATTCCACTCCATATTATAGTACACTGTATACGTAACATTTTGTTAGACGTACTTTAAGAGCTAATGTTAAATCTTTGCCACATAGGACCTTTTTCATTTTCATATAATTAGAACGTGCTTTTTCGATTCTGACTTTGATATCTGCAGTGTAGTCATTATTTTCTGTTATAAGTCTTCCTAGGTAAGTGTACTTTTTTCCTCTTTCGATCTGCTGGCCTTCTACTGTCAAGATTTCTTTAGTGTTATGGTTGTTTTTACAAATTTTCATTCGTCAGAACTTCGTCTTTTTGATATTGAGCGAGAGTCCGTATTCTCTACTACACATTACTATTTTACTTATGAGTCTTTCCAGGTCTTGTAAACTGTCCGTGTAAATTATTATTTATCATCTACATATCTGATGTTGGTAACTAAGACTCCATTTACTCTTATGCCGACTGTTTTATCTTTCAGAGTTTCTCGAATTACCTCTTCAGAATAAGCGTTAAATAATAGAGGTGATAGTATGCAGCCTTGCCTGACTCCTCTCTTTATTACCATTTTGTCAGATGTCTCTTTTTCAATTCGTACTATTTCTTGCTGATTGTAATAAAGGTTTGTTATTAACCTTAAATCTCTTTCATCTAGGTTTTTATTTTTTAGAATTTCCATGAGTCGGTCATGTTTTACTTTATCAAACGCTTTATTGTAGTCTATAAAACAGACGTGAAGAGGACGGTTAACATCCAAACATCTCTGCGTCAGCACGTTGAAGGAAAATAGTGCCTCTCTGGTACCCATACCATTGCGGCACCCATATTGTGTCACTAATATCCAGTTCCAGTTTAGAGTGAATTCTGGCGTGGATAATTTTCAACAGAATTTTCAAGGTATGTGACATTAAAAGTAAAAACTATAACAAGAGATTTTGATCCAAATATGTTTTAAAGTACATAAAATATTTCTATTTTATTTTTATCCTTGTACTGTGTTCGTCGACTGGCGTAGTGAGTTTAAAATATTTTAACATCCGTCTGTAAGACAGCCAGACTTGGATTTAAATTTATAATAAATAGAAAAGAGCAGATGCCAGCCCGTATCTGCTTTGCTTTATTTATTCTTGTTTGTTGGCCTAAAGGTAGATAAGATATTGGCTTATGCAAAATTTAGAAACTTCATTCGGTGTATATATTTAGTTATTGAATTGCAATGTCGACTGAGTTTTGTGACATTTTCGGTTTACCCTATTGAATATACTAACCTAAATTTTTGTTTTCAAGAAAAATCTTGAAATACACAAAAATACATTAAAATATACTGCAAAACTTTATATTATAATATAGGTTTTCATCTTAAAATTAAAATAACATCGTAATATAATATAACTATGTAATATAGTATTAGATTTTCGAAAAAAAAAGTAAGACAAGGTTATGATAGAGAAATGACATTTGTGACTTGACACTGCCAATGTAAAGCTTACTTACATAAATATATTTAAAAAGTATATGTCTTAAGATTACGTTAATATACAGGCCCCATCTCCATTAATCTCTTGGCTAATGGAAATTAGAGAATGTATAATGCATTAGTAGTGTTTCTGTCAAGTACCAAAAATATGGACAAGTTCATAGCAAAGCAACTGTCGGATTTAGTATATAGCTGCTCAAGAATTTGCTGTGGAACTCTGAGAACCCCATCATCTTGTTTGTATATAAATATGGATAAAAATGAGCTAATACAAAAAAAGTATGTTAAATTATATTATGATTATATGTATACCGTTTTTTGAACACACTGATCATGTTAAAAAGAAGCTATTATTTAACTTGTAGCTTATTTTAATTTTAGTAGATACTTATATCATATTATTTAAGTCTTCGTTATTGATATTTTATTGAGTTTATTGTCATTCATATCTTATGTTTAAGGTATTAGTCATGTTGTAACTGGCTGATTACAAATAGAGTGGTAGAAGTCAGTGAAGAAAACGGACTGTCCCTAAACACAAAAAAGACACAATATATGGTAATTACAAAAGCCCAACAGCGCCAAGAAAACATAACAATACATGGAGAATAAATTAATAAAGTTGAAAAATATAAATATCTGGGTACAATAATTAACGAAAATAATGAGTACACAGAAGAGATTAAGGCAAGAATAGGACAGGCAAGAAATTCTTTCAACAAACTGAAAAAGTACTCTGCAACAGGGACATTTTAATTTCTTTAAAGACTTCTGAGATGCTACGTGTCCTCCGTGTTATTTTATGGGTTGGGGGCTTGGACATTAAAGAAAGATGTTTCGGACAGATTAGAAGCATTCGAGTTATGGGCCTACAGAAGGATATTAAGAATAAGTTGGGTGGACAGAAACACGAATGTCGATGTGTTGAGAAGAATGGGAAAAGATAAAGAGGTTTCAAATACAATTAAAGTCAGAAAACTACAATATCTGGGACATGTCACGAGGGGCGAGCGTTATAACTTGCTGCAATTAATAATACAAGGAAGAATACAGGGTAGAAGGAGTCACGGAAGAAGACGCATCTCCTGGTTAAACGATTTGAGAGCTTGGTTTAACTGCACTTCTGCTGACCTCTTGATAGCAGCGGTATCGAAAGTGCGAATTGCCATCATGGTTGCCAACCTTCTTAGAGGAGATGGCACATGAAGAAGAAGTACTGGCTGATGTTTCGTTTTTGTCGGGACATAAGGTTAGAACTACGCCTAAGGAGGCTTCACTGTTTTTACCTTCTTTATATCTTGGAAGCGTAAACACTAAAACAAGTGCATATAAATAAGTTGGCCTCTTTTGAATTTTTGTGTTACACAAGAATCCTACGAATATCATGGATTTAAAGGATGTTAGACGTGAAAGTAACACGAATGATAAAAGATTAAGCGGAATTGTTATTAACTAGAAAAAGAGGAAAATTTAAGTACTTAGGACATGTGACGAGAGGTCATAAATACTTATTGTTACAACTTATTATACAAGAAAAACTTTGATGAAAGCGAAATATGGTAAGACGAAGAAGATGGCTTAAACGCTTAAGAAAATAATTTTAATTCAGAGGTGCAGAACTATTTAGAGCTACGCTCTACAGGATTCGCATGCTCATGATGATTTTCAACCTGCGATAGAAGATAATTCCAAAGCTGTCAATAATCATAAAAGTAGGTACTAAAAGAAAAATATGGAAAGCACGAAAAAACTATTTAATGGGTATCTGAGTCTGAAAGAGTAGTGACTAAAAGTGTTAATGACGGGGAAGACTGAACACCGCAAAATTGAGAAACACTAAAGTTAACACTAACAGGACTCATCGTGTATTACTCTATTACCATACACTAAGAATATTTTAAATTAGTTTTTGACTAAATACTGTGCAACATTGGTATAAATACACAAATTCTGTGTCTTTGTCAAGAGATGCTGGTAAAAACACCAAATCTGTTCCGTTTTCCAGAGATACAGATATCAGCGGTTAATATTGGTCTAAGTATACACCAACGTTTTTATAAAATACGAAAATTAATAACCTACACTTATGGTTTACTCCCATATAAAAATAGTATTTAATCCTAATCTTTACTTAACTTAAGTGGTTTTGTTATCGTTAGTGGAAGAGCTTATTTAATAATAATCTAAACCAATGAAATATTGTGATTGCTTGTCGGATTTAGACATTTTACTTTTATTCAGGTTTACTTCATGTAATCAAAACACTTATCCTTAAATAAATCGATCGTATTAACGTACATCAAACATATGACAATACTATATTAAAGCCTCCTCCTACATTTATATAAATGTATGTAATGAAATGTTTGTATTCTCAGTAAAAAAAAATAAATTCGAATTCAAATCGAGAAAATAGGATAAGATTTGTCAACATAATATAATAAGATTTATCGAACAGTAGTTTATTTTTATTCTGATAATTGTATCATGAAAAATAATAAATACAAATAAAATTTAAAAATAAAAACGTTTATTACCTTAATATAAATTACATTTCACACTTATGATATTTCAAACCTAAGATATATTAGCTTTTTTTCTTGACGTACCGCTTCTGCACCGTCTACTGGCTGAACTGCTTTCTTTCGGATCTTGGATTTTTTTGTCATGGACTCCTTGGCTTTCTTTTCGGTAGATACTTTTTTTCGGTATCGTACCTTCTTTATTGGCTGTCTTTGACAACCTTGCTCATATGGTCTATCAGTCTCTGTTTTGATCTGTACATCCTCTGGATACGAGTCTTGACGAGGATGTCCCTGATCTTTAGGAGTCTTCTTGTGGCTTAGTGGAAGAAGTATCTTGTCCTATTATTAGCCATCTCCCTCAGTGGTGTATACTGGAGACTTTATCTAACGGTTGCATTTGTTATTCTTTCTTTCTATGTTAATCTATCGATGATCCTGTAGCATGACGTTTCTGTAGTTTTTAGCTTTTTTCAGTTGGTTTCCGAGTAGCTTCTTCCAGTATCCGAGGTAAAGGGATACAGGGATAGCGTACAGTATTACCGATCTAACGTAAGCTTGGTATAACGGGATCTTCTTGGCCTTTGATAGTGGATTGGACCCAAAATATAAGGAAGTATTAGTCTTTTTGCAATATTTGCTTTTACTTTCATTTGATGCGTGTTCTATGTGATGTTGACTTTCCTGTGGAGGTGAACTCCTAGGTACTTGACTGAATCTTTTAATTGGATCCTGTTTCTTCCAATTGTTGGGTTTTTGTCCTGTGTATACCTGATGAATTTCGTCTTTTGGGTATTGATCTTAATTTTCTATTGTTTCGTGAATTTTGTAATTCTTCCAAGGTGGTTTTGGTATGTTTTGGACTATTCTTCTGTCATCTTTTCCTATTGCAGAGATTGCCGTGTCATCTGCGTAAAGGGCTGTACTTGTTCTTAGATCTGTTGCTAAGTCTGAAACAGAAATGTTATATAAAATGTGCGAGAGTATACTGTCCTGAGGCATCTCTTCTTAGATTTCTTGAATTCTGGACATTTTTTGGTCGGCTGCAACTTGAAAAGTTCTATTAGTCAGATATGTGTCACATATGTTAACTAAGTAATGAGGTAATCTAGCTCTGTCCATCTTGTAGTTAGGGCTTTCTTGCAGATCGTATCATATACCTTCTCGATGTCTAGGATGGCCATTTCTTTTTTCTGTTTCCTGTTGAATCTGATGTCGCTGATAACTCTTGCTAGTTTGAGTTCACAGTTTCTTTATATTCTGAATGATTCTTCCTCTATCTGCATGTTTCATCAGTCTTCTTTAGATGATCTTCTGCAGTATTTTTCCGATTGTTTCCAGTAGTGATATTGGTCTGTAGGTGTCTGTTCTTCTTTCGTCCTTTCTTGGTTTTAGTAGAAGGATAATCTTGGCATGTATCCACTTGTTCGGAAAATGTGCTTTTTCCAGGAAGTATTTGCAGATATAGTAGAGTTGCACTACTATCTTCTTTGATAGTTCCTTGGGAGCTATGTTGTGGATTCGTTTTGGTCCTGGAGCTCTGCTTTCTTTTAATCTTCTAATGATTTTAGTAATTTTTGTTGGATTGATGTAGTGTTCTTCCTCTACTAAAAATTCGTTTCTTCTTTTTATTCTCTCGTATTTTGTGTTGACTTTCTCGATAGTTCCTGCATCCGACATGTTTTGATTTTGCCTCTGTTTTGCTGCTATTCTTCTTGAAAGTGCATCCACCTTTCATGAGATTCGAAGTGAGTTCCCTCGTCATCTATTATTTGCAGCATCTTTTGTGTTCCTTTTCACTTGTTTAGTCACAGGAAAATTTTACCCTGTTAGGGTAACAAACGTGTACGAACTCATCACTTTATAGCCCCCCATAAAATTATTAGACCCTCCGAGATATAGTAAACTGATCACCGGCATCCTTTCGAGATAGGTAAACTCATCACCGCAGATAGGTAAACTCATCACTAGCATTTTTGTTCCAAGACGCTGGTTTCTATAGTGAACTTTTTAATAAAAATATTTATGAGCATGTGCTGTTTATCTTTATGTCGGAATTAGTCCCTAACTTATTAACTAATTATAAATCTATTTAATATGGGAGAATGAATCAAAATGCTTAAGTACAGTTTGAAGTAACGTAAATTATCAAGAACGCCAAAAATAATAATAGAGAAATGTAAAGTATTTCTTAACAAACTTTAAAGAACCATATTGACATACATTTGTATTTAGACTTAAACTTCTAAATATGCAGGGTGTTTGACTCTACCACCGTTCACGAAACATGGAAGTTCTCTAGAATTAAGTGGTCTATCATCAAAAATTATTTTCGGGTATACAAGATGTTGCATGTGGCATTATTTATGTTGTTTTATAGAACACTATCTTTAATATTTCATCGATTCGTACTTATTATTATTACCGTACTTTTCTCAAATGGATAATGCATAAGTAACATACATATTTTATATACATACTTTGGAATGTATCTAACAGTTTTGTAAATATTTATTTTCTTATTCTTATTGCAATTAAAATCCAGAAAATTTTACCAACAATCAAACTTAATTAATTAAATAGTGTCTGATGTAAAACTGTTACAATAATAAAAACCAAAAATCTTTTGCGTTACATCCATAGCTGAAAAATCAACATAATACGAGTATCTGGCATACTTTTTAAGATATTTAATGTTTTACAACAATCTATCTAAAATCTAAAACTATGACAACGTGACTTTAATAATTTAATCAGAAATCTAAAAATCTAATATCAGAAAGGGTGATCTACATAAAGCAACAAAGTAATGTTATACCTTGTCTACAAAAAACATCTTGTACTGTTGACTTAAAGAACTTAATTAAGCTGATTTCTTTCTGTTTGATCAGAATGATCCGCCACTAGTGCGAAACAACTAAAAAAAAACTGTATAAAATCTACTCACCAGTTCTACGATATTGCCTTACACCCTTTTTTGGTCGCATCAGTCCACAAAAGGCAATGCGATTTTAGAGTCTTTTGCAACTAAAATTTGAAATTATTGATAACTATTATTTTTCGTTTCGTCCGCGTTGGCTCAAAACGTAATCAATGATCAGTTCAATATCCATGTTAAAGGAACAAGGACAAATGAGAGAAATGAGAGAAAAACCAATGAATTGCATTTGCATTTAATACATCTATTTTAGAGTTATTCGTGTCAAATTACCAAATTTAGCGGTTTGCAAGGGGTTTATGGTCTATACCTGCCATAGACTTCAGGTATACCAGTAATGAGTTTACCAATCTCTCGGGGTCTATTTTAGAATCCCTAGTTTTATGGCAGTGATGAGTTTGTACTATGTACGAGGTAGTTCAGGAAATGAAGCTCGAAAAAAGTTAAAACCTCGCAATTTTTTCGTCCTGCATGGATTGAGTTGAAATTTTAACAGAAGGTAGGTGATAGCCCAAGGATCAAAATCTATATCAAATCGAAGTGCACTAAAGGATTTTAGGGGTGAAAACTACCCCTAATTTTAAAAAATTATAAAATAACATATTAAACCTGAATATGGGTAAGATTTGGTTTGAATTAGTTAAATAATGATTATTTTATACTTTTAAATAGAGTTCCATCATATTTCAACCCTTAAAAAGCAACCCTTGTTAGAGAATAATGTAAAAAAATTACTAATTCTAAAAAAATGATTTCGCCTTGGATCGATTTGGATAAAAATTTGGATTTAAGCTCAACTCACCCTCTGCTTTATAGTTTATGTCATGCTGATGAACCCTGATTGTTCTTAGGGGTGAAAACTACCCCTAATTTTCAAAAATTGTAAAATAACATTACAAATCTTAAGATGAGTGAAATTTGGTTTGGATTTGTTAAATAGTGATTTTTTTATACTTTAAATACAATTTCATAAATTTTCAAACCTTAAAAATCAATTGTTATGAGTACTATAGGTGAAAACAATTTTTTGCCAAAATTTTTCAACTTTTCAAATTTTGAAAATCACCCTTTACAACATTGCAGTTTTTATAAACTAATTTAATAGATATAAATTGAAAAAAGTAGAATTAAATACAAAAAAATTTATCAACATAAAAAGGCACCATATATTCTTATACATTTACATAAATAGTTGAAAATATTTACATTTATAGGTAAAACAATTATAATATTAATTTTATTCGTCATCAATTATATATTCATCGTGATCTATGTCATCCTCATCTTCTTCAATTATTGGTGGACTATTATTCCACCCTTCACCTGAGCACCCAGAACAAGTAGAGTTACAGTATAAACCAACTTGTCTGCACCTTTTGCATTGGCAAAAAATAATTTTCAAAAGCTTTTCAAATATTAGCAGATGTTTTATTCTGTTGTATGGGATTTCAAAATAAGAACGCTTAAAATTTCGAATGTATAACGCCCCACTACCTAATATACCGGTTTTGTAGATTATTATGCTCCGAAATGTACTGTACTATACTAATGGAATTTTCCGGAAAAAAAATTAATTGGTTTTTTTAACGTATTTCCTTCATTTTTAACGATAGAGTGTTTCTTCAAAAACGATTTTATAGAGGTTTTGAAGAGCTACAAGGATCTGTGAATTAAATATTTTTGGAACCCTTGGTTTTTAAATGGGGTGAGTTTAAAGGGCTCGAAAAAGATGGTGCTTGATCGTAAATCGATGCTTTAAACGGCAAATATTCATTGTACAACAAATCTAAATAAAGGAAAATTTTAGTCATTAAAAAAGCTACAATTTAGTACATTTTTATTTTTTTCATATATTCAGTATTTTCGGGGATATTTAAAAAAAGAAGGGTAAAAAATATGAAATTGTAAATCGTTTCTCGCTTAAAGCTGTACTTTTTCTAAAACTAAGCATTTTAAATGGGTCAAACTTCTTGGACGTATTAACAATACATGTACAAAGAGAATTGCAGAAGGATGAAGATCGATTTTAATTATCGGGGTGGTTAGGGGGTTGTTTTCATCGATTTTTTCGTAAAAAAATGAGGTATTGACCTTATTTTCATCATAACTCACTCAATTTTTGAGCTAGAGTCTTTTTTTATGATAGGATTTATGCTCTTTAAAAAAGGTTTTATGAGTTTTCTTCCAAAAATGCATCATTTTCCCGATATTTGACTTTGAATCTTTCAAATTTGGCATTTGAAGAAAACCGCTGAATATTGATAGGCCGTATTTCGGTTCCTATTATATCGCAAAAACATTTTAAAAAATGAGTTGTATTTGTCTTTTTAAAAGCTACAAATTTGTTCTTTACAATTTTTTTGATAAAATGCACCATTTTCGAGTTATTCGCGAAAAATCGATTAAAAACGTCGATTTTTTCGTCTAAAAGTTGTTACTTTCAATCGCGAATAACTTGAAAAATATCAGTTTTACAAAAAAAATGTATAAAACATTTTTTGTTTAGAATCACTTTTTTATGAAACCTGTGGTTAAAACGTAAAAAAAATTTTTCACCCCCGAGATGGGGTGGCAACTACCCCCAAGGCTTTGGCGCACTTTGGTTCGATATAGATTTTGATCCTTAGGCTATTACCTACCTTCTGTTAAAATTTCAAGTCAATACACGGAGGACGAAAAAATTGCGAGGTGAAATGCTTCATTTCCTGGACTAAGGGTATTTATGCTATTTGATAATAAGTTTATTCCAGGGTAACATTTTTTGCTTCGGTTTTTTCAATATGCTGATAACCGATCACAAACTGCTTACATTTTATATCTACATGTAACATACCGAAAATATCTGAATATTATTTATATTGTCCAAGCAAATGTGTTGTTTCATCCATAATGATAATATTCTACATTTATTTAATGGAATTAATACCTCTCTATAATTTTTAATATTTAATCTTTCCTTTGCTATTGTTGATCTTACTTCATATAGTTTTTAGTTTATATTTCCCTTATTATTCTTATCTTGATGTATTACTTTTAGATTAAAGTTTCATTGTAAATAAGAATAATAATTATAAGAAAACAAATAAAATAGATTAAAAAAATAATGGAATAAAACTTATCGATAAATGTAGGGCCTAATAGATCATTAGTCTGAAAAATAAACACGTTTAGTCACCCACATTTTTTTTGGACAAGGATCGTTTGTTTGCAGTGAATTTGGCATGCGAAAGTTTTTGTGTACATCCATCGATGGGGTGAGTCGATTTGGAAACTTTTTGGGTCCCCACTGACAGCTCGTTCGAGGTAGTAACTTTTTGCCGATAAAACTTTTTCACGACTTAATTTTGATTCGATAAAATATATAACTCTTATAAAAGTAGTTCTACCGCCTCATTTATGTTGTTTGTCGGGTGTATCGAAGGATTTATTGGCATTGAAAGTTTCTCGACGGTGCTTACCCTAATCTCAGAAGTGATTTTTCATTTTATGGACTAAAATTTTATGCGTAAAATATTTACTTCGACGACATTTCCTGAATTTCTTTAACTTTGAATCTCAGTTTTTAATAACTGTAACTCCATTAGAAATAAAGTTCTCTCTTGATTTTCTCTTTTTCATTCTTGAGAGTAAAAAAGAGCTTTTAGTTGAGTTCCTTCTGTTCTACGTCTTATTCCTATTAATTTTTAAAAATAGTCATTTTAGCTACAGGAAATCAGTAGTCCTAGGTGTCTTTAGCATTTGGATAAGTTTCTACAAATGTATATATTTTATTATATAAATATACAGAGTCATTGAAAAAGTTTTCTTCTAGCATATATAAATTAAATATTGTGAATAAATGATACTAGTCAAAATTGATGGTAATGATTATTACATTCTAACTTAAAAATTTGATATTTTGATTTTCACTCCGGAAATCGTTTTCAAAAAGATTATTGAAGAATTTTGTCAAAAAGAGTGTATAATCGCCAAAGTTTTTGACGAGGTTATGTCATTTCACAAAATTTAAAGTTTTGCATTTTTTGCAGTTTACTACTAGTACCTATTTTGCCTTTAGTGATCAGCTGTAGTATTTTATATTAATTTTCCCTAAATATGTATCTTAGATAAGACATTTTTTGGTATTTAACAGCCGTTAGAAATTTTCTATCTTTGTTGATCTTCCGTAGTACTTCCTTATTATTTTTTCATGCTGTCCAAGCATTCGTCTATGATTCGACATTTCCGATGCTTTAATTTTGTTCATCTTCTACTTATGGTGCCCTATCCAATTAGTGTATGTTGGCGACAATTCTGGCATACTCCTCTCGGTTTTGTGTGGCTCTAAAGAGTGCATGAGCATCGAGGTTTGTTCAATCCCATATGTTTTTAAGCCACGAGTACTTCTTTCTTCCGAATGCCTCGTTTTCCTTCTATCTTCCCTTCCATAAAAAGCTTTAAGAACTGGTACTTAAAATTTCCAAATATATGACCCAGATAAGCAGTTTTTTTCTTTTTATTATTGGCAGCAATTCTCGTTCTCTGCCCATTCGATTTAATACTTCGACATTTGTTGTGTGATCTGTCCAGGGAATTTTAAGTAGTCTTCGAAGTACCCACATTTAAAAGGCCTTTAATCGGTTTATCCAATTGGCCTTTATGGTCCAGGTTTCTACACCATATAGCAGTATGGACTAAATGTAACATTTAGCAAAGCGATATCAAAGCGTTAAGTTAAGGTTGCAAGTTTCTCATATCAGTAAATGCTGTTCTGGCTTGCTCAATCCTGCTACGTATCTCTATGTCTGGATCTAGATCTTCAGTTATCCAACTATCGAGATATCTGAACTTGGGGACCTTTTTATCTGAACTTGGGGACCTTTTGAATGTTCTTATTGTTTACTCTTATATTTAATTGCATATTCCGTGTTCTGCTAACTTCCATTACCTTCGTCTAGTCTATATTAATCTTCAAGCCCAGTTGTTCTCCTTCAGTGTTTATTCTATCTATTAGTCGTTGTAGCGCTTCTTGGCTATCAGCTATTATGACTATATCATCAGCATAGCGAAGATTACTACTAGTCTGTCCATTGATTTTGATTCCATCTTTAGTGTCACTTAAGGCTCTATCGAAAATCGTTTTAAAAAAAGAGAGGTTAAATCTTTGTAAATGGGTATATTTAAAAAACCCTTAAAAGGGCTACATCAAATAACACGAACGTTTTCGGAACAAAAAAATAAGTATAAACCATTTAATTAAAGCAAACGTGGTTTAAAATTTTTACTAAGGTTAAAAAAGCAAAATGGTTATACTTACAGGTTACCATGCCTGAGCCACCAAAATATTAGGTTAAAAACCCTTTAAAATATATAAGGTTAACAAAGATTGTACATAATGTTGATATTAATATTTGATGTTTAATATTTCATTAAATTTTACTTCAGTAACATTGTCACCTAGGGGGAACAAATAAGGGTCTAACCACCTTCTGATATCCCCGGGTGCTCTGTAGAGGGCTTTGAATATACTGTCAAGAGCTCCTCTACTTAAGTCCATTTACTGGGTATAGACTTGGAAAATATTTATCTTCGGTGTTTTGCCTTGAAAAAGGCAAGATATTTCTTACATGACAGTTTCTTCGTCGAAATAAAACACCAAGTTAAGTTGAAACAATTCTCAGCCGCAGAGTATGGAAAATAAATGCAGGAAGCAGAGCCCCGAGAGCACTAAGCTCTCGGAGAGCCCGTGAGGGACTGACTTGGCTGACCTGAAAATCGCCAATATTTATATGCGCTGTTCGAGCGATAAATAGGGATTTCCAGGTCAAGACCAATGATTCCACCCAATGGGAAAATTCGAGGCGGGGCGATGCGCATCAAAATGCGTACTAGTCCACAGACTATCGCATTCGATGACTTCCCCCCTCCTCTGGAGACTCTGCGGCTGGGAAAAATATTTATTGAATAAAAAATACAACAAAAGAGTATGTTGTTTAAAGAAACAACAATTATTGAATAGGATTAAAGGTGTTGATGTTTATAGAGGAAGGTCAGGCAAAGAAGGTGAGGTAAATTTGGGAAGTGTGGGCTATGAGAAGAGTTGTCGGTGTAAGGGTTGAAAGTCACGGTTGAAAGATACATGGCGATTAAAGCAGTTGGGGCTTCTTTGCTTTTCTTTGACTATTTCCAAGTCTTCATATAGATCTAATTTTAGAAAATTTTTTTGAGGGATATTATGTAACAAAGAGACCTCTTCTGGGATGTTGAGGTTATGTTTATGTTGTGCGAGATGTTGTGAGAAGGTGGAAGTGTTCTCTTTTTTAGTGTGTTCTAGGGAACGGGAAGTTAGTGATCTACAGGTTCTACCTATATATGTAGCATCATAATCAGAGCACTGTAATTTATAAACACCACTACGATCCATGTAGTTGATGCGATCTTTTGAATTGGTTAAACATTGTCCTAGATTGTTCAGGACTTTAAAAGAAATGGGGGTATTCTCAACAGATCTTTTTAGGATATATCTGATATCTCCAGAAAGACGTTCTTGAAGGTATGGTAAGGAAGCATAATGAGGTCAAAATCGTTTTAGAATAAAGATTAAAAAGGAGGGATGACAGAACACAACCCTGTCGTACACCTTTTTTGAATGAGAATTTTGTTCATGCTTGATACTTTTATTGTCGACACTTCTGCTTCACATAAAAGTACAGACCAAATATAGCACTTAATCATTCTTTGTCTTAGTTCTAAACTGAGATGTTTTTTGCAAAGAAATGTTCGTTACGACTATTCCTAAATATGTATATATTTTTTAAACTCGGACTGTATTTAATTGAAGCTCAGTATCTGGATGTAAATTATGACAAAGGATTAAAAATTTGGTTATATTTGAGTTTATTATAATGCACATTTTCTCTTTTAATTTGTGACTACGATTGAGTAGAATTTGGACTCCTTCAATATTTTCTAACAGAATTACTGTATCGTCCGCGTATTATCTAATTACATTAAGTAGTTCTTGGTATATGGCTTTATCTCTTAATAGCCATTTTAAGTAACTAGTCCAAGTAAACATTAAACATTGTTGAGGACAAAATACAACATTATTTGACTATTTGTTATATGAAGATTTTTTTGTTGACCAGTCGTTGTCGTGGTCGTTGAAAAATCTACATCAAATTCTTGAAACTCATTTTCAGCATCAATTTTCGTTAAATGTATGGCTAAGGGTAATTAATGATCAATCGGTTTATATTTACTTTTTCAACATTAACAGGTGAAACTTACCTTCGTTCTTTCCTACAGAAAGTGCTACTTATTCTTTTTTAAGAAATTCCACTATAGCTAATACATCGCTTATGGTTCATGCGTTATGATACACTAGCCCATTTTAGCCTTAATACACGTAGTCATTGATTACGTGCATTAATGCTAATTGATTGATTGATTGACAAGGGAAAATACTGCACTTACTAGGTAACAAAGGATTAGATATCATCCATTTTATCTTTGTAGCTGTTTAGAATTCAATTTATATCCCGCTACACAAAAAAGAAACTACTACCAGATGTGAAAATTACCGCACACTGTCACTAATAACAGATGCTAGTAAAATCTTTGCATATCATCAAAAACAGATTAAAAACTTATCTACATTACCAAATACCTCAGGAACAAACGGGGTTTGTAAAGGGTAAAGGTATACGGGAACAAATTCTAAACCTGAGATAACTGAAAAGTCTAGAGGATTTCGAGTACCTAAGATTAAATGCTTCGTTGACTACCATAAGGTATTAAATTGTGTAATCTGGATAAATCTATAGTCCATTTTATTAGAAATGGGCAAACCAGTGCACTTGGTGACACTTAATAAAAATCTGTACCAGTTTAATATAGCAACAGTAAGAATAGATCAAAAGTTCTCAAACCAATTTGAGACCGAGAGAGGTGTTAGACAAGGATGCGTGGTGTCATCTGACTTATTCAACATTTATGATGGACATGTCATGAGGATGGCTTTAGATAGATGGACCAATAGAGTAACAGTAGCTAGTAGGAAAATCTTCAATTTAAGATTTGCTGATGACACTACACTTATAGCAGCAAATAAGCAAGTTGGTCTAAAAATCAATAAAGCTCAGACAAAAATAATCATGGTCAACAGATTCCACACTTCTCAACTGACGAACATGTTGCAGGAATACTAGGTAGTGGACAGTTTTATTTATCTTGGGTCTAGTATAACTAACGATTATAAATATGAAACAGAAGTTCGGAGACGTATAGGTATGGCAAAAAATGCGATGAGTTTATTAACTAAAGTTTGAAAAGACAGATCTATCTCTTAAAATATCAAGATGGGACTGCTGAATGCCCTTGTATTCTCAATATTTATATACGGGGCAAAGACTTTTACTCCCTCTGGACGTGAGAGCTAAAAAATTAATGCCTTTGAGATGTGGTGCTAAAGAAGAAAACTGCGCATATCTTGGACAGCTCAGAGGATAAATGTTTTCATTTTAATCCAACTTGAGATTAAAAAAAAGGCTATCCACAATATGTCTGTAACGTATTCTGCAATTTTTTGGTAACGTGGTTCGCAGAGGTGACGATAGTTTGAAGATATTAATTGTTTTTGGAAACGTTCCGGGGAAAAGATCAAAAGGACGATCATCAACTAGGTAGTTCAACCAAATTAAGAAATCAGCTAGAAACTCATTCTGCAAAGCTCTTAGAGCAGCTGAAGATAGACACCACTGGATAAAAATTGTTAGGAATATTGGAAGAAATCACGATCCTCAGTAATGGGGAAATGACAAGTAACACGTATATCCAAATCGTTGAATAGGCAGAGGAGGTACTCGACATATGCTTGCTTAATTATGACAATTAAAAAAACAATAAGTAGCACATCAGAAATGTTTAAGTGAATACGACAACCAATAAGGCTGAAAGTTGAATCTTGTGTCAGGTTTCAGGAAGGTCATTTTGAACATGAAGCATATGCGGACATATCATTATTTTTTATGCAGAATTACTCCTTAAAGTTTATTGCACTTATTATTTAATACCCTGTATATTGTTTAAATATCTCAGAAACAGTTGATTCCTAGATCTTGGGATAATGATAATTTTGAATCTTTGAATCATGACCATAGCTACTTTCTTGCAAAGTTTTAACCAGATTAACTGAAACCACTTTTACATAAGAAAAATGCCGGGGTTCTTTCTGTCCTGAAAAAAGTTTTTTACAAATAATAAAAAGATTCTGTTTAAAACCTTATTGCTTTAGTTTAGTAATAAGAGTGTCTTATTAATAATTATACCTCAAGTGTGGCTGTTGTCTACATTCGTTACACTGCCAAAGAAATCCAATGCAAAAGAATGTTAAGAACATCGAACAATATCTTTAATGGGCCATCTACTAAAGATATTTCTAAAAGTCATCCACAACCGAGTTTATGAAAAGTTGGATTCAGATATTAGTGATACACAGATGGGGTTCAGGAAGGGATTAGGTACTCGAGAAGCTCTCTTCGGTTTGAATGTTCTTACACAAAGATGCCTAGATGTTAATTAGGAAGTACATGCATGTTTTATCGATTTTGAATAAGCGTTTGACAGAGTACGCCATGATAAGCTAAAAGACATTCTTGAAAGAACGAACATAGATAATAAAGATCTGCGAATAATTCTCAATCTATATTGGAATCAGAAAGCTAACATCAAAATAAAAAATGAGATATCACAAACAATAGAAATACGTAGAGGAGTACGACAGGGATGCATTTTATCACCGCTGCTATTTAATGTTTATAGTGAAAGCATCTGCCAGGAAACCCTTTTGCAAGCAAACGAAGGAATCGTAATCAATGGAGAGGTTGTAAATAATATTCGATAGGCAGACGACACTGTACTAGTTACAAGAACAGTAGAAGAATTACAACGATTACTTACAACTATAAATATTGCCTGCAACAATTATGGTATCAATATCAAAAAAACTAAGTATATGGTCTTCAGTAAGAACATGACACAACCAACACATATTAGTATAAACGGCATTCAAATTGAAAAAGTATCAGGGCTACAGAGATATAAGCATCCTTCTCCGATTAAGAATGCTAAGAGGCTACGTATTTAACACGCTATTATACGGTGTAGAGGCCTGGACTCTCAAGCAGAACAATATAAAAAATATTGAAAGTTTCGAGATGTGGTGCTACCGTCGAATGCTGAAGATAAGTTGGGTTGAAAGATTTACAAATTTTGAAGTGATGCGAAGGATAGGAAAAGACCCAGAAATTTTATCAACGATCAAACGACGAAAACTTGAATATTTGGGTCACGTGATGAGAGGACATAAATACGCATTACTTCAAAGTATAATGCAAGGAAAAATAGAAGGAAAACGGAATCAAGGCCGTAGAAGAATGTCATGGCTGCGTAATTCGAGAGAGTGGTTTGGCTGTACTACTAATGAACTCTTTAGGTCAGCTGTAAACAAGGTCAGGATAGCCTTGATGATTTCCAATCTCCGATAGGAGTGGCACAAGAAGAAGAAGATTGATAATTAATTCTATTACAACTGCATTATCTATTAAATGTGACATTTTTATTGCAACAGGTCGCTTATATTGTTTTTTTGTCGCTATTATTACAAAAGCTATCATTATATAAATAACGTCTTAAATATAACATTAAATATAAATACTAAAATTCTAAACAGAAAGAAATGTAAATCTTCCTTAAAATAATTGACAATAAGAACTTTTGTATAGATGAGAAATTTAAACCATTTCTAAAAAACTTATGTTCTTTCTAATGATAATATGATATATACCTTAACAGAATTATGTACACATATTATTGGTTTATTAAAATTACTAAAACATTTAAGACAAAAAACTGTTAAATAGTTCGATATTCTCAGGTGTGTTATTAAAAAACTGTGCTAACAATAATTTTGCAACAGAGTATAGCTAACTATTCAGAAGCGCCGCAAATAAGATCTGAATTGCCATGTTAATAGCCAACGTTCACAACGGACAGGGCACTTGAAGAAGAAGTATAGCTAACCTTCAGACACAGGTTATTTAAGCGTACGGCTAAAATTAGCAGTTAAAAAAAGGGTATTAAGGTTAATAATATAATAATATAACAATATAAGAAATCTGATATAACAGAATATAATTAATTTTATCGATCCTAAAATTATTAATATTTTTGCCTTAAACTAAAAATAAGATATTACTTTTCTTCATTCCTTTATTTTGCGTGAAGGAAAATTTAAAATTGAACTGAACACAAACTGATACTGACAGCTAGGTGGAGATAAATTATTTGCAATCTGCTTTTGTGATGCAATGCAATCTTTTATCTGACTTGCGAGGTTTTCCAAATGTTGTAGAAACGACGGAAGATTTAAGATTACTAAACTTAAATAGAGTTATACATGTTTTTACAGCGTCGTTTTCAAATTTTTTGTCTTTCTTTTATAAGAAAAAATAATAATTAAATAAGGCCATTAACTCAGTAATTTAAATGGCTTTTCAATATAAAGCTTGGTTGGGATTATATTTAAAACATATAATTTTAGGAAAATGGAAGAGTACAGGGAAAAACCAGATATGTCATTTCTTTTCACAACTGTGTTAATTAAATTTTAATGGCCAAAACCTAATTTATTTTTATTTTAAAAAGATTAAAAATTTAAAAAAGATTTAAAAAGATTATAAATAGTAGTATATAAAATAGAAGTTACATTACTACAAAGTATTATAACTACAGTTTTTTGGTTTACAAAAACTAAAGTCGGCTTTACTGCAAAAAAATCTGCATCACTAACGGTTTTTGCAGGAAAAAAAGCAGAAAATAAAACGGATAAAAACCAGCTGTTTTTATTTTTGCCTACGCACACATATATGTAACATATTCACTAAAGTCTTTTCTTTTTCTTACTCGTTCTGACTTTCTGTGTACTTCTTGTAATGTTTTAGTTATATTGGGCACTTTAAAGTCTTTATCACTTAAGTTATCTTCTTTATAGTAGCTAGATTCTTCGTCACTAAAAATATTATTATTACCTTTAACATTCAGTTTCAGACTTAGTTTCAACATTATCTTTGTTTTGTTACCCCACTGAAATTAGAGTTTCTTTTGACTCCTGTTCATCTTTTAAATCAAAATAAATCACGTCAAACATTTTTGTGTTTTCCATAATTTGTACATCTCTGCTTACTATAATTTCTTTGGTGGTTGGATTACACACCCTGTATTCTTTTGTATCTTCATCATACCCTACTAAAATGTGCACAATAGCCTTTTTTCCCACTTTGACCTTTTTTTTTTGAAACATGTACCATCACATTGCTGAAAAATATTCGAAGGCTACTTTTATTTATTTATTTAAAATGATTCACACCTATAACAGTTGTTAAATCCAAATCACCTGAACACTTTACTTTGGCTATGTTCTTGTTGGCAACTATAATATAACATGTATCACTTACTCTTTTTTCTTTTTAATACAGCCTTCATTTGGCGTTAAATGAACTCTAGCTCCCCAGTTCACATACTACTCAGTTTTCTTCATTAAGAGTCTTCATTAAGAAACTCTGCACTAAACGCATGTTTTTCGGATGTTTTCAATTTTAGACATTTATTTTTATAATGTGTGATTAACAATAAACTAATTTTTCTCACGTACCCCTAGTCATCAAACTTTTTAAAGTGTCCCAAATTTTTTTCGCGGTTTTTGCTTGTTTTATATGTATTGTTATGGATCAGTTTATCGATCAGAAATAGAATAAAGAGTTTTTTTTATTATTTTAATAAACCGCGGGCATATAAGTTAAAATACAACCCTGTACTTATTTGTAATCGTTAGAATAAGAAAAGACATTGTTTCCGTGACGGACTAGTTTTCCTTGAAGGACTAAGTGAATAGTGAAAGGACAATGGAATTCGTGTAATTATATATTTAAGGAATAAACTTTGTAATTGTATTTTGCGGTGGACATTTTTCGAAAGTAAATAAGAATTAGATTTAGATATGAGATAACAAGAATTTGGAAGCTTATTTCGGTTGAAAAAGGCAAAATTGTTAATGGTTTCTGAAAAGTAATTTGAGTGAAATTAGTTTATTTGTTTTAAATATTATGGTGGAAATTTTCTGAATCGAAAATTAGTGGGAAAGATGAATGCTTACGATTGGTTAAAAAGGAATGATGGGGGATGAGAGAGTTTGAGAAGGTTGTCTGGGGAGATTGAAAAGATTTATTATATTACCGGCAGACCAGAAGAGAAGACGTGTTTTTTTTTGTGTAGTCAATCGGAGTAGGAGTGTTTTTCGTTTGTTAGTGAAAAAGGTGGAAGCTGAGAGCAGATCAAAAACGAGAAGATTAATACCTCTTTTGAGTCTGCATAGTCCACGAGATCTAATTGAGAAAGAAAGGAGAATTTGTGAATAAAGAGTACCGGTCAAAAGAGGCTTGGGCTTGTGTTTTCGGAGGAGTAGTTTGCTGGTATGCGGTTTTGGAGCGATGCTGAGAACTGGAAAGATTTGATGGTAGCCGGACATAATCAATCAAGGAAGGAACTGTGGTTTGATCGAGAGGAGACATCGTTGGTGTAAAAAAATAAAGGTCAGTCAAATAATTTGAATGAAAGAAAACTTTAAGACATTCTAAAGATAAAATCAAATATAAGCATACGAACTAAGATTCCAAGTTTTAAAGAGTTATTTTTTTGTGAATAAATTATATTTTTTATATGGTAAATTTTTTAGTAGATATTATTATAAAGCAGATCAATAGATAGTTTGTTAATTAAAATTAGATTTAGAGTATAGGAGTTTGTTGGGAAAGATAATTGCCCACAAAAAGTTATTTATTAACATTCACCGTATTGCTTATTGAAATAAATAATAATTTGTGTGCATATTTATGTTGTTTTAATGTTAGTTCCGTTTCCTGTTTTATCATGATTATGAGCAACTAGGAGATACTGAACCCACTAGAAGAGATATATAAAGTAAACTGATTAAAGTAAAATTAAAAAGGCACCCTGAGAATTTTTAATAGTAATTGAATTGTATGACTCTGCATAAATTAGTGAACCAATTAATTAAATAATTGGATTAATTAAATTAGTCTTATTCAATAATAAGACATCATAAAGCAGATCACAACAGTATATATCACGATGGATCAAGCAAAAGAACAAACTTAGCTTTAGCTTTTTCTTGTTTGTCTACTTCCGTTTCAGTTCCATCTAAACAAGTGGACAAACCTTTTAGAACAAGGTAGTCTTGCATTGCGAAAGCCCAATCATCGTAATGTTCACGGCCTAACAACTTTGGCACTGTAGACATGTAATTAGCTGCCATTTTGAACCTTAACACTCACTAGTATACAACGTTTATCTATTTTCCAACGGAAAAATGGTATTGGTCACCATAACCTGTTAAAATTTTTAAATAAAACGAACCAGTAAAGTATCCAGTTAAGAATAACATTATTTTGTTCCAAAAGTAAATACAATTGACTGTTTACATTATACCAACCTTAACTTACTGTAAATGACATAATAGCCCTAATATTGAAATTTTGTTTAATTGATATCAATATTTCAACACATATTTCTAAGTTAAATTTTAAACTTCTTGTATGGGAATGAATAACCATCCAAAATTTGGAAGACTTATACCAAAGCTTGCTTTAACTTATTTCAAAGCTTGTTTCAATTATGATGTTGTTTTGCGATAGATTTAATAATTTATATGATATTTATAGTATGTATTGTTTTATAAACTTTTATTACTTTAGTTATATTTAAAAAATTACAGTCAAGTGATTATTCAAGTATAACCAACCCTAGAGTATTTAAATAATTTCTGGTAAATATTACTCCAAATGTTCCATCTACAGTCAAAACTCGTTTATTATTGTAAGTTTAATAAGTGATATGGTTTGTTTACCGGATCGAACTGGTTGACAGTAACATAGGTATTCCTTCACTTCAACTCTGAGCCTCAGCAGTATTGTCAAAATAGACAGGAGACACTGATAGCTAATTAAGATATTTCACTTACATATATAATGGACTCATAGATATTTCATGCACGCTTCTGGTTTAGGTGAATATAAATAAAATAATAGAAAGTCCTAAAAAATACATTTTAAAACGATCACGATTTAATTACGATTAGTTTATTTAACATTTTTGCACAATACAGAATAATGTTTTTTTAAGATCGTATAATAGAAACTTAACAAAAGCTAAATAAATATGCTAAAAGAAATTTATAAAAAAAAGTTAATTATTTTTATTAATTTGGTTACTATTTTGTTATTTTTTTTTTTTTTTTCAAAAAGCCGCATCAACCGTAAAAGGTTATTAGCGGAAGTTTATTACAATATATATGGTAGTGTACATATTATAAGGTTAGGTATCATAAAAATTTATCAACTAAAAGAAAAATTACATTTTTTGAAATAGGTTAATGTCCTTAAGATATTTGATCGTATTGGTTAAGTTGTAGTTGAATATATTTTTAAGTTGACCTGGTTCTTCAGAAATGTTGTTGGTGCTTCGTTCATATGAGTAAAGTGGACAGTCTGTAAGTATGTGTTGGACTGTTTTTTGGCATCTACAGTATGAGCTGCTATGGTAGCTGCTTCGTTAATAAGTGTTGATGGGTTAATGTTGTATGACCAATTCTTAGGCGATTTATAACCACGTGTTCTCTTCTTTTTTCTGGAAGTTGGAGCCGGGCACCGATAGAGGGTTTAATTACTTTAAAATTTGAGTTAGTTGAATCCCAGCATCGCTGCCAAACTTCTGTACAGTATTGTTTGATATTAAGGTAGATATCTGTGACTGGAATTTGTTTGATAATATCGAGGCTTTCATTTGAGGTTCCTTTAACCGCTAAGGCGTCAACCTTTTCATTACCTGAAATACCTATATGTGATGGTATCCAGAGGAAGTGAATGTTTACATTTTTGTTTTGTAAGTAATGAAGCATAGATTTTATGTTTTGGATGATTTTATGTGTTGGATAGACTTGTTTGATTCTTTGGAGTACAGATAATGAATCTGAGATAAACAAAAGATTAGTATCTGTATATTTTTGACAAAATTCAAGTGCTTTTAAAATTGTAATAGCTTCAACAGTAAATAAGCTGCGAAAAGTAGGTATTCGTATAGCATATTCGATATCATCTGTTAAAAAGGCTGCGGCACAGCCATTTTTGGGTTTTGATGCGTCGGTGAAAATCTTAACATAATTATCATATTTTGATAGAATTTCTTTATATAATGTACGAACGAGGGTAAGATTTGTGGTATTCTTTGGGTAAGCTACTAGAGATGTATTAATAGTAGGAGTATTAATTGTCCAGGGGGGTTCAGTTGGGTATGTAGATAGCGAGTATGTCAACAAATTGGTATTATATCCACAATTCATTACAAGTTCTTTAAAGGTTAAATATCTTGATTGTCTGTTACTTTTATGAGTGGTGTTATTTGTATGTAGGAGTAGGTAGTTAGGGTTGTTAATATTACTATATAGTTTAGCAGCATATGTTAGTGTGGTATATTGTCTTCTTATAAACAAAGGTGGTTCATTTAGTGCAGCTTGAAGACTTGCCACCGGACTAGTACGGAAGGCGATCAGCACAAGTCTCAAAGATGCACTTTGGATAACGTCTAAGACTTTAAGAACTTTTTTACTAGCAGTAGAATAGCACATTGCACCGTAATCTAATTTACTACGGATTTTGGTATGGAGGTCGGTAGCTGGTTTTTTTCTAGAAAATAAACTAATCTATTATTTAAGATTTTTTCAAGTAATTTACAAATATTATTCGTAAGAGAAATTGGTCGGTAAGAAGAGCGGTCAGTTTTTGTTTTATATGGTTTTAAAATGGGGATGATTATAGATTGACACCAGATTATAGGAAAGGTTTTTTAATGAAAATCTGATTAAATATATCTAGAAGGATTAGTTTACCTGAGAGTGGGAGGTTTTTTATAAAAATATTTGGAATATCATCAGGGCCTGGAGAAGTATTTTTTGATTTTTGTAAAGCCTCTTCAAAAACTTGGTATGTGATAGGCAAATTTAATTGATCATTATTGTCTGTTATTCGGATATTTTCTTTTTCATTCTCACATTTAAAATTTAAAAATTCAATGTTAAAATTTGTATTGCTAGAATTTGTTTTATATACTTTTGCCAGTGTATCACAGATTTCTTGTTTAGATGTTATTAAATTATTACGTAGGGTTACTAGGGTAAGTAGGGTACTAATTTGAGTTGAATTATGTTCTCCTGTTAGTGTGCGTACCTTGTTCCATATAACTGGCCTCGGAGTTGATGAATTAATCGATGAAACATATCGCATCTACGTTTCTTTTTTACTTTGTTAAATCAGATATTTAGTTTTACCTCTCAAACTTTTAAAATTAAGAAGATTTTCAGAAGTTTTATGTTTTTTTAGAATATTAAATGCATTTTTGCTAGCTTTCATAGTAGCAGCTATCTCTTGGTTCCACCAAGGAACGGGTTTTCTTTTACATAATTTGGTTTTTCTATGGATATATTAGCAGCTTTTATAATGATATCATTAAAATATTGTATGCTAGTATCTATATTTTCTTCTGGAGTATGATTAAGAGATTTAAAAAGTCAAGAGACACATTGGAACTTTGCAGGTTGACGGAGATTAAAATTTTAAATAAACAAAATAATTTTAATAAAAAACTCAACGCCTAAAATGCGTGGTATAACAATAGACATAACATTTTAAATAATAAAGTGACACCAAAGTATGTATAAATTACGATATTTATGATAAAATAATAGTGGCCCTTTATAGTTTCGGTATAAATAAAATTCACAATAATTTAACTCCCAGTACACATTTCTTTTCAAACTGTATTACCGCTTTGGGAAATAAGATAATATTGGATAAATATAAAGAAACATACTATAAAAGCGGAAAACATATCGCATACGCATTTCCTTTGCGTTATATTTTCCGCCAAGTCACCTGAGTATTTCCGTCCTTACTTCTATTTCAGTCCAATTTAATATTCTTTTTGCTGCCACCCCTGTGCAAATTTCCAATATTCCTCAGGGAAAGTGGTTTCCTTGTTGTTAGGTATCTGTTTGCGGATGGGAGCTTTTCTTTTATTTATATTTATTTTTTTTAAGGAAGCAAATATTTTGGAAAACTTTAAAGTAGATTTTTAGAGGTTGTAATAAATTGGTATTTGTTGGAGCAACCCCAAATCTTCTAATATGGGAGATTTAGCACTTAAATAGCTGCAATACAATATTTTCCAGAACACATTAAAAATAAAATTTCTGAAAAATGTAAAAAAGGTAACATAACAAATTTATTTTAAGATGCGATTTAACAACAAAAGTTAAACCTAAGGCTAAATGAAGAAACGTTAAATATACCCTGCGGTCCATATGTATGGAATAAATTCATTTTTAGCGTTATTATGTACTATGTGAAAAAAACCTGAAACAGGTCGATTTTTATTCCTAAATTGACAATTTACAATATGAAAATATTATCCCCGTACAGCACAACCTTTGAATTATAATTACCCCCTCGAAAATTTTAAATAACAAAGGGAGTCGTGTGGCACCTTCTGATTTAAGTCCTCTGCTTAGCAATATAAAGTTTTTTTAGTTTGTGCAATCATAAGTGAGAAAATTGATTTTTACAATTAAATTAAATGTTCAACTTGACCACCATTATTCACTTCTTGACAATCACCGAGGCGATTTTGGAATTCTCCTACAACATTTTGTATGACCTCAAGGGTTATTTTGTTAATTTCTTTCGTTATCCTAACTTTTAAATCAGAAATATTGCCTGGTCTATTAAAATATACTTTAGAAATAATCAGGTATTATCAGGTAAATCAGGTAATAATCAGGAAAAAACTTTGAAGATAATAAAATATTAGTCAAAAAGACAAATAAACAATTAATATGAATCTAGTAGGCTGCTGTCATTTAGGTATTTAAAGTTACTACAAGACGTCAGTATAATATTTGTGTGCGTATAAAATCGTTACGAATCGAATTTTCGAATCGATATTTTATTTTTCTATGTTTGTTTTACTATGTTTTATTGGCAGCTGATATAGGTACTTTTATTTATTTACTTTTCATTTAATGTCTGTATTTTATTAGGTATGTTTCATGTTATTTTCAATTTAAACCGGTTTAGAGTAAATATGATGACTAGAAACAAATTGATCGAAAGTAGTGAATCAAGGTAAAAACCAACTGTTCCCATTGTGGCGCTAGTCCTGTGACGCTCTCCTCAGCATTTTACTATAGAGAAAAAAAAATGAAATGCAACGCCAGTATTAAAGCTTCGCTTAAACAAAAAAAAACTAATAGAGAATTATTTAAATTTGAAAAAGATCTTCACCTGAATAAAAAATATCGTCGGGTTACAAGCAAAATGCACTAAGTCAAAAAAGTGGCTTTTGAGTTATTGCATTTTTAAATTTGACTCATCTTCTTATTCATAATTTAAGGATCCGCGTTAGTTTTTTTAATAAAATCTCCACTCTGTATATCTTCACACATGTTTTAAGAACAATCTTTTATAAAAAAAAATATTAAATCTAATAAAGGAAGAACTATAATAAACTAGTTTTTGTTAACCTCGCAATGACTTAATGTGTTTTACCTGAAACTGAAAAATTAATGTATTTTTCTTGTACTTTTATAATCGCATTGTTGACTTATTCGTACTTTAAAGTTTGGTCTTATAGAAAGTACTTAAATACCCTCATAGAAAATTAGTGAAAAAAATTAAAAAACGATTTTTTATTAAGTAAAATAATGATAGTATAAAATTATTTAAAATGTTGATATTTTAATTTATAGTATTTCTTCATCCTCTGAATCACTAAGAGATGATGGTTCGGCTGCATTGTCCCTTACTAAGGTTGAAGTTGGTAGACTCTCGTACCAACAGTGAAGAGCAGGAGGTACAATATTTTTTTTACAAAGTTTCACCAAGTCCCTTTTTTTTGCTTCAGAAATTGGCAACTGCTTAGTGTACAATTTAGGAATAGTTAGAATTTTTGAAACGTCCTCTTTAACATTTCTCTTGCTAAGGGTTTGTTTAAAATTAACATGTATACTTTTATACTCATCTGCAAAATTATATTTATATTGAATGACATTGGGCAACTGTTTTTGATACCTAAAACATTTCACGTTTAGCCAATTAACAGTATTTCCTTCAAAGTCTTTGTTTTTATTTATTATCATCATCTGAGCCAGTTTCTTCAAATCCAAAAATTCGTTATGTTCAATTTCTCTTGTTTTGTAAGCAGATTTATCACCTTTTCTGTTTTTTCTTGCCATTCTAAAGATATTCTCGTATTCATGTAGACTAAAAATATCTATTTTGTGCTTGGCGGTTTCGATGGAACTGTGCATAGAATCCACTCCCATGTAGGAATCCCTACTTGAATGTTCCGATTTTGGCCACCACACGTATCAGAGAAGATAGTTAAATGCATCACATTTTTTCTATTCTCTTTTAATGATTGTATATAAAGTGACAAACAGGTGCCAATTTCACAGCTACCCCTTTTTCCATTTACTTCTGTCCAAAAATAACAAAATGCGTCATTGGGTGGAGCAGATTCATAAATTGTAAAATTGTATAAGTTTAGTTTCCGTAAATAATAAAGCAAACTAATTTCAGATGTTGGAATATGTAACACACTTTGCATGTCACAGGAAATGGATATGAAACCATTTTCATCAGTTGCTCTCTGTTTGTCGGCTTCTTTTTCTTTCATAGCTGCATCCTTTCTTTCTAAATGCATCTGATACTTTTGTTCCAGCTTTGTCCTCTCCTCTGGAGCGGCCTTTTTATATTCGCTGCAAGTCATGCATTGATCCTTCTTTGGTTTGAAAAAGGAAAAATTATATTCCTTACAGAAGATTCGTCTGTAAGTAATGCTGCTTACTTTTGGCATATTATTTCTTTGGCAATCTTCTAAAAAGAGACCATGCATCTTTTTTATATTCAGATTTTTATCTAGGTAGAGTCTTTTTGTTGACTTCCTTGTATAGTGACTTTCCATCACTGGGAAACTCTCAATATGATTTTTCACTCTTAATCTAATTTCATCCGATGTTTTGTTGCACGGAATATGTTTACATCGATTGTCTTCACCTCCATATTCCCCACTCTGACTTTTATATTGAAATGCATTGATGATTGGTAAATTTGAAATACAGAGTGTTGCACAGAAAAACTTTTGGCATACTTGTATCTTATGATTGTTACTTAAAAAGTAGTTTTTAGCATTATTTCTTTGTTTGCTGTCATTGCCCTTTCTAGGTCTACGTGTTTTCACTTCTTTAGACAAAACGTTCATTAATATAAGTACGACATAATTCAGTACGATCCTCCGGTGAAAAATTGTTACTGCATTTATACCTGCAACGAGAGCAATCAACAGGTTTAGGTAGCTTTGGTGCCTGCGTTTTTCCTGTTCTGCTTTTATAAGGTAAACCTTCAATCTTCTTTTTTCTTTCTATGCTTCTTTTCCAAAGCGCTGGTTTCGCTTGGTTCCACCTTACTCGTTTCTCTTCTGTTATTGGGTTTTCTCTTTTTTGACCTGCAACGTTTTCATCTACTATCAAATTTTGTTCTTTCTTTAGACTCACCTCCCTTTCCGAACAATCACTTTCATTGTCTGACGAAACAGGCGGTATCCAGTCTCTATCTTTCATGGAATCATCGGAGTCGTACACATTCACTACTTCTTCATCCAATTGGGACGACACTTCTACTCGTGATGTGCAAGGAATTGGTAAACTGTGACGTATATCTAAAACACAATTGAATTTTATTGACAACAATACTAAAACTTACATAGAAGTAAAAAACTTCAATTTGTATAATGGCATAAAATTTTATTAAAAACTTTTTAAAAAAGTGTCGTCCTTAACTATCTTTAATAACTCTCTATTACTGAATGAAAGGTGAAAGTATTAAAATAATTAAAATAAAATTTTGCAACTTGCAACTGAAGCTATGACATCATAATAAGTAGTAGGAAAAATAAATTTAATTATAAAACAAAATGAGTGAGTGTTGTTTTAGAGTAATCGTAAGAATGTATATTGAAGGATGAACTATGAACGTAATAAAATGTTTTAAGAGAAATTAAAAAAAAATAGTTTACCTTTTGTAGTGTTGACAAGTGATCCAGGATCCACAGGTGTTAAAGTTGCAAAAGTTTTTTGATTTTCATTTCCATTATCATTATTTGATGGTAATATTTGAAGTATTTCTAAAATGAAATAATTTATTTTACTAACATTTGAATAAACTTTTGTAATCAAATCTAAACTAACAATAATAAACTATGTGACTCACCGTTCTCCAATTTTTTAACGTTGGCAAATATTTTGTCAATACGTTTCATAATGAACTTTTCGTTTCAAGTTCTGGGACACAACTGACTCATCAATAACCACACATAAAGCGAGGAAGAAATATTTTGCAAGCTGAAACTTGTATAAAAATTTTATACTAAATACTAAATCGTTTTTAACGGGAGTTTTAAAACCAAATTTAACCAGTAAAATCCACTATGTCAAATAATTGCCTTCAGCAAAATACACTAAGTCACTTAATGGATTTTGCCTGAACAAAAATTTGTTGTTAAAGACTTAGTGAATGTAAAATTTTATTGTTTTGTGTTGTCAAGGATGAGAAAATACTTAATGGATTTTGCTAGTACATAAAGTAAACAAATTGCAATATCAATATGTAATTAAGTCAAAAATGACAAAAACTGACTTAGTGTATTTTGCTTGTAACCCGACGATATGTGCAATTAAAAAATTCTTTTAAATTTAATTTAAAGCTTCTCTCATATAATTTTATATGCATTTCCAATTACTTTACAATCCTATATTTTTACATATTTCAAAAGAATATTACCCTGTTAAATTGTTTTAACGTAAAGGACTTTTACATTGTTTTGTTCAGCAACTTATTTTTGCACTATTTGTACTATATCACCTACAATAATTAATATCAGGAATAGCAAGCTCTGAGGTCTACTGTCTCTTTTTAGTAGCAATATTTTCAGAACTAATAAATGGTATACTCGTAGAATATGGCAAATTAATACATTTATATATCTTGTGCGTTAGCAGTAGACTTTGCCAATGCCCACAATTGATAATAGAGTGATGAACTCATTTAAAAATGGCTTAACGGATAAGAGTTTTTCTATTAATATATAAGTATTGCTAATGATAATATTAAATATTAGCGAACCTGATGTACAAGTAAGTTTTAGTGATTTTAGTACAGAAAAAGGGGTCATATAACAAATTAATTGATAACGAGCGCTGCTAAACGAGAAGGGCCCATCAATTTCCAATAGAGTTCGAAAAAGGAAATTTTTCTGTAGCCGACAAAACAACGAAAAGAAAGAACCGCGGAGAGGTAATTCCCAGGGCAATATTTCACAAGTGGCCTGCATTGTCAATAAGCTGGAAAATAAATTCGACAAGCTCAATATATTTTTAATACGGCCATTGATTCCTGACATCCCTAATACATTAATGCCCGGAAAGCTTATTTTTTACACTGTTATAGAGAATTTCTTTAGTTTTTTATTGCGGGCTTACTTTCGCTTTCGATGCGGAATTAATAAGGCAAGAGATTTTGGCCTTATATGATATGGTATAAATATTAAAGCTTTAGGATTCCTTTAGATCAGTTGAATTCCAACTGGATTTTAGACAAGATTTTCTTAAGTATTAAATTTAATTTGTGTTATAAGAATATAAAAATTATGTATATAGACGCTATCATTTAGAAGTCATTTCGACAATTGTATAAAGCTGCTTTCAAATTTCGTTAAATACTCCTCTAATCTACTAATTAACTTGATTTGTATTATTTTCCTCCGTTTTTTTTTTAATGATTTAAACTATCTATAAAACTAGATTTTAAAAAACTATAGAACAACCTGAAATCAAAAATTTCATAGTTGTTTTTTGTAGCAAAATTTTCGAATTTTTTGTTATACCATATACTACACCGCAGAATTTGGAGTACTAGTATGGACAAATTCTGCTCACGCTAACAATAACGATGTGGTCGTCAATAAAACAGTCTGGTTACAATATCGTGTTGCCTGATACCTCTCCATTGATCTGCTGACCAAAACATCTCCTCCACCAGTTCCGTAACTGATTGCACTCTACTTCCTACCTCTCTCTCAAGCAGGCTCCTCTCATCTATTCATCTATCGCATACCAATAGAGTGTGTGAAACAGTGTCCGATATTTTACAGTACAGGCATGTGCCAAATCTGTACAGGTATGCCCTGAAGCAACCATGTTCTGTGAGCATCTGCATCAGAAAGTAATCCAAACGCCGATGCCCGCAGTCTATCCATCTTCTCAGATTAGGAATCAATGACTTCATACACTGCGCCACCCCTAACATCTCGTCCTATTCCTCTTGCCACACCATTATCGAATTTTACCTTTCTTGTTTTTAAACCGTCTATAACTATCTCATATTTCTTCTCTCGAGTACTCTTCCCTTTTCCTTCACTAGCATATGCATCGGAATACACTTGGTAATAACTCTTAGCGCCTGGACAGAGACTGTTCTGTATGCACATGCCACTCCCAATTAACTCACATAGGCACAGCGTAGAAGACGATCGATTACACAACAGAAGGAAGGGTCCTCCTCCTCTCAGTTTTGGGCCTTCCGATGTTAGGCGTGATACTTTCCAACCTGGCAAATCTCACCGCAGCTTTTTAAGTAACCGCCATTGCGTTCTCCCCTTACCTTCCGTTTTGTCTCAGAGTCACCCCTAAATACCTCACGGCATTTCTTTGGAACCACTCCCTTTCCTGCACATTCGAATGTTAATCTACCCCTTTCTAATCCCTTTTCCTTAATCCCCTGAGAAGTATAATATTAGCACGTGGTATTTGTGTGTATCAAGGTATAAAAAAAATGCTTATTAAAAGCTTAAAACTTTTATTTTAAGGAAGATCTTTTCGGAATTAAATCATACCATCATCAGTTTACTAGAAGAGAGAGTAAAAATACCAATATTAAATAACACGTAAGTTAAAATTTAAATATATAGAAAGAACACGTTGCTTTTTTACTACTTACATAAAAAGTTATTAAAAAAACATTGTTTGGCCACAGAAAAATGTATTGTTACGGGACGGGTGTCCTTCCAATGTTTTTCTTTGGCCAAACAATGTTTTTTTAACAACTTTTTATGTAAGTAGTAAAAAACCAACGTGTTCTTTCAATATATTTAAATTTTAACTTACGTGTTTTTTAATATTGGTATTTTTACACTCTCTTCTCAAACTGATGATGGAATAATTTAATTCCGAAAAGATCTTCTTTAAAATAAAAGTTTTAAGCTTTTAATAAGCATTTTTTAAACCTTGATACACACGAACACCACGTGCTTTGTATTCAACAGGTATACTAGCCACTCCTGGATATCTCCACTTCATGGTTTTGTTTCAGTTTCACTTTTAAGTATAATCTTGGTCTTACCCACAGCCAGTTCTAGCTAATACTTATGTGACCCATGCTCACTGTAAAATAGTGTTCAAATATTAAAATTAAATGTATTTCCAAATATTAGTGCTTCGTTGTTTTGCCATTCATCATGGTCGATATTATCCTACAGGTCGAAATTTTCCGTTTTTTCCTCTTTCTACAAAAGTACGTTTTAAAAAAATTGGTTTTTGTATACAAAACCAATTGAAAAAACTAACGGATAATGTAGATAAAAAAATCCCGTGTTGGTTTTCTTATTACAAAGATTACCACTTAAAATTTTAATAGTGCTTAAGTGTTCGATATTCCTCACTCTCCCCTACATTTTACATTTATTTTACAAAATGGTGCTCGTTAGCGATTTTTAGTGATTGTGAATGAAATATATAGTGAAGTTGTAAAATAAACATTACGTTCAACAGTTCTCTTTGTTCTATTAAAAAATTATAGATTATTTGAACGTAAAGTACGTAATATTTTCCTTAGTAAAAGACAATCTTGTCTTAAAATAACTAACTTAATTTTAAAACTAGCTACGATTGCATTCTAATAAACAAAAATCCAGCTAGTAAAAACAGCTAGTTGTCACCGATTCAATAAACTCTTTTTAATATTCCATTCATTTCAGCAAATTCAATTTTCCTTCGTTTAGTTTCCAATTCCGTTTTCTCGGGATTGGAAGCATCTGATCCGCGACAATAGTCAATATTGTAAGGAAAATTTCATATGAGAGAAAACAGAATACAAAATAACACAATATAAGACGACATGCCGAAGCTCATTCTTCATGAATATAAGGCACAGAGATACGTTTGTAAGATATTGACTTCATTCTCGAGAAAATTACGCTATTGAGAATTTAAAATGAGTTTATAATAAATTGTTCTTAATTGGTTTTAAAATCCAAACCGAACATTGAGATCCAACCCGATCTTATTAACTCACGACATTTTTGGTTTAACGATAACCTAAATGCGCCAACCTCGTATAATTGAGTAAAATCGTTAACTGTTTCATAAACGAATGTACCTGATATAAATTTTATACACACCGACGCTTCGTAGTTTATTATTTAGACTGATAGGTTGAGTACGGTTTCTGAAATTTCGTATGTTTATTTTTACTATTAAACCAACCAACTTTTAATAATTAACTGCTTAAAAGGATAGCCGCTTTAAACGAATACAGATTTTGCAAAATTCAGTCAAAGAAATACCAACCAACTAATATACTAGTATACTATATGGTGTATATAGCCATTGAAGATAAACGTCTATAAAGTGGACTGTGGACTTTTGCCTTTTTTGGTATATTTTAAGCAGCTAAATCATACAATCTGGCGTACGTCTGGGCAGCGTTCTGGGCTTGTTTCTATATCTGATCTTTACAACAGATGTTCCAACCAACCAGTTTTTAGCTACTTTTGCCAATGACACGAGAATCTTGGCAGTGGATATCAACCCTAATATAACATCACAAAAAGTACAAAATCACCTAGACCGATTACAAAACTGTCGTAAGTAATGGCAGATCAATATCAATATTAGCAAATCAGTACAAATTACTTTTACAACAAGAAAATCTACATGTCCACAAGTTTCTATTAATAATATCTACTCCCAATTCCATAAAACCAGTTGGCAAATACTTGGGATTGCATCTGGATGAAAAACTTACATGGAAACCGTACAATCCATTCATACTTTAAAAATAAGGTCTATAATTGCATGTTTATACGATGGATTCGTATACGCACCTTTGGCCGAAACCATATTATATTTTTTTCATAGACTAAACAATCTGAAATTACGATCTCGTCAATAGTCAATACACTTCATTCACTATTTATAAAATTGCTGTGTGCTGTAAACGTTATATTTGCTTTTTTCTTGACTTAAATCAGTTTGAAAGTTTCCTTGTGTTTATTTGTTTTATATTCCATATAAGTTGAAATGAGGTAAGCTAAATTATTATCATATGAATGCGTGTATATAGTAGTAGTAGTGCATTTTTTTGTTTATTTTAGTAAATTCTCGAAATATGAAATAAAGAGGGCACTAACTACTAAAGAGTTAATGGCTTTGTTAGAAGAAGAGTCAGACTGTGAAAATGCTGACTCACTTGATGTGGTTTATGTGCCGCCGGAAACAGATGAAATTTTCGATGTAGAAGACATTAATGACAATATTATTGGTACAGAAGGAATAAAAACAGATATTGCAGGTACATATGAAATACAAGTGAATGGGAATTCTGACGATTCTGATGATGATATTCCTCTGAACCACAGATTAAAACGTCCAAAGAAAGAACCAGGCAAAAATAATAAATCCAAATTTGTCCCAAGTTGGGTAAAAACAGATACTCCTTCGTACTCGGCAGTAATTCAACATCAGTCTGATCGATATTTAGAAAATATAAAAGCCAACCATGGAGGCAAGTCACCTATTGAAGTTTTTTCACTCTTTTTTGATAAAGAAGTAAGTGAGAGCATTCGATATTTTACAAATATTTATGCATCGCAGAATATCCGTCACGATTTTGAAATGAATGATACAGATTTAAAAAAATTTATTGGCATATGTATATTATCTGGTTATCACACTCTGCCTCAAGTTGATATGTATTGGTCGAAGGATGAGGATAAAGAAGTGCACATTGTAAGAGAAAGCATGAGCCGACATACATTTCGTTCAATCAAACAGAACATACATTTGTCAGATAACACCTTACTGAATAAAAATGATAAATTTGCAAAATTGTCACCAATTTTTGAAATAATTAACCGAAAGTTTGCACAATTTGGAGTCTTTGCAAAAAATCTTTCCATTGACGAGGAAATGGTCCCTTATTTCGGGCGACATTCGTGCAAAATGTTCATCCGTGGAAAACCTGTTAGATTGTCAAACTCAGTATATGGACGTCCATCTAAATTTGCTTTACCAGATGAAACTAGATTCGACAATATTGGCCACATTATAAAAAGAGACGATAACAGTGCAAGAAGAAAATGTCGGATGTGCAAAAGTAATACTATTTATTTATGTAAAAAGTGTACCGTGCATCTACACCCCGAATGTTTCGAAAATTTTCATCTTAAAATTTAATTTACAGTTAAGATACAATATGTTCCTTTTTTAAAAATTGTATGCGTATTCGGCCAAAGGTGCGTATACGCACCCACCTGTTTTTCCTTTCATGAGAAAAAAAAGTTCTTTTTGGTTGTAAATTAGTCTTAATTTATGTGTTTTTAATCCAATCTAATAAATCAATTGTCAAATTTCTCTTTGTTTATTGTCTCGGCCCTTAATGGGTTAAAATTAAACAACTAGATCTTTAACTAAAAAGTATTAACTGGTTATTTTACAAAAGGTTTTAGTTATCTCTTGAAAATAAACTGATTCTGTACCAACTGTACTTCAACCATTTGTCGAATGAAAATTGAAGAGAGTATGGCCAGCAGACTTACCGCAATAATACGCAATAAAACCGGTACCTTAGAAAACATTGGACGGTACCTAACTGACGTTAATTTACTTACAGACTATTTACTAATTACTCTACGTAGAGAGTAGATTGTAAATATGCAATTAAAAAAAAATAAATTAAGCAGCTCAAGAATTAAATTTATAATATTTTTTATCTATTTTATAAATAATTTGCCTCCAAGAGATTATATTTATGAAATTCAAAGAAATTTGTTCAAATATAGCGACAAAATTCATGAAAAATCCGAACAAAAAGAATGCTTTTGAAAAGAATTATCACATGTAGGGACATAAGTATGTTGAAAGAGATCTTAATACAAAGTAGGGAAAAGTGATCACCAATATACATTAGTAATAGAAAAACACGGAAAATTAACAAGAAATAACAATGGCAGAATACTACTTGATTATATATCTATTATATTGATAGTGAAATTCACACTGAGAGTGCAGCACGGTTATGTTAGAAATGCGTATTTGTCAAATACGCAGTGTCCTTGGCAGCACAAATGGTCCCGTACAGAACCGCACAAACATCTTTTCGGCCAGGCTCTATTACGAGTAAAATTACCTTTTTTGGTTATAATTAATAATGCTTCTTCTTCTTTTTCCTCTTTATAAGCAATTCTGCTTGTTTATTGGCGAATTATTACCTCTATGGAAGGTTGTTACTCCAACTTTTGCGCGGGCGTCCCATACTTCTGCTGATTGGAGGAACAGAAGAAGAGATAGATGAACTTCCTATGTGACATTTTATAATTAAATCACAATCATTTTGTTCTAAAAAGAACAGAGTTTAATTAGTAGTAACTAATAAAAACCAATCTTAAGTTTCAACACCGCACCTGTCAAATAAGTGTTATGAATTTTTACCAAAATGTCACCTTCGTTTGATTGCAGTTAAGGTGTGATCCGGACAAGTGTGCTTTATAAGAACGCTTTATAATCCACATATACAAATTAAAAGAAACCGTTTTTGGTGTATTTCTTTAAGTTAACAGTAATAGAAATCTTCAAATATTATTTCTATGCGTAAATAATAATATTTTTCTAGTGGCTGTGATTCCAGTAGACTTGGCTAAAAGATTCTAAGATAGAACAGACCTACAACCTACAACTTAAATATTTTGTGTTGGTATCATGTGACGTCACTTACCATAATGCGGATGACGTGCATCGGGATTTATACGTTACCAACTGTACATGTTTAATATTTTGCGTATACAAAATAAATGTAATTTTAATAATTAGATGATATATTTATTACAAATATTGGATTACAAATCAAAAATGATTAAAAAATTGTAATCAAGTTTTAAATAATACTACAATTTTTTTTAAAAATGTTATTCTTTCATTCTGTAAACACACACTAGCTATTATCTGTTACAAACAACACAACATTTGTGCACAATTTCCTGGGTTTTTCACGTTGTAAACTAGTAATTTATAAAAGAGGCTTACAAATATTACATTTATGTTTAAATCTAAAGTAGTTAAATAGGTAAAAGAAATAAATTAGACTTACTCACAATCAATTTAATTTTACTAGCCAAAATGACCGGTTTCGCTTTCTAAAATTTGTAAAGCATCTTCAGGTCAAGCGGAACAAAGTAAATAAAATGCTGAAATTATAAAAAGCTCATATAAGGGTTAAAGATATAGATCAAAAAAGTTATAGTAATTATGCCAATATTACATGTCTGTGTTTATTAATATGCATAAAATTGATTTAGCAGACAAAGTAACAACCCACAAATTGTTAAGAGATAATCTATTGACTTGTAATAAAATTGTGATAAATTGTAATAAATTAGAAATAAACAAAATACTACTTACCAAAAATCAATAGATTATCTCTTACCAATTTGTGGGTTGTTACCTTGTCTGATAAATCAATTTTATGCATATTAATAAACACAGACATGTAATATTGGCATAATTACTATAACTTTTTTTATTTATATTTCATTTTATATTTTATTAGACAGCACCCTAATATGGGCTTTTTATAATTTTAGCATTTAATTTACTTTGTACCACTTGACCTGAAGATGCTTTGCAAATTTTTAAAAGAGAATCCGGTCGTTTTGGGTAGTAAAATTAATTTGATTGTAAGTCTAATTTATTTCTTTTACCTATTTGAAATGTACTCACACAAGCAACACATTCATGATCTAAAGTAGTTAATTTAAAGTAGTTCACCACAGCGAAATGTTCGGTTTACATCTAAACATTTCCAAAACTAAAACTTTAGTATTTTCAAAAACACCATTAAACGTACATGTGTATGCCAAAGGTCAAATAATAGAACAGGTAAATTCCATAAAATATTTGGGAGTAGATATCAATAGTCAGTGTAATCAAGACGAAGAAGACGTCAGAAGACAAAGAATATCCTGGCTTAAGAACTTAAGGGAATGGTTTAAATGCAGTAGTGTAGAACTTTTTAGAGCGGCAGTCAACAGAATCTACATAGCCATGATGATTTCCAACCTTCGATAGAAGATGGAACTTAAAGGAGAAGAAATGTAATCAAAAAAAATCCTATCAAGAATCGAACAAGCAAGAAAAGCACTCATGAGCATGAAAACATTTTTACAAGATCAGACCTTAGTCTGCAGCTTAGAATCCGAATGATCAGATGTTACGTTTTCTCAGTCTTACTATATGGCTGTGAAAGTTGGACAATGGATTCTGAAATAGAAGTTACTAATGAAGAATAGAGTTACTAATGTTGAGGTACTTCGTCGCATGTGTAAACAAAAAGAATTACTAAGAATAATCAAAGAGAGGAAAATGCAATACTTGGGTCATGAGTTGAGAGGCGAAAGATACGAATTACTTCAAGTTATACTGGAAGGACAAATACAGGGCAAAAGATCAGTAGGAAGACGCCAGAACTCGTGGCTGAAAAACCCGAGGAAATGGTTCGACCGCTCATCCGCAGAAATCTTTCGCGCAGCAGTTTCCAAAACTACAATTGCCATTTGGATCGCCAACCTTCGAAAGGAGACGGCGCCATGACAAGAAGAAGATGTTTAAATCCTACTTTGTAATTGGCAGGCACTGTTTTTCGACTGCATTGTTTAATTTTTATATCTATATAGAAATAATATTTATTAAGACTTGCTGTGTTGCTGTATTACTTGTCTTGTGAACCTGCTCTAACCATTTTTATTTAATTTTTATGTGTTACCGAATGTATATTAATTGATTTCAATCATATAAGAACTCAAATTTCTTTATAATGTTAAAATTGTATTAAGTACTTTGTTTTTGTATTAATATATGCTACTAACATACAAAATATTTTGGTCAAAGTTTAAACAATTTTAAAACAGTATTTTCATTGTTTATTATCACGTCAAACATTAAATAGTTAAATCACAGCTTTACACTATTTTCCATACTGATTTTTGTTTTTTTCGATCCACAAAATTTGTTCGCTATAATATAGCAAAAATCGTAGAGAGTAAATTTTGAATGTAAATTAGCAAATCAACTGGAATATCTGTGCATGAGGTTAACGAAAACGTGTTATTTAAATTTTCCGCTTTGTTACACAAAAAATTCATTTTGTCTTCGGTATAATCACGTACAGCGTGCAACGTAGTAGAATTTTTTTACTTCTAAATGGATACAGTGTCGTAGTTGAAATTTTTATATTATTTTTTGTGGCTTTAATAAATACTGCTTATAGACTTATGCCAAACCAAAACTGGACTGGACTGGACTTAAGACCCGACTGTGAATTCATTGAATATATACTTACAATATTGTTAAGTTCGTTTAACTTTTAAGTGGTCGCGTAGTCCAAATGGTGCCAATGTAGGTTTAGATGACTGCATCTTAAAAAAACAATAATAATTAATTGTCTAATCATCCAATTATTCCTCTATTTAAACATGGTAATAAAGTGGTACTATTGTAGCATTTTCGTTTCATCTTTTATATCATAAAACACCGAAAAATATTCTTAATCTTTTTGCTTGTCTTTGATTGGTCTTTAAACATTTTCGAGTCGGTTTACAATAAACAAATTGTTCTTTCGATTAATCTTGATTCTGCTTATTAGATATTTACGCAGGTACTAAACAATAATTTTTCCGCTGATGCGGGCAAGATGATTTTGAAGATGATATCACTTAGCGAGGGAGCGCCATAAAAAGCAAACGTTTTTAAGTAAGAATTGGATCATCGAGATTTCGATGTATTTCTTTTTCGTAATGTTTTAGAACAACCGGCAAAGTTTTCGCTTAATTCCATGTGTGTAGTGAGAAGAAGGTGTGATCGTGTCAAGAGATTTGATAACAGCGTCGTAGGGCTAAGTAAGCCGACATGGCTTTAAGTGGAAAATAGGCAGTCGATATTGAAAAATCACATATTGTTATCATTCAGGGTAACCTGAAGTCCAGTTTTGGTATCTGATTTGATTTCTCCCAGGATTTGTCCAGCCTCAATTTTGCGTCTTCCATGGCTCGGATCTAGATCATGTAAAGTTAGTGGAACAGTGTTTTTGTATTTAAATCTAAGGTAACAAACGGTTTTAATAATTTAAAAGAAATAACCAGCCAGTGGAGCGATTAGTTTTTTAAAATGTTTCTAAATAAAAAGATCAATTTGAGCAGTTTATAAATGAATCTTAGTTTTATTTATCAGCAAATTGTAGTTTAGTTTACAATTAGTCTCTGAACAGGCTTCTTAGAAAGAAAAGAATAAAAGTGTAAATTTTGAGCCAAAACCTGGTCCCAGAAATGAAATAAAAATTTTTTCGCTTAATAGCCACTTGAAATACTTCATACACGTTATATTTTTTCGTGATAAAAAAAGTCTAGTAGAGTAATTTTTGTAATTTTTTTATTATTGGAATTATTGATTATAATGAATATCACATGTTAAATTAGGTGTTAGACCTCGATCTTGTTGGCAACAGCTTATAATAATGTCTATACAATATTTTGTAAAGACATTATAAGGTATTTTTTACAATTTGGGTGCTTGTTTTTACTCTAGGATTATCAAATTCTGTTTTGTGTATTTTATGGTATATTTTTGAGTAAAAACTATATCGTAATTGGGGTTAAGTACGTGAATTGAACAAAAAATTGATTTGTGTTTATGTGTATTGTGTGTTGCATATGTATTGTAAATAAGATTTTAGATGATGTTTTTCGACCTCCCATTACTTCCGCTATTGTTGGTATATTTTTGTTGTTTACTTCTTCTTTAAGTATTGACAACCAAAGCCTGCTCGATTCTGATAATGGGTTTGCTACACTTTTTTCTTTCTTGAGTAGGATGAGGGCTGCATCTTTGACTTTTCTCTTTTTTATTTCTGCTTTTTTCCTGATTATATGCATTCTTCCATTATGGTGTATGCTCGTTGTCCCGGGCTTGTCTCTGTTCTTGATGTATATTTTATGCTCGTTTATCCTGACATTAAGTGGCCCTACTGTTTCTCCTACGTAGAAATTGTTACATTTACAAGGTATTGTATAGATCCAGTTTTTTTATCTTTCTTGTGCGTTGTTGGGTTTGGTTTTGGAAAGTACTCAGTGTGTTGTTTGTTATAAAAGTTGTTGAGTACTTGTTGTCCTTTACATATGATATTGTTGTCATCTTTGAGTCCATTTTTTTAGTGTTTCTAAGTAGTTTGTTGTGTTGTGTTGATTTCTTTTTTTAATCTTGTGGGAATTCCTTTATAAATGACAATTTGTAGTTATTTTTAGTCAGAACCTTGGTATACAGGTTTTTCTTTCATGAAATACATTTTCTTTAGAGCAGCTGCTTCAGGATGAAGTTTACGTTATGGTTGGAGTGATAGTTTAAATTCTCCACTTTATTAACTTTTTGGAATTTTGTCACTGCACATCCAGAAATCGCGTCTTTTTATTTTTTTTGAGCTAGTGTGCAATAATCAATATGGCTGGATTATTAAAGAAAAAGTGTACCTGTCTTTGACCTGTTAATGTTGACCTCTTGTTGATAAGCTTGTCTCCACTACTTTAATCTTCGCTCCAATTTATTTGATGTATTCATTACACAGCATTACGGTATCAAAAAACTTATACAAAAGTGATATAATTATTATTGAGATCTAATTTAGCTCTATTTATACGATTAGTTAATGTTTTCTATCTACATCACAGAACAACACTATTGTTATTTCGTCCAACATATCTACAATCTTCACATACTCCACAGGAACTTGTTTTTATTTAGGGTTCAGCACAAAATAATGTATATTGCTCATACCCAAAGAATGGTATATAAACTTTTGTCTTTTTTTTTATTAATTGGCTACCCTATTAGATGAGTTTTTGTAATTCAATGATATTGATATAAATAAATTAAAACTTACAAATTTTCTGTGAAGGTCTTGTTTACCGGGTTTATATTTTAGTTTTCCATCATTTAAATATATTAATGTCAAGGAAAGAAGACAATAAGAAAAATATTTTAGAAAATTAACCTTCTGACAGGCAAGATCGTAAAAATTATTTGTTAAAGTTTCTTTTTCCAGTAAATTGACAAAAGTAATTTATTTTTAAACTCTCTGCTAAAAATCTTGTCTAGAATGAGTAAAAGGTGAGAAATAGTGAAGACCGTCTATAGACGGTCTTGTTGGGTTATGAGTAAAAAACAACTTTGGTAGACGTTTATTATAAAACGTCTATATTATATTAAGAGAAATGAGTATAAAACATGTTATTTTTGATGGTGGTAATCCCAAACACAATTTTTGTCGACTGTTCCTCATAAGTGAAGGTCACATTTCAAACAGACAAGCTGCGTATCAGATTTTCTACAGAGCTTACTCCTTTTCTTGCCTTTTCTATTTACTCAAACTGGAAAATGGTTTTCACCATCAAAACGTACATCCGCAACTTGATAAACCGCTCTTTTTTCAACACCAGATGAACTAGTTTTACCAGAAGAACCAGGTTCACCATTTTGAGCTGATGATGGTTGACATACATTTCGTTTTTCCTTGAAAGAAACAAGGCCATATTCTATCTATCACGGAATTCTAAAAGAGATAAAAGCCTCTTTTCTTCGCAACATTCACTGAAATGATTAGCCTCTTCGGTACGCATACGTTTATATAGTTTATTAATGCGTTTGTGGCGGCCATGTCGACAAAATGATAGAATATCCAAATCATAATATTTTTCTTTTAGCTCGAATGTGATTCATCCATCAAATCGACTTTACCCATGTGAGCATTATGTTCACGTATGATTTGTGGACAAAATTACCTTTGATGTGTTTTCTTACTGCTTGCTTCTTCTCATACCGAGGTACTTTAGCTTTTTGTTGATTTGGAGTGGTTCTTATAAAAGGTTTAATGCTAACATATATCGAAGCAAGGCAAACACATTTGTTTTCCTTTCATAATACAGAGCTTACGTCAATTCCATAACTTAACGTCATGTATTCTGTGGAAAACCCTCTACTTTCTTTATTTACTTTACTATCAGTCGGCAGATTACATGCTGGGATACGATATACTACAAATATAAAATTAAAACACGTATTTTTTTGAATAATAGAAACTAAGGAAAATTTAATTACCTCTTTCTGTACCTAAACTATAAATACCTCTTGCACGTAAATATACCAAAAGTGGAAGTGAAGTATTGAAGTTGTTAAAATACAAGATGTGAAGCACGAAATTAGCAATCGTGTGTGATAAACGTCACTATCTTCACTACTATAAATGCAGTCGTTCATTAAACATTTTTTCCAAATTGATTTTTTTCATATGATTTCGATTTATACGATGCCTCTATCACAAAAAAGAAAAATAATCGAACAACAGGAAAATAAGCGTGTTGCTAAATACAAAAAGATAACAAAATTTCATACTAAAATAAAGGGAGTGTTACAGCAGTCCATTAAATGATTCTGGAATTTACTTTATTGATGGTAATAATAAATAAAAATCGATCTAGTTTTAACAGCTTATGTGTGATATCTGTTTTTTATTAATATTTTGTTGTTGTTATACATAATAAGCTACAATTTAAATTAGTTTTAAAATATATTTGTGAGTTATTACTTTATAAATTTTACACAATAATCATTAATGTCAATAATTAGGTGAATTTCAAGATACGCCACTGTGTGGCAGTAATGCCTGCAAACCATAACCCTTTTATCGTCATATAATGGATAATGCCAGTTTCTTTCCTTTTGGAAAAAGCTATCCCTTTGTGGATGTAATTAGGTTGGGATAGGAATAGAATTACAGTGTCCTGTTTTCGCGTGAAACGAAGAATCTTTTTAAAATTTTTTATTTCGTATGAAGAAATCGGAAATTGGACGGGAAAGAGGATGAACATGAATAAAATATTTTATGTTTCGTCTTTATTTTACACAGTATCCATTAAAAGGTACAATTTCTATTTAGAATCATGCTTTACTAAAAACGCAGATGTTTATTATTATTTGTTTCGCATCAATTCGCAATTAGTTATGATTTTTAGCGACATATTTATTTAGGTTACAATTTCTTAAATAGGTAAGTGATACGATACTAATAATTGATTATTAAATTTATTTTGTCAAAAAGTTTGTCAATAAATATATTTTATCTTAAATCAATTTTGATTAAATGAAAACTATTGTATTGAAACTTGTATTACATCTATATGGATTGATTTTTAATCGAAAAAATATGAAGACGAAATTTAAGAGAAAATAAAAAATGAGAGACGAGAACACCTATTCAAATTTACTTCCAAATAAAAGTTAGTAGTCACCAATACATTCTTCAAACTACCACACAAACTATAAATTAGATTGACAATATTTTAATTAAGGAAAAATTCAAAAATTTAAACGATAAGTTATTAAACATAAATACAAGATAATACTTTTTTTTTTATTTAAAGGCAGCCGCATCAACCATATTGGTTATTAGCGGATGAATTTAATACAAACAATAATGATTACAAATAACAAATAAATAACATACTTATATGTGGTTCAATATGTTACAGTCTCTTAAAAATTTCACATTTTCACTGGTACACTCACTAAAAATGTCCCTTATAACTGATGGAATTTTATTAGTTAGTCTTTCAGCACTATATTTGGGACACTCCGTTAATACGTGTTTCACTGTTAACGGCACGTCACAACTCGTACATTTTGGTTGAGGTTCCTTCTTCATGAGATATTCATGTGTGAGTTTGCTGTGTCCTAATCGGAGCCTGGTTAATACAACCTGAAGGAAACGGCTAGGGGCGTTGTTAGTCCATCGTCTAAAATGTGGTTTAATTTCTTTTAACTTTGAGGATTTTTCTTCCTAACATTCAGTCCAATTACATATCAGCTTTTGTTTAAAGTACGGATTGAGATCTTTTGCTAATGGTTTTATTATAAGTCTGATAATCCTTGTTATCTTTGATGATCCTTGTGGTGTTCCATTGTCTTGAGACTTAATACTAGAAAGTTCTCCATTACTACGTACTGAGAATTTGCGTTCATTTAGAAAGTTATTCAAAAATGCCAACATGTTTCCTTGAATTCCCCAAGTCTGCAGCTTTGTTAATATTTTGTGTCGCCATGCTAAGTCAAATGCTTTGTGGATGTCAAAGTAAACAGCTACGCATTTCTGTTTGTTACAGAACGCTTTATTAATTTGACTTTCTAAATGTAAAACATTGTCTATAGTAGATCTCAAAGGACGAAATCCAGCTTGTTCCGGTATAAGTAAATTGTGATGTTCCAAATGCCACATAAGTCTATTATTTATTATTTTCTCTAGCAGTTTGCAAGTAGAACATGTAAGTGATATTGGCCTATATGATTCTGCCGCTGCAGCTGGTTTGTTAGGTTTTAGTATGGGGATGACAATAGCTTGTCTCCATAAGTCAGGAAATTTTTGTTTACACCAGATTGTATTAAAAAGGTTCAATAGAAAGTCTAAAGCTTCGTTAGGTAACTGTTTTAAGAATATTGCGGGTATGTCATCTGGACCTGGTGATGTGTTTTTTAACATTTGGATTGTTTCTAATAGTTCAATATTCAAGTACAATTTTTTTGTTTTCATTAATTATGTTTCCATTTCGTTCTAGGTATTTTATTCCATTTTGTGTACTGACGCCAGATATCTTTTTAACTTTTTTCCATGTTGATGACATGTTTGTATTCCTGTTAATACTTTGAACGTATTTTTTTCAAGACTCTTTTTTGGATCTGGTAGTAATTAATTTTGCACATGCCCTTTTTTTCCTTAGCTCTATTAAGTTCTCATTGGTTTTATGTCTTTTAAAAGTATTTAAAGCTTTTTTACTTTGTTTTATTGCCAATTTACACTCTTCATTCCACCAGGGAACAACTTTGTTTTTTGTTATATACTTTGTTTTTCCCATTGGAATTGTGGCGGCTTCAGTGATTAAGTTAATAAACAATTTTAAAGTTAAGTTTATGTCTTCTTCTATTATAGGGATATTCGATATTTCTTCAGTAATTTTTGTTTTAAAAATGTTCCAGTTGGCTTGCTTAATTTTCCACTTTTGCAAAGGATTGGTTTTTGTTGTGGGGATGGAAATTTTTTTTACTATTATTGGATAATGATCACTTCCATATACATCGTCTACGGTTTGCCATGTGTGATTTAGTAACGTCGATGGGTCAGAAACAGACAAGTCAATAGCTGAAAAATTTCCAGTAGCTGCGTCAAAACGAGTTTTAGCTCCGTCGTTCATTATTGTTAAATTCATGCTAGTGATTACGTTTGCTAATAACTTTCCATTTTTAGTTGTTTTTTCGGAACCCCATAGAAGATTATGGCTGTTAAAGTTCCCAAGAATTAATTTTGGTGATGGAATTTGCATAATTAAGTCGGAAAGTTCATTTCCTTGGATATTTTGGCTCATGGGAATATAAATGTTACATATGTTGATTTTTTGATTAGTACATATTGTTACTGTTACTGCTATTGCTTCTAAGTTTGTATTAATTGTGATTCTATTTACTTGTAAATCGGTTTTAGCATATATCGCAACACCGCCACTAGCATGATTTGTCTGTCTATTTTGATAGTAAACATTATATGACTTCAAGTTATACGCATTGTTGCCTTTAAAATTAGTTTTTTGAAGACATATAATATCAGGTGAATATTTCCTAATAAGTACCTGAAATAAGGGTAGGCGAGTGTGAAAACTGTTTAAGTTCCACTGTAAAATATTATTATACATGAATTATATTTTTATTTAAATAATTAGTTTTGAGATATATCGCTGTCAGATGGACCAACATGTTCGACCAGTTGTTTAGTTAATTTTTTACTTAGTCTAGTACATTTAATTTTCATATTTCGATCTTCAGCCTGGGTATGTATTTCATTTATCATTTCTATAAGAGATGGAATATGTAGGGTATAGTCTTTAGCAATGCTTAATGCATCATTACTACCGTGAGTGTTCTCTAAAAAAATGTGGAACGCTTCACGATTTTGCGTGTCATCCTTGCGCAGGGGCCATGCTAATCTTCTCTGTATCGTTCCAATTTTAGTATATGTACCGCCGAAGCGAGTACACAAGACAATACTGAATATGAAAATGAGGAATAAATTCTATATAATATTTACCAAAGTTTCAAAATTACTAAAATCGTTAAACAAAGTTTATAAAGAAAAAAAATTAAAATTTTCTATCTATCTATATAAGGATTTTTACAGCTGTCGCCGCCTTCCTTTTTTCAACGTCTTCGGTCCTTTCTGTTCTGCCATTCTCCATCTCTAAGGTCTCGTCTTTTCATGGCCTCGTCCACTTCATCCCTCCATGATCTTCGGGGTCTACCTCTTTTCCTCCTTCCTATTGGGCTCCAATCCGAAATATTTGCTATCCACCTTGTATGATCTGTTCTTCTCACATGTCCATACCAAATTAAATGTTTTTCTTCGATGGAGCTGAGTATGTCTTGTTGTACTGCCATTCTTCGTTTTATCTCCTCATTTCTGATGCGATCCATTTTTGTCACTCTGCAGTTTCTTCTTATGAACTCCATTTCAGTTGCTGTGATTTTGGACCTGTTTCGTTTATTTATTACCCAATTCTCTGCTTCATAGGTCATTATACTGCGTACCAGGGTGTTATAAGTTCTCTTCTTTGTATTTCTGGTAATCTGTCTATCCCACAGTACCCCGTTCATTTGTATAATACATGTTCTTGTCTGTGCTAATCTGCTGGTTACCTCTTGCTCGGTGGTTCCATTTTTTTGAGAGTATGAATCCTAAATATTTGAATTTGTCATTAAATGAAATTTAATTCAAATTTTTTTTTATCAAAATTTTTTTAAATCTTAAACAACTTTGTGTGGTGGTATTATAAAAAAATATTAAATATTAGTAATATTAACTCTGCGTTGGTGTGGTGCCTAAAACTTACGTGTCTGGTGTGGCGGGGTGTGACATACCCCATAGCAAAATACGTCTTGAAAAACTCAATACTTGAGTATCTGCATCAAAAGTATATGCTTTATGTTTAAAATAGTGCGTACTATTAAAAACATTTTTTTTTTATTTATTTTGCTTCAACCACTTAGGGTTATTAGCATAAGAAAAATCCAAAAACTGATAAAGACATACATAGGCATATACAAAATATTAATTACATAATAATGTATACAATATATATTTTAAATATTGATGTATTGTATTAAATTTAATTAAAAAAGTTTATAAATTTCAAGAATTCTATCAAGTAAGCTACGTATTTAGATTCTCCTAGAAGTTCTTTTAATGTTTTTGGAATATGGTGATATAGTCTTTCAACTGAGTATATTGGACCGTCAATGAAAATGTGCTTCACTGTCACTTTACATTCACAAACAAAACACACTGGTTTCTCTTCTCTCTTCAACAAGTATTCATGTGTTGTAGAAGTGTGTCCCAATCTGAGACGTGTTATCAGGACTTGATATTGTCGCTTTAAAGGCCAAAAGTTCCATGGAAGGACGGAAGATTTTATTTCTATCAATTTAGTGCTGCTTTTTTTCCCGTAGATGAGTTTATTCTGTCATCATGTTGTAGTGTTGATAACAACAGAATATTTTTGTTTTTGTTTGGGATATAGGATATATATCATAATGTTATTTTGATAACTATTGTCTAGGACGGGACAGATTTTTGTTTTGGTTTAGAGTAGTGGCTATACCGCTCTGATGAGACCTAAAGAGGTCGAAATACGTATAAGCGGGTGTCGCTGCCCTTATCAAAACAAAAATCTAATACCGTCATTATGTTTTATTACTTTACTTCGGTTGGAGTACCAGAAACTGAATTCACTACGAATTTTGACCATGATGAACGGCATGTGGAATGCAATTTTAGATTTCCTTGCTGAGTAATTTATCAAGCTGTTTGCTTCGCAAGTTTTAGGAAGCACAGTGGTAAAAATTTGAATTCGGTTTCGCCAGGTAGAAATCGTTTGATTTCTCTTTTTGTTTTTAGATGGCGTAGTAGTAATCAATATCTATGATTTTATCTCTTTCGAAGTAACCTAAATTTATAAGCACAGTATAACTCAGGACACCAAATATTTTGAAATATTGAAGGTTTAGAGATTAATCCAAAGGCTTCAGATTTAAAATAATACTTTGCATTGGTTAATGTCCATATTAATGTATAGTTTTACAGAGTTCGTCGATTTTGTCACATTTTAATTTTTTCTAAATTATTTAATTGTACAGATTTAAAAAATCCGCATTTTACTTAATGCAACAGGTTAAAAATAAATCGAAAAAAGCTTGCTACTTTGTTCAAATCAGGATTTATGAGGATATTATGGAGCTCTAAAAATACTATTATATCTTTTGCGCAGTTTTATTTGTCGGTTTTGGAAAACACACTTTTCTATTGTAATCTAATTTAAATTTATTGTTTCAATAAACTAAAATTTAATTTTTAAAAGTTGTCAAATTGAAAAGATTTCCATTACGCGGTTTAGAGTCGGTTTTAAAACAAGATGATAAACTGTCTGCCGGGTTATAGACAGTGCCCGGTTTTCTCTTTTTGCTGAGAATATTAAATTTTTCTAGTTCCAGGCGCATTTTATGGGTGCTTTTATTGACCCAGTTACAATTGCGCAAACCTTATACCGATATAAATTTTTATTTATACTCACATCGTTTGTTATTTTGCTCACTTTTAAGAAAAATATGTAAAATTTCATCAAAAAGTACTATTGTATTGTTTCGTTTGATTGAAAAACTGATAGACCAGTTTTTATGTGCAAAGTAATATAGGTGTTTTATATCCTAAAAAGTATTTCAGTAGATACGATTTTATTGGGAATAAGCCACAATTGAAGGTTAAAATAAGTTTACTGACATGACGTTTCAATTTTCACTTCGGAAATCGTTCTTAAAATACAAATAATAAAAGAATGTTTGTATTTTGAGAACGATTTTCAAAGTTAAATTTATTTTAACCTTCAATTGTGGCCCATTCTGTCAATATCAGGAGAGATATTAAAACCTGGATAGACCAGAGATATGTTATTTGGAACATCAATTGAATTTTTGGGAAAGGAAAAACTGGATTTCTTGCTATACGTTTAATTATTGCCAACAAGTTTAAGCTGGTGTTAAATATCAAATTGATTGACGAAATGGGAATAGAAGCACGTTTATTAATGTTATATAAGTACAATAGGTGTGCCACCAATACCCATTATTGGTATGTTTTTCTTCTATCTTCAGCTGCAATTTATCGAATAAATCCTAACTGATGAAGTTCGATTAAGCGCCGCTATCTAAAAGAGCTCGACACTGTACACAATCTCCGTTAATATCTGTGTAGTAGTGTATTATGATACTTACCTTATATCCTTGTGTGACCAAACCGTTACTTCATGATAATTTTGATAAAATAATTCATCCAGTTGTGAAGGTACGAATAGATCTTTAAAGGTTTTACGTTGATAAATTAAATGATATTCACTACAATTAAATGATATTCGCTTTGTAATTTGGAATATGATTTGGCGCGGCCATAGGGTTTGTCGGGTTTATGTGCCTTTTAAATAATTGATTTTGTCATGTGATGACGAATACGCTTGTTTATATCTATTACTTTGCAAAAGATTCCGCTAGACTGTATCTCATCATCATCATCCAGCCTCAAGAGTCCACTGCTGAACATAGGCCTCTTCGTCATGTTTTCAACCCCGTCTATCTTGCGCCGCTCTTATCCAGTTTTTATTGAGTCTTCTTAAATCGTCAGTCCATCTTGTAGGTGGTCGACCGACGCTTCTCTTGTCTTCCCTTGGTCTCCATTCCAATAACCTCTGAGACTGTATCTATGTAAGAAAAATTCAAGAAAATCATTTAAATTCGGTTTATTATTTGTTTATTATGAGAAACCCCTCCTAACGTTTACTTGTATTCGAATCGTATTTTAAACTTAATAAATGAATCGATAAAATATCCCACGACTCTAGAGGTTCACCTAATGATTGTATAGCTCTAAACCTAAACGGAAAATCAGCTTTACAATTTCGAAGGTATATTTCTCAAAAACCATTGGTAGTTTAAATAACCCTTTTATCTGATTTTTTAACTTTAGAGATTCGTTTTCGAATCCGTCTTTTAGTAATTTCCAACCAACATTATAATTTTCGTTGGTAACCGATATAACTGACAAAATATTTTGTGCTGAAACTCTTAGACTTCCCATTAAATAATACAATTTTCTGACCTTTGGAATATTATGGTTCTTATGAATGAGTGTGACGTATAAGACCCTAAATTGGGGCCACTTATCGTAATACCCATAGAATCTTATTAGTTGTATGGTTGAAAATTTATTTGGATTATAGTTTATTTCGTGTACTACATTTTGATTTATGATTTGAGTACCTTGAATGGCAGTTTCGTTTGATTTTATAAATTTTATTGTCCTTTGTATGATGTTAGAATATTTTGTCTCAAAGTTTTCTAGTTCCCCAGTATCTGCTTCTGAATTTTTTAAATCTTAGATTCGCGTTTGTGTTTCGATAAATTTCTATAATAGAATATATGAATTTTCAATCTGTTTTTTAAATTATATTAGTATATTGTTATTAAATGTATCTAGAAACATTTAAAACCTATTAAAATTATAGTTAATGCTGGCCTTAAATGCTTACATGTATTTTTTAAATCGTTTATCTCTAATCATACTGGTGTTGACATTATGATGATCAATAAATGACAATGTGTTGAATATGCTACTGTATTTTTTGTAAAGCATGATTTTCTGTGTTACCTTCGGGCTGATGTTCATCTATATCATCTGTTCCAATGTGTTACAATGAACAGCACAGTTTTTCTTTGAAATCGGTTATGGACAATTTTTCTTGTGTAACTTTCTTGATTCTATTTAACTTAATTTATGAAACTGGCTGCTATCCTCAACAGTGGTTACGCTCTACCTTTATTCCCCTGCCCAAGAAAGTCAATGCAAAAAGATGTGAGGATCACAGACTCATTAGTCTGATAAGTCACACTTTAAAGATATTCTTAAAAATACTACATCAAAGATTATACAAAAAATGTGAATGGGACATCAGTGACTCCCAGTTCGGGTTTAGGCAAGGTTTAGGAACACGAGAAGCAATAGTAGCAACAAAGGTGCTGGTCCAAAATTGTTACGATCAGAAGAAGGATGTGTTCCTATGCTTTTTAGATTACCAAAAAGCGTTTGATCGTGTCCAACACCACAAGTTAATGCAGATCATCAAGAAAGTTGATATAGACCAAAAAGACATAAGATGCATTGAAAACTTGTACTGGCATCAAACAGCACAGTTAAAAATTGATAATTCTATATCCAAACCCATACATATAAGAAGGGGCGTTCGACAGGGATGTGTACTTTCCCCTGTTTTATTTAACATTTATTCGAAAGCCATATTTCAAGAGTCTTTGGAGGATGCAAAGATGGGAATCAAAGTGAATGGAGTATTGATCAACAACATACGATATGCTGATGATGGTGTCTTAATTTGTGACAACATAGCGATCTTCAACAACTTGTCACTATAATCGGAGAATACAGTAAGCGAATGGGATTAGAGATTAATACCAAAAAAACCAAATTTATGATCATCTCCAGAAACTTGGTGGCACTTGAAAACTCCACCATAACACTGAATACTAAGTCCATTGAAAGAGTGAGTAAATTTAAATACCTGGGATCGTGGCTTTTTGAAAACTGAGCATCTTACAGGGAAGTAAAATGTCGCATTAAGCAAACTCGACAAGCTTTCGTAAAATTCAAGAAGGTACTGACTTGTTCAGAGTTCGATCTTCAACTGAGACTAAGGTTTACTAAGTGCTACGTGTGGTCAGTGCTGCTATATGGCGTAGAGGGCTGGACACTCAAAACGATGAATATAAACAGATTAGAAGCTTTCGAAATGTGGCTTTATCGCCGTATCCTAAAAATACCATGGACAGCCAAAATCACAAATATAGATCCAACTAAACCAAGAACGCCAACTTTTCGAAACCATCAAGAAAAGGAAAACGGCGTATCTAGGTCAAATCATGCGAAATTAAAAATACCAGTTCCTCCAACTTATAATCGAGGGTAAAATTGAAGGCAAGAGAGGAATGGGATGCAAGAAAATGTCCTGGCTCCGAAACATAAGGCAATGGACAGGGATTAACGACATACAATCTCTGATACATATTGCAAAAAAATAGAGAATTAATGGAAAATGTGATCGCTAACATCCATTAGTGGATTTGCATCTAAAGAAGAAGAAGAACTTTCTTGTAGACCAAGAAAGCGTTTACAACTGCAGACCCCAATAATAATTCGATGGCAAGCTTTCTGTACATTTTGTTCCTCTGCGTAGACAGTGAGAATATGCTTTTATTTGGTAAGACAGGTCAATGTAAGATTAAGCTCCGTTATAATTAATTATTGCTTCGGGTTTTTTTACTGCACCAAATCTTTGCAATACTTCTTTTGTATTATCTCAATTAAGGGAGCTGAGCATAAGCACATCTCTCTTGTCACGCCATTTCATGACCATAATTCCGGAATCACTTTCTCTCGCATATATTTCTTTTGGTTTTAATTTTTTTTTTGGACCACCTCTTTAGGATTATATTTTCGGTTGCTACGGAGGGTGCCCACTAGATGCGTTTTTCGTTCTCATAATTTGGTTGCCAAGGACACACTTGTATAATAATTATCCGTATACAGTTCTCTACCAGAATCCAGAAGATCGTCCATTAGAGCAAACGCTACATTCGAAGATGCTTGACCGCCATTCTTGGTATTCGCTTCACAATAACCCCGAAGATTAAGTGTACCTTCCTTACGTACACAACTTATACAGTTTTTATCGAACTTGTGCTTTTTATTTTTTATGCATTGTTTTTATGCATTGTTTTTATGCATAGGTTTCACTGTAAGTTATTTAAGTCAATTAGGTCATCTTGATGATTACTTCTATTTTCTGGGTCACTTTCAGCTCTGTACTGGGAAATTACGTATTCAATAACATTTTCTACATTTTGTAAATTTAAATGGATATTTTCTGACCCTGCTTGTGAGCTAATCGGCAAATCTCCAACATCATTAGAGGCACATAAACTATTTAATTTGCTTGAAGCTCAGGAATCCATTGCAACATTTACTTCTTGACATAATTTACGTTTTTTTTGGGCCAAAAACTGCACTAACATCGCTATTTTCATCTTCCGAGTCAGTTGAAGCTTGCGAACTAGCATCAGACAAATAAATATCACTTATTATTGCAGAATCATTTTCCTCATACATTAGTTCATCCCACAACTGTAAAATGCATTTATGCCCTTTTTTGTAACCTCCCATTGTGCGTACACCTTATTTACATTCACTTTACTACACTGCTATTCTCAAAAACTCTGTCCATCTAAGGCATCTCACTCTTAAATACCAGGCAGTGCCATGGCACAACGTATGTACCACATAGCCCCGTAGAAGCAATATAAATTCTTTGGACCGCGTGGCACAAACCTTAGGCCACAAAAAAATCTTTAAAAATTCACAAAAAAAAAAAGATATATACCCAAAAATATTATTGAAATAGATTATAAAATACCTTAGTAAACAGAGACTATTACAAAAAAAAAATTGGTCCCAGGGACCAACAATTTTCATTGTATGGTGGCGTTGAAGTTTTAAGATTATTTAAAATTATACATTTTGTTATCTTTTATAATATTATGGAGCAAACGTATCTTGTTTTCGACATTATTGCAAAATAAAAAGATATTTTGAAAATATGAGTATTTTCTTCATTTTAAAAATTTAATTGACTAAAATAGTTGGTATTTTGAAAATGCCTCATTTATTAACTATTCTAACGTTTTGGCAACGCTGTGGGATTCTGACTTCGTAAATCTTGAATGACGTGAACTGATTTTTTAATAAAAACTCTATATGTGAAAAGTACTAGTTCATAATTTTTATCTTCTTTCATGCGTTACCAATTTAATTATATTACTGAGAAATATTAAGAAATAATATGGTCTACTCGTAATCAGTCTCACAACTAATTAAACTTTTATTTGTAAAAATTAATTACTTAGGTAGTAGTCGGAGGGTTATATATTTTAAAAAGACATCAAGTAAATTTTTTATATCTAAAAACCAATTTTATTCTTCTTCTACCCACTCGAAAATTTTCAAAATAAATTAATATTACTGAGCTTTGTAAACTTCGCCCCTTTTGCGCTGTTTGCTTTTTTGTCTTTCTACGATTGAAATCGATATTTAATTAGAGAAATTATTTGCGATAGAACATGCCGTAAGAGAGAAAATTAATTATTTACAGTTCAGCCTCATGGTTTCCAGGTAAAGCGTCATCGAATTCATAACCAATAAATCATGAAACCCACATAATTTTTATATTTAATTAATGCGTAGTAGACGATTCACAGTTGACTGTGGGAGTAATGTAATATATATGTTATATATTACTGAATATATATATATATATATATATATATATATATATTTATATATATATATATATATATATATATATATATATATATATATATGTATATATATATATATATATATATATATATATATATTCAGTAGCCTTAAATGTCAATAGCCTGACAATAAACAATAAAGGAAACACAAATAAATATTTTATGCTCTGTATTTTAATTATTATTTTAGAATAGTTCGCTAGACCGGATTAATTCATTCATTCTAACAAACAATTCCAATATTAATATAAAATAACGCCAAAACTTTATTACATCTTTTTGTCGTCGGTGTAAAAATTTAATAATATACCAACACTACGCTTTCCTAAGCCTAAAGCTGTTTTAGCACGTTAATTGTGAATTATTATGTACACTTCACATTCCGACTGTTTTCTGGGACCAACTAATTGCGATTTATGGAAGTTTTATCAGCATTTAAGGGAAAAGTCGGGAAAAGTCTAAATGGCCTCCGTTTGTGCAGTCGCAGGACAACTTTTTGCTCCGAACTTTTGAATACCTTAGAAATTTCCAACTTGATTTTCCCATTTTTATATTATTCCGAATATAGAGAATTGCCGTTTTTGCCGTTTTGATTTATATCTTTTTTAAACTTAAAATACTAGGTTAATCAGTTAATAACTTCTCATTTTGTAAATATATTAAATTATATAAAGAACTACTTTAGTACACTATTTGCAGGTGTTAAAAATTTTTAATTTTAGTGTACAAATTATTTTATTTTCAAAAGAAGGAAAACCTTTTAAATATTAAAAATTGTTGTACAAATTCAGAGAAAACTATAAAAAATAGGTATCTATATTTTCCTACTAAATATAAAAAAATACATATTTATTTTTATTTTATCAATAAACCCATTAGCACTTTGACTGTGTTCTATGTTCATTATTATTAAAGTACGGTATGTGGAGACTGAGCCAAGGGCCTCTAGGACCTGTGGTGGTGTTATATATGTAAAAAAAATTTAAAAATTGCGAAAAGCATAATGTTCCTTAATATTCGTTTGTTTTGAATTCTAAAAACAGCATTATACGTGTTTCAAAATTCAAAACATTTATATAAGAAAAAAATTTACTGGCCTTTAGAGCCCGGTAACGCACAGATAATATTATTTGTTTCTCAGGTACGAGATCGGTCCTATGAGACCGGCGGATATTTATATATGCATGCCTGCGCAGACAATCGATGTTTAGTATCGTTTGTATTTTAATAGCAGTTGTGTTTACGTACATGTTTTATTACTCTAAAGATGTTATCTCGCGTTAAAAAGATTTTGTTTTTAGCCTAAACAGCTAATACAAAATTAACTGTAGAATCTAACGAACCGTGTAACTTAGTTGAAAATAAAAAATACTTATTTCAATATTAAATACAGGTTATTTTTTAGTCCAGTGCTACGTGCTCAAATTGTTCTTATTCCAAAACCTAATTGTTATGTATGGTTTTCATGTACGGATATACTTGGCAACGTTGCACTTGGCAAACGGAACCTCAAGTGACAGCGGTGACATGACAACCACACATGACAAGGGACTTAGGTTATGGACTACATGTGAACTGAAATAATGTTAATTTATGCAATACTTATAAAGCTTAATAAATTAATAAAACCTATCGTAAGTAGCTTTATGTTATGTCCAACAGTCCTAAAGAGGAATACATTACACTAATCACACTAAATTAATTAATTTATTAACTATCACACGAAAGTATCTTCGTATCGCCCAATTAGATTGTTGCCTATTATATCCTAAGTGTTTGAACAGCTTTTTCTAAGAAGACTGGAACTTATTTTATATGACAGTAATGTTTTACCGAATTATCAGTTTGGGTTTAGGAAACAACATGGTAATATCGAGCAAATTTATAGGGTGGTAAAGACTATCAGAAACTTGCTCAAACACAAAAATTACTCTACTGCTGCATTTATCGATATCTTAAGCATAAGACAAATTTTGGCATGTAGGTCTCATCTCCAGAATTAAATCCATATTACTTCATCCCATAAGTTCACCTTTAAGATCATACCTGGCAGATCGATTTTTTAAGTCAAAAGAGGTGAAAAAATGACAACTGTTTCTAATATGTTCCGGAGTTCCACAAAGAAACATACTAAGATCCACCCCCTACTTAATATATACATCAGATCTCCCAATCACGACCAATACAATAATCGCTACATATGTCGATGACATAGTTATCATGGCTTCAAATTCTAAAGTAACTGAAGCATCCCAAATATTGCAAAATCACCTGCTTAAACTAGAGAGCTGTCTCAAACTGTAGCGAAGTCAACAGTTTTAAATCAACACAAATAACGTTTATTTTAAAAAAGGTGACGCGCCACAAGTTTTTATAAACAATACTCCACTATCAGTTAATACCGTCGTTAAATACCTGGGAATTCACTTAGATAGCAAACTTAATTGGGGCGTATACATCTAAAAGAAACGTCTTTAACTCAGCTTAATCTAGAGAAAAATGTATTGGTACATAAGTCGAGAATTAAGTCTTAGCCTGGAAAAATTTTTTTTTGATTTATAAATGTATTTTAAAACCGATATAGCTATATGCAGCACAAATCTGGGGTATAACAAGTAATACCAACATAAAAAAACTTTAACGATTCCAATCATTAGTACTGCGCCACATCTGTAATGCAGCTTGGTATACTACGAACCACAGATTACACCATGATCTACAGTTAACAACAGTTAGCGAAGCAATATTTACTGTAAACTCTGCATACGAGACCAGACTATCCTGCCATCCATTCGCTGACAACCGATCTGCTCAATATTTCACACGTGAGAAGAATAAAACGACCAGACCCTTTGTATCTCGAGTAAATCTGAAGAAACAGAGCGTAGTATCATAGTGGTCCTCGCGGGAAAATAACAAGTTATTATTGTGATTTTTCTACAACTTTTCTCGATGTTTTTAGTCTTGTAATTCACATTTTTTCCTATACATAATTAAACAAATGTTAATATGGACCCAACTAGTTTTTGGTCATTTGTGAAATCCAAAAGTAGTTCCAGAGATTTACCATCAGAAATTAAGTTAGACAACAATATTTATACTAGTTCTGGTAAAGTTTCTAATGCTTTTGCACTATACTTTAAGTCACTCTATAGCATCTCATCTGATATGAAGATACCCAAGTTTCATGGTATTCTAGAGTTTGATGAGATAACTGAAGACGCCATTAGAGCTGGTGTAAAGAGATTAAAACCCAAGAAATGTACAGGTAAAGATAATCTACCTGCTTATATCTATAAGGGGTGTATTTACCAACTTGTTGAACCATTACAGGTTATATTTAATCTGGCTTTAAAAACTAATACCTTGACTAAAAAATTAAAAATACCATTACAGTTCCTATTTTTAAATCTGGTAATATGTATTATTGATGTAAAAAATTATAGACCAATTAGTATTTTAAATTCTTTGGCAAAAATATTTGAATCTATTTTATATAACAACTTATTATAACATTTTATCAAATCTTTTAATCAATATCAACATGGATTTCTACCGGATAGATCAACCGGCTGCTTTTTTTATTTGTGAGACAGACTGCTCGCCCATAAACAACATAAAGCAGTGCAATATAATAAAAAAACTAGCGACATAGATATCTTCAATACCAACATAAAAAGCAGTTAAATCTAGCTTTCTATCCGCTTCGATCACTTTATCTTAGCATGTAGGTATATCTAATATCAAAATCCCTATTTGTAATTACATTATATTCTGTAAAATATGTTTGTTGTGGAATAAATAAATAAATAATAGTTTTAGGAAATTAGTAAACTCTTAATTAAGGAAACCTTAGTTATTTGGACGATAATAAAATTGCTTATTAATCATTTATAACTAGATTTTAGTTACCAATATTGTACTGCACTTTATTGAAAAAAAAAATGGAAATATTGTTTTTTTTTTTTTTATTTAGAAAATCGCATCGACCAAATGGCCATTAGCGAAAAATTAGTGGATTACATTAGGTACAATTACTTCAATACAATTTGGTTTATTAAATATTGTGGTCTTATTAATGTCTTTCAAGAAATTCAGAGTATTGTTAAAGTTACAGTCTGCACCTAGAGCTTCTATAAGTGTTCCTGGTATCTTGTTATTGCTTCGTTGTTGATTGTAGAGGGGACATTCACATAGTAGGTGCATTATTGTTAGTGTCGTATTACACGTTTCACATCGCGGCGGTTCGCACTTTTTAATTAAGTAATCATGCGTTAACCTAGTATGTCCGAGTCTGAGGCGCGTTACTATTATTTCTTGGCTTCTTGACTTAGGTAACACATTCCATGCCTCTATGCTGGGTTTCACTTGTTTTAATTTTGAATTCGACACATTCCATTTATTTTTCCACGCACTTAAGATTGATTTTTTTATATAAGCTTTTATATCCGTTGATACTGATGTGTTTACGATCTCGGAAACGTCACTCACTATCGCGTCTTTCGCACTATGGTCAGCAGTTTCGTTGCCTTTTATTCCTATATGGGATGGGATCCAGATGAAATTTATCTCATAATGATTGATATAAGCCTGAAGAAGGACTGTTTTAATTTTTTTTAAAAGCGGGTTTTTTGGATACAGTTGTCGGATGCTTTGTATGGCACTAAGTGAGTCTGTTAAAATAATATATTTGGAGTTTGTTGTCAGATTGAATAGTTCTATGGCGCGATAGAGAGCATACATTTCAGCTGTATAGATAGTACTAACATTAGGTAGTTTGAATTTAAGAACCTTCTCTGGAGTTACTACAGAAGCTCCCACACCTTTGGATGATTTTGAATCATCAGTGTATATCTGGGTATGATTTTTATAACGACTAATGATTTTTTTAAAATGGGAAATAATTAGATCAGGATAAGTGAAGTTTTTATCAAATGACGTAAGTTCTAAGTTACATGATGGTATGTTTTGAATCCAAGGTGGATTATGATCATAGGTGTATGGAAGACATTCAGGTATGACAATATCAAACAGATGCAAATGGTCTTTTATTCTTTTATAGAAAGGTTTATTAGAACGGTGATTTGCATTAAGGTTTGGGTAATTATCGGTAAAAGTATTTCTATAGACAGGATTTTTTGCATTATCTTTAATTTTTGTTGCATATGTTAGACTAAGGTAAGCTCTTCTATCATTTAACGACAATTCATTTGCTTCGCAAAGTAAACTTTCAATCAGTGTTGTACAAAAGGCTCCCAGGCATATTCTGAGTGCTGTGTTATGAATAGTATCGAGCTTTTTAAGTACTGATTTCGATGCTGAGTCGTAAGCTATAGCCGCGTAGTCTAGCTGTGATCGTATCATAGTTCTGTATATAATTAGCAATGTACTCCTGTCAGAACCCCAATTCTTGTGTGCTAGAATTTTTAGTAAATTTAATCTTCTGTAACATTTACATGCTAGATTATTGATATGTTCTTTCCAATTCAACTTTCTGTCAAAAGTAACTCCTAGCAATTTTAGCGAATCTTTTTGTTGTAGCGATTGGTTGTATAGATATAATGAGATTGGTGTACTGATTTTGTTTTTAGAAAATACTATATATTTAGTTTTAGTTGTTGAAAAGATAAATCCAGTTTCCTTTGACCATTTGTCAATATCTAACAAGAAACCCTGTGCAAGTTGTGAGAGGTTGTTTAAGTTTTTGCTTTGACCAAATATTACGAGATCGTCAGCATATAAGCGGCCTTTAAGTGGAAGTTTTAAATTTTGTAGAACATCATTTATGGCAATTATAAATAGCTTAGGACTTATAACAGATCCCTGAGGAATTCCATTTTCCAATTCCACTTTTGACGACAAATTACCATTTACTCTAACTTGGATATATCTTTTATATAAAAAGTTTTTTATAAATGCAAGGCAATGTCCTTTGATTTCTAAATCGTACAGTAATCTGATGATACGGTGGCGCCAAGCTGTATCAAAGGCTCTTTCAATGTCGAAGAATATTCCAATACATTTTTGATTAAGGGAGAAGGCTTCATGTACACTGCTTTCTAGGTCTATAATATTGTCTAGAGTTGATCTATTTTGTCGGAAACCACTTTGTTCTGGAATAATAATATTTCGATCTTCAAGTATCCAGAGGAGACGATGGTTGACCATTTTTTCTAACAGTTTGCATGCAGTGCATGTTAGCGAAATTGGTCTATAAGACTCAGGATCTGTTTTGAGACATTTTGGTTTTAATATAGGTATTATAATAGAATCTCTCCATGCTGTTGGAAATTTCTGTTCTGTCCAAATAATATTAAATATGTTAAGAAGATGATTGTGTGCATTCTCAGGTAAATGCTTAAGAAAAACCATTGGGATGTTATCTGGACCCTCACTAGTTTTTTTAAATGAGTTTAATGCATCTTTGTATTCATTTATATTAAATTTGGTGTTTAAAGCATCTGTATCATCTACAAACGGTATAATTACATTGCATTCTTCGTTCTGTTTAAAGTTGATAAAATTATTATTATAATTGCTTGTATTAGATCTATTTTTATACGTATTAGCAAATTCTTCTGCTATTTCTAGGTCATCTGTGATTGTTTTATTATCTTTCTTTAGTTGCGTGATTTTGTTATAAGCCGGTATTCCAGATATTGTTTTGACATTCTTCCACATTTCAGACATAGGGGTCCTACTGTTTATACTGGACACAAATTGAGCCCACGAATTTCTTTTTGAAGTTTTTACTACTAACTGAGCTTTAGCTTTAAGTATAATTGCTTATTGATCATTTATAACTAGATTTTAGTTACAAATATTGAACTGCACTTTATTGAAAAAAAAATGGAAATATTGTTTACTTTTATTAAAAAATAAGAATTTTTGTAGTGTATTTTTAGCAAATACAGCTAAGTATATTTAAAAATTTTCGTTTTATAAATTTTAATTTATACGATAAAACGAAGATTATCAAACGATAAAATATTTTAAATTATATTTAAATTAATATTGCTTTCAGTATATTGTTTTTGTCTAACTTGTATTCTTAGTTATATGAAAGGCAACTGCAATATCCGTTCAGTGTTGACTTGTTAGTTACACTACGAATACAATGTATCGAACATGGTAGTCGTGTCCTCTGCCATTAATTTACAACGAACTTTGTTTGCTAGGAACAAACACTAAAGGGAGAGGCTGAGTGAGCGAGAGAGGAGTTGCTCCCAAAACTAATACATTAAAATAAAGCACCCCATCAAAGTACCCTCATTTAGCAAGAACAGTTCAGCTAGTAGTTGGTTAAGTTAATATATAAAGGTTAAATAATATTTTTTGTTGGACAGAAAAATTATTACAGGCTGTACCAGAGAGATAAGTTTATTTAACGTTTTGATTTTTACATTGAAAATTAAATTCACATAAATTAAATGTAAAATTCTCTTCATAGTGAGCCCATAGTAAATCATATGGAAAAACTGGAAAAAAATCTCATGATACGATCCCGACAAGATAAGTATTTGGTCTTATATTTAGTTAAATACTTTCATTATTAACACCAAATTCTGATTGCTATTTTTAAACCTAAATGATGCACTATCGATATATTATTGACTTATTACTATTGGTATTTTCTTTTTATTGATTTCCTCTTTGAATATGTGGTTGGAGTGGATCACCCATATCACTTAGGGGTATAAATACAGTACGACCGATTCTCAAAACTTCCGAATATATAAAATTTCATGCAAATCGGTCAAGCCGTTTCGGAGGAGTATGATAACTAAGACAGTGACACGAAAATTTTTATATTTTATATGCAAATATTTGCACCTTTGGTAAGGAGAAAAAAGTTTTCCTTTCTAGAAACACTTCAAGCTCTAGATCAAAACGAGATCAAAATGGCGTCATAGCACGCTGCAGTTATAAATGATAATCGATTAGTAGTGATTAGTAGTATTCAATATACAACAAAATTTGTTGAAAAATACCGAGAATGCTTTTAAGTATAATTAAAAAAAAATTAGGCCATCAAAAATTTGGTCGTAATAAAAAAAAACAAAATTAATACAAAGTAAGGCATCTATCCTGGTTCTCATTCATCTATCCATACGGCTCTACATTTTTGATTCATAAACAAAACGAGATTGTCGATATCCTGATGAGGCACATTGGTCCATTCTTCTATCAGACGCGATTGGAAATAATACGGCGTGTATATGTTACCCATAAATGGAGTAACTCTTAATTGATGCATATCCCATACATGCTCGATGAGAAAATAAAATAATAAATATGTAAAACAGGGTTACTAAGTCAAACTAATTACAGGTGTAGCGTTCGTAGACCTAACTGCACTGTATGACATGGTTAGTCATTTCATGAAAAGATCGGTATTGACAGGAAAAGAAAAATTCACAGGCGTCAAAAAATGATTTCTTTAAAACAGACAATTTTATGTCTCTTTCTAAGGGAAGAAAAGCCGCCAGCGAAATAAGAAGAATAGTCTAACACAGGGTGGAGTATACCCTGCTCTACGGTGGAGATCATTGATATTGTTTAACGTGTACACTAATGACCAACCAATGATTAAAACTATCGAGCATTTCCTATATGCTGACGACCTTGTTTTGGCCGTACAGGACAGAACCTTTCTTCAAAGGAGTAAAAAACAGGCTTAAGAAAGCACTTAAAAACCTTATAATTAAGTACCACAGTAATTCACTAAAGCCTAACCTCACCAAAATCTAAGTTTGTTGTTTACATCTAAGATCGAAATAGGTGAAATTCAAGCTGAAAGTCAGATAAAACAAACACCAAATGGAGCATTCTATATACCTCGAAGTAAAACTGGACAGGAAAATGGTCTAAAGATGGGACAAAATCACTATATATCCCCATACATTAAAAGGGAGGAAAAGATTTATGTAGCAACTATAGCCCAATTGCTCTAATTGCGCATTGCAGTGAGATAATTTAACACCTTACTATAGAGAATATAAATAATGCTTTTTTTCTTATATTGTGTGTTTTTTTCTTATATCCTATGCTTTAAATGTGAAATATCTGTTAAACACTAAGGTCAGTCCAATAACTGATATTCCTCAGCCAAGATTTCTTCTGTTTTCCCAAGCCTTTTCTTCCCTCTACTCCTCCTTGCATGATGACGTAAAGTAGAGAGTATTTATCGCTTCGCAGTATATGTTTAAGATACGACGTTTTGCTCATTTTAATTGTGTTTGTAATCTGTCCACCATGTCTTAACACCTCCTTTTTTGAGACATTTGCAGTTCAAGGCGTTTCAAAAATATGTCTATATAGCCACATTTTGAATGCCTCCAATTTTTTTACGGATTGAGCCTTGTACTTTCCGAAATTACGGAAGAACAAACAGGTTTCGTTCCTGGACGTGGTACTAGGGAACACATTAGAAACCTACGACAGACTACAGAAAAATCCAGAGAATTCAACATTGAAACACGTCTGTGCTTTATAGATTATAATTACACTTTCGACCTAGTCAACTAAAGTAAAATGTTGCAGATTTTTCTAAAATGGGAGTCTCAAATCATCTGATACTGCTAATTAAAATCCTTTATAATAACAATTATACCACAGTTAGAAGAAATCGAAACTAACTGAAAGTTTAAGGATCACTAAAAGCGTAAGGCAAGGCTATCTACTAAGCCTAATTTTATTCAACATATATGGTGAATGGATAATGCGGAAATCTGATGAGAACTAAAACAGTAGCATTACTATTGGTCGGAAGAAGGTTTGCAACTTGAGATATACATATGTTGAGATAAGTTGAAATAATTTACCTGCTTCAACGGACTTAGTAACGTAAAAGAAGTAATCTTAACGATACGTTTGAAAATAAACAGAGATAAAATGAGAATCATGGTAAGTGACAGAGATAACAATAATTAAAATCATTAACCATGATAAACAATATCGCTGTTGCAGATAAATTTGTGAATCTTAGCTCTTTAATAACTAACAGGGACGGCTGTACTGAAATATAATTACCAAATAACTACCGATTTAAAAATAAGACTAATAAGAACTCTAGGTTTTCCAGTTGTTACTTATGCATCGAAATGCTCGATCCTTGCGGAGAAAGATAAAAAGATTATATTTGTATTTGAGATGTACTGCTGGAGACGAATGCTAAGAATACCATAAGTTGGCTAGAAGAACAAATTAATTTATATTGAACCAGCTAACGATAAAAAGGTCTAAAAACACAAAAATATCAAAACAAATAATAAGCTAAGAGTCTCAATTTTTTTACATGCCAGTATGCATGACCTGTCTGAGTTGGATCGTTCACACGATAGACAGACCATATTGTTGCTACTATTGGGGTTCCATTGACAGAATGTGCTAGTACGGCAGAAGATGGAAAGCCGTAGATAGACATTGTAAACATCAGCTAATAGCTTTATGAAGAAAGCTAGACAGAATACTATCTTATAAAACACACGACCGCTTTAAAGATAGCATCCCCTATTAATTTACTTAGCAAACTTCTCTACTTTAAATAGGGCGACCATCTTAACGTTCTCCTAACTACAACTAAAAGTCTCAGCTTCTCCAAGGGCGAGTATGCATGCCCTGTCTGTGGCACATCGGCACGAGCTAAGAAAGTGAATACGGCCCTAAAAGAAACATGCTAAATACCAGCAGGGTGACAAGAAGCAACACCACTAGAGGAACTATATCAGTTTGCAAAAATTGAACTAACAAACCTGTGAAAACAAACCATGGATCAATTCAGACAGTCATTTGATGATAGATATGTGACATGATAAATGACATTGGTCATGACCGCTGTAAGTACTATCAAAGCAAGATCGAGCTCGATAAAAATAACACATTATGCACGTGTGAATAACAACAGGACATGGACCACTTGCTCCAGTGCAATCAATGCCCGTTTCAGTGGGAATTGAATGGACGATTGTGAAAGACTAACACCAAGGCAATGGACTGCGCCTGTTTCTAGCCAGGTTTCTAACGGGAAAACCCCATTAACAGTTTAAATTACAATATATAATATCACAGTTAATATTTAGGAAAAAAAGTTTAAAAACATTTAAAAGATGAGACTAAAAATCTTACATACAAGTTATATTGAAAATATCAAAATCAATAACATTTATTAACTTCATGTATATATCCAATGGGTTGTGAATACCATAGGCTGTTCTGTGGAAAAGAATATTGAAAGCATTGTGGTAACGTAGAGCTTGATGGGGAACATTAAAGTTAATCTGGCTATATATAAATATAGCTCCTAACACATTACGACGGTTCTTGAGTGAGGATAAAAATAATTGTTGTTCGGTACAGGAATATTCATGAGGTTTATTAGTAGTGTGGACATGGTAAGCACAATATCTCAACAATTTATGCTGGACTCTTTCTATAGTATCAATATTGTTCTGAAAATAGGGTGACCAAATAACCAAACAGTATTCCAAAATAGTTCTAAGTAAGCAATAATATACTAATCTTGTTGAATCAATGAAGAAATACTTGGAATCTTTAGTAACGGAACCAGAAGTTTAGATGCCTTTGTTGAAATAGAGTTTATGTTCTCACAAAAAGTAAGATTTTCATCGAAAATAACACCCAAATTCAGAATAAAAGAAACATAATTCAGTGGCTAATTATTAATAGTATAGCTTGTTTTAATTTTATTAACTTTACGATAAAAAACTTATAAAACAACATTCTTTTATATTAAAGTGGAGTTTGTTCTGATTGCACCAATTTTGTAGTCAGTCTAAGTCATCTTGTAGCAAGGATTGATCTTTTAAGCTATTTATAACTTTCCAAAATTTCAAGTTATCTGCCAACATTAGACATTTGCTATTTAGGAAACAGGAAGTGATGTGGTTAACGAAGATATTAAAAAGAAGTCGAGAAGTGTGGCTTCCTTGAGGAACTCCAGATATTACTGAGATACTATCAGATAGGCGACAACCTATCTTGACTCTTTGACTTCTCTCAGATGTAGAGTTTTTAATCCATTTAACAAACCTGACATAAAAGTCATCAATGATATTCTCAAAAAATCCACAAAATGTAGATAACCTGATCATCAATAATACAACGATCGAAAGAGTAACAACATACAAATATTTAGGAACGTGGCTAACCGAAGATGAAGATCAAACAAAAGAAATCAGATCTAGAATAGAAATGGCAAGAAATACGTTCATAAAATTGAAGAACTTACTTTGCAACAGTAACCTTAATCTAGAGATTTGCACAAGAATGCTACGTTGTTACGTTTTTTCTACTTTACTATACAGCATGGAAGCGTGGACAATAAAACAGTCTGAAATCAAAAAATTTAACTCTTTTGAGATGTGGTGCTACAGGAGAATCCACAGAATATCGTGGACTGAAAAAGTAACTAGGTAATATACTAATTAACTAGTTAAAATTAGAAAGATTCAATATCTGGGTCATATACTGAGGGGCGAGAGGTACGTATTATTTAGATTAATTATGCAAGGGAAGATACAAGGAAAGAGAAACACAGGACGACGCAAAATATCCTGCCTAAGAAATTTGAGAGAGTGGTTCGGTTGCAGCTCATTAGAATTATTTAGAAGCGCGGCCAATAAAATTAAAATAGCGATGATGATTTTCAACCTCCGATAGGAGAAGGAACCTGAAGAAGAAGACATAAAAGTCTACATTAATTAATTTGCCTAGAAGTATTTCGTGATCTACATGATCAAAAGCTTTGGAAAAATCTGTGTATATTGCATCCAGCTATTTTCGGTCTTTCATATGAGATAATATATCAGATTGATAGCAAAACAAGTTTGTTGCAGTGAATTTTTTGCTATGAAACCCATATTGTGATTGAGATATTAAGCTTTTACATAACCAAGAAAGTTTCTTTGCTATAAGACTGTCGAAGAGCTTAGGGATTGCAGTTGTATACAAATGCTACGATAATTTTCAATATTCTCTTTCTATGTTATCAAAAACACTCATAGTCAGTATTTGCCGATTCATGATTAAGAAAATAGTAAATAAAAAGTTTTACTGTTCAAGACATAAAATAAACTATACTCATTGAAAGTCCTGTTATGGTAACTTTAGTACTGTTAACTTCAATTTAAAGTGCTATGATAATAATATGATGTGGGAAATATATTCTTATAATGTTATGAGAGGATATATATATATATATATATATATATATATATATATATTGTTGTGATCTGCTTTATGATGTTTTATTATTTTAATTCACACTAATTTAATTAATCCAATTATTTAATTAATTAATTCGCTAATTTATGCAGAGTCTGGCTATGTCTGGCTATAAGTTCCACTAGCTGTTCGGACGAATAGTTGTAATGTAAGTGTCTTGCATTGTTGTATAGTTGTAAGGCATATGTTTTTTCTGATATACCTATACTATCCTGGTATCTCCCATTTTGTAATTCCTTGTTTATCTCTATCTGTTGTATTTTGTCCCAGAAATAATTCAGGAATTTTTGTTCAAATGTTTGCCAATTTTGCAATTCTTCTTCTTTGCTATCAAACCATAAACTTGCCTCATCTTTAAGATGGTTCCTTATCGTTTCCTTTGCTGTTTCGAAATTACCGATATGTCGTACTTTCTTTTTTAAATTGTTGATGAAAATTACTGGGTGTAATTTTTTTACGTCCCCGCCAAACTGTATTTTTATGTCACCCGGACTTTGGATGAGTACTTCTCTCCTGTCTCCCGTCTCTCGTTGTTTTCTGATATCCTCAATTTGTTTTTCTATTTCTTTCTTGTCTTCTTGTAAGGCCATTTCAAATTTTGTTTCTAACTGTTCTAATTCTTTTTTCTGTACAGTCTTAATATCTTTCATTTTAGTTTCTATTTCTTCTCTCTGCATCTCTAGTTTCCTCTCTGTTTCTTCTCTGACTTTTTCTAAACAGACTTTTACCTCATTTTCATATTTGTCCAAACGCTTTTCCATTTTCCTATCATTTTCTTCTAATTTTTGTTCATAGTTTTCCAAACGCTGCTCTATATTTCTGTTATTTAGTTCTATTGCTTGCCTTGTTTCCCGTTGGTTTTTATCCATTTTCTTTGATGTTTCATTTATTGTTTGTGTCTGTATTTGCATTATTGCTAATAATTTTTCTAACATCCCTGTTTCTTTTCTTTCCTCCATTATTGTAGCATTTCCTTCATTATCCGATCCTTCTTCAACAATTGTTTCTTCTAATCTGTTATCCTCGTTTCTTTCTTGCATTTTGCTTTGACTCCTTGTGGTCGACATGTTGTTTCTTTTTGTTACTGTTTTTTTTTGTCCACCAAATGTGAAATTTTACAACACTCTCTATGTTGCAGAACACGACAAATATTTCTCCCCAAATATTATCAATTTATCATATAAATTTTAAATTCATCAAAAAATTAAATCAATCAAAAATAGAATAAATGTAAAATTGTACCTAGATAAAATAACTCAAATAATATTTCATAAATTTTCAAATAAATATATCAAATTCTTTCCGACGGGCAAATAAAATTCTCTCAATCACCTGTTTCTGATCCTTCAAATTCACAACTAGAGATACTTTTAAACCCCACGTTGGCTCGCCATGTTGTTGTGATCTGCTTTATGATGTTTTATTATTAATTAACACTAATTTAATTAATCCAATTATTTAATTAATTAATTCGCTAATTTATGCAGAGTCATACAAATCAATTACTATTAAAAATTCTCAGGGTGCCTTCTTAATTTTACTTTAATCAGTTTACTTTATATATCTCTTTTAGTGGGTTCAGTATCTCCTAGTTGCTCATAATCGGGATAGAACAGGAAACGGAACTAACATTAAAAAACATAAATATGCACACAAATTATTATTTATTTTCAATAAGCAATACGATGAATATTAATAAATAACTTTTGTGGGCAATTATCTTTCCCAACAAACTCCTATACTCTAAATTCAATTTTAATTACAAACTATCTATTGATCTGTTTTATAATAATATCTACTAAAAATTGACCATATAAAATATAATTTATTCACAAAAAATATCTCTTTGAAACTTGGAATCTTATTTCGTATGCTTATATTTGATTTTATCTTTAGAATATCTTAAAGTTTTCTTTCATTCAAATTATTTGACTGACCTTTATTTTTTTACACCAATGATGTCTCCTCTCGATCAAACCACAGTTCCTTCCTTGATTGATTATGTCCGGCTACCATCAGATCTTTCCCGTTCTCAGCATCGATCCAAACCGCATACCAGCAAACTACTCCTCCGAAAACACAAGCCCAAGCCTCTTTTGACCGGTACTCTTTATTCACAAATTCTCCTTTCTTTCTCAATTATATCTCGTGGACTATGCAGACTCAAAAGAGGTATTCTTCTTCTTGATTTTGATCTGCTCTCAGCTTCCACCTTTTTCACTAACAAACGAAAACACTGGTACTCAGATTGACTACACGAAAACACGTCTTCTCTTCTGGTCTGCCGGTAACATAATGATTTTTCAATCTCCCCAGACAACCTTCTCAACTTTCTCATTCCCCATCATTCCTTTTTAACCAATTATAAGCATTCATCTTTCCCACTTATTTTCGATTGAGAAAATTTCCAACATAATATTTAAAACAAATAAACTACTTTCACTCAAATTACTTTTCAGAAACCATTAACAATTTTGCCTTTTTTAACAGAAATAAGTTTCCAAATTCTTGTTATCTCATATCTAAATCTAATTCTTATTTACTTTCGAAAAATGCCCACCGCAAAATACAATTACAAGTTTATTCTTAAATCTATAAAATTATACGGGTTCCATTGTCCTTTCACTATTCACTCAGTCTTTCAAGGAAAAACTGTTCCGTCACGGAACAATGTCTTCTCTTATTCTAACTATTACAAATAAGTACAGGGTTGTATTTTAACTTATATGCCCGCGGTATATTAAAATAATAAAAAAACTCTTTATTCTATTTCTGATAGATAAACTGATCCATAACAATATATATATATATATATATATATATATATATATATATATATATATATATATATATATATATATATATATATATATATATATATATATATATAAAATATCCAGCGTGACAAAAATTTAAGTAAAAATAAAAAAAAAATAAGAGTAAAATACTGCACTATAATACTGATTAGATATTAGTGTTATATCACCACATCAGATATAGGTGTAAAGTATAAATGAGTAAGAAAAAGATCAATAAAGACTTTCCAATTTACACTCGATCTTAAATTAATGGCAGTCCTCTGATAAATACGAGTCCATTATTAACATTCAGCGTCGTACTCCACCACTAACTCTCATGAATTTCTAATTCGAGGCGTTCTAACTGCCACCCCCAATCGACAACTTTTTGCTCTCCACAATTCCAACGGTCACTGCTATCACTAATCGATATCTACGAAATTTCAATTAATTATAATGTCTTGTGAACTAGAAAATAGACGATTCTCGTAGGTACTAATGGAGAATAACGTATATTCAGCAGTCTGCGATATTGGTCATATTGAAAATGGAGTGTATTTGCTTAAAACAACCAATTACTAACAATATAGGTAGTTCATAGTTTAACACAACCAAATTTTGTACATAATAAACGTAAATTTCAACTAAGGACTTAAATAAATTTAAATTATGATAATACAAAATTTTCAATAGTCGGTTAATTTTTTCGAAATATATTTTATTGTGAAACACTTTGTATAAAAAAAAAGCATATTTTATAGAAATAAATTATATTGTATATAAAAATGTTCTAAAACTGTTTTCTTGTGACATGTCCTCCAGCGGATGGGCGAAATAAAATTACACAAACACACGGGTGAGGCATCTCAGGCTCCAAATAAAAATTAAAAAAAAAATAAATGAAATCAATTTTCTTTTGTATTTATCTGTTGTGTATTCCTATAACAGTAGCGTTTACTGTTACAATATAATTGCAATAGTCAAGAAGATTTTTTAGAAATAACCAAGAATATAAAAATTCTCAACATTTTTCGCATTTTGATTTTATTTTTAGTTCAAAACTAAATAAGAATAGGTAACCCAAAAGTAAATATTCCATTTTAAATCAAAAATAGCCTTTTAATAATAAACACGCAAAAATGTTTAAAAATGTCCATAAAGAAAATATCGGTACCGTAAAACGGGGTAACTTTGCACCATAGTTTTTAGTTTCATTTTCTTAGAGTGGATATAACGTTACTCGAAAGAAGATATGAACTTTTTATTATAAATATCTATTCAACAGGTCGTAATATAGTTCTTATTATAGCTGTTTTTTAGTTATATTGCATAATTAAGAAATTATCCTAATTTTATTAGTGATGCAAAGTATACCCTAAAAGACTCATACTTTGCACCATTTGACATTTTGATAATATTTGGCTACGAAATGCTTGCTGGTGCATAGTAATCCTATCTGATTTTAAACTTTGCACCATTTATATGCAAAAAAATGTTGGTCGGCCCAGTTTTTTGAATATAAACATTTATGAAAGAAGCCTAACGGGAAAGAACATTGCTACATTTTAAATGAACAAACTTTATTATAAGTACAATAGTGAAAATACAAAGTTTCAATCTAATCCCACCACAATTTGTCGCATTCTGGAACAATGTAAAATCCTCGTCTGGAAATTTTCTTGGGAGGATTTATGGTGCCAATTACATTGTCCCACGAATACCATATTTCGTCGCGTCTTGCTGGCCATTTCCAAAACTTTAACGATTTTGACATGGCGTTGATCATCGCTCCGTCATTTTCTATTGCTGTTATGACTTCAGGGTAAACATGATCTTCATAGACAAATAAAACGTACCAACCAATATTTTTTTTAACATGATCTAATGCAGAGTTTTTAACTTTTTCGGCAATATTTGTTCCAAGAGAACCTGAGGCGAGTTTTTCATTAATTTGCTTTCTTCTTTCATCTCTTGCAGCTCATTTATTTCATCATCTGATGAATCCCTGCCTAGTGGAAAGTGGTCGTCCAAAGCAATTTCGTTCTCTGAATCATCAACGACTTCTGGCTCAACAGCTTGATGAAGTGTGGAAGTAGATGCGTCAGTTAGATCTTCTAAACTAATTTCAGAATGGGCAATAATTTGTCCTGCTGGAACATTTATTTTCTTTTTCTTCCCACGTGTCTTAAACTGGGTGACTTCCTTTCTTTTATCTTCTAAATTTCGAGTGAAACTGTTTTCGATATCTGACGAACTTGATTTGTTATTATTTGTTGTATGACTATCAGTTATCACACCAGAGGGGCCATTTTCAGTCCAGGTGTCCCACAAATGCTTGGATTTGTACACCACATAAGGAGGTAGTAGCTCAACAGCTGCATTTCCACACATCATAAGAGAAATGCTACTTTTTGAAGAGTTACCAATTCGTTCAGGATATTTAACCCCACGTTTAGTTAATACCTTTTTTTGTCCGGGATCATCTGTTAAGTTCGTCTCGTCATAATTAAAAATAGGATGTGGGGCTCCACACCAGTTGTTTGTTTTAAATTTTGTATGCATTCAGCTATTTGGTCTGCATTTGGTGCTGCTCTACTTCTTTTTATGTTTGAGGCTATCCTTGTAGTAAGGTCCTTATGACGACTTGAAAATGATTTGACCAAATCCATACCAGGAGTATTATCCTTAAAGCGAGTTATTTTTTTTCCTTGGCGATTTAAATGAGTCTTGATTATTTGTCGTAATTCCATTCCAGTAACAGGAAATCCAGCATCACTAAGGCTATGAATGCATTGTACGAGGCACCTTTCCTCTTCATAAGAGAATATTGATGTAATTAATTATTTGTAATAAATTAATTTGTAAAAAATAGTTCTCCTTGGAATGTTAAAGGATTCAGCGGCAACTCTTGTACTCATGCCGTCTTTTATTGCTAACAGACATGCTTTTAAATCTTCTTCTGAGTAGTCTGCATATTTGCAAGATCCCAGTTTCGTATACCCAATTTCACGTGTTAAGTGCACATGTAAACAATGTTTTTTTTGTAATTGATATCCTGGTTTAAAACCGTTATTTTAACAATTAAAAATCGCAATCGATTGTGGTATATGCCATTGGACGTGTACTTACCAATGTGTGTCCACTGGGACTGTCTACACAGTATGATTTTGCAAAGTTAGAAAATAATAGATTTTCGAGGTTAATATTCTAACCGTTGCTGATAGATAACTGGCGACCGCAGAGACAATCGCGCGCATCTTACTCACGTATTGCGATGTTGCCTATGTGCTCTAGAGGTAGTACAAATATATAAACAAAATTGAGCCTAGGTTTACAGAAAATATACTTTTATACGTTTGGTGCAAAGTTACCCTGCTCAGTGAAAATTAACCCCGTTTTACGGTAGTCAATTTCTTGGATTGGATTGGATTTCTTACAGCATGCTGTTAAGTATCTTAAAATTTATTGCAAATTTATTGAAAACCAGCACCTAATTGCATATATAATTATCGTTGGTAACGAGCTAGACGCATTATTGAAAATGCATTCGGTATTATAGCCAATAGATTCCTCATTTTAAGAAATCCAGTGGAACTATCTCCAGAAATAACAATAATAATAGTATCCAATATGTTTACCACCAGGTACTTTTGATACTGATGAACAATCTGGAGAATGGTAGCATATTGGAATACCAAATTCTAATTTATTGGACTTAAAAAGCATGTTCTCAACATTCTTTTAAGAATTTGGATTGAATGACAAAGGGAATAAAAATAGATGGAGAATATCTAAACAACTTACGTTTCGCCGATGATATACTTATAATAGCTGAAGATATAGGTATGGTAAGAGAGATGGCACAGGAACTCGTTGTGGCTACAGAAAGTGTAGGTTTAAATATAAATATCTCGAAAACAAAAATCATGACCACCCAACCACAACATCAGTATTGGTGGGAAAGAAATAGAACTCGTAGATAGATATAAATACCTGGGACATGAAATTATAATTGGCAGGGATAACCAGACTCTTGAACTGAAGAGAAGAATCGGCCTTAGGTGGGCAGCATTTGGAAAACTGAGAGAAACTTTTAAAAGTGAGCAGCCCACATGCCTAAAGAGAAAGGTATTTGATCAGTGCGTCCTCCCAGTCTTAACGTACGGAGCAGAAACACTTACCTTAACAAAAGCAGCAGCTACCAAACTGAGAGTCACGCAGAGAAGAATGGAGCGGTCCATGTTAGGAATAACTCTGCGAGACAGAATAACCAACGAAGACATCAGGAGAAGAACCGGAGTGACTGACATCATCGAGAAGATAGCCAGACTAAAATGGAGATAGGCAGGACACATAGCCAGAATGACAGAGGGGCGATGGACAAAAAGGTTATTGGAATGGAGGCCAAGGGAAGATAAGAGAAGCGTCGGTCCACCATCTACAAGATGGACTGACGATTTAAGAAGACTCAATAAAAACTGGATGAGAGCGGCGCAAGATAGACGGAGTTGGAAACATAAGGAAGAGGCCTATGTTCAGCAGTGGACTCTTGAGGCTAGATGATGATGAATGTATTGGACTTATCAAGAGGACAAGCTCATAATTATATTGAATCTGCCGAAGACGTACGTAATGAATTTAAAGAATATTTTGTCTCCTTACAAGGAGAAATACCTTGGCAATATCAGCATATTTAACAATAATAGGCAAATTAAGCCTAATTAAACAAATAAATAAAAACTATTATTAATACATGTATTTGATTTTTACTTACCAGGTAGTTAATAGTCTTTGCTTCGGTGTGACTACCTCAAATAAACATCAATACACGGAAAAATTTCCAATTAGTGCTATATCATCAGTTTCAAAACCACTAGGTTTCAGTTCAGATTTTTGCAGTTCTTGATGAAATTGTGTTCGTAAATTGTGTAGTTCAAGAGACATTTTACTTTCACTGGTTTTAAATGTCACTGATAAATTTTTTAAAGCATTGCGATACTAAGTCTACGGTTTCCTATTTTAAACAACACTTTTTTTCTGCAATCTTAATTTGCTAAAACTCGCGCAAATTATTTCAGATGCGTATCAAAATTTAAAAGAACTATCCAGACACTATCGTACAGGTGTTTACACCTAACTGGCCAGCTACTTGCTGAGAGCGACTATGTAAGTAACTTGCGCTTGCGGATGAACTCTCAAGGCGCGTCTACACAAGTCTGAGAGTCTCTCTCGCAAGATATGTCGCAAGTTTACTTGATAGTGGACCGGTCAGTAACTAACATCTCTGTAACATTTGTACGAAAGCATTAAATTGTGTTAAATTTAAAAATTGAATAGTCCGCAATAAATAACATGTATTCCACACAAGACGTGTGCACTTGTGGGCGGTTCTAAACAGACTGCCTGAGAGGTACATAATAGCCTCGTAGTGTTAACTGCGTAGTCTGTCAAAAAACGACAATATTTGCTGGGACTTCCTACACTTCATCTCGCTACTTACGGGTTAATACTGTAAGAAAAAGATTATAAAACGATTTTATGAATGCAACAGAAATTTCGTGTTTTATATTTTCATTACTAGAGCAATTTACTTTCGTACTTTTTATGCTGTACAGTACAGTTGGCCATTAGCTATCGAGTGTCTAGCAATAATTCAAAATAGTCGTAAATTCGTAAAATATACTTTATATGATAGTACATTATGGTGACACGACAATTTTTTACGTACAACATACATAGCATATCTAACGTTATTCTCGCCTATATTTTACGGTCAAAATCGGTTATTTTTGGATATTAAATTGAAGCCTTTTCAATACCATGCAAATTTCAAGTTATTTGAATTAGCTAAGGTCTGTGTGCCGTGAAAGGGGAGGAGCAAGAACGGTACATCTGTTTGAGTGGAAATGTAAATTCAAAGATAATGGCCTTCTATCACGGAAAGAACGTCATTATCTGAATTTCGCAGCAGGAGCCCTTCTCTAGGAGGAAAATACAATTTGATTAAAGATATTTTAAAGAAAGATTGGTAGAATACTTATAAATTGTTACAGTTCCTTAAAATAACTTTGTTAAACACCAATATTATTACAATACTTAATAAAATTACAACTATAAACATAAAAATACTACTGTTTCAAACTGTCAACAACATATATTTGAATATATTTTAGTTCCACACTTCAATAAACAATTCAGGATTTGTCGATGACATCTCGAAAATTCCAGACTTCTTCATCACCAATGTTCTTAGTGAAGATTCTTTATCATCCTACTAACTGAAACATGGCTTATAGAGTAAATCTCCAATGAAGAACTTTTTGATAGGGATAGTGGCAGGACTTTGGGTGGTGGAATAATGGTTGCGATGATTGTTTTTTTGTTATTTCATTGCCTAATTGACACCTCTGATTTTTATATAGAACAGTACGTTAGTATTTCTAGGGTTAAATTCTTTTAGGTATATCCTTAATACATTTTTAATTTACTATGTGATTCTGTCGCACCATGTTAAAAGGACGTCTACAGATGGAACACGATTTCTACGGAACACAAAAAGAAATATGGAGAATGATCAGAGGACAAAGAAAAGAGATGAACGAACTAATAAAAATGAAACACATTCAGAAGCAAACATGGGTAGATTACTTTCGAACCCTATTGGCTAAAGCTGACGATAATGAACAACCAACACAAGAGGTGACGACAAACGAAGAAATAAATATTGAGGAGAAATAGGTAAAGGAAGCATTAAGAAAATTAAAAAATAGAAAATTACCTGGAGAGGACAGAATACCGAACGAACTCTTAAGGTACGGAGGACCACATTTAATCAAACAACTATTAAAACTAATCCAAAAAATAATAGAACAAAACAGAATTTCTCAAGAATGGAGATCAAGCATCCTAATACCTCTCTTCAAAAAAAGAGACAAATCGGACCCGGAAAATTACAGAGGAATTAATTTATTAAATACAGCACTAAAATGAACAACCAAAGTGATAACAAATAAATAAAATAAAATTATAACACTAGCAAAAGAACAACAAGGATTTAGGTCGGGAAGAACATGCACCGACGCTATTATGTATAATGAAGCAAGTGCAAGAGAAATCATTAGAATACAACAAACCGGCATATGCTCTCCTTCAAGCCATCCTGCAAGGAAAAATATTTAGAAAACGAGGTCCAGGAAGAAGAACAACATCTTGGTTAAAGAACCTCAGAATCTGGTTCAATACATCTGTGCAGCTTTTCCTCGCTGCTGCAGATAAGATAAAGATTGCCATGATGATCGCCAATATTCGTAACGGATAGACACATCAAGAAGAAGAAGATTTGAAATGAAAAGAAAATATTAGAACTAAATCGATAAGTACGGAAAATTTACGTGTACAGTAAAACCTCCCTTAACCGAAACCTTTTTAACCGAAACATCGTTTAACCGAAACGGCTGAAATTTTCAATAATTTCGTCAATAATAAGTAAATTTTTATCGCAAAACGTAACAATTCCATTAATTTCCCTCACCGATTGCTGCCTATGTGTGTTGGGAAATCAAAAAAACCAAGAGCTCTGAAAGATATTTCCGAAAAAGCATTTCCAGTTTTTTATAGAAGCCAAAAAAGCTCATGGATGTCGACCACTTTATTTTCAGAATGGTTCGAAAATGAATTCGTCCCAAGTGTAAAATCCTTTTTTAAATCAAAAAACCTTTCCGTCAACGAATTGTTGCTTGTTGACAATGCGCCAACTCACCCCCAAAATATACAAAATAGTGACAGTTGTCAGATTTTTGCCACCGAATGTCACGAGCTTAATTCACCCGTTAGACCAGGGAGTAATAAAGACATTCAAGAGACATTATAGTATTTTTTAATACCAATACTTTGACCAAGAATACTGTAAAACACAATGTTATTTTTAGCCGAAATTCTTGTTATCCGAAACGGCCTCCCCCCCCAATTATTTCGGTTAACAGAGGTTTTACTGTATTTAGCATTTATATGTTAAAGGAACGTTAGTTTTACTATTAGGGTCAAATGCTTTTAGGTTTATTCTCAATACATTTTTAGTTTAGTATATGATTCTGTCGCGCCATTTTAAAAGTGCATTTATATTTTGTTATTAAAAACTTATTTATATCGCAACAATTTCTAACTTCTTACTAATAAAATGTTCAAACATATACGTACATGATCTATTTAAAACCAGTTATAAATCGTCAACAACGAAAACTTTCCAATCCTAATTACCTAGTTTCTTTAAATCACTTCAATACAAGATTGCTATTAGTCAGATAAATGTGTGAGACTGGTTTTAGTCGTCTTATTGGAACTGGTTTTAATTTTATACATTTTTATTGGTGAGTCGGTATTTGTGGGTAGGATTGTGTGTTAATAGTAACGCCAATAATCATCACTAACGAATAGTAATTGAATTTCATGTTTTTTGAAGGTGTGTGAGTAATGTTGGAATATTATTGGATAAAATTAAAGCATTAAAGAAAAATAAGATCGCTATTAGTCAGGTAAGTATGTGAAACAGGTTTTTAATCGTCTAATTAATTGGAACTGGTTTTTATTTCATACATTTTTATTAGTGAGGCGCTAGTTGTGGGTAGGATGGTGTGTTTATCGTAACGCCAATAATCATTACTAACGAATTATAAACTAAATGTTTTTTGAAGGTGTGTGAGTAACGTTGAAAAATTATTGGATAAAACTTTGTAACAATAAAGAAAAATAATGTATTTGTAAGTGGTTTTTTTCGTACTGACATAATCAACAAATTTTGTTTTAAATTTATTTATTTTAGTTTATAACCTACTTAATAAATATGTACATGGAATAATGATTAGGATGTCAGAACAAGGATTAATGGTGTAATGTTTCTATTTTTCCAGTATCCAGTGACTGGATGTTTTCTCAACTAATGATAGGTTTTATTGATCTCATGGGAATCGCAAGAATTGCACAAATCGCGCAACGTTTATTTTTTAACAGCTTTAAAGAAACTGAATTTATTTGCGGCAAAATGCAAAAATTGGTTACAAAAGCTGCATTTTTAGCTTAAAAACAAATTTTGATTTTTATCGATAGAACACTCTAAATAAAATATATCGAATTTTTACCGTCGAGTTGATACACATTTTACGCACCCGTAACATTTTTAAAACCGCCAGTCGGTTCAATCGTTGTTTCTGAGAGAACGATTTATTCTACTCAAAAAGTGCTAGTTATTACTTTTCTTTAAAATTATCTTAGCTACATTTCTTGTTTAAAATCTTTTTTTTCCTAAAATCTTAATCCTAAAAAATAGAGGTTGTTTTAGGAGAAAGCCAAGGGTCGGAAACTTCTTTGCATCTATTTGAGCTCCCAAAAACTGATATTCTAAACAAAATTCAGCTTGTTTGTATGATTTTTAGATGTCAAATCATTGACGACTAGACTAGAAGATATAACTAAAAATTAAAGAAAATCGGAGCACACTAGTTCGCTCCCAAGGTCAAAAAACCCTCTTAATTACATACTAGTTCGCTCCGAAAACCATAACCTATCCCGTGGTCAAGCGGATTAAGTATTTATCTACTAAGTTTTAGGAAAATTAACACCAGGACAATAGGTACTGCGGCTTTTGTATTTTATATTAGAAATTATATCAAATATTGGTAGTTACATATTTATATAAATACAGTGATAAGTGCGCTAATAACCGGAAAAATAACGCAAACGATGGAAAACATATGAAGTTGTAAGATAAAAGAGATGAAACTAGTAGAGATGAGAAATTTAGCGATAGGAACCTATAAATTTACATTCTATTCACTGTTTTCCACCTTTAGACGTATCAGAGGAGGATGTCAAATAAAACTGTCATTGTCACAGCGGTAGTTTCCAAACTCTCAACTTATTCGTAGGATTCTCCGATACACCCAGATTTCAAAGGCTTCCAGTTTCTTGAGAAATGTATCCGTCAAAGTCCAAACTTCGACACCATACAAAAGAGTAGAGAACACATAACATCTCACTAATCTAATTTTCTGACTTAAAGTAATATTGTTTTCACATAACAGTTTCTTCATCTTAAAGAATGCAGCTCTGGCCTTCTCTATCCGTATTCTAATTTCTTTGCTCATGTCCCAGTTCTTATTTAAATTACAACCAAGGTAAGTGATACTGTTAGTTCTCTCCAGTTGTTCACCATAAGCTGTTATCACTTCCGGTTGTATTGGCGTTTTACTGACCACCATCACCTTTGTCTTTGCGGTGTTTAGCTTAAGGCTATATTCATCACACGTTGTGGTAATCCTATTAATAATTAGATGTTGAAGTTCTTCGTAATTGCTTGCAATTAACACTGTGTCATTCGCATATCTCAAATTATTAATATTGACGCCATTCATTTTTATACCACATTGAACATTATCCACTGCTTTATTGAAAATGAACTTTATTCTGAACACAGAATAGATGTTAAATAGTAGCGGGGACAAAATGCAGCCCTGCCTTACTCTTCTTCGTATTTCAAGCTCTTCAGAGGTGTCCCGGCGAATCCTGATGTTTGCACGTTGATGCCAGTAAATATTTTTAATAATGCGTAGGTCTTTATCATCAATACCTATCTACTGAAGAGTGGCTATTATTTCAGTATGTTTGACTAGATCAAAGGCCTTCTTAAAGTCACTAAAACACATATAAACTGGATGTCCGACATCCCTGCATCTCTGTACCATAACCTGAATACTAAATAGTGCTTCTCTTGTTTCAAGGTTATTGCGGAATCCAAACTGTGTGTCACCAAGTTGTTGTTCTATTTTTTGGTACATCTTAGAGAATTCGTAGAAATATCTTTAAAACATGACTCATCAAGCTGATGGTTCAATAGTCACTACATCTTTTTGCATTTGCTTTTTTAGGTATCGTCACAAAAGTCGACAGCCGCCAATCCGTTAGTATATAGCCAGTTTCATAAATTTTATTAAACAGATGAAGGAGAGATATTTTACCTGAACTTTCTAAGAGCTTTATTATTTCACTCGGTATTTCATCTGGTCCCGTCGCTTTTCGGGTCTTTTGCTTGTTCAATTTCGTCCATAGTTATGTCAGGTAGTTAACGAATAAAGTTACTAGGTTTAATTTTTGATAGTCGGCTAACATGGAAACCACAAATTACAAACGTCGAAGCTAATTGCTTAACTAGATTAAATCTATTAACATCTCTAGCAAACCATCACTGAGGAGCTGATGAAGATATCCTAATTAAGGTTTGCAGATCTCTCATTCGCTTTTGACTGGATTATGGATGCTTTGTATACATGTCAGCTTCAAAGACCTATTTAAGGACTCTTAACATTATACAGAATACCGCATTACGAATATGTCTCGGAGCTTTCAGATTCAGTCCTGCCAAAAGTCTTCGCTGTGAAACAGGTAAATTTCCTATTTCGCTTTATAGGCAACAATTTCTTGTGACATACATACCTTGCTAGAGTGTCTTTGAATCAGAATAACCCTATATATAAGCTAATACACAAACCCTATAATTGGGAGCCGAAAAATAAATGCCAGACAGTACCTCAAATTTTACTTCCACTTTCACGACTTGTTAATTTTTTAATAACAGATACTCATATACTGTCAACAACTCCTCCTTAGATTAATAACATACCAAAAATTAACCTTTTGCTTAATACTGATTACAAAAACGAAACTAACTGCCAAATTCTAAGGCAATCTCTTCTATAGCTGGTCAACACAAACTCATATGACGAGATTTTCTACACAGATGCATCCAAAACTGAAGCAGGTGTCGGATATTCTGTAACATTTTCAAATAGTATCATTCAGAAGTTCTGCCGTCCACAATCCATCTCCATCTATACAGAAGAGAACACTGCAATATGTACAGATTCGATGTCCTCCATCGACTCGATTAAACAATTCCGAACATCCATTAGTTTATGTCATACATGAAATAATCAAACTGTTTCATTTTTTCTGGAGCAAACATACCATTTATCTGGATTTCTTCACACGTTGGCATTTTAGATAATGAGACTGCTGATACTGCTGCAAAAGAAGCAATTACAACGAAATCAGACATTAAATCTCTTCAACTGGCATCAGATCTAAAACCACTTTTCAGGTTCTAAATCAAAAACACCTGGCAAAACTATTAATGAAAGGATTCAGCCTCGAAATTACACAAAATACAACCTACCATCGAAACGTTTTAGCTATTTGACGTAGAAGAAACAAATTAATCATTCGCAGACTAAGAATTGGTCACACACGGCTGAAACATGGACACCTGATGGCTTCGGAAAAATTTCCTGTGCGTGAAGTGTAGCGAATCATTAATGGTTCAACAAATTCTTACACAGTTTATCAAATACGAGCAAAAACAAAAAATACTCTCTACCAGGTCTAACAAATGTTATTATAAGCCAATTAGAATTTGTTCAGAATGCGAACATGTATTACAAAATTTAGTGTATTCGTTTTTATTACTTTCTCTTTTACATATTCTCTTTATTGTCAATTATACCTACTGTAATGTAAAATGTATGGTAACACAATTAACCCAGTGTCAATAACCTTGTAGTTGAGGGTTCTTTAGAGTATTTAATATTTCCGTTTGTGTATTCAATAAACGAAGTAGTTCTCGATTCGAAATAAGGTCCCCCAAAAATATTCTTAAAAACTATTACATATTACTATTAGTCAAGTAATATATAAAAGAAATAACAACAATGCCTTTAACGTTAAAATTTACCAAGAAGAAGCATGTAAAAATGTAATATTTTTAAAATACATTACTGCCGCAAATCTTCTGCACGCTATTACCGACGCCAATGCTTACTACCACATGCAAATACTCGAAGATTGTCCCATGAAACAATACTTCAAGCTCTAGTATCTTCCGTAATGGCATCCGACAAGGCACAACACGACGATTTAAAAATCGTTACCAAAATATTGCAGGACACATTAGGAGCAACTGTTCGTATCGATCCTCTTAAAAACGAATTATGTCACCGAGAAGGAAACTTCTTCTTATTTATTGTTATGAGGCTGATGGGGGCTTTTGATGTTAAATTCGTTTTAGTCTTTTGGCGATTCGTTATTTTTCTCTCGTTCCCTGCAATTTAGTATTTACGGACACAAGCTGTTTTGGAATCTACGAATGGGCTGAGGAATAATTTAAAGAATTATGCGACATTTACGAGTATACCGAAATTTTTATAGCAAATGCTCGTAAAGGGATGACATGCAAGCTTTATGAGTTTGTTAATTTGGTTGAAATGACTAACGTTTTCGGTCTTTATTTAATTAATATCAATTAAAATTATGAACATGATTTACTTTTTTAACTGTGAGTTTTTAATTATTTATTTTTCTCCTTTTTTCTCGTTTTGCTTTTCTACTGTTGTTTGCTGCGATTAATAATTTGTTGGTTCCTAATATTAAATGTAATATTATTATTGGATAATTTAAGAGACACAATTAATCATGAGGTTCTAAAACTGTTTTTTTTGTGGCATCTCTAAGTTAAATTTTATGTGTATATGGGATAAGCGACAATTAACTGACTTCTTATTAGCCCCTTAATAATTGATCCCTTAGAGGACGGAAGGGGCCAAAGAAGGTAGTCCTGTGAATTGCAACTCTCAACGTGAAAAGCATGACAGGTAAAAAAAGAGAGCTCGCCGATGTCATGCAGAGGAGAAGGATTGGTGTATTTTTTTTCACGAAACTCGTGGAGAGGGAATAATCGAAAGATATTGGAGATGGATGCAGTTTAATATATAGCAGTTAGAAGTCACGGCGGAAATGAAGTGGGTATTATTTTAAACAACAAGTAAAATGAACATCTTGTAAGGGTAACCAGAAGAAGTAATAGAATAATGAGCGTCCAACTGAATACAGGGGATACCAACGTGAACATCACATGTGTCTTCGTTCCACAGGTAGAGTGTGAAGAACAGGAAAATGAATCATTTTGGAGTGTTCTTGATTGTGAGATGTTCGAGATTTGCTGTAGACTAAAAGTGTTTTATTGGATATAATTTTAATGGACATATTAGTAGAGAAAGAGCGGTAATAGAAAAAATTCACGGAGGTTTGGAGATGTAAATAAGAAATAAGGAAAGTAAGAAAGTTAATAAATTAAGAAAATAGTGTTATTGACTGTGCAGTGGCATGAGATTTGGCTGTCAATAATACATTCTTTATGAAGACTGAAGATCAGCATATTACCTATAATAGCGGGGTAAGGGATAGTTAGATAGATTTTGTGCTGTGTACGAGAAGTCAGCTAAAAGAGGTTACTAACTGAAAAGTGATAAAAAGAATGAGTGAAAAGAAAGTTTTCAGTGTTTTATTGATACATAAAGGATAAGAATTTGGCAAGAGTCTTTAAGAGTACAGTGCTGGAAGAGCTTGAGGACAAAGATACGGTAAATGATTGGTGGGAAGCCAACAGTAAAGTGGTGGTACGAGTGGAAGAGGAACTGCTAGGAAAAAGATCGAACAAAGAGCATCCTAGAGACAAAGAAACTTGGTGGTGAAACGATAAACTGCAATACAAGGTTAAAGATAAGACAATAGCTCGAAGGAGGTATAAAAGGTCTAATAGAGAAAAAAATAAGAATATATATAAGGTAGCAAAGAGGAAATCTCCATTCTCCGTTCTTTTATATGGCGTGGAGTCATGAACCTTAACTTAAGCATTACTGAAGAGACTCGAAGCATTTGAGATGTAGTGCTATAGACGCATGTTGAGGATTTCCTGGATAGACAGAGTTACCTACGAAGAAGTACTACATAGAATGGGTAAAGAGCGCTAACTAGTCATAACCATAAAACGTCACAAACTAGAATACCTAGGCCATATAATGCGCAATGAACAACGATAAAACCTACTTCGGACCATACTTAAAGGTAAAGTGCATGGGAAAAGAGGTCCAGGACAAAGAAGAATATCCTGGCTGCATAACCTGCGAATATGGTTTAACTTAACCACTACCGGACTTTTCAGGGCAGCAGTCAACAAAATCAGAATAGCCATGTTAGTGTCCAACATCCGTAACGAATAAGCACCATAAGAAGCATAAGAGCAGGTGCAGCGTAAATTTTTAAAATTTTTGTCTTTCAAAATTAACGGCATATATCCCAAGAGGGGCATCAGCAATAGTGAGTTGTGTAGCGGTTTGGACGTAGTACCATTAGAATCTAGACGAATTAATGCCTCCCTAATATTCCTGTACAAGCTACTACATAATCTCATTGACTGCCCTGATTCTTCGACAAATAAATTTTAAAGTTCCATCTTATCCAGTGAGAAATTCGATTACGTTCAGAAATACACAAGCTAGAACTAATCTTATGTTAAATTCTTCTCTATTTCTCATGTGCAACTATTATAATTCCTTAAGTGCTTACTGCGATATATTTCACTGCAGTTTAAAGCAGCTTACTAGGATGGCTGAGATCTACCTAGGTGATTGAGTAGTTTCTTTATGTTAAGGTAAAATACTCGAAAAATGTGTTATTTAGTTAGTACTTATAAATTTAAATTATAACCTGACATTCTTTAACGTGAAAATGCAACCCTAATTTACCGCCTATATCCCAAGGAACAATAAGTAAAATAGAGAAGCAGTTTCGCGAGTTTGGTCATGTAATGCAGATAAAAAAAGCAGCTGCCAATGCACTGAGTGATGAACTCAAATAAGATGTGTTGCTTGAGTTTCAGGAAAATCCACATACATCGAGTAGACAGGCATCCACTACATTTAATGCTAGCCATACATCGATAGTAAACATATTAAAAGAAAATAAATTGCATCCCTATAAGATGATACCTACTCAGGAGCTCATGGAAGACGATTTTGATAGAAGAACTTTTTTTTGTGATCAAATGATGGACATGTTGGATAACAATATTATCCAATTAGAAGACGTGATGTTTTCTGATGAGTGTACTTTTTTACTTAATGGTCATGCTAACCGGCAAAATTGCCGCTACTGGGCCACGGAAAATCCTCACTTAATGAGAGAAGAACACACTCAATACCCTTAAAAGGTTAATGTTTGGGCAGAGATTGTAGGAAACAATATCATTGGTCCCTTTTTCATTAAGTTCTTAAGTTCCAGCGAATACGATATGGTTTCAGCAGGATCGAGCACCACCACATTACCAACTTAATGTCCGACAGTACCTCGATACAATATTTCCCAATCGATGGATAGGGAGGCAAGGATCGATTGAATGGCCAGCGCGATCACCTTATCTTACATTATTAGATTTCTTTTTATGGGGATATGTGAAGAGCCATGTGTACAAAACTAAACCTTCTGATTAAAATGACATAAAAGAACGAATAACGCTTGCGATTAGGTCGATCACGCCTGTTATGTTAAATATTGTTAGAAGACAGTTTTATTTGAGATTAGGATGTTGCCAAGAAGTTCGCGGTGAACATTTTGAACTTCTACTTCATTAATATTCGTAGTTCTTTTTGGTGTTCTACATTTTATTACGTTTTGCATTACATTTTAGTTTTTGATTGTATTGTAGCGAATTTCGGTAACATGATAATTTATTTTATCTTAATTAATCTTAATAAACTTAAAAGCGACAACATTTTTGAACAGAGAATGAAAAGACCTTTCAAACGATATATCACAAGCCTAAACTTCCTATTTTAAAAATTGGGGGTTGTACCTGTCATTCTAAGGGGGTTGAAGGTAGGGGTTGCATTTTCACGTTAAAGAATGTCAAGTTATAATTTAAATTTGACGTGTTTCGGGATTTTTTATAAATATGTACAGTAACCTAAATCATGAATTTATTCCATTTGGCTTTTACACACTGTATATCTATTGATTTATTTTTTTCCATAAGTAGTGCTTCCAAGTATTTGTTTTAATTTATTATTTTTGTTATTAATAATCTTTTAGGAGAGTTTTAATATTTCATTGCATTGCAACAAAAACTTATAGACGTAGGCTTTGTGGTATGCGTCAATGTAACAAAGATATGGAGAAATGCGTTGATAATTACAAGTGTACCCACAACACAAAATGTGTGAGCCTTAATACAGTGTGGCTAGCAGGATATTCAGGAGAATGACCAATTGATACTCAGGAACGACTCGGCCAATTTGCATGCCCTTAAAGGAGAGTTAATTAAAAATAAATTAAAAAAACCGAAAGACACAAGGGTAAAAGAACGACAAAGAGAGTACTAAAATAAGGAACTTACTAATGGATATTGTGGGCGCCAGGAAAGTATCAGCGTTACTTCCAAAGTATGTAAGACTGCTCTGAGGGTTGGTGTTAGTAATTTCTAAAGCTGTAGAAAAATAAGGTTCTAATAAAACGTATATTATGTACGACCTCATTTAATCCCTGCTTAGTTATAGTACATATACAGATAAAAAATAAATTTAACTTATTTTACCTCTTACCTATTATATAGAGTCTAAACCTATTTAAATATATTAAAATTATTAATTATAAATTATAAACCCTATTATATAAACAATAGCATCAAATTATAAAAATATTATTATTATTATTCCTATGCCGTCCCCATTAACGGAGGTTGGCGACCACATTTTTAAAAGCTTCTCTGTCTTTTGCAACGTGGAATAATTCGTCTACAGTCATGTTTGTCCAGTCTCGAATATTTCGCAGCCATGACTTCCTCTTTCTACCTATTCCCTTTTTGCCATCGACTCTACCCTGCATGATGACCTGCAGAAGACTATATTTATTATTTCTTAGTATGTGTCCAAGGTATGCAGTCTTGCGTACTTTTATCGTTCTCAACAATTTTTTGTCTCGACCCATCCTTCTCAGCACATCCTCATTGGTGACCCTGGCAGTCCATGGAATTCTTAACATTCTCCGGTATATCCAAAGTTCAAAGGCTTCAATCTTTTTAACTATTTGCGCTTTTAGTGTCCATGTTTCTACCCCGTACAATAGTTGCGACCAGACGTAACATTCAACAAACCTCAGTCTCAGCGCAGTATTCAGATTTTTGTCACAGAACAATTGTTTGAATTTTAAGAACGCTGCCCTTGCCATTTCTATTCGTACTCGGATCTCTTGGTCTAAAAATATTAACAATTTAAAAACCCTTAATTTGATAATATGATCAACATGCCTACTAGAAAGAAGTATTTCTACAATTGGGCATTCGATTAAAAGGATAAATGTAGGTAATAAATAATTCTCCGGTTAAATGTGTATACAAATACCTGTCATACGAGAGATTACGGGGTTATTAAAACTGTCCCTTATAAATAGTTAATATTAAACAAATGACAGTTAATTATTATTAAAGAAAAATATTTAAAGTCTTAAGTGGAGTGGAGGAGCTCTCAACTGAACTCCAGTTCTTGGTAAACCAAACCAAACCAAAATTCTTGGTAAAAAATAAAAAAGAAACCCAAACCTCAACTTAAATTCTTTTCTGTCAATTTGGATAAATATTCCTTTTTCTAAGAGTGATGTCGGTGGCTGCAAAAACGATTATTAATTTACGTTTTCATTATAAAGGGGAAAAACAGTTCCTAACCATGTAAATAAGATAAAGATTTAGACAAAAAGTTGATTCAGAGAATAAAAGACTGTTGGAATATAGTGTGACCTTGTCACACTATATTCCAATTATGTAAGAAATAGAAAATGGTAATATATTATCACTTAAACAGTAAAAAATTATAGTATAATAAAATCGTTTAGACTTTTGGCTGGTGTATAGACTTTTCAGAAGAAATATTACAAAATGACTGGTTAATAAATGAAAATTTTGACTAACTGATCAATCATAGGTAAAGCAACAACAAAACAAACCAAAATAATAATTCTCTCCCCTTGCAAATAAACAACATAATTTTCTTCTCCAGATTAAACTGCCTTTCCTAAAATTAAGTAATGCATATTCTACAAAATAAAAAACTTAAATTTCATCGTTTTATCTCCCGCTACCGATCAGGTTAAATTCATAGGCCAAAGTAAAGTCTTAACTTCTCTATAGGTCAAATATCACAAATCGCTTCGATGTGAAGGAGTATTTTTGGACAAGGACTAAAACACTATGAACTTCCATCCTCCTATTAGATAGGTAATATGGATTGCCTAGCTTTTAGAGATTATAATTTAAAATTTTTATGGATTAATTAAATGACGGAACGTTACAATATATTTATAAATTTTTGAAAATCTGTATAGAGTTCCCTAACTTACCCGATACAATTAACTGTTTTATGTATTTTGTTGAAATATTAAAATAATTTTTTTCTTACAGGTAAGAACAATATTCTTAAAATATTGCCGCCGCATATCAAGTAAGTTTTATTTTACTAATAGAGTTATACGATAACAAATTAGGTTTAATATTTTTGCTATTATAATCCGTTTATAAATTATTGATAGCGCAGTTTCTAAGACACAGCTCATTTGCATTTTGTGTTTCTTGCAAGTTCTATTAAAAACAAATAATATAAATATCTAAAAGTCGAGTTTTCTACAGCTGGCATTTAAATCTCTGGTGGTAAAATGATGCAATATCTTCTTCTCTCAAGGACCTTTTTGGCCTAACTCTTTTTTTTTTAAATGACAGAGTCCATTTTTCTATCTTTTTTAGCCATCACTTTTCGGGCATTCTCTAGAGGTGACCTTTCTGGTTTTTCTCGTGCAAGTTAGTCTTTTTGTATATTAATCAAAAGAGTCGATTTGCTGTACTCATCTTCCAGTTTTCTAAGCATAAATAGTCTCATATAGCACATTAAATTCATTCAGACATATTTTAAAAAGTGTACATGCTATGCTACATACTTCCTTACTTTAGATTCTTACAAATAAGAATTTCTCTAGTTAATTCGTTTTCAGTTTTAGTGTTTATCGTCATATTTTTGTAAAGCTGTTGTACTGCTTTTATATATTTTTTTGTTCATTTATTTTTTTTATTACTACTTAAGACATTAAACCTTCGTCACATCTATAAAGAATATATAAGCAGAATGACTAATCTTTTCTCTTTAATCTTCTTCTTCTTCTTGATATGACTATCCGTGACAAATATCGGCGATCACGATGGCAATTTTTATCTTATCTGCAGCAGCGCAAAGAAGCTAAACAGATGTTGTGTTGAATGATTATCCAAAGTTGTTTAACCAAGATGTTCTTCTTCTTCCTGCACCTCACTTTCCAAATATTTGTCCTTGTAAGATGGTTTGTTGGAAGACGTATTATATTAGGATTCATTTTGCATATTATGTCCCAAGTATTGTCCCAAGTAACGAGATTTGATAGTGGTCAGTACTTCCCTTCTTGTTTCTTCTTCTGAGGACCTCTTCATTTGTGACTTGGTCAGTCCATGGGATCTTAAGTATTCTACGATATCTCAAATGCTTTCAATCTTCTGTACATATCTTCGATCAAGGTCAACGATTCATCACCATAAAAAAGAACAGAGAAAACGAAGCACTCTTATTTTTATACCAAGAGAGAGATTGTGGCGTGACAAGGTAGTTATAGTGCTTCACTTTTTCTAATGGGGTTTGATTAACGTAAAGTTAAAGTTCTGTTCTGCAAATACTATGGCGTCATCTGCATATCTGACGTTGTTTAGCAGATAACCGTTTAGTAGAATGCCTTTTTTAGTTTTATGCAAAGCTTCGATAAATATTCTTTGAGGTAAAGATTAAAGATTAGAGGAGACAAAATACAGCCTTGCCTCACTTAACGCATGATTTTCATGATTTTCATATATTTATTCTGTTCACTTTTAACTCTAAAATTTGTGGTCTGATTCCAGTAAATAATTGTAATTATTTTTAGATCTTGGTTGTTACTTCTTGCTTCTTTTAGTTTTTTTTGTTTCTAATTTGATCATTATGTTCACTCATATGTTTATTCAGTTTATTATATATCTGTGAAATCTGAACCCTAAAAGTAAATACATTAAGACATTATTTGAATTGTAGATACAAGAGAAATATGCTGTATTGTCACTGAAAATTGTACATTTGTATACAAAAAGTTAGAAAAATAACAATAACAATTTAAAATTTACTGAAATTACATAAATCGTCAATATCACAAAATAAAAGATAATAAAACAAAATATATTGCAAAATTTAAATAAATGCTAATTGAACAAGAAAACCTTACGAACTAATAAGTTGAAGTTGCTACAAATAATACCCAAATAAAGATAAAAATACTTTAGTTACTTGTACATAAAGGTACTGTAATTTCTTAGCTGTTCGTTAGGAAACTCTTTCAGATAGATAGGCTTTTGTTATTTTACGGAACTTGTAACATCTAAATCTTATTTAAACCAGGGCGTTAAGCAACACCACACTGCTAGAAGAAACGAGGGGAGAAATTCTTCGAATATCCCTAATGATATTCAAGAGAAAAACGCCCACCGTTCCATTCATCAGAATGGTGCTCTGCCCGACTGCTCAGCCCTGGGTTCGTTCCCTGTTCATTATCTCCCCACACCAATCCCAGAAAGTACAGGAAATAAAAAAAACTTAGAAAGTCATAGTAAAGGTATATATATTTATTAAATAAAAATAAACAGAATTAAAATTATTATGAATGTGAAACAAAAATAAATTTTTTAACTGAGACTCAAAGATTCTGCCCGTTGCCGATATAAAATAATTAAAGTATAAAAAAGTACTCAGCTTTAGTTCGTTCTGAATGAGTCGTTCAGTTCTCCAGGAAGGATTCCGATCTTTGTGGAAGTTAGCCGCTGTCGGTGGTTGTTGGTTGGATTAAGGGGGGTTGTTGGTCTAGATTATAGCAATCATTTTCGTCCCCTTGTTGGTAAATGGGTTTCAAATTATGTTCTAATGCATCACTCGATTTAAGGTAGTATGCGTGGTTGCTGATTGTTTCCCCAAGGTAGTGTGATTGGCTGTTGTTTGCTTCCCAATGTAGTGTGGTTAACTATTGCTTGCTCCCCACGGTAGTGTGGTTGGATATTTCTTGCTCCCCACGTTAGTGGCTAGAAAATTCATACAAAGATCAGTTTTAGACCCAAAAGAAAAGCCTGATCAGAATTAAAGCTAAGTATTAAGAGAAAAACGAAAAGCAAAATCTCTGATCACAGCGTGGCATTAATAAAAATAAATTTATAGTAAAAGATTTTATTAATAAGATATTAAAGAAATTAAGGTAATATAGGTACATATATACAGTAAAAAAAAATAAAAGTTTAAAGTTTAATTTTAAGAAAGAAAGTATTTGCTATGCAAAAGAAAACAAGTAAAAAAACAGAGGCCTAAAACTAGAAAAAGATACCCGTGTATACGGCTAAGACACTAACCAATTTGTGTGACTAAAGTTTCACTGTAGATTGATTGTGGTAATATGATTGAAAAGAAAGCGAATAAAAATGTGTATCGGCTTGTATAGGATGGAACGGCTACTAAAAATATTTATAATTCAGTAAGGTTATTTTGCAATAATGTACGGGGGACAAGTACCAAGCGGAGCTTAGTGTCACGTTCAATTGGTTAATTGAAACGTTACAAACACGTAGAAATAATTTATGAAATGGTTTTTGTTTCGAATATAATATAGATATCTTTACTTACTCAGTGGACGGAATCGATAAATACACATCAAAGGTTGAATTTCTGGTTGAGTAGTCATGATGAGGTCTTGCTGGAAATACATGTAGGTGTTAACGAATTAAATAAACAGTTTCTAAAATATATAAAGAGAAACGAGTTAAAATCCCTTGATTTTTGAGTAGCTTTTTCAATATGTTATTCTACTGAGGCCAAAAAATACCGTATTGCTCTTTTTTGTAATATAAAAATAACATCAGATTGGGCAGCTGTACTATAACCCCAAAGAGGAAGATTATATGAAATATGGGACTCGAACAAAGAAAAATATTTTATTTTGGAAGATGCTAAATTGATTTCGTTCGAAACAAATTTTATTGGATAGCAGGCTGAGGCTAGTTTCTTACTTACAAATAAATATGAAGGGACCATTTAAGGTTGCTGTTTATAAAAATACCAAGAAATTTTACAGAATCGACGATACTGATCTAGCTGTTATTAAGAAGCAAGGGTTGAACAGCTCCTTTATAGGATAATGCTACTGTCTAATTCACGTTAAAAGAAAGTAAATTACAGTTAGACCAGGTTTTTGATTTTAAGTAGATTAGAAGTTATAGTAGCATGAAGAGTTGCAATATCCAGAGTTCCTCCAGGTGATCCTGGTATCATCAGCAATAAGAAAAAAATTTCCATCGATTTTTAAATAAGTGATGTCATTTATAAAGATAAGGAAAACTAAACGACACAATACTAAACCTTGTGTGGTACTCCATACTATCATACAATACTTTTGTGACTAGAGTCAGTATCATTTGCTTTAACTAGTTTTTCCTATTCCCCAAGTAAGATTGGAACTAATTCAAAGAAATACCTCGAATTCCGAAGTCAAAATGACTTAGTGATAAAATGTTATTTTCAACGAGAAAGGTCGTTGCCCATGCTTCCCAAGTGGTACTACAGAGCTTCTTTATAATATTATTTCTTGTACTCAACTATTGGGCAGTTTTTAAATGCTCTTTAAATGATAGCGGTCTGTCTAGTGTTACGCCCAGGTACTTCGGTGTTTTGTTGTGGGTAAGTGTGGTATTTCCAAACCCTATGTTGAGTTCCTTTCCAGCAAGTTTACTGGTCAAGTGAAGGTAACTAACTTCTGTTTTGGATGCATTTGGTTGAAGTCGCCACTTGCGAAAATATTTACCCAATATATATAAGTCTACCGTCAGAACTTCTTCAGAAGTTTCTGGTGTTCTGCATCGTGTGGTGAGGGCCCAGTCATCGACGTATCCGAACTTTCTTGATTGTGTTTCCGGCATATCTGCTAGGTATAAGCTAAATAAGTTTGGATATAACCGGTTGTAAGGCAATAGGTCTATAGTTGCCGACATTCAATTTTTCACCACCCTTATGAAGAGGAATAGTAACGGCTGTCCTTGGGCACTCTGCAAATATACCTTTTCAAAGAAATCATCAATTAGTGAGACCAGGACTTTCAACACATTTTTTGGAAGATTTAAGAAAATTGTTATGGATAGTCCATCAGTACTACATAAAGATTTGCTATTGATAATATTGATTGTTTGGATAAGTTTATATTTATCAACTAATTATCAACACATTAACGAGGTATTTATTAAAATTATCAGGGTTTGGAAGAGAAAATGTTTGGGCTGTATTAGTTTTATTTCCAAGATTGGTTATTATGGACTAACTTTCTTTTGCAACAATCTTAGAGCTTCCCAATCAATTATAAGCGTATATTTTTTTAGCTGTTTTGTTAATTTACTAAATTTGCTATTACTATTACTATTTTGACTTAATTGTAATTAAACGAAATGCCTTATTAAAAATACAGACAAGTCTATCTAAAAAAAATAACTGAAATTGTAGTCCACGTCGACAGAGGGAAAGTGCCACCCAGAAGTCAAGCATAAGAATCCGTCGTCATCAAGATATACAGAAGTCTTTTAAAAATACCTTAAATGGATCATGTACACAATGAAGAAGTTTTTTTTAAAGAAAGAGAGTCTATTTGTAATATAAAAGAACTTTTAAATAAAAATAATTTAACAGTGTTATAATTGTAAAGCCAATATTTTTGAATTGGCAAAGGAGAAATATATGGTAAGCGAGAACTGTAAAGACGAAAAGAGCCGTCGTTAAAAAACATAAGAAAATGTACTAATTTAGGCCGATATTTATTGTTTCGAGATACATGATATAAACATAACTTTGCTAAAATTATTACCAATATTTAATAGAATATGGTACCTTATCAACCGATCACATGCACATAGAGACTGATTCTGAATTCCCGGTCATTAGAAATGAAAATCCTCGTTTATATTTATATCCCTTTATACCCACCATTCTTTTAAACCACTTTAGACACCCATCATCGGAAGCTTATAGTATATGTGAATAATAAAAACACCCCCGATAAAGGGCAATGACCATTTTTAAGAAATGTAAATAAGATAAGATATCTACGCAATTTAAGAGAAGGATACAAACCCCGAACAAATCTACGCAGAAATCAAAAACGGCAAATAATAATCAGTGATCCAAAAGAAATAAAATCAGTCTGGAAAACCTATTTCCAAACTCTTTTAGGGGCACAAGAAAATGAAGAGCATATGGACATGCATCACAATGAGGGAGACACCGAAAATATAGAACCCCCAACGATGGAAGAGGTAAAACAGGCAATACGAGCACAAAAGAACAATAAGGCATCAGGTATTGACAACGTCCCCCCTGAGCTATATAAATTAGGTGGCGGTCACCTAATAGGACAAATGCATATGCTCATGAACAAGATTTGGAATGATGAAAAGATCCCTAATGATTGGAAAACCGGGATTATATGCCCAATCTATAAAAATGGAGATAAACTGAAATGCGAAAATTATCGCGGCATAATCCTCTTGTGCACGGCGTACAAATTTTTTACTTACATACTAAACAAACGACTCCCACAACTAACTGAAAATACTGTCGGGGAATATCAAACCGGTTTCCGACAAGGAAGATCCACAACTGACCAACTATTCACAGTGAAACAAATTTTAAACAAATCGTGGAAATACGATATTGACGTCCACAACATATTCATAGATTTCAAACAAGCCTTCGACTCAATTAATAGGAACAAGTTATATCAACTATTGCAGAGCTTTAATATCCCCCAAAAATACATTCGACTGGTAAAAACAACAACGGATTCGTCAATAGCAACTGTCAGAGTCCAAAATGAGCTCACTGAAAACTTTACAATAGTCCAAAGATTAAAGCAAGGAGACGGGCTGGCACCGACACCATTCAATCTAACCTTGGAATATGTGATAAGACAGCTGAATATAGGAAGAGGTAATCTCCTAACAAATAATCAATACAGATTGCCGCCTATGCTGATGATATCAGCATCATGTCTTGCAGAACTGAAAAGGCGGCAGAAATATATTCACAATTAAAAACAAAGGCAAAAAAGACCGGACTAGTAATAAATATTCAAAAGAGAAAAAAGTTAACACAGGCAAGAGCTAGGGGAAACAGAAGCATAGTTGTATTAGAGGACGATATTGAAACAGAAGAAAGTTTCACATATTTAGGAGTTGTATTAAACTCGGATGGAATAGAAGAACCAGAAATGCAAAGAAGAATAGTAAAGGAAAACAAAGCTTATTTTTCACTCGATCATGTGTTTCGCTCCAAAAACACACACTGGAGATCGAGATCGAAAATCAGGGTCTACAAAACTATTATCAGACCAATAGCATGTTATGCATGCGAGACATGGGTGATGAAAAGAGAGACAAAAAGAAAACTGGAAGTCTTCGAAAGAAAAGTCCTAAGAAAGATATTTGGACCTATTAACGAAAACGGAATATGGAGATCCAGGTACAATCATGAACTCTACCAACTGTTCAAAGAGACACCGATCTCAGAATTCGTTAAACTTCAGAGACTTCGCTGGGCTGGTCATGTAGTAAGAATGGAGACAGGAAGATTGCCGAAAAGAGCCCTAGATAGTATAATGCAGGACGCAAGACCAAAAGGAAGGCCACGGAAAAGATGGGAGGATGAAGTGGCAGCGGACGCACAAAATTTGGTAGACGTGAGAACCTAGAGAAGATCGGCGCGGGACCGACATGGTTGGAGGCATAGTTTGGAGGAGGCCAAGGCCCGATTTGGGCTGTAGCGCCATTGGAGAGAGAGAGAAATAAGGGAAAAAGTCCTTAATGGTAGGCGGATCAAGAAGGCCACGGAAAAGATGGGAGGATGAAGTGGCAGCGAACGCGCAAAATTTGCTAGACGTGAGAACCTGGAGAAGATCGGCGCGGGACCGACAAGGTTAGAGGCATAGTTTGGAGGAGGCTACGGCCCGATTTGGGCTGTAGCGCCATTGGAGAGAGAGAGAAATAAGGGAAAAAGTCCTTAATGGTAGGCGGATCAAGAAGGCCACGGAAAAGATGGGAGGATGAAGTGGCAGCGGACGCACAAAATTTGGTAGACGTGAGAACCTAGAGAAGATCGGCGCGGGACCGACATGGTTGGAGGCATAGTTTGGAGGAGGCCAAGGCCCGATTTGGGCTGTAGCGCCATTGGAGAGAGAGAGAAATAAGGGAAAAAGTCCTTAATGGTAGGCGGATCCATAAAATTTATTTCTTAAGCTTTTAGGATCACATTTTAACATTCAGTTAACTATTATTTCTTCCTATTTTAACTTCATGTCCTAGAATAAATAAATATTAGTAAAAACAAAGATGATCCAAATCTATGTAAAAGCAATAACACAAAAGGATTTCAATTATTTCTAAACATATATCGTAACTATTTTTCCGTAAATAGTGTCGATAACATCTAAAAATTGGACCAGTCTCCAATTACAACCCTTGCTTTTTACACATATTCGAACCTCACCCTCAAAGGACCAAGCTGTCAAGAGGAAATAGCGAATCTTTTCTAACATTTCCGATTTCATACGGGTTTTGTTATTTGAGTTCAAATATAAAAAGCGCCGAGAATTAGCTGTCATACGGGTTTGTTGAAATTGCTCAAAAGGACACGCTAATATGAAAGTGATGCGTTGGTAAATATCAGAGAAATGTAACGAATTTGCATTGTTTCCGAAGCTGAATACACTATGAGGGATAAAAGATAAAATGTATTGGACCCTTTTTTCCAATTATTTTCGTGAAAATGGTTTTTAAGTTTTAAAATTGAAATTATCAATACCCGTGTGAACTTAATTAATTTCTTATTCAAATAATTAAAAATCTTTATAAAAGTGATGGACAATTAATACAAATTATGTAATAAAAAACTAAAAATTGCTGGAAAATGATTGTAGTAAGAATAAAAGGAATTGCAGAATAACCGCAGAATAATTAGATTAAATAAGAATTGTTAACCCTTAACTTGAGATACCTTATTTTCATACGCAGACAAAGACATAGAGTTTGACAGATTATATTATGAGGAAGAGGTTAAGAATAATTATAATAACGAGTGATAGTACAGTCACTGAAGGTTTTCACTCCGATTTCGTTGAAACTCCATCGATTTTCATGAAAATTAGTGAGTAGTTAGAGGATACCTTAAGAATCAAAAGTGACATGGTGTCCAATTGTGATTTTACCCTGGCGGTGGATGCCACCCCTTTTCGTGGGTGGAAATTATTTTATTAAAAATAACCCCAAAAATAGATATAGGGACCAAATCTAAACAAAATTTATTTAATAAAGTTATTAAAATAAATCAGTATTATTCGTATCTATATCTATATATCATCAGTATCAAATCATTATTTTGAGTTATTGGAGATAAAATATTTAGATTTTTTGTTAAAAAATTCATGTTTTAAAGCGGTTTTTCATAAATAACTCAAAAACTATAAGTTTTTATAAATCCATTGGTTGAAAAACCCTTTAATATTAATTCAAAGTGAGTTATAGGTAATTAAATGTATTTTTTTTGGCGAGTACTCAAATCTGAATATTCAAGCTTAAGTAACGGGAAAACAATGCATTTTATAAAATACACTTATTGAACAATTTTCAAAGTACTCAGAAATACCTATAAAATGAGCCCTAGAAAAAGTTGATAGCATCAAAATTAAGCAAGTTGTGATGAAAATAAGAGGACCCTTTCGAATTTTTTTGGATAAAGTGAAAAATAAAACATACGCAATTTCCACAAAAATTAAAATTTATAGTAATCCCTATAATACTTCCTTTATTTTAGCAGTACTGATGTAAGTTATGACCTCAAAAATTTTAACCGGTTGAATGCATATTTTTGAAAAAAAATTGATTTAAAAAAATCAGAATTTTTCAAATTTTCATAAATTTCAATTTATTTTGAGAATAACTCCATCTATACTCAATATACTTAGAAAATGATAGAGAAAAAAATTTGAGGTTTTTTTTAACAAAGATTTTCCTTTTTTTTTTTATTTTGATTTTGTATGTATATATAGGAAAAAAGATAGGTAATAAGAAGTAGACGTGTCGATAGGTATATGTTCACGAAATATACATGTGTGGATGTGTGTATGTATATTTTGAAGATAGAAGAAGCTAGTGAAAGTAATTCTGTATATCTGCTCAAAAACGTAGTGAGACTTTCTAGTATTCTGTATGTCTATTGAATATTTCAGTATAACTCAACAGATATAGCTGCAACGTTCTTCAAGGTCATTTCATCTATAAAGGGAGGAGTCAAAACTTATATATGCAAGCGGCCGAAGCGTAAACATCCATATATTTAAATATATTGCAACTGCAAAAAAGGATGCGGCGCTTCTTGCTGGTGTCGAAGAGTAAGGCTATATTGCAATGCCGTCTGCGGATCATGCAGTGGGGAAAATTGCCAAAATAGCAATATAATTAATGAAAAAGGAGAAATTGGTGAAGAGAGCTCGGATGAAGAGTGAAAAATTAACAATTAAAGTAATATTAATATTTGATTAATTTATGAAACATTACTTAAATAAAAAATGAATGAACTTTTCATATATTTTAATAATTATTTTAATACGTTTTTCTCTTAACTAACAAATTAAATTTTTATAAGTCACATAAGCACTGAAAAAATTGTTCAGGAAATGTGGAAAGATATCATAAACATTAAAGAAACTATTTGGGTAATATTAATATGCTATTTGATATTTCAAAAATATAAAAATGATTTTTTCATGATTTTCGATTTAAGGCATAGTTGCTAAAATGGTTGAAAAATTAATTCAAATCATAAATCATGCTTATTAATCTATAAGTATTTTCAGTAAATGGTCACTTGTGCTGAATTCCTTTCTAAAACCAGCTTGTTCTTTCGACTGGTATCCGTCGAATTTTGTCGTCAATCTATTGGTTAAAATTTTTGTTAGGAGTTTATACATTACATTGATGAGTGTTATAGGACGGTTGTTTTTTATATCTGATTTATCCCCTTTCTTGTGTGGAATAATGGTTACGGATTCCTTCCAGTTGTTTGGGATTCTTTTTTCTTTTAATATATTGTTAAAAAGGGAATGTAGAGTATTAATTACCACTTTTCCACCATATTTCAGCATCTCCTCAGTTATTTCATCTTTTCTAGGCGATTTGTTGTTTTTCATTTCTTTCAATGCCTTCTTTATTTCTGATTTGCTTATTTCTGGCAGTAGCTTTGAGTTGACATTTTTAATTTTAGCCTTAAGTTGGTTTTTAATTTCTTCTGGTGAATCATTTTTTGTTTTATATAATTCTGAGTAGAAATGGTGGATTAAATTTATGATGTCATCTTTAATGTTTGTTTCTACTCCGTTTACATCTATTATTTTGTTTATTTCAGACTTACCTAATTTCGGTCTTAAGCATTTCATATTTTTGTTGTTCTGTATTACTTCTTCTATTTTTATTTCTTGTTCTTTTCTGTTATTTTCTTTTATCATTCTGCTTATTGTTTTATTGGTTTCTACATATTCTATAGATTTCCTTTTGTCTTCTTCGTTCAGCTTCCTTAATTTATCCATAATCTTCTTTGTTTCTGTTGATGTATAGTTGTTCTTTTTTAGATCCTTTTTTGCTATTTCATTTCCTGATATAATCATCGTTGCTGTAAGTATGTTGTCTATTTCGTCTATATCTTTATCATCCCTGTCTAATTTTTGGGTAAGTTGTTCTTTTAATAGGTCTTTATATATCCCTTTATATTGCCCTAGTTGATTTCTATCTACTAGATCCCGGTTTCTAATTATTTTTCTTTTCATTTCATAGTTACCGTCAATACTAATTTTTGCTCTGACAATCCTGTGATCGCTACCTGTTGTGAATCTGTTAAGAACTATTACATCTTTAATGATATATTGTTTCGTAGACAGTATGTAGTCGATCTCATTTTTTGTGGATCCATTAGCGCTGATCCATGTCCATTTTCGTTGGGGCTTCTTTTTGTGAAAGGAGTTCATTGCGTTTAGATGCTTTTCTCCTAGGTAGTTCATCAAAGTAGCGCCTCTATCATTTCTCTGACCATACCCAAAATCTTCTATTTTAGTTTCTTCTTTGTTTAATTTTCTACCGAGTTTGGCATTGAAATCTCCAATTACTAGTGTAAGACGATTTTGATGTTCTTCCATAGCCTTTGATATATCTTAATAAAATAGTTCGATATCTTCGTCATCATAAGCTGTTGTGGGGGCATATACCTGGATAATTTTAATTGATGTTTTTCCTATTTTAAGTATGACATAGGCGACACGATCTGATATACCTGATTTTATAGCGACAGTAAGAACAATCCTTTCTTTTTTATAATTTTTCCACTTTTACTTCTCGACGCCGTTAAGGTTCATCTATACGCAGCATCTCGCATATGCTCAACTTCAGTTTTCTAGGTAAAGAGGAACTTTCTAGTCTTCTGTTTAGCTGAGGTTGGATATTTGAAGTTGAAATGCCAGTTTTTCAATAAAATTGGACCTGTCAAAATGAGTATTGTTTTTAAAAGACTCATAAAGAATATAGGCATTTACTGTACTTATATCAAACATTCTGAAAAATATAGCCATAGGCCAACGGCGAGTTCGACGACTGCTTGTAAATTTGGCACATTTTTCCTCCATTGAATCGACACCACCCGTTGTTGTATTTTAATCCACTATTATGTGTGGTTTTTTAGTGCCTGTATCCTCAATGGCTGCGTGATGAGATGATGATACCAAAATTACGGCTTTATTTTTATGTGTTGTGTGTGAAAGTAATGTGTCTTGTAAAACCGTAAATTGCTGTTCCCACTACTCATTGTCTTCTGGGTAAGAAGATAGGAGGAATTTTTTTACGCTTCTTGCGAAGAGTTCCAATGCAAGTTAGACCTTTACTTCTCAATATCTCTACCAGCTTTACAGATGTAAACCAATTTTCAAAGGTTATAGATCTGTTGGTCCCATAGAGAGGAGTAGTTAAGCGCCTAACAGCCTGTGTCGGCTTACTGTATCTTTTCTATTCCACTGTAAGTCCAGTACAATAGAATTGTTTCCCGTATATATAAGCATTGAATAAGTAGCTAGTTTGAGCATGAATACAACACATAATTTTTATACCATACTTTACGGGCTTACTCGGTATGTACATTTCGAAGCGACATCGACCTCTGAATTCCACTAGCTGTACATCAATACAGGCTGAAGTTTCTATAGCCTAGTATGCCTGCCAGTTTTTAATAACTTCACTCAAAATTTCTGAAATCGGTGCTGCTGGATCCAATACGGTTCTCTCATTTCTGTCTCCGGGATTGTCAAATCGCAAACATGACAAAAGGAACGCACATCTCGCTTTTGACATATTGCGTCTCATTATTTCTCTACCAGTTCCATTAGTAGCAAAAATAGTATCTAAGTTTTCATTGTATGATTTAAATAAGCACGTAAATGCTAAAAATCCCAAAAATGCGTGAAATTATGTCATGTCAAGGTCTTTAAGAGAAGGTTAATTTTGATTTTTGTACTTGGCTCTTTCTTTGCCGATTTTCACATTCGTCCATCTAAGAATTATGTTGCAAATATTATCACTGAATAATAACTTACAAACTTGCAAAGGGTCTGCACTATTCCCAATTTTAGCTGCATGGCGTAATCTAGGTAACTGTAAAACTATATTCTTCTGTGGACTCTGTTTGAAGTAAGAGGATTTTTTGACCATTTGTATCTATTTGAACTTTACGAAAGTGCTATAACACGACTACCACTGAACTGTTCCGCGCTGCAATAAACAAAGTAAAGATAGCCGTGATGATCGCCAACATCCGGAACGGATAGGCACTTTAAGAAGAAGAAGAAGATGCACAGATATGCATCCCTCTTTTCAAATAACGTGGCCTGGTAGATTTACTTTTATTTTATGTTACATTGATTTTGCTCCAAATGTTTATTACTTGTGAATAAATAATTTTTTCTACAAGATTTTTTTTGCATCTTCTTATTTTGTGCATCAGGTAGATCGCACCCTCGAGGTAGACCGCATACTACAGTAACACCGAACTTTAGTACAATACATACGTAATAATTCTAAGAGATTTGACTTAACCTGTATTTCCGATTTCGTTTAGTGATCGCTGTCAATAGCAACATTTCCATTACAAATTGATTCAACTTCGCTTATGTCATCATTTACCCCATCAAGTCATTTCAAAGGAGTTTCCTCATGGTTTTTATCCCCATATTTGACCTTTTTTGACGTACTGGGTCGCTCATCCATTTTCAGGAAAATAGTAAATAAATACGAACACTAACAACCTGTCTATTAGACAGAAATCACATTTTGAATCTAAATATCTTTGGAATAACAACCTGCAGCAAACTGCCTATCTCAAGAACGCCTTCAATTCACTGCAATGGGGAACAGTAATGAGAGGGGTTGAGGATAGAAACTTTCCTGGCTACTTGAGGAACCTCCACGGAGTGCATGCGACCTTGCCAAAGATTGAATGAGTCAGCGCGGTCTGAAACTCGTTGAGGAGAAAACCGAGGCCGTGATCCTCAAGGGACCACGGAAACGCGAGAATGTTATATTTGGTACGGTGGTGCGGAGATCACTCCAAAAAAGTGCGTTAAGTACTTGGAAGTAACTCTTCACACCAATGGGAGTTGGAGCAAGCACCTGCGGTTGGTGACGCGCACGGTCACGCTAGAAGCGGCAGCACTGGGAGGGATAATGCTCAACGTAGGCTTGCCCAAACCAGAAACGAGAAGGGCTCTGCACGGGGTAGTGCAATCTATCGTTCTTTATGCGGCCCCAGTCTGGAGCGGAGAGACAGATATATCATCCTACCGGAGACTTTTAACACGAACAGACAGAACAAGCCTGTTACGCGTAGCAAGCGCCTATAGGACTGTTTCTGCAGCAACATTGTGGGTAATCACCGGCTGCATGCCCTCTCACATCTTGGCATGCGAGACGACTCGTTTATTTCATCGTGTTCGTAATACTAGTGTGACTGAGAGTGTAAAACGTGAAGAGAGAACCACATCTATACAGATGTGGCAAGCTGAATGGAAGGCAACTGTGGATGTGGCACAGTGGGTCACGTATACCGAACGTAAAGACGTGGCTCGAATGTGGACATCAGCGTTTAGATTATTTCCTGTCGCAGGTTCTCACGGGCCATTGGTGTTTTAGCTTATACCTCTTAAGGTTCAATAAAAGCGGCTACAAACAGATGCCCTTACTGTGGTTTGGTCGAAACTGTGTGACATACACTGTTGGAATGTGTAAGATGGAGTAGAGATAGATTAGAATTGGAGACAAGGAATGGTGTTCGTTTCGATTCCGTGAGTGATATGATTGCGAGGATGTGTGAGGATGAAGACACGTGGGCAAGAATCCATGCATTCGTTAGACAGACGCTCCAGTCCAAGGAGACTGAAGTAAGACTGTTGTAGTCACAAAAAGAAAGTTTGTGGCGTTAAGTCTAGCCGTAAAGCGATATTTAACGAGACGTAAGGCGGATGTAATACTTAAAATATGCCGCCACCAGGGCGAATCCCGGGCTGCACTTGCGGATCACAAGCGTGGTTGAGAGGACGGAGGGCTTTTAGTGGGTAGGTTCTCGCCCCGGCTGAGATTGTGGTTGCGCGTGTCACATGTGGTGGGCTCGACAACCATATCAGCGGCGGTAAAACCTGATATCTTACGAAGATTTCCCACTCACCTTAAAAAATATGAAAAAAAAAATACTAATAAATAACAATCCAACTTGAAAAGTCATAAACGTGCGACCTTCAAAATTTTTTAGGTAGGGAGATATCCCACTTTCGACAAGCGATGCCATCTGAGAGACGGGGCGTTAGTACTTAAGGGTTAAAATTCTTGTTAATAAATATACCCATTACACAAGCAGTTTTATACGTCCTTGTAAGATTTTTTTAAACTATGGTATACAGAAAACTAATTTTCGATTAAAAAAAGATTTTTAATGGAAATTTCGTATCCTACTACGTCTGAGTTAATAAAAATATTTGATTTGTCAGTTTGTTGCCCCTTTTTAAATTTTTTAAAATAATTTCACATGGCAAAAACACGTATTTGGGATAACGCTAAATAAAAATCATATTAAAAATAATTCTAAAAAAAACTAGAGTAACTTATGTTCTTTAAAGTTAAAACTATAAAAGTAGCAGGATTTTTAGTATACCCTCGTATGATTTTTCACCTCGTGACTGAAAGTATAATACGTTATATCTGAGCGTTTTAAAAAGTGTGTTGGTGATTACGAACACACTTAAAAGAAAACAGCAAAGGACAAAGAACGCCACGTTATTATAAATCTTCAAGCCAGATGGTTATTAGCACTAAGTTTAATGGAATATATAACAGATGTTTAGTGGTTTTGTAGCAGATATATTGAGAAAAATGTGAAACTAAAATTACGAAAATGTAAGTGATGTAAGAGGTTATAAATCGCAGTTAGGGTGGACAAGGAGGGAAAAAGAATAATGGTCGGAAGTTTTTTCTTTTCTTTTTGGCTTTCCAGTGGAATGACAAATCTAAAACAATAAATCGGTAAGATAGTTTCGAAACAAATTCAGATTTCTGCTTTAATCTGGAGCCTTCTAAAAATTGCAAGGCATGGCCAAACGATGATAAAGATGTTAATAGAGACATGGGGAATCTAAAATTTGCATTCCACGACATGTCTATTCATCTAAGCAGAAATCCTAACGAATTTGTTTCTCGTACTCATACAGAGTAGATCCGAAGAAAATGAAAAAGACAGAAAATATTTTATTTCACGTCCAAAGCGTCTATGTACCTATTGATACGTATTTCGCTTTAATAAAGCTCATCAGAATAGTTATTCATAGCCGTTCTTAACGTGAAAAATAAAATTCTCTGTCTTATTAGAAGTAACAATAACATGACTTCGTTATGGACGCAATAGCGACATCTGATAGAAAAATCGGTAAGATAGTTTCGAAACAAATTCAGATTTCTGCTTTAATCTGGAGCCTTCTAAAAATTGCAAGGCATGGCCAAACGATGATAAAGATGTTAATAGAGACATGGGGAATCTAAAATTTGCATTCCACGACATGTCTATTCATCTAAGCAGAAATCCTAACGAATTTGTTTCTCGTACTCATACAGAGTAGATCCGAAGAAAATGAAAAAGACAGAAAATATTTTATTTCACGTCCAAAGCGTCTATGTACCTATTGATACGTATTTCGCTTTAATAAAGCTCATCAGAATAGTTATTCATAGCCGTTCTTAACGTGAAAAATAAAATTCTCTGTCTTATTAGAAGTAACAATAACATGACTTCGTTATGGACGCAATAGCGACATCTGATAGAGCTGTTAACATTAACTGTCTGATAGATCTATTAACATCTTTATCATCGTTTGGCCATGCCTTGCAATTTTTAGAAGGCTCCAGATTAAAGCAGAAATCTGAATTTGTTTCGAAACTATCTTACCGATTTTTCTATCAGATGTCGCTATTGCGTCCATAACGAAGTCATGTTATTGTTACTTCTAATAAGACAGAGAATTTTATTTTTCACGTTAAGAACGGCTATGAATAACTATTCTGATGAGCTTTATTAAAGCGAAATACGTATCAATAGGTACATAGACGCTTTGGACGTGAAATAAAATATTTTCTGTCTTTTTCATTTTCTAAAACAATAAACTTCGAATTGATATTTACGCCTTTGACTGGCTGCGTTGCCCCCTTAGAGCATTTTTCTTCGATGCTGTATTACTAAACTTCTCTAAGCACTTCCTCTTCATTTTATTTAAACTGGTTAAAAGTTCTAAGGTAGAAGTTTTTAACTAAGAAAGGGAAAATTATTATAAATATCTAGGTAAAAATGGGATTTATATCACTTTAAGTTCGAAATACTATATAAGAAGATAAAACATTTTAAAATAAAAATCGAAAAAAACAATATAATTAAATATACAATAATATTTACAGTCTGTTGATGTAATAGGTAGCAGTAAAATTATTTAAAGAATGAAACATTTTTTTTTTATTTTTAAATACATTTACAATCTATTCATAAACAGTACATTGAGTAATTAGTAAATGTGATGACAATATTGACTTGATTTGGTTACCAAGCAAAATAAACGAAACTTATGCGAACGGCGCTCAGGGTTTATTTGGAGAAACTGAGTCGTGAATAAGTGAATGGTAAGGGGGTTGGATTGGGAAAACTACAAAAATGAAAAAAAAAAAGAGGGTACTTACATGAATCTTCTGGATAAATGGCCAAACAATGGTCCTAGGTCATTGTAGGTGGTTAAATTGCTCACATACCAAGGGGCGTTAGCTCTCATACTTAGAGTTTTCGATTGGAAGGTCTGCAAAATTTTTGTGTTTAAAAGCTTGCTACAGCCCCAGAGTTCTACGCCGTAAGTCCATATTGGTTTTAGTATGACTTTGTAAAGCAGTGTTTTGTTCTCCAATGACAATTGTGACTTTCTGCCAAGTAACCAATACATGTGTTTTAATTTTATATTCAGTTAAGTTTTTTTAGCGGTAATGTGTTGCTTCCAGGTCAGCTTTCTGTCCAAATGCAACTCTGCCATTGTGACATCATCTGTAATACGTGTCAGCAGTAAAGATTAGGTATAGGAAGCGGCCGAATACACTTCCCTGAAGAACTTTGGATTGGATTAAGTGATTGGTTGAGAAATCATTATATTATATGACACTGTTGGATTGTTGAATATTTTTGACGGAAACCAAACTGATGTTCTATTATTTTCTCGACTGGTACAGTTTCGCTTATTCTATAAACCAGGAGTCTTTCAAATATCTTGGATATCAAGGGTGACAAGCTTATCGGACAATAGGAAGAAGATTCAGTAGGCAATTTACTTACCTTTTCACTAATTCTAATATGAGCATATTTCCACTGAATTGGAAAGTAGCTTAACTGCAGCGTTCTATTATAGATAGTAATAACCATGAGAATTGCTTTCCTGGGTAGATGTTTTAGGATTCTACCATTGATGAAATCGTATCCTGGGGCTTTGTGAGAGTTGGTACTCATTATTATTCTAATTAATATTTAAATGGGAATAAGCCACAATTAAAGGTTAAAATACATTTATTGACGTTTCAATTTCCACTTCGGAAATCGTTCTCAAAATACAAACATTAGAAAATTAAACAAATTTTGTTTTTTTTTTTTTTTTTTTTTTTTTGAAAAAAAAAAAAAAAAAAAAAAAAAAAAAAAAAAAAAAAAAAAAAAAAAATTTGTTTAATTTTCTAATGTTTGTATTTTGAGAACGATTTCCGAAGTGGAAATTGAAACGTCAATAAATGTATTTTAACCTTTAATTGTGGCTTATTCCCATTTAAATATTAATTAATTTAAAATGCCACAAGAAAATAGCTTCAGAACAATATTAAGAAACCGTTATGGGCCCAGCGTTATTCAAAATTTTCATTATTATTCTGCGAACCTTTAATGTGAAAAATGCTTTTATTGGAGGTGATAGTTCGCAGGGTGCATCTAGATATTCGCTAACTACATTATCATTTAGGTTTTAACCTAAATTTGCAATAAATGTACTATCTAAATATTCTGCAAATATATTAGCTTTTTCATTGTCAGTCTAAATCCAACTTCTGTCGGGTTTTCTTATTTAAGGAATTGGTATTAACCAATCTATAATGTCTGATTTTAATTATTTAGCATGAGGTTGCCTATTCATGATTTTCATATGGTAGGGTGCATTATCCATGACAATCAAAAATGTATGTTCTAAATTAGGAAGTAATTGTGTACTTATCTATATAGTAAATATTGTATTAATCATTTTACTGTGATAATCTACAGTCAAGAATTTGAAACAAAATAACAAACTGGCATCTAAAACAAAACTCGTTTATGTACACTTCTGCTGTTGTTATGCTCTCACAACATAATTTTATTTCCCCTTAAAAAAATTAACAATTCGTCCAAAATTATAATTTCTCTACTATTTTTATTTTCCATCTATTTACGTAAGAAACACGCTCGTTGTGCTGCGTTATGACCCGAGACACTACTACAGTAGTACTAGTAGTCTGGGGACACTACTATTGAAGCGGATGTCGAAAGTTCGGAGCAATGATAATCATTGTAGTGCAACCTTAAATGCTGAGGTTAATTGCTGTAATAGTATTAATCTTAGCTCTACTAGAGTTTTTTCTTCTACTCTCTGTCTCTGATTTTCGGTCTTCGAGCCCTAACAGTGTTAGATTTCTGAGTCAAATACTTCAGAAATAGCTTTTTCTCTGGCCAGTCCATTTTCTTAAACTCTTAAAAATTTTCTTTTCTATCATCTTCTGTAAGTCTTAGACACTGAATTACACTATTTTCTTTTCTGCTATACTTGCATCTTTGTTTTATTACTCTAGCAGCTTTTTTTATATTATATACAAACGGTCCATTCTTTTGTGTTTCTTTTACCGCAATATTCCTTTCTTAATTTATTGGCTATTATATTTTTCCTAATGTTCCAGGGTTGATGATTTACTTGGTGTCGTTTCTTGCGTTTGGTTTTACTTGTTTGGTTGTTAAAGTCATTGTCAATTTTATGTTCACGTTTATTAGGACTATACTCTTCATTGTTATCTGATTGCTCATCGCTAATAATATTATTAACAATGTCATTATTATTAATAATATCAATACAAGGTTCAGTTTGATTGGGTGTATTACATTCGTAATTCTCCAACTGCTCAACTGTTTTGTTGCCAATATTTAGAGTTGGATCTTCCAATTTAAGTAAGGTTTTATCCATTGCATATGAGCTGCTGTTCCCATTAGGTAAATTGTTTGTTTGAAGAGATTCGGTAACTGATTTTTAAGATTCAGCATTAAACTCATATCGTCTGAGGGCAAGGTGAATAAAAAATCATTTCGCTTTCCTCTTCTTCCGGGGTACATTAATTATTATTGGTGCTATTGTGCCAACGTTTATGCTCTTTGGGATATTAACAGTACATCAGTAAAATCAACATTTTTATGATCCAAACTACCTGTTATTTTTCCTGTAAGCTGTTCACTATTATTGTTTGGCTAAATTTTAGGACTGCTTTGTTGTAGTGCCATATTTAGCAGCCTTGGACCTCTCGATGTTCTGAAAAAATACAAACCAAATTTAGTACAATTGAGTTTGGGAAACCTCAACTGTACCTCCAAAATAAACTCCTAGTCTAGAAAATTTTCTCCTTCAACGAAATACTTGTATTACTGGTACGATTCGTATCAACAGAGGAGTACCAAAAGAGCTTACTCAAATTAAACTTTAGGTATTTCAATCTTGTTTTATTAGAAGGTACGTACCATTCGTATGGTACGTAAGATAAAAGGAAAGTGTATGTGCTAACTACTAAACTTACAGCAAAATTGATCGAAAAAGAACGTTATTAAGCTAGAACCAGCAAGAATATACCAGTCCAGTAAAATCAAAATAGTAAAATAAGAGAGAAAGTTATGGTAGGTATGGTAGGTATAAGTGAATAAAATCTAAAATAAAAAAAAAATAAAATAATTATTTAAAGAAGAATAACAAACATGTGATGTTTATAACGTTACAGTTTAATTAATAATCCAAGAGAATGAATCTAGTTGCGTAATAGAATTTAAAACATTTTGGTCACCACGACAACTTAACAAGTAAGTAAAAAATGAGTGAAGAAATTTACTTTTTATTAGTATCGTAACTTATGATGTGCTGGCCATGTGCACTCGAGTCAAGCTTTACTCTGGACTACACGATTCGTATATTAATAGTCCCGCATGACGATATTGCCGGCAAGAAGTTGCCTGCGGGCGACTTTGGACCGCTTATCGGTGTACATTTGCATGCATGAGTCCCCTCGCTGCCATATACACGGCACCGACAAAAGATGCAATGAAGGAGACCAAGATTGAGTTAAGATCAGTTTATAGCGCACCTACAACACTCTGAAAAGACTCTGTTATCGTCCTTAGTGTGCCTCCTTTTGCATAAAATATATGCCTCTAATGCAAAATTGCTTTTTGAATCTAAATAAAGTGTGGATAAGTGGTAAGTGTGTACTTTTATGTCGTGGCCATTTTGGGAGATTCTCAGGTGAGAACGGCGACTTTTAAAATGTTTCCGGTTTTGACAGTTCTTTTAAAAATAAAAAAAAATAATAAAATATTAATAAATGTTATATTCTAATTATTGTATAGTTTACTTCATAATAAAAAACAATACATATAAAAACAATTTTATATTGTTATAATAAAAGTACGATTTTAGTGAATGATTTGAAAAGAAAAGTACTGTAAAAGTGTGTAAAGCTTTTAACTTCTAGCTGAGCACTTACAAAGCAGGCTTACAAAGCCACATTCAGAGCAATGGAAAAATTAAAATAACATGTAACTACGAGAGAAGGAATTAATCATTAAAAATAAAGGAAAAATTATTTTATTTATATTAAAAAAAAACTTTTAATTAAAATTTTTTTTTAATTATTAACCCTGCGGTGCACGGGTTGGGTCTGTCGGGCCCATTCAGTTTTTCTAATATCTCTATTTGGTCAGAGAGTCTAAGTACGGTCCTGGCGGTGTAGGTACATTTCGACGGCATGGTCAGCTATAATCCTTCAGTTACTAATGCGTATTGAAGCGATGTCGATGGTATATCTGTTTTCGTTCTCTCAGACCCAACCTGTTCCTTAATGTATGTATTTTTTTATGAAAGTTCAAAACAAAATTTGCAGTGCATTGTTTTTAGAGCTTAGCAAAACAATGTATTTTTACGAGAGAGAGGTAAAACGTTTGCAATGTCTTTACGAGGAAGTTGCAACCGACGAGGAAGATAATTATGAAGATTCAGATTCAGATTCAGAGTCTATTGTTGGAAAATTAAAAAATAAAGATGGTAATCATAACTCAGAGTCTGAATTCGATTTATCAGATACCGCTCTAAACTTACAAGAATGTATTTCACAAGGTATTCAAACCAACACCTTTATTACAATACCAAAGATGGAATGAAATGGAATAAGACATGCGGATCACGAAATGTTAGAACTAGACGAGAAAATATCATCACAAAACTTCCTGGAGTTATTCGTGAAACGAAAAGTTGCCAACTGAAAAGGAATGCTGGAACCTGTTTTTAATGACAAAATTATAAAATATATTGTTGAATGTACTAATGTATATATCGAGTGTGTGTCCGAGAGATATAAAGACAATTCCGATGCGAGGCTAACATATATATGTAAACTAAAAGCTCTAATTGGCCTGCTTTACTTAGCTGGAGTTTACCGTGGAGGTAGAACTTCAATTTTTAAGTTTTGGGAAAAAAATGGTACGGGCATTGACATATTCCCGGCAACGATGGCTCTCCCCAGATTTAGATTTCTTATGAAGTGCTTACCTAGATGATATTCAACCCTACACCATGATGACCAAATCGATCCGAAAACGGGTGACGAAAGTAAACCTGAAGTAATAACGTAATGTTGATCAACTTGGAGGTTCCTATACTGTCGCAAGAAATACAAAACGTTGGCTCATGATCATCTTTTATGGATTGCTTGATGTTGCTGCAATAAATGCATTTATGATACAGATAACTAGCAAACTGGATCTAAAAACAAGCAAAAGAAGAAGATTTTTTTAAAATAACTAGGTCTTCAGTTAGTAATGGACCATATAAAAGAAAGAGCTCAATCTCCTCATTTGGCACGAGATATAAGAGAGCTTGCTGCTAAACTCAGTGGTGTTGGACCAGTACAAGCACCTGCGGCATTGCAAATTAAAAGGGGGCGTTGTGCTTTTTGTAGAGATCATAAAACTCGATACATGTGTAACTATTGTAACAAATTTATTTGCTTGGAACATAACGGACCTGTTTGTCGCATATGCATTGATAAAATGACTAAATAAGTTATATAGAAGGTGTTTTTTAAACATTGACCATATTATATTACGTAATTTCTTTTATATTTTTAGTTTTAGTATTATAACAGAAGTTCATTTTCTTTTAATGTATGTAAGTTGTCTTTAGTAGTAGTTCTAATATATACAACGCAAACCTGTTGTTACAAAATTAAACATAAAAAATTCTTAGTTTAATTTTTGGGCTTCTCAGACCCAACCCGTTCTTACGTGTATCAAAGTATCACCCGTATACCAAAGGGTTAAAAGGACAGCAGGCAAACACGTTTAAAGTTCTCACTGCTTACCTATAATGTGGTGGTACATTATCTTGCATAGACCACAGATTTTGCCTTAAGTTTAATGGCGATTCTTCCAACAAACCAATAAAATCATTTCGTAAAAAATGTAAATAGTTCTCACCATTCAAATTACGAGGTAACTCGCATGGCCCTAAAAAATGATTACCAATGATTCCACACGATACTTTTATTTGAAATTAATGTCAACAATGCCTTTCCTGTTTAAAATGAGAATATTCAGTATCCCAAAAATAATTGTTCCCTAAATTAAAAATACCGTGGCGTGCAAATGTTGCTTCGCCCATAAGGTACATCAATCTGCTGGTAGTAGATTTTGTGTAAAATGGTAAAGGTGAAAATGCTCACGGTGTAGGATTTTGAATCTGACGTTTTACTGATTCTTATAACTGAAAATAAACGTTGTTTAGGTACCTACTTGAGAATCATCGTCATCGCGAACCATCTTCTTGATCACGAGTAATCATTTTTTGTTGCTGATAATAAATAGCAATCATATCTTTCAGATCCATACCAGAAGAATTATTATGCCTTGGCATTATCTGCTTTTATCAAATAAACAAAAATAAACTAGATGTTACAAAAATCACTGATTAATTAAAACAAGACTTATATTAGTTTATAGTAGCCTACTATGTTAAAATTTCCCGTAATGCATTGGGGTTGTCTACAGGCATCAAAACTGTGGCATTAAAAAAAGTGGTAGGTACAGTAGCTGGCACTGTAGACTAGCACCAAGCTTCATACTATGACTTCTATATTTTTAAAACTTAAATAATATTTTTAAAATTTAACAAAGTAATTTTATTATTTATATTTTAATCAAGTTATCTTATATTAAAATAATACAATAAATGATTATGTTTGCTAGTGGCGATACCTGCTAACATATCAACAAGGCATACGTTGTTTACTTCTGAAAGATCCGTCAAAGTCAGACTAAATATTAAATTATTAATAAAATATAAATATGATATTTAATCAATAATTTAATAGTAAATTTAATTATTATTAAAAAATATATGACGACTAGAAACGAATTGATTAGAGTAGTAAATCGAAGACCTGTATTTCGTGACGCTACTTGTGACGCCTTTGTGAGGCGCTTTTTGCGTGACGTTCGTCTCAGAATTTTACTATAGAAAAAAAGTAATATAACGCCTGTATGAAAGTTTATAATAGAGATAAAGAAAAATTTCAGGAAATTGTAAACATGATGACGGCCAACGTCTGAATACGGACACGGCACCTAAAGAAGAAGATAAAAGCTTCGCTTTAATAAGAATTTTAGCAGCATTATAAAAGCATTTTGTGATGTCATATTTATCATGTTTGAGTTTTTTTATAAGTATAAACTATTATTAATTATTACTAATAACTATTATTATCCACAGGTTATCACAGTTCTTAACCCTAGAACACTAACCATTCGTAAAACGTACGAACGCTGATTATTTGTTTAAGATTTGGCAACCTTGCATGAATTGTAGAACCGTAGGTATTAGAGTAGTTTCGGCAATCAGTTTGTCAAGTACAGGAAGACCATCTACACGTTGTGCTGACGACATCAGGCGTATCACCAAAAATTTACAACAAATAGCACAAAATCGCAAAGAATGAAGAAGTTTAAGGGAGGCCTATGTCTAGCAGTGGACGTGATAAATAAAGGCTGGATGATGATGATGATGGAACCGACTTTCAACAAGACCATTCATTTCAGCAAATAATAACTTCTCATCAAAACGACAAAGTTAATGAAGAAGTGTGTTTTGAACAAGTTGAAGAGCGAGAAACCGAAAACATTGTGACCGAATCTGAACCGCAAATGGACTGTCAAAGGCAAAAATGGTCATAGCTGATGTACTGTATCTAATCTTCGAAAACGTATTACAAAAAGTACTTGCAAGTATTTTGTATATTGTTCAATGGGACCATCTGGACAGGCAAAAGATGCTAATAAACCATTAGATGTATTTCAGTGTTTAATGAACGATTCTATGTTGATGTTGGACAAAATTCGGTTGCACATCAATACCCAACAAATCAGCTTAAAGTCTAAAAATTTTTAAAGTTTTTAAACATACTAATTCTCTCGTAACAAGGAATGTTACCTTCTTACCTCGGCAAACATACGCACAAAAATGGAGAATCTCTAGGAGAATATTATGTTAAAAAGTTGACTGAAACTATTTACGGAAGTTACCGAAACGTCACAATGGACAATTGTTTCGTTTCAGTAAACCTTGCGGATACTTTTTTAAAGCCTCCTTAGGACCTTACATTTATTGGTACTTTGCGGCAAAATAAACGAGAGATACCTCCTGAAATGACTAATCTTAAAAACAGAAATCGGAAATTCAACATTTTCCTTTAACCGAGTGAAGACGTAAGTGTGGTATAAATCCTAAAAGAACAAAACCGTTCTAGTTTTATCGACAATGCACGAAGGGTCAGTTGTTTTTCCAACTACTAAAAAACCAGAAATAATATTGAACTATAACCAAACAAAGGGTGGTGTGGACACTTTCGATCAAATGTGTGCCCACCGAAGTTGCTCCCGAAAAACTCGAAAATGGCCGCTTTGTATATTCTATGGTATGATTAACATAGCGTGTTTAAACTCTTAGATTATATATAATCATAATTTGTCAAGCAATAATCAGAAACCAATCACTAGAAAGGCTTTTATGTGAAATCTACATCTACAACAACTTAAAAGATTATGGCTTGAAAAACGTTTTGCGATGCCGACTTTGCAACATCGGTAAAGCTTTTGATTAGCGATTTAATTCAAATTCCTTTGGAAGTTGCTGACCTCAATCAACCTTCTAAAAAACTTACTACATGCTACACCTATCCTTCCAAAAAAAGAAAAATGACGTCACTTCATTGCAATCACTGCAAACGCAGCATTTTGTGCAGAACGCCGTGCTCGTTGTTGCGTTACCTGTGACGTAGATAAATAAATTTTGAATTTTTTGTATTTTTTAGGCATATAAATGTTCCTTTATTCATTTAAAAAATAATTAAAATTTCATATTTTTTGTTTTGCTTTTTTTGGAATTGAAAAAAAATCGTAAATATTACGAATGGTTAGTGTCTACGGTAGTGTAAATTAAGGTTATTGTTCTAGGGTTAATATCACAACTAAGAATTAATATGCAGCTGATTTATAAAATCCGATTATCTCGAAAACTGTTAAATTTTAAAGTTAAGTTAAGTTAAGTATACCTTTTTTTTTTGTTTAGTATGCATCAAATTAAAATTTTTTATACGCAAAAGGACTTAGTTGTAAATTTTTATATATAAATGTTCATAAACATAAAAGTTAAAACGAAAAATAAAACTTTAAATTTCCACTTTAACACCCTGTATCTTTCTTAATATTAACATTTGATTACAGTAAGTTGGCTTAAATCGTAATAATTAAAAGTATATAATCTTCTGCTTTTTTTTATAGAATTACTTAAGGACCAGTACTACAGGTGCATTTTAGATATAACTTTGACAGTTAGTGTTATATTTAGAGAATAAAAAAAGAATATCATTTGGTTTTAAAAATTAACTAAAACGTCAGAAGGACGAGAGGATACAAATTATTGCGAACAACAATCCGCAAGTTTATAAGCCGGGTGGATCGAGATCCAACATCTGCTGCTCAAAATGATATTCAAACCAGAATGACCGAGGTGGCTCATCCCGGATTACGCTTTTACTCCGTCTCTACACCTTGACCACAGTCGGTTCGCTTTACATTCGGGAAACTGATACAGATATGAGGGGATCCAGGAAAAGCTTGTTGATTTTAAATTAGACATTCGTTTCGTTTAATTCGTACTTTTGTTATCTCTTTCAGTACAGAGGAAAGCTTATAGATATTTTATTTTAAAATAGACTACCATGTTTTTCCGGAATCATGCATGTAAAGAAAAATCATACAGTTCTGTTTCTGTTCAAACTTTATTAAAAAATCTAAAATAAAGGAAAAAAATACGTTAGTATCACTGAAAATATTGTACTTAAATATTGATCGAAATAATTAATGAAAAAAAATTTTTTTTTCATGGAAATGAACTACTGGAGACGATGTTGCCAGCTCACTAGACTTGATAGGTTGAGAAACGAAGATATTCGGAGAGAAATGGAAATCGATCTAGACATAATAGACACAATCAAAGCCAAAAGACTTAACTGGTATGGACACCTTTAGAGAATGCCTGAAAATAGATGGCCAAAAAATAGAAAAATGGACTCCGCCAACTAGAAGAAAACAAGGTAGACTAAGACGATCCTGGAGAGACGATGCCGACGATGCAATGACCGCCAGAGATCTAACAACTGAAGATTGCTTCGACAGAAAACGCTGGAAATTAGGATGCGAGAAGCGGCGCCAGCTGTAGAAGACTCGCTTGACTCGCTTTGTTCGTGACCTTTGGCAAATTTTTCATTGGTCTTGTTAGTAGTAACTATTTGTAATTCCCTACGGAGGTCACTGCTACTACGTTCCTTAGCACTTAATTTTTAAAATCGCTGGATAATGTTTAAATTATTTTTACAGCCAACACGTTAGTATTATCAACAAAGATAGCTGCTTAATCCTTTAAGTTTAAACCTTTAATTTGTAAACAAGAACAGACTATCAAATATTTTATTTTTTGTAATAACTGACTTTTGAGGGTACTTATTTACCAAAAGTTAGTAATCACATCATTTTAGTGGTAGTTTTTGAATTTTGTGGAGGTACATATATATGTGTCAATGTTGGGTGGTAAATATTTATACCATTTTCAAAATTCCTCATTTGTATAAAAAAAACAATCAATGTGTTATTCAGATTAGGGATCCCTTATAGGGAGTGTGAGCCATATGGCTCACACTCATCCTAGATACATACGGTATCAAATGTATTGAGCTCTGGTGGCACTTTTTTCATGTTATCGAGACCTAGGTGACTTTGTTACGTCGGAGTATCCGGAGTACTCCCAAAAATGTTTTCACTTATTTAGATGTTGAGGGCAGTACTGCTTTTTATATGGTCTTATAGAGATGCTTATTAAGACCCAACTGTTTAACGTATTTACTTTCCATTTTTTATTGTCTCTTTATTTATATTTCCAGATCTTTGTACTTGTCGATTTTTTCGTTGTATTTAACACGTAGATTATTAGTGTTCCATATCGCTACATCAATTAATGCTGTCTGTCTAAGTAAAGTAAGTAATGTGTCTGTCTAAGTTTATTAACTAGTATGAGATCCGGTCTATTATGTGCCATTGGTTGGTCTGTGAGCACAGTGCGGTCCTAGTAAAGTAAATAGTTGTCGTTTTCAAGCATTATATCAGAGACGTATTGATAATAAGGGAGATGGTTTGAAAAACTCCCAGTTTGCTAGCTAATTCTTGGTAAAAAGTCATTCCCACGGAGTCCTGGCGTTCTTTGTAATCAGTTCCAACTTTCCTACGGAGTCCTAGCGTTCTGTGTAATTAGTTTCAACAAACGCCTGGCAGCTCCCCGTAAGATGCTGGACAGTTTCTGGGATTGACATCCATATCGGCCTTTGCCATTGTGGACCTGAAAGCCTGTGACAATATGTTTCAGGTAATTTTTAGTTGGAATAGCCTGATCCTGAATGGCAAGTAGGAAACCCTCTATCTCGGGAAACATCCTTCACAATGTCAACCAATAATTCTACGTTGTATTGTCGATATATTTTTGGCTAATCTCATTGAGATGTCGCCCATGCAGAGGTTTACTCATCCAGGTGCGCATTTTTTTTGCTTAGTCAGATGGTTTATGCGCATTTCTTGTTCCCCTTAGTTTCAACGGTGTTGTATGATCTACTGCGCAAATTGCTCGATGTAAAGTGGATGTCTCAGCCTGCGTCTGAAAATAGGTTTTTAAATAAGCAGCCTGTTTATCCAGTTGCTCATCTATGCCCATAAGTTCACCCCCCTAGATACCACGGTAATATTGTTCCCTCTACTGCACTGCGTGGATGATGTTTTTAAGCCATTCTGACAATAATTCTTACTCTCTGCTGAAGACTTTCTATATCCGTTTTTGACCACTTAATAATACCAAATGATTAGCTAAGCGCGGAACGGGCATACGTATTTAATATCTTAAACAAATTTTCACTATTAAGATATGACCGATTAAGCTGCCTTACTCATCACAAAAACTCAGAAGTTAGTTCGGTTTGCATTTGTTTATGCTCAATTTTCGGGCGTACATGATTTAGACGCTAAATTTAAAATTAGACACTGAAAAATAAAATTACCTGTTTCTGCATACATGATTTGGACGCTGGGTGTAATTGAAATATAAATGGAAAGTCAGGTAATAAAATTCTAGAGATTAAGCTTGATAAGGTTTATTTGTCACTTTGAAATAAATACGACATACATTTTACGAAATGGAATCGATCGATACAGTTAGTTTGATACTCATGTATCCTATTTCTAACGAACATAATTTTTTTTCTACTCTTTGGATCTTTAAGTCTATTACTTTCACTATTAATATTAATGTAAGTTTCAGTTTGAAAATTTTTTAAAACATCAATAAAATGGAAAATATTTGGATGAGCATGGTAAAAATTATCAATAAAACGCGAGTGGAACGATTCACAAGCATTAGTTGTTTGTAGAATTGTAAACTCTCACTCATCGCAGCCCATATCTCCGACGGAAATGTTGCGTGGTTGCCAATGTAGTTGTCCAATAAGTAGTCGAAAAACCTTTCAATTTTTGAATCCTTTGGTTGAATAGCCATAAAATCATATATGAAAGATTCTTCGACTTCTGAGGGAGGTAAAAATGGCAGCCCAAAAATATATTTCAGCCATTTAGATATTTCACTGTCTGCCAATTTATATTCCCGAATTAAGCCACAACCACCGATATTACGATACCAAGCTTGTAAAAGATGAAAACGGCACCCTTTAATGTGCACATTTGGAAATTCAAAACGCGCAGCATTGTGGAGAGCAATTTCAAAATCGGAGAAAATGATTTTTGGATTGAATTTTAGACCAATTACTTCACATTTGCGTTTCAAAACATTAAATAGTTTTATATAGGTTTATTCCGATTTGTCGGGAAGTAAACAATAACACAATGGTATATAATGTCCATTGATAAATACATGTATGGTAAAAAAATTCTTGAAATATTGAGCACAGTAACTAAAGGTACCGTCCATATAAATCGTTTCACTGCCGCACAGAAAACGCATGTTAGTGTTACACGAGAAGATGATAATGTTAGAACTTAGTTCAACCGCAAATATAAAATTCTCGTCTTTAAGTGTTTTGATATTCATAATATTTACCGCAGCAATATTTTCTTCTTTACTTTTGGGCAGATTCGGTTGAGCCATTCGCCGTTCACTGTATATTTGATTTCGTATTAAATTAACGTCTTTAACAGACATGTGGCTCAAGCAATCTACATTTTCTTTCAACGCACTATGTATGATTTTGGACGGCGTTTCGGTCAAATTATCCTTAGCCTTCCTTTTGGCACTGCTACGCACAATCTGTCTATTAAGCGTCTTGATATCACACTCGTGATTATGTTCTAGATTACTTCGGATCACTAACTTTTCTGGCCCTTTCGTGAATATCTTCGCTTTACACGACCGTTTTACGTACATCCAATACGTTTCTCCCGATTTTAGTACTTTATCTTGAGAAAAAGTAAAACTGTTCACTTTGAGCAAAATTTTACCACGATTACTTACTAACGTTGAAATTTCCATGTTCACTTTTCACTATTCTCTGACAAACTAATAACTAATAACTAAGTAAATTTCAATGACCATCATTAAACCCTAATTATATCATATATCTGGTACTTGCGATAATCCTTCCGACAGCGTCCAAAACAAGGGTACTTTTAAGACCCTCAGGTACTTCAGCGTCGAAAACATGCCCGCCCCAATTTTCAGCGCTTTCTTTAGTTCGAGATATTTGTACATATCATTTTTTCGTAGAAATTTTTGGTAGAAATATTTTATTATTATTATATTATTTAAAGCAATATAAACATTTAACATACCAAACATTAATATTAAACATTTTTAAGCAACAAAAATATAAGGTACGAACCTAAAGTAAATCCATCAACGTTTTTTTATGTATCGAGCTCAAATCTTTAAAAAATAGCTTTAATAATACAATTAATACATTTTGGAAAATAATATACAGCAGAATTGTTCAAAATTTTTTAAATATGAAATTAGTGATACACAATTTGGCTTTAGAAATGGTATGGGTACAAGAGATGCTTTGTTTGGCTTGAGTGTGCTGGCTCAGACATGTACTTGTGTTTTGTAGGTTTGGAAAAGACATTTGAGAAGGTTCAACATAAAAAGCTTGTAGATATATAAAAAAGGCAAAGATACTGACAGTTGTGATCTGAAAATTATATCTAATCTATATTGGAATCTAACTGACAAGGTGAAAGTTGACAACCAGAACACCCGAGATATCAAAATACAGAGAGGAGTCCGCCAGTGTTGGGCGCTGTCACCACTACTCTTTATTGTCTACAGTGAAGCGGTATTTAAGGAAGCGCTCTCAGATTCAATAGAAGGTATATCTATCAATGGAGAAGTTTTGAATAATTTGCGTTTTGCAGAACGTAATGTAACGACTTAATAATGCTGTCATGAATACGGACTAAGGATGAATTTGAAAAAAAAACCTAATGCATGATCATGACTAAATCAGCCGATTAAAACATCCCATTGATTGTTCAGGATACTGTAATTGAGAGTGTGGATACCTACAAATGCTTAGGAACATGGATAATATTAAATTTAGACCAAACCAAAGAAATTAAGACACTTGCTGAAATAGCACGTGCATCATCCGTTTAACTTAAAAAGGTTTCTTTGTTGTCAGGATATAAAACTTGAGTACTTAGGCCATGTCATGAGAGGGCAAAGGTATTCATTATTGCAACTTATTAGGCGAGGCAAACAAAAATTCCATATAGAAAAATTTACGTGGCATATAATACAAACCAAAAAAGTGTAAAAAAAAATAAAATAAGCGAAAAATAAGTTATAAGTTTTTCATCTTGCGTAATGTAGCGCTATCTCCCTTTAAAAGTCAGAAATAGTTTTACATAGATGTGTTCTTGTGTTGGTTTTTTTTTTTAATTTTCCATCGTTCCGATATTCTGGTAAAAGTATTCTGTTATATTCTATCATAACGTTATGTTTGTCACATTCTTGTCCAAGTGGAAATATTATTCGTATATTTTTACGCACAGGCGATATCCTAGTATTTTCTAATTTATCTAGAGATAAGTTCCAATGTATTAATTAATTTATTCCGAAAATAATATTCGCTTACCAAAAATTTCCAGACAACCATTATTTTTTTTTAACGAATTTTAGTGATATTTTCATAACACTTATTACATGCCCGAATAGCCATTTCGGTGTCAAAGAAGTGAGAATTAACTATCTCTCACTATTTCATATTTCCATAAACTCATTTAGGGTCAATTAAAAAATCTAATGTGTGGCATATAAAGTTTATATAAGTTAAACAAAATTTACAAAAAAATACTTATTCCCACGTTATACGGTGTCCAACCTGAAACACAAACAAATTTCGTAGAATTAAAAGTAAACACATATACTTTAAATTTTTGACTAGGATCTTTTTAAAATGATGCAATGTTGTAAAAGTTATGGCAGTTACACATTCTTTTTTACAAAATTCTTATAAATAATGTTTTTCTAAAAACGATTCTCGCAGTGGTAATTGAAACGTCAATTTTTTAAGTTAAAAATGTAATAATTCTAAATAGATGGAGAGTATATGGATCAGATCAAAATCTTTAATCAAAGGAGTGAGATGAGGTGGATAATTTCACCACTGATATTCAGTCTGTACTTTGGCACATTTACTGTGCCATTTTCTGTGTCTGTACTTTGGCAGGAAATTCCTAAAAATTGGAATAAATCTTATATAAGCTCCATATATAAGAGACTGTTCCAATTATAGAGGTATTAGTGTGACGAGCTCTGTGGGCCGGTTGTACGGCAGAATATTAAAGAAGAGGGTTGAAAGACAGATACAAGATATTGAAGAACAAAGCAGCTTTCGTACCGGGAGATCCTGCCTTGATAATATATTTATCCTACGACAAATAAATGAAAAGCGTGTCGAAAGAAGTAGAGAGACCCATTTGGTATATATAGACCTTGAGAAAGCACATGATAGTGTCCCGTTAAAGAAAATGTTTGAGGTCCTCAAAAGGTCCGGATTGGATTCGACTTATATCCGAGCGATATATAAATTGTACGAAAATGCAGTTAGTTGTGTAAAAATTGGAACCAGAACCTCAAATGAATTTAAAGTCACTAAAGGCCTAAAGCAAGGATGCTGTTTGTCACCGACACAATTGGAGAAATAAATGTAGATTTATGGGCATCGAAGTGGGACAAGAAACTCTGTATACATTGTTGTTTGCAGATGATCAGGTGGTGGTTGCAACCGATGAGGAAGATATAAATTATATGAATCGAAAATTATTTGAGGAATATGCCAAATGGGGGCTTACTGTAAACATAAGCAAAACAGAATATTTAAAAATTGGAGAAAATACCACAGATCTGAGGCTTGAAAACGCAGTCATAAAAGGCTGCAACCAGTATAAATATCTAGGAAGCATTATATCAGCAGATGGCAGAGTTAAGATAGATGTAAGAATCAGGAATGAGGAAATACGAAACCGTACAGGAATTAGAGATACTCTTTCAGATAGAATACAAGGAAGGCAATTACAATGGTATGGTCACGTGATGAGAATGGAGGAGGAGCGGTGGCCAAAGAAAGCCTTAATGTATGTTCCGCCAGAAAGAAGGAAAAGGGGAAGACCACCAAATTCCTGGAGAAGAGAAATTACAAAAACAATGCAATCTAGAGGCTTAGAAGAGGGAGATTGGAGAGATAGGAAAAGATGGAGGCTGAAATGCGGGAAGCGGCAATCACCGTAGGACCCCCGTTATATGATGATGATGACTTTGGCACATTTTTGAAGAGGCTCTATAAGATATTGATAAAGGCATCTTAATATATGTAGTCAAGCTCAATAACCTACGGTATGCAGATGATACAATGGTATTTTCCAATAATATAGAAGGGCTGCAAAACGTAATAAACAAAATAACGGAAACAAGTATAACATATGGACCGAATATCAACACCACCAAAACCAAGCTAATGATTATCAGCAAGGAAAACAGAACTGGAGCAAATCAGTAAGTAAATCAGATGAGAATTGAATGTGTCTCACAGAACAGCTACTTGGAAACTTTAATCAATGAGTCGTGGTCCAAGAGGTTAAATGTGCATTCTTAATGATGAGCTTTATGTTCAGAAGCCATGACCTCATCCTAGAAATAAAAATAGAGCTCCTTAAATGTTAACTGTACGCAGTGCTTCTGTATGGAGTAGAAACGTGAACATTGAAGGCGGAAACTCTATCAAAACTCTATAGGCTTTTGAGCTATGGTTATACAGAAGTATCCTGAAAATACTATGGACAGGCAAAGTCACCAACAAACAAGTACTACGGAGGATGAATACAATCGCGGATTTAGTCAACATTATAAAGGGCCGTAAGCTGCAGTACTTACTTTACTTTACTTTACTTAATCAGTAGACCCATTCGTACCTTTCGGTGTTGGGCCGTTTAAAATACAATTCATTACATTACACTATTTGACGGTCTTCTGAGGTGTCCTAGCTCTTAACGAACTTTCTCCATTCCTTCCTATTGGATGCCATCTGTGTTGCTTGCTGCCAAGTCTTACCCTTACTCTGTAGTATCTGCGAGATGTCACTGTTCCATTCTTTAATGGGTCTTCCTCTTCTGTTCTTCCCTATTGGTTTGGCGTCCCATACTCTTTTAACTTGTCTATTATTGTCCATCCGGGTTAGATGTCCGAACCATGCCAATTTTTTCTCTTTGATTGACTCGAGTATCGGTTTGATTTTGAGTCTTTCTCTTATTTCTTCATTTCTGATTCTATCAGTTCTTTTTACTCCTATCGTTCTTCTGAGGTATTTCATCTCTGCTGCCTGAATTCTGCTCTGATGTCTTTTGTTTAATATCCAATTTTCTGCTCCATATGTCACTGTAGGTCTATATATTGTTTTGTATATTGTCATCTTGGTCTTTGTTGATATTTCTTTGTTATTAAGGAATCCTCTATTTAGTGCTTGGAATAGTTTTCCTGTGTTTTCCATTCTGTTGTTAAGGTCATCCTCGATGCCTCCTTTGTTGTTGATTACTGTTCCTAAGTATTTGTATGAATTTGTCTGTATTATTTTTTGTTGGTCTATCATTACTTCTATTTGATCTTCCGTCCCTTGTTTCCTTGATATTTTCATTATTTGAGTCTTCTCTTTGTTTACGTTTAGGTTGTATTTGCTTGCTTCTAGGTTCCATTTCTCTAAGTTGTATTTCAGTTTTTCTGCAGTTTCAGCAATTAATACTATGTCGTCTGCAAATATACACATCTCAGCATTTATCATTTGCATTCTGTTCCAACCGATGCAGTATTTCTTGAATGTTTTCTTACATTCTTTCACTATCTCATCTATTACATTTATGAATAGTACTGGGCTGAGACTTCCCCCTTGTCTAACTCCTTGGGTTGTTTCAAATGGTTCTGACTATATTTAACATTCTTACTGTAATTGTTGTTTTCATGTATATACTCTTTGTTGCTTCTATCAGTTCTTCACTTACTTGTTTCTTCTTTAGGCTTTCCCATATATCTTTTCTTTTGACTGAGTCGAATGCTTTTTCCATGTCTATAAAACTCAGATGTATTTCTTTATTTTTCTTTAAGGCTTTTTCGATTACTTGTTGCATGGTGAATATATGGTCTTGTGTGTTGTGTCCTTTCCTGAATCCACTTTGTACATCCTCTATTTATGTTCTATTTCTTTTCTAATTTTCCTTTCTATTATGGTTTCGTATACTTTTGCTGCTACACATAGTAGTGATATACCTCTATAGTTCCTACAGTCTCTTGTGTTTCCTTTCTTGTATATAGGTATAATTACTGCATTTGTCCATTCTCTGGGTATTACTTTTCTCTTCCATATCAGGTTATATATGTATAACAATTTTTCTTTTGCTTTTACTCCTATAAATTTCATCATTTCTGGTGCTACTTCATCGCTTCCTGGTGCTTTTCCAATCTTTATCTTTCTTATTGCTTCTTCCAGTTCTTCTTTTTCTATAGTTTCTGTATTTTCCGTGTTTTTCATGGATACTCTCCTGTTGTGGCTTTCCTTCTCCATTGTATTCGCTTGATTTCCATTCAGTATCAGCTGAAAATGTTCCCTCCATCTTTCCATTATTGTCTTATCGTCGTTTATTATTGTTCCTTCCTTGTTCATTATTTGTTTCAGTTTCGTTTCTTTGTTGCTTCTTAGGTTTTTCAGTGTTCTGTAAAATAATTTTACGTTCTCTGTGCTGTTTTCTTCCATTTTTTCCCCGAATTTTTCCCAACTTTTCTTTTTCTCTTTCTTAACTATCTCTTTAACTTTTGTTCTTTGTCTCTTATAATTTTCATATTTTTGTTGTGTTTTGTCTTGGATGTATTCTTTCCATAATTTCTTCTTTTCTTTTATTTCTCTTTTCACTTCATCGTTCCACCAAGATGTTCGTTTTCCTCTGTTGTTATTTCTTGTGGTTCCACATATTGATTTAGCTGTTTTTATCATCGCATTTTTAAATTTTCCCCATTCTTCTTCTATTGTTTCTGTTATTTCATGTTCATTATCCATCTCTTTCTCTAGTCCTTCTGAGTATTTTATTCTCGTTGTTTCTTCCCTTAGTTTATAAATTTTTATTATTTCTTTGTGTTTTCTGTTTATGTTCTCATTTCTTTTTATTTCTTTTCTTTTGCTTTTGAATGTGGTTTCTAGTAGATAATGGTCACTACCAATTTCATAACTTCTTTTTACCCTTACGTCTCTTATCCAGTTCTTCTCTGTTTTTTGCACTATAGTATAGTCTATAATTGATTGTTCGTCTCTTGATTTGACTTCTCTTGTGATCTTGTGTATCCTTTTATGTTGGAAGTGTGTGTTCATAATCACCAGGTTATTGTCTAGACAGAATTCGAGTAGTAATTTTCCATTTTTGTTTAGTTTGTCCTCCCCATAAGGTCCGATGACATTGTTCCAATTTTTTGTTTTTTTCCCAACTCTACTGTTCATGTCTCCTGTGATCACAATTTTCTCTGTACAATCATTTATCACTTCTTGTAATTTGTCCCAGAATTCATTCTTTTCGTTTTTTGTTGCGTCTTCATCTGGTCCATAACATATGATTAGGTTTGTATTGGTTTCCTCTGTATCCATATCTATGTCTACTCTTAGTATACGTTCGTTGTAATATATCCAATTTTTTATTTTGTTGATACTCTCCTTCTTTATCATGCACGCTACTCCTGCCTGAGCTCTCTTCGTTTCTTCCACTCCACTGTATATTAGTAACATTCCGTTTTCTAATATTATTGATCCTTTTCCTTTTTTCTTTGTCTCTGTTATAGCTACTATTTCAATGTTCTTATCTCTAATTTCTTCCCCCAGTTCTATTTCCTTCCCATTTATACCTCTCACATTCCATGATGCCATTTTCCAAATTGTTTTGTTCTTTTCTGTGTTTAAGTTGTACTTCAATTTGTTTTTACTCCCGTTTGTGTTATTATCTTTAGATCTGCTCATGTCCCTGTTCTGTGCCTGTTTTGTTTCTCGGTCCGTTATTGTGTTTTCTTCAGCTAGTTTTTTGAACTAGTTGGTTCTGTATTGTATGTTATTTTTTCTATCTGGCTTGTTTTTTGATTCCATTTCCACTTAATGCCTTCAATAATTATGAAACCATATCCAATTTTTGTCCTTTTTCCATTAGTCTTTTCATCTGCTGCTATCTTCCTAAGATTTCTTTGTATCTCTATCTCTTTTAATGTTAGGTCACATTCTATATATACTCTATGTTGCTTATAGTTTATTAGTTTACCCTTGGCTTTCAGTATTTTCATTTTATCTTCGAATTTTTTACATTCGATAACACACATTGTTTCATTTATCTTTTGTACCCTATTTATTTCTGATTTTACTCCCATTTTTGTTTCTATAAAGTTCTCCAGTTGCTCTGCTTCTATTGTGTCTATTGGTAGGCCTCTCATAATTAGGTTATTTTTCTTCTTTTCTTTCTGACATGCTTCCAATGCTATTTCTATTTTATCTATTTTTTGTTTCATCGCTGTCATTTCTTTCTTTAGATTTTCATTTTCTCTTATTATTTCTTTCATTTGCAATTTGTATTCACTATTTTCCTTCCTAATTTCTTTTAGTTCCTCAATCATATTACCCATTGTATTTTTTATCTCTTCCTGGTCATTGTTTTTCTTTTTATTATCGCTTGCTATTTGTCTCATTAGTTCCATCATTTCGTTCTGGCTGCTGGTTTCATTCGTTGTTGGTTTCGACCTGTCTGGCGTTCGGCTCACTTTTCTGCTCCTGCTAAATATATCTATCTCCTCTTTGCTTTTTCTTTTACCATCTTCATCAATCTTACCATCCGCCATTTTTCTTCTTATTCAAGTAATTAAATTATTTATAAATATAAATATTATAAATAACGGTTACGGATCTCGACAAGCGCCGCGCCTACCTCTACAGTTAAATCTTATCAATTATTCTCGATCCTAATCAGTTTCGACTTCTACCACTTGTAAATACAAAAATACAATCAATATCAAAACAGCAAATAAATTCAGCCTTTATAATTCTGTATAGTTTTACCGAAACCTGAATAACAGACCTATTGTTTTTGTTGATAATTATTATTGTTTATCGTTCTTAATCACCCGTCCAGCGTAAAAAGCTCAACTCGTTTCGACCACTCAGAAGTTTCACTTTTATCCGTAGGGCAATTAAAACTAACTATCAATTTATTACAGTTCAAAATCAGATAACTGATTATTTACTTACATAAAGGTCCCTTTCAAACACACTTTACACTAACTTGCATGCAGATTACACTCGAAATCACCCAAAATTGGAATTTAATTTCGGAGCGACACTACACACGTCCTACTAGTCTGACCGCCAATCAATCCCCCAGCTGCAGTACTTGTGACATATAATAAGAAATCAAACTCAATCAGATATAAGCTACTCCAACGTATTTTGCAAGGTAAAATTAAAGGAGAAAGGGTTCCAGGACGAAGAAAAATATCCTGGCTCACTAACCTGAGAGCATGGTATAGAAAGATCTCAATACATCTATTTCGTATAGCAGCCAACAAAGTCATCATAGCTAGAATAATCGCCAACGTTCGGAAATGACAGACACTCTAAGAAGAAGAAGTAGTTATCGTTATAACAAACAGAAGGAATTAGGGAATATTAAAAGCTAGAAACATTTTTTGGGGAAATCGATTATTTTTAATTATTTATAGAGAAAATATTTTAATTTTCCTCGTATGTTTTCATTCTCTAACTCCTGGTACTTTTCTTGCGTGTTTCATGGTATGAGAATCAATTTTCAACATTTATCTTTTAGTTTTCGTGTTTGTATTACCTCTCGGTAAGCGTATTGAATTTCCTTTCAAGTAAATCAATTACAATTTTAGTTTTAACTAGTTCAGGCAATATGAAGTTAGCTTTTAAAGTTAAAACCAACAGTATTTATAAAATAAAACTGTTACAACATAATATTAAAAAAAACATTTTTGTTTTAGAAGTATTTAAAATTTATGCTTCAATCTAATTATGTTCAAACTAGTTTAAACCATGCTCTTTCAACCATCAATTAATAGAGTACCGGCATGTAAGTAATGTTTTATTTATTTGTTCATTTATTAATTCATTACAGTTTAATAGACTATTTTACCAATTTGTGGGTCTTACCTTGTCTGCTTAAACATTTTATTCATTTTGAAAAACCACAGACATGTAATATTGGCATAATTACTGTAATTTATACAATTTATATCATCTATCTTTGTTTATCTTTATTAGATAACACCCTAATATGGGTTTATTATTTCAGCATTTATTTAACTTTGTATCGAGACCTGAAGATGCTTTGCATATTGTAGAAAGCGAAACCGGTCGTCTAAATAGTTAAATTAAATTGATTGTGAGTAAGTCTAATTTACTATTTCTTTTACCTTTTAATAATAATAATGTTTATTGCTCCCCTTACCAGGGGCTGCCAGGCATTTGCTGCAACTGAATATAAGGAACGGCACGACTCAGTAGGAAAGATCCATCTCCCATATTATCAATACGTTCCTGAAAGTATACTTAAGAATGATAACTACAAGCACTGCGAGAATCATTTTCACAAAAGATTATTTATAAGAATTTTGTAAAAAAGAATGCGTAACTGCCACAACTTTTACAACATTGTATCAATTTAAAAAGATCCTAGTCAAAAATTTAAAGTACCTATAAGTGTTTACTTTTAATTCTACGAACTTTGTTTGTGTTTCAGGTTGGACACCGTATAACGTGGGAATAAGTAATTTTTTGTAAATTTTGTTTAACTTATATAAACTTTATATGCCAAACATTAGATTTTTTAATTGGGCCTAAATGTGTCTATGGAAATATGAAATAGTAAAAGATAGTTCTCACTTCTTTGACACCAAAATGGCTATTCGGGCATGTAATAAGTGTTATGAAAATATCACTAAATTTCGTTAAAACAATAATAATTAAAAAAAAATGGCTGTCTGGAAATTTTTTGTAAGCGAAAATTATTTTCGGAACAAATTGAACTGGTGCTCGGAGATACTAATTTCAAGGCTTTCTTATGTAGTTTTTGATTTAAATTTTAGTCATTGTGTGTTCATTAGTGATAATAATATAAAATAAATTTTGTGAAAACCAAAGTTTTCAGTGTTTTATTGTTAGAAAAATTCAAATATTAGTTCATCGACCGCATAACGTACTGAAGGCTGCTCATTTTACAATTTTTAGCAATTAAATGATCACAGATTTTTCTGGAAAACTAATGTATCTGTGTGATAGATACTTAATGATATCCTGTTTTTTTTTGAGACGTATTTGGCAGACATTCAATTTGACGGGAATGACAACTAGCTTTTGTCATTAATACGATCGAACCTTTTAGTAACAGTTCTACTATCGGCTGAAAATGTTCTTTAAAAATATTACTGATCATATCAGCATGGTAGTCTCCAGTTTTTTAGATTAAAATATTGAAGAACCACCTTCTAAAAATGCGAAAAGTGATATTTATGTGATACAGAAGATGATCTAGAGGAGTTAGAAAATCCATTCGAAAGCGACGATAGTATTGAAGATAGAGACTATGATCCTATACAGGACGAACAAAATGTCTTCACAAAACTAGCTAACACCTGAGCAGATACACCAGCAGAAACTCACAAAGGAACAAGGAATACATGCTCTGGTAAAAGAATTAAAATTACGCAGCAGCCGTCATCAGAATCAAAATATACTGATAACCGTATTGAACAAAAATCGTCTGTTATAATATGCGATAATATGCAATAAACAGTCTTTGGTAGATAAAAACGGTTATAAGTGGAGTAATTTACCAATAAATGATGGAAGTCGTAAAGTCGCATCCAGAAATATTGTTTATATCCGTCCAGGTCCAACGAACTTAGCTAAAGATGCTATAGAACCTATAAACGTTTTTATTTATTTTTTACAGATCAGATTCTGGACAAAGTTTTGCTACGTACAAACGAAAAAATTTCAGAGTTACGAGAGAAGTACCAGACAAAAAAGGGTTAGGTTTGTTATTTTTATTTGCAACTTTAAAAAATAAACACCTCTCAGCTGACGTTTTGTTTGATAGCAGTTATGGTGGCCATAGATATAAAGGAACGGTGAGTAAAGAAAGGTTTAATTTTTTGATCAATTCTTTACGATTTGATAACTTCTTGTCAAGAGAAGAACGTAAAAAAGAAATTAATTTTGCTCCAGTATCTAAAATTTGGAACTTGTTTATTGAAAACTGTGTCAAATATTATAAAGCTAGTTCATATGTGACAATCGACGAACAACTCCTAGGATTTCGTGGCAGGTGTCCATTTCGCATGTATATGCCAAACAAACTTAGTAAATACGGTATAAAAATACTAATGGTTTGCGACGTGGCTACGAAATATGTAATAAATGCAACACCGTATCTGGGTAAATCTACTGTAACCAACGGCATTCCTTTAGCATAACATTTTGTCACAAGCCTCACGAGATCTTTACATGGAAGTAGACGTAATGTGACAATGGACAACTCGTTTTCCAGCTTTCCTCTTGCAAATAAATTATTATCTTCCTCTTACAATTTGACAATGATCGGAACACTCGGGAAAAATAAAGGAGAAATATCTCCTGAATTGCTCGATAACAAAACTTGGAAGTGCTGTTCAAGTATGTTTGTGTACGATGAATACATGACTTTTTCATCTTATAAACCTAAGCAAAATAAGACAGTTCTTCTACTTTGAACCATGCATATTTCTGGAAACATTAATCATGAAACAACAAAACCCAAAATAATCCATACATATAATTCAACTAAAGGAGCTGTAGATACGTTTGACCAAATGTTTCAGAACATTTGCTATAATAGGAAGACTAGAAGGTGGCCGCTATGCATATTTTACAATATGATGAATATTGCAGGAGTAAACGCTTTTGTAGTCTACCATCGCAATGCAACTAAAAACAAACAGGAGCCATTATCAAGATTAAATTTTATACTGAAACTTCATGAACAATTAACGAAGCCGTGGACACAAACTGGACTCCAAACAGTACCAACTTTATCAAGAAGTCTCAAAGAGAGTCTTTCCATGACTTTGAATTTAACGCATGTTGCTGAAGACCGCCAAGGTCTCCAAGGGAAAGGAAAACGGACTTACAGTAGTTTATGCTCTACAGCAAAGAAACAAATGACAACTACCAAATGTTACAAGCGTGGGAGTTCCTTGTGTGGTGAGCATCGAATAAAAATGTGTATGGAATGTGCACATCAATAGAAGGTTATCGTTTTTATATTTGAAATGTTTATTATATACACAGGTTTATCGTGTATAGTTTGTTTCACGAAAAATGGTTAAGTGCTTAATGGTTACCTGAGTTGATCCTATTGTGTATACAAGAGTCTCTCAATAAACTACCGAAGTACACAGGGTCGCACTTCAGAAAGTTTGTTATTTAATATATTTCATTGGTAGCTGTGTAATACACGATTATAAAAATTTATTAAATTATTTCATATGGTATTTTCAGGTTGTTCAAGTGAATATACTTGATAATTGAACAATTTTTAACATGAAGAAAGTAGTTTTTTTGTTCTACGTGAATAATTGTAGTATATGGACCTAAATTCAGAAAGGTACTTTCCTTTACACTTTTTACATGCTTAGGACTGTCAGCAAAAAACTGGCGTGTTTAAAAGTTTTTGCTCTTCCTAATCGGATATTGTTAAAAATGTACAGTAATAATAGTTCTATTTACAGTATATACATACAAACGAATACCTAATGTACAAAAAATAGAGGAATTGAAAAAAACATAGAAAAATATATACAAGTTAATATTTACAAAAAAAATACCCAAAATAACCAAAATATATTTATGAATTCCTAAATACCTAATTCTGTTTTGCTGTCACTATCCTCTTCAAGTTTAATAACAATTGGTTTAATTATGTAATTCACAGTAACATATGAATTTTCTACGTTCATTACATAGCGTACTGAACTTTTCCAACTTTCTGGGAAGATATCATCAACACATTTCCTTATTAATTCGACTACACTTTCACTTAAAGTCGGAGAAACATTTTGTGACCTAACATTTGACTTTAGTTGGTACTACATATGCTCTATATGATTAAATAAACAATAGTAGGGCGGAAGCCGTAACACTGTATGTCCCATGTCCTCGGCCAATGCGTCACAAACATATACTTTTTTAATAGAAAATGATTTTAACACTTCTAACAGTTCATTTTTTTAAATAACTTTCTTCAAAATATATATCGTTTTCTAACAGGTGGTTTTGAATGTCAATTTTCGTGTTATTTGCACTTAAAGACTTATGTAATTGACGACTGTGGTAACTTGCATTGTCCATTACCTAATCCTCCGGTTAGGTATAAGACAATTCTTAAACCATTGCTCAAAAAGCTCTGCCGTTGTATCCTCATAGTAGTCCACGAAGGAGTCTTTAATGTTCTTTGCAGAAAGCCATAAGGCATTTGGGACCCAACCATTTTCTGATCCTGCATGTAAAATTGTTATTCTTTTCCCTGTGTTAAATGGAGCTTTTGTTTGACACCTGTTGGAAGAATCGGACCATCCTTTGGATGGTGTTTCATGAGTGTCAAACCATGTTTTGTCCAGATAAATTATTGGTCGATCTTCTGTACGGTACTTTCTTATGGAAGTTATATATTCAGTACGCCACTTTTGTAAACGATAGGACTCCATAAGCACTTGCCTTTTGTCAACTGTACGATATCTGAAGCCCATTTTAGACAAAATCCTCCAAAGACTAATGCGGCTACAATTTATTTGTGTATCATCATTAGTAAGCCGTTATTTTAAAGCATTTAATGTAGGTATCCGTTGCTCTTCGTACATTATGTACATTTTTCGTCTTATTAAGTCCTTATCACTTTCGTCAATACATTTGGTAGAACCGGCATCCTTACGCTTTCTTCTTGACTTAATGGGATTTGATGTAATTCTTTTCACTGTGGTTAGAGGTATTTTCGTTAAATCAGATATTTCACTGGCAGCAGTATTAGCAATAAGTTCTCTTGTAAGTAAAGAACTATATATTGTTTTTACGATTTCTCTAGCGTCAGCAGATAAATGCTTTTTCTTTGCTGGAACAATGGAAGAAGCACCATCAATGTTTTTCCACGGACGCCACATAATGCTGTTTTATAGGTATAAATAGGTATAACACTGGTAACACTTGTAACACTTTCAACTAAATGAAACAAAATGTATATTTAAAAATTTTTCATCGGTTTTATATACTTTTACAAATTATACAGAATAGAGGGAACCTGTATAATTATTCCAGGAAATACTTAACGATCAACAAATTTATTGTGGTCATTAAAAGGTCAACCATTGATAGTGAAACTCACTGTTAAAATGTTTACAGCTTTATTATACAAACAAGATAACGACACTCCACAGTAGCTTCAATTTTACCTGAATACTTACCTGCTCAACTAATGTTGACTAAGCTGGGGTACTTGCGGTCGGGTTTTATTGCAATCATTAAGCACTCAACCATTTTTCGTGAAATAAACTATACATAATATTACAAGATTCGGTTCTGTGTCAAAAGTATCTATTTTATGTTGTTAATGTTTGGAATATTAATATTTCAATTTATTTGTGTCGTTGCTAAATAAACTTTTCGTAAATTTAAACCAGATTAATTTAATTAGATAAGAAATAAAAAGAAAACACTAGACCTAAATCAACGAGTACGTAAAATTTACGTATAGTTAGCGTTTACGTATGTTAAAGAAACGTTAGTATTCTTGGTTTAAACGATATAGATATATTTTATAGACATATAATATGACAAACTTACCTCGATCGCAATATTTCACAACAGAAGATAGCTATAATCAAGCTAGAAGTTATACAACTGCACCTTCCTTGAAATTTTGATGTGAATCACACAACAAAAACCACTTCGACGAAACCAGTGGGTACATTCAGTATACACATGTTGTTTCGATACTACGGAACACAAATAGTTTATCAGATTTAAGACCAACAGTGACAACTTATAACCAGCAACTAAACTAAAAATTGTTTCAGATTTGGAACATGGCGGCGAATGGAAAGTTTAAAAAATGTGAAATTTTTAATCTAAAAAAAAATCATATTTTTAATATATGATTTTGTCAATTAGTGTATTGCTTGTGAATTCATTTTAATATCATTTCTTAAATATAATATTGTAGAAATCTTTATGAATGTCTCCAAACATTAAGAATACAGAAATAACAAAATTTCCTTAAAATATCCTCAGAATATTCGCAAAAAATAACATCTCCTCTCATTTAAAACTCCTCGTCCGTAATTGCGTCAAAATAAATAGAATAAATAAACGAATATACATAACCAAATAAATTAAAAGCCTCCCTTTTGAGATCAAAGCAGTACTTTAAAATATCGAAAGCTTTTTATCAGTGAAATTAAACTTTTCCAAACAGAGCATTCCTCATCTCATTGCAATTAAAAGGAAAAGGGATTACCCTTGAAAATTTTTGGAACAGATCATAATTAAAAGTTAAAGAGAAATAATACTATTTGTTTAATTGGATTAGAGTGGATTTAATACCGCAATCGGTTCCATTCGATATCTCAAAACAAGATTTAAAGCTTTAATCAATTGCTAATATTTGTGGAAAAATATCATGCTAAAAAGTTTTAAGCTCGTCCACTTACACACACCGATAAAAAGGATTATGCTTAAATTAGCACTTATTATGTAATTTTCTTTTGTCTTTTAACAAATTTAAGTGGAATTGGTAAGACAGTGAAGTTTTATTAACATTTATTTACTTAAATAAAACAATATCGGTAACAATACAGAATGAAACTATATAGCACTTCTTAATAGAGAACGGTGTAAGACAGGGTTGTATTCTGTCTCCCTTACTATGAAGCAATTTTTGAAAGAGCCTTGAGCTATACTGAGAATGGCACCAAAATTAACAGCATGTATTTAATATCATTCGATATGCCCATCTTCTTCTTCTCATGGCGCCGTCTCCTCTCGAAGGTTGGCTATCCAAATGGCAATTTTAGTTTTGGAAACTGCTGCGCGAAAGATTTCTGCGGATGAGCGGTCGAGGCCTTTCAGGCACGAGTTCTGGCGTCTTCCTACTGATCTTTTACCCTGTACTTTTTCTTCCAGTATAACTTGAAGTAATTCATATCTTTCGCCTCTCAACACACGACCCAAGTATTGCATTTTCCGCTCTTTGATTATTCTAAGTAATTCTTTTTGTTTACACATGCGACGAAGTACCTCAACATTAGTAACTCTTTGTACCCATGAAATTCTCAACATTTGTCTGTATATGTACATCTCAAAGGCATCTATTCTTTTTTCTATTTTAGAGTCCATTGTCCAACTTTCACAGCCATACAGTAAGACAGAAAAAACTTAACATCTGATCATTCGGATTCTAAGTTGTAGAGTAAGGTCTGATCTTGTAAAAAATGTTTTCATGCTCATGAATATTTTCCTTGCTTGTTCGATTCTTGATGGGATGTCTTTTTTTGGATTACACTGACTATTAATATTTGCTCCCAAATAATTTATGAAATTTACCTGTTCCATTATTTGAGCCTTGGCATACACCTGTACGTTTATGGGTGTCTTTGAAAATACTGAAGTTTTAGTTTTGGAAACGTTTATATATAAAATGAACATTTCGCTGTGGTGAACTACCGCATTTATTATATTTTCTAGTTCTTGTGCGTAGCTTCGGAGTATAGACTCCGAATACAAATTAAACAGTAGCGGTGATAAGACGCATCCCTGTCTCACTCCTCGTCGGATTTGTATGTCTTCGGATGTTGTGTGCTCTATTTCAATTGTTGTGGTTTGGTGCCAGTATATTTCTCAGATAATTCGCAATTTCGCATTCTTGTTCGTCAACTCCAGTTGTTCTAAGTATTTCGATCATCTTTTGATGGTTAACGCAGTCATGCGTCAGATATGCCCATGACGCAGTCATAATAGCAGACAGCCAGAAAGACTACAACGTCTTATCGACAGATTAAAAATAGAAGGAGAATAAAATGCTTTAAAAATTAACATAGACTAAAAATATCAAGTATAAACAGAAATAAAGCATAAGAAATGTAGATTCATAAACGGACGCTAATGATACCTTGGCCAGCAAGAAAAACTAATAAGGAAGTACTAAGGAGAGTCATCAAGGATATATAATTGCTTAAATCTGTTAAACTCCGGAAAATGTCTTATCTGGGACATTTAGTGAGAGGAAGTCGATACAGAATACTACAACTGATCCTTAAAGTTAAAACAGAAGGCCGTATAGATTTAGGGAAAAAACAGGTTTCTAAGTTAAAAAAAAACATTCGTAAATGGACTCAGATATGAAATTCAAGACAATTCCGCAGGTGTTCGGACGAATAACGGTCTATGTTACAAAATATCTAAAATTCAATTTTGGTTTGAATAACGGTCTATGAAATGTGTAGATTGCACTAAATAATTATAGTTTGTTAATATACCAACAGATGGGGTGAGTAGACCAATACGGATAGTGAAAATAAATTTTTAATTGGAACAACAGTCTATGTGACATCAACTTCAAGCGTGCTTCGACTGTACCGAACCAAATCATTTTGTTGTGTGGTACCGTGCGAATGGTTATCGTCTCTTTACATTGAAGTATTGTTTAGGCTGTAATCTGTGCAGTTTTACTACATTATGAACAAAACGAGGTAGAACAAACCAAGAATGTTCGGTTTTCACCGACTGATATTCGTAGACTAAATAAATCAAAAAGGCAGCTAAATATAGACACTTATATTAAATAATATATTATTCCGTTTTACAATAAAATGATTTTTTTTAAATACTAATTTTCCATTCGTCTCTATTTAGATTTATTAATTTTCTGTTATTTGTTTAAGGTAAACATATGCCGCAAATCCTGTTAGCAAATGTGTTCACATTTAATCCTTCCCATGAGAAAAGATCTCTTCAAGTTCTTCTATTCACATTCGTACGATGAGCAGTCTGCGTTTTTAACAAAATGCATAGGAATGGAGGAACCAAAAAGAAGAAGAACTATAAAAACAGATAACACTTCGTTAAAGTTGCGTTCTTTTGCATACTTTATTAATGACCAGAAAGTATGTAAAATTATGTTACTTGACGTTTTCTAAATCATCCAAACACGAATACTGCCGCCGTAATTTTACTGCTACTGTTAGCGACAATCTGTCGCTGGTGGAGCTATAGCCTTAGTGCTGACAGAAAGTACGGAAGAACTCTTAGTCATAATTTTAGTTCTAGAAGAAAAAATAGATAACCTAAAATTACACAAGGTTTAAAAAAAGCGTTAAATGGGACCTTACCTTAAAAGAGATATACGGTTTAAAAAGAATGACGGGTTTTACCTAAGGCAATTTGGGCTGAGTGCATTACAATTAAAACTATATACAGAGTGTAAAACAAAAATGCTATAGTTGAGTGAAAACTTTTAACTTGTTTCCATTACATTGATATTTTATGATGTAAAAATATTCTCCAATACAGTTTTGTCTGTTTTACATTTTTATCCAAGTTTTCAAAGCTATTTTGTATTACTTACTATAAAAATGTTTGTACTTGTTACGATTAATATTATTCTCACCTTTATTGAAAAATTTATGATTTAATTACATAGCAGAGAGAAGCAGACATGTGACTATAAATGTTTAAAAGAATCAACAATGACACCTGCTGACTATTTTTGTACAAATAATATTTTACCTGAGCATGTAAGGGTATTAATAAACTAAAAGTTTAGGAAACAAGATAAGTACAAAATACAGCATTATAAATTTTGAATTACGCAAATTTTCTTTTATATATAAATATTTTACTTTTCTTAAAATATTATTTTTAAAATACAATTTCCGTATTGCTGCAACTTTTCAATAATATATTACCATCAGAACACAAATTCGTCTTTCTATTTATTTAATCATATGTCAAAACATTTTCCCTGTTAAAGCGCTTTACCACTTCAGACTCTTCTTTTGGGGACTATCGTTTGCAATTTAAGAAATTGATTCGACGTGAAATAAATCAATCCAGACATCCTGAAAGTCGTTCGCTTTGGAGCAATTCTTGCATACATGATATAGACCAGGTAAAATAAAATTTCAGAGATTAGATTCTACTGATATAATAAAGTCTTGCACTAGAGTAGAAAATTGGGTAAACACTTTTTGGAATAATAAAACTAAAGTCAAAACACGTTATGAGACTACAAAAGAATTGTAAGTGAAATCATTCGAGAAATACCATAAAATTAGAAAAAACGATAAAAAATGCTATCGATGCCAACACCACAGACAAATAACAACAAACAATAAAGGGAAGATTTAGGGAAATTAGCAATGAGCTGACAGAACGGATAAAAGATAAGATAAAAAAAGAAGATAAAAACCAATTTCACTTTTACATGAAGAAAACAGAATGTTTTACACAAAAGAAGATAAAGCGAAAGTTATATAAAGAACATGCTAGAAACAGGATTTCGAAACAACTACAATCCCGATGCAGATATAGAATTCATAGAAAACGTTGAAAGAAGATATATATACACCGGTATTTTAGGCGGTACGCCCTTCCGGTGGGGATCTATGGAGGAGTATCACTGAGCCGCAAGCCCTTATCTCTTGCCGTACTGCTACACCATAGGCCGATCAGACACCAGCATATTCTAGTCTAAGCCGCAGATTCATTAAGAATTTTAAACTGCTGCGTTAGCCTTTTTGTTTTCTGTACACCGAGCTGGGGATCGAACTCACATCCACTGAACCACTCGCAGTGAAGCGAATGAGAACCGGCCGCACAGTCCGCTTGCCTATCTAATCTGAAAGAAGATACATAATGTTAAAATAAAATAGGGGTAACAGGTAATAGGAGATTTTACACAAAGCTCCTCAGAAAAAGTCAAAAACTAAACAAATTTCCAAAAAAGCACCAGGACCAGATGGGATCACAAACAGAGATTTGAAAAATCTACTAATGAAATCAGTAATACATCTGACAAATTTAATCAACACTATACTAAGAATAAGATATTTTCCTGACAGATGGAAAGAAGCTACTGTCTACTGATAGCAGAGGCAGGGCAAAGCCTTTCTTGTTGAAGTCAAAGCCATTCCTTAAACAGTATTATTGTCATTCAAGCATTTTTATTGAAACTGTGTTTTAAGGGCAATGATTTACGAGTTTTAAACACCTTTGACTCCCTTATAATAAAAACTAGCAATTTATAGCTTCTATCAGAATTAGCACAATACATTATTATCAATCTGTCCTTTGAAATTTTTCCGCCCACAGCTTTGTCCCCTAAAAACATGAGGTGCCATTTGGATTGGTTCGGTAATAAAGCGCAGTTTTGTCGCAATGTACAAGCACGCTGATTGATGGTTCTTTATTATTGAAGGTAACACATCTGTTATCCATGTATTTGCGGCAGATACATCTGCATCTTTTGATTCTCCAACATTTTTTTGAAAAAAAACTTATAAACGATTTTTGTTCATCCAATCGTAGCTGTGAAGTTAGCGTTTTCTAGAGTTTTGGCTATTTCTTTTAAAACTGGACCACTGATGGAATAATTTAGGCTCTCTTTGCTAATGCTTTTTCCTGATCTGTCTTTAACCATTTTAAATCTTCTGTTCTGATAGGTGGATTTTAGTTTTGTGGCAACTTTAGCTTATTTGTAGCCTTCTATAATAAGTAATCACTATCTGGGTTAGGTTTCAGATGTTCTAGTTATTGTTGGAAATTGAAGTTGCTATGTTGTTTAAGCTGTTCTTTTATTTCTCTACACACTCTGTTTAATTTGGTTTTGGCTTGAAGTGAACGAGTTTGATGCCATTTTCACGAAATTTTCGTCTTTCTAATACTTTTGTTCTTATTATTGTTGGACAATCCTTATTTAACCGTTTTCGTTTAAAGTTATATTTTGTAGATTCTCATGCAGCTTTCTTCGTGTATTTGTTTTGTTGATGTTTCTATTACTACTTCCATTTATTGTGGTTGTTTTAGTTGGAATTTTAAGTCTATGTTTTTTTTTGTAGGATTTCTTTGAAAATATTTCCCTCTGAAGGTAGAAATTTTTCTGATGGATTTGTCATTATTGCTGCAATGATTGGTAAATGATCTGACGACAGGTCTTCATTAGATTCTATGTGCAGATATTCTTTTGGTATTCCTTTTCAGATAAAAAAATCAAGTAAATCGGGCAGTCTACTAAGATCGATTGGTTAGTAAGTTGGTTTGTAAGTTGAGAGATATTATAGTTGAATTTCTTTCACCACATCGTTAAGGACTCTTTTTAAAGACTTTTTTCCGGGGAGATAATCTTACGCCCCAGATCTAGTGTTTTCATTTATAGTTACCATTTACTAAGATACTGGTTCAAATCAATTCTTGTTAGGTTGATAATTTGGCGGACAATAAACTGCTGAAATGCGTAGTGGGCCAAAATTGTCTATGCTCTATGTTTTATGCAAATGTAAGCTACTTGTAGGAAGTCTTTTTCGATTTTTGGTAGTGCGTGATGTTTTAGATTATTCCTAATTATTATTGCTGTTTCCCCTCTGGGGTTACTTTTTGCATCAGGATGTGCTGTATTGTATTGTATTAGTAACTAAGAATATTTTGATTTTTTTTTCTACGTTTTAGAAGTGTATTTGCGTTCAATTCAGCAACGCTTATTAGTTGTAACATCCTCAATATATTTAATAAGTTCTCTTAACTGTTGTATTTCTAGTGTCAATAGATTTATTGTTTGTTGTTGATTTTTCATTGTTTTATGTAAATTCGAAATGATTGTGATAAAGTGAAATAGACTGTCTTGTACAGTTTCGTTTGTTGTTGGTTGCGGCATAGTTATAGGTTGCTAGTTTTAAACTACTTGTGTATATGTGCTTAGTTCTTGGGTCATCATCATCAGTAGCTCGACAACCCTTTCTGGGTCCTGGTTTGTTCTAGGATTTTCCGCCATTCTGTTCTCTTCCTTGCTTTGTTTTTCCAGTTGGTAATCTTAAGTGTTTTTAGATCTTGTTCCATGTATCTATTAGTTCTTGGGTGCGTGTTTTTATTGTGGTTGGTGTCTCTGATTGGAGCGGGCATTTGAGGGGTGTTGTTTTTTGTAATGATTTCACATTTTTATTTGGGCATCTTCCAGACCAAGTATCAATAGATAAGCCTGCCATTTTTTATAATTGGATGCCACACCTCCACATACATTTTGCTGGTTTTCCATCATTTTTATGTCTTTTACAATTCCGGTAATTATGATTTCTAGCACATTTAACATATTTATACGGTTCTATTTGTTCTTCTCTGATTTTCTTCTTTCTTCCATGAGTTGCAGTATATTGTTATTCATGCAACTTTTCCTCTTCTCTTTATTTTCTATAAGATGTTCTTCTCTTATTATGTGAAAGGTTTCACATATATTCTGGAATAATTTTTCTGGATCATATTTTTTCTCCAAGTTACTTAGCTTTTTTGAAAGAGTCCGTGCGACTATCTCCTTTGTTTCCTTATCTTTTAGTCTTCTTATATCACATTTTTGAAACCATTCTTTTTTGTAACCTTTTTATATTTAAACCCAAATTTACCAAGAATATGATCTAACGGTACGTCAGTACCGGGGTAACTTTTAACTGTTAGTCATCCGTTACGGAATCTCTTGTTCACCATTATGTAATCAATTTGATTCCTTATTATGTTTCCTGGTTAATCTAGTGGAGTGAACCAAGTGTACAAACGTCTTGGTGGTAGTTTGAAGAACGTATTTAGTATTGCAAATTCTTTTTCCTCTACAAATAATTTCTCTCCCCTTTCATTTCTCTTCCCTAGACCAAAATCACCAATTAATTCACCGCTTTTCCCTTTACCAATTTTCGCATTTAAGTCACCTATAATAATAGTTATCAATGTTAATTGTGTAGCATTTGTAAATTTACTGGAATCCCCTCGTATATGCGATAAATTGAAATCCCCATATATATGTTTGAAAACTCGAAGAATATTTTTAATGTTTCTCAGTTCCTATCTTACAAGTTAAAATACGCAAAAAGTATTTTCAATTCCTTCTTAGATCGGCTCGAGTTAATATAAACCATTTTAGAGTTGTTTATTATTTAACAGATGTGTACTTCCTCGGTATTTCTTTTAATGTTTTATTCGAACTGCTTGATATTGCGTTTTCTAATAAATGATTTGCGTTTCAACCATCGTTTGTTTATTCCAACTTATGCGATCAATTTTTAAAGATAATTTCATCACTTTCGTTGGAGCCGTGGTGAAGAGTGGTGGTCTTCAGCGTTATGTCCAAATTTTACGTCAAATTTGAAATGTTCCTCGTTGTTCGTCTTTTTTATGAAGAATATGTAAAATATAGTAGCAGTCTAATGGTTCAGTTACAGTTTAAAGTGAGTTTTGAAATGTTGCCATTGTATCCAGTTGTACCTATTCCTGTTTTTAAGAAGCCAAGTCCAGTTTAGTTTCCAAGGTTTGTGTTCCAGTGACGTGACCCAATTTCCTTTTGTTCGTGTGTTTTTTTTTTGTATTTTGGTATTTTGCGGCTATTGTTATTATATTTTTGTATTGTCTTATTTTTATAACTGTTTGTGGTAACACAAAAATAAATGTTAAATTTTTTTCTTAACATTTTGTTTATTTTTTTCAACCAACCCTTTTTTGAGTTTAATTTCAAAAAGATATGTTTTGCATTTCTGATAATTATTTCCCTAGTTACAACTAGTTGTTGTAATGGTTATAATTAGGCACTTCGAAGTGGTGCCCTTTTTAAAAAATTACTAGAGATGTTCCTGTTTCTTTTTGTTTTGTTTGTCCCAAGAGATTCATGACCTTTTGTTTCATATTTTTGTAGTTGCCCCAACCTGACCCCTTGTCCTTTACTTATCCACGACCCCAGCTCTCCTAACAAACCCTGAGTGTCGTTCGCACAAGTAACGACTATTTTGCTTGCCCTATCTTCACCCTCAGTAGTTTCTGTCCCCAATTTTCTACCCCTTATAGTAATACCCCATGTGGTAGGCAAAAATAAATCATTGCAATTGATAGATGATAATAGGATTAAAATTAAATAAATCTCTAAATCTGTTTGGAAAATAATTTGTAAAAAATAAATAAATACCATTTTTAAGTACAATTAGCAATCACAAAAGATAAACTTTTTTTTGTGTAGCAAATATGTTGTTATTTGCTGTTCACGCACTTTGACCTTTGGCTCGTATTCTATATGGAAGCACGGACTATCTTGACAGTTTTATTTTCTTTAAAAATATAGCACAATTTAAAACAGTTTAAAATACATTCTTTGAAATACATATTTAATTTTTTTGGTTCAAAAGTACGACATTATCGTTTTAATTATATTATAAATCAATGCTCTATATTTATAACCAAAGTGTAAAAGATCTATTTTGACTAGTCTAGAAGTTTCAACTCGAGTACTTTGACGCATTCGTGCTATACATAACATATAAATAGCTAGGTAGATGGTTGTTCACTAGAGATTTTATCACATGTCACTCTTCCGCATCGTTTTGCTTTTACGAAATTACTTTTTGATTTTAGTAAATGATACGAGAGGGAATATGAGCTGCGACTTTATTACTTATCCGGCTATATCCCATGCTAGGCGTGATAAATGAGGGCTTGTTTATGAAAAAAATGTTGTACGTATGAGATAGAAAAAGTCGGAAGTCAAATATAAATATAAAAGCTTTTTCCTTCGTAAATGAGATTTCACGGTGCTCGTGCAAGTAGCAAAGAAAACAAACCACATTATATCGAACTTGCAGAATACGAAAGGAATGAAAAATAAATAGCTAAATATAAATAGCATAAAAGACGAGAGCTCGTTTGCAGTAAAATTGCAAACAGTTAAGTTTAAAGCTTCTTAACGTGAAAATTATGCGTTGGTGAATGTAAATAATAGAAGAAAATCAGTTTGAAAATCTTATTATTATGTAATATACAAAAAACTTAAAATAAATTATCATTTATTTGAAACTGTTTTCTCCTGGCATGTTTTAGTTAAATATTGTATTTATATGGAATTAAAGCACAATTATACAATTGCAAATTGAAAATACACAATAAAGATAATCAAACTGCCGAAATTACCATAAGAATAAGGTTAACGTGGGCAGGATTTGGAAAACTGAGTTGGATCTTGAAAGCACTAAAATAGAACAATATTTGAAAACCAGAATTTACGATCAGTGTATGCTCTCTATACTCACGTATGGTTCACAGGCGTGGACACTTACGAAGTCTAATATGGATAAAGTAGTAAAAGCACAAACAGCACTGGAAAAATCAATGCTCGGGGTGAAACTTATAGACAAAAAACCAACAAATAGATTAGAAGCAAAACCAAAGCAAAAGACGCAGAAGAACATACTGCCAAATTAAAATGGAGCTTCGCAGGACACAAAGCTCGACTGAAGGATAAAAGATGGAACCACGAAATATAACAATGGAGACCATGGTTAGGAAAGAGAAGCAAAGGAAGACCACAAATGAGATGGGCTGATGACATTAAGAAGATCGGAGGACACAACTGGAAGCAAGTGGCGCAAAATAGAAGACACTGGATTGATTTGGAGGAGGCCTTTGTCCAAAGTTGGATTACTTAAGGCTAAATAAGAAAAAAGTACAATAATTGGCTTTCATGCCATTCAAATGTCATTTTACATTTGATTTTCACGATTCTATTTCTAATCTGGAAATAGTTTTAAAAAATATAAATTAAAAATGAAGGAATTGTTAACCTATGGATAATTATTATAGTCGCTTCTTGGTAGACAATTTGACATTGGGCTCACTTGGTCTCGATTTTGTAGCCAATTACCTATGTTTTTAAGTTGAAATTATGAGGTTGGTTTGTAACCTGGGATAGATGTCAAATTCTGTTTTTGGTGTGTTTATGTACTTATTTGTAGATAATGTACCTCTGTCCTTCTAATAACCCATTAATATTGGTATATTAATTTATATTGCTGATTTCTTCGTTCAGTACCTACTGGTAACAGAGCTTGCTATATTCTGCTAATGGGTTCGCTACACATTTTTCTTCCTTAGGTAAAATAAGGGGACTTCTTTGATTGTTCTATTTTTGCTGCCCGTTTCTTTTATACCTATTGATGTATCTGTTTGTTGCATTCTGTGCTTATTATTCCAGGTACGTTTGCATATCTGGGATATGTCGAAGTCTCTGTTTTTGATGTATAACTCATGCTCAATTATCCTACCCTTTAGTAGTTATAAGGCTTTTTCCACATATAAATCGATGCATTCAGAAGGCATTTTATAAATACAGTTCTTTGATCCCTCTTGTGTGTTTTTTATTGGATATAATATTGGACAAATCTCAATGTATTGGTTATTTTAATGTTCTTTTAATATTGAATCTATTTTCTTTAAAATGTTTGTGAATATCTTATTTCAATTTTTTTGTGTTTTCTTGATGTAGTTCTTTTTTAGCTGCTTTCGGGTATTCCTCTCTTTATTTTCTTGTCTGGTTGGTGTTCAAGTGCTTGTCTGATTATGTTGCTTTTATCTTTTCCCAAAGTGTGGCCAATCCATTCCCTTTTTTTTTTCGTAGACTGTAGTAGATATATTGGTTTGCTTTTTCTTTCCCAAAGTTTTGTAATATTTTTTATTCTGTTGGGCCAGTGTATTTTTGGACTTTTTATTAACATTTCTTTACAAAAGTTTGTGGTTTTTTAGTTGTGGATTCGTGCTGTTCTCATGTTTCTGATCTGCAAAGGTAGTATACGTTTGATGCAACTATTAAAGATTTTAATTTTTAAAAATTAGTAGAAAGAAATTCGAATATCCTTCGTGAATAAGTCTCTAGTACTCCAAAAATTATTAAATAAACAGAGCAGAAATACTTAAGATTTGATTTCAATACAGTGCCTCTGCAATCCTCTTATACGTAATTCGATCTTCTTAAAATAATCCCTCCTAAAAGATCTGCTAAAGATCCCACCGCAAAATCACTGGGTGCATAACGAAGTTAACCGAATTAATATAAATAAGTTAAATTAGTGATATTTAATCACTAATATGTATGTTGTGTATCTGTGAATTGAAATATGAACTGTCACCACTGGTTTTTAAGGTAATCATAATAAGATGAGTTCTTGCCCGTAGCTGGAAAGTAGGTTTGTAGTGAAGTTTTAGTATAAATTATATTTGGTCATGTCTGTTTCTTGAAATAAAAAAAATTGATAAGTAGTAAAACTTTATTCTCTGTTGGTAATTCTAGCATCAAATTTTAACTCACCTACGGTTTAAAGTAAAAAAGCATGTAGGTTGCACTTGCCCCTCAGAAATAATTTGGCGGAAAAGTGTAACCGGTAGCTAGGGGAAAATGTAAACCTGCATGTTATACCCTAGAGGAAGTAGGTACTGTTTATTTATATTGAATAAGTACTTAATACACAGTATCTACTTTCTCTAAGGTAAATCATCAGAAACCAATCTTAGGCCGCACAATTTGTTTCAAATAATTTAGTCATTTTCATACCACCCTTGTGCTTCAAAATGGTTCGCAATATTACGTAAGGAAAGGGTGAAAGCCTTTGTATTTAGCTGATACTTTAAAGGTGTACGTAGAAGAGGTACACTATAGAACAAAAACCTAACAAGATACAAAGAACTCAACAGGGAAATTGAGAAAAAAATAAATGAAGCTAAGGAAGAGTGGATGAAAGAAAAATGTGAAGAGGTAGAAGATCTGAATATCAATCATAAAGGTAGAGAACTACACAGAAAGGTTAAAGAACTAGCTGGAATATGAAAACCCAAACACTTATCGATTGTAACAAACCAAATAAAATTGGACCCTGAAAAACTGAAAGAAATATGAAAGCAATATCTTAAAGATTTGTTCGGTGATCAGAGAACAGAAGATCCGCCACAAATAGATACAGATAAAAAATTAAACATTCTCACCGAATAAGTTTTTTCTCCCCTTGTCTTATTCCGCTGCCTATTTGTATAGGTTCTGTAAGTTGTCCATTTATTCTGACTTCCATTTTGTTGTTTTGGTAGATGTTTTCGATAGCTTGTACAATATTTAGGGGAATTTTTCTATTATACAGAAGATGGATTACATTTTTGAGTCTTACTCTGCCAAATTCTTTCTTTAGGTCAATTAGACACAGAAATGCTGGTCTATTATACTCTAGTGATAAGTAAACTTATCCTCCGATTTATTAGCACTTTTAAAATTTTAGTTGCAAGTTTTGGCGTAGTATTTAAGATCCTAAAAGTGAAACTGGAACAAACCATGAAGTGGAAATATCCAGGAGTGGCTAGTATACCTGTTGAATACAAAGCACATGGCGTTCGTGTGTATTAAGGTATAAAAAATGCTTATTAAAAGCTTAAAATTTTTATTGTAAAGAAGATCTTTTCGAAATTAAATCATTCCATCATCAGTTTACTAAAAGAGAGAGTAAAAATACCAATATTAAAAAACAAGTAAGTTAAAATTTAAATATATAGAAAGAACACGTTGGTTTTTTACTACTTACATAAAAAGTTGTTAAAAACATTGTATGGCCACATAAAAACATTGGAAGGACATCCGTATTAAAAAATCCTCATGGTATTTATCAAGGTAAATGCAATAGACTGTTAACTTGATTAGTAAGAACTGAAAATGGGGGCATCTTACATGACCCCCTTTAGTTGTTGAGGTTTTATAGACTTACATTACCTCTGATCTGTGCTGGAGTCTTGGGCTAACTGATAGAGAGATGGTATGAAAAATCAGTTAGTACCCGTCAATGTCAAGTGGAATGATGTAGTAGGAGCAAAAGTCATTGTGCTTGAGTTTGTGAATAGGCAGTTTTTAGTGAAGAATTGTGTTTTGTGTATAGTAGGATCAATTATTGATTCTACTATACACAAAACACAATTCTTCACCATAGTACTTGTTTTTACTAATCAAGTTAACAGTCTATTGCATTTACCTTGATAAATACCATGAGGATTTTTTAATACGGATGTCCTTCCAATGTTTTTATGTGGCCATACAATGTTTTTAACAACTTTTTATGTAAGTAGTAAAAAACCAACGTGTTCTTTCTATATATTTAAATTTTAACTTACTTGTTTTTTAATATTGGTATTTTTACTCTCTCTTTTAGTAAACTGATGATGGAATGATTTAATTCCGAAAAGATCTTCTTTACAATAAAAATTTTAAGCTTTTAATAAGCATTTTTTATACCTTAATACACACGAACACCACGTGCTTTGTATTTAAGATCCTGATTGGATTATAATATTTTTACACGAAATTAAAAAAGTGGTTATAAGCTTGTTGTAATTATTTTGCTAATCCACTCTCAAAATTATTTTATTTAATGATTACTAATTTAATTTATGTGTTACATGATCTACCTCAAGTTTTGTATTTTAAAAGATATTTAGTGTGTGTTCCCAATGTTCCTAAATATTAAATCTACGTATTATGTGTTAAAAATAATAAGGATTGTAAAATTTTACTAACGGTGACGCTTTAAAAATACTCTTTTTAGAACTTTTTAAATGGACAAATGGTATGCAAACCACGCATGCGATATTTTTACCCTGAATTCGATAATGCCCCTCAGGGAACGAAAGCGTGATTCAGGAAGAAGTTAGGTTGGGGAGATTATTGAAATCTTATGCAAGATTTTTGATATCTATTGGGATTTACGGCTAACGTTTCATAATATTTAAATGATCCAAATTGATAAATGACCAGAAATTCATCATTTTGTTATATATGACGTTCTTTACTTTAGGGGGAAAATTTTGTTCAAATTGAAATTTACGTAAATAATCTGTGATGTTTTTAATATTTTGGTTTTACCGTATTTTCAAACAAATGGGATCTGATTGTATATAAAAAGCCCTGATTTAATAAAAGGGTTATGGAGAAAAAAATATAATCTTTTACTTGGAAATAATGGTGGAAACAATATTTACAGTCTATAATCTGGCAAAAAAAAATACCCAAACATTGAAAGATAACAATAATATTAATATTTTATTAACAGTTTATATTAAAACTGTAATTATACAGTATGGTGGAAATGAAAGGAATAAATTCGTTATTTTGTAAACCGGAGACTTTAAGGAAAAATCCTGAAACCCGTCGATTTTTATTTTTAAATAAGCTATTCCTAAGAATACATTTTTCTTTTTGACGTCATCTATGTGAGCGTGATGACGTCATTGCTAAAATTTTTAAATAGAAAGGGGGGTATTGTAATACATCATTTGAAAGGTCTTTTAAATACCTATTCAGCCATATAATATGTCTGAGTATTTGATGTTTGTAATTGTTTAAAAAAATTATTAAATATTTATTACTACAATAAATATTTATTAAGTATTGGTATGATGTATTATTGACACCCAAAAATAAATTTTATAAAGGCCATCACTGGTAATGAAATGTCTTTTTTATCTACTTTTTACCTTTTTAAAAAAACTAGTTACCTTATCAATATGAACATTGATAGTTGGACATTCAAACTTAATTATCTTTCTGTCAAGTGATTAATAGTATTATTATAGTAAACGTATTCAAAAAGTCTTTGTATCTTTCAACATGAAGCTAACTGAAACGCAAAGAATTGAAATTCTCATAATGATTGGTTATGGAGATAAAACACGTACGCAGAAAGAAGTATGTGCGTTATTTAATAATAAATACCCCCGTCGAGAACCAATTTCACAATCCACTGTAAGCAAAATTGAGAAAAAATTTAGAGAAACGGGCCATGTTAAAGACCTTCCTAAAGGTAGTAGAAAACCAATATCTGAAATCCAACAAGTAGACGTTCTATTAGCTTTTCAAGATAATCCTCATAACAGTTCACGGCAAGTAGCATTAGATAATGACATGGACCATTCAACAGTTCTTAAGTAGCTAAAGAAGGAAAAGTGGCATCCCTACAAAGTAAGTTTAGTACAAGAACTTATGGAAGATGATTTTGATAGACGAATTGACTTTTGTGAGATTATAATGGAACGAAATAACAGAGATCCGATGTTTTTAAAAAAGATTATTTTCTCTGATGAAGCTACATTTCTACTAAACGGTCATGTCAATCGTCAAACTTATCGGCACTGGGCTACGGAAAATCCACACTGGATGCAAGAGTACCGTACTCAATACCCAGAGAAAATTAATGTTTGGGTGGGAATAATAGATAATAGGGGTATTGGACCATACTTTTTCGAGGAAAACTTAACAGGTCCTCGATATTTAGAATTTCTTCAAAATTTCTTGCTTCTAGAATTGAACCGGTTGTTTCCAAACAGAAATGATTTATGGCTACAGCAAGATGGTGCGCCTCCACACTATGCTGTCTTGGTACGCAACTATTTAAACAACGTCTTTCCAAATCGGTGGATAGGTCGAAGAGGAACAATAGAATGGCCGCCTAGGTCACCTGATTTGACTCCTCTTGATTTCTTTTTATGGGGATATTTAAAAAGTAAGGTGTATCAAAATAGACCACAAAATATTAATGAACTGAAAGAAAGAATACGTAATGAGATTGTTCAAATAACTCCGGAAGTTTTAGAGAATGTTAGAGAAGAGTTCGCGGCACGCCTTTCTAATTGTATTTTATCTGTAGGTAAACAATTTGAGCACTTAATTTAGGTTTCGTTGTATTTATTGAATAATACTTAATAAATATTTATCGTAATAATAAAAATTTAATTATTTTTTTAAACAATTACAAACTTTAATTACTTAGACATATTGATATAGCTAAATAGGTATTTAAAAGACCTTTCAAATAATGTATTACAATACCCCCCTTTCTAATAAAAAATTTTAGCAATGACGTCATCACGCTCACATAGATGGCGTCAAAAATAAAAATGTATTCTTACGAATAGCTTATTTAAAAATAAAAATCGACGGGTTTCAGGATTTTTCCTTAAAGTCTCCGGTTTACGAAATAACGAATTTATTCCTTTCATTTCCACCATACTGTATATAATACCAACGCAGCATTTTAGGCCTATAACTTGACAATTGCTTCTTATTATTACTCGAAGGATTTTACGTACCCAGACCAGCAATTAATTTACTTATTTTCTTTTGTATAATATGAATTTTTACATCTCGTCAGAAAACAGGAATTTAAAAAATGGAGATCAACAATAGACGTAATACACGTACCAAAGAAAACCATCGAAGCAAGCTACGAACATGACACAAAACTATACATATATTGTTTATCGACTTCCAACAGGCCTTCGATAGCATATTCAGACAATAATAATTGGTATATGGCGAAAGGAATTTATGTCGAAAAACGGGCGAAATGAGTTAAATAAACCATACCTTCCAAAAATGGATATTACATCTTGAAGAAAAGAGGTTTAAGTATATATGTAGTGTAAATTACTTATTCTTCTGAGTAGAACAGTGTTTTTAAATTTAATCTACTAGTTCTTTGGAAATATGCCACCCAAAGAGTCAGACGTAAAAATTAGTTATTGGCAGAACTACACGTAATAAAACAATTTTTTCGAATGCTTAAGAGGTCTATAATTATTCGTAGAACATATCCAGCATAAAAAATGTCAATTAATACTTTGGATTTGATCTTTAGGACACACTATACTAAGTGGATTCGAGTCTAGTCCACTAGTCCACTATTTTTTTACTTAAGGTTTGGTTAACCCTGCGTTGGTCGCATGGTTAAATGAACCACCATTAGTCGCAGGTGAGCGTGAAGCTCACTTGTCATGTATATGACTTATTTTGACTTTTTATGAGTTAAAAAAACAAAAGGCATAAATATAATGATTTATTTATCACACTCTGTGCAAATGGTGATTGTATGTTCTTTACAAATTGCTCTGAAACACTTGGCGCATTTTGAAGCTGTTTTTCGATTTTTTTTCTTGGGGCAATAGGAGCATTTTGGCCTTGCACCTGCTTGATTTTCCTCAGGAACATCTCGTTTCTGTGTCAAAGAAAGATTAAGATATTTTTTAATTTGCAAAGTTAGCAGAAATAGCAAGTTTTGGGCCGCTCTTTTTTGCATGTGTGGGGTAATGAGTTGACTGGCTAAAATTTTCAGATACTCACGTCTTAGTTGGCAGGAATCTAATACATTTGTCCTAAATATAATGTTTCCATTTATTCCAGCGATGTTTAGCATATTAAAAAAAACAGTCAATGGCCACCTACATGTGATTCTTGCCACTGAATAAAGACTCTTCAGTTGGTCCACTGAATATACTCCCGAGTTTGTTTGATTGTAAAAAGTAACTACTGCTGGTTTGCAAACTTCACCACTATCCTCGTCAATTTCGTCATATTCATGGAGGGTTGACAAAAGCAGGACATTCTTATTTTTTTTTTGGGACGTACGAAACTAATAAACATTCACAACCAAAAGCAAATAAACTGCTACGAATTGGCCTTTCTTTAGTTGCAACAAATATTTTAGGAATTTCACATTTGTTTTTTCTAATTGTCCCAACTAAAGTTATTTTTTTCTTTTTTAATTCTTCGGCCAAAGGAACTGACGTGAACGAGTTATCACAGGTTAAATTTCGTCCTGAATTCATAAGAGGTTCACACAATCGTTTCACCACACTGGCTGAACTGTTGTCAATACAAAATGGACTATCAGGCTGCTTTCCTGCGTAAATATCTATTTTCACAGTATAAAATACACGACTCTCAGCCAAGGCAAATATTTTTATCCGGTATTTGTTTGGTTTACTCGGGATATATTGCCTGAAGCCGCACCTTCCACGGAAACCCTCCAGCATTTCGTCAATAGTACAGTTCTTACCAGGCGTGTAGCAGGCTTGGCATCTTTCTATAAATTTCTCAAATATATTTCTTATTGGAGCTAGCTTATCAATTAATTTGCGTTTAGCTCTTGTGTGAATATTATCAAAACGTAGTGATCGAATCAACAAATATAAACGTTTCAGGGGCATTACCATTTTGAATAACTCTGGTGCTGTAGAATCGTTGCTCCATAGGTCATTTAGGTTGGTGTGTCGGGATTTCAAAACTCCTGCCATGTACAACAATCCAAACACTGCTTTTATTTCTTCACAGTCAGTATCTAAAACATCTGGTTCGCGTGTATAGTTGCCTCCAATTTTCTCTAGGTACAAATTTGTGCACGTCACAATTTCTTCAATGATATCATCTGTTATGAGCAGGTTCCAACTTTCATATGAAGTTTTAGCATCCTTTGCCGCATGTTTCACTTTCGGTAGTTTGCTAATAATATTGTGCTGTCGAATACGGTTAGTTTTTCGCTAACAGTGAACTTTCCTAATGGTTTTTTGTCTCTGCTGATATATTTGGGACCATCTTCAGACCAAAACGTTGAAATAGTATTTGTCGTATCATCGGCCGAAAACTCTGAGTCTGTCTCATGATTAGAACTGACTTCTACTGAATCTATGTCGCTTTCTTCATCGTCCAAATTTTGCTCTTGCGTCTGTTCAACTAACAAATGCTCTTGCTCCAATTCTTCATATATTTTTAACAGTCTGGCCTCTTCTTTAGGATCCATTACACAATAATATTTTAAAGTTATATGATTTAAAACACAAAGTCAATAAAAAAACCCAACAAAAATTGCTCTGTAGCTTCATAGCTTTTAAATATAAAAATATGGTTCTAGACATATAAAGAATATATTGATAATAGTCAAAATAGAGATTGTTAGTTAAAATATATATAAAAAAATTACGGCTGAGAGGTAAAATCTTGAAATTCTGCGTCGTCACGAACGTGCTTTAATGCATAGTGAAATATAATAATTTTTGTTTATTATTTTTGTTAATAAAAATTACTTATTATCTCTTTTGAAAACGAATTTAAGGCCATCTATTTTTTGTTTTAGAGCCAAGAGTCCGGCCAATATTTTGGGTTGCTTAGCATCAAAATATTAAGTAATAAATTTTCACTTCGTAGTAGAATCCAGTTTAAATCATTTCTGCATACCACTCGTGACAAGACAATATTTTACGCTAGTTCGGTATCTCATTCATATGTTAATAGTATGCATATAGCATAAAGCGCGTAACTCGCATAGCTATGTCTGCATTAAAACGTATTTAATTTAGTTTAAAGTGAGTTGGAGGCACATTAAGTGCCATTTCCCGCTTGATGGAAACACCTTACTTAAATTTAATAAAAACATGAGCTACAGATGTTGACAATATTCGTTTTGAACCTCTAGTCGAAAATTATCTACGCTACGCTTCTCGACTTCCAAGTCTGTAATGTTTATCAAACGGAGTGCTAATTCATTTAGAAAACTGACTTACACCTATTTTATTCCTATCTCTAAGATACCGAAAATTACGAAGTGTTAACAGTTAGACTTTGTAGAACGTTACCGTAATTAAGTTTTAAATGATAGTAGCAAAACAGAAGATGTTAAATTTTCAGTGAAAGAAAAAAGATAGAACAGTTGGTAATATCATAGACTGGCGCGAAACTTCATCCTTTTTTTTTCTTTATTTTTTAAATTTAAATAATAATATGAATCAAATAGTTTTATTATTTATTTATTGTTACTATTTTATCTTACCATAAAGTAGTAGGGTAGGGGTAAAGTGGGGTAGTCTACAAGGAGCACTGCCCTATTAAAAAAGAACCCCGTATCTCCACTATAGCGAGTTTTGAGAAAAACGCGATTAAAGATTTTTGTTTAATCTCTTGTGCTTTTGATACAATAATAACATAAAATCATGAGTAGAGTGTATAGCATCATAGTTAACTTTTTTCAAAAAAAAAATTGCAAAATTACCATATGGACATTAGTTATGCGACATACGGGCCAACAAAGCAAAGAATTATGTCAAGTTTACTTAGCTAAAACCACATATTATCCAAATTTGTCTTAAGCTTGGTTTTAACTATGTAATTATTATAAAACTAGCGGACCAACTGCCCATCGAGTTTTTTAAATGAAATTTTTATTTTATTTATTTTCATCAAATGTCGACATGGATATCATTTAGCAGTTAATTTTGCATGCTGATCACGAATCCGGTGTCAGATTTGCTCTATCTTGACGTTTTATGCGCGTTTCGGGTCACTTCCAGTGTCGGATCGCAACCGGAAGTACATATTTAGATTCGTCTCGACGAGACCTTTCGATCCATATATACATTGTGGGGTCTAAAACTTAAAGTAAATTTTAACTTCCGGTCATCTCAAAACCGGAAGTGAATTTTTGTACCAAAAGTATATCTTGACAATCTCATACGTAATACTAATAATATTCCGAAAAAATATTTTAATTATCTAATATGGTTTTTGAGTAAAGTGGTGGACAAGAAAAGGGCTTAGCGTTTTAGTACCTATATAAGATAATATAACTGCCCCGAAAAGCAAAACATATAAATATTTTAATAATATTTTTTATGAAGATTTGTTGAATAAAACATAAGTATTTACGAAAAACGTTTATTTAAAAATACAAAATGAAAATTATTATTAATCGGAAGTTGGAAATTCTTCCCAAAATTGATGGCGGTTCGCCGGAATAATTTGACCTAACTTTTTTAATATTTGGTATTGTCTCTTCTTAGCAATCCCAGAAGGTTTCGTCACAGGTGTGGGGTCCTTTATCCTAGATTTTAACACGCTGGCCTGCAAAAAGTCCATCTCTATCAACTCCTCGCTAACGTCAATCTTAACGTGTAAAATCTTACTCTTTCTTTTCACAAGTACTTTAACAATTTGTGATAGGTATATACGTGACTCTGTTTTCTTTAATTTTGACTGTGATGATAAGTCTTTTCAGATAAGAAAATCGGAATCCCCCATTTCTTTCAACACCACACGATTCAAATTACACGTTTTAACGGCCTCGACGAAATCATGATAATCATAAACTTTCTTCTTTTTCTTTAACGATAGTTTCACTTGGTGGTGGAAACTGTTAGCGGTGTTGCTTTATTCCTTAGAAAAAACCTCGCATATCGTTTTATCCTACGTTAAAAACCCGTATCTGCTGAACATATACCAGGTTTTTACTACGAAGCGTTAAATACCAGGTTTATACTAAGCATAATAGTCATTTTTGGCGTTTACGGAGAAACTGTTTTCTTTCATAAAATATTTAGAAATGTAAAATACGGTTTTTCTCTATGTGAAATTGTTATATAAATCATAATTATTCATATGGTGCAAATATCCCAATTTTTAAAATTTTGGAGATACGGGGTTCTTTCTTAGTAGGGCTGAGCATTAGTACGGTATTTAATCGTTTAAGCGTTTATGCGTCATGTTGAATCGTTATTCTTTATTAACTATTTAAATACAAATTTATTTGTTACAGCCATGGTTAGAACGTATAAAAAGAAAACTAATAAGCACTCCTAGTCCACAGAAAATATTAAAAAAACAGTTCATAGCATGAGATCAGAAGACATGGGTTAAAAAAAGCAGCACAGGCACACATTGTTGCTCAAATAACATTTAAACGACTGTGTTTGTAAAGAAGCTGGGTCAGTCAAATCTATATTTACAACTGAACAAAAAAATAAAATGATACCATATATTAAGATAATGAAAGAGCGATTTTACGGTCTTACGTCACAGGAACTTAAAAGACTTTCGTCAGGTAAAAAAAACTATATTAAATACAGGTTTATTACAACTAATGGTGTGGGAGGAGTCGACTAGTTCAGAGGTTTTTTCAAAAGTCATCGTGATATCAGTTACTTAAAACCTGAACCACAGAATACTCCATCCCAACAAGAAGCGAAACGGAAGGCTTTTTCGCAATCCAAATTTCTTTGCGCATGTGCGAAATCCGCCATGTTTTAAGTAGTTGTGATGTCTTGTTTGTATATGTATTGAGAAGTATTTGGTGTTTGTTTTTTAATAGTTACTATAATTAATTTAGTTAGTATTTTAGTGTTAGTTAGTTATTTAGTTAGTTAGTTATTTAGTTAGTTAGTTAATTTAATATATTTGTGTAAGAAACTTATTGTGATGGCTGCACGAATGGGAGGATTTTATTGTGTTGTTCGTGGGTGCCCATCGAAAACTGGTGAAGGAATTAGTCTCTTTTCAATACCGACTGATCGTAGCAGGTAAACAAATTAAATTTTAAATTCAAACATATTACAAATGTTGTCTGAATGTTTATATTTTAGTTAAATACACTTTTTTTTTAGAGCTGAATTATGGCTGAAAGCGGCCAATAGGTATGATCTGCTTTCCAAGCATGCTGAATGGCATACAAATTATAAAATGTGCGAGAAACATTTTGAACCGGTGTACATGTATAAAGGAAACACACGGAAGACATTATTTCAACAAGCACATCCAACGATTTTCTCACACAGCCAATATTCAAAACACACAGACGAACCATTAAAGAAAGTCATAAGGCTGGAAGGTAGATACCTTTTATTTATTCACAATTATAGTGCTTTATTATAAAAGTCATATAAAAATCAGTAGTTGTTTTCATAATATAAACAAGATCTGAAATTGTGAAATTTAATGATCTTTTATCAGCCTTATTAAGAACATATATCTTATGGTTACATACTGAGTAATATTTATGTCGTGGTTTTAGGTACAACTGAAATCTATAATGTACAGGAAGTAATTAATAGTCCAACTGATAAACATAATACTATACCTGATACTTTGATGGAAGAGTTTCTGCTAACAGGTAATTTAATTTATTGCTCCTACAACTTTATTATGCATTCAACTAATCACTAATAAGCATTAACATATCTACTTTGAACGTTTATATGTTATTTGGTTATTATATATATTTTTATATTTTAGATGTTAATAGGCAGAAAGTGTCTAGCCCACCTAGGCCCCATACTCCAGAATGTTTCACAGCTGCAACACAAACCTCCTCCAAGTTGTCGGGAGGTACACCCAGAAAAAAAAACTAAGATTAAAAATAAAAAATTTGCGTGCAAGTACAAAGAAAGCATATGCGTCTTCCAAACAGAAGGAAGACAATAAATCTTTAAAAATTTTGTTTCAAATGTGTGACAAATTTTTAAACAAATCCCTAGCACAAATAGTGAAAGCTCAAGCAATTTTAAAAACTAAATGTCCAAAAAGTAGAAGGTATTCTGATGAATATAAACAATTTGCATTAACACTATATTTTTTGGGCCCTAGAGCCTATGCTTTTATGGAAAGAATATTGTATTTGCCCTCAAAACGAAGTCTTCAAAAAATTACAGAAAATTTGGTCTGTAAACCTGGTTTGAATAATGACCAAATATTTGATGCCCTAAAGTTAAAAGTGAACAAAATGTTAGATCAGGACAAGCACTGTAGTATTTGTATTGATGAAATGTCTATTAAAAGTAATTTATTTTTTGATACAGGTCGTGATGAGATTGTTGGTCTATATGATATAGGAAATGGGAAAAAGGAATCAATAATTGCACAAAATGTACTTGTGATAATGGTTCGAGGCTTATATTCAAATTGGAAACAACAACTATCATATTTCTTTGTAAACACTACCTTTGAAGCAAATCACCTTCTTCCTATTATAAAAGAATGTATTTCTAAACTATTTCAATCAGGTTTATATGTGAATTGTCTTGTTACTGATATGGGATCGAATTTTCTAAAATTGAGTAAATTACTGGGGATTTCTCCAACTAACTCAGAATTTGATGTCAATAGACATAAAATTATTTATATATTTGATCTATGTCATTTAATTAAAGCCACTAGAAATAACTTAATTAATAATGTTTTTTATTTTGATGACAAAAAAATATCTTGGTCATTTATAGAAACTTTTTATCATGAAGATAAAAAGCTGTGATTAGAAAGTTGTGATTAGTATTCTGTGCCTGAACCTACCTCTGCAGCCACAGCTATGGAGTTCAAAAGATTTGCTGTAAGCAGTTTTTTGATCTACTGGAGAAGATTTACGATAATTAAAAATTAAATGAATCATATGAGTGGTCATAAATGAAGCACATGTTTCTACCGTGCCCAAGAGTCATTACAGAATTCAAGCATCGTGTGGCAAACGAACGAGGCAAATTAATGACCACAATTGTTTGCTTAATTGCTGTTGGCAACTGCATGCCTCCTATGTTTAATATATCAAGAAAGCTTATGAAGCCAGAATTACTCGATGAAATCTCCAGCTGAATCCTAAGGGGAAATCGGTATGGATACAAAGCTACCTTTTTATACTCTAGTTAAAGCGTTTTATAAAATATTCATATGCCACGAAACGCAATCAGGTACTTTTGCTCTTAGTTTCACATACCACACATGTGAAATCTGTAAAGGTGATCGATATGGCCCGCTAAAATAGTGTGATTTTGTTGTGATTCACTTCACATTGCATTGATCATTTGCAGCCGTTAAATGTAAGTTTTATGAAGCCACTGACCACTTACTACAGTAGTGAAGTAAAAAAATGGCTTAGAAGACACGCAGGTCATGTGGTGACTTAATTCCAGACGGCAACACTATTTGAATTGGCATCTGTAACTGTAGCCAAAATGACCACCGCGATAAATGTATATTAATCAACAAGAACCTGGCATATTCACTCAGTTGCAAAAAAATCGATCCATTCCTTATTTCTTATTTATTTGAAGTTGTATAATTTTAGAGACATTAAATTACGTATGTAAATTTATAAAAGAAGAGAAATAAAATAATATTTTTAATATTGCTTTTTATATTTCTTAAAACAAATTGGTAGTTCAGGTTTTTGTCAAAAAGGGTCTGAAGCAAGTAGATATTTATTGAATGTTGTTTTTAATTCAACAACCATACATAGCGATTTTATTTTCAAAACGTGTCTCTAAATGTCTCTAACTCCGACAGATGCTGCAAGGGCGGTGACTTTAGTTCAAGATGGTCGTAGCCAATATTATGCAGCTAAAATGTTGGGTATTAGTCGATCTTCGGTTCAAACAGCAGTTCTGCATTTTAGCGACACCGGTAACTTCACAAGAAGACCAGGATCAGGTCGTAGAAGGGTAACATCCGAAAGAGATGATTGATTTCTGGTCTCATCATGTTTGAGAAATCGGCATCTAACTTCAGTTGAACTGGCAAATCGTTTAAGCGAAGTGAGAAATGTGGATGTAAGCAGATTGACAGTTCGTCGACGACTTGTAGAAGGTAATTTATTATCCAGAAGGCCAGCCCTATCTCCAATACTATCCATAGAACATCGCATAGCTCGCCTTGCTTTTGCAAGAGAACATCAAAACTGGAGTGATGCAGATTGGAGCAATGTATTGTTCTCAGATGAGTCCAGATTTTGTCTAAGGTCACCAGACGGCCGAGAAAGGGTTTGGAGAAGACACGGAGAGCGATATTTTCAATGTAATATTGCGAAAATAATAAGTTATCAGGGGGCTCCGTTATGGTTTGGGCTGGTATCAGTTCAGAAGCCCATACTAATTTAGTTATTGTAGATAGAGGTTCTATGACTGCTGCAAGATACATAACAAGTATTTTAGATCAGCATGTGGTACCTTTTTCTCCTTTTATTGGACCTAATTTTATTTTTATGGATGACAACGCGCGTCCTCACCATGCTATAATCGTCAACCAATATATAGAGGAGGTGGGAATCGTGCGTATGAACTGGTAAGCTTGCAGTCCCGATCTCAATCCCATAGAACATCTATGGGATATAATGGGCAGACGTCTTCGAGCACGAGTACCCCGTCCAAACAACTTGGCTGAATTTACAGCGGCTCTTCAAGAAATATGGGACCAATTGGATCAATTTGATATCCAGAGGTTAATTACCTCAATGCCTAGACGTGTACAGGCTGTTATAAGGGCCCGAGGGGGAAACACTAGATATTGATTTATTATCAATATTTTTCTTAATTTAAGAAAGTTTTAAATATTCTTGTATTTTTGAGTTTTGGCGTATGTCTCTATAAATAAATGATTTTTTTTTGATAATCTGTAAAAATTATTTTAATCTGACATATACATTTACATATATAGGTACCTGATTTAAAATTAATATCTTCAAACGTTTTCTTTTTCAGCAAATAATACTCATGGATCGATTTTTTTGCACCTGAGTGTAGATCGAAATGTTTTTAATCCCTCAATCCCCCAATAATATTAAATTTCCTCTGACTCTATCTACTACTTGTTGTAATTCGTTATAAAACGTTTTCCTTATTGTTTAAGGCTAGTTATTTTCTGGGCCGTATACTCATATAATGTTCAGGTCTTCCTTCCCCATTTTTATCTTTGCCGTTTCAATCCTTTCTGATATGTATTGACACTCTCTGATCTGATTTTGGTACTTTTGGTGTATTAGTAAGGCTACACCTTCCTTGGCACTGTTTTCTTTTGCTAATTTACTGTAGATTGATAAGTATTTACCTAATTTTGATTTCCTTTTTCTTTTCTGTTTTATTTGTTTTTCTTTCAGCACTTAAATTATTTCTTGGTGTCTTGAGTCGAGCATCCTAATATGCCATGTAGTAATTTATTCTCATCTGGGTTTTGGATATTTTTCGCTTGTCCGTTTTTCTTGTTGTAGTTATCTTCATAGTATTAATCCTGTTATAAGACTGTACATTCTTTATTTAAGCAATATTCATTTTTTACGATTAGTAGGTTGCTAACCTTGTCAATCACTCTCCACATTTTATCCGGTCTTGGGACCGGCTGTAGTAACCGCGGACCTACTCAATCCACACCGCAATTACTCCAGGCAGCGTAAGAGGAAGTTTCCAGAGAATATGTGTACTAAGAAAATACCAAAAAATAATATTTATAAACATACATGCACCGAATGAAAATGAACATATAGAAATAACAGAAGACTTCTATAATCAAATAGATACAGTATTTAAAAATATTCCCAAATACGATCTACAAATAATGATAAATGATTATATTGATGATGATGATGATGATGATAATAATTCAAAAATAGGAAAAGAAGAAATATACGTACCCACCATACGAAAATAAAGTCTGCATGAAATTTTAACGAAAAAACTAACAAAAGTAGATGGTAAAGAGCTGATCGTTTATCAAGACTTTACGAGGACCACGTTGCTCAATTCGGCACTTCACTGGGGGGTGACTAAGAATATAAATTAATATATAAATAACAGATATATAAATGACAGATAGATAAACGATAGATAATAATTAGATAACATTTTGACAAAAGAAACAGGAAACACTAAATACAGCTAAACTGCAAAATACAGAATGGGCTAATGACTCTTAACCAGAAAGTCATAAAGGACAATAAATCGTAAGAAGTAATTACAAATAAATATAAAGATAAACATAAAAAAATATTATCACGTATTTCCAGATCTAAATGAATGGATCCCTTAAGGGTGTTGTTGGTGAGTTGCAAAATTACACATAATAGAAGAGCCTTCTTGCATCTGATACGTAAGTCTTTATTTAATTTTTTTCATATAATTTGTTTAATTTTTTACATATAATTTTAAATTTAAGGTACATACCCTAATTATACCCAATGCCATAAATGTCTTAATCTATTGTATATTACGTCAATCCTTTCACTAAATAAATTTCACAGTTATCATCTTATTAAGAGCATATATGTAGTACCAATTCTACTACCTAATTATGGCTATAGTTGTTTGCTTGATTGTTTTAATTTTGATTTTAATTTTTGTGTTAGGTGTTCATTCTTTGTTTCATGATGTTGTTTTTTAACTTTTAGTTTTTGTTAAAACAAAGATCTGTGGTCTGATGACCTGCATATATTATAAGCCTCCAAACCGGTAGCCTAGAAATTTATACAATAAAAAACTTATCTAAGATTGTGAGGATTAACTTATCCCCTATACACCAGTAGTATGGACTCAAATTGGCAACCTTTTCATCATCTGAAAACTATTATATTATTATATTATTATATTATTATACTAGTATATAATTATATTATATTATTACCTTATAGTATTATGGTAAATTTTACTTTACTCTTATCATTTTCCTTTTTCTTCCCATTTTTTGTTCAAAACCAAATCACTACATTTTCTACTTTTGAATACGTTAGCCGATTTTTTTCCACCACTTTACACCACCTTCTTAACACTTATATATTTAGATATTTTTTAGGGTATCTACCGGAAAATTTTATAAATTTTCCCCTGTGGGTATATATACATATTCAGTAGGTTGTGAAGGGTTTTACGCTACGATAGGCTCAGACGATGATAAAAAGAGCATAGACAAGGCATTTTCAAAAATGCATTGAGATACACACTGCATATATTTATACATATTTCCATAATACTTAAAGAGTGTATATAAACAACAATTTTATTTTTTCGTAATACTTTTTACATACTTAATACGTAATTTTTTTCATATATTTGTGATATGATGAGAATACTTAATAATTACAATTTCATGTATTAGAAACATCAATCAAAATAATATTATTTGGTCAATATTATGTGTTATTTAAATATCAGAGAAGTGTTTAATTGTTTTATAAAGGTTTTGAAACTGTTATCTTGTGGCATATTTTAGTTAAATATTGTACATATTTATATGAGATTAAATCAAAATTTATGGTAATAAAAATAACATATTGGTATTGACTTTTCAATCTCCAATCTGGAAATCGTTTTTAAAAAAGATTATATAGATTTAAGAAAACATAAGAAATGTCGAACTCATATCAAAATAGTGATGACAGAGGTGTAAGCATCATACAAGAATGACAAGTATGCTGAACGATGAAAAACTATGTCAACTTTTAAATAATATCACTATCACAAGCAGAAAGGATATTTTTATGTTGGAAGACTTTTATGGACACCCAGGATCTACAACAAATGACGCCGTTGTCGGGCCATGTAAGGAAAAAGGTGTAAATAATAATAGAGACGAATTTTACAAACAGAAAAACAGCCACATTTTAGAGATAGACTAAGTCTACATCCCAGCAAAAATCGATAATTTACTACATGATATCCAGACCGACTTCTCGTCCTCGTATGTAAGATGTCCAAGTTTAAAGAGGGGCATAATGTAGAAAAAACCATTATCTTTAAAACGCAAAAACTGTTTCATATAAAGATAAGTAACATAAAAAAACGGACACGTAATATATCCTTGTCGGTCCACGCGTCCACATATGTGTACAAATTAATCAAAATTCATATTTTTCATTGTACGTTTCTTAATTTGAATTTGGCGCCACATATCGTTCCTTGAAGCACATGTCTACTTGTTTATGTAAGAAATACTTTAAATTGATACCAGTACCTGGCAATTAGTTGAACTGCAAAGTTTGTGTTTTGAGGACGTTTAGAAAATGGATACTTCACGAGGTAAATCTTATTAAATTTCTTGTAAAGTTAGTCATCAAAAAAAAAATCTGGTAGTATCGTTTTTTAAGGATTAATTTACAACATAGATTGTACAGTATTACATATATACAGAAAATCACAGGACAAGACAGAATATCAAACTTCTAGAGTACAAAGGACCAGATCTGACCTAACAACTACTAAAACTTATCCCAAATTTATTAGAACAAAACAGAATTCCTCAAGAATGAAGGTCAAGCATCCTAATACCTCTCTTCAAAAAAAAGATAAATTGGACATGGAAAATTACAGAGGAATTAATTTATTAAATACAACACCAACATTAACAACCAAAGTGATAACAAACAAACTGAATGAAATTATAACACTAGAAGAAGAACAACAAGGTGTTAGTTCGGTAAGATCATGCACCGACGCTATACCTATTTATCCAATTACCGGCAGGTGCAAGAAATATCATTAGAATACAACAAGCCGGTATATCTATGTTTAGTGGACCTTGAGAAGGTATTTAACTAGTTTAAATGCCTCTGATCCTCTGAAGTCTTGTACGCAGAAAGATCAGACAGGGAGATCCCCTGATGCCTCTATTGTTTAACCTGATTATGGATGAAATAATAAAAAAAGTAAGAATTAAAAAAGGATATCAAATGGAAGAAAAACAACTTAAAATTATCTGATATGCCGACAACGCAATAATACTCTCTCAAAATGAAGGTAATTTACAAAGTATGCTACACCAATTCAATATAATCGCCAGAACCTTTAACAGGTAAATTTCTCCAAAAAAGGCAAAATGCATACTTATAACAGCAAATTTACTAAGATGTAAATTAATAAGCTGGAAGATTAGATAATAAAACAAGTGATGGAGTTAAAATATCTAGGCATCACATTATCTAGCTTCGGAAAGCTCGAAACAGAAATGAAAAAATAAGTCAATAGAGAAAAGAGAACCGTAGTTTGCCTAAATAAAACAATATGGAAAAATAAAAATATCGGGAATAAAAAACATCAGACTATTAATGGACTGAATAAGAAATAGAAGAGTAGAATAAAACAATCATATAAGCTGAATGACAATAAATAGTTGTTTCGAATGACAACAATAATAGAATGTAGTAAAGATGGCAAGAGACGGTTCACCAATAGGAAGACGATCAATAGAAAGACCACTAAACGAAAACGAATTTACTGGAGGCACATTAAAAAACAGACAAAGTCATGTCTACATAAAAAAGAAGAAAAAGGAAAAAAAAACGAAAGAAGAAGCATATATTCTTGAAAGATTAATACAACTTTTAAATTTTCTAATCTAACTAAATTTTTAAAAACACCGTGCTGGAGATAATGAGAATAAAGTCTAATAGAAAGCTACATAATTAGTCATAAAATACGCGGACATCTAACAGAAGAAAATAAAATAAGCAGCTCTTATACCAAGTTAAAAAAATGTGTAGCAAAGATTAATAGAATGTAGCAACATCCGGTTACCAATACTGAAAGAAGAAGTTATCCATAAAAATATATCAGCACTAACGAGTTAATATTAGATCCGAGATAAAGTATCTAAAATGAACTACAATAGGTGTACAAAGATCAAAATTGTATACTATTCTAAAAGTATAACATCATTTTTTAGAATTTCACTCAAAACATAATTAATGATAAGCTGAAAAATCACAAAGCGCCGGGTACGGACAAGATACCAGCAGAACTTCTGAAATATGAGGGAGACGCACTAGATCGCCAAATCCACCAGCTAATAACGCACATATGGTTATAAGAAAGGATACCAGCACGATGGAAGGAAAACATAATAGTGCCCATCCACAAAAAAAGGGGACAAAACAAAATGCGCGAATTATAGAGGAATTTCACTCCTAAACACGGCATATGAAACCCTCTCAAACATCATTTTTAGTAGACTAATCCCTTATGCTTAATATCACAATAGACAACTATACTATCGAACGAGTGGATGCCTTTACATATCTCGGCACAGAAATCAATCAGAATAACTCCGTAAGTAGCGAAATTAATGCACGTATTTCCAGCGGAAATCGTACATACTATGCTAATAAAAGATTGATAACATCGAAATTATTAGACAAAAGAACCAAAATGACTATCTACAAAACACTGATTAGACCCGTAGTAACCTATGGAGGTGAAACTTGGGTAATGACGAAAAAAGATGAAGCCCAACTCAGGATATTCGAGAGAAAAATACTGAGGAAAGTATATGGCCCGGTACAAGAGGAAGATGGCACATGGAGAATCAGGAGAAACGACGAGGTTAATGAGTTAAATGAAGGTTATGACATTGTAAGATTTGTGAAAAGTCAAAGACTGTCATGGCTGGGACATGTGCAGAGACAAAACGATGCAAAAACAACAAAGAAAATGTTACAATGGAAGCCCATAGGAAGGCGAAAAAAAGGAAGGCCCAGAACGAGATGGTTGGATGACGTGGAAGACGACCTGAAAACAATGAACATAAGACAATGGAGAAGAAGGGCACAAGAGAGATCTGAATGGAAGGACATAGCCAGACAGACAAAAACCCGTCCAGGGTTATGATGCCAAAAGAAGAAGAAGAATCCCTTATGCTGAAAATGTCCCAGGCGAATATCAAGCCGGTTTTAGGGCAAATAGATCAACAATAGATCACCTATTTACGCTGAGACAACTTCTAGAAAAGGGATGGGAGTATAACAGACCCATACACAATCTTCTTATCGACTTTCGACAGGCATATGATAGCGCAGAAAGAAGTTAAGTATGGAATGCCATGGCGGAGTTCTCAATACCAAAAAAACTCATTCGGATGACCAAAGTCTGTGAGGGTGGAATATCTAAAGTACGTGTAAATAATAAACTGTCTGGCAGCTTTGAAATCAACAGTGGACGCAAACAGGGTGATGCGTTATCTCCACTACTTTTTAACCTTGTATTAGAGAAAGCCATAAGGTCGGCCGAAATAAAAACAGAATTGCTATCGGTTCAAGGTCCCAAGCTACTACTCGCATATGCAGATGACATAGATCTCGTTGGAGACTCCATCCTATCCATGAAAAACATCTTCAACAAGGTGGAAGGAGCAACAAGTGAAGTAGGGCTGAAGATTAATGAAGAGAAGACGAAATATATGTGTATAAATAGAACGACACGAAGAGACAGAATAGGACAAAATGTGATGATCAACACCTTCAATTTCGAAAAAGTACAACGTTTTAAGTATCTGTGGGCCGTAATCAGCTGACAACGTACTGAAGAAATAAAAGACAAAATCCAATCTGCAAACCGCTTTTTATTCGCACTGGAAAAGCTCATAAAATCAAAAAATCTTACAAAAAGTTCAAAGATCAAAATTTATAAATCCATCGTCAGACCTGTAATAACATACGGATGCGAAACGTGGACCATGACCAAAGCAAACGAAGAAAAGCTCAGACGCTTTGAACGAAAAATACTTAAAAAAATTTTCGGACCTCACAATGATATCACCACAAACCAGTATAAAATGAGAACCAATATTGATTTAAAAGCACTCTACAATGACGCCGATATTGTCCAAGAAATTAAATCAAGCAGGCCACGTACACAGACTGCATAACGAGAGACTTGTAAAACTGGTATGGGAGGAGATTCCCACAGGCAAAAGACCACTCGGACGTCCCAGAATGCGATAGAGAGATAACATCCAAGCAGATCTCCGGAAAATGAACATTTCATTTGACCCTAGGTTGATAAAAGACCGAACAAATTGGAAAAAAGTTGTACAGTTAGCCAAGACCCACCCAGGGTTGTAGAGCTACTTGATGATGATGATAATTAATGTCTATAAGATCGAGGCCAATAAAGTCATCCGTCAAATTGGCAATACCATTTACAGTCAATTATAAACATTAACAGCTTCTAAAAAGTAAAACTTAACTTACGTTTATAAACAATATTCCAAAAGCCAAGTACATTTCAAGTATTTTTTAATAAAATAGTATTAACTTTTCTTATACACCTTCTACACCTTCAACTATGTAAATTTAATACGGTTATATACAACTAAACATGTGCCAACCAATCACAATTCTTGTCGCCCCGTTATTTATGCATTCGCGCGTTTTCGGTGTAATATTGTACTTCTGGAAACAATTTTTCAGAGATCTGGAAATTTCTTTTATATTCGTATTTGTTTCTGTTGGATTTTGTTGCCCTGTTATTGAAATTGTCTTCATATTGTATCTCCTATGTAACATTCATGCGGGACTATGTCACTCATGTATATTTATTGCTTGGCGTTTGTAAAGAAATAAAAGAATAACCTGCACGGCATATTTAATATATTAAAAATATGTTTAAAATATTATTTTTGAAAGGAAAAGATTCAATTTGACATTAACTTCTAAACAATAATTTAATCTGTTTTTGGGGTATTTGTGTAAATTTTATATACAGTATTTTGTAAACTAATGTCCTTATACACACAACCAAACTTATATGCAATCACCATGTGTTTTAAACCAATATTGATTGATTTTTTAGCTTGTTATTATTGCGAAGAATAAAAGTTTTTATTAAAAATAAACTTACGTATAAAACAACCAGATAACACAGTCCTGTACGGTATAGATTATTTGTTTTAGTTGTAAATTTAACGAAAAAAAAAATTAACTAACTTTAGCTTTCAAAAACAAAAATATGCCTTATGTGGAGTTAGATGTGCAAAGTGGAAAGATTATTGGCCTTCTGGAGCAAGTAATGCCTAGAGGGACATAGCTGCTACGACAAATATATGCTAAATCATAATATCAGGGGCTAGGAACGCTTAACAATAGAGTACTAACATACGTAAATTTTACGTACCAATTTTAATCTGACGGCTACTGAAAGAAAACTAAACCTGGAAATGCTTAGCCGCGTGGGCTATGCTATGCTCACTTCATGGTCAATAAAAAAAACAAATACTCGCTTTGATTTAAGTTTGGATTAGGCTTTGACCATATAATAATAACACTCCATACGTAAAAGATACGTATGGTTAGTATCCGTGTAAAAAGTTCTGTACGTAATTGTTACGTGTTATTATTATTAACGTATAAATAAGATGTCTGCAAAATCAAAGGTTAATATAAAGCGTCCTCGTACTGAGAAAAAGTTGGAGGAAATTATAAATAAAAGTGACTAGAGGAGTTAAAAGTGGAGTAATTCATGTCAAGATGGCGACTGACGAATTAATATACAAAGAACTAGATCGTCTTAAGAAATCAGAATTATTGGAAATACTTATTCACAAAAAGGTTCCCGAAGGAATAAAAATTAGTGAAAGTGTCAAAAATGTTTTGTAGACCAGTGGATCTTCTTGTTCCGATGTGAAACTGTGCAATAGTGATTTGAGGTTAGAACTCAGTGCAAGTTAAAGTGTGCCGAGATCGAGATTACTTACTTAAAATCGTTAAATACAGAGCTAGTAAAAGGTAATGAACGTCAAGATTTAATTATTTCTTTATTAAAAACGAATTCAAATAAAAATATTGAACATAAACGGACTACGCCCAACGTTGCCAAACCTACTAACGGGGGACTTAAACCACCTGAAAATTCAAATGTTGTAGCTAATAATAGTAGTCGTAGTCGTAGTAAAAGTCAATCCACGTCCACTGTGGAAGCAGCACTTCCAGTTTCAGTTGATTTAGGAAGTAATGAGTGTCAAAAGGCCCAAGAAAGTATTATGTCATCTGTAATAAATCTTACGAAAGAAGCCACAAAAGACGAAGCTCCATGGCAGAAAGTTCAAGACAGAAACAAAAGAAGAAGACAGTTAGTTGTTGGAACTGGTGCTGGATCTGTCAAAGGTGTTCCAAAATATGTGGATCTACATGTGTATCGCATTGATCCTAGCACCAATGTGACTGCAATGGAAAATCTTCTAAAACCCCATTTTCCGGAAGTGCTTTGCGAGTCTATGGAGTCTCGCTACCAAGTCTTTACTCATCATTTAAGGTCCGAATATATTAAAATAATTTTAATAAAGCCATGGATCCAGCACTCTGGCCTGAAAATGCATGTGTGAACAATTTTTTGTACCTACGGAAAAATCAGAGATTATGTTAGAGGTTATGTTAGAGGTAATGTTTAACCCTAAATTAATGTTATTAAATGTTCAAAGTATAAATAACCATAAAATATGTGACATTGTTGTGGATATTAATACATTTAAAAATATAGAAATCTTATGTCTAACAGAATTATGGGAAACCATTGACTCTATTAATAATGTATACATTGATGGATTTACTATGAGTAGTAGTTATTGTAGAAACTCTTCCGTAAGAGGAGGTGTTGTAGGAATATTCGTAAAGAGAAATGTAAACGCTCATAATATTAATGTTAAAAAATTCTGTTCTGATAAACATTTAGAGTTTTGTTGTTCTTTAATTAGGGATAAAAACAATAATATCTTTTACATATTGAATTGCTACCGATCTTCGTGTGGAGATGTAAATATTTTTTTAAATAATCTTGACTGTCTTTTAAATCATTTATACAAGCCAAATGCATGTTATATTATTTGTGGTGACTTTAATATTGATATGAAAACGTCAAACAATAACCAAACAAAACTACTTAATTGCTTATCTGCTTATAACATACATACTAATCTTGTCAAATGGCCTACAAGAGTAACAAATACCAGCATAACAACAATTGATAGTATTTTTGTAAATTTTTCTAATTTAGGTACATCATGTATTCGTGACAACACTGTGTCTGATCATAGAACTGTTTTAGTCGAACTTGAAATCGATATATCGACCTTGCCTATGTCTTGTCAAAAGCGATATTTTTCTGAGAGTGGGATAGATAATTTTGTTACGAGTCTTGTGCTGGAAGACTGGAATCTTGTTTATGATATACTTGATACTAATTTGGCTTTTAATGTGTTTGTTGATATTTTTTCGTATTATTTTAACATTAATTTTCCATTGCAAAATAAACGTATTATAAATGATCGTAAAAAAATGGGTAAACACTGAAGTACGCTTATCTAGTAGTAACTTAAAAAACTTGCATGTTTTATCTAGATCCTGTCCGTGTGTTCGTGAATATTACAAGTTAGAAAAAAGAAACACCAGAAACTTTTATGTTTGACAAAGAAAAATTATTACCAGAATATTATTTCATCATCAGATAATCCTACAAAAAGTGCCTGGAGACTTGTTGCCGACGTGACTAATAATGTTGACAATAATAGAAGGAAAAATATATGTCTAAAATCAGATGAAAATTGTGTAATAGAGGAATGCCCTATTGTTGCTAACATGTTCAATGTTTTCTTTAAGAATGCTCCAATTGAGGTACGTTCTAAAATTCCCAGTCATCAAAATAGTACTTTAAGGAAACCGCCTTATAATGAAAATGACAATTTTTTACAATTATGTCCTTACACTCCAAATGAGCTGAGTAAATTATTGATAGGAAAAATAAAATCTTCAAAATCGTGTGGATTTGATGAAATACCTCAATTTTTATTAAAAAAAGTAATTCCATTCATATTATCACCTTTAACATTTCTAATAAACTTGTCTTTTTGCAATGGTATTTTCCCGGATTATCTAAAGGTGGGAAAAGTCGTTCCTGTACATAAGAAAGGTGATCCAAAGAATATTAGTAATTATCGCCCAATAACTGTCCCTTCAGTGTTTTCAAAAATATTCGAATACTGTTATCTTAACAGATTAAACTCTTATTTATTGGAGAAAGGTATTGCTAGTAAATATCAGCATGGCTTTCAGGCAGGTAAGTCTACAAATACAGCAGTTCATTCATTTTATAAGACTTTAACTAACTATATTGATGCAGATAAATGCCCTGTTGGGATTTTTTGTGATCTCCGTAGGGCATTTGACTGTGTCGATCATACGTTACTCATTAATAAGTTAGTTAGAAAATATTGGAATAAAAGATCTCTCTCTAAAATGGATAGAATCCTACCTATCAGAACGTCGTCAGTATGTCTCCTTAACAGATGTATCCCAACAATCAGTAAATATTTGCAAATCAGATTACATTTACATTCATATGGGTATTCCACAAGGTTCTGTAATTGGCCCAATATTATTCATTATTTACTTAAATGATATTGTCTCAATAAATTCTGCTGTACAGTTTACACTTTATGCAGATGATACTTCAATACTTATATCAGATAAATCACATAAATGTAACGAACTTTTGTGTGATCTTAGTAATTGGTTTTCCTCGAATTACTTACATCTTAATGCGGATAAAACGCATGCTATTCATTTCCACAATAGACAGAAACATCTGTTTGATATCGAACTATCAATATATTCTAAACAAATTGAAAAAGTTCATTGCCTAAAGTTTTTGGGTTTGTATGTTGATGAATGTCTCAATTAAAAAGGCAATATAATGATATTATTTCCAAAATAAACTCATCATGCTACCTACTTCGAAACCTCAAAGATATACTAAGTGAAAAACAGCTAATTATGCTGTATTATGCTCAGGTGGAGTCTCATTTGCGGTATGGCATAGTATTTTGGGGTATGTCTTGTAAATTCGGTGAAGTCTTTCTGTCTCAAAAGAGAATAGTCCGTTGTATTGCTGGTATTTCTCGAATCACTAGTTGTAAGAGTTACTTTACTAGATATAAACTTTTAACTGTGCCGCGTTTATATATTTTTGAAGTTTGTGTTTTTATTCATTCAAATCTTGAGAAATTTAAAACTAATAGTCAAATTCACAATATAAATACAGGGCAGAATCAAAAATTACATGTGCCTTTTTCTAAAGGAAATATGCATTTTTACTCACCTACAATAATAGGTCAAAGAATATATAATAAGTTACCCGAGCCAATAAAAAAATGTAAGAATATGAAAATATTTAAATTAACTTTAAAAGACTTTTTATTGCAGAATACGTTTTAATCTGTTGATGAATATTTTAGTAGTTGACATTATTTTAAGTATATACTAGTAATTTTACACTTTCTATTTGTGTTTGTCTTGTAATGTTAGGTTTAGCGTTATTTTAGATTTACATTTATATTTACTTATTTTGTTTTCTAAACTGTGACTGATCCTATACAAATTGTATTTGTCAAAAAGGAAATAAAGTATTATTACTATCCAGATTTAGCCATACGGCTCACACTCCCTCTAAGGGGAAAATTCACTCATCCCAGATACCTACGGTATCAAAAGGATTGAGCTCTGGTGGGACTCTTTCCGTGTTATCGAGCCCTAGGTGACTAGTATGCTGAAGTATCTCCCAGAAATTTTCGTACACATCTGGACGTTGAGAGTAGTACAGCTTTCTGGATGGTCTTGTAGAGATGTTCATTCAGACCTAGCTTTTTTATGTTTTCTAGGAGGTTCTTTGTAATGACTCCAGTAGTAGAGAGAATAATAGGTATTGTCTGGGTACTTTCCATTCTCCACTGTCTTCGTATTTGAATTTCCAGGTCCCTGTATTTGGCGATTTTTTCGTTCTGTTTAACACGAAGATTATTGTTGTTGGGTATCGCCACATCAATTAATGTTGTTTGTCTCTTTAGTTTATTAACAAGAATGAGATCCGGTCTATTATGTGCCACTGTTTGATCTGTGAGCAAAGTGCGGTCCCAGTATAGCTTGTAGTTGTCATTCTTAAGTATACTCTCAGGAACGTATTGATAATATGGAAGATGGTTTGTTTGAAGAAGTCCCAGTTTGATAGCTATCTCTTGATGAATGATCTTTCCTACTGAGTCGTGCCGTTCCTTATATTCAGTTGCAGCAAATGCCTGGCAACCCCCGGTAATGTGTTGGATGGTTTCTTGAGCTTGACACCCATATCGGCATTTGTCATTTTTGACCTGAGGGTCTTTGACGATATATTTTAGGTAATTTTTGGTTGGTATAACCTGATCCTGAATGGCCAGTAGTGAACCTTTTGTTTCAGGGAACATCTTTCCTGATGTCAGCCAATAGTTCGACGCTATATTGTCGACATGGTCTTGACTGACCTCATTGGGATGTCGCCCGTGCAGAGGTTTACCCATCCAGGTGCGCATTTTTTCGTCCTTAGTAAGATGGTTTATGCGCATTTCTGGTTCCCTCAGTTTGATCGGTGTTGTATCATCTACTGCGCAAATCGCGCGATGTAGAGTAGATGTCTCAGCCTGCACCTGAAAATAAGTTCTTAAATTAGTAATTTGTTTTTCTAGTGGCTCACTTATATCCATAAGTCCTCGTCCTCCTAAATACCGCGGTAATGTCGTTCTTTCTACTGCACTTCGAGGATGGTGTTTTTGTGCCTTTTATTTATTACTATTATTATTATTATTATAATTTACTGTTCTTCGTCTTAAGTCTACATTTCTAACTCTGTGACGAAGCGATATACTCAGCATTCTTTCCATTTTTTTTGAGCTATTTGCAGCATTTTAGAAGTTGCAACTGTCAATGTCAAAGTTTCAGCACCATAGGTCATCACAGGCAACACACATTGGTCATATATTTTACGTTTTAAACTAATTGGTATAAAAATAGCAAGAGACGGTTCCCCATTAGGAAGACGATTAGTAGGAAGACCACGAAAACGATGGAACGACAACTTACTGGAGGCATATTGACAAACAGAAATAGTCATGTCTATATAAAAAGAAGAAGAAGAAGCTTTTATAGATGTCTTTTATTTTTCCATATATGCTGCTCATACTATGTTTATTTTGATTTGTAATTCGTTTGGTTGTCTCTTGTGATCTTTATTTCGTGTCCAAGGTATATGTATTTATCCACCAGCTGTACTTCGTTTTCTGGAATATTGATATTTCCGATGTACTAGGTTTGTCATGAATTTTGTTTTGGAGAGATTTATGTTAAGACCCACACTGGTCCACACTAACTGAAGTTCATGTAGCATTGTACATATCTCCTTGAGGTTGGCTGAGAACAAAACTATGTCGTCAGCGAATTTTAAATTTATGAATCTTTTACCGTCAATGTTCAGGCCATTCCCTTCCCAGTTAAGTTTTTTACAAGCAGATTCTAGTACTGCGGTAAATAGTTTAGACGATAAGGTATCACCCTGTCGGACTTCTCTGCCGATTGGGATATGATCCGTGTTTTTATGTAGTTTCACTGACATAGTTCTTATTCTTATTCTTATTCTTATTCTCTTATAGTCTTCTTGTATGTATTGTAAATTAACCTTGTATATCCGTAGTCAATGCAGAATGCTTGTAGTGTTTCCAGAATTTTGCCAAATTCTACCATGTCAAAGGCTTTACAAAACTGTCTACTACTTTGATATTCTCTACTTGTGTATGTGCTAATAATAATATTATTATTTGCTCTGTCATTGCTAGTTTACGCTTGATTTCTGAAGAGCAATCACTATCCAACTATTTAAATCTGTCTACTACTTCAACTCGCCACTTGGTGTATGGGCGGTAGATTTTATCATACAATTATCTTATTAGGTTAACTACGTGATTACCTAGCCCCTTATTTATATTATATTCCAAAGATTAACCATTTCGTTGATTATAATATGGTAGGACTTTGTTTGCATAAGGAATATTAGTATCCAGTATTACATCTACGCCAATCTCGTCTATTGCTATTAGAATCTCCGCTGGTATATCACCGATCCCTGGAGATTTTTGTTTTTTAGTTGGTTGAGAGCCTTCTCTACTTTTGCTCGTAAAATGATTGATTCTGCCTTTCTACATGTTTCTTATGTTTTATAACTGATGCATCTTTTGAAGTGTCTTTCTATACTTTTGAAGTAATAATTGTTCCAGGTCTCTGCAATGCTCTCTTTGTCGGTTTTCACTTCTTGATTATGGTTTTTAATGACTTAAAGTTGTGGCTGAAACTTTCGGGCAAAATATTTAACTTTTTTAAATAGTTTATGACTTTCATGGCGGTTTGCATGTTGCTCCAGTTTTTAACACACGGTATTTATATATTTGTTTTATCTCTAGTGCGCATACATCTTATTTTCCTGCTAAGTTACTCTATTTCTTGAGTGTTACTTTCCGTTTCTGGTTAATTGTTAATTGGTAATTATAAGGTTTTTCATGACAGCCAATGTGTAGTTTTTTTAATTTTAAGCGTTGTTCACTCTTTCCCCGCTGAATGTATCCAGCTTTTTATTCCAATCCAGGTTTTTATTACGTCTTTTAATATTTGTAGTAGCTGGTTTGTCTGATGTATTTTTCTGCTTTTGTACAGTTTGATCCTGCAGTTCATTTTTAGCAGTTTAAGTTATATTAGATCACCGTAAAGCCAGGGATATTTATTATCTTTAGTCTGAAATAAGTTTATACCTAGATAGACAGAATACTTTATTTTTAATTTTAACTTCGATTTAACCGAAATTTCGATGCACGAGTACTGGTTAAGTCCAGCGCTGTCTCGCATAATATTTAACATAAAGCACATACGCACACCGCTAGTAAGCCTAACGAGTATGTGGGTACGTAATGCTCCTGTACAGCGTACATTCCAATTACTGAAAACAACTTGTTTCTAATTGCCCGCTCATCAACAATACGCTCACATAAGCTCGCTGCTGAACGTTGATTACATTATATGTTTTAATATTAATTAGTGCAATTCACCCAAAATTAGAGCCACTCTGTCATGGAAATTTCAATATGTTGCCCTAGCGGAATCTCAAGGGGCCATGAAAGCTACTGAGACGGAAATTGGTTATTAATTTCTCTGAGGTTATTCACCAGATGAGTTTCTAAATGCTCCTCAAAAAGGGGTTTTCAAATTACGGTTGATTTAGGACAATATGATAGTTAGGACAATTATCAATCGTTATCGATATTACAGTCAGGTGTCCAATATGATCGTGAAATAAAAATATATGAGCAATAATTATTTCAAACTTTATGTGAGAAAATAAATAAATCGGAATGTCTAAGGAACACAATGTTTCTCTTAATATAGGGGAGAGGGGGGCAAGTTGTTACATAATTGATTCTATTATTTATTTGGGCAATAGTAGATCTTTTATATGAAAACTAAAATCGGATTAAGGTAGTTAATACATTTACACAAATAATGTTAATTTTAATTTATTTAAAAAATCATATTTAACATTTTGTTATTATCAATTTAACTCAACTTGTAAATTGTAACAACATACCCCACTATGAGGCAAATTGTTACAGTCCATGGGGTAAGATGTTACAATAGAAAAAAAAATTCTAAAAACTTCCCACAACATTATTTAGTGGTCACAGAAAGAACCCTTGCTTAGCTACAAAAAATATTATAAACATAACACAAAATGAAATAAAATAAAAAATGAAAATCTGAACAAACCTGTTTACAAGAATGTTAAACTAGTCACTATCGGACGAGCAGTGAATACAAATATAAAAATCATCGTCTTTTCCACAAGCAATATGTGCCCACTTTTGACACACAATGCACCGAATCCATTCTTCGTTTTTGGACTTCGAAAATGGAGCTAAACATACCAGACACGTCGATTCCTCATCCTCTTTCGAGCTTTCAGAATCTGATTTTTTGAAGGTGTTTTTGGTAATGACGGTCTGTTTCTTACATTTTTTAACAGTAGTTTTTACCTTGTTTCTTGATTCACCTGATATGTTTCTTTTGGTTGCCCCCACATTTTTTTTCTTTGTCTTGCCTTTTCTTCCTCCTCCAAAGCTGATTTAATGGGAGTATCAGTCAAAACAGCGGAAGTTCTTTTCTTCCGACCCCCTTTGGATTTCCTTGGCATTGCTTTTGGATAAGGCTTCAACTCCCGGGGCGTTATATGAGTAGGTGAATCGACAGGTTCATTTATCGCCAAGTTAAAATCTGTGCTTGTAGAAGGTTGCTGTTGGGAAGGAGTTCTATGTGTTTCGGTGCCAATAGGTGCCGGATCTATGACTACTGTTGCGTTTATATTTTCTGTTATTGGCCTATTTGTTACCTCTGCAGGCAAGAATTCATCATCTTGAAAAATTTCTCTGTTGTATGGCCAAATTCCTGTCACACTAAATCCTTTTTGTATATTGAGAGGTGTAACAGCAAGAGGAAGTGAATCTTTAAGAACGATAGGTATATCGTAAATGTTCATTACTTTACCGGGATTAGATCTTAACCATGCATCTGCAGCACTATTAAAATATCTTTTAAGTGGGCCAAATACCGTCCTATCAAGCGGCTGCAACTTGTGTGATGTATGTGGCGGGAAACTTAAAAGAACCACTCCATTTTCTTTGCAAAAATTCAACACCGGAATAGACAAATGAGACTCGTGATTATCTAATAATATCAAAACGGGTTTCTCTTTGCTACATCGTACAAACTGGACGAAATGTTTCATAAACAACAAAAAATTATCACATGTCATCCATCCAGAGGAATGAGACGCACCTACACAACCAGGAGGTCCATTGGCTACCATAACATCTTTGAATTTCTTTCTCGGAAATATTAAAAATGGAGGTACAAAATTTCCAGTTGCGTTGACAGCTAATGCCAAGGTAACAAGTTGACCTCTTTCTCCAGATGTGATAGCACCTACCTGCTTAGTTCCCCTTTTTGCAATGATTTTTGTAGGCCTTTGGACAGTTGTAAGTCCAGTTTCGTCCATATTGTACACTTCTTGGAGCTCAAATTTATATTTATCATAAACTTCGCCGAGATTGTTAAAAAACTGTGACACATTATGACGATTAAACGCGGTAGCTCGACCCATACTAGTAGCTTGAGGTGTCCGGACTGATAAAGTTCGATGCCTCTTCAAAAATCCATATAGCCAGTCTCTGGAAGCTATTTCATTAACCTTTTCATTTTCCGGAACAGATATTTGGTTGGCTGTTGCATATTGAAATGCAAATTTTCGCAAATCAGAAGTTGTAAGACCGTAATAAATTTTAGCAGAATGCTCAGTATATTCGGCAAGTTCCTCTTCTTCAGCATTGTTAAATATTTTTCTGGCCGTAGCGTAGCCGACTAAGTTCTTGTTACTGTTTTCAGCACCTAAGTTTGATTTTCTTTTCATATAGCGGTGCAATGTCATAAAATTAACTCCATAGCGAGTAGCAGCATCCCTAATTGACAAGTGTTCTTGTAAAACCGATTGCGCCGCCCTTTCAAATTGTTCGGTTGGAATAATAACCCTTGTGGTTTTCTTGGTATACGTTCGCACCATGTTAAGCTATCTGAAAACAACCAAAACAATTTCATGATAGAAAAATTTAATAAAACCTAATCTGTGTTTCTAACATGCTTTGCAAAAATAAATGTAGGTAGGTATGCTATTCATTACAAACAAATTACTATCTACAAAATATGTCTGATCATAATATTGGATTTTTAGTGAAATCATAAATTATGGTAACCATATTGTAACCATTGTAGGTATTTTGATATATTCTTACATTAACGTGTTCGGGGCAAGTTGTTACAGTAACAACCTGGCCCCAGATTATTGTAACAACTGGCCCCACGTGTACGAAATGAGGTTAAGTCAACGTTTTTTGGTAAATATTGAGAATCAATTACTAACAATAGCATGCCAATAACGAGAAATATATACGCTTCAAAACTATATAATACACATATTTATACTACTTACCAATTTCTCACAAATAAAAACAAAAGCCACCTGACAACGGTACAGTTTTAGACCCGAAACCACATTCTAAGCAATAACACTATAATGGATGTCTGACTTGAGTATCAATATCCGTTCACAGATGACGGGTCAGTTGACCCAACTTTCCATAAAATATCGGCAACTCATGATACTTGCTGCGTTTTAAAATAATTGTGTAACAACTTGCCCGTGTAAAAACTTGCCCCCCTCTCCCCTACATCAATTTTGAATGTATTTTAAAAAGTGATATACCGTTGGAATGCTTGATTGGCCAGGAATGAAATCAGCTCAATTTTAATGTACTATAATATCCTAATAATAAATAATCAAACAAACGTTAAGAAGTGTACTAAACTAATGGAAATTTTTAACATAAAAGTCTTTCGAAATTTTTAACATAAAAGTCTTTCATAATATGAAAGCTACTGAGACGGAAATTGGTTATTAATTTCTCTGAGGTTATTTACCAGATGAGTTTCTAAATTCTTCTCAAAAAGGGGTTTTCAAATTATGGTTGATTTAGGACAATATAATAGTTGGGACAATTATCAAATGTTATCGATATTACAATCAGGTGTCCAATATGACCGTGAAATAAAAATATATGAGCAATAATTATTTCAAACTTTATGTGAGAAAATAAATAAATCGGAATGTCTAAGGAACACAATGTTTCTCTTAATATACATCAATTTGGAATGTATTTTAAAAAGTGATATACCGTTGGAATGCTTGATTGGTTAGGAATGAAATCAGCTCAATTTTAATCTACTATAATATCATAATGATAAAATAATCAAACAAATGTTAAGAAATGTACTAAACTAATGGAAATTTTTAACATAAAAGTCAATATAAAACCTAAAAATCTAACAAAAATGTGTTTATTAATCTGTTTTCTTCAGCAACATTAATTACAGCTTGATACCATCTTAGTATACTTAAAATTAAATTATCAATTTTGTTTTGAGAGAAATATTGAAGACCTTGTTTATTATAAACATTGTGCAGATGAGAAGCAATCTATCTCTGAAGAATATCCTATACTTGATCGATGGGACTAAGATTTGGCGATTATCCTGGCCACGATAAAAGTGTAATATCCTCTTTATAAAACCAATTTCTTACTGTTGCTGCAGTATGTAGCCTTGCATTATTATGCAAGTAACGAAAGACCTGCAGCAGTGGAAAATGAAAGGGCAACATATTCTAAGGTACAATGTATATATTATGATTCATTCAAAGGGCCTTCTACAAAAATAGGAACAGCTCTATCATGAAAAAATATTTCAGCCTACATTATAACTTGTAGACCATTATATGGAGTGTCAACAAATGGTAGGGAAGTGTCTTGAAAACTACGGCCACTTATCCCTTACCACGGTACCTTACAAAGGTACTTCAATGTTTTGAGGTGGGGCGATGCGCATCGGGGTACGTATTAGCCCACGACTGAGGCCCCCGGTGACATCCCCCCTCCTTTGAAGTCTACGGCTGGAAAGAAATTTATTAAAAACAACATATTGTACAACAACAAATACAATACAATTACATTAGTACAATAAAACTCGTTCAGTACCAAATTGTACTTTTATTACTCCATTATAAATTCATTTTATAGATTAATCGAAATTTTTATTTAAAAACTCATAAAAAAATTAAAATTATTATGGTGTACCATGCATGCCAAAACAACTGCAAGGTTCATCCAGCAAATAAAGTAGGCTTAGTAAATTTAACAGCGGCTGACTTCGGCTGGATGCGTCTGAACGCTACTTCTAGTTTGCTATTCAGCCGCTGAGATCGACTGAACGCACCCAATGTTTTTGTATGAATAAGAATTTGTCCAGTCGTCAGGGAGTTAACCCCTAAAAATCATACGAACAAGCTATATTTTTCCGAGAATAATAATTTTGGGACCCCAAAAAAGATGCAAAAAACTTTACCACTTTTACCCCCGGGCTTCCCCCTAAAACCTCCCTCGTAGGTAGGTTAAAACGCAAAAAATTGATTTACCAAGAGTCTGTACGCCGCAGAAAAAAATATTTTTTTTAAAAAATGTAGCTAAGGATATTTTAAACAAGAATGTTTTTTGGCACTTTTGGTGTAGAATGAACCGTTTTCTTAGAAACAACGCTTAAAGCAACCGTCCATTGTACATGTCAGTTACGTGCGCAAATCCATGGTATAATAAACGACAAAGCTAACATATTGCGCACGCCGCATGACCGTCGGCCAGGGAGTGACGTCACCCGCAGCGTAATCAGTTAGAAACTAGCATCTCTAGAGTGGAGTTCTCAGTTTCGAAGTTTTCTCACAGTTATATTTTTAATTTTAACGATATGCGTTTTGCGGTTTTTGGCTGTTCCTTTGATTACAAGATCAAGCGAAATCGTTGCCCTGACACGAGGTTTTTTCGTTTCCCTAAAGAGGAAAATCTAATTAAGCAATGGGTGCATGCCAACGGTAGGAAAGATAAATTTAAGCCAAAGACGGCTTATATTTGTTCAAAACATTTTACAGAGACAAACTTTTATGTAAACAAAAAGAGAAATCAAACGATTTCTACTTAGCGAAACCGAATTCAAATCTTAACCACTGTGTTTCCTAAAATTTGCGAAACAAACAGCTGGATGAATTAATCGGCAAGGGAATCTAAAATTGCATCCCACAAGCCGTTCATCCTAGTCAAAATTCGTAGTGAATTCAGTTTCTCGTACTTCCAACGAAGTAAATAACAAAACAGAATGACGGTTTTAGATTTTTGTTTTGATAAAGTGCAGCAACAACCGTTGATACGTATTTCGACCTCCTTAAGTCTCTTCAGAACGGTATAGCCACTGCTCAAAACCAAAACAAAAATCTTTCCCGTCCTAGACAATAGTTATTAAAATAACTATATACAGACGTAACTACGCCATCTAAAAACAAAAAGAGAAATCAAACGATTTCTACTTAGCGAAACCGAATTCAAATCTTAACCACTGTGTTTCCTAAAATTTGCGAAACAAACAGCTGGATGAATTAATCGGCAAGGGAATCTAAAATTGCATCCCACAAGCCGTTCATCCTAGTCAAAATTCGTAGTGAATTCAGTTTCTCGTACTTCCAACGAAGTAAATAACAAAACAGAATGACGGTATTAGATTTTTGTTTTGATAAAGTGCAGCAACAACCGTTGATACGTATTTCGACCTCCTTAAGTCTCTTCAGAACGGTATAGCCACTGCTCTGAACCAAAACAAAAATCTTTCCCGTCCTAGACAATAGTTATTAAAATAACTATATACAGACGTAACTACGCCATCTAAAAACAAAAAGAGAAATCAAACGATTTCTACTTAGCGAAACCGAATTCAAATCTTAACCACTGTGTTTCCTAAAATTTGCGAAACAAACAGCTGGATGAATTAATCGGCAAGGGAATCTAAAATTGCATCCCACAAGCCGTTCATCCTAGTCAAAATTCGTAGTGAATTCAGTTTCTCGCATGATACTATGACTAACAAGATAGGATCTTCCCGTAGCACAAAATCGGTCGTGTTCGCGCATGCCGTCATTGGAGACCAGAATTTGAATTCTTGTTAAAGTTAAATGGGATTTTTATGCAGTCTATGATAAAATTATTCAATTAGCAAAATAATAGTAATAAATAAAGGTTTAATAATTACAGTAATCGTACACAAAAGGATATCTCCAAAGTATTTATTAAAAATTATTTCTTGACACATACAAAAAATTGACATTACGAACGTGCAAGTCTCCAATTACGTCACGACTTATGCGCAATATCTTATCTTCTTAATCATAGTATCATGGTTTCTCGTACTTCCAACGAAGTAAATAACAAAACAGAATGACGGTATTAGATTTTTGTTTTGATAAAGTGCAGCAACAACCGTTGATACGTATTTCGACCTCCTTAAGTCTCTTCAGAACGGTATAGCCACTGCTCTGAACCAAAACAAAAATCTTTCCCGTCCTAGACAATAGTTATTAAAATAACTATATACAGACGTAACTACGCCATCTAAAAACAAAAAGAGAAATCAAACGATTTCTACTTAGCGAAACCGAATTCAAATCTTAACCACTGTGTTTCCTAAAATTTGCGAAACAAACAGCTGGATGAATTAATCGGCAAGGGAATCTAAAATTGCATCCCACAAGCCGTTCATCCTAGTCAAAATTCGTAGTGAATTCAGTTTCTCGTACTTCCAACGAAGTAAATAACAAAACAGAATGACGGTATTAGATTTTTGTTTTGATAAAGTGCAGCAACAACCGTTGATACGTATTTCGACCTCCTTAAGTCTCTTCAGAACGGTATAGCCACTGCTCTGAACCAAAACAAAAATCTTTCCCGTCCTAGACAATAGTTATTAAAATAACTATATACAGACGTAACTACGCCATCTAAAAACAAAAAGAGAAATCAAACGATTTCTACTTAGCGAAACCGAATTCAAATCTTAACCACTGTGTTTCCTAAAATTTGCGAAACAAACAGCTGGATGAATTAATCGGCAAGGGAATCTAAAATTGCATCCCACAAGCCGTTCATCCTAGGATGAACTCGGAAACACAGTGGTTAAGATTTGAATTCGGTTTCGCTAAGTAGAAATCGTTTGATTTCTCTTTTTGTTTTTAGATGGCGTAGTTACGTCTGTATATAGTTATTTTAATAACTATTGTCTAGGACGGGAAAGATTTTTGTTTTGGTTCAGAGCAGTGGCTATACCGTTCTGAAGAGACTTAAGGAGGTCGAAATACGTATCAACGGTTGTTGCTGCACTTTATCAAAACAAAAATCTAATACCGTCATTCTGTTTTGTTATTTACTTCGTTGGAAGTACGAGAAACTGAATTCACTACGAATTTTGACTAGGATGAACGGCTTGTGGGATGCAATTTTAGATTCCCTTGCCGATTAATTCATCCAGCTGTTTGTTTCGCAAATTTTAGGAAACACAGTGGTTAAGATTTGAATTCGGTTTCGCTAAGTAGAAATCGTTTGATTTCTCTTTTTGTTTTTAGATGGCGTAGTTACGTCTGTATATAGTTATTTTAATAACTATTGTCTAGGACGGGAAAGATTTTTGTTTTGGTTCAGAGCAGTGGCTATACCGTTCTGAAGAGACTTAAGGAGGTCGAAATACGTATCAACGGTTGTTGCTGCACTTTATCAAAACAAAAATCTAATACCGTCATTCTGTTTTATGTAAACCTTAAGCATCAACTGCTGAATTATCGGCCGAAAAATTATCGGGGTTTGTAAAAAGATGTTGTTCCCAACAAGAATTTGCCTATGATGAAACCTGAGGTCTGTTGGAGTATAAGCGCAAAATAAATTTTGCAAAGAATGTCTGACATGATTTCAACAATGCGAGTTAAAGGCAAGAAATCATGGGTTTCGTTCCAAAAAGGTAACACAATATATCAAAGTAAAAACACATTTATAACATTTTCCAAAACATTGTAGGTATTCTTATATCAAATAAGGCTTTGCAGTTGCTTCTTGAAGATGTAGACAAACGATATAATATATACTACATTTTGACAAGGCGCTTAAACCAAGATCCCTTGGAAAATTTTTTTGGGGTCATAAGAGCGAAAGGTGGTTTAAACGATCATCCAACTTCTTTAGATTTTAAATACCGACTCCGTTCTTATTTAAGAGGAAAAAACGAAGGTGTCTTTTTAAATTACTGTAATGTAGAAGACGATAGTACTCCTACATTAACTATTGGCAGTAGTATGGTAGAAAAGCTTGCTTCAAAAAAAAAAACAATCATTGACCCCAATTTTACGGATGAAGATGACATAGTCCTCTGTAAAGAAGTCGATGATTTAGGATATGATGGACTAGGACATTTAGGAGGATTTATTTGTAGCAAGTTTAAACGCAAGTTACCAAATTTAAGCAAGTGACCTAAAAGTCATTTGACAGAAGGTGGACTATATAAACCTTCTAACGAATTTATGGCTCATTTGGAAAAACTGGAGATACCATATTTACTGGCAAGCAATATATTTCAAGTCTGTTGTCCGCAAGTGTTAATATTGATTGTCATCAAGATGCTAAGAAAATATTTTTTCGGTTGCGTGTGTACTTCGGTATGAAAGATTTTAATAAAAAAATGGTTTAAGCCACCTACTAATAAAAGAATATACAAAAAACTATCGCATAATGTATATAGTTTTATATTTTTAAACGGAAACTGTTTAAAAAATGTTTTATATATGGTTAGTTAGCAAGAATATTAACGCCATCGTAACATTTATTTTAAAAATTGGCATCGGACTTCTGTAAGTGACTGTTGTTTTATTTAAATTTAAGTATATATTCATCAATTATGTATAATATAAAAATTTTGTTACTTCTTAAAAGTTTATGAAAAGTGCAAGTACAAGTGCAATTTATATGTAGGTACCTAATAACTAAGTAGCTATTTTTTTTGTACTAATACCTTATTAGTTCTAATTCGCATAAAAATTAAACATATTTGACTAAGAAAACATGATAAACATTTGTTTTTATTTGAAATGTATGAAGAAAGTAAAATAATATGCAAAATATCCATATTTAGGGTGACTAAGTTAAGAGTGCTTATGTATACAATTAAGGGCAATGTGAATACTATACTGCAAATGACGTAGCTGCGCAAGGTTAACGCAAATTTGCACTTCGGAATAGATGGCCCTGGCGCAAAGCAATGTTTAATACAATTGTATCAGCTCGACGGTAAAAATTCGATATCTTCGGTTCCAAGTGTCCAATGAACTCAGTTTTTATATCGGTGTTAAATAAATAAAATAATCACTTTCAGTGAGCATTCGTAGTAAAATTTTTATTTTTATAGATCAATATTTAAAACCTATGACATGAAATTTTAATTTTAAATTGTGGCAACAAGTATGAGGCATTTAAAATGTGAATAAAAAATGCAGAATTTAATATTTTATATTACAAACGATCGCACGTCACGGGAAGTGCCTCCAAGGAAGACGGTTTGGGATGTAGCTTATAGCAGAAATTTGGTTCTTTTTAAAAACGTACTAATTGAGGGGTATACCTTCAAAGTGTACAATCTCCATGTTACCTAAATTTTCAGTAATCGAAAAAAAAAAACGGATAACCTATTTCATAATAAACAATAACACTAATTTTTTTTCTATTACATTTATATGACAACTACGAGTTAATATACAATTTTTTTCTTTAAATTATTCAAAAAGAAGTAAGTAATTCTAGAAAAATATTTGGACATTGTACATTATGAAAATAACTAATGGAGTTTGTCCACATTGAAAATAACTTACGAACATAATTTATTAAACTTATTTATTTTATTGAGATTATACACATTTAATTATTCAAAAATAGTTGCGGCATTGTCTTCTCGATTGTCTTCGATGATGATGAATTTGTAAAAACTTAAACGGGGATCACTTTTCCAGTCCTCTCCAAAATGACAGCATAATAAATTATTAACATCAACCTTTTTGTTGTTATTGACCACGACAATATGTTTCGGAATTTTGGCAGGTTTCATTCTTTCAAACAAGAAAATTGGAATATCTCGGACATATTACACGTGAAAAGAAATACACCTTGTTCCAACTGATTATGCAAGGAAAGATCCAAGGAAAGAGAAACATAGTGAGGCGTAGAATGTCATGGCTGCGTAACCTAAGAGAGTGGTACGGATGTACATCAAATGAACTTTTCAGAGTAGCCGTCTCAAAAGTCCGAATAGCTATGATGATTCATAAACAAAATTCTTACTCTAAAAAAGCGGCAACACTTTATACACTTTTGCCACACGCTGAACTGTCAATAAAATTTTAAGTATTCCGGTATCAGTTGCGTCTAATCTATTTAATTAAGATTATTATTTTGTGCAATATTAGACTTGAAGAGTTATTTCATAAAATTTATATTATTAATAATAACAAATGTTTTTGGTTATTTAATCAATATAATTCTAAAATTTTCAATATAATGATGATTACATTTTTCTGATTATTACACCATGTTGACGCCTATGAAATTTCGAGTAGTTCCGTATGGGTTTCGTATTATTACCTGTGTTAGAAACATTTGAACTCTAAAGGCCATGATCGACAGGCTAGTAAAACTGCGGTTTTGTGGCTCGTCGGTAAAGCTCGTCAGTGTATCATTGCAATACCGCGGTTTTATATACCGACGAGCCTGGCTCGCGGCTCGTCAGTTTGTTTTATTTTTTACTTGGCTCGTCATTTAAAACCGCGCGTGTATCACTACTGGTGAGCAAAACCGGCAGTTTCCAGCGACCGTTGAAGTGAAAAGATCAGTTTTTAATCATGGATATGCGTACTCTCAGCCACGACTTTTTATTAGAATTTATATATTGTTTACGAGAATGTGTTTGTTTATGGAAATGTACATTGCCAGAATACAAAAACAAAAAAAATTGGCTTAACGCATATGTTAAACTTTTAAATACCCAACGTCTAGGACATTTCCGCTTTTTTTTTTGTAATTTCGTAGTATGCTATAGCGAGGTAACATAAAACTTCACTTTCAGTTGAACACGACATGTTAGCTGTGGACGGTTGACAATGACTGTTTTGCTCGCTAGTCGATCAGCACTGACGAGCCGCGAGTAAAACCGTCGTTCTTAAAACCGCGGTAATATGGCTCGCTCGTCGATCACCCACTTAAGGTTGACGTCCTGGAAATTTTAAATACAAGTAACGCCACTTTGTATAAATCATGACGTGCAAGTGTTTTACTTTGAAAAATGGTACCTATATACTTTTTACAACTTATATATACATATTTTAACATGTTTGTAAATGCAATGAAGAATTTCCATATTATTTGAAAATATTAAAAGATTAAGGTTTGTTGGAAATAACACTTGGAATTTAATAATTCCTTATAAAGTTCGTTTATATTAATAATTTGTAAATCACATTCTAATATAATATGTGTTAGATCGCCTATTTTGCCATAAGTACAATTGGGTGTATTTGATAAGCCGATTCCATGCATGTAAGATGGCGTAAGAGCTTGAAGTTCTCCGTAAATTGTTTCTTAAGTACTAGCATAATAATTCATATTTTTAAATATTTTCTGTGTCGGTAATGTGAAATATTTGACGGCTTAAGATATAAAATCGAAACCGTAAACTACTTAACTGTTTAAATCATGTATAATATTTCCGTGCTACACATAATTTGCGGCAGACATATCCAACTATTCCTAAGGGCTTATCGGCATTACGTTGATATGATTAGCAGCTGATGTCGAAAACTAGTTGGGTCCATGTAATCGATATCGTGTTTATTCACGATTAAATTTCGCTATGAGCGAATTATAAGTTCCAAATGTAATGTAAACGTTGTGTACAACGTAACTTAATAAAGGATCTCAAAATAGTTTTCGACGACATAATTCCGCGTAATTCGAAAATTTAAAAACTTTTCTTATATTCTTTAGCTGTAGTGGATAAGCATATTATATGGTTATTATTAAGGACGGAATTAGATGCATTAAAGGACAAAATCAGCAGACATTTTGTCCAAATAAGCAGAATATTTATGAAATATTAAAAAAATATTGCTAGAACCTGTAAGTTTACATCAGTATAAATTTACATAAAATACATAAACGTATAAAACATGTTTATTTTTTTTAAATCATAAACTTTAGAAGAAAGTTTATTTGTACCTAACCGTTAGGCTGGCTCTATCTTAATGTATCTGTTATTTTAAATGTTTATAAGCTTAACCCCTAACTGGTATGGCGGGGTCATTTTAGACCCCAAAAAAAATGGTTATTAAAATTCCAGAAAAAGGAGAACACCTGGCAACGCCGCCGTCCAGCTATTCGTCTGTGGCGTTGAGTACATTACTTGAACGTAGTCGCTGCAGTTGACTTTGTACTTTGTTGAGTGTTAGACGTCGATAGGGTCAAAATTGACCCCGCCATACCTTAAAAAGGCCAATTGTCAGTGATTTAGCTTTAAATAATTATGACTAATTCAAGTTTCAGAACGAGACCCTTGACACAACAGGAGTTAGAAGACATAGCTGAACAGATTGGTCAAAATTGACCCCGCCATACCTTAAAAAGGCCAATTGTCAGTGATTTAGCTTTAAATAATTATGGCTAATTCAAGTGTCAGAACGAGACCATTGACACAACAGGAGTTAGAAGACATAGCTGAACAGATTGGTGACAGCGATTTCGACGACATATCTGATGCAGAGACAATTGTTAGTGAGCATGATTCTGACTCTGAAACTGGTGATCAAAGTGACACTGGGAATACTAACGATCAAATCTTAGGTACCGAATCGAGTAGTGAGGATGACAGTAGTGATAACGAACAGCAAAGTTACTATTACGGGAGAAATAGAAAAAAATACGAATAAACAAACCTATGACTCCTGCTGAAGCATTCCAACTGTTAGTTGATGATAAAATAATTGACCAGATTATTGAGAGAACCATCGAAAAAATAACCAGTTTGCAAACAAATTATGAAGATAACGCTTTAGGATGCAGTACAATAAACCATGTTGACAAAATTGAAATGTTAGCATTTTTTGGTCTTCTGTATTTGGCAGGCGTGTTCAAATCAAACAATGAAGATATAAATTATCTCTTTGCAACTGATGGTACTGGTCGTGATATATTCCGTTCCGTAATGACAGCAAAAAGGTTTAGTTTTTTACTGACATCTTTGAGATTTGACGATCCGCAAACTAGAGACCAGCGTATTGTAAATGGAGACAAGCTGGCAGCAATTTCTGAAATTTTTCACCATTTTGTAAATAACTGTCAAACTAATTATTCGTGTGGAGAATACGTAACAGTGGATGAAATGCTCGTCGGTTTCCGTGGAAAATGTAAATTTAGAATGTATATAAAGAGTAAGCCTGAAAAATACGGACTCAAATAATGTGCCTGTGTGACGCCCGTACTCATTATCTAATCAATGCATTTGTTTATACTGGAAAACAAGATGCAATACCTAATCCAAAAAAGCTATCCATACCAACACTAAATGTTCTTTCGCTCACTGCACCAATAGTAAATTCCAATCGCAATGTAACTGGTGACAACTGGTTTTCTTCACTAGAGCTTGTTGAAGAGCTACGCCGCTGTAAACTTACTTACGTTGGTACTATGCAGAAAAATAAAAGAGATTTGCCAACGGAGTTTTTACCGAATAATCAACGTCCGGTTTATTCATCTATTTTTGGATTTACTAAAGACGTGACCTTGGTGTCCTACGTACCGAAAAAAAAACCGATCCGTTTGTCTAGTGTCCAGTCTCCATCATAACAACAAAGTATTGGAGACAGCTAAGAAACTACCGGATATTATAGACTTTTATAACATTACCAAAGTTGGGGTGGATGTACTGGATCAAACTGTGCAAACTACAAAGTAGGACGGCGTACTAGGAGATGGCCACAAGCTATTTGGTTTCGGATCATGGATGTTGCTGGTGTCAATGGACATGTTTTATATAACGCTGCTAATCCAGAATCTGGGTTGACACGGCAAAAATTCTTGATTGATTTAGGTAAACAGCTAATACACAATCACTTAGTTCGGCGTGCTGTTATGGTAAATATTCCCAGAGAATTGAGAGAACTTATTCGTCGAGTAGGCCACATCCCGGTAGACGACCAAAACCAGGCAAGGCAAAGAGCTCCTAAACGTGGGAGATGTTATATTTGCCCACGTAATGATAATAGACAATCACTTAGATGTAATAAGTGTGAAAAACGTATATGCAAAAACCATTGTGTTGCATCAAATTTTTGTAGTAGGTGTAATATTGAGTAGTTATCATCATGTTCATACTTGTTTGTTAAATTGTTTGTATATAATTAAATATTTCCTATTTGGTTTTTGATCCTTTATTTAAACGTTATTTATTGTTTAACGTTTTTTCGTTATTTTTTGAGATTTTTTACATGGAGTGGTTTTTTAAGTCAACCCTATATATTTCTTTCTAGCAGTAAGTGATATAGAATTTTTTGGTTTATGCAGTGTTATGATCATTAATATAATACTTTTTTTATTATAATTTGCTTAATTTTTTGTTTATTTACACAAAAAAATACAAAGTCCAAATATGACCCCGCCATACCTTATATGTATTTTTTTCTTGCCATACCAGTTAAGAGTTAAAATCACAGTGCTTGTGTAAACCTATTTTACAATATTTAACATAAATTTTTTAATAATTAAATAATTTAGTTTGATAAAATAAGCCTTTATCTTTAATTCATAGGTTTTTATCAGACGAGTTGCCTGGCTTGTTCGAGGATGTTCACTTATGGGAATTATACTAAACATATGATTTTAACATGACGAATCATCACCGCATCGTACAATAAACGTAAGGGGTGTGCTAAATAATAACTACAGCGACAGTTTGATCGGATATAGCGGTATCGACTATTTTTTTTGTACATCAAGGATTATAACATACGACGACGAGCCCAAAACACAGGAAAATATGAAAATTCGTATACAAAATGTCTTCAACATTCGGTAGTCCTTTATCAACCATATACGACTGTGTGTTTAACATATTGACAACTTTTTTAACATATTTAATAACATAGTAAATAATGTATTTATGAATATAGCCTATTATTTAGGTAAAAAATATATTGTAGCATAACTAGTTGTTTAGTAAATTCAAATAACTTTTAATAGCATGGGTACTTAATTTTAATTTTTGATATTTTGGTTTATGTTTATAAAATTAGATTATAATTTTTGTATATTTTTTTTTGTTATATTTCAGCAGGAATATAAAACTTATTATTCAAAAATCTGCAAATCCATCAAATCTATAGTTCTCCTCTAAATATCCAAATCTGTTACGTTATGGAAATCATAAATATATCATCATCATAAATATATATAATCGATGGGAGAATCCTAAAACATCTACCCAGGAAAGCAGTTCTTATGCTACTATTATCTACAATAAAATTATGCAGTTAAGCCATTTTCCAATCCACTGAAACTATAGTCATATTATAATATAAGGTAAATTGTCTACAGAACCTACTTCTTATCGTCCGATAAGCTTGTTACCCTTGATGTCCAAGATATTTGAAAGACTCCTGTAAAATAGAATAAATGAAAGTGTAGCACTCGAGAACATAATAAAATATCAGTCAAAAATATTCAACAATCCAGCAGCGTGATAGAATATTAAATAAAAACAAGAAATGCTTGGAAGAAAAGACTATGTGTGCCTTAGTATTTCTCGATATTCAGCAGGCTTTTGATGAAGTCTGGCTCAACAGTTTGCTATATAAATTAAAATCTTTACTGCCTAGCGATATTTATCTTATCCTGAAGTCATGTAATAACAAACGTTCGTTCCAAGTAAAAATCAATAATGATTTTTCAGCCTATCACTTAATCCAATCCGGAGTTCCTCAGGGAAGTATGCTTGGTCCCTTCCTGTACTTAATCTTTACTGCTGACATACCTAAACATTAAGTACCTATGCCAATAAAAATTATTTAAATGTACTTAATAACTTATTATCCTACAATATATTTTTTACCTAAACAATAGGCTATATTCATAAATACATTATTTTCTATGTAATTAAATATGTCATAATATAGTCAAAAGTCATAAAGTCAGAAATATCAAAGATATTTCTTTTGTTTGTATCCAGATTTAGCCATTTACACTCCCTCTAAGGGGAAAATTTACTTATCCCAGACACCTACGGTATCAAAAGGATTGAGCTCTAAAGGGGCTCTTTCCGTATTATCGAGCACTAGGTGAATTGGTATGCTTACCTAAACAATAGGCTATATTCATAAATACATTATTTTCTATGTTATTAAATATGTCATATTATAGTCAAAAGTCATAAAGTCAGAAATATCAAAGATATTTCTTTTGTTTGTATCCAGATTTAGCCATTTACACTCCCTCTAAGGGGAAAATTTACTTATCCCAGACACCTACGGTATCAAAAGGATTGAGCTCTAAAGGGGCTCTTTCCGTATTATCGAGCACTAGGTGAATTGGTATGCTAGATTATCTCCCCAAAATTTTCATACACATCTGGACGTCGAGAACATTTTAGCTTTCTGCAAGATCTTATAGAAATGTTCATTCAGACCTAGCGTTTTTATATTTTCTAGGTGTTCTTCAGAATGACTCTAGTAGTAGAAAAAATAATAGGTATCGTTTGGGTACTTTTCATTTTCCATTGTCTCCTTATTTGTATTTGTAGATCTCTGTATTTGGCGATCTTTTCGTTGTATTTAACAACCACATTGAATTACTTGACGCTATATTGTCGATATTATTTTGACTGAATTCATTGGGATGTCGCCCGTGCAGAGGTTTACGCATCCAAGTGCCCTTTTTCTAGATTAGATCTAGAATTATGTAGGCGTTAAATATTGGAAAAACAAACAATTTTACTATAATTAGATATATACAGGATAGTTTAACAAACCTCTTTTCACATAAGCCCATACCAGTGAACAAAAGAGTTGAATGTTCTCAGATGCATATATATTAAAAGCTGCTGCTAATTTACAGATTTTTTAATCCTAACTTAATTCTTTCAACCTGTCTAGCCCACAAGATATATAGAATTGTATGTACAATTCTACTTCAATATTAAAACCGCAAATATTTTATTAACGTTTCATCTAGAAAATCAATTTGAAAACACAATTGACAAAAATGTTTCTAAAACAGTTTGAAAATGATTTTCGAGCTGATAATCAACATACAGATAAATAAAATTTTCCGTACTAAAAATTGTGGGTAGTTTCCATTTTCATATTAATCACAATAGATTTTAGTTATTAAATATGAAGACCACACTCCAAAAACAATTACCTTTAATATTACAAAAAACCAAATAATAAACAGGATCTGTGCAAAAACTCATGGAATTTTATGTGGTAAAATTATTCCGCTACAATATCAAGATAAGTAGGAAATATTAGTGAAATAAAAATGGTTCTAATTTGCAGCAAGGATCAGAGCGCTGTCTGGTAAAACAAGAACGATCAGATGTGATCATTATTATTATAATTATTGAAGACGTTAGCTGATGCCTGGTTACGTTTTATGTTAAAGAATTAAAGTCCAGGAAAAGAAAATGACTTAAGAATGTAACATTGGATAATAAAGCTAAAAATATGAATATACGAATAGTACGAGGAGTACGGATAGTACGAATAGCACGAGATAAGTCACCAAATTGACGAAGAAGTATTGGCAGACCAAGAAAAAAAAGGTGCGATAATTTAAACAATTTAGGAGGCTAAAATTGAAGAAGAAACAGGCCTTAAAACCTACATACAAGAAGGAAGAAAAAGAAGAAGACTTGTAATGCAAAAATGGTACCAGACCCTAAAATACATATGGCAGGTATTTCAAAGTGCGAGTGATTCAGGGTCGTATTTCAAATATCTGCCAATGGTGATATCTAGATATCTAATATCAAAGATCTTTGATATTAGTCTTATTTTGATAGCATTTTGATGTTTTTTATGTACATCATCTCTAATATGCATATTTTGTTGTAGTTTTATTCTTTTTTAAAAATCTGTATATTTTCAAAATCAAACCAGGTTAGTACCGTTGATAAATTTTTCCAATCTATAGTTTGGATTATTCTCCACATAATCTTTGAAAAACATAAACAAACAAAAGTTCGAGTATTAGCAGTTTGTCTTTCAGAATAAATGATAAACATATCACGATAGTCACGAATCAAAAACATTTTCGTGGTGACACTTAACACGATTGTTTGAAAATATCTGTTTACAAAATTGTAACTGTCTACGTTTAGATTTTCGTACTGCATGTAGTTGACAGATTTCTTTTTGCATACTAAAAAATGTACTTTCGTTTTTTGGTCAAACGGTTGAATTTAGAAAAAAATGTTATAAGACTTTTGCTCTACATGGTGCCTTCTACCTATACCTTTAAGGACTGTTAACAGTTCTGATGATTTTAAAATACTATTTTCTTATTTCAGGTTAGTCCATCGTCACGTGATAAGATTACAACACGCAGATCTGGTAAAGTATTTATATTAATTTTGTAGCGATGAGGAGAAAAAAATTTTAGCACACTGTAGAAGAAAACAAAATTTGAAAGTCAACATGTTTGATTGTTTAACATATTGTCTTCTTAACTTGATATAATTTGAAGAAGGAGAATGAGAATTTCCTAACTAAATAAAACAAACCAAAAATCACTGAGTTATATCAACAAACTTGGAATAATATAGCACTACCGCCATGAGGTACGAAGTCAAAAAACACCAACATCCTTGAAAACCGGAGGGATATAGTTACCGTGTTACTAAGGATCACAGTATTTATTATCTTCCATTGGGCATACTTCTCCACAGCCCTACCATAGTCACTGTTTCCATATTCCACAATTAAGTTTATATGTTATAATTAGACTTCGGCAAATATGCAAATAAAAATGTAGAAAATAAGCGCATAAATATGCACGTGTTTACCCGAAAATATGCAAATATTTTACAAAATATGCATACAAATAAATAAAAAAATCGTAAAATAGTAACAATTTTATTTAAAAAAAAAGTGTACATAACTAAATATTTCCTACTATTCATTAAGATTTACATTTATTTTAAGTAACTACATCATTTTTAAGTATGAATAAACTTATTTAGAATTATGGTAACAATAAATGACCAAGTGGTGTTCAAAATTTTCTAACAAAAACTTGTGGCTTCTGTCTGAGTACATATATTTATATATGGAAAAACTTCGTTCAACATCAACTGATGTAACGGGAGCATTTTTCAAACTAACCAAAATATTTGGTTCTAAATTAATTGTTTCCGAAATATTTCCAGCTAGAACACTGACTACTTCAGAAAGAATATGGTAACCTTTATTTTTTTCCATAGTAGCTTCAAATTTTTTTAAAATATCTTTTCCAATATTACCTCTAACGTTCCGAAAACATGACGCAAATTCTTTTATTAATGCTGTACTTTCGAACAATGACAGTTTTGGTGATTCTAACTGAGTAATTGTTTTTTGAACAAAACTAAAATTTGACTTTATAAATGAAAGTTCTTGTTGAAGCAAGTTACTCTGAAAAGTTTGTTTAGAATCCAAAAGAGATTGGGAACTTTCATCTGTTAACGTATCAATTATGTTCTTTATTTTAACAAAATGATCTGCATAAAAATTAGCTGCTTCTAACCATGTTCCCCATTGCGTTAAAATAGGTTGTGGTGGAAGAGGAATGTTAGGTAGCATTTCTTTATAAAGTTGAATTCTTATAGGAGATTTAGGAAATACTTTTTTGACACTGGATATCATGGTATTTACAAGAGGAAACTTTTTTCGTATTTCCTCTGCAACTCTGTTTAATCCATGCGCTACACAAGTAACATGTATTAAATCTGGGAAAAATATTTTTAAATTTTGTCCTGCTTTCACCATATAAGGAGCAGCATCCGATAAAATAAGCAGTAATTTATTAGAAGGAATAGTTGTCGGAAGAAAAAAAGTTGCTAATGTTTCTTGTATAAAACGCGAAATTGTTAAAGCATTTGTTTTCTCAAGTTGCTGGCATGAAATAAGATGAGATTTTGGTAAGGTATCTTCTTTAAGAACACCAATCAATAAATGAGCAATATACTTTCCTGAGGAATCAGTGGTTTCGTCTACAGATATGTAAAAATAATTATCTGCAATTTCTTCCTTAATATTAATTAACACCGACGAGTATAGCCCGTTCACATTATTTCTTCTTAGAGACCGATCACTTGGAACATTAAGTTTGCAATATTTTTTTAGAAACGAACTAAAATTTACATTTGCTAATTTTGAAAGCGGTATGTTTGCAGACACTAATGCGCGACACAAGTCTTCATTAAAAGTTTCTTGCTTATCTAATTTTTTTGAAGTAGATTGGAAACATTTAGCCATTGAAGTTTGATGTTTTCCTCCTATTTTTCCTTTTTTTGCAATGTGTGAAGCAGTTCTCACATGTTGGTCTATCTGAAATTTCTTCTCACATGCTATCTATAAATAAAAATAAAAACCTTTATTTTAACCCAACCTTTAAAATATAAAAATATACAAGGTGTTTTTAGTTAATCAAATAACTGGTTTGGAAAAACAAACACTCGCTAAGTGTTTTAAATGCAGTAATAATCCACAAATTAGTTTTTGTTACTAACCATTAGTACATCATATAACTTATTTTAAAATTCAACAAAAGTTTTTTTTTTGTTAATTCAATTACAATAAAAATAATTGTGTTTTAGAATAGCTGACTTCATAAAAAAAAGTAAAGGTGAAAAATTTTTCTAAATACACACCATTGTATTGTACCATGGACAATTTTTTCTCACTAAAGAAAGCTATTTTTCATTTAAAAACAACCCACGAGTACTAAATTTCAAGTAAATACGTTTATTGGTTTTAAAGTTATTGTTGTTATTAACTAAAAGAATTTAATTTTTTTTAATTTTAACACCCTGTATCTCGAAAAGTAAATAAGTTTGACCCCTGATTAACTATATCGTTTTGTTCAATTTTTCGAGAAGTATCTACAGTCAAACGTTTTAAGTGTCATTTGGAAACACCCTGTATGTATGAAATATTAGATATTTAATAGAAAATATTAGATACTTACAATTTTGCCACAGACTGAACAGTAGATTTTTCCCATATCCATAGACAGCTCTTTATAAGGTTTAATCCAAGTTGAAGCACTGGTTGTTTTAGGCATTATAACATCACAATCTTCCTTTTTGTTACGCACAACGAGTGTTTACGCTTTGAATATCAAAACAAAAATGATTTACAAATCTGAGCATCAAATTAGAAATGTTTAGGTACCTAATTCAATAAACTGGGAGATTTTGGAAAATCCCTAAATTAGGAACAAAACTATTAGCCGTTTACCTGCTGTTAAGATATAATAAATTGTAGATAGATTTGGGGATTAGATCATAAAATGCAAATGAGCGAACCCTTAGCGATTATCCAATAACTGAATGCCTCAGTGACCGAGACTTTCTAAGAATGTTGAGGGCTACTTAAATTGATCTTCATTGAAATTGTAAATGTTTTGTACCTGTAGAGATTACGTACTTAGATCATTTCTTGATTAAAATGACTACAAAATTTTATACAAGAATTGAAATAAATTGGTATGTTTAAAAATTTTCAAATACAGTATAAAAATCTGAACTTTTATGCACTTTATGCAAACTTTTATACAAATATGCCAAAATATGAAATATTTGCATAAAATATGCACAATATGCAAAATATGCAATATGCATATTTGCCGAAGTCTAGTTATAATATATAAATTCCACTCAATTTTTATATTCTTTCTATATTCTATATTTTATTGATATCTTCTATATTTCAAGTATTAACATTAAATTTTGGCAAGAAAATTGAACATTTGTAAAACAATATATTGAGATACTAATAAACATTACTGCAGAAATATATTTCATTTTTTTAAGTAAGAGTTTCAAAATTCTGGGTAGCAAGGATCAACGGCGATGCCACAAAGATTTTTTCCTCTTCTCATTCTGATATAACCTTGTTCGCCAAAGCCGACACCCCAAGAATTTTTGACAATCCAGTAATCAAGTCCATTTTCGCTACCATAACCAACAGCCAGTACTGCATGATTTAAATCACCATCACCATTTGGACAACCATCAACATCAAAAATTCCACCTCCATAACCAACAATAGGTGGTGCATTAATTCCTACACTAAGGGGACCGACAGTTCCTTAAAAAGAATACAAATAATTAAAATGAGTTATAAGGCAAAATTAATAAAGCATTTGTATCGATAAACAATATATATATATAGTGTCTCTTTAAAATTGGCCACCCACAATATATTTTCTAAACCATCTTCTTCTGTTAATGACATATAGGTACCCCTACATTGGCAAGTATATTGGCGAGTTATTCGCGGTTTGTCTAATAAGATATTCGGAATTGCGTATTTCTGTCCAATCGCAAATCTTATTTAGTCATGACGTCTGCTGTATTCTAATTCCTCTATAAGCGTCAACTTTACCTTTCATTAGATGCTGAATTATTATGTATTGACATCCTCTAAGAACATGCCCTAGCTATGTTGTCTTACTTATCTTTACTGTTTTAAATAATTCACGAACGACCTTTCTTTTTATGATGGCTGTTCATTACGGATGTTGGACACTAACATGGGTATTTTGACTTTCTTGGCTGTTGCCCTAAAATGTCCGGTAGTGGTCAAGTAAAACCATTTTTGTAAGTTGTGCAACTAGGATGTTCTTCTTCTTCCTGTGCTTCTTTATTATGCACCTTAATCTTCCTTAACATTCGTCTATAGCACCACATTTTAAATGTTTTAAAGTCTCTTTAGTTAAGGTCCGTGACTCCACTCCATACAGAGGAACTCCGAATACGTAGTATTTAAGGAAACGAACTGTTATTTTTATTTAACTACATTAGACTGCTTTATTTGATATGGCTTTGTTAGTCTATATAGCTATTCAGTGTATTTGAAGCAATATTCTATGCAACTACATCGCAAACTCTTCTAAGCAATTAATTGTATCCACCGTTAGAATTTACATTCCTGTGCCTTATAAAAACAGATGCCAAAATTTAACATTTGGTCATTATTTGATGCAGATCAATTGTTTTAGGGACTAAGCAGCTTAAGTGTACAGCTTGCGTTGACGTAAGTCTTGGAAAGAGTGACTCACGAATTTAAGACTTGTATAGTGTCAAAAGAACAGCTAGTATTTTGAACATTTTAAGTGATTTTTGTAAATTATTATCCTCATATCTGTCTTACTAAATAAATTTACCTATTCTCAAAATGTTGAGTTTTTTATTTGACATCAATATGATGTTCCCATTATTACAGTTTAGTCGATAAGACCAATAAGTAATTTAATTCTAGCTGAACTTAACTAACAGAATCTATTACTACTAAGTTACACTCTTTAGCGTTTTTAGTTTTAAAATCTTAGTTTGGTACACCACTTAACGTGTACCCTTTACACCGCACCTTTTCGTACTTTAGTTAAACACTCACTTTGTTAGATCAAGTGGTTTCGTTCGTTTTAGTCGTCTAATCACGTTAGTATTATCTAAGATTTAACGAATTTCTAAATTTACGTGCTAATGAAGATTTTTTTCATGGCGCTTAACTTTTTTTTTTATTATCTAGATGACGGTTGCTATATTTAAGTATTGGTGGAGGTTATCGTTACGAAGCAGGGAGCATGGACTATGCCTCGAAGTACTTTGTTCTCGAATCTTTGTATGAGACTTACACTGCTTGTACTGGTACATCCCCATAATTGGATACGGTAAGTCTACACTTGTTTGAGGACTTATTGAGAGATCAGAAGCCTATTATATACCGAGCAGATCAAACATGATATAAACCCAATAACCAGTACATTTTTTTGTATTTCAACTTAATTTCTTTTTGCTTTTATATATGTGCTGATTTTAGTTCATTTAATTAAAGACGCTATTTGTTTGTCCACTTCTCCACTTTGGCAATTGCATTCTATACCTTTTCTGTTGATTCAATTACGTTATTACCAACAGCCGTAATTGCAGAATGAAGTTAAATGTGTCGATAGCAATTAAAGTAAATTGTATACTCACGCTTAATCAAGCCATTAAGAGCGATGCTGGGAATATTTATATTCCACTATGCATCAACAATTTACCCATATAAATTACCATCTTTCTTGTACTCATTGCGTCGAGTAAGAACGATAAATATACGAAAATGGTTGCGTTTCGATTTAATTTGAGTTTCTCACCACTCCCTAATACGTGTTTCTGGGTCTACCCGTCATCAGAGAGAGTTTCAAACTCTCTCTGATGACGGGTAGATCCAGAAACACGTGTTAGGGAGTGGTAAGAAACTCAAATTAAATTGAAACGCAACCATTTTCGTATATATAGCCGTAATTGCCGTATCATCAGCAAACATGGCTACAACATTTTACTCTGAAACTAGAAGGAGATATTGGAAGGGTCTCAGTACACTTCTCTCCTGTAATAATTGTCCTTGGTTCAGAATAAACATCTTCCTGCTTAATCCTGAAGTATCTCTGTAACAAATATCAAATCAAAATCTTTGAGTATTGGGCAGGAAGGGCCATTTTTATCTTATGCTCCAATCCTTCGTGTCAGAACCTGTCGAAGGCCTGTGCTACATCAAAGATAATGCTAAACAAATCTTTTTTTCTTTAAGTGATTTTTCTATCACGTCCGTAATTCAGTGGACTTCATCAATTGTATAGTGCTCATTTCGGAATTCGAATTGGTGATCGAGGATGAGTCGTCTTATTTCGATAATGGGTTTCAGCCTTTTAAGCAAGAGCTTTTGCTTGGTTTTGGGATCGTCATGATCTCAGCTACGTTCCATAGTTGTAAAATATAATTTAACTGAAACGATGCGTTAATTATATTGGTAAATTTAACCAGAACTTTTCCAGTTAGCTCCTTAAGGATCTGTCCAGTATCAGTGTCTATTTCATTTTAAACTTATTTTGGTGCGGTTGAAGAAATAACCACATTATCTTGTCGAATAACCTCTATTATTTATCTGTGACATTTATCTATGTCTACTATATATGGTTGGACAACACTTTTGAGATAGTTTGCAAATACGAATGCTTTTTGTTCGTTGTTTTTTGTTCTTTAAATTTATAGTGGCTTTCCATAGTGAGCATTCAGTACTAGAATCATTTGTCAAATGTACGAGGAGTTCGCTAATCTCTTTTTTTAGTTTTGAGGCAAGTTGGTTCAAACGTATACCTTGTTTTACGGTCTTGTGGTGCTCTGATTAGTTGCCATTTTTTTCTTGCTTTTCTTTTTTTAGACTAGTTCTAAGATCTCCTTGGGGTAGTTTTTTCGTTTAATCTTCTCAGTAGTTCAGAGGTATTGTCCCTGGCTGAGTATTATTAGATTCCGTTTCCCTTCTAGTCTTAGTACCTTTAGCAGTCTGTGTCTTATTAGCTCCTACTATTAAGGATTTTATGTTTGGTTATTCTCAGAATTTTTATTAGTATTTGTTCTAGCTTTTTCTCCTGATTGCTCTCGGATTATTTGTAGTATTTTTAGCTCTTTTCTTTTGAACATATTGGGTAGGACTTTTTGAGCGATTTATTTTAATTTTTTTGTAGTTTCTTCGCCACTTTGTATCCTCAAGAGTAACCGAGGTGAGGTTCTCCTCGGTGAACGCATTTAGGCTTCTGGTTTACGGGTTTACTACATTCGCTTGTGAGGTATTTACAGGCACATTTGACAAATCTAAGCGGCTAAACACAATAGCGCCTTGTGTTACCGTAGCCTTGGCATTTTTGGCACCGAGGAGTCAATTTTAAATTCTTAATTGCATTAATGGTAACTTTAGTTCCTAAGATATTGGTAGTCTGAAATATTTTGTCAATGCTTTCTTTATTTTCAATTTCCAGCCTAACCATATTTAGTGATTCCTTAGTTTTTCACTTAAGTTTGCTTACAGCTTAAGTTATTTTGAAGCCCTTTTTGCGCAGGTCCTCAATCCTCATCTTATTTGTGCTACATGTCGATTTTTTTGCCATTACCTTTATTAGCCTTGCCTGTTTGCTTTCAAATAAGTAATATGGAAGGGTTATTTCATTCAATATAGATATCAATTTTCTTCAACATATTTTATACTATCTGTTACAATAATTTTAGTGCTATTATTATTTAAGATTTTAAATTGATAGCTAACAATTTCCATGCTCATCTCTTTATAAAGTGCGTTAAAATTTTCCACTACATCTACTATAACAGCTGCTGGTTGTTTTTGTCTTGGCTTATTAGCCACTTTATTTTGTTGAATGTTTTGGTGAATTCTTCCAATTCTGCTAATTGTTCCCTTATTCGTGTGGTATTCTATTGATTTCTCATTTTCTTTTTACTTATTTACGATTTTTTCCAATTGAGCGTTTTTAAAGGTCAAGTTCCTTATTTCGTTGAACATTAAATTAAGCTCGCAGTTAAGCTTTTCACATTCTTCTGCCAAGTTATCATTTTGACTCTTTGTTTGTCTCTATGTCGCGAATAATTGCTGTTCGTTATTTGATCTTGCAGGATTTTTCTGGAACAATTTATTGTTCCTTCGCATTATTGTTAGTGTTTAAGGATTTATATCTCGTTTTAACAAATTTTTTCTTCCAACTTTGGTATGCATCAATTTCAAATGAAAAGTTCTTTTAAAATCTCCAAAATACAGGGTGTCCCATGTAAATTAATTAAGCTAAGGGTATTTCCGGTAAAACTAGAAGTAAAGTGGTAATACAGATTCATGAATATCGTGTTTTTGTTTAAAGATATTTAGTTGTAGTGTGTGTGTGTGTGTGTGGTGTGTGTATATGTGTGTGTATGTGTGTGTTCTGTTCGTAAACTATTGCGGTGATATATTTCGTTTTAGTTGCTAAGCATTATTATTTGGAGCTTTAAAAAGTTAAACTGGTACACAATAACTGTTTTATCAATCATGGTGTTGATACTATTTTTGAAACTCTTAAATATTTATAAAATAGAAGAAATTACCTGAAGCTTGTAGCATATCCCATTCATTCATTCTCTGAACATGAGTTTGACCACTGATTCTAGTAACAACTCTATTTGCGTCATATCTGCAATTTCCTTGTGTAGCTACATAAGAATAATCACCCTCTGACATAATACCGTTATCACGAATGTAATTCAACGCATTGTTGACCCAACCCCCATTGCAACCGTTGTCAGATCCAGAACAGTCCACTAGTTGTTGTTCACTTAGAGAGATTTGCATGTTCTTCTTAAGAGCAATTTGTCCTTCTACAGATCCAGTCTGTAATATAAATATTAATTTATCAAATATCAAAATTTGTACAGCGTCTTGGTTTCATATTAACATTTAAGTAAAAAAAGCTACTTTTTCATTCATTTTAATATTGTGAAAAAACTACGCATCGTGGTTAAAAAGAATTGCTCTTTAAAACGAGATTTTCTAAATTAAAAAATGTTTATAAACAAAAAAGTTTTTGCTAAACGATAAAAATATTTAAAAAATATTGCACTACGTCTGTTTTTATGTAGATAATATACGCACAGAGAAAAAAAAGTCATTTTCAAATGACCTCTAAATCTTCAAATAATAGTGTGCCAGAGCTTGACTTCAATACCGAACTAATAAATATATTTTTTATTACATTAATAGGGAATTAGGTTTTCTATCTAAACTTATTTCATAAAAATGCCCATTTTTCAATCTTAAATTATTTCCTATATACTTACAGTGCTGAATGACCAACAGGATCCACAATTACCTTGATCCTTCACTTCGCGAACAGCATTGTGTTGTCTCCAATCCATCGAGTCTGGAACCTTAAGATTTTTTGGAAAAGTAGCGTAGGTTACGTTGGTCAACTTTGGTCTGCGTGTTTTTTGATTGTTAAAAAAATGGCGAATTTCTCCTTCGGTCCAATCTGAGAAACGGTCTACTTTCATGAACCAAGTTACCTCACCTTTTTCATATCGGGCATTGTGTTCTTCAATTTTTTGCAAATATTTTTGAAATACTTCAAAACGAAATGCATCTTCTTTCACATTTTGGTAAACTTTGTTATGCGTCGACTAAAAGTTAAACCATATTTAAATTAGCTGAAGGAAAATGATGAAATAATTATGAATTAAATGAAAGAATACTATAGAATATTGGTCATAGTCCTATTATGTCAAGTTTCGATACATTTTATGGTATGATCAATAATAAAAGAACTTTCTATCTTTCTATTAAACTTTATTATTGGGTATTAGGTATGTAAAAGTATGTATTGTATTGGCTAATTTCGAAATAACATTAGCCTAAAACGCCTTGTCCTTTGTCAAAAATTATTTTTATTTTATTGATCTTTTGAAAAACATTTTTATAACACAAAGGTGCCTCAATGGGATCCCCCCTCTCTCCCATGATATCTGATTTCGACATGGAATATTTCAAATCAACAGCCATGTCCTCATCAAATCTCAAACATACCTGCTGGTTATGATACGTTGATGACACCTTTGTCATTTAACCCCATAGTAAAGATACATTAGATCTCTTCCTCTTCCACCTGAATGGAATACATCTTAGCATTCATTTTACGATGGAAGTTAAGTTTGAAGCGTCTGTCTTTGTCATGTACCAGAAACCTAGCCATACAAACCTTTATCTCAATGCTGTCACCTCAATACCCCGCCCAACTCAATTCAGTTATCAACACTCTTGTTTCCCAATCCATAAGACTTAGCGACAATAATCACAGATGCTCCAAAATAACTTCAATACCGCAAACACTCTTACAAAACGGCTACCAGAAAACCTAAATCAATGGCAGCATTGTAAAACATCTAAACGACAATCCATAAAAAAATCCTTGCCTGCTGATCAACCCAAAATCTTTCTATTTTTTGTCAATGGTGTCACTAACAAGATCAGTAGAACTCTTAATCCTCTGAACATTAAAACCTTCACTACTTACTCCAAGTTGTGCAATCTCGTCAGATCCGTAAAAAACCAAGTCCTCAATGAAGACCACAGTGTCTACGAGATACCTTGTTCCAGTTGCTCACATGCATATATAGAACAGATAAACCGACGAATCCATAACCGTATTTACAAACATTCTATATCTGTAAAACATTCCGATACTACTTCAGCCCTAGCCCAATATCATATTCAGACAGGCCACAAAATAGGTTCGAAAAAGCACAAACCATAGATCCCATCCGTTCTCTTAAATCGAGCATTATTCGTGAAGCCATCGAAATTGAAAGACGGCCCAACAGCTTAAACACGCGCGATGGCGCTAAAACTCTACCGGCAACTTTGCGACCGCTGCTTCAGCCACTCCCTGCCCCAACCCATCCCTCTCAGACCGTTTCCGCAAATACTGTTCCCATGCATACTGAGAGACCATAAGACTGGTCGTCACTCGACACTAAGGAGTAAGCAGATTGAGACTTCATTGCCGTTTGATGGTTGTTGTCTTTCTACAGAGCAAGGTATTGATACGTCAGGAGTGAGGGAAAAAAATGTCTCTTTTCACAGACCATATCTCACTTGGTATTGTATCTAGAATAATTTTTAAAAAATAAATCTCTAAATAAATTTTTGTTCAAAGTTTTATTTTTTTAAACATAGTCTTTAACTCAAATGATCTTTTTTAATTTATTTATAAAAACCCGTTAAAAACCTTGAAATATTTCAATGAAAATTCGCTGTTTTTACTTATGAATAGCTTAAAGACTACTAATTTATCTGAAAAAACTCTATAAAATAAAAGCTACTAAAAATTTAATTCTCTGCCGATTTCCGTGATTACTTTGAGCAAAAGAATTTACACCCTTAAGAAGGAGTGGCAACCAACCCTTTTTCCTAAGCACATATCGGCGTTATATAATTTTGTTGTATAACACCGGTATATCGGTGTTGCTTAAGCACTTGCCCATCAACTCAAAAAATTTTAAGTAAATCGGTTTGGTCCGACAAAATTGAGGGGTGAGTAACAGGAGTGACTGAATTATATGTATCTATCGAGCCTTTCATTGTCTTCTTTCATGGTTTTAATCCAGTGCTACCAGTTAACAAAAAAAAAACTTTTGTTACTTACCTTAAAACTATCCCATTGTCCTTTTTCAGTCAAGGCATGAACAGCCAATAAAGTTACCATAAAAACTAGGATTTCTCTCATGGTAAAATATCTTAAAATAATACAATTAAAAAATGTAGTATTTATTAAATATTAAACTTATTTTTATTGTTGCAGTTTAAAATGTAAAAAATATCTTTTTATAAAGAAACCAACAGATTGTTGAAATCGTATCCTTGTCGGTCGTTATGTCTATCTCTGTGTCACACTTCGTTTCTAAAATAATATCTCAGATAATCATGTAACAAAGCACCCCAGCAGTTTTCCTATGTAAAAGTGGTTTCAGTAAAAATGGTTGAAAATTTGCAGAGAGGTAGGTTTAGTCATTCTGATCAAAAGTTTTTTTATCCTAAGCCTCAAAAGTCAATTCTTTATGAGTTACTGAGGTTTAAAGGTCAATTTTTAGTTTATTTGGATATTATAGTAGGATCGTTTTAGCCTGTCGCATAAGTAATAAAAGTGTCTGTTCAGATTTGCCTTAGGTAGTCAGCGGTTCTCAAATTAAAAATGTACGGTTTTCTTAATTTGATAATGCGACATTGGGGATTTTTTTAATAAAATAACGTTGTATTATGTTGTATAATAATTGAATATCATAATGTAAATTAATAAACATTGAGTATGAAGTATACAGGGTCATTCACGAAACATGTTGGTTAAAAGTTTTTAAAGTTCTGGTCGTGACTGTTTTTTGCAAACTTGGTATAATGGGTTATGCAAAGCATTCTTCATTTTTTAAATTATTGCATTCTTCTAGCACTTCCGGTTGTACCGGAAGTCGCCATTAAGTTTCTTATTTTAAATAGAAACTGTGCCTTTTGTTATTTTTTTTAGAATCTACGTAAAATTACGGAACGATTTTTATTGGGATACCATTCTCGAAAAAATAGCCGTTTTTGAGATATTTAAAGTTTTTGAAAAATTTTTCATATTACACATGCAACTTCAAAAATTAATATTGTGGTTAATATTAATGCTGAAAAAACCAAAATTCTTTTTCAGCGTGTACTAAACTCTATTTTTATTCAAGCATAAAAAAATTTGCCAATGTTAATACTGGGTGTTCAAAATTTTGTATTATATTTTTATTTTTATATATTTTATAAATATATCTATTAAAATATATATCTATATAAAACAAAGACTTATTCCTACTTCCCACACACACCTTCCCAAACCCACCGAGGTAGGTTGTCCTCCTGCGGTACAATCAGTCCCGGCTTTCCTCCGCCCCCTTGTCTTTGGAGTCAGGTCTCGACTATTTCGCGGTATCCCCCGTCAGGCAATGGGAGATTTCCGTGTATTTACATTTAAGTGGTAGGTTAGCCCATTTGGCTTTATCACTACCGGTCAAAGCAATTGTTCGGCGATCTAATGATGGTTGTGTGTGCCGATACTTGCTTTCCCTAGAGCGAGAAAGCATCGAATCCTTTCATCCGTCGTCTAATACCCAGTCATTCGTCCAGTCATGTCCTTAATCTACCTTACTTGCTAATCTAATTTTTTTGGTGCTTGCATTCAAGAGCGTCGTGCGGCGTGCCTATGGCTCTCTCCTGCATGCGGTTTTTGTTTTATTTTTTTTTGTTTTTTTTTTTGGTGGTTAATACCCTTTTGTGTTAATTTTTCCATCTACGTCTTAATCTATACAGGCATCATCACTATCTGACTCGCTATCCGATTCATCTGAATCTTCATCATTACGAATAATTATAGTGCTTACTTCATCAATAACTTGTTCTATTTCATATGACTCTAAAAATTTTTTTTCAGTATGCCCAATACATTTCCGCCATTGTTCCTCATCGATTTGGTTTAGTGCATCTTGCCAGAGTTGTAAAACGCTGGCTTCGTCGGTGGTCTTACATGCCTGTTTATGATAGTAGTTTTTTGTGATGCCCCACACCAATTCAATTGGATTGTACTGGCAGTGATATGGTGGTAGTCTTAGGACCTCATGACCATATTTTAGTGCCATTTGGTCAACGATAAATTTTTTCTCAGTAATATGTTATTTGCACTTATTTAATAATTCAGCTTTTAAAACCAGATGTTCGTGTTCTATATTTTTCTCCGACAGCCACTTTCTTAAGTCTTCTTTTTTCCAGCTGCATGTGTGAAACTTTTACTTCTCTCTGGTGTGATACGAAGCATTGTCTAAGACTATTAATGACGGATTTTCCAGATTTTTTAATAATTTTTCCTCAAACCAATGTTCAAAAATATCGGCGTCCATATTTCCGTGGTAATCATCAGTTTTTTTTTGTCGAAGAAAATATAAGAATAGCATTGGGTTTTGCAATAGCAAAATTGTTTTGGTAGCGCTGATTTATCCTCAAGTACTACAGCCGACCAGTAGGAGGTTCGGTACCACAAAGAAGGTAGAAAAGGGAAAGCATAACAGAGTGGCTGTAACTAGAGTCATAAATTATTTTTCGGGCGTTAATCCGAAATACGACAGGGTAAAACGACTTCACAAGTGCAAAAAACTTTAGGGGCTGATTTTTCATGAAACATAATGACAGTTTGCTATATAAACATAAAATATATCCACAAATGCTTCATTTTCTAAGATACAGATTTTAATTTTTTTTACAAACTGACAAAATTTATTTATTGCCACGGAACCGATTGCGATACGAAAATGAAATTTTGTGGGTTTTAAGAGGTAGTTATTACCCATTTTTTACAGTAAAACTAAGAATTTTATATTTATTATTAAAAATTGCTAGTAACAGATTTTTAGATAGGGGCAAAGAAACGTGACACAATATTCAATTATTCAACTTCGCCTTATTAGTTCTCGTATTCGTTCAAATATTGTAACGTTTGAAGTGTCTTAAATTTAAAACTTTTGACGGTTTTGTATTGAAATATTTCGTAACAGGTTTTTATATTTTTTGTATTTTCAGCTTCCGCTATAATAAATTGTGCCTGGGTTATTACGTGCATACTTACCCCGGAAAACGAGCAGTTTTCATCTTAAACACTCAACTATAATCCTACCCATAATCTCCTTTAAAATTAAATTAGCTTTGGCTATAATGAAAGTTAAAATATTAAGATTCTCTCATGGGAACAGAACAAACACTTTTTTTAATTAGCTCTGTTCGAAGTTATAACAGAAATAGTACGACTTATCTTCGGTCAACCAGTTTTAAGTCTTTCATCGAAATGCATACTGAAGTAAATTTACGTTTCTTTAATTGTGGTAAAACCCACATTTTTGTGGTAAGTTTGAAAGCTTTTTCATCTCAAGTTAATTTAATTAAGCCCGATATTAAGAAATATTGTTCTTTTTGCATAGAGTCCCACTGGAGGCCTCTTTTTATCACTTTTTTTTTTTTTTTTTTTCACTGACGGCCTTCAGTTTTCGCCCTTTTCTACTATCTGATTATTGCCAACGATAATATGAAGAGAATTTGAGAGCATCAACTCTCATCCCTTTTCAATAAATTAGAGTATTCACGTGTTTTTGGTCGTATCAGATGGCCTTGTAATCGAATGTTATTAAACTATTATGTAAGTTTTCAATAGTTATTGACTATACATATTTGTTTATATTTTTTAAATATCAATAAACAATTTTTTGAGAATTATAAAAACAAAATTTTAAATATTTTATTGAAGATGTAACCTTTCTTATAGATTATAGGTATATATGTCGATGTTTATAGTTTTGTATTGATAATTCTTGGAAATGTTAATCTAATGTTTAATTACGTTAATCTCCAGTCTTAAGTCTCAGGCTAAGACTTATTGGTGTCGTTTTTATTTTTCAGTTTAGGTTTATTCAGTGTTTCTGGTTTTTATTTTTTTGAAAACGTTATATAATTATTATTTATCGTTTATCTATCTCTCATTTATATATCTGTTACTTCTCTCATAATTGCATCCCTACCCACCCCAATAAAGATCCCGAATTGAGCAACGTCTTTGTAAATCTTTTGTGGACGAACAGCTTTTCATCATTTTCTGTTGTTAGCTTTTTCTATACAATATTCCTAGTATATTTTTTAGTTACTTATGCAAATTGGTGTTAGTTTAATTGATTGAAACTTTGAGGAGTGGCTTTGGTCATGTCAATCAAAAGTTCTAAGTAACGTTAGACTCAGAACTCAGAAATCAATTGTTTCTGAGTTTCTGACCATTTTTCAAAATCTTGATCAACATACGATCTCACATTCAGTATACGGCAGCCGATTCTCAATAATCAGGAGTATGATATCGGAATAATATTTCTTCATGTTTTACTATTTAAAACAAAGTTAAATATCCTGGGTAGAATATCCATAAAGATATATTGATGGATTATATTATAATATATAATTTTTTTACCATCTATCTCTTTTAGTGTTAGAATAGATCAACATCAATCTTATATCAAAAATAAAGAATTTGGTAGATCTCAAATAAAACGCATGGTAAAGTAAACGTGCATAGGAAAACGAACATAGGGTGCAATAAAAAGATTCATAGCAATCAAGGTACCAGATGATATCTCTTCTTCATAACATCCTAGGTACAGATTATCTCAAACTTGACCTTTTTGAGGATTTGGAGATCGTCAAGGAAAAGAAAAATAGTCCCAATTGTGTTAATCGTCACACCAGCCTCAATAGAGACTTCGTCCCACTACATCGACACTTATTCTCCTGATCTAACTTTCTTTCTTTTAACTACACATCCAGTTTTACTTACTTCTACATTGCCTTCTCTTTTCCCATAGCTTAATATCGCCCTATATAATCTGTCATACTAACACTATTCTTGTCACCATTAATACACTAACATCCTTTTTCCAATATCCAATTCTCCATCCTCTCAAATAATTCCCATCCTAACTAATCACACAGGTTTTCTTATAAATACTCACTTTACATCTATCATTCCCTTATCACAGTCAACTTCAGTATCCCCAGCTTACATCTTCACATACATCTCCTATTTAATTTTCCTTGATTCATCTTCCATAATTTTCAAATCAACTTTTATCTTTACTTACTTCATACAATGAAACAATTAGGTAATAACATTCTTTTTTCACTTTTGAAATGATTTATTAATTTTCAACTACCTAACTTAAATTTTGTCTTACCCTGGTACACCAAATTTATTTTAGATCACAGTCACTCATTGTTTGACATTCTGCCCTCTTTTTTAAAAGTACATACCAAAATTTGCTATTGATCCTACTACACACAAAACACAATTCTTCACTAAAAACGGCCTATTCACAAACGGAAGCACAATGACTTTTGCTCTTACTACATCATTCCACTTGACATTGACGGGTACTGACTGATTTTTCATATCATCTTTCTATCAGTTAGCCCTAGACTCCAGCACAGATCAGAGGTAATTTAAGTCGATAAAATCTCACCAGCTCTGGGGGTCATGTAAGATGCCCCCATGTTTAGTTTTTATTAATTAACGAAGTTAACAGTCTATTGCATTTACCTTTGTAAATTCCATGAGGATTGTTTGTGTTATTGATGTCCTTCCAATCTTTTTCTGTGGCCAGACAATGTTTTTTAACAACTTTTTATGAAAGTAGTAAAAAACCAACGTGTTCTTTCTATATATTTAAATTTAAACTTACGTGTTTTTTTAATATTGGTAATTTTACTCTCTCTTTAAGTAAACTGATGATGGAATGATTCAATTACGAAAATATCTTCTTTAAAATAAAAGTTTTAAGCTTTTAATAAGCATTTTTTTATACCTTGATACACACGAACACCACGTGCTTTGTATTCAACAGGTATACTAGCCACTCCTGGATATCTCCACTTCATGGTTTTGTTCCAGTTTCACTTTTAATTGAAAAGATTCATGTATAGTCCTTGAAAACATAAACAGAAAACTTGAAACAAATGATAAAAAGAGAAAAATCTAGAAAGCTGATCTTGTTATTTATTTAACAAGGAATTCCTGGGCTAAATTCAATAGAATCTGGTATCAATAATGAAAGAGGAGATCAATAGAAAGAAAATACTACTATTAGTAAGTCAATAACATATAGATGATACGTAATTTATGTTTTAAAGTACCATACATACCATACATAAAATAAGAGTTTGATATTGATTGCCACCTTCGTAACGTTAGTCCCGTATTATTGCAGAGTCCGCAGCTTTGATCAGTCCTCTCCACCTGGTTCCATCCAGACCGTCATCTAGCGTGTCATTGACGGTTTTTTATGGCTATGTTAGTTAATTTTAATTAAACCAGCAATCCTTTATCTCCCTTGTGGTCGATGTCCTTTAAAGCTTAGCCGCATTGCTGTTCTTGCCACGGAATTATCGCCACTTACCACTACATATCCATATCACTTTACTAAATTTTCCACATTTTGTCTATAATTGACACAACTTTCATTCTTTTCCTGATATCTAGTTCTTGATATATCACTGCGGGATATGCCTAACATCCATCGCAGCATCATTATTTCCATGACATGCATAGACTATTCTTGTTTTGCTGTGACTAGCCATCGTTCTGTTTTGGACAACGGTTATGCATATTTTTTCAACGACCACACGTCCCAAGTCCAGTTACTAGGTGCCATTTTAGCCATGTTGCGTTAATGCCGATTTAATGCCATATGGCATTAATATGGCAATTTTAATGGCATTTTAATGCCAATAAAGATCGTTTGTCGACGGTTGTGCTTCTATTGGTAGAGCACAGATACTTTTTGCCATTGGCTTGGTATCATTGGTTAATAATCTACATTCCACATACTCAGGCATGTTAAATTGAGGTCATATAATCGAGTGAATTATGTATCTTAGAATAAAGTCGTCCCAGGAACGCAACTCAAGAATATTGATAATATCATTGAAACTACTATATTTTAAAATGTATAACATGTATCTAAATTACTGTCAATATGAATAAGTAAAAAAAAATTAAATGGTTTTGGAAGAGTTTTTTTACCTAGTAACAAATACACAATTTGTTTAAGTAATTTATTCATATTTTTGAATTCCAGAATGATTTTAAAAATGGAAATCGAACATATTTTTAACTAAAATTGTGGTTTATTCCCTCTATAAATATTAAATTGTATTTAATCTTATGGCTAATATCTAATATATTAAGAATTTCTATTATACTCGGTTCGCTATCTCCAGTCCGAACTATCTAGTGAATTTAGTAATTATTTTTTGCGAAGTTAGTTACTTTTTGACAGACTCGAAGTGGCTGGAAATTACTATACAACCAAGCACACGTACTTATAGCCAATATTAATAGTAAACAAACTAAATAGTATATAAAATAGAACTTTACAAATTACCAACAATCAATATTTATTTATTTGCACCATATATAATAAATAGTTATGTTAAATTTTAACAACTAAAACATATCTTTTAAATATATACTACCCAAAATGTTATGGGTTTAGTATACACTTCCACTATTTCGAATAATTCTTCTTTTTTCAAAGAAAGAAGTCTGCAATAGTAGGATACTTGAGCTATTAATACTGAGAAGTAGGAATTGTTGTGTTGTAGGTTTTCGACAATGAATCTGTCAAAATGTGCCCAAGCTAAGCGAATGAAGTATAACTCTCCGTTTATATTTGTAAAAATAGACGGTAATTTAAGGAAGTTTTAACTGTTCTAAATAAGGTTATTTATTAGGAACTGAAGTACGAGTAAAATAAACTTTCTATAAGAAGATCCCACTATACCAGAATTAAATATTTTAAGTGCAACACCAACAAATATTAAAATAAAATATTGCAAACGATTTTATGTAAAATGTAAATTATGCAGAATATACACTATTTTGTAATTTTATTTTGAATTATGTTTAACAGTACAAATAAAACAGCATCAACTGCTGGCTGGGTTTTTAAATTTTATTTTGTGTTTTATGGTAAAATTCAGATAAAATATAAAATGGTTTTACTTAATATATATACGGAATATTGTTGAGTGTACATACCTGCCTAATATTATATTAATAAATAAAAAATGCAATTGTTCCTTAAATACTTGAATTCATTTAGATTAAAATTATAACGTACGACAAACGTTATTGTATTTAAATTTCTGTTTTATGATCATACGATACTTGAGCATTTGAACGTGATATTTATTTGTAGATTTTCGTTAAAAAAACATAATAATTAAAATTAATTTAAGCATTTAAGATGTTTTAAATATGTACTTATTTTAAGATATGAAAAAAATTATTTAACTTGAGAAAGGGAAAAATAATTCCGCTTATTAAGTACCTTAACTTTGAGATACTCATAATTATTAATATTATGCATCGTGAGTATTAAACACAATATCGTCATATCCCGGCGAAAAGTCACTAACTGACATTTTGTGAAAAAACTCATTAACTTCGCCGATCACATGAAATTCATCATATCTTTCCATTTTAAAAGTCACTACTTGCTAAATGTGGTTCTAAATGGCTATTTTTGTGTGTTAAAAAATCACTAACCCGTTAATACAGAAAATATTAAGCAGCCAAAAATACCTAAGTGACTTGGTAACTTTTTACATACGAACAAATTGTAGAGATATGCGTTAAAATTCATTAATGGTACTTAGTGACTTTTTCCAGAATAATAAATCACTGCTGTGTTTGATTTTGCACTTCTACTTCTCAGTTATTGATATGCAGTTAGTGATTGAACACGTATTATTTCGCTAAAATAATATGGATTATGTTTTATCTTACTCTCTATTTTATTATTGGACGTGTGCCGTTGGTTGCTTTTACTTGGAGGGTGAAAGTCACCTCTTCTCGGGGGTGAAAAATATACGTTTAAAATAGTCGTGGATAAATTGACTAATTCTAAGTAACTTTGCTCTATAGAGTTTTTTAACTGGCAATCATTTTTCGAGTTGTTTGTGAGTGAAGATGTTTATTTTTCAACAAAAAGAAACTCGTTTTCAGGCGGTTTTTGGCAAGTAAATCAAAAAGTAAGCATATTATCGAAAAAAATATTCTTAGCAAAAATATAGCTTATTATTACACGGTATCGCCGTATTTCATGTTTACTTACTGGGTTATTAATGTTTTCACTGACTTAGGTGAAATCTATTATTTGAAATATAATTTCTGCTGTTAATTTAGTTTCAAAAACAATAAGTAATAAATACTTATTTGTAGGATGAATCAGAAGACGACTACGTTAAAGATAAGGACTGGGTTCAAACTGATATCTCAAAAAGTAATAATGAGTCTATACAGTATGAAGAATTAACTATATAACATATGAAAGGAACAAGCGACATAAATAATTCTGTTGGGAATAATAATGAGAATACACCTCTAAAGAAAGTTTCTTCTCGATGTAGAAAATGTGATCCCTCTAAATGGTCAAAAAATATTGGGATGAAAAATAAGTTTAACTGTTTGCCCTATAAAACAAAAAAAGGTATAAAGCCAGCAAAGATTACACGACCAGCAAACTGTCAATCTTGTAAATTTAAATGTGGTCAAAATTTTTCGGAAGTGGATAGGATCAGCATTTGTAAAAAGTAATGGTCTCTTTCTAATTATAAGAGACTGTTAGGACATTTTTAGAAAATTAGTTTAGTGCGGCAACATAGAGCCTGTCATATGTCCGTGCGTTTTATGTTCAAGATCAAACAATCTGACGGGATCAAGTCGGCAATTGACAATTTTGACATTAATCAAATAATTTCCAAGAAGACGCCACGTTTTTCCAGTATTTTCACAAATTCACATGTTATAATAATTAGTTTGTATAAAAAGTTAATAAATAATTCTATTTACTCACACAGAAGATAATTTACAGTCCACACCTTTAATTAATATTATCTACCATAAGATAATCCAACATATTTTGGTCAATTCTAGCCGGATAGTGTGAGTAAAATAGAATCCATAGTTGTAGCTAGAGGCTGTTCAGAGGTCGAAGACAGTCCCATTTACCATTTAGAGGATCCAAATCCATCAGTACATGTGAGTTTGTTCCATTTCTATTATCTTTAAGATTTGATCAAACAGTGTATTTGAATTTAAATTACCATAAGCAGATTTTTCCATATTTTGATTGTATAACGCCATAGATTATCAATCAGCTAGTATTAGTATTCTAGCAAGGTATTTCTAATTATTATTCTTAAGTGTTGTTTTTGAAAGATTGCCATAAATCTTAAAAATGAGTAGCTTAGCCAACAATATAAGAATCAGAGGTTCTTATAAAGCCAAACTAACAAGTTTAGAGAACTTTGTGAATATATTAAAAAATGCTACACCATCTAGCAAACCTGAAATATCAGAAGTTCAGTTAAGACATGACTCTGGTAGCAATTTGTTAGTTGAATTTGATCAGATCCAACTACAAATTGAGATTGCTACCAGTGAAGATAAACTACAAGAACAAGTTAATGAAAGAGATGCTTTTGAAAATAGGTATTTTAAAGCAATTAGTTTTTTAAAAGATTACATTAACACTAATACAGTAATTAATACATTGCCTCCTAGTTCTACACCACATGTAGACTCATTAAATCATCTCTTGATGCCAAAAATGAAAATACCTGTTTTTAAAGGTGATTTTGAACAGTGGTTGGAATTCAAAGCCACATTTACCAGTGTAGTTCATTCAAATACCACACTTCCAGATATTCATAAATTTCAGCTCTTGAGACAATCTGTGGATGGATATGCCAAACGTATTGTAGATAAAATTGAATTCTCAGGAAATTATTATCAGACTGCATGGGATGCACTCTGTATGCGGTATGATAATAAAAAATTATTAGTCAATAAACATATTAAAGCCATTTTCAATTTAGATTCCATCCAAAAAGAATCACCTAAACATTTAAGGCATTTATTAGATAGTGTCTCAGATAGCATGTCATCCATTGACAGTTTACAGATTACAAAAAGTAGTTTAACTGACCTTTTATTGATTTATATTATTTCCAATAAATTAGATAAACAAAGTTATAGAGAGTGGAAGGAATGTCATATTAAAGAAGAGCTTCCTACTTTAACTGAATTTTTTAATTTTCTAAAAGTAAAAGTGGACACTTTGGAAGAAATTCAAGACCAAAGTAGTCAAAAACCTAATAACAATTATAGTAATAATTCTGGTTTTAATTATAAACATGCAAACCGTGATAGTCGAGGTGAATATCAAAAAAGAGTTTTCCAAGTTAATGTTGCAGAAAGAAAGTCTTGCGTTTTGTGTAAAGGTAACCATTTAATATATTCATGTATTGAATTCCTAAAATTAGATACAAAAAATAGATTGTCTAAAGTCAATAATTTAAAGTTGTGTCATAATTGTTTGAGACATGGACATAAAGCTGCTGAATGTACTTTAAGACCATGTATAAAATGTAATTCCAAACATAACTCATTAATACATTTTGAAAATAGTCAGCAACATTCAACTGACACTGCTTTAAAATCTCCATTAGATTCATCATCAGTTAACTGTGTACAAAGTGATGAGATGCCACCAACGGTAACCCATCAGTTTTCTGCACAAACAATGAATATTAAACATACCCAAGTTCTTTTATCAACAGTGGTTTTTAATGTTAAATCCAATAATCATGAATTAATTCCATGTAGAGCAATTTTAGATAGTGGTGCTCAAACAAACTTAATAAAAGAAAGTTTTTGTAAAAAATTAAATATGTCCATGATTCCTACTAACCTAGCCATTAGTGGTATAAATCAAACAGTATCAAATATTACCAAAAAATGTCAAATTACAATATGTTCCAGAGTTAATAATTTTAGTATTTCATCCATATTTTATGCTGTACCAGCTATTTCAAATCAAATTCCTTCAACCAGTTTTGATATTAAAAACTTTAATATCCCATGCAATATTCAATTATCTGATCCTTTGTTTAATGAATCTGGTAGCATTGATGCTATTATTGGTGCCCACCTATTTTGGGACCTCCTTTGTGATGGAAAAATCAACCTAGGAAAAGGTTTGCCAAGTTTACAAAACACTAAATTGGGTTGGATAGTAAACGGAGCTGTCCCCTATGAGACAACTCATGCAGTGTGTCATTTCACTAGAACTATAGCCGAAGATGAGCAGTTAAAACTATTTTGGGAAATTGATTCAATCCAAGATCCCATACCACCATCAAAAGATGATATTTGCTGTGAGCAAATATTTGAAACCACTACCACTCGATCAGAAAATGGACACTTTATTGTTCAGCTTCCATTTAAGTTTTCACCTGAATTATTAGGAGAATCCTTAGATACAGCAATTAGCAGATTTTTGTTACTAGAAAAAAGATTTTCGAGAAATAGGGAACTTAATGATTTGTATAAACAATTCATTAAGGAATATCAAGAACTAGGACATATGGTTAAAGTTAACCCCACTGTTAGCTTACATCCTTCTAGAAAATCATATTTTTTACCCCACCATGGAGTACTAAAAGAAACCAGTCTTACCACAAAACTAAGAGTAGTTTATGATGGTTCATGTCCCACTACATCTGGATGGTCTCTTAATGACCTACAGTACACAGGGCCAAAAATCCAAAATGATATTTTTGACATCCTCATTAGATTTCGGCAGTACACATATGTGGTGTCTGCAGACGTGTCAAAAATGTATCGACAAGTAATTGTACATGAAGAGAATAGACCACTACAACAAATTGTCTGGAGAGACAATCCAACAGATAATATTGACGTGTATCAATTAACTACTGTAACCTATGGCCAAAAATCAGCTCCATTCTTGGCAATGAGATGCATGCGTCAGTTAGCCTTTGAACATGAATCTCAGTTTCCTTTAGCTGCAAAATCCATATTAGAAGATTTTTATGTAGATGATCTGTTGACAGGATCAAACAATTTACAAGAGTTACAAATGAGATGTAATGATATTTTTAAAATTTTAGAGTCTGGAAAATTTATTTTGAGAAAATGGATTTCCAATAATCCTGAAACCATTCTTAACATTAATTGTAATGATATTTCCAACAATGTTATTAACATAGGAGATTCTGATAGTTTTAAAACTCTTGGAATCCAATGGATGAGTCAACAAGATATTCTTTGCTTCAAAATTTCTCTTACTGAAAATTCCAATCATTTATTTACTAAACGCCAAATATTATCTATCATTTCCAAAATTTATGATCCTTTAGGTCTGCTAAGTCCAGTTATATTAATTGCTAAACTAATAATTCAAACTCTATTTCGACTTCAAAAACCATGGGATGAAATAATCCCTCCAGAATTAAATAACAGTTGGACCAAACTGTATAATCAACTACCATGTCTAAATAAATTACACATTCCAAGACCAGTACTTGGATCAGGTCATAAAATTACAAGCATCCATTGCTTTTGTGATGCTTCAATGCATGCTTATGCAAGTTGTATTTATGTATGCAGCATAGATCCAGAAAGCAAATACCATTCTCACATTCTGTGTTCAAAAACAAAGGTCGCTCCTATCAAATCAATAACAATACCTAAACTTGAATTGTGTGCAGCTTTGTTAGGTTCCCAATTAATTGACAAGGTCACCAAATCTTTATCAATTCTAAATATGCCGATATACATGTGGTCTGATTCAAAAATTGTATTAAGTTGGCTAAAACTGGAACCTAGCCAGTTACAAGTATTTGTTGCCAACAGGGTAACAAAAATACAATCACTCACCAGTAGTGATAGTTGGCATTATATCAATACAAAGGAAAATGCCGCAGATATAGCTAGTCGTGGAATCTTTCCTGAATTCTTTCTTGAATCACAACTGTGGTTCCAGGGACCGCAGTTTTTAAGACAGCATCCTGATTTGTGGCCTAATGATTCAACTGATGAAGTAATTGAATTACCAGAGCTTAAACGATCTGTTCAAGTATCACTTCATTCCACTGTTCAGAACAGCTGGATTACTAATTTTATTACCAGATTTTCCAATTTGCATAAAATGAAAAGAGTTTTTTCATATGTAATGCGTTTTATTAGAAATATTAAAAATAAGACAAAAGCCCCAAGCTTACTTTTAACTGTGCATGAAACCAATGATTCTTTTCTGCTATTGATCAAACTTGTGCAAGCAGAATCCTTTCATGATGAAATTTTATGTTTGTTAAATGATAAACCATTGAGCAAAAAATCCAGATTGCTTCATTTGTCTCCCATATTAGATAAAGGATTAATTAAAGTAGGTGGTAGACTTATGCATTCAACATTGCCAGAAAATGTAAAAACACCAATCCTATTGCCGAAATTTCATGTATTAACCAAGTTAATTTGTACACACTACCATGTCAGTAATTTGCATCCTGGACCACAGCTTCTATTGTCATTAATCAGACAACAATATTGGCCTATTTCTGGCAAGGTATTAGTAAAGCAAATTGTAAGACAATGTGTTAAATGTTTTCGTGTGAAACCTCCTCACAATTGTGTAAAAATGGGACCTTTACCCAATGAACGCATTACTCCAGCCTATCCTTTTGAAAATGTAGGACTTGATTATGCAGGTCCATTTCCACTGAAAGAAAAAAAGGGTCGTGGAAGTAAAATTTTAAAATGTTATGTTTGTGTATATGTTTGTTTTGTAACAAAAGCTGTACATTTGGAATTACTCACTGATATGACAACTGAATGTTTTCTTGCATGTTTTAAGAGATTCTTATCACGAAGAGGAATTCCTACCAATGTTTACTCTGACAATGGTTCAACCTTTAGAGCCGCTAGTAAAGAGTTAAAGTTTATCAAAACCTTTTTATATAAAAACCAAAATAAAATTAATGATTTTGCTTTAACAAAAAATATAATTTGGCATTTTTCCCCACCTTATAGCCCAAATTTTGGGGGTTTATGGGAATCAGCAGTGAAACAAATGAAGTTTCATATGAAAAGAACGCTTAAGAATATAAATTTGACATATGAGGAATTTCTCACCTTGCTTACCCAAATTGAATGTATTTTAAATTCGAGACCATTGTTTGCCAAATCAGAAGATCCATCTGACTTGGAACCAATAACTCCTTCCCACTTTTTGACATTACGTCCTTTAGTCTCCATTCCTGAACCAAATCTCTTACCTATCCCAGTGAATCGACTAAGCAGATTCCAACATGTTCAACAGCTGCATCAGAGATTTTGGAACCGCTTTTCCAAAGAATATATCAGCCAGCTACACCAATCTTATAAATGGCACCACAGTTCTACCAACAACATTGTACCCGGATCCTTAGTTATCATCCGTGATACCAATCTACCTCCATGCAGATGGATTATGGGAAGAATAATTAAATTATTTCCTGGTAAAGATGGAGAAAATCGAGTAGCTGAAATCAAAACTTCCAATGGACTCATCACCAGATCTACACGACATTTGTTTCCACTGCCAATAGAAGATTAATAGTGTCGCAGTGTTTTATCTCGGGACTAAGTTTTTTTTTGCTTTGATATTTACTTGTTTCCTACTATATTTTGAAGCATACTTCAACGCCGGGAGTATGTTAGGACATTTTTAGAAAATTAGTTTAGTGCGGCAACATAGAGCCTGTCATATGTCCGTGCGTTTTATGTTCAAGATCAAACAATCTGACGGGATCAAGTCGGCAATTGACAATTTTGACATTAATCAAATAATTTCCAAGAAGACGCCACGTTTTTCCAGTATTTTCACAAATTCACATGTTATAATAATTAGTTTGTATAAAAAGTTAATAAATAATTCTATTTACTCACACAGAAGATAATTTACAGTCCACACCTTTAATTAATATTATCTACCATAAGATAATCCAACAGAGACATAAAGATTTCATTTTAAAAATGGTTCAAACAAAAGAACCGGCGAGACCTTTGGCAAATGTTTTAATTAATAAAAAGAGAAAGTGCAGCAGAGCATACTTTCTTATAAGCAATGACAAGAAATATCGAGTCTGTCAGAATTTCTTTCAAAAAACTCTTAATATTAGTAACGGTCCTATTAATAAAGCCTTTAAGGTTCTAACGATGGTGTTTTTACGGCAGAAAATAGACGAGGTAAAAAATCTCCTTATAATAAAATTAAACCAGAAGATGTGGCTTTTGTGAAACAACACATCGAGATGTTTCCTACAATAGAGTCTCATTATTGTAGGAAAATTACTCACAGATGTTACTTAGATGAAAAATTGTCTATTAGAAAAATGTTTTCCTTGTATACCGTCCATTGTAACGAGAATAATCGAGTTCCGGTGAGTCATTCAAAGTACAGAAAAAATTTTTGCGAGTGTTACAATTTATCATTTTTCGTGCCAAAAAAGGATCAATGCACCCGTTGTAATAAATTTAGGGACGCAATACGAATAGATTCTGTAACACCTGAATTAAAACAAAAATACAACGCCCACTTAGAAAAAAAAGGCAGGCCACAATTGCTAAAGAACGTTGTGTCTGCAACGCTTGACTTACAGAGTGTTCTTCAAATACCGTCTGGTGAAGAGTATCTGTTATATTACTGTCGTAAACTTTGCCTTTATAATTTCACTGTTTACGAGTCACGGTTCTCAAATGAAGCATATTGCATGCTGTGGTCTGAGGTGAACGGTAGAAGAGGCAGCAATGAAATTGGTACAGCTTTAATGCAGTGGATTAATGGATTTTCAAAGGATATTAAAGAGATTTCATTGTTTTCAGACACTTGCGGGGGTCAAAATCGCAATCAGCACATCTCTGCGCTTCTGCTCTATTTAACCCAAACTACTCCTATTGAACTCATAGAGCAGAAATACCTAGAATCCGGACATTCTTTCATGGAAGTTGACAGCATGCATGGTGAAATTGAAAGGGAAAAAAGGCATGTGTCTGATAATTCTGTTATGGAGTAGATGAACATAATGAAAAGAGCCAGATCAAACAGAAACAGAAGCTCCGCTAATCCCTACCATGTCAAACAGCTGCATTTTTCCGATATGTTGGATCTTAAAGATCTCTCAAAACGCACAATTAAAAATCGTCTGAAAGATGAGAATGGTAACACAGTCAGATGACTTGAAATCAAATCTTTACGATATGAAAAATTAAATCCAGACATAATAAAAAAAAATGTGCGAATGAAATAAAAAGAGCTTATAATCAACTATTTCCTATTAGTAACAAAAAAAATGTATATTTAATGAAGTTATGCAAAAAAGGAATTATACCAGAGGAACTGCATGGATGGTATGCATCTCTACCAACAGCCAATAATATACCAGATACAAACTAACCGAACCAGCCGTTGAGGATGACAAAGAAGAGGAACTTTTTTAATATTCTTTTTTATTATAACTTATTACGATGTATTATGTAATAAATATAATAATATGTAATAATTATATTATACGTAATAAATAATTATTACTAAAACTCATTATTGGTGTTTGTGCAAAAAATCACTAATTACACCTAAAATGTTTGTTATAGAAAATTTTAAAAACCTGATTTATAGTGAAGATTTTATCTTTAACTTCAAATATCTCCATTACATCAAAATATTAGTTAGTGACTTCTCGCTGGGATATGACGATATATAATATAATATACAACAGCAACATTTCTAATCAAAATATTCCAGGCACTCAACTGTTTCTCTACGCAGATGATACTGCCCTCCTCACAACAGCGAACGGTTATTTTCCTGGTGTTATACTTAATGCTGCAAAAACGCAAACCATTGTGTTCCGCAACCCCAAAACATCTGTAAGAGTCGTTGTCAGCGATGACGACTAATTTCCCCTGAATTTGATAAGACAAAGACTCTATATCCACCAGACAGCTTCCTATTTGGGTGTTCTTTTCACCAAGACACTCAACTGGGAACCTAATCTAAAGGTTACTTTAGATGGGGTCAGAAATCGGGCCCGCCTTCTTATACCACTTACAGGGAAAATTAGAAAAATACATATAAAAACTCTCGTACACACTTAATACATTCATTTGGCTCGCTATGGAGTATAAATCTAACTTATATTGCCTTCTAATAGATTATCAAAAGAATAATCACTGCAGTGAGCAGGATACTGCTCAACGATACCTGACCGTCTCTACCCGTCTGAGTCTACTAGAGACTCGGTCTTTGTCACATCTAGTTTAAAAAACAAACACTACATTCTGGAACAAACATCACATCCAGACAAGCCTTCCATCTTTCATTGAACTGGCGACTCCATCTCAACAGCCACTAAAATGCTTCACTACACACGCCACTGCCACAGTGTATTCTTTAGGCTACTCTGCTTTGTAGTAGAATTATTAAGCTTCACCACCACTTCTGTTATTTTCATCTAGTTTAAATTATAATGCATTTGTACTAATAATTTTTTTAAAAATTTAGTTTGAACTTTGAAATAAATTAATTAGATGAAATAACACAGACCTGGTTTATTAGAATTTTTTCCCAAAACTGTAAAAATGTTTGCCCCAATCGGGGCAAAGTTTTTGAAAACTAGTAAAATCCAAAATCATAAACATTCCCAGGATAAATATTACTTTAAAGTTTGATGTGCTGTAGTTGGACATGATGTAAATAAATAAAAAAATAAAATTTTAATGATTTCAACTACTAGAATTTTGTGAAATAATAGCAAATAAATCATTAGGAAATCCTAACGATAGCCTGGCGGCCGTTATGACATTATCATGTGATTTACATTTTGGTTTGACATTTCAGCATGAATAGACTATACCTAAATAGCTTGAACAACGGTTCCAAATTGTGCAAATTTATTTTGAAGATCACGGTCCTGTTCAAAATACGTATCGTGCACTACGTCCAATTTATGGTCAACATAATCGTCCATCAGAGCAATTAATTCAAATAACCATGGAACACTTTCAGAAAGGACTAATCTGTATTTGTGGTGCCAAACATTTGTATGATATGATAAAACTGTCGCGCTATTTGCCAAACTATTTGAAGAATGTTATTGATCCAGTCATACAGAGAAATGCAATATTTAGATATGTAGAGATTCTACTACTAGAAATGTTAGCCGACAACAGATAGTACGTAAAAAACTTGCACTCCGCAGAATATCGAAGATTAGAGAGATACCGAAGCGCATTGGGCACAAGAGAGGCGATCTTCAGTCTGCAAGTTTTAATTCAAAGATGCAGAGACATGCACAAGGACGTCCACTTGTGCTTCATCGACTTCTCCAAGGTCAAATATGATAAACTCATGGAAATGCTCAGGAAGATGCATATTGATGGCAAGGATCTGCGCATAATAACCAGTCTCTATTGGAACCAAAGTGCTGAGATAAAGATGGGCAACTTACACAGTGGGAAGATAGATAATAAAAAGGGTGTACGACAGGGATGCGTCCTCTCGCCGCTCCTATTCAATATATACTCTGAACAATATATACTTCTTCAAAGAAGCACTGGGAGAAGTTTCGGAGGGTATCAAAGTAAACGGAGAGGTAATCAATAATATTAGATATGCTGACGACACAGTTATTATCGCAGACTGCAACGAGCTTCAAAGACTCATGCAAAGCATACACACAGCAAGTCAAGAATATGGTTTATAACTCAATACAACCAAAACTAAATGCATGCTCATCAGCAGAACACAACAACCTCCGATGCAATTGACATTAAACAACCGAAAAATAGATCAAGTGGAGACATACACATACCTTGGAACCACGGTCAACACAAAATGGGACCAGTCAACAGAAATAAGATCACGAATTGAAAAAGCGCGAAATGCGTTCAACAGTATGAAAAAGTGGTTCACAAGCAAAATCTCAATGGAACTAAAATTAAGACTGGTCAAGTGTTATGTCTTCCCGGTCTTGTTCTATAGAGCAGAGGCATGGACTACAACGGAAGCCACCCTGAAGAAACTAGAATCCTTTGAGCTGTGGATATATCGCCGTATTCTTCGGATATCCTGGACAAACCACATCACTAACGTGGAAGTAATGCAGAGAATAGGCCAAAGCAAAGAAATAATCTTCACCGCAAAGAAACGGAAGCTTGAGTACTTCGGACATGTCATGAGGCATACTAAGTACTGGCTGCTACAGTGAATAGTCCAAGGAAGAATCGGCAGAATGAGAGGACCGGGAAGAAGACGACACTCATGGATGCATAACCTGCGACAATGGTTCGGACTAACATCGACCGAACTGTTCAGAGGTGCCGTAAACAAAGTAAAAATAGCCTTGTTAATAGCCAACGTCCGAAACGGATAGGGCAAAGGAAGAAGGTATTTTTTAAGTACCTACGTTAAATATGCTTATAAAGATGCTTATGATTATATCGATATATTTGATTCAAAAACCAAGACAGAGCCTCGAAAAATATCAGTACTGAAATAATATCTCAGGCCATTATAGAGCCACAGTTTGTGGAAAATGAAATCCTGGGAAATTCCATGTCACACACAATCCACTGAAATGTGTGTTAAATTAATTCTAGAAGCAAGTGCTGCCATCTGTGTACTACAGAGAAGAGAAGGATTCATTAGGAATAATCTCAAATCATATCTTTTTATTCCTAAATTTGATACTAAGAAAGACTATCGTTCATAGTGATTTTTATGCTTCAATTTGTAAGCATAATCTTTAATTTTATATTGACTATTTTTTCTTTGTTCTTCATATTATAGACCCAGCAGCTGAAATGAATGAATAAAAAACGGTATCGTTAGCTCTATTGAATTTTATTTTTGAAAAGAAACTCACAAAATCTTAAAAATTTTCTCAAAGGTTTTTAATTAGTATCTTAGCAAAGCAGCTATCCTGTACGCTGCGTAAATGATGATGAAAAAAATTTTAAGAAAATTTGTTAAGCAAGTTTTTCATTCAAAAATGGAATCAGCAATAATTCCGTACCCCGCGAGATTGAAATTCAAAAAAATAAATTTTTTCGAATTTCGTTCGAAATACATATTTATTATTTTGGTAAATAGGAGATATTAACTTTTATTCTCCCGTAAAACAAGGACATAGGAATTGTTTATGGCATATATTTTAAACCAAACATAATATCTTATCTTGAAATTAAATTATTTTATTCAATTTGATTAAATAGTTGATTATATGAGTGATAGGATATCTGAACTTTCCAGTTATGGGTTAAGTGACTTAACTATGTGAAGTGAAACTACTTTTAAAGAAAATATTTTATTAATTTTATTTTTAAATATTTTGTATTTTTTCTTAACGTCAACCTCACAAAACTGGATATAATGGATCTATAGCAATTCCGCAAAGATTGATGCCTCTTCTCATCCTAATAAATCCTTGCTCTCCCCATTCTTGTCCCCACGAGTTTTTAACGATCCAATAATCAACTCCATTTTCATTTCCATAGCCTACTGCTAACATGCCGTGGTTTAGATCGCCGTCACCATTGGGACATCCTTGTTTATCAAAGACTCCTCCTCCGTAGAAATCAAAATCAGCATTTACCCCAACAGAAATTGGTCCAAGGGTTCCTGAAAATTACGATTTAGTTTATTATTATTGTTATTAAATATTACGAAAATTAAAATTAATCCGAATATTTTACTAATGTCCTGTTTTTTAATTGGTTAGGTAAAAATAAATTACTCAAGTATCAATGCGAAGATTTCTTGATTGACGAAACCCAAATTCAGATTTTTGCTTTAAACTGTGCCTTCTATATATTGCAAGGCAAAACAGATAATGAAAACGGTGTAAGAAAGAAATGGGAAATCTAAAAATTGCGTGCCACAACATATCCACTCATCTAAGCAAAAATCCTTGGTGAACTGGTTTCTTCCACTCAGAAGGAGTAAACCAACATAAAAGAAAAGACAGTTAAGATTTGATTCCACCTATAGTGCCTCTGTATATTCCATTATGCGTATTTCATCTTACCAGGATTCAACCATTCAACCATCTTGTTCTTATTCTGTTCTTAGGCAAGAGACAAGAACCTCTGATATTTCAAGCCAGGAGCCTCCCTACAGAAAGTTTAAGGATCACCACTAGGAAGTCTAAGATTCATTTCAGATCACACAATTAACTTACGTTAGCCAATGGCGTCTATCTCAGTTTTCTTTCTCTTAGGATTAGGTTTTTTTTTGAAGTTGTATCTCAGTTGACTTAACATAGTCTTTTGGCCTTCCTTTTTAACTCTGGGTAACTAAGTGTAAATTGCTTTGAAATTTTTAAGATTCTTTGTACAAATTTGCACCAATTCAATTTTTTTTCTGACGTAAGATTTATTTTTGGACTCAGTTTTAGCTAGTTTTGAATAACAAGTATGCAACCTAAGTATATTTCTTTAGTAATCTCACAAAACAGCTCTAGGTCCACAAAGGTTTCTGTCGAGCCTGGTTTTGCTAAGAATACTGCTTGGTTGTTCCTTTCCTTTTATTAGGGCTGGTACCTATAAAGATAACATGTTTTCTAATTTATTTCGTCAAGACGATCCCTAATAAACTTTTGAGCAAAGCTGTATTTTTTTGCGTTAAGTTGTCTGTCGAAAGATCTGGACTTTGGTCTGTTTACCCTATACTGCCAAAATGTTTTATTATATTTGAATTATATTCGAACTTATAAATTGGTCCTTCGAGCCAAAATTTTCAAAAAGAAATAACTGAAAAATTAACAACTTATTTTACTAAATTTAGCGACAAACACAAAACAAACCAACAAGAGTAAATTAACCAGAACGACAAATAAATACAATAATTTTAAATAATATTTTTAATAAATGTAATAATACTAAAGAGGAAAGCGGACATATGTCAATAAATAAATAAGGTGAAGTAATAGGGTCTAAAATAAAACAAGTTGAGCATTTCTCAGAAGAAATGAAAGAAAAAGAAGCAGAAAAAAAATTAATTGAAGGCATTGAACCGATGAACGCTGGACCTGCTGAAGAACGTTTAGGTGAAATAGAATTACTCAGGGAAAGCGCAGGAAATAAAGAGACAGAAATAATGGAAACTGATCGATCAGGGCAAGAGCTAATAGAAACACATTACGAAGCCGAAGGTTTTACAAGAGTTGTAACACTTCACAAGGCATAAATTATCATCCTATACACAACTTAATACCAGTAGTAAGAGAATCAACTTAGAGTATATAGCTACACTAGGATTGGTTAGGATGGTACTGAAATCCCATTCGTCAAGAATCCTGCAGTTATAGCCCGACAATACGGTATCAACATTACATTATCTGCAGGACAACAAAAAAATTAAGCACACATGCATTCAGTTGGAAAACTGTTTACAATTTTGCCAGATCTCTTTAGTTGACGGTGAAAAGTGACGTTGTTTGCTGGTTACTGGATAAAATTAATCTACTTGTAGTAAATTAAAATAAAAACAAATCAACACGCTCAAATAATATATAGATATTCGGAGAGATAGATTGCTAAACATAGTAATTCACGCAGAAAATATCGACCAAGGCACATCCGTTCGTACACGCTTGGAAAACTATTGCCAATCATCAGTGAATTCCGTATTTAACCACAAAACTAGTAATGATACTTATTGTTGTGTATGTAGTTATGAACTTTATCGTTATTGTGTAGAAGGTAATAAGATATTTGCGGAATTAAAAGAGAGCTAAAAACAAGGATATCAGATACTCCGTATCAAAACTTATTTAACGACCCGTATAAATAATATACGACCACCAAAGTTAGGTAACTCTTTTAAAACTGTTCCAACAGATACAACAGTGGACTAGAAAAGGCTGCCAACAAAGAAAAAAAGCTTTTTTAAATGTATGCTTACTAAGTTTCTATTTAAAATTTATTTTAAATAAAGAAATTACTCTGAAACTTACCGACAGCTTCTACTAGGGCCCATTCGTTTAATCTTTCAACGTGAACTTGACCACTGATTTTACCAACAATTCTGTTGGAATCGTATCTACAGTAACTTTGCTGGCCTTCGTATGGATAAGCGTCGGTAGCCATAATTCCATTATCGCGTATATAGTCGAAAGCAAGACCCATGCTGCCACCTTGGTCGCAGTTTCCATTTCCGTAGGATGAAGAACAATCCAACAGTTGTTGCTCACTAAGAGATACAGGGTTGTTCCTCTTAAGAGCAAATTGGCCTTCTAGCGATCCTGTCTGTGAGGTAAAAAAAGTTTTATTAAATGTTTGAAATTATATTAGAATATAGCAGTCAAACTCGAAGGTATTACTCGAATATACTTACAGCACTGAATGCCCAACAATCTCCGCAATTTCCTTGATTTTTAACTTCACGAACAGCATTTTGTTGTCTCCAGTCTATAGCATTTGGAGCACGTAAACCGCTAGGGAATCGGTAGTACGTTACGTTGGTTTCTACTGGTCTCATTGACTTTTGTAAGTTTAACATATGTTTGAATTCAGCTTGAGAAAAATCGGCAAATTGGTTTACTTTCATGTACCATGACACTTCTCCTTTAGCATACTTTTCGTTGTGGCTGTGAATTTTATACAAGTTTGTTTTAAAATGTTCAAAGCGGGTTTTTTCTTCGACAATGTTTAGGTATGCTTTATTGTGGTTTGCCTACAAAAAAGATTACTTTTAAAATACAATAATAAAAAATCGGTGACCGAGTGTCTATTAATCATGTATTATTTGAGATAACGGTGAGGGAGATAGACGATATCATTTTTGTTATAAGTTTAAGAAATAAACATTAATTTTAGACATTGTATGAATACGGATTATAAAAGGAAAAAGCCAGGTTACACAACAAGCCAGTTGTTTTGTTAAAACAACTTTTTGATATATTTGTTATTAATTCCACACTGATGGAAATATGAAATAAAGTGTATAAACCATGAATTTAATCATATCATTTGAACTCGTGATAAAAATATTTTACACCCTTTCTTCTTCTTTTTCTTCAGCCTTAAGTAATCCAACTTTGGACATAGGCCTCCCCCAAATCAATCCAGTGTCTTCTATTTTGTGCCACTTGCGCCCAGTTGTGTCCTCCAATCTTCTTAATGTCATCAGCCCATCTCATTTATGGTCTTCCGCTTCTTCTCTTTCCTTACCATGGCCTCCACTGTTTTATTTCGTGGTTCCATATCTTATCCTTCAGTCGGGCATTGTGTCCTGCGAAGCTCCATTTTAATTTGGCAGCATATTCTCGCTAACCTTATTCTTCTGGTAATTTCGGCAGTTTGATTTTCTTTGTTAATTTTCATTATCTGTCCCAGGTAGATGTATTCGCTTACTGTTTCTAAATTTATGTCGTTCAATGTTATTTCTGGAATGTTCGGTGTATTTGTCATTATTTTTGTTTTTTCCAAGTTCATCTTAAGACCTACTTTTTCCGAAGCTTGAAATAGTTGCGTCATCATGGTCTGTAGTTCTTCGAAACTTGTAGCGAATATTACAATGTGATCAGATCTCAAATGACTCAGTTTTCTTACATTAACATTTTTTCCCTTATATGCCCAGTTAATATCTTTGAACACGTCTTCAAGTCCAAGTGTGAATAGCTTTGGTGAGATAACATCTTCCTGGCGAACTCCTCTGTTGATTGGTATAGCTTTGGTTTTCGCATCAATTTATATTTTCATTGTACCTTTCTTGTAAATATTGTGTTTGAGCATTCTGTATCGGGTCTATCCTGCAGTTGTTCATAGCTCTCTCTATTGCCCAATGTTCTATGGAGTCGAATGTCTTTTCATAATCAACGAAGCCAATATATAAGTTCAAGTAATATTCATTGGCTTTCTCTATTAGAGTGAATCCTGCCTGCTCTACCGGTTGATAGCTATCGAGCTTCGACGTTAACCTGTTAGTTATTATTCTCATAAACAGTTTGTACTTTTGGGACAACAGGGAGATTGGCCTATAGTTCTTGAGATCTCCCTGTCTCTCTTTTTGAAGAGAAGTATTTGTCAAACACCACTCTTTACATTTACACCATCATTTACAGCCTTTACCATGATCAAAATGTAAATTAGGCAAAAGTTGAAGATAAAAGAGATTTGAAAATTTTATTCACTACAGACAAAAAAAATAGTATGTACCAACAAATTTATAGCACGTAAATTCTACGATACGACTACGCCAATTGATACCATATAATTAAAAGCTTGGATGGATCTGACACGTATCGCCTTGCGATGTCGCTAAATAGATTCCCGTTCATTACAAGACACATTAAGTTTGATAATAAAACTACTAGAATACAAAGGCAAGAATTCGATAAGTGATATGTAAGATTTTTAAGGAATATAATTCCAATCTTTCGAAGCACAATTCATTCTTGTAGCATATGCTTAGATAGATGACAAGCTAAAAGTCTTTTGCAGCAAATCCTCATTTAAAGTATATATCTTGAATAAACTAAATCATTACGAGATAAAAATATATGCTTTAGCAGACGCTAAGATGTATATAGACGCTAGTTATAAATTAAGAATAAATATTTATATGTGAGTAGACAGCCTGCAGGATAATTTTTTGTTGATAGTTCGAATTTGCCTCTTATACCCCGCGTTCCATTATATGGCTCTAAACCCAAATGTTGCCAGTCTCCACCACGAACGAGGTGATTTCTGGCGTCCTTATCCACATCATCCTCTCATCGCAGATGGTACACTAAAGCATGGAGATGTATGGAAAAATATGGTTGCTTAGGAGTTTCTACTTTTTGTTGACTTATTCATATTAAGAGGAGTTTACAAATCTGATAACGAAGGAATTAAGAATTTGTGAAATATAGAAAAAATGGACTCAGGGTGGCACAGTTCGCAGCAGCAAATAATTACGTAGTTGTCAGTACTAACTTTCAGAGAAAAGATATCCATAAAGGAACATGGAAAATACCAGGAAGTAACGAAGCTCATCAAATTGACCATATACTTATCTCAAAAAGATGGGCAACAGACATAACTAATGTCAGAACGTATCGCGGGGCGAAGTCTGACTCAGATCACTATCTTGTAGGGGCAAAATTACGGCAGAAAATAGCGACAGTAGCAAAAGGGAAAAATATTCAAATCAAAAAATGGAATGTCGAAGGATTTAAAAGCGCAACAAAAAGACAAGATTACATAAATGCTCTACAAATAAAACTCAACCGAACTAGAGAGGAAGATACTGCAGAGGAGGAATGGAGACAATTAAAAACAATTATAACGGAGTCAGCCGAGGAAACTGTCGGAAAAGCCAAAAGGCAAAGAAATGCGGATTGGTATGATGATGAATGCAGAACTGCAGTAGAGGAAAAAAGGCAAGCTAGGCTTAACCAACTTTAAAAAGAAATACAAGAAATAGCAGTGAGATTTATAACGAAAAAAGAATACAAGCGACCAGAATATGCAGAAGAAAGAAAAGAGAGGCTATGAAAAAACAAGTACAAGAAATCTTTAAGCATAACAACAGACGCGAAAGCAGAAAATTCTATAAATGCATAAAAGAAAGCACACAGTCATTTAGACCAAAACTAACGATATGCAAAGACAAGGACGGAGAACTACTAACAGAGAAGCAAAAAATTATAATGAGATGGAAACAATATTTCGAAGAAAATCTAAATGCAGACAACGAAAATGATCAGAACGAGACAATATATTATACGGCGGAGCTGCACATCGAAAATCCAAGTTATGAAGAAGTAGTTCAGATAATAAATAAACAAAAAAATAATAAAGCACCAGGAACGGACGGAATTTCGGCAGAATTATTAAAGCATGAAGGATCCGAACTCTGGGAAAGAATTTATTACCTAATAACATTAATATGGACGAAGGAGCAAAATGCCAGAGGAATGGACAGTTGGCCTCATACAGCCAATATATAAAAAAGAAGATAAGAGGGAATGCCAGAATTATAGGCCAATTACATTGCTAAATGTAATATACAAAATTCTTTCTGGTATAATCTACAATAGATTATTAGAATACTCCGAAAATATAATTGGTGATTATCAAAATGGATTTAGACCAAATAGAGCCACTACAGATAACATATTCATACTAAGAACGATACAAGAAAAAGCTTATGAATACGACATAGACCTATATAATATGTATATAGACTTTAAACAAGCTTTTGATAGTGTGAAAAGAGACAAAATGCTGAAAGACCTTTGTAATCTAGGTATACCTAAGAAATACATCAGCCTCATAAAAATGACATTGCAGGGTTCAAAAGCCGCAGTCAGAGCAGTCATCAGAAAAACCAATATAACCGGCCATATAAACACCAAATCAGTACAAATTACTGCATATGCAGACGATGTAGCCATCATTAGTAGGAATAAGCCACGACTAATGGAAGTGTTCAAACAAATTGATCCTGAAGCAAGAAAAAGAGGTCTCAAAATAAACGAAGCAAAAACGAAGTATATGACAGTCAAAAGAATAACTGACAATGAAAATAATATCACAATAGACAACTATACTATCGAACGAGTGGATGCCTTTACATATCTCGGCACAGAAATCAATCAGAATAACTCCGTAAGTAGCGAAATTAATGCACGTATTTCCAGCGGGAATCGTACATACTATGCTAATAAAAGATTGATGACATCGAAATTATTAGACAAAAGAACCAAAATGACTATCTACAGAACACTGATTAGATCCGTAGTAACCTATGGATGTGAAACTTGGGTAATGACGAAAAAAGATGAAGCCCAACTCAGGACATTCGAGAGAAAAATACTGAGGAAAGTATATGGCCCGTTACAAGAGGAAGATGGCACATGGAGAATCAGGAGAAACGACGAGGTTAATGAGTTAAATGAAGGTTATGACATTGTAAGATTTGTGAAAAGTCAAAGACTGTCATGGCTGGGACATGTGCAGAGACAAAACGATGCAAAAACAACAAAGAAAATGTTACAATGGAAGCCCATAGGAAGGCGAAAAAAAGGAAGGCCCAGAACGAGATGGTTGGATGACGTGGAAGACGACCTGAAAACAATGAACATAAGACAATGGAGAAGAAGGGCACAAGAGAGATCTGAATGGAAGGACATAGCCAGACAGGCAAAGACCCATCCAGGGTTATGATGCCAAAAGAAGAAGAAGAAGAAATATAGAAAAATTTAATTTTTAAAAAACAGATTTACCACAATTTCTCAAAATGTACGGTTTAATATTGCTGAATCCAGAAAAATAAATCCATATTTAAATACCCTTTCACCGATTAGAAATTGTTCTGAATTATGGTTATCCACATTACAAGGTTCATACATACCCTACGAAAATTTGACCGTCGATAAGCAGCTGTTTATTTTCCCTAATAGGTACCTATTAAAGCAATATATACCTTTAAAACCAAGGAAGTACGAGATAAAGATCTGGACAGCATGCGATAGTCAAATTTATAGACTAACAACAATTTTTTTACAAGCCTTGATCTTGCAAAAAAACTAAATAAGTAAAACTCAACATTGTTTGAAACAATTAAAAAAAAAACAAACCAAAACTCCTCAAGAATTAGTATACGCACGTAGTGAGGATGTATATTCAACAAAATTTGATTACCAATATAAAGTTATGTTAGCCTCCTACTGCTAATACACTACTGCTAATAGTGATAAAATTTTTGAAGATGGAAAACAAAAGCCGCAAATAATTCTTAATTACAATGAACCAAAGCCAGGTGTAAACACCACGAGCAAACTTGTCCGGATGTACACAGTCACCAGGCAAACAAAAAGATTTCAATTTTTTTATATGATTGGCATTAGCGCATTGAATTCTTATATTGTATGATGTCGTCTTGTAGAATTTTCGTTTCACCTGTATATCATAAAAACCGAAAAATATTCTTAATCTTTTTGCGTGTCTTAGATTGATAATGTAAACATTTTGGAAGTCTGATTGTAATAAATAAATTGCTCTTTCGTTTAACATCTAGATATTCATGCAGGAAATAAACAAGAATCTTTTCGCGTATGCTGGCAAAGAGAATGATTTTAGATAGATTACTTCACTTCTTGGGAAGCGGAAGTAGGATATTGACAGCAGTGAGAGTAGGAGGAAGTCCCGCTTAGGCTTGGCCTGCTTTTAGCTACACCAATATTATGTATGTTGAAATTAATTTTAAAACTTGTCCGAAAGTTGCAGATAACATCGGTCTTCTTTCTGATCAACTAAAGAAATATGCAGTAAAGTGCCAAATTTTTTACATATCAAGTATGCACTTTTAATTTTTCTGGTATCCCTTAATAATCTTTGTTTGTAAATATAGCCTAAAAGTTTGCATGTCAGTGCTGTGGTGATTAAACAGAGCTTTGAAGCTCTCTATCTTTTGGAAGCTTATCATCAAACGGATCCATAACGGCTGTCCAGCCGCTCATTTGTACCCCATCAATGACTTCTTTCTTATCCGATGATGAATAATTTCTGTATGAATCGCTCTCGAAGTCACTATTAAACATTTTATAACTCAAATCACTTTTACATTTTTTTAAAGCGCTTATTTGCCTTGGTTTAACCTCTTACTCGTTTCTCAACTGTTTGATTTGCCAGTACTCATAATGAAGTTTTCGTGTCAATGCTGAAACTTAATCCTTTTTAAAGGGAGTTTTAAAACCAAATTTAACTAGTAAAATACAATATCTCAAATAATTGCCTTCAGCAAAATCCACTTAGTCACTCATGGATTTTGCCTGAACAAAAATTCTTTGTTAAAGACTTGATGAATGTAGAATTCTATTGTTTTTGTTGTCAAGGATGAAAAAATACTTATTGGATATTGCTAGTACATAAACTAAACAAATTGCAATATCAATATGTTTAAGTCAAAAATAACAAAAACTGACTTAATGTATTTTGCTTGTAACTCGACGATATATTCTATTTCATACCTAGTGATTACCTACCAACAGTACCTAGTGTTTCATTTTTAGTTTTTGTTAAGCATACGATTTTTATTTTGACTAAACAGTTTTATTTCAGTTAGGTTTCCGTTTCTATTTGCATTGCCGAATATAGAAATAAATATCGTATTTTTTGAGTTATTTATTGAAACAAGTTGATATAGAAGACTTGACGAGAATGACAATACTGGATCAAGCCAAAAGCTCTTGTTTTATTTATTATTACCGCAAATTGTGAATAAAACAATAGCAAAGTTATTGTACCGTATTTCCAGTACTTTTTGAAGCATAATTGTTACTTTAAGGTAAAACTGGTTACGTGGGTGTTACGTAACGTTCAGGTAGGGTATATACAGAAAAACGTTACGGTGTGTTACATGGAGTAGGAGGTCAAAAATCTTCAAAAATAACGTTACGTAATACTCGAATGCCCCTTTATTAGTTATATCTATATTTTTCGACTTTTAAATATAATTTTTAACGTTATTTATTATATATCATTACTTACTTTGAATTTAGTCCATTCCTGTGCAATTTGTGTATCAGAAAGAGCACTGATTGTCACGATGACACACATAAAATTCAAAAGACCTTGCATGATTTTGTTCCTAAAAGTTTAAAATATTAAATTTTTATTTTGTTAAGATAAATTTTTTATTGATTAACAAAAACCAAAACCGTTTATAGGGGTATCACAAGTTTAAAAAATAGGTAAATATTAATCTGAATAATATAGTTCGGAAATTCTGAGTCCACTTTTTGTTGCTGTTTTTGTCTACTCTAATTTAGAGGAGGAGACCAGTGAGACGCAGTTCGGGTTCCAAAATGGAATGGTAACTGTTTGCTATCAACATAATAATTCAGATATGTCGTAATGTTAACATTGATCTACATTTGTGGTTTCTTGACTACGAAAAAGCTTTCGATAGAACACTCTCTTAATTTCTCATCAGGATATTCTTCTTCGATGCGGAATCCTTCGTACTTTATTGTTTCCCCGCATTATATTTTGTAGGAACGTGTTTTTTTTAGATGTCCCCGCTTTAGATGGCTAAAGTATTCCAATTTTCTCTTTTTCGTGGTAGTAATTATTTCGAACCTTTTGCTCATTTGACATATTTCTTTTTCATTTGTGACTCGTTCTTCTCTTCTTCTTGTAGTGCCTATCCGTTTCGGATGTTAGCGACTGCGACTATCATGGTAATCTGTATTTTGTAAACTGCGGCTCTGAAAAGATTTGTGGTCGTTGTGTTGAACCACGTACGGAGATTTTTCAGCCAGGAAATCTTTCGCCTTTCTGGTACTCGTCTTCTTTTTACTCTTCCTCGTAGACCCGTTCAACCGAATTTAGTTTTAATCAGGGACGTATAAACACAGATAGACTCAGTTATTTACATAAAAATGTGAAGCCAAAATTATTTGACTAGGTCACATTCTCAGCATCTTCAAATGTTGTCACATTTTTTTATTAAAATATCTTATTCAAGTATCGCTGAAAATATTACTATATTTATTTTATACTCTACAGGTGCTATCAAACCAAAATAATAATTTACTACTTATATTAATATATTTAATTGTAATTAAAACATCAAATGTGCACATAGTGTGCATATCATTTAATAATAGCGTATAACAGATATCAACCAATTATTTTATATGTAGAAGCACTGAAACCTATTTATTAATGGCAACGATGTTTACATTTCTCTGTCTTATGGCTCTACGTCAAACTTCAAATGCTGTTCCATGTCATGTCCATGTTTGTTTACTTTTTACCCAAAGTTGGGAAAAGTTACCCAAAATGAGGAAAAGTTGTTTTTCGATATTTTGGCTGTATTTTAAGTGATATTTGTAAATATTGAAATAAATAAATTATAATAATGGTGCTACAGTTTTGCATTTGCAAAAAAAAACGAAATATTTACATCCCAATGTCTCATTTAATTTGTAAGTACTGTTTGTTTACATTATTTAAGATGAGGAACTGAGGAAGCCTGTGTATTAACATTTTAAAATATGTCTTTCATAGGCGTACCATTGGGTTTATTCATATTAATTAATGTATTGAACAAGATATTAGTTCATGAAATTAGTATAGACATTTTTAAATTGTAGGTAGACCTCATCTGATTAAAAAGATCTGTTTAGTAGCTTTTTAATTTAATATTTCTCATGAATTAACAATAAATTAGTGAAATGAATAAAACTCATTTATTTTTCTATGTAGGTTTCCAAATAATATTGATTAATGATGAAACTTACTCTAAACTTCAACAGAGAAAACAGTATAAAAAAAACCTTTCAAAAGCATCCTTTTTGGTTATTTAAACTTGTAAGGAAGCTGAAAAATATTTCAGATTTTTTAATAAAACTATAAATATCTACAACAGACTAGTTAAAAACCTTATGAATATTTTGATTAATAAAACCATACAAAATGTCCCAAAATCAATCTATGAGCATTTTGGTGACCATATGTATGATGAAGATGCAATCGATGGTCACTCTATGCAACTTTTAAAATTGGTTCTTGAGAAATATTTTAAAATTGGAATTCATCATGAAACGAGGACTACTTTAGATGCTAAGACCGTGCGCATAAGAATCGTTCTTACTAAGACTGTTTTATTTCGCAATCAATAAAAATTTATTTCTATACCAATGTCTTCTATTATGTCTATTTACCATTTTTACTTTAATATTTCTGTTCGGTAAATAGCTTTCCAATAATTTATACATTTTCACGCCTACTTTTTAATAAGTAGGTATATTTGCAAATAATTTTATGTCAAATGCCAGCTTTGGAATGATCAATAAATATTTTTGTAGCAGAAACCCTTACTACGAGGAATGTATTCATATTGTATTAAAACAAATTTGTCACAATTTAAAAAAATATGTTTTAATACAATTATCAATAAATATAGGTATGTACTTAAATTTGACAAATGTATATTTTTTAATTGTTTTTTTTTTATCGTAGGATTATTTGATACCTTTTAAAAAATTAACTTGAGCTCAGCTATATTTTATTGTATTAATTTTAAAGCAAATAAAATTGTATTTTATTTTTTCTATAAAAACGCGTTTTTATACATTATTACTACTTCCAATTCTTAACGTCTGAATAATTATCCCCGCGAGTAAAAATTCAAGCACGCTTATGCTCATTGAGGAAGTATCACAGTCTATCGATACCCGTTTTACTCCCCTTTACCCCCTTGTCTAGGAATATCGAAGCTTCAAAACAGTGTGTGTTTAAGGTATCTTATTGCTGGGCCCATCTATGTTTATACGTCCATGGTTTTAATATTCGTCGATAGCACCACATCTCTAAACTCTCAATGCTTTTTATATTGTTATGATTAAAAGGCCATGCCTCCACGTTATAAAATAAGTTACTAAACACGTATGATCTTAAAATTCTTATTGGTAGAGGGAAACTGATAGCAGAATTACCAGTTCCTTAACTTTTATAAAAACGGACCTAGCAATTTCAATACGTCTTTAATCTCGATATTTTGATGAATTGGATTTTTACTACAAATCATCATCATCATTTTGGCTTTAAAAACCAAGCGTGAGTCCTAGCCTCCTCAAGAAATTCTCTCCAGTCGTCTCTACCCATCGCCTTTCTCCGCCAAGCATGTATTTCCATATTTCTCATGTCTTCATCGATGTTATCAAGGAATCTTATTCTAGGACTCCCTCTTCTTGTCTGACCAATGGGTGTGTCAAGGAGCGTATTTTTAGCTGGGTCATTTTGTTTTATCTGCATTACATGCCCTATCCAGTTGTATCGTCTTCTCCACACATTGTCATTCAGTGCTTCCTATATTCGCCTTAGTACTTTTTTTTTTCGAAACATCCTACCATGTTTTCATTATTTTTTGTTAGAGTCCAGGTCTCTAAACCATATGATAGGACTAGGCGTATTATTATGTTGTAGAGTTTTATTTTTTATTTCTCGATATAATTGTCGATCTAAGAAGGAGCTTGAGCCAAAAATAGCATCTGTTTGAATGCCTAGAACTTGCAATTATTGAACCGGTGGTTGTAATTTGTGACATACCTATTGCTTTTTCAAGATACAAATTCAATAGTATACAGAATATATTGTCTTCCTGGCGCAGCCTGTTATTTGTTTTAAAATGTTTAAACTGTTCCCCCTGGATCCGTACTCTACATTCAAGTTTTTCAAGAGTTAGTATTGTTAAATTTACCAACTGATTTGGTATTTTGTTTTTTTGATAATCTGTATACTGTAGTTATTGCAGTATACTATGATTATTCTCTAGTAAAAGTGGAAGCTCTACCAATGTTCTTTGGCTATTATTCCTTCATTTGCTCTTGATAAAACTTCCTGACAAATTAGTTTACTATAGACGATAATCTTCCCGTGTTACTCTTATGACGTCTAAATCAATGTAAATCTACATTATATTATTACTTAAATTAAGTAAAATAAAATAAAATACATAGAAACTAAAAGAAAAAGTGAAATAATGTAAAAGCAATATCAACTACAGCATCTAAATAATGAAAACTATTGACAGAATATAGAAAAGCTAGAATGGATTCATGTTTCTAATCTTATGTACCTCTTTAACGATCTCCTGAGTATTGTGCATTCTACATTAATTTTAAAAGAATCGTAACGACCTAGTAGTAACTATCTATTTTTATTTGTTTCTATATTTGACTACCCATCCAACATATTTATCATAAACTAATACTGATATTGCCAAAAATGTAATTAAATTAAAAATATAACCTAAATTCTTACCTTTATCCAATATCACATTAATATAGTTTTGTTGATTTCGATATTTATATATTATTTTCATATCTGATCATTTCAATAGTTATCAGATTCTTAATGAGTTATTTTAAATAAGTACAATTAAAACCCATAATTTGTGATAATGAATAAAAACAAACATATCGGATGTACGTTTTAGGAACAGCTGCTCGGAAATTTATCTGATTTTCAAGTATGATCTAGTTACCATGGAAGTTTGATTGACTGATTTGATTGTTTTAATAAACAACCAAATATTTTAATATCTAAGTTTATAAGCTGAAACAGTAAGGCCATTATGGTATTTTCGCCATGTTCTTTTTATAATACAGCTGTGAGATTATTTATTCCGGGTGATTAACTTCTTGCTAATTTTCTAACTGCGTCTTAAACTCCAAGAATCGGTATTGGTTTTTCTACTCTCTCTACTGTTTTGCTTATCTGATCTCTTTTATCTTCCTGGTTTTCTTCTTCTTCCTCTATATTATTTGCCAGGTTAAAATATTCCACCCAGCGCTTCAATACTTCTTTCCTTGTTGTTAAAATGTTACCATTCCGACTTCTGCATTGGTGTGTAGTTGCCTAGAATTCTTTTGTGTTAAAGTTCTGTTATTAAATGCTCTAAATTTTTTACCTCTGTTAAGGAAGTCTTTATATTTAAGTTCATTATTTAGGCGTTTTCTTTTTTTTTTTTCTTTTCTTTATCATCTTTCTTTACCTTTCCGCTATCTGGGAATTATGTACAGTTATTCTAGTTCTACAGGTAAACATTTTTCTGTAGGCTTTATATTTTATTTTGCTCCATTCTTGCTTCTTCTTCTTAACATGCCATACACCAAAGTACGTAGGCGACTATCTCATTACTAGAATTCTGTTCTTGGCGGCGTGACACAGCTCGCCTGTATTGTGTATTCCTGTCCATTCTTTAATATTCCTTAACCAGGATAATTGTTTGCGGCCGGCTCCTCTCCTACCTTCGATCTTCCCTTCCATTCTTGCATTCATCGTCAAATCAATAATTTTTACAGACACAAGTTTCTTTTTCTATTTAAACTTTTGCTGCTGCTTTAATATCTTTAATATCCTTTATTCTGTTCCGATTATATAAAATTTACCCATATTAAGTTAAAGATTTTTTGGAATATTATATGAATATTATTAAAAGTACGTATTTATATCGTGTTTATCCAAACGCACCAGTATAAGTATGATATGTAAATGTTATTATTAGTTGACACCTGCAAAATCTTGTACTACAATGATAATAAAATATGTTCCACTTAAAAAAGAAGCTCCCAAAAATCAGTTTTTAGATGTAAGTTTTTAGTTAAATTAGAAACGGGGATTGTGCTTACTGCTGTATTTGGCAATTTAAATTGTTCATACGTATGAATATATTATATAAATATACTTGGTATATTTTTTTCTTTCTGTATACGTTCTTTTTGTTCTTTTTGTATACGTTTTCGTAAATTCTGCCTTCTGCTAGTAAAGGCTAATATCCCTAAAACACGAAATCTTGAATATATTAGATCGTCATTTGGTTTTATTTTTCTTTGCACAAATCAAATGCGAAATGTGCATAAATATACAATTCTAATAATTGTATTACAGCAAAAGGTGACAAAATCCACATTTTTGATAAATCTTTTTGTGCAGTTAGTGAAAATCCAGTGTAGTAGGCTGTATTTCTTTGTTTCGTTAGGACCTCTGTAATGTAGCTTGTAGCTTTATCTTAATATTAGTGTTTGTTGTAAATATTAAATGCGTAATAGCAGTTGTAACTAATAAAGAGATACAGGTTTCGGGGATTTTCTTATATTGAAAAACGATTTTCGACGTCTTTCTCTTAGAGCGGCTAAGCTAAAGAAACGGCTCTAATTATGCTAAATGAGACCAATTGTGTCGCAAATTCCTCGGCAGAATATAGTAGGATCTGGTTACTCATATCAAAAGAGGAAGTTATTAAAAAAAATACTAATTTTAGCAAGTCATTAACATATAGAGGATACATTATTTATGTTTTTTAAATAACAAACATATAAAATCAAAATTTGGTGTTTATTGAAAGTAAACTAAATGCACGACCAAATACTTACCATGTCGGGATAGTATTATGAGGTTTTTTTCCTGGTTTTTCCCTCATAATTTACTATGGAATCACTAACAGGAGATTTTTACTGCCATGATGGCATGTGTTTGTCTTTTTAAAGACGAATTACATGCTATGATTTTTTCTGACGGATATTCTCAAGTTACAGTTGATTTCATGTAATCGAATGAACTATCTTACAAGTAAAGTCGTCCCAGGAACGCAACTCAACAATATTGGCAATATCATTTTAAAGTCGTCTACTTTAAAATGTATAATGTATGTCTAAATTGTCAATATAAACGAGTTAGATAAAATTAAATTATTAGAAGAATTTTTTACCAAGTAACAAAAAAACAAAGTTTGTTTAATTTACTAATATTTGTATTTTGAGAACAATTTCCGAAGTGGAAATTGAAACGTCAATAAACGTACTTCACCCTTTATTTGTGGCTAATTCCCATTTAAATAGTAATTAATTTAACTATCTTGGTAAATTCTTTACATTTAATTTGGAGACTTGCAAATTTAAGAACTTTTTAAACTGCATAAGAAATGTTCTATTGTCAAAAAATTACTTTTTACTATTTTAAGATTATTTAAAACCAAAACAAAGCAAAATTAGCTGTACGTCTACACGAATTTTTCATCAGCTACTTCTTATATTCCTTTTAAAACCTTCAAATATCTGTATAAGATTTTTACGTAAAACCAATGATTTTTTCACAGATAAAACGGTGTAATATCTTGATTTATTGTGAAGAACTGTTTCAAAACTGAATCAGTTTCAACTGATTCCTTAATTATACAATACGTGTGTTATTGGTTTACTAAACTGCGATTTTCATAAGCACATAACAATGCATACCTACTACTGTTTCCTTTAATTACCGGTGTCAGATAATGCCTGTTAATTTAATAACGGCTTACAGAGTTCTGGGTCTACTTGTTTGACGAGAGAGCTTGTTTACTGTTGCCGGGAGAACAAATTACTTCCAAAATAAACTAATGCGATTTATAGCCAGAAAGCTTTTCTCAGGATTATCTTTGTCGGAAACATCAAAGGACGATTAACTTCATTAATTTACCATATCGTAGAAGGCAGTAAGGTATTTCAAAAACGATGAGCTTCATTCGTAGGCTGTGTGCTAAATATTATTAAAAGGAAATTTTATGATGCTTACTTACATCGTGTAAGGTTCGTTGCTTTCTAATCTTCAATGATATACCTTTCACATTATCACACTTTATGCTATACTTAGATTATACTAGGTGAACTCAAAATTACTTAACCTCTGTTAATCTAATTTTTTTTTGAATATTTAGGTTATGCTTATGTAAAAGGCTCCAAAAAATATAATTAACGCAATAAATAGTACATATTTTAGAAGTAAATATTATAGCATCTTTTTTCTCAGCCAGAAATATCTTCAGAAGACACCGTTTCACCTATGCGGGACGGTCTTACCAACTATTTACCTAGGGTAACTCGCGAGAGATGGCTCACATTATTTTGACAGTCTAAGTCTTAGCACAAAAAAGTCTATACTCTGAAACATTTATATATTTATATTAAAATACTACAGTGATTATAACTGATAATTTGGAAGAACAGCAGTTATTACTTGATAGGGTGAATAGCATAGGTAAAAAATATGGCCTCAAAATCAACATTTTGAAAACGAAATATATGGTCATTAGCAGAAACCCTCCAGAAAACCCGATAATATGCATACGTGACGATCGCATAAAACGCGTGAAAACTTTTAAATACCTTGGCACCACAATCAATGACCAATCGGATCCACAACAAGAGATAAAAACCCGAATACAAATGGCAAGACAAGCTTTTGTGAAATTCAGACCGCTCCTATGTAATCAAAACCTAAATTTCGAAATACGCTACAGAATGGTCAAGTGCTACATATGGTCCATCTTGCTTTATGGCATGGAAACGTGGACTTTGAAAAAAACATCTATCAACAAACTTGAAGCATTTGAAATGTGGTCATTGAGAAGAATGATGCGCATACCTTGGGTGGATAGAGTTCGAAACGATGACGTCCTTAAGAGAGCCGGCGTGGAAAGAGAACTCTTTGAATTAATTAAAAAACGCAAGATTGGTTACCTTGGGCACATATTAAGAGGAGCAAAATATGAAATACCACAGTTAATCCTACAAGGGAAGATCGAAGGTAGGAGAGGAACCGGCCGCAAACAATTATCCTGGTTAAGGAATATTAAAGAATTGACAGGAATACACAATACAGGCGAGCTGTGTCACGCCGCCAAGAACAGAATTTTAGTAATGAGATAGTCGCCTACGCACTTTGGTGTATGGCATGTTAAGAAGAAGAGGAAGATTAAAATACCTTATATTTGTAAGCCAAATACTTACAGACAACAGTAAACATCAAACTACAAAAATCTGTAAAAGGTCAACTCGCCCGATGTTAATGAAATGCAGTTAATGAAACCAAGAATTGCAATGCAAGCGCTGTACCCAGTATCTTTGTTTCGATGTGGTTGAATAGATTTCCATAAAGTCGGCACAGTCTTAATTTGTTTCATCTTATATATCATCACTGAAGTCTTTAGTAATTTCCATATAATCGTTAAAGTTTACGAAGAAGATAACTCACATAACATCTTCTTGGGGTTCTTGGGTTTCTTAACTTTTTTCCAGATGACCTTTTTTCTTTTTAGCATGATTTTCTTTCCTTTCAATATCTTAATCTTTGCGTCAGGCCAAATTCACTGAGCTAGTAAGTACTGCAGGATTTTACATGGGAGTGATTTTTCCTTTAGATGTCAACTTATTATCAGGTATAGATTAGTTTTAATGATAACGTGTGGGACGGCGTCGAACTGCTTGTAGGTGGTAGGTTTAGACGTGGGAGATCATCTATTTAAGTAATTTGTGTTGTTGAACTCTGAAGAAAGGCGTACTCTGGTATTGCGTTCGGATCAACACCACATGCGCAAAAACCAGATACGGCATTTTGTACTAAGGCAGCTGTTTCCAAGCCTCTTTAATAATTTGGAGAACTACAAGAGGTTAATCTTCGTTAAAGGATTCCACAAATGAATTGCAAGCATTGTTACAATGTGACTTCAGCGACTTAAAAAATGAACGATTTAATGGTTACAAGAACTGTGTTGTGTGGCTCTGTAAACACAGTAGAATGATCTTATTTTTTCATCTACATACTCTAACATTTAATCATAGTTGCAATTACATGCATAACCATCCAAAACCAGTAGGACTTTTCCTAGAGGCTTTCTAGATGTAATGTGTTAATCAAACAGTAAATATATCTTTTTATTCATGTAAACTTTTGAACCTGGTCTTATGTTTGCCTTTAAATATGTAGGTACTGGAAGGAAGTTACCATCAGCATTGCAGCAGGTGATACACATAATTGTTTTCTTCTTCTCCAAAGGTGTTACTGATGCTACATTTTTATATCTCCTTTGTGCTACAACAAATGAAGGTTTATTATTCAGTTGAAGTCCTGTTTTGTGCATGTTAAATAAAGTCCCGGGCTTTTCCATTAACTTATTTTCTAGAATAACTTTTTCATACAGGACAAAGTAATCACTTACATCTTTTTTGTTCATGCCTTTACTTCATGCTAAGGATACGACTTCCGATTTTCTTATACTCAAGTCAGAGTTTCTTCTTAAGAACGATTGTAACCAGTCAAAACCTGGTAGTTTTTTTTTTCTTGTTGAAAGTAGATTTATTATTTAACTCTTTCGCTAATCTGAAAGCCATTTTTTTAAGCCCAGCTCTTGTACGTGTAAAACCAGCTATCTGCAACTTTAGGATAAGTTTTTTATTTTATTTTCATTTTCGTTGCCGAGGACATTACTTGCTTCTAATGAACATTCATCATCATCCAGCCTCAAGAGTCCACTGCTGAACATAGGCTCATGTTTCCTCATGTTTCCAACCCCGTCTATCTTGCGCCGCTCTCATCCAGTTTTTATTGAGTCTTCTTAAATCGTCAGTCCATCTTGTAGGTGGTCGACCGACGCTTCTCTTGTCTTCCCTTGGCCTCCATTTCAATAACCTCTTTGTCCATCGCCCATCTGTCATTCTGGCTATGTGTCCTGCCCATCTCCATTTTAGTCTGGCTATTTTCTTGATGATGTCAGTCACTCCGGTTCTTCTCCTGATGTCTTCGCTGGTTATTCTGTCTCGCAGAGTTATTCCTAAAATGGACCGCTTCATTCTTCTCTGCGTGACTCTCAGTTTGGTAGCTGCTGCTTTTGTTAAGGTAAGTGTTTCTGCTCCGTACGTCAAGACTGGGAGGACGCACTGATAGGACGCACTAATGAACATTACTTGCTACTAATTCACTTTTTCTAAAATTGTTACTTTTCATTCTTCTTCTTAATGTAGGTGCTGGTACTTTAAATTCCTGGCGGCAGCATTGACTTCCATTTCTTCATGTCTTACGGCATGTATGACTGATTCGAGTTGACTTTTAATCCATTCACCACGTTGGCATGGTTTTTTCTTTTATATTTCGTTTAAATTATGCGTATCGTGAAAATCAAAAAGATAACATACTTAGGGCATGGGATGCACAATGAGAAGTATCAACTAATTCAACTAATTTTACAAGACAAGATAGAAGGCAAAAGATCTCAAGGGCGCAGAAGGACATTGTGGTTAACTGTAATAACTTTGGTATTGTTTATGCTACATGCTTATGTGTATGTTTTCACCAGCTTTTGATTGTAACACAATGTAAACCGCTGATCTGTCACCTAACTAAAACAGTAGGTCAGATATATACTCCTAAAAGCTAGCCAAATGTCTCAAAATGAAATAGCAGCAATAGTAGAAGTAAAAAAAAGTTCTATAAGAAATATAAAACAAAAAATTGCGCCTGGAGTCAGTTTGGATCCAAAGCGAAAGGGTCACAGCGGAAGGGATCATGTGACTACTCCTAGGACTGGTCGCAAAATATGTATGGTCGTTAAAATAGTCGTAAAATGGTTTAATATCAGCAAAAGACTTAAATTACGAAGCTGTTTGCCACTGAAACTGTTTAAAATCCATCTAGAAAAAGCTTTAGAAATTTGGACACAGGAACATAAAAATATGACTTACATGTTAAGCTAAGCAAGGACAGACTTTTCAAGGCAAGGGCCAATTTTCCACGCAAACATAAATAATTACTATTTAAATGGGAATAAGACACAATTAAAGATTGAACTACGTTTATTTACGTTTCAATTTCGACTTTCAACTTTCGACTTTCGACTTTCGACTTTCGACTTTCGAAATCTTTCTCAAAATACAAACATTAGTAAATTAAACAAATTTTGTTAAAAAAAAAATCCGAAGTGGAAAAAGAAACGTCAATAAACGTACTTTAACCTTTAATTGTGGTTTATTCCCATTTAAATAGTTTTAAATTTTATTTAAGATTTTAAGATGTTTTGACATCATACAAAGACCTTAAATTTTTAAAATCTTTTAGTTCCATAGTATGTACGGTATATTTCATTGTTGTTTGTCTGACTAATAATTGCTGTCAGTCCCAGGGCGTGTAAATAGAAATGTTTTTCCCTTTCGCTCTATCAGCGCATGGACAGTGTCCGCCTCCCTGTGGGTATTACTATTTAGTAGAAACTTCTGGATGATAATTTTTACTTTTTTAAACAAGTATTAATGCTAACATTTTTATTCTGGCCGTAACATTTGTAAGACCGTAGTATGATTTCTTCTATGTTACTGTCAGGAATTATGGTATCTGCCCATTTTAGTAATGCAGATCTTATTTCATTTCCAATACGAATAGTTTATCAGAACTTTTGTCTATATCAGACTAATCTTCGTTATCAAAAGTCAAGGTATCTCTAATAATATGCTCTTCATTTAAAACATCATTGCTTGGTGTATTATTTGATTCTGAAATTAAACAAGGCGTATAATATTGGTTGTAAAAGATTTAATAATATTGCTAGTCTAAAGTTGGTATCAAATCACTACATTACCCTTTTGAGGTTATGTTTTTTTAATAATTTAAAAATAATGAGCAAAAAGGTAGCTTACCTGTAAATGCAGTAGAAGAATTAGCAGAACTTTTTAGTAGGTACTTCAAGAATCTTTCTCCTACTAGAATTATGGTTCATTGTTCTTATTATTAGCAACAAACCACTGTAAACACACCATAAATGGCAAAAGTATTATTATTAGATCACTAACAGTCTACCTCTCATCATAGAGATATGCGCGGCGGTAATTCACATGCGTAGAGGGACAAAACATTAAGTCCACATGGTGTTTTATCCCTTTAAGTAAAAAAATTGACTTAGTGTTCTTTTAAAGGTCACTTTCTTTATCAGCAAATGGTTTAGGACCTAGTGCTCTATTCCTTTAAATAAAGTTTAAAAAGTTAATTCTTAGTCTGTAAAAGTGTCAAAATTGAAAAATGGACATAGTGTTGTATCCCTCCGAGGTACAGATATGAAAACCTGTGGTTTGACAATTTTATGTGAATATGGTGTTAAATTGTTTGGAACTGTAATAAAAATCTTCTCAGAATTGTTTTTAGATGTATTTAGACACCCAGGAACAAAACACCACTTATTTGGCTTCATTATCAGTGATTAAATACTTAAAAAACTGGTCACACTTCGTAAATACGTATACACAACAAGTTGTCGATACGACTGCTGATATCACACACCGTAGCCTTGCTGCGAGGAGCCGTTTTTCTAGCCTCCATCAGAATTGAAATTAAGAATTGATTTATCTTAAGAAATATATATTTTTAAACAATTTTATGTTTGCTATGTTTTTATATATGTTATAACCTATTGAATTTAACAATATTTAAAAATTAGTGAACATCCCTATTTAAACTAATATTCTGATTTGTCTTGGTTATATTTATATAGTTACCTTTGTTAGTTTGCGAATATTTGTTATTATTTTCTGGATCTAACAACTTTTCGATCAAAATTTATAATTGCAAACTACCCATAATATAAAAATCCATTTCCAGACAAAACTAGCTAACTGTACGAAATAACCCTTTTTGTATATAAATTTACTGGCATATGTGAGTAGTGGCGTCCAAATAAGACGAAGTTCAGTTGACAGGATTTAATTCTGAAATCGGTCTCCCGGTGGATTTCATCCGTGAAAGTCCCTTAATCCGGAACACTCGGCGTATACAGTAGTTGATTTTGACCAGGAACATTCGCTGAAACTGAAGTGGTTTTCTGCTCTCTACCGTTCAGTCCTTTCAAAGCCTAACATCTTATAAATAATGTGCTTTAAGCCGATTTCTACGCACAAATGGTTAGCTTGCGCTTATTTGCCATATCGACATGTATCAAGTAAGATCTCAAAGGATTTATTTAGGATTTATTTGAAAGCAATGGTTTCAAGAGTCAAATGTTGTTTGTTTGTGCCATTAATAAATTAAATTTTAAAATGAAGAGTACTAACAAGAAAAAATAAAAGTTTTAGAATAATTTTAAAAGAAAGCTTGTAAAAAATAAAGTTATAACCTTGTTTAATCATCCCACGGAAAAAATAAATTCAAATCAAAGAGAGAGTCGATATATGTTACTATTTTTTAGGGTGTTTTTGATAGGAATCAATGAATGAGCATATGAGATCACACTACTCCTCCATCAGTTCGATTCACACGCGAATTTCAATTAAAAGTCGCCTATTTACAAAAAATGTTCGACCAAAGTGGAGTTCGAACCACGAACCTGCTAAATTACTTACAACTAAGTAAGTTCGTTAGCCCTTTGAGCTGTAGAGCCGTCATAGAGTGTTGATTATGCTCATACACAGAGTAGAAAAGAAATAAAGAAGTACTTACATGTAGTGTACCAAAAGCGCAATACAATGTTTAACTAAATTCCATATTTAAAAATTAGTATTTTTACAAATAGTAGAAATGGTGCAAGAAGTACAAGAAGTGTGAGTTCCAGGTGAGTGACACTCCATCCGGATTTCGAAACGGATTGGGAACACGAGAGGCTCTTTTTGCTTTAGATGTGTTAACGCAACTATGCAGAGGCATGAATTGTAGATGTATTTGCATGTTTTATGTACTATCGAAAAGCATTTGACTGCGTTAACCATCAAAAGATGATCGAAATTCTGAGAACAACTGGAGTTGACGAACAAGACTTGCGAATTATCTCAGAACTATACTGGCACGAAACGGTAACTATTGAAATAGAGTATACAACATCCGAAGACATACAAATCCGACGAGAAGTGAGACAGGGTTGCGTCTTATCACCGCTACTGTTTAATTTGTATTCGGAATCTATATTCAGAGAAGCATTAGACGAGGTCCAAGGTGGAATTAAGATTAACGGAATCAGCATAGATAACATCAGATATGCTGATGATACCGTCTTAATAGCAAGCAACGCACAAGAACTACAAAATATAATAAATGCGGTAGTTCACCACAGCGAAATGTTTGGTTTACATCTAAACGTTTCCAAAACTAAAACTTTACTATTTTCAGACACCAATAAACGTACAGGTGTATGCCAAGGGTCAAATAATAGAACAGGTAAATTGCATAAAATATTTGGGAGCAAATATCAATAGTCAGTGTAATCAAAAAAAAAAAAAATCCTATCAAGAATCGAACAAGCAAGGAAAACATTCTTGAGCATGAAAACATTTTTTACAAGATCAAACCTTAGTCTACAGCTTAGAATAAGAAATGATCAGATGTTACGTTTTTTCTGTCTTACTGTATGACTGTGAAAGTTGGACAATGGACTCTGAAATAGCAAAAAGAATATATGCCTTTGAGATGTATATATACAGACGAATGTTGAGAATTTCATGTGTACAAAGAGTTACTAATGTTGAGGTACTTCGTCGCATGTGTAAACACAAAGAATTACTAAGAATAATCAAAGAGAGGAAAATGCGATACTTGGGTCATGTGTTGAGAGGCGAAAGATATGAATTACTTCAAGTTATACTGGAAGGAAAAGTACAGGGCAGAAGATCAGTAGGGAGAAGCCAGAACTCGTGGCTGAAAGATCTGAGGAGATGGTTCGACCGCTCATCCGCAGAAATCTTTCGCGCAGCAGTTTCCAAAACTACAATTGCCATTTGGATCGCCAACCTTCGAAAGAAGACGGCGCCATGAGAAGAAGATGAAATGTTGCACGTTACATGGTCAGGCCATGGAGTTGGGGTGTCTACAGTGTAACAAAATGGAACGGCAGCCGGATCTGTAGACTAGCGCGAAGCTTCATATTATGTTTTTTTGTATTTTTTAAATTTAAATAATATTTTTAAAATTAAATAAAGTAATTTTATTATTTACTTTTTTTATAGTATAAACAAATTCAAAAAATTATTACGTTTGCTCCTAACGCCAGCTGTTAACGTATTAACAAAGCATACGTTGTTTACTTATGACAAACCTGTCAAATTCAGACCAAATATTTATGATAAAATGTAAATAAACTATTGTTTAAAAATAATAATTGTATTTATATGAAATTATTTTAAAACAAAAATTTATAATAATTTAATTAATGTTGTTATTAATCGGCTGACATTTATGTCGTTTAGTAAATTTTGACAATCGTTACGAATCGAATCTTTTAGTGACTATTTTACTCATCTTAAAATTTTCACATAATCTGACCAATCACAAACCAAAAACAGCTTGTGTTATTGCGAAAACACCAACTGTCTTTCAATTCTGATTGGTCTATCAGCTTCGTGTTTTCAACGACGTAACCATACCGTTTCCCAAAAAAATTATTGTAGCTGTATACGTCAAAATGAGTCGTTTCGGTGGTACTTCAAACGAAGTTATAAACCTAAACATTGAAGAAAATATAGCGAGTAACACAAGAAAATCTAAATCTTATATATGGAGACAATTTATGATGTTCTGTGTGGATCGCAACTACAAATTAGATGCAGAAAATAACAACTAAAGACTAGCATTCATTCTAAAAGACTGAAAAAAAGACAAAAAAGCAGTTAGTCAGTTACTACAATCTGGCGTTAGTGAACAACAAGCTATGAAAATTACTGGACATGGAAGTTCGAACTCGATGAAACCGTATTTACATCTTAGTGCCGAACATCATCAGAACATAGTGAATACTTTTAGGAATACTCCAAGTACATCAAGTAATAATAGCAAATTGTATCCACCTAATAACGGTCATACTATTCAAAATTTTTACAATTGCACCGTTTATAATAATTATAGTCGAGAATAATGTATTTTTTTCGTTTACAAATTATTTATTGTTATAGGTAAAAAATAATTATAACAAATTATTTATAGTTATAATAAATATTTCATGATTATGACTAATTGTGAATTATTCAAAAAATGGGTAGATTTGAGTTACCTAGATTAAATGTATTATTATTAAATTCCTTCCTCTCATTCTACTGAATTTTTGACCTATCACTTTGTTCATGGAATAGTGTAATAAAATACTATTCCAAAGCTCAACTGAGTTTCTTAAAGAAAACACCACTCGTCCTACGGACTCGTAGTGTTTTCAAGCAACTCAGTTTCGTTTATAAGTAAATCGACAGACTTATCGCGAAAATTGAATCACTAGTGGTATTACTATTGACAAGATATTTTTTTAATTTTTTACTTTTCATTTAATGTCTATATTTTGTTAGCTACTTTTCAAGCAGATTGTTTTGTAAACCTGCTTAGAGGAAGTATATGATGACTAGAAACGAATTGATCAAAAGTAGAGAATCGATGTCAAAAACCGCTAGTCTATGACGCTACCCATGACTATGCCATATTGTGGCGCTAGTTCCGTGACGTTCGCCTCAGTATTTTACTGTAGACAAAAAAAGTAATACAATGCCAGTATAGAAGCTTCACTTCCAAAAAAACTGCGGATAATTTAAATTTAGTCGTGGATCATGTGATCATCACATCAGTAGTAGAAGCTTAAACTACTCGAATTGACACTAAGTGTTTTTTTTTCGAAGAGTTTGGGATGCAATCTAAAAGTGTTCGTCTTTCAAATATATTTATAAGACGCAAGCTAAAACCTTATACAAAGTTGAAGAAAAAAATTGTATATGTCTATTGCGCTTTTATTGTTTCATTATGCTTCAGTATTGTATTTTTCTATACTTTTCTTGTGTTTAATTTTTGTTTATTTATGAGTTTTTTTTTAAGAAATCCAGCTAAATGTCTTAAAAAAACTTAAAGCTTTCGCTTTTGTACAAATAAAATATATCAGTAAGTTGTGTATGCAGAACTCGAGTACTGTCTGTCATGCTAACGACAAATACTAATCTACCCATTATTATTAAATAAATTTTCTGCTATATAAACTTTATTGAGTTTTGCTGAGAAGAGCAAAAGAGATGATATGCGTTTTGTAGTGTATCTAAATTTACAGAGGCTGGTAGTATACGCAAAGTTAAATTCTCTTTCAAATTAACATCCAATTAAAATGTATGCACAAGAAACGCTGCGTCATCCAATTATTCGGTTTATGAGAGTGGCGATCATGCTGATGTGGTTTACTCTAAAGTTAAATAAACATTTTCATAATATATTTTTTGTGTGTACAGTGCTGTTTCTGGTAGTATTTGAAGTTTTTATTTGTATTTTGATGTGTTTGTCTATAATTTACTAGACACATTACAGGGGCTAATTTATAACAAAGAAACTCACTTTATCTATTAATCAATGCTTAATTGATGCGATTTACCTGAGTGTTACATTTAATAATTATATAGTAAAATTAATTATTTTGGATAATTTGAACAACTATATTTGCAACGACGGTTTGCATAGAATAATGTCGCGTATAGTCTGTCCCAAACCCTTCTTTCAGTGCGTCACTAATTTTGACGCCATATAGGATTTTAAGAATGTCGAGAATTATTGCATGACATTTTAGTTAAATCTGACAGTTGCAAGATTGTAATCGGCTAAATGTGAAAAGATTATTTTTTTAAAATGTGAAGTAAAAACTTTAAGAATTCAAATTTTTTTTTACTTTACATATTAGAGGTCCCGTCCTGTATAAAAATTTTTATTGCGCATTATATTGGAACGGCATTTTGTCATAATTGCTATTCTATACATTCCAAAGAAAGTGCTTAATTATAAATTAATTATTATAAACACTATGAAATTGGAATGTTTGTTTATTTAAAATAATGCTTCCTCCTATAGAATCTTTTAAGAGTTGACTGCGAGATAAAAAAATTTACTGGCAATTGCAAGGCATCAAAGCAAACATTCCTGTGATAAAATACATCGATTGAAATCAGTCATATTCGGATAAGTAATTTTCGGAAAGTTTCTGTGGCAGCCATTAGTTTAATTTTGTGAAGATTTATCATAAAATAGTGAAAATAGTTTAAATAGTGAGTTATTCTAATGTAAGTTTATGTAAATAGTTTAAATAGTGAAGCAGTCGATTTTTGAGTTAATCTACCAGTTTCGGTATGCAGATAATATAGTGTTAATGGAGTTTAGTTAAAAAACAAGATACCGAATGTAAGTTTACCTTCTTTTTTTATGAATAACAAAAATGAATATTATATTTCAAACAATCCACAATCCGATTCAAAACCTAATTCATTAAAATCAATGATTACAGGGGATATGTGGCTGGCATCAATTATATCTTATATTTTAATAAAATGTGGTTCTAAAAAGAACCGTTTTAATACATATGAATATCTTCTTATTGAAAATAATTTAATAATTTTAATATTAGGCTTTGTTCTTTCTCGGTATATCTCGGCATATTTAAAATATTTTTATGACAATAAATACAAAATTAAATTTTCACTGTAAAATGTCTGAAAATACTAACCTGGAATGACAATTATCATTTTATCAGTTGACATTATCATAGTACTGTCACTATTGAGACCATCTGCGTCAAATTATATTTATGCGCATCATTGATTGGATATCTATTTAGCGCATTCTAAACTCCAACCAATTATATATCCGTAAGTAGAATTCGCTTTAATATGCAAATACCCGTGAACGATACATAATTTTCTAAGTTCTATGTATAATAATCACAGACTTACGTTTTTTTCTGTCACTTCTAGCTTAATGCGTTAGAGAGAATTCGATCAACTATGACGCACTGAAAGAAGGGTTTGGGATGAACTGTATATCAGATATAAGTAGAGAACACGGACTTGATCTTAATACAAAGAAAACAAAGTACATGGTAGTCAGTAAGCGCGAAATATTAAATACACAGCTTTTGGTTAACCAACATCCAATTGACAGAGTGGACAGCTACACATACCTTGGTACCAACATTAACAGCCAATGGGATCACTCCAGTGAAATAAAACAACGCATAGGGAACGCGAAATCGGCGTTCATAATGATGAAGTCTCTTTTCAGAAGTCACGATTTACCACTTGCTACCAAAATCTCTCCCATTAGATGCTATGTATTTTCTACGTTATTATACGGAGTAGAGGCCTGGACATTTTCCGAAGCTTCTTTAAGAAAACTCGAGGCATTCGAGATGTGGGTTACAGACGTATTTTAAGAATTTCATGGGTGGATCGTGTGACTAATGTTGAGGTCCTACGTAGAATAGGCAAGGAATGCGAGATTATTAACACCATCAAAGAGCGCAAACTAGAATATCTTGGCCATGTTATGAGGAACGAACAGAGATACGGCTTGTTGCAACTCATTCTTCAGGGCAAGGTATTTGGAAAGAAAGGACCAGGGAGAAGAAGAATATCTTGGCTTTAAAACCTGAGAAAGTGGTTTAATACATCGACAACCGGACTATTCAGAATAGCAGCAAGCAAAGTTAGGATAGCCATGTTATCGCCAACATCCGGAACGGATAAACATCGTAAGAACAAGAAGATATTTGCAATGATGTAATACCATCGACAAAACAACCATTTAACAGAAATATACTAAAAATGGAGATGATGGACTTATATGTAGCAAAAATAAAATTATACACACTTCTCAAGTCTTCGATGAGACTAAAGGGTGGTACACGGACGAGTTTAGAAGATAACTAGCCGGCTTACGGCAAGTGCGTTGTATACACAAAAGTACTTATTTCTTCAGTATCCAAATCGCTGGCGTATGCCATATACTTCAAGACCAATGCTACTAGCCATTTTTGCACAAGTTTCTATGAGTCTACATGACTCGTTTATAAGCAAGCTCGCCCCAAAGCCGACGAGTGGCTTGTAAAGTCGATGGTAGTTAAACTTTTTTTATTTTACAAGCAGCTAACGGTGCGAGTGTATTGAGTACCCTGGACTCGTCTATGAGCTGTAGTGAAAAAGCTAGCTTGTAGTGCTAACAGCAGCAGCAATTTGATTAAACTCAGCCTGAGAGACTTGCCCACCCCTTAGAATGACATTTATTAGTCAAAATTTATTGGTGCGAGTTGGATTAGCTCATGTAATGAATACTACAGATCATCTCTTTTCCGCATATAGCACTCTGATTTACGATAGGGGCTCTTGATTAGCCAAGTGCTTGTCGTGTGAGATGAAGGGTATAAGAACTCCAACAAGGTATCCTAACCCGATCAATTAAGGCTATCGTGAGACCGGAGAGAAATTTTTAAGGAGGATAGGACCCATACATTGTTCTCGTCATTGTTCTCATCATTGTTCATGATGCTGATTATTGTTTATGGAGAGAAAAAAAAAATAAATAAAAAAGAACGTACATTCAAAGTCATGAAAAATATGTGAATATAATTCTGTGTTACATCTAAAGAACCTAACCTAACCATAAATAAGCTGAAAATGGACTTTTATACAAATAAAACAATACAATGCAATAATACACAAACAATTAAGAAGTTTTGTAAAAGAAGTATATGTATATGTAACGAGTTCTGTGGTAAAAAAGCAGGTAGCAAGCAAATAGGCGATCAATTCACCCCTTCAAAATGCTTTGAAATAAAACTTACTGACCATAAAAATGAGCCAAAATAAAACCTATTCGAATACATTCGTTATACCGTTCCTAACAAAAACCTAAATAAAGGTTTTGTTTTTATTCTAGTGGTCCTTAATTTGTTATTACACATTTTGCTAAATTAAAAAAATTGAAAAAATGTTTTATACCTAACTTTTTTAAGGTTAACTAAGGACACACATTTACTTGCCATTTAACTCGCATATTATGTCGTAAAAAGGCAGGGACCGACAGAACTAATTTGTGTACTTCGATATTCCTATCACATGTTAGTATATTATTTTATATCTCAATTTATTATTTGATGCTACATCTTTTCCACTATTTTTATTTATTTCTAAATGTGTTGCTTGAGTAAATCATGTTTAATAATTCTATCACAGTAATTATTTCTTCTTTGTAAAAAATTAAATATTTTTGCTATAAATTTTAGTAATATAAATTTTTGAAAGTAGAGCAGTCGCTTTCTTTTTTCTTGATAAAATAAAAAGAGCTTGTGATGACTCAACCAGTTAAAAGGTATAATATCATAAATAATAACCTTTCTTGTTTTGTTTTATACATATATAAATTAGTATAAATCAATGATGATCAAATTTTTGTCTACAGTGAAACTTCTCCATAACGGACATCAACGTCGAAAGGTATTTGGCCGTTGTGTAGAGGTGTCCGTTGTGTAGAGTTATCACTTAATCAATCGAAATAAAAAAAGGTTTTAATTTGCTTGATCTTTAATTATACATTTTCGTACATATAACCATAAGCATATACACAAATACAACAAATAAAATACTAATGAAAAAAGGTAGGTAACGAAACTTTTTAAAACATCGAGAATTTTACTTTTACCAATCACCAAAGGTTTTTCTTTTTTTCTATTTAAATTTGCACACAATAATAGGGTCAGCCTTTCATTAGCATGTTTATTCAAAGTGCACTTTTCATTCGAAATGTAAAAGTTTTACTTAGTAAGGCTCGATAATACAGACCAGTTTCGTCAGCGTTACAAATATCTTCAGATAAGTAGCCACTTAACAAACTTGCCACTCTGATATATCTTCAATGGTAACATTTGCAACTTCTTCAGAAATTTCTCTTAATTTATTGTTATGTCTTAAGCAAAACTGTCAAGCCAACCATTTTAAGCTTTAAAATTCAAATTGAGTTTTTTCGCCGCCCTAAAGCTCTTTATTTTATTGTCTGTCCAGATAATGGAATGTTCTTACTTCTCACTTTACAAAACCAATCGTAATCTATAGTATCGATGGCAACACCTTCAGTTTTAATCCTCTTTATCTGCTGAACATTTCCACTTTCACTATACTACTTTTTTTAATCGTCCTATTTTTTTTAAATGCACTAACTTGAATTTTTCCTATTTGAAAGTTTTAGGCCAAAACTCCTCATTTTACCTTATTTTTGTAAGATGCTTCTATCACCGATATTTTTTCTTCCAAATTTAAAACATTCTTTTTGTCGAAGACATTGTTTTCCTTAGTTCATAATATCGCAACTAAGTTAGAAATGTATACAAAGGATGAATAAATCGAAAATGAGTTTTTCCAAATCCAACTCCATGTACCTAAAGTACCTAGTTTTATGATCATAAGTACCTACTATTATAATTAGCTTTATGGCTACAATAAGTTATGTACATATTTGGATTTCCGGAGCCCCAATTTTAATCTTTTTAATTGCTTTAACCTGTGTCCATGGTTGGCAGGTAAAATTAAAATAATTTTTTAGAAAAACTGAATCTAAATTTTCGTTGGAAGTAAAGTCGTTGTGAAGAGGGTCCGTTGTTCGAAGGTGCCTTCCTATTTACCTATTTACGGAGGTGTCACATATGAAATGTTCTGTGGCCTAACAACTATCCGTTCAGTAGAGGTTTTCTTTGTGGAGAGGTGTCCGTTAACAGAAGTTTTACTATATCAATTTAGACTAGTGGCCAGACGTTCCACAAAAGAAACATTGTTCTAAAGCTATTTTCTTGTGGCATTTTAAAGTAATTACTATTTAAATGGGAATAAGCCACAATTAAAGGTTAAAGTACGTTTATTGACGTTTCAATTCCACTTCGGAAATCGTTCTCAAAATACAAACATTAGTAAATTAAACAAATTTTTGTTTTTTTGTTACTAAGTGAAAAATATGGTTACCCATATTAAAAGAGGATTTTATTAAAAGGAAAATACCATTATTAGTAAGTCAGTAACATATAGAGCATACATTATTTATGTTTTTTAAATAACAAACATATAAAATCAGAATTTGGTGTTTATTGAAGGTAAACTAAATGCACGACCAAATACTTACCATGTCGGGATAGTATTATGAGGTTTTTTTCCTGGTTTTTCCCTCATAATTTACTATGGAATCACTAACAGAAGAATTTTACTGCCATTATGGCATGTATTTGTCTTTTTAAAGACAAATTACATGCTATGATCTTTTCTGATGGATATTCTCAAGTTAAAATTGATTTCATGTAATCGAATGAACTATCTTATAAGTAAAGTCGTCCCAGGAGCGCAACTCAACAATATTGGCAATATCATTTTAAAGTCGTCTACTTTAAAATGTATAATGTATGTCTGAATTGTCAATATAAATAAGTCAGATAAAATTAAATTATTAGAAGAATTTTTCACTAAGTAACAAAAAAACAAAAATTTGTTTAATTTACTAATGTTTGTATTTTGAGAACGATTTCCGAAGTGGAAATTGAACGTCAATAAACGTACTTCAACTTTTCATTGTGGCTTATTCCCATTTAAATAGTAATTATAATATTATTATTATCTTTTTCCCATTTATTATTAGTTATAATTATTATTATCAACTTATTTAAAACTTCAATTGTTTTTGTGTTAAAAAAGTTTTTCCAAATTATATTACAAAATTTAGGAACCATTTATTAGATAAGAAAATTTTTAGAATATTTTTTTTGAAATATGTTTAGCAGCAATTTATTAACAAAACTAATTTTATTTGCTCTTGAAAATAATTGTAAACACGATTGAAAGCTCGAGATAAAAAATAGTTAGCCAATAGCCCCTTTTATTGACTCCAATCCTATTGATAACCAGATCCTACTACATTCTGCCGAGGAATTTGCGACACAATTGTCTCATTTAGCATAATTAGAGCCGCTTTTTTGATTTTTCTCTTTTTACCATCCGTTTCTTTTAGGAGTATATTTCAATCATTCCATTGAATCCTATGTTCAATATCCCATGCATGTTTACATATTTGAGATCTATCAAATTCTCTATTTTTAATATAAGATTGATGTTCGCGTATTCTAACATTTAATGGCTTTGATGTTTCACCTAAATAAAACTGATCGCATTCACAGGGTATTTTATAAATGCAAATCTTTGTCTTTTCCTGTTCATTGTTAGGTCTGGTTTTGGACAAAATAGATCTCAACGTGTTTGTTGTTTTGACTGTTGTTGAAATGTTGAATTTATTTCCTATCCTTTTAAGTTTTACTGATAATCCTTTTATGTATGGTATTGTTATTTTCCTCGTATTATTCCTTGTGTATGCTGTAGTATATCGTTTTAAGTTGTTCTGTTCTATTCGATCGATTGTTGAAAACTCCTTATTTATAAACGATAAAGAATAATCATTTTCTAATAAAACAGATGTTATCAAATGTTTTTCCTCCAAGAACGAATTTTCGTTAGAACAAGTAATTTTGGCTCTATCACATAAGGATTTAAAGATTCCCCTTTTAATATTAAAATTGTAATTTGATTTAAAATTTAAATATCTGTTGGTGTGTGTTGGTTTTTCTATACACCTGAGTCTCATATCCAGTATAGTTCTTAGAGATTAAAACATCCAGGAAAGGTAGTATGTTATTATTCCTTTTCCATAGTAAATGTTATTGTCTCTTCTTTATCGTTTATATCATTTAGGAATGTGTCCAACAACTCTGATGAGGCCATATTGAGAATACATCATCTACATATCTCCATCATACTGTGGGTTTTAAATTTTGTTTAGAAATAATATTTTATATATATAATATAGTTCCGGAAACTTTAAAAAATTATTCGAGCAACACTCGTCTCAGGATCGTAATTTCGTTTATCAATACAATTACATTTTAATTTTATTGTATTATTATTCTTCTTATGCAATTCTCACTCTATATACCTATTTACATTTACATTATTGTTTAATAAAATATGAAAACGGATTCAAGAGAAACGCCGAAAATTCGATATTTGTGAATGGCAATACTTTATCGCTTCAGAGCTTAACTAGGCGGTCAACGACGAGTGGCATGATTTAGTCGTCCAATTGGAAGCGTTTAGTTTAGTTTCTTGCGACTTCCAGTGTTTATTAGTGACTTCAGATAGTTGTTACTAAAGTCTTCTTCTTGTAATTTCGATTGATTTCGGATGTTGGCGACCATCGTGGTAATCTGTATTTTGCAAACTGCTGCTCTGAAAAAATTTGTGGTTGTTGTGTTGAACCACGTATGAATTTTTCAGCCAGGAAATTCTTCGCCTTTTTAGTCCTCGTTTTCCTTCTACTTTTCCTTGTAGAATTAATTGCAGCAAACCATATCTTTCGCTGTTCCTCATTAAGTGATCGGGGTATTCGATTTTGACTGTTTTTATTGTGGTTAACAAATCTTTTTGATTTTGCATTGTTAATTATACGTCCTAGTTAGGAACGTGGTCGGTATAGGGTATTTTTAGGATTAAACGATAAAGCCACATTTTAAAAGCCCCAATTTTCTTGCAGATAGCTTCTGTGAGAGTCCACACTCAACTCGATACAACAGTATAGGAAAGATATAACATCGTAGTAGAATGCTTTCTCCCTACATCCTACATTTGATTTCTAGGAAATGATCCCAATTTTTATTGACGTTCGTACCAAAGTAGATGTATGTTTTTACCCCTTCTGTTGGTTGACCATTCACACTGATTCTTTCAATTTGCTGTTTATTCTTAGAGAGCATTATTTATTTTGTTTTTTTAATGTTCAGTGAAAGTCTATATCTCTGCCTCATTTCTGTGATTCTATTCATTAACCCCTAGAGGGCTTTATAACTGTCAGAAAATAGCACCGTATCATCGTCGTATCTGATGTCATTGATACATTCTCCATTAATTCGAATTCTGGCTTCAACATCCTCTACTGCTTCTTGAAAGATTTTACTAGAGTATTTGTTGAACAGCAGGTGTAATAGTATACATTCCAGGCGAATCCTACGTTTGATTTTAGTATAAATTGATCCTCATGCCTCTGTACGGATATACGATGTTTGATTTCAGTCATGATTGCTAATAATTCTTTGATCACAGTTGTATATTCCAATATTTGTTAATATCTATATCAGCTTGCCTTGTTTTACTGTATCTAATGTTTTATGATAATCAATGAAGCATGCATACATATCGTAATTCACATCTCTACATCGTTGAAATAACTAAAGAGAGCCTCTCTCGTATCTCCTGCGGTCCGAAAACCAAACTGTATACGGCTGATTTTTTCTTCGCATAGTCTATATTATATCCTTTGATGTATGATTTTTAGAAATAACTTTAAAATGTGGCTCATCAAGCTGTTGATCCGGAAATGAATGCTAGATGCCGATTTTGTTTAATCTTTGGTTACTAAGGTGTTATATTTTAATTGTCTAAAAGAGACACATTAGTGTCGATTCAATGAAAATGGATCCCATAAACCCAAAATCTGTTGACTGGTAGCAAGAAAAGAAAGACAAAGCAATCTACTATTCGTAAAGAAGGTTACACATACACATATCAATTAATGGTAGAAAAATGACGTTATAAAATCATATGTAATAAAAGTTTGTAAACATTATCACAACTATGGAGCATCGTGCATCTTAGTGTATTTATAAATTCGTTAGTAACTAAGGATCACTGCTGAATGAGTTCTTAGTTTATATACCCCTGTAGTAATGTAAGTTAAAACAGAACTATACATTTATCAAATTCTGTGATCAGATTGTAGTAATAATAACCACCCCATGCCGGTGTGTTAATTTAAATAAAAATACATTGAACCGACAAAATTCAGTAAAAACCAAAAGTTATATGTTTTATAGTCAATAAGATAAGCACAAAATATGCCGCCTATTTTTAAAAGAATGTCGCAGATCCGCAAAAGACATTAATGCTATTTATTTTTAAATCAACTGGCTTAAAAATATGGGAGTACACTATCAAAAGAAAGTTGTGTGGAAAAAAGAAACCAAAAAAGCATTGATTAGGCTTTGACACATAGTTGGGAGTTAATTACTATTTAAATGGGAATAAGCCACAATTAAAGGTTAAAATACGTTTATTGACGTTTCAATTTTCACTTCGGAAAAAATGAAAAATTTTTTTTCCGAAGTGGAAATTGAAACGTCAATGAACGTATTTTAACCTTTAGTTGTGGCTTATTCCCATTTAAATAGTAATTAATTTAAAATGCCACAAGAAAATAGCTTCAGAACAATATGGTTGAGAGTGGATAGAATGACAGTGGAGTAAGGTAATTTGAAGTAATGAAACGGGAATGTCGATATTTTTGAGTGAAGTCTGTTCGCTGCAGAACGGGGAAAGATTACTACGGTCATTATGAAGCTAACAGATTTAGATGGTTAACATTAACACAGGGTAATATTAGTGCAAAAATATATCAGAAAGAAATACTGCAAGCCAAACTGCTGTTGAGTATCAGAGATTTGTTTAAAGTGGATGCTTAACTATGCTTAGTCCAGCAGTCTACAATTCCCTTATCCTGCGTCCAAGACTTTCATGGAATGGTTGAGAAACTATGACGTTACTGTCCTGCCTGGTCATGGAAATAATCTCGATCTAAATCAAATAGAAAATGTATTGTCAAAGTTAAAAGTGTTATATTATTACGCCGAAATCCAAATGTACAAAAAGAAAGAACTTTAAATATACATTATTAAAAATTGGTTTACCAGTTTTTTCACTTTGACTCATCCCGTGAACTCCATGGCTTAAAAAATCAAATCTGTACTAAAAAAAAAAACAAGATTAGCCTACCGTATACTAACTTTCTATGTAGTAACCATTGCGCCATTTTTTTAATATCTACTAATACCTAACGATTGTTACATTTTTTTTTATTTCTAGAAGTTTTGTCCTCCTAAAATCCTTTCTCCTCATTCCTTGAGCCCTTGTCAGGAATTGTTAGCTTACCGTCTTCATTTTCTACGATCATTTTCTTGTTTTTAGACATGACTCTGTTGTTCAATATGCCTCTAGTAAGTTGTCATTCCATTGTGTTCGTGGTCTTCCTACTGATCGTCTTTCTTTTGGGAAACAGTCTCTTGTCATCTTTACCACTCTATTTGTTGTCATTCGGCTTATATGATCGTTCTATTCTACTCTTCTATTTCCTACCCAGTCGTTGATGTTTTCTACCTTGCATTTGTGTCGTATATCAGTACTTCTAGATCTGTCTCATAGTGTTTTTCTATCAATTTTTCGAAGTGTTTTGATCTTTGCTCTTTCTAACATCCTTTTTGTCCTCTCTGTGTCAGGTCGTGTTTCCGCCGCGTATGTTATTATTGATCTGATGACTGTTTTGTAAATTCTGCCTTTCATTTCTTGATATTTTATTTCTCCATATTGTTTTATTCAGGCAACATGCGCTGCGTTTGATACCTGCTTTAAATAGCTAGATTATGTAATGCCGAGATATTTAAACTCCATCGTTTTGTTTTATTATCTGACCTTCTAGCTCCAATTTACATCGTACTAAATTTGCATTTATATCCACGCATTTTATCTTTTTTTGGAAATTAACATTTTCTGTCGGTTATATATTAAATTGGTGTAGCATAATACGTTGTAAATCATCTTCACTCTGAGAGAGTATTATTGCATTATCTGCATAGCAAATTATTTTAAGTTGTGTTTCTCCTATTTGGAATCCTTTTTTAGTTCTTACTTTTTTTATTATTTCATCCATAATCCGGTTAAACAATACAGGACTCAGGTAATCTTCCTGTCTTATCCCATTGTCCGCTTCAATATGGTCAGTTAGTTCTTCTTCAACTTTTACTTTTATTGTGTTGTTTTGGGAGATATTTTCTATCGTTTTGGTTATTCCTAAAGGTATCTCTTGGCTACAATAAGTGGATAACGTACATTAATTTGACCCGGTAAAATACCTTCTTAAGGTCGACGAAACATATATATGCCAATTAGTTGCATTTTTATGATTTCTCTTGCACTTGCCTCATTATAAATGTAGCCTCATTGCACGATCTTCCCGAACTAAACCTTGTTGTTCTTCTGCTAGGGATCAAAAGTAGTCTGCCCATGTTTACTTCTAAATATGTTTCCTTTTTCTAGTTCGTTTATTTTTTTTCTTTGTCCTCTGATTATTCTCTATATTTCCTTCTTTGTTTCGTATTAGTCGTGTTTCATATGTTTTGAGAAGCCAGTGTTCCCTTTTTGATTTGTTTAACTAAAGTATTTGTTTTATTTCTGATTCGGTTATAGTGGTTGCCTGCCTGTTGTGTTTGGTGTGTTCTATATTGTAAAAAGACTTTCTTTTTTTTTTCACGTTTCGTCTTCACTTCCTCTCCAATCCATAAGGTTTTCCTTTTTGATTTGTCAGTGATTGTTACTTTTCTCTGTGCAAGTGATTATGTTGCTGCGTTAATTATGTTGTTTTTGAGTTTTTCCCAGCTTTCCTCTTTGCTATCTTTTTCCAATATTTCATTTCCAACAATCTTCTCTGATATTCTTTTTCTGTATAAGTATTCCGTGGATTCCGTTTTTAGTCATTCAACTCTGATTTTTGTTTGTGTTGGCGTCGCTCTCTTGGTTAAGAAGTATTTTATGATAATTCTTATTTTACATAATACTGAGCCATGGTCGCACATGCATCTGCTCAGTTGAGTCATCCTACGTCGATAATTTTTGATGGATGTATATTTCTGATGGTTATACCTGTTTATTTGGCTACAATCCTGTGCCATATAAACGGCTTCGTGGGGATTTTGCTACCAGAGTCTTCATTTGGTCTACCTATCATGTTGGAGATCTTCTTCTGTTTCTTCGGCCTTCTCTCTTTTTATTTAGTAACAACAGTTTTAATAGTACCAGTAGTTAAAATAGATGGTAAATATTAAGTAAAAGCATAAATCGATACGATTGGGCGAATGAAACCATAAATTTCACAGACAATATCCCAACTATACATATAAAACGATGCAACAAAATTATAGATAATCTTGTTAATACCATGTCATGTGAAAAACAGATAGGAAATAAATGTTTAATAAAATGTTAATATCAAAATTATTACTTTTTAATTATTCGATAATTTGTGATACGTTTTTAAAACGAAACCAAAACATTCACATAAAATACATAAACATTTCTTATACAATAACGACGCAATCCAAATAGCCGTAAAAATAATAATCGTGTTCTGTTTATTAACCTCTAGATGGAGTGCAATGTTCTCATTGTAATAACGATTAAAAATTCATTATCTGGATTTTACCGTATTTTTCCCGTTTTTTCTAATACAAAGTATACATTAGACTGCTAAGTTGGCAAATAAAAATGCAAATAACCTGCAACATTTCAAACATTATCATGTATCAGGTGCAATTTGAATTTATAATATCATACAGTAGAGTTTTTCATTATCGTTCCTTTTCAATGATCCTTATTACTCTGTTAATTATTTTATTAGGTATAAATCTAAAGTTAGTAGTTGTTTATACGAGAGTATATATTATTTTCATATAAAAATTAATAAGTACCCAGAATTACAATCTGAATAAATTTTAATTTAAATGCTTTTAATTAGTTTTTGTTAATAAATGTTTAAATTGAACATTACATACTTTTAATCCTTTGTTAGTCGCTATATGTTTTTTACCATAATTAATCGCTACAGTGTATTTTATTCACTCCTATTAAATATTGATGTATTTTTTTTAATAATGAACGAACATGACAAATTGTATTAAAATAAAATGAAATATACATTACAAGCTAATATGCTCCATTAAACACAGATTTAATAACTACACTAAACATAAAACACAGTCGGTTAAACAATTTAGACTTATATAAACTTGCATATTCCTTGCGTTCCATCTTTTTACATACAAGGCATGTTATTGTTGTTGTCCAGTTATTTTTCCTATTGCACATGTGACATTTCACTCTAGTTTTTTCCCGAGGTTCTTTATTCTGATTTTGTTGGTCACTTTTGAATTTATTTCAACAAAAAGTGTTTTACTTTTCCTAGTAGGTTTCCTACTTTTGACCTTTTCTTCAAATATAGTTTCGATAAGAAAGCACAAGTTATTTTAGAAAAAGACGTTGTCCCTTCTTAAGCTGTTTGAAGTATAAGCTGTTATAAATATAATGTATTTTTATTTAGATCTGATATATCGATCAACTGAAAAAACACAGCTAGGTGCCACCTTCGGATCCGGGAAGAGTTGTCCAAAACGGTAACGTCGTGTTAAACGGGGCCATACCACCTTTGTCAAGTGCCTCTACATATAGCGTGTAAAGTTGATACTACTAGCAGCAGGCCTTTGACCGAGTCTGGCACACTGCTATATAAACTGCACGAATATGAATACAGTAAAGCAATGACATGTCTTCTTGCTTCATACATGATCAACAGAAGGTTCAGAGCTCGTATAGAGTCTACCTTGTCCGAAGTCAGAACCCCGGAATCGGGTATACCGCAGGGAGCAGTGCTGTCGTTGTATCTCTATACCATCTACACAGCCGACACACCGACTGAACCCAGAATGTTGTTGAGCCTGTATGCTGACGATACTGCCATACCAGCCAGCAGCAGAGATTAGGATATAGACACCTATTATTCACAAAACGCCTTAAACACACTACAGAGATGGCGTATAAAGTGAAAAATTGCATTAAATCCCGATAAAACACAAGCCGTTATGTACCAGAAAAGAAAAAATACACCAAACAGACAAATAGGCAAATACTCTAATGGAGTGGAGCAACGAATCAAAATATCTTGAAGTAATACTAGACAAGGAACAATATTCATAGAACACGTTAAACAAATAGTCTACATAGCAAAAGCGCATAAAGGTCAACTATCTCCTCTAATAGACAGGAGAAGCAAATTAAGATTCCAAACAAAAATCAGAATGGCAAATAGTGTAATACTACCCACATTGGAGTATGCATCGGCGGCATGGGGCCATACCTGCAAAACCAACAGGAAAAGGATCCAAACAAAATCAAATCAAGCAAAATCTGATAATTAGACATGCCTTTTGGTATACTTAAATAGGTACGTTCCTGTAACGTACTTATATAGAGACTCAAAACAAAAAAGAATTCTGCGTATAATGGACGAAAAGGCATACGAAATCTTCAACAGCCTAAAAAAATTACCTAAATAGGAAATTAAGAGAGTTAACTAGCTCCGACGAAAACGAAAGGAGCGTACATAGACGGCTAAAACACGAAATCGCAGGATACAGGAAAGTACAGGACCCATGAAGAATCAAAATAGCCACCCGGTAGTCAAACACAACTCCATACCCACTCTGGCGAGAGGGTATGCGACTAGGCTAAGTACACTACACAAGGGGTGTGTGATGGCTGTATACACCTGGAAATGCATACCCCGCCCCACGCTCATACCTAGGTTAGGATAGTTTAGTCCAAATAAACTCTTACCTTCTGTCAAGTCATTTCCCATAATCGTCAAGTGAACTATTGATTTTTTTGTCAGGAAAATTCAAACTCATTAACAAGTATAAAAGGCCCATCAGACCTTTTATACAGCCACTTAGGGATAGGTCCCTAAGGCAGGTCGAAAAAGACCTTAGTCGCAAAAACTGAGCATTGAGATCATGTGCGACAAGCATGAGTTCGATGGCCAGTCCTTTCGGGTGATCAGCTCGCAAGATCAAAATTTATCGCGACTGACTAACCGAACACACACATATTATATCAACTTAGGTTGATGGCTCTCTTTTCGAAACACATACATTTTTTTAGGGACTTAAGTCCCGTAGTCATGTTAGAGTTACTTCTATAGAGTCAGTGAAGTAAATAAGAAGAAAAGCCAATATGTGTGCTAAAAACAAAGGGTGTTCCATTATCCAGGGCACCCAAAGTAACGTTCAGATCATATTCCCATTCCGAGTTGGTTTGCGAACAGTAAGTGGTCTCCACTTTGTTCAGCGATTATTCGGAAGTTTTCTAAATTTATTAAAGCTATTTTCTTGTATTTTGTGGGTGCTGTAGACTTTTACTGCAGGCAGGTGTGAACTTAGTAAGTACATTTCTAAATTTGTTAGATTTTAAGCTTTTAACTCCACATTTATGATGCTTGGTAATCTCACGCGGAGTACCGGCAAATGCCATGTTATTACAGTGTAGCATTGTCGGATAAAACGAATACATTTAAGGGTGTCCAAAATGGTGATGTCCTCGTTCTACCCGACGCTATACTATAAAATGTTTTGATCTTTAAGCAATTTTTACAACAATGTATAATAGTACTCTAAAAACTATTTTGTCTACAAAACTTTATATGGGCATTAATATCATATTATTTTGTTTTTGTTGAATGTCAACTGTGGCTGATGCATGATTATGACTTTTATATAATTAGTAGTTTAGTTTAGAAGATTTAGTGTTAGAGATGTAGCTATATATATAGTTATATTAATTTTTCAAATCTGACAATGGAGCGATACAAAAGGACGATGAATAGACAGAGCTGGAGTAAAGAAGGCATGAAATTCGCTATACAAGCCGTTTTAGATGGGCAAATAAGGTGCTCAGACAACACTTAAAAGATGCATAAGAAAGGCTCATAAACTTGAGTTGAGAGCTAATAAATCATCTGGAAAAAAGCTTGGATGATATACAAGTGTATTTTCCGAGAAACAGAAAGAATAATTAGTCCATATTGTCAATATGGAAGAGAGCCTGTTTGGTGTTACACTAATGTATTTACGCCATTTAACATTTGAATTAGATATAGTAAGTGGAATTGATCACACCTTCAATAGAATAAAAAAAGCTGCTGATAAAGATTGGCTATATGTATATCTTAAAAGAAATCCAAGACTTTAGCTGCGTTCCCCGTAGCAAACTTGCTTGGCACGAGCTAAGGGATTCAATCGGGAGGCAGTTAACAAATTTTTCGACATATTAAAAGATATATTGAAGAAATAAAATATCTTTCCTAAAGACAACTATAATGATGAAACAGAAATCATGCATCCGAATCGGTTCTAATAAGGCATTAAAAATTGTAGCTCTAAGGGAAGAAACAAGTAAGTGCTTTAGCTTCATCTGAAAGAGGAACACTAGTGATTGCCGAGACCTATATGAGTGCTGCCGGAAACTTCATGCCCACAATGTTTATCTTTTCTGCCCACGACCAGGAGCCTTTGCTTTTTTTATTAAATAGGGTCAATTATTGTTCTGAAGCTATTTTCTTGTGGCATTTTAAATTAATTAATATTTAAATGGGAATAAGCCACAATTAAAGGTTAAAATACATTTATTGACGTTTCAATTTCCACTTCGGAAATCGTTCTCAAAATACAAACATTAGTAAATTAAACAAATTTTGTTTTTGTTACTTAGTGAAAAATTCTTCTAATAATTTAATTTTATCTGACTCATTTATATTGACAATTCAGACATACATTATACATTTTAAAGTAGACGACTTTAAAATGATATTGCCAATATTGTTGAGTTGCGTTCCTTTGACGACTTTACTTATAAGATAGTTCATTCGATTACATGAAATCAACTTTAACGTGAGAATATCCGTCAGAAAAAATCATAACATGTAATTCGTCTTTAAAAAGACAAATACATGCCATGATGACAGTAAAATTCTCCCGTTAGTGATTCCATAGTAAATTATGAGGGAAAAACCAGGAAAAATTAATATTAAAAAGGGAATCATTAAATCCTTATACGATAGAGCCAAAATTACTTGTTCTAACGAAAATTCGTTCTTGGAGGAGAAACATTTGTTAACAACTGTTTTATTAAAAAATGATTATCCTTTATCGTTTATAAATAAGGAATTTTCAACAATCGATCGAATAGAACAAAACAACTTAGAACGAGATCCTACAGCATATACAAGGAATAATACGAGGAAAATAACAATACCATACATAAAAGGATTATCGGAAAAGCTTAAAAGGATAGGAAATAAATTCAACATTTCAACAACATTCAAAACAACAAACACGTTGAGATCTATTTTGTCCAAAACCAAACCTAACAATGAACAAGAAAGGACAAAGAATTGCATTTATAAAATACCTTGTGAATGCGATCAGTTTTATTTAGGTGAAACATCAAGGCCATTAAATGTTAGAATAAGTGAACATCAATCCTATATTAAAAATAGAGAATTTGATAGATCTCAAATATGTAAACATGCATGGGATAATGAACATAGGGTTCAATGGAATGATTTAAATATAGTCCTAAAAAAAACTGATGGTAAAAAGAGAAAAATCAAAGAAGCGGCTCTAATTATGCTAAATGAGACCAATTGCGTCGCGAATTCCTCGGCAGAATGTAGTAGGATCTGGTTACCCATATTGAAAGAGGAAGTTATTAAAAGGAAAATACCAGTATTGGTAAGTCAGTAACATATAGAGAATACATCATTTATATTTTTTAAATAACAAACATATAAAATCGGAATTTGGTATTTATTGAAGGTAAACTAAATGCAAGATCAAATACTTACCATGTCGGGATAGTATTATGAGGTTTTTTCCTGGTTTTTTCCTCATAATTTACTATGGAATCACTAACGGGAGAATTTTACTGTCATCATGACATGTATTTGTCTTTTTAAAGACGAATTACATGTTATGATTTTTGCTGACGGATATTCTCACGTTAAAGTTGATTTCATGTAATCGAATGAACTATCTTATAAGTAAAGTCGTCCCAGGAACGCAACTCAACAATATTGGCAATATCATTTTAAAGTCGTCTACTTTAAAATGTATAATGTATGTCTGAATTGTCAATATAGATGAGTCAGATAAAATTAAATTATTAGAAGAATTTTTCACTAAGTAACAAAAACAAAATTTGTTTAATTTACTAATGTTTGTATTTTGAGAACGATTTCCGAAGTGGAAATTGAAACGTCAATAAATGTATTTTAACCTTTAATTGTGGCTTATTCCCATTTAAATATTAATTAGGGTCAATTACAACAGAGATATGTTTAAGTTTTTAAATTCGAAACCAGAGAAGCCCGTCTTACTTTTCTGGATGGACACAGAGCAAACTCGAAAAGCATCAAATTGATTAACATTGCGAAAGAAAAAAATATTACACTTTATTTTCCTACTGGACGTTTCCTTTATGGCTCCTTTTAAGACTTACTATGAGCAAGAACTTAGAAAGTGGTTAATCAACCATCCCGGACGTGCGTTCACAATTGTACAAGTTGCAAAACTTTACGGTGCTGATTTTTAAAGAGCAGCTTCAGTTCAAACAGCACTCAAAGGTTTTGAGAAAGCTGCTATCTATTCTTTAAACCGTGACGTGTTTTCTGTTAGCTTATTTGCACTATCTGAAACAACGGAGAGACCCTTAGATTAAAATCACCAACTTAATCTCCCTTAGGTATCGACCGACTGTCCTACTGTTCAGACGTCAGTGTCCATGCCTGAATATTTGGTCAAGGTAGTGCCTTTTGTCTCAAATTACCCACTTTGGGTAAAGAAACCTTTTCGTGCTTCAAATTAGTCACCCTGGATAAAGAGACCTCTTCGCGCAACGAATCAGCAACCTAAAAAGAAACTGTTTAAAACATATAAAATGCTGAATAAATCAAAACGAAATAAAGTAGAGCCCTGTGATTCGTTTGGCCTTCTCCAGATAGTCGATGTAGATCACCCCTTATGAATTCCAGAGAATAGTGGCCAACAACTTTCCAGCTGATAAGACAGTTTTAGCCTTCTTCGGAGCACGTTCGCCGTGTGCCATCCACTGTTTGGACTGCCTCTTGGTCTCTGATGTGTACCGGTAGATTCCCGTTTCGTCGACGGTTACAAAACGATCTAAAAACTCCTTCGAAATACTCTGAAACACTGGTCTGAAGTGGTTTCACTGTTGCTTTTGTTGTCCAGAGTGAGCGAACGTGACACTCATCACGCCGACAGCTTTCTTATGCGCAAAATTTCATGCAGGATAAGAAACACGCGGTGTTTTAAGATCTCTACTCTCTTAGCTATCTCACACATCTTTAGTCGTTGGTCTGCCAATACGAAATCGTGGATTTTTGTCAACGTTATCCTCCATGATAGCCACTTTTTTGGCACCCCCGCGTGGCTTATTAAAAACTTTAACGACCACGTTGAAATTCGTTAAACCAATTTTGGATAGTTGCCATCAAAAGAAAAGAGTCACCTTACATAGTATCTAAGCGGTCTTTAATTTCGCTGCGCGATTTCCCTTTCAAAAACAAGAATTGAATCACCGACCGATATTGCTCTGTTTCATTTTTCTAAAATCCACGGACACGCCCGATTTCACACGCGGCCAAAACAAAAGTAAAATTTCGATTCGGCTGAAATGTTAACATTAGCCCTCTATGAGAATGTATTATTCGATAGTAGATTTCTCTTGAGATAGTAGCGCCATTGGGCGGTGAGGCTAAGTACTTATCGAACGGCCTACGTAAACAAATTGTAAGTTTTGACCATTACTTTTTAACCTATATAGGTTAATAATTATATTCAAAGTCATATTTAACTGTCTAAGCCTGTAGTAAACGCTAAAATTACGGTTTGGAAGATACAACTTGCAAAACATGCTAAATTATTGTTAACCATTACAATTGATGAAATCATTATAATTAGTAAACTGTACACCTAGAGTTTTTGTAAGTTATAGCAACTATTTGTTTACACATTAGTTAAACAATGTTTTCACCATTTCTACCCGACAGTTAAGCAAGTGTTTCTGACAAGTAATTTGCGAATTGAATTTTCATAAACCCTCTGCCACTGTTCTCTTTCTCCCTTATATTATGCGAACAGCAAATATATTTGCACAAACGTAAACTCCGTTATAAAGAAATTAATTAATTTAGACGTGAATATTTTATTTAGAAACAATTTCGCAGAATTTCAAATCTAGAAACGCCAATGTTTCTGGAAAGCTGTTTACAATCGATCGGTGGATGTTTATTTGTCGGTACTGTTTATATACCAGAAGCTGAATACAGAGTTTATTTGGTTTTAAAGTAATGTAGCCTATGAAATTGCTTGATATTAAGTTATTTCAAATAGTTTTAATAGTTTATTAGTAGCACTTTCAGAAGTTCTAATTGTATTTATATTACTCTATACAATTTTGTATAAATTAATTTTGTTTTTTATAAGTGCAATAGAAAGAAAGGAAAGATTTTACTGATGTAGGTTAAGTCGGAGATAGAAGGACCACCGGTGTAGATGGACCGGTCGAATATTTCGCTGGGCTCTGACAGCAGCGCTGCAGTCGGTGTGTACAGTTGTTGCTCTTAAGTAGACGGAATGCTGCTTAAGACCCAATAGACGTACCTGTATACTTAAACAGTATATATGCACAAGTTTATTGTGCAAACATGCTGAATATATGTGTCGACAACACACGTATCCAAGTATTCATGCACAATGCGCCAGTTTAAACTTGAATCATGTCATCGTTGGACGACGACAACGTGTTGGCGGCTGATGCAGCAGTTCTACTTCTTTAAAAAACAGCAAAAAACTTGAAGTTTTGTTATAAGGAGTAGCTAAAGAAGTACGAAATCTGTGCACATATGAATCTTTTAAGTGAAATAAAAGTGAACCCACGTGATTGAGATAATTATTTACACATGAAATTCGAAACTAATTATCACTTATAACTCTGTTAATTTAAAAATAAGACACTGTTATGCGAGAAGGTATACGTCCTTACGAAATTTGAGTAAAACATATCAGCATAATTTAGAAAAAAAAAAGAAGCGATGAAGATATTAGAATTCTCAGTGGAACAATCTCCATACAGTATCGTCGGCGAAATAGCCATAAAGGCGCGTTTTCACGGGTCGATTTGGGTTGAACGATTTGGATCGTTCGACCATAATGCGATCTGTGCCGAAAGCAAAAAGGTTTACACGACAGTCGATGAATGTTGAAGTATTTGTAGTACAAAATGGCTACACGTGAAATTCTTAATGTAGGTGTGGAATTAATTTGTTATGCAATTTGAGAAGAAATCTCCAAATCAAACAAAAAGAAAAATAAACGAAGGTGGTGGACACGACCGTGGATTTTAAGACGAAATACTCATGGTGCATCACAAAGCCTGCTCCAAGAAATGGTTGTGGGAGATCCAGAGGCTTATAGAAATCATTTAAGAATGGATAATGCACATTTTAAAAAACTTTTAGAAAAAACTGCTGGGAAAATTCAAAAAAACGATACAAATACATATGCGTTAAGCATTACCGGCAACATTTTTTTATAAATAAATAATATTATAAATTATAAGAATAACTCTAATAACTGGTTGACTGATGTTATATATTAATTAGGCATGAATGAATCAAGTATGTAGCACCCTTTTTGTGTATTATTATTGTGTATGATGTATTATTCAAAAAAAAAACTGAAAAGTTATTATTATAAAGAGGGATCTGTATAGCTGTAGCTATGCTTGACTTAAATAAAACAAAATTAGATAGAAAAAAAAATAACAAATTTTATTAAAATTATCTATATTTTTAAATGTTAATATAATTTGGTACATTGATTTGTATATGTAATATTTTCTAAGTAAGGTTTTACATAAATAGTCTATTTATAAATGCACCATTAAGATGGTATTTTCTTAGATAAAACTTTGAAAACAATTAGAACCAAATTACAAAATGATAGATTAACAACTAGAACCAAATTAAATGTATCAGCTATAATAGAACTGTTGACACGATCTACTGAAAACACTTATTTTTATCTAAACAATGATCTCTATAAACAAAATTTTTGGGCTGTGCTTTAAATCCATTATTAGCTAATATATTGATGAATGACTTCAAAACAAACATTCCTAATCAAAATTTAAAGCCCACAATATGTTGGAAATATGTAGAAGTTGTGTTGGATACATTTCTGATTAATATAAATAAAAGGTAAAAGGAGGAGTCAATAAAATTTACAATGGAAAAGACATAAAATAACTCGTTACCTTTTCTGGATGTTTTAATCTCAAAGGAAAATAGTGGATATGGGACTAATGTATACAAAAAACCAAACCAAAAACCAAAACAAAAAAAAAATGAAAATTGCCTGTTCTAATGACAATTCGTTTTTGGAAGAAAAATAATTATTATCTAACATCTATTTTAGTAAAAAATGATTATTCCAGTCGTTCGACATCGATTCGGCGGCAATCGCCTATCAAAAGTAGACAGTCTTTCTACTTCCGTCGAATCGCCTCACTCCGCCGAACGGCCAAGTCGATTTACGGTTTACATATTCAATTTGCTTTCAATTTAATAATCGATCTAAATCGTTCGATCCAGATCGACCCGTGAAAACGCGCCTTAAAGGCGCGTTTTCACGGGTCGATCTAGGTTGAACGATTTGGATCGTTCGACCATAATTCGATCTGTGTGGAAAGCAAAAAGGTTTACACGATAGGCGATAAATGTTGAATTAATTGTGGTACAAAATGGCATCACTTGAAATGATTAATGTAGGTGTGCAGTTAATTTGTTGAGCAATTTGTATGTATATATATGTAATATATAATGTATGTAATATTTTTTATTTTATTTTTCAAGTAATTTTCAGAAATATTTGGTTTATTTATATGTTGTAGAATTGCTTGCAATGCTGCTCGCCTCGCTTGTAGATTGCTATAAAGCTCAGTTTGTGGATTCCATAATACAGCATAGTTTTATTAAGCATCCAAAAATCTTGCCATGTCTGCATCTGACCATTTTCACTCATTTTTTCCCAAAATTACAGCTTGTCGCACTAAAAACAACAACTGTATACACGCAAGAAGTACTCTACTCGGCTTTCTGCACGTTGTGTTTTCGTTCGACAAGATGTTTACACATTCGATTCCAGTCGTTCGTCATCGATTCGGCGACAATCGCCCATCAAAAGTAGACAGTCTTTCTACTTCCGTCGAATCGACTCACTCCGCCGAACGGCCAAGTCGATTTATGGTTTACATATTCAATTTGCTTTCGATTTCATAATCGACCTAAATCGTTCAATCCAGATCGACCCGTGAAAACGCGCCTTAAGTGACGCTAGAGACGCGCTATTCCAAGATAGGAACTTCACAGGGTGGTTTGTAGCATTGTTATGCATGTACGTTAACTATACATTGTTACTACTAGAAGAACTCATACAATGGGTAAAGGTGAGTTGATCAGTTTCAGCCATAAATGTTTTACTACTTAGTTTGTCTGCAATTAGTCGTTGTGTGCAATCTTAAACATCTCGCAGTTTTTTCGAAATTTTTTGTTTCAAAAATTTCATGTCGATCGTCCTTAATTTTAGGTTTCTTGAAATGTTCTTCAATGGATTTTAGGACATTGTTACATTGTTCTGCTAGGGTTCGGTTGATGAGTAATCTTCCTGTAATACTGCTCTTTAGAGACAACGATCCCCGTTGTAATGTGAGACGTGTAGAAGTCGTTGAGTTTGTTATTACACGTAGCTGAGAATCGGTTAACTGGGGTTCCTCTAAAGCTTCCCCGGCATATGGTGCTTCACCTCTACTAAATGCTCTGTTATTTCCTCGTATAATCCGTGAAAAATAATAAATATCGGTTATTCTTTTCAGTTTTTTCAAACAACAGATAATTGGAAATTGATAGTGAATGAGTTGGAAACGAGCTGGAATTTTCATCACTGCTTAGGTGATTTGGATGGAAAATATGTTCAGATCATACCATCAGCAGGAAGCGATTTATATTCTTACAATTAGAAGAAGACACACAGTATGGTTCTACTGACTATTGTGACCCCAAATATAAGTTTTTATTATGTGATTGAAGTACGAAAGGACGGATCTCGGACTCCGGTGTTCCCATAATAGTATATTATTATATTAGGAGTAAAATGATACTTTTTGTGGCGAGACTATACGGTTGACGGACAAGTGTAACGAGTCCGACATTAAGCCGAGGAACAAAAAGTCATTTTTACTCCAAATAGAACATACAACTTTTTTTCAAACGACGCAAATAATTTTTGTTACAGTATTTGGACTAGTACAGTATCAATAGTTGCAGTATTTTTTTTTTTCGTCTATATAGAGAGCGGTCTGGAATTTTCAAAAAACATCTTAATCCAGGACACTGCCTGACTGACTTTAGTGCAGGATTCATTATTGGTACTACCAGCGAGAGTTCCCGAGGCACTTTAAAACACCCTCTCGTTACTGAGTCACGCCGAGTCATCCCGAGTCATCCAGCAATTCGGAAACGGAATGGCCGCTGTAAGGCCGGCATCCTTTCCAGAGCACTACCTCTATTTACCCACAGACTGTCAGCAAGAAGGCTTCCTGGTACTTTTTTCTGTGTACCCTTTTCTGGTATCAAAAACTGGTTTTTAATTTTGTTGTTTTAAATTAACTTCGTTCCAGGTACCGCGTTAAAGACTCTCATCGCTCCTAGTATGCCATCACTCTCGGCCGGGCATTTCCCCCTTCTACACAGTCTGACTTAGACAGTCTAATTCACACAATTTATCTCATACAGTTAAACTCACGTTTCTACCTTTAACTTACAGAACCTTTCCCCTTTTACCGGTGCCGTTGGTTTAGTTGCCTGTCTTTCTCTTCTTGTTTCTTGATCACTGCACGGATACAGTTGTGTACACTTGTCCAACCTGCTTTATTTTTAGACATTCTTTTAATCATTTTTCTCACTGTAACAAATTCAACACCTGTCTCCCTTTCCATTATGTTTCGTTTTACTATCCATCTGTTGCACTCTAATATCGTACGTTCACGTCAATCGTCACGTGACTGTGAGGACAGTCGACCCAATCTCTTATGTTCGGGATCAGCGTCTTTGTCCTCTGTGCCACATGCTCCGTGTTGTTCCTGGTATTTAGACATAGAATTTTTCGTCTACCTTCCAATCCAAGACTAAACCTCCCCTTGGGTTAATTTTTATGTAATGCTAAATTTCTGGGTATTCTTTCTCCCATCCCGGTTTAATTTTCTTTAAATTTTATCTGGTTATAATATTTTGCTTTTTTGCTATGTATTATCTACACCATAATCCTTAAATGAACACACCGGTCTCTGAAATCTTAAGTGTAACATTTTGCTGAACTTTGGCAACCATGTTTGAGCTGCGGTTCTCCCAAATATGCTTCCATCAACTCCCGAGGAAGGTAATCCGCGCAACCACGATAAGTATATTTATGTTATGCAATTATAAGGTACAAGTCGGTATTTCAAAGTGCTCTGGTTTCACAATCCGGACATTTCGTATTACACCAGTAATTATAAAGGTACGTAAGAACGGATGTTTCACATTATGTACTTTGTACCTAATAAGTTTTGGTGTCCTAACTAATAATTCCAAAAACGCCTTTTAATATTTTTAGGACTCATTACCCTAGATATTCCTTCCACAAGCAGTGGAAATGCATCAAACATCTAACCAGACAAAGAACTAAGTTCAGAGACAAATATTTTTGGCAACGACTTATGGAGTGGTATTTGGAGAAGGACGATGCCCTGATAAATATGAGGAGGTTGATGACTCTGATATAGATCCGGACTATGTAAAAGTAATAAAGAGCAGCAGATATGACAAGAAGAAGTCAAAATACGTGAACAAAATGACAGTAGTGTTAAAGAAGATGACCTGCTTGAAGATAAGCAACAACTTATTGGTAAAATCGCCAACCAATATGAGGAAGAAAATGGCGGATAAACACCCTTTTTTTACTCGCGGAAAAGACATTCTTCTTCATATACCATGTCCTTTCAGAACGTTGGTTACCATCATATCTATCTTAATTTTACCCACTGCCACCCTAAATAGCATACTTGTATCAACACCATACCAATTTCGCAAGTTCTTCAACCATGAGGTTCTTCTTCGTCCTGTGCTTCGTTTTCCTGCTATTTTTCCTTGCATGATATTTTGTAGCAACCTATATTTGGGACCTCTCATTACATGTTCAAAATACTCCAGCTTTCTCTGCTTGATGCTTTTTATGATCTTAGTAGTCTTGCTGAAACGGTCTAGTATTGTGGAGTTTTGAATCTTCTCCACCCAGGAAACTTTTAAAATTCCTCTATAGCACCACATTTCAAAAGCCTCAAGGCGATCTAGATCGATTTTATTCACAGTCCAGGACTTCACACCATAAAGTAAGACCAAGAACACGTAGCAGCGAAATAGGCGGATCCTCAATGCCAATTTTAGGTCTTTGTTACATAACACCTTGGACATCCTTCTAAAAGCCGCTCTAGCCTGCTCTATCCTAGATCTAATTTCGCAGTGACTTTCTGCGTTACAATTTAATTGCTGTCCAAGGTAAACGATTTTATCAGCTTGCTCAAGTTTGGTATTATTTACATATATAGATGGTTTTATATGCTATTGTTTACTTATTACGAGTATTTTGGTTTTCCGTATGTTCAGATCCAGACCTGCCTTCCTACAACTCTCAACGACATTATCAAGTAGTGTTTGCAGATCTTCTTGACTAGAAGCTAGGAGTACTGTATCATCCGCATATCGCAAATTATTGATAACTTCACCGTTCACAAGTATTCCTTATTGTTTTTTAGAAAGTGCTTTTCTGAAAATTCTTTCGGAGTAAATGTTGAACAGCAGGGGTGACAAGAGTCATCTCTGCCGTACTCCTCTTTTAATATTGAGACCCTGCGATTCCACACCATCTACTAAAACTGATGTTGTTTGATTTCAATATAAATTTGCAAATATTGGAACATCTCTGCCGTCCAAGTCAATGTCTTTTGGAGCTTCGATTAATATAGAGTGCTTAACACGATCAAATGCCTTTTGGAAGTCAATAAAACAACAGTATATGTCTACAGATATATCTCGACATCTTTGAGCAAGTACGTTCATTCCAAACAGCGGAAAAGGCATGAACAAATATAAATGGCTAAAAAGTGCATCGTCTTCTGTTCAGAAAACTCCAATGATTGATAAAATTGTCCAATGCACAAATGCTAAATTAATTTCAAATGGAAACAAACGAAAACTTAAAAGTAGTAAATCAAATTATAGAGTTCTGAAGCTGTTTTGTTGTGTCATTTTAAAGTAATTATTATTTAAATGGGAATAAGCCACAATTAAAGGTTAAAGTAAGTTTATTGACATTTCAATCTCGTTCTCAAAATACAAACATTGGTAAATTAAACAAATATTTTTCTTGATTTGAAGCCAACAAAAAACAAAATTTTTTTAATTTACCAATGTTCGTATTTTAAGAACGATTTCCAAAGTGGAAATTGAAACTAAAATAAACTTACTTTAACATTTTGTTGTGGCTTATTCTCATTTAAATAGTAATTACTTCAAATTATATAGGTACTGATATTGTGTGGGTACACGCATTTATCGGTTTGTTTATGCTTACTTGAGTTATCAAATCTGGCCATGAAAATATGAATTCGCTATAAAGGCGTAAATGAAAAATCTATTTTTAGATCAAGCACGTCCATTAAGCGCTTTGATATATTACTGAGTGCCTCTAGGTTTCATTATGCCACAACTGAAGAGGAGACAATGAAAACGTACCGTGCTGTCCCAATCTCCGAAATATTTAATGCTTTTATTCAAAACTCTACAGCAATGTACTGTCCTAGTGATGATGTAGCAGTGGATAAAACGCTTATCACTTTAAGAGGTAAATGTGGATTTCGCATGTACATACATGCCAAAGAAACCAATTAAATACGATATGTAAAGATTTATTGCTTGACTGACTCGTATAGTTCTTACCTTTATAATACTTACCTTTTAGAGTTAACATTAAGAGTTAACAGGGTCAGTTACGTAAAATGAAGTAATTTTATATTTTTCGGAAATAGATTAGTATTATTTTTCCACTACATTAATCATAAATAAGACTTTTTATAACCAAAAACAGGTGGTATAGATAATAAAATCCCTTTCCCACTACTTCATACTTAATCCCTTTTTCATTTCAAAAATTCTATCGCTGGAAACACCCACCGCGTACGGTACAGTTTGGAACAATGTATTATTGTTTAAAGAGACCTTATTACAAACTAACTTTGTAATAAGGACCTGACGTGCGGGTGTACTCATATATAGATTAAAGAATAACACACCGTAAACGAATTGGTCTTAAAGTCCGCTTTTCAACAATGAAATATCGAAATGTTATACGGAACAGCATTCCCAAGGTTAAAGCAAAAGCATTTATTATTTGAGTGGATAAGTTGTGGAATCTGTTAACAATTTTCCTGAAATGTAGCGGTGGAAATGCACGAAATAACATATTATAGCAATTTATGGAATTCCGCCTCTAAAATTTCGCTCCATTTAAAAAAGTATGCGGCTTTTAGTTGAAAATATGGAGAAGTTTACAAGTTTACTGGAAAATTTAGTAAAAGTTACACGACATAGTTGCTTATACAACGACAATATTTATTTTAAAATAAAAATTTGCGAAGTTTCAAAGGAATAAACCACTTAAGATGCTTAAAGATAATTTGTGTAAGAAATGTATGTATTTAACAGTGTATAATGTAGGCTTCAGGTTTAACTTTAATATACATAGTTAAATATTGCATATTTTAATATTGAGTTATCAATTTACAATGTGAAAATCGTTTTTAATAAAATTTTTGAATTAACTCTTAAGCACTAACACATTAAGTTGATTACGTTTACATTATTTCACCGTATCAGACACGTCTCTTTTTTTAGCTCCCACTATTTATGTTGTGTCCTGAAATGTTGTAATGTTTCATATCATCATCAGTGGCATTACAGCTCGTTATGAGCCAAAGCCTTCTTCAGAACAATCTTCCATTCGCCCCTGTCTCTGGCAACTCTTCTCCATGCTTTAACTCCGATGGATTTTAGATTATACCCTATGTAATCTTGATACCTAAGTTTTGGTCTTTCTCTGGCTCGTCTTCCCACTGGTCCTCTTCGGTCGAAAATTTTTCTGATCGTTGCATCTTCGTCTCGCCTAATTACACGTCCTATCCATAAGGCATGCTAATTTAATACATTTTGCAACGTCAGGTTCCCCAAAACTTCTGTATAACTCAAAGTTGTAGCGCCTATGCCACAAACCCTATTCTTGGACTCTTCCATATATTTTCCTTGGAATGGTTCTCTGAAAACGTTTAAGCAATTCTTGGTCGTTCTATGTAAGTGACCACGTTTATGATTCGTATGTTAACACTGATCTTATTAGTGTTTTATATATAATAACTTTAATTTTTCTGGTTAGTTTCATATAATATGATCAAAACTATGAGAAAGAGACTACCTGATGCGGTTTTTATGAAAAAATATTTGAAGAAATTACAGTATTACCTGTATCCCTTAATTTTTGACATTTTTGAAGTTATACTTCTATACGCACGGTCGGCGTTGGAAATTTGCACGGGACTGAATCTGTGAAACCATTACATATGTAAGATAATGAGTAAGAGAGAGACATAAGATATATTTTCTCTCTCTTCCTCTCTCGAGAATAAAAATGTTCCTTTTGTATATATATTTAATATTATAAATATATTATATTATATATAATATTATATACTTATATAATATAATATATATTAATATTATTATTTATGTGATATGTTTTGTATTATTTATTAAATGTTCATAATTATTTTAGGCTTTTGTATTTCAAAATAATCACTGTATGACATACAACTGTCAATTTTGAAATCCGTTAGTATCATGTCTAATTGGCAAATCTTTTACGTGTTTGGTTCATACGCTGGTGTACGTGAGTTCGAATCCCAATATGAATTTCCTTTTTTATTTTTGAAATATTTAAAAACTTCACGTTAATGTTATTAAGTATATGTAATATACGCAAAAATGCTAAATTTTAAAATAAAATGAAAATTTACAACATAATCCGAGTTGTTGGTTTTTTATTTTTATCTTCGTAAAGTAAGTTATGTATATTGGCAGTTTTAAATACTTATGAATATTGCATTTTAATTTGTATTGTATTATTATATTAAATTATGTTGCAGTGTATTGTATTGTAATTTTTATATTAATAACAAAATAAACAATGAATTTTACTGCAGAGTATGTGTAAAAAATTTCTTTGCATTCAACTACTTTTATGGATATATGAAAATAAAAATACATATTTTCATTAAAATATTGATACAATCCTTCATTTACTATACTCCTATTACAGGTCAAATGTTTACATACAGCAAACGATGCACCATATACCTATATACCTAATTCTTTTTCTCTTTCTCTGCTCTCTCTTACCTATAGCATTAAATATGTAATGAATGTGCAGATTGACTAGTATATAAATTTGTAACGGCGAACGCGTATATAGAAGTATAACTTCTACCGGCAGTCCCACTGGACTGCCACACCCGTTTTTTTATTTATTTAACAATGGCCTAATAAAAAAATGTAAAGAAAAATTAAAAAAAAATCGTTTATTACTTTTAAGCAGATCTCCCTTGTCGTTTCCCCATTACTGAGGATCGTAATTTCTTCCAATAATCCTAATAATTTTTCTCTGCTCTGAGAACTTCGCAGAATGAGTTTCCTGTTGAATTCTTAATTTGGTCGGACCATCTAGTTAATAAACGTCCTCTTGATCTTCTCCGCGGAACGTTTACAGAAATATTTAATCTCTCAAACTATCGTCACCTCTGCAAACCTCGTGACCGAAGTCTTAACTTATCTTAACAGTCTTAGGCTTGCCGCCTTTCTAGTTAATTGGTCAGCAATGCGGTTGCCTTTAATTCTATTGTGTCCTTTAACACACTTCAGGATGATAGTATTACCATCCAAAGCTTAAGTTAGTGACTGCTCAGAGCTATATATGGAGGCAAAAACCCGGTGGAGGGTTGGGTGCGACGCAATCATGACTAGGGAAAGAAAAACTTAAGAACTTAGAAACTTAGACAGGAAGATTTCAGAAAATAGGGAATTAATGGTTGGAAAGAAAGAGATCAAACAGGGATGAATGGAGGAGAATAGTAAGCCAATTTAGTAGTCAAGAAGCATGATTGAACAAGAAGCCATCTCAGTTGATACAAGTTGTAACGTTCCAACGAACATTCATTGGACGTCAATCTATGACGTGCCAACGAATATTCATTAGGTGCCAATTTGTAACACTTTGAGGCTCAATTTGTAACATTCCAACGTTGAGCTGCTGTTGTCAACTTGTAACCGCAAACCTTAGTTTGCTGCTACAACCCGACTAACATCACTAACAACGTTGGAGCGACAAATCGTTTCCCATTGGGACCAACTTTTAACGTCATAACCCCTAATGTATCAATTGCAAAATTGCTACATTAGACGTTATACGAAACACTCCCTGGCTAGCTCACTCAGGACGTGAATATGGCCTACTCTGGAGCAACACACGCAAACAAGTAAAAAGAAGAAACAATACACAGTTAAATTAACACATGTTTATTAAAATATTAAAATAAAATAACAGAAAAATACATGTTTAAATATGATATTGAATTTAAATAAAAATTATTCGACTTCTTGCTACAGTGTTACATTATAGTAAACAAAAATGCTTGTCACCAAATCTTAGGTTTTATCCTGGTCTTTTCTGCCATGGTTGTTAGCAAGCCATGTTGTTAGCTGTGGATTTTCTTGCCCTGGAGTCAACTCTCCTATCGGAATGATAGTGCCATTCTCAGGCCGGTTGGTCTTCTGGATGTTAATAGAATTTGACCCGCACCTGAGAAATGTATCCCGGAGGTTGACTCCTAATTCAGGAGACGACACAACAATTGGTTATTGTACTTTTACAGAAGTCATGAAGAAAATCGACATTTTTAGAAATGGAAGCCATTATATCGAGTTTTGTATCGAACGGGAAGGGGGAAATGTCAACAAAAAGGAGTCTTTGACAGACAGTTAATGTCACTAGCATTAAACTAAACAGATAATAAAGATGGTACCTCTCGTTCCAAAGTAACAGAAATAGAGATGAAAATAAAATTCATTCTTTAGAAACTTGAGTAAAAGATAAAAATGATGATTATTAAGAAAATAGGAAAGGTAGATACTGAAATATATATATAAAGAAGATAGATTTGGATAAATAGATAGATTTGCAAACTGGTTTTTATACCAAATACCAGTAAAAATGAAAACAAAATAATCAATCAATTAAGTAACGACATAATTCTGATACAATCTATATCTCAGAAAATATATAGAAAAATAAGAGATAGAATGGAGGATATAGAAGAATATGAATGAATTATGACATAAGATATGGAAATTGGAGAATAGAATTAACGAAATATATTAACATAAGAAAGAAAGCAGGCAATGTAGCAGTTATAACGCTACAAAGTTTTGTAATATATAAGTATTGTATTAATTCATATAATCTTTCAATAAAATTACTTACATAGATTGTTTATTATCCAGAAGAAGATACGATGTGGGAAATTTTGGACTTACCTAATAACAACGTTTCTTTCTGATATGATACAAAATTCACTCAAGTAACGGTTTATACAGAGCTATCAGAATATTCACAAAATGGACATAATAAAATGTTTATAACAAAGCCAGAAATGTTCATTAAAACGAATTAGGTTTTTAAACAAATATATTTAGAGTACCTTTATAACCAGGTATATATAGTGCTGTAATATTTAGAGGAAACGTGGATAGACCGAGACGAAAAAATGTAGGTCTTCATTTTTTTGTTTTAAAATGTTTTATTTACTATAAAGTACAGGGAAAAGACATGACTAAGTTAATTGGTAATACATAGGAACACTTAAAGTACCAAAAATATCGTATAGAAAAATTTTTCAATCAAACAAATAATAGTTGCAATTGTCTCACTGTACCCTCCCTTGGGGGAACAGTGAGACAACAGTATCTTTTTGATTTATTATTTTTCTAACTAATAGACAGTAGTTTTCTTAAATCGAAATTTATTGCTGGTTTTTAAGACTTGTTACAAAAAGAGAAGAAAAACACATTTTGGATCACTTATGCATACATTAAGAAATAGTATTAGTTACTAAATTAACTGAAAAATGACGCCCTCTGATAACATGCGGCTCTTTTAATATTTTAACAATTTGACCTGCAGAAATAGTACAAATATCCATGACATTAGGAAATACAAAAGATTTATTGTTTTTTAAACTTTTTCTCATAAAGTTAACTTCGGCGGCTGTAATATTGTGTTTTACAACTTGCCCCACATAATACTTTTTCACTTTTTTATTTTTTGCATTATAATCAAGTCTAAACAATATGAAATCTTTGACTTGAATCCTTGAAACTATGACTGGGTCAACTCTTAAATTGGTAAAATCTTCTTCGTCATCATCTGAATTTTCCAGGCCCATTGAACTATTTGAATCGTGAACTGAAAATTTTGAAGAAGAGTCATTAGATTCTATCATTTTTCCTCTTTGGAATGATTAACTTTTGACAATATATTACGTTAACAGTTTCAATCGGCGTCGTCTTTATTCTAATTTTTTGTAGCTCGTCTTTCTCTGGTGTGTCTGTAGCGATTATTGTCTTTCCCTTTCTTCTTGTTTTTTAAGTTGATAAAGCTGAATTTCACTGGTAGAATAGAAGTAAAAGGTAATTCTTCCAACGATCCTGGGGGAGGTGGTCTATCCGTCACATGACTCGCCAGAAAATCTTCTTCGTTAAAGGCATGCCGATAAAATAAAAAAATGCCTGCCTTCTTGAAAGCTGCAGCTATGTTTACAGGAGTGATTGCTCGAGAATAGGCCACTCCTACAAATGATGCCACATGATATGTAGTTGCTGATGTTGCTGGACTAGCTTTATGCCACGAACGTAAGGCATCATTGTAAAAGATATGAAAAGGTTTTAGAAGACCTACATCAAGCGGCTGTAATTTATGTGTACAATTAGGAGGAACTGTCAGGATTGTCACACCATTCTCTTTGCACAAATTAATTCCTTCTTTTGAGATGTGATTCTCATGATTATCCATTATTAAGAGCGAAGGGTTTTCTTTTGAACTTAAGATGTGTTTGATAAAATGCTTTAATAATTCTATAAAGCACTGCGTATTCATCCAGCCGGCTTTCGTACCCAGTTCTAAGGTGCCAGGAGGAGCTCCTACCAATATATGACTTTTAAAATGCACCCGTGGAAATACCATCACAGGTGGCACTGAACTACCACAGGTGTTTATGATGCAGCACGTTGTAACTAATGTTCCTCGTTCGCCACTTTAAATTGTCAAAACTTGCTCTTTTGGGCTAGAACTTTAACTGAACTGTTTGCGACTGTCAAAGTCTCCGTTTCATCCAGGGTATACATTCTCAGACGATTTAAGAAATTTTCGTGGCTTCTTAAAACATTTTCAAGTTTTTCAAAAAATAATTTTACTTAACAGAATTAAATCCTGCTACCCTAACTAAACTACAACCTTCGAAGGTTCGTAGGCTCAAATTTGAATGCCGTTTTCGAAATCCTTTGTACCAATCTATTGATGCTTGTCCTGACTGTTCCCAATTGTCCGATAGGTTAATATTATTAACTTGCGACAGTCGGTTACAGTTAGCCCATAAAACATCTTTGAGAAAGTTACAACGTATCTAACACGAACTTCTTCTAACTGTGACGAAAAAATTTGTTTAATTTTGTAGTTAGGACGCATCCTACAAGTAGGGTCTTTGTATTTTTTTACATATCTACTTAAAGCTTGGAAGGTTAAGTTTGTTTTTCTGGCAGCACAGCGTATTTTCATACCATTTGTAATTGAAAGTATCGCCTCATTCATTTGTTCGTCCGTGACCAACGGTTTTTGCAGTTTTCTTGGGACGCACCATACTGCTAATAAACAATGACTGGTTTAGTTAGTTGAACTATTTATCAAAAGGAAAATAACATAATTCTATAAGGGAACAGTGAGACTACTTATAAAATGTCTCACTGTACCCACATATGAAATGTCTCATTATACCCACATCACAATTTTTTCAGTTAAACGACTTAAAAATGTTTCTGTATCTAATGCGTAAGAAAATAACATGCTTTAGACTTACCTTGAATACGTAACTATCGATTACTATCAACACCACAATCTTATTTTTATTAGTTTTTTTCATACTCAACACGATCGAGTTTGACAACTTCATCCAAATAAATTAGCAAAAAGTGGTGTAGAAGAACAACAATTGCTAAAAATTACTGGTCATGGCAATCAGAATTCTATAAAACCATACTTGAATCTCGATCAAGAACACCACAACAAGATTATAAATATTATGCGTGGTAATAGATCTTCTATAGTAGAGAACAGCAACGAATCTAATGTTAACTTAAATTTTAATAATTGTACTTTCACTAACTGTACTTTTAATAAATAAATGTTTCGTTATGTTGAGTTATGATTTTTTTTTAGAAAAATTATCCGCCGAATATCCCTCGGACATTGATGAATGCCTCATAATTTCATGACAAATTTCTCAAGCTCGTTGCTTGGTAACAGCACTTAACCTTCGGCTTCGTGCTGTTACCAAGGAACGAGCTTTCGATTGTCTATTACTACTGATAATGACTGAACACCTGACATCGACTAAGAACAAAATGCTTCACTCTGTCACTGCTTCTAAAATGTCATAGTCATACCGCCAACTTAGTTTTTTTAGTGGTGTCAACAATCGAAATTAAATTCACCAAAAATATTGGCAAATGTCTCACTGTTCCATCTGGCTCACTACTACTTTTCCCCTACTTCATAATAAATAATATTCAAATAAATTGGTTAAAATAAACAAAAAACATAACTACATTATCTCAGTTAATAGCATATTAATATGTAGATATGTGAACTTATTACTTAATAAAATATACCTAGCGATATGGTACAATACTTAAAAAATACGGCGTTATCTAACTTAACTGCCCCACGTACTACCTGGGCCCATTAATCCCAAGTATCTGCTGCCCCATCACCGAGAAAGTCTTAATGACCGGAAATTCCAAATTTGATTATAGTTGAAAGTAAGAATATAAATATTTTCAGTTATTTACTTCAGTTGCAAGTATTACGGTATAGTTTTGTCCGTTAGTGTTTAACTTTTAAATGTTTAACCAACGTTGAATCCAACGACTATGTTTAGTCAAAGGGGAGAACTTTTATTAATAATTAATGAATATAAATATTCAAAGGCTTATGTCTCCAAAAATGGAAAAGTTAGATGGCGATGCATCAAAAAAGGATGTCAACAAAAAGTGTACACAAGGAAAGGTGACGAAAATTACGTTATTCTTGAAAAAGCATCGGTGAATCATAATCATGCTCCAGATATCCATTTTGACCGGCAAATTTTTAGTAATTCTACAAAGAGGAAAGCTATAGAAGATATATGTAAAAGACCTTTAAAGATTGTCCTCAAGGAATCAGGGAACGAAAATTTTAGCGATTTACCGCTGACGACGAAATACATTTCTTGCGTTCGAAAAAATATCTATGCTGCAAGACCAAAATCCACACCATCTTTGCCCAAGTCACAGGAAAAAGTTCTACAAGTGTTAGTGAACTTAAATTTAAAACCAAATACAGGTGAAAACTTTTTATTATTTACCAAAAATAATTCCGCAATTTTTAGTTGTTTCACAAATCTTTACTTTTTCTGTAATTTAGATTCTTTGTATGTAGATGGAACGTTTCAGTACTGTTCTAAATATTTTTGTCAGATGTTCATTATACATGGCTACAAAAAAGGTTTTTATGTTCCTCTAAGTATTTTGTTTGTTAGAGATAGTGCACTCCTGACCACGGCGCAGTAGACGAAATTTGGTTTAGTCCCCACTTCCATGCAAAACGCATTGTACTATGCACTGTATAATTCCACTTACAATAGAACCTTTCTGCCTTTACGTAAATTTGCAAATTTGTAAAAAGGAGTGTTTGAACTATCTTTAACAAATAAATCACAGCAATCGTACAAAAGTACTTTGGATACATTAATAACAATATGTACAGATTTCAATTTAAAGTTCAAACCGAAGCGAATAATTTCTGATTTTGAAATACCAATTCAAAATGCAGCCAAGTTAGTGTGGCCCGACATTATTATTTTTTGTTGCAAATTACATTTCACACAAAATTGGTACCGAAAAATTCAAAATTTAAGTTTGTCCTCGGAATATAAAAATCAAACTATTATTGAAAAATATTTAAAATTGTTTTTCGGCATTCCTTATTTAGATCCAAATGATGTTGCTGACTTTTTTCTGATAAACTTTTTAGTATTATGCCAGAAGATGACAGAGTTTTGCAATTTGGTGATTACCTATTATAGTTGATAATTATTTAACGGAAGATTCACCATTTCCACGTTACATGTGGGCTTTAAATTCATCATCTCTTATATTTACTACAAACGCATGTGAATCATTTTACTCGAAATTTAACGAATGTTTTTATAAATAACATCCTGACATATTTAAATTTACAGACATTTTGACAGACATGAAAATTAGAACTGCTTATAGATTCAAAAAAAACTTGATAAAACGGCAAAAAGAAAAGTTGATTTTAATGAAAATAGGCTAAATGGATATTAAGTTAATCAAAACATTACTAAATTAGACTTCATTAAGTCAGTTTGCAATTATTATGCAGCTAACTTTTAAAATCTAAAATATATAAAAAAATAAATCACTCTTACTTATTTTAATCACTAATCAGACATTAGAATTAAGCATTGTTATTGTTTAACTGTAGTTTTTGTTATTGCATATAAGTTAATGTAGATTTATAAATAAACTTTATTTGATTATATTGTTATAGTCCTACTATATATTTTAATGCTACTATAAAACTGAACCCATTAAAATCTAGGTAGCGTGCGGGAGTTCGTAGTCGCCCAAAAAATATAGGAAATTGTAATTGATTACTCTAATGCTGAACACACAAACAAAATAAAATTACCTAACTCAAATGCTTCTAAAGGATTATTATCACTTCAACTGAACACTGACCAGTTTTCTTTTGTTAAAAAATGGGCAATGGCTGTACCATCTACTTCCATAGAAAATTTTAGCATATTATAATAACTTGTTTCATCAGAATATCATATATCAAAATATAGTACAAAATATGTGTAGTGAGGCTATTACTGACTCAATAAAATTATAACGAATTTTTTAATTTGGTCATTTATGCTCTTTGTCATATTTGTATAATATGCTATCGTCAAATCATGTTTGCCTTCTCGTCGCCATCACTCTATTTAAAGCAACAGCAAATGGAGTAATAATTTCGAAACTACCTTGCATTTATCCCCTACCACACTATCGAATATTCAGAGAAGGGAATGTGGTTAGGCAAAATGGAAAGTGGCACGTTATTTAATGTTTACAATCAATCGTTCAAGACCGCTCAACCTCAATAAATGATTCACTGGGTGTTCGTAATTCGTTGAGAGAGGTTAAGGAAATTTCGGGGACGGTCAATCGAATTAAACGCCCAAAATAATGTGATTATTTCTCGGAATGGGGAATTGATCGAGCCGTTAAATCTATTTAGTTGTAGGGTCTGCATATGGTTCGTATCAAGAGTAGATTAAAGAGGATCGCGCAATTGGTTTATTTAGGTCAGCTGTTTTGTTAATAGGAGCGAGCCTTTTTGTATTTGTTCTCTTAGTTAACTAAAGCTGCTTGGACTTTCAGTTAGGGGATGTATGTGTATTTTTTATCTTTGTCAGTTGCTTTCACAAGCTTCGTTATTCGCTTAGTATGCCGTTAAGGCCTATTATTTTATTATTTCGTACATTAGTCGCAAATATATGTTACCAAAAATAATACTTGACTCAGATACTGGTACTGTCACGGTACATCGGGTAGACGATTTTCACAGGTTACATAATTTTAGAGAAAAAATGTTTATTATTTTTTCGTATAGGTATAATATCGTAAGAGAAACAATTTTGCCGGCAATAATTTCGACTAGTATAAAAGTTTGTTGCCTGGTTATTTTCGCGAATTAAATGTTGACAGTTAAATCACGAGATGTCAGTCGAGTGATTTTGTTAAAATTGAATAAACGAAAATTGCCAAAACGCAACAAACTTAAATAAAACCAGAAAAAAATTTTGCCGGTAAATAATTTTCTTTCGAATGATATTCGACAAGGACAAGACTATACGAGACAATTAATGCACCATATTAACGAAACATATTCTTTATTTATTTGTTAACAATATTAAACGTACAATTATTACAGGCTATAGTAGTTTGCCCATTCTTTTCTACCAATGCATGATTTTTTGTATTATTGACCTGTAGCATTTGGGCACTCGAAGGTCCAGCTTCATTTGTTGTTCTGAGATTTTCGGTTAACAGCTGAAGATATGGTTTTAGAGAGCTTGCATAGTGACCTGTTAATTAAATTAACTCCTGTTCAGAAACACCTTGCTTGAACAAGGCTGACACAGCTGAAGATCGATGGGAATGGTTTATTTTATGTTTTTTGTGTCTATTTCATTTTTGTTCACTTAGATACGGTGTTGATTCCAAGTGGACAGTTTTTAAACCAAAATCATATCTTGAAGTGGGGTTGGACGGTAAGAAAGAGACTGTCTGATAAAATATTTGGTCCCGTTTTTTCCATTGATTTTAAAAATAATCTAACTGGGTATACATTTTCGTTTGATGAATTTCTTACTAGCCATTTGCTGCTGGCCAAACTTTTCGAACCGCCTTGATTTGTTTTGGAAAAAATGCTGTTGTATTCAATTCGTCCCGTAAATTTTCCCATAACATCAAATCAATGGGGTCCAAATAGAGCTTCTGGACTTCTGCGTGTTCAATGGGACATTTTCCGAAACCAATTTTTTGATTTTTTCCTTTGACTGGCATCCTTTTTGTCTGGATTTATTTTATCTGTCCAAAATTGATAACGCTGTTATAATTTTGTCGCTGAGAAATCACGAGAAGAAAGGAGGTTTGTCAGTAGGAAACGTGGCGTTGCTATGACGTTTTATCAGTTAAAAATGGTCTAGTAAAATAGTCATTATAATAGGAAAGCATGAACTGACAAAAAATCGCTGCGTATAGAATAATTGAGAATTATACAGGAGTAAGCTGTTCTATTACAACGTCACATATTCTTATCACGTCATCTCTTATCCCATCCTTTTGCAGCGTTTATTCGCTCCGTGCGTGACTGACGCGACACGTACCGCCTTCATCTGACAGTTTTGGACCTACCAATTTTCAGGTTAAACATATGACATTAATGACATATGTTTGACATTGTTAAATACAGGCGAAATTGACAATTATTCATAATTAACTTTTTAATTATATTTTTTCAGTTTATGTACAAAATAAATGTAGTATTAAACACTGGGTTTCTCAAAATTCATCATAACATATCTTTTTAAGCCCAAAGGGAAAAGAAAAGTTAAAAATCTAGTACTGGCAAATCAAGTTTTTCACGTGAAAGAGCATATAATTAAAAACAGTAATAGTAAAAGTTATAACGGTTCCGGCACATTTATCAGCCACCCAATTCCGTGAAAAATTTTTGTAAATCTTGAAAATATACATTATTTTAAGCTATTTACAAAAAAAAAATTTTGCGGAATTTCCATTTGTTTAAATAAAAAATGACTTTGAAAATTGAAAATTTCACACTTTTTGGGCGGCCATATTGAGAGTTGACTGCGACGTTTCCAAATCTATAAAAATGTATAGTATCACAAATATTCTCTATAATTTAAATTTTATGATATATTTTTTGAAGGGAATACTTCTTTTTACGTAATATACGTGCATAAACACTTATTACTCTGCTCATCGACTTATATAAATACTATTTTAGAATATAATGATAATCTAAATGCAGCAATTGAACATAAATACTAGATAATAATGAAAAATAAAAATGATCAATAAATTCTGTATTATATTTAACAAATTTTAGAAATTACTAAAATTATTAAACAAAATTTTTAAAGAAAAAAATTAGTTTCTTATATTTTAAAGAACTGAAATTCTTCTTATTCCTCTTTATAAGCAATTCTGCATGTTCATTGGCGGATTAATACCTCTATGGAAGGCTGTCATTCCACTTATCTCTTGCTATTTTGATGACACTGGTCTCCTCCATTCTGCTTATGTTGTTATTCCATGTTTTTTTTTCAATTTTGTGTTCATTTATTTATACACTGTACGTTACGTTTTCTTCTAATTTCAACACTTATCTTTTGATCTCCGAGTTCCTGTAATTTTTCTCATTACTAAAGAACTTAAATGTGCGGTGTTATTATAAAAAAATTAACAATTAAGTAATATATTAACGATTCATTTTTAAATGAGGAACACTTTACGTTTTTATACTAGCTTCAGTGGTAAATATACAACAATTGGAACTATATGCAATAGACTAATAGTTTACCTGTGCAAGGTCGATATGGAAAATCGTGGAAAATGTTAAAAAATATATATTGAACGTCTTGTTATGTTTAGCAGACCGATGGTGATCTACAAACGTCGGTAGGTCATCTCATAGCCCCAAAAAGGAACTCAATCTATCCTAAACTAAACGAAACTAATTAAGATAAAATATATTAATCGGTGTGTATTATTAAGATAAAAATATACGAGTTCCCTTCCTGGGGTGTGAGATGACCTACCGACGTCCGTAGGACGTCGGTAGGTCATCTCACACCCCAGGAAGGGAACTCAACCTATCCTCACCTAAATAAATATAATTAAGATAAAATATATTAATCGGTGTATATTATTAAGATAAAAATATACGAGTTCCCTTCCTGGGGTGTGAGATGACCTACCGACGTCCTACGGACGTCGGTAGGTCATCTCACACCCCAGGAAGGGAACTCAACCTATCCTCACCTAAATAAAAATAATTAGGGTAAAATATATTAATCGGTGTATATTATTAAGATAAAAATATACGAGATAAAAATATAGAAACCAAAACTAATTTAAGATAAATATATATATATATATATATATATACATATATATATATATATAAATTATATATATATATATATAAATTATATATATATATATATAAATTATATATAGTTTTTTTTTTTTTTTTTTTTTTTTTTTTTTTTTTTTTTTTTTTTTTTTTTTTTTTTTTTTTTTTTTTTTTTTTTGTCATTGCTAAATTCCAGTAATAGCCTAAAAAGGTATGCGTATTGGACGTATAGCTGACAGACGATGGGGGAAATCTTTTTCTGGTTGCTTGAAGAGCAGCCACGGAACAAGACACCCAGACGCCCTACGGGCGTCTGTGTAGTGCCGGATTAACCGCATTCCGGCTAAAACCTACCACCGTTACTTAGATAGAAATCTAATTTTTTGTGCCCATCCTAACCTAACCCAACCACATTTACCCACCACATTTAACTTAACCTAAATAATACTATTTAAAAAGAAAATATATTAGTGGGTGTCTTTCTCCTACGGAGAAAGAGAAACCGACGCCCTACGGGCGTAGATAGGTCATCTCATGGTCCAGGAAGGGAACCAAACCAAAGCTAACTTAACGCAACCTAAACCTAACCTAACTCATATCAACCTAAACTAACCCAACCCAACCTAAATAAAAAAAACTAATTAACATAAAATATATTAGTGGGTATACTGCTCTTACGGAGCATGGCTAATCGAGGATCTATGGGAGTCACTAGGATATATAGCGGCTCATGAAGGAAAATTTACAAAACTAAAGAACTAACTAAATCAATCTAACCTAAGCTAATCTAATTCAACCTAATCTAAAAAAACATACCATACTATACTTTAATATATATATATATATATATATATATATATATATATATATATATATATATAAATTAGTTATATTTCTGTCTAATGCAATTTACTATGTTCTTAAACCTATCATGAGCATTGCGTCCATATAATGCATCCCACATAAATTGGTCGATGTATTCCGGTAGAAATAAATATAGCAGTTATATCTCTGTCTAATGCAATTTACTATGTTCTTAAACCTATCATGAGCATTGCGTCCATATAATGCATCCCACATAAATTGGTCGATGTATTCCGGTAGAAATGGAGAGCTCATCACTCCAAGTCGTCTTAGGTATTGTTTAAGACGAGACCAATACCCTTCTACCTGATTTGTACAGACCCCTGTTAGTGGATCTTTAAAAAATTTAGAGTGATTCACAGTTTTGTGAATATACCCTAAATTTTTTAAGTTGGAATATCCCTTCCACTGGTCTGTCCAAATTTCACTACCTTCCCGGACGTGTTTTTTAATAATCTCCACCAATACCTCTCCTTTCCTACTTTCTACATATGTTATGTACCCCCTTTTTAAAACTATATCGTACATTCCCAAAACCCATTGTTCTTTAATTATTCTACCACGGTTATATTTTCGTTTTGTTACAACACTTTCATCAATTTGAACTGTGTGTCCTTCTCCACCTGCAATAATAAGAATGTGAAAAGTAACTAAATGTTAATATTTTGTATTGTTATTTTACCCAATAAAAATGGTTCTTCCTCTTGTAAAAGTTTCCAAGAAACCACATCTCTCAAATACCGATATATCTGTATAACAGATCGTTTTTCCAAATTAATTATTTCTGCGGCACTTTTAACTGGCGTCTGACTTGCCCAAAGCCAGATTACATAAAATAGAGTCCTGACTGGTACTCTCAATCCTTCAAAAAATGTACCTGTACATACGGAATACATTTTTTTGCATTTGCCGCACCAAAAACCATGGTTTAATTTATACCCATTTTTCTGTCTCACTACACATGGACGTCGACATTGTCTAACTTTACATTTAAATTGTTCTTTAAGTAATCCAATATTTTGTAAATATTGAATTAATTCAGTATCGCTTTTTTGTGTTATATTATTTATGTCAACAATAGAATTCACTTCCATTTTTCAGGAATAAAACCAAAACATAAATTAAACTTGTTTTGACAATTTATAAATTTCATCCAGAGATATTTTGATTTGTTTAAATAAATATCATTTAAAATATTTAAAAACTAAAACAAACCTATCACAAAAATTGGCAACCTCACACAGTCGCTGTCAAACTTCAATGCAAAAAGCCATAATAAATCAAACAGGTTATATGAGCAAAATTTATTATTTTGTTGATATCAACAAATATTTCATTATAATCCAATGTTCTAATAAAAATTACTAAATATTACACACTAATATGATATAATTAAAAGGTTAGTAGTAATATATAAGTTTGTTTTATAAAAATATGTCTCAAATTAGGGTGGCTAATAAATGTGCTGGCACCCTATTATTAGCACAACTAAATACGCAACATGTATTTGCATGCATTTTTGATAAAATTTATGCGTAAAAAGATAGTGTCCAATTTTTTTCATATTTCGCCGCTACGCACGCTGGCATCGTTTCAAGGTACCCCTACCTTGGTCACGCACGGAGCAAATACTGAAATCATAAATTATGCAGCATACTTCAACCTAACAAATATATTTCATAAACAAATAAGGACGTTGCTAATGCACAGACTCTCTAGCGTTAATTTAATCTATTTAAAATGTATTCCCTTTTTTTTATTCATATCATTTTAAATTAATTTAATATTTTCTTAACAGTCCTGTCATTATTAATTTATTATCAACCGTTTCAACTACCACAAAACCAACACCACAACCGCCTGAAGAAGCACTAGAGATAAAGTTTAATGAGAGTACTGTATCAACATTATCCCAAGATAAATTTTTTGGTAATGAAGGGAACAAAACAAACTTAATAGACCTTCCCAAAACTGCTCCTTCAGAAGTGGGATTTAGTGTCGTCCAGGCTGCATCTGCGCTTGCTGCATTCCAAACCTATGATTCTGCGACTGCGGTAGCAAAAGACTTGGTATTGGTAATGGCTTACGGTATTAGTAAGGAAGCAGTCCAATGTTGTGTGTCCATAGTGTTCAATTTTTTTAAACCTTCAAAAGGGTGTAAGACGCTTCGATTATACTGTCCTTTAAGTGGTATATAATTATGACAACGTCATTGCAAAGAATTTGTTGTTTCTCCATGCTTTTTCAGGATGTGATATAATATTAGTAGATTACAAGGTCAACAGACTAAAATTCATCGGAATTTTACAGAAATATCCTGAGTTAACTAACAGAACAGCATTATTTATCAATAAGACAGCCGAACCGCTTTTGCTTACTGTCGTTGACGAACGTTTTTTGTCTTTTTATATGGTGAAAATGAAGATAATTCTATAACAGCATGAGATACATAGGATTCGCCAAGACAGTGACCAAAAGTACATTTAACTTATCATCTTCTTCACGTGCCATCTCCGCGACGGAGGTTGGCAATCATTATGGCTATTCTGATCTTAGATGCTGCTGCTCTGAATAGTTCAATTGATGTGCATCCGTACCATTCCCTCAAGTTTCGCAACCATGAGATTCTTCTTCTTTCTACACTTCTCTTGACCTGGATTTTCCCTTGTATAATCAATTGAAGTAGGTTGTATCTCTCATTACGCATCACATGCCCTAGGTATTGCAGCTTTCGTGTCTTGATGGTTTCCAATACTTCCATTCTTTTGTTGATTCCTCTCATGACTTCGTTGTTTGTTACATGCTCGGTCCATGATATCTTCAGGATTCTTCTTACACCCACATTTCAAATGCTTCCAACTTTTTAGCAGTCGACGCGTTAAGTGTCCATGCTTCTATCCCATAAAGCAGAGTCGAGAAAATATAACACCTTGCCAGCCTAACTCTCAAGTCCAATTTTAGTTCTCTTGCACAAAGTACCTTTCTCATTTTATTGAAGTTTGTACGTGCTTTTTCTCTATTCGAACTTTGATTTCTTTGAAGTAATCGTTTGTGTGATTAATTATTGTGCCAAGATAGTGGTAGTTTTCAACTTGTTCTAAAATACTACCGTTAATTGTCAGGCTTTCACCATTATTTTGGGTTTTTGATATCCTCATAAATTTGGTTTTCTTGGTGTTTATTGATAATCCATATTCTTCTCCATACTCCACTATCTTGTTCATTAGCTTTTGGAGGTCTTGGAGGTTGTCTGTTATTATAATAGTATCGTCCGCATATCTAATATTGTTAATTGGTGTTCCATTGACCTTGATTCCTGCTGTTTCTCCCTCAAGAGCTCTTTTCATAATTTCTTCAGGGTATGCATTAAATAGTAGTGGTGACAATACACACCCCTGTCGCACTCCTCTTTTAACTTCGAACACTTCTGATGTGTGTTCATTAATGTGTACGTGTGCCTACTGTTTATAATATAGATTTGTTATAATTCGAAGGTCATTGTGTTGTAGTTGTTTTGCTTTGAGGATGTCCATTAGCTCTTTATGGCGGACTTTGTCGAAAGCTTTGTTGTAGTCTATGAAACAGACGTACATATCTTGGTTCACATCTAAGCATCTCTGGATTAGTACGTTGAATGCAAATAGAGCTTCACGGGTACCTACACCATTACGGAATCCAAATTGAGTTTCTTCAATATCCATATCAAGTGTTTTGTAAATGCGTTTATGAATGATCTTTTTAACTTATCATCGCTTCCGCCAATACAAGTCGCTGCTCGTTTTACACGGCGATCCTCAAAATTGGGACTGGAAAAAGCATGGAAAAATTTGGATATCAATCAAAGCTTTCGAAACTCAAGCATCACCTAAATTTCTGAAGGTAAATTTTTTGCAGATACAAGAAAAACTGTGGAATTATGTGTATTTGCCGAAAAGAAGGCCTCAAGTGCCCTGCAGTGTGCTTCAATTGTTCTGGTGAAACCTGCAGCAACATTATGGAAATACTAAAATTAATAAAAATATTTGAAGACGAATTACCCACAATGACGAAAATTCTCCCGTTCTTCCGCAAACATTCACCTTTGATACTAAATAAAATCCTGAACCGTAGCCTTGACCATCAAAGAAGATGAAAAAATAATAGCTGGAAGACAACTTTTTAGATCTGTAAATAATTATGCTTAATATTATCTCGCCCAGAAATTGCCAGTAAATTAAGCATAATGGGGCATAATTTCATGATTATCAATTTGCATGTCCCATATAAACTATTGATCGATTTTTATTAGTAACAGTGTCCAATTTAACTTGATGTTTTATATAAAACGTTGTTTCGTAAATCATAACCAAGTTTTTCTAATAAAATCTTCCGGGGTGTTTTTTCTTCTGTATTATTGCAGTTGTAACTTATGAATGCATTTATGCCAGTCACATTTATTGCACCATTAACAAAACCATAGGATATACCAGGAACCAGATATCGTAAAACACATAAAGATAGGACGTCTGAGGTAGGTAGGCCATGTAATGCGGATGGAGCAAACCGACCCAGCTAGAAAAACGCTCCTTGATAGACCTATTGGTCAAAGAAGAAGAGGAAGACCCAGAACAAGATTCCTAGATAACATAGATCAAGATATGAGAAATATGGAAATACGTGCTTGGCGGAGGAAGGCGATGGATAGGGACGACTGGAGAAAAATTCTTGGGGAGGCTAGGACCCACACAGGGTTGTAAAGCCAAAATGATGATGAACAAAACCATTGAACAGTGGCAGGAAGGTTTAGAGTAGTTACAAGAAGCTGACAGCTTATCCACGTCTACTCCCTCTTTAGTTCTAAAATATTCTCCGACGATTTCCGGCCTCTGAGTTTCTTCATTTTTATCCGAGAAATAAATAGTTAAGGGAAGCCGAACCTACATACTTGTTTTTACTGGTCGAAGAATATTCACAAACTCCGGCGGGATCTCTATTATATTTTATCTCATTGTATCTATTATTTTTAGGTGGTAATCATTCAGATGTTTGATTGTTACATTTACAGAGGTCAAAAAATTGTCCATGGGTAGTATTACCTTTTATAGGTTCGCACAAACGAGGAAGCAAGGCAATGTTAGCAGTATCTTTTTCATAAGGTCCATTCGGCTGCTTACCGACGTATACTTTATTTTTTCATAGATTGTTGTGCATATAAACCCGAAACCCACATATACCACGAAATCCTAACGAGATTTCGTCTACCATTGTAAAATTGGATATTCAATAATGTTTTGTAGTTAATCTGTAAAGATGTTAAAAAATTCCTTATTGCAGTTAGTTTGTCATGTTTTTGGAGCTCTTCTTGAGAACTTTCTAAACCTTTTTAGAGACATTGTTATTCGGTACATCTCCATTGAAATCTCATTGGTTCTAAAAAGGTCAGCAGCATTTTGGTAATTACACTTGTTCGCAGCTGCTGTGTACAGTAATCACAGAAATGCCTTTAGCTCAGTTACCTCTCTCAGGAGAGCTGTTTTATGAGTCTGGGTATACTCTTTTAGTAAAATATATTTATTGGTATTTTTGACGATAATTTTCAATAAATCGGCGTAAAAAATAAAGTTCAAATTTCGAGGGTTTCTGTTTTTTAATTTGCAACTCCTTTCACGTCAGGGACTTGCGTTACAGGATTTTGGACACGAGTACGAAAACAAACATGCTTGTTTCTTCTGACCATCTTTTTCAAGAAAATACGGAAGTGAAGAGGGCCATATTTTCGAAATTTTCATCAAATTCTTCCTTAGTATTAGTATTGTGGTCTTGAGTTTCTCATTCATCAACAACAAGGCTCTCATCATTGTCATCGTCTTATATTTGTTGATTGTCAGATTCTTCCTCCAACTCATTCTGTAGCATTTAAAGTCTCTCTTGTTTTCTTTCATAATCTCCCATCGCCATGAAAAATATTCTAAAACAAAAAGTTACGTTATTCTACTAACAACAAATGCCAAAAAGAGAACTATGGTAATAATTTTATAATATAAAAATAACAGGTTTACTAACCTTGGTTCCAGAGACCGGTTTTGATTCTAGCACATCTAGGAAAAAACGCATACACTCTGTCAATATCGCTGTTATACTAAACAGAAGACATCATTACAAGAAGCTACTACAGTACACCGTCTTTTGATCAAAACGGATCGGCGGTTTCAGGCAAATTTCTGTGCTGTCGGTCTCAAAGATCATAGGTTAGCAACGAAGGATTAAATAACAATGAGAAAAACATGCATCGCCGTCTAACTCCTATTTTAATATTCATGTTTTCTGTTTTGACGTTTTCAATCTCAATCTCTGATTTCAGTAGAGATTATCAATTATAATATGTATATCTCGACTGTCCACATTTTTTCTTAATGCATTGTCTACCGTAATTAACTTTGATGTCTCTACAGATATACTTAAATCAAAATAAAATCTTAAAATGTTTATCCTTTTATATTTTTAAACCTGTTTCATCGTCAAAACATATGTTAATTATAATCAGCGTGAAACAGTGCCAAAAATTTAATCCCCAACCCGTTATTCCAAGTGTATTTCCACATAATATACTGAAACCATCGTCATAGCGTGCGAGATAATTCACTATGTTAATATCAACTAATTTCTCCAACAGCAATTCTACCGTGTCATCGCGTCACAGACGTACGTTTATTTTCGATTAAACTTGCTTAAAGCATATTTACGAGTAAAGGAGAATAATAGAGACCGATGAATATTTCGGTGGGATAAACTGAGATTACTAACTGTCAAGCAGCAGCTCTGTGTATAACAGGAGACCATCCAATAATTAATAACATCCGTAATTGCCTTAGCAATACAGAACAGATTTTGATGTTTACTTTTCAGATTCCATGACAAGCAAAACATATTAGATAACATTTAAATTTGTTATGTAAAAAATATTTTATAATATATTTAAAAAAAATAGAAGTAGGTATATGTTATTTTTCTCTAATATAATTTAAATAAATTTAACCCTTAACTACCATGGCCAAAAATAGTAACAGTTGTACCATGGCAGGGTTAAATTTGACCCCCCATTGTTTTTTGTATCTTTTTTTTATAACTTGTTTTATTTTAAATTATTTTGTTTACAGCTACTTTTACATTTATATAAAAATAAACGAATTTGGTTAATTAGATATAACTTTATTTAAAAAAAAAACTTTTGTATTCAGTCAAATTAACATAGCTATGCACTTTCTCGAATTATAAGAAAAATAATAAAAATGTGCAGTTTTTTTATATCCAATGGTGAAATATAGGTATCATAGCTCCTATCTAAAATAAAAAAAATCGATTTAGATTTCGTATCTCAAAAATGACAAGCATGATTTTACCTTAATTTTCAACACAGCTTATGCATAACATCTGTATGCGGGAATGATTTTTGCAAATAAAATCTCGACATTTATCGCACGATGAGCTTTCTTTCTTTTGGTTTTTGAAATATGGACATATTTTACACCTTCCCCTCTTTTTTCGTCGTTGTGGCTCTGGATTTGCGGCAGGCATTGGTTCCTGAAGTCCGGAAACTTTAAAAATGGCACTACGAATTTCTCTCGGTAAACAAGTTTGATGAGCTCTACGAGTTAAATGGGCCTTAATAGGTTCTTGACATAAAGTGGTTAGAAACAATCTTCTTTCCATTATTTGATTTTGCTGAACTCCATTAAAAATTACGTTAGCATTTAATCCTGCAATGTCCAAAATGCGAAACCATATTACTTGAGGCCATCTACGAGTTCTTCTGCCCGTTTTATAGCATGCACATTTCTTATCCAATGAATCCACCCCACCTTTTGTCTCGTAAAAATTTATAATCTCTGGCTTTCCATTAACCATTGTATTGGAATGATGCATAGTTGACAACTAACAACACTGCACGATTTTTCTTAGGAACAAAAGATACAAGGCTCTCGCTTCCTGTAAAACCAAATAAGGCAGAATTAGGTGGCCTGTTTTTTTGGGGTTGAAATTCAGCAGGAACCTCTCTTTTATTTCTTTTTAGAGTTTCAACATATGAAATTTTATGGCTTCTCAGTTCTTTTATGAGCTCAATGGACGAAAACCAATTATCTGTTGTTATGTTTCTATTTGTACCAGAAATTGGTGGAATAAGTGTCAAAACATCTAGAGTGGGGATGGATAACTTTTTTGGATTTGCTCTGCGTGTATCTTTTTCAGTATATATAAAACCATTTAGCAAATAATGTGTCTTAGAGTCTACTAAACACTGCATTTTCAGACCGTATTTATCTGGCTTAATTTTGAGATACATCCTGAATTGGCACCTTCCTCTAAATGCAATAAGCATTTCATCTATTGTGAGATATTCACCACAGCTATAATTGGACTGGCAATTAATTATAAACATAATAAAAATATTGGATATAGCTGCCAGTTTATCTCCGTGCGCAATACGTTCTTGTCTAGTAGCTGGGTCGTCAAAACAAAGGCTTCCAAGCAAAAAATAAAATCGGTTTAGTGACATGGTTACTCGAAATATATCACGGCCAGTTAGTACCATTCGTAGCAAATAAAGACCTTAAATCTTCATTATTGGATTTAAATACCCCAGCTAAATATAATAAGCCTAAGAAGGCCTTTAATTCAATTATATCAAGATGATTGGTATATTGACACGATGAATTGTGTAAATTATATTTAGAAGTCATATTAGTTATTCGTTCATTGGTTTCCTCAAGAATTTCTTGAAATATATCGTGGCTAATAATACATTCCCAAGCATCAACTGGTTTCTCTGGCATACTAGCTCGAGCTTTTTTAATAAGACCAGGTAAATGACTAATTAAATTATGCTTACGTGTACGAGAAATGGTGGGAGAAGTTTTAGACCACTTGTATCTATTTTTGCCATAAAACACATCCCTTGAGTCAGCTATATCATTTTCTTCACCCGAATATTCACTACCAGTTTCGGAATTATTAATTTGCCAATTTTTTTCGTCATTATCGTCCCATTCCTCTTCACTGTCTGTTTCGTGATCACTGTGTTCACTAGCCTGGTCTAAAAACTCACTGTCACTATCTAGTCCATTGTCGATAATTTTTTGTCCCTCCTCTTTAAGGTCTTTCTGTGTCAGAGGACGTTTATTGCGACTACACCCCGCCATTTCAAATTACTCGTTAATTGCACTAGAAACACTTATACCATAAGCGGGTCAAAATTGACCCTATGCGTGCCTAACTCTGCAGTAGTAACAGATAAACTAACGGAATTTTCGTAGATCGATAAATCACCTACCGGTCGAAGATTAGCAGAAAGCGCGCAATGCTCAATCTATGTTTCGGTACGCGGGGGGTTAATTTTGACCCCGCCATGGTACTTAAGGGTTAATTGAAATCTATAAAATTTTTCAATTTATTGCTTAAACTAGGCACTATGATATTCTTATTTCATGAAACCTAACAGTGGGTGTTTTTATATTTCGGTTAATAGACTTTTGATTATAATATTGAACCTATTTTTATTTTAATAAAATAACAAAGTGTGTTGCACCTTTCGGACAATAAGTACTTTTAGGTTGTATGATTGGATTAAATAATAAAAAAAATAAGAACTAAAAAAGGACACCCAATAGGAGAAAAACAACTTAATATAATCTGCTATGCAGATGACGTAATAGGACCATCTCAGAGTGAAGATGATTTACAACGTATGCTGCACCAATTTAATATAACCCCCAGAAAATTTAACATATTAATTTTCCCAAAAAAGATAAAATGCATGGTCATAACAGAAAATTTACTAAGATGTAAATTGGAGCTGGTAGGTCAGATAATAGAACATGTCATGAAGTTTAAATATTTAGGCGTAACACATCTAATTTCGAAAAACTCGAAACAGAAGTGGAAGATCAAGTAAATAGAGCAAACAAATTTTCAGGTTGCCTGAATAAAACAATATGGAGAAATAGAAATATCGGAAAAGAAATAAAAGGCAGAATTTACAAAACAGGCATCAGAGCAATAATGACATACGCAGCAGAAACCAGACCTGACACAAAGAGGACAAAAAGGATGTAAAAATATTTTAAGAATTCTCAAATATCATTTATTAATTGCACTAAAAACTTATCGATAATCCTATAACCGAAATTAAACAAATAATTCAAAACTATCATGAAGGCAAGCAAAATCATAGAGGTTTAGATGAAACGGATAACCGAATTAAATCATTATATTATTGGCCCAATTAACGAGCTTCTATACAAACTTATATTAATGAATGTGACATATGCCAAATAACAAATCATGATAAAAATCCCATAAAGTAAATATTTAGCAATACTCCTAAAGCAATTAAGTCATTTCAGATTTTACATTTAGATTTCATCTTCTCCAAATATGCTTAACTTTATAAACTTATTTCTGCTCAAGGTATCGAAGTAGCAAATGCTTTGATTAGATACTCTACTCACCATAGTATTCCAGAACAAATCATTTCAGACAATGGTACAGAACTAAAAAATTCAGTCATTAAAGACTTATTAGCATTACACAAGGTAAAAATCCACTTTATCTCCTCCCAGCATCCAGAATCAAATGGTTTAGCTAAAAGATTGCATTCAACTATTATAGAACATATCAGGTTACTAAACAATCAAAATAAGTATAGATCTTACCCAATAGAACAAACAGTAAACAATGCATTATTAGCTTACAACGGTACTATCCACTCCGTAACAAAACCCCGTGAACTAGTTACGGGACATTTAGACACCAACTTCCCATTTAACATTGACCTAGAGCAATATTAATTAATAATTATATTTCTAATCATAAGGATAAAATGAAACTACTATATTCTAATATTAACAAAAAACTTCGAGAAAATAAACATAAGTTATAAATAAAGCAAATGAAATACGCGAGGAATTACCAAAAGAAAATCCTATGGAAGTATTTGTGCGAAACAGACAAATAAAAAGAAAGACTAAAAATAAATATCAAAAAGGAAATGTTAAATCCATTAATTAATTTAAGAAAACAGCAAAACTTATTAAGCGGAACCTAAACGAAAAACCAATATTTTTCCAGGTTAATCACAATCGGACATGCAACAGCCGAAATAAAGGACATCACCCACAACCTAGACATTCTACATATAAAATTAGGAACCGCAAAACTCCAAAAATATAGTCATACATTTGTACATTTTTATAATTTAAAACCACTTGTAACTGAAGATGACAACCTGAACAAGCAATTTGAGTATCTTAAAAATAACATTTCTAATAGCGAATTCTTTGGATCAGAGACGTACAACTACGTTAATATTATTCAATGTATCAAAAATAGCATACAGATAAATTTTGGCGGTCTAAATATTCATATTAATTTAAAAACTAGGAAAAGAGGTTTGATTAATGGCTTTGGTTCAATAGTAAAAGCAATCACAGGCAATTTAGACGCCGAAGATGGCGAGAAGATAAATTTCATACTAGAACATTTGAAAACTAATCAAATAAAATTAGAACATCAGATACTTAATCAATATTCTCTCAGTCAACAAATCATAGATAACTTCAATAAAACTAAGATATTTAAACAAATGAAATAATCCTTAAAACAAAAATTTTTGAAATAAAAGACATTGTCAATTTTCAAACTAAATTTGAAAACATTATTTATCTAAAGGACATGTTCAATAAACTCATTATCACATATAATTATATACTTGATGTAATGGGGACTGTAGAAAATTCTATTACTTTTTGTAAGCTCAAAACCTTACACCCTAGTATTATCAAATCTAGTGATCTATTTCGAGAGTTAGAAAGAATTCCTTTATTTTACAAAACACAATTACCATCTGAATTAAAACACGAAGATATTTTAAATTTTGAATCCATTCTGGAAATCACCTGTAAAATAGAGGAAAACCAAATTCAATATTTTCTGACAATTCCTATCCATTTTGAGAACAGATTTGATCTCTACTATTTATTACCTATATCCACACAAATTGAGTTAGAATTTGCAATAATAATACCTAATACAAGATATTTGTTAAAAAATAAAAATACAATAATACCTCTCAACGACATCTGCACCCACGGTAAAATTTTCCAATGTCTGAGTTGTCTAAAAAATAACCAAGAACACATATGCGAAAAAGAAATAATCTTACAAGAAAACTCCAGTAATTGTCAATACATTAAGACAGATATCCAAGGAAATCACATCAAAATCATACCAGAGATGAACCAGTTTTTGGCAATATTTTCTATGGAGGAAAAATTAACTTTCAAATGCTCTGAAGGAATTCAAATTAAAACACTGACAGTAATCTTTCTGATCGAAAATACACAGTGTACAATCCTTTTCAGAAACCAAGAATTATTGATCTAAGATCGAACTTTTGGACAATCAATATTAATCACCGAACCAAAATTAAAGTTCAAAGAGTTAAGCGTTTCAGCTATGAAAATAACTTTGAAAAATTTAAAATTTGAAACAAATCTCACAAACAGAATCACACCCATTATAGAACAAAGAGAAAATTACCACATTCCTAGCATTTGGACGATCATATTACATGTTGTCATCGTACTAATAATCATCTACATTATCTTTAAGATAATAAAGATAAGAACAAGAAAAGAAACCAAAAGAAAGGAAGACATAAGAATGTCAAACCTACAGGCTCCAGACCATTCCAGTTCCAAAATTCACCTCCCACAAGGAGCCTCAATCTAAGGGAAGAGGAGTTATAGAGCGACGCATATGGGTTTATTCAGGCCTTGGATTTAGGAGTGCTGACATGGTCAAAGACATTGAACTCAAGAGTGCTGGCGCTATGTTTTCGTAATATTGTGAATTGTATAATTGCAATTGTATATGTTTTATTTTAATTAATATTTTATTCAGTCTAGATCCTGATTTTATTGTAATTAGTTGTTTTGGCTCTAATAAATTCTTTTTAAAAAAGGTTTTTGGCATTCCCAAATTTATACATATATTATAAATAGATATGAATCTTCATGAAGCCTTTTTTGTATCAAATTATACACTTTATAGTTTAGAGCTTGATATAGTAAATGAACTATTGAACTATAGGAACTATAAAAATATTAGTTTGTAAGCGAAGTTTATACACGATATTAACAATTTTTTTTATTATATTATTATATTAACATAAGCTATGAATATGGACTCGTCATTTAACAATTTTTATTTTTTATTTCAGGTATGGTACAACTCCATTTATCGAACTAGAGAAAAAAAATGCATAAAAAAGCATTTTTATTCAACAGGGGTATAGTTAAGGTTTGTAGACGGAGAAATTTTAAAACTTTTATTCTAGGCTAAATATTATTTCTTCAGCAGATTTCACAGAAATACAATTTTTGTTTATCTGCAGCAGCAATCTTCTAGTTTTTATCTTCTTTTGTGTTTTAATCCTATATTTTTTGTATTTGTGTTTTAGTTATATATTATGTATGTCGTAGGCAAGTATGAAATGCAGGCATTCTCGCAAAAGCCTAGTCATTTTCGTAATGACTTGGCAGTTTGTATAACGTTTTCATTTTTACGAAATGACTTCAACTTTTTAGGCATTTGCGAAACTACCGGAAACGGTAATTCTATTTTGAAACAGTGTTGCAATTTAGGCACAGATCATATAATATAAAAAAAATTTTCCTTTCCTAAATGAATTATTAAAAGCTCTTCCAAAATCATATTCTTTTGATGAATAAAAATTTAAAGTCAGTGCAAATGTCCTAGATTCTAGAGAATATTTGGCACCTTTTAAAAACCATCGAAACAATGCTTTGGGTGATTTTCGTAAAGAGGCCTAAAACAATAAAAATGCAAAAATAATTATACAAAAATACAAGTATATAATAAAAATTTAATTAATTTTCTCTTCCCTTTTTTATATTATATGATCTGTGCCTAACTTGCAACACTGTTTCAAAATAGAATTATTACCCATGATATCATGAAATTATCGTTTCCGGTAGTTTCGCAAATGCCTAAAAGGTTGAAGTCATTTCGTAAAAATGAAAACGTTATACAAACTGCCAAGTCATTACGAAAATGACTAGGCTTTTGCGAGAATGCCTGCATTTCATACTTGCCTACGACATGTATACAGTTTTACTTATAGTTATGGACATTTTTGTATAGAGAATCAACTTACTATAGGCTTTAAAATAGTCCAAGGTATAAAACATGTTTGGTAACACAAAATTAGTACAAGTTGTCGTTTATGCTAATCACAATAACACGCTATTGCTTAGAGTGAAAGAGGCTACAGAAATATACCTATTCATCATTGAAAAGAGCAATAGGTTTGACTTATAATCATTATCACTCGCATTGTCATTATCCCTATGCGGGGTCGACATCGCTATTTACATTTTCCATAATTTTTCATCTTGGGTCATACCGATATCAATCACTTTTACCGTCACGTCCTGCTTTCTATCCCACGAGTCTTCTTTAAGCGTCCTCTACTTATCCCTACAGGATCGTACAAATCTGCAATTTCTATTTTTACGCATCGATCTAAGCATTTTTATTTCCACCATGTATTCGTTGTTCCCCTCCATCAAAACGGTCGTCGGCATATTCTTGAATCCTCTTAAAATCTGTAAAAAACCATATATGCAAACAGTAAAACGCATACACGTATTACGAATTTACAAATATTTATTTTTCATTTCCAAACAGTAAACTTTTTTTCAAAAAGTACTTTAGGTTTATAATCATCATCTTTATCTTCATCCAGCCCTTTGCGTCCACTGCTGGACATAGGCCTCCCTCATTTTTGTCCATTGTGCTTTATGTTAAGCGGTTTTCATCCAATTTCTTGTCATTTTCTTGAGATCGTCAATCCAACGGGTAGGAAGCCTTTCTCTACTTCTATTGCCTAACCTTGGCCTCCACCCAAGCAATCTAGTCGTCCACCTTTAATCACTAATTCGAGCGAAGTGTCAGGCCCAGTTCCATTTCAGTGTGGCAATTCAGGAAATTACATAAGTAACTCCTGTTCTTCGTCTAAAGTCTTCATTTCTAACTCGGTCACAAAGCGATGTACTCAGAATTCACCTTTAAATTTTCCTCTAAGCTATTTGCAGTGTTTTAGAAGTTGTAGCTGTCAATGTCAATTGTCAATGTCATCACAGACAACACACATTGGTTAAATGTTTTACGTTTTAAAGAAATTGGTATATTGCTTTTAAAGATGTCTTTGAGATTTCCATAGGCTACCCATGTTAGGTTTATTCTTCTTCGTAGTTTGCAGGTTTGTTTGTCTCTTGTGATCTTCATTTCTTGTTCAAGGTATATGTATTTGTCCACCAGCTCTACTTCGTTATCTTCAATATTTATATTTGCGCTAGGTATTAGGTTTGTCATAAATTATGTTTATTTTAAGACCCACACTAACACACACTAACTGAAGTTCATGTAGCATTGTACATATCTCCTTGAGATTGTCCGAGAACTAAACTATGTAGTCTGCGAATTTCAAATTTGCTAATCTTCTACCGTCAATCTTCTTCTTCTGGTTCCTATCCGTTTCGGATGTTGGAAATCATATTGGCAATCATGACCTTGCTCGCTGCGCCTCGAAACAGCTCCGTTGAGGATTTCTTAAACCATGTTCTTAAATTCCGCAGCCATGATATTCTCCTTCTACCGGGTCCGCGCTTACCTTTGACTTTACCTTGCAATATAGACTGCAGCAGGGGCCGTCAATGTTCAGGCTTTTTTCTTCCCAGTTAACTTTTTTACAAGCATATTCTAGTACTGCAGTAAACAGTTTAAGCATTAAGGTATCACTCTGTTGGACTCCTCTGAGAATTGGGATAAGATCCGTATTTTTATGTAGTTTGACCGACATAGTTGTGATCTTTTATGTATTGTAACTTAGCCTTGTATATCGGTAGTCAATGCGGCATGCTTGTAGTGCTTACAGGATTTTGTCAAATTCTACCCTGTTAAAGGCTTTATAGAAATCGATAAAAACCAGAACGAGTGGTCTTTTAATTTAGAAAGAAAATTTAAGAAAATTATTAAAAAATATTTAAAAATTTTTATTATGAATTGATTTCAAGTAAAGTTGATATATATTTAATTCACTGATAATTTAATAAGATAAACATATTAAGTGTAATACAACAATTTTCTGGACATATTGCCAAGACAGTAAGGCATCAAGCGTCTCGTTTTAATGTTCTGACAGTTATTTAACTTTTCAAACCGTATAAAGTAAATATTTAATTTAAATTCCCTGTCTGATCGTCAAAACTGAAAGCAGCCTCATTAAGAACAATAAAGATAAAATATTGAAACGGCTGAAAGTAAAACTGAAACGACTTAAATAATAACGGGATTACAAAGATGTTCAAAACTACGGGGCCACGGATAATCCAAATTAGGGATTTATTTAGGCAATCACTATGAAAATTGGGGCATTAGAAGGAATGTTTTCATTAAAATATACTAGATCTCTATTGTGCACACGCTCAACATTTACGAGCAATTAGACAGGAGACTCAACAATACGTCTCCTAATTGGTAGGGGATTATTTTTAGTTGCCATCAAAGTTGAATGAAAGTAGCTAAATAGGAGAGAATGACGGCATTGCTTGAGCCTAATTAGTTTATTTTCGTGCTTCAAGGATTTTCACAGTTTGATTCTCATGGCAAAATTGCGGACTTGGTTGGGATTCTTATACGAAGACTGTGGCAAGCGATTAGGCCAAGAGAAAATTAAAAATTTCTAATTGAAGTAAACTGCCCTTTAATAGGCGGACCTTCTTAAAATGTCGTTAATTTTATTTTTTACTAAAACTTAATTACATACAGTGTTTAAAATGATTAAAATACAACATTGTTATAAAAATTAACTACTATTTATAGAATTGTTGAGAATACTTTGGTTTTATGTAATGCATTTATGTAATACATTTATGTAATGTATGTAAGGTTAACAAATTATGTTACCTGCCGAAATTTTAATTTCTGGGGATTGATTGTTATTTATAGAACACCTCCAATTGCCAACTTTAATTATTTGATGTAACAATGATTTTTAAAAATAAATACACTTATGTCCATAAGTGTGACACAACAAAATAAATGTAGAGTGACGGGGCAAAGTGATCTAAGTGCCAAAAAACATTTTATTGGGAAAACACAAAAAACCGTTTTTGAATCAAATTTATTGTCGTAAATCGTTAATTTAAAAATAAAAACTGTTAAATTAAGTCATTTTAAATATTAAACATGCTTCAAATATAACACATATTACAAAAAATGAAAATGATAAAGTGCTTAAACTGTCAAAATGTTTAAAAAATATTGTTTATTGTCATCATCGAGAAATTGCAACATTGCAGTAATGTCTTTCTTTTTAGATTCTTTTAAAGGTAAGGAATTTGGAAGAGAAGACAGTGTAGCATTTTTGATGGTAGTGGCAGTAATGCCAGGTTTTAGGACTATACAACTTTCCCACGGTGCTAAATCACTGTAACTTTTCTTGTACATGACGGTCCCAAGGTTGTTCTTTGAAACTCGAATCCAAACAGCTGTTGAAATTCCAAGTTTGGCTGTATTCAGAAACGCGGAAGAGGCTGCATCAAAATCAAAAAACGTTTTCTCGTTTTCAGAACTTTGTAAGGACGTGAAGGTCTCGCTGTGACTATCGCCTTCATAACATCCTGCTTATTAATTAGCTTGCATTGTTTTGCTCTTTTTTCGATTAAAGCAAAATCACGATCTGAAGCTGAGAATGAATGACCTGAATGATACAAGAAACTTATGATCAATCGTTTCAAAAACTTCATGACAGACAAGAAAAATGTACAAGAACAAAAGCATTCTGTTTTTCAACTGACCTGCACAGTTATCACCCCAAACGCACAGATTTTTATGGTTGTTTTGAGTAGTCCACAGTTTAGTGTTTGTAAAAGGCAAGATACCATTTGGTTGCCTCCTCTTCCTAATTGCCCCTCATGCCAAATACACATCAATCCATCATCTGTATCAGCCACGTGAATGCCAAAGTTGTAACCAGATATTTGGCGGGAATAGTACATACTACTGTGAGTTAGTTTGGGTAACGAAAAAACTTTCTGCAAATCCATTGTTATGGTGCACGTGTCACTTACTGGCAAGGTGCTTCGTATAAAGTCGCTTTTTATAGATGCGAAAACAGCTTCTACTTGGCGGTGATGATGTAACTCGAGTTTTGTTGTCCCTGTTTTCTTGGTTGCTGGGTCAGAACTTTTGGTTGATATGCTCAGTTGATCGCATGTTTTGCAAGTATCCACTCGTGGTCGACGGAAGGATAGGTTCGGAAAATCCTTCAAAAAAACACGGTAAAACTTGTGTGAAATATGAGTACAAGGATTCTTTTCTTGAAATGCCCTGAAAAGCCTATGCACATTCAGATCAGAGCTCAAATACTCTTTGTCCGACTTTGGTTGTAATGACTGACATCTCTAGGGAAGCTATTAATATGTTGTTTCACTAAACGACGATCATGGACAGTGAATTTAAACATTTTTGCACCACCTCGCTTGTCTGTGTACATGTAATCCCCACTTTTTTTCTTCTTGACAATGGTTGTAATCCTTTGGGGAGTAACAGCAAAAATCTTCATGAATGTCTGTTTACAAACTTTTTGTAAACCTCCCTTACCATCAGGAACAGTGTAACTCATAGTGCATTGGCGTCGGCTCTCTGAATCATCATCGTAAGTACCATGACGACGTCGTGTCACCGGAAGTATCTGAATCAGTCCCATAAGATAACTACCCTGTGCATTTAAATCCAGTGAATAGTAGGACTCATGGAGTTGCATCTTCTCTATTCCAGTCAGTTCCTTACAATAGCTGTTCTTACATTTGCATTCAACCTGAAAACAAAAAAAGAAAAATATAAGGTTACATTGCAAATATTGGTTTTTGTCGCTAACGTCATTATTGCACACATACTTGAAAATAAAAATTAATACTAACCTCGTTTTTAGGTTTACGTCTTGCCGGAACTAGTTTTTTAAATTTATCGGTAGTGTACGAATTTCCACTAACTCGTGCCTCACTCTGTATTTTCTCTTACGTTTTTTGTTTTTAACTGTTTCATCACGACAAAAATGCTTGTTCATTCATTATTTCATGCAAAATAGGAATTTTAACCTTAAAACGACACGTTCCCGAACGTTTATAAGCAACTACTGACATGGAACAATACTAATAAAGAAGCATGGCACTTAGAACAGTTTGGCCGGACACGTCCGAAGGACATACCGCTAGCTAGCTTGATCATGCAGTCAATTTTTAAATTAGGTAACAGTAGAATAGGGACTTAAGTCACAGTGGGGCTATTGGCGATGGCACATAGAACACTTTGAGTGGAAAAAGTGATTTTTTGATTTTTTGGCACTTAGATCACTTTGCCCCGTCACTCTACAAATATACTTATCGCTTTATCCACCAAAATAGAAATGAGCGTAGACCTGAGTTTTACTCTACTGTTACAAAAATAAAAACTAATTTAACTTATATTAACCTGCACTGCCACAAAAATATAAATTCTAGACAAATAATACTAAAAGTTCGCAAAAAAGAATAAAGTTCTTATTAAAAACCACTAATCTGCATCAAATTCATCTTCATCTTCGACAGAATCAGGAACAAAAATATGTAACAAAAATATGTTAATGTAGCAAAAATTGTGCTAGAGGAAGTCTGGGTGACTCTATCCAGTGTAGCAAAAGGGTGAACTCTAAAATGCACCTTGATACACCAACGAACTAATATGGGGAATAACGGAAGATGGAAGGGATTAGATAGAAATAAATTATGTAAAAGAAATAAATATGAATTTTATGACGTAAATATGAATTTTAAAATATAACAGAATTAAGTGTTGGCTAGCGACTATGCAGGAGAATGACCACTTGACACTCAAAGAAGGATTCGGCCAATTTGCATGCCCTACAGAGACCGTAAGATATAAGAATTAATGACAAGAAAACCACCAAGAAATAAACAGATGAAAAAAAATAAAAGCTGCTCTAGTGAATGGTTGGGCGCCAGGAAGTTAAATGTTTTCTTCCGAGATATCTTGTATTGCTGAAATATGAAAGATAGGTATTAATTGAAATATTGAATTGTTTTAACCCAACTTTAATAAATACCAATTTTATGTACAGACTATTTTAAACACTTATATATGACCCATCACCTCTTATATACAATTAACTTATCTATATTTACAGTAAAATCCCTGAATAATTATAAAACAATTTACCCCTTAAAAATTTCAAATTGTGACAAAAGTTAGATCCAAAAATAATGTATAAATAATAAATATAATTATATACTACTCACTAATAGTTAGTTTTCGTTCAAAAATTGTTTAGGTTTTAAGTAAAAATTCTCCGGGATATGTGTGCACACAATAACCTAACAAAGAGAAATTCAAGGGAGAGTTATAACCTCATCCCTTGGTAAACAATAAATAATTAAATTAAATTACAATGATAAAATGTTTTTTTTTAGGAAAAATTGAAAATATTTATTATTAAGGATAGTTTTTGTTATTAAAAATTGAACCAAAAGTTAAACCTTGAAGAGGACATAAAAAAAATTATTTAAAGTAATTGAATGATAATAAAAAAAAATAAAGTCAGTTCTTCCTGTCGGTTTCCCTCGAAGAGTGGAGAACTGGACTCAGGTGGTAACAAGATACCAAACCTGTATTCCCTGGATCAGGTACTATTGGACAAATACGTCCCTTTAAACTGCTTCTTAATTTCCCATAAAAAACCAACTTGAAACTCCTTCCCCTTATCTTTATTAAGTATAACCCCAACTAAAAAATAATTCTTCCCCTGACTTGTAACTGGATTCTTGAGTAGGCTAAAAAAACAGTTGTGTTACTCCAAGTTTTTGTACATACAAAAGTTAAGGAAAAACACAAGGGTTATCAACCTTGGAAGGCGATACAAAAAATGTCAGCAAGTGACCTTAAATGGAAATAAAAACCTTAATGGTTTTCGGTAGATAGTGACCTTCGAATGGTGTGACAATGTTTTTATAATGTATGGATATATTAAATAGATAATTTTAACGGAAAACATGATCTTTATATTAAATAGAATAGAAAAAAAAAGAAATATTAGCCGGTTTAAATGGTATGAAATTGAAATACATAATTGTTTACTTTAACTCTTGAAAGGAAATAAAAATTTGAGATAGATATAGAATCTAATACTTATAATTTATTTAGGTATAAAACTTTTCCTTAATGAAATAAGGTGAAATATAACATGTATCAAATATATGAGATACCTATCAAAGACGAAATTAAAATAAGTCTGAATTGTACTAACAATGGCGGATGATATAAAGGATTTTTCCTTATAATTTATTTGTAATGTTATCTTACCGGCTAGGGTGATCCAACTGAAAATATCCTCGTACAAAACAACAAAATAACTCAAATGGTTTCTTCTAAAATAACAGCTCTTCACATAAAAAATAAACTTAAACTAAATTCGGGAAAAAAAAATGGACTCCCAGCCGCTCTACTCTGAGATGTTTATTCACTCACATCCAGTTAACAAGTGACAAGTTGAGATTTTACACGTCGCAGAATAAATGTACTTTCAGAATTTCACCGCTGAGGGCGCAGTTTATTGCCAATATCAGAAATTAAAATTTACTGGGAGTTATTTAAATATTTAGTTTAAGAATATTTCAATATGAATTCAATTTAGAACGAAATTAAAAGATTCCAGTCACAAAAGAAGGTAAACGATTATTTAAGTAACGGACTCGTTACAACGTCACGTACACTCTTTCGCAAGACAATCTTTTGTAGAAATCATGAAAAATTTCATAGATCTAAGGTAGTAATTCATAAAGTTTTGTTTTTTTTGTATCAGAAATAACTACCGGGCCTTCATGACTAAGGTTTTGAGTCAAAAACACTATATTGCGGCCTGTTTGCTGATATTTGACTTTCTTAAAGGGTTCTAAAGGAGTCAATATAGTTTTATAATAAAGAACTCCACACTCTTCTTTGTTGTATCGTAACCACTTTATATTCCTCCAAATAAATGTTTCGCCTTCTTCGTTCACTTTCTTTTGCTGTAAACAAGTTTTAAACAGCGAAGCATAATCATAAAAGTCTTCCCGTTTTATTTCTTTCACGAAAAATGGTTTCCCCTTTTCTGTTTGTCCTACTAGTTGCATCCAGTCATAGGGATGATTTATTAACGTTCCATATATTTTTCTAGTTGTCTCTATCATCTTCTTCAGTGCCTTATCCGGTCCGGATGTTGGCGATCATCAAGGCTATCATGGTTTTGTTGACTGCTCTGCGAAACAGCTCCGCTGAGGTCATCCCAAACCATTGTCGGAGATTTTTCAACCACGAGATACGACGGCGTCCCGGTCCTCTTCTGCCAAATACTTTACCCTGCATAACAAGTTGAAGAATTCGATATTTTTCTTCGTTCCGCATCACGTGGCCGAGGTACTCAAGCTTGCGTTGTTTAATTAAATTAAGCACTTCTTTTTCTTTTGTCATGCGCTGTAGGACCTCAACGTTGGTGACATGGTCCACATAAGATATTTTTAGTATCCTTCTGTATATCCACATCTCGAAGGCTTCGATTCGTTTTTCAGTGGCTTGCGTCAGTGTCCAGGCTTCAACTCCATACAGTAACACTGGAAGAACGTAGCACCTCACTATTCGCATCTTGGTTCCCAAACTGAGATCACTGCAGCACAGCAAGGATCTCAACTTAATAAATGTAGACCGTGCCATTTTAATTCTGGATCTAATCTCTTGAGCGTAGTCCCATTGTACGTTGAGGATAGTTCCGAGGTAAGTTAATCTGTCGACTCTCTGGATCTCTTCGCTACCTGCCATTAGTGCCCCGGGATCTAAATTTGTACGGCTGACAACCATGAATTTAGTTTTCTTAATATTAAGGTTCAGTCCGTATGTTACGCTCACAGTTCGCACTCGGTCTAGTAAGGCCTGCAGATCGTTTAGGCTGGTTGCTAGTAACACAGTGTCATCGGCGTAGCGGATATTATTGATGTATTCACCGTTCACTCGGATTCCCATGTCTAGGTTTGTGAGGGCTTCATTAAAAATCTCCTCAGAGTATATATTGAAAAGAGTCGGCGATAGCACACATCCTTGTCTTACTCCTCGCATGATCTTTACTTGGTTGGTCAGCTGGTCTTCGACCTTGACTTGAGCACGCTGGTTCCAGTATAAATTCATGATGATCCGAATGTCCTTCTCATCCAATCCAACTCTTTGTAGTGCGGTGACCATCTTCTGGTGCTGACAACGGTCAAATGCCTTGGCGTAGTCAATAAAACAAATATAGACATCACAACTGACATCGCGGCATCTCTGAAGTAGGACTTGTAAGGTGAAAAGTGCTTCACGTGTACCCATAGAATTGCGGAATTGTAGAATTGTCTCTATCATGGAATGGTAATATGTGTATGTTCTGCAATAAGGAACTTATGGTCAATGGTTTTCAATGTCGGCTGTTTTATCTTCTTCTTTGTGTGCCGTGCTTGTATTCAAGCGTTGGCTATCGTCATATTGACAAGCTAATGAAATGATTCTCGGTCGGCAGCTAGATGAAACAGTTCCTCGACCGTTCGACCTGTCCATTGTCGAATGTTACGCAGCCAGGACAGTTGTTTTCTTCCGACCCAACGTTTTTCTTCGATTTTGCCCTGAATGATTAACCGGAGTAAGCGATATTTAGGTCCTCTCATTATATGAACGAAGTATTGGACCTTTCTCATTTTGATTATGTTGATCAATGCTCGCTCTTTGTGCACGGTCTCTAGCACGCGTTTGTTAGATATGTGTGCTGTCCACGGGATTCTGAGCATGCGACGGTAACACCATAACTCAGTTATTGTTGGCTGTTTTGTAGTAACGTAAAAAACATTGTCGTAAGCTATGTATACTTATTTTGACCACGACACGTATCTGAGTACGATATAACGTGAGTTATATTCGTAGGAAGGTCGATAAGATGCTTATACAAGCATGAACCAATTTGATTTGCACCTCTTCTGGAAATTATTTTGTGCTACATATGATTAAAATATTGTCCGGTAATACAATCATAGACAGTAAGAATAAAGGTCCACAATTGTCTTTTATAAAACGTAACGGATATAACTAAGAGACTCTGTTGCATATCAAAGGTGAACCCTTTTGTAAAGGTGCTGTTCTTATTGTCTATTTTGTCATTTGCTTCTCGATTTGCATGCGTAGTCTGCTTTGGCTTGATAAATGGCTAATTGTTTACATAATTCATCTTTGTTTTCAGCATTTGCTTTAATTTTTGTATGCAATTGGTCACATGTTTGACATGTATCCTTTTCTGGTGCCTTTATTTTAATGCTGTGAAAAATGTTCTCGTAAACCTTTCCGCTTACAGTTTGGTGTTTGGACTCTTGTTTAAGATATTCTTCATACATTTTTGCAACTAAGTAGTACGGTGGAAGATACTTTTTGCTTGTTTGGTTTCTGCAATAGTGACCTTCGGATGCAGACAAAGACAAAATGTGATGTTTAGCAGCTAGAAAAACTTCATCGGATAATTTATACCATTGCTTATGGGATTCTCTATTATCGTCGTGTGTTATTCCAGAACTAGAAGCGCCCTTTTGAAGTAAATTGATGGTAATAAATTTACTGCTTAAGTCTTCTAAAAGCACGACTTATATGTTGGTATTAGATTACCATTAATCTGAAGATAATATTGATAGGTTAACAAACTAAATTTTTGTTTAGATTTATCAGCAACCTTTTGTTTTGATGTTTTTTTTTTCAGGGATATTTACAAGACTAGCTAAATATGCAATTCTCTTATTATGGCTACCCATGGCCCAATATTCATTAAATAAGGTGTGTTTTTTACATCAATAAACTTTTCCTGGCATTTCATGCGACAATTCGTTAGTGGTTTGGACTGTCTCGCTTCAACTTGTTTTCCTTTTCGATTTTTGTAGCTTTGGCCTAAATTTCTTTTCGATTTATTTTTTAACATTAATTTTCTGGTGTCACCTTTTATCAGTTTATTTCTGATATTTTTTATACGAATATTCCTAATTCGTTTCACTGGTGTTATGTGTCCTGTGTTTTCTAAATATCTGTAACTCACACCAACCACATTTGATTTGCTTTTATTTTTCGGTAGGCTTTTTTGTTTATTCGGTCTTAAAATGTCATCTTGATTCGACAATAAAACGTCACAATTTTGCTCTGGATCATAAGGAGGATTAATATCACTATCATCAAGTCCATACAGTATGTCAGATGGAAATTCAGAAATAGATGGAGCTGCATTTGAACCTAAAACCATAGTTGTCAATTTTTTCTCAAAATCAACAAACCAGAACTTACTTGTACCACTGTCTAGGTTACTATTAGTCTGTCTATTTTCTGGCTCTGGCTTTTCATCTGTTTTCTCTTGTCGATAAGATACCGAATTGGAATCTACGTGTTATTGTAGTTATTAGTCACATTAAAACAAATTTTAATAATAATAACTTATCTGTATTATTTGATTCTACATTCTCACACATTTCCAGAATTGTATTAGCTCGGAAAGATCTCATTTTAAATGGTTAAAACTTTTTTAAAATTTGTTACAAATACGTACTTAACGCTTATTTTGAGGTTAGAACGCCAAGTGTCAACAGATATAAGATATAACAGATATAACAAATTTGCCATATCGATCGCCAACTTTAACAGAGAAGGCACTTAGGAGGAGGAGGAAATCAGACTACCGCTGCCTATGCTACGATACTGCTAACACAAAGTCATTAATAAAAATTGACTACATTCCAAATACATACTTGAGGTTTGTCTTAGGTGCCACAAGAATTAGTGCAGTAAGTAGCATTCAAGTTTTGGGTACTAAACTTCCGTTAAGCCATCAAAGGCAACAGCTGTCACTAAATTACTTTGTCAGAATGAACAATTAACTACTTATAACAAAATATAAAAATTGTTCCATTGGAAAAATTTCTAAAAAATAAACTTTTTTGTGTAAACCGATTTTAAACTTTAAAATTTAATTTTCTTTAATTTTATGTTTTTCGCCTTTTAAAATGAAGCATGTTGCCAAGTCTTTTTCAAAGCCGTTTTCTGAATATAATAGTTACCGAGATATTTTATTTGTTTACAAGCCAAAAAATGGTTTCTAATTTTAAACATTTCTGAGGCCTCCTAAATAAATACATTTATTGTGTAAATAATATAACAAGTTTGACATAACGATTATTTTGATTTCTAACCTTTGTGTCTATACCCAGGTACCTGGTATCCTTGGTAATTGTTTTATCTGAATCATTGACGATAGTATAAATATTTTTATTTGAGCTTCTAGTTATTCCTAAAATTATTTATAATAAAAAGAGATTATTAAAATTATTAAAATAAGAGATTTATAATAAAAACCAAAGAAAAAAATGCATATAATATATTAAAATTACCTGTCAAGGTTTTTACACCATTACGTCCACACCCGTGGCACCCGGGTAACACTAATGTTTAGTAATTTATGAAGCTCTGTCTAGTTTTTTTTATAATAAAAGTGATATGGAAACGTAAATAAAAGTTACATTTTAAACACATTGTCCACACTTACTTATATTTACTGAGTGTTCGTTACATAGTGGACGATTACAAATATTACATGATTTTCGTGTCTTTCTTGGCCGCTTTTTCGCTAAAGACATACAAATGTAGCAGTTTCCAACAATTTATAGGCGTCCAGTGGAATCTCGAAGTGGTTATGACTCTGCAGTATTACTTGAATCTGTAGGTAGAGGTTTTCCTAAAATACACTCAATTCCTGACCTTAATGAAAATTTTCGGTATACATTTGGTACTTTAGATCTAGCAGAAATTGCAGGCATCACTAGTTGTTTCCCTAAGTCTTGTAGAAAAATTCTACGCTTACTGTGGATTATTCTCTGTATAAATTATATAGGTTGCTAGGCGAGCTACGTCTAGGATATTGTAAAAGAAGGCTACTGGCCAACGCAAAATTCTGCGTTTAGTGGAATAATGAGAAACCATTTTGTCCATGTTGTCTACGCCTCCTTTAGTTGTATTATAGAACTGAATTATTTCAGGTTTATTTTTTGGGCCACTTACATTATCGTTGTCATGCATTGTTGACAGCAAGATAACGCTTTTTTTCTTTTTTGGTACATATGAACAAATAGTAACACGATCTGCACTGAATTTGTGTAATGACGATTCAGGCTCACGCTCTGGCGAAGGCAGCATTTCTTGTGGAATAAATGGTTTGTTTCTTTTCAAAGTACCAACTAATGATAAATTCCAAGACAACAGGAGACGGGCTAGTGGAAGAGTTGTGAAAAAATTATCCATTGTTATGTTTCGTCCAGAATTTTTGTATCGGTAACACAAATCTTTTACTACGCGTTCACCTTGATTAGTTTCACGTCCAGTCGAATTTTTTCAAGTAAGTGGATACGAATTATTGACGTCATAAACCCACCAAACCTTGATGCCATACTTGGCAGGTTTTGCTGGCATATATTGCGTGAAACGTGTCCTACCTCTAAAAGGAAATAACTGTTCATCCACAGTAAGAGAATCCGACGGTACATAGTTACGACATAAATTATCATTGAGAAGATGGAATATATCTGTAATAGCTGCAGCTTTATCATTTTGCAAACGTTCTGTACATGTTTTGTCATTGTCAAACCGTAAGAATCCGCTGATGCTCCAAAAGCGATTTATGCCCATACTTGCTCGGTACAAAGGATAAGAGTCTGTTTTCCATAAATCTTTCGAGTGCTCTGAATTTGAATGCCGTACTCCTGCTGTAATAAGAATACCTAAGTATGCATCAAATTCTTCTGTTGTGAGTGACTTCCAAACATTTCGAGTTTTGTCGGGGTTTTCAACATTATATTTTTCACAAACGCTATTAGCTTTTCACACATTACGTCACTGAAAACACATTTGAATGTATTTTTAATCGAAAGAGTTTTAGTAGAACGTACTGGGCCCGTTTTTTCACGCAAAAGGTTACGTTTCAGTGTTCGACTTGCAGTAAACGTGTTGCAAAAGATAAAACGTTTTCGTTGCCAAATCGTTTTATCTTTTGCAACCAGAACATCACTTTGGGAAGAACTTTCTTGAAAATCGTCAAAATCTTCATCACTACTATCGTCGCCGTCGGTATCGATTTCAATCTTATTATTGATATCAGTAAAAATGTCCTCTACGTCAGAAGCTTCATCTCCATCCGGTTTTCTTTGCGAAACATAGTCCTCATCTGATTCCTGGTTTTCGATATTTTTGTCTACTTCCTCATCTATATCGTCTATAAATTATTGCAAGTACTTCTGTTGAATGATCTATTGTAAAAATAACCAGTAATAACTTACCTTCTAAATCTAAAACATTGTAAAAATAAACAGTAATAACTTAGCTTCTAAATTCGCTAGCACTCACTTCTCTTCTTGCCATTATTACAAGTAATTACAACATAAAACACGCATATAGTCACAAAAATATTAACAACTTGTAAGCACAGTTAAATAAACACTGATAGCAAACAAAGAAAAATCCCAATTGTCTGTTATTTTCAGAATGTACAAGCGAAGTTTACCGAAACAATGCCGGGTACCTGGGTAGCACGGGTATAGACTCCCGTATCAGGTACTTGGGTATTGACATAACGGCTAATGTAAACAACTATTCCTAAGAAACAAATTTTGTATGTTTTCTGTATAAAATAATTTGTTAAGCAGTTTGTTATTTCTACTTCTAAGCATTAAAACGAATAATATACCGTGGGCCTTAATACCCTACTACATTGTATGTTATAGCTCAAATGTAAACCTTACAATATACAGATAAGAAAGGACAAAATATGTATGTAACATTTCATTCAAGTTAGTCGCCTTGTTAGAAGTTGAGTTTTATAGTCGCCCAGGTTATAAACTACTACTACAAAATATGAATTATTTCCTTAACTAGGTCTGTAGCTTGGCACGAAACTCAAAATTAATACTTGTCTACTCCTCTCTGAACTTGTTAGTGAAAACCGTCACCCTTATCATAATTTATGTTTCTGGAGACAATTTGAATGTAAAGTTACTAGCTGATGCGTAAGTTTAACTAGAAAAATATAACTAGGTAGTTAGTTCTGTTTGGATGTTTGTGATATGCGGTCATGTCTTATCTACGAACACTACTTATTTTTTACTTTAGCTATTATTATGTTATTTTCTAAAATTAAGAAGCCATTAAAAAAAGAAAGGAGGTATACATATACGATTTGTATATTAGTATATCCTTAATATCTATATTTTAATTATTATATGTCTTTTTTTCTTTCGTGCTTTGATATTTTTATTGATATTACCACGTCAACTTTTACGAAGATATTGCTTTTTCTTTCCTTATTCGAAATTAACTTTAATTGACTTCTCGGCATTGTTACTGGTTATTTTTTTTCCGCACCATAAATATTTTCAATTATTCTCAGTATATTTCAATCAATCAATCCTAATGAAATTTGGCGTATAATGCTTTAAACGCTTCTCTATCTTTTGCAACGAGAAATATTTGTATAACACTTATTTATCTAGTTTAAGTTAGTTTAAGTTATGATATTCCTCAGCCAATATTTCTTCTTTCTTTTCAAGCTTTTTTGCTTCCCTCTACTCTTTCTTGCATGATGACGTCTCGAAGAAAGTATTTATCGTTTCGAATAATGACAGCTTCGAATTGACACTGTTAATGAGATCAATGTAATAAAAAAAATCATTACCCTGGAGAACGGACCGTGTTACTTGGCAGCCCTTACGAGGACAACCCAAAACTACCCTCGGTTCTAAACCTCGATCTTACCATGTCTTCTGCTGCATGGCACTTCCACAACTATCTCAAGGTTAAGCATTATTTGCTTTATTAAAAAGTTTGTGTTGTAGCAGTGCAGCAACGTTCATCTTACGCTCAATTAACAAAAAAGGCAAAATTACCATAGGCATATTCCTAGACGTCCAGCCAACCACTTTTCTAAAAATCGTCCACTCATATCTCTCCAATCGGACAATAAGAGTTAAAATCAGCGATCAACACTCTACCTCTTTTACTTCACTGGCTGGAGTACCTCAAGGCTTAATTTTAGCTTTAATCTTTTACACAGTAAACACTAGCGACCTCTCACGCCTCTACGATCAAAATAAAACCATCCTACTCTATGCCGACGATACAGCACTGTTCGCCTCAGAAACAATAGACGAAACCATAAGAAGCCGCTCTGCATTCAGTAGGTCTCAAGCCCAACTTGACAACTTTGAACAAAGCCGTCAAATGGTGCAACAAATGGTGAGTCACACTTAACCCGACCAAGACACAAGCCATCCTCTTTAGAAAGCCAGAAACCTCCCGGTGTGAGGACGATGGTAACCCGATAAAGCTCTACAGATCTAGACTCCCGTTTCAGAGTCCAGTCAACCACTTGGGTGTTCAATATCGGAGGAAACTCAATTGGGAGACTGAAATTAATCTCAATCTTAACCAAATAAAAAGAAGGGCTAAACAACCGCCGAATAAATACCAATATGGCCACCGAACGTAAGATCTTGAGAAAGATCATAAGAAGGCGTGCTGATTTTCCGTCGGCACTCATTCAACAATGTATATCAAAATATACCAACAATAGAGAGTGGAATCCGATACAGGGTGTATCTCTCGGCAAGAGATACACCCTTCGCCATCGCTCCATACACTCCACCGATACCATCGCCAGCTCCAACATCAGAGGTAAAGAGGTTCTAAAAATTGCTTGCCACCGCCTAGGACATATACTCATCAGGCACTTTACACGAAAAGTTCCCTTCCTCTCGGCCGAACTTCTTACTTGACTAGAAACGAACTTTTTGCTAAGTATTTCAATATCTTAGAAGCCACGCCCTTAAGATATCGTAAATAGTAATAATCTACATGCTAAAAATGCTCAATCGAAAAGAGCCGTTCCCGCAGTATAGCTGGTAACTCGCGACAGGTACCCCCTCAGAACTGCATGACATGGCCACCAACCTTTCTTAACACTAACACCATCACGCACCACAATACACCACTAAATAACACACACTGACTGACTACTCCTTATTAGCAAGCCACTCGTCTAACCATCCTCCAAATAACTAACACAACTGCAATCGCAGACTGGCATCTACTCGAGCCATTTCTCTCCCGGGCTAAGGAGGCCACACCTTGAAGAGACGCCCCGCCTAAACAAGGTTTAAATAACGTTTGATTCTATTCGTTTGTGTTGTCGAAGAAACTCGACAGCACACTAGAAATGACGCCTATGTAGAAGTCTTTCAGCAACATTCTCGTTCCAGAGATTGTGTTGTTGATAGTCAAGACTGAACTAATTTTTGTTATTCTTCCAGACAACTTTATTTTAAAAATTGGTTGTTATTTGCTAAAACCCTTCTGGAAAAAGATTATGGTGTTATTTATATAATAATAAAGAAACAAAGTATATTCTTAAAAATGTTTATTATTACCAAGCAATAAACATTTTGCCTACAAACGGTTTTTTACTCTTCATTATTGTGTGCAAATACTTCTGAAAAAATATTATGGTGATGTTTAACTACACAGGTAGACCGTGTTCTTCGGTAGGCCGCAAGCTATAGCAGAAACCTGACGGTAGACCTCATACTATAGTGGCACTATCTTAATTTTCACTAACAGGAAATTAATCCTTTTTGGTAATTGTTCTTTCCGTTTTAATATTTTAATAAATTTGCTTTTCCTTTTTTTTTAATAATATTATTCACATTTACTTATGTGAGTTATCTCTAAATAATCTACTAAAATAAAATATGTAGCATACATAGAATAAAAAATAGATAGCGTTTAATTTTGGCTTTTGTTACGTTCAAACCACTTTTTCCCCATTTAACTGTAAATGTCACACAGTTACATCGTACATTTCCACAGCCGACTCTTTTCGCAGCTGGTTTTAATTTCTGATAGATTCCAGAGTAATTGTCGACGAAGCTGGATCCGATTAGTTAATGGCATCCTATTCAAACGTTAGTTTTTAAAGCACTTTAGCTTTCATTTCAGGCGTTTACACTGCAGAAATCATATTACATTAACGATATTTAATACGATTTTACATAAAAACATATTTTAAATTTAAGAGGTAAGTGCCTTTAAAAAGTTTAAGCTGTACAATGAGAAAGTTTTAAATTAAAATTGATAGGTGTAATATATATTTTAAAATAAGATATGCGAATCATGAGGAAATAGGCTTAGATATAGTACATTTAAAAATAATTAATAGCACAAATTTTATAGCAAAGGTCTAAATAGAGGGTTGGCCAGGGCACAAAAAACGTAATAATTGATACCTTCTTATCTGAGTTTTCACTCGACTTTATTATGACCACCTTGACAAACCTCAAATACAATACATTATAAAATGAAAATTGGCAAATTCTAAGGGATTCAGCAATAACTGAACGCCTCAGTGACATAGAACATAACATTACTTTAATATAAAAAAAAATTAAATGTCAACATTACGTACCCACATTAAGTTTAATGAAAATACCAAATATTGGCTTAGGCCATTAACTTACAATTTAATAATATAATATAATTTAATAATAAGTATAGTTCGGGTACTAGCGTTATATAAACTTATAATTAGTAATATAAATTAGTAAGAAGAATAAATTCTTCTTGCAGTACCGTCTCCTATCGGAGGTTGGCTACCATCACAGCAATCTTCACTTTGTTGGCTGCAGCTCTAAATAACTGTATTGAACTGCACCCATACCACTCCCTTAAATTTCGCAACCAGGAAATCCTCCTACGTCCCACATTTCTCTTTCCCGAGATTTTTCTTTGGATTATGAGTCTTAGCAGAGAGTACTTTTCTCCTCTCATTATGTGGCCCAGATATTCCAGTGTTTTCGTTTGTATGGTTTTTATGACTTCGCATTCCTTCCCCATCTTCAGCAGAACATCTTGATTTGTTATTCTTTCTGTCCATGGTATTTTCCACATTCTCCTGTAACACCACATCTCGAATTCCTCAATGTTTTTGATGTTTATCTTTTTCAGTGTCCAGGCTTTCATGCCGTACAGCAGAACGGAGAAAACATAGCACCTTAACATTCTCGTTCTTAAGTTTATATTTATGTCCCGGCTGCATAGGAACTTTTTCATTTTGACAAACGATTGTCTCGCTATCTCTATTCGCCTCTTGATTTCTCTTGTCTGGTCATTAGTATCAGTGAAGCAAACCCCTAAATATTTGTAGGACGTAACTCTTTCAACTGGCTGATTATGTATGGTTAAATTCACATTGGTGTATAGCTTCTTTGTTACAATCATGAATTTAGTCTTTTTGATGTTCAGTTTTAGACCATATTTTTTGGTATGGGTGGTTATGTTTTCCATCAAAAACTGTAAATTTGCTAGGTTATCTGTTACTATTAGCGTGTCATCAGCGTATCGTATATTGTTAATTAACTCTCCGTTAATGTTCATACCAATGTTTTGCTCTAGGGGCGCTTCCTGACATATCCTCATGTCCTCCAAGTGGTCAATCGTTTTATGCTTATCTGCGTAGACTACCATCTTCACATATCCCCACATAAAATAGTCTAGCGGTGTTAAATCGTACTACTAAACTAAACTATGCTAAACTATGTGGTTACCAAACGCTTCCCTTTATAAATCAATTGTGGCACGAGCTGTGTGACATGTTGCTCCGTCTTATTGAACATTGACAGCTCCTACATATCATGGTTGGTCAATTGGGGAATGAAAAAGGCAGTAATCATGGCTCCATAGCGGTCACCATTGACTGTAACGTTCTGGCCAGCATCGTTTTGAAGATGATTACACCAGCAATGATTACACCAGACCATAAAGCACACCAATTTTGTTTGTTGTTTGTGGCCATTTAACCAAAAGTGAGCTACTGAAAATCGCTAAAACAAAATTCGTTTATGAAAGTCAGAATCAACGACAATCTCGTTTTCTACCAACTCACCGAATTTACGAATCTACGCTAGGTAATATTGTACCTTCAATTCTTGCATAATTTGGATTTTGTAAGCACTCAAAGCATGATCTTTATGGAAAATCTTCCATAAAGTGGATGGACACGTAGCACACTGCTGTGTACGATGACAGTTAGACTAGCAGCAACAACATGGATGCATATTACCATTTAGAGTAAGCGAGGCGTAAAAACGTTCCATGGTAAATCGCATTACTTGCTCTGATGGACTATTATATTGACCAAAAAATGGACGTAGTGCGCGATACGTATTTCGAACAGAACCACAATTTTCAAAATAAGTTTGTACAATTTGGAAGCGTCGTTCAGGCGTCAAGTCTATTGATGCTAAAATACCAAACCAAACTTAACATAAATTACTTGACATCTGTCAAAATGAACGACAGTTAAAAAAGTGTTACCAACTTATATTTCTGTGCCTCTAAAAATACCCTTTACTTCCTCATACAATACAAATAAGTAATATTGGCAATTTTTGTAATTATAATGTAATTGTTTTAGCTTTTCAATATAAATTCTCCGAAAACATGAATATAAGCAGAAAATTGTAATAGTTGAAACCGGTTGTCCTAATCTAAATAAAATAGATTATGAGAAAGTCTTAAATTCATTTCTGCAATCCTTTTTAAATGGACTCACTTCTTCTTCTTCAAGTTCCGCTTTTATCGGAGATTGGAAATCATTCTGGCAATTATAACTTTGTTGGTTACGCGCCTGAATAGTTCAATTGAACTGCATCCAAACCATTCACGGAGATTGCGTAGCCACGAGATTTTACGTCTTCCTACGCTTCTTCTACCTTTGATTTTACCCTGCATTATATTCCTTAGTAGTTCTAATTTTCACCTCTGTGCCCCAAGTATTCCAATTTCCCGATTTTTATGGAATATAAAACTTCGCATTTTTTTCCTAGTTGTTCGAGAACTTGTTCGATTTTTTTTGCGGTCCATCCATGATATTTTTTAAATACGTCGGTAACGCCACATTTCGAATGCTTCTAGGTTTTTAACACGGGATTTTTTAAGTATCCAAGCTTTAACCCCATACAAAAGGGTAAAGAAAATATAACAACGAAGCATTCTTATTCGGAGCGATATATTGATATCGCGATTACAAAAAAGTTTTCTCATTCTATTAAAAGTTGACCGTGCAATTTCAATGCGGCATCTTATTTCTTTTGTCTAATCAGTATCTTCTGTGATCCATGCTTCAAGGTATTTGTACGAAGAGATTTGTTCAATTTCTGTATTATCTAGTACTAGCTTAACTTTGATCTTTTGTGCTTTTGTAAATACCATGAACTTGGTTTTCTTCAAATTTATTTTTAGTTCATAATCGTTGCAATATATATTTAGTTGTTCAGCAAGGTGTTGCAGTTCTTCTAGTGTTTCTGGCAGAAGGACTTTGTCGTCAGCATATCTTATGTTATTAAGTGGCTCACCGTTTAATATAAGGCCCTCACTGACCTTGGCAAGCGCTAATTCTGAGATGGCTTCACTGTATAAATTGAATAACAAGTGTGATAAAATACACCCTTGGCGGACCCCACGGTGAATCTTGATATCCTCGGTCAGTTCATTTTTAATGTTCACTTTTGCTGTTTGGTTCCAATAGAGGTTACATATGATTCTAATGTCTTTACAATCTATGTTTTTATTTAATAAAATTTCTTTAAGCCGATTATGCTGCACTCTGTCAAATGCCTTCTCGAAATCAATAAAACAGGCATTATACTTCCTGATTTATATCTAGGCATCTCTGTGAAAGAACACTTACTGGAAACAGTGCATCTCGTGTTCCCAGTCCTTTCCTAAATCCCATTTGTGTATTACCTATACCTTCATCTAATTTCTTATGTATTCTATTGTAAATTACTTTTAAAAACAATTTTAAGACATGACTCATTAAGGCTATGGTGCGATGTTGGACTCACATGTGCAACCAATTCAATATTATTCCTTATCAATTAACACTCATACAATTAGTAATACTACATTCCCTTCTTCACAAAACATTGCTTCTACCTTGGAAAAACATTTCTCTAGCAAAACCTACAACATTAACTTTACGGACCACAATCTAGACAAAGAATGCACCATCTTGTCTCCCGAAGAATGTTATGAAAATTCTTTATATAAATCTCTTCCTATTATAGAACTAAATAGCTTCTTGTAGGATATGACAGACTCAAGCCCAGAACCCGAAAATATCTCTGCTGTGTTTCTAAAGCAACTATCAATTTTACCAAAACAACACCTACTGTAAATTTTCAATCAAATTTGGCAACATCGACAGTATTCGTCTAATGAGGCAAAAACCACAATCCTGCAATTTTTAAAAACAGAATGACTCCACAAAATACTTATTCTAAAAGAGAATAACCAAAAAAGCAGAAACAAATATTATATCACAGAAAGCGATGGAGTTGAAGAAGTCTGGGCAAAAATTAAGTTTAATATCATAGCCTCGGCAAAGGATCTAATATCTTAGCCTTGGTTTTCTGTATAATAGAGAAGTGTCCCTAAATATTATAAGAACTATCGAAGATATCTACCAAAACAACCAAATGGAAGTCAGAATCGATGGACAATTTACAGAACCTATAGAAATAGGCAGAGCAATAAGACATGGGGATTAATTGGGAGCCATGCTTTTCAATTTAATCATGAATGAAAATATCAAAAGCATTAACAAAGGAAAAAGATAGAGAATGGGAAACAAACAAATAAAAATACTCTCTTACGCAGACGATGCAATAACGTAAGACCAATAATGACACCAGTCTCAGAAGCAAGACCCGACACTACGGTTCGTAGACTTACTACGGTTGCCTCATCCGACTGGAGTGGGAATGCTTGAGTTACGTTACCAGAGTACACAAGAATACAAAACCCATTTATTATTACAGTTTGTTCGTGGTAATTATCTTTCAGTTTATTATTTGCTTTATTATTTATCGTTTCTTAAATATCTCAGTTTACTTTATATTTTTGTATTTGAAATTTTGGTGTTGTTTTCTATAAAAACTTATTTTAAATTATCGAAGTAACGTTATTTATTGTAGTTGTACATCGTACCTATTGTCTTCGTATCTTTTTATAAACTAGGTTATAACTTTAAAATTTCATTGTGTATTAACGTAATAATAATGTTAATGAAATTTTAGAATGCCAGGCACAGGTTATAGTGTGAAGGAAAGATATTTAAAAAATGGAAAAAATAGTTATGTAATTCGGTAATTCATTCAATAGTTAATCCAGTATTGATGGAAATTTAGTATACGCGACAAATTTTCAGTGTAAAATGGAGATTGGAGTCCTAGATTTACGTAAATCTTGCATTAACATTGGATAAACTTTAACAACCGGTTCTGATTAATTTTAAGTACCAAACTGCCTAGACGTCAACAGTTTTCCATAATTAGGTATTATAATCCACTAGACATCTTTATTTCATAACTATCTTTACTATTTTTTGCACATCAAAGACATAAAAACGACGATTAACAATGTTATGATTCAAATTACTGTACGCTCGTGACGTAATTTCGGGCTTAATGTTCATTGGTTAGTCGGAAGAGGCAACCGTAGTAAGTCCACGAACCGTGACTCGACACAGCCACAACGCAAAAGGTGGAGTGACCTTCCATAGAGGTATTAATCCGCCAATCAACAAGCAGAATTAATTATAAAGAGAAAGAAGAAGAAGAAGAAGAAGAGGAAGAAGAAGAAGAAGAGGAAGAAGAAGAAGAAAGCCTCGACTTGACTTAAAATCATATAGAACTATCTCTATTAGGAGAAAACAATCCAGTAAAAAAGTTATTAAATCACCTAAGGTCAATCAATTTTACGGATTTAAACTTAGAGTTGAGCTTTGTTTACTTAGTATATTATTATTATTAGTATATATTATTTAATATATACGTTTGATATTAAAAACTAATATTGTAGATTAATTTTTGCTTTTGGAAATAAGTTTTGAAATAAATCACTAACTCTCCAACGTACTGTATAAAATTGTTATCCTTTTTATATTCGATTACCAATTTTACTTGGTGCCCTTAATGTTTGAAATTTATAAATTTAGATCATTCGAACATTCGGAACTTACATAACTGTCAAAAATAAGCTTCTAAAATAATCATTTTAACAAATAGCTCACCATCGTTCTCTCTAAGCGACCTTATCAGAATCCAGAGCGCCACATTTTTATTTTATTGCACGAAGTATCCAGCGAATGGCAGTTATATCTCATAAAGCATTTGCCGTACTATTCGCTATCTTCTAACTATCCAAGCCGCGATTGGCAATGCTCATATTCGCTATCACTGGCCTATATAAAATATATTGATTGCACTGTGGAACCATCTTCTAGAAAATATTTATATAGACGTAGACCCTTTATGTGCCAATATTTTACGATCAACTCTAAAAGTATTATTTTTCGGTACTTAGGGCATCCAAGAGTGTGCAATGTCAGCTGGGGTGAAAGCCGCTCAATGCCACTTTGCGAAAGAACTCATCTGAAATTTTAATTCGGAAAATAAATAAAAATAAAGTGGCCGTCGCTTCTACTTCCTTTCAGGTCTGCTGACAGAGTCAAGATTAGTGGGAATGTTAACCCTTTACTCGGAGAAGTTACAATTTACCTAGCTTGTAAAATTTCTAGAAACTTTTACTTGAGTTTAGTTTATAGCTTTTGGTTGCAACGACGGATGCTCAAATGCGAAATATATCTAAAGTATTAGAGGAAGTTATCTTAATTTAAACGTGTTTAGGGGTTGTTAAATTGTTTAGAAGTCAGGCAATTTTCAGTAAAGCATGCTTTAAAATATTATTGAAAGTAGAAATTTATTTTTTATATATAAACAAAAAATTACTATGAATTAAACTTTCTTATTTAATACACGTCAACAGAAGTACATTTATATGCAACTAAAATTGAAGAAAAAGGTGCCATACAGGCAAAGAATTTTATTAAAAAAGGCAGAAATCTTAACATATAGGCAACGTATAGGCAACATATACAAATAATTGAATATTAATTATATATATATATATATATATATATATATATATATATATATATATATATATATATATATATATATATATATATATATATCGATTTCAAAACGTCTTGCGTCGTTGTCGGATGCCTAATTCCACGAATTTCTATCATTCCAATGTTCTTCGGTCAAGTCTCGGGAGCTCATTGCCTTTGTTATTCCCTCCTTCCATGTTCTTTTTGGTCTTCCTCGTTTCTTACGATTTGGTGGTATCCATTTCATGGCGATTTTTGGTAGTCTTGTTTCTGGCATTCTTTGAACATGGCCATACCATATAAGTTGTTTCCTTTCTATGTCTGTTGCCAGTGATCCATCTACCCCCCATCCGATTCCTTATTTCATCGTTTCTAATTCTGTCTGCCCTAGATATTTGAAGTAATCGTCTAAATACATCCATTTCTGTTGCTTCGAGTTTTCTTTTATTGCTTTCTGTTAGTCTCCATGTCTCTGTACCATAGGTTAAGCTGGTTTTTATGAGAGATTCATATATATTGTATTTTCGTCTTTTACCAATTTCTGAGCTCCAAAGAACTCCGTTAAGGCATTAAATTGTTCTACGGGCCTGGGTTATTCGTTTTCTAATTTTCCTATTGTCTGTGCCTGTGGTGTCGAAATCAATTCCTAGGTAGGTATATTCAGTGCAGAATGCAATTTTGGTTGTGTCCATCTGAATGTTGGATAGTTCTGCGCCTATTGGGAGATATTTTGTTTTTTGTGTATTGAGTTCTAAACCCCACTTTTTGTATTCTTCCTGTAGTTTTCTGGCCATATATGTCAGGTCTTCTTTATCGTTGGGTATAAGGACTTGATCGTCTGCAAACTGTAGGGTATATAGGCAAGTTTCTCCCAGGTCAATGCCCATTCCTCTGCACTTTCTCTTCCACTGATACAGTGCTTTCGCCACGTAGATTTTAAACAATGTGGGGGATATGCAACACCCCTGCCGGAGTCCCTTGTTTACAGGAAATTTTTTTGAAAGTCTATTTCCAATTTTTATTTCCGACGTTGATCCTTCATAAAGCTGTTTAAGGGTGTTAATTACTGTGTGGTTAATGTTTGTTTCCTGCAAAACTTTCCATAGCTTTTTAGCGGGTACAGTATCATATGCCTTCTGAAGGTCTATAAACATAAGGTGGGTTTCTTGGTTGGTACTTGATCTTTTTTCTATTATTTGTTTCAAAACAAACACATTATCGGTGCAGCTCCTTCCCGCTCTAAAGCCAGATTGTTCCTCTTCTTCTTGTTCCTTATATTCTTGTTCGATAATGTCTCGAAGTATCCTTCCATATAGGCGACTTAAGGTACTGGTTACTGATATACCTCGATAGTTTGAGCAGTCCAGTTTACTTCCCTTCTTATGTATAGATGATATGAAGGAGATGATATGAAGGATACTTTCCAATCCAGGAAAGGGTTTATACACCAGGTTTATCGTTCAAACAGTTTGTTAGTGCCGCATTTGATTAGTTCTGCTGGAATTCTCTCCGGACCTGCAGCTCGACCATTTTTTAGTAGTTGTATCGTTTTTATGGCAGTCCTCTCATCGATGTTTATCGTTTCTCCCGGTATGTGTATTTCAGTTGGAGACATTTCTCTATATTCCTCTCTGTTTTCTGTTAATAGATTTTCGTAATGTCGGATCCAGTTCTCTGTTGTTATTAATTGTATGTTTGTTTCTCTTTTTTCATTTGATTTAACTTTTGTCAGGAATTTCCACGTCTCTGAGCATTTTCTACCTCCCATATATGTGTCTATCTCTTTGCATTTTTTGTCCCACATTTCTCGTTTAGCTGTGTTTACTAGTTGTCGTGTTCTTCTTTTAATATCTTTGTATTCTTCTCTATCCAACTCCTGTTTTGTGTTTAGCCATTTGTGGTATGCTTTTTTCTTCCGAAGTACTAGTTCTTCAATTTCTTGATTCCACAAAAGTTTTTTACTAGCGGAATTAGGTTTTAGTCCAATGGCCTCCTCTGCTGCTTCTTTGATGCTACTCGTTATGTTTTCGTAAATTTGTTCTACTGACTGGTCTTCTATATTATGTAGCAACTTTTCGTCTAATCTGTGCTGGTATAGGTTTCTTGTGCTTTCGTTGATAAGGCTGTTTAAGTTATATCGTTTGTTCGTTATCACTTCTGTTTGTTGAGGTTCCTCATTAACGTTATTGTCCTTGTTAGATTTAAAAGGAAATACCATTTTTTTCCTAACTATATAGTGGTCGGAACCACACGTCGGTCCTCTAAGTACTCTTACATCATTCACTTTTAAGGTAGTGCTTTGTTTGACTATTACATAGTCAATGATCGATTTTAGATTCCTTGTATGTTGTACCCATGTGTATTTGTGAATATCCTTGTGTTTATAGAAGCCGTTCATTATTCTCAGAGTATGACTCTGACACACTTGGATCAGCCTTTCTCCATTGTCATTCAGGTTTATTTCACCGTATGGACCGATCACCTCACTGTTTATTCTTTGACCCACCCGGCTATTCAGATCTCCCAGTACTATCAGTTGTCGTGACTTTCCTTTGTTGGTGATTATGTCGTTAAATTTTTCGAAAAAATCGTCCTTAGCAGCAATTAATTCGTCATCTGAGATGGCGTAGACTCCAAGAATTGTCACTGGCGTTTGATTTATGTTGATATTAACACGTATGATGTTTTCGTCGATTGTCTCGAAATCAGTTATTTTGTGTTTGAATTTTTTGTGTATCATTACAGAGACTCCTCTCTTTGCTCTTTGGTGTTTTGGGATGGCACTTAATATGTGTGTATAGTTATTTACAGTTTCTGTGCCAGTTCCTTTTTTCTTAGTCTCCGTCAAGACTACTATATCCATGTTGGCGTTTTTCAGTTCATGAATAACTAATCTTAATTATACAAAGTTATATCATGGATAAACGGACACGCGGGCATTAAGGGCAATGAAATAGCTGATAGCCTAGTCAAATCTGCCCTAGACATAGGCGGAGAAGCTCCCTTGAACTTATTCCCCTTTTCAGACATTGATATAATTAATAAACGGCATCAAAAAGAAAAATGGCAAACATATTATCGAAACACGAGAACTGGAAATAATTACAAACAAATGCAGCCTGAAATACCCATAAAAAGATGGTTTCATACTCTATCAAATCACCATTTCATAAGGGTTATAAACAGATTAAGATCTAATCATGCTCTTACCCCCGTTCATATGTACAAGTTGGGTCTCACGGAGTCACCTAATTGCAAGTGTGGAAAAGAAGGTAACCTATTACATATTTTCCTTGAATGTTCCCACGAATCAGTAAACATAAACAAATTTTATAATGAACTTATTATATTAAAAATTCCACTTCCCGTCTACCTGAACAATTTGATTTTCTCTAGAGATATCAATATATTAAAAACGATTTACGAACATATCAAAAACTGCAAATATAAATTGTAGCTTAAAACTAACCCTTATATTTAAGTAAATATTGTATTATAGCAGAAAAAAAAATAAATAAAAAAAAATAAATAAAAAAAAATTTAAAAAAATATATATGTTTATATCCATAATAATATTATATATTATTATATAATAATATTATGTTCCAAAATATCAGAAATAATAGATACATGGTAGTTTATAATATTTTATTTTTCAAATGAAAAAAATATGAACAAAAGTCCAATTTGGGAAACCGGCGTCTTTAATTGGACTATTAGCGCCCTAAATTTAACCGATGCGATGTTAAAAATTATATTTAAACATGAGGAATGTGTTAAAAAATATATATTAACATAACATAAACTAATAGTCAACGTTTTGTAACTGATAAACTTAAGCTAAATGTAAAAAATCTGTATTGTCATGTAATAATATTAATTTTAATCTTAAGATTTACAATTTGAACAATAAAATATCTTTGTAGTTCTAAGCGATACATTGGCACATTTTGCATAAAACCAAATTTTACATTTAAGACCATGGATTCGGACTCGCATATTTTACAATACCAGCTGTCAGATTTAGCTATACCTAATTTTGCTACCTTATTTTCACAACCAATTTTTGATAATTTTAAAGTAGTTTTAACCCATATTGTTTTAGATGCCTCAGTTCGTGCTTCAAGTTCGTTTTTGTATAGGGAACTAGTTAATTGAACTACGTCCTGGATCCGGCAAACTTTTGTTTATTATGATTTCTTTATAGGTAACGGCCAAACATCCTGAACTGAAATAGTAGTTAGGGAAGTTCATGATGCTCCATTCGTTCGTTCTGCCAATGGAATATTATCTTCTTTAGAAGAGCATGGTTGGGATTCATGGTTCGAGTTGCACTGTCAAAAATCATTGAAGCTGCAAAATCAGTTTCTTTAAAAACATTTTCATCTATAAGCCAAATGCCACTAACACGAAAAGCGTTCTGTGCATTTCTCACTGTTGCTGCAAGCCCATGAGTCCCTTCAGTTATCCCGGAAACCAAAAATATTGATACAGTTTGACCCACGGTATTCCACAACCATTTTTGAATGTATTGTCCATAAACATTTTGAAAGGCTCTGAAGAATCCAACATCCAACAGTTAAGATCTGTGTGTTGTGTGACTTGGTAACTGCAATAACCTATAGTTCGTCCCAAACCCTTCTTTCAGTGCGTCATAGTTAATCGAATTCTCTCTAACACATTAAGCTAGAAGTGACAGAAAAAAACGTGAGTCTGTGATTATTATAATAGAACTTAGAAAATTATTTATCGTAAAGCCAATTCTAGTTACGGATGTATAATTGGTTGGAGTTTAGAATACGCTAAATAAATATCATATCAATGATGCGCATAAATATAATTTGACGCAGATTGTCTCGATCGTGACAGTATTTTCCCAATGTCAACTGATAAAATGATATTGTCATTTCAGGTTAGTATTATCAGACATTTTACAGCGAAAAATTTAATTTTGTATTTATTGTCATAAAAATATTTTTTTATTTATTTATTTTTTTTTATTTCGAAAATATGTCTCGACAGCTAATAGTGTTGTAATAGGACACAGGTACAATTTACATTCATGTTTACATGGTTAATACTTTACATTGGGTACAAATTAGTTACAATACATTTTTTATAGTACATTTTGTTTTAAATTAAATTGTATAACTTTGTGTTTTTTAAAAAGTTTAATACCTTTTCATAGTTGCTGCTGTTTGAGATAAGTATGTTTTTTAGGTTGTTACCAAGATTGTATTTTCTTCTGGCCGCTAGGTAATGTTGACAGTCAAGAAGTACATGTGTTACGGAAGTCGTGGTGTTGCAGTATCGGCACAAAATCTGATTACTGGAATTCATTAGGTGTCCATGTGTAAGGCGTGTGTACCCTATTCTTAATCTTCGAATGATAGATTTGTCCTTTCTTTTCATTGGTGTGAGCTGGTGGGAGCTGGTGGTAGAAAATGTTTGGTTGTAAAACGCTTAACTTGGTATTGCTTCTTTTCCAATGATCATTCCAAAGGTCCATTATTTTATGTTTGATTGTTCTTTTTAGATCTGATGATGTTTGAATGTCTGTTGTTACGTTAAGAGAACATGCTTGTTTTGCTGCTTGATCGGCTTTTTCGTTACCTGGAATACGAACATATGATGGGACCCACAATATTGTTACTGTAATTCCATTAGTTTGAAGGCGATTACATGTACTCTGGATTTCTTGAACTAGTGGGTGGATAAAATGTACGTTTCTTATGGACTGCATGGAGGACAGAGAGTCCGTACAGATTGCTATAGTTTTGAGTGAAGTTTTCACCTTGTAGTATTCCATATACTTCAGCAGTATAAATACTGCAATTGCTGGAGAGTCTAAACAAGTTGACGGTGGTTGTAGTCATTGTAACAGCACAGCCAACACTTTCTTCAGTCTTAGATGCATCTGAGTAAAGGATCTTATCGAAGTTGCATTGATGTAGTATTTCATAGAATCTTTGTTATATAACGGAAGGTGATATTTCATTTTTATTATATTTGGATAATTCGATATTGAAATTTATAAGTTTACATCCATGGAGGAGTTTGAGGGACCGTGAAAGGGCTGGTTGACAACAGATTGATATTTAAATAGGGAATTAAAATCTGTATAGTGGACGGTACCATTCTAGGATTATTAATAACTGGTAACTGTCTATTACAGATGAGGTTTCTTGTGGGATTTGTGGGATTTGCTGAAACTCTATATCTTAGATGAAGCGAAGGTTCAAAACATTCTACATGGATGCTTTCCACCGGACTGGATCAGAATGCTCCTAAACAGAGTCGAAGGGACATATTTTGGACTACATTTAGTGAAAGCAGTAGTGATTTACTTGATGACATGTAGAGAACACTGCCATAGTCAAGTTTGAAGCAAATAAGTTGCGTGTTTTGTCTTTTGGTAAAATGAATTGCTTTTTAAAAATATTTTAAATATGCCGAGATATAGCGAGAAAGAACAAAGACTAATATTAAAATTATTACATTATTTTCAATTAGAAAAAGAGTGATTACGATCCTGTAACTGTCAAATTTAACTAAATTGTCATGCAATAATTCTAGACATTCTTAAAATTCTATATGACGTCAAAATTAGTGACCCACTGAAAGGAAGGTTTGGGACAGACTATAATTCCATTATCTCTGGCAATCTGAAGAGCTTTTATGTTTTCACTGTGAATGGTGTGGCCGTTCAACAATAACAAAATAGAGGCCTTAGGGCTTGGCTTAACTGTTTCAATGAAATGATTTAGCCAAGTCGCAAAAAGATCGCTACTGATATATCCCGTATCAGTAATAGTGATAATACTGCCAGGCGGAGCACCTAATAAAAATTCCTCTTAAAAATGTTTCCTCTTAAAAATTATCATGGGTGGTACAAACTGCCCTGCTGCACTAGCACAAGAAAACACAGTAGTATTTATCCCCCTTTCTCAACAAGAAATGCTTCCAATTTGATGTTTTACCTTCTTGGCCAATATTTTCTGACATTGCCGTGGTACTGTTACCTGTCTCATCGACGTTAAATAAGCATAAAGTCGCTTTCAATATTTCATCTTCACAAATTCTTTGTAAAAGTTCATAGAATTTATCAACTCGTACTTTGCTAAATCCTGTAGCTCTTGTCATTGATGTTTTCTCCGGCTGCCGTAACGATATTTCTGTATGTCTTGACATGAAACCATAATACCACTTCTTGCCTGCCATACGTTTATTTGTGTTAAAATTGTGTTTTAAATTATTTCTTGTTTCTAATTCAAATGCCACTTTGTAGAACTCTCGTATGCCGATCCCGAATATTCGCTCTTCGAAAATCAAAATATGCTTAGCCAATTCTGCTTCAACTTTTTCATATAATACAGTAAACCTGCCTATTTTTTTAATTGCAATATTTGCCCGGTTGTTTTTTTCTTTGCGTTGTATTTTTGGTGTAGCTTTAGGTACTTTAAATAACCTTCCACAGTCATTAAGCCAATAAGAACCATTACGAAAAGCGGAGATAGCACATTTATAGGTCAATTGCTGGTCCAATTTAGAAAACTTTGTTCTGAACAAAAACAATATCAAATTTCACCCATAACGGGTTTTACTAGTTTGGAGGTTAGATCACGAAAATAATCCCCAAACTATGGCCTCTTTAATGAATCTTGAGAATAAAGATATTATAAATGTTGTGATTACTTACTTCAATGGTAAATAGTAGTATCTTTGTATCGGAAGTTAAATATTCACGACAACACTAATATTTTCTTAACCGTTGTTTACAGCTGAACACGTGTGGACAATATGCGAGTTGCTATTTCAATGTCCGATTTTTAATACTTATTCTTTGCTTCATTGACTCATTAGAACGACTGTTACAGAAACTATGAACGTGAAGAGAAATATTTTTCGTCGAAAAGAAACAACAATTAAATGGCTTTAGTTTAAATATATTTTTTTTTAAGTTTAAATTAAAATAGCGACATCTGATAATAAATTATGAAAGTAGAAATCCAAAGATTTCTATTTAAGAAACCAAAATTCAGATTTTTGCTTTAATCTGTGCCTTTTAAAAATTGCAAGAATCTAGCTTGATTTGTCTTTATGTATGCTCATTCGTTTTGTCTAACTGGTTTGGTTTTCCCCAATATTTCCGATGCTTTCTTAGTTATTTTGTTTCTATATTTTGTCCAAAATTCCTCCACATTTTCCCCTACTTCCAGGCTCTTTATTTCCTGATCCATTTGTCTCCTATACTCTCTCGCAACGGATCCATGCGAAGATTATCAAAATTAATTCTGTCTGATTTCATATGTTTGATACGATTTTTGTCATCATTCTTTTAATGAACAATTTAAAATTTTATATTCAAAATAAAGACCTTAAGGTATCTTTATTAGAATCTATGACCAACTTAAGCCAAGCAGTTCTTTTCTCCTTAACTTATTCAGTTAAAGACTATTAAGTGTAAATGCCTACCACATAGATTACTTGAAAAAGGCACGCCACCAAAACAGTTGTAGGGAAAATAAATTGTAATAAATTTTGTGGAACTGTTGAAAACAAAAGTTTTCGGTGTTTTAATATTAGATAAAATGAATTTCCATAAGTAACGGTCGAATCAATTACTTATATTTTTGATTTAATATTGACAGGCATTGTTTTCTTGGAACTAAAGAGAAGCAGATTTTAACATCTAATGAATTTGCTAGCAATATTTTTTATTTTTTATTATCCCCGTCCACTTTGCCCGGAGATAAGGAACAAATTGTACTCTACAGTGACGGTTGTACCTAAATAAAAGATGTAGTGTTTCCAGTTAGTCTAGTCGTCAGAATTTGTGCCCTAAAAATCATATCAACAAACTGAATTTTACCATGAATATTAAATTTGTGACCCAAAAAAGTTGCAATAAAGTTCACCACTTTATTCCCGGGCTTCCCCCTAAAACGTCCCTCGTAGAGGGGTAAAAACTAAAAAAAAAATCGATTTACCAAGAACCTGTACGCTGTAGAAAACAATAAAAATGTAGCTGAGATAATTTTGAACTTTTGTGCTTTTGTGTCTTATCGACTAAAGTCAAAATGCGTTTTAAAGAAGAAAAGTGCATCTTTCTTGTGCTATTTTTGTATTTTGCCGCAAATGAAGTCAGTTTCTATAAATCTGGTCAATAAATAAACGTTGCGCGATTTTTGCCTTTTTACAGCTCTCGTGAAATCAATAAAATTTATCACTTTAATTAACAGGTCATAGCAAAATTTCGATTTTTAGGACAAGTTTTCTAAACCTATAATATGAAATTTGGATTTTGAGTTGTGGCAACAAATATGAGGCATTTGAAATATGACTAAAAAACGCAGAATTTAAAGTTTTACATTCCAAACAATCGCGCATCACAAATACCTCCAAGAAGATGGTTTGAGTGTAATTGGTAGCAGAAAATCGGTAGTTTTAAAAAACGTACTTGTTTTAGATTATTAATAATTGTATTGTGAAAATTTAAATTCAGCGTTTTTTATACATACTACTCAAAAACTCAAAACTAAATTTCAAGTTATTAGTCTTTAGTTACGTTTTTCTGTCTTACTGTATGGCTGTGAAAATGGACAATGGACTTTGAAATAGAAAAAAGAATGGAAGCCTTGAGATGTATACAGGGTGGTCCTTAAGTAATTGTACAAAAAGAAACAGTAGATTCTACACTTTAAAATAATACGATTTAAGCGAAATTGCTTTAATAAAATGTTGATATTAAGAAAGATACAGGGTGTTAAAGTGCAAAATTAAAATTTTATTTTTCGCTACAACTTTCATGTTTGTAAATATTTATGTATAAAAATTTACAACTGGGTACTACTAAATATGAGAAATTATAATTTGATGCACACTTTGATGTAACTGATAGAGGGCGCCACTTATGCGACATAAGTGGTATAAATTTAGACTTAACTTTTTTGCTCTTTAAGTTACCTGTATTTGGATAAAAAATATTAAAGATACATTATTTTAACAAGAAAAAGGTATACTTATTAATAACTTCAAAACTCAACAGAGATAATCGCATTTTCAAAATCAGCTGCATAATTTTGATGTTAAGGCAATTACTCCAGGCAACGAAGAACAGACAGTCAAAAACATTAATACTTCTTAATTTGGTATAAACACCTTAACTAAAGTTAATAGTTAACGAAATATTAAATAAAATAAATATATCAGCAGGATAATTATTAATAGGATTTGACAATAGCATTTTACATCAAACATTTTACGTTTTATGTTAAATTAAGTCATAATCAAAACATTTTGTTTACAAAGCAAATTAAGAAATAGTTAAACTAAATAACATAACTTTTTGTCAAAGTAAGTGTTCGATATGTCCACCATTTTCTTTAATTCATTTGTCAATATATTCATAAAAGATCGTCTCATATTAAATATCATCATTGGTTCTAGAGAAACTGCTGCAGTATTTATTTCTTCCCATAGTTGTTTGTGAATGTTTATGGATTCTTATAGACACGTTGTTTTAATGCGCCCAATACACCAAAATCAAGCGGATTAAATTCGGGGCTACGTGGTGGCTATAATGTATAATGGATGAATATATTATTTTGTATACATATCCAAATCTTATGGTATATTATGGAACTACATCTTATTTGTCGCAGAAGTTAAATAATTTATTAAACTGTGATTGTAAACCTATAGATGACAGTACTTATTTATATGATTACGTTACAGCTTACGAGTAACTATAATTACATCTCGAACAAATGGAATATTATGATTTACTAACGAACTAATATTATGCTGAACTAAATTGCCTAATAAAAATGGGTAAACAATTTACGTAATGAACAATAAGTATTCTTTTCGGATTTTTATGAATTAAATAATTATATCAATATCTCACCACATTGCCAATGAATATGACTACCACGACCAATCCAACGTTCAGAAAAGTTGTATTGAAGTATATTCTAACTGCCTTTTCACTGGAATGTGGTGGTGTACCATCTTGCATAAACCACATATTTTTGGTTTTTAGCATTTTACAATAGAGAAAAAGTAATACAAACGACATTATAGAAACTTAGAACATCACGACACGAATACGGACACGGCACCTAAAGAAGAAGATGAAATATCTTTTCTCCATAAGACATTAAGCACCCATAACAAAGCATTTGTGATGTTACATTATCATCTTTGAGTTGTTTTAATAAGAATAAACTATGAATTATGCTTATCTACAGGTATTCAGTGCTTTACCGCACAAATTTTAAACTAAGAATTATTGTGCAGCTGACTTATAAAATGCATTTATCTCGAAAACGGTTGAATTTTCAGGTTGCTAACAAGTATACCTTTTCTTTGTAAAAATAATGTTCTCTTTAATATTTTTTAACACAAATAGAGCTAGCTTAAAGGGCAAAAAAGTTAAGCGCAAATTTATGCCATACACGTAGCATATGTGGCACCCTCTATTAGTTACATTAAATTAAGTATAAAATTGTAATTTATCCTACTCAAAAGCATCCAACTGTAAATTTTTGTCCAAAAATATTAACAAACGTAAAAGTTATAGCGAAAAATAAAATTTTAATTTCCACTTTAACACCCTGTATCTTTCTTAATATCAACATTTTATTAAAGCAATTTGGCTTAAATCGTAATATTTTAAAGTGCAGAATCTACGGTTTCTGTTGTACAATTACTTAAGGACCACCCTGTATATACAGACGAATGTTGAGACTTCCGTGGGTACAAAGAGTTACTAATGTTGAGGTACTTCGTCGCATGTATAAACAAAAAGAATTACTAAGAATAATCAAAGAGAGGAAAATGCAATATGCAAAGTCATGTGTTGAAAGGCGAAAGATATGAATTAATTTAAGTTATACTGGAAGGAAAAGTGCAGGGCAAAACATTAGTAGAAAGACGCCAGAACTCATGCTGAAAGACCTGAGGAGATGGTTCGACCGCTCATCGCAGAAATCTTTCGCACAGCAGTTTCCGAAACTACAATTGCCATTTGGATCGCCAACCTTCGAAAGGAGACGGCGCCATGAGAAGAAGCTTTAGTTATCGAAACTACACTGTGGCTGGTTAATAAAAGGTAGTATAAATTCTCATGAGAATCATAAAAATTTGCAAAAATCGAGAAAAGTATACATACTTATGTAATGTCTTTATAAAAACTCAGTTTATTTGCGGCAAAATACAAAAATTGCGTACGAGAGCTACACACTTTACCCTTAAAACGCATTCTTATTTCTGTCGATAGGCACTCTGACTAAAGATATCGATTTTTTACCGTCGAGCTTTACAAATTGTATTGAACAATAATTTCGCGCGTGTAACGGACATTAAAAATTGCCGATCGCTTCAAACGTTGTTTCTGAGAGAACGGTTCATTCTACACAAAAAATGCTAATGAACATTTTTAATTAAAACCATCCTAGCTACATTTTTTATTTGAAATATTTTTTTCTGGCGTACAGATTCCTAGTAAATCGATTTTTTTCCTTTTTCCCCTCTCTACGAGGATGGTTTTAGGAGAAAGCCTGAGGGTAAAAGTGGTAATCTTTTTTGCATCTTTTTGGCGTCCTAAAATTGACATTCTCGGCAAAATTCGGCTTGTTCGTATGATTTTTAGAGGTTTAGTGGCATTAGTAAGTGCCTTTTTACACAATAGGGCATTTAACTCTCATTCTTACTGGAAAGATTTCAGTAAAATCGTGTAATTAAACAAAAATATTTAAAGGTTGGGCATACTCAGATGGAAGCTGATTGTATGCATTCTACTATGGAACGAAGGCTACACAACATAAGAAGATCTATGTACCAGCGGACTATATTCCTGTGGGTATAGAAGCCAGAAAATTAAAATCTTATAATGTTAAGTATCATTGCCACGATTTATTTAGTGTTGTGAAAAACTTATTTTATAAACCTCTTGGACCTGAAAAGGTGTTGGTTCTGTGTGTGTTTATGATCTTGCATAAATGATTTAGTTTAAATTCAATTTAAACTAAACTATTCGCATGACTGAAACCAATGAATGAATGAATTCGCCAAAGAATGAAGGAGTTTAAGGGAGACCTATGTCCAGCAGTGGACGTAATAAATAAAGGCTTCATGATGATGATGATGATGATTCGCATGAGTGGGAAGATCTTCCCCAAAGAAAAGACACTAACATTTCTTCTACGCTCATTAAAACTCTTAATATTGTTCTGAAGCTATTTTCTTGTGGCATGTTAAAGTAATTACTATTTAAATGGGAATAAGCCACAATTAAAGGTTAAAATAAGTTTATTGACGTTTTAATCTCCACTTCCAAAATCGTTCTTAAAATAGAAACATAAATAAGTTAAAAGAGAAAGTAACAAAAACAAAATTTGTTTAATTTATTTATGTTTAAGTTAAGATTAAATCGTCAATAAACTTATTTTAACCTTCAGTAGTGGTTTATTTCCAATAAAATTATAATTAAATTAAAAATCTTAATCTTTAAAATAAAAGTCTGACTATTAAGAAGCGGAAGTTTGATGACATACAAGATTTGAAGTTAATGAGTATAACCGCATATTATGATTTATACTTCAGTTCTCTTCAACTCGTATTAATAAATATTATTCTTGTGAATCTAGTTACAAATGTCATAGCACACCATACTTAATTTGATCTGTTTCTATTTAAAGGCAATAAAATATTCTACAAGTAGTCTTTTAACGAAAATGTTCAGGATTTTCACAGTTTTCTTTATGTATTTACCGCTTCCTTTTTTGATCATTTTTCGTCCAATTTGATGTACCTAATTCGGTAAACTTCTTACGACTTAATTTGTTAAAGTTACCGTTTAATTCCCTTTGGTAATTATATCAGTAGCTTTAGGATGAGATTGTTTAACGGTACTCCTCGCTTTGAACCCACTTAACGAAAATGAAGTAATTGAACTCAACGTCTAGTCGGCTTTGATCCTTCTGATCCTTCTGATCCTTCTAAAGTAAATGCAATGTGCATTTTTGTAACAGACACCGGCATGCGTGAACATTTTATTCACTTTGGAGATTTTCGTCTAAACGAGGAGTTTTCCTTTCTGCAAGTATTTTCCTTAAAGCAGATTACACTTAGAGTAATTAAGGAATTTAATGTAGAGAGCATCTTGAAATTTTCTAATCAGAAAATTGAGCAAGTTTTGGTTTTCAAAAGTTTTGCTTCGAGAGTTTGTTAAGAAATACCCGGGATTTATTATTAACAGCTTTATGAAAAACTATATTTACTTAATTTTTTTTGTCTTTGTCATCTTTTTTCTTGACTATCATCCACACACAAAGCACTCTTTTTGCAACCGCACTTATAGAAAGTTAGTTCTAGTGAAAAGTAAAGTTATTAACTGACACGAGCACAAAATTTTTAAAAAACTGTGTTTGATCTATGGAAATTGAAGTGGGTAAAGTATTTAAAGTATTTAATATAAAAAAGAGTATACAAGAAATTATCAAAGAAAAAGAAATGTGCCAAGAAAATAAACAGCTTGACGTTCTTGATTGTAGTAATGACGTTGTATGTTTTTATTAAAAGGCTGTGATGCCCCTTCCTTGTGTAGAGACAAGTGGATTTTTTTATAAGAGGCTCTTGTCTAGTTACAATTTCACCATCTATATAATCTGCGAATAACAAGGTTAATCTTATGTATGGCATAGGGGGCCAAGGAAAAAGGGAACTAACGAAATCAGCATCTATGTACTACATTATCTTTAGCATCGTAAAACTGGTAAAAGAAATATCTTTTACAGCAATAATTTGCAGGATAAAATATAAATATTTGCAGGATATAATAAAAATAATTTGCTGGACTTCTATTTTGAGGTTACTACTTGACGGGGCGTTTCCAAGAAAGGCTATGAGATGATCTGGTGGTGTAGAAAAGTTTTGAGAGTTGTTGGTATAAAAATCTTTGATTATTTACTTTGATGCATCTGACATTTTAAATTTATCTGTGGAATCAATTTTTGACTTCTTCTTAATGTGTTTTGTGCTTTTTTCTATTAAGTCTTTAGGGGGAGGCATTAGTGACGAGTTTTCAAGATGAGAATTAGATATTAGTTGGTCAATATAGTGGAAGTCCGGTGTGTTTATCAGATAATTGTTCTAAAGTAGTAGCTGATGAGAGTTTTGTTACCAATGATTGTTTATTGGCAGATTGAAGAACATTAGTGACAATTTGACAATTTGTACAACTTGCAGCTGTATGGCCAATTTGCTTACAAATAAAGCATTCCATTCTATTAGTAGATAAAAATATACGGTATGGTGTGAAATCGAATTCAATGACTAGTGAGGTTTGAAGCTCATAATTTTCAGTAGATGGAATTATGTACACTACTTGTCTTCGAAATGAGAGGATGTGGCTATATTCATGTCCTTGAATTCCAGCTTTTAAGAAAGAGACTGGAGTAACTAATCTCCTAATAAGTAGGTCTAGAGTGTTTACTAATGGGATTGTTGGTAATAAGGTGGTCAACAAGTTTAACTTTGCTTAGATATTTGCAGATCCGGTTGTTCGAGATTCTAGATGCAAATATTATCTTTTAGGGCCAACAATATCACCAGTGGATTTAACATAGACCAATAGTTTTAAGTTTTGTTCTGAGTGACAAATAATTGCTGCTCCTTTGTAGGAAAGGAAGGCTTGGGTCTAGATTTCATAGCAGCAACGTAAGATGTGGGTGTTGAAGATTTGGTGTTACTGGATATAGGCATTGCTGTGGAATGGACTGTAGATGTATTATTTATAATTTTATTGCTTTTGTAGTTAATGGAGTAGTATCAATGAAGTGATCAAGATTTATGTTTATATTTCTCCTGGAATGTCCGCAAGTAACAAACTCTTATATTATAAAATGTGTTGCCTATATTGGTTTGCCAAAAGCCTAGGGCTCTTGGTGGAATTAATTGCTTTCTTATCAGTAGGTTGATAACAAAAAACTAGACAATTTATTATAAATATTGCAATACTTGCTTATTGCCTGAAACATGTTGCATGCAGCAATAAAGAAAATATCACCAATCAGTACATAATTGTTTTATATCACTATTCATTGTAATTAAATACTAATAAAACTGGTATTTACGGTAGCATATTACAAAAATCAACACTAATTTACAGAGCGATATGTACATGTACACTCTCTATAGGCCAGTCCCGTTGTTCGTTATTGATTAGGAGACAATTTATGAATTGGACTTGGCCTGACTTTGCTTAAAATAAAGAAGGCGGAAATTATTTAATCAAAAATTCAAGGCGTTGTTTACTGCTCTTTACTTAAAGTTGAAGTCAAATTTACTAATTATACTTTCTTTCTTATTTTTTACTCAAAAGAAAACACCCGAGTGGAGATAAAACAAATTATGAATTATTCATCAAATTAACATACTAGCCAACAAACTTTTTCGAGAATATCCAAGTGTTATTATACCCGACCTGTTTATATCAATACTAGATTTACTTACTTTAATCTCACTGTAATACTCACTATAATAACTGACTTTTCTATTTATCTGATTCATATTAATAATATAATATAATATTATACCATGGTTAAAAATGTACTAGGTATTCCGTAATAAAATAAGAATATTAATGAGGATAGTATAGGACAATAGCGAAGGTAAAACACATCAAACACTATCCAATGAACTATTGTGACGGGTAGCTGTGTTAGACAGCAGACTCAGTAAAACTCAGGTTAAATTTAAATAAAAATATAAAAAAATAAAATATGTTATCACTTGTGACACCACAACAAATAATTACGAAATATCTTGCTAAACTTATTATTTACACGAATATTATTTATTTAGTAGGCGGTGCAAGTATTTTGACATTTAATGTATTTTGACATTTTATTTTATTAAATTTTTTTTAGCAAATATGCTGCCTCAAACGTTTTAAAAGGTACCACAGAACAGAAAATTACAGAAGAAAACTGATTCAGGGGAAAAACGTAGTATAAGTGCCGCAGACGACGGCTTTTTAATACTTTAAAGCTTGCGAAATCGCTCAGTGACATCTACACATCTGAATAACAAGTTGTTAAATGCTATACAGGTTAATTGGTGGAAGTTTGGCTGATCTCCAACAATTGTTCGGGAGAAAGCTTATTAAATTCCTTTCCTCGTGCGTGTACAGTACCAAATATTTTAGGACCATGGACTGTAAAAGAGTTTCCTTTGATATAGGCAAGCAGACTTCACGGCGATGGTTCCTTATGTGTTTGGTTTTATAGGGGTTTGTACTTAGAGAAAAATAAGCGTAATTAATCGTTACTACACATTTAATAACGAGACTATTTACAAAAGCACTATTACTAATTAAAAAGAGTTTGCTTTACCACATTTTTCATTATTATACCGGCGTTTTATGGGTGCGCGACTATAGAGAAAACTAAATGCACCTTTTTCACCACACTTTTGAGAGTAAGAGATTATAGCGTACCGAGTACCAGCACACAGCCGATACCTTCGGCTGTTAACTTGAGACACACAATCACATCTGCGATCATTTTTGGCTTGAACCAAACCTTATCTTGTCTACCTATCGGCGTCAGTTTAACCCAAGGAGGCCCTTCTAAGAAATTTATGGCACAAACACCCTGCATGCAAAGTCTGTCGCATAAGATACAATTCAACATTTGTGGAAACGAAAAATAAACTAAAATTAATATAAAATGTTGTTTTTACAACATTAATGTTGCTACTAAAACAATCAGACGAAGGATAGAAGATGCTAACTGAAAACCAAGACGTCTGGCCAAAGTTCTACAGCTCTTCCAAAACGACAATGGTGTCGATTAGAATTTACCAGAGCACAAGTTACTTTGACTACCGAGCAGTGGAAATCTTTTTTCACATATGACACTTTTTTCCATCACTAGCTGGGAATCTGCAAACAAACGCCATAGGTAAACATTTTCAAAAGTGCTGGGTTCCTAAAATTAAAAACCCCTTTACAAACATGTCAACCAGCTTGACTCTGGGTCAAATCTCCTTGCCCTTCGTAATTCTGATGGACTGGGACCATCTAAACCCCACCCCTCTTACACTAGGGAATCGGTTTGTGATTTTCCTTTAGAGCATAACTTATCCCCGATGTCCTTCTTTTGCTCGATTCTCAGTCGCTCGTCATCACACATCAGATTTTGTCTCACGCAGTTATGCGACTACCAGGTTCGCCTCTTCCTAACCAGATTTTTCCTTCGGTAATATTCATACTTGCCTTTACCCCTGTGTTGTCAACCTCTCCTTCTTTCTACCTCTGTATGCCTAGTTCTGCCTCGTCGATAGCTGCTAGAACTGCATAATTCCCACTCTTTCTTCTCTTTTAGCGACAACACCTTTTTCACATAGTTGTGGATTTTCTCTCACAAATGCTTATATATCACTATTTTCTTTATCATCTCTCTTACCGACTCAAAAACATTCTCTCTAGCTCATTTCTTTTACCCATCTGACACTCTAAAGGGTATAAGACAAAGTATGAACCCCACAATATAGGCAACTATCTAATTCGGCCTTTTTGAACCTGTGCAAGTAGATACAGAAGCTCCCGTGTGCTTTGAGTACTTGCGTCAGATAGTAGTCTATGCACCTATCCCTACAGTCCAGCCAGCTCCGCAGATTCAGTATAAGTGACGTCATCCACTGTGCCACATCTGCTGTTGCATCCCATGCATCCTGCTACATCCCAATGGGGTGGTCTGACGTTCTCCCCTTGTATCTCCCTATTTCCCCATTAAAATATCCAATATCCTTCCTCTCTCTTTTTCTCACCAACACATGTAAGGGGACACAGCCGGTGATCACCAATAGGGCAGCAGACAAAATCCTGCAAGCACTTGCTACCCGCAGCAGCCTAGTTCAGTCCGCTCGTACCAAGGGCCTCTTGTATGCCTGTGTTTCCACAGTATCGCTCCATATTGGTGCCGCGTAGAGAATAATATATTGCACAACCTCATGTAAAACGCTTATCCTTTTGAATTTGTGTCCCCCAATATTGCGCCTTACCTTCCCCAGCGCAGCCGCTCTTTCCGTCGCCTTACGGTTTACCTTACCAACTCCCGTTCATATGTAAGACCACCTACAGGTACTAAACCTACTGCTTAGTAGTGATCTGTATACCTGCACAATCAAACACAATTATATCTCTCTTTCTCGGGCCTTTAAGGACTACCGCCTCTGTCTTCTCCGTTGCGAAACCATGGTCATTCATCCAGTCATGGATCAGGTTACTTGTATACCATACCGGCAACAAGAGTTTCTCCTTGTCTTGCGCTGCTACCAGCATCGCGAGACCCTATCCAAATTCACAATCCATAGTCTCCATAATCCCGTCGTATGACAGGTTACCGGACAAGGATGGACCACTGGGGCTCTACAGTGGTAATGTCTACAATCACGCCTCTCTCAAATGTGAGAGAAACGTCTCACATATGAGACTAGAATTCAGTTATGAAAGCTTGATAGGCAAAAGTTCGTCAACAGATTAGTTGGCGAACGGTATACCAGTTGTAACCCCATAAGGAGCGTTAGTTTTGGTAGTGGCCATAATGCTATCGGGCGGTATTGCTTGGGAAGGACTCACCGAACTTATCGAGATGATAAGGCAATGTCAGTTGACATCTACGTTGGAAACATTTTACAACATCATATGCCGTTTGCCGGTCGTATCGGATATAACAGATTTGTGCTAACGGACGATAACGCACGTCTTTATGTCGCTTAAATAATAAATGCTTACGTTGATGAGATTTAATTCTAAAAATTATATTGGCCACCATATAGCCCGGATTTAAATCTGATTTACATTTGTGAGGCACTTGTGATAGAACTTTGTGAGAAAGTTTTTAAGCTATTTTTTGATCCTCTTTATATATATAAAATTTTTAATGTTTATTTATTTTTAAAATTATTTACTTAGAATGCGTTTATTTTTTTATTTATTCGCTTAAAACGTAATAAAGTTTAAAAAAATCTTTTGGTACATAACATGAATTCATCATATTAAACATATTTACGATGATTTTAAAATATTCCATATTTTTGTCCATAAGTGTATAATATATTATGATCTGCTTTTTTTACTTTTATATTTACTTTTTTTTCATTTAATTACTTTAATTAATTATTTAATTTATTATCAAAGTTCACAAAATCATACAAAAAAAAATTAATCTCAGGGTGTCATTTTTTATTATACAAAAAAAAAATCAGCTTAGGTTATACTTATCTTTTCTCGTACTTCCAGTATCTCTTAGTTGTTCCTTATTGGGATAAAATAGGAAACGAAAATAAATAGAAACAACATAAATAAAAAAAAATTACAAATATCTTTTATTATCAAAAGAAATAATATTAAGATTTATCAAATAAATTCCATGGGCTTAACTGTCCCAATGAAAATTGTACCACATAAAATAATTTTAATCTACCAAATATTTATCGGTTTGCTTTTTATAATATTGATAAAACAACATAAAGAACAAGGACAAACAATTACATGAAATTTGGATATTCGCAAGTCAATTACAATTCCTATGAAAATTTTGAAATATCGGAATCTTTGTTCATATGTTTTTGTACTCAAAAAAAAAATATATAAAATTCTGAATATTATAAAAAGAAACTTTTTAAATTTATTAAGCAATATTAATAATTATCCTTTGACGTAAAAAAAAAATTTTTATAAAATTTATCGTATTTTAAAATAGCGATAATTTTTGATCTTCTGATGGTATAGAGTCTTTTATTTGAAACATACAAAAATTCTGTCAAAAAATATTATTGACTGACCTTTTAATTCACACACGACGATGTCTCCTTTCGACCAAAACAGCTCCCTCTTGTTGATTATGTTAGGCTACCAATCAAAGCCTTCTCCGTTATAAGAATCAAACTATCAGCATACCAGCAACTCTTTCTCCAAAACACGAGCAGGCCTCTTTTACCAGTACTCGTTCAACAAACTCCAAAATTCTCTCTTTCATTTACTAATAATCTCTTGAGACCCAAGTATTTTTTTTACTTGGTGTCGCAAATATTTTTAATAGTTATAGTTCTTGTAACTTACTCACTTGGACTTTATAGAATCAAGGAGGTATTCGACTTCTCAACTTTGACCTATCTCTCGTTTCACCTTTCAGCCACCCACTTCTAACAATTAACAACACTGATACTTGCTTTTTAATTGACTATACAAAACTTCTCTTCCTTCTTTCGGATGCCCATCACGTCATAATCCTTTTCTAATCCAAACTTTCAAACATTCACTCTCTTTCATCCTCATTCCAAACTCGCTACCCAATCAGAAAATTACTACATCCCGCCTCTCATTTTACATCAGAAAAATCTAAGCATCGCTTCTAAATAAATTTCTTTGAAAATGATAACGGTTTTATCTTATACTTTCTAAATAGAATAACTACCAGGTAGCTTTGGCCTTTCCAGCCAAACAAAACAAAAGGCTTTTAAAATATAATATCTACAAATACCGGTAAATAATTGTATATTCACATTTAAATATTTACTAATATTTTTTAGTCCTTCAGGGTAAAACTCAGTATGGATAAACCCACTGCTTAAAATTAACTTATAACAAATATTAATAAATCGATATACAGGGCGTTGCAAATTTATGTGCCCGCGTTCAATAACCAAATAAAATTTTTATTCTATCTTTGATTGATATAATGAAACATAATATGTTACACTTGAAATTTCCGCTGGAGCTGTATGTGTTTTCAGTGGTTTCCCGGGTTTGACTCCGCTTTTAAATAATTTTGGTTTTGAGAAAAACCATTATTTTGACGACGTTTCGGCAAGGTCGCACGAGTCAGGTAGGAACACCTTCTTACCGGTGTTTGAAGTAAAAGACCAGCAAGAAGTTCCTAGGGAACCAGATTATATTGAATAGAACGCGCATTCGAAAGTGATGTGCTTACATTTAAAAGTGAGTCAGCAGATATGTGTTTCACGTAAGGAAAAGTGCAAGTACCAGAAATTAAAACGCTACCCGAACCATTGAACGGATCACTCATCGGTACGAAGTCATATTAAAATCTGTTTCCAAACCTTTTTCGTACATTGAATTTATGCTTTCAAATGATATCGTTTGAAGCAACAAAAATAGTTTACAATAATAATGAAAATGGTCAACAATGAACGGTTGGTTTCTGTTATTTTTTTATTCTTTTTATTCATCTTTTAGTCATGAACACCATCCTCATATACTTACTGTCAGTTAGCTATTTTTTTAGATACCCAAAATATTCACGAAATATAATTTATACGACAAAACAACGTTTACCTGGTCACCTAGTAAGTAAGTTAACTGGACCAAATAGAATAGGAAATAGAAGTAACATAGAAGGAAAGAGAAAAAGAAAAAAGAAGAAAATTTTGTATTACAAACTTATAATACAAATTTGCAAGATTCCCTAAAAGAATAAAAAAATATGAACAAAAATATAAAAAAAATAAAAGATTTTGTTAAAGAAATATGTGAGCCGAATCTGCCTAATTTTAAATTTTAAAAATACCTTTATTTTGATGTTTCAATTTCCACTTTTAAATTTTTTATGTATTTTGAGAACGATTTCCGACGTGGAAATAGAAACTTTAAAATAAGGGTTTCCCAACTGGAATTCTGGTTAGTTGTTATTAAAGATAGTAGATAGGTAATATTAGAATGTTACAAGCAAATATCAATATTTAGCAATATTTCTGATGTTATTATTTATTAAACGTGCCAAATCGAAAACTTTGACCGAGATGCGAATAAAATATCGTTTTCTTTTTTTGTTCAAATTCATTTGATGCGAAAGTAAGTATAAAGTTTTTTGCAAAGACGATTTATATTTTCTTCAAAGATGATATTCGGAGCCCCTTCAAATATCCTCACTGTCATCCTTTATCATCTGTCAATTTAGAGCAATTTATCCAATATATCCTTAAAGTGAGTCAGCAACTTTGGAAAACGGATGAACAGGTAATTGTACAACCAGTATACACGAATACGATAATTTTTTAAAATAGAAAATATTTGATCAATAGAAGGTACATATACAAGGTGTTCCGTATCGTTCATTTGGAAAAAGAGGGCTACAACTATAAATTTTCACTTTTCAGTAGAAAAGTTTTAAAATTCGCAATAATTTATTTTATTATTTTGTTCAGTGTTTATTGGTATTATAGGATTTAATGATTGAGTATTATAGATTACCGATCTTTTAAACGTTCTAACAAGATGTTTTTTAAGAATTCAGTCTTAGAAAAAAAAATTATATACAACTTTCTTGAATAAAGAAATATCTTTTTAAGACATTGTTTTTGCTCATAAAGTTACATTTTAGAAATTGATTTATTAAAGTATTATTAAAAGTGCAATTATATGCAATTAATTATATATTATACACAAACAAATTTATATCGAATCATCTGATATTTCTTATTATTTTAAGCGAATTTAAAAAACTAACCTACAAAGTTAATGAATATTTATTTTAAAGCAATTTAATCACCAATATATTTATAAAAATTAAAGAAATTCATAAATTCTTAAATAATAAAATTGAAATTATATGTTTTTAAGTCAATAGCATACAAAATTTCAATGTATAAGAAATAATGGTTAGATTGTTTTTATTTATTTATGTTGTTTTAGTAGCCAGTGTTATTAACACTAGGCCTTATGCAAGTTCCAATTTGCGTGAGCATGCTCCTAAACAAATTGTAAACATTTTATTATGGTAGGTTGTTTCTTTTCTTCAACTTGTACTAGCTGTACGGTGTTTTGTGTATTATTCCGGCGAGGTCTAATTCTTTTTCTAAGCATATGTCACAAATGCTCTATAGGGTTAGGGTCGAGTGAGCAAGCAGGTCACTACAGAATAGCTATATCTTTTGCTTCAAGGAAGTCTGTAGTCACTCTGTTGGTATGTAAAGGTGCATTATCATGCATGAAAATTAAGTTTTTTTTCCACTGCACTTTTTCAGAATCTAACTAGAAGTTCTAGAACCAAATAAACATACCTTCGAGATATTAAAGTTGGTTGAATGGAAATTAAAGAAGTTTTTTCACCGACCATAATACTTCCCCAAAACATAAAACTTCCTCCTATAGGTTCTGGTTAACAGATCTGGTTGTTTCTGTTCTTGTTTGTCTTCCTTGCCCTCTAAGGACACGAATTCATCGGCCAAATGATTTTACACAAATCCTGATTTCGTCTGAAAATAGCACATTCTGTCAATTTCCAATGTTATAGTTTTGGTATTGAAGACACCAATTTAGGCGACCAACGTTATGCTGCCTGGTTAACTTAAGAATCCGTAACTGCTTAATGCTGTATAGTCCTTGGGCATGAAGCATTCTTCTTGTCGTTTCAACTGAATTACTTACACCTTTACATTCCAAAAGTTGCTTTTGGAGTTGTGGGTGAGAAATTGTTGGGTCTCTTCTATCTACTTAAACAATAAAACGATCCTGGCAAGCCATTGTTACTTTTTGGCAACTTTATCTTGGTCTATTCTTAAGCCCTAACTCCTGATACCTAGCGTAGGTTTTTGACACAACCCCTGTGTTACGCCTACCACTGTAGCTATGTCCCTCTGAGACATTAATAGCTCCACAAGAATAATAATCTTTCATTTTTGCATATCAGTTAACTCCACGTAAGGCATATTTTCCTTTTTGAAAGCAAAAGTTAGTTTGTTGGTTTATTGGTTTGTTTATTTTCAATAAAAACCTATATTCTTGGCAACAATAACAACTTTTTTCAAAATAAATAAATATTAGTTTGAAATACATGGTGATTTCATATCAGTTTGGTTGGGCATATATATACATGATCAATAAAACATTAAAAAACTAATTAAGTAGTGCGTATCCATTATAATGAGTGTTTTTTAGAAGTATAGAAATTTAAAATGGAATAAAACAAAGAAAATTAATAAACATTGACATAAAATTGCCTTTATTTGAAAGATAATCTTTTGGCATTAAACGTTCAATATAATTTCTGACATATAACTATTATACCACAGCTGACTTTGACGTGGTCTAATCTAGAGGCCCAATTTTAGATGACCTTTTTTAACATTTGTGGCTGTATATCGGTAATAACGCGGCGAATGTTATTCTCCAAGTAGTCAATCTTCTAGACTAGCGATTTCACATATCCTTACAGAAAATAGTCTGGCAGTGTTAAATCACACGATCTTGGAGACCAATTTACGGGTCCGAAACGTGAAATAATGCGGTTACCAAACGTTTCATTTAATAAATCAATTGTGTCAAGAGCTGTGTGAAATGTTGCGCCGCCTTACTGAAACCACAGCTCCTGCACATCACGGTTGTTCAATTGAGAAATGAAAAAGTCAGTAATCATGGCTTTATAGCGGTCACCGTTGACTGTAACGCTCTGGAAAGCATCGTTTTTGATAAAGTACGGACCAATGACTCCACCAGTCCACAAAGTACACCAAACAGTCAGTTTTTCTGGATTTAGTGGTGTCTTAACATACACTTGAGGATTATTTTCACTACAAACATGGCAGTTTTGTTTGTTGATATAGCCATTCAAAAAAAATGAGCTTCATCGCTTAACAAAATTCGCTTATAAAAATCAGGATCAACGGCAATCTTGTTTTGGGCTCATTCAGAAAATCTATGCCTTGCTAGGTGGTTATGTAGCTTTAACTTTTGCTTAAGTTGAATTTTGTAAGCACGCAAAATTTAAGATCTTTGCCTAAAATCTTCCATAAAGCGAATGGCCACATATCTATCAGCTGTGCACGATGGCGGATACACTGATTTGGGTCTTCCTCTATTCTACGTTCTACACTAGCAACAATCAGGCGTCAGCCTATTTATGCTAAAAGGCCGAACACAACTAGCATAAATCTCTTGACAACTGTCAAAATGGCCTCCAGCTTAAGTGTTCAACTTATAATTCTATACCTCAGAAAAAAAAACACCCTCTCTAACACAAAATAAAACATAAAGACAACAATCGATTTTTCTTAGCGGCAGGTATTCCCACGTTTTTTGTAAATGCTTTCTTTAAAGCAATTGATAACAACTTCACGCCTATAACTCACAATTTTCACTTGATTATATTCTGCTTGATGATTTATAATAAAGAATAGTAGGATATTTCATGTACATTATATGGATTTCCAGTTTTTTTGCTATTCGAATAAATCACCTATATTAATCAGGTACGAACGTTGGACTTGTTTGTTTATATTTTTTTTGTGTTTTTCTATCATAGCGTGGACATTACCCTCTTCGCTCTGTCCGTGTCTAGGAACAGAAAATTTATGAGTTATTGATTTAATAAACAAATCGTTTATATTATATAATCATCAGAATGGAACACGACTTCAACGGAACACGGAAAGAAATATCGAGAGTAATCAGAGTATAAAAAAAGAAACAAACGAACTAATAAAAACGAAACAAAGTCAGGAGGAAACATGGGGCGTACATTTTCAATCCCTATTTCCTAAAGGTGACAATAATGAACCACCAATAGCAGAGGTAATGGTAAACGAAGAAATAAATATTGAGAAGAAAGAGATAAAGGAAGCATTAAAGAAATTAAAAAACAGAAAATCTCAAGGGGAGAACAGAATACCGAACGAACTCCTAAAGTACAGAGAATCATATCTGACCAAACAACTACTAAATCCAATCGAAAAAATAATAGACGAAAACAGAATTCCTGAAGAATGGAGATCCAGCATCAATCACTAAGGTTAACATACTTCATTTTAAAGGACGAGATCCTTAAAGTAATTTAAGAGGCAGTTCCCCTTTTGTTATTTCTAATGGTCTCCACAACAGTCAATCCAAATTCTTTTTTAAAACTTAAGGAATGCTATTGAACCAATTATTGGCAAACATAGTCATTTTGCAACTTTGTTGGGGGAATTGTCTACAGTAAATGGCCCATCTGGTTGACAAGCCACATAAACCTCCATATTTATAGTATAAGACATTTTGGCATCACATAAACTGAATATTTTGAGCCCATACGAGCTACCTTATCATTAACTCATCTTTGAAGAAACCGAAATCGTGATAAAGATATAACTAGTCTAAATAGTTCGATACCTTTGCCATTAGTTTGCTATATATCTTCTGTAGTCCGGTGATGGGCTTTTGTGTCCCTTCCAAATATAAAAGGCTTATAAGAGCTCGAGTTTCAGATGGGTTTGTAAGCCTTGCATAACTCTCCCTTAAAAAATTATGCAAATCATGTCCTCATCAATAAAATAATTCCAAATTTCATAAATGTTTAAGACTTTTGTAATTCTATTAGACTCACGTCAATGTTTTATTTGTTTCTGTCTCTCTAATCTTTTGTTTCTTCTTGGATGCTTTCTTCACACTGTACCATCTTTTCCCCTAAAAACACTTTCTTCTTGTATGTTATTCAGAAAATTTTTTTCCTATTTCCTCTAAATCCTATTCTTGTTCGCTTTCCGAGTCTTCAACCCTCTCATAATTCCATTCTTATTTACTTCATTCTCGTCATCATCGTCGTCAGTCTATGTAAAAGTTTACTGCAGCCTAAAATTTTGAAAAATTAATTTTTAATGCTCAATAAAAGAAAAAAGGAAATCATGAAATATCGTACTACTAATTTGCTACAAACGGCTGTATTCATACAAGATCATTGCAAATATGCGCATATGCGGATGATGTTGTCATAATAAGCCACAACAAAAGGGTATTAAGCGAAAAAGTTATAGAACTGAAACGAGAAGCTGCTACGTTTGGTCTATATATAAATGAAAGCAAAACAAAATATATGGAGTGCACAAAATCGAATGAACATGAGAATCTGAAGGTAGACAACCATACCTACAAATATGTCTCCACGTTTCCCTACCTAGGCTCAATAATAAATGACAACAACAACATCAGTCAAGAAATACAAGCACGGATTCTTAGCGGTAATAAGTGCTTTTATGCATACAAAGACTTAATAAAAAGTAAGTTACTGAATCGTGAGTCTAAGCTTAGAATCTACAAAACATTAATTAGACCAGTGGTCACATATGGATGTGAAACATGGACCCTCTTAACCACTGATGAAAATCAACTAAGAATATTTGAGCGCAAAATACTAAGGAATATATTTGGACCAACCCAATGCAGCGATGGTTCGTGGAGAATTAAAATGGACCACGAGCTGAATGAACTAATGCAGAGCGCAGATATTGTTAGATTTGTAAAGTCACAAAGACAAAACTGGCTTGGTTACTTAGAAAGAATGCCAGATAATCGAGCTGGAAAAGTAGTCCAGAGATGAAAGCCCCAAGGAAACAGAACAAGAGGAAGGCCCCATAAAAGATGGATAGACGACGTAGAGAGGGATCTTAAAACCATAAACATCAGGCAGTGGCGAAGGAAACTATATGACAGGGCAGAATGAAAGAATATTGTTAAGCAGACCAAGACTCACAAAGGATTGTAGCGCCATAAGAAGAAGAAGAAGAAGAAGAATTTGCTACAAAATAAGCAAAATAATTTAAAATTTGATGACTAATAACATGCGGAATTTCTGATCGCAATAAAAGAAAAAGAGATGTACTCAAAAGGTTACTAAAGAATAAGACAAAAGCATATTAGTGTATTTAAAAAACCAGCGTTTATACATACCTTAGGGTGATAAAAACACAATAAAACGATTTTAAAAACTATAAAAATTTGGGCTGACCAGACGCGAGCAGAATTTGTGACCTTTGAGCTGTTACTCCAAAAAAAACACCTCCCGATTCTCTGATTTAGTACTGTGGCTGTACATATCGAATAAGTAACCTAGTGAAGTCGGCCGTGATTGCCAAATGTGAATTTTTGCTGAAGTATTAGTAATTTGTAATACTTGTGATCTTTTAGATCGCGTAGCGACTAGTTAAGGTAAAGGTAGTTAATATAAAAAAGAAATAATGCAATTAATCATCTATTTCAAAATTAAAGGTAATTCTTTTTTATCTATGTCGAATAAGCAGAAAATTACAGTATGATAATTTTCGTAAATATAGTATTGTTAACATCTTCCTAGCTTATACAATTGAGTAACTTGATACTTGCCAAACAGAAAAATCCATTCAAGAGTTCCTAGAATTCAAAAAATATAATTACAAATAAAATGGATAATTTTTTAGACTTTCAGAGTCAAGACACCCAAAACCTGGAAGAAAACCAGAAGCCCTAAAATCCTATAGACCTATAAGTTTGCTGCCAATTCTATCAAAGGTATTCGAAAAGCTTCTAATGATTGATTCCAATCTTAGAAGAAACTAAACTTATTTCGGACCACCAATTCGGCTTCAGGCTAAAGCATGGGACCATGGAGCAGGTACACAGAATAATACAAAAAACTCCTATGCGCTGAAAAGTAAATACGTACCTCTCAGCAGCCTTCCAAGACGTCAATTAAGCCTTTGATAAGCCATTAACCTATTTTATTTCTGATGTTCACTGCAGACCTCCCATCCAGGAGTAACACAGAAGTTGCTACTTTTCCAAACGACACCGCAATACTGACCATAGACTCTTATCCCACAAAAAGCATCAGACAATTTACAAGAAAATCTAAATAAAACAAAAACTTGGCTAAAAAATGGCGAATTGGAGCAAATGAGACCAAGTCAACACTTATAAACGAGGTGAATGCCCTCCGGTCAAACTCAATGGCAAGCAATTAAGTAAGGCGAACGACACAAAATACTTAGATATCCATCTTGACAAACGACTAACATGGCAGAAGCACATTTTTACGAAAAGAAAACAACTGGACAATAAATTTGAACATACGTACTGGTTGATTGGTCGAAACTCTTAATTTACATTGGATAACAAACTGCTTATATACTCACACAAGACGATCCTCAAGCCCATATGGACATATGCCATTTAGCTCTGGGGCACCGCTAGCAATTGTAATCTTGCAATCCTCCAAAGCTTCCAGAATAAAGTGTTCAGGTCTATAGTAAATGCTATTGTTACATCTTCCTTTATAGAAAAAGATCAAGTGCCTTCGGTTAAAGAAGTTGTAACAAGTTACAGTGTCAAATATGGTGAACGGATAAAAGTGCACCCCAATGTACTCGCGAAGCGGTTATTCGATGACAATAATGAAGTGCATAGGCTGAAACGTTTTAAACCAAATGATCTACCAAACAGATAAAATATTTAACCGAAACCAACTGTATTTTAAATTCTACATTAATTATGTGATATCTAGTTGTGATTGTGTTTTAATATTTTATTGCTTTCAACTTACATACTTTTTAATTTAACTCAAGACCAGGAAACAACTCTCTTGAGAAACCCATTTACCATCGAAGAGCTCAAAAATGGTATTGACTGTATGAAAAATGGAAAAATCACCTGGAGTGGACGAAATCCTAACAGAGCAGATAAAACACCTCGGGCAAAAAGTGAGACAATGGGTGCTCGATCTATTTAACATCTGTCGCTCTACCTACCAGATTCCAAAACTGTGGCGTAAATCAAAAGTAGTAGCCCTTCTGAAACCTGGGAAAGACCCTAAACTACCGAGTAGCTTCGTCCGATATCCGTGCTATGCCATTTGTATAAATTGTATGAACGCCTTATTTTAAACCGCATCCAGGAAAAATTAGATGCAAAACTAATCCCACAACAAGCAGGCTTCAGACCAGGTAAATTATGCACAGGCCAAGTGCTGAACCTAACAGAATACATAGAGGACGGATTTGAGCAGAAAGAGATAGTGGGAGTAGCCTTGATAGACCTCACAGCGGCCTATGATACGATAAACCACAGAACCTTGCTAACTAAGATCTATAACACTGTGCCTGACTACGAACTGGTAAATACCATTAGATCACTGTTGTGTAATAGACGTTTCTACCTTTTGCTAAATGGAAAGAAGAGCAGATGGAGAACCCAAAAAAATGGCCTACCTCAAGGAAGCGTTCTGGCGCCGTCCTTATTTTACATCTACACCAAAGACCAACCAATGCACCCTCAGACTGAGAGTTTTGTCTACGCTGATGACCTTGGTATAGCCGTAAAGGGGAAAACACTCACACAAGTAGAATCGACAATGGAAGAGGCTTTAAACATGATGTCAACTTACTACAAACAAAACTCATTAAAGCCAAACCCTACTAAAACCCAAGTATGTGCAATCCATCTCAACCACCAACTGGCACATGTAAAGCTGAATGTTTTTTGGGAGGGACAACGCTTGAAACATACTGATAGGCCCAAATATCTTGGAGTAGTACTAGACCGGTCACTAACGTATAAATTCCACTGTCAGAGCACAAGACAAAAGGTTTCTACGAGAAACAACCTTCTCCGGAAACTTGTAGGAAGCAAGTTGGGTGCAAACCCCCAGGTCTTGAAGACAACAGCTGAGGCCTTATGTTTCTCCACAGGGAAATATGCTTGTCCCGTCTGGGGTAGATCTAGACACGCCTAACAAGTCACCACGGCCTTAAATGAAACATGTAGAATAATTACCGGTTGTATGAAGCCTACCCCCCTACTGTACCGGGTAGCTGGATTCTCATCACCAGACGACCGTAGATGCGCCTCACAATATGTGGAGAAGTTCAGGCAAACTTTCGATGAAAGGCAACAATTATACGGGTTTGATGAACCGCCAGGAATCAGCCGACTTAAATCAAGGAAAAGATTTATGAGAAATATCAGCGTCGAACCACCCGAACTGTTCCCCCTACATCCAGAACGACCTAATGGAATGAACCTGGACTGGAGAACCTGGCGGACACTGAATCGCATACGCACAGGTGTTGCCCCTGTAAAACAGAACCTCATTAAATGGGGCATTAAGACAGACAGCGACGCACTTTGTGGATGTGGGGAAATACAGAACGTGGAGCACCTGAGAGTATGCAGACTTTGCCCATCACAGTGCACCCTCGATGATTTATGGCTCGCAAATACAAAGGGTGTAAACGTAGCCCGATATTGGGCAGAAAAACTGTAGTCGGATCCAGACACGAAAAAGTAAGTTTAATTAAACTATTTACAATAAATTAGTAATATTTAGAGTCGCTAAATAAAGAAAAGAAACTCTCCACTGAAAGAGGCTCCTACACGATATAGAAACAAACAAATTACTTAATATTCTTTATTTTTGGATAGATTTTAATTTTAATTAATAAAAAAATAGATAATTGGGAATTACAAGAAAACTCTATTATCTATATCTAAAGATTGTACAGAAATCTCGTAAGACTAACGTTTTCTTTTAATTTCCTAATTGAAATAGTTGATTCACTGAATTTATCTGTCCACTTTAAGCACTTCTAATCAAAGTATCCTTTAAGGTAATGAGACACAAAAGAAGAAAAGAAATCAAACGACCTACATATAACTCACCTAGAATACATTATTCCCAGGGGATAAATTACGGTTAACTGGATCTTTCAGTCGAAATTTGCTGCTGCTCACGTTTTCTTTCCGTGAGATCGATAAAGGCGAGTGTACGTACATGCAACGGCAGTTGAATGCAGCAAAATGTGTCTTTAGGTAACACATTTTCGCACTTACTTTGTTGTTTATTCATTATATTCAATTTAATATGCATTGTTCTCTGCAGTCCTAAGTGTAATGGTAATTTTAGTAGAACACATACTGAAATGTTTATTTGTTTATTTATTTCGGACAAACAAGAACAGGTCTCATGGGAAATGCAGAGGACGTGTTTGTGAGAATATCTTATGTTATAATAATAAATATACCGTATCCGCGTCTTTCCCTTTATTTTGTTATTTTGTACTTTAAAATTTTATATTGTTGCTTTCAATGTACTTTTGCGCTTATTGCTAAAAAGTCCCGTCATTCTTGTAATTGTTTTTGTAATAATTGGTTATTGTTTGTCATTAGAACTGGGGAAATATGCAATTAAAAAACCCTAAAATATGCATGCAAATATGCACAAAAAACAGTTGAAATATGCCTTGAATATGCTTTTATGCTTTTAAAAAACGCAGTAATATTTGTAATAAAGGTATTTAATTTACTTTATCCTAAAATCACAAAAAATATGTTTATTGAAATTTGTATTATCTACCTCATTATATTCATTAATTCTTTGGTTTATCATTATTCATTATCATCATCATTCTTTATTATACTATTAGTACCGTTAAAATTTTATATTATTTAATGTTTCTCTAAATTTTCTAGAGAAACACTGTGCCGTATATCTGATAATAATTTTTTATATGCTGAAAAACTTCTTTCTACTTCACATGAACTTAAAGGAGCAAACTTAAAATATTATGTAATTGAGGGTTCTACCCGTATAATTTAATTATTTTCATATTTTCCCATCTTAATGATATTATTTATTTGAATTATTTTTGAAGTTATACTTCTATACGCGCGCTCCACGTTGAAAATTTGTATGGGAGTGAATCTGTGATATCATTACATATGTAAGATAATGAGTAAGAGAGAGACAGAAGATATATTTTCTCTCTCTTCCTCTCCCGAATATAAAAATGTTCCTTTTGTATATATATGTAATATTATATATATTATATATATATACATATATATATATATATATATATATATATATATAATATTTATTAATATTATTATTTATGTGATATGTTTTGTATTATTTATTAAATGTTCATAATTATATTAGTCCTTTGTAATTCAAAATAATAAACTCAATAAATCACTGTATGACCCAGAACTGTCAATTTTGAAATACGTTTGTGTCATGTCCTCGGTAGTATAGTAGTCAGTATCCCCGCCTGTCACGCGGGAGACCGGGGTTTGATTCCCAGTCGGGGAGGACTTTTTTATTAATATTATTACATGGTAAATTAAACACATGCTTAAGTAGAAAAGTTATGTATATTATTGTCAGTTTTAAATACTTATGAATATTGCATTTCAATTTGTATTGTATTATTATATTAAATTATGTTGCACTGTATTGTAGTGTATTTTTTTATGTATATTATTGTCATTTTTAAATACTTATGAATATTGCATTTTAATTTGTGTTGTATTATTATATTGAATTATGTTGCAGTGTAATGTATTGTATTTTTATATTAATAACAAAATAAACAATGAATTTTACTGCAGATAATGTGTAAAAAAATTTTTGCATTCAACTCCTTTCATACATATATGAAAATAAAAATATACATTTTCATCAAAATATTGATTCAATAATTCATTTACTATACTCCTGTTACAGGTCAAATGTTGTTTATTAATTGTTAGTAAGTTGTTATTAATTCTGTTTTTCTTTCGGCTATGTCTTACCTATAGCATTACATATGTAATGATTGTGCAGATTGACTCCCAAATAAATTTTTAACAGCTAATGCGTGTATAGAAGTGTAACTTCTACCGGCAGTCCCACTGGACTGCCACACCCGTTTTTTTTAAATCCCTCCTTCTTTAACACTGCGCAGAATTTTTAATACACGTAATTGGTTTCCCCAATGTGTTTCATTTAATGAATTGATTATTTTAATACTTTGGTCTAATGCAATGTTTTGATTTTCTAATCTAGTAATTGATTCAGCAATATTTACAAAATTTCTTTTTAATAACGTTTTTTTTTAAACGTCCACACATTTGTTTTATAGCATCTGAGCTATCTACATCGCAACTACAAATGACGTCTCTAAGTCCCTCAAAATTACCGATTATAAAATTAGTGAATTTAACCATGTAACATTATCTAATTATTTGTTATATTTATAGTAAATAATATTTTATTTAATTGTAGCACTATGTCATCAAGAAAACCTTTAACGGCAAATGAAATAAACGATGAAATACAGCTTATAATGAACGGTGAAAATAGTGAGCGGGAGCTTTTTGAAGATAGTGGAAGTGACTGGTAGTTAGAAGACGATGCTTTGCAGTTTGAGTCGGATAATTCAGATGAGGATGACTCTAAAAATAGTGGTAATTCAGAAATTTTTTAGTTATCTGGTGTAACCAGTTCAGCTGTTAATTTAATTTATCCAGATATAAAAGCAATATTGGTGGAAAGCGAAAAATATAGAGAAAAAGTACCAGAAAAAGTACCAGTACCAAAAGGTGAGAACGCCACTGTTTCTCAGTTTATTGTAAATCCGGGAAAGGCTCTAAACGGTAAAACGAGCATAAATGGTCAAACAAAATACCTGCGTTGTCAAAAAGAACAGCAGCTAGAAATATTATTTATTTTACAGCTGATCCCAAAGAAAATGTCAAAAACTACACAAAAGTTGAAGAATATTTCTTCAACTCTATTTTTTTTTTCAGATGATGTATTACGTCGTTAAACTCAAATACTGGAATTACAAGACAATCAAAAAAATATATCAGTCGTGCTCTTATTTCTGAGTAAATAAGAACAAGACTGAGCTCATAACATGAGTAAAAATGAGCTAAAAGCTTTATTGTCAATTTTGATTCTGTCTGTAGCAAATAAAGACAGTCATCTATCCATGAAATATATTCTTCTTCTTGTCTTCTTCTTCACGTGCCATCTCCTTTAAGAAGGTTGGCAACGATCATGGCAATTCGCACTTTCGACACCGCTGCTCTAAAGAGGTCAGCAGAAGTGCAGTTAAACCAAGCTCTCAAATTATTCAACCAGGAGATGCGTCTTCTTCCGAGACTCCTTCTACCCTGTATTCTTCCTTGCATTATTAATTGCAACAAGTTATAACGCTCGCCCCTCATGACATGTCCCAGATATTGCAGTTTTCTGACTTTAATTGTATTTAAAACCTCTTTACCTTTCTCCATTCTTCTCAACTCCTCGACATTCGTGACTCTATCCACCCAACTTATTCTTAATATCCTTCTGTAGGCCCAGAACTCGAAGGCTTTCAATCTGTCCGAAACATCTTTCTTTAAAGTTCAAGCATCCAACCCATAAATTCCTTCTTGTATGTAGGCTTTAAAGCCTGTTTCTTTTTCATTATTAGCCTTCTAAATTGTTTAAATTGTCGCACCATCTTTTTCTTGGTCTGCCAATACTTCTTCGTCCATGTGGTCACTTATCTCGTGCTATTCGTACTATCCTATCTCTGCCATTTTACTAATGTGTTCGTTACACTCGTTTGCTAATTGGGAAGTTTTTCTGTGGTGTCCCTTTGTGAAGGAGTGTTTAACGACGTTAAAATAGATGAAGGTTTGGGTGATTGTTGAGGATTCGTAGGATTTTTACAATTATTAGCGTTATAATCTTGGTGTTTGCAGTTAAAGCATACTTGTTTGTCTTGAGATAAAGATTTATTATCGTAATTATTTGAAATATATTCTGGCAGGGAATTTATAACAGGTTTTATAACTACTTGTCTTCTAAAACTGTAACTTCTTTGCTCACTAGATACATGCATACTTGATTATTGGATAGCCTTGAAGAAAATAAAATGTTTTTGGGCTGTATAAGCGCTCCTAGTGTTATAAAATAATTTTAAAGACCTAGTTTATCTTTTGAAGAAAACACAATTGCTTTTTGAGGGCCTGGGTATTTTTGTTGAGTTAGTAATCTTGAATAAGATTTAGCAGTGTTGGAATGTTGTAGAGAACTATATACATTGAAACTGCCATCTAATGTTTCCAAAATAATGAATCCTTCATAGGCGACCTTAACAAGACTTTTCTTATATATAAATTAAGTTAACTGAAGTCCGACTCTGATTAATTTAAAATGACTTGATCGGTGTGATCTTTATCAAATAAGCTAAAATAACGAGAAGATTTAAAACTAGGAATTTGGTTAATTTATAACTAAAGAATATGCTTGATGTTTACTATAGCTATAATTGTATTTAAAGTATGATCAAAAAAAAATTATATTAAATATAAAACCCTATCGGGCTACATCACAGAACGTTTACGGAATAACTATTCCACCATCAGTGCTATTTGGATGTGCATGTTTGAAGCCACTAAATATATGGGTTAAAACCCTTTAAATCCTTTTAGATTAACTTTAAATTACAGTCCGTCTCAAACCCTTCTTTCAATGCGTCATAGTTGATCGAATTCTCTCTAACACATTAAGCTAGAAGTGACAGAAAAAACGTGAGTCTGTGATTATTATACATAGAACTTAGAAAATTATGTTATCGATCAATAATGCGCATAAATATAATTTGACAAAATGGTCTCGATCGTAACAGTACCTACTTTCACAATGTCAACTGATAAAATGATAATTGTCATTCCAGGTTAGTGTTTTCAGATATTTTACAGTAAAAATTTAATTTTGTATTTATTGTCATAAAAATATTTTAAATATGCCGAGACACTGAGAAAGATATACCGAGATATTACTAAATTATTTTCAATTAGAAAAAGAGGCTGGGACTACTTTATTACCAGTTTTTGCCGTTCGTAAAGTAAATTTTAAGTTATTCTAAAAAATATTAATAGTATTTTAAAAATACTATACATTTTAGCGTGTTGCCGAGGCGTTAGGAGTTTCGTTACCAACAGTAAGACGATTGGCAAATGAAGCCATTCAAGCATATGCTAGCTATTCTGTGGCAATGAGTAGGTACTTCAGTATGTGATAATCTAGGACATTCATTAACCAATAAATATGAACGTGTTAATAGAACTCGTGTATATTAGAAATATTTCCACTATTTAATGATAAATCTTCACAAAATTAAACCATTGGCTGCCACAGAAACTTATAGCAAAATTACTTATCCGAATATGACTGATTTCAATCAATGCAATTGTCAGTAAAAATTTTTATCCAGTCAACACTTAAAATATTCTGGGAGAAAGCGTTATTTTATAAAAACAAACATTCCAATTCCATAGTGTTTGTACTAAATAATAATAAATCGATAAATAAATCTTAGTTAATTGAGCACTTTTCTTGGAATGTATAGAATAGGATATAATATGACAAACTGCCGTTCCGATATAACCACAATATATGCCGCAATTAAAAATTTATATACAGGACGAGACCTCTAATATGTAAATTTAAAAAATTAAATTGTTAAAGTTTTTATTCCACATTACCCTTTCACATTTAGCCAATCAGGATCCTGCAACTGTCAGATTTAACTAAACTGTGCAATAACATGCAATAATTCTCGACATTCTTAGAATCCTATATGACGTCAAAATTAGTGACGCACTGAAAGAAGGGTTTGGGACAGACTATACATCTTTAATGTTAAAAAACTAGGATGTTTATTAAGTTTTAAACGAAATTGGTCACATGGTAATGTAAGACTCCACTGTTGTTGCTAGTCCTTAAAAGAAGTGTCTGTGAAGACTGTTTTCACTGTAATTCTCTCTTCAAACCTTTTGATTATTTAAAAATTTGTTCATTTCGGGTGCATAATATTAAAATATATATTACGCATTTTCGAAACTTTTGTCGATTAGCGAGTTTTGGAAATAATGGCCTCAAATAATCTCATACAAGGACTGTGCGATTCTTTGATTTCCACTAGATGGCATCAGACAATTGTCCTGAAATATCCGAGATAAGCGTCATTTAGAAATAATTTTTTAATTTTTAAACTATTTTTTTTACATTGTAAATATTTCATCAACAAAAAGCTTGTGGTTTATCTCTGTCTAATCAAAATGTTTAACAAATTATCTTCTTCTTTTTCTTCTTAAAGTGCCTATCCGTTCCGGATTTTGACGATCATCACGGCTATCTTTACTTTGTTTATTGCAGCGCGGAACAGTTCAGTGGTAGTCGTGTTATACCACTTTCGTAAATTTTGAAGCCAGGAAATGCGTCTTCTTCCCGGTCCTCTCTTACCATTTACCTTCCCTTGAAGAATCAGCTGGAGAAGGCCGTAACGTTCTTGATTTCTCATTTCATGTCCTAGATATTCCAACTTTTTAGTTTTGACGGTCATGAGAATTTCACATTCTTTCCCCATTCTACGCAGGACTTCCACATTAGTAACTCTGTCAACCCAGGATATACGTAAGATGCGCCTATAACACCACATTTCGAAAGCTTCGAGCCGATTCATAGATGCAACAGTCAGTGTCCACGCTTCCATTCCGTAGATCAGAAATGTGAATATGTAGCAGTTCAATAGACGGCATTTTGTTTTAAATGATATGTCTCGACTGTGGAAAATGGTTCTCATTCTAACGAATGCTGCTTTTGCTTTTATTATTCGCTGTTTAATTTCTGTTGAGTGGTCCCATTGGCTATTTAAATTGGTGCCTAGATATGTATATTGCTCGACTCTTTCGATATTCTGTTGGTTGATTGTGAGTTGAGCGTTTAGTATTGGTTTTTTACTAATTGTCATAAATTTGGTTTTCTTTATGTTAAGAACTAGTCCGCATCTGTTGCAATAGAGATACAGATACGGACATTATCTTAATAACATATAATTAAAAGTAATTTTGGTAAAATACGAATATTAATTTTCACTGCAACATATTTTGCAAGCTCTAGAGTTCAACAATCTTTTACTTTGTAAATTTCATATTGGCCCTTTTGAACTCAAGTTCACTTTTAATCGCTATTTATTTCAAAATTAAAAGAAAACAATTACTCCGCCCGCAGTTACTTAACAAACAACACTTTAAAATCCAAGAAAAAGTTGTAAAGAGTTTGAGCTGCGGTACGCCGCTGGCTCTTCCAATAAAGCAAGCAAGTCGGCGGGAGAGTTGGCTCTTCTCAAAGTTATTCGGTAGCTTTTCTCAACTCCAAAGGTTAAACAGCCTGGAGCGCATCTCGTAACTCGAAACATCCTTTAGAATTATCCAAATAGCTTTGTTTTCTTTTCTCTTCGATAAACTTGAGCAGCCGACACTTCATCATAACTCATTTCGGAAAGAATTTTCTTCTGGTGTTGCTAATTTGGATTGCTTTGACTAAAGATCTAAAGACAAAAGAAATAATTTTGATATAATATAAGAAGAGCATGGTATTGTCAAGTTTAATATAATTTAAACAATATTTATAATAATGCAAAAGTTATGGGATTAAAATGATAATTTGGTGAACAAAAAAAAATGTTTGCAGATTACGTTTTAAAGTTGTGTTAATAAGAATTTGATTCTAAACAATTCCTCACTGTAGATCACAATCGCGGATAAACGAGGAGTGAGAAAACAACTTCCTGCGCTACGGAAAAAACACATTTGCAACAAAAACAGCTCAAAGACTCACCGGACAGGAAAGAATTAAATAAAAGAAAACGGACCAAGCTACGAAAACGGAAAATGATTTTAGGCACTTTGAAATGAAGACATTAAATATTTACATCGCAATAACAACCAAAACTAAGAATAAGATCAGAATTTATAAAAAAGTCATTAGACCAATAATGACATACGCAGCAGAAACACGACCTGACACAAAGAGGAGAAAGAGATTGTTAGAAACCACAGAGATGAAAACATTTAGAAAAATTGATTGTAAAACACTATGGGACAGAACTAAAAGTACAGATATATGACGTAGATGCAAGGTAACATCAATAAATGGGTAAGAAGAGTAGAATTGAACGATCATATAAGCCTAAAGAAAACAAATAGAGGAGTAAAGACGGCAAAAGATGATGAAACGACAACTTACTGAAGGCACATTGAAACACAGAGTCATCTACATAAAAAGAAGACGAATAAAAAATAGAAGAAGAAGAAAAAAAGAAAAAGAAGAAGAGTCTTAGACGTGGCAAAAGAAGATTTATACCACTTACTTGTTTCATCCTTACCAATGAATGAATCTTCAACGTTTTCGAAAGACACGTCCTCCTGATCTTACATATCTGCTCTGAACATGTATCGCCTTAGTTCTTCATAATTTGTTAGTCATGCAAATCACTATCTTTCTCCAATATATCATTTATTTCGTCTTCAGTATCTGTCATATTATTTTAAATTTCCTTTAATTGTGCTAAAGTCAACATTTTCTTTGTATTTTTACGAGACGTAGCATAATATAGAATTATTAAATAGGATATAATATAGAATTCTTCAATAATCTAACCTGTTTCATATATAATAATTAATTTTTATAAATAAATTACTTACCAATAAAATTTTAATTTCTCGAAAGATACATATAATAGGTGTATTAGATATTTCAAAAAAGTTTTTGTGCGACTTTCACCATTAGTTGCCTTACAGCAATTGTCTGCACCGATGCACTATTCACAACAAAGTACGAGAACCAATTTTATTTGAATTTCACAAGACAATGATGGTTATCGACTGAGAATTAATCGATAAGGAAATTTTAAAAATATCACGTAATTATACCTCGTTAACACTTTGCCTAAAAACATCGAGTTTACGCAGCAAATTACACATTTATTCAAATTTTTCAAGAATTTTAAATAGTCTCTTTTTTAAGTTTTTACTGCCTGATTTAACTTTATTTTCTGTGGATCTAGAACACCCACATTATCTGTCTCGTTTGCGCACTCGGGTTAATATTATTCAATATTAAGTTTATTTCTTTAACTGCCTTTCTTTTCAGCCTGGAGCCTATAGTAGTGATATTCTTCTCCTTATATTAGGAATTCCTAAATGGAACAATTGTCGTTTGTACCGACATTCTGATTTTCAATCTGCATGCAGCTGTTTCCATCTAACAAAGTCATTCACTGCCCCAATGTTAATAAAATTTATAAGGGACACAGCTAACCATCTATTGGATTGGCTATTAGAGTTATGTTCTGCAATCTTCTTACTGCCGGACTACTACCCGTCCGGCGTCATAGATCCACTCTCGAACATCCAGCACATAAATGAGAGGCTCTTCTCTCTGAGCAGGAGTTGTACGATCAAAACCATTAGAGGCCAAAACTTTGGAGCCTAAAACATAATCAAAACTACCTGCTTATCCTTTGGCAATGTATTCATCAGACATCCTAAAAGAAAACTCCTCTTCCTCCCCACTAAATTGCTCACCTTAGCCAGTAACGAACTCCCTGATGAATACATGGATATCCTGGAGGCAAATCCACTTTATTATCGCAATTAATTAAATAGCTTACTTCGAGCTTTGCTACTGACAGGAAGGGATCGGTTTTCTGTGGTTTTTTAATCCCATTGCACTATCATTTATCCATACTAATAATTTTGAAAAATACAGTTTTAGCTCCGTGACTTTCACCGCCTACCACCCTGGAGATCTACCTTCTTCGCAATAATAACATCCACCGACACAATATAGCGACCCAGAGCCGACAACCAACAAAACAATCCACGTCTGAAAGAGGTGATAGATACCGAAAACAGGACAAACAAAAACACACCAAAGAAAAGAAAAATCAATCAGAGACAGAACCACATGACAATAAATTGAAGCCAAGGCAGTCAAGTCTTGCTTCGGCTCCCATACAGGGTCTCCTATACCCTGAAAGTCCCCTTAACGAGGCTATGCTCCCAATTCGTCCTTTGTCTCTTTTGCTTGGACCGTTCTACTGCCAAACTGTGTTTTATTACCTAACCTACCAAAATTGGAACAGAAACGCAGAGGAACCTTTGATTGGGCTGGTCAAAGCCGTCTGCAGAGCACATAGGGCGCAGATACGCGTTAATTGTTGCCGAGACCCAATCCTTCTTATGATGACTATTTTAGCAAATTGTAGGTTACTATCGGTACTATTTTTTGAGTTATTTTTATTATCTACTGTGCGTTTTCATTTTGTGTGTTTCAACGGTTTTTTTCATGAATCGTTTAATACTATATACTTATTTTAGAAAATATTTTAAAACAAAGATATTACTAAGCTAATAATCAGTTCTTGATATTCCTTCACCGAGTGCTAAATTTTTTATTGCAAGTGCCATAAACTCATAAAATATATAACAGTACATTATCCCGTACACGAGGGTTTGATTCAAATATAGCTAAACATCATACATATTTACCAGGCTATTTTATCACAAACGGCACGAATCAGTTTACGCCCGCTATAAAATTGCATTATTACATAACTCCATCCTTAATTGAGTTGGGTTCGTTCCCCTTTATAAAATTCTTGTAGGTGGGTCATAAAAGAAATGTCTTGTTGTTGACTTACAACTTCCGTAGAGAACTTTTTACAGAGCATTCAACAATAAAATTTTCTTCAAAACCTCTCGTGAATCATCGCTTGAAAAACACATAAAAAATGGAACCTATTGTGGGAAAAATTAATTGTCCTATTCAGGACTCCAATTCCTGACTGACAGTTTATTCCGGAATTGAAAAAAGAACAAAGAACACACAAAGGAAGAGAATAAGGCCGTACGAATTTCTTTTAGGTAAAATCATGCAGTTGTTGCGTTTTATTTTAAAAAGTTTTTATTTAAACTGTGGCTGTCTTTTTAAATTGACTTCGCTGAGGTAAGCCATAGAGTTGGATTATTTAAAGGACAATTTAGCACAGCGCCGTCGGGTATACAGTGTACACAGTCTGTATGCACAGCTAGGTAGAAAGTATTTAAACTTATATACTTTTCAACATCTATATAAACTGCGTTTTATTTAAACTCAAATATAATAATTTTTTCTTCAAAGTTTATAAAAATATTACCTAATTATAGTTCGTCCCAAACCCTTCTTTCACTGCGTCATAGTTGATCGAATTCTCTCTAACACATTAAGCTAGACGTGACAGAAAAAAACGCGAGTCTGTGATTATTATACATAGAACTTAGAAAATTCTTTATCGTAAAGCTATATCTACTTACGGATGTATTAATTGGTTGGAGTTTAGAATAGGTACACTAAATAGATATCCAATCAATATTATGTGTATATATATATATATATATATATATATAATATTAAATTATATATACAGAAGCAACATTTTTATATTCGAGAGAGGAAGAGAGAGAAAATATATCCTCTGTCTCTCTCTTACTCATTATCTTACATATGTAATGGTTTCACAGATTCACTCCCATACAAATTTCCAACGTGGAGCGCGCGTATAGAAGTATAACTTCAAAAAATACCAACTCATCAGATAGTATAAAACAGACCCCATAAATTAAAATCGGAGACAGGAGGATCCCGAATTTTGAGTGGTCATTATCGTTATTCCTTAAGTGGAAACACTTGTTGGTGCATTCCAGCATTCGAGAATTGACGCGTTGTTGCATTGTGTATAATATTGAATGAGAAATGGATTTTAATATATTTATATATATTATACAATTCTGAATTCAATCAGTAAGTATAAGAAAAAAATAGACGCGGGCGTATTTTAAAAATACATTGAAAATTAGGACTTTAAATTTTGAAGAATGAAACCTGTAAAATTCCTATTCTTTACTATAGGAAAAATTCATTTTATGGCCGCCATTTTTAAACCAGTTCGAATTTTTTTAATTTTAAACCTCAGGGGGAAATTATTCTCCTATCTATCACCGTTTAGAAGGAATATTGCGCACAAGAAAAGGGCTTAGCCTTTTAGTATATAAGATTATGTATGTATGCAAAAATGGAATTTCTCTAATATTAATTTAATTGAAAACAAAGCAATAAAAAACCGTACTTGAAAAACAAATAAAGTTTATGATCTCAATATATAACTTGTAGTCAATTATAATAAATATTTGCAACACAAAAAAAATATTTACAAAAATAAAAAAAAGTAAATGTTAAAGAAAACAGCACTTTGTATGCAAATGAAAATGTTTTCTATAAACGAAATTGATGAAAATCTCACCTTCTCCCCTCGATGCGATCCTATTCTTTATCTAAGGCATTGATACACATTCTCTTTCGAAATAATAGTAGTCATTGGTATTCGGGAAACGCTGCTCTCGGCCATGCATCCAAAAGAAAAACTTCCGAAATAGGTGTCGTTTGGCAATAATTCGAGTCGATTTTGGGCCCCCATCGCTTTCACACCAACTAAGCAGAAAGCCTTTGAAACGCGAACATTTGATAACCGCAATGCAATATCTATTAGGAATTCGGCAAGGAATGCGATCCTCCTTGCTCCGTCCCGATGCCAATACCGCCTTCATTTTCCCTACAAGAATTGCCTAACCCGAGTTTCTACCACCCGACACATAGCTTGAAATCTTACTTAATAGAGGTATGCCTATTGTACTCGCAGAGTTCTTGCGAGATACAAAACGCAAGGAATAATTTCTACATTTAAAGTTTGATTAAATTAAATTGAATTCAATAAAATAAAATGAAAAAGTTTATTAAATAAAATAAATAACTTTATAAATCATTCAAATTGTTTATTTAGAAACGAGTTTGCATTTGATTAAAATAATTTTAAATTATTGTAAGGAAGTTAAGTAAAAATATATTTTATTTTAATGTTTTGGAAAGACTGTTTAGAGGACAATATTTGCTTAATATACCGGGTATGCAAAAAGAAGTGTGACGGTCGAATATTTCGTGAAATTTACGTCGAATCAAAAATCTCAATCTCAACACATGTTCAATATTTTTCAAAAATCTATCAAAAATGTGACACCAAATTTTATTTCCGGACTTTTCGTGACCTTTCTTCTCGTCCATAATTTTTCTTTTCAAGTTTGTGCTGGGCATCAACTTTTCCTTGGGAATTAAACCCTAAGGCAGTCTTTGCAATAGAGAAGATAGTTTTACGATGTTTGTGGCCGATTCAGTCCCACTTTCTGGACTTTCTGTGATTATAAAACTAGGAAGCCTTTTAAAAATGGCCAATCACAAATCTCAACTAATAAATAAAAATCCTCACATTCGTTCGAATAATTTATTACAACATAATTTTAGAATGATATTAGTTATTCTCTAGAAAAATAAATTTTATCATTATAAAGAAATTTCATATTTATGTTTTCTTTATTTTTAAAATAATAGTTAATATTATGTTTAAAATTAAATTCAATATATATTAATTAAGTACAATTAAGTATCTTTTGGTCATAAATTTTGTCTTTGAGGTGTTAATTTTTAGACCAATTGTTTTTGACACTTTATAGAGCGTGTGCAGCATTTTTGTAGCTTTATCAACTCTATCAGATATTAAAACGATGTCATCGGCAAATCTTAGGTGGTTCAGATCTTCCCCATTTATATTAATTCCCATGTTATCCTCTCGTTCCATTTGCTTGAACATATATTCAAGAACAGCTGTAAACAGTTTAGGTGAGATAGTATCACCCTGTCTAATTCCACGTTTTATTCGAAATTTCTTGGTATCTTCATGAGGGCGGAGTACCAGTTTCGTAAATACTCTTAATCAATGCGATATATCGGTAGTCAATGCGGCAGTCAGCCAATGCTCGAAGCATTTTATGATGATCTATAGTATTAAACGCCTTTTCATAATCTACAAATATAAGAAAGATAGGCTTGTTATCAAAGGTTGGTAACTATCCAGTTTGTTCACAAGCCGGTTTGTTATTATCTTCATAAATAGTTTGTATGTATGGGAGAGCCAACTAATAGGTCTGTAGTTCTTTAGGTCTGAAATGTCACCTTTTTTGTGCATTATGGTTATTATTGCATTATGCCACTGGGAGGGGGTTACGCCTCTCGTCAAACAAGTATTGAACATATTTTTCAACACATTTACTAACGTTTCTCCTCCTTCTATCCCATCTTCTCCAGGTGATTTATTATTTTTCATCTCCGAGAGAGCTGATTTTAATTCCTCTGTTGTGATATCTGGGATGTCTTCTGAGCCTACATTTTGATCTTTTGGTATTTGATTTTGATCAGGATCTGGAAGTTCTTCTTGCTTATACAATTCTAAGTAAAAATCTTGAGCAATTTTTAAAATATCTTTTTTATTTGTTGTAGTTTCTCCTTTTTTATTTACAAGTTTACAAATATTTTTCGATCCTTCAGTCATTTATCGGCGCAGAACTTTCAAACTTTTATTTTTATCACTGGCTTGAGTTATGTAATCAGTGTTTTAATTTCTGACATCTTTTCGAATGGATTTTGTAATATCTTTGTTTAGCTGTCTAAGTGTTATAAAATTATCTGTGTATTTGTCTTTTAATTCTCTTCTTTTGTTTATAAATTCTTTGGTAGTTTGAGTGAGTTTATCCATCTTGTTTTTTCCTTTTTCCTTATATTTTCTATGAGCGCTTCGAATCGCACTATTTATTCGCATGTTTGTCACCTCTATATCTAATGCATTTTCAGTTAGATGTTCTACTTCTTTCAGTTCTGAAGTTATGAGATTCTGATAAACTACTCTATCTTCTATCGATTTCCAGTTAATAGAATGCCTCTCTGTTATCATTGCTGTCCTCTCTCGTCTAATGTTGATCATTATTTTTGCTCTAAATAACCGAACAGGTATATATCCATTCAAATTATATAACGCACACTCATTAAATATACCGCTGCACACATAGCATACTTTTGCACTGACCTGACGACGCTTTAACACATAGACTAGTAAATAGGGTGTAATTTTACTGGTCTTTCCTCCCACTTGCACTTCGACTGCTTCTGCTGCAAATCAAGCATCCTTTAATCGATACGTTCGGCGTACAATCCCACAAAATGAAATTTTGGACATAGAACAGTTCTGCTTTCACAAGACGAAATATCATTTTCTAGTAAATTTAATTATTATATAAACTAAATAAGATGTTTAAAAATAATAATTATATTTATATGAAATTAATTTAAAATAAAAATTGTCATAAAAATTTAAACATATGATTCACTATTGTTTCTGACTTTAAATTTTGACAATCGTAACGAATCGAATCTTTGTTGATATATATTGTTGAAATTGTTTACTTTTCATTTAATGTCTATATTTTGTTAATTATTTTTCATGCAGTTTATATTTGCATGCATTTTTTGCACAGCATGCAGTTTCATGCTGTGTAAGTTAAACTTACACAGAATAAATATATGATAACTACAAACGAATTGATCGAGACTAGTGAATCGATGTGAAGAACCGCCATTTTGTGACGGTACCCGTGACGCCTTCTCCTCGTGGCGCTAGATCCATGATGCTCGTCTCAGCCGTTTACGCCAGAGAAAAAAAGTAATACAACATCAGTATGGACACCTGATTTAAAAAAAAAAACTCTTTTTACCCAATGAATCACAGCTGACACCTGCCGATTTTGGAGTAGTATCAATCCTACATGGATGTGAGAGTATGGAATGGAAAGGCATTTAACAGTTAATATTTGGACGGGCATTATTAGTCCTCCCTGTTAAATTTCGCAGTTTTTTTTTTAGTGTTTAGAGTCTGATTCAATAACTTACAACCAAACAAAGGCCGGTTCTGTTTTTGTCTGAGACAATTTCTGCTACATAATTATTTTCCCACCGTTCACCCTCACGAGTCTATTATGTCTAACTTATTGCTCTAACTTTTACCCCAGAGAAGTGTTTTCTTTATCTTGTAAAACTTCTTTAATTTAATATTAAAGGTATGGCTCAAGTATACGAAGTATCAGTGAATGCTTAAACGCAAAGAATTTATTGCACACCAAAAGAAAGGGTGCCTCTCGCAAAGTAGAGGTAATGGCGTAATTATAACTTCGCCGTAGACCGCGAGGTACGTTGTTAATACTTTTGATTACATTAATTAATATCTCACATGTATTTTGCAAACAATTTCGTCGAGCGCGAAGGAATTTGTTTTAAATTTAGGTGTGGGAAAATTTGTTAGTAGAGTGTGTTCTAATTAATATACAATAAGAATGCATTTATGATAGAAATTTGTGAAGCAGAATAATATTTTATTTTAACTATTTGTATAAATGAGTTATTGTTGAGTATAAATATTACTGTTTTGAGATGTACTACTGCCTATTGAGCATAAAACCAGTTTCCAAGTATATAATATACACTGATCACGTAAAAGTTGGAATAAATTCGTTTAACGCTTGATTTAGCCATTGGGCAAAAAAAACTTATAAATAGGTCGATTTTATTTTTTAGTTGGGCAATTTTTGCTGACCTCACATTTTGATGACGTCATCCCTGTTCGGCTTATGATGTTATTATTATTTTTTGAATATGGTACCTACTATCTTATTTTAACACCATATTTTTTTCTTATATCGGTTTTGTCACATAACATTTCCAGAAATTAATTCGGGAATACTAAAACACGTATTTTACTAATTTTCGTTCCGCCGCTGCCTGTAAATAGTTTTTTAAAACTTCTTTTTATATCAATAAATCTTTTAGTAGATAAAAACATGTCCCATTAATACTGAAGTGAACTAATTCGACGTTAAAATAATAGTTGAATATCAAACAAAAGCTGTGTTTTAAAAAAGTTATCGACATAATGGCCTGTTTAAGCGAAAAACCACGTACAGAGATTTTAATGATGATAGGTTATGGAGATAGAACTCATACATAAGCTAAGGTTTGTAACTTATGTGACAATAAATATTCCGATTGACGTATTACATAATCGACGATCAGCAAAGTCAAAGAAAATTTGGAAGTTTTGGCAATGTCGGTGAAAAATATACGAATGGCCGCCCAGGCCTTACGTAAGATCAACAATTGAATGTTAAATTATTCTTCTTCTTCTTACGCACAATCACAATTATCCGACGTTGGCGATCACCATTGCGAAAGCTTATATGGAATATGTAATATTTGTCCAGCATTTGATATCTGAGTCCTTTCTCGAATGTTCCTCAACCAAGAAACCCGTTTCCTTCCTACACCTCTACGGCCCTCTTCGACCATCTACGGATCAGTTGTAATATTTAATATCGACTTCCCCTTACTAGATACCCCTTACCCCTATTCCCGTTACTCCCAGATAAGACATTTTTCGAGGCTTAACAGTCTTTAGCAGTTCTCTAACATTGTTGGCGCTCCTTAGTACTTCTTCGTTAGTTTTCCTTGCTGTCCAAGGTATCTTCAGCATTCGTCTATGAACCCACATTTCCAATGCTTCAATTTTGTTCATGGTCGATACTTTTAGCGTCCATACTTCTGCACTATACAAAAGTACGGACCAAACATAACACTTAACCATACTTTGTCTTAGTTCTACACTGAGGTGATTATTGCAAAGAGATGACTTCATTTTTATCAAAATTAGTTTTAGTCATTGCTATTCTACGTTATAATTCTATGTCTGGATCTAGTTGGCCCGTTATCACAGTTCCCAAATATGTCATTTTGTGGACTTTCTCAACTTTGACTCCGTTTAATTGAAGCTTTACATAGGGATGTTGGTCACGACTAAACACTAAAAATTTGGTTTTGTTGAGTTTATTTTTATGCCCATTTCCTCTCCTACCTCGTGAATACGATCAAGCAGAATTTGGAGACCTTCAATATTATCTGACAGAATTACTGTATCGTCTGCATATCTAATCACAATGTAGTTCCCCGTTGATTTTTATTCCATATGGTTGTCCCTCAAGTGCCTTTTTAAATAACTGGTCTGAGTAAATATTGAACAATGTTGGCGATAAAATGCAAAATTGTCTGACTCCTCGTTGTATGGAGATTGCATCGGTGTAGTTAGCCAATTTTTACGGTAGCAGTTTGATTCCTAAACAAATTTTTAATGGCACAAATATCCTTGTCACCTATTCCGATATTTTTCAGTATTTGCAATAATATTACATGCTGTACTTTATCGAATGCTTTTTCTAAGTCCACGAAACATGCAAATACATCTTTTCTTTGGTCACGGCATTTTTGTAATAGGATGTTAAGCGCAAAAAGTGCCTCCCTGGTTCCCATAGCATTTCTAAAACCAAATTGGGTATCTTCGAGATCTTCTTTGCATTTGCGTCTAATTCTGTTGTGAAGTATTTAAGAGTGTGGCTCATTAGACTAATTAATCGATATTCTGAGCATTTTCTCGCATTGTGTTTTTTAGGTATTGCGACAAAGATGGATTTTAGACAATCTGTGGAAATCACTCCGGTGATATATACTGAATAAAAAGTCTTACTACTACTTTTATGTTATCATCCTCTATTAGTTTCAGCAACTCAGTTGGTGTATCATCTGGACCACAAGCTTTTCTAATTTTAGCATTATTTATAGCGTGTTCTACCTCGCATTTTCTAATTTCTGGGCCGTCAGTTTTGGTAAAATTCGGCAATATTATCCCATCTTCTTTTTTGATTTCGTGCTCATTTACAATAATTTTGTTAATACTGTTAACAAGTACAGAGGGAACTTGTTTTTTAAAATGCGTTACTCATTTCTTTTAGTTTTTTGGGCACATTAAATAAGTCGTGTTTAGATATTACATCCTCCATTTCTTCGCACCTTTCTCTCATCCATTTTTCTTTAGCTAATTTGATCTCATTTTTTTCGGATTTTCGCTAATTTCGGAAATGCCCATTTACAAGTTTATAGTCTATTTGATTTCTTGAGGACTCATTGCCATCATAAATGGTAAAAATATTGGTTTAAGAAAATCCTTAAAAACATACCCGTCAAGTTGCTTTGGAGCAATCGATATGTCAAACGTGTGTTTTAAAGTCTCTAATAGAGAGTAAGGGGCACCCATATAAAGTGACTCATGAACTTAATGAAGATGATTTCGATCGCAGACAAGAATTTTGTAAATTATTGATGGATCAATGTAATCATGATCCGCAATTCCTACGGAAATGTATTTTTCTCAGATGAGGTTACCTTCTTCTTAACAGGTACAGTAAATGGACAAAACTGTAGGTACTGGGCCTAACAGAACCCTCATTGGGCGGTAGAAGGGCACCCTCATTATCCACATACAGTCAACGTGTGGGCGGGAATAGTTGGTAATAAAATTGTGGGGCCATTTTTTATTGACGTTTAATTAAACAGTGACAAGTATTTAGATTTACTTCAATATCGAATGATTCCTGCACTTGCGGCTCTATACCCAAATCATCAAAATCCTCAGCTACCAGATAATTGGCTATTGTATTACCAAGATAAAGCACCACCGCATTACACACGATATATACATAAGTCAATACCTACATAATGTTTTTCCTATGAGATGGATTGGCAGACACAGATTTTTAGAGGGAACCGCTAGATCTCCTGATCTGTCACCACTAGATGTTTTCTTATGATGATACCTTAGGTCTAAAGTTTACGTTAACAGACCTTATAATATTGATAAACTTAAAAAGAGAATTAGACCGCCATTAATTTAGTTAATGCTGATGCACTTAATAATGTTTTTCAAGAGTTTCAACATGGTCTTGCATCTTGTCAGGATGCAAATAGTTTGCAATTTAATCATTAAATTTATTAGTTTGTAGGTTTGTTTAGTCCTGTTTATATTTTCATAAATTTCGTTTAGATATGAGTAAAATATCTTTTATTTCTCGAACAAACGGTTATGTGGCATAAGCGACATAACAAATATGACGTTTGTATACAAAAAGAAATAATTTAGTTACTTGTACCTAAATGTACCTACTGTAATTTCTCAGTTATTTGTTAAGAAACTCTTCCTCTGAATAATATGGTCTTTCAGATAGATAGCCCTTTGTCATTTTACAGAACTTAAGGAAGGAAGATACAGATTTAAGTTGTAACGATAGATGGTTGTATATTTTTTTTACCGAATATAATATAGATTTATTTACTAACTCAGTGGACGGGATCGGTAAATTCACATCAAAGGTTAAATTTATGGTGGAGTAATCACGATTAGGTCTTGCTGGAAAAACATGTAGCGTAGGTGTTTACGAATTAAGCAGACAGTTTGTAAAATATATTAAGAGGAAAGAGTAAAAATCCCGTGATTTATGAAGTGGTTTTTGCAATGTATTATTCTACTGAGGCCAAAAAGATACCATGTTGCTCTTTTTTGTAGTTTAAAACTAACATTAGATTGGGCAGCTGTACTAGAACCCCAAAAAGGAAGACCATATCGAACATGAAACTCAAACAAAGAAAAATATTTTATTTTGGACGATGCTAAATTGATTTTCTTTGAAACAGATTTTATTGCATAGCAGACTGAGGCTAGTTTCTTACTTAATAAATCGATATGAAGGGATCATTTAGGGTTGCTGTATATAAAAATGCCAAAAATTTTTTCAGAATCAATGATATTTATTTGGCTGTTATTAAGAAGCAAGGGTTGAAGAGCTTCTTATTAGAATAATGCTACTATTTTATCTACGTTAAAAGAGAGTAAATTAGAGTCAGACCAGGTATGTATTTTAAGTAGGTCAGAATTTATAGTTGCGTGAAGAGTTACAATATTAGAGTTTCTCCAGGTGATACTGGTATCATCAGCAAAAAGAAAAAATTTTCCATCGATTTTTAAGTTAGTGATGTCATTTATAAGGATAAGAAAGAGTCAGTACCATTTGCTTTAACTAGTTCTTTCCTATTCCTTAAGTAAGATTGTAACCAGTTCAAAGAAATATCTCGAATTCAGTAAAAATTTAGTTTTTTTATCAAAATGTCATGATTTTCTCAATCAAAAGCTTTGGCATAGTCACAAAAAACAGTGGCAGTGTAAAAATTATTGTTTAGTGCTTGATAAATCCCATGTAATACAGAAAACATAGCATCACTGGTGCATTTATTAGATAAAACCCAAACTGACTTTGTGATGAAATGTTGTTCTCAACGAGAAAGAACATAAGTAGGGCTTTTATAAGTCCCTGAATAATTTTGGAGAGGACCGGTAGTAAGGCATTATGTCTATAGTTGCGGACATTCGATTTTTCAGCACTTTTATGAAGAGGAATATTAATTACTGTCTTTAGGCACTCTGAAAATATACCCTTTTTAGAGGAATCAATATTAAGTGAAACCAGGACGTCCAACACATTTTTTGGGAGATTTGAGCAATTTTTTATGGATAGTCCATCAGTACTACAGGAAGATTTGCTTTTGATACTACTGATTGTTTGGATCAATAATCCAGATTTATCAACTGGTCTTATAAATAATGAATTTAAGACCTATTTTTAATTAAGTAGATAGCAAATAGGATCTTGCTGTGGCAAAATAGTTCATGTTATATTTTTACTCACACTAACGAAGTATTCATTTAGATTTTCAGAGTTTGGAAGAGAAATGTTTGAGTTGTGTTATTTTTATTTCGAAGATTGTTTATTGTTTACCAAGTTTCTTTTGCAACATTTTTAAAGCTTTCCAGACGATTGTGATAGTATATCTTTTTAGCTGTTTTGATAAATTTTAGATAGTTACCAAGATCACTAGGAAGTGCCATTTAACAGACCAAAAACTGAATTTTGGCGAAAACTTTTTATGGAGTGCATATTTCTGCTTCCAAAACCAGGCGACTGCTGCACTAAGCAACATAATAGTGTTAGGAATAGTTGAAACATGATGCCGGTTGATGGAGTCGTTTGTAATATTTCTTAGAGTACGTTTATCCTACAGTATGTTAAACGGAACGTCTCCGGTTAACAGTTAAACTGGAATTCATTGAAATTATATTTGCTATTTTATTGTGCTGTTTCGACTTCCAATTCGGAAATTATTTTCAAAAAGAAATAAATATACATCAATAGTCCTGAAAGAAACATAATAAAAAGAGACAAATCAAAGAAGCAGCCATCATCTGGCTAATGCAGTGATTCTCAACCTGTATGGCGCGCTCCCCTAGGGGGCGCGGTATTATTAATGGGGGAGGGGCGTGAGCCTATTCGAAAATAACATCAACAACATTGACTAATTTACTAAAATCAAAGCAAAACAAAATTCTTACAAAATAAAAAATAAAATACACATGAACACTGATATAACAGGTATAATTATAAAGAGCACTGAACACTAAATTATGAACAAGTTTAATCATAAATCAGTGACTTCCTTGAGCTTGTTTTGTAGAGCAAAGTTTATCGAAACGGGGTGTAATATTAGAAATAGACGTTCTTAGTTCTTTTTCTATATTTAGCTGCAATCTATATTTGGTCTTCAAAGCAGCCACCGCAGAAAATCCTGTTTCGCAAAGGTAGGATGTTGAAAATGGCAATAGTACACGGAACGCTCTGGTTTTCAGTGCAGAAAACTCATCATTTACTCCTGCCCAAAATTCAAAGATTATTATTAAATTGTTTCTTGATTTCATCATTTGCCGTGAAGTCAATGAAGGTTTCTTCTTCGGCAGTAGAAAGCCATTCCGGTATAATTTGGAACGGATTCCTAACCCACTCGTAACTACGTATTAATTTGTCGTCGGCAAAAAATATCTTTTAAAATTTTTAGTCAGAATCGCTAAATGATTTTCAATGGTTACAAAAACAACTTTTACGTGTTGTTCTTTAACCTTGTAAGTTTTAATACATTCATCCACATTTGCAAACATTTTTAGGTTTTTTTTGCTTTAAATTTCTGCTCCACAATTCCCATTTTTTACAAAAACCATTAACTTTATCACTCGTATCCAATATATGTGTATTGGCTCCTTAAAGCTGAATGTTCAAAATATTTAGTTTTTTGAATATGTCAACCAAGCAGCTCAATTTCATCAAAAATAAACTCGAAACATCTTGGCTTCTGGTCTATTTTCTTCTTCTAGGAAAATAGCGATTTCAAGTCTTAATTTAAAAACACGTTGTTAAAATTTCCCACGTGATAACCATCTTGCCTCACAATAAAATAATAATGCTGAATGTAATGCACCCATGTCTTTACAAAGTGCAGAAAAGATTCTGGTTTTCAAAGGTCTCATTTTTATGTAATTAACTACTGTTACAACCGTTGTTAGCACAATATTCAGGCCAGGAGACATTTCTTTGGAAGCCAGAGCTTCTCTGTGGATCATACAGTGTGTCCATATACACATTGGAGACTTTTGTTTCACAAGCGCTTGTAGACTATGAAATTTTCCGGACATTGCACGAGAACCATCTGTGCATATTCCGACCCAATTCTTCCACTCTATTTTTGCTTCATTTATATAATCGTTTAAGATAGCAAAAAATGCGAGCGACGTTGCTTTCAGTTCTATTCGTTGACAAAAAAATAGTTCTTCTACCAATAATATGCCATCACAAAATCGAACGTAGGCAATAAAATAAGCATCTTTATTGCTATCTGTTGCCTTATCAAGCTGAATCGAAAACAGCTTGTCGCGCAACTTCCCGAGTAGCTGATCCTGTACATCTTCAGCTATATCACAAATTTGACGGGCAACAGTATCATTTGATAGAGGTGTAGACTCCAATTTTTTGGCAAAATTATCTCCAAACATAGTTTCTACAATTTAAATTGCAGCTGGCAAAATAAGCTCTTCACCAACAGTGTGAGGCTTTTTACATCCAGCTATTTGATGGGAGGTTTTATAAGAGGCAAGTAAAGCTTTTTCATTCACAGACAAAGTTTTTTTTAAAATGATTTTTGTTTTTCATGTGATTTTAATTTTAACTCGAAGAATTCTCGGGGTTGATTAATGCACTGACTATGAAGCGTTTCCAAATGTCTTTTATTTGGTTTCATGCTATCGGCTGCTAAAATTTTTGAGCAAATGATACATAGAGGCCGTTCTTCTTCATTTACTTCAGTAAACGTAAACCCAAAATTTAATTAATCTTGAGAATATTTTCTTGATTTTATTTTTGGAACCACTCTCGAATGTACACTTGTTGATGCTTCACTAGTATCGAATGCTCGCTTACGCCCAGTTAAAAATTTATCCATGATTTTGTATAAATTTAAGTATATTGACCTACTGCTTGGAACATTTTAATACCGTGAACTGCAATTAATATACGCAAACTACAACATAAACATTTACAATAAATTTAACAGGTGCAGAAGGACTGACTGGACCGACTAAACTGACTCGACTAAGGTCTGGGTCTGAGGAGGAGAGAGGAGAACTCGGAACTCGGAACTTCTCGCGAAGAGAGACAATGGGTTCTGGATTGATGTTGCCACATATTTATAAATTTACTTATTCTCGGTCATTTGGTAATTAAGGTTTTACTGTAAGTTTAGTGCTAGGGCGGATCCAGAGAGACTGGCTTAAAAATTTGACAAATAAATAGACTTTAATAACGATAAGGTTTGATTGTCTTTATGGCACTCGAGTGTGTGAAAAGTACCTTAAAAAAATTTCGGTACCACCAAAAAAAGTTCATGTACCACCACCCCCCTTCCCTCTGAACATCGGTCCTGGATTTATATATTGTTATTGTATGAGGGGGGGTGCGGTGTAAATAATTATATATGATTTCGTTATCAGACTTGCATAAAATATGTACCGTACCGTAGGTAATTACGATGTATATTTTGTTGATTATGAATAACATACATCAGAATAAAAAATGACAGAGAACGCTCTTGACATTAAAATTCGTCCTAATTTAGAATTTTTCCACACACAGGCTTGTAAGATATTAATTTTATTTCTCACCGTTCTCTACGTGTTCTGACAAAAAACTCTTCACTTCATAAATCCCAAAATAATATATTTTTTCAACTTTCGTTTTCTTGCTAACTACACTAACAGTCGTATAACTTGAGAAGCCATTAAAGAAACTTTGGTGTCCCTCGAGTGTCTTTAATAAATCTTAAGAGACCGGTCCTGAAAAACTCTATGATACAAATTAATGAAACTCAGCCTCTCCTTGGGATGTATCTGGTTAAGTGAAAATTGTTGAGGTGATTTAGTTTAATGTCGCAGCTTCATTTAAAGTTAGGTGGTGGATAAAGCGGGATGGCTTATTTAAAATATTGTACTCCCATATTTTTATGAAAGTTATTTTTATAAAAGGGATTTTAAATACTTACGTTCTAGGAATATATGAATGTTAATAATATACTGCATCAAATTAAAGTGTTTCAAACTTCCAACACTGATACTTACAAGAGCGTGGATATTTTTTTTATTATGTAGATTGTTTAATAAAACATTGCTTTTCTCGTTTAAAGTTTTTTTGTGTATTTAAAAGAATTTTTTATACGATGTTACTTTTAATTATTTTTTAAGTATAACGGATCTAAGGCTCTTGTTGGATTTTTATAAAAAGTGAACCATAATAATAAAAACCAATGTATGTACAGGGTGTTTCAAAAAGGTATGTCATAAATTAAATCACGCATTTCGGGGACAAAAATAAATTAATTGAATCCGACTTACGTTGGTACAAAAATGTACACAAAAAAAGTTACAGCCCTTTGAAGTAACAAAACAAAAATTGTTTTTTTTGCATTATCTCCTAAACTACTTGTCATTTTGTAATAAAAATGGACACGTTACTTGTTGTTCTAAAAGCATTTTTTATATAAAGGAAACAACAAACTCTAAGAGCACAGAAAAATTTCAAAAAATTCCAAGTGCAGCCCTAAATCGTCCAGACTTTTGAGTACGTTCAAATCAAATGAATTTTGTGGCATCATTAATTTAACACATTATTTTTAAAACTTTTTTGCCTCGTATCACTTTTTCGAAAAACTAGTTTTTTCCTAGTTGGCCATAAAATTACAATTAGTTTCTACGAATTGCAAACAGTTCCATCAATAATAGACAATAATTTGAAGCTATCATTTATTGTGCGAATAAGATTAATATTAAAAATTTTGATATTACAATGGACTACACTTTTCAGGAAATTGCAGATATGCATTGTACTTTAGATAAGTTGGATCAGATTAAATTATGATTTCAATAAACTATCGGGAATATCGTAGGTGAATGTAAAGGAAATAGTGCAGCAGCCACAAGGCGTTATGCAGTAAAATACCCCAATCGAAATACACCCGATAGACAATTATTTCTGACCATTGATCGTCGTTTACGGGAAACGGATACATTACAACCACAAGGTGCTGACAATAGTGGTTGTCCAATAATGGATGCAACTGATGAAGATATTTTAGAAATCATTGAAGAAGTTCGTGGAACAAGTACAAGGGTAATAGCTGCTCAACTAAATGTTCCACACGTAAAGGTTTGGAGGCGTCTGAAGGATCAGCTGCTTAAACCCTATCACTTTACATTGGCTCAAGAGTTATTGGTTGAAGATTATCCCAAAAGGATTGGATTTTGCGAGTGGTTGTTAATGAAAAACACTCGAAATGTTAATTTTATTAGAAATATTTTGTTTACCGACGAGGCTACCTTCAGTAGAAATGAAACAACAAACCATCCTAACGAGCACATTTGGGCCGACGAAAATCCTCACGCCAAAAAAAACGACTCATCACCAAAGGACTTTTAAAGTTAATGTTTAGGCAAGAATTGTGGATAACAATCTAATAGACCCAGTATTTCTTCCCAACAATTTAAAAGATGATAATTATTTGCAGTTCTTTGCAAACGATTCACAAGAGTGTTTGGAAGAAGTGAATATTGCAATAAGGCAAAATATGTAGATTCTACAATATTTCCTGGCCACTCAGAAGTCCAGGTTTTAACCCCATGGACTTTTGCTTTTGGGGATTTATGAAAGAGAAACGTTCATAAAATTGAAGAACTTACTTTGCAACCGTAACCTTAATCTAGAGATCCGCACAAGAATGCTACGTTGTTACGTTTTTTCTACTTTACTATACGGCATGGAAGCGTGGACAATAAAACAGTCTGAAATCAAAAAATTAAACTCCTTTAAGATGTGGTGCTACAGGAGAATCCACAGAATATCGTGAACTGAAAAAGTAACTAATATAGAGGTATTACAAATAATGAAGATAGAATGTGAAGTCGTAAAAACTGTTAAAATTAGAAAAATTCAATATCTGGGTCATATATTGAGGGGCGAGAAGTACGTATTATTTAGATTAATTATGCAAGGAAAGATATAAGAGAAGAGAAACCCAGGACGACGCAAAATATCCTGGCTAAGACATTTGAGATAGTGGTTCGGTTGCAGCTCATTAGAATTATTCAGAAGCGCGGCCAATAAAATTAAAATAGCGATGATGATTTCCAACCTCTGACAGGAGAAGGAACCTGAAGAAGAAGAAGAAAGAGAAAGTGTATTCTGTAACAATAGAGGACGAACAACCATGGAGGGTTAGAATAATTGAAGCTACAATTCAATTTCGTCAGAAAAATATGACTTTTCAGCGCATTCGGTTTTCCTTATTAAAACGATACCGAATGTGTATTTAAGAAAATGGGGGTCATTTTGAACATTTATTGTAATACATTGATAGAGGTTATAGATATTTTTTGTACTTGTTAATTCATTTAAGCCATTTATTTAGTTGCACAGAATTTTTTAAAGGTTAATGAAAAGAGCCGTAACTCAATAAAAACTGTTTTTTGAAAAAAGTGATAAGAGACAAAAGTTTGGGGGGATTTAGGGCTGCACACCCCCTTAAAATTTATCTGTGCGCTTAGATTTTATTGTTTCTTTTGTATGAAAAATGCTTTTAGAACAAGAAAGTAACGTGTCCATTTTTATCACAAAATGTCAAGTAGTTTAGGAGATAATGCAAAAAACAACTTTTATTTTGTAACTTCAAAGAGCTGTAACTTTTTTGTCTACACTTTTGTACTAGGGTAAGTTGGATTTAATCAATTTATTTTTGTCCCCGGAATGCGTGATTTAATTTATGACATACCTTTTTGAAACACCCTGTATAATACGAAATACAGTTATGGGTTTATTATGTTTTATCGGCTGCAAGTTTGGAAGGAATTGCATAATCCGCGGTATTTAAAAAGTGTCTATTAATTTGATTTACAAAGTGACGACTCCTATCTTCATTAATTTAATGCTACCCGTTGCTGTGGTGCTACAAATGTAAACAAACTATATAATTAGTCATTGTGAACAAAATCAAAAAAGGGAGTATAAATTACCCATCGAGTTAGAATCTATGGAGAGGGCATCACGTGACTAAAAACGACCTCACTTCGGCCATATTGTTAAGATTGTTTTGACACTTTTGACAGATCGTATATGTTTGTTGTTTTTCGAATATTTTTAGTTTATAATACTTGTATAGAAACCGTAATAATATATTGTGATAGTGCATAATAATGGTTTCTTGTTCTAAACGTAGTTGCAGTAGCAGAAGCAATGTTAATAAAAAATCTTCAGGAATAACGTTCTACAGGTTAGTATACAAATATGTAACCAAAGTAATGGCCCGTACTTCAGAGAATAAATTAATAGTATGTGACTGTATTAATTTATCATTATGTATAATATATCGTGTTTGTAGTGTTTATATATATCGGAATAAATAAATCATAGTTTATTAAAAATGTATTGCACTTTTTTAGATTATGATTAGATCTTCTGAATAACTAGTCATATTTTTATAGTAGTTTTAATATTATTGAGTCCGGCCATGATCCCACCGCCATATTGCTATCATCGTTAGCCACGCCTGCCTACGCCGTTTTTAATACACACGTTAATATGCTCATAGCTTCTCCATAGATTCTAACTCGATGAAATTACCTTAGCACAAAAGTATTTCTAATGTTCTCATATTATTATTTTGGATTATTTTTGATATAAATGTCTGGTTAATTTCTAGTGAAATTATTCCCATTTAAAGTGAATACGTCCTACGGCTCGGTACGGTGTTTTTTACGGGCCCGAAATCCTATTCAGCGTGACTTGAAAAATCGAGATGAGTGTAGTAACTTTGCGGTATACCTTAATATAGATAAACTACAAAAAATTAAATAAAATTATAAAATTTTTTTTTTTAAATTGTAAAAAAAATTAAAAATTATAAAAAATTATTAAAAAATTATAAAAATGACAATCAAATGAAAATGAAATGAAAACTATATCATTATCAAATAAAATAAATAAAAATCATAAAAAATTATAAAAAATTATAAAAAATAGTAAAAAAATATAAATAATTCTAAAAAATCATGAATGTGTTGCTTGTGTGAGTCCATTTCAAAAGGTGAAAGAAATAATAAGTTAGACTTACTCACAATCAATTTAATTTAACTAATCGGACGACCGGTTTCGCTTTCTACAATATGCAAAGCATCTTCAGGTCACGATACAAAGTTAAAATGCTGAAAACTTTTAAGGGATTATTGTTTTCAGCATTTTAACTTTGTATCGTGACCTGAAGATGCTTTGCATATTGTAGAAAGCGAAACCGGTCGTCCGATTAGTTAAATTAAATTGATTGTGAGTAAGTCTAACTTATTATTTCTTTCACCTTTTTTAATTCTAAAAAACTTTTATAAAAATTATATAAAATTATAAAAAAATATAAAAAACTGTTTAATCACAAATTAGTCCATTAATTTACAATATCACATTAATCATAATTGCCGGAATTTGTATAGTTTCACCGTGTATAATTGTGAAACATATTGATTTTTATTGTTATTGATTATTATTATTATTGATTATTATTATATAACGTCTATTGAACTGCTACATATTCACAGTTCTGCTCTACGGAATGGAAGCGTGGACACTGACTGTTGCATTTATGAATCGGCTCGAAGCTTTCGAAATGTGGTGTTATAGGTGCATCTTACGTATATCCTGGGTTGACAGAGTTAGTAATGTGGAGGTCCTGCGTAGAATGGGGAAAGAATGTGAAATTCTCATGACCGTCAAAACTAAAAAGTTGGAATATCTAGGTCATGTAATGAGAAATCAAGAACGTTACGGAATTCTCCAGCTAATTTTCCAAGGGAAGGTAAATGGTAAGAGAGGACCGGGAAGAAGACGCATTTCCTGGCTTCAAAATTTAGCCGTGATGATCGCCAACAACTGGAACGGATAGGCACTTTAAGAAGAAGATTGATTATTAGCTTAGTTACAGTTTGTTTAACTTTCGCAAACTATATACTGCCTTATATTTATTGAGGAAATGCCTGCAAGTATTTTCTCGATTCAAATTATATTTGTCAAAAGTCAAAGGTTTTTGGTCTATGCAGAGATCAATAAACTTATTTGATGAATCGAAGCATTTTAGTGAAATTATAAATACAGCTTCGGGACTAGTTTGGGACGCAATCTATTATAAATTTTTGCCTCAACAGCAACTGTAGTGTAACAATTCAGTAGATGTCAATAAAACTATATTTTACTCCACAACTTCAACATTTTATTTTATCATCGTCGATCGAGAAGAATTGGACACAGGGAATTGGAAACAATTCGGACTTATAATTACATTCAAATTTGTCTAACTATAAAAGAATTTAAAAAATATAAAAATTATAAAAAATTATAAAAAATTATAAAAAATTATAAAAAATTATAAAAAACTATAAAAAATTATAGAAAATTATAAAAAATTATAGAAAATTATAAAAAATTATAAAAAAAATTATTAAAAATAATAAAAAAAATTATTAAAAATAATAAAAAATTATAAAATATAAAAAATTAAAAAAAAATTATTAAAAATTACCAAAAATTATAAAAAATTATGAAAAAAAAAAATAAAAAAATAAAATAAAATATAAATATATTATATTTTATATATAAATAAAATTAAATAAAATAAATAAACTTAAATAAATTTAAATAAAATTAAATAAAAAATTAAAATAAACAAAAGTTTACTTTAAAAATTTTATAGTTGTTTGTAGATAAATATTTACAAAGTATATGTCGAAGAAAAATATAAATAACAACACTTGTCTTTCCCTCTTTATAGATCACTATCATTGAAATATTCAAAATAGTTAACTTATTTAAACTCACTTCAGTTGGTTGTTACCACTAAGATCATAAGGTTTGCTTTTTCGAGTGGGGAAATGGTACGTTTCCTTAAAAAATGTTATCCTTTATCATCGACCTTGTGTCTTAAAAATTGTAATGTTTGTTACTTAAATTATGTAATTTAAGGGTCATTGCGTCGGTTTAGTGGCACAAAAATGTATCTCAAAAATGACTACTTTTCAGGAGAGCTTATTTAAGGTTTTTAAAAAAATTATTTGTTTTTTGTAATGACCTGTAGTTTATTCTCAACTTTTTTCTTCCGAATTATTAATCTTAGAAATTTATTTTTACGGTAATACATTCATACGCAACAATGGATAAATTGTGTTTTCAAAATATCAACAATTAGATAAAGTAGCGGAGATACATTTTTGTGTCCCTAACTGAAAAGTCTATTATTATAGAGACTTACATAGATACCATTCTATATTAGAAAAGTTTAATCTTAATACTATTACAAAGTCATTTGTATTTAAGTAGTATCGATAAATTTTGAGAGATAAACATACTGAGTGGCAGGTATAACAATTAAAAGTAGAATAGATTAAAATTTATTAATCTCTACCTGGTCCGAAAATCCGAAAACTTAATCACGCAATTTAAATACAAATAACTTTGTAGTAGAATTAAGACTAAGCTTTTCTAAAATGAAATGGTACCTATTTGTAATTCTTTGTTGCTGTAGCATTTTAATCTAATTTAACAACTGAGGGTTACCCAATTTACTAATAATAATAATAAAAATAATAATCATAATTCATTTTATAACCTTATATTGTTCTGAAGCTATTTTCTTGTTGTATTAAATACTATTTAAACGTCTCGATGGGAATAACCATAATATATTTATTAAAAAAAGAAACTTTATAACATGTTTAGACAACGATTTCTGAATTAGAAGTAGAAACGTCAATAAAGTTTCTTTTTTTAATAAATGTGGTTACTCTTATCGAGACGTTTATAATTTTATTTAAAATATATATATTTTTTTTAAACATAAACTTTAAAAACATTTTCAAACAATAAATTTAATTATGTCAATCATTTTGCACATCTGATTGATTGTCCTTATCGTTGGTGAGCAACGACTTATAGAAGAGATGATACTGGGAAGAATAATGCCTTTATTGCACAGTTCTTCTAAATCCTTATATTTTTCCACTTTTATTGGCCCCCGTCCTTCAAATGCCGTTGTTAAGTTTGGCATGGAAAATTTCCTAGTTTCTTTTCGGTGAACCTCAAAGGACCCGAAATTTTCATTTTCCCTGTTTTATTTAAAAAATATATGTTTATTATCGTCTTTTTTGTACTGCAGCCATGTTAATTTTAGTCAATTTATACTACTACCATCGATGTCCAATTTTTTGTTTTTATTAGAATTGTGGCAAAAGCTTTGAAGTCATAAATTTCTTCCTGTCCCATCTCGTGTACAGTATATTTTGATTTCTTTGACGCCATTCTTATAATGGAGTACTACCCAATGGGGTCAAATATGTCCACATTTTTTTATGCTTTGTCAATATGATCATGGACCGAGTCACACTCCATCATCAAATGGTCAGGTTCAAAAAAGCAATGGTCAATTTTTGGAATCTCTAATATCTGAACAGCGTAAAACAACATAGCAGATACATTTAGGTTCACTGGTAGAAACATGGGAGTCTATGGGAGGAAGACTATCTGAATATGTTACTTGTTGTGATGAGATCGGTAAATTATGACTGTGTTTTATCATCTCTTACCGATTCTCAAAACTTAAAACTGATTTACGTATTTACGTCTTTATAGTTGTAACAGAACTGGAAATGCAACGGACCACCCTGCTTAATATAATAAACAAATTATCAACTGATTCACGTGTTTCACAACTGTAAGAGAACTGTAAATACAACGGACCACCCTGCTAAACATAATAAATAAATTATCAAATCCACAGTTGCTACCTGCAATCACCATTCAGTGCAATAAAATTAATGCCACAAAAATGTAACTTAATATCAGCTTATTTAAGTAAGAAAACATAGTATCACAGAAATGTAACAGCACTTACATTTCTGTGACACTAAAAGATTGCTAAGAAATGTAGTTACGAAAACTCCTTACTGGGGTTTTAGGTGTTCGGAGAGATACAGTTTTGTGTCACTCAATAGAACTCACTAAAGTAAGTTCAATGGTGTAGATATCTCAAAACGAGAAAAAATGTAGTTACATTTTTGTGTCACTAAGCCGACAATTGTACCTTATCATGTGGCTAGTTCCAACTACTTTATGAACGTTTTTCACTGATGATGATCTGATAGGATCAAAAACTTCTGAAAATTTATAAAGCCATTTTGGATGATTCTTAAAAAAAATTAATATTAAAATTTTATGTTATTTTACAAAAGACGTTTTTACCTCATTTTTTTATAAGAAATCTTATGTACTATGCAGAAACAAAAAGGATTTTTAGAAATTGAGAAATGAGAGTCTTAATATCATTTGGTGAGAAAGTAAACCCACTAATCAAAAGACCAAACTAATATACCCACACGGAATATTAGTAATTACTATTTCAATGGGAATATGCCATAATTAAAGTTATAGCTAGTATGTAGCACAAGAAAATAGCTTCAGAACAGAATATTAGGGACAAGAAGAAAGATATAAATAAAACCAGCATATTACACGAATGATTAATGAGAGACTAGCATAAACAGCGAGCAATTATTAGCGTTGTTAAGTCCAGTTGGTATGCGTATCACCTTTTTTTTATAATATCTTATAGTATACCCAAATGTCTGGAGTAACCTTTAAGTGTATGCAACTTCAAACTGTAGCTTATAATTTTTTTATGCCACATTTAAGCTAAAAAAGGTGTTTTTTAGACTAAAATTCATACAATATTATAAAAGTACATAAACAAACTTGAGACTGCTATATTAAATTAGACCCAATAATGTATGCAAATATAATGATTGAAAGTACAAAAATGTCAATGTTTCGCCATTGTTAGTTTGATGAATAATATATTGATTTGAAAAATAAAACAATTCTTTATCTGCTGTTCGACACTTCATCCAAAATACCTAATAGATATCTAGAAACCGGTTCTGTAAAAACCCATAATATAAATTAATGAGCGTCAGGCTAACAGCAATGGTACGCCCGGTCGGTAGGAGCAGGATAACAAGTCATTCTTTATGGAAGTGGCTGTGTGGTGGCTGTTCATTATCCTGGCCACACTTCCGTCGCTAGAGTTATTGTCTTCGTTGTATACTACGTCACTTCACACTCACTCTTTTCAACGCCGTCGGTGGCCTGGTGTATTTTAGGTCCCTGTTAACAGTTTTTGGGCTCTTGACTCTTGATGAATTATTTAAACAACAAAATATTAAGGAATTGCTTTTAAATAGCTAACTTAATATTTTTATGTAATAGTCATATAATATTAATACAATTTAAAAAAGATTCTAACGACATTCACAAGATAATACATACACATGTTTAAGCGTAAATTGTTTGCAACATTTCGTAAATAAAATTACATCCTATTGTGACAGTTTTTATCTATTACAAGAAGTATATTACTCAAAATAAAATAAGTTTTGAAGTTATACTTCTATACGCGCGCTCCACGTTGGAAATTTGTATGGGAGTGAATCTGCGAAATCATTACATATATAAGATAATGAGTAAGAGAGAGAGAGAAGATATATTTTCTCTCTCTTCCTCTCTCGAATATAAAAATGTTCCTTTTGTATATATATTTAATATTATATATATATATATATATATATATATATATATTATATATGTTCGGAAAGATTTCCGCGGTTAGTACAATTAAACTTAGAGCTAAGATTAATATTATTATAAAAATTAATATTAAACTCACCAGTCTTCCGGGTTGAACCGCGTCGATATCCATTTTGCCGAGCTTTCGACATCCTCTCTGATGTCTTCTTCAGGGCTTCCGAGGTCTCAGTCTCCCGAGCCCCCAGACACTACTACACTCACTAGTCACTTCTAGTTCACTGTAGTGAACTAGTGAGTGAACTAGAAGTGACTAGTGAGTGTAGTAGTGTCTGGGGGCTCGGGAGACTGAGACCTCGGAAGCCCTGAAGAAGACATCAGAGAGGATGTCGAAAGCTCGGCAAAATGGATATCGACGCGGTTCAACCCGGAAGACTGGTGAGTTTAATATTAATTTTTATAATAATATTAATCTTAGCTCTAAGTTTAATATATTATATATATATATATATATATATATATATATATATATATATATATACATATAATATTATATATATAATAAAATATTTATTAATATTATTATGTATGTGATATGTTTTGTATTATTTATTAAATGTTCATAATTACATTAGTCTTTTGTATTTCAAAATAATAATCTCAATAGATCACTGTATGACCCAGAACTGTCAATTTTGAAATACGTTTGTGTCATGTCCTCGGTAGTATAGTAGTCAGTATCCCAGCCTGTCACGCGGGGGACCGGGGTTTGATTCCCAGTCGGGGAGGACTTTTTTATTAATCTTATTACATGGTAAATTAAATACATGCGTAAGTAGAAAAGTTATGTATATTATTGTCATTTTTAAATACCTATGAATGTTGCATTTTAATTTGTGTTGTATTATTATATTGAATTATGTAGCACTGTATTGTAGTGTATTTTTTATGTATATTATTGTCATTTTTAAATACTTAGGAATATTGCATTTTAATTTGTATTGCATTATTATATTGAATTATGTTGTAGTATGTTGTATTATATTTTTACATTAATAACAAAATAAACAATGAATTTTACTGCAGAGTATGTGTAAAAAAATTTTTGCATTCAACTCCTTTCATACATATATGAAAATAAAAATATACATTTTCATCAAAATATTGATTCAATCCTTTATTTACTATACTCCTATTACAGGTCAAATGTTGTTTATTAATTGTTAGTAAGTTGTTATTAATTCTGTTTCTCTTTCTGCTATGTCTTACCTATAGCATTACATATGTAATGATTGTGCAGATTGACTCTCAAATAAATTTGTAACGGCGAATGCGTGTATAGAAGCGAGAAGATGTAAACTAGTCGTAAATAACAAAATAATAGAACAAGTGATGGAAACTGAATACTTAGGAATAAAACTGTCAAGCTACGGAAAAGTGGAAGAAGAAGTACAAAAACAAGTGAACATGGCAAACAGAGCAGCAGGATGTCTCAACAACACAATCTGGAGAAACAAATACCTCACAACGGAAACGAAAACCAGGATATATAAATCAACAATAAGACCGATAATGACGTATACAGCGGAAACAAGAGCAGATACGGCGAAAACACAAAGACTACTGGAAACAACAGAAATGAAAGTCTTACGAAAAATAACAAACCAAACTCTAAGCGACAGAGTAAGAAGTGAGGAAATACGAGCGAGATGTGGTATAGAGGAAATAAATGCGTGGACCAAAAGAAGAAAAGTGGAATGGAATCAACACATCGAAAGAATGACAGAAAATAGAATAGTACGAATAGCAAGAGACAAATCGCCAAATGGAAGAAGAGCATTGGGACGACCGAGGAAAAGATGGTCAGACAACGTCAATTGAGGCTAAAAACCGAAGTAAAACAGGCAGTTTGCCTATTTATAAAGTAGGAAGAAGAAGAAGAAGATCTACCTGTAACAGTCTTTATTTTATACAGTTATTACTATATTCGTTATTTTATCGTTCTATTAAACATAAAAACATATTATATAAAACTTTAAACGCACAAAAAAGAAACATAATAGGATTTATTACCTCATTAAAATCTTCTGCAGTAAATCGAAATAATTAAGCCACCCATCCCATGACAATGCTATATCTATCACAAACGTGTAAGACATCTGAGGCAAAAGTAACGAGAGAAAACGTGTGTGAAACAAGCTTTGATCCTCAAGCGACTTCTCGGTAAGTGCATTCCGCTCTTGTGCAGCCGTTAAACGACACGTTGTAACATGTGTCGAGTGCAGTACCTCTCTTATTCTTACTTCCTTAGTCAGGTAATTCTGGAATATACGTTCAGTTCCATTTCCTTTATGAGACGCTCGAGATTTCGTTGGTAAAGGTAATTAACGAGCGAGGGAATCTCTATCTTGGAATTTCGTTAGTCGATTGTTATATAACTAATATGTAACTTCATTTTCTTTTGTTGGAATTTGTAACCGATAAAATTGTCCTATTTTAGTTAGGTTCTTCTTGAATTTAAAATGTATTTGAACCAGAGAAAATTGTTGAATTTTTAATGTAATGCCAGGTGTTTCCAAAGTTTTGCTGATAATTTAATTTGCAAATATCTGTACGAGTATCTTAGTCGGTATCCTCGACGCGATACAGTTTTGCAGTTTTAACATAATAATGTGTACAGATAGCTTTCATCTGGATTAATATCTAGAGGTACACGAAGAGATTACAATGGAACAAGATTTAAATAATCATTTGGAAATGGCTCAAAGCTGCTATGAAAATAAAAAGAAAAACAAAACTATAGCAGGACGTGTAGGTCAAGAAATAGCTTCTTGTTTAAAAAAGTGTTTTTTTGGATATTTTTTTAAAAGACATTCAAACTATTAATTTCTACAACAACTCATATTTTAAAGAAGCTATCAGTAACAAACTTTGAGATAATTTATTGATTATTTGAGATAATTTACTACTTTATGGAGCCAGGGTACACTCATATGTAGGCCGATACGATATATGCATCCATTGAAAAAGCTAAAACAAAACTGTCATGAAAATCGAGGTGCCACATGACTGGACAAATTTTATTAAAGCAGTTTACAGAAAAAACAAACTTAGCGTATAGGGTTGGCCAAGAAGGATTTTTAAATTATGGAGATGTCCCTAAAAAAAATTTAGTGCACAGAAAAAAAATAAAGAAAGGGATTTTGTACCGTGGATGCAAATCAAACAAATAAATTTTTAAAATAATCATTTTTTGTATAAAACTTAAATCTTCAACAACTACCAATAACCAACCAAAAATATAATGATTTATTGCAGTTGTTGCCGTAGATTAGTAATTATAACAAAATATATTTTAAACAGTTAAAACGTTCCCCAACCTTAGATGCCGATGACTATGCTGCTTTAGAGGAAGAAATACAAATATTTTGTTTTTACACAAGGCTTTGTTATTTTTTAAGTACCCAAGGCCCATCTCCAAGAAAACTTACAATTTCTTAATTTTTAAAGGACCAAACTCCTTTAAAATTCAAACTTACTAAACATTTGACAACATAGTATTTAGTAATAAAAAATACTACTTTTTTTTACTTGAAATTAAGTTATTATTAATCAAAAATCTATTTTACCTAAATTTAAAATTGACATTTTACTTTTCCTGAAACTTAAATTGCTTATTACTCAAAACAACGAACATGAAGTTTTAATACTCAAGTCCAGATATAGAAGTGTGAGTCAGCAATATTAAGTATACTAAAAAAATAATCATACCTTAGTATATAGGGGGGCACTAGAAAACAAAAGAGCAGCTGCAAAAGTAGGAAAGAAACATCAATACAAAAATGAAAGTTGTCAAATCAGTTTATAGGCTTGTTCTGATTTTTGACAGCGATTCATAAGTAATAACTGAACGGTAAAACAGCTAAGTTAATCTATTCTAAAAAAAAAACTCGAATATCGAAGTAAAACATTTCTGTTGGTATTGATATATTTAACCCGGCGCCAGTGTGGCAGACTAAAGTGTAAAAACCTGTGTATGGTGGGGTATCAGATACCCCAAATTAAAAAAAATTGAAATAAACATAACACATTTTTAGAAAATTTATATTGTGATTTATATTTCAACATATAACAAACTTAAATCCAAAGGAACTGGTGTTTAGAAACAAATTGCAAACTAAATACTTGAATATTCCAAAAAGTCTCATTTTACAGCATAAATAAACGTCACACTCATTTTTCTCGATTATAAAAAAAAGATCAGAGAACTAGTAAAAATAAATGAATGTGTGGAAAAATCATAACATACAAAATACATTTTAATTGTTTTTAGCTAAATAGCAAGAATCACAATGCACCACTGAATGCTCTAAACATATAGCTTTTTTATAAATCACACAATTATAAAAGGTCTTTCTGTCATTTTTTCTCGGCAAACATTACAACTTTTGGCTACTTTCATCCGTTTTGCTGATTGCACTTCATCATTTGTTACAGTTCCTTCAGGATGAACTTGTAAATTTCGCGAAAGCCTTAAGTTGGTAGACCGAATTTGTTTGTATTCTGTTAGTAACTGTATTGCTAATAATTTTAAAAATTCCCTTCGCTTTGACTGAAAATCGCCAGTATTTCGTTGATAAATTAGTCTAAACCCTATTCATTTTACAAATTCCCAATCGTCAATAGAACCACGTGTAAGCCAAACAGGGTCGTACTGATGTACGACCTATGTATCATATGATTTTTAAAAATATTTACTTTTGAAACTGTTAGTGTAAAAATTCATTGAAATTTAATCATTATATCACAATTAAACAACTAAACTCTAAAAAATAACACGACCAGTAAATAACTTAACAATAACTATAACATAGATATAACACAATATATTAACTTAAAAATCAACACGATACAATTTGAATTTAAAATGCTGGCAAGTTTGGATCTGTAACATGAGAATCTGTCTGGCTTAAGGTAATAAATTATATTTAATAGCCTTTTGACGAATGAGACGGCGAATATCAACACCTGCTCATGTTTACTGATGGGAATTTGCTAAACGAATGAACTTTAGCGTTTATACGTACACAGTTGAGTATCGTATAAAAAATTGTAATGGGCCACCTTTTGCTATTACGTGAAACATTGTATGAAGCCGACAATTCTACCACATCTACCCCACATTTTGTAGTATTATAAAAAGAAATTATTTCTGGTTTCTTACTTTCGCTAGTATTATCTTCAATATCAGGAGTGTGGTGTAAAGGTGATTAGAAGAACTACTTTTCCTTTTTTTGGTACATGTGAAACTAACGTTATACTCTCTTGAAATCCGAATTTTCAGAAATATACTGGCCTGTTTCTAGATGTTATAAAACTTTCAGGTATTTGCGTTTTGTTTTTTTTTAAGTTGCAGTAGACTTCAGTTGACGATGATCTTTTAAAAGCTTCAGCATCAGCTCATAACTTGTGAATCAATTATCAAATGTTACATTTCGTTTGGTTCCAGATATCGGAGTTACAAGTCGGAGAACTACGTTGCTAGGTTTATTGCTCAATTGGAAGGGCCCTTCTGGCTGCAATTCCAGGTATAGTTCTAAATTCAAAACATACTATGATTTTGCATCAACGAGAGCGAAAATCTTTAATTCGTATCGTGCAAGCTTTTTCGGCATATACTGGCGAAAACCACAGCGGCCTCTAAATGCCTCCATGATGCTTTTCATCAATAGTAAGGTATTCGCTTGGCGTATAGACGTCTTTGCTATTTTGCACAAATTTTTGGAACATTGCTCTAATTGCAGTCATTTTATCGAGTTTTTTTCTTTCTTCTCGATTTTCTATATTGTCAAAACGTAGACAAGACTGTAAAAAAAATAAATCGTTGTAAAGACATCGTCTCTCTAAATAAGCTTATTCCGGTTCCATCAGTAGACCAAAGATTTTCTAAAAGAAGCCGAGCACACTTGAACACCCCAGCCAAGTACAATAGTCCAAACAATGCTCTTATTTCAGTTGCATTGGTTTAACGAACTGCATACTGATTGTTTTCATCGTAGCAAATGGACTTTCTTCTTATTTTTATATTATCCAAGTTACGACATCATCCATTATACTAGGTGTAAAAAGTAAATTGAAACATTTTACATTTCGTTTTATACCTGGTAAACGCGTAATGATATTTACTGAGCGTGTTCTTACATTTATAGGAAAGCATGTTGAAGACTATTTAGTGCCGTCCTTACCTACGTAATGTTTCTTTTGACTCTCCTGTCCTTGCCCCAAAAGTTCATTTTCGATTTCTATATCAGCCACCGACTGTTCTAAATCAATAGCATCTTCCTCGTTCTCAGAGTTGTGGCTACTGTTGTCTTTATTGTCGGATTCATTCTCGCTTGCAGATCCAATTACATAAAGCTTGTAGCCTCGCCTGCTTCCGTTCATATCGATAAGCTATAATCTAGAACAAAAACATAAATAATTTATGTATAAAATTTCACATTTTCATTAAAAATAAATAATTTCAACAAAAATGATATAAAAATGTGAATGCCCAACTCAAACAATACTGCCATAAATATATTAACTTACCTGTGTGGTGGGGAATATGATACCCCAACGACGGTTGGATCAAAACAGCGATGCGTGCGTTCACTTCTAAAGTAAATCAACAACTACGAGACCTCCTTCAAGGTTCTAACGAAAGGTACTTACTGAAATGCCTGTCGCGCTAATTTACCGATACAAATCGTGACGCTAATTTTAAACTCACTGGGGTATGTCATACCCCACCACACCGGAGCCGGGTTAATTAAAAAATTAAATTAAAAATCAAAATGGATTAAAAGCTTAAAAAGTTTTCGAAATAATCAGTCCATCTTTAGTGAACTTTGGAGTACTTGCATAAATAACCGCAAAACAGAAAAAAACAGTGATTGGGTTAAAATTGATGAACACATACTTAAAAGTACTAAATTATACGGCAAAATGCCGATGTAAGTACATTACTGACCAAGAACATAAGTCCCTAATCGAAATAAAATAATTTTTCATTCGAAAAAAAACAAATGTCGATGTCCAAGAAGTAATGGTAGCGAGAGAATCCCACTTCCACAATATTAATTTAGCATTCTTTGAAACCAAATATAGCAAATAATTAATTATATTTGAGAAATTGAAATTCTTAGACCTATTCGTTTTCATAAAAAATTAGTTTAATACTTTTATTCCTTTAACAAACAGTTATAAAATGATTAATAAAACCGTAGTCGTTCTACAGTATTTTTCTAATTAAAGCGGGTGGAAGTTAAAAGACAATTATCTACAATATTATTTTAAAATTAAAATTATAATCACAAAGCCAAAATGTCCAAAATTAGATATTCCCTCTTTCACTCACCCGTTATAACTCCTGCGCAGAGTCCTTCAGTTCATGATGTTTTAATAAATTATTCCGAATTATAGTCACAAAAACCAGATAAAGTTGAATTTGATGTTTTATTGAGCACGAAAAAGCCAGTAATATTGCCAGCTTTTTTAGACAGGACATAAAAAAGCCGAAAAACGAGCAAAGGGAAATTTGCATCCCTAACTCTGTGCCTACCTGAATTTTTCAACTGTTATTTGATAACTTTAAATTTACGTGTCAGTGTTTTATTATCTCAGCGAATGAGCGAATGATACATTTGCATACTGCGTGGTCGTAAAATTTTCCTTTTTTAGCTTTATTTATTGATATAATGGTGCTAAAATATATACTATTCATATGTTTATTGTATAGTTACACTGTCTCCTTTAAATATTTTCACTCATATAAAGTTAAGTATATTTGTAAGCACAAATATTATCGACACCTGATATAAATAACATTTTAGTTCTACTTACAATGTTTTTTTTTTTAATTATGGCTTATCAGTTCGTTGTTGTAATCAGTAGTGCGATTTTTATTATTATTAACCTTTCCGGAACCGTGGTACAAAAACTTACGCTTCAGGCCGTGTGGGGTAACTATGTTACCCCACTAAAATACTTTAATAATTAATTTAAATTATACATACATTATTGTTTAAGAAGTTATATAATGAAGCACTAGTAACTAAAATAATTTGTTTTTATTATTAAAAAAATATACATCGTTTTTATTTTTACCTTTAACTATAATCTTCAAATTAATTATTTTTACAGTCAGGGCACACAAATTTTTTACTTTCTTCTCGATGTATGTTGCAAATGTGTTTTCTGCATATACTACATGATATTTTAGTCTTTATATCCCGTGATCTAGCACAAAAGCTGCATCTTCGATTTGTATAATGTTGAGTTCCTCTAGCAGGGTTTTCTGATACTGTGGCGTTACTGTTAAAAATAAATACATCTATCGCGGTTTTTACAGTTTTGTGAAAATTATAGCTATTCTGTTTCCGGTTTAGCACGTTTGGGAGTGCAAGTTCTTGTGCCAAGTTTTGTAAAAAAAATCCTTCGCCTACTTCGGTCATTACTTTTCCAATCGTGAAACTTTTTAGTATATATATATATATATATATATATATATATATATATATATATATATATATATAGGCATTAAGTGCAGCCATATCAATGATTTTCATAAAAATCCTAAATGGCCATCTTCTACTTGAACGAACACATGTATATTCTCTGGTCATTTTATCTTCGGTGTCAACGGACCCTTTGGTTTTATTATAGTGTAAAATAATTTTAGGCTTACTTTTTGCTTTTTTATCAAAGAATATTTCGTTGCTGTGAAACTGTGTCAATAAAAGAATAACTGCTTTCTTTTTTGTAGTTAAATGGAACACTAATGTGAGATCATTAGAAAATCTAAAAATAGAGGAACGTTGTTCGCCCGCAGAATTCGGAGCAAATTCTGCAGGAATCTCTTTTTTGTTAGCCGGTTGATGTCTTAGCAGTTCATTGGCTAGAAGAATCGGAATAAAAAATTGTCTCTAGTAAATTACTATTTAAATGGGAATAAGCCACAATTAAAGGTTAAAATACGTTTATTGACGTTTCAATTTCCACTTCGGAAATCGTTCTCAAAATACAAACATTAGTTTGTATTTTGAGAACGATTTCCGAAGTGGAAATTAAAACGTCAATAAACGTATTTTAACCTTTAATTGTGGCTTATTCCCATTTAAATAGTAATTAATTAAAAATACCACAAGAAAATAGCTTCAGAACAATGTCTCTAGTAACTCCTTGCCTCGATATAATATAGGGTCTAACCATATCTAAAACTACTCTAAAACCTTGATTCACTTCTCGTTGTTGTTTTTCTATCATTCTAGTGTATATCTGACTGTTTAAAATATAAGCAGTATCAGAGTCCGAACAAACCCAAATTGTTATTCCATATCGACCAGGTTTACTTTTTATATAAACTCTAAATTTACATTTTCGTCTGAATGTAGCTGACCTCTCATCGACTGTGATATTTTCATCAGATGAATAATTATCAATGCAATTTTTTACAAATTGATCATATGTGTTGCGAACTGCTTGTAGTTTATCTTTTGTTTCTATTATTCTATTTGTTCTTGTGAAGGAGTCATCAAATCTTATGTGTCTGTAGATTATCTTGAATCAATTTTGAGACATTACAGCAGTAAAAAATGGTCCTTACAAACGATCTAAAACTGCTTCTTTATGACTACACAATTACGTTTTTCGCAACAACACAACTTCATCTACAAATTCCACCTCATACCCTTTTTGTAAAAGTAGTTCCCATGAGATGCAATCTTTTGTGATGTTAATGTTTAAATTCAGATATTTTTTGACATATTTTCAAATAACTCTCTCCGTGGAGCATATACTAACTCGGTGCAAAACATATGAAGCAGCAAGAGGGAAGCACACTATCCCAAATAATATAAAGGAAGCCTTAGGAAAAAACATGAACATTAAAAAAACCCAATAAGTTATCTTAAAGACTCAGGACTGTATCAATTATTGTAATTTTTTCTAACTTTACCTGTATTATATTTTTTAAGTCGCTAATATCTCTTGTGGTTGCAGCGTAAATAAATAAAAGAAAAACCAAATGTGTCTTCCTGGGGAATATATGGCTAGCTATTCCGTGGGGAATATTATTTGATTGTCTTCTTTTGGATTTATTTTACCCTTATGTCATTTCATAGACTTGATTATAAATAAATATGTTGTAATATAATTAATCGGTTCGTGTTTGTTGATTTTTCACTTAAAATAAAAATTTCATCTGGAGTTGACTCAACTTTTCATGTTTTCATCAAATTAATGAAAGCTAATGCATTTCGTAGGGTGTATAGAGCCCAAGTAATTCTGAAAAATACGGAGTTTCGCTTTAAATGTACAGAAAAATTTAATTTTCTGTTTATTTTGTAATAAACGAAGTAAACGAGGAAAATGACGTTGACGTATTAAGTTACTTTAAAAATTTCTGAAACAACTTCACCGCCAGCAATACTAATAAACTCGGAGAAATGTTTCTGAACAGAAGTGCTTTTAATCTTTACTTTTTATTTTTACAAAATTTATTTTATCTCACAATATTCACATATATTTAAAATAATGAAATTTTAAGCACCAACTCAACTTATGAGAAGGACTCCTTAATATATAAACAATATAAGCAACCTAAAGAAACGACGCCTTAATCAAAATTTTCTTAATTCTATAATTATTAATATTTATTAAGTATAATACATTTTAAATAAGTGTTTAAACAGATTTCGAGATAATCGCATTTTACAAATCAGCTGCATAATTCCGATTTAACGTAATTGCTTCAAACAACGAAGGAAAAATAAACAAAAACATTAATACTACTGAATTTTGGTATGAAATACCATTAATAAAAGCTAATAATTTCAGAAATATTAAAGTAAAAATTCACTCACCGGCATGAAAAACGGAACACTTGCATTTTTAAAATAAAAACTTAAAATTTTAATTGCCTTTAAACCTTTATTATTATAATAACGTAAACACAATCAAAACAAACTGTGGTAAGTAATTTCTAATAAAAATTTAACTTTTGAACAAAGAGCTGTTTTAGTGGATAACAATTTAAAAATTGAGGAAAAAAACCTAAGTAAATGTTACAACAAATCCACTCTCAATTAACGAAAACTTTAATCATGTGTCTGAACTAATTGATTTCAATAATCAATATTTTCTTCAGCTTAAATTATTGCCTGAATTCTCCTAAGCATGACTAAAATCAAATAAGATATACCCTGTTGAGGAATAAGTTCCCATTTCTCTAAAAGGACGTTTTGTAACTGATTTAAGAATAAATGGGCAGGAACACAACTTCGTATCCTCCTTCAAGCAGGTTCCAAACATGTTTGATTGGGTTTGCATCTGAACTCAATGCTGGCCAATCCATTACAGGAATGTTTACTTTATTTAAAAAATGTTGAGTGATTCTTGCACTGTGAGCCTTGGTATCATCATGCATCAGAGCAAAGTCATTTCCAATAAAACCACCATAAGGCACAACAAAATCTGGAAGAATTTAATCAATGTACCTGTTAGCGGTTATGGAGCCTCTCGGAACGATGTACAATTCTATACGTGCCTCTAGAGCAATTCCAGACCAAAACATAATTAAACCCCTTTGGTAGGCTACCCTAGGACTGAAGGTACATTCTGCAAAACGCTTATTTACTCTTTGCCGTACTCTCTTACGGCCATCTAAAGATCACAAGGTAAACCTGGACTGATCGGTAAATAAAACGTGCGTGCGTCCAATTATTTACAGTAAAACGAGCATGGTTTTTGGCAAACAGAAGCCGCCAACTCGATGGCATCTGAGAAGTTGTAGACCTGTTGTAGGTCTACGACTGCTTAAATTTGCTTCTCCAAGCCGTAATCTAATTATTCGTTTACTTACGTTAGTATTCCGAACATACTGAAGTTGATTTCGGACTTGTAGTAATGACACGACCATCTCGTAGATTTTGTAAGAGGATGAAGCGATCATCAGATTCACTAGTTCCAGATTCCAGGTCGTCTAGTGTAAGATCTGGTTGCCAAGACACATGTAAAAATACGGTTCTTTGGTCTTGAAGCAACGCAACAATAGCAGCCGCTGTTTCGGGATGTACAACCATAATTCTTGAGATTAAATCAACACAATTCACTTTAAATTGTGTTTGACACTTGATTTGACTTGACATTTTACTCACATGAACAAGAACAATAGAATAACAATAAAATACCAACAGCTACCTTTGCACTTTTTAAAGTGATAAGAATAGAATTCTTTATTTCTGATTTTTTATAAATTATTTTTCGGATAAGCACTTACGTTTTATTAAAAATTACTTAAAACAGTTTGTTTCGTTTGTATTTACGTTATTATAATAATAAAATTTTAAAGAGAATTAAAATTTTAAGTTTGTATTTTAAAAATCCAAGTGCTCCGTTGTTCGTGCCGCTGAGTGTAGTATACTCTAATATTTTTTTACATACATTAGTAGTATAATTAATAAAGTGTTATAGGATTTGACATAAAACATTTTACGTTTTGTATTAAATTAAAATCATCATCATCATCAGTGGTGCTACAGCTCTATTTAAGCCTTGACCTTCCCCAGTCTATTTCGCCAGTCGTTTCTGTTCATCGCCAACCGTTGCCAATTTGCCGCGCCGATTTTCCTTGCGTCAAAATTAAAATCATATTAAAATAAATTTTATTTGCAAACCAAATTAAGAATAAGTTAAACTACATACATAACATTACTGGTACTGGAAAGAAAGATACTGTGGACTATCTGTGGGCCTTGCAGAGAAGAGACAACAGGAGAATGGAGAAGAAGACACAATGATGAACTCCAGACAGTATATGGAGATGAAAACATGGTACGCTTCATTAAAGCAAATCAAATAAGATGGGCGGGCCACGTACTAAGATCGAGTGACGAAAGACTCCAGAACGCCACATTCTGGGAAAGGCCCGATGGCAAAAGGTCTGTCTCCCAAGAAAGAGATGGAATGACGCAGTAGCCAGTGATCTACACAAAATGGAAACACAGCAATGAGAAATAGCTGCTCAGGACCGACAACAATGGAGGGAAGTAGTAAACGCAGCCAAGACTCACATAGAGTTCCAATGAATTTGCCAGCTAAATGGATAAATTTGCTGCTTGGTGATTAAGGCGTGGTGTCCATGGATACTGTGGCTTGTTCATTACCACTAATCACGACATAAGACAGTATCCCTATTAAAATTATTGTTGTTTTTTGGGTTATAGGGAAGATGATATATGTCATAAATACCTTAAATGAGAGGATGGTTGGTAGATATAGAGTTGATATATTGGTAGATATTTGTATATAGGAAAATGAATCAGTGCAAATGGCTACATGTGTTTTCGAATAGTGTTAAGCATATTTGAAACCACGTGAGATCAGAAATTTCATAGAGTTTAAAAAGCTGTTGTCCAGTGGTTACAGAATATCCAACTTCACTTTCAGTCTTTGACGCACCGGAACTATGTTACATTTGTTTTTGTTTATCAGCTCTAGAAAAAAAATCCTAATGTATTAACACTAGTGTCTTTTATGTAAACTTTGGTGAGACAAATATCATAACGTGGGCGTATGTTCATCAAATAGGCGTTCTTAAAGAGTGGTACAGTTCTAGTTGGTAATAGCGATGGTAAAAGACTAGAAAAGAATGTATATTGAAGTTACATGGAGGGTTGTTATGGGATTGGTATAATGATATAATTAAAGGATACATTGGATTGGAGGGGTTAGATAAAATTACAGTAGCATATAAGGGGAGAAGATTTTCTCGTCTAAGCCATAGGGGAGGTTCATTAGCTTCACAGTAAAGACTTTTTGCCCAACTAGAACAAAATGAGAACAAGACATAGGCAGATAGCTGTGTTGTGTAGTCTGTTTAGTTAATTTGGTATTGATTTAGTTGCGCATATATAGATAAAACGTCCATAGGATACATTAATGAAACGTCTAAACTTGCAATGGATAAGGGACCTATAAACTTTTAATAACGCAGTTTGTTCTGCACCTTAATGATAATTTGAGAGTGTTTTAATTATATTAAATCTTTTTAGGCAAATTCCTTTAGTTTCCTGAATGTGTTGTTTATTGGTTAATCTTAAATCAAATTAATTTGTAATATTTTGCAATTACCAAAAATCGGCAATTTAAAGATATTTGCAGTGATTTTAGGGTTAGAAGAATAAATTCTTCTGCTAAATTTATTAACTTTAAATAGAATGGGAGAAAGGAAGCATATTAAGCATATTAAAATTTTAAATCAAGTAAAAGTAATTAATTAAATTCGTTACAAATGTTACCAGTGACGTCCTTTCAAGTGTCTAATTTCTATTTTACAAACGATAATTTCAAACTTTTTTTATTGATGGTTGCTTTTTCTTTTTCAGGTATGTCGAACGCTTCCTAAAGTATACGCATCACATCTAATAAGTAAGTTTATATTTATAAAAACTTATACCATAAATATATTGTAGATAACTGGGTCATTTTTCCATATTCATATATGTAGCTAGTAATAAATCAAGAAAAAACAAAAATAATAAGATTTGACAAAAAATATGAAAACAAAAAGACTAGACTGAGAGAATATATATTTGAAGAAGTAGAAAAATTTAAGTATTTGCGAATATAAATAAAAAACAATAGAGAAAGGGAAACAGAAATTAAAGAAAGGATAATTACAGCAAATATACCATGCAAATAAAAAACTTCTAAAAAATAAATTACTGAGCAAGAAATCAAAAATAAAGATATATAAAACAATAATGGAGCGTACGGCAATGGAGAGAAAAAAGCAGAAATAGGAAACAGTGGAGAAAAATAACAGGAAAAATTAAATAAAGAAAATGAGGACTGATCTACCTCGTAACATAGATCTAGAGAGCTTAAGCGGCGTAAACCCGTGTGGGGTGTTTAGCCACAATATATATATATATATATATATATATATATATATATATATATATATATATATATATATATATATATTTATATATACATATATATATATATTACACCTTTAACCAGCATCTGACACGTGGGGTGTAAGAAACCCCAGAGTTCAGAGAGTAACTGTTTCAAATTTTATTCCAAACGCCAACAGCGCTTCAGTAGCTTTTGAATACATATTTCTTTACAATCTGATGCAGTCAGGTCAGTCGGCAACTAGATATATCGTGAGTGGTGTCGCTTTCAAGTTATCTGGGGTGTGTCACACCCCACGTTTTGAAACCCGAAGTTAATTTTTTTTATAAACAATTAAATATTACATGGAGTAAAAAACCCAATAACCGAAATGTTCGAACAAGAGCAGAAAACTTAATCACACATTAACCGAGAGTCAAAAATCACGCAAAGCATGCCAAGACACCAATTGAGTGCTTCCTGCTATTTATTGATGAACAAATGACTGCTGACTTGGTTAAGCATCCTATCCAACGAATTGCAGAAAAATCTGAAAATTGGAAGAACTCTCCACATTATCGAAATACATCTGTGATATAAAAGAAGGCTGTGTTGGGGCTCCTTTACCTGTTTAGTGCATTTAGAAATAACCATCGTCATTTATATGATTTGTGAAACACTGACGGAATAGTAATGAACGTTTTCCGTTGAACAATGAGCCAACGTCGATTCGAATTTTTAATTTCATGTCTAAGATTCGTTAACAAACAAAACCGTAAAGAAAGAGTCAAGTTAGATAGTCAAGTCAAGTCAAATTTATTGATCACATGCGACATTATACAAAGTACATGTATGAGACAAGTCAAAGTTACAGAAATACATCTTAAAAGTATATAAATTAATTAACACGATCAAACATATTTAAAAGTTATTTTTAGAATATGGCTCTAGCTCACAAATGTATTGATGTACACACCTCCGAAAGTTTGACTGATGTAAATTCATTCGTATATCTATTGGTAATTTGTTAAAGAAACTTATGGCTGCATAATGTGTGCTACTTTCCAACAAAACAGAACGATGTTGTGAAAGCATAGAGTGATTGTCTCTGAATCTTGTTGAATAAACATGGTTAAACTGCTCATGGATAACATGGATAACTAGCTCATATCAGAGCTTTCTTTGATATGTTTGTAGAAAATTGCAAATCTGCATATTCGCCCTCTGAATTTTGAGAATTGACGAAAAGCTTGAATCGTTCAGAGGGAGATGTGTTTTTAGGCAGTATATGCAAAATAAACCATGGAAATATAGAATCAAGGTACATGCATTATCTGACGCGCGTACGAACTACCTACTCAATACGGAGGTGTATATGGAGCAACAGCCGGAAGGTCCATTCCGAGTTTCCAATTCCCCGAAAGACGTTGTAGAAAGATTGGTTACTCCGGTTTCTGGGACTAAACGCAATATAACGTTTGATAATTGGTACACTAGTCGTGATATCTTAGTGAAGTTACGTGAGACTCACAACTTAACTGCAGTAGGTATTATCAGGAAAAATAACGTTTATTTGCTCATATAATTCCTTTAAGGGAAGGAAGAGAAGTTGTTTTCAGTATATTTGTATTTTAGAACGGATACACTTCTTTCATATGTACCAAAGGAAGGAAAAGTTGTTTTACTTATATCCTTTTTCCACCATGATACAACAATAACAGATACTCATAATAAGCTGCCCAAAATTATTTCCTTTTATAATTCGACCAAATGCGGAGTTGAGGTAGTAGACAAGATATCTTAACGTATAATGTAGCACGCAACAGTCGTCGCTAACCTTTGATAATTTTTTCTCTCTAATGATCACTGCAGAAATCAATAGCCAGATCATTCACAGACAAAACAGCGATAGTCCTAACATCGCTAGAAGGCTTTTTCTGAAGAAACTTGGTTTCCAATTGATCGAAACATATCAAGGAAAAAGAGTGAGTAACCCTAGATTATCTAGAAAGTTGAGGAGCAGTATGCGAACGATTTTAGGTAAAAATTCCGAACCAGCTACTAAGAAGAGGAAACCTAATTTGCAGGAACGATGTTCAAAATATCCCAGAAATAGGGAGAGGAAAACTAGATACGTGTATGAGACATGTGAAGTTTTTTTGTGTTTAGAACACTGTGACATACTGCGAAAATTGCTCCAACTTTAAGAACTGGTAAATCAATAATTAATCTGCAGAATATAATTCTGTTTTTTTAATAAGCCAAATACTCCTTTTATTGTAGTTTTATGTTTTCGTTCTATTAATTTCGATAGAAATGTGTTGATTTTCTGGTAATAATACACTTTTTTTTCTTGAAAAAAAAATTGATATATCATATATTTGGCTATAAGTTCAACAGTAAATTATTATTAGCAAATATTCTTTTGGAATTTATTACCGTAGTGTATCCTAAAGTTATAATATTACATATTATTATGAAAGTCTAGGAGATAAAGGAATAACTATATTTTCAACTTGGGGTTTGTCACATCCCACGTGTCGAACAGCGTTACAAAATTTCACTTGTCTGATCCCGGGTTAAAGAGACTTGATCTTCTCAAGCTTTCTCAGAAATTCTGCTGTACCTTTCTTGGTTTTATATTTGGCAGCACCAATCTTCTCAGCATCCAATGTTACGCCATCTTTCTATCTTAGCTATGGTCTACAACGGCATATTACCACTGACTGCGCTGTTAAAATCCTTTTTATCATGTTTCGCAATAGGCTTCGGAATAAATTTCCTGTTCACTGCAGACGATTTCAGTTGATTATCATTTTTAATGTTCTGAAGCCCTCATTTAATTTAGAATATAAATAAGACCAAGCCAAAATACAAAAATTTTACGGAGCCCACTAGTTCGCTCCCAAGGTGAAAAAACCCTCTTAATTACATACTAGTTCGCTCCGGTGGTCAAGCAGATTAAGTATTTATCTATTAAGTTCTAGTAAAATGAACACCAGGCAAATAGGTACTACGGCTTTTGTATTTTATATTAGAAATTATATTAAATATTGGTAGTTACATATTTATATAAGTACAGTGATAAGCGCGCTAATAACCGGCAAAATAACGCAAACGATGGAAAACATATGAAATTGTAAGATAAAAGAGATGAAACTAGTAGAGATGAGAAATTTAGCGATAGAAACCTATAAATTTTCATTGTATTCACTGTTTCCCACCTTTAGACGTATCAGAGGAGGATGACAACTAAAACTGTCACTCTCACAGCGGTAGTTTCCAAACTCTTACGTCTAAAGTTGGGAAACAATAAATGAAATGTAAATTTATAGGTTCTATTGGTAAATTTCCTATCTCCACTAGTTTCATTTCTATTCATCTCACAATATGTTGTTCATATTTTGCGTTATTTTGCCGGTTATTAGCACGCTCATTACTGTTATGTATTTTAAAAAATGTTAGTGATTGATTTAAAAATTAGGTATATTTGAAATTTTGAATTGTCTTTAAAAATTACTGAAATAATTTTTGTGCCCATTCTAAAATATATGTGTAATAAGAAAGCAATACAAGTATAAAAACTAACATAATATGGGATAATCTCTACCGTTACAAAATTAAGCAAATATAAATTAAAACGAGACATTTATTTCGCTAGAAATCTAAATGAAATACATTTGACAAAATCAAATCTACTTATTTTATTTTGCTTTAATTCCGCTATTTTGTGATCAATAAATTTTTGACGCTCTAGAAGTACTTTTTGGTACACTTTTTTTGGTTTCACAGAACTTCGTATTTCTATACGTGTCAATTTGAATATCTTTTAAAACTTCTAAAAATTGAAATATATTAGGGTGCGGATTGTAAAATAACGAACTAAATTTGGAATTGAAAAATTCACAGGCATTGGTTGTACGCTAAAGTGATGAACTGTTTTCCGCCCAAATCTCAGGAGGAAAGTCTGTCTCTTCAGAAATAAAGTTATCCACCAAATAGTCAGCAAATTGTTGTACGGCTTGGTGTTGTGCTGGTAATATTTCACTAAAGTCTAAAGCAGAATACTCACCTACTTCTAATGGAAAAGTAGACCAAACATATATCTAAGATATTGTCCGACTTCATTGTCGTTTGAATACTTAGTAGCCAGACCAACTTTTTGAATTTTTCTCTACCATGCTTGTCCGAGATCAAACCTTCAAACCTACATCCTTTTATTTTCGTAGATGGAAACACTTCACTTACAGCTGCATGGATGGCTTTTTCGAAATCGGCATACACAACCTTGGGACTAAAATTTGAGTTCATTTTTTAACTCTCCGTCTTTAAACAATTAAAGGCAGTCACATATGAGTTTGTTATTTACTTCTTTGAAATCAAAAGAATGCCAACGGCAGATAGTGTCCATTTTCGAGTCCGTGAACTGTAAATAGTTGAATAAAAAATTTAGTACAGTATTTAAAAGTTCCATCAACATAAATTGTTTCTAAGTTACTTCAAAATGTTAAGTTAGATACATAAGAAAAAGCAACAAATTTTTTTACCGGATCATTTTCAATAAAAAATTTTCTTTTTGGTTGGTTGTCACTTCCACGCAGTTTAACGAGACATGTACTTTCTGTTAATTACTATTTAAATGGGAATAAGCCACAATTAAAGGTTAAAATACGTTTATTGACGTTTCAATTTCCACTTCGGAAATCGTTCTCAAAATACAAACATTAGTAAATTAAACAAATTTTGTTTTTTGTTACTTAGTGAGAAATTCTTCTAATAATTTAATTTTATCTGACTCATCTATATTGACAATTCAGACATACCTTATACATTTTAAAGTAGACGACTTTAAAATGATATTGCCAATATTGTTGAGTTGCGTTCCTGGGACGACTTTACTTATAAGATAGTTCATTCGATTACATGAAATCAACTTTAACTTGAGAATATCCGTCAAAAAAGATCATAACATGTAATTCGTCTTTAAAAAGACAAATACATGCCATGATGACAGTAAAATTCTCCTGTTAGTAATTCCATAGTACATTATGAGGGAAAAACCAGGAAAAAAACCTCATAATACTATCCCGACATGGTAAGTATTTGATCGTGCATTTAGTTTACCTTCAATAAACACCAAATTCCGATTTTATATGTTTGTTATTTAAAAAACATAAATGATGTATTCTCTATATGTCACTGACTTACTAATACTGGTATTTTCCTTTTAATAACTTCCTCTTTCAATATGGGTAACCAGATCCTACTACATTCTGCCGAGGAATTCGCGACACAATTGGTCTCATTTAGCATAATTAGAGCCGCTTCTTTGATTTTTCTCCTTTTACCATCCGTTTCTTTTAGGACTATATTTGAATCATTCCATTGAACCCTATGTTCATTATCTTATGCATGTTTACAGATTTGAGATCTATCAAATTCTCTATTTTTAATATAGGATTGATGTTCACTTATTCTAACATTTAATGGTCTTGATGTTTCACCTAAATAAAACTGATCGCATTCACAAGACTCATTCTTGTTTAAAAAATGATGGTGGTGTTGTATTAATAGGTTAATAAAAAGTTTGAGAAGACATTATTCAAATATCTTTTCTAAGAAATATATGGCCGGAGCGAAATTACCTATGCCCCTTTTCTGTGGGGTATTAAAATCTGACCGCGGGAGCGAACTAGTATACACCCAAATTGTAGACCAAAAGCTGCACGCTTTATATTTAAAACCCTTTTTGATTTTGGTTGATAGGAGAACTCTGATCAAAAGATATCGAATTTTTACCGTCCAGTTAACACAAATTTTGTTGTAAAATTAATTTTACACGCGGAACTGACACTTAAGATTGCAGGTACCTTCAAGTCGAGTTATTTCTGAGAGTCTCCACAAAAACCGCTAATAAACATTTTTGTTCAGAATTATCTGAGCTACATTTTAATTGCAAACATTTTTTTCTACAGTGTACAGATTCTTTATAAATCAATTTTTTCCGTTTTCCTCCCTTACGAGGAAGGTTTAGGAAGAAAACGGCGAGTGGGTTAGAAAACTTTTTTGAATACTTTTTGGGACCGCAAAATTGACATTTTTAAAATTCAACTTTATCGTGTGATCTAGAGTAAACCAATTAAAATTCAGTATACATTTTTTTTTGTTAATAAGCATAAATATGAAACGTAAGAAAAAAAAAATGGAAAACTATGAAAATTAAAAAATTACTTTATTTGATAATTTATATTTTGTTACTTTATTACAACATAAATGTGAAAAATATTAACGTTGTTAACAACAATAATAATCTATTGCTATGCTTTGCAACGTTTTTTGAAAAAATTCTACATTTTATCTTTACCAGTAAAATTTAATTTTGTGTTCCTCGTATTTTATTTTACATCTTACACAAACTATTGAACTTTCAGCAAAATAGAAAACAAATTTATGTTTAGCCAGGCTTTTGTATGTTGGATCCAATTTTACTAAAGTAGCGTGATATTCGGTAGTAAATACTAAAACTTTTTCAACACTAGACATATCTAGAGACGTATTAAACACAGTTTCACACAAGTGGTGCATGTTCTAGCTGACTTGGGGAGAATTCAAAACTTCACCGTTTATTGAAAGTCTCCCAAGTCAAACATTAAAAACTTATAACGTTATCGAAGTAGTAACGATAAACTGAAATTTCATTTGAAAATTTTGCTGAGTACTAAGAAATAAGTGCAATATTTACTTATAATGGGGTCTTTTGTTAAATTACAGTCACAGTCAGAATAAAGGTATTAAAAGTTTATAAACAACTTAAATAATTTGTTTACCTGTGTTTATTTAGAGACATAAATAAAATAGTATTATTTAGTTTTTCTTTTAGTTATAAAATTATCTTAAGGGGTGTGGAGGAAAAATTAGGTTTAAAATTAGGGTTGGTAGTCATAGTTTATTTATTATTAAATATATTTAAAAATAATAGTCTAGTCGTCAGAGAGTTGATCCCTAAAAATCATAGGAACAAGCTGAATTTTGCAGACAATATTAACTTTGGGATCTTAAAAAGATGCAAAAGCGTTTATCACTTTTACCCCCGGGCTTTCCCCCTAAACACTCCTCACAGGGGGGTAAAAACGCAAAAAAAATCAATTGTTCAAAAAAATGTACACCGTAGAAAAAATCTTTTAAATAAAAAATGTAGCTGAGATAATTTTTAACAAAAATGTTTATAAGCACTTTTTGTGTAGAATGAACTGTTGTCTTAGAAACATCGCTTGAAGCAACCGTCGATTTTGCACGTCAATTACGCGCTCGAAATCAATGTTCAATAAAATTTGTTATCAGCTATTTGATATCTTCTGATCCAAATGTTGTAACGTTATAAATGTCACATCTCTATAAATTTATATTTTAATAATTATTTCATTTTAATTTCTTTATTAATTTAATAATTTGTTTATCTTCAGTTTAATTTTTACTATTTTTTATTTTACCCTCTGTTTTTCTCTTCTTCCTCTGTCTTTATTTTCTCTCTCTTTCTGTCCCGTAGAATAAATATTCGCCCTCTCTCTTTTTGTTTACAGACATTTGGATTGGGTCATTTGGACATATTAACCAGATCGAATTGATTGGTCATATTCAATTTTAACACCAAAACTTAATCAGGACATACAGCCACGTGCGACTGCAGCTCTCCAGAAGCCACAACTTAATTGGAGGACCTAAACAGCTAAAACACACAAACAGCCCATCGAAGCAATAAGTAGCACTTATTAACTGTTAAGCTTTGGCAGGGTTAATTATTGTTTTTTTATTCCTTTAAATAAATATGTTTGGTTAAAATTTGTCTTATTTGCTATTAAGTTCAGGTTCAATCCCTAGTTTAAGACAAGACGAACTCACCCTTGAGATAATGAGCTAGGCAAGGTATAGACGATAAGCTCCCATGGTTAATTGAACTATTATTTTTACAATAGTACTTCAATTCTCTTTGGTAGTCTTATCGTTACATATTACACTTTATTTTGTCCTATCGATAAAATTAAAGATGTGTTTAAAAGGCAATCGAGAGGGTAACTTTATTACCAAACTTTCCATATTTAAGAGAGGCGTAGTTGAACACCTGATTGCTTCAAAATATTTTTTAAGGACCACTGAAGCAATAAAACACTTAAGATGTATTTTTCCTTCGATTTATTTATGGTGAACTTAAGGGCTGATTCAACATTGACAATTACCGCAATTCTGATAGTAATAAAAAGAGTTATACAAATATTAGCTTTACAGTGCTAGGAGGCAGTAACAGAGATACATAGAATTGAGAGAAACAAACTGGTATACGTTTTAACACAAAACACCGGATTCCGTTAGCGCATACGTGGCTGACGCACTTTTCGACAACACACCCGGTCCTTACTGGCCGAGAGGCAAATTTGCTCTAACTTTGTCCTAAGTTATATGACGCGGGATGAAGAGAGATTATGAAGGAGAGGGACGCAAACGCATTATAACACGCGAGCTGACGTGCTGGTTCTTTTTACAACAGGCAAAGAGTTCAGCTTTCGCATGCAGTTTTTGTATTTTGCCGAGAAGTTTTTATAAAGGTGTTAAATAAATTATTGGGTGCGATTTTTGCCATTTTTTGCGATCCTCGTGAAATCAAAACAATTGATCACTTTCATTAACCAGTTTTAGTGAAGTTTACAATTTTAGAGATAAATCTTTAAAATCTATTACATGAAATTTTAATTTTGAGTTATGGTAATGAATACGAGTTATTTGAAATATGAATTAAAAACGCAGAATTTAATGTTTTACATTACAAACGATCACACGTCACGGGAAATGCATTTAAAAAGACGATTTTGTGCATAGTTTGTATTAAAAAGAAGTTTTAAATATTTTAGATTATTTGTTGTGTAAAAGTTTAAATGCAGCATTTTTAATGCATATTTCAAATGCCTTACATTTGTTGCCAAAACTCAAAACTAATATTTCATGCTATAGGTTTTAAACGTTAGGCTCTAGTAATCGAAACTTTATAGTGGCCAAACAAAAAAAAAGGATAGATTGTATTGATCTCGTGGGAATTATAAAAAATGGCGCCACGTTTTGATTTTTCTCGAAAATTGAATTTAATCAAAAGATAATAAAACTTTATTCAACATTGATTTCGCGAGCCTAACTGACGTAAAATCGACGGTCGCTTCAAGCGTTGATTCTAAGAGAACGGTTCATATTACACAAAAAATGGTTATAATCATTTTTGTTTAAATTATTTCAGCTATATTTTTTGTTAAAACCATTTTTTTTTACGATATACAGATTCTTAGTAAATCGATTTTTTTTGCGTTTTTACTCTCCTGCGAGTGGGTTTAACGGGGAAGCACGGGGGTAAGAGTGGTAAACTATTTTGCATCTGTTTTGAGGTCCCAACATTATTATGCTGGGCAAAATTCAGCTTGGTCGTATGATTTTTAGATGTTCAGTGGTTCTCTGACAACTTGAGTATAATGATAATTGGCTGTGTAACTTCTTTTAAACTTCTTTCCATTATTTTAGTATTTGGCGGAATTCCCTTTTAGTATTTTCTACTAACATCAGCTTTAATTAAGCACCAATAATGTTATTTTTCCTGTTATCTGATCTAGAACTAATAAAAGTAAATAAGAACTAAATACAGAGCCCTTATCTTTTCTTCTTAGACTATGGTCTCCCTGCGGAAGTTGTCAGCCATATTGGCTATTTTTATTTTTAAACTGGCTGTCCTACCTAAACAAATTAATCGATCTTCATTCATACCAATCACGTAAATTCTTCAACCAAGAATTCTGCCTTCTTCCAACAGAGGTTCTGTCTTGAATTTTTTCCTTTAAGTCTCAAAATTTCATATTTTGCTCTTTCTATCAATTGGCGTAGGTATTTCATTTTTCTTGTTTGTATAGTGGTGATTACTTCTTTTTTTTTACCAGCTCTCTTCAGTTTTTCTTTATTTGTAACTGTATCAATCCAAGATATTTTTAATTCTCTGCGGTATATTAAATTCTTTTAAATTGCATATTTTTAATGTCTTATTTTTCTTATGTTTCAATGTTCCTTAATCTAGTTGTTTTTCTGTATGACTAATTATTTCTTTTTCTTGATTTTGTTCTTTTTGTGGGGTTAAGAGCTTTTGAAATGCTCCTTCTACCTTTTCAATAGTTCCTTTTTCTCGCTGACAACTGCCTGTTTTTGTTCTTGCAAACTGCCGTTTTTGTCATGTGTCTTTATGTGTTTTGCTTGCTTTTCTATTAAAATGTCCTAGTCTCACTTTTGTTATTAAAGTGTGTGATTTGTTGTATTTTTCTATTCAACATTTCTCTCTTTTTCCTTCCACATCCCTGCATCTCTTCTTAGTTCTTCATATGCCCTTCTATTCAATACTCCATTCCTTTGTTGACATTTTTAACCTAGCTGTATTTTTGCTCTTTATTACTTGTTGATAATCTTGTTCAAACCATTCCTCGTTCCTTGGCTTAAAATTTCGCCTAATGTTTCCGTTACTGCATTGAATTTTCGTTTCGATGATATTCCATTCGTCTTCAATATTTTCTTCTCCTCTTCCATTTAATATTAGCCTTATTTTCTGTTGGTAATGATCCTTATTCTTATGATTTTTAAACATATATGGGTTCATTTTGAAAGTAGAAATCCGAAGATTCCTTTTGACAAAACCACAATTCAGATTGCTTTAATCTGTGCCTTCTACAAATTTGCAAGGCAAAACAGACGATGCTAAAAGATGTAATAGAGGTATGTAGAATCTAAAAGTTGCATTTCACAACATATCTCCTCATCTAAGCAAAAATCTTTGTCAGTAGATCCACATCTCAACGGTCTCAAGTTTTTTCATTATTTTTGATGTAAAAGTGCAGCTTTCTATGCCATACAGCAACGTGGAGAATATGTAGCAGCGTATTAATCTGATTTTAAGGTTGAATCTTATATCTCTATTAATGAAAATTTTCTTTAGTTTATAGAAGGCGGCTTTGGCTTTTTTAATCCGTATTCTTATTCCTTTACTGATTAATCTATATCCCTATATCTTTGAACCAGTACCTGCAAACTGAATAATGATTCTCGGGTTACAAGGTTGTTTCTGACACCAAACTGTCGTCTACTTTGTTTTAAGTTCTATAGTGCAGTGTTCTCGAGTGCAGAAAAATTTTAGTACATGGGTCATTAGACTGATAGTGCGGTGATAGCTATATTGTTTGGCGTTTATTTTTTTCGGTATCATTATAAATGTTGAAAGTAGCCAGTCATTTGGTATATGCCCTGTTTTGAATATTTTATTAAACAGATTTAAAAAAAAATCTTTGGCATTATTGTATAGTAATTTGATTATTTTGCACTATTATTATGTTATAATAATATGATTATATATAGAACTATATAAAATTATACTACAAAAAATAAAATCATATTATGTGATTAAAAAAGTTACATATATGATTCAGAAAATGTTTTTTTCAGCAAACCTTTTCTTGTTACTAGTTTTATTTAACACACAAAATAAATAGACAAATAAAAATTAATAAAGATCCTTTTTATTAAAATATAAACAAATTTGTTCGCTTGTTCTTAAATTTTAATATAATTTATATCCCATTTCATTATTCCTAATCCTCATTTAATAATAATAACTTTTTATCATTCTAAGAGGCTATCTTCCATGCCTAAATCAAAATTTAACTTTCCAAGGCATTAGACACCAGAGTAGGGAATCCAAAGAAAAACAAGTTTTACCTTCATCTCCTAGGGCAGCGATCTAATCGCCAAATTCCGTCATTGTTATGAAGGATGAATATAAATGACCCTGCGAAGCCACCCTAACAATGACGTCTAGTAAGCGATGGTGGTATTTATCCAGTGATTAACAACTTAGTAGAAGAGAAAAGCTATCCCAATGTAAACTTAATCGCATTCGTGACCCTTGCGATCGATACTACGCAAAAACCAACACTAATCGTCTGAGATATTCATCGCGCTTTATATCATCCAATAAAGAATTCGTTTTGAATAAAATTTTATTCCACAACTAGATTAAAGAAAAGATTTTATTGTTTTTTTTTTAATAATAATTTCAGTAGGAAACACAGAAATATTTTACATATACTCGGTTCGCTATTCTCAGTCCCAACTGTATAGTGAATTTAGTAATTATTTTTTTGCGAAGTTAGTTACTTTTTGACAGACTAAAAGTGGCTGGAAATTACTATACAACCAAGCATACGTACTCATAGCCAATATTAATAGTAAACAAACTAAATAGTAAATAAAATAGAACTTTGCGAATTACCGACAATCAATATTTATTTATTTGCACTATATAATAAATAATTATAACAACTAAAATATATTTTTTAAATATATAGTACCCCAAAATTTGATGGGTTAAGTATACACTTCCACTATTTAGAATATTTCTTCTTTTTTTTTAAGAAAGAAGTCTGCAATAGTAGGATACTTGAGCTATTAATACTGAGAAGTAGGAATTGTTGTGTTGTAGGTTTCCGACAATGAATCTGTCAAAATATGCCCGAGCTAAGCGAATGGAGTATATCTAGTAAAATAGAATTCAAATAAAGAATAGACTTACATATTCTCAAATTGTATCATACTTAATACTACCGTTTAAAATAATTGTTACAGGTTGATCACTATTATAATAAAAAGATTTTATGAAAAATCTAGTGCTATCAAATTCATTAACGGCAAGAAAATAGGTTAATATATTTTATATTTGTATTCCAAATATTACAAATATATTATAAACAATAAACACTGTATTTTAAACTTGTTCTAAAATATGCTGCAAGATTGTCATCTATTGTGTACTAGCTGACCCAAGAGATCTTCTTCTTCTTATAGTGCTTGTCCGATTCGGATAAATCTTTTCTTTTTTGCATTCTTAATAAATCGTCTTGGTTAGTAACGTGGTCGGTATAGGATATCTTCAAAATTCTACGATAAAGCCACAGTTCGAAAGCCTCAATTTTCTTACAGGCAGCGTCTGTGAGAGTTCACGACTCAACTCCTTATGACAGTATATGAAAGATATAGCATCGTAGTAACCTGATTTTTAAGGTTACTGTTAAATCGTGGCATTTAAATAGCTTAGTCATTTTTTGAAATGCAGATATTGCTTTCTCTATCCTAGATTTTATTTCTAGGAAATGGTCCTAATTTTGATCATACATTTTGTTTTCTTAATTGACAGTGAAAGTCCATATCTCTGGCTCACTTCTGTGATTCTATTTATTAACTCCTGGAGGACTTTATAACTGTCAGCGAATACCACCGTGTTATCTGCATATCTGATGTTATTGATACATTCTCCGTTAATTTGAATTATGACTTCAACATCTTCTAGGGTTTCTTGAAAGATTTTCTCACAGTATATGTTAAACAGCAAGAGTGATAGTATACATCCTTGTTGGACCCCATGTTTGATTTCGATATCATCGGATTTTCCCATTTCTGTACGGATAAACGATACTTTATTATAGTAAATATTGCTAATAGTTCTTAGGTTACAGGTGTTTATTCCAATATTTGTTAATATCTCCATCAGCTTGTCGTATTTTGCTGTATCAAATTCTTTATGGTAATCAATGAAGCATGCATAAATATTGCAATTCACATCTCTACATCGTTGAGATAGCACTTGTGTGATAAAGAAAGCCTCTCTCGTACCCACTGCATTCCGAAAACTAAACTGTGTACGGCTTCCAACAGACCTGGTTTTATGAAAAGTAGAATAAGTGAAAAAATGAATAGAATCTGGCCTGTTTCCGTAAACTTCATAATTTTTAATTTAAAATATTCCGAAAAGGGTACAGTTATATTAAAAAAAACGGGTACAAGTATTAGAAAGAGAAGTTAACGTCATTATATTTGTGTAAAACCGGCTGGGATTTTTGGAGGTTATCAAATGTCACAGGTTATTAAAAATATAAATCATTGGCGTTGAGCATTAATTAGACGAAACCATTTATTCAACAATTATATAAAGAATAATTTTAATGACTGTTACAAATAGAATTTAGTATTTGGTGATAGAACCGTCTGCTTCTATAACTTTATTTAGTCTATTTGGCATACTTTGAATTATATTAGATATCATATTTGGATCAAGATCTTCCCAGCACTCTAAGATTGTATCCCACAATTGATCTGAATTTTGTGGCATACGATTTCTTTTATATATTTTTTTAACAATTATGCCCCAAATGTTTTCAATTGGATTTATATCTGGACTGTGCGCAGGCCATGGCAATACTTCCAGGTTTTGCGTTTGAAACCAATTCCTTACGGCATGGGCAGTGTGGACTGAACAATTATCTTGTTGATATATTAAAGTATTATTAGGATACAATTGCTCAATAGAAGGGAGCATTACGTGTTCCAAAACGTTAATGTAATTGTCGGCAGTAAATCTTTCCTCTAATCGCCAACAAACACCAGGTCCATGCATACTAATCCAACCCCATACATTTACAAAAAAACGTCCAGATTTATTATGAGAGTGAATATATCGTTCTTCAAACCTAGTATTGGCTGGACGATAAACACGGATTTGACCGTTATAGGTCGACTGAAAAGTCTTTTCAAAAATGACGTTGTTCCAAAATTGTGGGTTGCGGTAAATATAGTTTAGTGCAAATATTACTCTTGCTTGCCGATGTTCAACAGTTACTAATGGTTGTTTAGCAGCTGGTCGGTTTTTTAATTCAGATTCATTGATCCTTCTGCTTACAGTAGGTTGGGCACCAGGAAATCCCGTATGAATCCTTGAATCCTTCGACATCGCAAATGGATTACCTCTTAAGAATTGAACTAAAGCAGCATCTTGTTAAGGAGTGGATACTTTGGAACGCCCTGAACCAACTTTTCTTGTTAATGATTGTTGTTGGACCCATCGTTGCTTAATTCTGAAGATTGTTTTCAAATTTCTATTATAGAAATTTGCTAGCGCTCGAATTGACCATCCTTCTTCCATTTTCGTAATTATTTGAGCCTTTTCAATCTCACTTAAATGACGAGGCATATTAATTTTTTATTGTACGTAACGTTAAACCTTCTATCAAATTAAACGTCTTTGACGTTTATGAGTTGCATTTTTGATCACTTATGACATTTGATAACCTCCAAAAATCCCAGCCGGTTTTACACAAATAGGATGACATTAACTTCTCTTTCTAATACTTGTACCCTTTTTTTTAATATAACTGTACACAGTATCGAATATTACAAAGAATGAAATTCGAACTTTTTGTTGGAAAATTGTATGATGTTCAAGTCTACTGTATAATAAATTAAACTTAGGTAAGAAGTATAAGGCGAGACTGCGATGAAATAACTGTGATTAATATTAACTCTTGTGTTTAATTCATTTAAAAAAAAAACCTGTCCAAAACACTCACTGAATAAATTAAAAAGTGGATAAACGTTCCGATGAATGAACACTGCATTTAAGAGTAATGTTCTATATGATACACAGAAAGACTCTCTTGTTTTCAATATTTGTCTTACTTTTCATGGAAATATCCCTACCCACTTTCAAATTAAACCAACCGAGAATATTTTAAATAACAAGAAAATTTTATTGGTTTATTTCCAATCATTTGACATAAATATCACAAAAGTATTTTTTTTTACATATCCTACTGTTGCTTTGAGTCGACGAAGCGATTGTTCTTAGGGTTTTTAATTGAAATGTTTGTATTTTCATTACATTAGATTTGCTAGCTGATCCCCAGAGCTGCGAACCATATGATTAACGGGTTTTATTATAATAATTGATGGATTCGACCGTTACTTGATGGAAATTCATTTTATGTAACAATAAAACACTGAAAACTTTGTTTTCAAAACTTCCACAAAATTTATTTTAAATTCTTATCACTACAGTTGTTTCGGCTGATTGCCTTTCTCAAGTGATCTGTTTTTGGCATGGGTTTACACTTTATAGTCTCTAATGAAATAGGTTGAGGAGGGGAGAACTGTTTGTCTCAAGCTGGTCATTCAGAATTATATCTGTGTTTTTCAATTTGTTGATTTCCATAGATTCTAACAAAGATAGCTTAAGGCCTTTATTTTGAATGTGTAGAATTTTAAATTCGTCATTAAAAGAATGATTATGATCTAGAAGGTGAAGTGCGTATGCAGAATATGTTTTTCTATTATTGAAAGCCCTTTTATGTTCTGCTATTCGTTTATTAAAATTTCTACCTGTTTGACCAATGTAAGTTTTTGGGCAGTCGCCACATTTAAGTTTGTACACACCACTGTGTAAGTTTTATTATAATTTTGTATATCAGCAGCTTGTTGTCGATAGATAGGTATGAGTTTTTTGTCAGCATCCAGTAGAGTTTTACGAAAAGCATGCTATGGATATATTTTAGAATATAAAAGAACGATATGAGACAGAATATTTTTATAGATGGTCTTAATAGATAATAGATAGTTTTAAAGATATATGATTATATGTTTTTATAGGCCGGGAAATAAAATAGAAAGTGATATGATTTTATATCATTACTATATCTAAATCCAAAATATTTAATAATGAAATAATGTGGGAAATGACAGATAGATATATCAACTATCAAAGGAAAAATGACGATATTATAGAAATCAAAATGGCTTTTATACTTTTTATTGATCATTGGATCCACTTACTGGCTAAAAGTGGCTATAAATCAAACGGTACGCACTACAAAAATAAACTAAAACTTTTCCGTCTTCTTCTTCCCAAAAAAAAATTAATATTCTTTACAAATTTAGCAATTCTCCCAGCCGCCTACTTTTTAGTTAACCTTGTCTTCACCAAATTTCAAACCAGAGTGAGCGCTAATAATTGTTAATTGTTAGTCGGATAAGCATGTCTGGCAAAACGGCCGCTTGAAGTCGCTGTTTGATACCAACTTAGAAATTTAAAATTAAAATATTAATGGAATATGGATTTAAAATTTTTATTTAAAAGTGATTAAAAATTGTTGAAGTGACGGACTCGTTACAGAATAGAACGGTCGTTACTTGGACTGACTCTCATAGACAGGGTTAAAACGAAGAAATAAGTAGGACAGGTGTCACAAATATCATATAGCTCATAGCATGGCCAAAGTGTAACTGGGTGAGCCATATGGCCAAAGTAAATAATGGGCGATGCAACCAAAAAATTTCAGAGTGGAGACCATGAGCAGACAGAGGAAGCAGAGGTAGATAACCTACACGATAGATAAACGAGGTCAAAAAAATCGCTGGAAATAGGCTGCAGGAAGCTCAAGATCAACAGACCTAAAAGAAATTAGGGAAATTATAGTTTCAACTTTGGTCGCAGAAGGCTGGAGGATGATGATGATTTATCTTTACTAGTATTTAGCGCATATTGTATGCAAAGAAATAGCTATATAGCTATAAGAGAACTAAACCTAATGAAAACTCAATAAGTAGCTTTTATTGTTTACTACTTAGTTATTTAAAATAATTATCTCTAAAGATTTTCCCTAAAATAATAATAAATTCATACGAGCAACAGCTATAAGACAACCGGCGATGTGTTAGAAGTAACATATTCGTAACACTTGTGTGAAACTTTTGATATACCAATAATAAGTTAAAATTAAAATTATAAATCTAATTGACAAAATAACCAAAAACAATTTTCATTAACTCAGCTAGGAAGTGGCTGCAACGTTCATTCAAGCATAAATAATAAATGTCTAGTTGCCGACCGCATGCAAAATTAGTAAACGGGCGAAATTAGTAGCAATAATCACAATATTACCAACATTACAAATTGGCCTGCTTACTTCGTTTTATATGCGCATACTTATAAGTATTCCATTATCATGTGCTCAAAATTTATTGCTGCAGTAAATCCTGAGTAGGATTTTAAGAGATTATAATTATAATTCTGGATGAGAGTGTCGCCAGATAGACGAGGTTAGAAACAGGAGGAAGAGGCCCATGTTCAGCAGTGGATTTTTGAGGCTGGATGATGAATTATAATTCTATATATATTATTATGAGTTTTGAATTTTAATAAACGTTTAAAACTAATTAATTCCAATATAAAGTTATTTTAAAAGATTAAAATTTATTATTAATTATAATTATTAATTCTTTTACTTAATGACGTCCAAAATTCAAATTATGTCTTCACTATTACGGTTTTTATGTGAGTTTAGAAATACCTTTACATATTTGATTAAACTGGCTCAATACATAAACCAGCTCAAGCCATTTATTGAAAATTTTTGAAAAAGTGACACACAGTTTGGTTTCCGTAACGGATTTGGAACGAGGAAGGCATTGTTTGCGATGAATGTACTTGCTTAAAGATGTGATATATCTTTAGACATGTAATATTGTTTTATTTCATCATGTTAGGCACTGTATATTGATCAAAGTTTTAAGTAATTGCAAATTTGTTTCAAACTCAAAATTGTAATCAAACAACATCAGTTTTAGTAAACGGTTTGGGTTTAAAACCATAGGCTCTTAATACTAAAAGCGGAGTACTGCAGATAATATTTTTTAATAAATATTTAATATTTTTCTACTTTTCCTGCTTTTCAACGTTTACTCCAAAAGAATATTTAGAAAAGAACTTTCAGAAAAACGGGAAGGAATAATTGTCAACGGCGAAGTTATCGAATGGCGAAGTCACCAATATTTTGCAATATGCAGACTACACAGTACTCAGACATAGATTCTACTCAAGAAGATCTGCAAAAGGTCTAGATCTTAACATACGAAAAAAAAAATAGTCGTAATAAATAAATAACAAAATATAAAAAGCGTCTGTGTATGTAAAGAGTCGGTCAGATAGAAAAGCAGGCCAGACGGCGACTCTCATTCGCTTCACTGTCGAGTGGTTAAGTGGATGTGCGTTAAAGCCCTGGCTCGGTATACAGAAAAATAAAATAGGCTAACGCAGTTTAAAATTCCAAAACAAATCTGCGGCTTAGACTAGAATATGCTGGTGTCTGATCGGCCTATGTTGGAGCAGTGCTATATAAGAATTTTAAAAGTTCTGGGGTGGAAAAGATTTAAAATAATACTAAAACGTATCAAAAAAAGCATCAAGGACAGAAATCTGGAGTACTTCCAACACGTAATGAGAAGTCCTAAATAAAGGTTGCTACAAAATATTATGCAACTGAAAATAGCAGGTAAACGCGGTCCAAGACGAACAACAACTTTATGGTTAAAGAACTTACAATATTTGTATGACATTCATACCAGCATGCTATTTAGGATGGCAGTGAATAAAATTAAGATAGCTTTGATATTAACCAAAGTTTTGATGGGATATGGTACATAAAGAAGAAGGCTTGATAAAACGGTAGTAAAAGCAAATAAAATAAATATTAATCCCAGGGGGCGAGTTTTGCACAGAAAGTCTTAGTACTTTTCACCTCCTTTAACTGTCCCAAGACCGCTGGGTACTCCCAACAATGAAGACGGTTGGGAAGACGGTAAAAATAAACCCAGCGGATCTATACTACAGATGGTTGATCCAGCTGATAGTTGATAGTTAAGCCAGCCGGAAGACACTGTGGTGAAGGCTATAAGGCATTATGGTGAAAGTGTCGCTCGGTTCCTTTGGGGCAACAGGTTGCACCCTATCGTATTTAGACCTTAATCTTGCAAGCGTGGACCTGCGATAGAGCTGGACTATCTTTCCCTAGCAACTCGTGGGATCAATATGGAGAAAAAGAAAAAATAAAAAGGAAAAAACTCAGGGTCATAGAGTTCCCGAGGCCGAAAGGCTGGTCTCCCTCAACTTACTATTTTGGTTGTTTTACGTATTTTGCCACTGTCGTTAAATAGCAAATCTACTACTAGTACTATTAAAGTCAAAAAATTTCCTGTCGTCATCAATCCCTTAATTTTATTTTAAAGGATATATATTTCGAAAGAAATAGGCGAGAGTAGAAATATCCAAATCAATCAATATCTGACATACTAATCAGCATCTTTTCCATTGGCACTATTCACTGAGCATGGCGTGAGAAAAGCTACGAAGTGATCTCTATTAAGTGCCTTTACACCAGTAGAATGATCCTCTAATAACAGTTACAGAAGACATTTTGTTATCGATGGTGATTTTCTATTACATAAAATGGTTTAAGATTGGAATTCGACTTTGACCAACATTCTTAAAAATCTTGGGTATATACAAGAAGACTATGGACTATCTGCAAGTATAATATTTAAAGGCTAGTCCGAAAACCCTGATATCGCAGGAAAAAAGTCATGGAAGCGCTTGCATAAGAGCACCGTACCAACATTATCCCAAGATAATTAAGAACAAAACAAACCTTATACACCTTTTCAAAAGTGCTTTATCAGAGGTGAATTTTAGTGTCCACCAGGCTAAATCAGATGCATATAAAGTCATCATCCGTTTTGCGCATGCTGCATCCCAATTCTATGCTTTGCAACTATCGTAGCAGAGAACATTGACATTTTTGCCTTGCTCACAGCATTAGGGAGAAAAAAGTCCAAAGTATTTTTTTAAAACCTTTAAAATGGTGTAAGTTAAATTAATTAAAGGGTCGTTTAAGTTTTATATAATGTCGACGATATTGCAGAGAATTTGTTGTTTTTACATGCTTTTTCAGGATGCGACGTAACATTAGCAGCTTACAACATCGGCAAACTTAAATTCATCAAAATTTAGAGTTATTTGTAGTGTAGTTATAGAGTTATAGTGTAATAAAATTATTTATCAGTGAGAAAGTCAAGCTTTCTTTGAAGACAGCTTTTTAGTTCTATAGTAAAAACAAAACTGTTTTTCTGGACAGCATACGATACAAAAATTTGCCAAGACAGTGTCCAAAAATACATATAACTTATCATTGCTTCAATTAGGTTTATTTTTGTCTCGGCAAATACTGTGATCCTAAAGATTGGACTAAAAAAAGCCTGGAAAAATTTGGAAACCAATCCAAACTGCAGCTTCCCCAAACTTTTAAAATTAATTTACTGCAGATGCAATGGAAACTGTGGAATTAGGTTTAGTTGCCAAAAAGCAGAACTCAAATGCTCTGTATATGCCCTAATTGTTTTCGATGAAACCTATAGTAATATCATAAAAGTATCAAAGTTATTCCAAAAAAATTAATTCGAAGATGAATCTCACAATCACGCCAATTCTAACTCACATTATTCAGCAAACATGTAGCTCCGATACTGAATTAGATTCTGAACCACAGCCTAAACCATAAAAAAAATGAAAAATAAATCAAAAGCTAAAAACAACTTTTTAAATAAATAATTAAGCTCAATATTATCTCGCCCTCAAATTTTTCGTGGATTACCTCAAATGTGGTGAGGAAAAGGGTCGATAGGAAATTAATATTATCATAGGAGTGTTGAGAAAATAATAAATTATGTAAATAAAAAAATTTGTAATAAAAATCCAGGATTAGTGGTTCGGTTTGTCATATTATTTTAAGTATTCAAGAAACTTATCAACTTCAGAGCGGGGTAAAACCCAGATAAATTAATAAATTTAAACAAATTTGTTGCGAAAACTATTTGCTGATAAATCCTCTATAATATTGCTTTAAAGTCATATAAAAAAGTTATAAACAATTTAATTTGCCTTAAATATTATCTATACAATGTTTTGTAGAGTTGCTAACCTACAATATACGGCGCAAAATCCTTTACAACCCTTTTTTCTAGATAGCAGTTGGGGGGACAAGGAACGCGACCCCAGAAACTAAAACTTAAACTTATATTTACCCCCTTCAACACATTAATAAAATAAAACTCTGAAAAATGCACTCTAAGATCTAAAAAATGTAACATTGCAATGGAACTAGAGGAACTTCTAGAGAAAATCTGAACACTGAAAGGCCAAGAAGTTCTAAAGAAATCTCCTAAGCTGAAAGACCTGAAAGACAAGGAACCCCAAGTGACAAAGACAAAGAGATAAGGGCTGCAAAACAATCTGATATTTCTAAACCAAAATCAGTAAGCTAGTGAAATTAAGTCAATATTATTACAAGTTAAAAGGGCTGTAATCAAGACCAATTTCATTAATTATTTACTAATTAGTAATTTTTATATCATACTTTTTACATTGTCTCAAAGAGTTCTCCAATTTCTCATAGAAAATCTTTCGTTCGTTTCCTTTATATTTAGTGGATGCCTGACTATATTTGATGACGTAATTAAAGAACCTGCCCTTTAGTCGAAATTTAGCTATCCTTTCCTTTATGTGGTCAAAAGCTATGATTGTAGAATTAAAAGTGAAACTGGAACAAAACCATGAAGTGGAGATATCCAGGAGTGGCTAGTATACCTGTTGAATACTAAGAATGTGGTGTTCGTGTGTATCAAGGTATAAAAAATGCTTATTAAAAGCTTAAAACTTTTATTTTAAAGAAAATATTTTCAGAATTGAATCATTCCATCATCAGTTTTCTAAAAGAGAGGGTAAAAATACCAATATTAAAAACACGTAAGTTGAAATTTAAATGTATAGAAAGAACACGTTGGTTTTTTACTACTTACATAAAAAGTTGTTAAAAAAACACTTTTTGGTTACAGAAAAACACTGGAATTTATAAAGGTAAATGCAATAGACCGTTAACTGCGGTAATTAATATAAACTAAAAATGGGGGCATCTAACATAACCCCCCGGAGCTGGTGAGATTTTGTCGACTTACATAACCTCTGATCTGTGCTGGAGTCTAGGGTTGACTGATAGAAAGACTGATGAAAAATCAGTCAGTACCCGTCAACGTCAAGTTGAATGATGTAGTAGGAGCAAAAGTCATTGTGCTTACGTTTATGAATAGGCCGTTTTTAGTGAAGATTTGTGTTTAATGTGTAGTAGGATCAATAGCAATTTTTGTTATGTTAAAAAGGGGAAGAATGTCAAACAATGAGTGACTGTGATGTAAATTAAATTTGGTGTACCAGGGTAAGACAAAATTCAAGTTAGGTAATTGAAAATTAACTCCGATAGATTTTCGGAGTTAAAGCATGGAGAAGAGTTGCCAGAGACAGAGGCGAATGGAAGATTGTTCTGAAGAAGGCTTTGGCTCATAACGAGCTGTAATGCCACTGATGATGAATTGAAAATTAAATCATTATTAAAAGTGAAAAAAGGATGTTATTACCTAATTATTTCATTGTATGAAGTAAGTAGAGATAAAATTTGATTTGAAAATTATGGAAGATGAATCGAGAAAAAAGAAATAGGAGATAGGTATGAACGTGAAGATGTCAGCTGGGGATACTAAAATTGTATTGTAATATACTGAGTATTTACCAGAAAACCTGTGTGATTAGTTAGGATGGAAATTATTTGAGAGGATGGGAAATTGGATATTGGAATAAGGATGTTAATGTATTAATGGTGACAAGAACAGTGTTAAGTATGACAGAATTTATAGGGCGATAATTAAGCTTAATTAATTACGTCATCAAATATATCATCTTTCTATCAGTCAACCTTAGACTCCAGCACAGATCAAAGGTTATGTAAGTCGACAAAATCTCACCAGCTCCGGGGGGTCATGTTAGATGCCCCCATTTTTAGTTTTTAATAATTACCAAAGTTAACGGTCTATTGCATTTACCTTTGTAAATTCCATTAGGATTGTTTTTGTTACTGATGTCCTTCTAGTGTTTTTCTGTGGCCAAACAGTGTTTCTTTAACAACTTTTTATGTAAGTAGTAAAAAACCAACGTGTTTTTTCTATACATTTAAATTTCAACTCACGTGTTTTTAATATTGGTATTTTTACTCTCTCTTTTAGTAAACTGATGATGGAAATATTTAATTCCGAAAAGATCTTCTTTAAAATAAAAGTTTTAAGCTTTTAATAAGCATTTTTTATACCTTGATACACACGAACACCACATGCTTTCTATGATTGTAGATTTTAATTAGGTTTATGACCGCTGTAACAGAGGGTCTATTTACATTTCTTCAGTCTGCCTCTACCTATCTATGTGACTTTCTGAATAGCTAAGATGTCCGCTGCATTATTTTCGATAAGCTTCTTAGTTTTCCTGCACCGTAGAGAGTTCCATGTGAATAAACCAATGCAATTAACCTTATTTCGTTTTGCCTGGTCGTTTATAAAAGATCCTTCGGTTGATTGTTCTAAAGCTTTCGCAAGAATAAAGTTTTACAGGAGCAAGGTGTGAACCAACTGCCCAACTCCTAACCTGAAGGGTTAGGTACTCTTCTGTCAGCGTAATCATACCCTAGTCTATGTTGTTTGGCTGGAGGTATTTTATATTCTTTGTACTTGCCTGTCTTAGGACTCTATCCATCACCTGGGGACGCGTCTGATGGTAGAAAAACAACTACACACGAATTCTTAAGTACTAATCTCTATGCAGCACTAGTTAAAAATTGGTATCCAACGTTCGAAGGACGATTGCGTGATTTAACTAATTAGTACATTGTTGTGTTTTAGGTATTTTATCAGCGATTTATTTCTATTTTGACTTGAATCTTTGACTGTTTACTTTGAGAAGGTTCGTTATGTTTACTGTTTGATTACTCTTTATACAACCGGATATAGTTATATTAAATAAAGCACTGCTACTCTAATCAAAACAAACAACTTAAAAGTTTCCTTTGCCTTCCATCTTTTTATTTACCTTAGAGTTGCCGGTAATTATGTTTCAAACAATTTTCGAACCTTTACCTTTTCAATGAAAAGGTCCATCTGACTTTGATTAATGAAGTGGATAGATGTTTCTCTTTTCACAAAATTAATGTATGCCTAATTAAATTCCAAAAAGTTTGCTTAAAACTTTTCCCTGGAGTTCAAAGTGTTTTTTTCTATAATTATTACTAACTTTATATTGTGAGGCGCCGACAAACTTTTATTTACATTGTTTGGGAACATAATGTACGAGACGCTTTATATTACAAAATTATGCTGATATTCGTTACGGATCTATTTGTTACCGGATGGTCGGAGAAAATTGGCAAAACTTTCTGCAATTAGTTTAATTATATCAGTGTAATATGAAGATCGTACGACCTGTTTTTGCAGTAAAATAAATCATTGGAACACTTACTTAAGTTAAATACTAAAAAGAGGTATTTTATTTATTTTAAAAGCTGTTTTAGAGATCCAATAATATATTTACCTCTTACATTCCAAGTTTCTTTTTTTAACTTCCTCTGAAAATTTTTTCCTTGCTTGTTTATTAATTTTTATTTTGCTCCAATTTGTGAAGACATTTGATTTTTTCTAATTGACTCGTAGTTTTTAACGGTAGTTTGTTGTTTTTAAATTTTCCGATCGTTCCATTTGTATTTTTGTGAACATTATCTTGAGCTGCTTCCTTTTTTGTCTCTTCGTCTGCCTTTTTAAACTCTTTTGGTTTTTAATATGTGTTTGGTTAAATTATTGTTTATAAGAATTTTTTCATTCCGTATATTTTTTAATTTATATTAATTTTTAATAATCAGTTTTTCGTCAGCCATGTTTTAAAAATCTATTAGGCACGTATTTCCCTCTAGCTTCACTATATTCTTTAATCTTACTTGTATTTGTATATATTTATTGGAAATGTAAGTGAACTACAACAAATTGAACACAAACACCAATGATATTGACGAGTACTGGAATCGACTAAAAGATTGTCTACTGGAATCCTGTAAAGAAATACCAAAGACTTCCGCAAGGAGAAAAGAGGAATGGATGAATGACGAGATACTCAATATGATGAAACAACGGAGACAATTTAAAAACAAGGATAACAATAAATACAGAGAGATAAACCACGAGATCAGGAAGACGATAAAGCAGGCAAAAGAAAAATACTTTGAAGAGCAATGCAAAGAGATCGAAGACCTTCAAAATAAATATGATCTGTTTAACCTACACAAGAAAGTCAAAGAACTGGCAGGACAAAGAAAACAAAATCCCACTTGTGCAATTCTGGATAGACACGGGACTGCTATAATACATAGGGACGAGAAAGTACAAAGATGGGCAGAATATATCGACGAATTGTTCGATGATGAAAGAGGAGATCTGGAGCACATAGAACTTACGTCAGAAGAAATAGGTCCATATATTACAAAAGAAGAAATATTACACGCATTAAAAACAATGAAGAGTGGGAAAAGCCCTGGACCTGATAATGCTTCCTATAGAAATCCCAAAAATTCTAGATGAGAAGCACATTGATGTTTTAGTGACACTATTGAACCAAATTTATAGTTCAGGCGTGTTACCCAAAGAGTGGTTAAGATCTATTTTTATTTGTCTCCCTAAAAAGAAAACGCAAGAGAATGCAGCGATTAACGCACAATTAGCTTAATGTCTCATATGCTAAAGTTACTACTTAAAGTCATCCATAACCGAATATATCACAAACTCGACATAGACGTTAATGATACACAATGTGGTTTTCGCAAAGGCCTAGGAACACGTGAAGCTCTTTTTTCACTTAATATACTAATACAAAGATGCCTGGACGTCAATCAAGATATATAGGCATGTTTTATTGACTATAATAAAGCATTCGATAAAGTACGACATAAACAAGTAATGAAGTCCTGAAATCAAAGAAGATTGACTACAACGACCTCAGGATCATATCAAATTTATACTATAAACAGCGAACAAAAGTACGTGTTAACGAATAGCTGTCAGAAGAAATTGAAATTAGATGTATAGTGAGACAGGGATGCGTATTGTTGCCAATTCTTTTTAATGCCTACTCCAAAGAGGTCCTGAAAACAGCTCTTGAGGGTAAAACAGCTGAAATAAAGGTAAATGGAGTTCCCATTAACAACATTAGATATGTGGACGACACTGTGATCTTAGCCGAAAACATTGAAGATCTTTAGATACTGGTGACCAGAATAGCAGAGTATGAAAAAGAGTATAGTCTTACAATGATTGTCAAGAAGACGAAATTTATGAGAATATCGAAAACTCAAAGAAATAACGAGAATCTTCTAATAAACGGAACCAACGTCGAATAAGTGGATAAATATGCAAACCTGTGAACAATGATTAATCCACAAATGATTACAATCAGGAGATCAAAATAAGAATAGAAAAGGCTAGAGCAAATTTCAACAAAATGAGAAGAGTGCTATGTACCAGGGGTTTAAAACTGAAACTAAGAGTTAGGTTGGCGAGGTGCTATGTTTTTTCGACTTTATTTTATGAAATGGAATCTTGGACCTTGAATGCGACATCAATAAAAAAACTGGAATTATTCGAGTTGTGGGTGTACAGAAGAATTCTAAAAATACTGAAAATATCATAAACAGAACACGTCACAAACAAAGAGGTTCTGGGAAGGATGAACAAAGAAATGGAAATTTTAAATACAATAAAAACAAGAAAATTAGAATATCTCGGACATATTACACGTGGAGAGAAATACACCTTGCTCCAACTGATTATGCAGGGATTGATCCAAGGAAAGAGAAGCATAGGGAGGCGTAGAATGTCATGGCTGCGCAACCTGAGAGAGTGGTACGGATGTACATCAAATGAACTTTTCAGGGCAGCCGTCTCAAAAGTCCGAATAGCTATGATGATTGCCGACCTCCGCCGCGAAATTGGCACTTGAAGAAGAAGAAGAAAATTGGAAAAATTCGCCTTGCTTTACATAATGTCTAGTGTCGCTTCTTTCGATTGTTAGGCCCTGAACTATGTTGATCTACTTTTTATGAGATTTTCCCATAATTTTTAGTCTATTCTCTACTTATTCTATTTTATCTTGGATTCTCTCGTTTACTTTCTGAAACGTCTAAAAATCATTTTCAGTGAAATTTTTTGTAAGCTTTGAAATCGCTGATAGTCTAGAAATTTCAGTATCATTTCTTTCATTTCTTTTCTTATTTATTTTATAGTTTCATTTTTTTAATTTCCTTTTACTTTTAAACACTTTTAATAGCAGATCCAATACGTCGTCCTGTGTTCTTTCTGGTTTTATTGGGATCGTCTTATTTTTTGCTTTGTCCAAAAAATTAATTCTCTTTTCTTTCTTCTCATCTTCTTTCCGGCTTCTTATGTGTGCTATGACCGTTATTATCCAATTATACACAGCACGCTACCAGCGAACAAATTTATTTAGTTAACCAACAAATACGCCAATCAATGGAAAAGAGAAAATATTGATCCGGAATATTCTTAGACATATTCCAGGCATTTGACAAAGTCTGACATAATGGTCTTTTAAACAAAATTAAAAACTCACTGCCCAACAATTACTTCCAAATCCCAAGGTTCTACTTGCAAGACCACCATTACCTTGTACAATATCATGATTAGTATACCAGACTTTATACAATTATGGCTGAAGCCCCTCTAGATAGTATACTCGTTCCTACATTATCACAAAAGCAACTTATGCAGATGACTCAGCAGGAATCTCTTCTCATAAATACCCAACTGTAGAATTTCTTAGAATCGACGCTAACACTAACACTAAATTCAATAAAAAATTGGTTACAAGCGTAGCGTTTACGAGCCAACGACACAAAATCTGCCCAAGGTTATATTTACAAATCGTAAGGGACCTTGTCCTCCGGTATTGTTAAACGGTCAACCTCTGCCCCAGAAAGAAGATATAAAATACTTGGAAATATATTTGGACCGCAGGCTAACATGGAGAAAACACATCTTTATCTATCAAAAATAGCCGGTATTACATTGAGCAAAATGTACTGGTTAATAGGCCGGAAGTCAAAAATGTCAATTGATTACAAAATTTTGACATATAAAGTTATTCTAAAACCCATTCGGACTTATGGAATTCGACTAAGGGGAACAGCGCTAGATTCGGTATCGATATTCTTGAAAGATTTCAATCGGAAGCCCTTCGAATAATAAATAATGTTCCATGGTACGTTACAAACAAGACGATTAAAAGAAACCATAAAATGACTGTCACTGTCATCTGCCAACTGTCAACGAAAAAGTCACCAAAGTCTGCTAATGATTGGAACCACCCCAGGCCACCACAATAACATAACTCAAAACTTAATGACATAACCAATCGGACTAAGGCTTAACTCAAAGACCTTGATCGACTTCACTGTCAGTTGACTATAAACTAGTCAGAGAAGCCCAAAAGAATTTAGAAGCAGAAGCCACCCAAACCCTAAGACACAATATGTGACACTGTTCTAGTGCCAAGAATACACAGGAAATTGTCGATGGGCAATTTCGTATAAGATACTTTTTAAATATCGTTAAATATTAAAAAAAAACGGGTGTGACAGTCCAGTGGGACTGCCGGTAGAAGTTATACTTCTATACACGCGTTCGCCGTTAAAAATTTATATAGGAGTCAATCTGCACAATCATTACATATGTAATGCTATAGGTAAGAGAGAGCAGAAAGAGAAAAAGAATTAGTTATATAGGTATCTGGTGCATCGTTTGCTGTATATAAACATTTGACCTGTAATAGGAGTATAGTAAATGAAGGATTGTATCAATATTTTAATGAAAATATATATTTTTATTTTTATATATGTATAAAAGGAGTTGAATGCAAAAAAATTTATTTTTTTTTATTTTATTTATTTTAGTTTTATATTATTTATTAATATAAAAATTACAATACAATAAATACACTGCAACATTATTCAATATAATACAATATCAATTAAAATGTAATATTCATAAGTACTTAAAACTGCCAATAACTTACTTTGCGAAGATAAAAATAAAAAACCAACAACTCGGATTATGTTATAAATTTTCATTTTATTTTAAAATTTATGTTTTTTCGTATATGACATATATTTAATAAGATTAACGTGAGGTTTTTAAATATTTCAAAAATAAAAAATGAAATTCATAATTGGGATTTGAACTCACAACCACCAGCGTATTTACCTACGTAAAGGATTTGCCAATTAGACATGACACTAACGGATTTTAAAATTGACAGTTCTCGGTAAAACAATGATTATTTTGAAATACAAAAGCCTAAAATAATTATAAACGTTTAATTTTAAATAATACAAAATATATCACATAAATAATAATATTATTACATATTATATTATACATAATATTATATATATATATATATATATATATATATATATATATATATATATATATATATATATATATACAATATTATATATATATATATATATATATATATATAATATATATATATATATATATATATATATATATATATATATATATATATATATATAATATTAAATACAAAAGGAACATTTTTATTCTCGAGAGAGGAAGAGAGAGAAAATATATCTTCTGTCTCTCTCTTACTCATTATCTTACATATGTACTGGTTTTACAGATTCGCTCTCATGCAAATTTCCAACGCCGACCGTGCGTATAGAAGTATAACTTCAAAAAATCAAATAATCTTTCAACAAAAGAATTTTATTGAAACAAACATTAATAGTACAAAAATTATTAAAAATTTTGTCCTTTTAAGATTAAATACATTCTTTTTCTTTTCTGTAACAAACAAAATAACACTTTTGAAACATTTTTTTCAGATTTTAAATTTGGGATGAATAAATTAAACTTTTTTAAACGGACATTTTAAAATCATTATAAATGTTTGAATATCTAGTTGGAGAAGGGTTTTAAGTGTTTCTTCTGTTTATTGTATCATTAAAAAACTCACAGGTAGTAAATCGTTTCTTTGTTTCTTTGAGTGTATGTTAAACCATAATAATAAATAGACATTTTATAATTTACTATTTTCAAGTAGATTTATAAATCAATTAAGTCCCTCATTGTAATATATCCCAGAAATAAACTTGTCTTCAAAAAATAGTACCTACCAATACTTATGATTATTGTCTATTCTTAGCTGTACACTATTCTCTCTTTATTATTTATGTATCTCTGATAATCTATGTATCTCTAATTTTTACACTTATTAAAATTGTGTACTATTTTCAGTAAAAATAGTAAATTGTATTGAGATGCCACAAAAAAGAGACTAAGAATAACATTAGTTTTTGATGGTAAGCGAGAATTCAAAAAAATCTGTTAATAATTCAAAACAACGCTTAAGTGTGGCTTAAGCTTATCTAAAAAACGTGTAGGCTTTCTTACTATATGATGGACATATTAACGAACTATCTTGTCGAATACCTGTTTTTGCTCTGTTTTAATAGAATCTTATTTCCCAGAACTAGTAGTCTGTGGAATAGGTTTTCTTATATTCAAGCATGTCTCTAAAAAATATTCTATAATTATTATGTTGCTGTAAAAAAATCAAATAGAAAGCTTTTAAAGTTATGCTTGAAAAATAAACAACCTCTCTCGTGAATATAGTTCTAAAGAAAAATATTGTAATCACAGCTTTTTTGGTTTATTTATCTTTAAATAAAAAGACTTGTTAGTCAGTGTTTCAATCAGTATGTTTGCTCCAATTTATTCGCTGTTTTCATATTTACACCAGCTCGTATTTTTCCTTCTGACAACAAATACGCCTTCTTTTCAAGCCGTTTTAAAAGTTTCCACCTTTGTCAGAAAATTGCCCTTTGTACCGCAACGATAAAATTTTTATTGAAACTTTCGATGCGCCGGTCTTTGATGAACCTCACCTTATCTGTAACTTTTTTCTGGCTTTGTGAAATTGTTTTCTTTTTTTTTACTTTTTATCATCTCTCGAGGCTGAAACCTGAAAAGACAGACGAAGCTGCGAATTGATTTGAACATATATTAAAAAAATGCGAGCTGGTATTTTACCAATTTAAAAACATTTTTAAAAGAAGCAGATAAAAGATTAAATTACGTTTTCTTTGGCATATTCATATAAATGATGGCAGGTGCTGCACGTGTACTTTTTTAAAATGTGTTATAAACAATATTATTTATTTGTCTGAGAAGTTGAAATAAAAACATAAAATGAAAGTAGATTTGTGTTTTTATCACGCTATTTGCAATAGTTTTTTTGCTGTCTTATATTTTTATAAATAGGCTTGGTTACTTAGAATTTTATTTGGTAGATATTTTTTTAAAAACCAAACGCTACTCGTGTTTTGGTTGGAGAGCAAGGTCGTGGATAAGGATTCCATTTTTTTTTTGGGAGGGGAAACAAGAAGATTCCTAAACTATTTAAAATTAAAACACCGTTTAAAAAAATCTTTCTGCTTTTTAGTTTGTTTTTTAGATATATAGGGTCAAAATTTGTATTAGAAGACATTGCTCTGTAGATTTTAGCTAATGCATTAACAATTTCAAACGAAAAGGTGATTACTTGATTGCCTATTTGGAGACTAGATATTTGAAGTGACTCCTTTATACCGAAAATTTTGTGGAATGCAAATTATTGATTCTCTTGTCGATTAATTCATCAATCTGTCTGCTTTGCAGGTTTTAGAAAGCACAGTGGTAAAATTTTTAATTTAGCTTCGAGTTTAGTTTAGTTAGAGAGTCTGTGAGTATAATCGTTTTCATCGTTCTTGGCGTGTGCGTGTAAAAACACTTGCAATAAGTTGTTTCATCTGTCTTTCCTTATCTAAGCTCGATTCGTTTACCTCCTCCAGTGGCGGAGCAAAATGTAGCATGTCAAACGAAATAATAGTTATAAAAGAAAATTATAAATTATTTTTCATTAAATTTCTAATAACGGAATATACGTATAAATTGCGAAGAAGTATTTTTCTAGCTTGCAGTACAATAGGACAGGATATAACGAAAAGTACATTTTAAAAGGATTTTGAAATATACCCAAAAAAGTGTTAATTATTTAACCCACTTTAATTAAAAAATGATACAGATTTTTTAAGTTTTAAGCACTGTAGCGAATTCTGAACTGTTACAACGTACTGACCTTGATTAATTATCTAATCAGTCAGCGTCTTCACTGGAACTGTCTTCATCATATGTGACCTTTTTTGCCCAGTCGTCCTGAATTAATTTTTCAGTATGGTTAACACAACTCGCCCACACTGCAGGTGTTGCCTCAGCTAATGCATCGCCCCAAACTTTTTTTGACTGTTTCATCTCCACGTCCATGTTCTCCAATATGACGATCATAGTATTGTTTAGAAATGCCCCAGACCAACTCAATCGGGTTATATTGACAGTGATATGGAGGCAATCTCAAAACCTGATGCCCATGTTCTTGGAGTAGCTCGTCTATAACGTACCTGGTATTTTGTGGTTTATTCTAACGACAAAGACTCAATAGCTCTGTCTTGCCGGAATCGTCGTCAAAAATTATTTCGCTCGTAACCATTCTTGTAAGTCCGATTTTTTCCAACTGGCATTCGGTAACTTTTCTATTAAAGAGCTATGGTATGAGGCATTATCCATAATAATTAGAGATGGTTCCTGCAACATTGGTATCAGCTTTTCGGAGACCCACTTTTTAAAAGACTCTTTAACCATAGAATCATGATAGTCTGCACTCTTCGATTTCATAGAAAACAGTAATCCAGCATCTTTAACAAATCCTTGCCTACTTCCGGCATATAAAACACCAAAGCATTTACCTGTATTTTCGTGTCCTTTTCTGATGCTTTTCACACAGTCATCTTGCCAAGTACGTTTATATGCCCCTTTTAGGAATATCCATGTTTCATCTAAAAAGACGAACTGAAGTGGGCTTGGACTTAAAAAAATTTTCATATAATGCTTCAAAAAATACAGTCGTTTGGAGACAATACATGGTTTCTCACATAGCACTCGTCTACTATTTTCTAGTTTGTATGAAAACCCACAATTTTTCATAAGACGCCACAAACTTGTATCAGAACCGTCATAGAGATGCTTGTTTCTTAATTGTGTATTTAGAACTTTAACTGTAACGTGCTCTCCTTTTGATTTCATGCCATACAGTACATTTCTAATCTCTCCTTTTATAGTATCGCTGACATCATTAGTCTTTTTTTTTGTACATTACGTGACTCTCCTGGTGTAGTAAGAGCTACCCCTGTCTTGTATTCACTCTTTATTCTTGTCACTGTGCGAAGACTGATTTTCAAAGCGTCCGCTACTCGTTCATGTACCGATGATAACAAAAGCAAACGTCCGTTGTTTTCTTTTTCTTTTTTAAAATACTCCAATAAATGAACTACACATTGTCGCATTTCTCCTGTTATCGTTTTTTCCCGGCATTTTTTTTATTAAATAGAATAATTAGTTATTCACAACAAACAATAATAAGTAAAACTGTTCGGAACAAATTCCAACAATGACTGACTAAAATCAACTAAAACAACATAAAATATCAATGGTAATTGCCACAATTATAAATCTATTAGCCAGCTCATTCAAGAACAATGCCACAAGTCATTATTGCAATGGGTATCGGAAGAGAGAGAGTTAATTTATAATAAACTGGAATTTTTAAGGTGTCGAGAGTATTATTTTATGTAATGGAATTGCACACAGTAAGAGCTTAAACTATTAATAAATTAAAAACTGTTTACTTATAAAAACTATTTCATCAGCTACTTCAAACCTGCACAGATCAGGGTAACATGTTAAAAAAAACACGTTACGGCCAGCTATCTGTATTCGTAAAGAGGCCGAACTTATCACCGACACCGTATCGGCCAAACGCATCGGTGTTATTGCTACAATACTGGGAGCCGTGAGTGGTCTCTTCATTCCCTCCTCATCGCACTTTACCATGAACGAACGTGACTCGCACAATTAAATTACGCATCTGTGTATCAGAGAGAGACGAATATTAAAAATTCCGTAGTAGCTTATTTCAGGCACACGCCAAGAACGATGAAAACGAGTATATATCATAATTGGTATTATTGGATGCGTTGACAGCAAGGGTGGCCTGGTATAGAGCGTATAGTTTAGCAAAATAAATGAAGCTCTCTGAAGGGAGTTTGTACTTATTTGTTGATTTTAGGGTTATGACTGCAGCACTGTACCCTCTTTAATGACAGATTAGAGGTTACACAAAGAACGGTACTAGGCTCGGGCTTCAGTCTGGTAGAGGTCTCTTGGTCGGGGCTCTTATTACAGCTCAAATATAAAGAATCAGTTAGAAGTACTGAAGATGCAGGGACGAGAAGTTAGAAGATAAAGAGAAGAGAAGTTAGAAGATAAAGGGAAGAGATGTTAGAAGATAAGAGAAGGGAAATAATAGGGCACCACCCTATTTTTAGTGAATAGTGAAACCTTAAAACATATAGAATAAGATACTAAAAAAGGTAAGGTACAGTTAAGACAATCACGCGAGATTAAAGTAAACTGTGAGAGAAAAGGTATTATGATGGTGCGGTACACACTTAATATTTTGACACATATACACTGTTTATATGATAAAATAAATAGTAATATAAATCAATAACAATTCCTGAAAGAGATACACCATGCACAAAAATATAAATTTATATCATAACAAAAAAATAAAAGGCAAATAGTTCGTCAACAAAGTTATATTGAGGTATAGTAGTTAAAGTAAATGCACTATAACAATTTTTACTGAACAGTTAGCACGAGGTGAGTTATTGCACAATTCATTATTGAATAAAACAAAAAATATCTTTCTTGAAAAATATTTACAAATAATTTAGTATTCTCAAGAATAGAAAAAAAAAGCAAGGAATATTATAATTGTATCTACGTCGATATTCGTCAAATAAGTAATTTTTATGCCTTTAGAATACGTAAACATTTACTAAATTTTGATCGTGATCACCTCAAATCTATGCATAAAATTTATCATGAATATAACCTAAACATAAAACATGGTTCGTAATTTATACGTATATATTATACTGTTGTTTTATACTGATAATTCGTTCGGTTGGAGTTAAAGTGAACATCCATAAATAGACAAAGTCACTGAACTAAAGAAGTCGTAAATCAATTTCTATACGATTTAGGTAAAAATTGTCGGTACTCACAATTGGATAATCTGCATTGTACTTAGCCGGCAGTTAGTAGGCACAGGTAATGACATCTTTCATAAAACGGCCATAATAATAAAGGCACTTGCCGTGTGGTCCTTGCAACAGGTACATTAGGGACTTCTCAAGAGGCGTGGACTATTCAGGTACAGTAACGAATTACGGTATTTCAATCCGCAATCTCTCAAACTGATGTAGGCAAAAAGAAAGAGAGAGAAGCAGCAGGTAATACAGGTAGCAGTATGGGTAGCAGTAAATAGTAGAGATGAATAGTAGAGACGAACGGTAGAGACAAACAGTAGAGACCAATGAACGTAGAGACGAATGAACGTAGAGACGAATGAACGTAGAGACGAATGAACGGCAAACAGAAGTGACTTCGTTTCTTCGAATTGGAAGACGTCTGTTTGACAAAAGAGAAAATAGTTAATATAGGAATCACTGTATGAAGATATATAGATAAGGGTGAATTGAAAATACACTTACCGCCGTTTGATGGAGACAAACCGCTTGCCACAGAAACCAACTCGAAAATTAATTCGAATTCTGATCTTAGGCAAGCTAAGAATAAAAAACTAGTGGGAGTATTGGCCGAAGAGTGCCACGCGAAAATGATACTTAAATGGCAAGGCCAGTGTGGTCGTTTTTGTAATCTAAGCACTCTCTCCTGACAGTAATTATAATCGAAAACCAACATGTCCGTTTTTTTTAGAAGGTAAGCAGGGTATTTGACAATAGAAGCTGATTTCTTTGTTACTAGGAAGGGTTTCTATATAGCAAATGATAGATAAAAAAAAACAAAGAACATTTGGCGAAATATTTCATAGTTAAAAAAAGCGTGACAAGTCACTCGTTGCTTTTGGGTTATTTTTAAGGCTTTTAACAAAATATATAAGACATAGGGGGCGTGAAAGTAATTTCCTAAGGGGAACAATTTAAATAAATTTTAAACATGCTTCAGCACCAGAACCTTTATTTAATTTAGATGCACCTGTAAATATATGTGTATAATCCTTGTAGTTGTGAAGCATATAATTGAAGGCGGCTTTGATTAGCTGTGGGTTTGTTAAATGTTTGTCGAAAGAAATGAGGTGGGTTAGGCACTTAGGGTTCTTGATTTTCCATGGAGGAATTGAGGATGATTTTAAGGGAAATCGTTCTAGGAACGTATAGTCTAACTAATTTAAGTAGCTTCTTATCCTTGGGTGGAAGGGTTTGGCCGTTTTAGGCTCATTTATGAAGAGATTTGGGAACTTTCCTGTGAAACAGTTTTAGAGAGTAGAGTTTTTTAAGTTACATCTGATTTTTGCGGCGTATGATACACTTAAATAAAGTCTTTCTAGTAACGGTTCATAAACTTCCCAATAAATACTTTCGATTAGTGTTGTGAGAAAAGCTCCGGATATTATACGTAAAGAGAGACTGTGAAGACTGTCAAGTTTTGTTAGCAGTATCTTATTAGCTGTAGAGTACACAATAAATCCATAATCTAATTTTGATCTGATTGTTGTTATTTATAACATCAAAAATGTTTGGCAATCCCCATCCCATTCTTTATTGGCCAGAGTTTTTAGAAGATTTGATCGCTTGTAACAATATAACATCAAATTTTTATATGTAGTTTCCAGCTTAGATTTTCTTTTAAATATCATGCCCAAGAACTTTAATGATGTTGCAGGTTTTAGGTTTTCATCACGTAGTCTTAGGTTGGAGGTGTTTGTGACATTTTTCTTACAAAACAGAATGAAACGAGTTTTTTCAGTAGAAAACAGAAACCTGTTTTTTGTAATTAGAGAAGTGTTGAATAAAATTCTGTGTGTGCAAAATATATTTTGTATATTTTTGCCTTGGCAAAAAACTACAAAATCTCCCGCATAGACTCGTGCCTTTATAGGCGATTCTAGATTTTTGAGAATATCATTGAGTATGAAGAGTGTTGTACGGCTTATACTAGATCCTTGAGGAATGCCATTTTCTGGATACATTACATCTCATGTTGTATTGTTTGTCCTTACTCCTAGCTCAATTTTAAAGGAAGTTTTTAGTAAATAAAATGCAGTGACTTTGGATGTTCCAACTATGTAATTTTTTTATTATATAATTGTGCCTTGTGGGCAGTATCGAAAGCTCTTGATATGTCAAAGAAAACCGCTAGACATTTACTCATTATTGTGTAAATGCTTCAGAAATGTCTCTTTCCAAATCTATGATATTATCTAAGGTTGACCTTTGCTCTCTAAAACCACTTTGTTTTGGAATAATTAAATCTTGTCTCTCCAGGTGCCATCTTTTGCCAGGTGTAGTCTATTAATATTTTTTTCTATGTTAAAGATGTCGGGTAATTGTTTTAATAATAAAGGATTTTTTACCTAAGAAGACCGCTTTGCCATTAAATGCTGGTAACTTTATTACTATAAGAGCGTTTCACGTTAAGAAAATAACATTGCGGAGATAGGGCCATGTATTTCTTATGGACGATAGAAGCGCAGCGATGCCACGATGAACACAAGCACGAGTCAGGGTTGTAAAATTTGTATTTTCGTTTTCACAGACATGAATTAATGTTTTTTAACGTAATTGACCAAAAAAGTCCATTCGAAACAAGAGATGAAAAGTAGGGAAAATGATTTTAATTAAATAAATAGTATTTACAAAAGATACTTTTATTTTATCTTATTTTAATTATAGTAACGACAGTTTATTTGTTTTTCGGTAAGAATATCATATACCATGAATCATAGAAATCAGTAGAAAATATTGCTTAGTTAAATCATGCACTTTGCCGGCTATTAAAGATTTAAAAGCAAATAAACGGACCGCTTGGAATGCATATATCTAATTACTAATTGCGGTGAATTTAAAATAATACGGTGTGCGTATGTCAGCGATTTTATGTCGTTCTCTGAGACTACATAATGATAATAAGGCTTTGTGGTTCTTCAGTTGTTATTCTTTACAATTAAATGTTAATTGAAAATGGAAATTCAAAAAATATATCGACAATCTAGTAAACCGCATGCCTGAGAGTTTTGGCAACACTGATCTCCATAAGCCTAATGTTATTTTCTTAACGTGGAACGCTGTATAGCAGACCAGATAAGCGGCGATATAATATGTTACACTACATTTATGAATAACATTTTACTGCTCTGTTGTTTCAATCAGCACTGCTCAACAAGTTATCGTTTATTGCTTTATAATTTTATTGGTTACTTTTTTTTAAGTTCTTCTGACGTATTGTATAATGTAGGTTTACCCAATAATTAAAGTTATGCATTTACAAGAACATATTATTTGAAAAATAAGGAGTAAATACCATGTGTCATAATAATTGTAATCTCAGGAAAAAAGCCAGTTAACATTTTATACACACTTAAAAAATTTGTTGAGTAATGTATTTCTTAAATCCACACAATCATTGAAAAATGATTCATGCTGTTTAAAATATCTTTCTGTTAACGACACTGTCATTTGTACAAAGTAGATACATACAAAGTAGATCAAATTCAAACGTCATCATATTTCTCTTCTGTTTATCGTTAAAAATTAATTGATGGTCGTGGGTTGTATTTTTGTGTTTTAATAATTTAACAAAATACATAATCAGCAAAAACCTTATTTAAAACATGCGAACGGTTTTGTAATCACAATCAATACAGTGTTTATGCTTGTTTAGCATTGGCTGTTAAAGAATTTGTGTTCGCTTGTTTCGTCTGTTGTACAACCCTCGTCCTTTTTAGGGTGTAGTAGTTGTATATAAGTACCTATTTTTTATAGTAGTAGAGTGAAACAGTACTTTAAAGCAAAATGAGTAATTTGAAACAAATTAAAATACAGTCGAAACGTAGAGTGTTATCTCCAGAAGAACGGCGTTTAGTTCTAAAAGTCGAAAGTTATTTCAATTTGGAAAAAAATAATATGGGTCCATTGACATCTATTATGGCAGTTCAAAAACGCACATGCGATGCTTGCGGTATCTCAGAGAGGACATTCCGAAGAATTAATAACATGAGTGAGGATGAAATAAATAAAGTAAGCAAGAGAAATCGTCAACATCCAAAAACTTGAATGTTGACTAATGTTGTTTCAAAACGGTGGCATTTTTTAAGAAAATTCATGAACAATAAAATGTCTGATAGTCCGAGGCAAGTTGTATTTTTAGAGGAAACTTAGATTTTCGCTAAAGGAAATATGTCAAAATTATCTTGGCAAGATGGCACCACGAAATGTTATTCTTCTAGTCGTTCCGGTAATGGTAAACGCTACATTATACTTCATGCTGGAAGTGATGAGAGTTTTAGTCCTGACGCTAGTTTAATTTTTTCGCCCACAAAGAATACAGGTGATTACCATGGAAATATGGATGCAAATATTTTTGAAAAATGGTTTGAAGAAAATTTGTAAAAAAAATTGGAGCGACCATCCATAATAGTGTTGGATAATGCATCCTACCCCTCAAGAGTAGAAGGGAGATTTCCTTCAAGCAGCTGGACAAAAAAAGAGATAAAGTTGTCGATTTACTTCAAAGGTGTAGAGAGCACAAAATTCAAAAAAATTTTGTTACTGACCAAATGGTTCTTAAATATGGCCATGAAGTTCTTCGACTTCCGCCCTACCATTGCCACTATAATGCAATTGAGTTGGTTTGGGGTATAGCCAAAAATTTTTATGACAAACATGCATCCAAAACCAAAGATGACCTTGGTTTATGGAAAGAATCGCTAGAACAAATAAAGGAAGAACAATGGCAAAATTGTATTAGACATACGGAAGACATAATCGTCCAGTCTTTTCAAACCAAACGAATTATAGATGAGGTCCGGCCTCTAATTATTCGGATAGACAATTCAGATAGTGACGACTCTGCTAGTGAAATATCAGACAGTGAATGGGACAAATCGTTTGCTAAAAAGAAGAAACAAAAAAGTGTTTCGGAAATTTAATTTGGACTTTGTGCCTATTTAAACGATAAAGTACCTTTGGTCTAATTACTTTCAATAGCTTTGGTATTAATTACTGGACTACACAGGTTTAAACCTTTTGTTTTACTGAAAACTCGGAAGTGATTTAATGCCAATTTGTTGCAAGGTTATATTTAATACAGTGTCTGCAGAAAGTAAAGTCTTGGATGTATTTTATTTAAATTTGGACATACCAGCAACTTGGCAAGTATTTTTTGATTTAACTGCATGCAAAACCATTCGTATAATTTTAACTCTACGCAAAATAGAGACTTATAGAGACCTTGATGAACAGTTGATGTCGACAAATAATTTCGATTATTCGAAATATTCCGCCCCACTTCTTTTAACCGCCCTGTATATACATATTGTGTATATAATATTACAATATTATACATATTATAAAATCCAATATTATTACTGAACATAAAATACAGGAAATTAAATATTTTTACTTTTCAAGCGATCGGAATTAAATATTAACGTCCCACTGTTTGAGGCCCACTGATCATATCTTAATTACATATCGACCTTCATAGGGTAAAAGGAGTTTTTATTAGGTTTTTGTATAGGTATTGCTGTAGATTCATGCCATTTTTCAGGAAATTTGTGCTGTAACCAAATAATATTAAATAGATCTAGAATTTGTTTGTAACATGTGAATTATTTCGAAAGTAAAAATTAAGTTAAAGTATCTTAATAAAATATTTACCGAGGTTGTACATTACAATTGCTTTAGTAGATAACTCAAAGATGTTGCTTTTATAAAAATTCAGCAACGCAATAAATGTTTATTTTTGCAAAATTTACCTATAAAAGTTAGCAATGCCTATTTTTACCTTTTGTGTTCATTTTTGAATAAATTGCTATTAAAAAAACAACAAATTATCTACATTCAATATTCTTTACAAAAAAATAATTTAGATTTTTTGTTTCATATGATATAAAGAATCGATTATAATTGGTTTAGATCTTTAGTTACATGGCTGGGGGATTATTTGGTTTCTTTATGCATCTTTTTAGAGTGCGCCGCTCGCTTATATCGGTTTACGATGGGATCGATACTTGCCAGTAGACCAGATCTTTAGACACACGAACTTATTTTAAGAATTTTTATCATTACGATTTTTATCAATGACTTTGTATCATATGTATATACCATAATAAAATATAATATTTTTATTTATTCATATTTTAATATTTTCAGTAATCTATACATTGTACTATATAGTATAATAATAATGAATGCATAAAGGTGACGTTGATTTCTCAAAAGCTTTTAAGGGTTTCCATTTACATTAGTTTCCATATGTTAAAATATTAATTGATAGGGATAAATTTCGGCGTTGGGCTTAATGGTTTGTTGCCGATAGGGTGACCAAAAACTAATGTTACTCTACTGTGCAGATCCGGATGTAACTTGTAAGAAATATAAGACGTTTAATAAATTTGTAATATTGTAATAAATATATACTAGAAATATTGTGTAATAGAAATTTGTTAAGAATTTTACAAATACTTGGAAATCATAGCGATTAGCGTCCTATTAATAGATCACTGAAAATTTTATTTTTGCTCTATCCTTAAATCTCCATATGTAAAGGCAAAATACAATTGTTTGTTAAAAAAAATATTTAAACCCCTTATTTAGTGCTTTCAAGTAGGGGCAACTTTTGCGTTATAAATTAATTAAGCTAGAGAGCTGTCTATATATTAGACACATTTTTAATATATTGATTCCTAGAGCAGAATTGAAGACAAATATTTGAAAGAAAAAATTTTTCTACAACCAATAGAGATAGAGCTAGCTTAATTTGTTTTAAAAGTCACAGCTGCTTTGTTTTTAACAAATAAAAATTAAATTTGGCGCCGCTCAATAGCTGACGATTTATATTTTATGACGATATATTAAAAAAAGTGTTATTTATGGTTAAAAAATATAAGTAAAGTTGACTGTTTTTTCAAGTAGCTAAATTGGCTGGGTGGTGGGGGAATTCTTATTCTGTCAGTACGGAGAGAAAAAATTCGAATCTTCAAATTCTTCAAATAATGAATTAAAATATTTTAAAGTTTATTCCTCGTGAAATTTGTTAAATATAAACTCATTTTTCAATGAGCTAGGTACATCAAAAACCTTTTAATTTTATTAAGTTTTGCTAATTTATCCCTATATTTGTTATTGTGTATTTAAAAAAACATTTAACCTAATTTAAATTAAAATAAGCTTAATGTCTTTAGGGCATGCTGCTATTTTTAATTTTCCTTTGTCATTTTATATTTCTAAATACATCTTGTCATATAATACCTCAAACGTCACGATTGGCCCGATAATAGCAAAAATACGTGTCTAAAGCCCTTTTGGCATGCTGCAATGTTTGATTTTTGTTTCTACATATCATCGTATGACATATTGCATGGTTTTGTATGTTAAGTCGTTTAGGCACTATGGGCTTAAAGCCTTTTTGACAATTCACCCTCTGTCCCCAATCCTAAATTATTTACTTCTTTGACTATCCTCATTTCAACGACTTCTCATATTTCACGATCCAACCAGCCGTTCTTCACTTCTACTGGTGGTCAACTTTTTTATATTTATCTTGACTTCAGCTAGTCGGTAAGTTAAAAATGTGTCTTAGGTATAGGGAACGCTCTGATTTAACTAATTTATAACGCAAAAGTCGTCCATATGTCAAAGCAATAAATAAAGGGTGGAATTTTTTTTAATATTTTTATTCCTACATAAAAATATAATCGGCCAAGCAAATCATTTGTTTAGGATTCAATCTCTAGCTTTAAAATAAAATATTTGGTATTGATTAATATTTAACCTTTAGCTACGGGCGCCCATTAGTCATAACTACGTGCGCGGTGTATTCTGTACACCAACAACTAAAAACGCAAATAAAACCCACAACTAGGTATTTTTACGACATATATTGTACAAAATAAATGTAGGCGTATATTTAAAAAATATCTTAACATTAAAAAATAGCATATAATAAAAATAAAAAAGTAAGAACAAATGAACAAAAATTCAAGCACTTCTTTTTCTCTAAATCTAAACTTCCTGGGATTCTTGTATTATTCGCTTAACATTTAAAACATCAACTCACAAGAGACATGACTATATTTGAGAATAAGTGTGCTATCCTCTTTCGTTTTCTTCCTCGTTTGTGTCTACTAAATTACAATTTGCACAAATTGCAATAGAAAACTCTTTACAAACCATTTTATTACACTTGTTGCAAGATATTGTTGTAACTCTATTTTGGCTCCTTCTACAATAACGGCACCTCCCCCGTTTTTTTGCCGGTGGTTCTTCATCGTGGTCGTCTTGTATGTTGTTTTTCTTCAAAAATATTTATAAATCCAGAGGTAAACTCTGTATTTTAGCACTCTTCGAAAGATGAGGTCTTATCAATGCCTATGATTCTTTCAGAAAAACTCTTTTATATTTTTGAGGATAGTGGATGTTTGCACTATTGTACAGGATCTGGCTATTAATTCCAACAATGTTTAGGAGTTGAAAAACGATACTATTTGCCAGCGTCGTGTTCTTCGGGATACCGAATAGGCACTGCACATTTTATCTACAGTGTCTACGCCCCTTTTATGTGAATTATAGTCTAGAATTATCATTGGTTTTCCTGTTTCAGGATCTACTGTAGAACTACTGTGCATGGTAGATAAGAGAATGACGGCTTTATTTTTTTTGGTACGTATGGTACAAGGGTAACTTCTTTTTGAAAACCAAAAGTGGACGATACAATTGGTGTATTTTTACTTCGATAAATCTCTGGAGGATGTTTCTCTTTATTTCGTTTTAGTGTGCCAACCATTGTAATCTTTTCTTTTTCTTTCAAAAGATCCGTTGCCAAAGATAAGTCGTATACCAATTATCGCATGTTAAGTTACGGTTTTTACCTTTAAAAGGTTGAAGCAGGCAATGGGTAATATCCCTTAGTGTGTTAGATTTTTCGTATGGTCTTTCTGGTTGTTGACCACAATCTACCTCAAAATTAGTGACATAAAAGTCTTTACGTCACACAATAGAAACACTTTTAAGCCATACTTTGCAGCCTCACTTGGAATGTATTGCACAAAGCTGCATCTACCTCTAAAAGGTATCAACATTTCATGGACAGTTATTTGTGCTCTCAAAGAATAGTTATTGCTACATAATAGCAGCAAGGTTGTCAAGTATAGTTGTTGTCAAACCTAAGGGCAGCAAGCAAAAATAAAAACCGATCAGCGCTCATACAGGCTCGAAAGATTTCTGAGCCGGTACTATCCTTTGTCCATAATTTGAGGAAGTGTGTATGATTTTGTTTTTTAATTCCTGCAAGAAATAATAATCTTAATAATGCAATGATTTCCTGTTTAGTGGTATCTTTAACTCGTCTTGGCCGTTCGTAACTTATTCGTATGTTTTCAATCTGCAAATTTGTACATTCAACTATATTTTCTATGATTTTATTCATAAATAGTTTTTTAAAAGCACTTAGTTTCGTAGTAACATCTCTCGCACAAACTTTTGGCTCAGGAAATATCTTGACAATATTTTTTGAAGGAGTTTTGCTAAATTTTCTAACAAGAGATTTCTATGCCATTTAGTTTTTCTGTCCTTCGCTATAAAATAATTATTGTCTTCATCATGATCTAAACTGTTTCCAATATTACTGTGTGTGTCTGGGTCTGTGTTCTAGTCAAGCGTAGGTTGATATTCGGCATTCAGATCAACTTCCGATTCACTATTGTGCTTCCATTATCTCGTCGTCTGAGGTATATGCGTCTCCACTTCTTCATCAGATTCTCTCTCAAATATAGCTAGAGACATAGCACTAGTTCATTTTCTGACAGTTTTTTGGGATTTTTTACTGGTACACGATCCCTGCAAAGAAACTCTTTTGTTTCAGGTACTTCGCGATTTATAAATATTACCAGAAATACATAATATAGGCAGTCAATTTTAATTTTAATTATTTATTTTTTATAAATAATTTAATGAGACATGACCGATTGCTACGTTAGAAAGAACATGAAGAAACAAGACCACAAAAACAAGAAACAGGTCGTTAAATAATGCAATAATAGCAAATACAAGTACTCATAAATATCCAAATAGATAACGGTTTATTAAGTTATGAGTAAAAGCTAATGTAAAATATTTAATCAAATTTATTATTATAACACTGGCTTTATTATAATAAAATAAAAGTTATAAATATAAAATAAATTAAAGAAGCTGCAATAGAATGCTCTTTACATAAAAAAGACTGTTTACAAAAGTTATTTTAAGAATCAAAAATGGCGAAAAATTTACATTTTTGGACATTCAATCATTAATCTTGGATAAACTATTGGGTCCAATTTAACATAACATAGCTCAAATAAAGTTTTTTATATGTACTTTCATAATATTTTACCTTAATATTACCCTAAAATGTTGATTTTATACAATAAAAATAAACGAGAGAGAACTAAAAAAAGAAGTTTTTTTTTGGTGGTAGTAGAATAGTGGCAAAATGATAGGTAGAAACTTTTGTGTTGTATATTTTCGAGAATGATACTGTCAAATTATTCCCAAGCTGAGTGAAATAACTATATCAATAACTCATTTAAGGTAAAAAGTAAAAATTGGTAAGAGATTTTACAGTACAAATGTAACATACATTTGTAATGATGTGTACATTAAAATTTTTTAAATATTTGTTTATTCTTTATCTCTAATATCTTTTAACTAGTTTTATTTTAATTGCAATTTTTTAGCATCTAACAAGGTTTCTAAAGAACTTCACGAAAATAAAAAAAAATTTACGGTTGAAAAGGACGTTTTAAACCGGCAAGTGCTTCCAAATGGCACGATTTAAAATTATGACTTAACTAAGTCCGTTTCTGTAATACCTTCTGATGTAGCCAAAGGACCCTCGAAACGAAAGGTAAATGGTGGAAATGGCGGCGGGAAGGTGAAGGTCTGAAGGTGTTCAAGTTTCCGTACATAACCATTAGCGCTCGTGGAAATCTAATTCCCGCCTTAATTACATTGTCGCCGGATTCAGGTCGACGCATTAATGCGACCTTTCACATCTAATTACAGGCAATGATTATACGGCTAATTACATATCTACATCTCTCTGTATCGATATGTCGTCTACCGAATATTTCTCTGATTGTTAGTTATTATCGTCTGGTTAAGACGGCGTTTAACGAGAGATAAAATTTGGAGAGTTGCATCTCTTTTTAAACAAAAATAAGATCAGAAATTAAATTAAATTTTACTTACATTTCTTAGATATCTTTATACTTTTATCTATTTATCTGCTTGACTCCTAGTAGCAGCATAAAAGAAACAATACTTAAAGCTTTTAGGGCAGCCCATACAGTGGCGATCCTGGCTTGTACAAAAAAATGTAAGCAGGTGTAGGGTAATACTGCACTTAAGTTGCATTGGTGGTGCGTTGGCCAAATCGTATAGGACATTAAGCTGATATTTTCTGGCCATAATAATGATAAATCTTTTCCGTAAATAACAAGGAAGGGTATAGGAACTCCTAGAAAATATTTAACCTGTCGTTTTTTAGTAAACTACGCAGTTAACACTAAGCGGCTTCATGTACCTCTCGGGCAGTCTCTTGTGTTACCGCCTACGAGTGCACACGTCTTGGGTAATAGGTACGATAATTTTCGCTTCAGGCCGTGATCTTTGAGAAGTGCAAAATGTCAAACTCTACCCCGCTATATACGTGATAGGGTTATTAGAGCAACCATAACCTTTTGTTCGGTGACGTGGTGGACAAATACGCAGCAAGTGGGAGCAATAAGGCTGCTAGGTACAGATACCCCTTCTACAGCAGCGTTGAAAGTCCTGCTGAATCTACCACCACTACATATCTTCATACAGGGTGAAGCCAGATTATTGATGCATAGATTATTTCATAGTCAGTGACATATAACCCGGATTCATGTTCACTGAAATAAAGGTACCCATATAAGCTGCTGCTACCTGGTACACGGATGGCTCGAATACATCGGTGGGTGTGGGAGCCGGGTTAGTAGGGACAAATCAAGGGATACATTTCCCGTTAAGTCTATCTAAGCATGTGACAGTTTTATACTCGGAAATACCGGCAATTCATCAGTGCGTGAAAGAAATAGAAAGGCAAGAATGAACGTTCCGTTCAGTTGCCATCATCACAGATAGTCAGGCAGCGCTTAAGGCACCCAATTCCGTAGACGTCAATTCTAAGCTAGTATGGGATTGTGTGTGTGCCCTAAATAAACTAGGAGACCGTAGCAAGGTTACAGTAGCCTGGGTACCGGGGTACGATGGTCACATGGGAAATGAAAAAACAGATGAAATGGCCAAACAAGGCTCATCAATGCCATTCATTGGACCGAAACCCTTCTGCGGCATTGCAAAGACAGTAACAAGAATGGCTACAAGGAAGTGGGTAGCTCACAAATCTCTGGAATGGTGGAGGAATGCACTAAGACAAAGACAGGTGAAACAGTTCATTGCAGAACATTCGCCAAAATTTACGCAGACCTAATAAGCAAAGACAGGAAAACAGTCAAGGCCATAGTAGGACTTCTTAACAGGGCACTGTAAGCTTAATACGTACTTGACGCTGATGGGATTATCAGATGATCACCAGTGCAGATTCTGTTACCTAGAAGAAGAAACAGCAGAGCACAATCTATGTCGGTATGACAATCTGGCAAATGTGCGGTTCTCTGCATTAGAAATAGCTACATGGAAGGTACAGTCTCGAAGCTGCTATTAGACTTTTTAAAAAGGGTCAGGCTAGAAAATCTATCTTATCTAGCACTAGAAGACCACAATAGATCTGAAAAGGTCGCAGTGAAATAGGCTAAAAGACCACCTCTCTAAATATATCTATCTATATAAGTGATTTATTGTGGATTGTTTAATTTTTAAATTTAAAAGAAAATAGCATCAAGCTCTTGTTCAAATTTTACGAAGTTGTTAGTTACTGACCCAAGATTTGAAGAATGGTGAGAAAATTTATCAGGTACCGTTAAGAGTGACTTCAGTAATCAAAGTAATATTTTGACAGAACATGACTCTGGCTCGGAGTTTTCTGGTGTTTTTGACGGTGATTGTGGTTTGGAATTAGAAAACAAAAATTATGTTGGACAAGAACAACTGGATATTTCTGCACTTAATGATTATGATGAGGCCGATACGGAGTCAGACAGTGAACCCTTGTCTAGGAAGAAAACACGACTGACGTCGGTTCGTGGGAAAAATAAATATGAGTGGAGCACACTGCCACCAAAACAAAATGTTCACATAAGACTGTTTTCCTCGTATATATACCTCATACGTCATTGGTTCATAAATGTTTAAAGAAATATTTATTAAATTAATGTATTTATTTAATTAAGAAATACCTTATGAGGTATTTCTATATAAAGAAATAAACGCTTTAGAAAATTTATAAAATAATATGTTTTGTCTTGAAATGATTTAGACGGTGTATCATCATCATCATCATCACTGGCTCGACAACCCTTTTTGGGTCTTGGCCTGTTCCAGGATTCTTCTCCATTCTGATCTGTTTCGTGCTTTTTTTCTCCAGTTTTTTATTTTTAAGGTTGTTATATCATTTTCTATTTGTTCTAAGTATCTCAGTTTCGGTCTTCCTCTTGTTCTTTTTCCTATTGGCATCTGTTTGAATATTTTGTTTGGTATTTCGTCTTCTTCCATTCTTTCTACATGTCCTATCCAACGCAGCCGTCCTATTTTAATGAATGTTATAATATCCGGATCCTGGTATATTTTGTATAGTTCAGAGTTGTATCGTCTTCGCCATATTCCGTTTTCTTTTGTGCCCTTATATATGTGTCGCAAGATTTTTCTTTCGAAGGTGGCTAACAACGTTTCCTCTCTTTTAGTGAGTGTCCAGGTTTCTGAGCCATATGTGAGTATCGGTCTTATTACGGTTCTATATATTTGGCATTTTGTCTTTCTTGCGAAGTTATCTGATCTTAGGTGTCTAATTAAGCCATGGTAACATTTATTTGCAATAAATATTCGCCTCTTTACTTCCTCCGTAACGTTATTATCAGACGTGACTAGGGATCCCAAGTATATAAAGTTTTTTACCCCCTCTATGTTGTACTCTCCTATTGTTATATTTTTTGGCTGCCTTATTTCTGCGTTTTTACTTACCTGCATATATTTTGTTTTGGTCTGATTGATTTTAAGACCACTATTTTGTGCAGCTCGTTCTATTTGGTTGTATGCCTCTATCATTTCTCTTCTTGATCTTGCGATTATGTCAACATCATCTGCAAATTCTAGTATTTGCACGCTTTTATTAATGATTGTTCCTCGTGTATTGACTGTTGTGTCCCTCAGTATTTTCTCGAGTACGATGTTGAACAAGATGCATGATAGAGCGTCTCCCTGGCGTAGTCCCTTTTTCACATCTATTGTTTCCGTTAATTCATTTTGTATCCGGATTCTACTTTCTACTTTTAGAGATTCTTTTATCAGTTCTATTAGTTGTGTTGGTATATTAAATTCTTGCTTTGCTTTTATTAAGAATTCTCGGTTCATATTGTCATATGCGCTTTCAAAGTCTATGAAGAGATGATGTGTGTCGATGTTATATTCACTTGTTTTTTCAAGGATCTGTAGCAGAACAAATATCTGGTCTATTCTTGACTTCTGTCTACAGAAGCCACTTTGGTATTTGCCAACTATTTTTTCAGCGTGTGGTCTAAGTCTTTCATAAATGACATTGGACATTATTTTGTATGCTGCATTCAGCAGCGTGATTCCACGGTAGTTTCCACATTCTAACTGATTTCCTTTTTTATGTAATGGTACAATAATACCGCTATTCCACTCTGTTGGTAGCTGTTTATTCGACCATATCTTTGTTATCAATTCATGTATTGTTTTTTGTAGTGCGTCTCCTCCTTCCTTTAGTAACTCCGATGCTATTTGATCTGATCCCGGTGCTTTATTGTTCTTTAATTTTTCTACTGCTGCTCTAATCTCGGCTATTGTTGGTGGAGTCTTTTCTCTGTTGTCTGCTTGGTCTAATGGTATGTCAGGGGTCGTCTCTCTCCGATCTCCTTCAAACTTTTCCGTAAAATGTTCTGTCCATCTACTTAGTATCTCTTGCTGTTCTGTCAATACAGTACAATTACCTTCCTTATCTCTACACATCGTTGTTCTCGGTTTGAAGTCTTTTCTGCTTTTGTTTAGTCACTGATAAAATTTTCTTGTCTCTGTTGATTTAGACGGTGTATCACTCGTACATATATTATAAGGAGATTGCTTCGTTGTTTCTTTTTTGTACCATCAAATTAAATTTCCAATTTAGGCACTTTTTTATTTATTAGAGTATTTCTTTCTATTTTTCAATAACTAGACTTTTTTTGGTATTTTTTGCCTCAAGTATGTGTTCACATGCACTTTATTGTTACTTAAATTACTAACATAACCTAACATGTTTGAGAACCACAGGTGAATAACTTGACAAGTCACATTTTTGGTTATTCTGGGAGAACATATTTAAAGTTTAAAACTCTGTGAATATGTAAAAATATATCTCACAATTAATTAGTAATAAAAAGATAAAAATAAGCTATATTAGTCGTTGGTTTTTTTAGTTTTGTTTGTAATTTATATCGCATATCGTATAATTGTCTTTTATATAATCTAAACGAACTTAACAAGTTTTTCTCCTGTAAAGAAGGACTTATCACTATTACCCACTAAAATCATTAGCTGTCTATTTTTTGAAAACAAAAAATAAAACAGAAATTAAGCAAATATATTTTAAATGCAAAAAGTATCAAATGAAACATTGTCATAAAAAACATTTACAATATAATTCCAGTTTTTCATGTTGCATGCCATTGTTGTCATCTACTAGGATTACCTGGACTTACCAACGTTTTTCCCTGTTTGGAATGGACTTGTCAAGTTCTTTTCCTGTACTCGTATGGGGCTTATTCAAACACTTATAACGCGTGTCCCTAAAGTTTACGAAAAAATAAATATATATGTTCTAATTGTAAATTAGGTTTATTTTATTAACTAAATACAGGAAATTAAGTCTACATATTTAAGATTTATAATGTATTTTTATAGAACAGAAAGAGGGTATGTAGGAAAGATAGGTATGTAATATTCCTTTTACTATAGCGAAATCAATAAGATCGGGAATTTTTGGTCTATCAGTGGGCCAATAAGCAGGCTGTATAGTAGCGGGAGGAATTAAATGATTCTCATTAATAATTTTTAATAATTCTCATCCACGTGAGGTTATGATGCTAAAGCTCCATTTATGATGTTTGGCATTATAATCTCCAGCAGTAATGAAACAGTGTTTGAGCATCTTGAAGTATTCAGTAAAATAATCAGCTTTAATTATTATATTCGGTGGGCAATAAACAACAGATAAATAATCTTCTTCAAGGCATCCTGCAAGGAAAAATATTTGCAAAACAAGGTCCAGGAAAAAGAAGAACATCTTGGTTAAAGAACCTCAGAATTTGGTTTAATACAACATGTGTACAGCTTTTCCGCGTTGCTGCAGATAAGACAAAGATTGCCATGATGATCGCCAGCATTCGTAACGGACAGGCACATCAAGAAGAAGAAGAAAATAATCGGGACTTGTAAATCTTCGACCGACAAAATGTGGCTTGAATGTTAACTCTACTAATTTTATTTATCTCATGATGCTTAATGTTATTTATTATAATTATTGCCGTAACTACGTGGGTTTTACCTAATGGTTGTTAAGTTACATGGGTTGAATATTTGGGAATATACAAATGGCTCGTATTAGTCATGTGTGCTTTGAAAATAACATCTACATTACACAAATTCGACATTACATCTAGATTATGAGAGGAAATAAATGCTTTAACCATTGGAAATGAGTGGTTAAGCCATTAGCATTCCAACAGCACATCTTTAGTTTAGTGTTGAAGGTTAATCTTATATATAAAGGACATTATGAGATCAAACATCTTACCCATTCTTCCATTAACTTATGTACTAACAGTTTTACATTATTTTGTATATGTTAAGGAGTTTTTTTTCATTACTTGAGAAGTCTCATCTGTGGTAGATATATTTCTATTATGTCTTCCTACAACAAGTGAAGCATAGCTGATATTTCGTGAAGGATGTACAGCACGAGTTAGTGGACTTGCGTTTTTTTCTCGAAGTATTGTTTTTATACATAAATAACTGTTATTTTTATACTCTCCTGTAAAATTTATATTTTGTAACTTTTAGTATGGCAAAAACATATTTAACAAATGGATTTCTTTGACCAATTAATTACAAAATTAAATATATTGATATGATAATTTAGTAAAAAAATTACTACATTGATCTTTTGTTTTAATTAATTAGCCAGTATAAACGATGTACCTTTTTAGATTTACTCACCCGACAGTAATTTAGTTAGCTCTAGTTAAGCAACGTAAAACAATCAATTAATTGAAATGTACTGTTTCCCTTAATTAACTCCGGGCGTGTCCCTTAGTACACCGTTGACGTCCTATTGATGTTTCGTCAATCTTAGAACTAATTAACAAGCTAGACCGATAATCAGTCTAATTAGTTAGAGACAAGTCCGAGTTTTTCCATGTTATTTTGTCTATGATTTTTCATAGTAAATTAATTAAAACACTTACTATGAAGTAAAAGTTTCTTTTGTATAATGGTATAAAATTCATAAAAAATTTTGAAACTTTTGAAAACCAAAATGAATTTAAAAATTTTCGATACTATTTGGAACTATATAGTACTTGGAACAAGTCACTAAAACTAGTAAACATAATAATTGACACTGGATCAACAAGTTAGTTGTTACCACTGGTTGGTATAAGTTCATTTTCGAGCTGGAAATTTGTGCTTTCTCTTAAAAACGTAATCTTTTAACATCTTATGACATTAATGAAGAAAATATATCTGAAAATCTGTGGTTCGCTCAGTCTGTATAAGACGAGTATCTGGTTAACAGCAGAAAACAGTCAAAAGAAGTGTAGCAATTGTCTAGCTATATGTTTTTTGTAAACTTTTCAGGGATAGAGGCTTACAATCTAATGTAAGTAATAAGCTACCGCTTAAAAATATGTATAATAAAAGTGATTAACTTTTATATAAAAGTGTGATATATGACTACATAAATACAAATTCCAGAACTTAAAATTTAATGAAATATTGCAAAAGTTTTATATCACGTTTTATTTTCCCCAATGCATTAGGAACTTCACAAAATTCGCGAAAGAATTGAGTGCACAGTATTAAAATTCAAATTTGCCCGGTCTTTCATGGCATGTCATTGCCGCCGCTGTGTAAAGTCACTTTACGAGATTATAAACGGATTTTCTATTATTTTTGTAATGTTATTTGTTAGACATTTCAATGATAACAAAAGGTAATACGAGGGAAGGTGTTATTCCCACTGATATATTAAGAGTTTTAGTTATGTTCATAACAATTACATCACTAATAATAATAAGTATCTTCTTCTTCTTTTTTAGGTACCGTCTCCTCTAAGGACGTTGGTAATTATCACAGCTATTTTTACTTTTGAGATTGCAGCTCTGAACAAGTCGACAGAACTGCAATTATACCACTTTCTCAGATTGTTGAGCCAGGAGATGCGTCTTCTTCCAATACTTCGTTTTCCTTGTATTTTTTCCTGAATCATGGTTTGTAACAACACATATTTATCCCCTCTCATAACGTGGCCGAGATACTGTAACTTTCTTATCTTAATCATATTCATGATTTCCATTTCCTTTTTCATCTTTCTGAGGACCTCAGCATTTGTTATTCGGTCTACCCAACTTATTTTTAATATTCTTCGGTAGGTCCACATCTCGAATGCTTCAAATCGATCGCTCACCTCTTTCTTTAAGGTCCAGGCCTCCATCCCATACAGCAGCACCGAAAACACATAGGAACGTAATATTCTTATTTTGAGTTGCAAACTAAGGTCTATACTGCATAATACTTTTCTCATCTTATTAAATGTTGCTCTAGCTTGTCCAATTCTCATTTTTATTTCTTCTGTATACTCGTTATAATAAGTATAGTATTATATAAATAATAAGTAAAAACTAAAAATTCTTCCAAAATTATTGAATTTTATTACTAAAAAATAGATCTGCTTTATAAAATGATTTATTGGTTTTGCGTTATATTATAATGTCATTTTTCACTTAATATAAAGATAGTTTTCAACTTTTAACAATTGCAGCTATAATCCTCTGATTTTTATTATGCCAAATGAAAGAAAGTATATTTTATTTTTGATGTTTCATAGATCAGTTTCATATGTGTGTGTGTGTGTGTGTGTGTGTGTGTGTGCTCCCCACTTTGTGTAATTAAAAGCTCTTAGTACAGTTATTGCGTTTTCACATTTTTTTGACAAATGATGTTCTTTCCAAGAGAGCTTCTAATTTAAAAATATGCCAAGGTATCTGACTGATATTTTGTATGGAAATGTCAATGGTCCTATATATATTTGATTTGTAGGCTGATATCGTCTTCTTGTAAATGAACACATGACTGATTTTTCTTGAGAGATGCAGAATCCATATCTTTGCGACCAAACACTAATGTTTTTATTTTGAGAACGATTTCCGAAATGGAAACTGAAATGTCAATAAACGTACTTTAACCTTTAATTGTGGCTTATTCCCATTTAAATAGTAATTAATTTATTAATGTTTGAATTTTTTGAAGTGGAAAAAGAAACGTTATTTTAAATTTATGTTGTAGCTTATTCCCAACGAAAATAGTAATTGCATTAAGATATCACAAGAGAATAGCTTCATAATAGTACTTTTTGTGGTATTTCATTCAACAATGAAAATTAATATTATTAGCTTGTATTTTTTAAGTAAAATGCGCTGTAACCATATAAAAACGCATATAATATATTTATTAAATGATGCGTTAAAAATAATTTATAAGGATTACAGGATTAAAACGGGTGTGCTTCTTCTAGTTCTACTATCTATATCTCCTGTCTTGGCCCTAGTAATGATGCAAATCAGAATTCTGCAGAAAAGAATTAAGACGGTAGACTAGATAATTTGAGCAGAAGATAATTATTACTAACTGCTATAACAGTTAGAGTTGAATTTCATAATGAGTTTAAAATGAGAGAAAACAAAAATTAAATACACAAGCAAGCAAAAAATTTTAATCGACGTATATTTAGAACAGTCAGTGTTTGAATACGAATCATATACAATATATACAGAGAAATCTCTAGATTATTTTTTGAAACGTTTTTAGAGAAAAATGTATTTGAGCTCATTGAATGTGAAACAAAAAGTTTACATGTATGACATATATTTTCCAAGCAAATAAAATTCCAAAAAATTGTCCCGTCGCAGCTCAAAGATTAAAAAAAATGTTAAAATATAGATATTATATATTATTATTAAATATATAAATATATAATTAAAAAAAAAAGATTATCAATACTTAACAATATTCATGTATGTAAATTTTGATACATCCTCTATTCTCTTCCTTTTAGTGCCCTATACCAATCAAAGTTTGGATCTCATCAGCGCTATCTTCACTCTATCTACCGCTGCTAGTTTTATTCAACTGCATCTAATCCACACCCTGTATACCAAATTAAAAAAAACAAATTAATGATTATATTTCCAGGGAAGCTAGTACTAAATAAACAAATCATTTGCGTAGAGAGATTTATGATATTTATCCCTGATCTACATTAATGATAGTTCCATATAATATATAAATGGATTTTATTAAATTGTTCTCTGTTTGCCGGGCAATCAAGAAAAAAATTTTACAAAAAATTAAGAAAGGGTGATACAAATTTTCTAATTATTTAAGATATGACTGTTGTCTTAACATTTTAAATTGTAATTTAATTGTAGTATCTACTAGTATTTTTAATAACAAAATAAACACTGATGAAGATTAAAATAATTAAGAGTTAATAAACTTTAAAATCTTGTTTCTTATGGCAGCCATTCGCTGGATAATAAATGGGTGAATATAGGAAATAATATTATTTATCTTTATGTGTTCCTAGGGCAAGGATGTTTTATCTTTGTGCAAAAAGGCTCCTAAATGTGTTTAAGGCATCCGGCTATCCACCGGAATATTAAGTACGAGTATATCCATACCTTAAGTATATGTCCATTAGAAGGGAATTTCAACTAGCGGACTATAGACAGTGATGTATTTAAAGATGACTATTTTCTCCTTATGTAAAGATGTAAACCAGATAAAGTTTTCAGGAAAAAACGACACAGATCTTCATCATCATTCAATCTTCGCTTATCCACTGCTGGACATAGATCTCCCTCATAATTTTCCATCTATTTCGATCTTGTGCCTCTTGCATCCAATTCCTATGACAACGTTTTAGATCGTCAGTCCAACGTGTTGGTGGACGACCTCTGCTTCGGTAGGCATCATCTCTTGGTCTCCATTCCAGTATCCGCTTTGTCCATCTATTATCTCATAGATCTTCATACTAATGTCTAATATAAAATGGCGCCTTGTTTTTGATAAACCAGCTTTCTACCTAAATTATGCGACATTTATTTATTGATCGATTGACTTAGATCAGAGAAAAACCTTTACATAATGCCTGTGTCATCTGTTCAAACAAAAAAATTCTACTTACCAGAACACATTTTTTCTATTTTATCCCATTATTGCCCAGAAATATGAACTATGAATTATTGAAACCATTTAAATCAATGTTTTGTGTGACAAAATAATTAAATATGATATGAAAAAATGTTTAAAAATTTTTTTTTGATATTTAGTTTATGATTTTGAGAGTATGTCGCTAATGACCCCTTGGGCACTTACTGAAATAAAAATTAAAACTAATTGCTTTAATTGATTGAAATTCATGAAAACAATTATCAGAAGTGAAATTTGACAACTTTCACATGCTTTCGTAGTCTTATTTTTACAATCGGAAAATCTTCTTCTTGTCTGTTGGTAAACTATCAAGTGGCAACTCTCTAAGGTGGTATTTCAGTATCGATCGTTCCTTTGACCGAGTCAGTCGTTAATTTCGTTAAAGGCCGAGCCGGTTCCTAATTACTTGGTGTTTGGATTTAACTTTTTACATATAAGACAATAATTAAAAAGTGTAAACTGATAATTAATACGAAATAATATCGGTCCCCGATGGGGGACAAAAATAAACAAGGGACGTCTTTTTTGACGACAGATACTGACATGAATAACAGTGATTTAAGTGTTAATAATATTAATAATAAATCTAGTGAGGATAGTGATGTCCAGAAAACAGCGAAGCAGTTGGAACCGAAAACATTCAATCTCCTCTCAGATAAGTACAACGTGAAAAATATTTGGGTATATATAGAAAGTACCGACAATAACAATTTAGGTAGATTGCATCCAATGACTGTTGGTCATATTCTTTTTAAAAAATTTAATCTTAAAAGCATTCTTGAAATTAAAAGTATAGGCCGAAACCGGATTAAAGTGTTATTAAAATCACTTCTAGAGGCAAATAATTTAGTAAAACATCCACTACTGAAATCAGAAAATTTAAGAGCATTTATACCGAACCATTTACTAGAAATTAAAGGGTTAATAAGAGACGTGGATACTCGTTATGATATAAACTATCTCATGGAAAATATCGAATCAGACTCACGCGTTACTAACATATATAGGTTAAATAGAAAAGTCCAAAAAGAAGACAAAACAGTCGAATTTGTACCTAAAAAATCTATTGTTGTTACTTTTGAGGGGAATATTTTACCAAATCGCGTAGCTTTTAATCGAGTTTTTTTCTCGGTTGAACAATTTGTAGGTAGAATAACCCAGTGTTACAAATGTTTGAGATATGGGCATGTATCTAAACAATGTAACAGTACTCAAGAAAGGTGTATAAATTGCGGTGAGATTAAAGATGATAAACACAATTGTGATAAAAATTTGATTTTTTGTATACACTGTAAAAGCAGAGATCACGTATCTATCTCAAAAAAGTGTCCCTCTTATGACAATCAAAAAAAAATTAAAAATATAATGATAGAGCAAAAAACCTCATTTAAGGAAGCCAAAGAAATATCTGAAAATTCCTTATCCAGTTTAGTAAGTCACAATTCCTTTTCACCGCTAACAAATTATGACAAACACTTTCCAGAACTTCCTAACAACGATCGTATATCGTTATCTCATCCAAATCGCAATCAAATCTCTACAAATTTCAATGACAATCAAAATAATTCCTTTTCCCAACAAACTCATGCGAGGGCTAGACCTCCAACCAAAAAAAAGAGAAAATCAAACTCTCCCACTATCCAATCACCTGTTCAAAAACCATTATTTCCATTCACCTTTGGACCTTCACAACCTTTGACAATAAATTCAAATAAACCAAACTACTCTAGTTTGGAAATCAAAAAAAGCAGTATAGCTAGCAATTTATCAATTTTTATCATGGACTTTATTAATAAAATAATTTCAAGTAACAACAGACAACCTGTTGATATTAACGTAATTACAAGTAGTATAGAACAAGTATTGGAGGATACTTTGAAAAACTAATAAAATTTAATTATAAAACACGCAATTTAAATATAATGCAATGGAATGCACGTTCTGCTATAGCTAACAAAAATAGTCTGGTACAATTTCTTTTTGATAAAAATATCGACATTGCGCTTATAAGCGAAACTTGGTTTAAAAAAAAATCAACAATATAGTTTTAGTGGTTACAATATAATACGCAATGACAGAAACGATGGCTATGCTGGTGTGGCAATTTTAGTACACAAATCTCTTCAATTTGTGGAACATAAGATCAATATAAATTACAATGAAAATATTTTAGTGTGTGCTGTACAAGTTAAATATGGAACTTTATCTTTAAATTTTGTATCTATTTATAAACCTCCAAAAATACAAACAATATATGAAGATTGGGTAAAAATTTTTGAACAGTTTGATGGGCCTTTAATTATAGGTGGTGATTTTAATGCACACCACTTTATATGGGGCTGTCATAATAATGATACCACAGGATCACAACTAATAAATGTCGCAGATGATTTAAATTTAACTGTTTTAAACAATGGAAAACCTACGATTTTAAGACGTCCTGATCAACGGGATTCAGCTATTGATATAACCTTCTGTTCACCTGAACTAGTTAACAAAACATCTTGGAATGTCATCTCTGATACCCTAGGATCAAATCACTATGTCATTTCTATAGAATTAATTTTTGCAATTAATGAAAATGAAATATCTTCTAAAAATAAATGGAATATTAAAAAAGCCAATTGGGCATTATATACCTCGACGATTCAGATTTTGCACGATACGAACAACAGTCACTCGGATAATCTAACTGAACAGTACTCCTTCTTCATTAATAATATAAATACGGCCGCAGAAGCAGCTATACCCCAATATAAACCTTATAAATGTAAACGGCACCCACCCCCTTGGTGGAATATTGATTGTGACAATATTATCAAACAACTAAAATTGGCTTTAATAAATTACAAAAAAAACACTAATTTTGAAAATTACGTTTAATACCAGGAGATCTCGGCTAGAACCAAAAAAACATTAAAAAATATAGCAAAGAAACATTGGATTGAATGGGTTTCTTCCCTGAATAAAAATACACCAGCTACAACTCTTTGGAATCAAGCTAGAAAAATTTACAGAAAACCAATATCAAAAATAAAATCTTTCGATCAAAAATGGATGGATGACTTTCTTATTAAAGTTGCACCACCAACCGCGAACCCTCAAAAATCCAGCTACATAGATTCAACCCCATCTGAAAAAAATCATTTTCTACTAAAACCTTTCACTTACAATGAACTAATTTTCGCTATAAATGATCGTAAAGATAATTGTCCAGGATACGATCATATCAAATACTCCATGCTTATTAACCTCCCAGAAGTAGCAAAACATTTTCTATTAGACTTTTTAAATCGAATCATTCAAGACAATTCTGAGGTAGATTTTTTTAAAGACATCATTGTTATTTCGATTCTAAAGCCTGCAAAAGATCCAAATTCAGCAGAATCTTATCGACCCATTTCTCTCTTTTCTTGTGTATTTAAAACTTTGGAACGGATGTTAAAACATAGACTAGAATGGTGGGTCCATACCAAAAAATTACTACCAAATAATCAGTTTGGATACAAACGAGGATGTGGAACTTTAGATGCACTAGCTACACTTGTAACGGACATACAGAGTAATTTTTCTAGAAATAACTATTTGCCTACTTTATCTCTAGATATAGAAGGTGCTTATGACAGTGTGTGTTTACCTCGATTAAAAGACAAAATGATCAATCAATTTCAAATACCCACAAATCTGGCACAAACCATAATTAATTTCTACACTAATAGACGTTTATACGTTAGAAACTATAAAAATGAATTTCTTGGACCACGTTATAATAGTTGGGGATTACCTCAGGGATCAGTCTTAAGCCCTTTTCTTTTTAATCTGTATACTGCCGATTTTCATAGTCTTAATATACCAAGTATCACTTACAAAACAATCCAATATGCTGATGACTTCCTAGTCTATACAGAAAGGAGTAAATATGAAACTTCCCTTACAATTTTAAGAAAATTACATGAACATTTCTCAAACTGGTTTTGTAAAAATGGTTTTAATTTATCCACTAATAAATCAAACGTGTGCATTTTTTCACGACATAATATTCCAAACATAAATACTATTTTATTAAATGGCCAAAGTTTAAATTTCTGTAAGTCAATAAAATATCTAGGTATGTTTCTAGATCAAAAGTTAACATGGAAAGTACACATCGAGTATATGCTTGGCAAAAGCAATAAAGGTCTCAATTTTTTAAAATCAATTTCTAAAACTTGGTGGGGGGCTGACGTAGAAACAGCTTTGCTTTTTTACAAATCTTATATCAGATCCATTCTGGACTATGGATGTATACTTTATGGATCAGCAAGTAAACAAATTTTAAATAAAATTGATGTATTTCAACGGACTGTTCTACGTACTTGTATGGGAGCAATGAAGTCTACTCCAATAGCTCCATTGCATGTTGAAGCTTTAGAACCTCCTTTAAATTTTAGACGGGATTATCTAAGTGAAAAATTTGTAGTGAAAATTTCATATATCAACAATTCTTTATATTCTGGCATAAGCTCGCTAAATACCTAGGATCTAACAAACAGTTACTGGATTCATAAAAATTCACCAACCCTTTGCACGGCCTTTAGAGCCATGTGTAACAATAAGTATACCAACAGTATTAGCAACCTTGAGATTAACGACTATTTCGCATTTTTTAATGAAGCTGATATATACATACCAACATATTATAGTATTCCATCATTAGATTCATGCATCTTAAATTCTTACATAAAAAAATGGCCCATGGCAACTGTAATCTATACAGATGCATCCAAAACATCGGAAGGGACCGGATGTGCTTTCTACATTCCATCCAAGTCAATAGAAAAAATGTTCAAACTACCTCTCAATTGCTCAATTTTTAGTGCTGAAGCTCTTGCAATTCTTGAAGCCTTGAAATATTTCGACAGTTTAAACAATAATGCAGTTTTAATAATATCCGATTCATTATCAGTCTTATTATCTCTCAAAAATACAAAGTTACCCAATTATAATTCTAATCCTTTTATTTACCAAATTAAGAACATACTTGTTAACCTTAAAAATAAAAATAAAACTACGAATTTTATTTGGGTAAAGGCTCATGTTGGTATAAAACATAATGAACATGTTGATTACATTGCAAAAGCTGCAATAACCTCGACAGCTGAAATTTTACCAGATGAGAGAATTTGTGTTCCTGATGCTTTTCTCATCTCTAAAAGAAATCAAACAGATCGTTGGAATACCGCCTGGCAAACTTTTTGCGACCACTCAACAACACAATACGTGCATATACAACCACACATTCCTAATTCCAGATGGTTTAAGAATTTCAATACCGCTCGTAAATATACAACAACTTTAATAAGATTGAGATTTGGCCACGCTTGTTATCCTGTTCATCTTGCTCAAATCAAAATATATAATTCAGACTTATGCGAAACTTGTCAAGAACAAGGAGATCTTAACCATATCTTTTTTAAGTGTTCCAAATATCTTCAGCATTCAGGATCTCTTTTAAACAACTTGCAAACTCTAAAAATATTTCCTCCATATCAAATAAATAACCTGTTGGCTACTAATAATAAAAAAGTTTATGATTGTTTGATTAAATTTATACATAGTGCAAATGTGTGTCTGTAGTCAATCTCAGCTAAGCTCGTTAACCTTTGTTCTAACCCAATTGTTTATTTACCTTTCTTTCCGTGACCTATTGCTAGTAATGTCTTAAACAAATGTCCTGATGGGTCCCTGGACGAGAAGTGAGTATCCCTGTTGTTCCTTATATTTGTTTTTTCTTGATATAATTTTCTCGTTTTGTTTAATTCAGTTATAGGGATTTTATGAGGTTTTTTGACTCGAATAGATACACCTTTTGCACTAGCAATTAATAGTATAGATTATACACTTATGTATGTATACACTGTATAATGTACACTTATGTATGCACTTATGTGTATATGCATACACTTTTTTTTTCTCTTTAGTATTAATTATATCAGAATATTGATATTAGTATTTAGTATTTATTTATTATATACCTTCATATTCAATAAAATACACTTGTTTCTCTACTATACATGGACTCTCCTTCTGCTCGAAGTTGTCATGTACTTACATGGTTTGCATTATTATCTTCCTCGTCTCCTGAATCACAGTTGGCATTTTCGACTTTATTTTTACAGAGAATGATATATACGTCTTCTGGTAATATGGAAATATTATCATCGCCAGTATTCTCGGCTTCTACTAAGAGTTCAGCAACTAAAAGTGGCTTTTGTCTAAAAAATACCAAAAGTGCCCCAGGAGTCGTTAATCGTAATACATACTAGCTAGAAAGAAGTGTATGTTATATCTAGTATCCCGAAAGTAAAAATTAGTTAATGTGTTTTAGTTAGCGGTGGGGGCAATCCTGTCTTCATCTGTAAATCACAGCCCACACTAGATTTTTTTAGTTTGTGGATCGTTAACGACCCCTTTGGCATTTATGGTTTAATATGGGCTTTAACGTAATTTTTGAATACATCAGAAAAAGCAATATCAAATATCAAAGCAAAATTTGAATACATCAGTGGACAGCAATAGTCAGCCAGATTGCATTACATTTTTGTAAAGGATAAGGTACAAAGAATGAAGATAATTAAATGCATATACATATAATTCCTACACTGCCTCAAATTCCTAAACAGGGCCAAAGAAGATAAAAAAAAGTGAGACTGCCGGTGGAAGTTACACTTCTATACACGCATTCGCCGTTACAAATTTATTTGGCAGTCAATCTGCACAATCATTACATATGTAATTCTATAGGTAAAACATAGCAGAAAAAGAAACAGAATTAATAACAACTTACTAACAATGAAGGATTGAATCAATATTTTGATGAAAATGTATATTTTTATTTTCATATGTATGAAAGGAGTTGAATGCAAAAATTTTTTTACACATACTCTGCAGTAAAATTCATTGTTTATTTTGTTATTAATATAATAATACAATACAAATTAAACTGCAATATTCATAAGTATTTAAAAATGACAATAATATACATAAAAAAATACACTACAATACAGTGCAACATAATTCCATATAATAATACAATACAAATTAAAATGCAACATCCATAAGTATTTAAAAATGACAATAATGTAATAATATTAATAAAAAAGTCCTCCCCGACTGGGAATCGAACCCCAGTCTCCCGCGTGACAGGCGGGGATACTGACTACTATACTACCGAGGACATAACAAAAAGGTATTTCAAAATTGACAGTTCTGGATCATACAGTGATTTATTGAGATTATTATTTTGAAATACAAAAGACTAATATAAATGAACATTTAATAAATAATGCAAAACATATCACATAAATAATAATATTAATAAATATTTTATTATATGTATAATATTATATGTATATATATCTTTATATAATATATATATATATATATATAATATTAAATTATATATACAAAAGGAACATTTTTATAGTCGAGAGAGGAAGAGAGAGAAAATATATCTTCTGTTTCCCTCTTACTCATTATCTTACATATGTAATGATTTCACAGATTCACTCCCATACAAATTTCCAACGTGGAGTGCGCGTATAGAAGTATAACTTCAAAAATGGTAATCAACAATAAATAATTTCATTGATTACGCCTTTAAAGTTTTCCTCAAAAACATTATTTCGAAGAAAAGAAATATTTGGATACAACACTTTTCGCAAATCAAAGCTATCACTTTCTTTTGTATTTTTGTAGGTCTTCTTTTTAGATATACATAAAGAAGTATGGTATTTTTATTGGATAATATTAACTATATTTTGTATATTTAAATTATTATATTATCGACCAAAAATCAATTTTTAGGTTATGACTGGTTTGTTAAATTTTACATTATTTTACCTAATGGGATTAAAACATTTTAATAAATTAAATTGCTCCTAGTTGGTGCTAAAACATTTACCCAATATATGTTTAGTTATTTCAAATGCAAATTATTTTAATTATTAATCACATAGACTTGAAACACATTGGAATGTGTATTCTTCTCATTATATTTAATCATGAGCATATGTAATATGTTATACTCGTTGTTTATGTGAATTAATTGGGATTTATTTTAGAGTCCGATTTTAATTTGCTAAAAGCATTATATTTAACATAAAATATTTATCTAGTTTATCGATCTTTTTTATAATTTGTTTTATTTTGGTAAAACATTTAAAAATTTTCCATTTATCTCATGTTTACATCCACACCAATATCCACACAAAATTGGTGAAGTATAAGTATATATATATATATATATATATATATATATATATATATATATATATATATATATATTGTTGCGATCTGCTTTATGATGTTTTATTATTAATTAACACTAATTTAATTAATCCAATTATTTAATTAATTAATTCACTAATTTATGCAGAGTCATACAAATCAATTACTATTAAAAATTCTCAGGGTGCCTTTTTAATTTTACTTTAATCAGTTTACTTTATATATCTCTTCTAGTGGGTTCAGTATCTCCTAGTTGCTCATAATCGGGATAGAACAGGAAACAAAACTAACATTAAAACAACATAAATATGCACACAAATTATTATTTATTTTCAATAAGCAATACGATGAATATAAATAAATATCTTTTGTGAGCAATTATCTTTCATAACAAACTCCTATACTCTAAATTTAATTTTAATTACAAACTATCTATTGATCTGTTTTGTAATAATATCTACTAAAAAAATGACCATATAAAAATATAATTTATTCACAAAAAAAATAACTCTTTGAAACTTGGAATCTTAGTTCGTATGCTTATATTTGATTTTATCTTTAGAATATCTTAAAATTTTCTTTCATTCAAATTATTTGACTGACCTTTATTTTTTTCACCAATGATGTCTCCTCTCGATCAAACCACAGTTCCTTCCTTGATTGATTATGTCCGGCTACCATCAAATCTTTCCCGTTCTCAGCATCGATCCAAACCGCATACCAGCAAACTACTCCTCCGAAAACACAAGCCCAAGCCTCTTTTGACCGGTACTCTTTATTCACAAATTCTCCTTTCTTTCTCAATTATATCTCGTGGACTATGCAGACTCAAAAGAGGTATTAATCTTCTCGATTTTGATCTGCTCTCAGCTTCCACCTTTTTCACTAACAAACGAAAACACGTCTTCTCTTCTGGTCTGCCGGTAACATAATAATTCTTTCAATCTCTCCCAGACAACCTTCTCAACTCTCTCATTCCCACCATTCCTTTTTAACCAATCATAAGCATTCATCTTTCCCACTTATTTTCGATTTAGAAAATTTCCAACATGATATTTAAAACAAATAAACTATTTTCACTCAAATTACTTTTTAGAAACCATTAACAATTTTGCCTTTTTCAACAGCAATAAGTTTCCAAATTCTTGTTATCTCATATCTAAATCTAATTCTTATTTACTTTCGAAAAATGCCCACCGCAAAATACAATTACAAGTTTATTCCTAAATCTATAATTATACGGGTTCCATTGTCCTTTCACGGAAAAACTCGTCAGGGTCCCGTCACGGAACAATGTTTTCTCTTATTCTAACTATTACAAATAAGTACAGGGTTGTATTTTAACTTATATGCCCGCGGTATAATAAAATAATAAAAAAACTTTTTATTCTATTTCTGATCGATAAACTGATCCATAACAATATATATATATATATATATATATATATATATATATATATATATATATATATATATATATACAAAATACTTTTAATAAAATCTGTTCATCTGTTCATCTGTTCATCGTCTATCATCAATCCAAATACATCAAAATTTTCTTCTTAATACTGGGCTGTCTGAGGAAAGCGAAACAGTGGCAGTATCATAAACTACAACAACATTTTTGAAAAACCCAGTTACACGTCGATGTTTTATTAGATTTTTTCGGTATTCTTGATTATTTTACTTTAACTCCTAAGCCAGTATAGTATGGTTTAACACTAGAAAGATGGAGGTGGTCATTTTGACCAATTTACTTTTTCCAAGTTTAGTATCCTTTCAATTATTTGAATAAAATCTTTGTAATTTTTTGACTTTTTCTAAACTAAACTGTTCTCTACATTGGTACTGTTTTATTTTAAATTTATTTAAAAAAATTTGTTTTACGAAATAATATCCCTAGAAGGACGACAAATGATCATTTTGAGACAAATCGATTTATGTGGGTTATTCCAAAAATACTTTTACGTGGGAATTTCGTAGAAGGACAAGTGGTAATTTTGATCCGAATCAATTTATGTAGGTTATAAATTTCACTTTTACGTGGGAATTTCGTTCAATTGGCAATATAATTTTCCAAGAATAATATTTGTTAGATTTATTTTCAAGTTATTGTCGGTTTGGCATTTTTGTGCAGTATTAGTCTAAAAGCCGTCGTTGACAGTCTGTTATTAGATTGATTTTCAAAAATGTGGTCAAGTTGTGGTCGTGGTCTTACTCAGCAGCAAGCTTTGGATTATTTAGCGGAACTAGAACGATTATCTGAATCTGAAGCTGACGTTCAAGATGTTTTAGGAAATAATGAAGAGAATGCTGAATTTAAAGCAACTAGTTTTGGCAGCGATAACAGTGATGATGAAAATTTTCAACCGCCTTCGAAAAGCTGGAGTGATGAGAGCAGAAACAGACAGCAGAAACATCTGCTGATGGTACTGTGTGGGAAATAATCAATCTAGACACTTCTCTTCGAGGTAAAGCAGCTAAACGAAATATTCTAAAGAACCGTTCTAAACCCACATCATATGCAAAAACAAAAATTATTGTCTGATCTGTTTCAGATGCTTTTTACTTATTCATTGACGATTATATTTTAAAACACATAAAACGGTGCACAGAGGTTACTTGTCGACAATTGCAAACTGAAGAGTGGAAAATTTCACTAGAAAAAATTGAAGCGTTTGTTGGGCTTTTATATGCTCGTGGAATTTTAGGGCAAAACACTTTTAGTCTGAAGAGCTTATATGGTCAACAAAGTGGGGACCTCTGATTTTTTCAAAGACAATGTCTCGAGATAAATTTTTACAAATAATGCGATTTATACGTTTTGACATCCAGTCAAACAGATGCCAAATACTTTAGGGCAATAAATTTTGTCTAATTTCAGAAGTTTGGGAGCGATTTATTTCAAATTGTCAACCATGTTTTATACCTAACAAAAAAAATAACAATTGATGAACAACTTTTTCCAACAAAGGCGAGGTGCAGATTTACACAATTCAATGCTAACAAACCCGATAAGTTTGAAATCAAGTTCTGGCTGGCTGTAGATGTAGATTCTCGATATCTCCTCAATGGTTTTCCGTATTTAGAAAAATATAATACTCGTCCCTTAAAGACTTTCTGACCATGTAGTGTTGAAGCTGATAAAACGCTACCTGAAAAAAGAACGAAATGTAGCAACTGATAATTTTTTTACTTCTATCCATCTTACTCAAGAGCTCGAACGAAATAATACAACAATTGTAGAAACAGTTAATATAATTCGAAGAGAAATACCAAAATCCTTGAAAAATAAGAAGAATGAGCTGTTTTCAACAAAAGCTTTCAAGCATAAAAACTGCGTTGCAATTGGTTACCAAGGTAAAGCAAGTAAAAACGTTATTTTATCCTCAACACGTCACTCGTCATTAGCAGTCAAAGAAGCAGGAAAGAACAAGCCAGAAAGTATAAAATTTTATAATCAAACTAAATTTGGTGTTTATATTTTCGATAAAATAGTAAAGAAGTACACGGTAAAAGCAAGTTCAAGACGGTGGCCTTTGCAAGTTTTTTATAATGTGTTGGATTTGGCTACAAGCAATGCCTAGTCTCTTTACAAAGCTGTCACGGATAAGAAAATTTCACGTCGCAAATGTATCTTGGATCTCGTAGAAAAACTAACTAGGGGCCTAACGAACAACTCTTCATCGGGAAATCAAGAAAACGTATTGAGTGTATCCAATTCTAGAGAAACGAGGAAGAGAAAAATAAAAAAGTGCAAAACATCATTTTGTTATAACAAAACCAGTGATTCTCTTTTAGTGTTAAACCCCTAAACTATACTAAAAATATTAAAACGAAACATATTCCTAATAGAAATGATTTTAATAGACATAATTCATTACTAATATAAAGAGAAATATGTTTAACTTTTAATCAATTGACCCGAGTTGAAAGTATATTATGGTGGCCTCGTCAGTGTCTTTGGTTCATAAACAATAACGTCTAAGCTGGCATTGAAAAGAACTAGTAATATATTTATAGGTATTAACAGGGTACATACAGGATCGTACAGGAGTATTAGAATATTGTTTCACAACCTATTGCGTAATGTAAGAGAACGTTTCGAACAAAAACTTTTATCATTGTTAGGACGCCGGAGGTCATCAGTTTCAATATTTGGTTAACTAAGAAGAAAGTAGATATACAAAACTATAAAAAATAAAGTAAATAAAATAAGTAAATAAAATAAATATACAAATATATTTATTTTAAAATGTGTTTCTTTAAAATGAATTAAATAAAGTATTGGACAAAATTTAAAAACTAATGTAGTGTAAACTACAATGGCTCTTAAACGATATCTTATTTGACCCCCACTGTCACATTCTTGTTAGCTTTGGTGTTGTTTTCCTATTTACAAGAGTTCCCCTAGAAGACGTTCTGAATTTATTTGAGGACTAGTCTTTAAGAATATGGTGGAATTATACCGTATTTGCCTCACTACCCCCTACTTTTTATGGAAAGACCAGATTTATAAACAGGTAGAAGGAGTAACAGTGGGAAGCCCACTAAGCCCGGTCGTAGCCAACCTTTTCACGGAGCATCTAGAGAAGAGGGTAATGGAGTCATCATACAAGCCAAGGGTATGGTTTAGATACGTCGATGACACTTTTTTGATTTGGGGTCACGGAGTAGAAAAACCCTTAACGATTTTCTATCTTATATAAACACACCATATCCAAATATTCAATTTACGATGGAACCAGGAAAAGGTCAACAACTAGCGTTTCTAGATGTATTAGTAAATCTAAAGGAAGGTTACTTAGAACATAAAGTGTATTAAAAACCTACACAAATAGACGACAGATATCTAAACAGGAACTCAAATCATCATCCAGGTCAAAAACAAGGTATCATCAAAACTCTGGCGGAGAGGGCGAAGCGAATTTATAAACCACAGCATCTGTAAAGTGAACTTTTTATGTTGAAAAAGCACTCACCTCTAATGGTTATACCAGAAGAAAAATACATACAGCGATTAATTACGTTTTTAGAAGAAATAAGCAACTTGATATATAGGGCAAAGAGTTCTATATATCGGGGGTAACAGACAGAATTAGGCTAATACTTAAAAAAGCCAATGTAACGACCATTTTCAAGCCAAAAAAGAAAATCAAGGACTGTTTAAGATTGGTGAAGGACAAATGCGACCCATTAGCAATGGCCGGATTATACCGAATATCATGCACATGTGGAATGGTATTATGGAAACCACAAAAAGACACACAAACACAAGGATAAACAAACATAAAAGCCATTGTCGTTTAGGACATATCGACAAATCTACCGTTGCCGAACACACTTTGGGAAGCGGAGAACATCGGATACTGTTTAAAGAAACGCAGGTGCTGGATAAAACATCACAGTACTACCCACGGTAATATCGGGAAGAGGTGGAAATATATAAGCATCCAAATAATTTTAATCAGATAGAAGAAGGACTAAGAGTTAACAAAACATGGATCCTCTTCTTCTTTGTGTGCCGTGCTTGTATTCAAGCGTTGGCTATCGTCATATTGACAAGCTGATGAAATGATTCTCGGTCGGCAGCTAGATGAAACAATTCCTCGACCGTTCGACCTGTCCATTGTCTAATGTTACGCAGCCAGGACAGTTGTTTTCTTCCGACCCAACGTTTTCCTTTGATTTTGCCCTGAATGACTAACCGGAGTAAGCGATATTTAGGTCCTCTCATTATATGACCGAAGTATTGGACCTTTCTCATTTTGATGATGTTAATCAATTCTTGCTCTTTGTGCACGGTCTCTAGCACGCGTTCGTTAGATATGTGTGCTGTCCACGGGATTCTGAGCATGCGACGGTAACACCATAACTCAAACGCTTCTAATTTGTTAAGATTTTTTATTTTTGTTGTCCAGGTTTCACATCCATAGAACAAAGTGGACCAGACGTAGCACTTCAATACTCTTAGACGTGTGGTCAACGACAGACTTTTACTGCATAATACAGAACGCCAGTTAATAAAGTTTTTCCGTGCGAGTTCTATTCTGGTCAAAATTTCCTCGTCACTTTCAACCCTGCAGTCAATCCAGCTACCCAGATATCTAAAGTGTTCCACCCTTTTCAGGATTTTGTTATCTAATCTTAGTACTGAGTCTTCGATATTAATTTTTCCGACCACCATCCATTTTGTTTTTTTTTTGCGTTAATTGTTAAGCCCTTTTCAGTGCATTCGTTGTTTACAGCATTCAACAGGGTTTGAAGATCTTCTAGACTCTCTGCCAATATTGCGGCGTCATCGACGTATTTGATGTTGTTAATAATTTCACCACCGATCTTAACACTTTCGCGGCAATTATTTAACGCTATTTCAAAAACTGGTTCAGTGCAGGCATTAAACAACATCGGTGACATAACACATGGATACCGATATTAAAATCCACAAACACACTTCCCGCAAATCACTAAAAAAGAAAAGCTACAAACGACGACGCGCCCCCTCACGTCGAAATCAGTGGAGGAGAGGCGAGTAGAAAACATAAATATGGCACTTACATTCGAAGCAATAACATCTCCAGAAGATGCTAACCCCTTAGCATGCGTTCATAACGAGGCGCCGACCGTCGCTCGGGCCATGGGATAGTATCATTTAATCGATTTTCGGTAAAATGAATGTATTACTTTAAATGCGAGCGTTCGCCGTCAGTGCTAAGCTCTAGGCGAGGAGACGGTGCGATGGTCTCCGTTATGAACGCAGCCTTAGTGTTAGCATATCAGAAGACAACGGCCTAACAGCCCGAACAAACAGTCCGACATGATCAAATCAACTTTTATTTTATGAGATAAATTTTATGGCATTATTGAATAAACACGTGTTTTTACCATGTCTAGGCTTTGTCGCCTTTTTAACAGTTGATTTTTTTAATGGGGTAAACGCCAATTTGCATATTGTCGCTCTCCGGAACTGAGTGGTGGCTGTAAAGCAGTAGTGTGAGAAGGATTTCCTGCCGTTGTGTGTCGGTTGGACCAAGCCCGCTACTAAGTATAAGTTCTGTTGGAAAAACTGTCCTTTTCAGATTATTGGCCTTTTTATTTTATTCGATTTAAACGCGTGGAGGATAGCTGTGGCTGTGTTCTCACCTAAGATTAGGTATCGTTGTGAAATGAGAATGGGAAACCACAGAAATCCAATCTCGCCCTGTTCCTGTAATTTTGAATGCGACTCTTAAGAAGTATACGGGGTGCTTACTGTTTAGTGTTTGGTGTGTATGTGGATTGTGCAGGTTTGTGTAGTTGTTGGTTGTGTGTTGTTGGCTTGTTTCGTTTTGGTGTTTGTATGTTTATGATTTGTGAGCTTGGGTGGAGGTAATGTGCACGTGTGAGTAAATGGTAAGTGTATATATGAATTTAATGTATGCGTTGTATTGTGTTTATGTGCAGAGTTGAGTGAAGGTTTGGTTTATGGAATTGTTGTAGCAGAAGGTTAATATGGCATACCCATACAATGCGTTGGATATTTGATTTAAATAGCGGATTGTGTCACTCCTCTTTTCAGGGAAGACATTTTATGTCCGAGGATAGTCGTACGAGGGGATTATGTCATTAGTGACAATGTAATAGTAAAATATTATAGTTCGTAATAGACAATGTTTTAGTAGTATTAATAATTTAATATTTTATAATTTACCCATTTAAAGGTCAAATTTATAATATCCTTGTAATAAACCTTAGCAAACCAGAATAACAAATTAAACTACATATTTAAAATTTTATTAAAAATCTTAATTATTAGTTACGCGATTTAAAGCTTAACTCAATTATAATTAAACAAGAAAAATAACAAAAATTTTTTTGAAAAGATTATTATAACCAGTCACTAATCAATATTCTACGATTTTAAGCTGTAAATTTTAGACTCATGTATTAAATCAAAACCTTCTTAGTAGTCTATTTTTCTATTTTCTCTTTAATATGAAAAATAGTGCCCATTATATGCTGAATACATCTCTTGCGATCCTTAAACTCTACAGAAGCTGTAATTTCGAATTTTTGACATAAAAACAAACGTTATACACGAGAAGCTATATAAACTCTTTATAACATAGTACGTTGCATAAAACTAAAGACAAACTACTAAAGACATGTTCGCAGTTTCAAAACTCGAAGTACTAGTACGAAAATCTCATTTTATTACTACGCGGCCGGTGAGAAACGCGGATCATTTCATCCTACATTACCCCGTCTGGTATATTGTCACGTCGTGATAAAAATAAGGAAAATAACGTGTGGGTGACAAGTTAACAATAACCAGAAATAAATAATTTATAACAATAGTTTAAAAAATAATAATTTTCCACTGTTTACATATTGAATTAATTGAAAGTATTTATTTCATGTGAACAAATAATTGGAACGACATCCGTGTATAAAGTTTATAAAGAATACTAGAGGAAAATGTCTAAAACCGGACCATCATTTTGTTTTTCAGTTCGTGTGTATGAAACATATCAAAAAAATGTTATAAGAGTACATACCATTTACTTTATAATGTTTTAAATCATTTATATTCAACTTTTATTATTAATATTTAAAAATTAATACTTATAAAAAATTTGTATTTTTCTAAATGCGGAAAATAGTTGCTAAACGTGGACCCCCTTAAAAATTAATAATAAAGTTGTACCATTAATTGGAAAAAAGTATTAAATAAGAGAAGACATGATCTACTTTCTAAATATAGGTATATTGCAACTATTTCTGCAATAATACATAAAACATACAAAAATATTTAGGACAATTATTAATTTATCTACAAAAATCGCAGATGCAGGCATATTTATCGGATTCAGAACAATCCACAAAGGCCCACAACGAACACATACTATACAAGACCCAAAGTTCTCCTTTCACAATCTTAAAAAAAATTTCTGTTACAAAACATGCACAATGCGTCACCATCTTTACATGTTGACGTTCCCGGAATAATTTCCAATTCAGATGTTCCAGAAGAGACATTGATTTCATCATCGGTTGTTGATTCTTTTATATTTTTCTTAAAATTTGAACATCTTTTTACTACCTTTTTTTCTTTTATAGAAGGTCCTGCTGCCAAAAAACCTTTTCTGTCGCTGTTGCTTTTGAAACCTTAACCACGTTCTTGCTGTTCAGTTTTCATGGCTACTTTGGCTTTTTTAGCTTTTTTAGATTTCATCAACTTAAATTTATCAGAAAAACATGAATTAACGATTGTTGAACTGTAGGCTTTTCGTCCCCTATACCTAAGTGGTCCTTTTTTTTTATTTTTGGAATAGGAGTGATCTCGAACGGCCTTATTATAGACGATTTTGGACTATAAGGATTGTCGAATGTAGATGATAACACAGGATTGCCCTGACCTGCCGAAGATGTTGACGGTTGATTTGGGTCAAACTCTGCATTAACTTGTGATTCATTCATCATCATAACACATTGATCAGTGATCCTTGTAAACCTTAGCTTTCATTACCTGCCGTTTTTTGCTTTGACATGGATTCGTAGAAACATATATACCTGTGGCTTTAAACCCATTGATTGCAACTTCAGCTATTTGATATTTCATGTATGCTTTGCCAAAGAGCTTCATTACATCATAAGCTGTAGGTGGCTGTTCATTGTTTCTTAACCACTGCCTTCTTTTCTCACTCTAATAAGTTTTAAGACAACCCATGAAACCTGTGTCCAAAGATGTCCAAAGATTGAAGTTTGTGTGAGGAGTGAGGTGGTATGGACACAATGATAACATAGTAATTTTTGTCAAATCGATTTTTTTAATATTTTGAGTGTGGCTATACTGGCCATTCAAGAATAACGGCACAGGTTTCTCCTTTGTATGATGGACAAAGTCGATATAGTGCTTAAACCATTAAGTGAAGGAATTAATTTGAATCCAACCTGAAGGCACAGTAAAAATTCAGTCAATTCTATGCTAGTATTGTATTGTACTGGCATATTGCACAGCATACAAAATATTTTCGAGTATCTACAGCATACAAAATATTTTCGAGTATCTTATATGGTCGCCTGAGTGAATATTCAGAGGAGCTTCTTGGCGAATATCAAAGTGGTTTTAGGCCTGGTCGATCAACAACAGACCAGATCTTTGTGCTAAGGCAAATACTGGAAAAAACCAATGAATTTAATATCGACACATACCATCTTTTCGTAGATTTTAAATCGGCCTATGATAGTGTCCTAAGAAATAAATTGTATGAAGCCATGGATGAATTCCACATCCCCGATAAATTGATAAGATTGGTTAAGGCTACAATGCGTAAAGTTGTTTGCAAAGTCCAAATACAGGGCGAACAATCACAGGCATTTGAAACGCATGTTGGGCTGCGACAGGGAGATGCGCTGGCGTGTCTCCTATTCAACATAGCTTTGGAAAAGGCGGTCAGGGATGCCCAAATAGACAGCAGAGGAAACATTTTTAATAAATCATCCCAAATTTTGGCATATGCAGATGATGTTGATCTAGTTGCCCGCACAACACGCAAGCTAGAAGAAATGTATACCACCTTGTCACACGCCTCAAAAAATATGGGCCTGCAAGTAAATGAAAATAAAACTAAGATAATGGCATCAACACCCAACAATAGAGCCAGAAACATCGGCCACCAACTCACGGTTGATAATTCTACCTTTGAAGTGGTGGACAAATTCACATACTTAGGCTCCCTGATTACCAAGGAGAACGTCATGACGGAAGAAATCAAGCGAAGAATAATCCTAGCAAACAAATGCTATTTTGGACTGAGTAGACATATGAGAAGCAGAAACTTAAGCCAAAAAACAAAAATAACCATATACAAAACCCTTATACAACCAGTGTTGACATATGGGTCAGAGGCATGGACCATTTCCAAGGCAGATGAAAATCTCCTGCTTATATTTGAACGAAGGATCCTGAGAAGAATATTTGGTGGCATCTGTGAAAATGGTGTTTGGAGAAGGAGGTACAACTACGAGATATATCACAGATATAAACATATATTTGGTGGTAAAGACGTAGTATCCTTTATAAAAATAGGAAGACTAAGATGGGCAGGACATCTGGCAAGATCACAGCAGAATAACCCTCCTAGAAGAATCCTTATGTCACAACCTGTGGGAAGTAGAAAAAGGGGTAGACCAAAACTCAGATGGAGGGATGGTGTAGATGAGGATGGTAGACGAATAGGCGCAGCAAACTGGCAACAGTTGGCAATGGATAGAACTGACTGGCGTAGTAGACTTGGGAAGGTCGAGGCTCTTTTATAGGGCTGTAGCACCAATGATGATGATGATTGTATTGTGTGTGATTGTGTGTGTGCCCTAAATAAACTAGGAGACCGTAGCAAGGTTACGGTAGCCTGGGTACCGGGGCACGAGGGTCATAAGGGCCATGAAAAAGCAGATGAATTGGCCAAACGAAACTCATCAATGCCATTTATTGGACGGAAACCCTTCTGCGGCATTGCAAAGTCAGTAACAAGAACGGCTACAAGGAAACGGGTAGCTCACCCAGCTCAATTCTCTGGAATGGTGGAGGAATTCACCAGGACAAAGACAGGGGAAACAGTTCATTACAAAATATTCGCCAAAATTTACGGCTAACCTAATAATCAAAGACCGGAAAACAGTTAAAGCCATAGTAGGTCTTCTAACAGGACACTGTAAGCTAAATAGGCACTTGAAGCTGAATGGGATTATCAGATGATGACCTGTGCAGAATCTATCACCTCGAAGAAGAAATAGCAGAGCACATTCTATATTAGTGTGACAATCTGGCAAATGTGCGGTTCTTTGCATTAGGAGAAGAAAATACACTGGCAAATAGCTACATGGAAGGTACCATTAGAAAGGTACCATTAGAAGCTATTAGACTTTTTAAAAAGGGTCAGGCTGGAGAATATTATCTAGGACTAGAGTACTTATATATATATATATATATATATATATATATATATATATATATATATATATATATATACGAGTTTATTACAGCTGCCGCCGTTTCTCGCAACCTAGCTTCCAACGCTTGCGATCGTTCCAGTCATCTACTTGTAGACCCCTACCTTCCATTGCACTTTTTACTTCTTGTCTCCACGATCTTCTTGGTCTTTCCTTTTTCCTGCGCTTGGTGGGGATCCACTGTCACATTTTCTTTGGCCATCGTTGATCATTCATCCTTTCTACATGGCCATACCATTTCAGCCTTTTGCATTCTATAGTTTTCTGGACGTCAATGTCTATGCCCATACGCTCTCTGATTTCAGTATTCCTTACTCTATCTCTTCTAGTGAGTTGGCAACATCTTCTCCAATAATTCATTTCCATTGCTTTTATTTTGGATGCGTCATTTTTATTTATTACCCAAAGCTCTGAACCATATGTAGCAATGCTTTCTATGATACTTTTGTATATCCTAATTTTTGTGCTTCGGGTGATGTGGTTATTCCAAAGTATACTATTCAGTTGACGTATTGCTGAATTTCCTTGACCAATTCTAGTAGCTATGTCTTTTGTATTCTGACCATTGTTTGTAATGTTTACCCCGAGATATTTATAGCTATCAGTATTTTGAATTTGTTTGCTTCCTACTTCTAAGTGCTTTCCTTCACCTCCCACTACTACGTACTCTGTTTTTGATGGCCAAAAGATCACCTCTCTAAATCTATCTACCTATCTATCTACCTTTAAGGCCTATAACTTTGACTATTTTAGACTGCACCATACTGATTTCGCTTACGTCTACGTTATATATTTTATCCGGAGTAAATTCATTTTTAACGTACAAATCCTCCAGAATTTGATAAAATTTCCACGTATTTTCCTTATTGAACCCAAGAGCCCTACTATAAGATGTTCATGTGGGCTTTCTTTTTGACAGTTTTGTTTTATGCCGTTTAAGAAATAAATTGACCCACTTTTTACTAGCTATTTCTTCTTTCAAATAATGATTAATGCAATTTCTCTGGCCATCTGCGCGGCCATTCTTCCTAAATCAATCACTTCTAGTGAGTCCAAAAAACGATGCTTCCATTGCACAACATTATTGGACTAGCTCGTCTTCCAGATTTTCACTTAATATTGTAGGTCTGCCTCTTTTTGTTTGTGCTGCTTCGATAGGCGTACCATACCTATCTTGGCTTAATCTCATCAGTATTATCTTCAGTACAATAAAATGTTTACTCGCCTTCTTCCACTCCATCTTATTTAGAACTGCATCAATGGCCTTAGTCATTTAAGACAAAACTCCACTTTCTCTGTTCGACCTTCTCCATTTAATTGATTTTGAATCTGTAACAAAATTGTTAATCATAGAAATATGTACGCTTATAACAGCGAAGTTTTAAATTTAAAAAATAAGGGGTCTGATTTAGGCAACTATAGCATACATTTTATTAAGTAATGTCATAATTTTTTAACCAAACAATTACATGAACTGTATTAGTGAGAAATAATAATCACAAACCGTATTATTTAAAATAATATATAGATTAAATAGTTTTTACAACGTAAAAACTTTCCACACAATCAACATACGTTCAGGACGACTGGCAAGAGATAAGTGACGTAGCCGGCTTGTGCGCTTCACCACTGAGTCATGGAACTTTATTACACCATTTGCACTCCACCATTCAAATTAAAACGTAAAAGGAATGCTAGGGGTCTTTTCTAGAAGGAGGTGTCCGGATTTTGGGCATTTTCTCTATTAATAAAATACTGAGAAAATTTGCTAATTTATTTTAACTCTCTACAATATCATTTTCACATCGTGTATTTATTTGCGCGTATAATAGTCTACTTTATGATGAAATGATGATATTTTATTTATGAGGCAAATAATGCTTTAAGTATAATATGAAGAATAATTTTGAATTCAGTTCCGCAAATGAACTTGCTTTTTTTTGTCCTTAAAAGTAGAAGAAAAGATTAATTTCTCTTGCTCAATATGTATCGTGTAATAATTTTAACTGCACTTATCTACAAGTGTTTACTTTAAGTTCTATAATGGCTAATCATCATCATCATCATTCAATCTTCTCTTATCCACTGCTGGACATAGATCTCCCTCATAATTTTCCATCTATTTCGATCTTGTGCCTCTTGCATCCAATTCCTATGACAACGTTTTAGATCGTCAGTCCAAGGTGTTGGTGGACGACCTCTGCTTCGGTAGGCATCATCTCTTGGTCTACATTCCAGTATCCGCTTTGTCCATCTATTATCTGTCATTCGAGCCACGTGGCCTGCCCAGTTCCATTTCAGTGTTGCTACTCTCTCTACTGCATCAGCCACTCCTGTTCTTTGTCGTAGCTGGCGATTTGGGATCTTGTCTCGTAGTGAAACGCCCAACATAGCACGCTCCATCGCTCTTTGACACACACGGATCTTTTGAACTGTTCTCCTTGTCATGGTCAACGTTTCCGCACCGTAAGTTAACACTGGCAAAACAAACTGATTAAACGTTTTTCTTTTAAGGCATATTGGTATATCATACGATTTGAAAATATGGTTCGGCTTGCCGAAGGCTGCCCAAGTCAGTCTTATACGACGGAGAAGATCAACGGTTTGGTTTTCTTTTCCTATGCGAATCTCATGACCTAGGTATTTATAGGTCATTACCTGGTCTATGGATCTTGTTCCTACGCATATATCTTCGCTGACTACAAGATTTGTCATCATCTGGGTTTTAGATCTATTTATTTTCAATCCCCCTTCTAGCGAGGAAACGTAGAGCTGATTTAAAAGTTCTTTGGCCTCATCTATCCTATCAGCTATTAGTACAATATCATCTGCAAACCTTAGATGGCTAAGCTTTTCTCCGTTTATGTTTATGCCCTTGTCGGTCAGTTTTGCCCTTTTACATATAATATATTCCAAAAGCGTAGTGAACAGTTTCGGCGATATGGTGTCCCCCTGGCGTACTCCACGTTGTATCGGGAATTTCTGGGTTTGATGATCACCCACTCTAACACTGGCTGTTGCGTTTTGGTATATATGTTTAATTATATTTATATACCGATAGTCAATTCGGCATTCTGTTAAGGCTTCCAACATTTTTAGTCGATTTACGGTGTCAAATGCCTTTTCATAGTCGACAAATATTAAAGCTAGTGGTTTATTATATTCAGTGCATTTTTCTATAAGATTTTTTATTACCAGTAGGTGATCGTTTGTTCCCTAGGCTTTTATAAAATCCGCCTGTTCTATGGGCTAATGACTAATGTACAATTAGAAATGCGATTGTTAAAATACCGGCAAGTCTTATCTTAACTTTTCAAGACTTTTCGTTTAATTTTCATCTTTGCTACGAGTTTTTTTATTGCTTCAATTTTAAGTTGTGTTGAAATTTTGTTGTTTTAAGGTAGTTGTTATAAATGTAGTATTTTTTTTGTTGTTTGTTTTTTAAACTGTTTTCTGCATATAAGAAATGTTTAGACCATAAGAAAAATTAGTTACAGTGTTTCTTCCATGGCAGCAAGAGAGCCCATGTAGTATTAGAGAAAGTGCAATGGTCGACAATCATTTAATGAATGTAAAAAACAACGACACTGAGACTTGAACTATAGAAAAGAGCCTACGACTTCCAAACAAAAGGATTGTCTTAAATAAACAAACCAAGAAAATTTGTATGAACGTTTACAAAAATCCAAAACAGTCACACATTCGTGAGATACAGTATATATATTTGAAATACTGCTAAATCACTTTCCATGTATTTAAATCAATACCGTTATCGGTAACCTTGCTCCATCTCGAATTGCTTAAGCGCTGTTCTGTTTGTAGCTTCGAAACACTACAGTTAACTTGTTGACTGAAGCGTATGTCCGTCTGTAGTCCACTTTAACTAGAGTGGGTCCAATGGTCCTCGAATCACTCGATGTTTGCCAATTAGATGATTAAACCGCCGATTCAGAACTCACCTTTATTACATTCGAGAGGCAAATAAAATTTCAATTTAGTTTAGGTTATTCGGAATATCTGAATTGAAATGCTTTGGAAATCATGCTGTAATTAAAACGTTATATAATAAACTAAATATATTTGTGTACGATAAATATACAAAATATATAATCGGAAATTAATTACGATTCACATATCATGTGAATATAAAATAACAAGTTTCAATGAAAAACTTTTTTTTTTTTTTAATTTTAATGTGATTTTTTTTTTAACTTTTTTATACAAATTAAACTCTTTAATAACTTTGGTCTATTATGCTTGGCCCAGAAAGAGGATCTCGTTGAGAAATGTGATATTTAATTCAGACATAGAAAATGATTTTAAAAATTATCATATCATAACGTATGGTCCTAAAGTTTTGGGAAAAATTTCACCTGGTGTGATTGAGAAGCAAAGTGCATTTAACAAAGAAGGCCATGGAATTGAAATGTCATCAGTTATTGACATTTAATAAACAAAGCAGAATATTTTGGTTTGTGCTCTGCAAAATGTCTTATAAAATTGATATTCGTCGAGGTGTTTATAATATGGTTGGGCGAATGTCGGAACGAGATATTGTTAATATTTATAGAGATCAAAACATAAGCAAATCGACAATTTATCGCACAATTAGAGAATGTGAAGAAGGGATACCATGTGTTAACTTGCGTAAAAGTGGCCGACCGTGGATTTTGAACCATATAAGAGAGGCAATACTGATTGAAGCAGCTAAAAACAAAATTGGGGTCTCACAGCGAAAACTGGCCAGAAGATCTCATCTTGGAAAGACTACAGTATACAGGATCCTATCGAGTAACAATATTATCTACCGGAAAAAAATGAAAGCTCCAAAATACACAGAGGATCAATTAGAGAGAATTCCGAAATGTTGCCGCGCGTTAAGGTGAGTGCATTTCGTCAACAAGTTGATCGTGATGGACGATGAAAAATGTTTTACTTTGTCCAACTCTGAGATGAAGGGTAACGATGGGTTTTACACGAACGATAACGAAAATGTACCTGATGAAATAAAATTCAAAAGTAAGAAAAAATTTGAGGACAAAATTTTGGTATGGTGTGCAATTTCTGAGGCTGGCTTTATCTCACAGCCCTACATTGGTGTTGTTCGAGGCGAAGCCTTAACGCAAATATTTATATTCAAAGATGTCTCTCTAAATTGCTCTAGTTTGTGAACACACATCATGCAAATGATCAAATAGTCTTTTGGCCAGATCTTGCTTCATGTCATTACGCGAGGATCACAAGGGACTGGTACGAAACTAACAGCATTACCTTTGTACCGAAAGCAGACAATTCCCTCAACCTACCTCAGGCTCGTCCAATTGAAGAGTTCTGGGCAATATTAAGTCGGAAAGTCTATAATAACGGATGGAAAGCACAAAATCGGGAACAGTTACGACGCCGCATATATACAAAAATTAGAGAAATTGACGCCGAGGTCGTCCAAAGGATGATGCAACGTGTCAGGGGAATTATTAGGCAAATCGAAAATAATGGTCCCTTTTCTGTCATTTGAATTTTGATTTATAATAAGGATAGTTAAGTTAAATTGTTGAATAATTTAATAATAATATAAGATTATTGTGGTCAGAGTTATATACTTTTGAAATTTTTCCCAAAACTTTAGAACCATATGTTATTTACAGATGCATCAAAAAAAGACGAAAAAACGTCCTGTGCATTTTGGGACCCTACACAAAACTATTTCGGGGCCAAAAAACTTCCGAGTTAATTTTCAAGTTATTCAGCTGAACAACTCGCTATATTAGAAGCATTAATAGTTATTTAATCAACAAGTGTATTAATAAGGGCGATTAACAATTGAGATATTTCTCAATTGTTAATCGCAATTCTCAATTAGCTCGCTTCGCTCACGCGTTAATGTTCGAAATTGTTAATCGCCATTTTAATTCACGAGTTTGTTACACAACTTTTCCGTCGACCGTACTTTTCAGAAATAAAGATATCTTAGTTTAAATATTTATTTACTTAACGATAAACAACAATTTTTTCAGCTTTCATTGACTTTATTCAAAGTTTCCTTAGTGGTAGTTTTATTATAGTAAACATTAATATTCGAAATGGTGCAATTACTGAAATTAAAGGAAGATATTGATATAATTCATCTCAAACCCTTCTTTCAGTGCGTCACAGTTTATCGAATTCTCTCTAACGCATTAAGCTAGAAGTGACAGAAAAAAACGCGAGTCTGTGATTATTATACATAGAACTTAGAAAATTATATTTCGTTCACGGGTATTTGTATATTAAAGCGAATTCTACTTACGGATATATAATTGGTCGGAGTTTAAAATACGCTAAATAGATATCCAATCAATGATGCGCATAAATATAATTTGACGCAGATGGTCTCGATAGTGACAGTACTTTGACAATGTCAACTGATAAAATGATAATTTTTATTCCAGGATAGTATTTTTAGACATTTTACAGTAAAAATTTAATTTTGTATTTATTGTCATAAAAATATTTTAAATATGCCGAGATATACCGAGAATGAACAAAGACTAATATTAAAATTATTAAATTATTTTCAATTAGAAAAAGAGGCTGGGACAACTTTATTACCAGTTTCTACCGTTCGTGAAGTAAGTTTTAAATTATTCTAAAAAATATTCATATTAGTAGTTTAAATACTATACATTTTAGCCATAGTGTTTGTAATAAATAATAATAAATACATAAATAAATCTTAGGTAATTAAGCACTTTCCTTGGAATGTATAGAATAGGAATTATGACAAACTGCCGTTTCAATATAATGCAAAATAAAATTTTTTATACAAGACGGGACCTCTAATATGTAATTAAAAAAAATTTAAATTCTTAAAATTTTTACTCCACATTTTCAAAAAATAACCTTTTCACATTTAGCCGATTACGATCCTTCAACTGTCAGATTTAACTAAAATTTCATGCAATAATTCTCGACATTCTTAAAATCCTATATGACGTCAAAATTAGTGACGCACTGAAAGAAGGGTTTGGGACAGACTGTAAATGATTATCTGCTGTATAGCATTTTGACAAATTTATATTTAAGTCTTCTTGGATCTCTGTAAATTTTGTGATAGAAGAAGTTAAATTCTGGTGGAGTTAAATTAAACTCTTCGTCAATATCCATCCTTTGATTTTTCAAATACACAGAATTTTAAACAATAAAGTAAATAACGACATACAATGACAGATAGTACTAACTGCGGCTACTTTATTTTAAATTAATTTTTTAGTGGGAATATAAATAGGTATATGTTTGGTTGCTTACACCACAGGTCACTGCCAAACACAGAGCGTTTAATTAATTTATGCAAGCAATGTATGTTGTGTTGCCTATAATAAAATCGTTCATTAATAGAAAATCATTTATTAATAGGGGATATTAATCAATGATTTTGAGGGTGTTAAAATTGATCATAAATGGACGGTCGACGAAAAAATATATTAAAACTAATTTATTTAATAATCGAAAATTTTAAATAATATCAGAGTGTAACAGTGTTTTACATAAACTTTCAAATATATCTACTAATATTAATATTAATTATATCTTACAAAATATATTAACCAATTTTAAATACTTGTACGAGGAAGGAGAAATAGTTCAGTTTGTTTGGGTTAAAGCTCATTGTGGGATCATCCACAATGAAAAAGTAGACATACTGGCCAAGGAAACATTAGATTGCGATACTTTTGTAAATTATTCATTAGTTCCTGAAGACCTTCATATTATTCCAGAAAATATAATTGGGCAGGAATGGAAGAATAAACATGATCATTCCACCAAGGGACTTTTTTATGAAGGCATTCAGCCGAAAATTCCTACCAAACCATGGTTCTGTAATTTTATGACAAAAAAAGATACAATCAGAATTATCTGTAGAATTCGATTCAATCATTCCCTAGCACCATCTCACTTATTTAAATTAAAAATTGTAAATTTTATGGAAGCCATTATGAAAATAAAAATCTTAGTAAAACCCATCAATCTTTATGGGTTAATAGTTTCTAACAATTTAGAAGTTTATAAGTTGCTATATCAATACATAAGCAGTTTAAAAATAAGAATATGAAATTATAGTTTAGAAAGACCAATGTATACCAAAATTTGTACATAAATTAAAAAAAAGAGAAAACAAAATATAAAAAAGCATATTAACAAAAAAAAGTAATAAAAATAATAAACAATATTAATAAAAAAAAGATACACAAAAAATATTGAAAATAAAAAAAAATAAAAAAAAAATAAAAAAAAATAAAATAAAAAAATAAATAAATAAAAAAATAACTGCTTGCGAATCTGGATAATACTGGAGAAATATAACCACTGGGCACTGGATGCATGGATTCGAGACTGGATACCTACTACTAGAAAATTGTATACAAAATTGTATAAAATTGTATTAAAAAAATATATGATTTTTGTAAGTTCACCAATTCACCAATTGTGGCTTATTTCCATTTAAATAGTAATTACCGACTTTAATTATTTAAAGTACTTTATAAAAAAAATCGGTTGCCTGTAAAGTCGGTTTTACGGGCGAAGATTTTACGTGACAACGTCTTTTTCTCGGTAGAATATTTATTGATATGAATATTATTAAATTGCACAATAGGAACAAGGAATTGAATGAAAATAAGAATTGCACAAATTTTAACTATAGAAATATATTTTGTTTACTAAAACATTGTACATGTAAACTTAAACTTAACTAATTTCCAAAGCGCCTAATTCTCTAGTGCTGCGCGCGCAGCGGACCGATCATGTTTGAGTGGGAGAGAGACGCAAGGCATTCGCCGGTCCGGCGGGCCTCTCTCTCGTTCGGTGACTCATCGTAACAGACGTGAGCGGGCGTTACACTTTTTCATGAGTGACTCCGAGCCACAACCTAATTTAAGACGTTGTCACGTCAAAAAACCGAAGAAAACGGGCAAAATCTACGAAAAACGCTGGGTTGGAAGAACTGCGTAGCATTAGATGAATCGTTTCATCTAGCTTCCGACCGAGAAATATTTCATCAGCTTCTTATTATGACGATAGCCAGCGCAGCGATTGAAAACAAGCTACAAAACAGAAGAAAAATCAAGTGTCGAAAATGCCCCCATTGTTAATTTGACAGTATAATAAACGTTGGTAGACTACGTCCATTATATTTCTTTATGTTTCTCTAGAAATTAATATCGGTTTACTGATAATTCTTTGCTTTTACTTTTTAAGTAAGTTCAAGAAATTGAAACGCAAATAAACGTACTTTAACCTTTAATTGTGGCTTATTCCCATTTAAATAGTAATTGGTTTAAAATGCCACAAGAAACTAGCTTCGGAACAAATTAAAGTCGATATTTGGGCGGCCTCAGGAATGTTTTAAAATATTATAAACAATTTTTTAGCTTATAAAAAAATAGAATATCGTGTTATGTATTCGTTTATTTTAAATTCAGAAAACTAAATTAAAACAGAATCGGTAAGATGCTTGTTTTAAAAGAAAACAGAACGAATTCCAATAAGTCTGCCAAATTCATTCACCGAAACAGGGGAGTGAGGTTGGAAAACTGTAATAGTTATCTGAGGAAGTGAGGACACTGGACAGAAGTAACTTGATAAACTGTAAAATAAGATCAAAATTCACTAAAATGTACCCTTGTGGTAACTGAATATTTGCCAGATAAATTATTTAGGATACACATAGGTAAATATTTAAACATTAACATTATAAACTAACATTTTACTAGTTGTAAGTGCAAAAATGTGAGTGATTCGTGATTTATACTTTTTTCCTCAAATTTTCATTATACAAATCCTCGGTTCATTTCTCCCTTCGCCGTAGTAGGCGAAACGTTATTACGCCATATATTGAGACCTTTGAAAAATCACTGCAATTTTTCTTAGTGGCAACGACCGGCAGACTGAACCTAACCTAAAATTACATAAACATATATTCACGTAAGAGAAAAACGGCGTTTAACCTACCGCCTCAGGCGGGAGCGGGCTTCAGCAAGAAATCGGCACGAAGTGTATTGATAAATGATTCTTTCAACCGCAAGTCAAAGTTCAGATGCAAAACTGTTCAGGGTCAATCGCTATGGGAAGCCATTAATCAACTGCCGAAGTTCGATTTCCTAAGCTTAAGCTTGTTTGTTTGTGTTTCCAAGAGGTTGGATGTTTTGTGTAAAACCAACATCTCGTAAAGGGCGTTTTGTTTGTGTCTTGTAAGGTAATATATTCTTAAGGTAAACCTATAGAAAACGGAAAAAATCCAAACATATGGTATTTACAAAAATATTTTATATATTAGGTTTAACAAGTTGGGGGTAATAATTTACAATTGTTTGTTTAATTTGAAAAGTCTCTTTAAATACAGGTTATAGAACTGTTGTAACCCTCAAGAAGTTCTTTTTTTTTTAAACAAACATTTAAGGAACCAATACCAACAGTATCACAGGACACTTTTAACAACTTTAAATTATAGAATTATTATTAGAAACTTACATTAGAAACTTTGAAAACTTCATTGCTAGGTACAATGTGAAACTTTTTTTACAGAAAGTTTTTTTCGGTAAAAGAAATATCGACAGTGCATTCAATTGGCGGCATATGATATGTGTCCGTGATACAGCAAGTAAAACTTGACAGTGACATAACGTGACATTTCGTTTTGTGTTAATTTATAGTTGGACTCTACCTTTATTGTTAATTAAATGAATTTTTACACCAAAAACAGTAGAAAACACTAACTCTTAGATTTCTGCATTAGAATCTACATCATTTTAATGTTTTTTTCTTTTTTTCTTTATTAAAGTCTTTATATAAAAACAGTAAATTTGAGTAACTCTTACTAAGGGGCTGATATCAGATTTCTGGATTATGGTTTTTTTTGTTTCAGAGATAAAAGTCACCTTAAGAAACAATCTTTAAAAATAATTGTTTTCAATTGCTAATAACCTGGCTTCTAAGTAATTCATTGTGTGATCGTTTTGGTTAATGTGTGTAGATAATCTTTACCTATCTGGATATTTCTTCGAATCTCTCTTGTAGGAGCCAATACGGTCCTTTAGTCGCCTTGATGAATGGCCAATGTATTGCAAATTTACAATTTGTACAAGGAATACAATGTTAGACCTATAGTCTGTTAATGTTTTATCTTTGAGCTAAGAGAAGGCTGAGTTTATCGTTACAGCTGTAATATCCCCTTGGTTAGTGACCGCTGTCACCACTGTAATAAACGCTGTTATCAAGGTAACATCCACGTCTGTAATGTTAAGGGATCCTTAACTCTGCGAGCGGAGGCAAGGATTACTGGTCCAACTAGTCCGGGCTGACGTGATTCCGCCCTCGCGGCTTTACTAGAGGGTAGGAAAATTGGGATAAGGGAATGAAAGAGTTAGAGGTTATTGGCTTACGTTAGAAGCCGGGAAGATGTACAAAGCGAAAAGTGTGTTCTCTTCTAGTCTCTACCTGAAACGGGCCGGGAAAGAACAAAAGCCAATTTTCAAACTTACTTTATATTAATAAATCGTAAATATACAACTAATACAACAAGATATACAAGATAGCTAATTATTGTTTTATCAGATTTTGCGAAGGGAGACAAGAAGAGACTTTACTAAAGAGTAAAAAAGGCGGACAATCTACTATTATTTGTATTTCCCCATTGGTTAGTATTTATGTTTAGTTACCTTAGCGTATTTAGGCCCTAGCTGAAGAATACGCCTTGTAGTCCGAACTGGAACTTAGGATCAGTCTGAATGAACTCTGGGAGAGCACAGTACGCTATCACTATTTTTAAGAGAGACGAAAATTCGATACTTATACTCTCTCCGTTCCCATCGAATACGATGCCGCCCTAACTGAGCTGATCACATCGGGACGGCTGACCGATTAGCACACTCCTAGGTCAGCTCTGGCCGGTCGCCAGAACACTACCGCCTCGTTGACCAAGTTTCTTCGTTTTTATTTCCCGTGAACGCGTACCCTCAATTACTCCGTCACAGTACTGAAGTAAAGCGTCTTATCGCTTTCCCCTAGAGTTTTTGCTGATCGTACCCTGCTCCACGTGTTGAAAATGGATCATGCGATGCTGTGTTGTATTATTTTCCAACGAAGGTCTAAGGTGTCATAATTTTTAAACATTCGGAGCTGACCTGATATCGAACTTGTGTAATAGACGTTAAACTAGGACGAATTGTTTTATTCTTTATTTAATTTGAAGTATATAATAATTATTATTTAATTAATTATTATTATTCTTTTCTAGGCTAACTACCCCTTATTTTGTTTTTTTTTATTTTCTTGCTATGTTGGCTTGTTACATACCGGGCTAACTTATTAATGATTGCGCTTGGGGGTGGGGTTGTTTCCCTTGGGTATGTGGCTGATACATTACCCAGCTGTGTTATTCGCAAACTTAAAGTCAACAACATAGTCGAATTTTCGTGTCAGTTTCGGTATGACATTTTGTATATATGGTAAAATGATATATTTTTTTAAATATGTGTAATAACTGTAGTGTCGTTTTTTAGATTCAAATGGGGTAGTTATTTGGTGCGACGTTTCCCGAAACGAGAAAATAAACGCCAAAAATACCCGTAGCCTTGTTCACGTTATTGTAATATAGATTCCATTTTTCGCAAAATGATGTCAATGTGTCAAATTTTACTTATCAACGGCATGATTTTTGAGTTTCTTTCTTTCATCAAACATCTTTGATTTTTTAAAACAAAATCATAAATTAAAACAATAATTATTTGTATTCTCAATTTTAAGTCATTAATTTTAAATCTATGAAGCATACATATGCACTCTTAACAATAGTGCATATGTATGCTTCATAGATTTTAGGAAGACCTTTGACTAAGTGCAGCATATGAAATTAATAGATGAATTAAAAGACATCAATTTAGACAAAAAAGACATTGAGTTTATTAAGGCTATATACTGGAACCAGAAAGCGAATGCGTCTTGTCTCCGACGCTTTTCAACGTGTACTCACAGGTCATATTCAGAAAAGCTTTATGGGAAAGAAAAGAGGGAATAAGAATTGGTGGAGAAATCGTAAACACCATGAGATTTGCGGATGACACGGTAATTAAGGCTGAGAGTATAGAAGATCTACAAACTTTACTAGATGCAATAAATAGTGAATGCATTCAAATGGGACTTGACATCAACACAGATAAGACCAAATTTATGATAGTATCAAGGAGTTCAATAAATAATGGACAACTAACCCTTGGTGGACAGCAAATAGAGAGAGTGACAAAATATAAATATCTGGGAGCATACATTAACACATAATTAGATCCAGACCAACAGATCAGGGTAAGAATAGAAATGGCAAGGGCAGCGTTCTTAAAATTCAAGCAATTGTTTTGTGACCAAAATCTAAATACTGCGCTGAGACTGAGGTTTGTTAGATGTTACGTCTAGTCCCAACTATTGTACGGAGTAAAAACATGGACGTTAAAAGCGCAAATAGTTAAGAAGCTTGAAGCCTTTGAACTTTGGATATACCGGAGAATGTTGAGAATTCCATGGACTGCCAGGGTCACCAATGAAGAAGTGCTGAGAAGGATGAGTCGAGACAAAAAATTGTTGAGAACAATAAAAGTACGCAAGACTGCATACCTTGGACACATACTGAGAAATGATAAATATGGTCTTCTGCAGGTCATCATGCAGGGTAGAGTCGATGGTAAAAAGGGAATAGGTAGAAAGAAAAAGTCATGTCTGCGAAATATTCGAGACTTGACAAACATGACTGTAGACGAATTATTCCACGTTGCAAAAGACAGAGAAACTTTTAGAAATGTGGTCGCCAACCTCCATTAATGGAGACGGCATAGGAAGAAGAAGAATTATCAATTCTTAATGAACATATTAAGTATTTTGTTTAAAGCTTTAACGTATTTATAACAAACTTTATAATATATTATATAGCTGTAATTATCTATGACAAACAATTATAAATAATAACATTTCTACCATAATAATTACTGTAAATTACTGTAAATACCTAATAAAAAATATATAATATTTAACCCATTTTCGTAATGAACAAAAAATTGCCTTAGAAATATTTTATCACAGGTACAATTACACCATAGTAAATAATAATTGTGTACCGATGTTTTGTAATCAAAACAGAAAATCTAATGGAAATGTAGGCATAAAGTAGGGTTGGGCATTAATGGTGACCTTAAAACTTCCAACTAGGTGTGGACGAACAAGAAATAATCATTAAAAGAAATTTTTTATCTTTTAATGAGAACGTTTGTTGACACCTTTCTTTTTTATTATATTAAACAAGAGGGTTAAATATGTAGTTAATTAAATTTAAATATTCTCGTTTATTAATCATAATAAATGTCGTATTTTTCTCTAGTAGAGTAAAAAAAAACAATTTTGATTGATTTAAAAGTTGAATATCGTTATAATAAATTCTCTGGTAGTGATTTAAAATAACACAGGCAAACAAAATTTTTTTTATAAAAATTTGTAAATCCTACAAACACGTTGAATTTAGCTGGTAATGTCAATTTTGGTACTTGCAAAAAAAATTACTACTCCTACTTCCCAGATTCACTTAAAACCCACCCTCAAGGTGGGGGAATTAATTTATCAAGAATCTGCACGCCGTAAAAAAAATATTTGAAATAAAAATTGTAGCTGACATAACTTTAACTAAAATTATTTATTGGCACTTTTTTCGAAGAATAAACCGTTCTCTTGGAAACAACTTTATATTAAATACACTCCGTTCGCTGTATCTTTGCACATCATAGTTGTACGAATTAAATCAAAGCGTTTAAATCAAATGTAAATCTTTTCTAGATTCATGAAATAATTAGGAAATGTTTAATATACCGTTAAACGTATTTATAGTGACTGTTTTTGTTTATTTATTGTACTGGATGTTAAAAACTAGATGTTATAGAATTGTTTTGAACGTAATTTTGAGTTTTCTACATATTCAACGTTATAATGATTATTGAAAGACATGCTCTATTTGAAATACTGTAGTCGAGAAAGATGGACTCAAGATCAAACAGCTTAAATTCTCATATTTATTTATTTATTTATACACCAAAGCATCCGACAGCCGAAGCCAGTTACTGGATGAAAAAAAAATTTCATTCAAAACACAATATTAAACATTTACATCGTATACATATGACATTCAATTTTTAAGCTTAAGCATAAGAAAATGTCCTAAAAGATAAAAAATTATTGTGCATACTTTTCTAACTAAGTTACTAACACAAAAAAAATAAATAAACTTTACAAAACAAAACAATTTCAAAAATACATTAATTTGTAGAAAACTTAAAGGGTGTTACAAATTAGTGCTCAATCTGTTAGGCTAAAATAATACGACTTTCCTTATTTTGCATTCCTAGAGACTTAGTATTTTTTTTTTATACTAGCTGGTTTTTATCAATTGTTTTTACTTGTGTATCGAACTTCTCTGTAGTTTCCAAAATAAAGTGTGGAAAGTTATGTGTAAAAGGTTTCATTGTTTTAGCCTAAAGAATGGATCAATTATTTTGTCACAATCTATTTCAACAAATTATGACTAAATGACTAAATTATTAAAATAAATTGAAAAAAAAAAACGAAATACCTATCAAAATTATATATTTCCTTCACTTTCACAATCCGAGCTATTTCCAGGATTTATTATGATGGTTTGAATAACAATATCAACTATATTTTGCTCTCAAACACACCACTTTTGAATAATTTCTTGAAAATGTCTTACATATTTTTCCCAAATGTCTCCATTACATTGATTAAGCGCCTCTTTCCACATATTTGTAAGAGCACTATCAGAATAGCCGCCCCTACCAATATTCTTATTGTAATATGACTTGCAATTTGCCCAAATTAATTCCATAGCGTTGAATTCGCAATGATAAGGACTTAGTCTCAACACTTCATGACCACGCTCTCTTAGTAACTCATCAATAACATACACATTTTCTTTTTTATTCACTTTTGCAACTTGCAATAATTTAGGTTTTGTAAATTTTGGGTCAAATTGGATGTTATTTGTTGTCAGCCAGGTAACAATTGCATCTTTCTTTGAAGCAGTGGTAGGTGCTTTTCTAAAAGAACACTACGATATGGAGCATTATCCATTACAATCAACGATGGTTCTTCTAAATTGGGAATTACTTGTGTCCTTATCCTTTTAGTAAAAATGTCGTTGTTCATTTCTCCATGGTAATCAATATGTTTACACTTAGAACAAAACAATAAACTTCAGCTTCAGAAACAAATCCTTTAGAAGAACCAGCGTGAACAATTATGAAACGTTTACCATCAAAACCTTCTGGTTTGCGTACACTTTTGCTACTAGTGTCTTGCCAGGAAGTTGTTTTATTTCCTTTTGAATAAATCTATGTTTCATCCAAAAAAAAAGTTCTCTTGGATGCACACTTTCCAGGTTTTTAAAGTACTTACGAAAGAATTTTGCTCTTAAAGCTGCAATATTGGCTCGTTCGAATAATGATCTTCGATTGTCATCCTTTTTATATTTAAATCTTTTATCTCTCAGTACAATGCTCAATGATGTTTTTCCATAGTAAGAACTTCTTTTTCCTCTAATTTACATTCAAACTTTATAGACTAACATGCTTTTCTAAAAAAAAAATAAAAACTAGTAATAATAGTGAAACTTTATTTTAGAAGTGTTAATTTCGATGTGAAACATCTATTGGCTGGGGTATAAACCAGATAGTTTTTATTTTGTACAATATTAACTTATACTTACTTTGTAGGTACATATTGTACAGTGTTTCGTATTGCCATTTTAGTTCCTTCAGCCAGATCAGTTGTCTTGCTTTTACGACGACATCTACATTTGCCTGGACTTGAAAGGACAGGATTGCTTTCTTTTCGTTTTTTAATTGAACATACTGTACGCCGTGATATTTTCAAGGCAGCAGCTGCCTTCTTAAATTAGAAACAATTCCATGATAAGTAAATTATAATAGACACAATCGAAGCCAAAAGACTTTGGTATGGTAAACTGGTATGGACACCTTCAGAGAATGCCTGAAAATGGATGGCCAAAATAAATAGAAGAACGGACTCCGCCAACTAGAAGAAAACGATGTAGACCAAGACGATCCTGATTGCTTCGACAGAAAACGCTGGAAATTAGGATGCGAGAAGCGGCGGCAGCTGTAGAAGACTTGCTTGTTATATATATATATATATATATATATATATATATATATATATATATATATATATATATATATATATATATAGTAAATTATTAAACAACATACAATTCATTACAATACCTCTTGAACACAAGCTAAAGGTGCCAATAAGGGTCCTCCGTTCCTTTTTTCCAACTCAAAATATTCATACAAATTCATATTTGTTTGATATTATTTATGACAACAAATAATGTTTTATATCGACCCGTTAGACAGAGTTTTATCCCGATTCAAAAAGGATACGTCAAATTAAAGGTAAAAAAATTTAATTGCAAAATTTATACTTACATCAAGGAATCCAACACTAAGTGAATAGTTAGTCGTTATAACAACTCTTTTTGAGAAAATTTATAAAGTCAAGGCACGAAAATGTAAAGGAAAATTAAACAATATGAATATAATTTTTGTAAACACCACAAGGCAAGTTGACAATAAGCAGGTTCAATGATGAGAATTTATCACAGACTTGTTATATTACTGTCTTTGCCTGATGTATTATTAAATGTTGGATAAGCGGCTTAATTTCAACATTTTATATTCTGTGAGTAGAAATGAGACAAAATTTAAAAATAGTTCGTGAATAATTTCATGTGCAAAGATACAGAGAACGAACTGTATGTATTTAATTTGCACTTTAAACAATTAGTATATTGTATTACAATTAATAGTGATCCCCCTAATTTCTTCTCATAATATAATACTCTCGTCACATTGTGTACTGCCATAAAGTCAACATAAAAACGTAACCCTGCTATAGTATTTTAAGACATCTTGTCTTTTTTTATTGGCTTCATTAAACTGCCTAGATTAGTTTCATTTATGATTCCTAATCATTTTCTAAGTTAAATATTTAGTACCAGTATAACAAACCCAAGTATTTTCTAGCCTGTGGTTAGTAATTTAATTAGTAATGTGAACACTAATAATGATTTACAAACAATTTTACTAGTAATAATTCGGAAAGCTGCATACTTAATAGGATACAATATTAATCGCTGATGATAATAACTTTAATCTCCATTTTATCCATGCAGGAATATAAGGATTGGTTGATTAATGTTTCCATTATTGCCTCCGTCATTATTTAATTAGGCTTTGTAGCCGACGATCAATCATTTTTTCACTGAATTAATCATTGGGGTGGCATAAACAATGCTAACAATACGGAAGAACGGGAAAATATTTACTTTGTAGGTAATTTATGGCAGCTGTGGATAGTGACCATAGCGGAAATATCGTTAAAGGCTCTACATTATTGGATATGTCGTATATGCTGAGACTAATTACAAAAGCAATTTAACTAAAGCTTCAAAATATAAATAAATCTGAAAGCTGAAATGTCAAATAAAGAATTTATTCTATACATTTTGATTTATTCCCAAAATCCAAAAAATAAATAAATTAAACCATTAAATAAAAAATCCCGGCACTTTTCTTATGTAAAAATGGTTTTAGTATAATTATATAAACATATTAAATATAGGCAACTTCACTGTATTTAAAATTCTTAAAAAACATTAAGTTTATCGCTTTAATTCTCAATTTTTTAAATGGCGTTCTGTTTACTGACGGGGCCACTTTAAGACGGCATTGTATATGAAATTTTTATAATATTCACTTATGGGCTGAGAAAAATTCACGTGGAATCTTTGAAACTCTTTATCAGCATCAGTTTTCAGTAAATATATGGCTTGGAGTAATTAATGATCACTTAATCGGTCCATATTTCCTCTTACTACAATTAATAGGCAAATCTTACCTTTGTTTCTTACAGGAAGAGTTCTTTATTCTTTTTGAAGAAGTGCCTCTACAGCTGAGACGACACTCTTATAGTTCACTCATGATGATGCACAACGCCATTTTAGCATTAATATACGTAATCACTTGACTGGGCTATGTTTTACGCTCGCAATGCAAAAAGTGAAAAATCTGAGTTGGATACTACAGTCTTTGTATGACCAGTCGATATAACCAATGTAGGAATACCTTTATTTTAATTAATTAAAATTTGTTATCTAATTATATTTTGCGATTTATAATTGAATCGCCTTGTAGAACTGCATTCACTAAATATTATAACATAACGTATAACAAGCACCTAATTCTGGGATATTGATTAATTACCTAATGTTTTATTTTTATTGTATCTAACATAATTTTGTTTACCTGAGCAATCCCTTCATACAGTTGTTTGATAGGTTTGGTTTTCTTAATAATCCCCAATCAATAACAATTGCAGGTTCTTGTAAATTTCCCTGTTATTTGCATTTTCTCGCAAAAAGGAATTCGTTCCTAATGGTCATTTGTTTCCGACTAGGAATTAATTGGAGGTGGAATGAAAGCCGAGTGAGGTAACATGTAATTTGCAAAAATAGTTCATTTCGAGAGGTAAGCGATGAATTTTAAAATAGAAGTAAGCTGGAAACTAGTTTATATTTTTAGAAAGTGTGGCGGTGAATACCTAATTTATCTAGGTTAGTTTTGCCTGCATCGAAAAGTGCTTTGAATTTACTGTGAATTTTAAAAAGACCATAAAGCTGAAGCTTGTTAATAAACGGTTCCGTTTAAAAGTCAATTCTGTTTTATGGTAAATACAAAGAAAGTTTTAATATATATATATATATAACTGTTTTGGATGGGTTGGAGTCAATAATAGGGCTATTGGTTAACTATTTTTTTATTCTCGAGCTTTCAATTGTGTTTACAATTATTATCAAGAGCTAAAAAAGACAAAATACTTACAAGGTTGAACTAAAAAGAAAAAACAATTTTTGTTAACTTACCAAATAAAAATTAGTTTGGTAAGTAAAAATCACTGCTTACATCTTCAAAATATTTAATACAAAAATGTTTTAATCTAATAAATGTTTCTCCGAAAATTTTTTTAATTTTGAAAACATTTTTTTAATATAAAAATAATTAAATTTATAAATAAGTTCAAATAGCAACCAATTACAAATAGCCTCAATGTCATAAATGCCAACATAAAATTTTTATGTTTGACAATTATATTGCCAAAAGTAAAATTTCGTTTAAACATTCTTTTTTGTTTAGTAACAAAAAGAAGAAGATTTATTCACCGTTGACAGATGTCTGAAAGAATGTGACAGATATATGGAGAATTAAATATGACATTTTACAAGTTTTATATATAAATCATAAAGAAAGAATATAATTATAAATTTTGCTTAAATTTTGAATTTCAGATCTTTTGTTTAAACTATTATCATTTTTGCTAATACAAACCATTTCCAAAAAAGTCCTTTTAAATTTATTACTTTCACTACATAAAATTTTAATGTTATCAAAATCCATAATATGGTCTTTATCGATTACATGTTCTGCCAAAGCACAAGATGGTTTTTTAATTCTGCAATCACTTTTGTGAGAAATAATGCGATTTGAAAGATTTCTTCCGGTCTCACCAACATATTCAACCTCACACTGAGTACAACTAATGCTGTATACTAAATTCGTTTTTTCAAATTTGTCTATAGGATATTTAGTTTTAGAATATAAAGATGAAATAGTTTTGATGTTCTTTGTTGCTATTTTTATATTGTCAATAACCTTTAGTGTTTGTATTAATTTAGGTGTTAATGATGGTATAAAAGGTAGTGAATGATAATAGATGTTCTGATTGTTAGATACAATGTTTTGAGATTGAGCAAAAAATGGTGTTAAATTATTTATATTACCAATATTAGAAAAAAGCATCCTATGTAGCATATCTGGAGGATAAGAGTTTTCAATTAGAATATTTTTTAATAATTGAAGATCTTCCTGTAGATAATCTGGATGAGAAAGTTTTAAAACACGTTCTTTTAATCCTGTTATAAGGTTCATTTTCATCTTATTTGGATGGTGAGAGTAATAGCTTATAAATTTATTACTACATATGGGTTTAAGCAAAATTTATAATTATATTCTTTCTTTATGATTTATATATAAAACTTGTAAAATGTCATATTTAATTCTCCATATATCTGTCACATTCTTTCAGACATCTGTCAACGGTGAATAAATCTTCTTCTTTTTGTTACTAAACAAAAAAGAATGTTTAAACGAAATTTTACTTTTGGCAATATAATTGTCAAACATAAAAATTTATGTTGGCATTTATGACATTGAGGCTATTTGTAATTGGTTGCTATTTGAACTTATTTATAAATTTAATTATTTTTATATTAAAAAAATGTTTTCAAAATTAAAAAAATTTTCGGAGAAACATTTATTAGATTAAAACATTTTTGTATTAAATATTTTGAAGATGTAAGCAGTGATTTTTACTTACCAAACTAATTTTTATTTGGTAAGTTAACAAAAATTGTTTTTTCTTTTTAGTTCAACCTTGTAAGTATTTTGTCTTTTTTAGCTCTTGATAATAATTGTAAACACAATTGAAAGCTCGAGAATAAAAAAATAGTTAACCAATAGCCCTATTATTGACTCCAACCCATCCAAAACAGTTATATATTTGTTCCAAACGAGTCACAAGTACTTCTTTTTTCTTATATATATATATATATATATATATATATATATATATATATATATATATATATATATATATATATATAAACATATCTATGTAGATACCTCCATATATGTATATATATATATATATATATATATATATATTTATGTATGTATATACATTTATATAAAATTCTACCGTCGTAATAGAGAGTACCGTATCTGCAAAATCTTAGTTTTGAGACAACACTAGCTTATGTTCTAACGACTTTTAAAATATGTTATATCTAGAAATTTTGGCATAAAAAAACTGTTGGAAATTATTTTTAAACTGTAAATTTTTTCTTAACGGTTTAAAATGCACTTAAGGCGTTTAAAGTTACCATAGAATACTTTCTAAATTTGGTAAATTTAAAGAAAAAAACTTAACTGCAAAAAACAATACTTACGGTATTTAAAGCTAAAATAATATATGTATTAAGAAACTATTTTTGGTTTAGAAACGTTGGTTATATGTTAATCTTATCATTAAAATAAAACAGATTAGGCAATTTGGTTTTCAACAAAATATATTAAATTATGAAACACTTAACTTTAAACATTTTTTTTAAATTAATATAACATACCGTATACAGTTTTACTAAAACAGTTTTATTCAAAAATTTGAATTAAATCATTGGAAATATCTGAAACTGGAATATTTTCTGTCTTTTGGCATAACAGTTGATACATTTTTTAAAATATGATCACGCTTTGAAATGGGTATTCCCTGATTTGTTGTATATTTTTCAGGCTCCAACATTTGTTGCACATTTTGGGCCAATGACACTTTCAAAAAATTTAACTGCCTCAGTTCGTCATCCAAAAAACTATCTCTGTATTCTAAATGAAGAAAGCCAAGGTTTGCAACAACTTCCACACGATCTGCTATATATACTTTGGGTTTTAATCTATTTAAAACTGTCTTTGAAGAATGGTATTTCCAATTGTAAAAATCTGAATATGCCATAGATTTTGTTCTAACTTTTCCGGAGTTGGCTTTTGAAACTGCAGATTCAGGTTTTTTTTTTTGTTTTTTTAAAGCGTTCTCAACCTGGTAGTGGAAACTCTCAGCAGACATGAAAGTGTGGCCAGGTTCAAAGTATTTTAAAGTTATTTTTTCGGTATTAACATGATAAGAATTTATTAATAATTGTGTCATTGTGACTATTATAATCTATTGTTTACAAATAAAAAGTCTTACATACTTGAAAAGATTCTCCTTTTTCATTTTTAAGGTAAAAGTTTATGGTCTTATTCCTTCTAAAGTCTTCAGTTAATGTATTTGCGGTCCTTCTTTTTACATCCATTTTTTTTGTAGTATGAACAATAAATAGCCTTCTTGCTGTCCAATTCTGATTCCAAAATTCTTCGTTAATCAAATTTCGTCGATCCTCAGTTATTTTTGTGCTACACTTTCTTTTGCAAGACTCATTGCACGGGGGTCTAAGTTTGTGGTTCTCTCCATTTTTTTGTATTTTTTTTTTTGGGTATATTACGTCCTTTGGCTCTCATGCTTGTTTTATTTTTCTTTTTCGTGGTTTTCCTTTTTAGGTAAGTTCCATATTTTCTTGATTTTCTACATTATTTTCACTTTTATTGCTCGTATCTGTTTTCCGTTCATCTTCATCATATTCTGGCAATGCGTCACCTGGCTTAGAAAAATCTTCAGCTGGTTTAGTAAATGCTTGGTCATCTTGGTTTTTTTGCTTGGCTTCGGTACTTTTGTAAGAAATAGGATCAATATATAAATAAGAGGACCAAATGGGTCAAACAACATAGCTGTGGATTCTACTCTTGAATCTGAAAACAGTTCTATGGCTCCCAGTAAACTAGTGTCGGTTAAGTCACATTTATCTTTAATAACTGTTTTAATTAATATTGAAATTAGGTCTTCATCTGGCTCTTCGAGATTTGGCACGTTTACAGGCGGTGTCGAGATTGTAGTAATAGGTTTTTCTTCATTGCAAGATAGCGGCATTAAATTTTAAAATATCTGTTTTTCTGGTTCACTGCTTTTAGAAGGCTCCGTCACAGATGATACATCCTCAATATTTTCAATATTCTGGAAATCTGAACTTTCGTGATTGATGTTGTGATTTTGCGTTCCAATTTTCGTAACAACAGAATGAATATTATGAACATTACCTGCAACTTAAACTTGATTTTCATTTGCGAGGCACAGTAACGAAGTTAGTAACTGAAAAAAAACAGGTTTTATACTTACTATTTTCTGTATAACTCGTTTTTGTAAAATAAGAAAGTCAAATCCCAATTTACAGTATGTATACCGAAAGTTCAACGTCGCATCATAGGTTGCCTTTCTCGCTTTTTATTTGTTTACCAACCAGAGGAAATAAAGTTTTGACCTCTTAAATGTAGTTCGATTTTAGATCGATATTTATGGCGGAAATCGAACAGCTGATTTTTTCACTTTAGGTTATGACGTCTGACAGCTGCTAAGAGTAAAGACATGCCCCAAAATCCTTATGTGATCATTATTATGACGCAACGTTGAACCTTCGTTATGCTAGGATATGAAACAGATATACGAAGGACTTAGTGTAGCAAAATCGACCAACTACGCGAGACGACATGAAACAACGTATTATAAACGCAATAAATAGTAGATCAACAGCTGCGATTGAAGCAGCTGTTATGTCTACGCTCGAAAGATTACATCTTTTTGTGGACAACGATGGAAAAAATTTGAACATTTAATTAGACATTAAGTTTTCATGATCGAGATATTTGTATGATCTGTCACATATTTAATTTTAAGTTATAATAAAGGGTGAGTCAATACTATACTTACTTATGTTTATGCGTTTTTATTCATATCTCGAGTTCGACAAAAGCTATCAACATGCAGTTTGCGCCATTTTGTTACGAATTTAATCCAATTTCATTACCATTTACAATAAATAGGTGTTTTCTTTAAACATTTTAAAGAAAAACAAATTTTAATTTTTTCTATTCGAAAGTACCCTCTACCCATGACAATTAAAACTAAATGCAATTGTTATATAGAAGATGTAAATTAAGTCATCCACACTTTTTCTAATGACACTAATTTCGTTAAAATCGGTTGATCCAAACCAAAGTTATAGGTATTTATCCACAAATACTTTCCCAAAAACTTTGTGCGTAATTTAGTCCTCTTTCTAGTTTACTTATTTACTACTTGGTATAATTGGGTACATTTCACAAAAAACTGGTTTATAAATTTTCTTTACAGATTACGCCCCCTAGCGGTTAATCCAGAAACTTGAAAGTTATTTCCAGTGATTTCTCTTGGCAACTTTTACTAAAAAATTTTTTCTCCTTAAGTTATAACATGAATATTTTCTGATATATAGCCGAGATATTGGCTTATTGGACCACCCGGTACAGTACTATACCTCTTTTTTGTTTTATGTAACATTCAAGCATTGCTATGCCCTATTTTTATTATGATAAGCATGTATATCGAATTGACGTTGTTTGTGTTTGCAAAAAAAATACTAACAAGGCAATAATTAAAACTTGTTGAAAACATTGACTCTAAGCCAATTATGTTTTAAAACGATGAATCCGGTAAAAATTTCGCAAGTGGCGTTATATTTACAATTTTTGGATGGCCATTGAATAAAAACAGACCAAAATGTTATGGTTCTGAATAACAGTAAAATTAATAAAGAGAAAAATAAATTACAAATACAGCATTTCTTACTATCGCAAGATAAGACTGTGGATCAATAAATTATATAAAACTAGAAAAAAATAAAGGAGAAAGCAAAAAAAATAAAGCTAAAAGAGCATTGAGATTCAGTATATACTTCAAAGTAATATAAACTGTTACTTTTTCTCATTGTTGGAGCTCTTCTCTTTTTATGGCTTAATGGCATTGTAAATATTGTTAGCTTGCTGAATCCATTAGCAGTGATCCTGTGATAAATAAATTCCTGCTGGAATTGTCCCACCAAGGTCTTCATTTAATCTGCCCATCTTATTGGAGCTGCTAGGTGGTCTTATATGGTAATCTTATTTGAAACAAAAAACATTAAACTTTTTTAACTGTCCGAATAAAACGATTTAAGAAACTCTGTCCAATAGACATTTGTTCCGTCAGCTATCTCTTCGTTCGAGTTGAATTTTTATTTACGAGCCACTTCTTCAATTTAGGAACACATAATACTCAAAAGAGGCCAAATCAGGAGAATAAACTTGTCAGAAAGTAATTAAAAGCTTATTTTTGCCATTATTTTAATGCTTTTGTAAGCCGGTCCATTGTCTAGGAGAAACAACCACTACCAAACTTTTGCTTTAATTGAATGAACAATATTATTGGTTATTGACAGTTTTACCTTTTTAAGATGGTGAATTCAATGTATGCCTTTGTAATCCCAAAATACAGTTGCCATTGTCTTTCCGATCCATTAATCTACTCATGGTCGCTTCCGAGCACTTTTGCTGGCTTTAATCCATTTTCGTGCGTTCATTGTGCTCTCTGTTGTGTAGTAGTGGATCCAGGTTTTATCAGAGGCTATCAGTCGACGTCAAAGGTCCAATGGATTGTGCTTCATAAGGTCCAAACAATGCTGTATGGTAATCACACTTTCATGTTTTTGGTTAATGGTCAACAAACGCGGCATCGATCAAGATAATTTGTTCATATTCAAAACTTTGTTTCAAATATGATTTTTGTGCTATTTGCGAACTCTTGTGGCATCTGCTAATTCAATAACCTTGACTTTACAATTAGGTAAAACTACTATATAAACTTCTTACATTTTCCGGTTTAATTGCTTCAGATAGCACAGGCTGCAGCCTTTAAATAAATGACAAATAAAAAATGTAAAACGTAAATTAGTTTCGTTAATAAAGGATGTTATTTTAAGAGGTATAGAAATCTAAGTTGGTAACACTTTTTTACCTGTCAACCATTTTGACAGCTGTCAAGTGAGTTATATTGAGTTTGGTTTGACACTTCAGCATAAAGAGACTTTATGCCTAAACAACGCTTCCAAATTATACAAATTTATTTTAAAAATTGTGGTTCTGTTCCAAATTCAGATTTTTGCTTTAATCTGTGCCTTCTAATAACTGCAGGGCAAAACAGATTGATAAAGATGTTAATAGAGACATGGGAATCTAAAAATTGCATTCCACAACATATCTCCTCAACTAAGCAAAAATCCTTAGCGAATTTGGTTTCTAGTACTCGTACAGAATATACCGGAACAAAAGAAAAATTTGGTTTCGAAAATTAGTTTACGGATTTTAATATCAGATGTCGCTATTTGCATCCATACGAAACCATGTTAGAGTTGCTTCCTAAGACAGAAGAAATTTATTTTCACGTTCAGCGCGACTGTGAATATCCGTTCTGAAGAGCCCTTTCAGAGCGAAATACGTATAAGCGGATACACAGAGGCACTATACGTGAAATGAAATCTTAACTGTCGTTTTCTTTTTACTAACATTACAGTTTGACGACATTCAAGACGGTCTAGAAAAAACACCAGATGTCGAAACCAAAGGAACAGGTACATCATATCCGGTCCGTGGCAGAAATCGGATGGTAGAAATAGTCTGGAAGAACATAGCAGCTTAAAAGTGAATTGCCAGTGAAACCCTATAGAGATAAAAGAATCTTTCTATTTATTGAATAAATGAACGATGGATTGACAGATCTTACCGCCTAGAATGCAGGTTTTACTACTGAATTTAAAACAACGGAAACATTTATGTCAAAATACATCTTGATAAGGGAAACTTTTAAGTACACGCACTTGACGTATTTGAAGTAATAAAAAATTAATTTTTTAGACAGAGGATTAACGTGAAAATAAAGTTTTGTCAAAGGTTTAAAATTTAAGAATTGCAGTGTCACAATATTTTGAAAATAAAATATTTTGGCATGTTTTTGCAATCTCTATTTTTTTATGAATTTGCAAGTTTTTTGGTTATTAATGTAACCTGGATATGGAGTCAATTTTAAACACTTTTTTCGAGGAATTAAACTGTAAATTTTAATAAATTCCTCAAATGATTAAAGGATTTTTTTTTCGAATTCCATTCTTTTCGTTTTAATATTTACTGAAAAATCTCTCCATCATCATCATTGGTGAAAAATCACGCCAGTCAGTTCTATCTATTGCCAACTGTTGCCAGTTTGCTGTGCCTATTTTTCTACCATCTTCATCTACACTATCCCTCCATCTGAGTTTTGGCCTACCCCTACTTCTACTTCCACAGGTTATGATATAAGGATTCTTCTAGGAGGGTTGTTATGCTGTGATCTTGCCAGATGTCTTGCCCATCTTAGTCTTCCTATTTTTATAAGGGATACTACGTCTTCACCATTAAATATATGTTTATATCTGTGATATACATATTTCGTAGTTGTACCTCCTTCTAAAAACACCATTTTCACAGATGCCACCAAATATTCTTCTCAGGATCCTTTGATCAAATATATTCAGAAAGTTTTCATCTACCTTCGAAATGGTCCATGTCTCCGTCCCGTATGTAAACACTGGTTGTATAAGGGTTTTGTGTATGGTTATTTTTGTTTTTTGGCTTAAGCTTTTGCTTCCCATATGTCTACCTAGTCCAAAATAGCATTTGTTTGCTAGGATGGTTCTTCGCTTGATTTATTTCGTCATGACGTTCTCCTTTGTGATCAGGGAGCCTAAGTATGTGAATTTGTCCACCACTTCAAAGGTAGAGTTATCAACCGTGAATTGGTGGCCGATGGATCTGGCTCTATTGTTGGGTGTTGATGCCATTATCTTAGTTTTCTCCTTATTTACTTGCAGGCCCATATTTTTTAAGGCGTTGACAAGGTGGTATACATTTCTTCTAGCTTGTGTGTTGTGCGAGCAACTAGGTCAACATCATCTGCATATTCCAAAATGTGGGATGATTTATTAAAAATATTTCCTCTGTTGTCTATTTGGGCATCCCTGACCGCCTTTTCCAGAGCTATGTTGAAAAGGAGACACGCCAGCGCATCTCCCTGTCGCAGCATAACATGCGTTTCAAATTCCTATGATTGTTCGCCCTGTATTTCGACTTTGCAAACAACTTTACGCATTGTAGCCTTAACCAATCTTATCAGTTTATCGGGGATGTGGATTTCATCCATGGCTTCCTACAATTTATTTCTCAGGACACTATCATAGGCCGATTTAAAATCTACGAAAAGATGGTATGTGTCGATATTGAATTGGTTTTTTGGTGTTGATCGACGAGGCCTAAAACCACTTTGATATTCACCAAGAAGCTCCTCTGAATATGCACTCAGGTTATCATATAAAATACTCGAAAATATTATGTATGCTGTATTAAGGAGGGTTATTCCCCTATAGTTTCTACATTCCAATTGATCATTCTTTTTGTGTAGCGGGCAAACGATCCCAATACACCATTCTTTTGGGATTTGTTCCTCATTCCAGGCTCTCAGTATGATTATATATATGATTAGTCAGAGTAGCACCTCCACATTTAATAAGTTCCGCAGGTATACCATCACTTCCTGGAGATGTATTATTTTTTAAGTGTTTTATTCCATCCCGTACTTCTTGAATTAATGGAGGCTCCAATGATGTATTGTTGCTTGCTCCTGGGGCTGGTTGATTTAGATCTTCTACTCGATAGTAAGTAGTTCTTTATAGTGTTCCACCCACCTTTTCAATACTTCTTCTTTTATATTGAGTATATGCCCCTCCTTATCCTTACATAGTCCGATCCTTGGTTTAAATTCTTTTCTTGCTTTATGTAGATTTTTATAGAATTTTTTTGTTTGATTTTCCTTTTTTAATACCTGAAGTTCTTCCAATATTCTATTTTCACAAGTTCGGTTTTTTCTCCGATGGATGTACTTCTCTTCTCTTCTGAGATCTTTATATTTTTGTTCTTTTTCTTGGGTTCTTTTTTACTGCATCAGTTTATATGCATTGTTCTTTCTTCTTGTAATGTTCTCGAATTCAGCATCGAACTACTCATTGCGTGGTGGTGATCTTTGCGGCTCTAGAATGTTATTTGCTGCGTCTATAATATAATTTTTACACATTTCCCATTGTTCAGTAATTGTTAGATTCTCTTTAG